>NC_141697.1:494154066-496634066 GCF_964263255.1 Lissotriton vulgaris | reverse complement strand
ATCCTCACAGATGTTCAATCCTCTCGGGGTCTTGGTGTCCAGCTCTAGAATATCTTTGGTCTCTAACTGTCTGAGCAGTTTCTCCCTATTGCCCCCTCTTTTGTAGGTAGGGACACTGTCAATTACAAAGTACTGTAGAACATTAAGATTGTTATCGTGTTCTATTTTGACGTGTCGGTCAACAGGATAAGATGGATTTACAGTTGCTCTCAAGTGCTGTAAAATACGAGCGTGCACTTTGAGTTTCGTGCTCCCCACGTATTGGAGACCACATATACATGAAAGGACATAAACTGCATGATCTGTTTTACATGTGTAATGTCCTCCTATCATGATCAACTCATCAGAAAAAGCATTTTTTTAGGAGTTGGTATTAATCCCAAATCTGCATGCTCAACAAGTGCTGCACTTGAAAAAAAACTTTTTAGGGGAGAGCCAATTGTCCTTCTTATAGAGCTCGGGACTGGTCTTGACTAGGTCACTCCTCATGGAATGAGCTTTGCGGTACGTAAAATTGGGTTTAGGTGGTAAAACTGCATTAAGAACTCCACCTGTTAAAACTATAGGCCTTTGAGAATTGATAATCTTTGTTATGGTGTGAGATTGCCTACTGTATGTGGAGATAAATCTACATTGAGTCTCAGATGTATTAACCTCAGAATCAGTGGTATCAGATCTTGTAGAGATACTCACTTCTGTAGACATATCGGGGGTAATTCCTAACAATGCCGATCTTTCCTTCTCATTGGCTTTTTATATATATATATATATATATATATATATATATATATATATATATATATATATATATATATATATATATATATCACCAAACCCCGCCAGTCCTGGAGTGTGATTTCAACAGGTTAATTTATGTTTAAATCCATTTGTCAGGAATACAGACAACAGGTGTTGTCTGTATTCCTGACGGATGGATTTAAAAATAAATTAACCTGCTGAAATCACATTACAAGATTGCGACCCGTTTCCCTCCAGGACTGGAGGGGCTTGGTGATAATTAAGCGGTCTGGTTCAACCGCGGAGGCACCACACCTTTGTGAGTGCCTGGAACTGGGACAAAATTGAACCAAACGTGGAAGGATATATATATAATCTCTGTTGGATATATATATATATATCCAACAGAGATTTCCCACAGCTTCTCATGCACTTCAGCCGGTAGTGTTTCAAAAGACGGGAAACGGACACCAGAATTGTGTGGTGAAGCAGGTCTTTTATTTTGATTACAGCTTCAGGTCATACGCGTTTCGAATAACGATGTATTCTTGTTCACTTAGCGAAACGCAGTCCGCTTTCTATATTTATACTTTGTTTTTCATGTGATGCTTACTCCCTCATCATGTGATCAATAGACATGGAAGAAACATTAAGAGGCATGAATGCTGGAATCTTGTAATGTTGTTAATACATATTGTCTGCATTAGCACATTGAGTAAAATTCATGCACACGCTGTTTTACATTGACTTTTGTATGCTTAAATCCATATTGCGATTAGCGCAAGTAAGTACTGGACTTTTGATATAAATACAAAAACATATAAGTAACGTTCATGTGTTTGACTGTTGTATATCCATAAATATAGAATATACATGCATATACAGAATAAACAGCACTGTAAGTTCATGTATATAAATAAATAAATAGATAAATACCATCCATTTAAATAAATACCTGATCATAATAAAATCATGAACGTTAAAAATGTGCATTGGTTACAGTACTTGTGAGATGACAGTATTGCGGATTGAATTCCTAAAGTTTTTTAAGGTCCGTTGGATCCTTATCAATATTGTAACATTCCAACTAAGTGCAAAATTTCGCAATGTGCAAAGTGTGCTATGTGCTATGTGCAAATCATTTTGTCTCACAGTATGACAGCTGCCTAATAGGTTTCAAGAAATAGTGCAATAAATTGTGTGCAAAATTGCTTAATGTGCAAGATAAAGTTAAGGGGGACATTAGAGGGGTATGGTAAAAGATATATACAAAAAAATATGATGTATATATTAAAAAAGCTAAAAACAGATGTTATACGGGTCGCGGGAAACTTAAAACTTTCAGAGTTGAATTGTAATATATAAGTAGCTGTTATAAATATATAAATACATAAATAGATAAAGATACAGTTGTATTGAAGTTACTGATTTAAAGGAAATTGTGTAGATCCTCCGTATTATTAAGTCCTTTTGGGTGTTTGCTGTCTAGTTCAAGGATGTATTTCGTCTCCAATTGCCTTAATGTTTTTTCACGACAACCTCCCCGAAGAAATTCAGGGACGGCGGCAATTACAAAATACTCCAAATGTTTAAGGTCATTGTCATGGACAGCTTTGAAATGTCTCGTTACTGGGTATGCCGTGTCGTTGTTGACTATAGCCGTATGTGTTGGAGTATCCTGACATGCACCTGTAGCTTCGTGCTGCCCACATATCTGAGGCCACAAGTGCATGTCAGGACGTACACGGCATACTCAGTTTTGCAATTAAAACACCCTTGTATTTTCTGCTCATGTGGACTGAAGGGGGTTAGATATTTGGTAGTTGTTATACCAAATTTGCAGGTCCTGCAATATGAGCGCTTGTAGAAACCCTCCCTTGGTTTTAACCAGGTATGTTTACTGATTTTGATATTTTCCGGGTTACTACGTACTATCTGTGATCTCATTGAGGTGCCTCTACGATATGTAATGGTGGGGATGTTTGGCACCTCAGGGGCTATAACCGCATCTGTCAAAATAATCGGCCAGTTTTGCTTGATGATTGATCGTATTTGACAATGTTGGTTATTGAAAGTGAGGATTAATCTAGGTACATTGTTCTCCTCCTCATCCCCTTCAGTCTCATTGTCGCAATTACTGTTAGTTGTTGGAGGATCTAACAACGATTCTCCGGGTCTGATTCTAGCTTTGTTAAGGGCTTTATTGAAGGTAGATGTAGTATATCTTCTTCTACGGAATCTTTCTATTGCCTCCCTCATGCAGATTTCTTGTTGTTCAACAGTACTGCATATGCGTTTAATTCTTAGGAGTTCTCCGTAGGGGATACTTTTTATTAAGTGTTTTGGGTGTGCACTGGTTGGGTGCAGTATGGAGTTGCCCGCTGTCGCTTTTCTGAAAAGAGTGGTTTTAATCGTTTCATTTTCCACATATACTTTTACATCTAAGAATACTACCTCTTTATCGCTAATGTGTGAGGTGAGTCTGAGATTAGCCTGGTTGGCATTGAGATCAGAAATAAAATCATTGGCACTCTCATCACTTCCCTGCCATATGATAAAAACATCGTCAATAAATCTCAGCCATAACCTGACATGCATGTTGTATTGTTCTTGATGTTTAGTCTTTAGGGTCTGCTCCTCCCACCAGCCGACCATCAAACAGGCATTGCTGGGGGAGAAGCAAGACAAACATAAAATAATTATTATTTAGACACCATTCGATATTTTTGATGACAATTTTGTTGTGTTCATAACACTCCATTGGTCTGTTGTTTAAGAAGTGTCTAATTTCTGCAAGTCCAACATCATGATCAATGCATGTATATAGTGATTTTATATCCAAGGTGATAAGTTTCATGTTCTCCTCCCATTGGATATTTTTGATCTTTTTCAAGAAATCACCTGTGTCCTTCACATACGTCAGTAATGCTTTGACCAGATCTTGCAGGTAATAATCCACATATGCGATAAGTGTTCACCTGCACTGTTGATAGCGGATATGATTGGACGTCCTGGAATCGGACTGGTGTTTTTATGTGTCTTAGGAACAAAGTATAAAGAGGGTTTGGTGGGGAACTCACTCCATAGAATGTCAAATTCATCTTTTGGAATCATGCCATCCCTTTTGCATTGTTGAAGATGTTTTCTAAGTAACTCAATAGCTGCCTTGTATTCTTTATTGTTTGTTTGTTTATAGCATGCTTTGTCGGCTAGTTGTCGGTGGGCTTCTTTGAGATAGTCTTCCTTTGGCCACAGGACTATATTCCCTCCTTTGTCCGAGGGTTTGATAATTACCTCTGTATTTTTACTGAGTTTGGTCATAAGCTCAGTATTTGGTTATAGTTAGATCTCTTAGGTTTGTGATTGAGTCTGTGGTACAGTTGTTTAATGTCATCTGATACCCTCTCGTGATATATATCGATGGCATCTTTTGGCATCTGCGGGACAAAAATGGATTTCTTCTTGAATGGGCGGCTGCCCGCCCCGATTTGACTTATTTCAGATTGTTTAAGATGTTGCTGAGTAGACAGATTTACTTTGTTTTCTTTATCGTTGGAGGCTCCGGAATTGGCCACCAGTAATGTTTGGACATCCGAAGCCAGCAATTTGCTAATTCTGGATGGAGCCGACGTTGTAGGAGTTTGTTTCGTAGATATGCCTTTTTTCACCGTGAAGAATTTTATGAGTTTTAGTTTTCGGATGAAATTGTAAATGTCTATTCTTGTTTGAGTGTAATTAAAGTCGTTGGGCGGGCAGTAAGAAAGACCAAGTTTTAGAATGTGTTGTTCTTTATCATCTAGTTGCATCTATGTCAAATTTATGATAGTTTTATCATCCTTATTGTTCGCCATTATCTGCACCAGTATCCTCCTTTTGGCTTTGCCTTTGGCTTTATTACGCCTTTCTCGCCTTTTGACATTTCTACTTTTGTTTGCGTTTGGGGTTGTGTCGGTTTCCGGGGCCTCAAGGTGTTGCACCGGTCCTCCACTAAAAAATCTATTTCTTCCCCTAAATCAAGTCTGTCTCTGCGCTTTCCTCATTGGTGCTTCCATTGCTGCAGTTAGAGCTGGTTTCACTGAATGTTAAGCTAGCATCAGAATTTGCTTCTGTAGAACAACCTGCTTTTGCAGTATTGGGTTGCGCCATATTATTATTGAGGTTAGCTTTCAATTTTTTGCTGTGTCATATTTGCGCGCAAAGGTATATATTTTTCCTTGTTCATAATCAGCTAAGTCTCTGGCGAATTTATACACTTTCCGTTGCTTGATCTTGTCTTCTTGTTTATTTACCCTGTCCTGTATTTCTTTCCTTGTTTTATCAATAAAGGCATTTGGCTCTAATTTGCCCAAGGCTTCATTGATGCTGTCAATTTCTTCCAACAATTTGAGTCTATCAGATTCAACTTATTTAATTAGTATCCGGACCAAATTCATGGATGCCTCGAGGTTACTTGTGCCCCATTCTCTTAACATGTTGGGATCCGGGTTTTCATAACTTGGAGCAAGGAGAATGCAAAGTCCTCTAGGTATTCCTCATATTTGCTTAATGATTTTTTCTCCCACCGTTTGGTGATTTCCGATTTCATGCATTTTTCAAAACGTTTTAACAGCGTTTTCGCCGCATCATCTACTTTGATAGTGTTATCAGCAGGGTCTCTGTTTCCCCACGTTGTAACAGTCAGCAGTTTGCTTAAAAAAAAAAATTAAAAAAAAATATATATATATATATATATATATATATTGTTTCCGAAGTCGCCCTTACTGCCCTTGTGCTTGATGGTCCCAAAAACAGACCACAAACTCCACTTATCTTGCGATATTAATCTATTTACCCGTTCCTTAATGCTATAACGTTTCGGTCACCCTGTGTGTTTGTGTGTGGGTGTATATATATATATATATATATATATATATATATATATATATATATATATATATATATGTGAAACAGCTTCAAAGATAAGAATAGTACAGGAGCCGGCACTCCGTGGAAATGGAAATTGTCTTTATTTTCAGGTGGCATGCAGACAGACAGACATCTACGCATTTTGGCTGAAACAGCCTTGTTCACAGTTTTTTTGTGTTCCCACAGGGAATATTACATAAGGTTGCAAAATAAAAAGTGAACATAGAAAGTGGCATTTCAGTTCAATACCACTCCAATGAAACAAAATGGATCGGCCATCTTGTAACATATTGGCGTGACACAAAAGCATATTGTTTTAAATTGCACAGACATTTCTAATTATATAGAGGTATCAGCTTTTGTGAAAACGAGAGGTAATTTGGCAATATCAAAACAATTCAAATATTGACTTTCCCAGAATGCCAACTTGTGAAAATGTTAGCAAAATAATACAGACCGATTTCTGATAAGGCCCAATTGGGCTTAGTCGGATATAAAAACCTGTTGTCCAAATCACAAATTCAAACTGTGTCAAAAACGACACAAAATAGACATGCTAATTATATGGCCCCAAATGGCTTACTCCAATGTACACCGATGGTCTGAAAAATCACATATTTGAATTCAGATTCAAATATATATATACATATATATATATATATATATATATATATATATATATATATATATATATATATATATAGTCATTGAAAAAATACAAAACGTACAGGGATGTTACAGTTAGGTTCAGATTTTACACACACAAAAACCTTAGAAATTCAGCAGTTATAGTTATCTCAAGTAACTATAACTCGTGCCCTAAGGTAACTGTAATTCACATCCTAGCCATGTACAGCTTTCTCATCCATAATTTCACTGCAAATGTTGCAGTGATATCATCAATGATGTCATAGAAGTTGTCATGAGTGATTTAATATGTGGAGTAATTAGCAGTGCATGACAAGGGCGTGCGTTATTACAGTCAGTTCTCTGAAGACACAGAGATCTCTACCTCAGTGGGAAATACTCTAAATATGCTGGGCTTTAGTCCACCAAGGCAGCTGAGTATATTGTTCCGCTACATTGGCATGCCTAACAATCTATAAACAAGGCCCTAGGGGCATGATGTAGGTGGGAGATTTTGGCCATTTACCGGCCGGTAACGGTCGAATTCGGCCGTTACCGACCGGTAAATGGCCATGGAGATGTGGGGGGTTAAAAAACATGCATTTTCGGTAATTTTACCGAATCGGTAATTTTACTGATTCGGTAAAATTACAGAATCGGTAAAATTACCGAATCTGTATATTTTACTGAATCAGTAAATATACCGGTCGGTAAAATTACCGAAAATGCATGTTTGCTATGTAGGTGCCAATTTTAACATTGACACAGGGCTTTGAAAATCTGTATTTTACCATGCAATACAATTGCATGGTAAACTAACGATTCGGGTGTACATGCACATCTGTGCATGTACACCTGTGCCATGTGGCACACATACATGCCCTTAGGGCATGTATGTGTGTCGCATGGCACACAAGCCTAAAACAGGGGTGCCAGAGGGTGTCAAAGTGACACCGCCTGCACCCTTGCAAAATTCGGTATTTACCGATTCGGTAAATACCGAATCGGTATTTGATATTGAATCCTATGGGCTTCAAGGCCCATAGGATTCAATAGCAAATATCGATTCGGTATTTACCGAATCGGTAAATACCGATTTTTACTGGTTCGGTAAAATTTACCGAATTGGTACCTACATTAGAAATACCTACTCTTAATTACCGAATCGGTAAAATTCGGTAATTAAGAGTCGGTATTTCTGATTTTGCTACATCTGGCCCTTGGTGTGCTGACTCACGTTCAGGGAGGAAAGCTGGTTCAACCTCTTGTTGCCTCGGTTTGGCAGGGGCAACACTTAGGAGAGGCGTATGTGACTCTTCAAGACAACAATAGCTTAGAACCTCTATACAAGAGATAGGAAAATAGATGCCACTCAGGTTAAGGTTTGATCCATGAAAGGTCAGCTGCTTCTAACCACTTCATATCTCTTCCTTTGGCAGAGACGAGAGGGTCTAGTTGGAACAAGGTGTCTTGTATTGAGAGATAAGAGTCAGTTATAGCAATGCTTTTACCTGTGAGGAGATTGTTTCCATCACTAGAGCCAGTAAGGATTACCTCCAAGAAAAAGTGGGAGGATACCTGGGAATATGCTTTATAACCTCATCACTGGAGTCCATGCTTGGTACCATACTCAGCAGATGAGATCCTACACTAACCTCCTGACTATTATTCTCAAAAATGTAATCCAATTTCTCTTAAGAAATCAGTGCATTTTTACTCAGCTCAGAAATTAAAATGAAAGGCTAGGTGGGCCTGCTGATGAGTTACACTGTTTGTGCATGGAGCTCTTGCTTTCATTGACTGTACAGTGTTACAACATTGCAAACCCCTCTCTACCAAATCTCCTGCTGAATTGGGTCTAAAACGATTTTGCAACACCAACTTTGATTCCTCAGGTGATGTACTGTCTGTGGGTTGAAGCAAGGGAGTGTGCAGCATCATTGTCACCCTGTACACTATGGCTGTAAGGTCTACTGGTTCACCTGAGTCAGTGCTCACATACTTCACATGGTTCGCGTTGAATACTATTTAAGAAATTGGGTTACTGGTTGAGGAGGGTGAAATCCCACTGAAAGCACCAACCACAATTCTTATTAGGGTGAAGTCACACGCAAATTCCAAACTGACCTGTGCATAGCCCTCTGGTAGCTTGGCACAGAGCAGTCAGGTTTGATTCAGAGGTAATTTGGAAAGTATTTATGCAGCACTTCAAGCAGTAATAAAGTGAAACACAACACAAAGAAAATCCGACACAAAGGCAGAAAAATTGAGCAAACTGTGATAAATAATTTAAGACCAATCCATCAAAAATTCAATCAGTAGCACTAGAGACATGCAATTTTAGAGATTGAAGAGAAAATAGTGCCTAAAAGCACTAAGCGCTAAGGAGCATAGTCCGCTTCAAGGACGTGTTGCTCAGTTGCACTTCCTAAGAGCTGGGAAGTTGCGGTGCGATGTCCTGCATCATCATTGAGGATTCTATAGTCGAGGGTCTTACAATGTGAAGTTCTGCGTCGATATGCGTCATGCACCAGCTGGTTCGAAGAAGATGCTTGACTTGAGTAGCAGAGTCTTGCGTCATCGTCGAGGATTCCGTCGACAAGGAACTTGCGATGCTAAGGCCTGCATTGAAGATGCATTGTGCAGTGGTAATTCCTGAAAACAGCTGGCAGCAATGCAAATTTCTGCGCTGGAGATGAACCATGCAGTGGTCCAGCTGCAGAGTCTGGAGAGGGGATGTGTCGCCTCATGGCTCCAATGTGGATTTTCCTGTCGGCAATGTACAGTGCTGCAGCTCCGATGCTTGGGTTTTGCTGGGACCACAGTTTAGGTGCCAGAGCACCTTCAGGTCCACTCCAAGGGTCCAGGACTAGGGTGCCACCACTTGTACTGTGGCAGGTAGAGTCCAGGCCCTGGGTTTGAGCTGGTTGGAGCCTACTGTCCCTGAGGCCATGGTGCAAGTATGGTAGGTGACAGCCCCTCCCCCTTATTCACTCAGAGTTGCCCATCCTGCCAACACCTAGCATCCCTTTGTCTCAATGTCTGGGAGCAATACAAAAAGAACAACTGCCAGCTATTCCTAGTCATGTGACCCGAAGACAGGCTCCAGGCACCAACTGGTTAGTACTAGAAAATGCCAGCTCTCTAAGACATTTTCAGAATTGTGGGTAAGTGTCCGACCTTACCGTTAAAGACAGCTTTGAATCACAATTCCATAGACACCAAACTCGACCAGCGTACCTGCTCCGAATTTAATTATCACTAATTAAATGTAATAAGGTAACCCAAAGTTATCCTATGGGAGAGGCAGGCCTCATAGTAGAGAAAAACAAGTTTACGAGTTTTTCAGTACCAGAACATGTAAACGTAAAACTTTTTGAAATACATTTAAAATAGACTGCTCCCCGCTCCTAGTGCTGTGTAGGGCCTACCCTAGGTGTGACTTATATGTATTAAAAATGGAGGTTTGGGCCTAGCAAGAGGCTTATCTTGCCAGACCGAAATGACACTTTAAAACTACACACACAGGCTGCAACGGCAGGCCCAAGACAGGCTACTTACTTGGGTGTCACAATAAGTGCTGCAAGTCCACTAGCAGCATTTAAGTTACAGCCCCTGGGCACATGTAGTACACTTATGAGTAAATTAAATATGCCAATTGAGTATGAGCCAATAATACCATGTTTAGAGTAGTGCATAAGCACAGCAGCACTGGCTGACAGTGGTAAAGTGTGCAGAGTCCTAAAGCCAGCAAAACCTAACTCAGCAACGCAAGGGGCTGGAAGGGAAAGAGTTTGGGGAAAACCAAGCCAAGGATACCAGCCCCAACACACTAGTAGCAATGCATCTCAAGGTCCCACACATGATCCAGTAGTCATGGTTTGTCCATGCAGGATAGCTAGTACTAAGGTCTCCAGTGCCCAGGAATTAGGACAGCCTATCATGGCACTGTGCAGTATATCATACAATACACATGACCCTAAAAAATCCACACTGATCAGCTAATACTATTTTAGCCATAAATCATGGTTGGGCATGCAATGAAACAAGCAAGAGTCACAGCAACGTGTTCCCTGTGATGATCAGATATGGCTACAGATGAGCTTTTCGATTAGGTAGACTGTCATCATCGGGCTGCCAGAACCAAGGAACGATAGATGGCAGTAAACCCTAAGCGGCTCTCTGCCATGTAGAGCACCCTACATGCTGCACCCATCTTTCCTTTGCGCACACCGGCCTCACAACCCACCACACACCAGTCTCACAACTGATTCCTGGGAAAGGGCGAACGTGGGCCCCCTTCCTAAGAAGGCTAACGCGGATCTGAAAGTACCAGAAAGCTTCCGACCGGTTTATTGATTGCCAGCAGCAACAAAAGTTCTGGAAAAGATGGTGAATCGACAACTTACCACATTTCTGACAGACAATAGTCTCCTCCATCCAACCCAATCCACCTAGCTCCAGAGCCTGTCATAGTACTGAAACAACAATCCTGAGGTTTCAGAATCCATTAAACTGAGTCTGGATTTCGGCCTAAATGTAGCTCTGGTGCTGTAGGACCTATCAGTGGCATATGATATGGTTGACCACAGCATTCTATTGCAAAAATTAGAACACCTAGGAGTATCGGCCAGCCCTTGGCTGGCTGAGCTTTTGCTTAGGGAACGCAAAACAGGTTGTCTGGATGAGCCCCAGCCAAATCATTGAAATGAGGTGTCCCACAGGGGTCTTCTTTGAGTCCTACCCTTTTAGATGTGTATATGAGTCCACTGGCCAAACTGGTTGAATGTTTTGGCATTAGGATCATGTCTTCTGCTCTCTATTTGAAGACACTGTTTATTTGGCTTCAGTCTCACAAATTACAGTGCAACACAGACACAACAGAGATCCTTTTGTTTGAGCTTAACCCCTCTTTTTGGTGGACTGGGCCTTGGCCCAGTGAGGTTAGGTTACCCCTCCACCCGCCGCAGTGGCCAGAAACCTGGTCGTAATGTTTAACTCCCTACATTCTTTCAAGGACCAGGTTTCGGAAGAGGTTAGATCCTGTCTCTGGATCCTCCGCATGTTCAGAAAATTTCTGTATCTTCTCCCTCACAAATCTCAAGTAACTGTTATCAGGGCATTGATATTGTCTCGACTGGATTATGTAAATGTTCTGTATCTTGGTCTCCCTGAGTACCTAATCAAGTGTGTCTACAAGTAATATAGAACATGGCAATTCACCTTATTTTCAAGTTACCTAAATATGCCTCAGTATCTCATTACAGAGAGAAACTTCACTGGCTTCTAGTCCGCAAGCACATATTATCCAAAACTATGTCCGTGGCCCATCAAGCACTTTATAATAGAGGCCCTGTTTACTTAAATGAGAAGATCAAGGAGTACAGACCAGGAAGATTGCTACTAATGGCACTAGCCTGTTAACTAGCCCCCGCTTCTGTTAACATTGGACGAGGGGGTCCTCCTAGAGGGTCAGAGCAGCGAGTATGTTGGACAGCTGCCTGCTCATGTGAGATTAATAACAGAGGAAGGGCCCTTCAAGAAAGCCCTAAAGATATATGTTTTTAGCTTTAGGACTGGCTACATTTGTGGGGGATTAGCCTCTTCCCTCTTTTTTGTCTCTGCTGAGCACCGGGACACTCTCTGAATAGCTGTGAGCTACATAAAAGACATTCATTCATTCACGGCTTCATGCTGCTCCACTGTGTTAAAGAGACAGTGCACAAGGGGTTACAGTGGTGTTTTGACTACCTCATCACTGCCCCCAGACAGGGACAGGCATATGGGGACAGTGATGTGCTGTAGATTCGAGCAAGAGTACTACCTGCGTGGGAAATGGCAAAACAGCAGCTTGAGTAACCACCCAATTGGCTGATATCTCAAAGACTGACTCCTTTGGCTTTGTAATGTGCTGCTAGCACGTGGCTACGATAAACGCCGCAGCCGCAATCATGCAAGGGACACTGCTTTCAGTTTTACTCGCGTGATCCCAACTGCCGGAGCCGGGCCACGCCTCTTTATTTTATAGCCGGCGTGTGACGACACACGCCGGTGTTAGACAGCGTCCTCTGAGCGCAGGTAGACTGCATCGCTACCAGGCCGGAGGACACTACATTTCTGCCAACCGTTATCAAATAATAAACAATTTATTTATTTATTCAATCTTTATTTCGGCCATATGGCCATAAAAGATATACAACAACAGTAAAACATGTACAACCATGATAAAATCCACAACAATAACAAAACAGCACATGCTATACACTATAAAATCATTCCTGAAAGTTAAAACTACCAGAGTTAAATTTTAAAAGATTTGGGATTAACTCGGGGCCTGTGATTTCAGAATGCGAGTGCGGGTATGCCAGACATTGGTGAGGAATTTTGCCAGTACAAACACGGTTAAACTCGAAACATCGGTTTTTAGAATTCTGTACATTGGCAGGTACTCCCTACAACCAAAGTTCCTAATAAGTGGCAAAAGCCAGTACTTCCTAGCTTTCATATAGGTTGGGCAAAACAGGGCCACGTGTAGATCACTCTCCTCCGCGTAGGAGCATGTCGGACACTGCTTAGAAAGGGACGGGGTTGTCCAGGAGCTGGTAAAAGATCTGAAGGGCAGTGTTCCATATCTCCATTGGAGAAACAGCTTCCTAGCCAACACGGGGGACATGGCGTCCAAGACCCTTTCCAGCCTATATGAGTCCTTGCTCAGCATGAATGCAGATTTTAATGATCCCTCCCTCTGGCCATCCATGGCAGATGATAGTTTCTGGTCGTGGAAGACCTTGACCAAAGTTCTGCGTGGGATGTTTAATGAGGCGTTTGCAGGGTTGGACCAGAGATCGGGGAACCCCAATGTTGTGCATAATTTTTGGATGTATTTTACCCAGGGGATTTGTGAAGCTTTGGGATGAGTTAGAAGCTCACTCAGTTCCGCCCTATAGGCAGATAGTTCTTCACTACTCCACAGTCTTCGCCAGAAGACTATGGGTCTGAGACCTATTTCATCAGCTATTGGTCTCAGTCCCAGATCCAGCCTCAGAGGAAGGAGCGGGGTGCTGGCCGGAAGTGCAACTATCTGTCTAATGAAATTGTTCTCAGTTGCCGACAGACTACGGGTTGATGTGTGTCCCCACAATTCCGCCCCATACATAGTGGCGCCCCTAGCCTGTGCTTTATAGATCTGTATGAGCGGTCCCAAAGGCCGGGATGTCGAACTCTTCATCATCCGCACAATGCCCCCAGTGGTCTGCACTAATTTGAGGTTAGCTCTAGTCTGATGTGGCCCCCATGACATAGTCTCATTCAAGGTTACACCTAGATATTCAAAGGTGGAAACTCTCTCTAGCCTTGACGCTCCCAGTAGTGGGTTCGGGCGCAATTTCTGACTAGGATTCAGGACCATCAATTTAGTTTTTGTGGCGTTGATTTCTAGACCTCTATCTGTACAAAAGGCCACAAAAGAGTCAAGAATCCGCTGAATCCCCATTGGGGTTTTGGACAGGAGCAGGGTGTTGTCTGCAAACATAATTGCAGGCACCCTGCTGCCGTTCAATTTTGGGGCATCAGTGTTTTCAGTACCATTCAAGTGGGCGATTACCCCGTTGACAAAGAGGCAGAACAGGGTCGGTGCAAGCACACAGCCCTGCCTGTCAACGGGGAATCTGTCCGTCAGTTCCCCAGACTTCCCACACCTCACTCGGGCATAGTTGTTGTGGTGTAATCTCTGTAAGATTATCAAAATGTCCGCGGGTACACCCATCTCTGACAGGACACTCCAAAGTTTACCTCTGGGCACCAAGTCGAAGGCGGCCCTTAGATCCACAAATATTGTGTATAAGCTGCCGCCATCGAATATCGCTGCCCTCCAATAGATCATATTTAATCTAAAAACCTGGTCCACTGTTGAAACCTTTATCAAATAATAAACAATTAACAATAGAATGACAGAGCAGATCTGTTACCAGTTCTCAGAAGATTCCAGTCCTTGGTTCATCACACCATGAACCCTGCCAGACGGGAAGACCGGACTGGGTTGCACCTTAGGTCATACCCGAAGTATTCTCCCCGGGAGGAGGGCAAGGATGGGGTCAATTCTTGTGAGTCTTCCCCCTCCGGAGGTCTTGGCTGGGTTCTGTCTGGCGTCCTCCACAGCTCAGGGGTACTCTGGCCGGACACGTCTGGAGTCCCTTTGAGGGTTGACCTCTGGTCACCATCCGGTTTTACTTCTTCCGGTCGATGATTGGGTCTGGCATCCAGGTTGTCCACTGACGGGGTTCCCTAGTTCCAGCATGTACCCTTTTGAAGAAGGAAATATTGCGGGTGATTTCCTCAGCTCCTCTTCGGGCCGTTATTAAGGTGCCAGTGCAGCGGGTGACTGTCCAAGGTTGGTGTTCGAATGGAAGCCGGAACTTGCTCCCGGGGTACCGGTCCTTAACATAGACTCTGTCCCCCCTTTGAATGTCCAACACACTGGTTTGTCAGCTGGCGTTGGCCTGGTCATTGGAATTGGTCCTGTTGGCTAGTGCTTTACCGGCGTCAATCCGAGACGAGGTCCAGCTCGGGTGATGGGGGATGGTGTGTCGTACTACTCGCCCATGCTTGCTGGCCCTGGAGCTGCTTCAGTCGTGAGATGGGGTGTCAGCCGATACTCTCGCAGGAAACTGTATATGGCTCTTTCAAGGGGTGCTTTGTCCGCATGCGCAATGCGTATCACCTTGTTGAGGGTGCGCATGAACCTTTCTACTTCCCCATTCGCTTGGGGCCAGCGAGGGGTCACTTTTCGGTGTTGTATGCCCTATGCCTTGAGGTAATCTGCAAAGTCCTGTCCGTGGAAAGGTGGGCCGTTGTCCGTTTTCACCACTTCGAAGATGTCATGGGTCGCGATGGTTTTCTCCAGCTTAGTGATCACCTCCGTGGCTCCCCATGATCTCGACCTCTGGATATTTCGTCAAGTCATCAATGATCACCAGGGCATAGCGTCCATCTGGGAGGTGTCCGAAGTCTATGCTGACACATTCCTACGGCCGCTGCGGGTTGTCCTCCGTGATCACGGGGTAGGGCGGATCTGGCTGGCCCGACGCTTGGCACCATGAGCACGTCCTGACCGTGAGTTCCACCAAGGAGTCCATTCCTGGGAACAATACTTTTGCCCTTAGCCGGCTCTTCGTCTTCACCATGCCTTGGTGTCCTCGGTTTGCGAGATCTACCGCTTGTTGAGCAAGACTTGAGAGGATCACCAGTCGAGGGCCTCTGAGTAGACAACTGCAGCTGTCCACCGACAGTTCGTCTCTCACTCTCATGGCGGCCTCCAGGACAGTTCTCGCTTGCGGCACCGCCTGGTCATGGTGGATTGGATGTGGCGCCAGTTGTTCGATTGGGCAGCTCCAATGGCTAGTTGCAGACATTTGTCTGTCTGGGTGGCTTCTACGATGGTTTCCAGGCTCATGGGGAGCGGCTGCGACCTTTGGGACACAAGCCGGACATATTCTTCTGTGTCCTCAGCATCCTCCTCTTCTGCTCTAGTGGCAGCCCGGAGATGTTGCGACAGGTAGTCCGCTGGATTGGAGGACCCTGGCTTGTATTCCACTCGGTAGTCATATACTTGCTACTGGACGATCCATTTTTCAATCCTCGGGGTAGGCTTGGATACTGACCCCTGGAATAGGGGAATGAGCGGTTTGTGGTCCGTGGATACAGTGAATGGATGGCCATACACGTATACGTGAAATTGCCGGCAGGTCCAATGGATGGCAATCGCCTCTCGCCTGATTTGCGAGTATCTCTGTTCCGTGTCCGTCAGTGAGCGACTCGCATAGGCGATCGGGGCCCACTCTCCGTTGCTCTGTAGTTGAGTGAGTACTGCTCCTAACCTGTAGGGGCTGGCATCCACAGCAACATTGGTGAGTCGGGCTGGGTCAAAGTAGGATTGTGTGGTGTCTGCCGACAGGGCTGCTTTGGTGTCTAGAAAGGCTTGCTCCTGTTCTGGGCCCCATTGCCACGTGGTGGTAGATTTAGTCAGTTCCCTGAGGGGCTTCGTAAGGTTGGACAAGTCTGGGACGAAACGCCCACAGAAGTTCACCATTCCTAGGAAGCTTCTGACTTCTGAGATGTTAGACGGTGCTGGGGCTTCTTGGACGTCCTTCACCTTGTCAGGGTCCGGGGCTGCTCCTTTATCAGAGAAGGTGTAACCAAAAAAACTGATCTTGTTCCTCAAGAACTGACATTTTTCTCGGGCAGGGTCAGCCCGGATTCCTTGATCCTTTGTACTACCTTGCGAAGTCAGCGGTGGTGTTCGTCCATCGGCGAAGCTTATATTAGCAGGTCGTCACTCACATTCAGGACTCCCGTGATTCCACTGAGGACTTCGCGAATGGTGTTTTGGAACACCTCTGCAGCACTCGAGATTCCAAGTTCAAACGTCGGTTTCTTCGGACACCAACTTGCCTCGAGAAAGTGGTCATGTATCGAGAGTCTGGGTGTAGTGGCAGTTGGTGATAACCAGACCGTAGGTCCATTTTCGAAAACCATTTCGCTACGTTCAGTTCCCCCAAGATGTCATCGATAGTGGGGGTTAGGTGATGCTCTCTCTTCACCGCGGCATTCGGAAGGCCCATATGGATGCAGATGCGGACCTGTCCTGGCTGTTTCAGCTTTCGTGCTACTACAATCGGGGATACCCAGGGGGTGGGCCCACTGACCTTCTTGATAATCCCTTGTCTCTATAGCGCCTCCAGTTCTTCTTCGACCTTCTTCTGCAGATGGAACGCAATCTGCCCGTGTCTCATAGCCACTGGTTGAACTGACGGGTCAATGTGGAGGGAGACTTCCTTCCCTTTTAGGCATCCAATGCCGTTGAAGACGTCTTCGAAATCCTCCATGATGACCTCAAGTTCTTCTTCCTGTACTGCAATGGCGAACAAAATTAACTTCAGCTATTCTGTTGACTGCCCGCTCAGCAGCATTCCGCTTCCTTCTTGGGTCACATACACTGTGGTAGGGATCTTGGGGTCCCGGTGCTTTAGCTCAGTTTTGAAACATCCCCAGAGCGGGATGGGCTTCTTTTGTCCCTATGCGAACACTCTGATTCTGGCTTCCTGCAATGGTGGGCGTGGGCTTAACTGATTGTATACATTCGCAGCCATTAGTTCAATCGAGGCCCCAGTGTCTATGGTGGCTCTCACATCCTGCTGGTGAATCTTGATCCTGCACTTTGGAAGTAGTCGTCTCTTCCATCGTGGCTGATCTATTGCAAATACGTATTGGACTGGGTAGTCTCTTGCGTCATCCTCCATGTCTTCACTTTTGTGTGCTTTCGCTTCTGCCTGTGCAGCTTCTTTCTGCGGTTTTGTGGACCGGCATACCGCCGCAAAGTGGTTCATTTATCCGAGGAACTGCACTTCTTCCATCTCGCTGGGAAATCCTGCATGTGATGGGGCGTGCCTCCGCAGTAGCCGCGCTCCTTTTTCTTCTCTTGCGGTCTCTTGCTTGAGGCCTGGCGCGCCTTGGGCCTCACTATGTTTACCGCTTCCACTGCATTTGCTTGCTCGGTCTTGATGGGTCGGTGGAGGGCTGCCTCCATGTGGGACGCTCTGGCTTGGGATAGCTCCTATGACCTGCCTAGGGGGAAGATATTAGCCACAGGTTTCCCATCTTCCTGAAGGATGTTCACTCTGAGTTTGGACGAGTAGAATCCCTGGATTATCTGCCCCCGGATTTCTTCCTGTTCATCCCTAAATCCGCATGTACTTGCCAGTTCCTTCAACCGCCCGTGGAATGCGTCTAGCGACTTGTCTGCTTCTTGTTTGGCCTGGCGAAAAATAAATCTTTTGTAGTCTCTGTTCGTCATTGGTTCAAAATGTGCGTTTAGGGCGTTCAGTCACATAGGTTTCGGGTGTGGCCTCCACTAAGGTTTTGTATATTCGGTGGATGTCTTTGCCTCCCAAATGGAGTAGCAGGACCCTACGCCTGTCTCGGGCTATGCCTGCCCCTTCGAAGTATATCTGGAGCCGGTCAGTCCAGTCTCTCCACCGCGGGGCGAGGGAAGATGGGGCGCCATCGACTGTAAACGGCTCAGGGGCCGGGATCGACACCATTTTCGCGCAGTCGCAGACGCTCTCCGTGGCACGTGCTTAGCCTACCTCCTAGACTCAGTCGCCATTGCCTCACCGACGGTGACGAAACCTGCAGCCAGGGCCTCACTCTACACTCCCGGTAGTAGGCCGCACAGTGACCTCCTTTCACCAGAGGAAATTGGAAATCACAAGGCAGGGCTCAGGCAGTATAGTCAGGGACACTTCTACTCCTTTCCTGGCACTCTACGGAGTTGGGGTCATCAACAGCCCGGGGCAGGCCTCACAGGAACACCACCGCAGGCCTCCACTGACCAGACAGTACCCCTGTGGTTATATGGCCCACATCAAGGGCTCTCAACCATTGCTGGGGACCGAGTGCACACAGCAGTGCACGTGGGCTCTTAACCGCCTCATCGCCAGTGTAATGTGCTGCTAGCACGTGGCTACGATAAACGCCGCAGCCGCAATCATGCAAGGGACACTGCTTTCAGTTTTACTCGTGTGGTCCCAACTTCCGGAGCCGGGCCACGCCTCTTTATTTTATAGCCGGCGTGTGATGACACGCGCCGGCGCTAGACAGCGTCCTCCGAGCGCGGGTAGACTGCACCGCTACCCGGCCGGAGGACACTGCAGGCTTGTGGATTCCTACAGTAAGCAAGTTAAATACCAAATACCATTGCTGAGAGCTCCAAAAGCGAACTGTATTGCTGGTGCCTGATCCTAAATGTGAATGACACTACCAACAATTATTTGCTAAAGGAGGCTGAGGATTTAAGCCTCCCTCAGTTTGTTATCATAATGTATAAAACGATATCACCTAAATCTAAAGTTAGCTCTGCCAGACCTGAAAAACAAAGAGGGCCATCATGTCCAATGACTTAAAAAAATAATGTCATACGACTACCAATGACATCAAGCGGAAAGTTTAATTGTAAATTGCAGTTATAAAATATTTAGTGCTATATTTAAAGAAACTGTAAAACCTCAATGAGGATGGTGCGTCAGGGAAAAGTAAGGAGTGCATGGGATGAAAAGGGTGAAAGGTACTGGGTACACTATTCTAAAATATCTGAATATTAAAGCACTGACATGCCATGCTTCAACTGGTGGGTTATAAAAATCTGTATAAGCGGATGCCACACCACATTATGATCTCAATTTCCAGAAGCTCGAAGAACACAACACTCTAAGGTGGCAACGAAGCACAGTGAATTAAGCTATCGCTACTGCCAAGCAGCATGACTTGTTGCCCGTACGTTTTAAACAGAGTACGGTCACGGCATCATTTTTTAATTCCAAGTTCGACACAATAAGTATCACAAAAGTGGTTAATAATAACACTTGTTATTAGCTCAGCAAAACTGTGATTGTACACACTAAATAAGTAAGCTACAGTTCAGCGCATCTCTTGCAGCTATTTTATTAAAAATTAAAATTTCTACCTGTTTCTGATAATTGCAAAGAAAATGTAAAACCCTTTAGAGGTCGGACTGATTTAGAAGGAGTCCATGAAAGGAGCAAGTTTTGTGAAAGATGTTTCTCATTTGGCAATTGCGAAGAATCTTTGTCTTCAAATAAGCTGCAAAAAAAAAAAAACGTTGTCAGTTAGGAAAAAAACAGTGAATCAATTATACAGTTTTCCAAAATATATAGCCAAGAATACATAATTGTGTTTATGTTGTTGTTATAATAAATTGTTACTTTACATTCAAGGTCTCATGGTTGGTAGAGGAGTCATTATGTGCAATATGAGAAGCCAGATGGTGTCCACAAGAGAGCGTGGCGATGGGTAATTGACATGTGTATCGGGGCAGTGATGCCAAGTGGCGTAGATAGACCTTTGTCTGCCGGTGGAGCAGTAGTAGCTTGCACTCCCTCCCTACATGCGCATGACGCTTTGACTGGCCCTCTAGGTCCGACCAAACAGCAATGCATAGTTGGCATGTTCTCCATTGGGCTGTGTTGCACAGCCCTGTGGAGAACAAGCTTGGTCTCCCAGGCACTGCCTGAGCTGCCAAACAGACCGCTCAGACCAATCACTATGCTGCTCCTGCAGCATCGTGATTGGCTGGCAGAAGTCAGAAGCCTGGGTGCTTCTGGGGCAGGCTGGAGGCAGCAGCCGGGAAGAAGACAAGAAGATGAAGGAGAGGCATGTGGCGGATGCGGCGGCAAAGCAGGTAAGTTTAGTTTTATTTTTTTTCATCCACACCCCCCACCCACCACCCTGTTCAGAGGCAGCCACCACTGCCATGGCGGCCCCTTCGTTTGCCACCCCATGGGGGGTTTGTGGGAGATACGGGAGTGCTGGGGAATCCGCGACGGTGGCAGGTAAGAGCGGTGGGGTCGGTGCTGGCGAATCTGCTATAGCAACTGCCCCCAAAACTCATGCCTTCTGGGACGGACTTTCCCCCTTTCCATGCCACTGGGTGAAGGTAACATCCAAGGAGCCACAGTGCCCAAGAAATTACACAAAAATATAGATCAATTGAGGGAACTTTTGTGGCTGACGTTAGAGGAGGAGTTGAAGGGATTAGCAGATAAGGCCAAATCGGGGACTTTGACTAACACAGTGGGGAGGAGATTCACACATTGACAGGAGGAGCGATTAGGTAGGTAAACAACTGTTAGATTTGGGGTCTCTAGTAGGCAGAAGCAGGTACCTGTGACCAAATAGGGACCCTTGCGTCTAGTCAGGGTAAGGGGCTACACTCCTAAAATAGCCCCTGCTCACCCCCTTAGGAGCTTGGCACGAGCAGGCAG
The DNA here is from genome assembly GCF_964263255.1 of Lissotriton vulgaris. NCBI lineage: Eukaryota > Metazoa > Chordata > Amphibia > Caudata > Salamandridae > Lissotriton > Lissotriton vulgaris. Next base: position 496,612,959 of record NC_141697.1, on the reverse strand, counting down.
GCTTATCTCAGAGACAGTGTGTAAAGCATTTGTGAACACATACAGTAATTCAGTGACAACACTACAGATGGACACCACGCAGGTTGCATTATAAAAATAAGTATTTTTTTAAAGACTTAACACAAGACCAAATGACAAAAATCCACAATACTGTACTCAAAAATAGACTTTAAAATAGTAGAAAATAGCTTAGTTCTCTCAAGTTGTAAATTCAACACTTTACTCTCAAAGTACCTTGGATGCGTAACGCAGAACAAACGAAAAGGGTCACAGGGAAGGTGATGCGTCGGTTCCTTACACTCAGGGGAGTGGATGCGTCGGTTCCTTACTGCTGCGCAGGGGAGTTGATGCTTGCTTCCTTACTGTGTGAGGAGGTGATGCATCGGTTTTTTACTGCTCTCTGGTATGATGCAACAGGATGGTGCCTCGATGCGATACTCTTCTCCAGTGCGATGAGAGAAAATGGCTTCTTGGTTACGAATCGACAACGTTGATGTGATGCGTGCACGCCCCACGGCCGTGCAGCAACTCGATGATCTCTTGAGCCGCGACAGGCCCTGTGACACGCTTCCCTGCTGATGCGATGGGGACCTCTACGGCGGCGGCACACTTCTCCGGTGATGCGACGCGCTTCAGTGAAGTGATTACGACAGCGGCAGCGGTGGCACGCTTTCTTGGTGATGCGACGGCAACTGCTGCAGCGGAGACATGATTCTCATTGTTGAGTCGTGCCTCCAGCTTCCAGCGACACGCAGTCTCTCAGACGGCCCAGCACACCAGCAGGCACTTCAATTGCCAGCAAGGGAATTCAGGGGGAGCTGGTTGGTGAAGTCTTGTATCCTGGAGACTTCAGGCAGGAGGGAAGCTCAAGTTCAAGCCCTTGGAGACTCTTCTTCAAGTTGATGAAAAGCATACTCAGTCCTTTTCTCCTTTCTTTGGCAATGAAGCAACAACTGCAGGCTAACCCCCAAACACACAGCACAGGGGAAGTCTCCTCCTTCAGCTTCCTGGTTCTTCTCCTCAGCAAAGGTTTGTCTTGATTCACAGAAGTGATCTAAAGTTATGGGGTCTGGGTCCCACCTTTTATACATCAAAATCCTTTGTCTCTGAAGGCAGAGAGTGTCTGTGCCTTGTCCAAACCAGTTCTGTGCAGTCCTGGAACACTTTGTTTACAGGACTCCTTCTTTCCTTTGGCAGTGTGGGCCAGGGTCATCAGACACACTACAGGAGGTGGAGCCAGCATTGTGGTAGGCAGGCACAGCCCTATTCAGGCTCAGGTGCAACTCCTCCCACCACTCTAAATGCAGATAGGTCTATCAGCCCTGTGCTGACTCACCCTGTCTCCTTGGAGCCCCTCAGCCCCTGTGACTCACAAACCAGACAAGGAATACACAACCTAGCAGAGGCAGGCTTAGATAGTTAGGCAAGAAAATACCTACTTTCTAAAAGTGGTATTTTCAAACACAGAATGTTAAAACCAACTTCGCTAAAAGATGTATTTCATAATTCTGAGTTTAGGCATACTAAATTAGTTTTCCTGCCATGTTTCTTGGGTCAGTTAGTATTATAAGGTGTTATACTCAAACTGCCCATTCTGGCCTATGGGAGCAGGTAGCCTTGCAATAGTGAAAAACTAAAATAGCTGTAATTCACTATCAGCACATGCCACCCACATCAGGGTATGCCTTACCTTGTACCTATAATGCACCCTGCCCTTGGGCCTACCTTAGGGGTGACTATATGTAGAAAATGGAAGGTTTAGGGATTGGCAATTGCATTTGCCAAGTCAACATGGCAGTACCAAACTGCACACAGGCTTTGCAATAGCAGGCCTGAGACACACTTTGCAAGCTGCTCTGGTGGGTGGCACAATCAGTGTTGCAAGCCCACCAGCAGCACTGGATTTACATGCCCTGGGAACACGCAGTGCACTGTACTAGGGTCTGATAAGTAAACCAAATAGGCCAATCATGGAGTCACTAATCCATACATCAATTTACCATAGGAGCACTTGCACTGTGGCACTGAATAGCAGCAGCACAGTGCCCAAAACACCTAAAACCAGCAAAAACAAAAGAGGCAATGGCAAAAAATGGAAGGGAGACCCATGCCAATGGTACCAGGTCTAACAACAACCCATTCAAGGACACTGGGTAAAGGGAGTACATCATCCTGGGGAAAGGAAAAGGTGAGCTGAACTCTTAATGTGCATAGAATTTTTTTAATTAAATTTATATAGCGCTTACTACCCCTGGAGAGGCATTGAAAAGCTTTATGCCAGGCACTTGCATTTCAAGCATTCACCTAAGTTTGCTTGTGTCTAGATTAAAGTTATGTAAGCTGTGTGTGATCATTACTGGGGACAAGGGGATATGTGGATTCATGCAGATGTATGGTGAGGTTAATTGATGAGCTAGAGAAGAATATGCAGTGTAAGGTAGCAGGGATTTCACTTTCCAAAAAAGAAGAGATTATGATATGTAAAATGAGTTGTGGGCAATGTTCAGAAATATGTTAGGAGTCTGATTCACAAGGGCCTCCACACTCATGGCTGAGGCACCGCAGTTATAAGGGAGTCTCTACACTTGGGGAGGAATCACTGCAATGAGAATTCTCATTGCGGAGATTCTGCCTTGAGTGTGGAGACTCCCTTGTCCCTGTGGGTCCTCCATCACAAATGTGGACGCCCTTTTGTGAATCAGGCCCTGTGAGCTTAAGGCAAAGATGCATATGACTTGCATGCATTTGTGATTGTGCTACCAGAGAAGACACATGCTGAGGATGGAAATAAAAGGTATTTGAAAGGAAAAGGAAGAAGAGACCATCAGAAGTTTTAAGTAATGATCAGCGTTTCATGCCTAGTTTCAATATAGATCCATTTGTTTTATGATAGCATGCAATCTGAGGCTGCAAGGCTTCCGAATAAATATTATTTGCATGCAAAGATATTGCAATATTAGACTTAACTGTAGCAATTGTTGATATCTGGAACTAGTGCTCTAATGCCGACAGTGGAAAAGTGTGTCCTTATAAAAACTGCCACTGAATAAATGAAAACCCAGACATGGTAACCGAGGAGATAGAGAAGTGAGAGCTTGTTCACCTTCCAATATCATTATCACTAATCAAAGAGGATTGAGTAAGCTACCAAGTTCCTTAAAGATGTCCTTTACACAGAGTGTGGAAAAAACTCCTTTAGGTTTTTTAAAAGATCCCTCACTCACCAACCTATTTGGTGGCATGCTTCATCTTTGGGAGCTCTGGGGGCCTCAGGTTTGCACACGGGTAATCACCCTTGGCACATGTGTGACTACGGGGCACGCTCCCCCCAGAGTATCCACGTAGTAAGACTATCGACAAAAACTAAAATGGAGTAATTCAGAAATCCATACTTTTTTTTTTTTTAAACCTTTATTGTGCAAGCAGAAGCATACAAATACAGGCCTACAACCAATCAGGCCGGCCACGACACATTACGGCCGCACAAAATCAGGATAGAAATTCTCCAGCAGTTCCTCAGCATTCTATGAACAATCAGTAAACATTAAAAATAACAATATAACCGCTAGGAGCAGGATTAGAGAAGGTTAATTTTATAATATAGTAGGAAGTATAGCAGGAACAATTGCAACTGTTAATTTCCGAATTCCAATGGCGGGCAGTTGGTGAAGCAGCAGTACAAGGGAGCAGTTAGAATCAGAAATAATAGCAACAATTGGCAAGGGCAACGCATAGTTCCCCCGTTTCAAATCAGTTCCCACCGCTACCCACCGTCCACCCATCACCACTTGAGTATGTGCTGGTACCAATCAAAGGAGTCAGAACAGCAACACAAAGATAGCCATCCGCTATACTAACCCAAAGAAGGGGAAAAGGAGAGGAAGGGTAGAAGAAGGAATATGAAAAACAATGAAGAAAGAACGCAGCGCCGCAGTCCGCGCCCCATGGCGAATAAGGCACACAATACTCAAGACCCACAATCGGGGTCGAGGCAAGTAGAACGTGTAAGTGTGCTATCATTATCATTAACGCGAAGAAGTCATGTCCCACACTGCCAGCGAACACCCCATGGAGTATGCGTGCGGACACAGCGTCCCGATAAAGGGATACAAAAGAGCCATAGAACTAAGAAAAAAAACGAACAATATACAGCCCCCATCCCACCCACACCACCGTGCACCCCTGCAGAAGGCTACAGCCTACCCCCCCGGCAGCCTGCCTGTCGCCCTAAGTAGAACCCGAAATACAGAAGAATCAGAAAGTAAGGAAGAACACTACAGATAAAAAGAGGAAGGAAAGGGGGAAGAAAAAAACAGTGGGAGAGGAGATATGCAATCGAAACCTTCAGCTCCCACCCCCCGCCTTAACAAAATTAGGAACACATCGAGATGAAATCGACACAAACTCAAACATCAGGAACATGAAGAGGAATTGGTCATACTTTTACAGCTGCGAGCAGTCTTCATCTCCACACATTAGTTAGCAGTCCGCCGAGGCGAGTCCATCTCACCCTTGTCCTCTCCTGATTATTACTTTAGTACACAGTAAGGGAGAATACAGCAAGCAGTTAGGCACGAAGTGTACATAGGATCGGAACAAGGCAGGCCAAGGGTGCAAAACAGGGGATCCAAGTCTCGAGCAGCAATACAAACAATGGCGGCCGCGAACGAAACTGGCGAAGAGCCACGTCAGGAGCAGCAGGCAGCGTGGGTGCAGTCCCGCCAACCAAAGGGGGGAGGTGTCCCCCACGGAACAACCATGGGACCCCCTCAAAGCAATTCGAGTCAAAAAGCCGCCGGGTACCCCAGCAAAACTGACCTGGACGGACCCCAGCGTGGGGCCCTCTCCCACGTCCACCTCAAGCAAAACCTCCTGGAGACTCGAGGCAACAGACATATGAACTCCCAGATGAACGGCGGTCGCATTCCCTTCAACAGCCGGGAGCGACAAATCAGCACATTTCCTCGGACGGGCCTCACACATGGGGGTGGCCCAACAGGCCCGGCGGCAAAACCGTTATCTTGCACAGCTGCAGCAAAGGCCATGGTCGCACGCCAGGAACACAACGCGGCGAAGACATCGGCAATCGTGGGCTCAGTCCCACACTCTTCAGCCAAAGTGCAGTTCGACAGACCAGTTCCGCCGCCCCCAACAGGTCCGAGACTCAGGGCACCGACCACCATTTTGTCGGTGCAACAAGGCCGCTCCGTTCCTCAACCCTGGTCCGGGCCGTCAAGCAAGGCCCAGCGGAGTCTCGCCGGGTCCCGCTAATGGCAATCTTGGTGCAGAAAGATGGGTCGCCAAGACACAGGGGGTAGCCGGCGCCACCGTCTCATGGGCGCCGCCCGCCGATTACGGGCGAAGGGCTTCAAGATGGCCGGACAGGAGAACAAAGGGGGGACAAGCCCCCCGCACGGTCAACCCCCGTCCGAGGGAGGCCGCGCCCTGCAGCTGGGCCCCCGGGCCACCAGACCGGGCCCGGTCAGTTGCCACCGGTCCAACCGCACAATGGCCTCTTCAGCCGACTCCTCTCCTCCACCAGGGGTTGGCGTCGATACCCCGCTCCGGCCGACCGTCGCAGGCGAGTCCCCGGCCTGCACGCCACAGAGGCTCCGGAGCAAACAAGGGCACAGCTCAAGATCCGCGGCACCCAGGAGCTCCCGGGACAAACGGTGAGTGCAAGCAGCCTTTCATATTCCCATATTCCGTCGAATGTGTCTCCTTGGGGCAGGATAAAGTACAGGATTTACGATTCAGGTAGGAAGGTTGACGGAGCCGAGCTACAGTGTGGCCATCACGGTCGCGAGCTTGGCTCCTCCCCCCCAGAAATCCATACTTAACGCACTGTAAAACTATTGCATGCCTTAGCGTGCACCTGATCTTGGTCCTGAGGAAAGCCATACTGAACCCCTGGGGCGGCATAGACATTATGGCTGAAATGTCCACCTTTATGAAGGATGTGAGAGGTCACCAATACCTCATGATGCATCTACCTCTGATTGTAATCCTTGTCTAAGGGTACCATTATTTAAACCCAGAAGTAATTTTTTATCCACTCCCTCAACTCATTTGAGTAAAGAAGCCCCCCAAAAAAGCCAGCTCCGCTGTAATCAGGCTTTGGAGCACACCCACGGTGCCCTAGCTGTCTTGGTAGGACCCCAATGAGGAAGCATGCCACAAACTAGTTTGGTGGGTGAAGGATCTTTTAAAAAACTTTCTTTAAACTTAGCGCTGTTGTTTTCACACTCAGTGTGAAGAATATCCTGAAGGAACTTGGTAACAAAGTTTCTTCCAATGTAGAAGCCACCACGCTCCTGATGGATTTAGCCACTTTAGGACTGGAGCAGGTTAATACCGGCCCTACCCATCTGGCAGGACACACCTTAGACCTCATTCTGACTACCTCCCTTAATATCTGCTGTGAGGCGTCCTACCCTTTCATTTGGACAGATCAGTCTCTACTTCGTTTCACATAAAAGACTTAAGGGCCACCTCGACTCCTATTACACCCTCCCACAGCCTTAGAAGACAATGGCATAAAATCACTCTCAACCATTTTGCAACTGCCCTACCTCCTAATATCGATTTAACCTCTAAAAACATCGAAGAGGATCTGGCCAACTATAACATTCTAATTAACTCCACATTAGATCAACTGGCCCCACTAAAACCTATCCTCAGCAAATCCAACAGATCCCAAGCGACATGGTTCTCTCCCAATCTAAGGGAAGAAAAAAGCCAATCGCAAAAATCTAGAAAGACAATGGCGTTTCTCACACGACACAAATAACAAAGACGCCTCAAAGAGACTTCTGGCCCTCTACCATGAAAATCTAAAGAAAGCTTGCAAAACCCACATCGAGTCGCAACTGAATCAGGCAGGAAAATCCCCTAAAGAACTCTACCGCATTATTAATTCTTTCACAAACCCTAAGGAATGTCATAACAAAGTAACCCCAACTCAAGACCTCTGTGATAAGCTGGCTAACCACTTTACTCAGAAGATTCAGAGTATTTATGATAGCATCACCAAGGATAAGGATCCTCAGAAAGACACCACCGCCCCACGCACTCCCATTTTGCTAACTCCTGGACTGCTTACCCCCTTTTACAACTGAGGCAGTGGAGTCTTCAATGAAAACAGTAAAATCTGGCTCCCCTCAGGATATCCTACCTGCTAAGGTATCCTCGTAACTCCACAAACAGCTGGCACCCTTGATCGGCCCCATTTTCAACTCTTCCCTGACTGAGGGCAAACTACCTTCCGAATGGAAAGGTGCCCAAATAATTCCTATTAGAAAAACCCAATGCTCCTCAGGAAGATCTGTCTAACTACCATCCTATCTCCCTGCTACCCTATCTGAGTAAACTTTTGGAGAAACACGTTAATAAATACCTCTCAGAATTCATGGAGGCAACAGGAGGCCTTGACACCCTCACAGTCCGGTTTTTGTCCCAATTTTAGTACGGAGTCAGCACTTATTGCAGTCACAGATAACCACAGGCACTTCCTGGACAATGAACAGGTGGCATTATTGGTGCTGGTGGATCTGTCAGTAGAGTTTGACACAATATCCCATTCCATCCTACTAACTAGATTAAGAAATGCTGGTATCCAAAAGCTTGCCTTTCAATAGTTGTCAAACTTCCACTCCCCAACTTCAGAGTTGACTAAAGGTGTGCCTCAGGATTCCTGCCTTAGTTCCACACTTTTTTATATTTTAAGGGGCTCCCCTCGCAGATCTCCTTAGGAATCTGGGCTTCATCCCCATTTCATACGCTGATGACACCCAGCTCCTAATGGCATTTGACAAAAATTCTATCAATGCTCAGTCTGCCTTCTCTTAAGGTATGACAGCCATCTTGGACTGGATGAGGAACAACTTCCTCCTGCTAAATGCTAGTAAAACCAAAATTATGCTCTTCAGAGAAGCGCCCCTACTCTGGTCCACAGAGTGGTGGCCAACTAACCTAGGTCCTGTACTGATTGCGAAAGCTGTGGTGTAAAACTTAGGAGTACATTTAGACCAGAAACTAACGATGACAGAGCAGGTTACCACCATGTGAGCTCCTGTTTCCACACATTAAGTCTTTTGAGGAAGGTTTTTCCCTTCCTCCCTATGACCGCCTGGAAAATTCTTCTTCAGGCACTTGTAATGAGTCGCCTTGACTATTGCAATGCTCTCTTGATTTCAGCTAACAAATCCTCTCTTAACAGACTCCAAGTGGTCCAAAACGCTGCGGCCCAACTAATCTCTAAATCTCCTGCCAGGACCGCTTCCTTGCCTCTACTCCTGGGACTACACTGGTTGCACACCCACAAGCTGATTTGTTTTAAAATCTGCTGCATAGTACACAAGGCACTATATTGCAACGCCCCAAGCTATCTCTCTGACAGACTCATACGATACCAGTCAACCAGAACCCTCCGATCTGGATCTAAATCGCTCCTCTCAGTTCCCTGTGTAAAGAAATCCCACACAGGGGCAAAACCTTTTACCATTTGGCTCCCTTCTTCTGGAACCAACTCCCTTTACACCTCCGCGAATACACCAACTATTTGCAATTCCATAGGTTTCTTAAAACCGAGCTCTTCTTATCCCTTCGCTGACTCTGTGGCATGTTCCGTAGCGCGGAGGTACCCCTTTGGGGGTGATTCGGGTGCTTAACAAGACAAATAAATAAATAAAATAAATAAATTGGTTGCTCCTCTTAGATTAGTGATATAAATAGAAAAGAACCTTCATGATTTTTTGGGATGAATCTGCACAAATGTTTTGGACATCAGGAAGACGGACAACTGTAACCTAGAAATACTGAACTATCAACCAAAGTCAAATAGTCTGAGCTTCCTTTGACATGGTCCTGGACAATCTTCCTGCCTCCTGGTTCAGGTAACATAAGACTGACATATAGTTTGTCTTCATCAATACAAACATGCATATTGTTCAGAGAAGTACAACATTTTTATATGTTAGGAAGAGGCCAGGTTCCTTGTATCTGCAGAGGATTCCACTAACCTCCCCAAGAGCCGGGATCTATATGTGACTATAGATATGAAAGCTGGTCTAGCAACAGTAATTCCATTATAATACATTGGATTCTTTACTTCCTGTAAAACCAGCAGTCTCTTCTTTCTTTATAATCAGCAATTATAAAGTCGCTGATCATAAAGAAAAGATGGCAGATCTCAACTATTATAAGTTATTACAGTCGTATTCTGACATCAAAATGCTTGCAGCCAGACCCATCAGAAGAGGTGAAAGGCAGGCCAGGTCATGGAGCATAACTGAAACAGGTGTTTAAAGCAATGAAAACAAAATGTTTTTTTTTCTTGTGCTCTATATTTTAGCTTACAATGACAAGCAGAGAGAACATATTTATTTTTTGCACTTCCTAAATAGGGAACATCTACAATCTATCTGAATGCTTTGCATATTCAGAGCTACTACAGATTTATTTTTGAAATTGACTTATATTGAATTAACATTTGTACTAAATAACTAACAGGTTTTGATGTGTGTAGTTTTGCACTAGAAGTTTTTTTTTTAATTCTTCATGTTTGTAATCATGCTCGCTCTTTCATATGAAAGAGCTAGGCACCAAGGTTTTAAGTGTTTTGTGTGAAAGGTGAAGTTGTGGCCATGTAATATATTGAATACATTACCCCCTGGTGTATGTGACAAGGATATTGTAGGTCAACTTCGAGTTCCATAACCTTATAAAGGAACTCGACCTTCAGTATTGTTCTTCTATATGGTCATGGAACTTTTTGGCGATTTGCAATATCCTTATAATGTACGTCAGGAGGCACGGTATCCCCTATATAAAGTTCTTATCTTGAGACTATTATGGAAATTATCAAAGAGTTGTAATTGAGAGCTTCAGTTGTCCCAGTGGCTGTTACCATGAACTAGACTTTATTGTTTAGTTAATTAAAACCGTAACAAATTTCCTTTGCACTTGTGAAACAATGTTTAAATTTAAATTAATTAAAATACATATTCAAAATTTGCATCTAGACAAAATTCAAGTACTCGTTTAAAAGGACAAAGAAAATAAAGTTTCAGAAAAAACACAGTACAGTTTTAGAGGTATTAGTTAATTTTCAAACCTTTTTCAAAAGCAAGCAGAAACTTTACAATCTTACAGTTAATTTGTGAGTCCGTAGAGTCCAAGCAGCCTATAATAGCTGACCTGCAGGTACGTAATCCCTTAATCAGAAAATAATTCTTTAAAAGAAGCATTCGCTCCTGTTTCAACTTTGTACAATGGCAAATAATATGAATTATGTCCTCTTTGATATAATCACAGAGCCGATAGGCAACGGATCCCGGATGTTTCCAGGCTGGTACATCAGCCAACATTGGATATTTTCCCAATCTTAGAGCCATCAACCTTTTTTTGGTAAAAACTGAATATGTAGAATCCAAATAAAGCTCCGGAGTAAGTAGTTTGTAGCTGTTAATTACAACCCAAGAGTGGGAGCGATGGGAGAAGATTTCCTTATCAATGAGCAGAGAATGTAATTTGGCGGCTTTGTTTATTGCCTGTTTAAATTAATTAAATGGCACATTTTTATTCCATAGCTGGGCGGTGCATGTTAATTCCAGTGCTTTGGTCAGGAATTTGTTTGCCTCTGATCTGCTTCCCGTTTTGACTTCTTGCTACAAAAATGTGTTTAAGTTATTGTCATTGGCGTTCATTTTGATACGGCACCAAGTTTTAATGCACGTATATAGTCTACCCACTGACTCATGCATGAGACAAAATTCTAGGCGCATATGCGCTGGTGAAGCAGTGCAGGGAAGTTGAAAATCTTTCTAATACATTTTGGTAATCAAGTTATTTAACAAGGCACCGTCCTTACCAAGCATTGCTGCACTTGCGTATGTTAAGGTGGGACGGGCTTTAATAGCAATTACCGTTAGTAGTGGTTTGAAAGAGGGGCCCTCTAGTTTTTTATACAGGGAGCTAAATGCAAAGATCAAGGCTCCAGTTCGTTGTGTAAGATAATGTTTCTGGGCTTTTAGAGTCATCTTATCGTCAATAAAATATCCCAGATATTTATAACTTGAGACCCTTTCAAGCCTTTTGCCTTCTATGCACATATTGAGAACTATTGAGTGTCGGTTGGAAATTAACATTGTATTGGTTTTAGATAGGTTCAAAGTCCGTTTGTTGGCGGACAAGAAAAATGAAAGTTCTGTTAATAGTGTAGTCATACCGACTTTTGTTAGGCTCATGAGTACAATATCGTCCGCATATGCAAGGTGTGAGAGTTGCAGGTTTCCTAGTTTCGGAGGGTGAGCATTGCAGGTGTTTAATTTGCCGGAAAGATCCGAGAGAAATAGGTTGAGTAAGTGAGGTGCCAGGACGCAGCCTTGTTTTAATCCGGTTCCTGTGGACACTTTTCTTGACAATCGCGTGCCAGACCCTAGTTTTACTTGTGTCCATGTGTCGGTATAGAATAGCAACAGGCCCCTTAATATGCTCTTGGGTATGTCCCATGATCTTAATTTAGCCCATAGTAGGTCCCGATCCACGCTGTTGAATGCGGCTTGCAGGTCAATAAAACATAAGTTCAGTATGGTTAGCGCCTTGAGACCCTCTGGGTGAGTAGTGCGCTATATAAATGCCTTGTTTGATTGATTTGGCAATGTAGCAGGGTTTCCGTTCTCCCACAGAACTGTGCACAGAGATCTAGAACCTCGGTGAATTAGGGTGACCCAAAACCCACCTTAGTATCCAAAATCCCCTTACCGAACTAGCTACAGTGTCTCATTGGTCATAACAAACTCCCAATGTCTTAGACAAACCAGAACATGAACTTGGGTTACCTCAGGTATCGTGGAACACATGAACACTCTTTCGCTCTGTAATCATTTCAAACCACAACGGGGAGTAAAAGAACACACATGCAAGTTTGAAATATTTATTTTTCAATGCAAGGTTCTCAAACACAGTATCTTATATAATACCAGAATACATATTATAGAAATCAGAGTTATCAGCATAGTCACTAATCCATAGTAAGCGAACGGTGATAGCATATTATAATGCAAAAATCTATAGAAATCTGTATCACCTATATTTCGCGCACCCTATTTAGCATACTATATTATATCTAAGAAGGTCTCATTTGGGTTTTAGCAGGGCGGGCCCATACCTCTAAATGTCAGTAGGAGAAGATCACATCATCAGCTACCAGCTCTCTGCATGCGAAGCACCATCAAGTGTGTTTGTGCATTCTCAGTAACTCTATCTTAAACCCGCGTAGAGCCCAATGTTGGCAGCAACTTTATTTGTGTTATGTCTAATGTGGTGCGAGGATCAGGCCTCTCAGCAACCTTGTGTTAGGTTATTCTTAGAGGGTTCAGCTCACAGTGTGCAGACAGTGTACCAAGTGTACCAAGCACAACTGATATCAGAGCAATAACATATTATTCTCAAATAAATCACATCTTTCATCTAGGTTGAAATCTACAATAACAATTATGTGTCGTGTGCAAACTGGAGCCGAAGGAAAATATGTTGTTTAAACATTTAATAAACTCATGCTAACTTAACACACTATATAGAAAAGCAGTAACTATATGACAGTAACAGTGGCTGTTACCATAAACTACTATTCTTGGTCGAGCCCATTTACTAACTTTTATACATTTTATTATTGGTGAAGAGCTAAAACAAAACAAAAATATGTGTGCGTGTTTCTAAAGAGTTTCTCACCTCATCAAACTGACACCAGTAGCGGCTCCTCGACTACGGCGGAGGAGCATCACCCCACTGCTTTTAAGCAGTGTGAAGAAGAAACATAAAATGATAATAACTTAGGGGGGTTCATGGCAACGGTAGCTAAGGTGGCAGACGCATCTCGCTAGAGCTCTGCCATCAAATCCCCATAATCCGGAATTTATCTGACTGAAAGTGGAGTCAGTGACTGCGAATTAGCAGCCCCTGCAGAAACTGGGACATCTAAGGTGGGACGAGGGTCTGCCTGAAGGCAACAGTGGCATCGATCTAGCCATGTGCCAAGCGAGGTGATGACACAAGGTCTTGGTGGCACACAGTTGTGAGCCTGGGAATGACCGTGGGGGTACGCAGACAATGCCACGGGGATTGAGTGGCAGCTCCAGACCCGTATTACCTGTAACCCAAGGCACTGCACCAGTGTGAGAAATTGTGGGCTGGAGCCGAAGCCGAGCACAAGACTGAGGTGACAGTTTAGGCCCTGCAACAGACTTGCAGCTTGATGGGCGAGGCTTGGGGCCAGCAGGATCGAGTGGTGCTGAGGTGCGGGCCGGAGTGGGAGCCAAGCAGCTGCACAGTGAAGGCACGGAGAAGGAGTCTGCAGAGGCTGACTGAGATGGCCGCCTTCCTCACGATAATCAGATCCCAGCTCCATCGGTGCACCGGTGCATGTGCGGCATGGCCAAGACTGCATCGGGCACCAGAGCTGCCTAACAGCAACAACTGGTGAATGCGACGCCAGAGGCAATGTGGAGTCTCGTTATGGGGAGCACCTGCCTGGAGCCTGGTTGTGAACTGGGGTAGTTGCGAGCCCCAAACTGCCACGGAGAGCAGTCGAGAGTGCAAGAAAAAACGCAGGAGCATGACAAGGGATCGGTGCATTTACGGATATAGAGAAATCACGGATCTGGAAGAAGACCTGAGTGGTCGGCTGGCCAGGAGGGGATCAGGACTGCACACATCACGCCATTTTCATGAAAAGCGAGAAGAAGCACAAACCCCGACAGGACATGAAGGGAGCTCCCTTACTGACACAAAGGAGGAGCAGCATTGAAACGGAGCAGAACGCCCAGGGCACAGAGCTGCTAGCATAAGTGGAACAAAGCAGAGGCATCGCACATAGTATTTGCCAAGTCTGCACAAGACGGACATGGGTCGGCTCCGCTCAGGCCTGGGCGGTCCCACTGCCAGCCTCCACCGCTTGGACCCAATCGGACATAATGCAGAAGGCCGGTCTCGGCATAACAATATTTGTGTGATTGGTCTGCCAGAAGCAGAGTAGGCAACGGACGCTGCCACCTATGTGGAGACCTGGATACAGAGGTATGCACCGAAGGTAAACTCACAAAACACTTCATAGTAGAGAGTGTATACATGGTTCCGACAAGGCTATCTCCCCCAGGAACAGGTCCCATATCTCTCTTATTACGGGTACTACACTACAAAGACTTAGATACAATTCTACAAAAGGCCCGGAAGCTGCAGTCTACTCATATCGCAAATAGCCAAGTCATGCTATTACTGGACAACACAATAGCCGTGAAGAAAACAAAGGCTCTCATTCTTAGAAGTGAAACACTGTCTACGTAGTCTGCATCTGAAATATTCCCTATTATTCCCTGCATGCCTAAGAATAGCAGCCAAGGGCAAGTCACACTTTTTTGACACACCAGTTGGTGCATGGAAATGGATAGACTCTATAGGTCTGAAGGGTCCGAACACTCCAACAGATGAAAAAGGAAAGATGCACTCAGGGGCAGTTTCCAGAAACGGCAGAGGAAAAAATGCAAACTACAGGCGATACCCACGATAATCAGACCCAACATTGAGCAGATTATTCAGGACCAACGGAAAGCACTACAGGCAGCAACCAACATAAGCCATTGCCGAAGAGACTCGATATTCGAGGACATCATTCAGGACTGTGGAAGCGATGCAGTTGGGTGAAGGTGACCTCCTCCTCTCAGTGCTACTACACCCCACCAGTGATCACCCCTCAAACAGCTGATGACATCATATCGCTGGGCTTCGGACTCTCTCCTGGGGTGACTGACGGTCCAGTGCCTATAGCAAAGCAAGTATCTGTGGACACTGTTTAATGGTTGGCTAAATAGTGCACATACGTCAGCGCAAATTGAATTTATACATGGTGCAGAGTAAGTAGCACAACAATGTCGACAAGCAGAATTGGCAAGCACACACTAACAGGCACAAGACACAAAGCTAGTTGGTTTAAGATATGCCACATGACCCCACGTTAGACAAAAACAATGGGGAGATGAATATGCTCAACAGGCAAACACTCAACAAGTGCACTGCCTTACCCCACTAGCCTACGCAGTCACTAAGGTTGGTATGACAGTTTGGATGGATGCACATTGCAATCCTGCTCTTATGGTATTTAACACAGTAGTTAAGATTTGTTTGGTTTGTAGTGTTTTTTTTTAGCCAAGTAACTCGCCCACCAGATTCTGATAACAACACACTCCTACACTCACACGACACGGCTCCCACACTCCAACTGCCACGAAAGACTAATTCTCACCACCATGACAGTTCTAAAGGTATACACATGGAATGACCGAGGGATTCACATACCTTCCCGCAAATACTCCATATATTCCTACCTGAAAAGACACCAATCCCAATAATTTTCCTGCAATGAACGCACCTCACAAATCCTGAAATAGCGAGGTTACAGAGAAGATGGAGGGGGTCGACTATATGCTACCCGATACTTGGCTCATGCACAAGGTGCATTTGTTTGGATCAGACAAAGAACCCCCTTCAAATCAGAGGAACAGTAATAGATACTGAGGATCGATACGTACTTGTGAAGGGCTGGCTGCATGGTAGACACATAATTTTGGGCTCCATATACACACCAAATACAGATCAGGTGGCTTTCTTTAGTCGCTAACTAGCAAGCTCTTTAATTGGCACTGTGTGCTGTGGTTGCTGGGGGGGACTTTAACTGTGTCTTGGACACGCACCTGACCGATCCTTCTGTACTCTGGCTGGCACACACACACACCATAAGCGACTTGTGTTTTGAATGCCTGGATGGCACACTGGTAACTTATAGATGTGTGGAAACAAATACATCCAAAAGATAAAGTATACTCTTATTATTCTGGATCCCACAGACTACATGTGAGAGTAGACAGGCTGCTATGCACAAGTGAGATAGCTATGGCAGTGAGTGAGACAGGGTACATGGAGAGGACTCACTCAGATCATAAACCACAATATCTTCAAATGTCATAGGTTATAGCCTCTACAGCCATTCCTAGATGGCGCCTGCAGCCTGAGACACTGGAGGATCAACCCTTTCATGAAGCCCTTAACGTGGCAATCTCTAATTACTTTAGCGACAATATAGACACAGCATCTTCTTCCCTTGTAGATTGGGATGCGTTTAAAGTGGTAATAAGGTGTGTTGTCTAAATAAGCATATAGGCTTGCGGAAAGTTACAGAAACTGACACTAGGAAGGTGGAGAACGGGCTGCTTAAATTGTAGGCTGTGGAGGTGGGAGATCCTCTACAAAGACCACAACTAAATGCTAAAAGAGCACAGCACCATATGTTGCTAGAGATGCTGAGATGCCAGAACTATAAATCGCACTCAGCATGCATGCATAGCACTGCAGATCAAGCGGGCTGCCTACTGGCATGGCTCATCTGACAAGATGACACACGGACACCCATAACTTTGATCCGCAAATCAGATGGTGAGCTGTTATATATACTAACAGAAATACACGCAGAATTCACATGACCCTACCCAGAGCTATATGGCTCAGCCACAACAACCTTACCTCAGGAGATCCAGCAATTCCTGGCAGAGGTTCCTCTTCCACGCCTTACCCCCGAGCAGAGACAGGAGTTGGACACACTGGTCAAACCTGAGGAAATTCTGACAGGTATTCGCGCCCTGGCTACGGGAAAGTCTCTGTGCCGCGCTGCTTGTGCCACAACTAAAATCAGTATATGAAGCTGCGTTATCTACATCTATGCTTACGGCATTACAATGCAAGGCACTGCTTATCTCTCTTTTCAAACAGAACAGAGACACCTCACAGCTGGGATCGTACAGACCGCTGGCACTTCTTAACACTGATTATAACATTTTAGCTAGCGTCATTGCGGCCAAGCTGGCCCCGTTGGTATCTGCACTGCTGCATCAGATCAGAACAGATTTGCATTGGAACGCAACACCTCCCTTAATATACGTAGACTGTTCCGACTCCAGGAGTATTTATTTATTTATTTATTTTGCGATTTCTAAAGCGCCTGGTGACCCGTAGGCATCCCCGCGCTGTAAACCTGTGGAGATCCAAAGGAGGGGGAGAGGGGGTGAATTATTTGGGGAACAAAAGGGTTTTAAGTTTCCTGCGGAACGCAGTGTGAGAGGGTTCCAGACGTAGACTGAGAGGGAGTGAGTTCCATGCTGTGGAGGCTTTGACCGAAAAGCGACGACCACCGGTGCGAGCCTTCCTGAATTTAGGCACCGTGGCAAGATGTTCGGCGTCAGAGCGAAGGGGTCTGGAGGCTTTGTATGGAGTAACCATATTTCTTAGCGCGGCTGGGCCAGCTCCATTGATGAGCTTGTGGGTGGTGCACAGGGCCTTGAACTCTACTCTCTGGCGAACAGGGAGCCAGTGTAGGGCTTTGAGGGCAGGCTTTGCCGAAACTCTAGGGGAGAGGTTCATAATGAGCCTGGCCGCCGCATTCTGGGTGCGTTGGAGTTTGGCCAGGGTGTACTCAGGGGCCCCAAGATAGATGGCGTTGCTGTAATCGAGCCGGGCTAAGACAAGACCCTGGACCAGTAATTTCCTGGATGGGAGGGGGAGAAGAGGTAGGATCTTGCGCACGGAACGCAGGAGACCGAAGCAGGTGCCTGCTGTCTTGGCCGCCTGCGTTTTCATGGTTAGGTCAGGTTCCAACCATACTCCTAGTGTTTTGATCTCATTTTTAGGAGAGGGGATTTCGCCAAAGGTGTCAGGCCAGGATGTTGGTGGAATGGACGTCCATTTGTTGCCCAGGAGCATGATCTCGGTCTTTGCACCGTTCAGCTTCAAGGCCGAGTCACACATCCAGGTATGGATGTCCTGGAGACAGTGCAGCAAGCTGTCAGGGTGGTTATCCAGGTGGGACAGGGAGACGACTAGTTGGGTGTCGTCAGCGTAGTTTATTATTTTTATACCTTAGGGGGCCACTACGTCTTCCAGGGGGGCCATATAGACATTAAACAGGGTGGGGCTGAGCGACGACCCCTGGGGAACTCCATTCTTCAGTGGAAGTGGTTCTGACCGGGAGTTGCCGTCCCACACCTGAAAGGATCGGTGGGAGAGAAAGGATTCGATCCACGCTCGCGCCGTACCCACAATTCCTGCCTTGGCCAGGCGATGTAATAGGACACGGTGATCCACCGTATCAAAGGCGGCACTAAGGTCCAGGAGGATCACTGCCACTGATCCCCCTGAGTCTAGGATACACCTTGCCTCCTCGATGACAGAGAGGAGGGCGGTGTCCGTGCCATGGCCGGGTCGAAACCCAGTTTGGGATTGGCGTAGGATATTGTTTGTCTCAAGAAATTGGGACAGTTGCGAGTTGACTAGCTTTTCAGCCATCTTACTGATACATGGGAGCAGCGAGATAGGTCTGTAATTCGACATGTCGTCCGGGTTGAGTTGGGGTTTTTTCAGTAGGGCCTTAACGACTGCGTTCTTCCAATTGGGGGGCACCGTTCCTCCAGCGAGGGAAGAGTTGATAAGGTCCATGATGATAGGGGCTATGTTGGGAGACACCTTTTTTAGGAATCTAACCGGGGCTGGGTCAAGGGGGGAACCGCTTTTCATTCTCTCTAGCGTGGACATCACCTCGGTGAGGGAAACTGCTCTAAAGGTGTCCAGCTGTGGGCTGTTGTTGCCGTCCGCTATATCCGGGATGGGAGGGGGGCTGACGGTAGGGAGGGAGTCCAGTATTCGCAGGATTTTCGAATCAAAGTAGTTAGCCAGATCCTTACTTCTGTCTGGGGGGGGGGGGAGTGAGGGGGGGTGCTGTAGGGATGTTCAGTAATTCTTTGACTATCCGATAAGATTCTTTGGATGAGTTTGTCGCGGTTTTTATTCTGTTGTCATAAAAAGTTGCTTTAGCTAATTGCAAGGCTGTTTTGTATCGTCTTACCGCGTTGTGATATATGTCCTTGTTACTATGGAGCCAATCTTTCCTCCATGCTCTCTCGGCCTTTTTGCACTCTTTACGGAGCGCTCTGAGTTCGGAATTGTACCAAGGTGCATGGACCTTGGTCTTATTTTTAACCTCTCGATTTTTGATGGGGATGAGGCTGTCGAGGGAGGAGGAAATCCAGTCTCTGAACTGTATGTCTGCCATGGCGGGGTCGGCTGCAAGACTCGAGGTAGTAGCGTCAAGAGCCAAGGCCCAGTTTTCCATCGAAAGTCTGGCCCAAGATCTATCCTTGGTGAAAGTTGGGGGATTATGGGGTTTCTTAAAGGAACCTGGGAGATGGGTCGAGACCAAGAAGTGGTCCGTCCACGGGAGGGGGAGGGAATTAGCGAACTGGAGGGAAGGAATGTTCGAGAATACGGGGTCGAGCAGATGTCCTTTCGAATGCGTGGCTCCTGAGTTAGCCAGGGAGAAGCCAAGGGCGCCACGATCACAGATTAAGTCAGATGGCCCTGTGTCTAATAGATCATCAAAATGGATGTTAAGGTCGCCTGTATGCCATAGTATGCTATACAGTCAAGAACAAATCCGGAATGCCTGGTCCTAGACATATGAAAAAGCTTTTGACTCTCTTGAATGGCCCTATTTGTTCTCAGTTCTCCGCCAACTAGGCTTTGGAGAAAACTTCCTGAGCCAAGTGGGACTGTTATATACTCTTTGAAATTTGTTTTTATTGAAATTTAACTTTAACCATGACATGGTAAATTGATTAACATTTACGTACACTTTCGACTCTTAGCGTGTATTGTAGAGTACATTAGCGATCATGCCATTACCGAGTAAGTGTTCAGGTACCATAAAAGTCTTCCAATGAGGACATGCCAGATGCAACTGGGGGAAAAAACTGGGGGTGGGGGTGTTCATGGTATGCAGGGTGGCAAGAGCGTGTGCAACCAGCAGATGGTGTATGTGCTTATAACAGCTTAATAAGGAAGGGCATCAGGGGTGCAGGGTGGGACCCGTACATAGCCTAGGGGCTGGCAGGTGGCTCCTTCTGTAAGCGCTTAGTCGAGCATTGTTGTCAGGTAGCTGCGGATACATCGTATGGCGGGAGTCCGGTGCTCGTGGCCGTGGTGTGTCCCTGCGATAGTGTGATCTGTGATGCGTGGGGAACCCCCGGCAAGTCGTCCTGAGTCAGTGGTTGTGTGAATTGATGTAAGAGGATGGTCCAATCCATGTATATGGGGTGTCTGCGTATCCCCTTCACCTCCTCCTCCCTCAGTGCTTCCTCCTCCGCTAGTGCCCATTTCTTCACTGCGCCCACCCAAGCCTCGAGGTGGGGACCTGTAGGGGATCGCCAGTGCATGGCTATTTTTCATTTGATAAGAGGATAGCAAGGGAGGGGAACCTAAGAGGCACCTTGTGTTGTTTCTTTCTCTGGTAAAGGCCTAATGCACAGGCGTCCCATGTGTCCAAGAACATCAGTCCAGTGAGTGCTCTGAGGGAGGTATGTAGGTATTGCCAGTATGCATGTAATGTGGGGCAGCTCCAAAACATGTGATGGAAGTTCGCCGCGTGCAGTTGACATCTAGGACACGAAAACTGTGTATCAGGATAGAAGCGTTGGCATCAGGTAGGCCCGGTGCAGAACATAGAATTGCATGTTTTTAAAACGCGCGTTTCCGGATAACTTCTTGGGGTACTCAAGAGCTCTGTCCCATTCCTTCTTGTGCAAGGACCGGCCTAGTTCTTCCTCCCAAGTGGCACGTAGAGCCTCTATTGGTACATTTTTGAGTTCCCTGATAGCCTTATAGAGCCATGTGACTAGGTGTCGCCCTGTCCCCATATGTAGAATTGTGTGTATGACTAGATGTGTAGGCGGTTCCCCTGTCGAGAGGTCGCTATGCGGATGGTAGTGTGCAAGGAGCTGGCGATGGAGTAGGAACTGGCCAACTGAGAGTTCACATTCTTCTGACAACCGCTGGAATGGTCTAAGCTGGACATCCTCGAATAATGACTCTGCCTCTGTGATGCCACAGTCCGTCCATGCCCGTAGCATGTGGGATGTGTAGTAGTGTTCCTGCCTAGGCCATCCAGCTAGAGGAAGAAGGGGGGAGTATGGGGCTCTTGCGGATGACATCCAGTGAATCTTTGGCATACACTTGCGTGCAACCGTGACATGTAGGGGATAAGTGCGTCTAGGCTTAGTGCCTGGCAAGAGTAGCCGACAAAGCTCCGAGATTGGCACTGGGCCGTTTGCGGTGTGTGTCTCTCCCAGGTGTCTGCCGGCTGTCCAATAGGAAAGCCACTGGATTTGGACGGCCAGGAAATATGACTCAAAGGAAGGGGCGGAGAGGCCACCCTGTGTTGTTGGCAGTTGCAGCTTTGTAAGCGCTATCCTATGTCTACCTGTCCCCCAGATCAGAGTGCCAAGGAGGATATCTAATTCTTTAAAAAATGCTCTGGGCGGGATGATGGGCAGTTTCGTAAAGTAGTATAGTAGTCTCGGAACCATGATCATTTTGGCAAGAGCCACCCGGCCAATCGGGGCTAGGGGGAGACCCTTCCAGAATCCCACAGAGGCTCTGATACCGGCTAATTCCTTTCGGTGATTACCGTCATAAATATCAGTTGGGGTGTGATAAAGACGAATCCCCAGATATCGGGGGGCCTCTGCGCTCCAGGTGAGTGGGACTGTTATATACTCAACCACCTATTTGGATCCACACAGGTAGTCTAATATCAGGAAGTTTTCCAACAGGTAGGGGCACGAGGCAGGGTTGCCCCATCTCCTCTTTGTTATTCTCACTGGCAGTGGAACTGCTAGTGGCACACTTTCACAGAAAACACAATGACTGGGGAATCTGCTTGGGTGACGGAATGCATGTTGTGTCCTTGTATGGGGATGACCTGCTGCTATATGTGAAGGATGTTGACAGGGTGCTGGGCAGTGTAGCGGAGATCCTGCACCGCTTCACTGGGCTGTCTGGACTGTGGGTGAACTGGAATAAGTCATGCCTCTACCCATTCAAACATGATACACAGGATCCTGGACTTCTGGTTAATGGGGTACCCATTAGGTGGCAGCCGACGTCCTTTAGATATCTGGGTATTTATGTGTTCCACCATCCAAAAGATATATTGGATGGCAATCTCGTAAGGGCAATCACATCTATCCAGGCTCAAGTAAAATTCTGGAAAACTATGCCACTAGATGTCATGAGTAGATTTTGCCTAGACTTTTATACTATTTTACAAACTTGTCATTGTACATCCCATCTAAAATGTTTCGCAAAGTGGAACAAATGCTCAAGGACTTTATCTAGAAAGAAGGGCACCACAGACAAGCACTGTGGAAGCTATATGCACCAATGGAGAAGGGGGGGACTGGCGGTCCCGAATATGGAGGTATACTATTTAGCCGCGAATATTGCCATGGATGTCAAAATGGCTGGCAGGACTACAATTGACTGCCACTGCCACTTTACAACCATTGGGGTCGCTGATCAGGATCAACCACCTATTTCATCCTATAGCCAAAGCCCCTAAACCACAACTGAGTCTGCTAGCCCCGGCCAACCGCAGCTACAGGCATAGCCTGTAACTTACCTGGGGATCAATCCCCTACGTACCCGCACTACCCGCTGTTGCCACCCGAGGTGCGGGGTAGTCACAGGTGAGGGGGATTTGGAACTTTGGCTTGCAGCGGAGATGCAAACACTGGAGGACCTATATGCAAATGGAACCTTATCACCATTCGAATCATTAATACAAGGCGCAAATATTCCACTGGGTCAATTCTTATTACACAATTCGAAAATGTCTGTGCTGGGCATGAGGGGACCTGAACAGTGAACCAAAATCCCACTTAGTAATACAATACCTACATGTTATGGGAACAGGCAGTCATATTGTACATTGGCTAAAGGCACTCTTGACAAATACACAGAGGCCCCTTGTGGCACTGCGCGCAAACTGGGAAATGGACAGGGGCAGGCCCTGGGAAGAGATGGAATGGGATATGATACTAGCAAACGCTGTACAAATTCCGGGGAACGCAAAATTCCACATAGTACAGTTCATCATCAAGTAAGAGCCTAATTATCTCCAGATAAAAGAAATAGATATTTTTAACTAACAGACACAGCATGCCCCCACTGTGCTTGGATTGTCACCGACCTACTTCACATGCTGTGGTACCGTCACTGGCTGCACAGGTATTGGAGGGAGGTCGCGCGTGTCTGTTGGAGTGCACCAACCAGCCACAGCTACAAACATGGGAGGAATTCATATTGGGAGAGTATCCCAGACTTTAAAACCCCAAAAACCCATCCAGATTTATAGACCTAGGTCTCATAACAGCTAAAAGATTAGTCACCCGTAAATGGAAAAATAAATTACCTCCATCGCTATAGCCGAGGAGGAGGTTGTTTCTAGTGTGGGCTCAGGCTGAGAGTGCAGCGTTACACAAAGAAGATACAGTGTGGCTATGCAAATATATACCATTGCACTGCTCTGGGACACAATACTGTTGTTGTTACAGCAAGCTGGGCTATCAGAGTGATGGGTACAGAAATCGGATGGGGACTGAAATGAAGATGAAGGCTGGTTGAGCCCAATTAGGCCAAAGTAGGAATGAGGTTGGCGGCAGATATGGTCTCAATATTTGAATTAATGAGAAACAGGCAGTAGCAGTAGTATAAACATGACAGCTGGTCAAATTTGCGGTATGGTGACAGGCGCTAAAACATGTTGGGAGCAGTTCAAATGTTGTGGGTGTAGATTGCAATGGCAGACAAAGTTATTTAACTGTTTGTTTTCTTGTATAAATTTGTAACCTCATTACTGTATTGTTCTAATCCAAGCAAAAGTAACACATGGTTATGTAAGATATACGGACGGATAAGTGGCAAGCCAAACTGTATTGATTGAGCCTCAGATATATACAACATGTTATTCCCCTGTTCTCTAAACCTTAATGTAATGTATAAGAATCTGTGTAGAGCAAAGTTATGGGAGTAAGAATGGTCATGGCCGAAATTGACATTCACTAACGCATCCTTTAGATTTTGTCACTTTGTAATACAATTTATAAAATGCAAATAAAGATTACAAAAAAAAATGATAACTTAGAGTTATTATCATTTTATGCTTCCTCCTGCTTTGGAGGTTGCTGCTCTGGTCTTAGAGCAGGGAAGGGAAGGAATGTTGTGCAACGACTGTATGATCGGCCCTCTTTAGCCGCCCAAACCAGTCAAGTGCACTCTCCCCACTCTCCATGCAGGGTGCATTACAGCCTGCGTCGAGAACAAGCCCAGGCCCCCAATCCCTGGTTGAGCATCAAGCCAGGATACTTAAAACCAATCAGAACGCTGCACCGCAGCATCGCGATTTGTCAGGGGATCCTGGGTTCTTACCAATCAGAACGCTGCATTGTGATTGGTCAGTGGGGCCTGCTTCCTGTTCCTCGTGTTTCAGGAGGAGAGCAGGTTCAGGGCAGCAGGACCCGGCGACAAGTTTATTTTATTTTTTAATATGCTCTACCCCCCACTGGCAGGAGGAAGCATAAAATGATAAAAACTCTGATTCATTATCATTTTATGTTTCTTCTTCACACTGCTTAAAAGCAGTGGGGCGATGCTCCTCCACCATATCGGAGGATCCGCCACTGGCTGAGATGTGCAGTATGTTTCCTGCGCCTACAGATTCTAGTCTATGAGGGATAATGCGCATTACTAAGGAAATAAATAAACAGATACATCTATATAAAGATTTAGATTTCTAGCGTAATATATTTGAAACCATTGAACCACTGATTATGGAGGAGTCACTGGTGAATAACATGAGATCCTCCTGTGGTACAGACATGGAAAGCAGTAGCGAAACCAAGTGAAGCCCGGCTGCGGATGGACAACAAGCCCAAGGCTCTATGTGGTCATGGCTGCTGCCCAGATCTGTCTGTCTCTCTGAGAGTGATTAATGTATGGCTGGAATCATGCATGGCCTCATTACCCATTATGAGTGCAGGTGTTTAAAGAATATGGTCCTCTCCAAAATGAAGAATTTTTACATAAGACACCGAGATGCTTGTCAGACGCAAAGTAAAACAAGAGGTTAGTGTGGACTGGTGTATTTGGGGAGGGCGATTTTCAGTAATGGTTGATGCATTAGGCAAAAACAGAAACATGGGATAGGGGACTTCAGACTAGCATTCGTGCTAGGTTTGAGATACCTCTAGGGATAGGAAAACATGCAAATGTAATATATTAGTGTAATAACTACTTTACAAGAACATGGTTGAAAAACACAGTTTGGCAAAAGGTGCCTAAAGTCTGTGATGGCTGACCCTCAAGGCAGTGTTCATCACACACTGAGATGAATACTCTCGCCTCAGATGAGATATGCGTCATCAATAGGAATCGAATACTGCAAGGCAAGATAGGTGATATATACCATAACATGGTTGTATCATAGAAACAATGAGCTGAGGTTGGCTAAAGAAAAATATGATCCCTCGACCAGATTCAGGACTAAGAATACAGGCTGGGCTGGAAAAACTGGAACCCACGGTTTTTGTGATGAAGAATACCATCGGGGTGTAGTAGCCTCAACAACAGACTTTGGGGCTCTTTGTGACACTCAAGGGGCTCGAGGTCTTGCAGTTCCCTGTAAACCAGCTGATGGATTGGTGGTCTGTGCTGTGGAAACTACGGAAGCAGTTCTGCATGTGGCTGATTTGCAGCAGGCGGTCGAAGGGAGCAAATAGCCTCACATTAGCACAGGTTGTGAATTGGGAGAGGAACGGAGGCTGAAGAAACCAGTGCTTGATATTCATTCTCCTTGGATCCGGGAACCAGGGCCTCTCAGATCCCCTAAATGATTATACAAAGCATTCCATCAGTACAGTGGATGGAACTGCACTATATCTGTTCAGCAGTAAACTGGAACAGCAAACAAAAAATACAAACAATAATAAACAATTAATCTGATGCTTCAGATTAACTTGAAAGAAGCAACAGCATTTAAAAAGTAGTTTAACAAATCGAGCATCCATGCAAATGTTTTTGAATCCAATATAACTTTAGTTAAACATGGTGTACCCCAGGGGTCATGCCTTTCAACAACCCTGTTTAATTATTTTTTTTGGTATCTCAACAACTGTCATTTGAGGGAGAAATTTCAGAATAGAAGAATGAAAATGTACTTACTGTAGTCAACATAGTTAAACAGAGAGTGGTATTTATGTGTAAATGTAACAATCAGAACATGGATTTGCCCTTTATACACTAAGCATCAACTAGAACGATCACCCTGGAATTGTTGGTTGCAGGCTAGATTACTATTACTCACTCCAGCCTGGAATCACACAAAGAACCCTTTACCTTTACCTGTACTACACAATACAGTAGCAAGATTATTCACCAATGTTCAAACCTATGATCGATCAAACTTGAAGAAGACATACTAAGTAAAGTAGGAAACACTTTCCAAGCCGAAAAAGCAATGCAGCCAGATTAGTGCTTGCTATTATTACACTAAAGGCTCTCTGGCTAATCAAGAGCAATACCTGAGGTTCACAGATGGCAGTGCCCACATGTATTAGAGCCTAAGGAGGCCATGTGGCCTTGGTGTCAACCTTTGTCAATATTTACTTAATAACACCCAAAACATTGATTTGACCTTTATAACAGCAATCAAACTACATTATTCTATTAATTCACGTACAAGTGCCTTTGGATTTCACTTGGATGGCACATATGTTAATGCTACACACATTACAGCTTTGGATATGATTAGTCACGATGCTGTTCAGTTTGGTTGAGGCTACTAAAACAGTAAGCTGTATTTCTCTGAATTTTCCATCTCTGCCTCTTTTTTTGTAATAATTAAATTACAGATGCCTTTCTTCCATTTAGCAAGAGAAATAATCTAAGCATTTTTGCATATTGGGCTCGCTCTCAGATACACTCGTATCAGAGGTTAATCTGGGTGTTGGTAAACATCTGGAATTTTAGGGGATATGTATGCTAACCAGTGCTGGTCTCTTATTGTTTATTTTTCTAAAGAAGAAATGAAAGGGATAATCTATAGTTTGCTCCCTGGGGCGCACTTTTCACGGATTAACAGAATAGCACACATTCACACATGTTGTCTTTAATTATGGACAAAGGGTTGAATGCATTCCAGGGCCAAAAATGATATTCCCATCCACTCAAGAAGGTGTATGAGTAAGGTGTCCTGATCTAGTGTGTCATAGGATGTGGAGAACTCAAAGACAGCATAGGGCTGTTTTATACATAGGTGGTTGACTGTGGGGACCACTACCAAAATATTATTCTACAGGTCTGAAACAGTAACACCAAAAAAAGGGCAATGAGGTACAAAAATAAGCTAAGTGAAGAGTACCAAAAGGTATAGAAAAGGACCTGAACAGTCCACATTCAATAAAGACCCTTGGCTTGACTAGTATGTCTAATTGATGACAGGTAATTGTGGACTAGATTTTACCATGCAGAAAATATTAAGTAGGTTAATATGCCACTTTCCATGAACCCTCAAATAAAAATGCATATCAGACAGGGTTTTAGTTGGATATGTTACCAGACACTGTGTTTGTTTTTTTACAGGAAGGTTATAGCACAGCGTATTCCCTGGTTTGTGCTACTGCACCACGAAGCAGTTTAAATACATAGGCTTGACAAGATTGAGGATTTGTGTGGCAATTAACTTTTTGAGGCAAGGACCATATCTTTAATAACTAAACAGCAACTTGGATCATGTTTGCAAACTTTAGCACATCACTATGGCACACTGGGTGGAAGAAGGCAACAAAGCACTGCAGAGTATGGAATGAGAAGAAGGGGCAGAGGTTGTTTTTATAGATGGTTGATAGATTCATGTCAAAGAACTACAAGTTTTCAAACAGTGGATATTTTAAGTATGTTCTGGGTTAGTGAGTTCACAAACGTCCTACTATTTAATTAATTTTATAGTCCACTCTGGCGGGGAAGCCCGTCTCTGCTTGCTGCCTGTTTTGCCCCGCAGTGCCTGTGGGGGACCGGACCGGAACCACAGGTCGCAGCCGTCAATGCGGCTGCTGCCGCCGGTGCCATTCTTCTGTGCCCGGAGGCTCATATAAAAATCTTTGCGCGCTCCCGCAGCGCAGGACACATGTGGGCGTGCTAGGGTTCGGCCTGGGCAAAGACAGACCCAGACTGGGCTAGGCCCCCTTCCTTGGCTCTACCACCCGGACACCATTTGTGCTCCTCTTTTGGGCCATCCACTTTGTAAACTAAGGAAGTTCCTTGGACCGGTCCAACCTCAGCTCTGGACTGGGCCACTTGTAAGTGCCAATTTGCCAGTTGTTTTGTTGTTCTTCTGTGACTGCTATTTTTCTCTTATTTTTCTCTTTGCAACCACCGCACTTTGATCCAGTGTGCCAAACCTCTGACCAGTTGGGTAGCAAGACAAGTCAATCTGGGTGTTTCTGTTACCTGTCCTGTAAAAACTCCTTATACTGGGTAAGCGCACCACCAACTCTATCCATTGTGCACCACTGCCCAGACCTCCTCCCCTTTCGCAAACTTCTCTATTGACAGGATGCTCTAGAGGGCCATTGGGGTGGTGGCCACAGAGTTAGAACTTACAGAACATCGGCTGTCACTAACCCCTGATCTTCGACAAGCCTGTTCTGATACGGTGTCGCCTACTAGCGATAGTGCACTGGAAAGATCTCTGGTGTTATCACCACAAGCACCCGTCGCAGGCACAGGAACAATACCCAAAGTAACCACACGGAGGAGGTGGATAACAAGGGCACAGCTAAGGCCAGTAAAACCAAACAGCTATAAAGGCAGGGGTTAAGCGTAAAAAGTATAATGACGGAACACCGGTCAATATGGGATCTGCGATTGACCAGGTCTCGACTGAGGGGCTCTGCTCGCAATCGGACAGGACACTCCCAGCTAGGGTGGCTCTCCTGATGGAAGTTTTAAAAGGTAAAATTAGAGACATTGTGAGAGATGAACTATTTCCAGTGCTTGCACGACTGGATAAATTGTCCAACTCATGTACTACCAATGAAGGAAAATCTCCTACAAATCCCTTACCGGCCAGAGAGAGCAGAACTGACTCGATTGGCCCTGTAACCGCTGGCATCGCTGAGACCTTGGGAAGGACAAACGCATGCTGTGTGGCGACCCTCGCTTTCTTGGACCCGGTTATTAACACCCCAGCTGCTGGTCTCAAGTTTGGGGAAAGGGCTCCACTAACCGAGAGAACTATGAAAAATAGTCTAGCCTAAGATGGGCCCCTGAGTCAGGGGGGTGGAACTGGGGTTGTTCGGCCAACAATTAATCTCTCCCCAATCTCAATCCCCTATGTTATTGTCCTTGCAGGAGTCCCAGGTGCTAAGGAGGGCTAGAAGAAAACTCAGTTTGAGCTAAAAAATAAGTGTCAGGACTGGCTTGTTAGACACTGCTAATATGCTTATGCATATGCTAATTAAATTCACATGACTCGCAGGGTTGCATGGGTGGGCAACCGGCCCAAAGATCTTCGTGGGGATTGTGTCATAATCAATTTTAGAAATCCACGCTCTGTACGACACCTCCTTCGATCGAACCACTATCCCCATGCACTAGGAACTGCAATTAGACTTCTTCTGCTTACATATTTTTACATATCCAAATCTATCACCCAAATCAGGGCTGACACCAGATCCCTACAGAAACACTAGCACCAGAATCAGTTAATGCTGGGACAAGGACCACCTTTTCAATTGAGATCACACACTTTTAACGTGCCCCTGGCAATAGGTTTGGGGCCCTAGAAGAAGTTGGATGACTTGGGGCTGGGTTGGATCCTTGATTGGCAGGAGCGAGAGAACTACCAGTGGAAAGGGCTACGGATGCTAAAATCATAGTACCAAGGCCCATTAATCAGGATCTTAATACAAACCCTGCAAAATGCCGATCCGGTCACTGTTGCACATCCCAAACTGTTAAGCGGCATATTAGCAACTTCTAGCCATAAGTACATCCCACTGGCTTTAGGATAAGGATTCGTTCATCTCCACACCCCTATTGCCCCAACCCATCCCTCTGGTATCTTGAAACCTATAGCGACCCAGATACCAGGACCAATCTAGCGGCTTCTATAGATACATCGAGTAAGAGCCACTTAGTGTCATCCGAGTTAGTTTTTTCATTAGTGCATGAGGTCCAGGGAGGTGGCCTAGTCAACCCAAATGCTCAGAATAAACTTAAGATACTATCCCGGAATGTGGTAGGTCTGAAGAGTAAGTTTGGTTGCTTGGACTGGGGGGGGGGGGGTTGTGGATACCTTCTGTTAGACCTGGCAATTCTTGGCGTGGTTACCCATGATTTTTTGCCTCCACCTCCTCTATTTTTGATGCTGTGATGATTTCGTTTTGCTGGCTTAGATGCTTTGGGCACTTTGCCGTTGCTGAGCAGTGTCAAAGTGAAAGTGCTCCCTGTATAAAGTGTTATGGTCATTGGTTGTCCATAATAGATATGTTTGTCATACTAGTAAAGTCCCTAGTAAAGTGCACTATGTGTGCCAGGGCTGGTAATGCAAATGCAGCACTAATTGTGCCACCCACACAAGTAGCCCTAAAAAGAGATCTCAGCCCTGCCACTACAGTGCCTGCGCGAAGTTGGTTAACTGCCTTGTTGTCCTGACAAGTGCACCCACTTGTTAGGCCTTACCCTTCCCTTTTTATGCACATCAGACACCCCTTTAGTAGGCCCAAGGTACCCCCCTGGGCATGGTGCAGTGTATGGTAAAGGTAGGACATGTACTGAGGTGTGTACCATGTCCTGACAGTAAAATACTGCAAAATTCGTTTTTCACGGTTGCAAGGCCATCTTGCACATAGTATGGAAAATTAATACAGTTTGGTGAACATTATCTGCGCCATCTTGCCCTTTTCTCCGATGCCACACTTTTTATCGTACACCCCCCGCCATTTCAGCTGCCTTGATCAGAACCATCCTTTGCACACCCCTGACCCCCCAGCACGGCTCTTCACCCTCACAAACACCCCCACGCACTGATCACTCCCGCTCCCAGATGCCTTGCGCGTAAGCGGCAGCCATTTTAAGCACCATGGCCTCCCTGCCCTCGCTGATAGCCAGCGCGTCTCTCTCTCTCTCTCCTAACCTCGCAGGCATCCCCCGCACGCTGACAACCCCCTCCCGCTCTCACATGCCTTGGGTCATAAACCCCTCTTCAGTGCAGCTCTGCCTCGGAATCCCATCCTGTTCCCAGCGCGACACCTCCCTTCATCCCTTTCATGGTCCCAAGTCCTTTGATACAAACCCCCTTTTCCTGTGTGCCCGTTTGTCTCCCTTGTTCCCAGGCCGCCACCTGGCCCTGCGGATACTGTTTATCACACCCCCATACAGTAGGAAGCTTCCCCCTATCAAAGGACCCTCGAGTCGATCGAACACCCTTCACCCCATGCGATCCGATCAACTCCACACATTCCGTGAATCGGCGGAATGTCCAGCTGCGCGATAATCGTCACCTGTTGTGACCGGGGTGGGGATTTCAACTGTAAACGTGTGGGAACGGGCTTGAAGCGGGGATTCTTAGGATGCCTTTCCGAACATCAAAGTATTGACAAATATGTGTTTCATGTAATAAAGCAATAAACCTGCGTATAAGAGGCCAGGCCTCAGAGATGCGGTTAGAGCACCTCGTGACGATACTTGCTGTCCGAATTGATGTGTTCTCCTCCGGAGAGAATAAACCCTCGTTTCCTGCCTTTCAGTCTCCAGCGCCTGCTTCTTCGTTAATTAATATTTTGTGGGTAATAGAGGCGACACCGCCGGGCAACACAAAAGGGTCTTTGGTCACTGGTTGTCTAGCCACCCTTTTACAATTGGCGTCCCAAGCGTGGGGCCCATCAGTGACTCGTGGATCCAGTGGGAGAGGTCCTGACGACAGAGTGAACGACTGCAACGATCGGGAGGTACCCTGTCCGATAGACCCTCGTCTGACAGCCGATCATCCGAACTTCACTGATTCCGAACAGACCTCTCTCGAGTGATCTACGGTACTGACTGGGAACCATCAGGAGTGCCGCGAGGATTACGAAGAAAAGAGGACGATCGGGCGCTGGATTCGGAAGACAAGAAACTGTCCATGCGGTCCGGGTAAGGTCGTGTAGACACGACGAATTAAGAAATTGTTTGATTGATTGAAAAAATACTAGTATTACCCTTTGTTAATTTATTTGGAGTTTCGCTGTCGGCAAACGGAGAAACAACCGGCTCTCCCTTTGCAAACAGTGAAGGATAGGTAACGCACCCGTCGTGCCTATCTTTCTCCCCCACTGATCGATTGCCCCTCCCCATTGATTAACTGTTACGGATTGTTTTCTGGAGATTCTCTGTCTGCAAACAGGAAAGAATAGGTTCCCTCTTTGCAGATAGTGAAAGGGTAGGTGACGCAGACCTTTTTGCGGGCCTACTTATTCTCCCCATTGACCATTTTTTTAATTGATATTGGTTCTTGAGGTATTCACTGCCTGCAAACAACGTAGAATAGAAATATTCTGTCTAGTCTTTGCACACAGTGATAAGATAGGTAGTGCTGACTATTGTCCCCATTGTGACCCGTCATGCCTGTCTTCTCCCCACTGATAGATAGCTGGTTCAGCCCGGACCGTTTATTAGAGGTGGACCATCTAGCTCCGCTGGAAGGCACCCCTAATAAAGAAATGTTCACAAAGTATGGATTAATTACCATAGCCTATAGTAAGCTATGGCACAAGTATACCAAAGCAAATCAAGAGAAACAGTGGCCACTGGTAGGATCCTTCGATCTTGACAAAATAGAAACGTTAGAAATAGCCCTTCGTAGTAGCAAGACCACGCCTATTATGCTCGACAGTCTCGGTATGTGGCGCAAAGAAGCAACGCAACGAAAGGAAAGAGACGAAGTCAGAGTAGGTAAAGAAACACGACAGGCGACCTTCCAAGCGTCTGGTAGGCCAAAGGAAGGGGCAGCGACGACACAGTTCTGAGGATTAGACACAAAAAGGGAACAGCGTAAAGGGACGTACCGACAGGTCAACCCCGAGACACAACGACCCGAAAGTAACCCCCCGACACTACGCGCAGGACGAACAGACTTAAGGCAAAACCAATGTGCTTTTTGTAAAAGACTCGGGCACTGGAAAGCCCAATGCCCGACTCTACGGAACATAGGTAAGAGCGGAGGGCCGACAGAAATAACAGGCCGGCCGAAAGGGAAAAGCCACGAGACAAAGACGAATCAGACTAACACAGACAAGACAGATAGAACTACAACGTTTGATTATGCCCGATGGCACAGATTTCGTCAGACCAATTTCAACGACATGTTTGAGTTCTGGGACTGATTACTCTCCCCCCCCCCCCCACTCTGAAAAACAAAAGCAATTACGGGCCTGCGTAGACAACGCCCCGTTAGAAAAAGGACTCAAGGAAGCCAAATCTCTGTTATATAATTTAAGATTTAATTACGGTAAAGATAACACACAACCAACGATAAATAGAAAAAACTAGTAAACATTCTTTAAAGTAAAACTGTACTAATAGGAGCAATACAAAACATATTACGCTCACCCCGGAAGTTCCCAAAATGTAACAGGTCAACGGTCCCGCCCATCCGGAAGGTGAAACACACAGCACGTGTGGGGCGGGGCCTGCCGACAGCCACAGACCAAAGAGGCCGCCGGCGAGAATGTACAGGAGGCTCCACGGGCCCGGCATGAAATGGTCTTCCCATCCTCTTCTCCCATATGGTCTAGCGGTTGAGATTCCTGGTTTTCTCCGCCGCAGCCCGGGCCACGAGTAGGGAGGGGGCGGATGCAGATGACCCCCTCCCTCGTTTCTCCTGGTCCGGCCATCGCAAATTCCTCCGCTGAACTGGTGCAGGGTGGGCTGGCAGGAAGAGGCGACGCGGACGAGCCTCTTCCACCTCCACAGGTAGGAGGTTTCCCAGCCCCGGCCCGGCGCCGAAATCCTCCAGCCGGGCAACGGATATACCTGCGCAGCACAGAACATACAATGTCCAACGGATATACCTGCGCAGCACAGAACATCCAATGTCCGACGGACCTATTTCCGTAGCACAGAACATACAATATCCGACGGGCATACTTGCGCAGCACCGGACATACAATGGTCCTCCAGAGTACTCGCCGAGTCAGGGGTGTAGGGTGGTCATCATGTACACCCCTGATTCGAAGGAACGGCGTGGGGTGCACTGGGAGAGGGAGGCGGCGCGAACGAGTCTCCCTCACCTCTCCAGGTAAAAGCGCCACAGCTGCATCCTAGCGCCCCGAGCCAATGTCCTGCTCCAACGGTACGGTGTTCCATTTTTTCTCGCCCCAGAGAAGTCTCTACCACTCTTGAAGACACGACGAAGGGCGGCTGCTGCAGGGTCTCAAAATGGCGTCTGGGCCCCCTGGAAGGCGGGTCTAGGCCGCTAGAGTAACTTTGTCCGGTATTGCAACTCGGGCGCTTGCCTGCCTGGGCACGAGCCCCCACCTCCGACAACATCCCCACAGTTTTGAAGATTCTACCAGAGTCCTAGGAGCCCTCGGCCCCTACAGGCTTCCGGTGGGGAACAACTGCCTTGATCACTGATGAAATGACCACGACATAGACACAAGATGGTGGTGCTCTCGTGTCAGCACCAGCTTCAGTCTGAATCATCCAAAAATATTGTGGGCTAACGGATTCGAGTAACTTCCGGCTGAACCTCAACGTGACCCGGTAAGGAAGATTCTACCTCCCTCCCCTTTTTGATTGACGGTCCACATTACCAGCCCCTCTGTTAGCACAGGTTTTTGAACTGCCGAAAGGGACTCTGGTGCAACCAACCCGGCATTGCCCAAAATGGCGCAGGTATCAATAGGAACTTCCGAACACCGCGTGGTGTTCTTTAGCTAACAAGACTTGATGTTCTGAGATATGTATATGAACCTTTGTACACTTGACGAAAAAGGGAGGAGGGTTCACTTGGCGAACATTTGAAAGGATCCCGTTAAAATGTTGATTTCAATGTACGATTTATTATGATATTTATTGTAACCGATACATAACGTAGCTCACGACGCACGCCCACGGTATACATCTAGGAAATGTGATTGCAATTAGTCTGACTGTGTTTCAGTTTATGAAATAAATACCCTCTGATCCCTCAATTATTAATAGACATTTTTAGTTTCTTGCAAATAACTAAGTAGACGTTTTTCAATGTTTTTAAAATACTGCAAAAAATAGCCCCCCTACTGTATGTGCTTCAGCCATCGCCCTGTCCGGCCAAATACGGTTGCCCTCATATATTTACTTACTGAACGATTATGCAAATAAAGGTTTTCCAAACTGTGAACAGGTATCGCATACTTTTGTAAACGTGGGAATTGGCGGGAGGGCTATTCTGTGCGCAACCGTTTTGCTCTCTTTTTAAGGTTATTAGAAAACGGTTGTTTGGCCCTGGATTGATGATCGAATCTAAGGTATGATACGCTGCCTCCAAATATGCGACTCGGCTCAGGAACTAACGCATGAAGAAGGACCACGACTTCTGAGTACGGGTAAAGTGAAGCGGTGTGATAAAGGTGTGATGCTCGAAGGTACTAAGGGACAGGGTTGGCCGAAGAACTGATATGCCTTAGAACATCACAGCGTTGGGAATGATTTAAGGATCCCGATAGCTAGATACATCTACAAACCAGATACCTCGCGCTAGGCGCCTCTGATTTCTTTTTAGCGTTTCCCTACACACGATCTATAATGCCACCCTCGGACCCCCCATGAACAACCTATCACACTGCCCGCCCCCCTTGACTTCAGAAACCAAGACCCTAGGGATTATATCCCGAGGAGATAAGACGAGTATGTGGTAAGTAAAGAACTTTCGTGCCCGTACATTTGATATGCTCGAATGTTGTTCCCCCTCCCTTTCTTCCTTTTTCTCCCTCTACAGGTTACATTGGAATCACGACTAGGGTATAGTAAAGATTCGGAGCCACGCCATGTCCGATACCCGAAACGGACCTACGCTGCAAGATGGCACCTAAAGACACCCATCTCAATGCATGTCCTTAATGTACCCGGCCTAATGCTCTTCCGTCCCAAACTGCATGCTTTCTACATTCTAACACAGACCCGAAATGTCTCATGTTGGGTAATGCACTGAATAGCCTAAATAGTACACGGCCACTCTCCATGTCACACGTGTACTATTTAGCCTATTATTGATCTCTCTCTCTCTATATATCTCTCTCTCTCTATCTCTCTCTCTCTCTCTCTCTCTCTCTCTCCTCCACACTTTCACTCTTCCTAGCGACTGGCACCTAATTGGCGAACCACTACCCCTGGTGCACCACCTGATTGGCTCCAAATACCACAAGTATTTGCACAAATTTGTCCTAAATAAAAATTACATCGATACCACGTTACTACCTCTCCTTTTCTGCTAAATATTGATGAAACCTAGATTGGCCGAAAAGAAAGGGACAGGTAAGACGACTAAGGTTCCCTAATCTGACCCATATTGAGGGAACTACTTGTCAGTGGCATCCATGATAAAAATGTCTCTGGTAAACGCGACCTTCCCCGTCCCGAAATTATCTCAATACCCAAACTGTAAAAGTGATCGAGACATCCCCGTTTTCCCAGAATGCCCCTAGTTTTGTATCAGCTGCCCTGGACGAGAGTTTGAAAAATGTCCCTTGCCCCAGTTCGCTATATTCCTAGTTGTTTTCCATTAGACCTCGCTCACCCCAAGGATGAGTTGAATAGTCATCGCAAGCCCCGAATTTATTAATAAAGTAGCCAGGTTGTAAGAAACTATGTAGAATTTAGAATAATGTTTGCGAAGTTAGAATTAAGTAAAAAAAAAAATGAAAGAACTTGTTGCAAGTAAACCCTGTTGAAAGTAAACTGTTTTGCCGAAAGATAGGATGCATGGATATAATGAAAAATCGTTTAGCCTATGTTCATTCCTCAGAAAGATACCTATCAGACCATGGTGAATAGCACGTTGCACTTTTCCGTAAAATACAAAGCCCTGAAGAACGGCATAAACTTCGTAGGACTCATACTAGGAAAGTGGGTCTCTGCCAGAAGAATTGACGTGACTGTGATAAAATGCAATGAATAAGTATCAGACTTCATTCCACGACAATGAATGTAATACCAACAAAACGCCAAAGAAATAGTCACGAAGGAAAGCTGTAGGGAACCCAGCAAACCTATCATCGATTATTTATACGTTGGCCGCAAACCACAATGTAACGGATGCTTACCCAGTTGCTTGGTGTTGGGAGAGAAAAAGATTTATGTGATTACCTTCCTCTGCAAAATCTCTAAAGACTGTCTTCTCAAACTCATTTTTAAGGGAACTACTGTCGGAGGAGAAAGAGACCGGATGTGGGAGCACGCGGCCTGACTGCAGATCGTGGAACATCAGCGACATTGGCCAAGGCGAGACCACAGCAGTAAGGAGTCGCAGGACGAGGCACTGTTTCTGACAGAATGAAAGGAAAGGGCTGACCTGAGGCCCCTGCTTTATGATCGACATGTGCCGAAAAGTCCCCACTCTTTGAACCTGGTTATGGACCCGCCTGTCTAAATTTTCCGTCCCCCTGGTCTGTTCCCGATCTGGCCCTGCTCCATCCCCTCTTCCTCCGACCTACCATAAAGACTATTCGCACACCCCCCTCCTTCCACTTGAACTTTCAAAATCCTACTGTACCATCCAGAGAAGGGTATTTCCTGCGTCAAAAGGGAGGGAGCTCCGACTAAGTAGACCACGAACTGTGTTAAAATCTCAGAACGGTGACCTAAACACCACCAAGGGTCACCCCAAAGAGAAGCTAAACGAAGTATGTGGTTCTGCCCGCTACCGAGCACCTTGAAGATGATGGAAGCAACAGGACATACCCACCACAAAGACCCAAGAACAGACAGACTCCACAACTCAAAGACAATTGCACCCTTCACCACAAATCCTTTTCTGTCTCCTTCTAATGGCCACACTCTGGATTATGGAAGAAAATGCACCTGCTCCAAAAACCGTAACATGTTTCTCCCACGAGGTCTGGCGAAACAAAACAAAGACACACTCCTGCCCGCAGACCTCCAACGGCTCAACCCACATGGACATTCCTACTAAAGAACGAATTGTAATGCAGGTGCTCAACAGTGCCAGCAGAAGACGACAAAGAATGCTGAGAACTCACTAATAATGGTCCACGACCACAAGACACTGGAAACCCTGATTATTGTTTTTACTATGTCTCATTTCTCTCCCAACCGCCATTGAATTGACTATGCTCCAACCGAATACAAAAAGAACTTCCTTACGTGGTAACCTATCAGTTCCTATGACTATAAGCATCTATGATCTGTACCCAACGCTCTCACTACATAATTTTTGTCTGATATTGCATTACTATGACTTTCCTGCAACAAGCTTAACGATGAGCCCGCCACTAAGATGAAAAGATTTTAAAATGCGATGTTTATGTACAGTTCTTTCGCCTGGGTTTTTCACTTCCTTACTTATGACCACCGCAGTAGACATAGATAGGAAATAGGCCAGCAAGATGTCTTAGAAATGTTAAAGGGAGGACTGTGGAAAATTAATACAGTTTGGTGAACATTATCTGCGCCATCTTGCCCTTTTCTCCGATGCCACACTTTTTATCATACACCCCCCCGCCATTTCAGCTGCCTTGATCAGAACCATCCTCTGCACACCCCTGACCCCCCAGCACGGCTCTTCACCCTCACAAACACCCCCACGCACTGATCACTCCCGCTCCCAGATGCCTTGCGCGTAAGCGGCAGCCATTTTAAGCACCATGGCCTCCCTGCCCTCGCTGATAGCCAGCGCGTCTCTCTCTCTCTCTCCTAACCTCGCAGGCATCCCCCGCACGCTGACAACCCCCTCCCGCTCTCACATGCCTTGGGTCATAAACCCCTCTTCAGTGCAGCTCTGCCTCGGAATCCCATCCTGTTCCCAGCGCGACACCTCCCTTCATCCCTTTCATGGTCCCAAGTCCTTTGATACAAACCCCCTTTTCCTGTGTGCCCGTTTGTCTCCCTTGTTCCCAGGCCGCCACCTGGCCCTGCGGATACTGTTTATCACACCCCCGTACAGTAGGAAGCTTCCCCCTATCAAAGGACCCTCGAGTCGATCGAACACCCTTCACCCCATGAGATCCGATCAACTCCACACATTCCGTGAATCGGCGGAATGTCCAGCTGCGCGATAATCGTCACCTGTTGTGACCGGGGTGGGGATTTCAACTGTAAACGTGTGGGAACGGGCTTGAAGCGGGGATTCTTAGGATGCCTTTCCGAACATCAAAGTATTGACAAATATGTGTTTCATGTAATAAAGCAATAAACCTGCGTATAAGAGGCCAGGCCTCAGAGATGCGGTTAGAGCACCTCGTGACGATACTTGCTGTCCGAATTGATGTGTTCTCCTCCGGAGAGAATAAACCCTCGTTTCCTGCCTTTCAGTCTCCAGCGCCTGCTTCTTCGTTAATTAATATTTTGTGGGTAATAGAGGCGACACCGCCGGGCAACACAAAAGGGTCTTTGGTCACTGGCTGTCTAGCCACCCTTTTACAATAGA
Source organism: Lissotriton vulgaris (assembly GCF_964263255.1). NCBI lineage: Eukaryota > Metazoa > Chordata > Amphibia > Caudata > Salamandridae > Lissotriton > Lissotriton vulgaris. Next base: position 496,573,343 of record NC_141697.1, on the reverse strand, counting down.
ACAGAATGGGGAATGCTGTGTCACATATTTCCAGAATATGTTCCCATAGGCATAAGATGGAGAGATGGAGTCTAGTGTGCCTGAACTTAGAATTTAATAACACATCTTTTTGCGAAGATGGTTTTTAAATTGTGTGTTTAGAAACCACGCTTTTAGAAGTGGCTGATTTCTTGTCCTCTGCCTGGTTGTGTATTGACTGTCTGGGTTTGGATGTGACAGGATCTGGGAAGTGTCCTGACACCAGGGAGGAGGCGGGGGACAGCCACAGGCTGGCATGCATTTGGTGTGGTGGGAGGAGTAGCCCCTTTGATGCAAAGAGGGCTGTGGTGCTGTCACAAAAGAATGGTTCCGCCTGCTGCAGAGCATCTGGGGCCCAGACCCTCACTATCAAAGAAAGAAGGTGTGTACTGGCAGGAAGACACCCAGGTCTGGTTTGGACCGGGCTCAGAGCCCCCTGAAAACAAAGACTTCAAAGGCATTTGGGGGTATAAATGTGAGAGCTGAAACCCCTGAACTCAAGACTGAACTCAAGAAGGAAAAAAGGATTGAAACTACTTCGTGATCAAGAGGAACCTCTGCCAAAGAAGAACAGCTAAAGAGACTGAAGAGAATGACTGCCCTTGATGTGTGTTCTGGGGCTGGCCTGCAGTTTGCTGAATTCCGATTGTTGTTCGCCGAGAGGAATCTGCCCAAGATCGTCAACGAAGGAGAAGGCAGCGCCGTAACCCGTCTGGCTACAGCGTAGCCTAGCAACGGAGCTGGAACGTCATTGGCACGCCCAAAAGGAAGTCCGATGAGGGGGAAAGAGAGAGAGAGCGAGGCAGCGCACCCCACAGGTAAGGCTTGGACTCCGGTCGGGAGCCGCAAGCATGTGTGGCTGGGGAGGTGTGCAGGAGGAGAACAGGAGTGCTCCGATCTCTCTCCCGCTGCACTGTGTTAGACGTGCTGAGTCCCTGAGCGGCCCATACCTGCCCAGCAGTACCGGGGCTGCCCCTTTAAGTTCAGGACCGTTTTTTCTGCTGTTGTGGGGGCCTATTGGTGCCCGAGCTGACTGTGCAGATTGGCTTATAAGAATATTCCTTGCATTACAAACAGCATTGTTTCTTACATTACGAGCTGCCTTATTCTTGCATAAAGAACTGCCTTATTCTTGCATTAAGAACTGCATTATTCTGGCATTATGAACGGCATTAGTACTTGCATTAAGGACTGTTGTATTTTTAAGTTACGAACTGCGTTAGTACCTGCAGTAAGGACTGTCGTATTTCTACGTTACGAACTGCATTAGTATTTGCATTATGGGCTTTTGTATTTTTATGATACGAACTGCATTAGTACTTGCATTAGGGACTGTCTTATTTCTAGGTTACGAACTGCATTAGTACTTGCATTAAGGACTGTCGTATTTCTAAGTTACGATCTGCATTAGTACCTGCATTAAGGACTGTCATATTTCTACGTTACAAACTGCATTAGTACTTGCATCAAGAACTGTCGTATTTCTATGTTACAAACTGCATTAGTATTTGCATTAAGGACTGTTGTATTTCTACGTTACGAACTGCATTAGTACTTGCATTAAAGACTGTCTTATTTCTACGTTTCGAACTGCATTAGTACTTGCAGTAAGGACTGTCTTATTTCTACATTAAGAACTGCATTTCGAACTGCATAGCATTGCATTAGGACTGAATTAGATCATCGTGAACTGCTCATTAATACCGCAAGAACCTACAAGTGATTGTAGGTCTAGTAACTGGCCCAGTGAAATATTACGAATACGCATATGCTGGATATTTTTTTATCGTTTGGTCTCATCGTATTTCTTCTTGATAAAGATAAAGCTATTTTCCTAAATAAATGTGATGTTCATTTGTGGTGTTATAACCGTGTTACTGGGAGTGTGGTTGCAAATACTTTACACATTGCCTTGGAGATAAGCCTGGCTGCTTGGGCCAAGCTGCCAGGGGGTACGCAGGGGTTATCTAAGAGTGTGTCCCTCCTTTCCCTGACTAGAAGCAAGGGTCCCTATTTGGACTAAGGTACCTACCTCAGCCAACTAGAGACCCCCAGCTCTAACATTGGTGGTCAGCGGTTGGGGATTTGAACTTGTATGTGCAATCGACTCACAGTGATTTGTGTACATCACTAGTTTTAGCGCAGATCACATCACAACCACATATTGTGCTTTTTGATTTTTGGTTCTATTTTTGAACGATCTTTAAGCAACACATAATGGCTCAAATGAGTCAAGTAGCCAGTGAGGCTGCAGAATTGTAATTCGATATTGAGGCATTGCTTACCTACAAAGTTGAGCAATTGAGGCAATTCTGCAGAGCTTTTGGATGTCCAATGAAAAGTAGCGCCAAGAAGGAGGAGCTACAAACGGCCTTGAGGGCTTGGTGGGACGCCAAAGAGGCTCAGGAGACAGGTGATACTGAGGTGGATGAGGATGACCCCGGGAATGGATTTGGTCCACAGGATTTGCTGGTGGGAGGACCAGCCTCAGGGCCTGGTATTAACCATTCAGGGAAGAGCTTTTTCCCAGAGGAGATGGAGGAAATCCAAAGGGTCAGAGAGCATGAGTTGGAGGTTTTAAACTTAAGGATCAAGAAGAGGAGAAAAAAGCTGCTTATTGAAAGTGATAAGCAAGAAGAGGAGAGCAAGAACGCTCTCGCCTTGGAAGAGAAGAAGATTCTCTTAGCTCATGAGTTAAGCATGAGGGAACTGGACATTAAGTCTAAACAGGTGGAGTCCAGTTCGAATGGTGTCAGCCAGTGCCAGCGTGTAAGGTTTACATTCCCAAAGACTTAGTGCGAGATTACCAAAGGGGTGATGATATTTATGCGTGGTTCACAGCACATGAGATCGCACTGAGGATGAATGAGGTGCCTGAGAACCATTGGGGGCGGGCCTATGGAAACACTTTGAGGCTTCTGAGAGGGATGTTTTAACACCTTTAGAGACGGCGGGAACCCTGACTTACGCCAACATGAAGGAGGCTTTATACCGCAGGTATGGGCTCACTTCTGAACAGTAACTTCAGGAACTTCAAGAAACTGGAATCCAGTACTTGGATGGTATGTGTGAATGCGTACACGCGTGCACTGGATGGTTGGATGACGGGCAGCAAGGTAACTGATTTTAAGGGCTTATGCAATTTAATTAGTTGGGAGCACTTGAGTAGTGTGTGTGTTTGTTGCGCCAGCATCTTTTAGACAGTAAGCTGGCTGATCCCGGTAAGCTTGCTGAGTAGGCAGACCGCTGGACCAGCACCAGGATCCACAAGGGGATTGGGGGTAAAACTGCCAAAGGTGTACAGGGTCCCCAACAGAAGGTGGGGAGGACAAGGGTAACCACAAGGAGTTCTCTAAAGGGCCCAAAGTAGTTCTCAGGTAAAAGGGTCCCAGTCCCCCAAGGCTAAGAGGTCTTGGCTCTCTAAGGGCAAGTGGGACAATGGAAGTCCTCCTACTTGTTGCTTTTGTAAGGAGGTGGGTCACATTGCCCCTAAATGCCCCAAGAAACCACCTGCACCCACGGGTGCTCTAGCACCGGGTTTAGTGAGTGTAGCATTGGGGGAGGAATAGAGTCCTTGGGATGGGGAGGAGCAAGCAGTTATGACCCTGGTCTCATTCAGAGATTGAGAGATGTTCCAGGAAACCTTTCTGCCAGAGAACACTAAGAAGTACAGGCAGTGGGTGACCATCAATGGAAGTAGGGTGGAGGCTCTGAGAGACACATGAGCCAGTGTGATATTTGTCAGGTGTCAGTGGGTGTCTGAGGAGCAGGTAATTCCCAATGTACTTCACCCTGTAGTTACAGCAGACAAGTCTGTGCGCCTCTGCAAGGTGGTGCTAGTTCCCTTTGAGTGGGGGGGGTCTCAGGTTCCTTGAAGGTTGTTGTAAGTCCGTCCATGCCTGTAGACTGTCTGCTAGGGAATGGCCTAGAGAGAGGAGCACCAGGCACATTTGGAGATGTTGGGGATGCCTGGGTTGTGCTTGTGTGACCACTCGGTCTATGGCAGCCAGGAAGGGTGTTCAAGAGTACCTGGAGCCTGAAACAGTTGACCAGGTACCTGCCTTAAAGAGAGGAGGCAGGGGGAACCGGAAACTGACCCTCAAAGTTCCCACGGGCCAGGAGGAGGCAACTCTTGAGGGGGATGCTCTCGAGCCTAGGGGGGAGCAAGTAGCTGAACTAGGAGACCTACCTGAGCTGACCCAATGGTAGCAGGAGGGGGCCCTCCAGGTTAGTAATTCTGCGAGGAGCAGAAAAAAGTACCCTTCTCTTGTAGGTTTGCGGCAACAATCTGCTAGGTATCTTCGGCTGAGTGCGTCCACTCTGATGTTCAGGAGAGCTGCAAGGTTTTTAACTAAACACGAATATATCCTGAGCTTGGATCAACAGTAAATAGAGTCCTAGTAAATCAAGGTTGAGATGATCTTCTTATCTTCGTTTTTTACACAGCTCTTCTTCATAAACAATCCTAGCCTCCAACACGTGTTTCGTCTTTAACACGTCTTTCGTCTTTAGTGGTATAAGCCACAGACTTCCTCCGGGCTAGAATATCACAATACATACAATCAAAAAATAAATCAATAGACAACTGAGCAGAATATATTTATGTTTGGTTCTGTATAGTATAGATTTTTCTATAGTTTCTGGTTGATGGTGGATGGCCGTCACCGTATCTTTTGAGCTATTTATATTTTGAGTTTTAACTGCTTCACAACTTTGCGCAACTGTCACCCAGCCAGCCTTCCTCTGTAGTACAGGTTTTTAAACACCAAGGAAATGCACTGGTGTTCCAGCCATGTTCAGAGACGCATAGCTCTTCAAAAATGGTTCATGACCCCACCCTGCCCAATTTGTTTCAGTACTACATGCCGGTGGTGTTGTCCATGAACACTTCACCAGCCTTCCCCTGCTCAAAGGAAGAAAGGTATTAAATGCCAAGCAAATCACTCAATGCTCCAACAGGTTGATGTGAAGCACGGAACGCCCCGGAGCCCAGAGTACTCTGATTGACACCTCTTCTAGATGGTTGGCCCATTCCAGAAGTGATGAATCTCTCACCACAGTCAGCTCTTGTTGGAGAAGGAATAGGGGTCTGCCACTGACCCAATCGCAGTTCCCTAGCCAGCACTGTGAATCTTTCACAGTTCCATCGAGATCTGGGCTATGTTCCAGATATTTCCATGATGCTGTGACCAGCAGGATGGAGGAGGAATTGAGACCCAACAACCTCAAGGTCAGGCTCACCAAAATCCAGGATAGATACTGAAACATTGGTATCATAGCCAGATTATCCTGGACTCGCTGTGCGTGAGGATAATCCCAAAACTGCATGGTGTAGAGAAGTGCTCCAATGATAGTAAGTGTCTGAGAGGGAGTCAAGTGTGACTTCAGCATGTTCATAGTGAACCCCAGCAAGTGCAGAAGGTTTGCCATAGTCTGGAGGTAGGAGACAACTGCCTTGGGCGAGCCCGCCTTCAACAGCCAATCATAGCAGTAGGGGATGACTAGAACCCCTAATCTCCGATCACCTGAGAGGTGCTGGAAAGGCTGATGGGAGGCACAGCAAAACTAAAGTGTTCTTGTCCCACCGTGAACCTCAGGTATTGTCTGTGCTCAGGCAGGCAGAACGGGGATGTGGAAATATGCATTGTGCAAGTCCGCCACTACAATCCAGTCTCCCGGGTCCAGGGAAAACAGAACTTAGTTGAGCGTGAGCATCTTGAATTTCTCTTTTTCCAGGAAGAGATTAAGAAGGTGCAGGCCTAAGATAGGATGAAGGCCTCCATTCTTCTTGGGCACCAGAAGGTAGCAGGAATAGCAACACCGATCTACTTCTATTGCCGGCAGTCTCTCTATGGCTTCATTGTCCAAGAGAGCAGGCTCTTTCTGAGGGAGAAAGGAGACAGGTTTCTGCATCAGCTGATCATAAGTGGGTGGTATTGATGGAAGAGTAGTCACAAAGCACACAATAAAATTAGAAATGGAGCAACTCATTGCTTAAAGCCATTTTACAAGATTATTTTCAACATTTTCCTTTCCTTAAGCGAAGAGGCTAAGCGCTAGGTGAGCTTCTGTAAGGAGGAAATTATGTGTTCTTGATTCCATTCTGGAAAATAAATCAAACAGATGTGGTATAACAGCCTGAGCTGCCGACTTTGGACCTGGGGAACCAAGTTCGAGTGTAGGCGTTGGCTCAACCTCCTGTGATTCTGGATAAATCTCTTAATTGCCTGCACCTGCAAATAAATTAATGTGTCTTTTTGTAATGTAACTGGTGCTCAGGTGAAATGCTCCAAAACTTTCGAGGCGAGTTCGCGCTATTGAAAATTGCAAAAAGAGGTATATTTTACAAAAATGCAAGCATTATTATGTATTAAGTCATCCTTATGCGACTGCTTCCTTCCACCAAATCTCTAGGCCGCCATAAACCAAGAGCAGTATTCGGGACAGACTAATTTCCAGCTCCAACACTCCCATTGGAGCAATAAAACCGTTCTCTTGAACCTTACTCATTAGCCTATGAAAGGGTCATTGGAAACATGAAAGTTAATTAGAGCACTCAGTGAATCTTTTGCTGTGTCCTTATACTGTCCATCGATACGACTGAGGGACATAAGAAGGTGTAAATAAAAGTCAAGTTACAGGACTGTCATGTAAACACCAGACTGCTGATGGCTTGCATTCAAGTAGCAACTCACATAGAGGTTCAAATATTGGTATGGCATAGTGCAAGGGTGCAGCCACAGGGAGGGTGAAAAAACAGCTCGGGAATGGTCCATTAAACTGAAATATTGTTCCGAAGAATGTGTGCAGTCAAAAAAGACCTTGATTACAGAGAAACAAAGTAGCTTCAGCAACAACAAAAAAGAGGTTGAAGAGATGAAATCGAAAGAGTACTTGGTCAAAGCTCCATACAAAAGACAAACACACAAGGGAAGACAAAGTGAAACCAGAAACCTACAGAAATTGACAAGCAATAAGCAACAAGCAAGGCAATCAGAGTGATAAATGATAAGTAATGGGCGGGCCCCTTTTAAGATTTTTTTTTTAGTTACGAGAGATTTCTCAAGTACAGTCAAGTGCTGTGCAGGGGAAACCTAAAATTGGCTGACTTGGCGCTATTTGGCACGCAAAGGAAAAAATTGCCGTCAGCTTGCAGGGGTGGTACCTATGTCGGTACTGTGCATATCACTCTGGCGCAAACGACACTGAGCCAAATGATGCCATCTACTGGTGCAAGGGTACTGCTCAAAAATTCCAGACCCAGTCTTGCACCTGGGGATTATTTTAAGGTAAGGAAGCTGCAGGTAGAAGTCTCTATCAGATATGTATTTTTAAGCACTTTCAACGCTTTGATTGTGTCTGCAAAGAACTGTCAGGAACGAGTGACCAGGCAATGAGACCGGTGAGTGTAGAAGAAATTTGAAAATTAAAGTATAGTGAGTGTTCAATGTCTAGCTATCTAGGGTGAGTGAGATTCAGTCATCTAGTAAACAATGTCCAGCCTGTGCCGCCAGAAGGGTGGTGTGATATCGGAGTCAGTTTGGCAATTTCAAAACTGCCTTGTGCCAAATCTAGGTGAGTGGTTTTGGAGCTGATTCTAGCTCTTTCGCCATTCCATAAAAAAGCTGAAGTTCATTTATCCATAGTGGTAAGAAAAATGATGGCTTGAAAAAAATAGGGAGCAGGGATGCAATGAAGCTTATTAGGTGTGCAACAATAATTGTTATAGTTTCTATCCTGCCCCGCCATGATATATGCTTAAGGGCCCAGTAGGAGAGGAGATCATTGACCACCTATATTGTTTTAGATTTGTTGTGTTTGATTGATTCAGACAGGTCTGTGCTAAACCAGATGCCCAGGTATTTAATGAATGTGGGTTGCCTTTTTAGCCCGGAGTCTCGAAGATATTTTGGCAAGCAGTGTGTGTTAAGAGTGAGGACCTCCGTTTTGTCTTTGTTTAAGGTACATTAAGATTCGGTAGGAAATCGATGGGTCATTTTAATCAATGGAATCGCATTCGATATTTTTTCAGAGAAGATAGGGATATTTTGCTGCCTTTTTGATATGGTGTCATACCAAACCATAAACCCTTTATCTTTGGTGTGTTATGTAGGAATTGTATTAAAGGGTCGTTGAACAGTATAAATAGGAGCCGGCATAGTGGGCTGTCTTGTCTTTTACCCTGAAATAGAGTAAAGGAGAAACAGAAAGCTCCATTGATTCTTATTTTCGCTATAGGATTAGAATAGAGAGTCCTGGTTATTTTTTTGTATAAATAAGGCTACTAATTATGTTGAATAAGAACATATTCTGGGAAAAGGCGTGCTTTCTCGAGTATGTGACATAGGGTACATATATTATCGCTAGCTAATCTGCTCATAACAAACTCCGTTTGTGAGTTATGCATTTGGTTGGGATAAGTGGTTTCAATCTCCTAGCCCACATTCTTACATAGATGTTTGCCTCCATATTTAACAGTGATACCAGGATACACTTTTTAAGGTCAGAATGATCCTTGCCCTCCTTGGGGATAACCCCTGGTCTTCTGCTGTGGTTCTTGACACTACCATGCCTCAGAAAGTGGTTGAGAGTTTCTTCTAAGGGCTTACTGATGTCATTCTGAAATGTTTTATAAAATATTAAAGGGAAGCCAACAGTACCTGGTCGTAGCCAGCTCAGATAGACATAGGGACTAATTATGAGTTGCTTGATATATTATGACCCATGCATAAACCCCATTTATGCATGGGTCAGAATTACAAGTTTGAAGGTATTTAGTGCATCCGATAATGATTGGATGCGTTAAATACCTCAATCTTCGTTAACAAACTGATTTTGGTGCATTAAAAACCAACATTTGCATGTTATTTATTCCCCAATAATTTGTAATAGAGGCTATTTATCACACCCCATACATAACGACCTCAGTGTATCCTTATTTGCCAGGAGCAATAAATAGCACCAACTATACTCACAATCAGGCCCTTAATGTCCTCTAGAATTTCTTTTTTCTTTATGGGCTTATTTAGGTTTTCTTTTTCTGACTCACATACGGTTTTAAGTGGTAATGTGTCCAACAAATCGTCACAATATTTTTGGAGATGTCTACCTTTCGATGGTAAAGGGAGCTGTAAAGATATTTGACGATGTCAAAGATATTCTCTATTTTGGATTTATGTGAGCCATCTGTAGCTTTGATGTGGGATATTAAATTATTATTTTTCTTGAATTTGAGTGTTGCAGCTAATGCTATCCCGGTTTTGATGAGGTGAAGAAGCTATTTGGTATTTTGTGCATGCACCCACAAGTATGCTCATTTTACAAATAATAGTGTTGTATTCGTATTTTAATTGTTTAATGTCATGTAGTAATTGAGAGTTTTTAGTGACTGAATCTTATTTACTTCTGTTTGATAGACATGGCAAGCTGTTTAAGTGAGTCCTTGATATCTTTGATTTTCAAGGCCTTACGTTTCATGATTTGTCCCCTAATAGTACATTTAAATGCGCCCTAGAGAGTTATTGAGGGGGAGACCAATTATGTATATTCTGTGAAAAATAAATAGATCTATATTTCTAATTCGTGTACTTCTGACTCGTCATCTAGAGTGTCTATAGATTCAGGTAGAATTTGTGGTTGTACCAGGTAAGTTAAGTTGAGAACGGTGATAGCAATGGCGCATGGTCTGAGATAGTTATAGGTTGTATTGATAAGTCAAAGGTAGCCTGCAAAAGGGCAGAGTGAAATAATATGTATATCAATGCGGGAGAAACTTGAATGGAGTGGGTAGAAAAAAGTGAATCCATTACGGTTACGGTTATGTATTCTCCAAACATCTGAAAGGTCTAACATTTGTTTATGCGCTTTTCGTTGTCAATATGTAAATGAGGGTTAACTGTCTAGTTCACTGGGATCCTGAAATAGTTGCCAAAGATTATGTTAGAGTTTGCAGGGATTGCTGAAAGTTTATTGTTCAGAGGGTGCCAGAATTGATACTCATCATTGTTAGGGTTGCATTGTGTAGAGATCCTTTTCTCAATTTTTGAGTCTGGTAAGCAAATACCTATCTTCCTCATCATGTTGCACTAAATAATAGATAGACCTCATCTTCTCAATATTAGTGTGATTACCACATTCTTTTTATGACAGGCATCAGAGCATGTACTATCCTCCACCCATCGTTTCCTAAAGGATAATGTATCCAATCCCTGTATCCAATCTTGATTTCCAGTAGAGAGACAATATCTCCGTTCAAGCCGATATATCAGTCTAGTATTTTCTGTCTTTTGGCAGGGCGATTAAAGCCTTTGGGATTGAGTGATTATATGTTAATAGACACATTTATTACTGTTTATGGAATGTAGATAATAGCTTGGGGCAAATGGCCACAGATATGGCACGTAACACCTAATAAGTAAGCTAGCATGTTAAGTGATCCCTCAGGAATTAAAAAGAAAAGCAAATAGGAACAAGAAAAATCTAAGGGGCTCATTATGATGGAGGAAGGAACGCCACCGCCGGCCGTGCAGTAGCGATCTGTACGCCATCAAACGTAGATTGACTGCCCGCCAGATTAGGATGGCGGGCAGATCCACACTGCGACTGTGGCTGACCCAAAGACCGCCTGCCACGGAACCGCTGAAGGCAATCATAACGATTGCCTCGCGGATGGTCCAGTTAGGGTAAAATGATGGCGGTGCCTAGTAAGCACTGTCCACCATATTACTATACGGGCGTAAGCCAGCCTAGCCTTGGAAAGGCTGGCAGGGATTGGGTTTGGGGGCCCGTTGCAGGCTCCTCTTGTGTTGGGGGGAGGTGTTGTTGTACTGAGGGGGTACCCATGGTACCCCGCTGTATTTTCCTGCACTGAGTGGCAGGAACCACATGGTGCCTGCCACGCAGTGCAGGGCAATGGAAAACATGCATTTTTACTATTGCGGCGGTTGCTGCAGCCAGCAGCATGGTACAGATGCATGATGCGACCTCCACAGTTGCATCGTAATTGCACGTGGGGTACCACTGTCATACAGGCGGACAGTCCCACTACCGCAACGATGGAAGTCGGACATCCGCCATCGTAATCGGCCCCTAAGAACAAGCAAGCACGCTAATGGAAAATGAGGTTTCAATGTGTCCTGACTTTGATAACATCTCATGGTGAGCCTGTGGGGGGCAAAAATACTCCTAATGCATCTTTGTAGCCCCACTTTCTTCACACCAGGGAAAGTCTCTATGAGACGAGGTAAGTAAAGGGAGTCTGTGCAGGATCAGGCCAGTTGGTCTGAGTGCCCCCGTGTGTACGTCGCATGAAATGTGAACAAGTGAATCGGTACAGAGAGTATACCATTGAGTTGGGTAACAATAAACATCTGTTGTTCAGCTCCAAGATACTCCAATATACTCTTCTAGGTGAATGTGCACTTTACAAATACATGTTATGTTAGGGGAGTATGCCTTTGGGTCATAGTACTGAAGAACAGTTGAGCATTACAAAAACTAGTCTAAAAATGAGGAACAAATGAACTGGACTAGTCCAAATCATAAATTACATGACATTAGGTACCTCACCAATATATTGTGAGCTATTATAGACATCCCGCCTAGTAAAATACCATTATTCTTAACCTAGGTTTAACAGCTTCTTGTAACATGAATCAACATGGTAGCAATTACCCATACCTCATCCAGGTGCCCTGATAGGGGAAGAGTCTACCTCCATGTTAGATTCGGATGTATTGTCTCTCTGAGAGTCTGTACCAAAGGGACAGAAATCATTTCTGTTTGACAACAGTATCTCTGGTGAAATCCTGGGAAATTGATATTTTGTGACATTGACTTATTACACATTTGAATGTCTTAACATGGGCCAGAACAGCTTCTGCGTGTAGATGGCGCAAAGGTTCAAAGTTCAGTGGGCATGGAGCTAATGCATTTTTAGGTTTGCATGTAGGAACCTTTTGCACCCTTTAAATTTTGAAGTTCTTGGCAAATCTAATTTGCAGCATGTCCGAGACCCATGAAATTAAAAAGTTGATTTGTGAAGAGACTTCAGCACCTTCTGGCAGACCAAACAATCTTAGGTTTCTACTTTTGTTGTGATCTTCCAGACCTCTGACCTCCCGGTATGAGAACTGCTCTCTTCCCAGCAGCTCTGCTGTCTGTGCCTGCACATTTAACCCCGTTCACCTCCACCTGGTAGTTGTTCGAGGCTGCCAGGTCCGTTGTTGTGCCAGTTCTGCTGTTTCTGGTTCTGGTTCTGTATTTTACTGTGCTATACTCTGTTAACTGTTGCATGCCTCTGATTTAGCAGTTTTAGTTTTTGTGCCTGTTTCTTGTTGTTTTTAGCCCTGGGCGGTAAATTCCGTTCTGTTTGCGGAATTTGGGTAATTTCACGTTCACGAACGCAAAATTGCCCAAAAATCAGCGTTCCGCGACTTTGTAAATCTTTTTTGATTGTTCGCGTTCTCAAATGCGTGTTTGTGAGATATTTCCCCCTGAGCAAGCACACAGCAATTGCGAACAGTAAAAAAACATTGCGAAAAAGAAATTCCGCATGTTCGCGGAATTTCTGAGTGTTCGTGGAGATTTTTTACCGTTTCGCTGAGATTTGCACAACGCAATTACGCAAATTCTGCCCACCCCTAGTTGTTTTACTCCATTGTTTTGCCCTGTTTTCTCCCCATCACTGATGCCCCTGCAGCCCGATCTCTTTGCTGGTTCCCTCTCCCGCCTCCCAGCTGCAGATCCCATCCCCTTCCCTATTTAATGGCGGCCACTGTGGGGGAGCGCGAGCAAGACATCTGACCTCCTGTTCTGAGAACTGCTCTCTTCCCAGCAGCTCCACTGTCTGTGCCTTCACCTCTGAGACCATTCACCTCCTCCTGGTAGGTGTTCGAGGCTGCCCAGGTCCATGGTTGTGCCCGTTCTTCTGTTTCTGGTTCTGCTTCTGTATTTCACTGTGTTGTACTCTGTTGACTGTTGCCTGCTTCTGGTTTAGCATTTTTAGTTATTGTGCCCATTTTTTGGTGTTTCCCTTCATTGTTTTGCCCTGTTTTCTCCACGCCGCTGACCCCCCAGCAGTCCCTCCCCCCTGCCGGTTCCCGCTCCAACCTCCTAGCTGCACATCCCTCCACTTCCCTATTTATTGGCAGCCGCGCAGCGTGCGTGCTGCTGGTGCACCGAAGGCATGCCTAAGGCAAGCCTGTCTGCGCCTGTCCGCGACCCGACTGCGACCAGCGCCAGAACCCCTGGATCTCCAACCACGCACCACTACAATGCTGCTGTCCTCCTCGCACTCATCCCAGGAAGGAACAATAGTTGCCAGATGTCCATGCCAAACAACAAGCATGGCCAGTTCTCCCGCCACCACTGCCACCAGACATTTGCTTCCAAACATGCCCCCTGTGGACACTGCCACCACAACGAACAACACCACCTCCGGAGCCCTAAACTGCATCCTCCTCAATGTGCGCTCCCTGCACAGACACGCCGTAGAGATCTGGGATTTCCTCAATGCCCTCTCACCAGATGGTGCCTTCTTTACAGAAACCTGGACCAATGCCTCCTCCGCCCCCAACATCGCCACCACCATCCCTGATGGATACAAGATCCAGAGGAAGGACCACCCCAACCGCCCAGGTGGCAGACGCGAGTCACACACTAGAGCTCCCTCCGACTCTCCCCCTCCACCACAAGCAACTCCTTCCAGGTCCAGACCAGCCCCATAGCCACACTCTGCAGCACCCTCGTCTACTGACCCCCGACCCGAGCTCCGTTTACCACCGCCATCACCGACCTCATCGCAGCCCACACCATTACTGCCATAGACTACATACTCGTCGGAGACCTAAACTTCCACCTTGACAACCCCAACGACGCCAACTCCCCCACCCTCCTGGGCAACCACTCCAACATCGGACTGAAACAGCTATTCACCACGCCCTACCCACAAGGCAGAACACACTCTTAACCCCATCTTCGCAGGAAGCAACAACATCCACTTCAGCCACACCGCACAACACCCATGGACAGACCACCACTGTGTACACTACCACACTGACAAGCCCACAAAGCCCAAACCTGCACCACGCCCTCCACGAGGGAACTGGAGCAAAGTCACTGAGGAGCAGCTCAACTTCCCCCTCAACCACGAAGCCCCCACCACTTCGACAACGCCAACTGTGAAAAGTTGGCCTGGTATATGCTGTTCACTAATTAAAGTGGGCACCTTATATCTGTCCAAACAACCCTTATTGATGATTAGGTTAAAGACAACCTTTATAGAAAGCATTCCTAGTGTTAGCTGTGGAGAGCAACCTTCAGGCTAAGTCTTGAAGGAATGCAAAGCAGCTTGTTTTACCAGATCAGAACCTCCTGAATAACCAAATGAAAGGAGAACCACATAAGAGATATATAAAATATATGTATTTATTACTAAACACTCTCTACTAACCTCTATACGAGATTAGAGCACAAGGTACACAATACTTAATCAACAGAAGGACAGTAAATAGCACAATACACAGCGGGCTCCCGGGGGAGACCGAACCATATACTAAAAAAATGGCATAACAACAACGACTTCACTAGACACAGTACCTAAAGCACATAGAATCACCGGGACCCCAAGAAACCGCACAAAGGAGTGACACAGGGAGCCCACGGAGGATGGGTACAGTGTGTGAACACAGACGCGAGTTCCTTACAACTCTATAGGAAAGTAGAGGTTGGAAAATTACAGTTTAAGGACACTTTGGAGAGGACTTCAAGCAAACCCTTTGGAACATAGAAGGTTCTAAGGCCAGAACCCTTGTGAGTACTGAAGTACCCGTGGTACCTATTCCAGGGGAGCCGGGTGCATAGGGATCAAGTGGTGTCAGAAACCTTCAGTGTTTTCAATGGCGTGACTCAAAGAAGTGCTGCTGCCGGGAAGATGAAAAGTGTCCGGTGAAATTCAAGCCTGGATCTGAGGTAAGAAGAACCTGAAAGCAGAGGGGACAGAGTCTGGGTCACTTCAGGGTGACCAAGGGCTCGGTATACGATTGCAAACCGATGACGAATGCTTCAGGTAAGAAGACTGGATGCTTGATTCTGCAGCCACTGGGATCAGGAGATGTCCCCGATGACCAAAGTCCGGAGGTGAGTGTTCTGACCGACTTTTTTGGCCCTCCTTGGAGGGAGAATGATTGAAGGTGACTCCAGTCTATTACCCTCCTAGTGCAGGGATTAGAATTATAAACAGGGCCTATTCATAAGGCACAGTAGTGCATTTTCGTACCCTTTTCCTTAGATCAGGGCTTATAAACTTAAGCTAGGGGATAGATTCATTAGTATTAGTGATAATCCGTCCTTTTGCAAGAGTGTTAGTATACCTTCTATGGAGTTATGCTTATTTTGGGCCTTGTAGGCCTCAAACGGGAGAGACTCCATCTTGCTTTCTACCCCGGCAGCTTGAGAGGCTTCTAGGCCAAGTGTAATGTTTTAGTTTCGAAGTGTTGTTCGCTTGGAGAGAACCGGTTCAGGCTGGCCCTTATCGAAAGACTGTATTTTTCTCCACTCCGAAGACACAACATCAGGCCGGCCGGCTGGGAACGTGTCCTTGGTACGGGGAGGTACAAGAATTTGGTGGGCGGCAGGTTACTGGCCGTAACTTTTCATGAAAGGACAAGCTTCCATATTAGCGAAAGTGTTAGGCAGTGAGTCAGTCAGTCTGTAGGCGGCAGCTAGCCGTTAGCATCAATGCCATTAATTATTTCCAGGCAGACAGTCGCCATTTTGAAGTCTGAGAAAAATCATGAAGCTGATACTCTCTGAGAAAGATTGAAGGAGAAGGAGAAGTAGCGCAGAGCAACCAGAGAGAGAGAGAGACAGCAGCTAATAGAGAGGAAGGTTCCAGTGACTTGGAAGGAAGCAGAGGAGACAGAGCATAGCGGTGCAGACGTGTACTCGTGACTGCTGAGGTGTGATTCCGAGACGAGCCAAGGCACAGACGAGAAGGGAACCTAGATGACTGATGAACCCAGACTCCACATTACTAAGGTAACGTCAACCTTTTTCCCCATAGTGTGCACATTCTAACCTTTCACTTTTCTTTGCAGGATATATATATGTTATAGTATAGTATTGTGTTTATAATCATTGTAATAAAATACCCCAGTTCTTAGTGAACCAACATGTGCCTTGTATTCTTGTTCAATCAGGGTAACCTGGTCTTCTAGTCAAACATTGTTTTCATGAACGGATGTAAATCCCGGTCAGGTAAGAGGTGACTGAATAATGAGGGAGAGAGGGACCATTTGATGCCAAGAGCAGAAGGTACATACTCCAATTTGAAAAGCCGTACTATTTCATGTTATTGTAGTATCATCCCGAGTAGCCAATGAGAGATTTCTTCCAAAGGTATTCATAGGAGAGTGATCGTCGTTGGTAAGCGGCGTAAATGAGAACACCAGGTGGGAGACTGGTGCGTAGATCCGCCGGATTGCGGATCGGGTTGTAAGTAAGCGAGCACTGGGAGGGAGACCAGTGTTTAGGCCCGCCGGATTGTGGACCGGATTAAAGGAGTGCACTGGGACTGCAGCCCAGTGTGAATGGCACGCCGGATTGCGTGTTGAGTGAGCACTGAGGGGGATCAGTGTGTGATGGTACATAATCAGACCTGCCCCAGGGTAGATTAGTCTGGGCCTAAGTGGCCGTGAGACTAGTTGGTATGAGTAGGATATTGTAGAAAACCTATGCATGTGTATTGCTATTTTCCCCATCCTTAGGTACGAGATGTACACACATATACCTATACCCATTGTAAATACGTTCTAAGGAGGGAGGTGATTACGTTCCGACTGGGTTGGAGGGGCTCCTAGGAGCTGATCCCATCTGGTTAGAGAATCCAGCCGTTACATCTGGCGTCACAAACTGTTTACGAAGCCTGTGTGCGCTGTATTGTTTTGATCTTGTTGGATTGCGCTCGGCTCGTACGTTTTTTCTTTGTTGATATTTGTGTATATATTTTCTGTGTGTCAAAATGTTTTCGCGTAAGTCGAAATCTACTTTCAAATTGCCTGTTGAAATTCCCGGCTGGGAATCAACACCTTACGAGGCCTTGGCCCGTGAGTGGGCCGATTCTACTGGTTTAAGTGAGAATTGGACTTCTAGTTTGGAGCAGGCGGAGCCTGCTTATGTGGTTTCTTGCTTGCAGAAGGCACCAGTAGTGAAGGGTGATGAGCTTCCTGTTTTGGTACTCAGAGGATGGATTGTTTTGACTGCATACAAAATGCTTCATGAGAAATTTGTGAAATTGCAGAAGCGATTTGTGGATATGGAAGAAAAGTTTGTTGAAGTGCAGAATGCGCATACTCTTTTATGATGTCAGAATAAATTGCTTTCTGACAAACTTGAGACTTATCAGACTATAGCCGAAAGGGCTGCAGTGCGAATTGCGAAATACAAATACAGACATCGTCGTGGTCGTGTTTCTACGCGGAAGGTGCGTCTGGTCGTGGGGAAAGCCGGACTGGATTGGAACCCCGACGAGTGGGATGGTAATATCTGGGATTCGAATGATTCTGGCTCCTCGGCTGAGGAGAGTGACAAGCCCGAGTCTTCTCGCTTTGGACGTATCTGTAAATCTGCTTCTTGTGACAAAGATGATGATTCTAGCGGCCGTGATCGCTCTTCTCGTTCTGATGCCGTATCTCGTCCTGATTGTTCTAATTCTATGGATCGGGCTTCTTCGGAGGCTCTTCCGGAGGTTTCTGCTCACCCGGTTTTTCGACGCAAATTGCAACAGGCTCCTGGTATGCCGAATGGTATCCATTTGGATAGTATTGAAGATTTTACTCAACAGGAGGTTAGTGACATTTTACAACGATTTCGACAACGGCCCGCTGAGGCCTTGCTTACGTGGATGGTGCGCCTTTATGAATTAGGTGCTGCAGGTATCATGCTTGATGCAGGTGATTGTTTACGGTTTTGTTCTTTGAGTTCCGATTCTACTGTACAAGACCATTTTCGAAATTATAATGGTGCTGGCCAAATTAGTCTACTCCAGCTTGCGAATGATGGCTGTAACCATAAATATCCTACTGAATCTGATTGGCCTGTCAATGACAAGCCGTGGTATACTTTGCGCGATGCGTCGCAGCGTTTGAAAGAAGAGGTTATGAAAACTGCGATTTTTCTCAGTACTTCTGACAGGTTGTTGGATGGTCTATTAACGTCTTCTGTGCGGAATCGCATCATCCGTTCTTCCCCTGTTGCTTATAAGCAGGTTATGATGACTTTGTTGATTAATCAAACTGGCAATCCTTTGTCTATGGTGCTTGAGTCTGTTCGTCAGCTTGGTGAGTTGGGTGAATGGTTTAAACCTGAGAGACAATCTCGACCTGAGGGTCGTACCACTGGGGATTATAAATTCTCTAGACGTGATATGTTTCTTGCCCTATTAGCTGATGGTGTGAAAAGGGAGGACATTGACGGTGAACCTAATAATCGCTTATGGGACATGTTTCGTAAGCGTGGTTTGGATTGAAAAGAAGGTGCCCGTCGTGTGCGAAAGAATGATTGTGACCGTGGTTATTCTGATGACAGTGGTGATGAAAGGCGTCGTGTGGATTCTGATCGCCGTGAAGGGCGGCGTTATGAACGTGATGGGTCGCCTCGTTGTGAAAAAGCGAGGGGGAGAGAGGGGGAAAAAGAAAGGGGGAGAGATGATCGTGTTTCCAACAGATATAGAGATGAAAGGGATCATTCCCCTGAGTTGAGGAGAAGGGAGGATCGTCACAGGCTTTCTGATCGTAATTCACAATACTATGAAAATGACAAAAATCCGTTTCGTACTGGAGATGGATATGAACAGGATATTTTGATACCCAAGAAACCTGAGAGCATTTACCCTGATTTGTCTTGGTTGACAGAACGCAGCAAAAATGACTAGGAAATAGGTCAAGCTCCAGTACGCAGGTGGGCTCACAGAGACAATAGACCCTATGTAGATATTGAAATTTTTTGGAAACATCGTAATATCCAAAGGGCCCGAGCATTGGTAGATACAGGAGCGGAGGCCACTTTAATTCATGGTAAATCAAAGAAATTCAAAGGACAATTTTTCACAATTACTGGTTTAGGTGGAAAGGAAACTCCTGCAGTGCAAACTACACTTGAAATGAGAATAGGTAGAATTCCCCGAAGAGAATATTCTGTGTTAGTTGTACCACTTTTAGAGTATATGATTGGAATTGATATTTTAAAAGGAATGACTTTGCATTTGGATGATGGCTGTTATCAATTTGGAACTAAGCACTACATATCGTCCGGACCCGTACGGGTTGGCCGTTTACGGATGCCCCCCATAAAAATTCCCCAAGCTACAAAAGTGGTTTCTCAGAAAAAATATCGTATTCCAGGTGGTCATGAAGAGATCAGTGCCACAATACAGGATTTGGTTGATGCAGGAGTTATAACTCCGGTTACTTCCGCTTGGAATAATCCCGTCTGGCCTGTGCGCAAGAGTGATAATTCTTGGCGCATGACCGTTGATTATCGAGAATTGAATAAACACACACCCCATTTGACTGTTGCAGTACCAGACATTGTTACTTTAATTGAAAGAATTCAAAAGCATCCAGGTACATGGTATGCATCTGTTGATATTGCTAATGCTTTCTTTTCAATTCCGATTGCCCCCGAGTGTCAGGAACAATTCAGTTTTACCTGGAATGGGCGTCAAATGACGTTTAGAAGTCTTCCTCAAGGTTATGTACATAATCCTACGATCTGTCACCGGCTGGTGGTGGAGCATTTGTCCGAAGTAACTGTACACCCGCAAATTCAAGTGTGCCCTTATATTGATGACATTTTAATTCAAGGTGAAACACAAGATCAAGTTCAGACCCAATTAGATCAGATCCTTGACTGCTTAGGTGAAAAAGGTTGGGAAATTAATCCTGATAAGTTACAAGGTCCATCCCAAAATGTCAAGTTTTTAGGTATCAATTGGCATGAAGGTCACAGAGAAGTGATCCCGCAGGTTAAACGAAAAATGTTAGACTTTGCAGTTCCGAGGAATAGAAAAGAAGCTCAGAGTTTCATTGGCTTGTTTGTTATGTTATGTTATGTTAAATGGGACTTTTATAGCGCAACGGCTACTCCAAAGGAGTGTCCCGGCGCTTTTGTGCTCCAGACCAAAGAAAGAGCTGGAAAACATAACAGTAAAAAGAGCAAGGGCCTAAAGAGGGGGAAGATTATCCAGTGAACAGCCAGGTTTTTAAGTCTTTTCTGAAGGCAAGCAGGTTAGCGGTGTTTCGCAAGGACACCGGTAAGGAATTCCATAGCTGCGGAGCAAGAAAGCTAAAGGACCGGCCGCCTAGCCGAGCCCTTTTGATGCGTGGCACCCGAGCCAAAGCCAAAGCTTCTGACCTGAGGGATCGTACAGGTCGATAGAAGTCCAGCCTCCTCTGAAGATATTTGGCACCATTGCCATGCAAGGCCTTATGGGCGAGAGTCATGGCCTTGAAAAGTATCCTCTTCCGCACCGGAAGCCAGTGAAGGGATACGAGGAGATTGGAGGCACTGGTGCGGCGGTGCAGGCCAAAAATTGCACGAGCAGCAGCGTTCTGAGTAACCTGCAAACGCTGGAGGAGGTATTCAGGCAGACCCAGATATAGGACATTTGCATAGTCCAATCTGGACCCTATGAGTGCCTGAACAGTGATCCTCCGATGTTCCTCCGAGAGAAGGGGAAAGAACTTGCGCAACATTCTGAGTATCCCAAAGCATGTCCCCGTAAGAGTGGAAACCTGGGATTTGAGCGAGAGCTCGTTGTCAATTTTAACCCCCAGGTTCTTAGCCCACTTAGAGGACTGAGTGGGAGGGAACATGTCAGCAGGCCACCATCCCTGCCAATCTGGTTCTGATGGGCATCCGAAGAATAGTATTTCGGATTTGTCCGGGTTGCATTTGAGGCTGTTGTGTGAAAACCAGCTAAAGACAGCCCCAAGGCACTCGCAGATCCTTTCTCCATCGAACTCTTCGCTCTTACGACAGGTGAATAGAAGCTGGGTGTCGTCAGCATAAGAGACGATCCGGGCCCCGTAGGACTCCGCCAGTGTCGCCAGAGGGGTCATAAGGATGTTAAATAGAGTGGGGCTCAGTACAGAGCCCTGAGGCACTCCGACTCCCAATGGCGGCATCTCGCCGGACCCGGGTGGGACCCAGACCGTCTGCCGGCGGTTGGCCAGAAAGGAACGAAACCAGTTGAGCACCGTCCCCCCTAGACCGATGTTATGAAGTCTAGTGAGGAGATCCTCGTGGGGGACGGTGTCAAACGCCGCCGACAGGTCTAACATGACTAACATCACCCTGCCTCCTGTGTCCAGCACCTCCTTCACGATCTCCGAGACTTCCAGGAGCGCCGTCTCGGTGCTTAAGTTGGAACGAAAGCCCGATTGGGATTCATGAAGTAACTCATTAGACTCCAGGAAGTTAGAAAGCACGCTGTGCACGTGTTTCTCCAGGATCTTGGTCAGTGCTGGAAGGAGCGAGATTGGCCTATAATTAGAAGGCGCCTCTGGATCAAGATTGGGCTTCTTGATCAGGGGGATGACCATGGCTTGCTTCCAGGCCTGGGGCAGAAAACCCTGACTCAGGGATAAATTGAGGATAGGATTAGCTATGGGATTAATGACATCTGCCATTTTCGCTAAGAATTTTGCTGGACACGGATCTAATGGTGAGCCTGATTTAAGGTTCCTCATCAAGGCTAAGGATGCGGCAACCGGAAGGGAAGGAAAGTGTAGCAAAGCTGGGCCAGGAGGAGACAGGAAGACTGTCTCCGTCGGCATCGTAGATAAATCATCTAACGCTCTCGACGGGAAAGAATCCTGAATTAGCCTGATTTTGGTGGTGAAGAAATTGGCAATAGTGTTAGCCCAGGTCTCCACCGGGGCACCCTGAGTAGAGGTTGTCCGGGGGCTGGTGAATTCACGTACAATTGAAAAAATCTCCTTACAGGAGTTAGCTGCGTCTTCAATCCTTTTAGCGAAGTAACATTTCTTGCCCTGTAAGATAAGATCGTGGTAGGACTTCATCATGATTTTATAGCGTTGTTTGGCTTCAGGCTCATACTGGACTCTCCACGCCCGCTCAGCAGCTTTACATTGCCTACGAGCGTGGGCTAAATCCTCCGTAAACCAGGGGGCAGAGACCCGCCGGGCAGCAGATCTGGGTGGCTGTGAGGGAGCGAGCTCATTTAGTCTGGCACGAAGCCAGGATTGTAGGCTCTCCAGATCTTTCTCCAGGTCGCCAGTACAGGAAACAGGGTGATCTGCCAGGGCATGCGTTAGCATGTCTGGGGTCACCCGGTGGAATGCCCTATAGCTGCTGCCCTGCTGCCTCATGACACTGGCCGGAGAGGTCACAGTAGAAGGTATTTCAAAGTGGGCAAGATAATGATCAGACCAGACGACTGGCAGAAGAGTTACAGCCATGATAGGTGTGGTGGAAAACACCTGATCGAGTGTGTGGCCTTTGTTGTGGGTCGGACCAGAAAGATAGGGGGAAAGGCCTAGAGTGGATGCAATATCCAGCAATTTGATGGCGTCCTGGTCATTATGGTCATCCATATGGAAATTAAAATCTCCCGCCAGTAGGCACAGCTCCGATCTAAGGACAAGGATCGACATGGCCTGCTGGAGATCATCAAGAAAGGATCCCACGGGGCCCGGAGGTCTGTAAACAATCAGACCCTTCAGCGCTTGTTGCGGCGATAGGGAGATGGTAAAGGCTAAAGAGTCCGCCCCTGCGATGGTGTGAGTATGCGTGACCGTGCACGGAAAAGATTTTTTAACAACCAAGGCAACTCCTCCTCCCCTACCCTTGTCTCTGTCCTGTCGATGGATGGTATAGTCCGTGGGGATGGCTGCCACAATGTCCGGGTGGGAGGAATCATTCAGCCATGTTTGGTTTTTGGCGTCAACATATTCCCCATTTGAGTCAGATATTGGCTCCTTTATATCGAGTCACTCGTAAAAAGCATGCGTTTGAATGGGGTGAACCACAACAGTATGCATTTAATTTGGCAAAAGAAGCAATTCAGTATGCCTTGGATCTGTGGCCTGTGGGCGAGGGTGATGCGGATTTGAATGTGTCCGTACAAGGTCTGTATGCAAATTGGAGTCTGTGGCAAAAGCAAGGCAGACAAAAAGTGCCATTAGGTTTTTGGACTAAAAAGTTACCTGAGGCTGGTGAGCGTTACACACCTTTTGAGAAACAGTTACTTGCGTGTTATTGGGCTCTGGTAGATACCGAGCAATTGACTTTAGGTCATGCTGTGATTTTGAGACCTGAAATTCCTATCATGCAGTGGGTTTTGAGTTCGCCGAAAACTCATCGAATTGGACATGCTCAAGAAGCGAGTGTGATTAAATGGAAATGGTATATTCAGGACAGGGCATGTGTGGGTCCGAAGGGTGTGGCAGCATTACATGAGCAAGTGGCGCAGGCGCCATCGAATGAGACTGGGAATGATTGCTCCGTACCTGTAGTACAGGAATCTCCTGTCAAGTGGGGTAAGCCATTTGATGATTTGTCCGCGGAGGACAGAAAACATGTGTGGTTTACGGATGGTTAAGCGAGGTTCATTGGAGATAAACGGCATTGGAAGGCAGTGTCCTATAATCCCATCACACAGAAATTGCTGAGTACAACTGGTGAAGGAAAGAGTAGTCAATATACTGAGTTATATGCAGTTTACCAGGTTTTGAAACAGAAACTACCTGGCACATGTCATATTTTCGCTGATTCCTGGTCCACAGCTAATGGACTGGCGGTATGGTTGCCAACTTGACATTCTCATAATTGGGAGTTACATTCAAAAGAATTGTGTGGAAAAGAATTATGGCAAGAAATTTGGGAAATGCTCCCACAGAGTACTGTGACAATCTTTCATGTGGATGCTCATACCCCGATAGACTCCCTTGACAAATTCTTTCATAACATTGCAGATGAGAAATCTAAAATTGCTGAGGCAGTGGTGGACATGCAAGATTCTGATTTGGCGGGATTGGCGAAATGGGCCCACCAGAAAGCAGGACATTTTGGAGAGAGAGCCACTAGCAGGTGGGCTGCCGATCGTGGAATTTATATTCCTTTAAATTACATTAAAGATGCCATTCTGCATTGTCCCATCTGTCAACATTCCAGACAACGAAAAGTACCACAAATTGTTAGAGGGCATTTACATCGAGGAAAATTGCCCGCTCAAATTTGGCAGATTGATTATATTGGCCCGCTCCCTATGAGCAAAAATTGTCAATATGTTTGTACAATTGTCGATACCTACAGTGGCCTTTTGGTTGCCTTTCCTTGCAAACAAGCTACTCAAATAAATACCATTAAAACATTGGAATTAATCATATTATATTATGGCATTCCATTTCAAATTCAATCTGATAATCCATCCCACTTTCGTGGAAGATTGGTACAGGAATTTTGTGTGGAAAACAATATAGAATGGGTGTTTCATATTCCTTATTATCCACAGGCATCAGGCCTGATTGAAAGGATGAATGGTTTGCTTAAAGAACAATTGCGAAAGTTAACTGACGACCGCTATAAAAATTGGCGGGATTATTTAGTTCAAGCATTGTTAATCCTGAATAATCGTCCCTTGTTACGTGCTGAATCTCCTTTGATGCGTTTGTTTCCTCCAAATATTGATGCAAAACCCAACGCCATTGGCAATACTGTAATGTACTGGGAAATTACCCCCGGAGCTTTGGCTCCATGCAACGCAACCCCAGGTTCCGCACACTTGGACCTGCATGCCATGAATGATACTGTGCTTAAGAGTAAAGACCGAATAATTATTGAAACAGGCGTTGGTGTCTGTATACCAGCTGGAAGTTTTGGTCTGATCGCCCCTAGATCGGGCTTTGCCTTAAAAGGTGTTCAAGTACTCGGAGGAGTGATTGACAGTGATTATCAGGGAGAGATTAAGGTTCTCCTGCTGAATAGCAGTGAGGTTGATTTATCGATTCAAAAGACTGACCGAGTTGCTCAATTGCTAATTATGCCTGTTTTCAGTGGTGAGATTCGGAAAGGCACTGCCCCAACTTTACTAACTGTGCAAGGCCAAAAAGGATTTGGTTCCTCTGACAACCCTGGAGCGAGAATATGGGTGCAATCACCTAAACATCCCCCTGAACAGGCTGAAATTATTGCAACCGGTCATGACAACACTATTTTGGTGATGAGACCAGGGATAGATAGCTGGGAAGCTGTCCCGGCTGATAAATGTTATTTACGAGAATGAATAATGCCAGTATTTGATTTTCTTTCAGATCATTCTCTGGACTGCTGCTGCAGGATGTGCCGGCGTTGGACTCCTTTTGGTCTGCTACGTCGGGAGAGGAGAGAACCCACAGACTTTGGTTGATTTGAGAGCCCGAGTACCGCGTTCCTTCGCTGCGTGGGATTCATCGTCAAACTTTTGGACCACCCTGGCTAAACGGGTCACTAATTCTCCGCATTTCTGCTTAACACCTATGCGTTCTGTAACTGAAATTTTAGCAACCTGCTTGGTTGCCGTCCCTGCCTCAACGGAGACTCTGAAACACATCTTTAATATATCAAGTGCCCGACCCAATATTATTCTGGGCGATTTCGCGGCCCATGAATTTTGTCCCTTATGTACTATTCTTTCAGAGTCCATTCCCCCAATTTATTCTCAGATTACTACATATAATATTACGCAGGGTGATTTATGCTTTTTCTTGACTTGTGATCCTAAGGCAATCACTTAATGTGTACAGCTGAAATTAAGAGCCGCCACTTCTTTTTCGGCTCATGAACGCTTGCTGTGCTTACGAAGACTCCCGAAATCATGTGTTTCTGTTAAAAATAACATGACCTGTAAAAGTATAGTAGTTGCTCCTAGCCATTACCGTACAATGCTGTTACCTTCTGGTTGGTTGTTCTCATGCGGCAACGCCTCTTGGCCCTGTATTCCTGCAAATATTTCCGGAGGCCCGTGTGCCATCACTAGACTGAGTTTAATAATGTTTTCCTCACATCCCAATACCTATTCCCGTGTAGTCTGTGATTCTATGATGTTACATGAGGACTGTGATTCTTCCTTGCATCTCTATTCCAAATCTGAATACATTAGTTTAGCTATTTCAATTATTGGTGTCCCAGCGTTGGCAGTTTACAACGCAAAATCAATTGGAAAAATGGCCTGCTGGATGGTAAAATCGATTAACGAAACCTCTACCATTTTATCTGACATGTTATTAGATGCCCAGGGTGAACGCAGAGCAAATCTGCAGAACCGCGCAGCCATTGACTACCTTCTGTTAAAGCATGGACATGATTGTTCTGACTTTGAGGGTCTTTGCTGCTTCAATTTATCTGACCACACCAAATCAATCCAAGCCCATATTGACAAACTTCACGACTTGACTGCAGAAGTTAGAAAACATATTGATCAGGGCTGGTTTGACTGGCTCTTCAATTGGTTACCTGACCTACATTCCCTACGACAGATATTAGGGTGTATTGTGATTTTTATTTGTATTTTAGTAGCCATTTGCTGCTTTATTCAGTGTATTCCTTCTCTACTTCAATATTGTAGATTTGGCAAGAGGAATAGATCAGTTAGTTTTGTCTCCTATTATTCTTCCACAGATGTTAGTTCCATTTAGAACATCGTTAATAGACTGGAGTCAAGGGTGAAATGTTCTGACCGACTTTTTCGGCCCTCCTTGGAGGGAGAATGATTGAAGGTGACTCCAGTCTATTACCCTCCTAGTGCAGGGATTAGAATTATAAACAGGGCCTATTCATAAGGCACAGTAGTGCATTTTCGTACCCTTTTCCTTAGATCAGGGCTTATAAACTTAAGCTAGGGGATAGATTTATTAGTATTAGTGATAATCCATCCTTTTGCAAGAGTGTTAGTATACCTTCTATGGAGTTATGCTTATTTTGGGCCTTGTAGGCCTCAAACGGGAGAGACTCCATCTTGCTTTCTACCCCGGCAGCTTGAGAGGCTTCTAGGCCAAGTGTAATGTTTTAGTTTTGAAGTGTTGTTCGCTTGGAGAGAACCGGTTCAGGCTGGCCCTTATCGAAAGACTGTATTTTTCTCCACTCCAAAGACACAACATCAGGCCGGCCGGCTGGGAACGTGTCCTTGGTACGGGGAGGTACAAGAATTTGGTGGGCGGCAGGTTACTGGCCGTAACTTTCCATGAAAGGACAAGCTTCCATATTAGCGAAAGTGTTAGGCAGTGAGTCAGTCAGTCTGTAGGCGGCAGCTAGCCGTTAGCATCAATGCCATTAATTATTTCCAGGCAGACAGTCGCCATTTTGAAGTCTGAGAAAAATCATGAAGTTGATACTCTCTGAGAAAGATTGAAGGAGAAGGAGAAGTAGCGCAGAGCGATCAGAGAGAGAGAGCGACAGCAGCTAATAGAGAGGAAGGTTCCAGTGACTTGGAAGGAAGCAGAGGAGACAGAGCATAGCGGTGCAGACGTGTACTCGTGACTGCTGAGGTGTGATTCCGAGACGAGCCAAGGCACAGACGAGAAGGGAACCTAGATGACTGCTGAACCCAGACTCCACATTACTAAGGTGACATCGACCTTTTTCCCCATAGTGTGCACATTCTAACCTTTCACTTTTCTTTGCAGGATATATATATGTTATAGTATAGTATTGTGTTTATAATCATTGCAATAAAATACCCCAGTTCTTAGTGAACCGACATGTGCCTTGTATTCTTGTTCAATCAGGGTAACCTGGTCTTCTAGTCAGACATTGTTTTCATGAACGGATGTAAATCCCGGTCAGGTAAGAGGTGACTGAATAATGAGGGAGAGAGGGACCATTTGATGCCAAGAGCAGAAGGTACATACTCCAATTTGAAAAGCCGTACTAATTCATGTTATTGTAGTATCATCCCGAGTAGCCAATGAGAGATTTCTTCCAAAGGTATTCATAGGAGAGTGATCGTCGTTGGTAAGCGGCGTTAATGAGAACACCAGGTGGGAGCCTGGTGCGTAGATCCGCCGGATTGCGGATTGGGTTGTAAGTAAGCGAGCACTGGGAGGGAGACCAGTGTTTAGGTCCGCCGGATTGTGGACCGGATAAAAGGAGAGCACCGGGACTGCAGCCCAGTGTGAATGGCACGCCGGATTGCGTGTCGAGTGAGCACTGAGGGTGATCAGTGTGTGATGGTACATAATCAGACCTGCCCCAGGGTAGATTAGTCTGGGCCTAAGTGGCCGTGAGACTAGTTGGTATGAATAGGATATTGTAGAAAACCTATGCATGTGTATTGCTATTTTCCCCATCCTTAGGTA
Organism: Lissotriton vulgaris; assembly: GCF_964263255.1. NCBI lineage: Eukaryota > Metazoa > Chordata > Amphibia > Caudata > Salamandridae > Lissotriton > Lissotriton vulgaris. Next base: position 496,544,970 of record NC_141697.1, on the reverse strand, counting down.
CGAGATGTACATACATATACCTATACCCATTGTAAATACGTTCTAAGGAGGGAGGTGATTACGTTCCGACTGGGTTGGAGGGGCTCCTAGGAGCTGATCCCATCTGGTTAGAGAATCCGGTCATTACAGTGAGCTGTCCCACAAAGCATGTTGAGTGCTGAGGGGTCAGTGTATGGGTCGAACACCAACAATCCTTGGCAAATGCAACCCGTGTGGGCAGAGGAAACAAGTCACGGTGAGGACCAGCAAGGTCCTGGAAACTCTCCAAGCTATGGGGAGTCAGAGCACTTCTAGAGCAACCAGAGAAGCCCAAGAGGAATCAAAGTTACCTTCACAGGGACCCACAGGCCAGTGGACCAGAGATCACGAAGGGACCTCAAGCTGAATCACGAAGTACAGGTCCACGGAGCACTCGTGGAGTGGAGGCCGTAAATCTTCAGTGGAAATACTGCTTGGTGTCAGGACTACACAATGCCCAAAGAACAGCATCAGGGTTTGCCAAAAAGCATATGCTGCTGCAAAAGTACACGGTTCTTAGGGGTTTGGGTTGCATGGTCCCCACGAGGGATACTGGTCTCAGAATTGCTGAGCGAGCATATCAACTTCAGAAATGCTCAGGAACCTACCTCCTGTGTTGCATAAATCTTCTTAGTTCTCAGGAGCTTGGGAGATGCAAATTGGTCAGATGTGCTACGTTGTCTGCTTCAGCAGGGGAGTAACTCCTTTACTCCAAGGGAAATTCTTCTGTCATCCAGCATAATGTAGATCGTCAAAGTACTTGGTTTCTGCTTGCAGAGTTTAGTCCAGGTAAAATCTAAAATCCTGTAGTCAGGGTTCCTACTTTATACCCAAGGAAGGGTTTGGACAAACTCTGAGGACTCACCAATGGGAGCGTCAGGACAGAGGGGTGGTTACACCCATGTCCTTTGTCCAGTTTGACACCAGAGCAGTAGCAAATGGCTCCTGTAACCGGTTTGAGTTGGACTAAGCACAGGGACACCAAATGTGCTCCCAGTGCAGACTTTCAGGCACTCTCAGAGTGCACCCACCCGGCCCCAATACACTAAATACTGTCTGGGAGGTGATCACACCTCCCTGTGACAGGAAACCTATTGTTAAGCCTTCCCCTGCTCGAGCTCAGCTCAGCAGCAGGAGGGCAGACATGTGTCTGTGGCTGAGAGCATCCATTTTGTGATGCCCAGTTTGAGAAAGCTGTTACCGGGTAGACCGGTGACCCACATTAGTGGTTCTACAAGGGAGGAATCATATCTCCCACACCAGTTACTGGTGTGGAGGTATGATTCTAAGGTGTTTGACACTAAACATCACACATTTCTAAGTAGCCGTTTTAAAGTTAGCATTTACCATGAAATTATAATGCACTTAAGTATATATGGTTTGGCTGCGTCACAGACAACCCCGGGAATAGATTCCGAAGGCTGCAGAGGGGCTCTGCTCACGCAAGGGGCACCCTCTCACAAAAAAACCAGCACCCTGCCTTCAGGGTTGATAAGGCCTGCCATAGGGGTCACTGATTATATGTGCAGTGATTCAGAATAGATATAGGTAACCTATATCTAAGTAAGGGATGCATGCACCACCTTGCACAGGCTGCTGTAGCAGACCTGTGGTGTCAGTTTAATGGTCTCTCAGGGGTGGCATAATATATGGTGCAGCCCCTGGGAGGCCTCTGGCGTAACTATGCCCTTGGTCCATGGTGTACCATACACTAGGGACTGATAAGTGTACCCCAATATCCAATCTGGAGTGTACCTAAAGTACATGCAATCAATTTAGTGGAGAAAGCAACTTGACTGGGGTCCTGGATAGCAGGATCCCAATCGGTCTAAGTCGAAAACAGTGATACATCATTAAAAAGTGGGGGTAACTATAAGAAGTTGATCCTACTCTCCTACACCAACCTCACAGCCAAAGAACTCCACAGATGGATCTCCAAATGCGCAGACAACCTCGCAACCCTACGTTACCCCAACAGACAGCAACCCAGGAAGGCCACCTAGTTCACTGTGACCTACAAGAATCCAGACGCACCTGCAGATGCCTCAAAAAGAACTGGAGAAACAGCAAAACCCTGAAGACCCCACCACCTACAAAAACGCCATGACGGAATACCACCAACACATCAAATCCTCCGAAAGGGCCTTCACGCAAAACGAAATCCTTCTAAACTCCACCAATGCCAAGGACATCTTCAGAGTCATCCAGGAATTTACCAAGCCGGCCAGCGAAACCAAGGACATCACCCCTTCCCAGTATCTCTGCAACAAGTTCGGATCCTACTTCCATCTGAAAATCAAGAGCCTCTACGACAACTCCAACGACCAGACACTCGTCTCCGAAACCACTCCCCTCTCCAGAAATGCCAGCCATCATACCATCGCATCCTGGACCTCAGTCATCACCAAAGACACCATTTTGACCATGAAAAGCCTCCACTCAGGAATCCCCATGGACCTCTGCCCACCGCACATCTTTCACAGAGGTGCCACCTCCATCTCTCCAGAACTATGACACACCATCAATGCCACCTTCGAGACGGCATCTTTCCTGACGATTGAAAACACACAGAAGTCAGACCCCTGCTCAAAAAGCCCTCAGCTGATCCCACGGACCTCAAGAATTACGGACCCACCTCTCTCGTCCTATTGCAACTAAAGTCACTGAGAAGACCATCAATGCACAGTTAACAAATTCATCGAACAAAAATCCAACCTGGACCCCTTCCAATCTGGATTCTTCAACAACCATAGCACTGAAACCACCCTACTCACTGCCACAGATGCCATCCCACCCTTCTTGACCAAAAACACACAGCGGCCCTGATCCTACTTGACCTCTCAGCAGCCTTCAACACCGTCTCCCACTGAACACTCACCGGCAGACTCCGCGACGCCGGAATACAAGGAACGGCCCTCAACTGGATCTGCTCGTTCTTCACCAGCCGAACCCAAAGAATCAGGCTACCTGCCCTTCCTCTGCAAACCCACAGATATCAAATGCGGAGTACCCCCTCGCTGCCATCGTCAGACAGCACGGACTCAGCACAGTATCCTACCCTGATGACACGCAGCTCATCCTCTCCCTCACCAAGATTCAACTTCCAGGAAGGCATGAAGGACGTTGCATCCAGGATGAGCATCAGCCGCCTGAAACTCAACTCGGAGAAGACAGAGGTCCTCGTCCTCAGACCCTCCCCCTCTGCATGGGACAAAACCTGGTGGCCCACCTCCCTCGGCAGCCCTCCCATCCCCACTGACTACACCCAAAACCTCGACTCCTCCCTCTCCATGAACTAACAGGTCAACACTGTCGCCTCCAGCTGTTTTAACACCCTCAGCATCCTCTGAAAGATCTTCAAATGGATCCCCCGAATCACGAAAGACGTCACCAACGCACTCATAACCAGCAGACTCGACTACGGAAAAGCCCTCTACACCGGGATCAACAAGTCTATTCTCCCCAAACTCCAGACCATTCATAACACCACAGCCAGACTCGTCCTAATGTGGAAGTTGACTAAAAACTCCTTTTTTTCTTCCTGGTGTCCCATCATGCACCCTATCCACCCTAACACCGACCAGGCAAACCGATTTTTTTACTCAAGCACGAACCTGTTATACCTCCCTTTTGCCTGTTTTCCTTTTTGTTGTATTGACACATGCAAAGAATGATAGCCAGCCATCATGTATCTTACAGGTTTTCCGTCCCGTTCGATATTTTCCCTTAAAACAGAACGGAGTCAGTTAGATGGTTGCCTCGCCAAAACCCCCCCCCTCCCTAACTTTACCAAAGAACGAGCAGCCCTCGCTCATCAATGATCTCTCAGCTTGCGGGGACAGCCACGGGTTGAGTCAACAATCAAGGGAAATCCTAAACAAGCACACGAGACAGCCACGAAGAAGAATAGTTAACTACGGCCCATTCTCCATCTTCCCAGCTGCACACACGTACCATTGTGGAACATCACCGCCCTTGTATGGAAGCAAGGAACGCACAATGCCTCATCCTCTTTACCTTTCCGACAGAAATGACCCAGTAACAATGCCTCGATTCTCTGTCCCCAGACACTAGTAACTCTGTAACTTGTCACCACAATCACCCTGATGCAATGTGTTTGTCTATGTCTAAATGTAATTCAAGTTATTCTTTAAACGAGAACAAGCATGCCATGTCTTCCGTATGATTACATCATGGATGATTGAATCAAAGTCCGGGGAACTCCTTCTTTTGATTGTACTCGTAAATGTATATAAATGCTGTTATGTTCCAAGTAAATCAGACTACTCCTGAACCCGCTTGGTGAAGGAGCTCTCCCTTAACTCGAGTTCTGGAATAAAACCCTTTAAACTCGAAGACCACGGACTCTGCTCCTCATTTTATGTATTACCTTTCTTTGATAACTATAGAAATTCCGGCAGTGTAAATATTAAGTCTTTTATTTACCACACTTGGCATCCCTAAACACAAATAAATCCCCCAACACCTGCAGAACCTCCACAGGCTCCCCATTGAGAAGAGAGTCACTTTCAAAGTACTCAACCACGCCTACAAATGACTCCACAACACCGGTCCCCAATACCTCAATGAAAGAATCTCCTTCCACCTACCAAAAAGAAACCTCCACTCCGCTGACCTAGCCCTCGCCGAAACGCCGCACATCCACAGAGCCAGAACAGGTCGAACAGCTTACTCCTACATCGCTACCAAGACCTGGAAGGAGCTCCTGATCGACATCAGACGCGCCCCCTCCCTGAACATCTTCAGGAAGACACACAAGTCCTGGCTCTTCGACTGAATGAAGCTGCTCAGCCACCACCCACAGCGCCTTGAGACCCTCATGGGCGAATAGTGCGGTTACAATTCCCCTGATTGATTGATTGATCTCCTAATTTGGTTATTTCACATTAAAGCCAACAGAGAGACTTCTTCAAGACCTTCATTTGTTTAGAGTGTGTACGGTTGTAGTCCTCTACCGTGCTCATCCTGGTCTCCGCATTCAACATCCTTATAGTCAGATCATTACGTTCTTTAAGAAAATCCACTACTTGGACTTGGAGCAGATCAATGTTTGCTTTTCTGCTGTGGGCTATATCGTGAACTGTATTGAGTTTCTTCAGAATCACCTCAAGCTTGGAAGAGAAACTGGTTTGTCATTTATTGGAGATTTAGGGGTCGGAGGTTCCTGTTTTGAGCATTTGAGATTTGATTTAGTCTCCCTATCCAAGGCACCAACTATTTGGAATCTGCCCTAGTAAGTAAATGGAACGTGGTAAGTTAGAGTTTTTTTAACACGCCAAAGGGTAAGTGATCAAAGACAGAACAGCATTCTAATAGGTCCAAATGAAGCATATAATAAGCAAATGAGTCTTCCAGCAATATTAATGAATTGTTACTGCTGCTTATTTAAATTGGGTTATAAGTATCTCTGTTTAACCCTGGAGTGCGGCCTGGAATTGACAACACGTCAGTGTAGGTGGAGCTACAAGAATAAGTGAGAGACCGAGGAGTACCTTAAAATCACATGAAGCAAATGGAGCTAATGGGTGAAAGTCAAAGAACTGCTACCTTCTGTAGCTGGAAGCTTGTGCTCTGTGAAATTGTGGCCAGCTCTTATTTACTGGGTAGAGGTGCTCCGTTTCTGTAATGGAGCTCACGGAGCATTGGATAGGGCTGTTGATTAATAGAAGAGGGCAGGTGGTAAGATCAACAGTAGCCAGATTGGGAAAACAACTGATTAGAATCCTGAGGGTGAGCTGGAATGGATGCAGGGAGTGGCTTATGGAGCTCCAAAAGCAAGTGTCACCATCTTGGGAGCCATGCAACTCTGCACTCAAGAATACCACATTACAATTGGGCTCTTTCTCTACGCTTGGAGTGTCGAGCGAGAGGCAATTTATTCATGCGCCTCTCCCGACTTACATACTCTCTGTTGTGGAAGGCTTCTACTCTGCAGCAATGGAGATTCACTGGCGGTCCGCTGGAACTCACATAGGAGCTGCCATCTTAGCCTCAAACCTTTTGTATGTTTTAACATCATTCATTACAGTTCTGTTTCTGAAGGGCAATATTCTGATAAAAGGTTACATCATATTTTCTGCATGAATTTATAATATGGGCAAAAATTTTAAGACATATTAAAGAATAGTGAACATACATTACCTATTTCCATAATCCATCCCTTTAATCGGATTATCTCCTTCTATAATTTCAGAAACATTTTGTTCTTGAAAAACCTGTTGATACTGTTAACGTAAATTTAAAGACAAAATAATTTCAATTTAAAATTGAATCAAAGAAATGTGCATTTCATTATATAGTAGAATTTAGTGTTACTTGTGAAGAGTTTTAATGTCTTATTTAAAGTTTACTTTCAATCTATTGAGATGTTTTTGTACAATTAGACCTGGCCAAACGTTTGAATACATCTACATAGGCATGCACAATAAATTATCTCTATTGTAGATATTCTTTTGGATACCATATGCACTAGGGGGCAGATGTGTCAAAATACCTATTTGCGATTCTCAATTAGCAATTTTTTGAGAATCGCTATATGAGAATTACAAAATGGTATGTATATAAAAATTCGTAATATTTTAGCGATTTTTTAAAATTCCTTAATTGCGATTAGCAAATTGCTAATCACGATTAAGGATTCATTTCCCATTCATTTCTATGGGTCAGGAGGCCCATAGGAAGGAATGTGAAGTTATTCTCAATTTGCAATTCTCAATTTGCTAATCGCAAATTAAGAATAATTTCAAGGGTGCAAGGGTGTCTTAAGGACACCGTGCTGCACCCCTGAAATTTACATGTGTGTGCATATGGCGCACATACATGCCCTAAGGGCATGTATGAGCACCCCATGGCACCTTTACAAATGCCAAAAAGTGCATTTGTAAAAGAATTCGCAAATTACAACCAACTACCAGTTGGTGGTAATTTGCGATTTCTTAGTGTAAATTTACAAAACTTAATTGCTTCTTACATAGCATTTAAGGAATCGCAATTTGCGATTCCTTAAATGCTTAAGCAATATTAAGGAATCGCAAAATTTGTGAATCCTTAATATTGCGATGCGTTTTAGTTGATACATTCCATTTTCTGATTTTTTTTGTCGCAAACGCTGCTTTGTACAGATTTGCAGCGTTTGCGACAAAAAAAAACGTTTGATACATCTGCCCCCAGATCTCATGCCTTTCGTTGCGCATCCATTTATCTGAATAGAAACCACATGATACGATCACACAAAACTTTTCAGAGTAGCTTTTCAGAGTATCAGAATTACTCCTAAAACCTAACACAAATGTTTTAATAACCACTGGCAAACACAGACACAGGAGGCACAAAAAGAAACAGAATGCACAGAGGCAAAGCACAAGTTGTTTGTGTACATTTGTTCATGCTTGTGTTTGAATGGGTTAGTATATTAAAGTCTGACTTATGACCCTTGCAAATACATGTTGTCAGGGTGTTTGAAGTTGATGTTACTATCTATTTATGTTTTCTGTTTAGCATAGGTAGTGAGCGTTAAGGCCAAGATTTTGAAAGAAACGAAGATGTGGTCTGACTAATCAAATTTCAATGGGTTATAGATATGTATGTCCTGTAAAGGTTAAGTAGGTTGCTGTCCGATAGGAAACATTTGAGTATGAATGTATGAGTGCCTTTGTCTTCTGTTCAGAGGAGGTAAAAGAGGAGCTGCTGTGCGATATAAATAAAAGTGGGAGTCATAATATGTTCAACCTCAGTGCTGAAAGCGTTGCATTTCTAATCATTTCATTGTGGCACTGGAAAGAGGAGTACCTAAGTTCCATATTGAGAATAAAGTCAAATAACAGAATGGAAAATTAGCATAAACAGGTTTTCTTGAAATCAGTAGCATAAAGATCACACAGACCTAGATAAAAACTTTGGATTTGGAATACACATTAGAGACTGCCAACCAGCAGTTCAAGAAGGGGGCTTTGATGTGACATTTAGGAATTTTCAGCATTCCTCCTTTGAAGTTGCGATTTCCTGGGATAAGGTTGCTAGCCTATTCTGATGTTTATCATTAACAATGAAGATCTAACAAAACAGAAGGAAAAGTTACTTACTTCTACTCATAGTTTTGTATCATGGGTATCTTTATTTAAATCATGAATGAGCTTCTGACCTCCGTGGCCTCTTCTCACACAGAGTAACTTGTCCAAATACATGGATCCATTCACACCTATCAAAAAGAACTGAGAATGTGGAGCAACCGCCAGTTCAAGTTATGATGGTATAAGGAAACTGCTAGTTCCTTAAAGTGGCAGTGTATGTTGTCTAGCTTTTCAATAATGCTGCCTTGCCTGTCTGTACTTTCCTTCATTTTCAGCATGGTTTCTCTGTTTTTCTCCAGGTAGCAAGGTTAGGGTTTAAACTGCAATGTTGGTTTTATGTGCTTCTTCAAATTAGAGAAAAAACGTCCTGCACACAGGCAGGCATATTCTAACTTGTATATCCCCTTTGGAGAAACCTACAATGCAATACTAACATTACAAGTCAGTAACTTTTCTTTTGAAACCCTAGAGGTCCAAAAAGCTTCCACCATAGCTATGAACATTAAAACAGATACCATGTCTAACATCCATCTCTATTGACTATGACACCAGCGGGTAATCTTCCGTTATTTGCCCATCAAAATTTACAGCCCCATAGAAGAGTAAAACAAGACAGCATAATGCCAACATAAGCTATGCTAGCTTGGTTGATAGTCTTGAGCTAAGCTACACTTGCCCTAGTACAGACTGAAAAATTGTCAAAGACCAAACAGAGCCCTTCTGGTAGTCACCACTACCCCTCAACATAGTCTCCATTCATCACCCGACATACCAGTGCAGTTCAAGAGCACCAAGACATAAGGACACAAACTGACTCTCCACTGAAGGTTTTAACAGCCCACAGGCATTCCCAACAGCTGTGACCATTCATTTATGCACATTATCTCGAAAACACACACCAATACACTGTGCTTACAGATCCCACAAAACAACCTCTTACCACAGTCTCCAGAGCTGGATGTCAAATCCAGAAGCATCAATCTGCCCTAGCAAGCACAGTTAAATTATATCCTCTCAACTCAGTTAAAGTAAAAGTAACTAACCGGGATCCCGTTTTACATTTAGGGGCCGATTCCGATCTCGTTAGGAAAGCCTTACAACCGACTCTGTCCCATAGAGCTTTCTGACCGACTCGTGCTCTGGTGCTCCGAGCGACAGAGTAAGATTTGCTGCAGCACTGACGGACTCGGCTCGCTCGGAGCCCCATTGAAGTCAATGGGAACCTGCTGTAAATCACGTGCATAGGGTTCCATCGCGAAAAACGTACGTCTTGGAAAAGTGTGCCCCTTGTCGCATGTTCACATCTGTGCCCCACGCAACATACATGCATGGGTGAGGGGAACCTCTGGGTCCCCCCGCTTACTGAGTCATGGGGCTCAGAGTAAAGGGGGTCCAGCACGGACCCCAGAAGTACGCTTCCCAGAGCTTCCATGAGCCGTAGGCTCCGACTCACACCGGCTGCTCACATCGCGCATCGTACTTGGCTGGTCGGAAATCAAACGCATTGCACAGTGAGTGTCGGACATCTTTGAGTCGCTCGGGAGGCATCGCTGACGGGTACGAGTCAGTCGGGCAGCAAGGCAATTATTGCATCGTACTTGCTCACTCGTACAGCTGTACGAGTCGCACGGAAATCACACGTTCGACTCGCTACTGGCGGATGCTACTAGAAGCACTTCCGAGCGAGATCAGAATCGGCCCCTTAGTAGAAAAAACATTAAGGTGAACAATTACCCTAAATGACACATCAGCAGGAGTCTGAAATTACTTTCAGCAGCTAAAATCCCATTAAGGACCAACAATATATTTAGATGCCAAATCACCCTCGTTGCAGCATCACCAAGAGTGTGGGAATGTATTTAAATGGTAAGATATATTTAAGTGAAAAAACACATTTAGCTGCAAGATAACGTTTATGAGCAAACTCACTGTTGTTGCAAGAACAACAGGAGTGTAAGGCTCTTGGGACCTGATTTAGAGTTTTACTGATAGGTTACACCTCCATAAATGTGCTGTATAGTCCATCCACCTAATTAAAAGTTCATCATATATCTTGTAATGAGGCGGACTGAATATTCGTCATGTTTGTGACAGAATACCCATCGGCCAAAACTCTAAATCAGGCACTTAGATGCAAAAATACATTTAGTAGCAACAATCACATTGAAGTGCACAAATACATTTAGATGTACAATTACCATTGATGCAAAGTCAGCAAGGATATGGTACTACATTTAAATGGAAACCTATTCAGTGCAGAGGAAATTGAGTAGTGAACTGTCACATTTTGGTGTAAAATGTGTGCATCAGTATAATATCACCTCTGGTTGACACTACATTGAGGTGCAAAATTACCCTTTAGTGTAGGAGCATAAAAAAGACTTATAAGCTTAATAATATTTAGGTGGAATTGCACCCTTGATGCAAAGTAACCAGTAGTGTGGTATCACATTTAGGAGCAAAATCATATTTGGGTGCCAAATCAAATTAACATGCAACAATTGCCTTTAGTGTAATGAGTAGGTTGTTTATGAGCAACACAAATTCAGGTTGTGCAAGAGGTGTGGCGCAGCAGCCAGGGCGACTGACGCTGGACTTTGGGATCACGGTTCAATCCCCAGCTCCGGTGGCAGGGGTCTGCCCAGCACCATGTGACTCTGGGCAATAGCTCGCTTAATCTTCCCGATGGCCCCCAGTGCCTTGACACCTTTGTGTAATTGTTTGCACTTTACAAATACTGGACATTTACATTTATAATCAAAGTAAATGTTGAAGAACGAATCGCAATAAGATGCACAAACATATTTCAGTGGAAAATCACCATTGGTGCAAAGTCAGCAGGTCAGCTTGCTCATATGTAAGTGCAAAAGGAAAAAGGACAAACACTGGTAGAAAAAGGCCCCAAATAATCTACACCCCTCTGAAAGAAACCTAAATATGCACAAACCACCATGAATGCACAACCAATACAAGGCTACGTACTAACCAAAAGAATCCCAAAACAAAAGAAACCCTCCCTGAAAAAAAAAACAAGAGAAGTACAGGTCCTACTTAACGGGACAGAAGAAATATAATAGTCTATTAAAAAATGTAAAATAACATTTTCTGACACTTTGTTTCCCAAAGTGCTCTAACATCCTTGTAACAGAATGGTTACTGATGTACTACTTAACAAATTGTCCTATTTGAATATAGTGACATTAAGGACTAGCCTGACAAGCTCGGTCTTGCTTCAAACATGTTTGCAGATTGAATGAGGGAAGACAGAAGCTAGAACATAATAAAAAAAATAAGGCCGAAAAAGACTGCCATTATAAGCATGGAAAAGGGAGAAGAAAACGTTTTTTGACGACTAAAAAAATAAAAAAACAACACAAGCTTTATAAAATAGAAATGCTTTCTTAAAGTATAATCTGGATAAATATGTACATTCACTACAATACTTTCGTGAGTTGCTTTTCAGTAAGTCATTCATTTAGCCTTTTTATGAAATAAAACTAACACCGGAAATTTTGTTTTTGTGCATTTACCTACTTATTTAGATTCAACTTGAAGTAATAATTTCTTATCACTGTTCTACGCGTTAAGTACGAGCCAAGGGCTATCCAATCCCTGTGCAAATACGTGTTTGCACAGAGATCAGAATTGGGAGGTGTGTGCTAATTATGCCCCCAATACTACACACACATACACAGTTTCCCCCTGAAAATTCCAGCAGGTCAAACGTTCTGAAATTTATTGGAGGAAAAGGCTCGGAAAAAATGAGAAATAAGCGGAATTTGGAGCATTAAAAAACAATCATGCCTGTTATGCTCCCTTTTCCTTTAGGAATAAGAGGTACACACTTCAACAGGAACGCTCGACTCCAGCAGATTCAGTTTTTCATTCTACATCGGGCCTACTTGACCCCGGGAAAGATCAGAAAATACTTCCAAGTCCAAGGCACGGCATGCCCCAGGTGTTTAGAGGAGGATGTTAAATTGGAACATATGATATGGTTGTGTCTACGTATGGGGGGTTATTGGGTGGAAGTAGGGGACCTTTTGAATGCAGTTACAGATAGGCAACTAGGGTACGATATGGCCACTTTTTTGTTGCACTGGTTCCCACACACGGCTAAAACAAAAGTAACCAGCAAATAATTGATTTGGGCCTCTTGCTGGCCAAACAAGAAATAACCTGGCATTGGAAGGCACAGGAGGGGCCTTCGAGCAGGCGCTGGCACAAGGAATTCTGTAAATGGGCGAATTGTGAGAGTGTGGTGAGGATCTGGCAGGCTGCGTGCTTGGGTAACGATAAAGCTCTGGAGGTAGCTAGGGCATGGGAGGCCTTGGTTCAGGGCTTAAGGGACTGGCAGATGGAAGAGGGTGAGGAATGAGCAATGCATGACCATGTGATTGACGAACAAGGAACAATGCCTGCAAGCTCATTGGACAACTGATAATACAGTGGGATATGAGACTTTGTATGTGCCCACACCACCGAATATGTAGGGGGGAGGGTGTTGAGGGGTGAGTTTGGTATTAATATGGGTGCATATTTGATTGATATGAATATTGTGGTATGCTTTTCTTTTGATTGTAAGATGACCGTATAAAATCAATAAAATATGTTTTAAAAAAAAAAGAGGTACACACCTCATCCTGGGGCAATGGCATCTACCACGTGTAGTACATACTCTAGCCTATTCCGACAACTTTGTAACAAGGGCTTTAACATGTTGTTATTAGCAGGGAAAGCCTTCTTTTCAAGATGGCTTCTGCATTCACTAAACAATCCATGCCAGCCAGTAGTTGCTCCTTCTGGAAACAACACGCCCCATGCACTGTAGTGAAACACTCAATAGAAGGTAAAATATTACACACAACAGCAACAGTGAGAGAGAAATACTACTCTAAGGTGAGTCAAGATGTGAGTGACTGTCAACAGCAGGTGCTTTTGGTACCGAGTATATGCTCTTCTTGGTGCCTAGGATTGACCTACTACATCCAGAAACTAACCCAGAAGACAGAATGAAACGAAGAGTATGGAATTAATCCACCAAATATTTTACAGTAGAAGGTAAAAACTGGAGACAGTAAAAACCTTTTAATTGTCTTTGCCAAGCAGCAAGGTGAACAGCATGGAGAAAACAAAAAGAGCCAGGAGAAGACGAAGATTCCACAATCCAGTTAATAAGCAAACTGGACTCTCTTTAGTGAGTGTTAATCAGGAAAGCCTAATTCTGAATGGGTGTGCCATCTAAGCAACTGGGCCCAAACTGGGCTCTCTTTATTGAGTGTAAATCAGGAAAGCCTAATTGCAAATGGGTCTGCCATCTTGAATAGGGAAGTACAATCAAGATTAATCGTAAAATAAACCATAATGTTCCTAATATAGCAGAAGGAATCCCTTAGAGCATTGCATACATTACATATTAAGGACTAACAGATATATGAATTAAATATGTATTGGCATACCAAAACACTGAGAAACTTTCAAGGATTCCCTGCATGCAGTGTCTCTGAGAGGCCAGCGTGCAGGGAGGAAAAACCTGCTTAATCCCCAGCGTGTCTTGATCAAAATGCTTGAAAGACAAGCATATGTCTCAGGGGACACTGCAGTATTTCAACAGATTGAAAAGCAGAGTCACAAGCGTCCGGCCACTATTTACAAAAATAAATAAATGTCATGGTTTTGTGAGAGACTCGGGTAAGCAAGCACATTTATCAAAGTGTTGTGAAGACTCATGTTCACACTGATCCTCTGATGACAGCAGGGACTTAGTTTTGTTTCAAAGAATCTCGTACTGTGCTGCCTGAATTAATTCAAGCGGCACAGCAGGATTTAAAGGGCGGTGAATCGACCTCTGGATCACTGACATAATATCGATGTCATAAATATCGATGTAGCAAAATATCGAGTAAAAAATATAGAATACAAAAATATTGACTTCCTATCTCCAAACAGTTAAGTACAAAAATATCGAATCAAAAATATCGATGTAAAAAATATAGTTCGTCAAAATATCGAGTTTTTTAAATATCTTAAAAGTAATGTAAAAGTAATGAAATAGTAAATATAATTAACATAAACATACTTAAAATACTTAAATAACCTTAAAATTAATAAATAAATAATTTAAGTTAAAAATAAATAAACATACAATTACATTTTTTAACACATATATATATAAACATAATATTAATAAAAAATATACTATATTTTTACCATAGGATAGCAGGAGGGTAACATTTACTATTACCACTCCAGTGTGAGTGCAACAGTTGAGAAAGCGTTGGATAGCGGGAGGGTAAAAATTGCTAGTCCCACTCCAGTAAATGCAACAGAAGAGAAAGCGTTGGATAGCGTGAGGGTAAATTAATACTATTCCCACTCCAGAGAGTGCAACAGTAGAGAAAGCGTTGGATAGCGGGAGGGTAAAAATTACTATTCCCACTCCAGAGAGTGCAACAGTGGGGAAAGCGTTGGATAGCGGGCGAGTTAAAATTACTATTCCCACTCCAAAGAGTGCAACAGTAGGGAAAGCGTTGGATAGCGTAGGGGTAAAAATTACTATTCCCACAAAAGAAAGTGCAACAGTAGGAAAAGCGTTGGATAGCGGGAGGGTTAAAATTACTATTCCCACTCCAGTGAGTGCAACAGTAGGGAAAGCGTTGGATAGCGTAGGGGTAAAAATTACTATTCACACTCCAGAGAGCGCAACAGTAGGGAAAGTAAATACTTGATATATGAATAAAAATACATTAAATATTAATACCAAATACATATAAACTAAAAGTAATTAACAATGTTATATAATATAATAATGAATCAATTAAAAATACAAATAAAAAATAATTATTACAAATAATTACCGATTAATACAAACTATTTACCAATTAACAATGAATTAATTAACAATTAAAAAATAATTAAATATTACAACAATACAAAACCAATAAATAAATTAAAATATTTAATTAATTACAATTAAATTACTTCCCACCCTATTCCCCTACAAACCCACAACCCACAACAGAAAATAAATGTAATAAAATTAACATAATTATCAATTAATCAACTAATTAAAATAAATTACCAATTATATTTTATTAAATTACCAATTTTATATTTTAATATAAATTAATTCAAAATAAATACCAATAAATAAATTAAAATATGTAATTAATTATAATTAAGTTACTTCCCACCCTATTCCTCTATACACCCACATCCCGCTACAGAAAATAAATTAATAAAATTAACATAATTATCAATTAATTAATTACAATTATATTTTAATTAATTAACAATTAATTAACAATTAATTCAAAATAAGTACCAATAAATAAATTAACATATTTAATTAATTATAATTAAATTACTTCCCACCCTATTCCCCTATAAACCCACAACCCGCTACAGAATTATATTACGCAAAAATTAAATACCATAAAATTAATTAATTAAAATAAATTATAAAATAAATATACACTTTTCACACATATACTAACATAAAAAATATTTTAAAAAATTGAATACTATTAAAAAATTAATATTAACTTACCTCAAATTCGATATTTTTGTTGTCTATATTCTGTCCATTCTATATTTTTGTTGTCTATATTTTGTCCCTTCTATATTTTTGTTGTCTATATTCTGTCCATTCGATATTTTGTCCATTCTATATTTTTAATTTGATAATAATGCTATTCTATTCGATATTTTTGTAGTCTATATTCTGTCCATTCGATATTGTGTCCATTCTATATTTTTAACTCAATATTAATGTAACTCGATATTAAAAACTCGATATTTTGAGTGTATACCGCTATATAGGTGTTTGTGTATATATATATGTATATGTATAAATATATATATATATATATTCACTGAAAAAACCATAGGTTATAGACCATATATAGTTAGGGATTAGCATTTAAAAAACCTTATTTTATTTGCACAAAACCATTGAAATTCCATATATAGTTAGTTGCACTAACTATATATCGCGGACCCGCAATCCACTGCTAATGATGTCACATATTACATCATTCATGACATGGTCAGTGACATCACTGATGACATCACTGATGACATCTCAAATGACATCACTGATGACATCACTGATGACATCATTGATGACAACACCCAGTGACTGTATGTTTCTGTAAAGTTAAAATATGTCTTACATATTGAAGAATGAGTGGATGTATAAGTGTCTGGATGAAGGATTTAGTAGGTGCATGACTGACTGTATGAGAGAATGATTAAATGTGTCTCACTGAGTGTATGGGTTAGTGATTAAAGTGTCTTAATTTGGCAATCATTATTTATGTTGTTCTGTAAACTGCTGCATGTTTAAATCAGTAGCTATATCAGTAACTATATGGGTTATTGAATGGTTGCCCAAGTATTTGTATGGGAGACTGAGTATGTGTGTGGGTGGCTGGGAGGTGTATAACTCTGTGCATAGATGTGTGAGCAGTTGATTCCCTAGGTGTATGGGTTCAAAAGTGCATGTAGAAACAGCTGTATGGACCGTTGACTGTGTGCATGAGTATATTGGTGAGTGAATGGATATCTCAGTGCTACATGTCAAAGTAAGTACATATGTAAAACACACTCCATGTGAGAGTTGACATATATAAATAACTGAACATAAGAGCCAGTGAATGTGTGAGTGGCTGTATGAATCATTGTGAACTTGTATCAAGGATTGTATAAGAGAGTAAATATGTGTTACTATATGTTTGAATAAGTAAGGTGTGTATAACTGTATAGTTGAGGAAATGGAGATGTGATTGATTCTTTGCATGACTGACTAGGTGTGTGAGTAACTCCATGGATGTGTGACAGTCTGTGAGTGCCTGTTTACACTGAGTGTATCTAAGGTTATATTAGAGTCTGAAGATGTATTATCACATAAATGATATCATCAGTGATGTAATCAGTAATGTCAAATGAGATGTCAGTGATGTCATCAGTGATGTCATTTGAGATGTCATCAGTGATGTCATCAGTGATGTCATTTGAGATGTCATCAGTGATGTCATCAGTGATGTCACTGACCATGTCAGGAATGATGTAATATGTGACATCATTAGCAGTGGATTGCGGGTCCGCGATATATAGTTAGTACAACTAACTATATATGGAATTTCAATGGTTTTGTGCAAATAAAATAAGGTTTTTTAAATGCTAATCCCTAACTATATATGGTCTATAACCTATGGTTTTTTCAGTGAATTTTCAAGGTTTTGTAAATGCAAATTCCTGACTATATATGGTCTATAACCTATGGTTTTTTCTGTGAATTTCATTGGTTTTTTAAAAGCTAATATCTATAGCTGTAAAATATATTCTTTATTAAGTGACGTATCACGTAGCCCGTGAGACGCCTCATGATGCATCGCATAACCGTGACGTATCGTCTCTGCAGCGCAAACCAAACCCAAAACGTAAGCGCGCCAGAACACGCTTAAAGATATATATATTTTTTTTAACCTTAAATAGACAAAATCCACACGTGCACATATCACAAACGTTCAAAAAACACAATATGTCGGACTCCCGTTACGCTGCCGGTTAGCTGCCCGGTTAACGTACCAGGAAGCACCTTTACCGCGAAAAATCGCAATTTTTTTTCTTATGCCCCGCAGGGAACTTTAATAGCCCCCTCATCAATCCTAGGGTTTCAGGAGGGGTCTGCCTTACCCCTTTCATTCATTTACACCTTTTTTTTTTCCACCTCTTGTCTCTCAATCCTACCGAGAGACAAGATGGCGGCCGCTCCGGACTGTTTACAATGTTGACAGCCAATCAGCTACTCCTCAGACTCCCGTTACACTGCCAGTTAGCTGCCCGGTTAGCTGCCCGGTTCGCGTACCAAGACGCGTCTCTACGGCGAAAAAAATCGGAATTTTTTTTTATTTTTTTTGGGCCCCGCGTGGCTTTATAATATCCCCCTCATCAATCCTATGGGGTCAGAAGGGGTCTACCTCGCCCTCTTTCCTTCATTTCCCCCTTTGTTTTGGTCTCCTCTTGTCTCTCGATCCTACCGAGAGACAAGATGGCGGCCGCTCCGGACTGTTTACAATGTTGACAGCCAATCAGCTACTCCTCAAACTCCCGTTACACTGCCGGTTAGCTTCCCGGTTCGCGTACCAAGACGCGTCTCTACGGCGAAAAAATCAGATTTTTTTTTTTTTTTTTGGGTCCCCGCGTGGCTCTATAATATCCCCCTCATCAATCCTAGGGGGTCAGAAGGGGTCTACCTTGCCCCCTTTCCTTCATTTCCCCCTTTGTTTTGGCCTCCTCTTGTCTCTCGATCCTACCGAGAGACAAGATGGCGGCCGCTCCGGACTGTTTAGAATGTTGACAGACACCGGAGAGCCAATCAGCTTCGCTTCGCAAAGTTCCGATACGCGAAAAGTACGCGAACCGGAGCGCAGCCCGGAGCGCTGTTACAGATATATATCTTGTTTTAAATGTTAATTTCTCAAAATCCACTGAAGCACATATATTGAGACCTAGCAAAGGCACATCGGACTAACAGTCCCTACAATTTTGCCAAGTTTCGTGGAAATCCATTCAGCCGTTCGGGCTAAAAGTGAGGCCAACCGCCCTATGGAAATTAACATGGGAAAAACGCGTTTTGGGACCCCCCTTTTTTCTCGGCCCCCCCTTGCCGAACCCCCCCAAATTTTCAGGGGCTGCTCAGAAACAAAATGTAGGTAATATATATATGTATATATACTGGCGGTCGCCAGTAGGTATATATAGTTAGGATTTTTTCTCTATGGGATTTTTGAAAATTCTATGTCTAATAACTTTGGCGGTTGTCGACGGAATTGGCTGAAATTTTCAGGAAAATGGAACATTTTGTTTCTGAGCAGCCCCTGACAATTTGGGGGGGGGTTTCATCAAGGGGGGGCCGAGAAAAAAGGGGGGTCCCAAAACATGTTTTTCCCATGTTAATTTCCATAGGGCGGTTGGCCTCACTTTTAGCTCGAACGGCTGAATGGATTTGCACGAAACTTGGCTAAATTGTAGGGACTGTTAGCCCGATGTGCCTTTGCTAGGTCTCAATATATGTGCTCCAGTTGATTTTGAGTAATTTAGGTTCAAAAAAAGATATATATCTGGGCGGAGCCTAACCACACATCTGATCTGATTGGCTGTCAGCACTTCATCCAAGAAGTGTTGGCAGCCATCTTGGGACCAATAAACATGATAGCACCTCATTAAAAAGCATTGTAGTTAATAGAGGGTTTTAGGACTTTAGTTACATTATAAATCATTTGTTGATGGTACCATACTCGTTTTAGGAATTGTGGTGGGTTCTAAGGTGATTTTACCATGTCAAAAAAACCTTCTGCTGTGATATCATGAATATTGTTTGAAAGAAAACTAATATCTCATGATTTTCCCACAGTGGTTTGGAAGGGGATCTATAAGCTAAACTGAAAGCATATTTTCTGTAAATTCACATTATCTTTCTCAGTCATGTGAAAATGAAGTCTGACATTCTCAGTAAAACATGTACATCCAACAAGGACAGAGACTGTCAGTTGATTCCTTTGTGTTCTACTGCAGCCTCCTAGAGTGTTCTAAAGAACAACTAGAGCGCTAACAGTCCTACTTATTACAAAGGTATGGCACACCTGAAGCCATCTTGATTGGAATAAAGTGGTAACTCTTAAAACATTTAATTTAAAAAGAAACAACATGAGGGGGTATATTTTGCCATAGAAAGTATGATTAGTGCTGCAGAATGAAAAATTAGGGCACATTTTGAGTGACTTCTCAAATCCTTTTCTATTTCA
Organism: Lissotriton vulgaris; assembly: GCF_964263255.1. Taxonomy (NCBI): domain Eukaryota; kingdom Metazoa; phylum Chordata; class Amphibia; order Caudata; family Salamandridae; genus Lissotriton; species Lissotriton vulgaris. The sequence goes on along the minus strand of NC_141697.1, from coordinate 496,525,052 downwards.
TTAAAACATTCTGACATGCAGTCTCCCAAAATGGCCACCAGAGACAAAAGAGCCCAAATGTAGCCCAAATATCATCCAGATGTAGCCCAAGTATAGCCCAATGACAGAATGTCCCAGAGTGTTCTAAAGAACAACTAGAGCGCTAACAGTCCTACTTATTACAAAGGTATGGCACACCTGAAGCCATCTTGATTGGAATAAAGTGGTAACTCTTAAAACATTTAATTTAAAAAGAAACAACATGAGGGGGTATATTTTGCCATAGAAAGTATGATTAGTGCTGCAGAATGAAAAATTAGGGCACATTTTGAGTGACTTCTCAAATCCTTTTCTATTTCATTAAAACATTCTGACATGCAGTCTCCCAAAATGGCCACCAGAGACAAAAGAGCCCAAATGTAGCCCAAATATCACCCAGATGTAGCCCAAGTATAGCCCAATGACAGAATGTCCCAGAGTGTTCTAAAGAACAACTAGAGCGCTAACAGTCCTACTTATTACAAAGGTATAGCACACCTGGAGCCATCGTGATGGGAATAAAGTGGTAACTCTTAAAACATTTAATTTAAAAAGGAACAAAATGAGGGGGTATATTATGCAATAGAAGGTATTATTAGTGCTGCAGAAAGAAAAATTAGGGCACATTTTGAGTGACTTTTCAAATCCTCTTCTATTTCATTAAAAAATTCTGACATGCAGTCTCCCAAAATGGCCACCAGAGACAAAAGAGCCCAAATGTAGCCCGAATATCACCCAGATGTAGCCCAAGTATAGCCCAATGACAGAATGTCCCAGAGTGTTCTAAAGAACAACTAGAGCGCTAACAGTCCTACTTATTACAAAGGTATGGCACACCTGAAGCCATCTTGATTGGAATAAAGTGGTAACTCTTAAAACATTTAATTTAAAAAGGAACAAAATGAGGGGGTATATTTTGCCATATGAATTATGATTAGTGCTGCAGAAAGAAAAATTAGGGCACATTTTGAGTGACTTCTCAAACCCTCTTCAATTTCATTAAACAATTCTGACATACAGTCTCCCAAGATGGCCACCAGAGACAAAAGAGCCTAAATGTAGCCCAAATATCACCCAGATGTACCCCAAGTATAGCCCAATGACAGAATGTCCCAGAGTGTTCTAAAGAACAACTAGAGCGCTAACAGTCTTACTTATGACAAAAGTATGGCACACCAGAAGCCATCTTGATTTGAATGAAGTGGTAAGTCTGAAAACACTCAATTTAAAAAGGAACAACATGAGGGAGTTAATTTTGCCATAGAAAGTATGATTAGTGCTTCAGAAAGAAAAATTAGGGATCATTTTGAGTGACTTCTCAAATCCTCTTCTATTTCATTAAAAAAATTCTGACATGCAGACTGAAACATGCACTTTGAATACCAGCAGCAGACGTCCCTGGTGAGCAGTAGCTTTACTACAGTGATCTAATGTGCAACTAGAGTGCTAACATTCAGAATTCATGGCAAATGTGTGACACATCTGAATGCCTTCTTGATGGAACCAAAGTAAACAAGCATTGACAATGCAATAGATCTCGCCCTCGTTTAAGTTAAAGCCATTCTGTTTGTAATGAGGTGGCTTTTTAGCTTTGCTTTTATTAGTGTTTTTTCAACTTTCATGTAAATAACATGCATCTGTATGCATATAAGTATATGTATGCATGCATTTATGTTTGTATTTATATAGATATACAGATGATATATGTTTATATATGTATGTATATATATATATATATTCACTGAAAAAACCATAGGCTATAGACCATATATAGTTAGGAATTAGCATTTACAAAACCTTGAAAATTCACTGAAAAAACCATAGGTTATAGACCATATATAGTTAGGAATTAGCATTTACAAAACCTTGAAAATTCACTGAAAAAACCATAGGTTATAGACCATATATAGTTAGGAACTCGCATTTACAAAACCTTATTTTACTCACACAAAACCATTGAAATTCCATATATAGTTAGTTGCACTAGCTATATATCGCGCACCCGCAATCCACTGCTGATGATGTCACATATTACATCATTCATGACATGGTCAGTGACATCACTGATGACATCACTGGTGACATCTCAAATGACATATATATATATATATATATATATATATATATATATATATATATATATATGTATATATATATATATATATATATATATATATATATATATATATATATATATGCTGTCATGGAAACTATGCTATTTCCTAAAACAGTGGTCCCTAGACAGTCAGGGATACACATGAGAAATAAATATAGATCAAATTAATTCTATATTTATTAAGTCATATATTTATGTTGTCAGTTTATCTATACAATGTCAAGTGGGACACAGCCTGTGTCCTACTACCACATATAGACAGGTGTGACATGAAAATGAAGTGGGTTTCAGGCAAGGGGAAACAGCCTGCATACAATCAAATTTCTCAGGCTAATAGATTGTTAATACACTATTGTGACATTTCATATAATATAATCAAAAACATGTAGGGGCCGATTCCCATCTGGGAAAAAAAACGTCTGTCCGATTTTCATCAGGAGCCATCGCCGTACGATTCGTACCCGTCCGTGTGAGTCAATCAATCAATCAATCAATCAATCAAGAAATTTATATAGCGCGCTACTCACCCGGAAGGTCTCAAGGCGCTTGGGGGGGGGGGGGGTCTGCTACTGCTCGAACAGCCAGGTCTTGAGTTGCTTCCTGAAGGAGAGGTGGTCTTGGGTCTGACGGAGGTGGATGGGGAGGGAGTTCCATGTCTTGGCTGCCAGGTAGGAGAAGGATCTTCCTCCCATGGTGGCTCTTCGGATGCGTGGAACGGCAGTGAGGGCGTGGCTGATCGAACAAAGCTGGCGGGTGGGAGTGCAGAAGGTCAGGCGGTTGTTGAGGTACCTGGGGCCCAGGTCGTGGAGGGCCTTGTGTGCGTGGGTGAGGAGTCGGAACGTGATTTTCTTGTTGACGGGCAGCCAGTGCAGGTCTCTCAGGTGTCTGGAGACGTGGCTGTGACGGGGGATGTCCAGGATGCGTCGTGCGGAGGCGTTCTGGATGCGCTGGAGTCTCTTCTGTAGTTTGGCTGGTGACGAGTGCCTCTTCCTGGTTCCGGTGGGGATCCATCGCAAGATCTTCCGGAGCATGCGTAGGATGTTGAAGCACGAGGACGAGACGGCGTTGACTTGTCTGGTCATCGAGAGGGAGGAGTCCAGGATGAAGCCCAGGTTGCATGCGTGGTCCGTTGGTTTGGGTGCGTTGCCCATGGCAGGGGGCCACCAGGAGTCGTCCCAGGTGGAGGAAGATGGTCCCAGGATGAGAACTTCCATCTTGTCTGAGTTAAGTTTCAAACGGCTGTTCTTCATCCACTCTGCTACTTCTTTCATCCCTTCGTGTATGTTGGTTCTGGCGGTGGCTGGGTCGTTGGTGAGGGAGAGGATCAGCTGAGTGTCGTCGGCGTAGGAGATGATGTTGAGGTTGTGTTGGCGTGCGATGGCCGCGAGGGGGCTCATGTAGATGTTGAAGAGGGTGGGGCTGAGTGATGATCCTTGTGGTACGCCGCAGATGACTTCAGTGGCCTCGGATCTGAACAGGGGCAGGCGGACTCTCTGGGTTCTTCCGGCGAGGAACGAGATGATCCACTCCAGAGCCTTCTCTTGGATTCCGATGTTGCTGAGGCGTTGTACTAGGGTGCGGTGGCAGACAGTGTCGAACGCTGCGGAGAGGTCCAGGAGGATGAGGGCCGCTGTTTCCCCGTTGTCGAGCAGGGCTCGGATGTCGTCAGTGGCTGCGTTGAGGGCGGTCTCGGTGCTGTGGTTGGCTCGGAAGCCGGACTGCGAGGGGACAAGGGATCCGTTCGTCTCAAGGAAGGCGCAAGCTGTCGGTTGACGGTCTTCTCGATGTCTTTAGCAGGAAACGGGAGGAGCGAGATGGGGCGGTAGTTCTTGAGGTCGGTGGGGTCTGCTGATGGTTTCTTCAGGAGGGCACTGAGTTCGGCATGCTTCCAGCTCTCCGGGAAGGTGGCAGTGTTGAAGGAGCAGTTGATGACATCTCGGAGTTGGGGTGCGATGACGGAGGCGGCCTTGTTGAAGACGTGGTGGGGGCATGGGTCGGTTGGTGATCCGGCGTGGATGGTGTTCATTGTGTGGATGGTGTCTTCGGTGCTGACGGGGGTCCAGGCGCGGAGGGTGGTGGTGGGAGGCATCTATTCGGTGGTTGAGTGTGTGGACTGTGTGCCGTAGCTGTTGTGTATGTCGGCGATCTTGCTGTGGGAGAACGAGACGAGTGAGTCGCAGAGTTCTTGCGAGGGGGTGATGTCGTTGGTTCCGGCGCTGGGGTTCGAGAGCTCTTTGACGATGCTGAAGAGTTCTTTGCTGTTGTGTGCGTTGTTGTCTAGTCGTTCCTTGAATGCTGTCTTCTTGGTGGCGTAGATCAGCTGGTGGTGTTTGCGTATGGCGTGCTTGAGGGGAGTCATGTTGTCTGTAGTCGGGTCTTTGCGCCAGGCTTTCTCGAGGGTGCGGCAGTTCTTCTTGGAGTTCATGAGATCCTCGTTGAACCAGGAAGCCTTCTTGCTGCCGGGTCAGCTGGGATGGTTTTTCAGGGGTGCGAGATCGTCAGCGCAGTTGGTGATCCACTGTGTGAGGTTGTTGGCTGCCTGGTTGGGGTCCGTTGAGCTGGCGGGAGGATTCATGTTCAGGGATGTGGAGAGCTGATCAGAGGTGATCTTGTTCCAGCTTCTGCGGGCAACCTGTTGCGGGTGGTGGTGGGTCATGGTCCTTCTGAAGCTGAAGTGGACGCAGCTGTGGTCTGTCCAGTGGAGTCCGGTGGAGTGGCTGAAGGAGACGTCCTTGCTGGAGGAGAAGACGGGGTCAAGCGTGTGTCCGGCGTAGTGGGTGGGGGTGTTCACCAGTTGCTTGTGTCCGAGGTTGGTGAGGTTGTCCAGCAGGGTGGTGGTGTTGCTGTCCTTGTTGTTCTCTAGGTGGAAGTTGAGGTCCCCTAGGAGGATGTAGTCAGCGGAGGAGAGGGCGTGGGGGCTGATGAAGTCTGCGATGTCTTCGCTGAATTGTGTGCGAGGTCCTGGGGGTCTGTAGATGAGGGTGTCTCTGAGTGTGGTCTTGGGGTCGGTGTGTATCTGGAAGTGGAGATGTTCGGTGGCTGTGAGTGTGTCGTCGGAGTTGGTCGTGATGCGGATGGTGTTCTTGTGGACGATGGCGATGCCTCCTCCTGTCTGGTTGACGCGGTCCCTCCGGGTGATCTTGTATCCGTCTGGGATGGCGATGGCGATGTCGGGCGCTGACGAGGCGTTCATCCATGTTTCCGTGAGAAAGGCGACGTCTGGAGATGTGGTGTCGAGCAGGTTCCAGAGTTCCACGGCGTGTCTGTGGACGGAGCGGGTGTTGAGCAGGATGCACTTCAGGTGGTTGCTGCTGGTGCTCGGCTTGGCGGGTGCGGTGCAAGTCCGGATGCAGGAAAAGTTGCAGGATCGGCAGCAGAAAGGTCCGTGGGTGCGTCGCGAGGTGGCTCGGTAACATCCTGGGATCCAGCCGGTGTTGAGTGCGTTGAGTGTGGCGGCGTCGTACTTCCGGCGGGTGGTATGGCCTCTGCGGGGGCCAGGGGTTATGGCGCTGGGCACGGTCCAGGCGTGGACGCTGCTTTTGGCGTGCCTTCGGCGCACAATCGGCGTGCCCGATGCGCGTGAACGCTGCGCGTGCATGGGGGCATCATAAGAAGGGAGCTGGGAGGGAGGGTTCGCTGGGTGGCGGGAGCGGGGGGTCCAATCGGCTGGCGGGGGCGGGGCCGCAGGGAGGCAGCGGCGGGAAAGTCGGGTGCCTGCAGCGAATCTGGTAACTCGCAGGAGCGGTAGCAGGAGGAGCGTGGGGGCGACCAGGCCTAGGCAAGTCACGTAGTACGATCCGTATTCCGTCAATCCGTCCGAATCGTCCCGATCCGTACATATTGCAAGGCTGAAACAGTGAACCGTACGACTCGTACACATGCCGTACGACCCGACGAGTACGATCCGGACCGGGGTATGAGGACACGATTCGTACCGTCACGTCAGGTAAGGGCAATTTGTACGGAAAAGCACACAATCTCTCACACACCGTACGGTGCATACACCCCATGATAGCAGGGGTATGGTGCGTACCCCTGCGATCTTGGGGTGTACGCACCATACCCCGCGATCGCAGGGTGTACGCACCGTACACCCAGCAAACATGGGGTGCGGTGCGTACACCCCAAGATCGCGGGGTACGGTTCGTACACCCCAAGATCACAGAGGTACGCACCGTAACCCTGCTATCATGGGGTGTACGTACCGTACCCGGGGGGGCGTTCCGTACCTGTTTCTTGGCAAACTCTGCTTTTACGGCTGTTTTCAGCTCCTGTAGGAAAAGCGTCGTACAGTGCGTACCCGACACGAATCGTACTTGCCGGGTCGGAAAAAACAGCTGCGAACCCCACAGATGTTGCGTACAGCGGGTTCCGAGGGAGAATCATACGGGGATTTGATTCATACGGTCTCTTTATGATTTGTACGGAGTCCAGCTCCTGGTAAGAATCGTACTTCATCGTACATACGGGGGATGTTTCAGGGTACGATTCGTACGGGAAACACACTCCGAACGGCGATTCGGAGCGTTTTTTTCCCGAATCGGAATTGACCCCTTTGTGTAGATGGTGTTGATGACGTTTTAATCCCTGTGTTTAAAATAAAGGGATCATCTTCAGGACATTGTAAATCATGCCTGTGTTACATTTCCTTATCAAACTTCAAGCCCAAACAGAATTGAAGGACAATACAAAAACATAACACATGAATAGTCAATGGGGGAAGGAAACGGGGAAGGAATAGGGGAGAAAAAAGATTACATACACATTAGGTAGGTGTAGTGTACGTTTTTAAAAAAACCCTGTGTGCAAAAATTAGACAAGTCAGACCAAAAAGTTCTATCAACAGGATGAGCTGTCCTGATACCAACATATTACACTGTTTATTTGGACTATTTGTGGGTTGTGCGGATTCCATCCGGGGTGATAAGAAATCATGCTGTGGTCAAAACACTCCCGGCATATTAAGGCGTGTAGGTTGGTATTAAAAAAAACTCAGAAAGATTGTGTGACTTGGACTGCTGTAATCATGCTGGGATTGCGAACCTGTGCGATTACAATGAAAAATTGGGAATGGATTGTATAATTTAAAAAGTGTCGTAGTAAGAAAGGCCATGGCAAGTGCCTACGGAAAATAATTCCAGGGGAGAAATGGTGTTGTGACCAATTAACGTGGTAATCAGAGGCCGTAGTTGGGTGCCTAAGGCGCAAGATCGTGAAAGATTAATGACGGGCGCTGGTGCCTAAGGAGAATAGTACAAGGAGAGAAACGGTGTTGTGACCAATTAACGCGGGATTCCGAGGCCGTTGTAAGGTGCCTAAGGCGCAATATCGCGAAGGAAATAAAATGGGCGCCGGTGGTGGTGAGACGTGGTGCAGGAGAGAGTTGCCGCTAATATGAACGGATAGCTTACCTAAGAATTTGATAATTGAGGTAATAGTCAATTAAGTGAAGGACCATTTGAAAAGTGAGTGATGATTAAAACCTGTAAATAAACGAAGTGTGCATTAAGGTTTGAGATGCTACAAGGAACCTCCAGTGAATAATGATTGCTGGTCTCAACCTTACCGCAGTGCGATATGCTGCAAGTTGTATTGCTTGAGAACCGCCAGCTTTTAGGCTGCGAGTTGAATTGCTTGAAAACCGCCAGCTTTAAGGGGAGAATGCGCCTGGGGAGAAAAAAGGAGGAGGGTGGTAAGGCCCCAATACGTTTGTATAAAGTTAACAATTAATAGAAATGGGAGCCAGCATTCACGCTTACAGCGTGCTGTGATTGGTGGTGGTCCTAAATAGGGGTCCAAGCCTGCAGTCGAGCTGATGCTCAGAAGGACTGTACGCTGTTCGAAGATAAACCTCCATTATGTTTGAACCGGTCCCGTGACAGGGCACATGTGACCGGGAAGGGTCTGTGGCTCGTATACTGAGTGAGGTGGGTTAATGCGTCGGCCATTTTGGAAGGTGCAAAAATAGAACTCATGTTGTGATATAGGGGAAATGAATAAGTGAAGCGTTCCAGTATGCTAGGTTGTTAGGATTGTATGTTAGTGGTAATTATGAGAACAACATGCCGAGGAAATTTCGTACAAAACCACAGAACTAATCAAAAACAAACAAATTGTGGAAATAAACAATCCGCATAAAACCATAGAACTATTTAAAATCAAATAGTGGAATTTAAACAGTTAATTAGAACACGGGTAGGTCAGTGTCATTTTCAGAGATTTCAGACCAATTTAAAGTTCAAAGCAAGGAAGTCCAGTCCTCGAGACGGTTAAGGCCCGTGTGGATGCTTTTAGTCTTAAGTATCCATTTGAGTTCTTCCTTGTTTATTAGTGTGCTTAGATCTCCACCCCTTGGTGGGATTTTTATTGCGTCAATGATTGTCCATTGTAGATCCAGTTCGCTGTGTGCTTTTCCAATGAAGTGGTCCACAAGAGGTGCATTGGGTGTCTTGCATCGAATCCTGCTTTTGTGTTGGAAGATTCTTATTCGCGCTTTCTGCATAGTCTGTCCTACATAAATTTTATGACAGGGACAGAAAATTGCATAAATAACATTCATGCTATTACAATTAGTGAATTGTTTCCTCTGGAAGTTGGCCAACGTTGTGGCTGTTTTCCTCTGCCCCTTTTGGGTTGCTCGGTCTGGCATCTGCCTAAAAAATGAATTCTGTGCGGGGTGTCATGTCCGTCACTTTGCTCTGAGTTGTCTGAAGACTCTGCCAAAGTGTCAGAGAATCCAACAAGATTTTGTCTTCTGTTGAAGCGACCGCAGTGTCGTTGGTTTTGTGGACTGCCGTAAGATCTATTGTTGTAAAAATCTTTTGCAAGGTAAGGGTAGGCACGTTCTTGGGAGAAGGCCTTTATATCCTTCTTCAACGTATTATTTTTTTTATTTTGTTCAATTCTATAGAATCCGTCAACTGTTTTTTGTACTTCCTATAGAAGTTTCTTTCCTTCACTCGTGGGATTCTGATCTTTAATTTGTTTCTTTAGGTCCTGTATTTCTAAAGTAACTTTTTTAAGTTCCTCTGTGACGATATCTATGCCAAGCGCCATCCAGTGCCTGGAACATGTGGTGCTGATATAACTGAATCCCGTGGTATATTTGGGATTATCAGTAAATACCCCCGGGATATTGCGAACCGGTAGCCCTACAGGGATTATTTTGACTCTTAAATACTCAGTGATTAAACGTATTATTATTCCAGTCGGTCTGATTTCTTCTTGCTTTTCTCTAATTGTTCTCCCAGGGAGCTGTTCTGTGACCCCAGGGTGTCTGTGGGTTCAGAGAGTAAAGAGGGGCCCTCCAAAATTTTCTGAATATAATCTTCGGAATATAGGGCTGTGTGGTCGGACATGTCAATGGTGGGGGCGAGGGTGAGAAAAACAACAGTTGTGTGCAGGTAGAGGAATAAGGGGTATACCCACTTGTGAAAAAGCATCAGGAGTGCTAAACCCTTGCAATCCAGTGATCGTGCAACATATTGTTAAAAAGTCAGGTAAACTATGTGTGTCGGCAGGAACAAATTAGAAACACTCTGGTTTCTTCTTTCACATTTCATTATGACATAATGTTCAATGCTTAACATTTGCATTTGTTTATCAGCTTAAATTGCAATGAGAATTTCATTTCATTCATTGCATTTTTTTCCTTTTGATTGGCCTCTTGATCTCAGATGTCATAAACATAAAATTATCCTTTGTTCAATTTTAAAATGTGCATAAACAGTATGTGTCTACAATTTCAGTATTTACATACAATCCCAAGGATTCTTAACATTATTGCCTCCTTAACATGATGTCTTCTCTATTTCATTCTGTTCTGATTCCTGTTTCTGCCACTTTCAGCTTAGGAAGTTATACGGGCTAGGGTGCCCTCATTCTCCTAATTTTGTGCTGAGAAGAATGGAGAGGTTCCTTAGTGAGAAAGGTTTTGTCCCTAGTGGGTATTTTCACATCTCCTTTACTAACCTCCAAAATGTCTTTCCAGACAGATAACATATCCCCAGTGGATTTTAGTTCAGTGATAAGATAGGTTAATTAATGCCCTTGAATTCTCAGCTTCGGTATCTGCTTCTCCTGTCCTCCCCACTGGACCCCATACATTGTTGCCTTATCTGAACAACAGTAGAGAACCACCTTCATTAGTATGCACACTTAATTAAAGATTCAGTATAAACTAAAAGAAATTTCTGCAGAGTGTACTCTCATAACATGATTTCAACTCTTCACACTCAAACTATCTACTCCTAGCTGCTGTAAAGGAACGGGAAGTATCCGTAGTGGTTGATTATAAATAAACATACAATTCTTCATCCAAATTCAGACCGTTGGGTATTTTGCTGTTCTAAATAATTATGTATAATCTCCATAAGTGAAGTTCCCTGTTGCCCTCTCTAGCATTTTTGGGGATTGAGTCTATAACAAAATGGACCAGATTAATTGCATTGCCCCAAGTGTCTCATGGATGTGGCAGGCAACTGGGAAGCTCTTATTTTCATTGGTTATGGCTCTTAGGTGTTGCAGTATCCAGACATGAACCATGTGTATTTTACTTCCTACGTAGATTTTTGGACATGAGCACTGTAGTACATACATAACGTATTTACTTCCACAATTGTAAGAATTGTGTTTAGCGAGCGGTGTGTTCAGTAAGGGTGATCTGAATTCTTTGGTGTTTTTCTCGCGTTTACAGGTTTCACACCTGTGGCACCGTTGGAATTCCGAACTCCCCTTTAGCCATGTTTCACTTTGGGTCAGGTCTGGGTTACTCATAGTTCATTGCACAATGATTTTTCTCTTCTTTAGGGCAGCAATGGGCTCCTAGGGGCTAAAGGACCTATGATCGGATCACTCTTGATGAGGCTCCAATGTTTTAATAGGATTCCCAGACCTGCTCATGAAAAACAGAATACCCTGTAATCATTCTCATTGGCCCTGAACCAGCTGATGTATTCCTTTCTTTCTTGAACAGAAGCACCTTTCTCTGTTTTAGATTAGTTTTTCACTTTGCTGTGTCCCACACTCTCTGGTTGTAGCCTCTGGCTCAAAATCTGCTGTTTAGTTCCACATGCACCTCCTCTAATTCAAATTCAAATTCAAAAGAGACTTTATTTCGGTTTGATTCAACCATAAAAGTACACATTTCATACTGTACATACATAAAACATTGATGAAATATAATTACAAAAATAAATAAATATCCCTATTCCACAGAACTATAATTCATTAGTATATTAACATTCAGTGATCCAGACAGATTCTCATTCTAAGAGACAATTTTAAAAATTCAATTATTTGAAGGATACTATCACTGTGCAGCAATTGTAAGTATAAAAAGGCTGGTCGTATCTGATTAAAATTAAGTTTCTTTAAAAGATCAAGCAAATAGCGTTTACATGGATAATCATAAAATCTACATAAAAACATAAAACACAGCATATCCTGTGGAGACTTTCCGTCGCAGCCACAGGATACAGGAAGTTTACTATAAGCATCTTTGTTTGGTCTTATAAGCAGATGATGGAACAAGTTCATTCTAAATCTTGTTAACAAGAACTTTTCATGGGTGCTAAATGTGGCGAGTAGGTAAGGCTCCATTGTCATACATGTTTTAACCATGATATATTTCCTTACACTTGTTTTCTGTAACTCAGCACCCTCCCTCATGGCCTTCCGTCTCTGGAGAAAAGACTGCTTAATTGCTTCAACATCCCCTTTAACAATTTCAGTCGGGCGGTCAAATAATTCAGGGCGACCCAGCTCACAGAAACTGGTTTTTAAGTACTTCAGCCATGGGGTACCTAGTGCCTTATCATGAGAAATAAAATCACTTACAATTAGGTGTGTTAGGGGGATGTCTCGACTTAGCCATAATGTCAGCCAGCAAGTTAATGGGTGTAAGGAGAGAATATCACTCAAATATTCTACTCCCAGCTCCTCATGGACTGCAAAGGTAGAAGTGGCGGCCGGGACACACAGAAGGCGTTTTAAAAATGCATTTTCTGCAATCTGTAATTGTTCACAACCCATGTAACCCCAACGTTCACTGCCATAAGCTGCAGTTGCTACTGATTTGGCATCATATAATTTCATCATTGCAAGTGTTGGCTTTTTCCCTAGTTTTGAGGCAAAATTAAAAATGGAAGCGTTAACCCTTACCACATCACCTTTTTTCTTTACAAGTTGTGGACCCCATGACAATTTAGAGTCAAAAAGGACTCCTAGATAAGAGAATATATTAGAAAATGGAATTACTTCATTATCTAGTTTAAATGTGTAATGTCTTCTTGGTCCATTACCAACTTGCATAATAAATGATTTGGAGTTATTAACCAGCAAATCTCTTTCTTCCATAAACTGTTTAAAAGCATTGAGTAACAATTGAAGGCCTTTTTCAGTTTTAGATATTAAGACCGCATCATCTACGTATAAAAGAACGGAGATACTCCTTCTCCCCACCCTCGGACAGTCAGCTTTCACCTCCTGCAAAACGCTATCAAGGTCATTTATATAAAAGTTAAAAAGGAAAGGGGCTAATATGCAACCTTGGCGCACACCCTTCCCCGTTCTAAAATTCTCAGTTATGCTCAGCTCTTGGGAGCACCTAACATTCGCATTTGTATTACTATGTAGGTCTACTAGAAAATTGACAATCCCACTGTCCACTCCCTTCTCCCTCATGGACCCCCAGAGCCTTCCCCTGTTCACACAGTCGAAGGCTGAGGATAGGTCCATGAAGGCTAGGTGGACAGTGCCTTTTTGGGCAATACAGTATTTGCTAAGTATTGAGAAAAGGTTTATACATTGTGTTATGGTTGATCGGCCACTGCAGAAGCCATACTGGGAGATAGACATGATGTTATTGTCCATCACCCAGTCAGAAAGTCTCTGCAGTACAATTCTCCCCACTATTTTGACCATGGAGTTAATTAGGGAGATAGGCCTGTAGCAGAGTGGGCTATCCCTATCCCCTTTTTTAAAAATCGGGACAATGGTGGAAACCCCCCAGGAAGATGGGCACCCGACTCTGGCGGCTGCATTGATGCAGCCTCAACAATCGGTGCCCAGAACTTGGGATCAGACTTAAAAAGGTCTGGGGGTAACCCATCCGGTCCTGGTGCTTTGCCAGCTGTAAGCCCCTCTATCCCTACGATTACCTCACCTCTATTTTCTAATCCATCTCCTGGATCTTGCACCAGAAATGGTTTCTTGACTACCTCCCAGAATCTAGAGCTGTTTTTCAGGGTTTGTGGATCCACGATCTCATTCCACGCCTCGTTTCTCAACGATTCTTTGCGAAAGGCAGTAGCTAGTTTGAACTCTTTGCGACACCCTTTGACTGTCTACTTGTTTCGAGAGTTTGCTGCCAAGGCAGAGCTCAGGTTGCGTGCAGCTTTAGAGCATTCCTGATTAAACCAACGCGGTCCCTCTTTCCCAGACTTCTTTGCTGGCTCTGTCATTAAAATAGAAACTTTGTCTGTTAGACATTGAAATGCAGACAGTACCTGCATGGGGTTAGAGTCAACCTGAGTGCAGATGTTAATTTAATTACTACAGGTATCTTTGATATTTTCATATATAAAGTCAGGAGTGCACATGGCCCATTTTAGGCGGTGTCTTCCATCTGTTATCTTTACCCTGCCCATGGACTGACTGCAACTTGTGTTAACCACCCAAGGACCCCTAAGGTGGATAGTCAAAGGGTTATGATCGCTAAATTCATTATTTTCAATGGTAAATGAATCTGCAAAAACCTGCATGGGCAAAGTAACTAACATATAATCTATAAATGTCCCTTTCCCATGCCCTATAAAAGTCGGAGAGTCAAAGCGCTTCATGGGGTCGCACAGTGCCATAGTTAATGTAAGATCATGGTCATTTAGTAAGTCATTAAAAGAATCCCCCTCCAGTGTATGTTCCAAATGCAGGCCCTCATTTCTAGCAAAATGCATTTCCTAAAGAGTTTTCATTAGCAGGTCCCCACAAGGGTGAACATTAAAATCACCCATGATCATTAGGTTATGTGAGCAATCCTTCATAGAAGAGCTTACATAGTCATTTAAGGTTTTTAGATTGTTTGAAGCTGTGCATATTTATTTTTTTATTTATTTTGTAGCATTTATAAGGCGCACAGCTACCCACAAAGGGTTTCCCGGCGCCGAAAATCAGCAAAGACACAAGGCACACCTGGAGAGAGAGCAGATCCTAAGGCAATGATTATTGATCAAACAACCAGGTTTTCACGCTTTTTCTAAAACTCCTATAGTTTTCTTTTTTGCGTATTTGGGTAGGCAGTGAATTCCACAGAGTTGGGCCCAAAAATGCAAAGGATCTTCCTCCCACTCTAGCCCGTTTATACCTTGGTACCGCAAACTTCGCAGATGTAATTGAGCGGAGACTGTGGTTTGGAAGGTAAGGCTTGGCAAGATCTTGAAGATATTTGGGGGCAGTCCCAGCTTTAATTTGGAACAAATAGCTCAGGGTTTTAAAACGGATCCGATTTTCGACCCTGAGCCAGTGCAGGTCTCTGAGATGTTTAGTGATCCTGGCATATCTGGGAATTCTACAGAGCAGTCTGGCCGCAGCATTCTGCACCAGCTGTAGGCGTCTTACTACACCTTTATTTGCACCCAGGTACAGGATGTTGCCGTAGTCAAGCCGAGATGTCACTAAGGCATTGACTACAGTCTTCTGGGTGGTCGACGGTAACATCCAGACAATTTTACGTAGCCATCTGAGAATAGTAAAACAGATGCCAGCCACTTTATTAGCTTGTTGCACCATGGATAAGCTGTCATCAATGATGACTCCCAAATTTCTGACTTGGGTGGCAGGGGTCGGGAGCTTGCCCAATGAGTTCGGCCAATGTGAGTCGCTCCAGAGGTTTTTACTGTTCCCTAAGAGGAGGATCTCTGTTTTCTCCCCATTTAACTTAAGCTGGTTGTCCGACATCCAGCAGTAAATTTCATGGAGGCCTGTTTTAAGTGCAGAAGAATCAGACAAATCAGATTTGGATAATGAGAATAAAATCTGAGAATCGTCTGCATAAGTCATCAAAATAAGACCAAAGTTCTCTGCAAGGGTGGCTAGTGGGCGAAGGTACAAATTAAACAAAAGGGGACTCAGAATAGATCCTTGTGGTACCCCGTGCGGGGAATAAAAAACATCTGAACAGGCCTCAGAGGAGGTGATCTGGAAGGTCCGGGAGGATAGATATGATTTGATCCATTCTAACGCCTTGCCCTCGACACCACTCTCCCCCAGCCTACAAAGTAGTCTGGAGTGAGAAATGGTGTCGAAGGCTGCGCTTAGGTCCAGCAAGACCAGTGCCACCGTTTGGCCATCATCTCTGAGCTCTTTAATTTTTTCCGTGATTCCGAGCAGGGCAGTTTCAGTGGAATGCCCACTCCTAAATCCGGACTGAGAAGGGTGAAGTAGTTCATTATTTTCCACATGTGTGGAAAGAGCTTCATGGATGTGCTTTTCCAGCATTTTGGAAAAGGCAGGAAGTAACGATATTGGTCGATAATTGGCCAATACCGTAGGATCGGCGGCTGGCTTTTTCAGCAAAGGGCTGACTATGGCGTGTTTCCATATAGCAGGAACTGAAGCCTGTTCCATGGACGCATTAAGTATGTCCGTAATGGGGGTCAGGGTAGAAACCTCCAGTTGACTGATAATACTGATGGGTATGGGATCACGGGGAGAACCCGATTTGATAGTTTTAAGAAGTTTCCTCGTTTTGTCCGGTGTTAAGGGGGGCCAGGCTTCGAGATGACAGTTTCCTTTAAAGCATTGAGAGGTGTCCTCTTGGTTATGAGAGGTCGTACTGTTTTTGTTAATATTAGAGACGATCTTCTCAATCTTTTCGGTAAAGAAGGATGCCAAGTCTTGACATTGCTGAGTGCTAAGAGGGGGAGCCTCCGCTCTTGTATTTTCACCAGCCAATTCCTTCACCGTGTTAAAGAGAGTCTGGGATTTATTAGCCGCTGAATTTATAGTCGTGGTTACATAGCATGCTTTAGCTTTCATGCATGCCGAGTGATAGCTGTTTCTGGCCCTGCGGTAGATCTCTTTTTGGTGAGCCTCATAGTTCTTCCGCCACTGTCTCTCCAAGTTCTTACAAGTAGATTTTTCTTTCTTGAGGGCCTCTGTGAACCAGGGGGCCGGGGGACGGTGTACTTTTCCCTTACAACGGGATAGGGGTAGGCAGGCATTCACTGCATCATTAAGCCATGCTTGTGTAGCCTCAGCTATGCTTTCCATGTCTCCATCAAGGCATGGGAGGTTTTTGTTCAATGCACTGTTAAGGTCATCTAGATTTAATCTTTTCCAATTTCTCCTCAGAGATTCAGAAGAAGTGATAGAAGGAGATTTAGTGGGTTTAAGAGAGATGGCGAAGAGTATGAGAAAGTGGTCTGACCAGCATATAGGAGTAGTGTTCAGCCATGATAGTTCTTCCATATTAGAGATGATGGGGTCAAGCAGATGTCCTGCTTTATGGGTGGGACTCTTATTACACAGTGTCATATTCAACGCCAGGAGATCATCAATGAGGTTTTTACAGTTAGTGTTGTTCTCATCCTCCAGATGGAGATTCAAGTCCCCCAGTATTGTAAAGTTTTGAGCTTTTAGATGGTGAGGTAAGATAAAGTTTACCAAATTATCAGACCAAGAGGGATTATAAACTGGTGGTCGGTAAATCAGTAAACCAGAAAAAGTGAAATTGGGGCTGAGGGTAATTTTAAAAGATGCTGCTTCGCAATTGGGAATGTCTGCAGGTTCAAAATGGCATACAAAATCTTTGTTGTAAATAATGGCTATGCCCCCTCCTGTTTGGCCGACGCGATCTCCCCTTACAATAGCATAATTCGTGGGGAGTGCTGTAGCAACATCGGGGCCCGCGCCATCATGGAGCCAGGTCTCGGTAAGAAATATCGCACTGGGCTTCTCTTCCATTAATAGATGGAAGATATCCAGTTTGTGTTGTGGTAAGGAACGACAATTTACCACATAGAAAGTGAAGTTGTTAGAACACACTTTCTGGCGGGGGGTTTTGTGAGGGATACCATGCGGAATATCAGGATAAGGCTGGAAGTTTGACAGGGAAAGGGAACATGTTGGACAGGTCTGTGTACCAGCAAACAAGGGATTTAAAGTTGTACATTTGTCGTGTCTGGCAGGGCGTAATGCTATTAGAGATTCGCGCGTAAGCATCATACCTGGGTAATAGAGGGGCAGAGATCTGAGCCCTAAGTCCCGGCCTGGCCCGGACGGGCACAGACGGGCTGACTCTGGCTGGACTCCGGTGAAGACGAGGCGCGTCCGCTAAAAACGCGTCCGCTATCGCGGAGGACAACTGTTTCCTTTTATGGCGGAGACTAGCGCTCTCTCACGGCGCTGTCCCGCACTAAGATGGCCGCCACAGGAATCCCTAATGCTCGGTGCCTTGCCCTAACTCGGCAGGCATCGAGCGAGTGAAAAATCAATAAAGGGAGTGAGTCAGCGTCAAGAGCTGAGCGCTAGTAAGTAATTATTAAAAACGAGGTCTTTTCGAACAAAAGTGCAATACACTAAACAATTCCGTTTTAAAATGCCATTTCTAAGCTAATACAGCTAGAATTAATCTCCGATTAAAATTGTGCTGCAGCGTAACAAGCTGCTCGTGTCACTTATATTGGTAGAATTATAAAAGTTAATCAACCCAACCATACAATTGTCTTTTGCTAAGACTAAACCTAAAATACCAGGGTTACTTGATGCCCTTCTTTGTATTGTACATGTCATAGCTACAGAAATAAACGTGACTATTCCCCCCATTGGCCTACCCCTGTTTACTGCTCTAGCAGGTACAAAGTATGCCTTGTATCCTTCAATAAAAAGGTCACACTCTACTGACCAAGTCTCCTGTAAACATATAATCTGGAAACATTTAATATATTTGACCCAATTCTCATCTTGCATTTTAGTGGCCAAACCAGCAATATTCCAACAAAGAACATTATTTTTGTGTATTGTGATCTGTTTTGCCTCTATTGGCTGATCTACAGCGTTTTGTGCTGTACTTTGACCCTCGTGCTCCTCAAGTTAATCACAAGCATCAAGGCCCGAAAACAACTCGAATCTATTCTTTGTGGCCACATTAAACCCTCTCCAACTCTGATTGGCAGCATTATTATTCTGTACAGGCAGCTGCCAACTATTTACCCCATGGCTAGCAGTATTATACATGTATGGTGCTGCCGATATGGGTGGTTGAGTTTGAGACATTAGCTTGAAACTTCGAAAGTCTTTGGGGGTAGTTGGCCCAGGCGCATAAAAATATCCCAGTGGACGCACACAGACGCTGATTGGGCTATATACTAATGAAGATGCACGCAGTAATACTGTAGCAACATGTTGTGGATGTTTAAAATTAATAACCACACAATCTCCAGTTGTTGATTTCCTCGAGGGGCCAACCCAGTTGACCCTTTCTGTTGAAATATTTTGGTCATAAAAGTGAGTTGGAAAACCACAATTTTTGTTTAACCAGGCCACTGTTCTATTTTTCAGTGAATCTTGAGACTCCCCAAGTGGCGAAGCAGAATGTTCTTCAAACCGTGGGACATTTGTCAGCACCACCACATAGGGCACACAGTCAGGCGGGAGATTTACGTTCCTAGGTCTTATTCTCTGGGTTGACACTGGTCCACTATTCACAATAGCTGGCGCTTGTTTTTGTGGTTGGGTTACTGGTGGCAAATTATTAACGGCCCTGGTTTCTACCGGGCCTTGGGGACACCGCTGCTGCGCACTCTGTGTCCTATCTATCTTTCCCTTCTCAGCTCTGTTGGTATTAGTATTTGGTACATTCGCTTTCGGGGCAGTGAGAGGAGCCAGGTGTGCTGCCAGCAGTCCTCCCAGCCTTTCTACCTCAGAGGCTACAGCATCTAATCTAGTTAATAAAAGATTAACCAGTTTGGCGATTTTCTCCTCCGTCTTACTTAATAGTGTGCTGATCAGGTTCTCATAGTGGTTAGAAGTTAAACTAAACCCTCCTTCACTATTACCCTCCAAGTTACCAACACCTGTTGCGGGGTTATCAGCCGTATTAGTTTTAGGACGGGGACTTGCAGCTCTTTGTTTTGTAATTTTTCCCCCTCGTTTTACCGGAATCTTTTTAAACTGTCTAATTGGTCTTGGTGTTAGAGAGGTCGAGTCTAGTTCTTCACTAGAGGAATTGTACAGGTCTAAATGCGCCTCTGCATGTACCTGTACCTGTGCCACAGTGCATAGGGCCCCTTCACTACTTAGATTAGGGTTCCCTTCTGTAAATCCCTCTGTCCCTTCTGTCCCTTCTATCACTTGAGTGTGCGTATTTGCTGGTAATACAGGAGGGTTGCTACGTCCTAAAGAAGCCCTGCACTCATTATTAATTTGGTTAACCTTTTTGACCAAAAAGTTATCCATAGTGTTAAGGCCAGCAACTGGCCTGTCTTTGTTGAGTCTAGACATAGCACTAACACTAACAGCTACACTCTTGCGTTTAAGTTAGTAAATCAGGCCACCAATGATAACAGACAATTTTTACCGGTAAAACAAAAATTATTAAAACACAGATTAAACCAATTTATAAGTCCAAAGTCTCACGTGAATGATGTAGTTCATTAAGTAGATCCAGGGTCTGTGGCCCGTCCTGGCCTCCTCCGGCCTCTGAGGGCCACAGAGGGCCCGCCCTTTGCCCGGGCTTTGCCCGGCGCGTCCCGCGGGACGAGGCACTGGCGTTGCCTTTATGCGCCTTCTGGCGCTGTTGTGGGCGTCACTGGTGGTGGGAGTGGCCCGGCGGAGCCAAGCCCGGCCGGGAGACAGGGGGAGCAAGGCTTGGCCCTTTGCGGCTGGTGCGGCGTTGCGACGGAGCAATGCCCGGCCGTGAAGTTTCCACAAACAAAGACCCCCGCTGGACTTAGCACTGGTGCTGCCTTTATGCGCCTCCTGGCGCTGTTGTGGGCGTCACTGGTGGTGGGAGTGGCCCGGTGGAGCCAAGCCCGGCCGGGAGACAGGCGGAGCAAGGCCCGGCCCTTTGCAGCTGGTGCGGGGCTGCGGCGGAGCAATGCCCGGCCGTGAAGTTTCCACAAACAAGGACCCCCGCTGGACTTAGCACTGGCGCTGCCTTTATGCGCCTCCTGGTGCTGTTGTGGGCATCACTGGTGGTGGGAGTTGCCCGGCGGAGCCAAGCCCGGCCGGGAGACAGGCGAAGCAAGGCCCGGCCCTTTGCGGCATGTGCGGCGCTGCGGCGGAGCAATGCCCGGCCGTGAAGTTTCCACAAACAAGGACCCCCGCTGGACTTAGCACTGGTGCTGCCTTTATGCGCCTCCTGGCGCTGTTGCGGGCGTCACTGGTGGTGGGAGTGGCCCGGCGGCGCCAAGCCCGGCCGGGAGACAGGCGGAGCAAGGCCCGGCCCTTTGCGGCTGGTGCGGCGCTGCGGCGGAGCAATGCCAGGCCGTGAAGTTTCCACAAACAAGGACCCCACCTCCTCTAGTGTGTTGTCATCACTACAATTCCTTCTCATGCAGAGGTTCTCCGCAAAGGGAATACTGTTGTTCAATTTGGTTGGGTGTAAGTTTTCGGTATCGAATTTCCTGTTGTGGGACTTTCTGAATGTTTTAGTGTGGATTTGATTGTCCTTCACAAAAATGACAAGATCCAGAAAGTATACCTCTGTTGTGCTTATGTTCATTGTGAAAGAGGGATTTAGATTATTGTTAATTAATTTATCTGCAAAGGATCTCACTGTTTCTGGTGTGCCCTTCCATAGTATAAATAGGTCATCTATGAATCGAGTCCAGAGTACAAAGTTTTCTGATCATTCCTGCACATAGTTGAGGGCGAGCACCTGCTCCTCCCACCAACCCATATGCAAATTGGCATAGCTGCGGGCAAAGCAGGTGCCTATAGGTGTCCCTCTGACCTGCCTGTATGTTTCTTGTCCAAACAGAAAAAGTTCTTCCATAAGCACCATTAAGTCATTTGTCAAAGCATTTCTGTGTTGATGTCTAGTATTTAAATAATGCTTTAATGCTCTTATTTCATTTTTATGTGAAATACTTGTATAAAGTGTAGTGACATCCATGGTCATGAAGACTTAGAAGTCATCCCACGCAATGTCATATATCCTGCTTACAAATTCTACTGTGTCCAGCAGGAAGGAGGGTAGATTGCGCACATGTCAGTCACCTTAGGGGTGACTGACATGTATTAAAAAGGGGGGTCACAGACATGGCACAAACTTAGGTGTCACGTCACTGCGACATTGAAACCGAGCGCACAGGCCTTGCCCACCAGTAGCATTTGCTTTACCAGCCCTGGTTAATATGTGATACGACTTTACAAGGGACTGATAGGCAAATTAAATAGGCCAAACAGGTGAAAACCAATCTTAACATATGTAACACAGAGAGCACACACACTTTACACTGAACAGCAGTGCTAAAGTGCCCAGAGGCCTAAAGCCACCAACACCATGTGAGAAAAAAGGCTAGGAGAAAGGCAAAAAAGTTTAGGGATGACCCTGCAAAAATGGCCAAGTCCAACACCACGAGTTACAGAAAGTGCATATCTGGATAACTGAACCAAGGCAGTATAAAAGTAGGTCCTAGCGGAGAGAGCCTTCAATGGGATGGTGTTTTACATGATGGGCTTAGATGCTCACACTGTATTGCTGTGAAGGTATACCTTGGAGTGGAGCTGAGGATAGTGAGAGATAGTTGTTCATATGCTCGTGCATGCCATCCTTGAGAGATATTTGATTTGGGATCTAGAGTGGGTGTGAGCCTCCGTACTTTGGGGCCCATAACCTCCTTGTGATATGACACAGCTCTTTCTGGTCATGGAGTTCTTTTTCTGTTTGTAAAGAGTGCATTTTTCATCACCCCCATTTTGTTCACTTTACTTCACACAGACCCACACACCTGCTGCAGTTTTAACTTCAAGTTCCTCCAAGGTTCACACACTTAAAGTGTTGTTGCTGCTTTATTTACAAGCAAAAGGAACAAATGATTGACGAAATGTTGAACAATGCAAACATTCCCCCCCAGTCACAAATATATGGGTTTGATCCATCATTCTTTTGCTCACCGCTCCGCCCCAGTTTGGACCCAGCAATATGCATATTGGTCTTGACCCTATTCCTCATGGGAACAGTCCAGCCCGAACTGCCAAACATGGTCCTCCCTGGACCGGAAACAAGCTTCCTGGGACAGGTTTTGGGTCATCATCCCTCATCAGCCAGGCTAGCATGAATCCAATGGCGCAGTGAGCACAGGACCCACATCTGAGCATACCAATCCCACTTAGAGCGACAAAAGCAAAAGGAACAAATGATGGACTGAATGCTGAACAATGCAAAAATTCAACCCCAGTCACAAAGATCTGGGTTTAATCCATTATTCTTTTGCTCACCACACAACCCCAGTTTGGACCCAGCCATATGCAAATCAGTCTTGACCCTATTGCATATGGGAACAGACCAGCATGAACTGCCAAGTCAGGTCCTCCTTGAACTGGAGGCAAGCATCTGGGGATCGATTTTGAAGCATCACCCCTCATCAGCCAGGCTCGCTTTAATCCAATGGTGCAGTGAGCACAGGACCTACGTCTGGGCATGCCCTTCCCACTTAGGGCAACAAAATCATTTTTACAGAAGGGCCACTGGAATTATGCAGTTGCAGAGGATCACATTTATGCAGCAGGCTTTACTGAAGCAAGCGGAAAGAAAAGACAACATTTTTAATTTGGTACATTTAATGATCGCATTACTTCCTTATTGTCGTTTTTACACTGGTTAATGGTGTGTGGGTAAAAGTTTCACCTCAGTAGTACCAGTTTTACACCCAAATACAGCACGGACTAGTCAACCTTTCCTAAAGATATTCCTCATCACAGTATCATATGTCACCAGTTTTTTTGTAACTTTTGATCCATTTGAGTTTGAAACATTGTTGTGGTGAAATCTTCAGATCATGCAGCAGATGATGGATTATATGCCAAATGCATACTGATGCAGTGAACGACACCACTGAAAAATCTTATAATTCCAGTGGACCTTGTTTACGGTGTAGATGTGACTGTGTGTAGGTATGTTATGTATTCTGCACACCACACGTTCCTCCCCTCTTAGAAGAAATAGCTGTAGCCACTATCTGTCTCACGCACAATGTCTATATCATAGCACTGCATCCTGCAGCAAGAAATGTGCCGCTCAACTCTCTTTCCTTCACCCTCCTCCTCAATAACCACAGCATGCTCAATAACCTGCAGTTAGAGTTGAAATGCATTATACTCAGTTCGTGCTTTGAATAGAGCCCACTGCAACCGCCCATTTTGTACCAGAAAGTATAGCCAAAGGGAGGGTCTGGCTCTCCCGGAAAGACCCTCTAATAGGTTCTCATTGAATACCCAAGCGATCACTCTGTGG
The DNA here is from genome assembly GCF_964263255.1 of Lissotriton vulgaris. NCBI lineage: Eukaryota > Metazoa > Chordata > Amphibia > Caudata > Salamandridae > Lissotriton > Lissotriton vulgaris. Next base: position 496,501,461 of record NC_141697.1, on the reverse strand, counting down.
CATAAGATTCATATTCTCTAACTGGCAATTTTCAACACATTCCAAAATGTGAACATTGCAACCAATGAGATTAGAAGGAAACATCGAGGTACCAGCAATGTTTAATTGGAAAAATAGAAACATTATTTAATTTAACAAAAAATGAGGACAACAATTCGAGAGAGAGACCCAAAATAGGCCAAGGGTTCCGGCAATTCAGAATTTGTTTCGCAAGTGTTGCATTACACCTTAGTTGTTGCGAAGAGAGGGGAGAGGTAAGGAGTATTTCATATGTTTGCTCATTGGGGGTTCCTGATGGCAGTCATATTAATTGAAGCTTTTGTCACGTGTTTTGGAAAAAGGTACAGTTTGATGCGTTGGAGGGGTTTGATGCATTGGCTTCTAATGCTTGCTTTTTTCGACTTGTCACTTTTCGAAACTGCAGTTTGCAGAAACACAAAACAGTTGTTTTTTGCACTCTTCTCTTTCAGTGGTAGCCTTGCGCGTTTGTTCCAACAGTAAATAAAGAATCACAAGCTCTTCTTGGCTTTCAGTGGCTAAGGCCACGTCTACAGTGAAATGCATCAAAACAACAGAGATGCCAGCTTAAATGCATATTATTTTCAATGCCAGATGCAAACATGCCACTCACTCACAGGTTCCTTAGTGAGGATAGGAGCAGTCATGTGCTGCTGGTGTAAATAGCAGGAGATGTGCCAAGGCCAGGGGGCTCAGCTGTGCTCACTCAGTACAGAAAAGGGCAAATAATCCCTTGCGATGTAACCAAGAGAGGTGTTCATGCAAACGTGATCTACAGAAGGGTTTGATGTGGTAGGTTCATGTCAGGGTAAATACTGATTGGGTTCGACCAAGAAGGAGTGGAGCATGGGGAGCCTCCTCCGGAAGTGGTACACTAGCAGTGTAACACACTGGAGAAGGGCCGAAAATGGGATGTTCGGTCTGGATGAATGACGGTACAACGCTTATCGTTACAACGCATACCTTTACGACGCAGGTATAACAACGCAAGTCCTTACAACGACTTGCGTTGGGGGGCGCTGGATAGTGAATAGTTTAATTTAATATTCCAACTCCAGTCTCCGTTGATAGTAGGGAAGATGTTGGATAGTAATTAAACTATCCCCTATCCTAGAGCGCCCTCCAGCGAAAGTCGTTGTAACGACTTTCGTTGTAAAACATGCGTTGTAACGGTATTGCGTTGTAACGGTTCCATTGTACAGGATGTTCCCCATTCAGTCTTGCCTCCTCGTTCACATGTCATAACGGAACAAGTTCCATGAATGTTTAAACCCTACCTCTCCTCATAAAAAGTTCCTGAGGCGAGAATTGATGCCAGGTTCAGCTACCTAGTGTGGGTTACCTGTGCCTGGGGAAGGCAAGTATCCTTCCACGTGTATTTTTCCGTTTTTCACCCCTAAGAGTTCCTCTAAGAATTTTGCACCCAGGGCAACTGCCCCTCACCCTCCCCCCCCCCCCCCCCCCGCTATGCCAGTGGCCAGGTTAACACACTCAGGAGAAGCCTCTAGCAGGTCCCCTTTCAGATCAGATCAAGACACAGTCAATGCAGAGTACCTCCATCACAAATTATCAGGCTCATGGAAATGTCCATGGTAGGAGATCAGACTAGAGCAGAGTCTTATACAGGAAGTCTATACTAGGCAAACTCTTACATTACAAGGGACAAAGGTAATTACTGACTTCCAGGAAACCCACTTAAAAGGGATGTGAGGCAGAATGCCACTAGGAAAGCAACCGCATCAGAAGAGACAAAACATTATGTCCAGGCCTGAAAATTCCTTCAGAAGGACTGGAGCAAAAGGTCAATGCCACGTTAACCCCTTCAGAAATTAGTCACATCTCTTGGAAGCCTAGTATTAAGTTAATCTCTTTTGAATGGATCCCTACACCAAGGTTATAACCCTCTCCCCACAACCGAAGGGAGAAAAGGACAAGGTTAACATATTCTAAATGATCAAGATCCCAAATATTCCCAAGGTAAGAATAATCTTATCTTGATCCTATATGAGGCCTTGATTTAGAAATGGATTTATAGGCCAAAGTACAGCTTTCTTCCAAACATGTGTGAGAGTAGCCCACTTAGATCACTGGGTAGCACCTACAGAAGGAAGTAACAAAGGATGTTCAGGCCGCCAGGGCAGCCTCCGCTGTGCTTCCAATTTCTACTGGACAGAAGCATTTAGCCTGCCAATGTACATTAGTTCCAGAAGGCGTGACGAATGTCTTGTCCATGGTTGCACTTGATTAAACATGTTACTGATTTGAAAAAAATAATACATAGCAGGTCACATTTCAACTACCATTAGACTAGTGATGCAGGTATCCATTAAATGTGGAAAAAATTAATAACGGAAATTATTCGACCAAAGCCTGAGAGAAGCTGCCCAATAAACCACAGTTGATGAAAGAGGAGAAATACACTCAGCACATTGATTTCTGGGCTGCCAAACAATGAACAAAGTATAACTTTGTCGTTGGCGTGTTGAAGAGGTTGAGAGATTAAAAAGCATTCATTAAAAAAATTTAATCTCATAGTAATGGAGCAAGGGGATGCTCAAGCAGTTGCAGTGGAGGCAAATAAAGAGTGAGAGACACATTTATACCTTAATGCAGACGTTTTATAATCTGCCACTGTCCTAGGAATTTTCACTATTGTACAGGCAGGTGGAGGAACAAGCTCAGGAGATTGAGTGGCCTTCAGAAAGTATCAGTCAATAGCACAGTTTCCAATGAACCAGCAACATTTTGAAATCCTTGCCTTGGGTGCTATGAGTACTTCGCACCTGGGCTCGGAGATGCACAATTACAGATAAAAGAGTTAGCATGAACTGAAAAACATGGCACTACTGTTTATTACAGTAAGGCAGCTGTGATTAGTTTAGTCTGACACTTACGCTTAGTGAAAGCAGAGTTGTAAACTGAAGCCCTGAGTATGGAGATTGACATGAACATTCTGACTTCCATGACAAATGTCAAAGCTGGTGTAAATGGTGCTTACATTCCTAAATGGGTCTGCCCTGACTTGGGCCATTGGATTTAAGCTAGCTTGGCTGATGAGGGGTGAAACCCTGATACCGGTCCCAGGATGCTTGTTTCTGGTCCAGGGAGAACCTGACTCCGCAGTTTCAGCTGGATTGTTCCCATGAGGAGCAGGGTCAAGACTGATTGGTATATGGCTGGGTCTAAACTGGGGTGGCATAGTGAGCAAAATAATAATGGATTTTACCCAGATCTCTTGACTGGGGGTGAATGTTTGATTTGCTCACATTCCGCCCACCATTTCTGTGTCTCTTGCTTTCTCGCCTTATGTGCACCAGGTATGGCCAGATGTGGGTCCCAGGCTCACTGTGTTACTGGATTAAAGCTACCCTGACTGATGAGGGGTTATACCCCGAAACTGGTCCCAGGATGTTTGTGTGTATATATATATATATATATATATATATATATATATATATATATATATATATATATATATATATATATATATATATATATATATATATATATATATATATATATATATATATATTAACCCAAAGATGCCTCTAATTCAAGGACGCACTCCACAATGAGACAAGTTGCAAACTTCTTTATTTCAGGATACCACAAAAAGCGGCTGCTTTTCAATCCCCGACGCGTTTCGGAGCCGCAGGCTCCTTCCTCATGGGGCGGTGCTTAGGCAATGGGCAGGTTAACCACAGGTGTGTTTGTCCCATACAGCGCATGCACTCTCCAATGAGGCATGCTGGGACCTGTGGTTCGATTCTTCTCCCTAGGTGGAGTCCGTCCAATTTGCCTACGGTAATTCTAGCAATAGTGTTCATTTCTTCAGCCCTCCAGTGGGCCCCAGGCGCTGTGTGCAGTTTCCGCTTTAAAGTCCCTTGTGCTGGGGCACACTGGAGGGCTGAAGAAATGAACACTATTGCTAGAATTACCGTAGGCAAATTGGACGGACTCCACCTAGGGAGAAGAATCGAACCACAGGTCCCAGCATGCCTCATTGGAGAGTGCATGCGCTGTATGGGACAAACACACCTGTGGTTAACCTGCCCATTGCCTAAGCACCGCCCCATGAGGAAGGAGCCTGCGGCTCCGAGACGCGTCGGGGATTGAAAAGGAGCCGCTTTTTGTGGTTTCCTGAAATAAAGAAGTTTGCAACTTGTCTCATTGTGGAGTGCGTCCTTGAATTAGAGGCATCTTTGGGTTAATATATCGCGGCGGCCTCAGCCGCGGAGGATGAAACGCCTGTTTGAAATGTGGTGACAGGACTGCAAGCTGGTATTGTACGAGCTTACAAGCAGCACAAGGGACTTTAAAGCGGAAACTGCACACAGCGCCTGGGGCCCACTGGAGGGCTGAAGAAATGAACACTATTGCTAGAATTACCGTAGGCAAATTGGACGGACTCCACCTAGGGAGAAGAATCGAACCACAGGTCCCAGCATGCCTCATTGGAGAGTGCATGCGCTGTATGGGACAAACACACCTGTGGTTAACCTGCCCATTGCCTAAGCACCGCCCCATGAGGAAGGAGCCTGCGGCTCCGAAACGCGTCGGGGATTGAAAAGCAGCCGCTTTTTGTGGTTTCCTGAAATAAAGAAGTTTGCAACTTGTCTCATTGTGGAGTGCGTCCTTGAATTAGAGGCATCTTTGGGTTAATATATATATATATATATATATATATATTCAAAAGCAAATGTCCCAAGATGAGAGGAGCAATCCAAAGCTGGTGCCGGCGGCAAGGTTCGGGACACCCTTGCAAAACACTTTTCAGCAAAGACGTTTCAATAAAGAAACACGCCGCACACTACTCCGTTTCTTTAGTATTTCGGTTTATTTTCTGTAGGTTCCCCACCTACGCGTTTCGGACATAAATCTGTCCCTGTCCCTGTCTTTGCTGAAAAAAAAAATATATATATATATATATGTATATATATATATATATACGTATATATATATATATATATATATATATATATATATATATATATATATATATATATATATATATATATATATATATATGTGTGTGTGTGTGTGTAAAGCTGTTGACATAGAAATAAGAATAAATGTTGATACTGCACTTACCAGTGCCAATATTTAGTCCTATTGCTATGTCAGCGGTTGTCCCTTTTTATTGTTTTGCAAATCTGGTCACCCTACCAAGTGCAGCCTATGGGCATTTGTTTAAAACAAAATGTCTTGGCTAAACTAGGCCTAAAAGGCTTCACTGGTTTACAAAACTTAGAATTCCCAAGAAAATATGTATATTAAAATTTGAAACAATTGTGCTCGCAGTTCAAGAAAACATACACATTATCCCCATGCCTAAAGCCACCATTACAACCACCTCATTGTTCATCAACAAACAGTGACATTAATAATAAAACTTTACCTCTAACTCCTAAATCTTACAAACCCCGTTACAAGTAAAACTGTTTGCTTTCCAAACACAAAACTTGAAGCAACACGTTTGGAATCTTAAAAATATGCATTTAAAATACATTCTGACATTATTTAAGAAGGGTCTCTCCTAACCTATATATGAAATACAGCACGGCTATGAAAGACACAACGATAAACTATGCTCTACAAAACTTAACAAAGAAACCAATTTTAACAGAGAACTATTCCGCTGAAAGAACGCCAACTAGCCCTGCTTCCATCTTACATAATTCTCAAAAAAAAAATTTAAATCGAAATTAGAGATTCAATATTGCCATGTCAAAAATCCAGCAAACTGCAAAAAATAGAAATCCCGGTCTTATTATCGGTAGTAATCACAGAACACACTTTAAACATATTTAATGCAGTGGCAATACCATGGTACCCTGAGCTACTGTGAAATTGATGCTTACACTTCTCTGGCAATCTTTGTGCTCCCTAACCACATGAACTGAAAGATCTAATAGGCAGGGGAAGCCATTCAGAGACAAAAAAATAAAAGAACGGGGCCTCTTCTCCTAACCGAGCTACTTCACCACTTGCTATCTTCCACCAAGAGTCCCACCGCTGTCTCTGTTCACCCCGGCACAGTACAGTAAAAGCCCAGGCTGCTCAGCGTTTAAGATGTCACTGACAACAGTAAGGGACAAAGACAAGATCTGGACGACAGGCATCGTTTCAACAATTTTTTTAACTATACTGAATTGTACAACAATATAGATATACAGTTTAGCCTTGTCTGCTGGATAGAACTTCTAGAGCGCAGACTTTTGAAAATGATTCATTTAAAATGCCCTCTTTCATTTAAGGACACAAGTCTGTAAAGTGGGAAAAGGATAATTCTATTGTCAAATTCCCTCCCAAAAAAAGAATTGATCAACAGATCGATTAAATGCCTTCTCTCAAAGGTGTGGCCGGGGTAAACTTTATGGAAAGTGTTCGGAATGAAAAAGACTGAATCTCTCCGATGAACTTGGTTGAAGGTATTGCCTGGAAAAAAATGTCTTCCTTGATAGCATCTGCATTTACGCTTTCTTATGAGGGCCCCTAACACTGTGGTCAGTTCTGGTTAGTTCCCAAGCAGGAGACTGTTTAACAAATGACTACTCACTGTGGTATGCAATACTCAGTAGCTACAAACACTTGCATCACCTCACAACAGATGGCGCCCTGGATCAGGCATTTACTATAAGAACACACAAACTTACTATCCTTTATAAAGACACCACATGTACATATTAAACGCAGACCAATGTGAAGGGAATATGTTTCAGCCCTAGTAATAAATCGTAGGAAAATAACACTGGTTTAATGAAGGGCGTACTAGTAAAAGATCATGGGTCCTTATTACAATTTTGGCGGTCCATAATCTGCCATATTTGTGGTCCAACCGCGGAGAGCCTGGTGGTCCGACAGCCATATTACGAGATGGACAGAATGAATTTGGAAAGACCATGGCTGAACTGCCTGCACCGCCATCACACTGCAGACTGCTGGAGTTATGGTGGAGGAAAAACAGCTGTCACTGGGAAGTACATGGAAGTTTCACAGCCGTCCATATTACAAGGTGGCTTTTCCCCTGCTGACCATGGCAGTGGGACCGCCAGTTTCATGTAAGCAGAAATGATTTGGGGGGTGTACTCACCCCTTTCCTGTTCTTTTGGTCAGAGTTTGACGTGGATCACTTTCTTCAGGTCCCCCTTTCACAGCAGCATCTCTACCCTGAGGATTATGATCCTGTTTGCAGGGATATACAGGCGAGCCCTTTTTGTACCATATACCTACTGCCTGCACTACCACCATATGGGCCAGACTCCGCCAATGTGTAGGTGGTATTTTTCCACATGTATCATGCATATGTGTGCATCCGACTCATATGCAGTCGAAATGGTCACACAGGCATCAATAGATATGGAAAAGTTATCACCACCACTGCAAGATCTCCGCAGCCATGCCGTGGGCACTGTGGTAAACTCGTAATACGGCAGTTGAAAGACCGCTGGCGCAGCAGTATTCTAGGGAACGCGGCCATGGTGTTCGGGTGGTCAGACCACCAAACTCGTAATGCAGCCCATAGTGTTAATGAACGTGGAACAGGCACCCTTCTGCTGACCTATTTTCGATATAGAAATCTTAAAATATATTTGAAAATACTTCTTAACAACTACAAACATTCATGATGTGAACTTAAAAAAAATATGTATTTTCATACCTATATGTATGTATGTGGTATTTGTGATGCACAAGCCTAGACAAAAGGCAGCAACATTTTACACTCAAGTGTCAGTAAATAGGGCTGAATCATACTATGATGAATAATATTTCTCTGGATGTCTAGTAATACAAATATTTCTGCAAATTATTCAGAAACAACTGCGATCTTTCTCTCAAGAATGACAGTAACTCGTTGTTCTTTACATTAAAACACATATGATTGATGATCCTGCAAAATTATCAGTCAGTGGTACTTTTGGCACCACCCTGTGCCTTTATTGTTGCAGATGAAATGGCATGGATAGCCAAAACAAGTTATGCTGCTGATAAGATCTGTAAATAGGCAAGCCAGTACAATATTTTTAATTGCCTTCCTAAATAAAGTTGTTAGTGGAAAAAGGGCATGGCATAAACATCTGGTTCAATTCTCAAAATGAGGATTTAGCATAAGAATAGCAACTTTCAGATAATTAATTGTTACTTGGGCAAGAGGGCGTCCGCTGCTTCGGACGTGTAAGTCGCTACTCCTGGCTGCTCTAACCCCCACGCTGGCCCCGCAAAAATTGATTGGCTTAGAACAGAACAGATGAATACCTTACTGGTACGGCATGCAGATTGTTGCGGTGGGTCGGTGTTGGCTGCGCTACATCCCCTGCTTCGCAGAGGCTTACCAATGTTCACCCGGCGTTTGTGCTGGCCCTTGCTGACTGTACCTGCTTGCTATGGTGGCTGCAGAGGCTTGGGCAGGATCATGCTCGCAAGGCCTCCCAAGGTTGGAAGAGGGAGGATTCACCCTCATGTGGACATTGTTGGTACTGCTACTGGGCAAACGAACTTCAACTGCAGCCAGTATTCCCAAAACGCAGAGCATGGAGCCGGTGGTAAAAGGAACGAAAACGCTTACGAATGTGGGCAAGCGCATTATCCCAACCATATTCTCTGCAGGTAAAGCGAAGGATAAAAGTATAAACCCCCATGTAATGTTGGGGGCCCTGGGCCCTCATGCTGGACAGGACTGAGGCAGAAACAGTCAGCTATATGGGACAACTGGCCCAGAGCAGTGTGCTCGGCCTCCTTTATTAGAACTGTGTCACCTGACTGGTGACATCAGTGGTGGGTGGGTGTTCAGTGTGCTGGCATATAAAACACTAGACTGCTGACTGTGACTCTGGGTCACTACATCCCTCCCAAACTTGGGGGAAAATGAAAACAAAAGAAAGTCCAACCTGTGGGAGAAAAAGTGCAGTTTGCAAACCCCACAACAAAGTTCAACCGGTGGGAAAGAAACTACATAGAAAATTTAACACTGGACTCGATGATTTGAAACAAGTCTCTTTGGCGGATTGCAGGCCACAGATGGTGTAGTTACTGCATTCAGGACCACAGTTAGTTGTGGCATGGTTCGCAGTTGTTTGGCGGGTCCTGTCTTCTGTCTACGCTGCCTGGACGTTGTTCTCGGTCTTGCCTTTGCTTGGCACCACTGGTGACAGTTGATAGTTAGAGAGAAGGGTGACGTGATCTGAGTATTGTTTGTTTTCTCGGTTCTCCTCTTCAGTCCTGGTCCTTGGTAATGTCTCGGGGCAGAATTCAAAGTATTTCTGGGCAGATGAAAGGAGTAGGTGCATACACCCCTCTTACTAGGATGCCCCTCTCGCCGGTATTTCTCTCTCACAAGATGTCCGGGAGGACCTCTTTGGCAGGTTTCCACTGGACTGGTTTTTCGGTCATGCTGCTCCACCATAGCCTTCGGGCCGTGAGCGGGGCGCTCCATGATCTTCTCCGTTGTGTCCTAGTTCCACCTGAAGGTTACGCTGTTGACCCTTTTCTTGCATGTGAAGCTTTCCTCTCAGTGGGTCTTGCAGATGCACCGTTGTGGATCTGTCTCTCTGGCGGGACTTGCTGCCACCAGAGTCCCTTGAGGCCTTTGCTTTTTGGGCTGCCACGGGTTGGTGTGGAGTGGTCAGTTCCTCAGCCGGATGTGTGAGCACTGTCGACATCCAATCTTCCGCTCAACCCCAAAGGTAGATTGTTGTCAACATTCCAAACTTGCCCTCTTCTGCGATTGCCACATGGATGGATGGCTTGTAGGTGGATATCTTTGACTTGTGCCGCCGGTGTTCCTGCCAGGCCTTATTCTCCACTGCACTCCGGTGTTCCAGTGCCTGTCACCTTGCTTCTTTCCGCAGGGGCGGCTTCTTCTTGCATTCCGACTTCTCCATTTTTCCTTTCCTCTGTGGCGGCGTGCCACTCCGATCTTTCTTCTTCTCTTCTCCTCTTCTCGCGACGTACCCTGGTTCCCTTTTCTTCATATTCTCTGGCCAGGCTTCCCCATGCAGCGAGCGCACTCCACACAGGTCTTCCTGGTCCTGTCCTAGTCCTAGGACACTGTCTCCTTGTCGCTCAACTCCCAGGGTTAGTGTCGCGTCCTTCAGATCTTCCTGTCGCTTTAGTTAATTTGTGTGGTTGAAGTTTGTGGGTCCATGTCCTCGGACCGCGCCTTGTCTGAACTTCTTGGACCTCGTGCTGGTCCCTTCTGCCGAGGTCTGGCAGGTGGGCTTCGTGGTGCTGAGCTTCTTGGACCTCGTGCTGGTCCCCTCTGCCGATGTCCGGCAGGTAGGATTCGTGGTGCAACCATCTGGCTGGTCGACTTCGTGCTTTGTGACCAGGCTGAGTGGTCAGGTTGCTTCTGGGTTGGATCTTCACTGCTGCAGGTTGTCTGCGCAACCATTTCCTTTGCGGCGCAGTTCGGCTGCTTTGGCGCGCATCTGGGTGCTCTCTTCGGGTCTTCCCTTGTGACTTGCTGCTTTGAGCTAGTGCTGATCTGCACTGCGGCGCATTTGTGTCATGCGTCTTCGCACTTCCTAGTGCCGGGTCCCAGAACCTTCATCAGTTCGTGTGTTGGTACGCCTGTCGTTGCCTTACTGCTGCAGCAATGGCCTGTGGCCACCAGGCATCGCTGTGTTCTTTTCCGGCGTGGCGTAGGTGCTTCTGTAGTGTCGCTTCTTGGAGGGTTGAGTCACCACTCCATTAACCTTCTTCTGGTCTTGCTGCTTCTGCGTGGTCGGTTGCGATTCTTTGAAACTTCTCCTGGCGCGCTTGCCGCGTGCTTGTGGGTGTCTCCAGAGGAGTTATGGCACTCCTGTTTCTGAGGTGTTCTTTTCACTGTGGTGCACTCCCGCACCGTCGCGTTTTTCTTCTCAGGCTGTGTGATGAGCTTGGTACGTTCTTTCTTCTCGTGCTGGGCTGCTGCTGTATTTTCCTTCTCCTAAGCAGCTTGGATCTGACTCCCTTTGTGACTCAATGTCCTTTGCCTTGTTGCAGTCTCTGGGCATCACTTGTGGGGGTTATGCGCTCTTGGCATCTTCTTTTCTTTCCGGGTGACCATCTGACTGGTCATCTTCTCCTTTTCTTTCCGGGCGACCATCTGACTGGTCATCTTCTCCTTTTCTTTCTGGGCGACCATCTGACTGGTCATCTTCTCCTTTTCTTTCCGGGAGACCATCTGACTTTTCATCTTCTCTTTTGCTTTTCTGGCGACCATCTGACTGGTCAGCTTCTTCCTTTCTTTTCGGGCGACCATCCGACTGGTACGCGTCTGGCGGTGACTTTCTGGCAAGTCATCTTCACTTTGACCTACTGACAGGTCTCCGAGGACGCGATCCCTGCGTCACTCAGTCGTGGTGGCGTGGAGTTCCTTCACTCCTTGCGCGGTCCTGCGCATGTGCTGTCCTGATGTGTGGAGTTCCTTCACTCCTTGCACGTTCCTGCGCAGTGCTGTTCTGTGGCGTTGGCGTGTCGCTGTCCAGCGTCACTCTGGCGCTCCTGATCCCTGGCGCTCCTGGCGCAGTGCTGCACTGTCCTGTCATGCGGTGTGGAGTTCTTGCACTCCTGGCGCGTCCTTGCGCCTCGTGGCATGTTTCTGCATTTCTGGCGCGTGCCTGCGCTGTCTCCTGGCGTGTTCCTGAATGTTCTGGTGCGTTCCTGCGCTGACTCCTGGACACGTCTTGCGCTTCCTGGGGTGTACCTGCGATTCGTCAGTCTCCGTGGGTGCCTGCTAGGGCAAAGCTGCAGTATGCCCTTGGGTTGTCATAGGCTTGTTTGGTTCCTCATTTCTTACAGTGGGCGCAGTGATGCAGTTTGGCCACTAGATGGCAGTTTACGGCTGTCCCTTGAATGCTGCAGTGTACTCACTCCTCACTGAAGTCTCTCTGGCGTCTTGATGCTTCCTGTGCTCTGCCCTTGTCTCACTGGAGCAGAAGGCTGTCCTCTCGAGGTGGGTGAGTGTGGCACTTCTGTGTAGTGCTTGATCTCTTTGCCTGCAGTGCCTCAGTTGGCCCGAGCAGCTTTTCTCAGGCTGCGGGCCTCGATCCGTCCGTCATGTGTGGGGTACTGGCACTGCCGGCTGCACACCATTCTTGTCTTCCGGTAAGCCTTTTCCTTTTAATGCTGCGTGGGGAGGGAGGGTGAAACGTGCCAAACTCTTGCGTGGTGCTGGTGAAAATACGGCCGCCATAACTTATCCCGTGCCTCGCGGGAGGTCTTCCACTTTGCGGGCTGTGCAGGGGGCCTTGCGAGTGCTGCTCTCGTCAGCCGCAGGCTTTTCTTTACGGGCTGCGTGGGAGCTAGGCGCCGGAGGTTGCAGGCTGTTGTGGGCCCTGCCACTCTGTCTTCGCGCTCGCTTCCAAGTCCGTTCCCCCTCCCCCTCACCGCGGCAGCCTCAGTCACTCGCTGCACGACGGGGGCAGGCGACGCTTCAGGCAGGCCGCGGGTGGGCTCCGCTGGCGCTGCTTTTGCTGTGGGAAGCAACGTTAATCTCTGTAGTGGGTGGGCTCCGCTTTACACTTTTCCCCGGTGGCGCTAGCTGGCGGCTGCCATTCTGCTGTGACGTTGCGGGTGGGCTCCGCTTTCGGTCACAATTCACCGATTCACCGCACTTGCGCCTGGGCTCACCTTCGGCCTTGTCATTAGTTGTGGCCGTGGCGGGTGGGCTCCGCCCGGTCAGCACTCCTCGCGGGCTCAGTTGCGGCCGGCACATGTGGGCTCTGGCCGGTCCGCACTCTTCTCGGTAGGGGTCCCTGCTGCTGCGGCCGAATCGTGTGGGCTCCGGTCGGCTGGTCTCACCATGGTTGCCGCGTCTGTGAGGCATCCAGTTTTGGCTCGGTGGCGGCCAATGCAGGTGGGCTTTGCGCGGCTCTATTCACCCCCAGGCAGGGGACAGCTCACGATGGGCACAGGAGGTGCGGGCTGGGCTCCCGGTCACCTCCTCCTTGATTTAGAAATGGATTTATAGGCCAAGGTACAGCTTTCTTCCAAACATGTGTGAGAGTAGCCCACTTAGATCACTGGGTAGCACCTACAGAAGGAAGTAACAAAGGATGTTCATGCCGCCAGGGCAGCCTCCGCTGTGCTTCCAATTCCTACTGGACAGAAGCATTTAGCCTGCCAATGTACATTAGTTCAAGAAGGTGTGACGAATGTCTTGTCCATGGCTGCACTTGATTAAACATGTTACTGATTTGAAAAAAATAATACATAGCAGGTCACATTTCAACTACCATTAGACTAGTGATGCAGGTAACCATTAAATGTGGAAAAATTAATAACGGAAATTATTCGACCAAAGTCTGAGAGAAGCTGCCCAATAAACCACAGTTGATCAAAGAGGAGAAATACACTCAGCACATTGGTTTCTGGGCTGCCAAACAATGAACAAAGTATAACTTTGGCGTTGGCGTGTTGAAGAGGTTGAGAGATTAAAAAGCATTCATTAAAAAATTGAATCTCATAGTAATGGAGCAATGGGATGCTCAAGCAGTTGCAGTGGAGGCAAAGAAAGAGTGAGAGACACATTTATACCTTAATGCAGACGTTTTATATTCTGCCACTGTCCTAGGAATTTTCACTATTGTACAGGCAGGTGGAGGAACAAGCTCAGGAGAGTGAGTGGCCTTCAGAAAGTATCAGTCAATAGCACAGTTTCTAATGAACCAGCAACATTTTGAAATCCTTGCCTTGGGTGCTATGAGTACTTCACGCCTGGGCTCGGAGATGCACAATTACAGTTAAAAGAGTTAGCATGGACTGAAAAACATGGCACTACTGGGTTATTACAGTAAGGCAGCTGTGATTAATTTAGTCTGACACTTACACTTAGTGAAAGCAGAGTTGTAAACTGAAGCCCTGAGTATGGAGATTGACATGAACATTCTGACTTCCATGGCAAATGTCAAAGCTAGTGTAAATAGTGCTTACATTCCTAAATTGGTCTGCCCTGACTTGGGGCCCGGGCCTACTGGGCCATTGGATTTAAGCTAGCCTGGCTGATGAGGGGTGAAACCCTGATACCGGTTCCAGGATGCTTGTTTCTGGTCCAGGGAGGACCTGACTCCGCAGTTCAAGCTGGACTGTTCCCATGAGGAGCAGGGTCAAGACTGATTTGCATATGGCTGGGTCTAAACTGGGGTGGCATAGTGAGCAAAATAATAATGGATTTTACCCAGATCTCTTGACTGGGGGTGAATGTTTGATTTGTTCACATTCCACCCACCATTTCTGTGTTTCTTGCTTTCTCACCTTATGTGCACCAGGTATGGCCAGATGTGGGTCCCAGGCTCACTGTGTTACTGGATTCAAGCTACCCTGACTGATGAGGGATGATACCCCGAATCTGGTCCCAGGATGTTTGTTTATGGTCCATGGAGGTCCTGGCTTGGCAGGTCATGCTGGATTGTTCCCATGAGGAGCAAGGTCAAGACTGATCAAGGGACCCACGTATGGGCATACCCTTGGCCACTTAGGGCGAACATAGCAAGTACAACAAGATGATGGAGAGAGCGCTGACATTTTTCAACCATTGTGCCCCAGGAACAGATCTGGGTTTAATCCATTGTTCTTTTGCTCACTGTGCAACCATATATATATATATATATATATATATATATATATATATATATATATATATATATATATATATATATATATATATATATATATATATATATATATATATATATATATATATATATATATACATATATATATATATATATATATATATATATATATATATACATATACATATACATATACATATACATATATACATATATATATATATATATATATACATACATATATATATATATATATATATATGTGTGTGCGTGTGTGTGTGTGTGTGTGCGTGTGTATGTGTGTGTGTAAAGCTGTTGACAAAGAAATAAGAATAAATGTTGACACTGCACTTACCAGTGCCAATACTTAGTCCTATTTCTATGTCAGAGGTTATCCCTTTTTTTGTTTTGCAAATCTGGTCACCCTACCAAGTGCAGCCTATGGGCATTTGTTTAAAACAAAATGTCTTGGCTAAACTAGACCTAAAAGGCCTACTGGTTTACAAAACTTAGAATTCTCAAGAAAATATGTATATTAAAATTTGAACCAATTGTGCTCGCAGTTCAAGAAAACATACACATTATCCCCATGCCTAAAGCCACCATTACAACCATTTCATTGTTCATCATCAAACAATGACATTAATAATAAAACTTTACCTCTAACTCCTAAATCTTACAAACCCCGTTACAAGTAAAACAGTTTGCTTTCCAAACACAAAACTTGAAGCAACACGTTTGGAATCTAAAAAATATGCATTTAAAATACATTCTGACATTATTTAAGAAGGGTCTCTCCTAACCTACATATGAAATACAGCACGGCTATGAAAGACACAACGATAAACTATGCTCTAAAAAACTTAACAAAGAAACCAATTTTAACAGTGAACTATTCCGCTGAAAGAACGCCAACTAGCCCTGCTTCCATCTTACATAATTCTCCAAAAATAAATTTAAATCGAAATTAGAGATTCAATATTGCCATGTCAAAAATCCAGCAAACTGCAAAAAATAGAAATCCCTGTCTTATTATCGGTAGTAATCACAGAACACACTTTAAACATATTTAATGCAGTGGCAATACCATGGTACCCTGAGCTACTGTGAAATTGATGCTTACACTTCTCTGGCAATCTTTGTGCTCCCTAACCACATGAACTGAAAGATCTAATAGGCAGGGGAAGCCATTCAGAGACAAAAAAATAAAAGAACGGGGCCTCTTCTCCTAACCGAGCTACTTCACCACTTGCTATCTTCCACCAAGAGTACCACCGCTGTCTCTGTTCACCCCGGTACAGTACAGTAAAAGCACAGGCTGCTCAGCGTTTAAGATGTCACTGACAACAGTAAGGGACAAAGACAAGATCTGGACGACAGGCATCGTTTCAACAATTTTTTTAACTATACTGAATTGTACAACAATATAGATATACAGTTTAGCCTTGTCTGCTGGATAGAACTTCTAGAGCGCAGACTTTTGAAAATGATTCATTTAAAATGCCCTCTTTCATTTAAGGACACAAGTCTGTAAAGTGGGAAAAGGATAATTCTATTGTCAAATTCCCTCCCAAAAAAAGAATTGATCAACATATCTATTAAATGCCTTCTCTCAAAGGTGTGGCCGGGGTAAACTTTATGGAAAGTGTTCGGAATGAAAAAGACTGAATCTCTCCGATGAACATGGTTGAAGGTATTGCCTGGAAAAAAATGTCTTCCTTGATAGCATCTGCATTTTCGCTTTCTTATGAGGGCCCCTAACACTGTGGTCAGTTCTGGTTAGTTCCCAAGCAGGAGACTGTTTAACAAATGACTACTCACTGTGGTATGCAATACTCAGTAGCTACAAACACTTGCATCACCTCACAACAGATGGCGCCCTGGATCAGGCATTTACTATAAGAACACACACACTTACTATCCTTTATAAAGACACCACATGTACATATTAAACGCAGACCAATGTGAAGGGAATATGTTTCAGCCCTAGTAATAAATCGTAGGAAAATAACACTGGTTTAATTAAGGGCGTACTATTAAAAGATCTAGGGCCTTATTACAAGTTTGGCGGTCCATAATCTGCCATATTTGTGGTCCAACCGCGGAGAGCCTGGTGGTCCGACAGCCATATTACGAGATGGACAGAATGAATTTGGAAAGGCCATGGCTGAACTGCCGACACCGCCATCACACTGCAGACCGCTGGAGTTATGGTGGAGGAAAAACAGCTGCCAGTGGGAAGTACATGGAAGTTTCACAGCTGTCCATATTACAAGGTGGCTTTTCCCCTGCTGACCATGGCAGTGGGACCGCCAGTTTCATGTAAGCAGAAATGATTTGGGGGGTGTACTCACCCCTTTCCTGTTCTTTTGGTCAGAGTTTGACGTGGATCACTTTCTTCAGGTCCCCCTTTCACAGCAGCATCTCTACCCTGAGGATTACGATCCTGTTTGCAGGGATATACAGGCGAGCCCTTTTTGTACCATATACCTACTGCCTGCACTACCACCATATGGGCCAGACTCCGCCAATGTGTAGGTGGTATTTTTCCACATGTATCATGCATATGTGTGCATCCGACTCATATGCAGTCGAAATGGTCACACAGGCATCAATAGATATGGAAAAGTTATCACCACCACTGCAAGATCTCCGCAGCCATGCCGTGGGCACTGTGGTAAACTCGTAATACGGCAGTTGAAAGACCGCTGGCGCAGCAGTATTCTAGAGCTAGGGCCATGGTGTTCGGGTGGTTAGACCACCAAACTCGTAATGCAGCCCATAGTGTTAATGAACGTGGAACAGGCACACTTCTGCTGACCTATTTTCTATTTAGAAATCTTAAAATATATTTGAAAATACTTCTTAACAACTACAAACATTCATGATGTGAAATTAAAAAAATTATGTATTTTCATACCTATATGTATGTATGTGGTATTTGTGAAGCACAAGCCTAGACAAAAGGCAGCGACATTTTACACTCAAGTGTCAGTAAATAGGGCTGAATCATACTATGATGAATAATATTTCTCTGGATGTCTAGTAATACAAATATTTCTGCAAATTATTCAGAAACAACTGAGATCTTTCTCTCAAGAATGACAGTAACTCGTTGTTCTTTACATTAAAACACATATGATTGATGATCCTGCAAAATTATCAGTCAGTGGAACTTTTGGCACCACCCTGTGCCTTTATTGTTGCAGATGAAATGGCATGGATAGCCAAAACAAGTTATGCTGCTGATAAGATCTGTAAATAGGCAAGCCAGTACAATGTTTTTAATTGCCTTCCTAAATAAAGTTGTTAGTGGAAAAAGGGCATGGCATAAACATCTGGTTCAATTCTCAAAATGAGGATTTAGGATAAGAATAGCAATTTTCAGATAATTAATTGTTACTTGGGCAAGAGGGCGTCCGCTGCTTAGGACGTGTAAGTCGCTACTCCTGGCTGCTCTAACCCCCACGCTGGCCCTGCAAAAATTGATTGGCTTAGAACAGAACAGAGGAATACCTTACTGGTACGGCATGCAGATTGTTGCGGTGGGTCGGTGTTGGCTGCGCTACATCCCCTGCTTCGCAGAGGCTTACCAAGGTTCACCCGGTGTTTGAGCTGGCCCTTGCTGACTGTACCTGCTTGCTATGGTGGCTGCAGAGGCTTGGGCAGGATCATGCTCGCAAGGCCTCCCAAGGTTGGAAGAGGGAGGATTCACCCTCATGTGGACATTGTTGGTACTGCTACTGGGCAAACGAACACTGCAACTGCTTCAACTGCAGCCAGTATTCCCAAAACGCAGAGCATGGAGCGGGTGGTAAAAGGAACGAAAACGCTTACGAATGTGGGCAAGCGCATTATCCCAACCATATTCTCTGCAGGTAAAGCGAAGGATAAAAGTATAAATCCCCATGTAATGTTGGGGGCCCTGGGCCCTCATGCTGGACAGGACTGAGGCAGAAACAGTCAGCTATATGGGACAACTGGCCCAGAGCACGTGCGCTCGGCCTCCTTTATTAGAACTGTGTCACCTGACTGGTGACATCAGTGGTGGGTGGGTGTTCAGTGTGCTGGCATATAAAACATTAGACTGCTGACTGTGACTCTGGGTCACTACATCCCTCCCAAACTTGGGGGAAAATGAAAACAAAAGAAAGTCCAACCTGTGGGAGAAAAAGTGCAGTTTGCAAACCCCACGACAAAGTTCAACCGGTGGGAAAGAAACTATATAGAAAATATAACACTGGACTCGATGATTTGAAACAAGTCTCTTTGGCGGATTGCAGGCCACAGATGGTGTAGTTACTGCATTCAGGACCACAGTTAGTTGTGGCATGGTTCGCAGTTGTTTGGCGGGTCCTGTCTTCTGTCTACGCTGCCTGGACGTTGTTCTCGGTCTTGCCTTTGCTTGGCATCACTGGTGACAGTTGGTAGTTAGAGAGAAGGGTGACGTGATCTGAGAATTGTTTGTTTTCTCGGTTCTCCTCTTCAGTCCTGGTCCTTGGTGATGTCTCGGGGCAGGCTTCAAAGTATTTCTGGGCAGATGAAAGGAGTAGGTGCATACATCCCTCTTACTAGGATGCCCCTCTCGCCGGTATTCCTCTCTCACAAGATGTCCGGGAGGACCTCTTTGCCAGGTTTCCACTGGACTGGTTTTTCGTTCATGCTGCTCCACCATAGCCTTCAGGCCGTGAGCGGGGCGCTCCACGATCTTCACCGTTGTGTCCTAGTTCCACCTGAAGGTTACGCTGTTGACCCTTTTCTTGCATGTGAAGCTTTCCTCTCAGTGGGTCTTGCAGATGCACCGTTGTGGATCTGTCTCTCTGGCGGGACTTGCTGCCACCAGAGTTCCTTGAGGCCTTTGCTTTTTGGGTTGCCACGGGTTGGTGTGGAGTGGTCAGTTCCTCAGCCGGATGTGTGAGCACTGTCGACATCCACTCTTCCGCTCAACCCCAAAGGTAGATTGTTGTCAACAGTCCAAACTTGCCCTCTTCTGCGATTGCCACATGGATGGATGGCTTGTAGGTGGATATCTTTGACTTGTGCCGCCGGTGTTCCTGCCAGGTCTTATTCTCCACTGCACTCCGGTGTTCCAGTGCCTGTCACCTTGCTTCTTTCCGCAGGGGCGGCTTCTTCTTGCATTCCGACTTCTCCATTTTTCCTTTCCTCTGTGGCGGCGTGCCACTCCGATCTTTCTTCTTTTCTTCTCCTCTTCTCGCGACGTACCCTTGTTCCCTTTTCTTCATGTTCTCTGGCCAGGCTTCCCCATGCAGCGAGCGCACTCCACACAGGTCTTCCTGGTCCTGTCCTAGTCCTAGGACACTGTCTCCTTGTCGCTCAACTCCCAGGGTTAGTGTCGCGTCCTTCAGATGTTCCTGTCGCTTTAGTTAAATTGTGTGGTTGAAGTTCGTGGGTCCATGTCCTCGGACCGCGCCTTGTCTGAACTTCTTGGACCTCGTGCTGGTCCCTTCTGCCGAGGTCTGGCAGGTGGGCGTCATGGTGCTGAGCTTCTTGGACCTCGTGCTGGTCCCCTCTGCCGATGTCCGGCAGGTAGGATTCGTGGTGCGACCATCTGGCTGGTCGACTTCGTGCTTTGTGACCAGGCTGAGTGGTCAGGTTGCTTCTGTGTTGGATCTTCACTGCTGCGGGTTGTCTGCGCAAACATTTCCTTTGCGTCGCAGTTCGACTGCTTTGGCGCGCATCTGGGTGCTCTCTTTGGGTCTTCCCTTGTGACTTGCTGCTTTGGGCTAGTGCTGATCTGCATTGCGGCGCATTTGTGTCATGCGTCTTCGCACTTCCTAGTGCCGGGTCCCAGAACCTTCATCAGTTCGTGTGTTGGTACGCCTGTCGTTGCCTTACTGCTGCAGCAATGGCCTGTGGCCACCAGGCATCGCTGTGTTCTTTTCCGGCGTGGCGTAGGTGCTTCTGTAGTGTCGCTTCTTGGAGGGTTGAGTCACCACTCCATTGACCTTCTTCTGGTCTTGCTGCTTCTGCGTGGTCGGTTGCGATTCTTTGGAACTTCTCCTGGCGCACTTGCGGCGTGCTTGTGGGTGTCTCCAGAGGAGTTATGGCACTCCTGTTTCTGAGGTGTTCTTTTCGCTGTGGTGCACTCCCGCACCGTCGCGTTTTTCTTCTCAGGCTGTTTGATGAGCTTGGTACGTTCTTTCTTCTCGTGCTGTGCTGCTGCTGTATTTTCCTTCTCCTAAGCAGCTTGGATCTGACTCCCTTTGTGACTCAATGTCCTTTGCCTTGTTGCAGTCTCTGGGCATCACGTATGGGGGTTATGCGCTCTTGGCATCTCCTTTTCTTTCCGGGCGACCATCTGACTGGTCATCTTCTCCTTTTCTTTCCGGGCGACCATCTGACCGGTCATCTCCTCCTTTTCTTTCCGGGCGACCATCTGACTGGTCATCTTCTCCTTTTCTTTCTGGGCGACCATCTGACTGGTCATCTTCTCCTTTTCTTTCCGGGAGACCATCTGACTGGTCATCTTCTCTTTTCCTTTTCGGGCGACCATCTGCCTGGTCAGCTTCTTCCTTTCTTTTCGGGCGATCATCTGACTGGTCAGCTTCTTCCTTTCTTTTCGGGCGACCATCTGACTGGTCAGCTTCTTCCTTTCTTTTCGGGCGACCATCTGACTGGTCCGCGTCTGGCGGTGACTTTCTGGCAAGTCATCTTCACTGTGACCTACTGACAGGTCTCCGAGGACGCGATCCCTGCGTCACTCAGTCGTGGTGGCGTGGAGTTCCTTCACTCCTTGCGCGGTCCTGCGCATGTGCTGTCCTGATGTGTGGAGCTCCTTCACTCCTTGCGCGTTCATGCGCAGTGCTGTTCGATCCTGAGGTGTGGAGTTCCTTCACTCCTTGCACGTTCCTGCGCAGTGCTGTTCTGTGGCGTTGGCGTGTTGCTGTGCAGCGCCACTCTGGCGCTCCTGATCCCTGGCGCTCCTGGCGCAGTGCTGCACTGTCCTGTCATGCTGGTGTGGAGTTCTTGCACTCCTGGCGCGTCCTTGCGCCTCGTGGCGTGTTTCTGCATTTCTGGTGCGTTCCTGCGCTGTCTCCTGGCGTGTTCCTGAATGTTCTGGTGCGTTCCTGCGCTGACTCCTGCACACGTCTTGCGCTTCCTGGGGTGTACCTGCGATTCGTCAGTCTCCTTGGGTGCCTGCTAGGGCAAAGCTGCAGTATGCCCTTGGGAAGTCATAGGCTTGTTTGGTTCCTCATTTCTTACAGTGGCCGCAGTGATGCAGTTTGGCCAATAGATGGCAGTTTACGGCTGTCCCTTGAATGCTGCCGTGTACTCACTCCTCACTGAAGTCTCTCTGGCATCTTGATGCTTCCTGTGCTCTGCCCCTGTCTTGCTGGAGCAGAAGGCCGTCCTCTCGAGGTGGGTGAGTGTGGCACTTCTGTGTAGTGCTTGATCCCTTTGCCTGCAGTGCCTCAGTTGGCCCGAGCAGCTTTTCTCAGGCTGCGGGCCTCGATCCGTCCGTCATGTGTGGGGTACTGGCACTGCCGGCTGCACACCATTCTTGTCTCCCAGTAAGCCTTTTCCTTTTAATGCTGCGTGGGGAGGGAGGGTGAAACGTGCCAAACTCTTGCGTGGTGCTGGTGAAAATACGGCCGCCATAACTTATCCCGTGCCTCGTGGGAGGTCTTCCACTTAGCGGGCTGTGCAGGGGGCCTTGCCAGTGCCGCTCTCGTCAGCCGCAGGCTTTTCTTTACGGGCTGCGTGGGAGCTAGGCGCCAGAGGTTGCAGGCTGTTGTGGGCCCTGCCACTCTGTCTTCGCGCTCGCTTCCAAGTCCGTTCCCCCTCCCCCTCACCGCGGCAGCCTCAGTCACTCGCTGCACGACGGGGGCAGGCGATGCTTCAGGCAGTCCGCGGGTGGGCTCCGCTGGCGCTGCTTTTGCTGTGGGAAGCAATGTTAATGTCTGTAGTGGGTGGGCTCCGCTTTACACTTTTCCCCGGTGGCGCTAGCTGGTGGCTGCCATTCTGCTGTGACGTTGCGGGTGGGCCCCGCTTTCGGTCACAATTCACCGATTCACCGCACTTGCGCCTGGGCTCACCTTCGGCCTTGTCATTAGTTGCGGCCGTGGCGGGTGGGCTCCGCCCGGTCAGCACTACTCGCGGGCTCAGTTGCGGCCGGCACATGTGGGCTCGGGCCGGTCCGCACTCTTCTCGGTAGGGGTCCCTGCTGCTGCGGCCGACTCGGGTGGGCTCCGGTCGGCTGGTCTCACCGTGGTTGCCGCGTCTGTGAGGCATCCAGTTTTGGCTCGGTGGCGGCCAATGCAGGCGGGCTTTGCGCGGCTCTATTCACCCCCAGGCAGGGGGCAGCTCACGATCACCTCCTCCTAGATGCCTAGGCCCAGGGCACGGCACACGCCCCTCGGGCCTCTCGGCGGCCAGTGCCGCTTCCCCAGAGGGGTGTCCTGCACATGGGCACTTCTCTTCTTCTTTCCAGGGTTTTTCTTTTATCTGCGGCACGCGTGGCTAGCGTCCGCCCTCCTCGTCGCCAATTTAATGTTGGGGGCCCTGGGCCCTCATGCTGGAAAGGTTGGGGTCCCTGGGCCCTCATGCTGGAAAGGACTGACGCAGACACAGTCAGCTATATGGTACAACTGGCCCAGAGCACGTGCGCTCGGCCTCCTTTATTAGAATTGTGTCACCTGACTGGTGACATCAGTGGTGGGTGGGTGTTCAGTGTGCTGGCATATTAAACACTAGACTGCTGACTGTGACTCTGTGTCACTACACCCCAGACTCTCCCAAATCCTCAGGACATGTCTGTAGACACGGCATCAGCGATTGACAGAATTATAGACCCAACTATAGAGCAGCTGGGGGGTCAAGAGACCTGAACTCGAATGATGCTAGCAATTCCAATGGGGGTGCGATACCTATGCAGGGAGCCACATGCGTGGGTGAATCAGGTGAGGCTGTAAACGACGTGGGCAATTTCCTGGGTCATGCAGGTGGCACTTCTACTCCGGTCCTGCTGAGTGGTGACATGAATGTCGGCCCAGACGGTACTAAGGACTCTGATCTGGCCTTAAAAGGAGATAAATTAGATGATATTACAGGGCTCAAATCTTCACTGCAGGAAATAGAATCCGGGGATTCTTTTTTTTCATTATCGGATCAGCCAAACTCATCCAGCGATGATCTTGAGTCCATATTTGCGGCCACGGACATGTCTGTTCCTGACTTCAATGGCGATAGCAGCACACATTTCGAGGATGCTCATGGCACCCTAAGTACAGTACGCAAAAAATAAGAGGGGAAAGGTTGTGTTAAACAGATAGATGGTGGTACAGGGGGCAATGCTCTACAATGGGACTATTCCTGCTCTAGCCTTTCTGACGCACTACAAGATGGACACGATAGTGAGCCGAGGCAGCGTCCCAGTTCCGCTCTAGTTATGGTCTGTGACATGGGCTGATGGAGCAAGGATTTGCACGTAATGCGACTTCCTTGTAATCAGTCCTCTCAACATAACGTTAATATACTAATCGACATGTTTGTTTTATTAATATCGCATTACACAACATATGAGGGAAGCTTGCATCTGTGCTTTTACTAATGATAATCCGCTTGCAAATAAAACGGCTGGTGCTACGCGGGATTTCTTACTGCGCATGCGTTTGTCACACTCACGTGACATGACGTATCTATCGCTTGGAGGGAAACTTTCACTTCTGCGCACTAGAATTAAGATGGCAGCTCTGTGTTACCGCATCCATGAAGCTTGCACTGCTTCTTTTGCTAAGCTGTTCGTTTTGCTTAACCTTAACGCAATAGTTAAAAATAAAGTAATGGGAATAGGGTAGAGATAAGTGGTATACAGTGCATTCATTTATTCTGTGTTTTCAAACTGTTTCTTATCTATTCTTACATGTAAATCATTTTGGGCCTGACACCTATCGCTGAACTCCATATTGAAAGAAACTGTGTGTCGCAGAAGAAACACAAACCCTGAAGCACTGGCATTGAAACCTGGCCAAGACTTGACTTGCTAGAAGATGTTCCTGGGAAAATCAACTTCTGACCCCTGTGAAGGAAGCTGAACTAAAATATGGACTACATTGTAATCATTATTGATACATTCGCTGCCGGGTGGAATAAAACATATGTGAGAAAATAAAATGATGGGCAGGAACGCAAACATTAATATTCATTCAAAAAGTCTCATTTTGGTATGGTGTGATGACCTCTCTTCATTCTTTTGTCCAATCAAAATTGGGGATCCTTACACTTGCAACATTGGGGGGTGGTACACTGACCTGGAAAATATTATAACTAGGGTAGGCTTAGCTAGTTAATTTGTCTGACTTGTCCGAATAGCTGACCTGTCACTGACCCAACGCACTCAATAGGTAATCGGGAGCAGAGGTGCTGGCGGAGCACTCTGTCAGAAGGTTCGAAACCCATATCGGGGTTTGCAAGCTGAAGTGCTGGCGAAGCACTTTGTTGGAGAAATCGATAACTCTTACTGGGTTCTGGCTGTTAGCTGCAGAGAGGGAGTAACGCAGGTGTTGCATCTTTAACTGCGGTGCCGGTCTTAGCCTGTGGTTGTCCTGTCCTGATCCAATTTGGTTTTACCTGTCCTGATTCTGATCTGCACCTGCCTGCCTTTATGGTGCCTGCACTTTCTGGGTTCTGTCCTTTAAACTGACCCGTGGCCGGGGTTAGTTCTTCACACCATTCTAGGTAAATATACTATGTGGGTATGTCATTGTTCTGATTCCTTCTCTCTCCCCACCCTTTTTGTCAAATGCGTAATGACTGCTTTATAAGAACTCTGCACATTTTCATTCTAATCATTATTTTTCTAATTGAGAATTTTCTATTATTCAATGCTTGAATTATGACAATTTAAAAGATTTTAGATAAAGAGTTTAAACCTTTCCCGAGTTTGTGGTTATTTTATGAGTGCAAATTTTATTTTCCCATTGTTCTAACACCCTTGATCCCTTAGGACTTTAGGTACAGACTACAAGGATTGGTAAGTCAATGGTATAGGTCCTAATTGAAATTCATAAATGACTGATTAGAGTAAGTACACATGTTACCTGATTAAAACTCACAATAAGTTGTGTTATGGGCCCCGGTGAGTATGATAAACGGAGTCGGGAGACCTGCGTGCTCTATCAGGGCCGGGCGCGACCTGCCTCCCCAGCCCGCACGTGACCCGGAAGGAAAGGGGATATTAACTCCGCCCAGAGATGACAATACCTGTTCTGGTACTGGCGAGCAGGGTAGGTGAGCCGTCGTGTTCCTGCGCTGGACATGTGAGTACGATTATGACTTAGCTAGGGGCCATGGTCCGTAACCTACCGGGTGGCCATTAAGATTCGTAATCTGCAGGGCATGACAAAATAGTCCCTTTGATCGCGCTTTCTGCTCCCAGTAAGCCTTCTTCAAGCACTCAATGGGGTTGACTCAGTGATTGTGCGCTGTGACCTTTCGTTCTGCCATATATCTCCCACAAGGAAAGCGGAAACAGACGCACACAGTGCAGAGCCCCCACCTTTGCGTACAAGGAGGTCTCAATACAGGGGAGACCGTGCCTCCTCGTGGTGACTGTCCGTCTGCAATGAGTAGCGGACCGATCTGACCACAAGGGGTTCACCTTTTGCACCATTAACCCGCAGACCATGTATCTTTTGCGGTTGATCCCACAGGGCACCATCCTTTGAGGTGTCCAAGTGACCCGCCTTACTGGTAGAGGAGACACATCCACAACAGGGAGGTGAGTCTACCATGTGAAAATCGACAGTTACTCTCCTTTTCACAGGTGCATGACCGAGCTGTGTGCATTGTTGCAGTACATACGCTGTTAGAACTAGCAATGCCCCACCGTGGGTCCTCTGTGTAGCCTGTTGACTGTTATTCCTGATTTCAATGACCACCACTCCTTGTTCCTAACCTTTAGACCAGTCTTCTTCTTCTTTTTTGTTGTATAGTGAACAATGTCCAACTATATTATTTTAACATGTTTTGGGCTTTGCTAATCATGCCCCTGATCTACGCTTAGAATTTGGCATGAATAATCAAGCGATATAGTCCATGGTTATACTTTTGATGTATGTAAGGACAACACTAGGAGGATGGAGGAGAACACCCAGTGTCCATTACAGGGATGTTCACATTGTTTTACAGGAGAACTTATACACCCTTTTGTTGAGTGTAGATAGATTATCACAATTCAAGGTCCTGATGAAGTGCCACGGTATTTAATAACCATAAGGCAAGAAACATGTTGACCCAGAAGAGATGAGCATAGCTTCAACTGAACCCTCATGTCAGGGGAGCTGCCACTCTCTACTTTTTTAATGAGGTAGATAACCAACTAGAATAAAGACATTATTTGGAATATCTGACCTTTTTTAACACACTCTCTGCACTTCACTTTATCTACACTTACACGGGCCACACACCCCCACTTCATCAAACTACTAATGAACAAAAGATCTCCGCCAAAGAGGCCCTTCACGGGTGCCCGTTGGGCATTGCAGCGCCGACCCAACGAGGAGCAGGTCGATGATGAAGCATGACACCTAGCTTGCAGGGTGTGTGAGGAACCTAGTTCCGCAAAAGCGGATCCCCCATGTATCCCTGCCCAACCTCTTAGTACTGCTCCACCACTGACGCCTTGCGCTGGTGGATGGCACACAATTCTCCTTTTTACTAGACTGCACTACTAGAGGAACAGCATCCACTTTTGACAGTTACTATTCCTGCTCAACCAACTTGAGCGTAGAGAATGACCGGAGACCTGGGACCGCT
Source organism: Lissotriton vulgaris (assembly GCF_964263255.1). NCBI lineage: Eukaryota > Metazoa > Chordata > Amphibia > Caudata > Salamandridae > Lissotriton > Lissotriton vulgaris. The sequence continues at coordinate 496,474,111 of NC_141697.1, read as the reverse complement.
GATAATATTGATACTCCTATCAACTCTTCTGAGGATATGTATCTCACTGGCTTTGATTTATCAGACCATGGTTAGCCATAGAGAGGAGGCACGAGTAGAGAATCATAAAGTGCAGGGGTCTTGCCGTAAATTGCAGAACTCTGTACGTCCGATCGCTGAAGCCTGCACAGAGTTCACATCGAGATTTAATGAAGCAGAAGCAAGAATCTCATGTCTCGAAGAGGAACTAGTTGCTCAGAAGGCTTTGACAGATTCTCTACACTCTCTAAAAGATGAAACACATTGGAAACTGGCCAACTTTGAAAATCGTTTTTGCAGGAACAATCTAAGGGTCTTGCAAATTCCGGAGGGAGCTGAAGGACAGGATCCGCGAAAGTTTATTATTGATTTGTTTACGGACGCCTTCCCTGAACTGACCAAATGGGAGTGGGTGCGAGAAGTGGAAAGAGCGCATCTCTTTCCATTTAACCATGTCCCAGATCTGGTCGAACCCCAGATGGACCCAGAGCGATATTGATATCTCTCAATAGTTTTTTGGCTCGGGAGGATGTGTACTCCCTGGCACGTCCTGGTAAAAAGCGGGCAGGCGAGGGGTTGGAGTTCTTCATCCGGCCTGACTTTTGTCAGCTAACTATGGAAAGGCGCTGGCATCTACAGCAGCTTATCACAATTTCAGGCTAAATGGGCCCAGGCATTTCTACTGAACCCAGCCAAGTTTAAAGTTATGTTTAAAGATCAGACCAGATTTTTTTCTTCTGAGATACTCGCGAAAGAATTCCTGCTATTGTTATGAAAAACTGTTTAATGTTGTCACGTTGTTAAAATGATTGCCAAAGCTTGATTTAAACATGCAGACTAGCTTCTAGTTCTATTTCTCTCTTATTCTATTGATTTTCTGCTATATCTTCCTCTCTGTTCTTATCTCTGATCCTTTTTCCATTTAAGTTCTTATATCACCAGACTTTATATGTGATTAGGCAACCTAGAAAGCTTGAGTCGATATAGGCAATATGTATTTGGTTTTCTGAAAATGGTGAATTCTAACCTTTGTTTTTTATTGTCCCAGCTAATGTATCGGGCGAGGGGTCTGTCGTGGGGGTGAGCATTTGGGTGGTGGCAGATTTTCATCAGAGGGACCATGGGTCCCAAAGCCTTGTTGAAGGGAAGGGGTGGGGGGGCAGGGGCAGAGGGGTGGGGGTGCTTGAGGGATGGGAGCGACTGGGGGGGTTTGGGTGGTTCTGTGGAGGTAAAATCAGGAAAATAATCCACAGTATCTGTAAAAATTTCAGGTTAACGGATCTAATGGCTCTTTTTTTTAGAGTACCGAGAATTAGCCTGTCCCCCTATATTCCTAATGGCTAGACCAGGATTGCGAATATGTTCTTTAAATGTCTGCGGCCTAAATAGCTACATAAAGAGGCAGCGGGTCGCTGCTGAATTGCGTGTGATTCAGCCTGACCTGATCTGTTTACAAGAGACCCATGTACCTTGGGGGGAGAGGAAAATTTTATTTGAAATGAGCTTTGTGCTTATAGCGGCTCCGTCACAGTCCTCAACCTCCGGGGGGGGGCTTTGTAGCCAAACCCGCCATGCAAACCTTGGGACGGGTATTAGCTGATAAATTTGGACTATGGCTTATCGTGGAATGTCTGCTAGGGTGGGGGGGAATGTACACTGTGTACAGTTTATGGCTCCAATCTCGATTAGGCTATGGTTTTGGAGCATTTGAACTTGGAAATTCCACTCTGGCCTACCACTTTGCTGCTATGTGCTGACTTCAATATTAATCTGAGTAATAAGGAACTTAACAGGGCCCAGAAAATATACGGACAGGAACCTAAGGGTTTTTAAGGCACTCTTTCATTTATTGTCAGACCATGGGCTGGTCGATGTGTGGGATCACCTTCACACGAACAATCCTGGCTTCACATTCTGTTCTTACCCCCATCAAAAATGAGTTCTTCTTGATTATTTTTTTATCTCACCTTCACTATTTAAAGATGTTAGAATGCGAGTCTTCCCAAGAATTACATCAGGTCATGCTCCAGTGTTTCTAGACATTCCTGCATTAGGTTTCTGTATTAACCCGCAAACGTTGACTTTTATTAGGAAACTCCTTCTGGATGATACTTTCTTAGATCACATTAAGAACTGGATCAAGGGGTTCTTTCAAGACAACCGGAACTCAACATCTGTCGGGGTTCTCTGGGACGCTTTTAAGGCCTGCCTCAGAAGGGAGATCCTGCGTTACAGCTTGTACCAACAAAGGAAAGTTAAAATCTCTAATGCATGAATTGTATACTAGACTCAAATCTGCAGAAGAAAATCTACCACAAGGGATATTAGCTAAGAGTAATATCACTGAACTCCAAACTAATCTTGCTAGGTGTAAGGCTAATATCAATTTATCCTGGAGTAAGGAGATTGCAGCTAAATATCTTCTATATAAAAAGGAATGCTATGAGTATGGTGAAGCGGTTGGACGATGTCTGGCTCAAAGGCTACGCTCTAATGAAGCTATACATAGAATAGCTGGTATGAGAAACTTGTCTGGTGATATGGTGTATGATCCCCAAGAAATTCGTACGATTTTCCATAAATTCTATGAAGACCTTTACCTGGGAAAAGAGCCAGGAGCACATATTCCGAACCTCGGTCTACAACAACTAGTGGATCAGGTTGGACAGGCAGAGGAAGAGATATTGGGGAGCCCTATCACTTTGGAAGAGCTAGAGCTAGCAATAAATAGTATGGCAAATGGTAAGGCAGCTGGTCCCGACAAACTTCCTTCCGAGATCCAAGGTTTTTTTTCAAGAGATTAAAACAGACTTGTTGGCCATTTTTCAAGCAGCTCAGCAAGGGGGGCACCACAATCGTGGGACAAGGCCAATATTGTTATGTACAAGAAAAAAAATAAGACGCAAGACTTGCCAGGGTCATATCGCTCAATCTCCCTGGTCAACTGTGATGAGAAGATTTACTCCAAAATTCTTGCGAATCGCTTGGCAAAAGTTATCTCTCCCCTAGTATCCCTAAACCAGCATCATTTTATCCCGGGTTGGGGGACCGTGAACCATGTTAACAGAATCGTGACGCTTTTCGATATCGCACAGGCTGAAGTTAGAGATTTAGGAATAATTCTATTGGATGCTGAGAAAACGTTTGATCGCGTAGCTTGGGATTTCCTCTGTGAGGTTATGCAACAGATGGGGTTGGGCAGGGTTTGATTCAAACTGTAAGAGTACTTTGCTGGTCACCTACAGCTAGGATTTTCTCTATGGGCATGGTCTCAGATGCTATTAAAATCTCAAGTGGCACACGGCAGGGGTGCCCTTGTTCCCCCCTGCTGTTCACCCTATATATCAACCCCTTTTTACGAATGCTTGAAAGCAGCTCCGAGAATAAACCCTTTCATGTCTTGGAACACAACTTTCGCGTTTTCGCATATGCCATTGATATCCCTATAACAATATTGGTTCGCCTTCTTGCTATATCCGAGGTGGTACGGCTCCCAGTTGAGTATGGTGCAGCTTCTGGCAATAAGATCAATACCTCAAAAACCCAGATCCTTTGTACTAAGGATATTATGGTTGGTGACCCTAGGGGGGTAAAGGAGGTCACAAATCTCAGAATTAAGATCTGAGATAACATGAACGATCTGGTGGACGTAAACTGGGGGGATATCACCACCAAGGTTAAGCAATCATTAGACAGATGGTAGTGTCTACATTTATCCTTGGTTGGCAGAGCCAATATTTTGAAATGAATATACTCCCCAAAGTTTTATATTTTTTCAGATCGGTGCCCTTAGAGGCATCTGGCACCCAGCTACAATGTTTGCATGCACTCTGTTCTAAATTCTTATGGGCTCCAGGGAAACCTAGAAGGACTATGCAGTTTATGACGCTCCCTAGAGAGGGGGGGCTGGTCTGTCCGTGACTTCAGCCTTTATTATTATTCATGTCTTTTAGCTAACATGCAGATAATGTTGACTGGAGAAGTATTAGTAATGCTGCTGAGGCCCCCTCAATTTATCAGATGTTGCTGGGTGAAGAGGTCAGGAGCTGCCTCTTTAAGAGGTTGGATAGGAGTTATTATAAAAGAACGGGCTTTAAAGTCTTGGCGGCAGCTTTTAAGGTTTGAAGCACAGTACGGAATAATCTTCAAATTCAGAGATTAACTCTTTATACCCCTACCTCGGCCATAGATATATTACCCTCAATTTTCCAGGATTCTGTGGTCAACAGCTGGAGATCTGTGGGTATTACCCAAATTGGGGATTTCTGTGAGGCTAGGGGACTCTACTTATCCTTCAGGGATTTAGCTAATACATTTCTCCTTCACAAAAATCAGTTTTTCAAATTCTTACAAATTTGCTATTTTTTGAGTAAGCAATCTATATTGACGGAACCTCTTAAACTAGTTGAAGCGATTAGGAGTCAGGGTAGAGTAGAACTCTTATATAATATTTTGTTAGATTCAAGAAGGGATGATCTAGATAAACATAATTCTAAATGGGCACTTAAGGTCGGAGAGCCGAGTGTTTCCTTTGGAAAGGCACTTGCTGTCTCTGGGGAAATCTGTCTGTCGTCGAACCTTAAAGCCAAGTTGTATAAAAATATATATTTACTCTCTATCATACTCCAGCCAAGATGTTGAAATAGGGGAGGGGGAATGATGGCAAATGCTTTCCGTGTGGACATTCTCCATACCTTCTATGCTTGCCCCAAGGTGGCCCCATTTATAGAACATATAGAGAGGTTTCTTACGGGGATCTCGGGGGTGGCTGTTAAAATTTCGGCCTCTATGAAGCGGCTAGGGGTCGGTGAGGATTTTGTGTTAGGGAATCCTATGTATAAATTTTGGTATCTGCTGTTTATCCAACAGCCGTAGCACGGCTGTGTCTAGTGTCTTCTTGGCTCCAACATTAAGTACTATCTTTTGCATCATGGAGAGCCCGATTCTATAGCATATATATCTTAGAATATAGTCTCTATGCTGTCAAAGGGGCAAGGAAACGCAAACTAGGTGTTTTTGTTTGGGGGAAATGATAGTTCACATGAACTCTTAAAGGTGAACATGTTTGTAATTCTTTGTACTGATTTTTAAGTAAAAATTTTCGGTATAATAGAATGAATTTAATTACTTTTATGCCTAGTTATAAGATCGGACCGCATATGTAAGTTTCTGGATGTTTTGAAACTGTGGATTCTAATAAAAAAATAAAATAGCAACTTTCAACACAAATGTGAATACCATGGTTTGCAAATCCTCACTTGATTCTTATAAGTAGTTACCTGTTTAAAATGTGTACTCTTCATCTGCAGTTGTTCTACTTCTTTTTCCAAGTTTGACGTCGTGTGCCTGAGACTTGAAGCACGTTTTAAAATGTCCACAGTACTGTGCTTTAAAGAAACACTTTCTAGTTAAGGAATATGCACCATAGAAAAAATTCACTTTGTAAAATACAATACCAGCATAAATTATTACGAGAAAATAGAAGTATGAATGAGCACAACAATTATTTGTCTAACAGACTGTATTTGAAAAAGAGATTGTATTGTAAGATATCAACCATTTGAGTCACGAGCTGGCACCATAAACACCGTGAGTGCCATTCCCCAATGTTGCAGATTCTCAAAGCATTAGTAAATCCTTGAGAGCATACACCTATGATTTACTCCTTGATTCGAATTCACAGGGACCTGCTTCAGGAAATGACATATTTCCTACTGTGCCTGAAGTATGTGATATATTACACACCCTGCAACAGTGGACAGAGAGCAAAGTAGACAATCCACCATCATAGCTTGGTGCCAAAGTGACATTTTGTTCCTATTCTTTTAACAAAAATGGAGCATTTCATTCCCTTTACCACCATAAATCGATAACTTTCACAAGTCTTTCTAGGTATAAATGTAATTGTACTGTTAGAGTAGGAAATCCATTGAAATCTGAAATAATGTTCACAAAGCTAGGATTTTGTGAGTGCTCCCAACATTTGCAATTGGCACTGCCCTGACAATCCCAAACACCCATGCTGCTGCCCCTTACCTCACACACTGATAGAGGAAAATTACGCCCAACTCTAGGATTTTATACTGTTTTAATGAAAGCTGCGGTTGTAGGTTTGCAAAGATCCTGAATCTGTGAATGAAGATATGACATTCATAGGTACAGAAGGAAGATCAGCGGCATGGAGAGAGTGGGAAAAGATGGCAGCCGCACGGCTGGATGGCTGCTTGGCTGTTTGGATGCCACTGCTGGCATTCTCCATGCCTCTCCTTCCTTGATACAGTCGGGGACCATGGACATTCACGATCTGTCTCAAAAAGCTCATGCCAGTTTTTGTGTCCCATTGTATCAAGAGCCGGGAAGAGCCGTGTATTTTGCTTCCCATGTGAAATTGAGTCAAGAAAGAGCTGTTACAACTGAGATGTGGCTTAATTATTTTAAAAGCTTACAATGTCGGGAGACTGTCAGGATCCACAGAGCAGCAGTGCCGTCTATGGGGAGACTCGCACGTATAATATGTGTCTGCCCCATGTTGAAAAATTTACGGTGCTTTTGGCTGAAACCCCTGTTTTGCAAACTTGGTATAAGGCAATGCCATTTTCACATGTCTGAGCGGTCAAGTCCGCAGTTATCGTCACGTTGTGTGAAATTTCTCAAAGAAGCACACAGATTGCTGTCTTTAGCACCAGCAAGTTTTTAATCATTAGTACTTTTATGACTGTTGACTCTTGCTTCCCAATTTAAACTCCCTGAACTTTTATCATATCTTCCACATTCATTTATTCATTTAGTTATGCAGTCTGGAAATATTTGTTCCATTTTGGGAGTCTGACTGACACAAAGATACCACTTTTACATTAAATGTCAAGGGAACTGTGATAAGGAATGAACCATTATCGTCACGACCAAAGGATTGGGATGTTTTTTATACGGTTAAATCGTCGGGGAGTTTGTGTTGCTTCAGGCGATGAATTTGCCAAGGCATCCTTATTCAAAAGGTCTCACTCCTTGTAGGGAACTGTTTGCCTGGTTTTCTTTATTCTTTATTTATTTGGGGGGCGGGGGGGAGAAGGAAAAATGATAGGGAAACTAGCAGGAGATATGCTAATGTGACTGGATAAATTTGCATAAAGATTCTTCGAGGGGTTTGTCTGTCGCAATATAGCATCATGAACTGTCTTAGTGGAGATATAGTGATTCTGGGGGGTATACACCTGTTACAACGCAACTTTTACAACTACCTACCATTACAACTCAACTTTTACAACGCATACCATTACAACGCATTGCGCTGGGGGGCGCTCTAGGATAGGGAATACGTTTAATTTACTATCCAACACCTTCCCTAGTGTCCACGGGGACTGGAGTTGGAATAGTAAATTATACTTACCACTATCCAGCACCTCTAAGCGCTATGCGTTGTAATGGTATGCGTTGTAATGGTCGCGTTGTAATGGTAGGTAGTTGTAATGGTATGCGTTGTAACGTCATACATCCTTCTGGGAACAGTCCATATTTTTATTATCTTAGACTTGCTTTACTCTTTTGTATATGTGATTACTGCATCTTTCACTTTCGGGAGCTCGGTCTCCAATAGCATTGTGTGTTGTTTTATTTATTGAATGCTCACACTACATGTTTTACTTTGACTGTGGTTCTTATATTGTGATGATTTTTGATAACTGAAAACAATACAATTTTTACTTATTATCCGGCCCAATTGGTCAGAGAAGTGGTCTTCAAACTTTTTAAAGCCATGCTCCCCCTTATATAAAAAAAACTTTATCCAGCCCCTCAGACGACAAGCATATTTTTTCACAAATAGTATTTAAATTAGCAACTCTAAACATAATTAAAAGTTCAAACATTGTAATTAGATTCAGTTATCCCTCATAAAAGTTCAATCCATTTAATAATTGCTAACATGGTATGGGAAGCTGATCTCCCCTTAGTGAAAAAGTAGCTACAAAGTGAGAGTGAGCCTTTATCGGAAATGGGGGGTTAGGCTTCAAGCGTTATTTGGAGCCCCCCAACCCACCTCTGACACCAAGTTCTAGCCAGGACATGAATGATGAATGACAAAATATGTTATGGTGGCCCATTTCCATTGCTATTTTTTTACTGATTTCTTTTTTTTTACTAAAACACAGCTGTTTTTTCAGAATGATGCGCCTCTTAATCAGTGCCTGGGCCTCCATCCCTGGAAGCTTACCCCCAGTGTGAAGACCTCTGACAAGGACAGAGGGGCAGGTGTATGTATGACATGAGTAAGACTTTCTATTGTTTTGTTCTAACTGCTGCATTCATTCCTACTTGATCACAGCTTTTCCTTTTGTATATTTGTATGGAATGTACACCTGCAATAAAGGAGTGCTCTAGTATGTGGGTATGCATCACAGTTTACATCTATATTCAAAGAGTGCTCAATGCCTAAAACAAGGCACACAGAGACTCCTGCAAACAGACTGATATTGCCTTCCAATAATTGGTCGCTTTACATCTCAAAAATAGCCATCAGGGGGACCTGTGCCATCCACTGACCTGGGAGGTCACCTTTTGGGGGCTGTGGACGCTTGCAGCCCGAGCGCTGCTCACCTCGGAAGCCGGACCCTGCTGCCTCCTACATCCCGATCACCGTGGCGAGGCGGTAGATCGGGAACTACACATCCCAGCACCCTTAGCGCCCAGGAAGGCGCGCATCCAGCATCCGGCCCCGCCCCCGGAGGTGTGCTTAAGGCCAGCGCGAGCCCCGGGGGAGCGGGGGACCTGTGCCATCCACTGACCTGGGAGGTCACCTTGTGGGGGCTGTGGACGCTTGCAGCCCGAGCGCTGCTCACCTCGGAAGCCGGACCCTGCTGCCTCCTACATCCCAATCACCGCGGTGAGGCGGTAGATCGGGAACTACACATCCCAGCACCCTTAGCACCCAGGAAGGCGCGCATCCAGCATCCGGCCCGCCCCCGGAGGTGCGCTTAAGGCCAGCGCGAGCCCCCGCGTCGCGGGACCGCGCGCGGGCTAAGCCCGGGCAAAGGGCGGGCCCTCTGTGGCCCTCAGAGGCACTAGGAGGACGGGACGGGCCACCACTCTTGGCACCATCATTGGAGAAGGTACAGTCAAGCTCCACTCTTTCTATCCCTATCGCTTTGATCTGTCTATACTTGACACCAGGACTCCAGGATTCTGTTACCAAACTACAATGTCCATCTGGGAAGAGCTGAATGCCCTTTGTGGCACAAACTATATCCCGGATACTCTATCCCCCCCATAGTGGCTCGAGACACTGTTCAAGCAATCTGCTCCCCCCAGGCATCCCCTGTTACTACCCTCCTTCCATCTAATAACTGCAGCTCCTCTGTACCTGGCCCTAATACTGCCCCATTGCTATTGGATAAGGCTGAGACTCGATCCCCCCTACATTCGACCCTTCTGGCCCAAATCGAGCGTCTGCTATATACTGCTCTTTCACCACTGGTAGCTAAAATCAATGATTTGGGGGACAGACTGTGCAGGATTGAAACAACGGTAGCACGGTCATACCCACTAACCGGAAACATTGTTACTCCCACACGCTCTACCCCCACTAACACCCAGAAAAGGTCTACGGACAATGCGCCCAGGATATTGCAAACCGGTGACTACCCTGTTATACCACCCATTCAAAGTGGTCGCAATAATACCCGTAATCTCGATCACGCCCCACATAGAGCTCCTGTGATCGCACTAGATAGAAGACATCGCATTGACTTACCCCCCGTAGCAGCCCCATATGTCACCATTCTCTCTGGGGTCCCCGCACTCAGACCAGGAAAACGTGAACTGCACCAGGACCTACTGAACAAAGCCATCTTTTGGCTTAAAAACAATAGACCATTACCTTCTGCGCTAGACGGTGGGATACTGAGCGTCAGAAGGGTGGGGTGGCTTGGTCATCTGCCCAAAAATGTTCCGGGGGACTTGATACTGGTTAGGTTTAAAGATAGGAACATTGCCCCCTACTTGCGATCTATCCAGCCAAAACTTGGAGATGGCTCCATCTGTATTTGGGACCTGCATGACTTTTACCCTGGTCCCCGAGCACCGAATTACAATAACAGCGGGTGAAAAAGGGGGATTCTGTGTATTTTGGGTTTTTATTTAGAATCGCTGATATGCTAAACTATTTTAGTTGGGTCTTAATTCATTTTTCTTTTAACTAGGTAATGCTATGTTGAGTTATTTTTTGCGTGTATGTATTTCTTTGTGTTGCTTTTATGGTCAAACGCCGAATAAAGCTTATTTGATGATGAAATAGCCATCAAAAAATGTCTTTTTTTAAGAACTACATTAGCAGCCATGTAAAAGAAGTGGAACAGTCTTGCAAGCAAAGTGACAGATATAATAGGTATTAGGAGATATATATTTTGCATCCAATTAACGTTTTTTTTAATTTATCATTTTGTTACGGAACTTAACAATGATAAAACTTTTAAAAACCATTGTAAGGTGTTGAGTCATGTTACAATGAACACAACCTTTTCATTAAATACCTTCAGACCCACTACTCTGGTGATCAATGCCATATCTTGATGTGCCCACTACTCAAAGCAAATCCGGTATGTGGGCACATAACATATTATGGTGGCAGAAATTATTGTGCTTACATTAGCTGACACATTTCTTTACCCGGTTCCTTTAGCCAGGCAGTCCCTACAGTATGCAGACAAGAGTAACTTTTATGGAAGAGGTCTATCGTCCACCTATATACTGACAGCTTGAATTGGCTTGATCTGTGAACACAGAGGAAGTTAACCGAAGAGGGATCCATTGCCTCTTTAGTACTAGGAAGACTGAAGCTAAGATTCAAGCTCAGGAAATGTTCTGTTATCCTAGCAAAGCCCTAAAATACTCTCATGAATCCTTGAAATCAAAGAGCACCTCAACGCTGACCCCAAACCTGAATGAATCATTATTGCAATGGGTGCTAACACCACTGCTTTCAATATTTTACAGCATAATATATTGCAGGCAGAAGCAGAAGCGAGGCCCACTCACAATTTTATATTCAATAGATTTTTACCAGCAGTGAAAGCAAGTTAAGACATGTTTTTCCAATGTTGCTCTATGAGTGTGTGATGCATGTAAGATGGAGTGTGTGTGTGTGAGAGAGAGGGTGTGGGTGATAGTGAGTTAGTAAGAGTGAATGAGTGGAAGTAAGTGGCAGTGCTAGGGAGTCAGTGAGAATAAGTGGGAGATAGTGAGTTTGAGTCAGCCTATGGGAGGAAGTGGGAGTGAAAGTGTATTGAGTGTGACAAAAGACAAGAAAGTAGGAGTGAGAGTGAGTGGGAGAAAGAGTTTGGGAGTGGGAGTTCCAGAAAGCGTTAGTGTGTGACTGAGAGACGGAGTGTTGTCGTCAGAGAATGTGTGTGAGTACAGAGCATGCTTGCAAGTGTGTAGTATATCCAGGTATGTGGAGGCACTCACTGCACAATGCTAGTGCCGGCTTACACAATGTCTGAAGAGACACTGGAGTTCGCAAAAAGCAGAGAGGGGCCCCACTTATCCAAAGGGACAGGGCACCAATGTAGATTATTAGTCAAATAAAAAATCATGTTGGGTTTCTACAAGACCATTATCTTTCAAACCATGATGTCTGGGTACCCTATTTAAATTGCATCTTCAATTTAATTTTGAAAGAGGCAAGTATACTACTGTCCTGGAGCACTACAGAGATCATGTCAATCTTCAAGAAGGGCTATAGCGAATCCCAAATTAATTATAGACCTATTAGTCTTATAGATAGACTGCAGAAGGTAGTCTGTAGACAGCTATTGGGCAAACTGCAGGATTGGTGTACAAAGAAATATATCTTGTTTCCACTGCAGGCAGGGTTCAGATCTAAGACGAACACGCTCAACCAAGTTTTTTTTTTATAACATCTTTTGGAAGACTACGCTGATCAACGGGCACTACTTGTATCTAGCCTTTGTTTCGATCTGATTCCAAGAAACAAGCTTTGGGCAGTCCTGAATGACATGGGTCTCCCCCCTAAACTCCAGTCAATTTTGATAAGATAACACCCTCTAATTATGAAATCCAGAGGGGAGTCAGACAGGGGTGAGTTCTAGCTCCAATGCTTTTTTCTCCGTATACTAATGATGCGGTGAACTAGTTGGATGTGAGTCACCAAAACTAGGAGGACAGAGGATCTCTGCCCTCCGATTAGCAGACACACTTTCTATTGTACAAAACACCCCTAGGCCTACAGCAGCAGTGATTTTCTTTTCCGGGCAACTCCGACAGAACTTTGCAAATTTAAAAGAATGATTTGTGAAATGCAGCAGCTGGAAATGAGCAAAGTATATGAATTTTATGCACTTCTGACTTTTATTTTTAAAACCACATGCACCAGGATGAACCACTATTTGGGAGATTGTGTCATTTAACGCTATTAAGCTGAATAACACTAAGTCACAAGGCTACGATATTACAATGACATTAATGGTGAATTGTGGTAAGAGGCGTATCTATTCCTGGTCATGTGTTCACTCAATGAATTGCACTATAATTGCCCACCTGTGATCAAGGCTATTTTAACAGCCAAAACACATAAGGAAAGTGTATGCTGCTTTTACTGGAGAATGGATTGCCAGAAATTATATATTACCTACTGGAGGTCGCCAGTAGGTAGTTATAGTTAGGACCAAGTTTCTTTAGGAAGAGCAGCATTTTTTGTCTTTCTTCTAACTTTGGCCTCGTTTGATGAATCTTCATGAAGTTTCCAAACTAATTCTTTGTTCATATCAACTCCCATGTTTAAAGTTTGAGGGTGATTCGTCAAGGGGGGGCAACAGAAAAGGGGGGTCCCAAAACGTGTTTTCTCAATGCAATTTCCATAGGAAGAAGGGTCTTGGTCTAGAAAGCACGCTTTTGTTTATTTAGGTTTAAAGTATTTTATTGAAGCAGGGTGGGGCAGGACACAATAGGGCAAGGAACAGATAAACCACAGGAGCCGCACAATCAGTGCGCATTATACTGCAAGTACAACAATACAGTTACAACTTTGCAAGAGGCTTAATCCAACTCGAGAGCACAGCTTTCGCACCTGTGGTCACATACAAAGAACTAGGGGGGGGGGGAGGGGGAGGGAAGGAAGGACAGGATAGGGGAAAAGAAGAGAAAATCAGGAGGGGGGGACAAAGAAAAAATAAAGGAAAAGAAAAGGGGGAAAAGAGGAAGGGGAAAAGGGGGAAAAGAAGAAAAAAGGGGAGGGGGGGGTGAAGGGCGGGGAAGCATCCCCGCTCCAAAAACCTACCCAACCAAACAGAACCCCCAACTACCATACCCCAACCCACCCCCTGTACTGTGCCATTATCTACAGCCTCCTCTTCATTCAACTCTCCAATAATCCCCGCTATGCAGTATCGACCCGCCCGTTCAGACAGGTGGGTCCGGAGGCGGCGTCAGCCTTAACAACCTAAGGTATCTGGGGCAGGTGATCTCCCGAAACTCGGAGCATAACAGGCTATGAAAGGGCGCCCACAGTTCTTCAAAGGTATCAGTATCTCCCAGGGCCACTAAGGACATCTTCTCCATTCCAAGGACATGCCATAATCTATGCAGCCAGCCAACTACAGAGGGAAGCGTGGTAGAGCGCCAGTGTACGAGAATATTCTGCATCGCTGACCCCAGCGCAATCGCGATCTGTCTACCCCTCTTAGACCTAAGGGGATACATCAACCCATTTGGTAACCCTAGCAGAACATAGGCAGGGAACCTCGGCAATTCTATCCCAAAGCATTTGTCCACCTCACCCAGGACCTCTTCCCAATAAGGAGCCAGTAGGGGGCATTCCCACAGGATGTGTGTTAGTGTACCAGTGTTGCCACAGTTGCGCCAGCACGTCCCTGGTATTGCCCTGTCCATCTCGTGCAGTTTCTCCGGAGTGCGGTACCAATAGGTCGAGATTTTAGTGAAGGTCTCCGTAAGACCCGTGTGATAGGCCGAGTGACGCGCGCGGAAGGAGATATGTTCCCATTCCTTGTGACTCAACACTCGCCCGAGCTCCCTTTCCCACCGTTCCTGACCAGGGTTGTGAATGTGAAAGGAGGGGGTCTGCAGCATTTTATACAGGTCTGAGATCAGTTTAGCGTCCGACGTGCGAGTGATTAACCAGCGCTCATACGCCGTGATTTCCCGGTGTGCCACATCGCGCACCTGGGGTTGTAATGCCCAATGACGTGCCTGCATGTACCGCATGCGCTCTGCTTCTGGGAGGCCATACTCCCGCCTCAAGTCCTGGAAGGGGACAACTCCCTCAGGGCTGTACAAGTGATACAAAGTGCAGCAGCAGGCCGCCCGCCAGCGCTCAAAAGCACCCTGCTCCATCCCGGGGCCAAAGTCCGGGTTGCCAATGAGCGGCGTAAAGGGAGAGGGGAAGGTAGTGAGCTCGTACCTGGCAGCCACCGAGTCCCACGTCCGGAGCGGGACCCGCATAGAGGTTAGGGGGTCGATGGGCTCGCTTCAAGAATGGTATTTCCTGTAGCGTTCTACCCGCCACTGCCTGATCCTGGAACAGCCAGTGCTTGTCAGACTCCCACCGGCTCCATTCCACCAGATAGCGGAGTTGGGCGGCCTGGAAATATTTCCGCAAGTCCGGTATCCCCAGCCCCCCAGATTCGGGAGTCAGCATAGCGATACTCCTCTTGATCCTCGGCCTGCGGCCCTGCCATACGAACCGCGCAGTGGCAGTCTGTGTCTCCGCAAGCCACCCCGCGGGGGGCTGGAGCGGCAACGCTCTGAAAAGGTAAAGCACCTGAGGCAGGAGGGTCATCTTCACCGCGGCCACCCTACCCAGTAGCGACAACGTACCCTTATCCCACCGGCCTAATTCCTCCCTGATTTTCGTGCCCAAAGCCGCATAATTGGCCGTGACCATCTCCGGGAGGGAGGGCGCCAACAGGATCCCCAAGTACGGGATCCGGTCCTTGGACCAGCTCAGAGGGTAAAGCCTCTGTAATTCCGCTCTAGTGGCGTTAGTAAGCGAGATGTCAAGGGCAGCCGACTTCCCCAGGTTCACCTTGAAGCCCGCCACGGCAGCGAATAAGTTCAGTTCCTCTACGCAAGCCGGCAGCGACCTCCGCGGGTCATCTAGCGTCAGAATGACATCATCCGCGTACAGGCTGATCGCATGATGGAATTCACCCATCTTGACACCGACAATATCGGGGTTCTGCCTAACCCTCTGGGCAAATGGCTCCATGTACAGGGCAAAGAGCAAAGGGGATAGTGGGCACCCCTGTCGCGTACCCCGTTCAATGGGAAAGGGTCGAGAGCTGCCTCCGTTCACTCAGACCACTGCAGAGGGGAACCGGTAACAATTGAAGATCAGATGACGGAACTTCTCCCCAATCCCGAATTTGCACAGGACCTTCTCTAAGTAGGGCCAGTGCACCCTGTCGAAAGCCTTCTCCGCGTCTATGGACAGGAGCATCCTCTCCCCGGGGATCCTGGAAGCCTTCTCAAGGATGTGGGTCACCCTCTTTGTGTTGTCTACTGTTTGCCTACCAGGCACAAAGCCCGCTTGGTCCGAATCGACCATGCCCGGGAGGTGCAACGCCAGGCGTGCAGCTAATATACTGGTGAACACCTTCAAATCCGTGTTCAGCAGCGAGATAGGACGGTAGGACCCACAGGCGGTCCTGTCCTTGCCCGGCTTCGGGATCACGGAAACCGTAGCCTGGAGAAATTCCGAGGGGATGGCACCCGGCTCCACAAAGGAGTTGAAAAGGCGGGTCAGTAGAGGCGCCAACTCCTGACAGAAGGTTCTGTAAAACAAAGGGATAAAGCCATCCGGACCTGGGGCCTTGCCCAATTTGAGCCGGGATATCGCTGTGATCACTTCCTCGACACGGATATCACGCTCCAGGTACCGAGCCTGATCCAGTGTCAACGAAGGGAGCGGTACTGAGTCCAGATAGTCCTCCTCAGCCTGGGCCAGGGGGGCATCCCCGGTGTAGAGATCAGCATAAAAGCTGCGAAAGACGTCTGCTATCTGCTCGTCAGCCGTGACCATACCTCCGGTTGGGTCAACTAATTCCTTCACTCGGTGCTGCTGGTGTCGCACCCTGAGTTTGTTGGCCAAGAGCCGCCCGCACCGGTCGCCCCCTGTGTAATATTTGTGTTTCAGGCGGAGCATCGCATACTCCGCCCGGTCCGTATCAAGGGCTGCCAAGAGTTTCCGTGCCGCCTTCAACCGCCTCCAAACCCTGGGTGCCCCCGTCCTGTGATGAACCTGTTCCAGCTCCCTCACCTGCTGGGTGAGCTCATCCCTCATGAGCTGTCTGTCCCTATTCTCGGCCGAGGAGATCGCTATAAATTCGCCCCGGAGCACCGCCTTCAGGGCTGCCCACTGTGTCGCACGCGAAGTGTCCTCATTATCATTCACGGTCTGAAAATCCAAGATGGCCGCCCGGATCTGGTCCACCACCGATCGCCTGTGCAATAGCGTGTCTCGAAGCCGCCAGACCCCCCTAGGCCGAACCGCCGGCGGCAGAGTGAAAGCGCCCTCCACCGGAGCGTGGTCGGAAAGAGAGAGGACCCCCATATCTGCATTCGAAGCCAGAAGGAGCATTGGGCCCGACACAAGTAGATGGTCCAGTCGGGCATAGGATCTGTGGGCATGTGAGAAATAGGAGTATGCGCGGGTGGTAGGGTGAAGGTGACGCCACATGTCATGCAAGTCCAGCTCCTCAACTCGAGTGCGAATCGAGCCCGTAAGCTCACCCAACTGGTGGCGCCGCTGCACAGACCTGTCCATTGCCGCATCGAAAACCAAGTTCAAATCACCCCCCAACACTATGTGCCTATCAGAGGTGGATGCCACATCCTCCAAAGCCCTGTGTAAGAATTGGTCCTGATGATCATTGGGGCAGTAGATGGTGCCAACAGTCAGTGCTAAACCCCCCATCTTGATCTTATATACCAGAAGTCTCCCTTTCTGCTCTGCTACCTTGCACACGACCTCTCCCCTGAACCCCCTAGAAAACAAGATCGCCACCCCTGCCGTCTTGGAGGCGCTAGAGGAGAACAACTGCGTGGGGAACTTGGGGGTACGCATTCTCGGGCAGTCCTTAGCTAACAAATGGGTCTCCTGCAACAGGCAGATATCCGCCTATGAGTTTTCCAACAAGGATAACACCGCCCGCCTCTTAACCGGATTATTCAGCCCTTTTACATTGAGAGTGAGCACTTTAAGAGCCATCAAGGAGGGGAATCAGTGGGGCACATATCAAAAAGCAAAGCCCAGCAGGCAAACACAGAAGGCACCACTCGAGGCCTCAAAAAAGAGCAATTATGAACAGTCCACAGGCACAGTACAGTCCCCAAACCCCTACACCCCACAACTAGAAAGGCCCCCCTACCCCCCGAAATCCCACACAACCAAATCTACACCACCCCCCGCAACAAGCCCCCCCTCTAGGCCCCAGAATCAAAACATCCACCCGCCAGTCCCTTTTCCACACCCCACTTCTCAAACTTTGCAAAAAAGACATTGTCCCAGTCCGGTCCGGAACAGACAAGACCGTGGTAAATCAGCCTAGTGGACGTCCAGCCACCACCTCCAGCACTCGCCATTCCTCCCCGCCCCCCCCCCCGAATCCCTGCACCTGCAAAGGAAACAAGCTAGAGTAGACTCCCCCCGGAGTGAGTTCAGGCCGTCAAGGCCACTTCGCCGTTTGCCGCCACTCTGGAGGCCTCCTGGATGGCGGCCGCCATGTCCGCCCGGATCGTGGGCGAGCCCGGTCGCTCCGACGGAGGAGAGCCCCCCTCTCCCACCTGCTGCCATCCGTCACGAGTGCTTTGCCTCCCCAGCGGAGCCGGGGTATCCGTGTCCGATGCTGTGAGGCCCAGCACCGCGCAGACATCTTGGAGGGACCGGAGTTGGTGCAAAACGCCGTTCCATCTAAAAATCAGGCGGAAAGGGTGCCCCCAAGAGTACTGTGTCCCTCGCTCCCGAAGGAAGTCAGTAGCGATTTTGAATGATTTCCTCTTCTGCAGCGTGACCGCGGATAAGTCCTGAAACAGGGTCACAGGGTGGTCCCGGAATCGGAAAGATTGCTGCCCTCGTGCTTCTCGTAGGATCCGCTCCTTCAGGGGAAAGTCCGGGAGGAAAGCCAGAATGTCCAGGGCGGGCGCCGTGGCTCTGCGGGGGCGACCCACCCGATGTGCTCGGTCTATGCGGATCCGAAATTCTTCCGACTCCCCCAGAATCGCACGAAAGAGGGCCACCAGGTATGCAGTCACATCTTCACCCTCCTCGCCGGACGGCACTCCGCGGACCCGTATGTTATTCCGCCTGGACCGATTTTCAAGGTCATCGGCGTGGGCCTGCAATTCAATCTGTTGTTCCCGCAGCCGCAGGACCTCCTGTTGCAGCTGGGTGATCTCCTCATCCCTGGAGTGACCCGCTTCCTCCACCGTGTTCACACGTTCCCCTAGGGAGTCCATCTCTCTCCTCACTTCACGGACCTCCCCGGCCACCTCACGCTTGAGCGTTTGAAAGTCCTCCCGTAGGGAGCTGAAGAGCGACTCAAGAAATGATCTCGTCACTGGGGGTTCTCCGCCATCTGCACCCCTGGCCGGGGCTGGGGAGGTCGTGGTGGGTTGGGTTCCCCCACTGCGTAGGGCGCCGCGGCCCAGCATGTCCGGCAAGGTTCGGTCGCCCCTTCTCTGTCCCCTAGCGTTCGACATTTCAGCTGAGTAGAGGACGTTGAGGCTTACTGTCCAGCAAAGTGAACCGCCGTACCGGCGCGGCTACACACCAGCCGGGGGTAGCGCCACACAAAGAGCACTAAGAAGACCGATCTGCCAGGCCGGAGTTCACAAAATGGCCGCCCTGCGATATCGAGAGGCCAACGCCCAAGATGGAGGTCCCTTCTCCGTCCCTGGTCCGGGATCCACAACTCCGGCCGGTGGGCAAACTCGTGGTGCGATGGTCGCCGGGGCCCTCAAGTCCAGGGGGAGATCCGCTCCAGAAGCCCAGTTCCACTGCTCCACCACCGACAGCTGGCCGGAGCGGCCTCTCAATACAAGCCCCCTCAAGCCGCGGGCCGGCGTAGCAAGACAATGCCGGCTCCGCCTCCGCCCTTCACCTCCGCTCAGCTCCGCTCCGTACCACCGCCGTTGGGCAACTCCGTTCCGCTCGCGAAGCCGCCACCGACTCCCACTCCGACAGTACACGCACTGCTGCGGGCTTCACACACAGGAGGCAGAGTGCTCCGTCAGGCTCCGAGGGTTGGGAGACTCGCGGCTTCCGGCTCACACACAGTCCATGCAGCGGGCCTCGACCCAGGCTTCACCGGTCAGAATCGCACCCCCGACGGTGCAACCAGGCTCAGCAGTCGCTCCACACCTCTACCGGGGGCACCAGGGTCATTCGCCGCGTGATCCGGGGGGGAATCAGCGGTTACGAGCGGTGCAGGAATTCAGGGGTCCGAAAGCCCTCGGCGAGTGCGACCTCTCAGCCCGCCATCTTGGCCACGCCCCCGCTTTTGTTTATTTAGTGTAAATCCGTTGAGTAGTTTTGGAGAAGTATTGAAATTTACAGATTACCCATTAATGATAACAAAAGATTTAGTTCCATCCAACTGCAATCGCAGGCTTAAATGGAATAGGGTGTCCTGTCAGGAAGACAGTCTACTCTGTATTAAAAACCTGGTGGAACAAGAAACCAAGGAACTTGTATCCAAAATCTGTGCTCAACAAGTCAACCCAAACTTCTGCCTTCGAGATTCTTATAAGAGGAAAATTGCCTCCTTTTTCATAATAAAAAATAAAGGGGGACTAAAAAATAAGAATCCAACAAAAGCTACTACCTTATGGTACATGGTACAATGTAGGGAAAAGAGAAGGCCATAGCAAATGCTATTAGGAAAAAGGATACCATGGCTGTCCGGTTGGCTAGAAGAGAATATCATTTGTGTATCAAGAGGGCCAAGAGGGAATGGGAGGAGGAATATTGGCAGGAACGTAGGGTGCTAGCCAGCTCAAAAAACACAACTTTGTTTTGGAACTTGCTAAACAAATTAGACAGAGTAGGTACGGAGCCCCTCGCCAACCATATAACCGAACAGCAATGGCACTCACATTTCACAAATTTGTATTATGGTGAAGATGAGGCAGACCCATTTGGTAGGGCACAAGTTAACTACAGTAATGAGGGGTCTGCACCAGTAGAACCATTCACAATCCGGGAAGTTCAGGATGCTATTAAGAATATAATCCCCGCAAAAGCGGCAGGCCCAGATGGGCTACAGGCGATTTATTTATACATGATCCCAAGTTATGGTCGGATTTTATTGCCCCCCTTATGAATCTAATTCTTAACGGTCATTCTGTGCCCGACTCCTGGAAGGGTGCGGAAGTGGTCACCTTACACAAGAAAGGTGGCAGGGAGGACCCTGCCAACTACAGACCGATTAGCTTAATCGATGCTATGCACAAAAGTAGTTGGCAGGGTCATTGTAAATAGAATGGATAGTTGGATAGAGGAGGGGAATATTCTATCCCACTTCCTGATGCGGTTCCGTAAAAATTTTGGTGCAATGGACCAGGTTTTTAGGTTCTGGGCAATATACTGGAAAACAGTAACTATTATGAAGGGCAATCTTTATTTGGCCTTTATAGACCTTAAAAGTGCATTCGACTTGGTCCCTCGTGACAAACTCTGGAGGGTGTTGCAGGACATGGGGTTCCCTGGTTACCTCCTGGAGATGATAGTCAAACTCCATGAGGGCAGTTATGCCAGGATTAGATGAGGTAGGCAGGGGCAGCTAACAGGGAGGGTGTCTGTAAACAAGGGGGGAATGCCAGGGCTGTGTGTTGGCCCCTCCGACATTGTTCTCCCTCTTTATTAATGGGGTGGCAGACAATTTGAGGGAGTGCAATGCCGATGCCCCAGTCCTGGCAGGGGAGAAAACACCAACTCTCCTCTTTGCGGATGACACCCTCCTGCTGGCCAAAACCCCATCTGGACTACAAAAACTATTGGAAGTATATATCGAAGAAAATTAGTATCACTCTTGATGGTTCATCTCTTGAGGTGGTTATGGATTTTAACTACCTGGGGATCAGAATCAATAGCAGAATGAAGTGGGATTCCCATGTGGCTAAAATGCTGTTAAACCTCAAGAGTGTCTCAGGTGCTATTCTTAGGAGCCAGCGGAAGTCAGTGAGTAGACCAATTGCCCCGGCTCTTGCTGTTTATGAGCGGAGGGCGCTGCCCTCTGCGACCTATGGGGCAGAACTATGGAGATGTGAAAATGTCCCAGATTTGGTAAGAGAAGAAAAAACATTTTAAGGGACTTAGTTTCCCTACCTACCTCAACTCAACTTAAACCCCTTTTTCATGACATGGCCAAACGTTCTATCCATGATATAGTTAACCTCCGACCCCTGCTGTTTTGGGTGTGCCTGAGGAGGACCCCAGAAGTAGCAAACCATGCTCTGGTTATGAATGAACTTATTGCTTTGAATAGTGCGAATAAAATTCAATTGGTTATAAAATTGGGACTGGCTGAATTTTGGATCTCTCAGAAGCCCCCGCCTAAACAAGTAATTAAGAAAATCTACTGGGATTGGGTAGATGCGATGGAGAAGAAGAACCAGAAATGGGGTTTACTGACCACCCAGTTCTTAGATCATAAGCCCACTAGGAAGTTGGAACCATTTTTGGATTTCATTAAAATACCATGAGATAGATCGATCTTCCTAAAAATGAGGTACGGGACATTACCCCTTAACAAATTTACAGAAAGATGGAAAGGATCAAGGGCCACAAATAGCACTTCCCCTTGTTGCCCGTGCAAATCAGAAGCGTTTCCCCATTTCTTGTTTGGTTGTATGGCTTATAAGAGGGCTAGGCTGAGATGGCTGAAACCAGTGTGTATAGAAATGGGGGTCAGAGATTTCCGGGTTGCCCTACGCATCTTTACAACTGATACAACATCCCTTCTTACTGTATGTGGAGTGGCAAAATTTGTATCATGTGCCTGGCTTATCCGTACTAGGATCTTAAATACCAACAAAGTATAGATTTTACTTTATATTGTTATTAATTCATATCTATTTTTATACTGTTGTACTTTTGTATTGTCATCAAACTCTTTATATAACTGTAAATAATATTTTATTGTCTTTTAATGTATGAATTACACACTTCTATCAATATGCTTTTATGATATGACAATATCGAATAAACTATTAAACAAATGAAATTCACAGATATCGATATTTGGAAATTCTGACATCTGATTGGCTGAGGCGTTACGAGGAGTTACGAGTAACCCTGGGCGTAGTTTGCGTAGTCGCACTATGCAAATCTGCGTGAAGTTGTCATTGCACTACACGAGCTACATGTAGCTTCATGAGCGTGCTTAGTTGCTTGTCGTGCCCGTTTGCGAATGCGTTTTTCTTGATCGGGAGCTCATTGTGCGTGTTCGGGGCGCTGTTTGCGTTTAAAGGATTTATTTGTTTCACAGCACTCATTAATGTTTGTCTCTATCTTTTTTATATCTTACATAATCAGCACCACCCAGGGGCAAGAAGACGAGTTCCGAGTTGGTGGGACAACCACCAAAGGACCACTCCTCTACCGATGGCCCTGCTGCTGGCCCCAGTAAGTCCTCCAGTGGTTAATATTAACAATTATATGTCCCTAACTTTTACTGCACCTTATTTTTTCCGAACTATTAATTATGGTTCCACTTCCTAATTCAAATTTTTACAAAAGCTTCTTTGACCTTGACTATCTGTTTCCAAATTCTGGTTATCCCTATCTCTAAGTTCCTTCTAACTGCCTCTGCTACGAATCTCTGTACTACTACTATTAGTATGTCTGTAGCTAAGCTTGCCCAGTTGGCCATTCTTCATTTAAGGTTTTCTTTTGAATAAAACTCAGATTGACCAATAGCTCTAGCCACTGGGTCCTGCCCTTTGGGTTGTCCTCTTCTAGCCTTCTTAATCTTGAGGCTTTGACAATTTCCACCAACAAAATGGCCAACCAGATATTTGACTAGTATATGTGATAGGATAATACAGAAATACTACTACTGTTGTGGGGATTCTGCACAGCCACATGCAGAACTATGCTGCACAAGAAAATAGGATGTTGGTGATGGGAGATTGGACCTTACTCACACCTCAGTCAGAACCCACAATCCCCTGACCGACTAGCTATAGTGTCTCTTTAGGTCCTGAACCCTGACACAAAGATACCCAATGATTACACAACTGAGAACATAACACCCTTTCGCTCACTCACTCGTGTAAGTCCACCCCCTACACCAAATACCACAGAGTCTTTGTGTAAGTTCAAAAGGTGTATTTATTTTCAAATAACAAGCTCTGTATGTTGTTCTATGAAATTACTACAGCCCGCTCCAACAGCAAAATGCATAAGATTAAAACAGTAAACATTTGTTACAAGTGCATAATAGAAGACAAAAGATCTGTATGAATTCCGGGAGACCCCTCACTGTAGAACGTAGAAATACTGGTTTGATGCATTATAAGCTCTGCAAATCTCTGGTTTGTAGAAGGGAATCTTCTGTCTATTAGGAGAAAATGGTGCGCGTTACAGTATAATGCAATTATGCAAGCATTTCGTAGTGATGCCAAAAAGTGTAACATGTTATGGCTAAGCAATACGGACTAACCGAACTCCATAACAAAGTGGCTTGCTTTTTCGACATCTTCACTTGTACTCAAAACCCATGTGGCCTCAAAGGCGCCTTACTGCACAACAAGCTGCAAGGTAACATGTGCAAAAGAGTACACATGAATCTAAAATGGTTACATGACTCAGGCTAACTTTCAAAAGAGTAGAGGAGGACTAGAGATGACCCTTGGGACCATATCACTACTAGTGTCTGTCTACTGACTCTACTCTAGTACCCGATTTGGACTAGTGATGATGTATGTTGTATATGTTGTATTAACTTTTTTCAATCTTCCTAGTGAAAACGAATAAAAAAGGGGGAGGTGTACAGGCATCTAAAAATGTTTAAGGTTTTTTCTAGGCGTACTACCAACAACCATTGCCGGCAGAGCCAGCGGCAATGGTGATGCGGCCATTCCGGAGGGGGCAGGAGAAGATGCAGTACCTGCAGGAGCTTCTGGGGGAGCCAGCAGCAGTGGTGGGCGGTGGTAAGTTATATTAATTACCTATTGACATTACTACTAGCTGGAAGGGTGTTCACTTCACTCACTGTACTGTGAGACTTATTAAGTATGAAGTTGTAGTGAACATTATACAACGGTTGAAGAAGACAACCTTCACATAGCATTAGCAACAGCATTACCAGCGTGAGTTGAGTAACCAATGACCTCTTCTATCTGACTCTAACACAGCTGTGAAAGTTTTATGGAGAAGACTAAAAGTCAGATCAGATGACCTTGATGGATGTGTTGAACAAAAAGGGAAAGAAGGGTGGAAGGAGGAAGGACAGGCGAGATGTGATATGACTGGTAGAGAAGGATATGTTGGAAGCATGCATAGGTGGATGATAGGAATCAGATCAGATGCATGGGATGTTGAAGGATGAGTGGAAGGTGAAAGAAGATGCCTGCCTCAGTGGGCGACACAGTATGGGTGGATACTAGATAGCAAGAATCATCAGCTGGGTTTATGGGTCAAACTCAAAGCCGAGGCGAGCAAGGAAGGAGCGGACGCATGGGTGGTTGTTGGTGAAATCAACTAATGTTTGTTAGGAGATATATAAAAAAGAATGATAGACATTTACTTTTAATGGATGGATGCCTGGATGTATTCATCATCATAGACAGCATAGGTGGAGACTGTCACTAGATGCAGAGTCTTACTTTGTAGAGAATGTAAAAGAAGCTGCGCCAGAGTAGCAAAGCAGAGGGGAATATAAGTAGCATTTTGAGAATACAGTTGACTCACAGTAGTTTGCAAGCACATCATCTATATATATATATTATCAAGCACCTTCCTCCGACTCCGAGGAGCACTCCCTACCTCTGTTAATTTATTTTCGATTGTGTCAGCCAGCCTGCAAAGGGTGGCCTATCTGTTGGTTACACAATCAATGAAAACAAAGTACCTCATGCAGTAGCGGTCGGTGGTGGGAGTGCTGGTGGGCGGTGATGTGGGGAGGGGGAGGGCCAGGGTGAGGGGTAGTAAATATGGATTACGGCCAAATACAGGTAAGTAAACATAGATATATAATAATAATCTGCCTTTTTGTAGTAGACAGGGCAGAGTGAAAGTGAAATTGAGCAATTGCCCTTTAAGTATTGTCAGTGCCATCTGTAATAGAAAAATACGAGCTTCCCCACCTGCAGATAGTAGTAAATAAAAGTAACGGTAGTCCGCATCATGACTCATATGTTTGTCTTGGGTGCAAGCTTAGCTAACTGAGCTGGCATGTCGGCTAAAACAAGGTTATGTAATTTAGCTAAACTAGAGATAAGAAAAAGACTAGTGTTCTGTGTACTGGAGTCCATAGTGCTAGTATAATCCCTGAAAAACTAGATTTACTGTGCCACTATGTGTTGAATTAATTTTGTGTTACTGTTTTGCTAAGAGTATTGGTTACAATTCTTTCTCTTTCTTGACATAGATCCTCCTTCACAACTAGAAAAACCCACATGGAAGGAGTTGGCAGCCAGAACCCGGCAACGGAAGTTGGAGGCCATCTGGCTCAGGCAGAGGAGGAGGAGGCGGAGGCGACAGCAACTGCAGCCTCCTCCAATGCCCTGGGCCCCAGCCAAGCCCCGCCTCTAGTGGTACGATGCAGCGGTAAGGCAGCCACCCACCGCTGCACTTTTGCAAGCACTGCTGCCCCGCAGCCAGGATGCAAGTGCAACTGGCATGGCTAGAGGAGCAGCTAGAGGAGCGTGTTAAGATCATGGTGGAGAAACACCTTAAAGCCCGCAGAATCTATGGACCCCGTAGCATTGCCCCTTTTTTATTACTTTTATTGGTGGGTGGGAATTGGGTGTTGAGGTTTATAGGCATTGTTTGGAATTTTTTCATTTTGGACATTGGTTGGGGTTAGGGAGAGGGGTGGGTCAGGTGCGAGTTAGTTTATTTTTTTAGGGTAATTGATTATATTTATTTATAGTTACACATACGATGTTAATGTTTTGTGGGGGGTTATTGTTTTATGAATTTATTTATGTCACATGGTTTCCTTGCTGCTGCAGGGAAGCAGCCAGTGTTGAATTTAAATAATCTGCCAATTTTATAACACACAGATAGATGCGGTACCCCTCACTGAGTTATTATTTTTCCTACTAGTACTGTCAGTCTCTCTTCCTAGTCCATTATACCTCCCACCAAACTTATCTTGCCTGTGATTGATGATGATTAAGTTCGACACAGAGATGGCTGCATGGTTTCCCAAGAGAATGGAGAAGATGCCATGGTTGTGGTGGTAGTAGACACTGGCACTAGCATTTGCAAACAAAAAAAAGAGATAGTCACTTGCCTGAGAGAGACTGTGGGAGGAGTAGTAGAACGAAGTAAAGTACAGTACAGAAGAAGACTTCCAAACAAACAATATTGCAGCTGCTAAAATAAAATAAAACATAATGGTGGCGGGGACAGCCTAGTACAAGAAGTTATAAACTGTAGTTGTGTCGAGAGAGTCCCTTAAAACAATCGTAATTTGTCAACTTTACTGCTGTGTGGTAGGATGTTGATGATGAATCCAATCAATGCCGGCAATTAATTATGATGTATTAGGAGGGTCCCTTGGGAAAAAAAATTGCCTTGTACATAGACTGAGCAAGGATGGGCCAGCAGAAAAAGATCCTCGCCCTGCCTTGAAATTAAATTAGTGTTGCTTTCACCACATCTGCCCCAGCAAGCGTGTAATCAATTGTTTATGTTCATTTAAGGTAGTCACAACATCACACCTCAATATAATTCCAACAGCACGGGGGAAGAGGGTTAGGGTTTGAATAATGGATGGGAAAGGGGTTTGGGGAAAGGTTTGACAAAGAAAAACAGTACGCATGGACACAACAAAAGTAAAACACAATCTTGGAAGACGACCATGATCCATTATCCAATAAATCTATAAAGGGAGAAAAAGGAAATGCATGCATGATGATAAAGGTGACTTGATGGTTAACGAGTAGTACTTACTAACTACTACTATACAATTAGACAGTACAGGGCATCAGTATTATTAATATGAAATTTGCCTTGCCTGTATGCCCTCAGAGAGACCCAAATTACATGCTGTACCGGGCTTACTTTTAAAGCTAGCAAAGAAAATTTAAAAATAGTTGGATGAATCAATTAGCAAACAAACAAACAACAACACACAGTCATAATGATTGAAGAGAAAAAAGGAATCAAATTAATTAAAAGACAAATGATGAATGATACTAAAGTTACTATATTATCCAGGTCCAATTGTGGAGTTGCATCTCGCCATATATCTTGGTCCTCCCTTCCATGGACACTCTGCACATCATTCTTGGGTACCACTGCCTGCCTGATGCGGATTGGTATGGTAAGTGTGAGTTGTTTCTCCCAGTATAGCACAGGCTAAAGGCCGGCCTGTAAGTGTAGATGGAAAAACAAAAGGGGTATTGAAAAATAAATGAATTAAAAAAAAGCATCAATTACGGTGAGTGCCAGAAGACAAGACTCTTGAGAGAACACTTTCAGACTAAGGCGGCTTGGATACATTGTGTCTATTCTATTTACAGCATTAAGCTACAACAACAACAGGACAGGAGCCAGCACAGAACAGGCACACGACACCGGGCCATGACCCAACCTCCATTTACCTTAAATGTTGACAGAGCCAGACAACAGGCATATACAGCAACCTAGCATTTTCCAAATCAAGTGACTAAATCAATGCGCCACTGTCAGTCATACCACTACACTCGACTCCACCACTACACGGACAGTAGCCTAGGTCTGCTGTGGTTCTTGTTGAATTATTGTGTTTACCTTTAATGCCAGTTCATGAAACACAGGTATTCCATTAATTATCTCCGATCCAACTGACTGACTGCGTGCAAAAATAGGATAGTCATCATCATGGTGTGGAACGTGTACGTGTTGTCCAACACCAACTCAGTCTGTAGTGACTCCGATTAAGTCCATATTGCGTATTAAAAATTTGCAACGGATATTGACCTGCAGTAGTAGGAGTACAATGTGGTAATTAAACAACAAGGAAACATTGACTCTCACTTGAGTCACTTTTACTTTGTAGATTAACTAGTATAGTTCGACTTCATGCACATTCGCTCAGAGTCAGCAAGCATCCAATGCAATGCATGCCATCATTCATTAATCATTACCTGCCTTGCTCTTCTCTTTGGCTGTCAGATCAGATGCCTTGCCTTCTGATAGTTATGAGTTTACTTTTGGATGCCTGCTCAAGTTCTGATAGTGAAGAATTGTAGATGCCTGCAGATAGAGGTGGTAGCCCTAGGACAGTGATGAGTTTCGGCTTGGAAACAAAACAGAAGATAGCTATAATCACATTCTCCTCTTATGGAGGGACTGTTAAGGCAACATTTATTGTACTATTCTCCATCTCCATCCAATGTCTGGCTTGATAGAAATGTATTTAGGGCGAGTCAGGAAGATGGAGCAGGACTCTGAGGAGTGGGGTGGACAGTTAAATGCACAGACGTGCGACTCCAATAGGGAAATAAAAATAGGAGCCGATGGTGATGGATTTATTGTGATTTGATTTGAAGACGCTGCATCAAACGTCGGTTCCTCGCGTTGCTGAAGCCACTGGAAAATTAAGGAAGATCGTGTGACTTGAGCCACTTCCGAGACGCATATTATATTCTTTCCATATATCTTTCTGGGCGGACACAGTGAAGATATTAAGATTTCTCTAGACTTGAGCCGAGACGGTGGCACCAACCCCACCCTCCTGGGTGGTAGTGTGGGTTGGCTAATAAAATTTGCCCTAGATTGGGCCAGGGCCTTGAAGACTAGAGTACCCATGTCCTGATGAAGCCTATATCATCTGGCTGAAACGCGACCGCGACTGCGTCGACACCTTTGGCTTTGAACGGAGTCCCTTAGTTAAATTCAAGAAAGATTTGATTTTCTCATTGATGCACCTACACAAATATAGGCTGGGTATATGTATTAACCCCCTGGTGCTGATTGTTTGGGACTACCTTTTAGTTGTATACTCCACTATACTTTAAGAGGAGGTACATATGTAAATTGGTGTGTATATAGATAATTGTATATATTTTTTGTCTTGAGGGTACATAGAAGTGTTTTTGATATTGTATATGTTTTTTATATTTGTATAGAATGTACATGTAATGTGTTGTATATAAACTGTGTTCTGTTGTGCCTCTCTGGCTGTCCGCCCGTATATGTGTATATGAACTCATATATATTCTTCCTTGATTTAATTTGTTAATCACAAGATAATTAATTATTTCTTGTTTGATAATTAAAAGTGGATTGATCCCTTCAGTACCATTTTTCTCTACTTTACCATCCTTGGATGTCTCCTGCTCAGGTACGTGAGGGTGAGGTGGGCAGAACCCCTAACCATTTTTTCTAGTCAGAAAGACAGATACACACACAAATAAGGGAAGGAAGAAAGTAACAATTTGAAAGCCTATTTGTCAGGGAAGAGGAGCTTGTCCTCAAACTCTGGTGGTGAGGACAGAAGTAGGTCATGTAACCCACTACTTATGTCATCAAAGGCGCTCTCCTCTTCCTGCTGTGATTCACGTATTTTGTACATCAGTGGTATGAAGTGCTGATTAATTTTGATCATGGTTAACCTCTCCACACTTTTGGGCGAGAGACTGGTCCTTTTCACAGTTACAATGGCACCAGCAGCACTGAAAACACGCTGAGAAGAGACACTTGTGACAGGGCAAGCCAGATACTTTGGGCTAGATGTAGGTAATTGACATTTACAGATTTGAAAATAACGAATTTTACTGATTTGGTATTTTTGAATGGGTAAATGCTATGTAGATAATTTTTCGGTAAAAAATACTGAATCGTTAAGATTCGGTATTTACCGAATCAGTAATTACCGATTCGGTATTTGCCATTCATTCCTATGGGCATGGAGGCCCATAGGAATGAATGTCAATTACCGAATCGGTAAATACTGATTCGGTAAAATTGGGAAAAAGTCAAGGGTGGCAGGGTGACACTTTGACATTATGTTGCACCCCTAGTTCGTGCGTGTGTGCACATGTGGCACATATACATGCCCTAAGGTCATGTATGTCTGTCACATGGCACAGGTGTAAATGCACATGTTTGCATTTACATAGGATTTGTTATTACCACCAACTAATAGTTGGTGGTATATAACGAATCCTTTAAGCCCAGAAGCACTGTTTGAAGTGCTTCCTACATTTCATTTACTTATTCGGTAAATACCGAATCGGTAAATACCGATCGTTATTTACCGAATTGGTAAATATGGCGCCTACATAGGAAAAATCTATTACCGGTCGGTAACCGCTGATTTCGGCCGTTACCGACAGGTAATAGGCCACCTACATCTGGTCCTTAATCTGAGGCCTGCTGACCACTGGCCATTGGCTTTTTTTCCCATACCAATACACCAATGTGCTTTGTTCCATGAACACCTCTGTTGTGTCATCCATATAGGCCTGGACCATCCGCTCAATGACCAGGGGTGCTCAGATTTGCTTGGCCTCTTTTGCCTTTGCATCAGTAATGGACTTACCAAACCATTTACATAGAAACCAATCCGATGCCGTTTTTTTTTTATGTGGCTGATGATCCTGTTGGTGGTGTTGTTGATGTACTTATTGGTAGTGTTGGTGACGGCTATGAGGCAAACGCACTGGTCTGAAGTAGAACTGGACTCTGGATGCGCTGTAGCACTTGTTCTGTCATGGGGTGTTGGGCCTCTAATTAAGAGCTATTCGTTTTTTAAATCAGTTGCTTCCTTAGCTATCAAAGTTTTGTACTTGGCAACATCCACTTCTGAAAAAGGAATTACTGCATTAATGTTCAGAAATTATTTGTACAGTGGATCCAAAATTGTGGCAGTAATGTAATGTCGATGTGACACAATGTTATTTTGAATCCCTGTATTTTCAGATAAGCAAACGGCTAAGGTGTCCACCAAATAATATGCATCTACTTTGTCATCCACACCTGTGTATGTTTCAGACACCTTCTTTAGCTGTTGCTCTAGCATGTCCAACAATTGGATAGCATGGC
Organism: Lissotriton vulgaris; assembly: GCF_964263255.1. Lineage (NCBI taxonomy): Eukaryota > Metazoa > Chordata > Amphibia > Caudata > Salamandridae > Lissotriton > Lissotriton vulgaris. The sequence continues at coordinate 496,442,862 of NC_141697.1, read as the reverse complement.
CCATAGTACAGTCCTCTCTGCTGACTTCACGTGTGAAGACCTCAAAAGGAAGTAGCATCTCTGTCAGGCATTTAACAAGGTCCCATTGGCCCATCTCAACAGTCATGCCTTTCACAGTAGGACTAGGATCCGCTAATCCTTTTATGAAATAAGCATTAAGTGGTATGTACTGCTGAAACAGATGATCAAGCATGTAATAAGTTGAGTTCCAAGGTGTTAGCACCTCCTGGATGAGTGCTTTGACTGGCAATTTATTCTCACGTTGCATGACCCTCAGCTCTTTCCGGGCTTTAAAAGAATGGTTGAAATGTGTACATATTCTTCTGCAGGTGGTCAGTAAGTTGCTGACTTTGCTTTCATTTTTCAGAAAGTCTTGAACAACAATGTTAATGCAGTGTGTCAAACACGGGACCCTGAAATAGCCACCATTTTTCATGGCCCTAACTACATTACTGCCATTTTCCTTGGCAACAAAACCAATGTTAAGCCCTCTTGTTCGTTGCCACTCAAAGACCTTGCTGTTAAACTCATCCAAAATGTTTGCAGCAGTATGAGATTTCTCCATAGCAAACATGGCTACAGTTGCATGTTTGCGAGGGTCATTATAAATCTCAGTAGTGTCAACACCTGCAGATATCTAATCTTTAACACCCGAAAAAGAGATCCATTGTGCAGTGATGCACATGTAATCAGTGGCTTGGCAACTGGTCCACATGTCTGTTGTCAGGTGGATACTCTGAACAGCACTCTGTTTTAAGGCTTTTCCAAGCAATTCCAGCACATCGTGATGTAGTGCTGGAACAGCAAATCTGGCAAAATAGTAGCGGGTGGGAACCTTCCATTTTGGGCAGATGGTTGTCAGAAATTCTAGAAAACCCACCCCTTCAACAAAAGAAAAAGGGAGAAGGTCCAGTGCTAACATTTTAGCCAGCTTCGCATTGTACAAACTTGCTATTGGGTGATTGCTTTCGTACTGCTCCTCCGGCCTAGTAAACATGCTAAGAATGGTTGGCTGCGTGGTATTTCTTTCTGTTAGGCTCAATGCCAAACTTTTGTTCATTGCAGTACTCCTTGGTGTCTCAGGCTGACTCTTACTCTTGTGCCACTGAGACGTTGCTGAGGGTGTGGGCGGTACCACTGCAGTGCTGGGGACAGGGCTTCTTTGTGTACCACTACCATAGAGAATGTCTCCTTCTTCTTCTTCTTCCTGTTCCACCGTGAGCAGACCTTCTACTCATTTATCCCCACCAACAGTAATTGTTCCAGTTTTTATGCAATGAAGGTGGTCCTCCCAGTTGCTTGAGTGGTGTTTTTTTAGATGAATCATTTGGCCTTCGGTACCCTAGTTTGTACCAAGCTTACCATGACTAACAGGTATGACAAATGGAGCATATAGCAATGTTCTCCTCCTTTTCACTAACCATAAAGAAGTCCCACACTGGGGAGCTTAACTTTTGTGTCCTACTGGAGGTGCCACTTCCAATGCCGGATGAACTGGAGGGTGTGCGCTGAATGTGACTCTGTGGCTGTGCAGTACCACTACCTACTTCTACTGAGGTGGTGCTTGTGCTGGATGGAGGATGCTGCCGGCCTTTGCAAATGTAAATATGGAAGCTGGAGGTTGTGTTGGTGTTACCTGTGTTGGAGGTATGCATGCTACATCCCTCGCAGTCATTCTGGATAAGGTAATAATGTTGGTCTCCATGTCCTCGTGCCGGGAGTGATGTTCGTGATGACTGGCTCATCATCATTATCCTGCTGTTCTGCATCGATCTCCATAAGTCTAAGGCTTTCTGGAACTTTCCTATTCCCTAGCCTGGTTTAGGGATGTGTCTCCCTCTCATGCTCAGGTTGTTGTGGCTCCCAAGTGACATCTAGATCATCAGAAGGGATGCTTGGCACAGAACTTGATGGACTAACCCTCCTTTTCCTTGCTTGGGATTTGGAAGACAATGAATCTCCTGAATGAGTGGCTTCCTCTTCCTCTGCATGAGGCTAAATTTCTTGAACTGCCCCTACTCGGGAGGAACAACAACTACTATTGCTGGCGGTGGTTGCGGCTATTGTTGTTCACCACTTATCTGCTGTGTTCCCTCCTGCGTTGATTGTGTACTACTTTGAGATAGCGATACGTTTAGGTCAGTCTCAGCATCACTGCTTTTCACCATTAGGCTTGCTACCTCTTCCACACTCATCTGCTTGAGCCTGGATTGGTGGGTTGGGCCCACTAATGCTGAGGTGCTGTCCCAGCTTGGCCCCTGGACACCGCTGCTGGAGGCGTCAATTATGGTGTCCCCAAAAAGGTTTTGGGCGGATCACCAGACTTAAGTGACACTTCCTTCTTATGTTCCTTCTTCTCAATAGCAACTTTCTTGGTACTGGAGGACCTGGTTCCTGCTTTCTTTGGGGCCATCTCATTCAGATGTCAGCAGCAGTCAGTTGCACAAGTTGCAGAGCTGTCTGGTCAGGTCACTGACACGTCATGTCATGTACAGCAGCAGGACATCTGTCTGGCACCACAACGGGTGATGATGACACACCTCCTCCTCATTCTTTGGTGCACCTCAAAGCAAAAAAGCCAGAAGAACATCAGTCAAACGATAGTACAATCAAACTAATATAATATATAACTTCTTAGTGTGTGGTGGTCACAATTATTACATTTCAGTAACTCAGTGAACAACAACAGTGTAGCCATTTATGAGACTGACAACAAGGTCAGGGCTTTCCCGGTGTACTGTACTGTGTACAGTCAGGAAAAATAAGAATAGCAAAGAACAAAAACATAACTGTAGTGGAGCCTGTTTGCCCTGTGGTGGTGGCCATTTTGTGGGACCAGCCACTGTGCTTTTGCCATAGGCCTCCAATCTTGTGGCCTACTCTGCCAGTAGGCCCAGAGATACTACTCATCATCAGTCATCATGGGTGCCTGAAAGTTAAACAACTATTTTGTGTTGTCTGTTGAATTTTTAACATCATGTATGGCATGGATGGCTTTGGATTGAATTGCAAAATGTGGTTTTTGGGGTGGAATTTCAGTTTTTGGATGTGTGTTAAATAAATAGGGCTTTTCTTCCAGTAGGTAACCCTAGGAGTTCAGCTCGCGTAGTTTTGGTAAATCTGCATAGCGCGAATACGGGGACTTACAGTTTTTGTCTTCTTCGCGTGCTCAATCTGCGTGTTTGTGCATGCGAAAATTACTTTTTGTACAGTTAGCGATGCCGAACACGCCGAATTTGCAATCTGGCGTACAATATCTCTCGAGCTGCATAAAACCTTCTCGAAAATGATGATTTTGTTCATTTTGCTAAAAAACTCCCCAGGTTATCATTTGGTTGTAGTTTTTGGGGCATTAAGTCATTTTTCTGTTTTTAATTTTTTTTAAAAGAGGAAGGAAGTTCCCCAGAGACTCCAACTTCCTGTTCCTGTCCTTTGTATGTACTTTCTTGCTATTTTGGGTGGGCTGACCATGTGGGTGGCGGCCATTTTGTGAAGCCAAGCATTATGCTTTTGTCATAGGTCTGCATTGTCGGTCTTCTCTTTCTTTTCATGTTGTTATGGGTGGCCAGGCCATGTGCTGGCAGCCATTTTGTGGGACCATCCACTGTGTTTTTACCATAGGCCTCCAAACATGTGGCCTATTTTGCCACTAGGCCCAGACTCCCAGAGGTACTTATCAGGGGTGCCTGAAGCAACTGTTTCGATGTTGTCTGTTCAATTTAAACATCATATAGGGCATGGATGGCATTAGATTGAATTCCAAAATGTGTTTTTTGGGGTGTAGTTAGTTTTTTGGATGTGTGTTAATAAATGCCTTTGTTGTATGTGTTGTTGTTGTGTAACTTTCCAACCTTTTTAGCCATGCAGATTTTCTTTTTTTGCATTAAAGCTGTGTTGTGTAACAGGCATCCTTTGACTGGCCATATAGGGATATAGGCCTGCTTGAGTTCATTGTTTTCTGAGCCTTGCCCTTGTGCCTGTGATGATGAGTGACCATGTGGCTGGGGGCCATTTTGTGGTGGTAGTAGTAGTATTGTACTGTTTTTGCCACATAGACCTGTGTGTCTTTTCATTGTTCCTCTTGCTTACTGCTTCCATCCCAATTGCCAGCTGCAGGTCCCTGATGCAGCATCCATCCCACATGATGCACAATTTAAGGCTAAACAGATTCCACTTCCACTACATTTGCATTTTTGTTCTTTGCCATTCTTACTCTTCCTGAGTGTACACAGTACACTAGTAGTAATTAAATGTAAAGCACAACAAATTCCATGTTTGACTGATGTTCTTCTGGCTTTTTTACTTTTAGGTGCACAAAAGACTGAGGAGGAGGTGTCTGTCATCATCACCCGTTGTACTGCCAGATAGACGTCCTGCTGTTGTACGCGATGTGACGTGTGGTGTGACCTGACCAAACATCTCTGCAACTTGTGCAACTGAGTGCTGCTGACATATGAAGAAGATGGGCTCAAAGAAAGCAGGTACCAGGTCCCCCAAGACCAAGAAAGTTGCTGAGAAGAAGGAAGAACAGAAGAAGGAAGTGACACTTTATTCTGGTGTTGACCCCAAAACTTTTTTTGTGAAAACAAAAATTACGCCTGCAGCAGCGGTGTCCGGGGGGCAAGCTGGGGCAGCACTTCCGCATCAGTGGGCCTCACCAACCAACACAGGCCCAAGCAGATGAGTGTAGAAGAGAAAGCCAACTCAATGGTGGAAAGCATTGATGCTGAGCCTGACCTATCTCAAAGTAGTACACAATCAACGCAGGAGGGAACACAGCAGATAAGTGGTGAACAACAACAACCGCAACCACTGCCCGCAATAGTAGTTATTGTTCCTCCCGAAGTAGTGGCAATTCAGGAAATTGAGCCTTATGCAGAGGAAGAAGAAGAAGAAGCCACTCATTCAGGAGATCCATTGTCTTCCAAATCACCAGCAAGGAAAAGGAGGGTTAGTCCATCGAGTTCTTCGCCAAGCATCCCTTCTGATGATCTAGATCTCACTTGGGAGCTCCAACAATCTGAGCATGAGAGGGAGACACATGCCAAGACCAGGTTAGGGAAAAGGAAGGTTCAAGAAAGCCTTAGACTTATGGAGGTCAATGTAGAACAGCAAGATAATAATGATGAGCCAGTCATCAAAAAGATCACTCCCGGCCCGAGGACATGGAGACCAACATCATTACCCTATCCAGAATGGCTGCAACTAGTAGGGATGTAGCACGCATACCTCCAACACAGGTAACACCAGTACTTCCGTCAGCTTCCATATTTACATTAGCAAAGGGCCGGCAGCGTCCAATATCCAGTACAAGCACCACCTCAGCAGAAGTAGGTAGTGGTACTGCACAGCCACAGAGTCAAATTCAACACACACCCTCCAGCTCACCCAGCATTGGAAGTGGCACCTCCAGCAGGAGACAAAAGTTAAGTTCCCCAGTGTGTGTTCTTTACGGTTAGCATAAAGGAGGAGAACATTGCTATATGCTCCATTTGTCATACCTCTATTAGTCGTGGTAAGCTTGGTACAAACAATGGCACCGGAGGCCAAATGACTAATCTGAAAAAACATTACGTAATCAACTGGGAGGACCACCTTTGTTGCATAAAAACTGGAACCATTGCTGTTGGTGGGGATAAACGAGTAGAAGGTACGTTCACGGTGGAACAGGAAGAAGAAACGGAGAGAGACATTCTCTCTGGTAGTGGTACACAAAGTAGCCCTGTCCCCAGCCCTGCAGTGGTACCCCCCCACATCCTCAGCATCAGCAACATCTCAGTGGCACAAGAGTAAGGGTCAGCCCGAGACACCAAGGAGTACTGCAATGCAAAAAAGTGCTGCGCCGAACAGAAAGGAATACCATGCAGCGTACCATTATCATGATTACTAGTCAGGAGGAACAGTATGAAAGCAACCACACAATAGCACATTTGTACAATGCGAAGCTGGCTAAAATGTTAGCACTGGACCTTCTCCCTTTTTCTTTTGTTGAAGTGGTGGGGTTTCTGGAATTTGTGACAAGCATCTTCCCAAAATGGAAGGTTCCCAGCTGCTACTATTTTGCCAGAGTTGCTGTTCCAGCACTACATCACGATGTGCTGGAGTTGCTTGGAAAAGCCTTAAAACAAAGTGCTGTTCAGAGTATCCACCTGACAACAGATATGTGGACCAGTTGCGAAGCCACTGATTACATGTGCATCACTGCACACTGGATCTCTTTTTTGGGTTTTCTGAGAAAAGATATCTGCAGGCGTTGACACTGCTGAGATTTCTAATGAAACTCGCAAACATGCAACTGTAGCAATGTTTGCTATGAAGAAATCTCATACTGCTGCAAACATTTTGGATGAGTTTTACAGCAAGGTCACAATTTTGGATCCACGGTACAAATGATTTCTGAACAGTAATGCAGTAATTCCTTTTCAGAAGTGGATGTTGTCAAGTACAAAACTTTGATAGCTGAGGAAGCCACTGATTTAGAAAATGTACAGCTCTTACTTAGAGGCCTGTCACTCCTGGACAGAGCATGTACTACAGGGCATCCAGAGTAAAGTTTTACTTCAGAGCCTGAGAGCAGTGCATTTGCCTCCCAGCAGTCACCAACACTACCAAAAACAACATCAACAACAGCACCAACAGGATCATCAGCCACATCAAACCAAATGGTAACTGATTGGTTTCTACAGAAAGGGATAGGTAAGTCCATTGCTGATGCAAAGTCAAAATAGGCCAAGCAAATCGGAGCACCCCTGAACATTGAGTGGAAGGTCCAGGCCTATCTGGATAACACAACAGAGGTCTTCATGGAGCAAAGCCCATTGGCGTATCGGTAGGTATGGGAAAAGAAGCCAATGGCCAGTGCTCAGCAGGCTGGCGATAAAGTATCTGGCTTGCCCTGTCGTAAGTGTCTCATTTGAGCATGTTTTCAGTGCTGCTGATGCCATTGTAACTGTGAAAAGGACCAGTCTCTCGCCTAAAGGCGTGGAGAGGTTAACCATGATCAAAATGAATCAGGACTTCATACCACCGGAGTACTAAATACGTGAATCACAGCAGGAGGAAGAGGAGAGCGACTCCAAAGACATAAGAAGTGGGTTACATGACCTACTTCTATCCGAACCACCAGAGTTTGAGGACGAGCTCCTCTTCCCCGACAACTAGGCTTTCAAATTGTTACTTTCTTCCTTCCTATGTTTGTGTGTGTATCTGTCTTTCTGGTTCAATCAAATCACAACAAGTCCATCACCAAATATTTGTATTTACCTATTGGAGTTGCATGTCTGTGCATTTAACTGTCTACTCCACTCCTCAGAGTCCTGCTCCATCTTCCTGACTCACCCTAAATACATTTCCGTCAAGCCAGACATTGGATGGAGATGGAGAATAGTACAATAAATGTTGCCTCTAACAGTCCCTTCACAAGAAGTGAAACGTAGAAGAGGCCATTGGATACTCAACTTACACTGGTAATGCTATTGCTAATGCATTGGTAATGCTAAGTAAAGGGTGTCTTCTTCAACCGTTGTATATTGTTCACTACAACTTCATACTTAATTAATAAGTCTCACTGTACAGTGAGTGAAGTGTTCCCCTTCCAGCTAGTAGTAATGCCAATAAGTAATGAATATAACTTACCACCAACCACCACTGCTGCTGGCTCCCCCCCTGGAGCTCCTGCAGGTGCCGCATCTCCTGCCCCCTCCGGAATGGCAGATTCGCCATTGTCGCTGGCCCCGCCGGCATTGGTGGTTGGCACTAGTAGTACGCTTAGAAAATAATTTACACATTTTTAAATGCCTTTACATCTCCCCCTATTTAGTAGACAGACATTGATAGTATTATGGTCCCTTTGGTCATCTCTACTCCTACTCTACTCTACTCTTCAGAAAGTAAGCCTGAGTCATGTAACCATTTTAGCTTCATGTCTACTCTTTTGCGCATGTTACCACACAGCTTGTTGTGCAGTAAGACGCCTTTGAGGCCACATGAGTGTTGCGTACACGTGAAGAGGTTGAAACACAAGCCAGTTTTTTATGGAGTTCGGTTAGTCCCTATTGCTTAGCCATAATGTTACACTTTTTTGGCATGACTGCGAAATGCTTGCATAATTGCATTATCTGTCTAACGTGCACCATTTTTCTCATAATAGGCAGAAGATTCCCTTCTAAAAACCATAGATTTGCAGAGCTTACGACGAAGCATGTAACCAGTATTTCTACATTCAATGGTGAGGGGTCTCCCAGAATTCACACTGATCTTTTGTCTTCTATCATGTACTTGTAACAAATGTTTACTGTTTTAATCTTATGCATTTTGCATGTTGGAGCTGGCTGTAGTAATTTCATAGAACAACGTACAAAGCTTGTTGTTTGAAAATAAATACACTTTTTGAACTTACACAGACTCGGTGGTATTAGGTGTGGTGTTGTGGACTTACATGAGTGAGTGAGCAAAAGGGTGTTATGTTCTGGGTTGTGTAATTATTAGGTATCTTCATGTGAGGGTTCGGGACCTAATGAGACACTACAGCTAGTCGGTCAGGGGATTGTGAGTTCTGACTGAGGTGTGCGTAAGGTACAACCTCCCATCACCAACATCCTATTTTCTTGTGCATAGTTCTGCATGTGGCTGTGCAGAATCCCCACAACAGTAGTAGTATGTACTACTATCGTAGCAAAAATACTAGTCAAACATCTGGATGGCCATTTTGTTGGTGGGAATTGTCAACGCCTCGAGATTAAAGAGGACAACCCAAAGGACAGAAGTGGACCCCGTGGCTGGAGATATTGCTCTAGCTGAGGTTTATTCAAAAGAACACCTTAAATTAAGAGTGGCCAACTGGGCAAGCTTAGCTACAGACAGACTAACAGTAGTAGTACGAGAGAGTCATAGCAGAGGCAGTTAGAAGGAACTTAATGGCAGGGATAACCAGAATTTGGAAACCGATAGTCAAGGTCAAAGAAGTGAAACTGTAATTAATAGTTCAGAAAAAAAGGTGCAGTAAAAGTTAGGGAAATATAATTGTTAATATAACCACTGGAGGACTTACTGGGGGCAGCAGCAGGGCCCTTGGTAGAGGAGCAGTCCTCTTGTGGTTGTCCCGCCGACTTAGATCCCGTCTTCTTGCCCCTGGGTGATGATCATGTTAGAAATAATAAAGGAAGAGACACACATTAATGAGTGCTGTGAAACAAATGCATAATTTAAAAAAACGTTCAAAAAACATTTTAGGGGGGGGGCGTGGCTGGCGGCCGAACATGGCGGCAGCATAGAGGACTAGCTCCGGCAGGGAAGCGGCCTCTCCATCTATCCGCACGATAAACCGTGACTAATTCTTACCTCCAACGGCGGCACCGAACGCCCGAGACCGGGCGGAACTGGTGGCAGGTTCCCGGACGAAAATCGTGAATTGGACGACGGAGTTATCATCGAGTGCTGATTCGACCGGAGCACAGGCCCACCTCCGGGCACTCGAGTGGGAACTGAGGCCGACCGGAAGTGCAGCCTGCTCGGCTACTACAGACAGGAAGTGGTCAGTGCTGGAGGACCACACCCAGTGACGCCCTTGCCCAGTGACACACTGCTCGCTATACCCAGCGGAGGTTCATAGGAAGGGTGGCCGTAATTTATCAAGACTACCATCCGAACTTTGCCCGACAGTCTGCCCTGCGGGGACCATCGGGGCGTCTCTCTCATTGCAACGGAAGCCCTCTTCACCTTGAACTGAGGTCTGCATCGTGACTGTGCTTTCTCTTGATATCCCACCGGACCGACGAACTGTATTCTCTCCGCGACCGAACGATGGCCGGGAAAGGTGTGAAAGGCGGCACAACCCAGACTCGTATTGACCGCTTCACAAACGATAGAACCGCTTCCCCTCCGGCGGATGGGAAGAATCCCCCCGTAAAACCAGGTGAGCCTGGGGGAACGAAGAAGGCGACGTTGGATGACGTTATGAAGGCACTCTCGCAGGTCCAAACGACGGTGGGCTCTATCTCGGCCGAAATCACCCTTATCCGAGCGGACTTCCACAAGATGGCCGAAAAAGTAGGCTCCCTAGAGCTTGTCACGAAATCGCTGGTGGAGGATGTCTCGGAACTGCAGACGGCCATGGAAGCGGTCATGGCGGAAAACAAGCTCCTTAAAGACAAACTCGACGATCAGGAGGGCCGTTCCAGGCGGAACAATGTGCGCATTCTTGGCGTTCCGGAGACTGAAGGTGTGAGGGTGATGGATTTATACGTGGAGGATCTCATCAAAACTCATCTTCAACCTAAAGGCCTGTCGGCCTTCTTCTCCGTGGAGCGAGCCCACAGGGTCCCGGGGGGTCAACCGAAACCAGGGGCCGCGCCTAGGCCGATCCTAGCAAGACTGTTTAACTACTGCGACCGGGACGTCATCCTCCAGGCGGCATGTGTCTCGCCACCGGTGAAAGTCCTCAACTCAATGGTGGCATTTTTCCCGGACTACACGGCGGAGGTGGCCAGGCGGCAGAAAACTTTCTTGGATGTTAAAAAGGAACTTAGGAAACGTGAACTCCCTTACTCCATGATCTTCCCAGTCAGGTTTCGGGTGGTGGCGGAGAACAGAACCTGGTTTTTTGACGACCCTGGCACTGCACGAGACTGGCTGGACGGCTGACGTCCTGCCTCCCACTCTCGCCGCCCTGGACGGACTAAGAACGGCTCGCATCAATCTGACCGTAACGATGTCGGAGACGCAGGTACGAACAGTGGCAGAAGCTCACTGGTACGAGACGAGGCTGACCTAAGTCAGGAGGTGGACCCTTGAACACATGTACGTGACATTGATGTTTGGGACTGTGGCTGGAACCGCCAAGGACACTGGGCCGAGGGCCTCCGTGGAGGGTACGAGGGGTCGCTAATTCCGGAGTGCTCCTCACCCCAACGAGCAAGTAACTGTGTGTTTTCTTTGGGATGGGTTTAAGCACTCTGCTAAATTGGGGTGGCGGGCAGTTTGGAGTCCGTGTAGCAGAGAAGCAGGGTGGGTGGGGATGTTGGGAACGGGGGGGTTATGTTGGTTTGTTTGTTTGAACTGTTCGGCTCTATTCCTCATTTTGAAAATGCTAGTAGTCACATATGACCGTATTCCTGACACCGGATATGTCGCCTCTGATCCTCGAACACTGAAATGGAGCAAACATGTGATTAATTGCACAGGGATGGGAAATTCTTTAATCGATGTGGCCCCATCCTACCCTCTGGGACACCAAATTGCACGCACGATCACAAAATGGCGGATCTCTCACGGCCTACTGTCGTAACGCCTGACACTGGGGTGGGGGCTGTACCACCGCTACAGGTAATGTCATGGAATGTTCGGGGGTTAGGAGATAAAGTGAAGAGGGGGCTGGTCTTACAATGTATTAAGAGACTGAATTGTGATATCGCCCTCCTTCAGGAAACGCACTTAGTGGGGGCGGCCACCAAAGCCCTGGATAGGAGAGGATATCGCATGGTAATGCATTCGGACTTCACTTCAGGGTCCCGGGGGACGGGTGTCTGGGTGAGAAGAACGTCACGCTTCATACATCACTCCACGAAAGCGGACAAGCATGGCCGCTTTGCGGCGGTGTGTGGGCAGTGGGAGGGCGTGCCCATTAACGTGGTGTCTGCGTACATCCCACCAGCGCTACATTCATCGGCACTTCCGGACCTGGGTAAATTTCTTTTGGAACTCCCGGAAGGGGACCTGTTGGTGGGCGGAGACTTCAATGCATTGGCTAACACTGACATGGACAGGTTTCCGGCTCGCTCCATCCCCACTGGCCCAACGAAATTCAGGGACTTCTTGGAGGCACAGGGTCTGGTAAACATTTGGAGACAGCTTCACCCTACTGATCGCCACTATTCATACTATTCATCCACCCATGACTGCCTGTCTCGCATTGACTATTTTCTCACACTAGGGGGTGGCAGACTCACTTTTGACAATGTACAGATTGCGCCACGGGGTATATCAGACCATTCCCCCTTGATCGCTACACTGTCCTGCTCGGCCACGGCCCGCAAACGACTCTATCCCATTTACCCTGGTTACCTTAAAATTCCTCGGATCCGAAAATCCCTCAAAACCGCCACTAAGCATTATTTCCAGGAGAACTCCGGATCGGTGTCCTCACCGATGATACTCTGGGAAGCATACAAGACAGTACTGAGGGGCCAGGCAATTGCGACCATAACCGATCATAAACGTAAACAAAAACAAGAACTGGTAGAACTGGAACTGCAGTTGGAACAGGCTAATGTGACTCATATGACCACACCGTCAGAAGACACTCAACACGCTCTGACTCTCTGTCAGCAAAGACATGACGACCTTCTCCGTCGACGGGTATTAGAGCATATAGAGTCGACAGCATGCAGAGTTTATGATGTGGGCGACAAAGCCAACAAATTGCTGGCTTGGTTGGACAAAAAACGGGACGGAGGCCGGCACATTCTGCAGTTACGGGACCAAGAAGGGACGTGTCACACGCACCCTCCTAAAATCGTCGACCTCCTAGCAGACCATTTCCAAGGGGTATACACCCCAGAGGTGGTGGTCACGGCAGAAACGGCAGAACTAGCACTCCAAGATGTAGAAGTAGAGATATTAACACCGGAGGCGCGGACTGAGTTGGAAGCGGACCTCACGGTAGAGGAACTCCGTATGGCGATGGGTGCACTGCACACAGGCAGAGCACTGGGCCCCAATGGGATACCAATCGAATGGTTCCAAACGATGTCAGACACACTGGGCCCGCCATTGCTGGCCATGTTTGAGAACTGCCGTGAGACCGGAACACTGCCTTTAGACCAGCGCTTGGCGACGATAGTAGCTGTCCCAAAACCTGGCAGACCTCCAGAGTGCTGTACATCCTATCGCCCGATCTCGCTCATCAATGCAGAGGCAAAGATCCTAGCGAAGTTGATTGCTAATAGGCTGACTCCACACCTCTCCCAGCTGATCCACCCCGACCAGTCCGGCTTTATGCCACACAGGAGTACAGCGTTAAATCTCCGTAGAGTGCACGGCGCATTGGCACGAGCACATTCCCTGAAAGAACCGGCGGCCATTTTGTCACTGGACGCCAGGATGGCTTTTGACATGGTAGAGTGGCAATACCTGTTCGCAGTGCTGAATCGGATGGGCTTCGGACCGAAGTTTCTATCATGGGTCCGACTACTCTACACAGGCCCGGTAGCCCACGTGGCGGCCAATGGCCATATCTCACGAGCGATCTCTCTAGCGCGTGGGACTCGCCAGGGCTGCCCCCTATCCCCGTTATTGTTCGCACTGGTCCTTGAACCTCTCGCGATTGTTATCAGAAAGACATCACTACTGAAGGGTATTAGATGGACGGAGACCTGGGAAGATAGAGTATCATTATATGCCGATGATATGTTGGTCTACGTGTCTGCCTCCGAATCGAGTGTTCCGATTCTATTGGCACTCTGCGATAAACACGGCGCGGCCTCTGGCTATACAATCAATTGTACGAAATCGGTCCTTTATGTTCTGAAGGGCCCCTGGCCAGTCCTCCCTGAACACTGTCCTTTGGTGTTGACCGATGTCTCCTTCAAGTATCTGGGCATCCATGTCACCAGCGATACGGCCGTATTCTACGACCGGAACTTGGCACCCCCCCTCCTCCGTCTGAAGGCAGACGTGCGACATTGGTCGTCTCTGCCGCTCACGCTCCTGGGCCGCGCTGCCCTGTTTAAAATGATGGCGCTCCCGCGCCTCCTGTACATTTTTGAAAATACTCCAGATGTAATCCCGCCCTCCTACTTTCAAAGAATCACCGCAGTTGTCACCACCCTGCTATGGGGTGAGCATCCTCCGAGAAAAGCTCACCTCAAACTTAACCGCGGTTGGTACGATGGAGGGATAGCACTACCGAATGTGCAGCTATACTACTGGGCATCTCAACTCAAGGTACTCAACCAGTGGATCCATGCATCGCACAATGACCCGGCATATCTGGCAGACAGGGCCCAACTGGGAACACAAAGTCTGTTGGCCCCCCTATATAACCCAAGCCTCCTCAAGGACCTGATTGGCCCTACTAAACACACAGTCACCTTATGGTATAAGGCGCTCACCAGGCTACAATGGAAGGGAATCATCACGAAGCTTACCCCGCTTTGGGATACCAAGAAACTGGGCTGCCTCAGGACCAGTAAAGGGTTCACCCAGTGGGATAATATAGGCATCTCTACGGTGGGGGATCTCTGGTCGTCCACAGGGGTGATTCCATTCGAGCAACTTCAACAGCAATATGCCCTAGGCCCCACAGAAACATACAGATACATCCAAATCAGGCACGCTCTCCTGGCGGTGTTGGAACCAGGAACTACAGTCCCGGAGTCCTCACCCCTGGAAGACCGGCTTCTTACGGATTTTTTGCAATCACGGGCCACCTCGCTCACATACTGCAAACTGCTAAATAATCTCCCAGACCCCCTACAGAAACTGCGAGAAAAGTGGGAGGACGAGTTGGGTGCTATGGATGAGACGGATTGGAATGCTGCTATGGCGTCTCCGAGAGAGGCTGGGGTATCGGCCAGGTTCAGGCTCATACAGTTAAAAGTACTGCACAGAGCGTACTATACAAGGACCACCTTACACAAAATGCACAGGGCTGACTCCCCTCACTGTCTCAGGGGATGTGGGGAGGACGGCACATTGTTAGACACACTGTGGGGTTGCTCTCTCATCGCCAGATATTGGCAACAGGTCATGCGCACAATCTCACAGGCCCTTGATACCTCCCTCACACCGGAGCCACGCCTTTGTCTCCTAAATATATGGGAGGGCACTGATCTTAACCTCCGACAACAGCAATGGGTCACAATTGGCACAATGGTGGCAAAGCGCGATGTGGCGCAGAGATGGGGGGTGGCGGAGTTACCTACTTTGGCGTTATGGTGTAAGAACATGGACAAATTGATGCTAACTGAAAGAACTGTATTTAAACTCAGAGCGAACCCAAAGAAATGGAATAGGGTATGGGAGGCTTGGAATAGGTACAGAGGGGACCTGTGTGACCCGCTGCAGGAGGATGAAGACGAGGACTCAGATGATGAGGAGGAAATGATTGATTAACCTGTAGGATGCTGTGGGGTGGGATTAGAAATGTACTCTTGTCGTTGGGAATTCGGCTCACGCTGTGCTTGGGGGTGAAGGGGGATGGCCTGGGGTTGGGGGTCGGCGTGTTCTACTAGCAACTCTTTTTCCATATTGCTTTATGTCTATTCACTACAAATGAGCCACTACGTTTGTTTTTTTTTTATTTTCATAAAAGGAACAAAACAAAAATGAACTTTAAAAGTAAAACTTCATGGCTCCGAACACTTCATCCTGATGGTCTGCCATATCATCCTCATCCTGTGCTGCCGGACCGGAGGGTTGTCGGCTGAATAGCTGTGTAAAGTATGTGACGTTCTCTTGTCTCACACCATGCTTACTGTATAAATGTACTGCTGTTACATGGATGATAACTGTCAATAAAAGTTTTACACCAAAAAAAAAAAATTTTAGGGAACGATTGCAATAAAATTGACCTACCTAATCAGATCGACTACTGGCTTGCAGGATTCATGGACTGTCTACTTATTTATGAACACTAATCAAATGTTCCATAATCATTCTGATTCCAGAATACTAGCAAAGCCTAAGTACCTCCAGACCTAGACCACCTATTCCAGACGGGTAAATTGTTCAGTAAGTCTGCATTTCCATTATATTTTTGCCCTCAAAAATGCATAGATGAGATGAAGGTCACATGCATAAATTTGTGCATACACTAAATTGTTGGTTGGTTGTGAACTTGCGTCTGATGTTGTTCTGCTACTGACTGACAATGCTAAGCCTACCACTCCCTAAACAAACTACAAAATGTTCCACGGAGGACTGGGGTAAGCAGCACTCAGTGACAGAGGAGGTGTCACACAGACCGTACAAAAATATGAACTAATACTAAGTAAACCTAGTATCCATCCACCACTATTTCACAGAAGGACAATGGAAGGAATAGACTATCTCTAGCAATAGCATTAACTAACTTCAGTTCTCTAAAGTAAACTCTTACATTATTCAGCCCAAGCTAGCGCAAAGTTGCAAACAAGTAAGAGTAGCGCCGAGCACCTGTGTCTTACAATCACAGAAGATTTTGAAACGTAATTTACCTGCAATGTAAGCACCAGTAATCGTGTTATTCATCAAAACATTATACACAATACTTAAACCACTATATATCAGCTACTCACCAAGCCCCACAACCTCGACACCTAGCAGGTCCAAAAGGTCCTGCTCCCGGTCCAGGATGTGTGACCACCGGTGGGTCAGCTGGTAGTGGGTGCGCTGGATCCCTGAGCAGCAAAACACTTCCCGGCGCACCTTCGCCCACCGGGGGTGACGTTCCTCGGTAGGGTACCCGGAGCCTGGCATACCGCCTGCAGCTAAGGTCAGGGGGAGGTGGCACTGGAGTGCCTCAGGGCTCTGTACTGAGCCCCACTCTATTTAACATCCTTATGACCCCTCTGGCGACACTGGCGGAGTCCTACGGGGCCCGGATCGTCTCTTATGCTGACGACACCCAGCTTCTATTCACCTGTCGTAAGAGCGAAGAGTTCGATGGAGAAAGGATCTGCGAGTGCCTTGTGGCTGTCTTTAGCTGGTTTTCACACAACAGCCTCAAATGCAACTCGGACAAATCCGAAATACTATTCTTCGGATGCCCATCAGAACCAGATTGGCAGGGATGGTGGCCTGCTGACATGTTCCCTCCCACTCAGTCCTCTAAGTGGGCTAAGAACCTGGGGGTTAAAATTGACAACGAGCTCTCGCTCAAATCCCAGGTTTCCACTCTTACGGGAACATGCTTTGGGATACTCAGAATGTTGCGCAAGTTCTTTCCCCTTCTCTCGGAGGAACATCGGAGGATCACTGTTCAGGCACTCATAGGGTCCAGATTGGACTATGCAAATGTCCTATATCTGGGTCTGCCTGAATACCTCCTCCAGCGTTTGCAGGTTACTCAGAACGCTGCTGCTCGCGCAATTTTTGGCCTGCACCGCCGCACCAGTGCCTCCAATCTCCTCGTATCCCTTCACTGGCTTCCGGTGCGGAAGAGGATACTTTTCAAGGCCATGACTCTCGCCCATAAGGCCTTGCATGGCAATGGTGCCAAATATCTTCAGAGGAGGCTGGACTTCTATCGACCTGTACGATCCCTCAGGTCAGAAGCTTTGGCTTTGGCTCGGGTGCCACGCATCAAAAGGGCTCGGCTAGGCGGCCGGTCCTTTAGCTTTCTTGCTCCGCAGCTATGGAATTCCTTACCGGTGTCCTTGCGAAACACCGCTAACCTGCTTGCCTTCAGAAAAGACTTAAAAACCTGGCTGTTCACTGGATAATCTGCCCCCTCTTTAGGCCCCTGCTCTTTTTACTGTTATGTTTTCCAGCTCTTTCTTTGGTCTGGAGCACAAAAGCGCCGGGACACTCCTTTGGAGTAGCCGTTGCGCTATAAAAGTCCCATTTAACATTTAACATTTAACATAACATAACATAACATAACATAACATAACATAACATAACATAACATAACATAACATAACATAACATAACACAGGTGGCACTGGATAAAAAAACAAGGGCGGCCACCTCCGCATCTCCAAAAAGCTGCCGGGCCTGCACCCCTGCAGGGCGCATTCTTCCGCAAAGCAGACGGCCCCCAGGTGCACAGGAGCTTTTTCCTTTGGAGCCTGTACTGCTGCCCTTGGCCATGGTTCTGGGGTGGAGGCGGAAACGAAATTTATGAGGGAAAAATAAAGTTAGGGGGAAGAAGTAGGAGCTTAAAGAAAGAAGTAAGATAAAGCAGTACAAAAGTTAAAAAAACACAGTAAAAGTAGAAATAAAAGGCAAAATATAAACTTAGGGACAGATAGAGATAGATGATCAATAAAAAAGTCAGGAAAACAGTGTCAAAAACCTAAGGATTGCAAAGATTAAGTAAGGATAGAAAACTGGGCCCAGAACCATAGCATAGAGTGAAAAAACAAGATGGCCGCGCCCACCGTGACCGCATGGGTAAGTTCGCGCGATATTTCCGCGAGCACGCACTAGTCATCGCGAACAAGTAAATAGTGTTCTCAAACATGAGATGTGCTGAGCGAACACGCTATACACGACCCGGAACAGGAAATAAGGCATCGCAAGCGGGCGGAACAATTGAAAAAACAAGATGGCCGTGCCCATAGGCGACCGCATGGGTAAGTTCGTGAGCTACTATCCCCCGAGCGCGCAAGTAGTGCCCCGAACACACACAACGCGCTCCCGAAAAAGAAAAAGGGGCGCGACAGCAGCTACGCACGCTCACAAAGCTACACATAGCTTGCGTAGTGCAAGAACATCTTCAAGTAGCTTTGCGTAGCTTCGCGTAGCGCGACTAAGCGCACTCTGCCCAGGGTTAGTCAGAGTGCCCTGGGCATAATCACAGGCTGAGCACCGGCACTGGCACCCTGCACCGGCAGCCGGCAGCCGGCACCGGTCCCTTTTCAGACACTCAGGCCCCCATTAGGATGATGGGCGGACTTTGTCTGCCCACCATCCCATCCCATGAAGGGACCGCCCGCCATAAAGGCGGGGGTCTCGTTGGTGGCGCATCCAGCATTCCTACCATTGTGGCGGGCGGTGCACACAGCACCGCTCGCCACAATGGCAGGAAGGCATGCTGTTCACTTCCATGCACAACATGGCAGGCACCATGCAGTGCCTGCCATGTTGTCCATGGAACTGCTGGGGGGTACCCCCATGTGCACCCCCCAAGTCCTTGGGGGCCTGCAACGGGCCCCCAAAGCAGACTCCGCATGCCAATGCTGCCACGGAAAGGCATTGCAAAATGACCATCCTAATATGGCTGGTGGTGTCTGATAGACACTGCCACCATATAGAACCCTTTTCCACCCGGTCGCAATGCGACCAGGGCGGAAAAGCGGCGGACGGAAAGGCCAAGCCATACTAATATGGCGGGGGTCATTCCGGCACGGATGGCGGGCGGGTTGCCCCCGCCAGGCCAGCAGTGGCTACCGCCAGCCTGGCGGGGGCGATCCACCCGCCATCCTAATGGGCCCCTCAGTGTCTGAAAAGGGAGAAATATTATAATGCTGGAAACGTCTTGAGGTAAATGAAGGTTTATTTCAAGCTTAATAGAGAACACCAGTTGAGTGCCTCCTTCCTTCTTGAAGTATGATCTACCAACTGTTAGTGGTAATTGTGGTTCAAAGAGGAGTTGGAGTGTACAAGACTACAAATGGTTAAATGCCAACGTTCACATACCAAGGAAAATAGCGCATGCTAGAAGCATAATGTGCGTGTGTAATGCAGTGGCGCAAGCCTGTGTGCATGTACACTTAGTAATCAGCTCACTACAGTGCCCCAAAAGCCAACGCCACATGTCTGTAGGGCAGCGTTGCCTGCTGGCTCAGGCCTACAGTATGGTCCAGCAGGTCCTTAAAATGAGACAGATGTGACTGAATGAGGTCAGAGATCACATCATTACGCACAGCAACATCCCTTGTTCGAACGTGCGCACCCAGGCTGCTGTACCCCAGCCCCTTCCCCCGCACTGTGCTCAATTGCAGCTCCTGTGCACCGAGGCTTTACTGCTCACCTGCCACCACCGGTGTGTCCAACGATGAGCAGGTGTGAGCTCCGACTCCAGGGTACCTCTCTTAGGCTGGCCCAGCGGTCTCCGGTCGGGGACGGTGTCTTGATACCATGATGGAAGGCGTGAGAATGCAAAGGGTATCATCACAAGCTGGGCACCGGCACCTGGCACCGGTACCGGCTCCCTTTTCAGACACTCAATGTCTGAAAAGGGAGAATAATATAATGCTGGAAACGTATTGAGGTAAATGAAGGTTTATTTCAAGCTTAATAGAGAACACCAATTGAGTGCATCCTTCCTTCTTGAAGTACGATCTACCAACTGTTAGTGGTAATCGTGGTTCAAAGAGGAGTTGGAGTGTATGAGAATAATAAAGGTTAAATAATAATATGTTATGCCAATGTTCACATACAAAGGAACAGAGCGCATGCTAGAAGCATAATGTGCACATGTAATGCAGTGGAACAAGCCTGTGTGCATGTACACTTAGTAATCAGCTCACTACAGTGCCCCAAAAGCCAACACCACGTGTTTGTAGGGCAGCGCTGCCCGCTGGCTCAGGCCTACAGTACAGTCCAGCAGTTCCTTAAAATGAGTCAGAGATGTGACTGAATGAGGTCAGGGATCACATCATTACGCACAGCAACATTGCTAGTTCGCACGTCCGCTCCCAGGCTGATGCACCCTACCCCTCTGGCAGCACTGTGCTCAATTGCAGCCCTTGTGCACCCAGGTCCCACTGCTCACCTGCTGTCATTGTTGTGTGTCCAAAAACGATGGCCAGCAGGGTTCCCAATTCAAATCCAGTTTTAATTGCGAGGATGGTGTACACCTCATGGATCCCTTGTTTTATTGCGCATTGTGATATGCGAGGTGGATGCAGCCATATCACCGGAGGCAGGGTGGAAGAACTGGCACATGTGGCGTCATCGTTATCCTATTTATACATACGCAAAATGGGCTGGGCTTGCGTACGCCAGGCCAGCATAGGGGTGTGAATAATTATCCTGGGGACCTGCGCGTTGTTCAGTTAATGCCTGGCCAGGAAGTGTACTTATGTGTGTTCCCCTGGGGCAGTTATGACGTCACGCAATCCGCAATTTACATTAATGTAGCATGTACCGGGAGGGCGGCAACTATTGCTAATGAGATGCTGTCCGAAAACATTGAATGGCCAACATCACATGTTGTTGTCAAGCTTGTAGATATGCACAGACATGCATGTCAATGGTGTGCGGTATTATTGAAAGTATTGCTATCACGAAGCACACAGATGTGAATGTGCTCGGATGGAGGGAGGATCAGCAGTGAGGCTATGTCATACACAGTGATAACGTTCATTACAGTCAAGCAATGCATGTGAAACGTGAGTCTCAAAGTCTCACATGTGACACACTACTATACTGGTAAAACCTGACAACGGAGCATACTGCAACACAAATCTACACATTACTCTTTACTGTTTGTCACATGTGATCTAGGATGTGCACTCTGCCGGTGGCTGATGATACCCCTTCGAGCCTCCAATACCCAGGCCAAAAGGCAGCACAATAATGCGCCCACACACACACACCAGGGGCATCGTGTTACACACATTTGTTTTTTGATGTAACATTACAGATGCATGACCATCACACGTGGAAGGCTACTGTACAGACCATGAATATTGATCAAGATGATCGTTGCATGTTGTGTGTAGTATAAGATATGTGTACACAGCAAAAAACTTTTCAAAAAAGCTCTCTAAGCAGAAGAGGTGTCTCTCATCAAATGCTGTAGAGAGAATGACTAAAATGGGTGGGGTCCTCCAACTGTTACAATTAGAAATGTTATGAACCAATCAAATGCTTTTTTTTTTGAGGTCACATGTCAATCGCGCGCCGAGCAATTTTGAGAAAATATATTTACCATAATCAGGGGTGTGGAATTTAATAAAATATCTACATGTCCATGGGGCAGGTTGCTTCATAAATCTACTTGTCCTGTAACAAAATCCACATGTCCCTTTGGTTCCATGTAGTGCAGCGACAAATTATGACATTATATAAGAGCTCTGATATAGTCTCTCTTGATTATGCCAGGGCTCCTACCATAGTAGTGTTTGAATACTTGCAGTCCCCTTATGTTGCCACGTTTCTGCAGATCTACATACTGGGGCTAAAGGTAGTGGTAAGTAATAGTTCCAGGGTTAGAAAGCCCTTTTGAGTCTGTGCAAACCTACTAACGTGCATGTTTTAAGGGTTTTCAACAAATCCTCTCTATTCTTTTCCCATACTGACAAATGTTGGAAATTTACTTCTGACAATGGCAGATGTAAACCTTCTTCCAGAGTTGGGAAAAAGTGGTTGGAGAGAAAGTGAACTTCAAACACTTAGATTTTCACATGAGCAAATCTACACATGCAGATTTGCTCATGCTAAAATGTTGTTCACAAATATTTTCTAGGAGTACTATTTCTTGACCTACTTCTGTAAATTTTTGGGAATTCACGAAAGCCATATAGCTGCACTTAATGCAAGGACATATACCATGGATGCCCTTTTGAGACTTTCTTTAATAATGGGGCCCCTAATTTGGTCTGGTTTTGACCATGACCTTTTGCATTATTAAAAGTCTGTCTCTCTCTTTGTATTGGCTGGCTTCGCTGTGAGTGACAGCATTTTGCTTTTTCAGATGGAGCATATCGGCACACAAAGTAATTTTGTTCAGTGCGAGTAACTACTGTGGCAGTGTGTGCTTTTTGAGACCAAAAACAATTTTTGCTTTTGCCAATGTTTGTTATAATGGTGAGGGCCCGGCAGCTCCCACATCAATAAAGGTTTACAAAAACCATGCCAAAACAAGTCACACATTGACAAAACTAAAAAGCTGCCCACCAATTTCAGACCTACTGGCTTTGCCAATGCTTGTTTATTTTTGTTTCCCATAATCTTATTGGAACAGGTTACACTGATTCTCCATTATGAATATTTTTGGGAAATACTAGCATGCATCAAAAACATGTTACTAAATGATGCTGCAAAGAAATGGTACCAGAGATTTTACAGTAGTTTAGCGAAAGTTTTTTTTTCCTGCTTTCATTTTTTTAATGAACATTTTATTTTGAAAGCAAAGTATCATCAATCTTGCTTTCAAGCTTCTTCAAATATTTGCATCAAATCAGAGAGCATTCTGGGAGGATTATACATAGCCTAATATTGCTAAACCTTAAAAACGTGTGTGCACGTTTTTATACTGAAAGCACTGTCAGTAGTGCAGTTAGTGCTTACAAGATTTACTTTGAAAGTTCACCCTAATAATAAAGGTTTTCAATTAATGAATCATAAATACAAGGTTGAATAGCATAAACATATGAGCAAAAAGATTATCTTAACTGCAGACTGTGCCCTTCCCTGATCCATAATATGGTACTGCAAACTGGCAGCTAAAGGGTTTGCGCTGCAGGGGTGGGCCTACTTGTCCCAAGGACAAAGTACACATGAAAACTTGTTGCCCTTGACCCCAAACAATATGTCCTGGGCGTCGGGCTATAGGAATTCCACATCCCTGCATAATATAAGTGTATTACAGTTAGAATATATAAATGCTTAAACTATTTTAGATTATCACTTGCTCTCATATACACTTTAAACTTATTTAGATATAGTTTTGAGTCATTAAAAAAATGAGGGAATGGCGTACACGGTGCCCCACCATACATCTATGACATAACACAGGGCCTGGCAGCGTGCACTAGTACCCGTCGCATACCAAAGTAGCAGCTGGCACAACCTCATACTTATATAATGTTTCGCAGGACGCGGTGCCACAAACCCGTTGGATACTAAATGCGCATCATTTCAGGTTTAGGAATATGGCAGATAGGATTCGCGTGCTGATGGAGCTTGGTACACTACCGGTACGGGACTCCAGTTTTCTCCCCCCAAAAAAAGGATATACATTAATGTTTTTAAGATATAAAACATTGCATCATTTTTTAAGTTAAAAAAGGATAATAGAGTTCCAAAATATTACAAAACAAAACAAAATAGAAAAAGTATAGGTTTTAAAAATATTAAAATATGAAATTAACATTTAAAAAACCTTCGAAATTTACTGAAAAAACCATGTTTAAAGACGTTATAGTTAGGAATTAGCATTTAGAAAACCTTTGAAATTCACTAAAAAACAATAGGTTTCAGGGAAGTTAGCTGGACACTTTACCCATATAAAACCAGAGAAATTCGCCTGTTATAGTTAGCTGAGCTAACTATAACTTGCGCGCCCTCAATGCCCTGCTGTGATGTTATTTGAGATGTCATCAGTGAGGTCAATGACCATGTCTTGAGTGTTGTAATAAGTGACGTCATCAGCAGTGCATTGCGGGCGTGCAAGTTATAGTTACCACAACTAACTATAACGGGCGAAATTCTCCGGTATTATATGAGTCAAATGTCCAATTAACTATAAAGTCCCTGAAACCTATGTTTTTTTTAGTAAATGTATATATACATGTATCAATCAAAACCACTTTATTCGATTAATTAAAATCATAAAAGTTCACATAATAATCACATATCATAAAATACATTCGGGTGATACAGGAGTATTTTAAAGCAGAGGACAATCTCAATTAAAACAATTTCATGATCTTTAAAAAATCCAATAAAATTCATATTTCAATCATTGCTGGGTATCTTAATTTTCTCATCAATACAGCAACTACAGAAGAATTTTTTTTACGATATTAAAAGTATTCCAAAATACAAGAATGTTAAAAAGCAAAGGGCGATCTCAATTAATACAATTTCAAGATATTTAAAAAGTCCCATAAAATTCATGTTTCAATCATTGCTGGGCATCTTAATTTTCTCATCCGAACAGCAGCCACACAAAAATGTGCAATATTAAAAATATTCCAGGGGTTATCCAATAAATGCAGGTACAATAGGGCAGGTTTGACCTGTAGAAACCCCTTGCCTTTCAGAAGTGGAATTATGACTTCTTTCTAATATCAGAATAAAAATCACTAAATAATGTAAAGTGCGTAGTGCCCTGAATTGAGCATCAGTCACAATTACAAAATGCTGCATCCTCTGGTTTGCTCCAGCCTTGGAAATTCCCCAATGAAAGGTGAATCGAATTGAAATGGAATCTTATCAGTAACCAGCGACGGAAGGGCTTTGTTACTAACCTTAGGTAGGGCTCAATAGATGGTGATGTAATTAATAGAAAATGAGCCCTAACCAGATGTTTTTTTAGTTCCTCACCCTCCCCTTCCTGGAACCTTAAACTCAGGAAATGTTCTTTAACCCATCTGATATCATCTTTAACAATTCCTTCTGGTGTTTCATAAATGTCTGGGCGCCCAAGTTTTATAAACATTGCTTTAATATAAGACAGCCACTGTATATCATTAGCTCTTTCTAAGATGACACAATCTTTTAAAATCTGGCGATTTAACGTAAGTTCTGAGCTCAACCATGTTTTTATCCAACAGATTAGGGGAGCCATGCTCGTCAGATCGGATACATATCCCATCCCCAGCTCCTGATGGATGGCAAAAGTTGGAGTCGATTGGGGGATAGACAAAAGTGAGCAAAAAAATTTCTTTTCAACCTTCTGTACCGCTTCCGCTTGCTTATACCCCCATATTGCTGCGCCATATGTCGCTATCGCCAAACATTTCGTCTTGTAGATAGAAAGAATGGCCTCACAGGGCTTTCCTCCTAATCACCGGGCAAAACTTAATAGGGCTGATGAAGATCTTCCTACAGTATTTTTTTTTAGCTTAAAAGCTAGGGGGGCCCAGGAACATCTACGTCGAACAACACCCCCAGATATGAAAAAACCTTCACCCTTGTAACCTCTGCCCCTTTACAATAAAAGGTTCTGACTTTATTCTTGCGTAATCCCGTGGTCAGAACATGCGATTTAGCGTTGTTAACTACCAGATCCAGAGAGTTCATAAACTTACCAAAGGAGTTCAGTCTCTGTAGGCCTAATAGGGTGCCGGCTAGTAGGACGGCATCGTCCGCGTATAGGAGTACAGGGATGGTACTGTTCCCTACACGCGGAACGTCCAGACTAGCATCGTTCAGGGTTTTATCTATGGCATTTATATAGAGTGTAAAAAGTAAAGGGGCCAGGATACACCCTTGTCGAACCCCTCTGCCAGATTTAAAGTGTCTTGTGCAATTGCCCTCCTGGGTCACCCTTACGGAGGCAAACAAATCCCCGGTGCAGATCTGCTAAAAAATATACCAAACAGGGGTCAAACCCTAGATCAAGCAAAATGGTCCACATTCTCGATCCATAAAGCCCAAATAGATAGACCCCTTAGAGGCTATAGTATACTTATTTATTAATAGATACAGGTTAAGGCACTGGTCCATCGTGCTTCTACCTGATCTGAATCCATATTGGAGATTGGACAGGATCTCATTTTCTGTCACCCACTCTGACACCTTAGTCAAAATTATTTTGCCCAGAATTTTAACGGAAGAATCTATTAATGAAATAGGCCTGTAGCACCTGGGATCCCCTCGCTGCCCTTTTTTAAAAACAGGGATAATGATAGAGTGGGACCATGAAACAGGAAACCCCTGGACGACACTGGAATTAAAAACATTAGTTAAAATTTTAGTCCAAAATTTAACATTGCCCTTATAGAGACCGTCTGGACCAGGAGCCTTATTGCTTGCAGATTCATTTATTGCCCTCTCAACAGCTTCCTCTTTAAACACAAGTGCGGGCAAAGGAAGACTACTGGCGGGGGCCAGAAAAGGTTCAAATACCTCGTTACTCGCATAAATACCTTTGAAGTGAGTCAACCACTCATCTTCTGGGATGTTAATATCCAATAAACCATTCTCTTCACCCGAGAGCAACAGACTATTAACAATAGCCCAAAACTTTGAGCTATCCTTTAAGACTTCTTCAGACGTTAAAGCGTCCCATGCCTCTGTTTTAATTTCTTTTTTACGGGTCTGTATAGTTAGTTTATATTCTTTTCTAGGACTAACCATAAGGGCCTTATCCCTGGATTTAGCTTTCAGTGATTTTGTTAAATTTTGGTGGGCCCTAGAGCATTTAGAATTAAACCATTTTTTTCTCGTTTTGGTTTAGATCTAGAGGTAAAGGTTAGGTCTATAGCGACCTGACTACATATGGCTTCAAATGCTGGGATAATTGCCTCATCCGGGGTAGAGCAATCCGCACATTTCATGATATCATCTTTAACCTACTTTTGCCCATTTTAATCTCCTCCCTTGATCTTTAGTTATCAAAGTAATAGGCCCCTTCATATTAGCTGTAGCATCTATATGGTAAAAGCCTTTATCCAGCTCTAAGATGACCGGATTATGGTCACTGAAAGGAGAGCATATGGCATTATAAAAAAATACGTGCCCTAAAAGTGCAGGGGATATAAAAATATAATAAATGATCGTCTCACTTTCACTAGCTTTAAACGTTACAACTCTCTCACTGATATAAAAAAAACCTGGCTCATAAAGGTCAGCAGATGAAAGAAGTTCTTCAAGAGCCTCCCCTTTAGGGGTATGTTCGAAGTGAGGTGGCGACGAATAAGAGGGACCATGAATTTCATTAATTAGAAAATTGAAATTACACAAATGAATATTAAAATCACCCATAAGGATAATATAAACATAAGTGGTTTGCTGCGCTTTACATGTTTATAAAAACCGTGTAAGGTAACAAAGGTGCTATACTCACTTTCCCCAGAATTATAAAAATGTATTATTAATGTTTTGGGATATTTCGAGGTACTGAGCTCGGCTATTAGGCAATTAGGAGAACCTGAGTCTAAGATCATTACAGAACCCTTTAATCTTACAGAAAAATGGAGCATCAACCCTCCCTTAGCTCTACCCGCTGGCGTCGGGCGGGCCGAAAATAAGATTTAAAACCGCCAACCCAGAAATTATTATCCTTGTCCCATGTCTCTTGCAGGGCTATAATATCACAATCTCTGATAAGCTTTAACCAATTCTGGTCATCCCTTTTAGACTGGAGTCATGCTATGTTCCAACTCATTAACCTAAATTTAACTTCCACCGCTGCAATGGTGCCATACTCGGGGGTAGGGGGTCGAGAGATAGTGACTATGGGCTCTAGTTAATCGTTCCCATCTAACCGAGACAATGGGGAAAACCTGCTGGATAGAACTAATGTCTCCTTTCTCTTGTTTACCTGACTACAAGGAACTTTAGGTGGAAAAGGGACTCTAGGACTACCCCCGTCAAAATGATGTTCCTATTAGGGGGCCTATAGGAGATCCGAACTAAACTCCCACATATCTGTTCTGGACGGGGTCTTATATCTGTATTTGAGCATCTAGAGGGGGGATAAAAGAAGCCCAAAGATAAAGCCCTGATGCTTCCTTCCTCCCTCTTCAGATCTGAAGCATCCCACAACAGGTGGGCAGCAGCATGAGATTTATTAAAATTAACAATATCACAGTCCCCTTTTAGTACCTTTTGGGAACTGCCTAACCAACCAACCCGCCTGGCCATTATAATACTGGAAGAGATTTCAGTGACCCCAGAACAAATAAAGGTCACACCATTTTTTGGTTACTGATAACAAAGCTTCTGTTGATTCTACCTCTCCCGCCAGCAATGGAGGGACCCTTACAAGAACTGCCACCAGTTGGGCTGCTTCAGGAGGGAGATTAATAATGGGTTGGATGACTATTTTACTCCTGGGATGTTGGTCAATGGGTTTCCCACTGCCCCTAGATAGAGTTAAATAACTTTGTGTCTCATAGTTCCTTACTGGGCTCCTCTGTGACTCCCTATACCCATTGTGATTGTAACAACCGCTTGTCATTGTGGGACCAGGTGCGGAGGTCTCAACCACTAGGTGGCTCAAAATCATAGGCCCTTCTCATTCCCTCGTAATTATCCCAGGTCCTATTTTTGAATTACATTTAGGGGACACAGGTATTTGAACCGAACCAGGTACACCATTAGGCACAGTTAAAATCGAATTGAAATGTTCAAATTTTTCTAATAAGCTGGTGACACAGATATTCAAAGTATCAATGATGTCCTTGGCGATACTGGTTTGAGCCATCTCCAACCGAGAGGTAAAAATTTCCTCCACCATGTCCCGTATGGTTGCCTCTATAAGATTAGTTGTAACAGACCCTTGTTTCAGAGAGGCACTATTTGTGGCGTTGTCCCACTTACTCAATCTCTTCGATGCTCTCTTTATCACGATGCTCTGCTTATTAGACTGCCCTTTAGCAACTGGAGCCTGACTGGGAGTTTTACTGGCCGTGTTGCTTACAGACACTGAAACCCTCTCCTCAGAGACAACACGGGCGATTTCTGAACACAAGATGGGGGGTTAATGAGTACAAGGGGCTCCAGGCGGACCGGGTTTTTCAGGGTATTGTCCAAGAGGGAAGTACCAGCAATTTGTACATCAGTCGAATCCAGCCCGAGTTCCCTCTCTGCAATAGCAATTTCTGTTGTCAAAACACCCACTGCCCAAGTTAAATAAAAAAAATAGATGCTGATTTCCTGGGGACTTTGGCTTTGACCCCTCATGCTCTTGTGAGGAGTGAAGTTTCCGCTTAACCATGGTGTCATTCAAGCTGAAGAGGGGTAGCCCGGGCCGGCTTCTTCCGGCCCCTTGCGGCCACAGACAGCCTGCCCTTTGCCCGGGCTTAGCCCGGCGTACGTCCGCGTGCGTCCAGCGGGACGGAGATGACGTACTGCTTTTACCACATTACAGGCGGAAGGGGAGGGCTGAGGCTGTCACTGGCTGCCCCAATGGCTCCTCGGGCCGGTAGTCCTCCAAGCCCCCTCACGCCCCAAACACTTGGCGCTGCGTATATATATATATATACATATATATACATATATATATATATATATATATATATATATATATATATATATATATATATATATATATACGCAGCGCCGAGTGTTTGGGTGTGTGGGGGCTTGGAGGACTACCGGCCCGAGAAGCCATTGGGGCAGCCAGTGACAGCCTCAGCCCTCCCCTTCCGCGTGTAATGTGGTAAAAGCAGTACGTCATCTCGCCAGTAGGTAGTTATAGTTAGGACCTAGTTACCATAGAAAATCCGCAAC
Source organism: Lissotriton vulgaris (assembly GCF_964263255.1). Lineage (NCBI taxonomy): Eukaryota > Metazoa > Chordata > Amphibia > Caudata > Salamandridae > Lissotriton > Lissotriton vulgaris. The sequence goes on along the minus strand of NC_141697.1, from coordinate 496,413,084 downwards.
ATTCTATTGGGAATAACTTTGGCACCTGTTGAGGAATGAATGTGAAATTTTCAGAAATTTAGGCCAGCTCCGCTCCTCCCTTGGAAGTTTTGGGGGGATTCATTATGTGGGGCCTGAGAAAAAAGGGGGGTCCCAAAACGTGTTTTCCCTATGTTATTTTCCATAGGACGTTTAGACACGGCTACAGCCCGAACCGCTGAACGGAATTACAGCAAACTTGGCAAAATTGTAGGGACTGGTACGCAGAAGTGCCTTTTCTATATTTGGTGAAAATTGCTCCAGTGGTTTTTATGAAAAGTAAGTTCAAAAACACATATATATCTATATGTGCGCTTCGAGCGCTTACCGGTACGCGTACCGGGGAACGCACCTGGCGCGCCACGGAAGTGCGCGAGCGGAATGCTGATTGGCTCTCAGGTGTCTGTCAACATTCCTAACAGTCCGGAGAGTCCGCCATCGTGTGTCTCGGTAGAATCGAGAGAAGAAAGACAGTGAGAGAAAGACATTTTTATATTAAAAAACATTATTCTTATTACCTTAACGTGTACAACATAGTACCCCTTACAAATTAATAACTAACCTTTTAGAATGCTGTTGAAAATTCTCACACCAGAAACTGAAAACCAAAATCTCCTCACAAATCTACCTCAGACATAGTAATCACAAAATGGCTGTCATTCCCTATTATTCTTCATACTTATACACGTCCCTAACCAATCAAATATTTTCACACACAAATAATAAACCAAACTAACATTTTAATTAGTTATACAGATCAACACTTTCAAACTCACATAATTTTCAACCTACCCAAAAGGGGCAGGGTAGAGACCCCCTGACCCCCCTAGGTGTTCTTAGAGGGGGCTAGGTGGACCCTGAAGGGCAAAAACACTATTATTATTTTTTTTTATTTTGCGGAGTAAGCTCAGGGTGCGCTTACACGGGCGTTTACAGGTACGCGTACCCTGAGCGTATCACGGGGAAAAACAGTGCAAACAAATTGAGTAAAAAAATAATTTAGAGGTAGGGTAGCTCTGAAAAGAGCTGTTGTGTTATGTGGGTGATTTTAGTACCTACAAGTAGGTACCAATGCAGAGTCTAAAATTCAAGAGGAAGACTCTGTTCCCCTTATCTGTAAAATGTACACCAACTCTCCTATAGATGCCTTGCATGTTGTAACGCAAGTTATTGTGGTAAATGGAACCCATACCGTAGTCTCTCAGGAAAGCAGAAACGGATTTATTCACATGTTTCGTTGCTTTCTCAATCTGTGGACGAAATTGGTTGGACCAGTTCCATTTTTGCCTTTGGCATATATTAGAATATACCAAGGCAGTTTTGGGAAAAAGTGACATCAATTGCCCAAAGGTGTCCTTTAAAAGCATTTCCAGACCTACCCAAGTCAAAGTGCCCAGGTCATTGCCACCACAGTGCACAATTATGAGGTCAGGGTGTGGTAGATACATAAAGGATTTTACCAATGGTATGAATTGGTGACATCTCAAACCTCTCTGGCCAATCCACATAATTTCCACATTTGGTAAATCAAGGTTGTGAATACCTCTGTTTGCGGCATATCTTTCACTCCAGTGAACAAAGCTATGACCCACAATCCAGACTTTAGGCATCTTGAAGGTAGATGTGGTTGTATTCAGATGAGTTGTGGAAATAAAATAGCAGTTTGAAAGTAGGAGTTATAAAAAAAAGTGGCTGAGATTCAGTGCACTTGAAAAAGCAGAAATGATTGGTGGTTTCTTAAAATTCTCCACTGAAAACAAGGGTGCATGCTTTTGTTTTTTGAAAGAAGTAATTCTAATGGTTGAGAAAAAGTCATTGAAATAAACATTGCACATGATTAGCTAGTATATTGAGAGTTCAAACACCCTTGCTGAGTTCATTTGCAACATAGTATGATGAACCTGTCACCTGTCTGCTGAGTTAGGTGGGAGTTACCATGGTAACAGGCTGAATGAGCACTGGGGGGATGGGTGGATATTATGTGAGTTTGAAAGTGTTGAAATGTAGAACAAATTAAAATGTTAGTTTGGTTTTGAAATAGTTTGGGAAGAATTTTAATTGGTTAAGTCCAGGGATATGTGTGAAGAATTACAGGGAATCAGGGCCATTTGTGGTTGCAGTATCTGAGGTGCATTTCAGAGATTCTGCTTAAGAAAATCTGGTGTGTGTGACTGACACTGTTCTAAATCTTCAAAAGCATTTTTAAAGGTGAGTAATGATTCACTTAATATAGATAGAGTGTTGTATGCACTATGGGGAAGATTAAGAAGCATATTGGGCTTCTTTATTCTTGCCTTTTGTGTCATGTTTTTTGTAATGCTGGTATAAAATGTAATGGGCCATATTGGAAATGTATTTTGGAAATTGGTATTCTTAGTTCCCAAAAAGGGTCTAAGCTGTGCAATAAAGATCCAGGGTGTGCTGTTGAAATGAAAAGGGAATGTTATGTCTTGCTTGTATATATATATGGTCTGTTTTTTTTGCCAATAAAGACAGTGAGGTTGAGTGAGCACAGGCACACATACTGCAAGCAGAGACAGACATGGTAGATTACATGTAACATCCTGGTCATGTGTCTAAGATCACACTGTGAGTCAAGCTTGATTTTAAATGTATCTGGGTGAATAATTTGCTCAGTTGATGTGTTTAAAAATATGGGAATACATGTATTCTTAAATTCAGTTAGGCTTTAGGATATGTACTAGTAGAGAATCTTAGGCAGCATGTCCGTCAGGCCTCTTAGTTCCCAAAAAGGCTCTAAGCTGTGCAATAAAGATCCAGGGTGTGCTGTTGAAATGAAAAGGGAATGTTATGTCTTGCTTGTATATATATATGGTCTGTTTTTTTGCCAGTAAAGACAATGAGATAGTCTGAGCACAGGCACACATACTGCAAGCAGAGACAGACATGGTAGATTACATGTTACATCCTGGTCATGTGTCTAAGATCAGACTGTGAGTCAAGCTTGATTTTAAATGTATCTGGGTGAATAATTTGTTCAGTTGATGTGTTTAAAAACTATAAGAATACATGTATTCTTATATTCAGTTAGGCTTTAGGATATGTACTAGTAGATAATCTTAGGCAGCATGTCCGTCAGGCCTCTTAGTTCCTAAATATGCTCTAAGCTGTGCAATAAAGATCCAGGGTGTGCTGTTGAAATGAAAAGGGAATGTTATGTCTTGATTTTATATATATATGGTCTGTTTTTTGCCAGTAGAGACAGTGAGATAGTCTGAGCACAGGCACACATACTGCAAGCAGAGACAGACATGGTAGATTACATGTAACATCCTTGTCATGTGTCTAAGATCACACTGAGTCAAGCTTGATTTTAAATGTATCTGGGTGAATAATGTGCTCATTTAATGTGTTAAAAATATAGGAATACATGTATTCTTAAAGTCAGTTAGGAATTAGGATATGTACTAGTAGAGAATCTTAGGCAGCATGTCCGTCAGGCCTCTTAGTTCCCAAAAAGGCTCTAAGCTGTGCAATAAAGATCCAGGGTGTGCTGTTGAAATGAAAAGGGAATGTTATGTCTTGCTTGTGTATATATATATATGGTCTGTTTTTGCCAATAGAGACAGTGAGATAGTCTGAGCACAGGCACACATACTGCAAGCAGAGACAGACATGGTAGATTACATGTAACATCCTGGTCATGTCTCTAAGATCACACTGTGAGTCAAGCTTGATTTTAAATGTATCTGGGTGAATAATCTGATCAGTTGATGTGTTTAAAAATATTAGAATACATGTATTCTTGAAGTCAATTAGGCTTTAGGAAATGTACTAGTAGAGAATCTTAGGCAGCATGTTCGTCAGGCCTCTTAGTTCCCAAAAGGCTCTAAGCTGTGCAAAAAGAATCAAGGGTGTGCTGTTGAAATAAAAAGGGAATGTTATGTCTTGCTTGTATATATATATGGTCTGTTTTTTTTCCAATAGAGACAGTGAGATAGTCTGAGCACAGGCACACATACTGCAAGCAAAGACAGAAATGGTAGATTACATGTAACATCCTGGTCATGTGTCTAAGATCACACTGTGAGTCAAGCTTGATTTTAAATGTATCTGGGTGAATAATTTGCTCAGTTGATGTGTTTAAAAATATGAGAATACATGTATTTTTGAAGTCAGTAAGGCTTTAGGATATGTACTAGTAGAGAACCTTAGGTAGCATGTCGTCAGGCCTCTTAGTTCCCAAATATGCTCTAAGCTGTGCAATAAAGATCCAGGGTGTGCTGTTGAAATGAAAAGGGAATGTTATGTCTTGCTTGTGTATATATATGGTCTGTTTTTTGCCAGTTGAGACAGTGAGATAGTCTGAGCACAGGCACACATACTGCAAGCAGAGACAGACATGGTAGATTACCTGTAACATCCTGGTCATGTGTCTAAGATCACACTGTGAGTCAAGTTTGATTTTAAATGTATCTGGGTGAATAATTTGCTCAGTTGATGTGTTTAAAAATATGAGAATAAATGTATTCTTGAAGTTAGTTAGGCTTTAGGATATGTACTAGTAGAGAATCTTAGGCAGCAGGTCCGTCAGGCCTCTTAGTTCCCAAATATGCTCTAAGCTGGGCAATAAAGATCCAGGGTGTGCTGTTGAAATGAAAAGGGAATGTTATGTCTTGCTTGTGTATATATATGGTCTGTTTTTTGCCAGTAAAGACAGTGAGATAGTCTGAGCACAGGCACACATACTGCAAGCAGAAACAGACATGGTAGATTACATGTAACATCCTGGTCATGTGTCTAAGATCACACTGTGAGTCAAGCATGATTTTAAATGTATCTGGGTGAATACTTTGCTCAGTTGATGTGTTTAAAAATATGGGAATACATGTATTCCTAAAGTCAGTTAGGCTTTAGGATATGTACTAGTAGAGAATCTTAGGCAGCATGTCCGTCAGGCCTCTTAGTTCCCAAATATGCTCTAAGCTGTGCAATAATGATCAAGGGCATGGGTACTCACAAACTTTCTTTCGGGGGCCAAATTTACAGTGTGGTTTGTGTCCGAGGGCCGCACCGGTGGGGGCGGGGTCAGTGGGGGTGGGGCGGGGCTAGAGCAACAAAAAAAAACTGTGACCCTGAGGTTGAGCACAGGTCCCTGCAGCAGACGCCTTCCTCCACTGAGCTACAAGACCCGGCATACACACCTCTCTCTCTCTCTCTCTCCCTCTCCATCCCTCTATCTCTCTCTCTCTGCCTCCCTCCCTCCATCCCTCTATTTCCCTCTCTCCCTCCCCGGTCTCCCTCTGTCTCACTCACTCTGACTGTATCACTCCCTCTCCCTATCTCCTTCCCTCTCTCTCCCTCCCTCTCCCTCCCACCCTCTCCCTTCCTCTCCCTTCCCTCCCTCACCCTCACTCCCCTTCCCCCTATTCCCTCTCCCTCCCTCACTCCCCTTTCCTCACCCTCACTCCCTCCCCTCACTCCCCTTCCCTCCCTCCCTCACTCCCCTTCCCTCCCTCACTCCCCTCCCTTCCTTCTTCCCCTTCCCTCCCTCCCTTCTTCCCCTTCCCTCCCTCCTCTTTCCTCCCTCACTACCCTTCCCTCACTCCCTTCCCTTCCCTCAAGCCCCTTCCCTCATTACCTCCCCTCACTCCCTTCCCTCACTCCCTTCCCTCCCTCCTCTTCCCTGCCTCCCCTTCCCTCCCTTCCCATCCTCACTCCCCTTCCTCACCCCCTCGCCTCACTCCCCTTCCCTCACCCCCTTCCCTCCCTTCTCTCCCCTTCCCTAACTCCCCTCCCCTCCCCTCACTCCCTGTCCTCACTCCCTCCCCTCACTCCCCTTCCCTCACTCATTTCCCTCCTTTGCCTCCCCTTCCCTCACTCCCCCTCCCTCACTCCCCTTACCTCACTCCCTCACTCCCTTCCCTTCCCTCACTCCCCTTCCCTCACTCCCCTTCCCTCACACCCTCCCCTTCCCTCACACCCTCCCCTTCCCTCACTCCCCTCACTCCCTTCCCTTCCCTCCCTCACTTACCTCCCTCCCTCCCCTTCCCTCACTCCTTCCCTCACTCCCTTCCCTCCCCTTTCGCCCCTTCCCTCACTCCCTTCCCTCACTTTCTCCCCTTCCCTCACTCCCCTTCCTCACATGTTTTGAGATCTACTACTTATATGTAATCGGAAGCGGGTACAAAATCGCCTCTGAACATTTGAGCTATAGTTCCCAGTGGCTGCTGGCATCTACCGGGCAGGGGAGGTGGGCAAATAAAATAATTTATGCATGCAGCATGTTAGCAGCGCCCTGATTGGAGGGAGTGACTCACTCGGCGCTCCACAGCTGCCTAGAGGCGTGTACTTACTCTCAGCCCAGCTACCTTAATGCAGCTGGATTGAGAGGTTTAACGTGTGCATGTCTGGCTGGCTGTAGCATGATGGCCAGTCTAAAAGACATGTGCACTTTGAACAGTGCATAGGCAGCTTTCTGCCCACCACTCCTCCCTGCTGTCACTCAGCAGGTCCTGTGCTGTCCTAACGCTTTGTTCAGCACGGGACAATGAAAAATAAAATGGTAATGAATTTCCATTTTATTTTTTATCAGGGGGATCTTGGCGGGCATTTAAGTGGGGTGACGCTCCTACACTCCAATGGAGGAGCACCCCCTGAAAGTTCCCCGTTCTGAAAATCCAATACTATACCATCAGCTACTCACCGGTCATAAATGATGTCTTTAGTGGTTCAGAGCTAGAGCAGAATGAAGAACCAGCAATCGGGGACATATTTTCCAATCTTTATGAACCTCTCTCTGGTGTTACCAGGAGATGCGGTGGGAACACCTAAAGCCATCGTGGTATCATGGCACGCTGCCCAGTACTTTTGGGAGATATCGTGCAGCATTTTGTGGTCAGGATGCGCCTCTCGAGGAGAGTGCCCTGATTGTTTTTCTCGGCTCCAAAACTCATCTGCCGAATGGACAAGATTACCTGTGAAATCATGCCTCAAACATTTGTATTTTCTCATATTCAGCAAGAAATCTGTGTGCTTGGACTCTTAATGATCAAGAGAATAGATTGGCTCTTTAAATCCCCTTCCAGGCCTGGAGCCGGTGGCAGGCAGCGCTGCAGCTATTCACTGAAAGCGCTATTCTGAACTGAGCTATGCGATAAATATTTGGAATTGGGTTGGAATGTAATGGGCTGCCACTCCTGCGCCACTCACCCTGCCTGTGTGCCCAAACCCCCCCCCCACTCCCCCTCCCAGGCTGTGACAGCTTCCAGGTGCGCGCAAACAGCCGCACACAAGCATTTCACAGGTCTTTAAAAGACCATTAGCATGTTAATGAGGCTATTTTCACCTCTCAGCGCCCCTGCAGCCCCACTCTGACTACGGCCGAAATCACCCGGCCCCCACAGGCAGCAGAGTCTCGGAGTCGAGCTCTGGTTGCAGGCAGCCTTTAAAAATAAAAATAAAACTCGGGTAAGATGTCTGAAAGGTCCGCGGGCCGTCATGGAAGGCTTGCCGGGCCACAACTGGCCCGCGGGCCATACTATGAGTACCCCTGATCAAGGGTGTGCTGTTGAAATGAAAAGGGAATGTTATGTCTTGCTTGTGTATATATATGGTCTGTTTTTTGCCAGTAGAGACAGTGATATAGTCTGAGCACAGGCACACATACTGCAAGCAGAGACAGACATGATAGATTACATGTAACATCCTGGTCATGTGTCTAAGATCACACTGTGAGTCAAGCTTGATTTTAAATGTATCTGGGTGAATACTTTGCTCAGTTGATGTGTTTAAAAATATGGGAATACATGTATTCTTAAAGTCAGTTAGGCTTTAGGATATGTACTAGTAGAGAATCTTAGGCAGCATGTCCGTCGGGCCTCTTAGTTCCCAAATAGGCTCTAAGCTGTGCAATAAAGATCCAGGGTGTGCTGTTGAAATGAAAAGGGAATGTTATGTCTTGCTTGTATATATATATATATATATATATATATGGTCTGTTTTTTGCCAGTAGAGACAGTGAGATAGTCTGAGCACAGGCACACATACTGCAAGCAGAGACAGACATGGTAGATTACATGTAACATCCTGGTCATGTGTCTAAGATCACACTGTGAGTCAAGCTTGATTTTATATGTATCTGGGTGAATAATTTGCTCAATTGATGTGTTTAAAAAAATGAGAATACATGTATTCTTGAAGTCAGTTAGGTTTTAGTATATGTACTAGTAAAGAATCTTAGGCAGCATGTCCTTCGGGCCTCTTAGTTCCCAAATATGCTCTAAGCTGTGCAATAAAGATCCAGGGTGTACTGTTGAAATGAAAAGGGAATGTTATGTCTTGCTTGTATATATATATATATGGTCTGTTTTTTTGCCAGTAGAGACAGTGGGATAGTCTGAGCACAGGCACACATACTGCAAGCAGAGACAGCCATGGTAGATTACATGTAACATTCTGGTCATGTGTCTAAGATCACACTGTGAGTCAAGCTTGATTTTAAATGTATCTGGGTGAATGATTTGCTCATTTGATGTGCTTACAAATATGAGAATACATGTATTCTTGAGGTCAGTTAGGCTTTAGGATATGTACTAGTAGAGAATCTTAGGCAGCATGTCCGTCAGGCCTCTTCGTTCCTAAACATGCTCTAAGCTGTGCAATAAAGATCCAGGGTGTGCTATTGAAATGAAAAGGGAATGTTATGTCTTGCTTGTATATATATATATGGTCTGTTTTTTGCCAGTAGAGACAGTGAGATAGTCTGAGTACAGGCACACATACTGCAAGCAGAGACAGACATGATAGATTACATGTAACATCCTGGTCATGTGTCTAAGATTACACTGTGAGGCAAGCTTGATTTTAAATGTATCTGGGTGAATAATTTTCTCAGTTGATTTGTTTAAAAATATGGTAATTCATGTATTCTTAAAGTCACTTAGGCTTTAGGATATGTACTAGTAGAGAATCTTAGGCAGCATGTCCGTCAGGCCTCTTAGTTCCCAAAAAGTCTCTAAGCTGTGCAATAAAGATCCAGGGTGTGCTGTTGAAATGAAAAGGGAATGTTATGTTTTGCTTGTATATATATATATGGTCTGTTTTTTTGCCAGTAGAGACAGTGAGATAGTCTGAGCACAGGCACACATACTGCAAGCAGAGATAGACATGGTAGATTACATGTAACATCCTGGTCATGTGTCTAAAATTACACTGTGAGTCAAGCTTGATTTTAAATGTATCTGGGTGAATACTTTGCTCAGTTGATGTGTTTAAAAATATGGGAATACATGTATTCTTGAAGTTAGTTAGGCTTTAGGATATGTACTAGTAGAGAATCTTAGGCAGCATGTCCACCCGGCCTCTTAGTTCCTAAATATGCTCTAAGCCACGGGTACTCACAGTACGGCCCGCGGGCCGCCAGCTGCCCGGCAAGCCTTCCATGGCGGCCCACAGACCTTGAAACATCGTACCCGTGTTTTTAAAAAAAACTTTTGTAAACAGTGTCTGCAAACACCCCCGCAGCAGCGCAGACTCTAAGAGACTCGACTGCTTTGAAGGGGCCGAGCGATTCATTCCATCGATAGTCAGAGAGGGGCTGAAGGGGCGCTAAGAGGTGAACAAAGCCTCATTGACATGCAAATGGTCTTTTAAAGACCTGTGAAGTACTCGGGTGCGGCTGTGTGTGCCCGGGAGCTGTCTCAGCCTGGGTGTCACACAGGCAGGGTGAGATGAAGAGGGTGACAGAGGGAGGTAGAGGGAAGGAGACAGAGGGGGAGGGAGGGAGGGAGTGAGGGAAGGAGAGTGAGGGAGGGAATGAGGGAAGGGGTGAGGAAGGAAAGGGGAGGGGAGGGAGGGAGGGAGGGAAGGAAGGGGGGTGAGGGAGTGAAAGAAAGGGAGTGAGGGAGGGAGGGGAGGGAGGGAAGGGGAGTGACGGAGGGAGTGAGGGAAGGAGAGTGAGGGAGTGAGGGAAGGGGAGGGAGTGAGGAAGGGAGTGAGGGAAGGGGAGTGAGGGAAGGGGAGTGACTGAAGGGGAGAAGGGGAGTGAGGGAGTGAGGGAGTGAGGGAAGGGGAGTGAGGGAAGGCAAGTGAGGGAGGGAAGGCAAGTGAGGGAGGAAATGAGGGAAGGGGAGTGAGGGAGGGAGAGAGAGGCAAGGGGAGGGAGGGTGGGGGAGGGTAGGGAAAGGAAGGAGAGGAAAGGAGAGGGAAGGAGAGGGAGGGAGACAGAGAGAGACAGACAGTCAGAGTGATGGAGAGAGAGGGAGAGGGAGTGAGTCAGTCAGAGTGAGACAGAGGGAGAGAGAGAGGGATGGAGGGAGGAAGACAGACAGAGAGAGAGCGAGAGAGAGGGTGAGATGTGTGTATTCTGGGTATGGTGGCTTAGTGGACGAAGGTGTCCGCTGCAGGGACCTGTGTTCAACCTAATGGTCAAATTTTTTTTGTAGCTCTAGCCCATTCCCCTCCCCCACTGACCCCACCCCCACAGGTGCGCCCTTGGTCACAAACCACGCTGTAAATTTGTCCCCCGAGAGAAAGTTTGTGAGTACCCATGCTCTAAGCTGTGCAATAAAGATCCAGGGTGTGCTGTTGAAATGAAAAGGGAATGTTATGTCTTGCTTGTGTATATATACATATATATATATATATATATATATATGGTCTGTTGTTTGCCAGTAGAGACAGTGAGATAGTCTGAGCACAGGCACACATACTGCAAGCAGAGACAGACATGGTAGATTACATGTAACAACCTGGTCATGTGTCTAAGATCACACTGTGAGTTAAGCTTGATTTTAAATGTATCTGGGTGAATGTTTTGCTCAGTTGATGTGTTTTAAAATATGAGAATACGTGTATTTTTGAAGTCAGTTAGGCTTTAGGATATGTACTAGTAGAGAATCTTGGGCAGCATGTCCGTCAGGCCTCTTAGTTCCCAAATATGCTCTAAGCTGTGCAATAAAGATCCAGGGTGTGCTGTTGAAATGAAAAGGGAATGTTATGTCTTGCTTGTGTATATATATGGTCTGTTTTTTGCTAGTAGAGACAGGCAGATAGTCTGAGCACAGGCACACATACTACAAGCAGAGACAGACATGGTAGATTACATGTAACATCCTGGTCATGTGTCTAAGATCACACTGTGAGTCAAGCTTGATCTTAAATGTATCTGGGTGAATCATTTGCTTAGTTGATGTGTTTAAAAATATGGGAATACATGTATTTTTGAAGTCAGTTAGGCTTTAGGATATTTACGTATGTACTAGTAGAGAATCTTAGGCAGCATGTCCGTCAGGTCTCTTAGTTCCCAAATATGCTCTAAGCTTTGCAATAAAGATCCAGGGTGTGCTGTTGAAATGAAAAGGGAATGTTATGTCTTGCTTGTATATATATATATATGGTCTGTTTTTCGCCAGTAGAGACAGTGAGATAGTCTGAGCACAGGCACACATACTGCAGGCAGAGACATACATGGTAGATTACATGTAACATCCTGGTCATGTGTCTAAGATCACACTGTGAGTCAAGCTTGATTTTAAATGTATCTGGGTGAATAATTTGCTCAGTTGATGTGTTTAAAAATATGGGAATACATGTATTCTTAAATTCAGTTAGGCTTTAGGATATGTACTAGTAGAGAATCTTAGGCAGCATGTCGGCCAGGCCTCTTAGTTCCCAAAAAGGCTCTAAGCTATGCAATAAAGATCCAGGGTGTGCTGTTGAAATGAAAAGGGAATGTTATGTCTTGCTTGTATATATATATATATGGTCTGTTTTTTTGCCAGTAGAGACAGTGAGATAGTCTGAGCACAGGCACACATACTGCAAGCAAAGACAGACATGGTAAATTACATGTAACATCCTGGTCATGTGTCTAAGATCACACTGTGAGTCAAGCTTGATTTTAAATGTATCTGAGTGAATAATTTGCTCAGTTGATGTGTTTAAAAATACGAGAATACATGTATTCTTGAAGTCAGTTAAGCTTTAGGATATGTACTAGTAGAAAATCTTAGGCAGCTTGTCCGTCGGGCCTCTTAGTTCCCAAATAGGCTCTAAGCTGTGCAATAAAGATCCAGGGTGTGCTGTTGAAATGAAAAGGGAATGGTATGTCTTGCTTGTATATATATATGGTCTGTTTTTTGCCAGTAGAGACAGTGAGATAGTCTGAGCACAGGCACACATACTGCAAGCAGAGACAGACATGGTAGATTACATGTAACATCCTGGTCGTGTGTCTAAGATCACACTGTGAGTCAAGCTTGATTTTATATGTATCTGGGTGAATAATTTGCTCAATTGATGTGTTTAAAAATATGAGAATACATGCATGTATTCTTGAAGTCAGTTAGGTTTTAGTATATGTACTAGTAAAGAATCTTAGGCAGCATGTCCTTCGGGCCTCTTAGTTCCCAAATATGCTCTAAGCTGTGCAATAAAGATCCAGGGTATGCTGTTGAAATGAAAAGGGAATGTTATGTCTTGCTTGTATATATATATGGTCTGTTTTTTGCCAGTAGAGACAGTGAGATACTCTGACCGAGGCACACATACTGCAAGCAGAGACAGACATGGTAGATTACATGTAACATCCTGGTCATGTGTCTAAGATCACACTGTGATTCAAGCTTGATTTTAAATGTATCTGGGTGAATAATTTGCTCAGTTGATGTGTTTAATAATATGAGAATACATGTATTCTTGAAGTTAGTTAGGCTTTAGGATATGTACTTGTAGAGAATCTTAGGCAGCATGTCCGTCAGGCCTCTTAGTTCCCAAATATGCTCTAAGCCACGGGTACTCACAGTACAGCCCTCCAGCTGCCCGGCAAGCCTTCCATGGTGGCCCGCGGACCTTGAAACATCGTACCCGTGTTTTAAAATAAAACTTTTGTAAACAGTGTCTGCAAACACCCCCGCAGCAGCGCAGACTCTTAGAGACTCGACTGCTCTGAAGGGGCAGAGCGAATTATTCCATCGATAGTCAGAGAGGGGCTGCAGGGGCGCTAAGAGGTGAACAAAGCCTCATTGACATGCAAATAGTCTTTTAAAGACCTGTGAAGTACTCAGGTGCGGCTGTGTGTGCCCGGGAGCTGTCTCAGCCCGGGCTGTCACACAGGCAGGGTGAGATGAAGAGGGTGACAGAGGGAGGTAGAGGGAAGGAGACAGAGAGGGAGGGAGGGAGGGAGGGAGGGAGGTAAGGAGAGTGAGGGAGGGAATGAGGGAAGGGGGTGAGGAAGGAAAGGGGAGGGGAAGGAGGGAGGGAGGGAAGGGGGTGAGGGAGTGAAGGAAAGGGAGTGAGGGAAGGGGAGTGAAGGAAGGGGAGTGAGGGAGGGAGGGGAGGGAGGGAAGGGGAGTGAGGGAGGGAGTGTGGGAAGGAGAGTGAGGGAGTGAGGGAAGGGGAGGGAGTGAGGAAGGGAGTGAGGGAAGGGGAGTGACTGAAGGGGAGAAGGGGAGTGAGGGAGGGAATGAGGGAATGGGAGTGAGGGAAGGCGAGTGAGGGAGGGAAGGTGAGTGAGAGATGGAATGAGGGAAGGGGAGTGAGGGAGGGAGAGAGGCAAGGGGAGGGAGGGTGGGGGAGAGAAGGGGAAGGAAGGAGAGGAAAGGAGAGGGAAGGAGATGGAGGGAGACAGAGAGAGACAGACAGTCAGAGTGATGGAGAGAGAGGGAGAGGGAGAGAAGCAGTCAGAGTGAGACAGAGGAGGGAGAAAGAGAGAGAGGGATGGAGGGAGGAAGACAGACAGAGAGAGAGAGCGAGAGAGAGGGTGAGATGTGTGTATGCCGGGTCTGGTGGCTTAGTGGACGAAGGCGTCCGCTGCAGGGACCTGTGTTCAACCTAATGGTCACATTTTTTTTTGTAGCTCTAGCCCTTCCCCTCCCCCACTGACCCTGCCCCTACAGGTGCTGCCCTTGGACACAAACCATGCTGTAAATTTGTCCCCAGAGAAAGTTTGTGAGTACCCATGCTCTAAGCTGTGCAATAAAGATCCAGGGTGTGCTGTTGAAATGAAAAGGGAATGTTATGTCTTGCTTGTATATATATATGGTCAGTTTTTTTGACAGTAGAGACAGTAATATAGTCTGAGCACAGGCACACATACTGCAAGCAGAGACAGACATAGTAGATTACATGTAACATCATGGCCATGTGTCTAAGATCACACTGTGAGTCAAGCTTGATCTTAAATGTATCTGGGTGAATAATTTGCTCAGTTGATGTGTTTAAAAATACGAGAATACATGTATTCTTGAAGTCAGTTAGGCTTTAGGATATGTACTAGTAGAAAATCTTAGGCAGCATGTCCGTCGGGCCTCTTAGTTCCCAAATAGGCTCTAAGCTGTGCAATAAAGATCCAGGGTGTGCTGTTGAAATGAAAAGGGAATGTTATGTCTTGCTTGTATATATATATATATATATATATATATATATATATATATATATATATATATATATATATATATATATATATATATATATATATATATATATATATATATATATATATATATATATATATATATATATATATATATATATATATATATATATATATGGTCTGTTTTTTGCCAGTAGAGACAGTGAGATAATCTGAGCACAGGCACACATACTGCAAGCACAGACAGACATGGTAGATTACATGTAACATCCTGGTTGTGTATCTAAGATCACACTGTGAGTCAAGCTTGATTTTATATGTATCTGGGTGAATAATTTGCTCAATTGATGTGTTTAAAAATATGAGAATACATGTATTCTTGAAGTCAGTTAGGCTTTAGTATATGTACTAGTAGAGAATCTTAGGCAGCATGTCCGTCAGGCCTCTTAGTTCCCAAATATGCTCTAAGCTGTGCAATAAAGATCCAGGGTGTGCTGTTGAAATGAAAAGGGAATGTTATGTCTTGCTTGTATATATATGGTCTGTTTTTTGCCATTAGAGACAGTGAGATAGTCTGAGCACAGGCACACATACTGCAAGCAGAGATAGACATGGTAGATTACATGTAACATTCTGGTCATGTGTCTAAGATCACACTGTGAGTAAAGCTTGATTTTAAATGTATCTGGGTGAATAATTTGCTCAGTTGATGTGTTTAAAAATATGAGCATACATGTATTCTTGAAGTCAGTTAGACTTTAGAATATGTACTAGTAGAGAATCTTAGGCAGCATGTTCGTCAGGCCTCTTATTTCCCAAATATGCTCTAAGCTGTGCAATAAAGATCCAGGGTGTGCTGTTGAAATGAAAAGGGAATGTTATGTCTTGCTTGTATATGAATATGGTCTGTTTTTTGCCAGTAGAGACAGTGAGATAGTATGAGCACAGGCACACATACTGCAAGCAGAGACAGACATGGTAGATTACAAGTAACATCCTGGTCACGTGTCTAAGATCACAATGTGAGTCAAGCTTGATTTTAAATGTATCTGGGTGAATCATTTGCGCAGTTGATGTGTTTAAAAATATGGGAATACATGTATTCTTTTTTTTTCTTTTGTTTATGGTGTTGTTTCCTTGCAAGGAAATACAGCAATACAAGAATAAAAAGGAATCCACCTTAAATACATACGGCATACAAAATTGTAAAATTCAAGCAATATGATTAAATCCATTCAGCAATAGGTGCCCAAATGTTCTCCCTCCAAAGCTCTTCTTTTAATCCCTTTTAACTTATGAATAGCGGACTCGATATTATACATAAAAAATAATTTTTCACGCCAAGTAAAGAATGAAGGAGGATCTGGGTTAATACATTCCCTGTTAATACAGGCCTTGGCCACTGCCATACATATAAATAAGAAATAAGATACCGGCTTTAATCTAGAGGGAGTATGCTCAATACCCAATAACACCATCTCCATAGTTACCATAATATCACATTTAAGAACGACCGAAAGAAAGCTTTCAATTTGTTAAAAAAACACCCTAAGTTTGGGGCAAGAAAAAAACATGTGCAAATCATCAGCTGCAAATAACCCACAACGGCTGCAATTCGTTCCAGTGGTCGTACACCATTTAGCAACCTTACTTGGAGTATAATAAAGGTTATGTATACACATAAAATACTGAGATTTCATCATCCCTGTAATCAAATAATCTGAAGCACACTTAATAGAAAGCAAAACATCAATATCAGGCATACCTAATTTATAAGCCTATTTCGACTGGCATTGTTCCAGGTCGTCCCCACATTCTTGAATCAAACTTAAGTAAAGAGAACCTATACAAGGTTTTTTCTGCAAAAGTTCTATTAAAGGAATTTTCATCATTCTAACTGAGGTGGTGGATAAATAACTCTGTAAGAAACTTCAAAGCTGAAGAAATTAAAAAAAATCTTTCTTGCCAAAGAGAAGTTGTTCTCTAGTTCCTGAAATGAAGTAATTTGGCCATTAAAAAATAAATCGCCAAAATATTGTAGTCCTTTCTGCTCCCACCTATAAGTCGTTAGATCATAGAAAATAGCTGGCAAAAGACCTAACGAAGCTAAGGGGGTATAAAAATTTAATTTAGATATGCCCAAATGCTTTCAAACTTTTTGCCAGGCTCCGAAAGCTGCCTTCAACGTCTTATACTTTGTTTTTTATGGTAACTGGGCTCAACAACCTTAAGAAAGCTGCCTTTCACTTTCTCTCCCATAATCATTTCAAATATTGTTGGCGTTTGACAAACGGGTATATTTACTCTATCTCCCATTATAAGAGGGCTAATTAATTGTAGTGTAGCCGTTAAATAATAAAATAAGTAGTAAGGGACATTCCAACCCCCACACTCATTACTAAGTATCATTTTCTTGAGGGCTTCGCGATGGCGTTTATAGCCCCACAAAAACCGGGAGGTCGTCCTTTCTAAGTTTTTAAAAGAGAGAGAGTGAAATTCCAACGGTATAGTACGGTACATATACAACACTTTTGGTAGGATCAGCATTTTTAAGATATTGAGTCTACCATACAATGATAGGTCAAATGTCAAATGTCAAAAGCTTTTATATAGCGCAACAATTCACCAAAAAGGTCTCAGGGCGCTTGGCAGGGAACGGCAATTAACCGTTGCAGGGGACAAAAAGTGGGTGAGAGGGAGATTACTTGGGAAAGAGCCACGTTTTCAGGCTCCTACGAAAATCTAGATGGTTAGAGAGAGACAGCAAATGGGAAGGCAGTTTGTTCCATAGCTGCGGAGCCAAATAGGAGAAAGCCCTACACCCGTTTCTGGAGGTACGCGCCTTAGGTTGAACAAGAAAGGATTTCGTACTTGAACGTAAAGTTCTAGACGGTTTATACCACGCTAATTTCTTTGCCAGGTAGGAGGGGCATATAACATAGAGGAGTTTGTGGGTGAGACTTAGGATTTTAAACTGACATCTTTGCCGCACTGGGAGCCAGTGCAGTTTTTTTAGGCTAGGTACAGAGGCAGACCTTGGAGGTAATCCCAGTACCAACCGGGCTGCCGCATTCTGTAATATTTGGAGTTTAGTAAGCACACCTTTATTGATTGACATAAACATGGCGTTACCGTAATCTAGACGGCTGATAATAAGCCCCTGAACCAGAGGTTTTCTTGCCTCTAGAGGTAGACATTTAAAGATTTTACGCAGTTGTTTAAGTATACCATAACACATGCCTGATATTTGTTTCACATGTGCTTTCATTGAAAGAGTGCTGTCTAGCATAATGCCCAAGTCACGTACCACTTCTTTTGGCTCTGGGCAAGGACCAAGTTCGTGAGGCCACCACTCCTGGGACCAAATGGTTTTGGCTGAGCCTAATAGCAGGATTTCGGTTTTGCTATAATTAAGCTGGAGCTTGTTATCACTCATCCATCTGCTAATATGGACCATGCACTGCTTGAACCTTAGACATGTGTCCGGACACCGAGAATTGCAGGTAATTAATACCTGCGTATCATCGGCATAGGAAACTGTGGAAAAGCCATAAGATTTTATGATACTGGCCAGTGGGGTCACATATAGGTTGAACAGAAGGGGGCTAAGAATCGACCCCTGCAGTACCCCCACAGTGAGAGGCCTATTTCCAGACACATGGGTGTCCATTTTGAGATAGGTATAGTGGCCGGTGAGATAGTCTTCGAACCAGGCTAAGGCATTGCCCCTGACACCAATCTCCCACAGACGATGTTTCAGAATGCTGTGGGAGATGGTGTCAAAGGCTGCCAATAGATCCAACAGGATTAGAATTGCTGACTCACCTCTATCCAGGGAGAGGCGAATGTTGTCCACTATCTCAATGACTGCTGTCTCTGTACCATGTGCGGCGCGAAACCCTGACTGTGAAGGATCAAACAGAGCATGTGTCTCAATATAGGTGGTAAGTCGTTTATTCACCAGATGTTCCAGTACTTTCCCAAAGAAAGGTAACAGGGATATAGGCCTATAATTGGGTAGGGTGGAAGGGTCACTGTTGGACTTCTTGAGAATAGGCTTGACCTGGGCTAACTTCCAGCTACTAGGAATTGAGGCACTTTCAAAGGAGCGGTTATAGATGTCAGACAACGTGCCGGCCAAAACCGGGAATATCCCACTACATCTAAGAGGAGGCAATAAATCAGTAGGAGAACCTGATTTAATTCTTTTTAGGGCTTCTAATACTTCGTCCGAAGTGGTAGGCTCAAGTTCAGTTAGGGACGGAGAGTGAGTAATGTCAGTGAAAGCCATATTCTCTTGAGATACTGTGCCTAATATCGGCCTATCCTGATTATCTACTGGGAAAGAGGAGTAGATTGACTTGATTTTGTTGTCAAAATAACAAGACAGTGAGTTTACCCACTCTGAGGTGGGACTAAAGGTGGAGCGCTCCACTAAGGGGGAAGTGAACTCTTTCAAGATTTTATACAGTTCTTTGTTTGACTTGGTCGCTTTATTTATTCTTTGAGAAAGGTAGTGTGTTTTTGCTTTCTTTATGTTTTTTAGATATTTAGAATGAAGGAGTTTGTATTTATCGCGATCTTCTTGCGTTCGGTTCTTCCGCCAGCGTCTTTCAGCTGTTCTACAGGTCGCTTTCTCACACTTCAGGTCCTCAGTAAACCAAGGTGAAGCAGTGCTCTTAGCCTTAACAAAGGTTTCTGGGATGATTTCATCTAGAGTGTTTTTTATAGATGTTTCCATTTGGGTTACCATAAGTTCGATATTCTCATGGTTGTTGCTGGGAGGTATGAAGTGAGACGAAAATGCCTCAGGAGTTAGTTTATGCCAAGGACGGATAACTACTATTTCTTTCTGAATGGTTGTCCTTGACCCTAGAGGTATAGGAAATTTAAAGTTTATTAAAAAGTGATCGGTCCAGGTCATAGGCATGGGTAATTCACAAGTAAAATTGGCAAAGTTAGTAAAAATTAAATCTAAGGAGTGGCCAGCTTGGTGGGTTGGGCCGGTTACCCTTTGTGTAAGACCCAATGTGTCCAGAGAAGCTATGAGGTTACAGGAATCTGTGTCATGCAATTGTTCTGCGTGATGATTAAAATCACCAAGCAGAATAAAATTATCAGTCGCCAGTACATGCGGTACTAACAGATCTAAAAGGGTATTGGCGAATTTTAATTTATCTCCCGGTGGTCTATATACCATAGCAGCCCTGCCAAAGGAGTTAGAGTTAAGTTTTATATTGATTATTAGAATTTCTATCCATTCGTTAGAGAATGACTCAAGTTTAATAATCTCAATAGGAGCTTTTGCCGCAATGGCAATACCTCCCCCTTTCTTTCGTGTTCTATCGTGTCTAATAATCTGGTACTCATCAGGAAAAGCAATCGCTACATCCGGTGAAGACAAGTCATGTAACCACGTTTCGGTGAAGAAGCAGATATCGGGTTTATTGTTATCCAATAAACTCCAGAGCTCGAGGGCATGTTTAGGGATAGATCTGGTATTAAGGTACAAAGCAGAGAAGCTATCACTGTCTTCATTCATACTGGTATTAATAGTTACTTGGGCGTTGGCAGGCGCTCTCGTATGCGGAGCCCTTGATGTTACAGTTACCGCCGCCCCAGAGGGTTCGGTGGTGAAATTAATTGCCTTAGTGCATCCTGGGGTATTAACTAATCCACTATGCGGCTTTAAAGATAGAAGTTCCTGCCGACTGTAACAAATCATTGTAGTTATACAGACAATACCTCAGCAGAAATATAAAGAAAGGAAAATGATATACCAGGGGTTTAGGCGGGAGGCGGTGTCCAGGCGTAAGGTGTAAATGATCTAAACGCTGTAACATAGTATTAATTTGTGCTATCATGGGGTTTATATTAAGTTCCGGTATTTTCTCTATAGGCAAAGAAATCTTAATTCCCAAATATGTAACCTCTGGAGTAGTGGAAATATTCGGAGGTGGGTTATCCCCAGAGCAAATGATCTGTGTTTTCTCCAGATTAAGTTTATAATCAGAGAATGATCCGAATTGTTTAGCAAGATCATTAATTGCCGGAAGAGCTGTCTGGACGTCGGTGGTAGTTATCACAATATCATCAGCATAAGCCAATGCTCGGTAATTGGTATTAGCCAAGTAAATAGGTCTAATTTTTTGTTCCAAAATAAAGCGATTAATTAAAGGGTCAATATAAAGTGCAAAAAGTAAGGGCGAGCAGGGACATCCTTGACGGGTGCCCCTAGTGATTAAAAAAGAAGGGGAAACTTGGCCATTAATTCGGATACAAGCTTTTGGAGCAGTATACATGGTTTTTAGTGCTTTTAGAAAACCTGGACCTAGTCTCTTCCTGGCTAACACGTCCCACAGATAGCCCCAGGCAACCCTGTCAAAGGCTTTTTCAGCATCTAAAAATACAAGTCCAACATTAGACTGAGTTGCCTGGGACCAATCGAGAAACGTGATTACCCGTCGGACATGATCCGCAGTGTCACGGGCAGGAATGAAACCATGTTGGTATTTAGAAACTAGCGGAGAAATAATATTAGATAATCGTGAGGCAAGAATTTTAGAGAAAATTTTACTGTCGGCATTTATAAGTGAAATGGGACGAAAGGATGGTGGTAAACAAGGGAGGTTTGCCCTTTATAAGGAATACAGTTATTATAGAGTCATGCCATGATTGAGGGGCGATACCTTGTTGGGCTCTTAAGCATAAATCCACCAGTTCTGATTTTAGGATACCACGAAAATGCCTAAAAAACTCCAAGGGAATAGCATCAGGGCCTGCAGCTTTTCCAGAGGCTGAGGACATCAGTGACAGCTCAATCTCCTCCCAAGTAATTGGCAGGTCCAGCTTCTGGTTCTCCTGTGTAGGTAGGATATCATTCAAAAGAGATTCGGTGAATTGCATAATCTGGTCTGAACAATCTTCCACAACATCCTCAGCGTACATTTTGGAATAGAAGTCACAAAACACTTTAAGTATATCACCAATTTTGTTAACAGTCGCCCCTGCAGTATTATTAGTTTTGTCGATGCTAGCAAACACCGCTTTCTGCCTTGCCCTCTTGGCCAAATGTTTTACTGAATTTTCTCCTACTTCGTAAACCTCCGTTCGGAAAGCAGTAATTTGCTGAGCAAACTTTAAAGCAAATCCTTGATGAATCTTAACCTTACGAGCCAGTAGTTCCTTAGTAATAATATCTGTGGTTAGTCCCTTGTTACAAGCCTGCATAAGCCGAATCTCCAACAGTCTTAGATTATTCATTTCTGCTTCCTCTTTCTTTCTAGTCTCCCTCTGTTTTCTTATTGAATAGCTCAATGTTTCTCTTCGAACCACACACTTAAATGTATCCCAAAGTACTTCTGCAGAAGTGGATCCCTTGTTATTAGAAAAGAACTCAGGAATCCAAGTATTCATATACTCAACGTAGGATAAATCGAACAGGAGCTTACGATCAAAAGACCACGGCCGGGGGGTGAGTGGAATGTTTAAGTCAAAACTAAGAGTGATGGGGTTATGGTTCGATATTATTTTTGGTAACACCCCATATTCCATTTGAGCAAGTTCATTATGTAAAGTCTTAGCAACGAAAAAGTAGTCCAACCTAAAATGTCTTTGATGGGGGGCAGAGAAAAAAGTACAGCCAAAAGTTCCCCCCCTTTTTTCATACCCCACATCTATCAATCTATATTCTTGAACAATCCCCTTAACTGCTTTAAATACATTCTTCTTTCTCCAGCATATGGAGTATTTCCAAAAATATCAAATGTTTCATCCAAATGCAAGTTAAAGTCCCCGCATAGTATTGAACTAGGTGACCATAAAGCTAACGCCACACTTAATTGATATAATACAGTGGGGTCTTCGACAGTAGAAGCATAGACCGAACAAATAGTAATGATCGATCCCCCAAGTTTGAGTTCAGCAATAACCCACCATCCCAGTGGATCTTCTTTAATTCTTTTAACTTCACCTAGTCCAAACCTCTTTAAAATGGCCACCCCTCTTATTGTGGAACTTTGACGAGAGCACCCCACAACCTCCAATCCAAGATCCTTAAGCCATCCTCTATTTTCCCAAGAGACATGGGTCTCCTGTATACAGATTAAATCTGTCCACATAGTTTTTAACATCTGAGCCATTATACCCCTTTTTCTTTTATCATTTAAACCACAAACATTGATGGAGCAGATCGTCACTTTAACCATTTTCTTGTATTAGTGCAATTGCGCAATTAAGCTTGCAATAACAAAAAATTCCAGAAATTGGCACCAACCACACAAAAATCCTAAACTTAAGAACAAAGCATCCTTCAGCTGTATTTCCTTGCACCCAAAAGTGTGCCCTCTCCCACCCACACCCCCCCAAGCACAGCCCCTAAACCCACCCTCTTCCCAACACCCCCCCCATTGGAAGCTTAAGGGCAAATGCCCTCATTGATGGAAAGTGAGTATGAACTATGTGATTCTACCCGGGACGACCAGACCTTAATAGCACCTTACCCCCAGCAAAAAAAGAAAAGACAAAAAGAAAGATAAAGGGGCAAACCACTAGAACGTAGAAAAAGCATATAATCCTTAGCCTTATCCAATCTCTACTACATTGCATCTAAGAATTGCTGTGCTTTGACCTCAGATACAAAAAAAATAGTTTTTCCATTATGCACAACCTTAAGTTTGGCAGGATTTAGAAGAAAGACTTGCCCCCCCCCCCTTAGACTGAATTGGTGCCATTAGCTGTTTGAGCCTCCAGCGTTGATGCACTGTTACCGGGCAAAAATCAGGTTGTACAAAAAACTCATGGCCTAAGCCCTTTCTAGTCTTTGAGGGCCTAGCCAAGTCATACAAAATCTCACGAAGTAAGTAGTTCTGTAGTCATATGAGGATAGCTCTTGGATTCTAGTTCCATCACCCCTGATCGCGTTTTTGATTAAAGGGAAAGCGATGAGCTCTTATAATTTCTTTATCCCAGTCCCATCCTTTGAGATCTGGAAAAGCATCCGAAAGGATCTCCACAACAAAACGACGAATGTCTCTTCCCTCTGATTGTTCAGCTATCCCCAATATGCGTAAGTTATTACGCCGTGCACGATTCTCCAGGTCGGTCAGTATCTAATCGATGTCTTGTCTAGTACTCTCCAAGTCCTTAATTGACTTTTTTGTGTAGAAAGTTCCTCTTCCACAACAGAAATCCGAGCTTCAGTCTCCTGTACTCTCAAATTGGTTTCGGTGCTGGATTTAGCTAGATGACGAACAACATTCTGCAATTTACGAACAGCTCCTTGGGTGCAGAGCCCCTCTGCTTTGGTCTCCTCTCTATGAGCCATGATCAATCTATACATGGAGGTCTGCAACTTATAGATAGATTTTAATGTGATCTCTTCAACTCCCTCCATTAGTTCTGGGAATTCAGCCTGGTTTTCTGGTGCCGCTCCAGCCCCTTCCCACTGCGGTTGGTTTATTAAACCTAAGTTTTCCCCTATGAGGGGGTTTTGTACCTCTACAACCCTGCAAACTGTGTTAGGAGCTCCTTCGTTCGCCAGGAAGTTACAGCCAAGAAGTTCTTCCTCAGAAGTTTGATTACAGTCATCAGCCCAATCTTTTGCAAATAGATCACCTTTGTTAATTAATTCCTCATCAAGTTCCCCATCAGATGTTACCGATACATCGGACATGGAGTAAAATAGACCCCCCGATTCAATGGATTCTGCATCATTTGAAGGTTGATCATTCACCCGTGGCGAGACCCTGACTTCTTCCACCGCTTGACTGAGCTCGGCTAAGTGATCGTCACTGCCTTTTTCGAGGGGGGGGGAAGACCCTCCAACTCCAACTCGTCTCCAGCTGTGGGCAAAGTCAGGTTTAGAGAGGTCTGAACTGAAAGAATTGCGCCATGGTTCTTAGGGATAGCACCAAGCAGATCAGTGACAGGTCCTTGCCCGCTTCCTTGGATGTGACCACCAGGCGTCTGATTACTATTCCTAGATGAAGCAGCTGCATTCTTCTTCCTAAATAAATCAGGTATTACTTGCTCCTTAATGACCCCATTCTACTGACGAGCTCAGGTCTCAGAAACATCTCTACTAAGCGAATTGGGCTCTGTCGTTGACACTATTACAGTGTTTTCCGCAGCGCTGGACGTAGTGTTATCGGCATTGACTGAATTCATTACAGCTTTTTTTGTCCCTCTGCCTTTAGGCGCCATAATTGTCACTTAAATAATAATCCAATAACAGTGCTAAATAAGTTAGTAGCTGGCAGGTAAGTAGCTATATCAAATGTCCTTATACTAATACCAGCAATCAGAATGAAGTTGCTGTAGATTGCTATTTTGACAAGCTTTGAAGCTTTAAAGGTTTTAAGTTCCTTGCTGCCTGCTTGCTGCTTAGAACGCTGTCTAGATATATAGCGGTATATGGCAGTTTATAGCAGTATCTGGCAGCACTAATAAACAGTCAAGCAAAGAAATGGGCAGTGACAGTAAATTACTTGAATTTTGTTGCAACTACTTACTGCCACTAGAAAGGTCCTGAACCGGTATGCCTTCAATGCAAGAAATAAGAGCAATCCTACTCAAGTAGCGATACCGCCTGGATATTTGTAACAATGTATCCCGGCGTCTCCGTCTTCCACTTCATGCAGCTACTGTAACTTCTGCTGACATAAAGACTCTCCACACCCTCTGTTACAGTCTTACAGCTCTAGGAGGCAAATTCCAACCGGCGTCTTCAGCATTTTTCCAGCCTTCACACGCCTCCGCTCTCCGCCTTTCAACTCCACCTCTGCCTCAGAGTGGAGCTTTTCCACGGCTTTCACTCTCACCGCTATGGATGGTCTGCGGCTCTCTGCGGCTCCTGCCGTTTCCCCCGCCTCTCACCAACACTCCGCGGCTCTCCAGGGCTCCGCAGCTCTGGATGCCATTCAGCTGTGTACACGCCGTCCAGAGCCGTTCGAAGTACACAGGACCAAACAAATCCGGGACAAGTGTTACAAAAGCAACTCGGCAGCAAAACGAGGAGGCTCCGAAAGGGCTCGACTCAAGGCAGCAGCGGCATCAGACAAAGATCCGGTCAGACCTCGGGCAGGACGCCACAGTTCCTCACTCGGCAGCAGTAGCGGCCGCCATCTTGCTTCCCTAGCTGGGAATACATGTATTCTTAAAGTCAGTTAGGCTTTAGGATATATACTAGTAGAGAATCTTCGGCAACATGTCCGCCAGTCCTCTTAGTTCCCAAATAGGCTCTAAGCTGTGCAATAAAGATCAAGGGTGTGCTGTTGAAATGAAAAGGGAATGTTATGTCTTGCTTGTATATATATATATATATATATATATATATATATATATATATATATATATATATATATATATATATATATATATGGTCTGTTTTTTGCCAGTAGAGACCGTGAGATAGTCTGAGCACAGGCACACATACTGCAAGCAGAGACAGACATGGTAGATTACATGTAACATCCTGGTCATGTGTCTAAGATCACACTGTGAGTAAAGCTTGATTTTAATTGTATCTGGTTGAATAATTTGCTTAGTTGATGTGTTTAAAAATATGGGAATACATGTATTTTTGAAGTCAGTTAGGCTTTAGGATATGTACTGGTAGATAATCTTAGGCAGCATGTCGTCGGGCCTCTTAGTTCCCAAATAGGCTCTAAGCTGTGCAGTAAAGATCCAGGGTGTGCTGTTGAAATGAAAAGGAAATGTCAGTTAGGCTTTAGGATATGTACTAGTAGAGACTCATCTCTCTCTCTGCCTGAGCCATTTGTCTTAGCGTGTGTAATCTCACTCTCTGCCTGCGCCATCTCTCTCCTTGCGTGTTTCATCTCACTCTCTGCCTGCACTATCTCTCTCTTTGCATGTGTCATCTCTCTCTTTGTGTGTGAGAGAGGCACAGAGTGAGATGACAGTGTTGAGATGACGCAGGTAGAGACTGAGATGACATGGTAGATGCTTTTGTATATTCTCTCTGCCTGCACCATCCCTCTCTTTGCATGTGTCATCTCTCTCTTTGCGTGTGACATATCACTCTGTGCCTGCACTATGTCACACGCAAAGTGAGAGACATAGTAATTAATCAGACTCATTTTTGTGATGTTTTTTCCTGGAGAATGGAAGCATAGTTCAAGTTGTGAGCCATTTTTTAATGAAGAGAGTTACTTTCAGGATAATGATTTGGTGCATGCAGTTGACACCAGTGATCGAGCATTTGAGGTGAAAGATAGTTGTCCGGTTCAAATTCAAATTCAAATTTAGCTTTATTCGATTTATCTGATAAAATCATAAAAGCATACAAGTACATTTTATACAACAAATTTAAAAAGTTTTCCCCATCGAAACATTTATAAGAATCTATGAAACAGTTTTCCAGATGTAAAAAAGTCGATGATGAAGTTACGGCTATCGGCCTCATGTTAAAGCGTCTAATAAATTTTAAACATGTAAGGCTTACAGCATAGAATTTCTGTATTTCATCACTGACATTAAAAAGCGGGAAACGACAAAGATGACATACACCTCATCTAACAGGAGTAACTTCAAATAAGCAGTTTTGCATGTTCTTATGCCCCAGTGTTTAAGAAGAGGTAAGAGG
The DNA here is from genome assembly GCF_964263255.1 of Lissotriton vulgaris. Lineage (NCBI taxonomy): Eukaryota > Metazoa > Chordata > Amphibia > Caudata > Salamandridae > Lissotriton > Lissotriton vulgaris. The sequence continues at coordinate 496,386,127 of NC_141697.1, read as the reverse complement.
TACAATTTCCTTGGGGCAGAATACAGATTGCAGAAGAACATAATATGAATGTTACTTTGTGATGAATGATCATCGCATGGGCAAATTAGGTTCGGCGAGATCCAATCATTTTGTTTTGGAAGAGTGACCATACGGAAGAAAGTTCCTAAACGCAGCCTGGTAAGAAGCATACGAGGATAAGGTGCAGTTTCAGTCCTGAGATACAATTGCAAACCTTCGATGGGGGTGATTATTTGGTAACTCAGGGTAGTATTTTTGAGTTTCTCAGTGTCCCATCTAATGCCTTCCAGGTGTGTGATTAAAAGCTTTTTGAGAGCTGACCTAGACAAATGTTCTAAGGACTCTGGGTCGTCATAGTATTCAGGATGTCCAATCTTAGAGAACATCAACCGGACGTGTCGCAGCCATTTGATTTTGGATGCAGCATCCAAGTTCATACAATCCGTGATGAGTTCTCTATTAAATTGGCATTCCATAGTGGTCCAGATTTTGTGCCAAAGCAAACACGGTGATAGCTTTATGGTGTCGCTAAGGTATTTGAGGCCAGTCTCAATGTGAGTCATAAAGGTTGAAGTAGATTTACTCACACCTAATAAGTAACGAATAAAAAGATTCTCGCAGATTTGGAGTGAGGACACATCTTCAAAGCCCCATAGGCCTGCTCCATAGGTAACTGTCGCTACACATTTGGCTTGGTAGATCTGTATCATCTCAGCAGTTGGTTTACCCCCGATTTTAGCTGCAAAAGTTCTCAGGGCCCCAATAGCACGGGTAAAGGCAAGCCTCCTGGCTGATACTGCATATTTCCAGGCTCCTTTCCTCTCAAAAACAACACCCAGGTAACAAAAAGTGTCTGTACTCTCAATTCTTTGCTCGTCAAGATATATCGAACATTGTGGCCTTTTGCTTTTTTGGGTGCACGGCATGGAGAAAGTTTTAGAGATGTTCACTTTCAGATTTCTTTTCCCCATGTAGGATGAAAATTCTCTTACCGCTCTCTGCAACCCTACCTTAGTCCTAGACATAATTGCCGCGTCGTCGGCATATAATAGGATGGGTACAGGCCTACCATTGACAGCTGGATAGTCACTTGGCAGATTTGTTAAATGCTCTACAATAGAGTTGATATAAAAGCTAAATAGAAGGGGCGCAAGTATGCAGCCTTGCCTAACCCCTCTATTTATGGCAAACTTCTGAGTACATTGCCCCTGGGTCCCGAACCTCACTCTGGCACCGGCATCTCTGTACAGTTCTTTTATAAATACCACGATGGTAGGATCCACCCCAATAAGCTCCAATGTTGACCAGAGCTGCAGATGATCCACACAATCAAATGCTGAGCTAAGGTCAACAAATGTAACAAACAGGTCCCCTTTTTTGGCCTCAGTATATTTGGACATCAATAAGGACAGGTTTAAACATTGTTCCTGGGTACCCAATCCCTTTCGGAAGCCATATTGGAGTTCCGAGATGACCTTTTTTTCTGTCTCCCAGTGCTGAATTCTCTTAAGGACGATCCTTCCTGCGATTTTCATGAGGCCGTCCAATAACGATATAGGACGGTAGCAAGCAGGATCGTCCCTACTTCCCTTTTTAAAGATGGGCACCACAATAGCATCTGACCAGGTGTTAATTAAGCCGCATTTGTTTCCCATATTTAAAACGTTAGTTAAAAGGGGAGCCCAAAATTCCAGATTTGTTTTATAGACATCCACTGGTGTGTGGTCCGGGCCAGGGGCTTTCCCTGAAGGGCTTTCCCTAATCGCATTTTCAACTTCTAGGGTGGTAAAGACCAAGTCGATTGGGTATGGGGAAACTGGGGGATCACTTAACTGATAGTCCTGCGTAAATTTATTCAAGGATAAGAGTGCCTTTTGTTGATTCTGGTTGTCCCCCTGGCTGTTGGTGTAGAGTTTGCCATAGTGTTCTACCCAGAGCTCTGCCGTGATTGCTACATCTATGCAATTGTCAGTGTCTTTTGTGTTGTATACTGATCTTATCACTTTCCAGAAGAGGTTAGTGTCCTTGTTCCTGGCAGCTTCTCCCAAAGCTTCCCAGGCCTCCCTTTTCATAGTTGCTTTCCGGCGATTGATTTCTCTCTTATACTCTCGTCTGGCCTGGGAAATTTGAACCCTGTTTTTCGGAATGGCGTTTAAAGCTTTCTTCAGATTCTTTAAAGCAGCTGTGCACCTAGAGTCAAACCACCCGGATGCGTGTTTCCCATTCTTTTTGTGGCTCTTGGTTAAAACATCTTTTATGTACTGCTGAATATTAGCGAAAGCTGCCATAATCGCCTTAGGATCAATATCTTCTTCTAAACAGACAAATATGTCTGCAAGACAGGATGATATAAGATTGTGAAAGAAGATTGTGGGGTTCAATTTCTCCCACTTTAACACATAGCCATTTATCTTTGTTAAGGTGACCTCTAGTGGATAAAGTGGGCCGCTAGATTCCTTTGCTTTCTCCAATGGGAGCCTAACCCCAAAGGTAATAGGGTAATGGTCACTCATTGGGTCATCCCCTATCTCCCAAAAAGTTATAAAATTGGGTTTAGTGGGGGATATCAGTGCAAAGTCAATTGTGGTTTCGCAGCCTCTTCCATTATATGTTGGGGCAAAGGGAACTGGGGGAGAGCATGCCTGATTAATGAAGGTGAGATCAAAAGAAAATATAATACTGTTTAGGAGAGACCCCAGATTGGTGTGTGAGAAGTGGAAAGGGCCATCCTCCTCACGATCTGCAAGGCCGCACAAACCTAACTCAGAAAATGGGCAGATGGCACAATTGAAGTCTCCCACCCAGAAAACTGTATGGTCTCCCGTATTTTGATCTCTCACTTTATGGATGTGGTTTGACATTTTATTCAAAATGAGTTCCATTTCATTTACTGGCATATTGTTATAAAAGTTCACCAGTATGACCTTTTGTGTGGTGCCCCATTTAAAAGAAAGGATTTGGAAATATTGGTCAGAGTAGAAGTTGTATACCTTTATATCCCCTACATTCGAGATGTATATGCACAGACCCCCTTTATTGCGACCCTGGGGAGAGGGAGCAGCGGGTGAATGGAATGTTCGATACCCCATAATATGCCTTTCCTCTGCAAGCCAAGTTTCTTGCAGGCAGAGTATACCATGTTTCTGCACGGTCTCCAGCCAAGGTGTGTGCATGATCTTATTGCCTAGACCTGCTACATTCCAGGATAATAGTGAGTGCTTTAGTTCGCTAACTTCCTGATGTGTTTGGCCCACGTTCTCCGTTACGTCTACCGGGACTTGGAAATGTACCCTATCTAGGTGTTGTGTGGCTCGCAGTGGGAGGGGGTGCTGGACAGGGCAGGGTTGTTCCACCACCAAATGGGTCGAGTTGTTAACAATGAGTGGTGAAGTATCACTACTACTGGCAATCATTGCGTGATTTTGGTCACTTGGCCGGGGTGTGGGATCGACGGTTCCCAGTCAATCCACCTGATCTAGGCATCCAAACCTATTCATAGTGGGTGCTCCTTCCCACCAATTGTTGGTGGGTTGCCATCCCTGCCCCTGCCCCTTCCATCTATGATTGTGGGCTATGGTCCAGGCCCCAGGACACTCTACTACCTGTTTTGGAGGGTAAAAAAAGGTAAGGGGTTTAGTGACAATGGCTTGTTCAGTCGCATGTGGGTCCCATGAGGTGATGAGATGGGCTGTGTGAGGGTCTGCAAATAACACCACGATGCAGTCTCCTGGTATCGATTTGTAAGTACGGCCCACCCATGGGACTCTCCTGACCATTAGGACCCTACTCCTGTTGGTGTGAGGGAGCTGCCTATTGACATTTAACCAGTAGATCACTTTGTTCTTTAAGGACCACTGGGTTTCCACAATGTCAGGGTCAAGCGGAGGTACCCAGCCAAGATAACAACGTAGGGCCCAGCCTCAGGGGGGAGATCAATATAGCCTCCGCGAAAGTTCTGGTGGTTTTGATGTGAATTAGGTATGCGCTCTAAGAGAGGAGTGATAGGGTTGCTCGCCTTCTGGTCAGCTCTAGAAGAAGATTTGGGCTGGACATGTTGTTTGGGCGGTTTTTTCTCTATTTTTGGTGGGTTGACAGCGACATTTGCAATTGTCCTGGGTTTGGGAATTGGAGTAGGTTTGGGTAATGGGGGGGGTAAAGGTGAGGGCAAAATTAAAGGGACGGGGGGGCCTCCTTAGACGCTGAAGCTGCTTTGATGCCAGTGTTAGAGACTGGAGCGGGTTGAATGCCAACGTTACTAACCTGGGGGGGACCCTCAGTAATATGGGGATGTGTTGCTTCCAGCTGTTTTAGGCTAAGCGTGGCCAGGGATACTAAGGTTTTATCCATTTCAAGAAGGTGATTCTCAATACGTGACAGTCTGAGTTCAAAGGGTGTCAATAGTTGTTTTAAGGTGACCCAGACTGTTTGGAGAAAATCTTCATCATCACCCGCTTTATCCATGTCCCTCCCTGACTCATTTTGCCCTCCCATTGTTAAGTTCTCGACAAGGATGGTAGGATTCTCTACAGCAGGGGCAGTAGTGGAATTGAAATAAGTGAGATTGCTATTACCCCCTGTTGGCTGGGTAGCTGTAGGTGATGTTTGTTTAGAATCCCCTGTGTTGGGTAGAGTTCTTCTATGATTGAAAAACTGCTGCCTTGCAATTTTGGCTTTCTTACGAGCATAAGCAGATTTTGCATCGTTTTTCTTTTTCGGACCTTGGCGACCTGGGTTTGTACTTTTTGCTACAGAAAAGGAAGGGGCAGTTGTGTCCGGCAAAGTGGTAGGGTTTCCCTATTCAATAGCGGTTGGCCCTCACTAGGTTTGGAGGTCGTGGGTGAGAAGATAAAGGAAGAATCTAATGGTGGTGGAGAGGAAGAAGGGGGGGGGTGATGAACATCGGCGAGAATCAACAAAGGGGGGGGACGTGCAGCCTGTTGGGGAGATGCAGCAGACGCTATGTTTCCCAGGGAAGATTTTTTAGAATTTGCAAATGTTTGGGAGAGTCTGCGCGCAGCGTCTAACTCGATTGAAACCCTCTTCTGCATTTTTGTGATTTCGGCATCTATTGCCAAATTTGTTTTTACAAGGAAATCGTCCAAGGTACCTTTTGGCTTAGTTAAACCCAGCGCAGTCTTACTGCGACTCCCCCGAGTACACATAATGTATAAAAGTTATGATTTCTATATGGTACTCACTAAACTCAAGGTCCAGGCACGATAACGATGGAAAGAACCAAGGGGGGGGGCCAGGCCAGTCCTCTTAGTCCTCGAACGGCCTCAAACGGTCCCGCCCTTGTCCCGGGCTTCTCCCGGTGCCCTCCCGCGCGCTCCCGCGCAGCAGGAAAGACTGCTCCTCTTAAAGAAGCACAAGGGTGGCCTAGGGGGCGTGGCCGGCAGGGAGAGGAGCCCAGCTGACAACGGGCGCGCGGGGACTCCTGGGAGTTTGAGTCCACCCGCTCTACCCTCGCAGCCCTGCCGGTGTCCACACGAAGCCCCTAGCAAGTGTCCCACAGCCGCCTGAGTCCGCGAAGCGGGACCCGCGCAGCGGGTCCGGCGAGCAGCAGCGGCTCAGCAGGCTGGATTTAAGTGATGCGGAGGTCCGTGGCGTGACAAGGATTCCTGTTGAAGTTTTCCACTCCTGTGTGGGCTGGAGGCGCTTAAGTGGTGTTAAGTTGGAGGCGTGGCCGGCAGGGAGAGGAGCCCAGCTGACAACGGGCGCGCGGGGACTCCTGGGAGTTTGAGTCCACCCGCTCTACCCTCGCAGCCCTGCCGGTGTCCACACGAAGCCCCTAGCAAGTGTCCCACAGCCGCCTGTGTCCGCGAGCAGCAGCGGCTCAGCAGGCTGGATTTAAGTGATGCGGAGGTCCGTGGCGTGACAAGGATTCCGGTTGAAAAAGAATAAATTGTGCCTAGAAATGCAGAAGAGGTGTTAGCTGATGAAGTTTTAGGGAGATGTCTTAAGGCTCCAGTGTATACTTGGAATTGTAGTAGTATTTGTAGTGTGCAACAGGATTCAATTGATTTGTTCCTCAATTTCTTACGGACATATACTAAGAAAAGTCTAAAACAAAAGATGCAAATGTTGCAAGAGTTAGATCCTTGCAGAGTGAGAGAAAAAACCGGTTTGCATGGGCATTCACTGGCTTGTCTGTCAAGAAAAGTATGTCAGAGTGTTTTTCACCATTTTAGGATGTTAGCAGTGCATCATAATAAAGTGAGGAAATTAGTGAGAAGGTTGTATTATGCAAAAAGTCCAGCACTGAAGCTAAAATAGTTAAACAGTGCTCTTTTGCATGGATCTGAATTAGATGTAAATAATATTTGTGAAGAAATTGAGTTTTGTTATTTTGTTGAAAAAAAGGACAGTGCAGAAACTGATACAGTAATAGAAGGTAATGTGGAAGAGAAAGTACAGATTTCAAGTATAGAAAAATTTGACTATGAAATTACAAAGTTTAAGGTCAATTCAAGTGAAAGGCCTAATTTTTCTTGCGTGTGTTGTCAAAGAACTCATTATAAGAATCAGACTAGGTTAGTTGATTTATATGTAAAAAGTGAAATGGAAAATAATAATGAGTGGAAGGATTTTGCAACCTATTTGTTGGTAGAAAATTTGGGTTCTAACCAATGTATTTGTAAATATTGTTATTATAAATTAAATGAAAACAGAATACCTGCTAGAGCTGTTCATAATAATCTGGAGTTGGTAGACATTCCTTCTGAATTGATGGATTAAAAAACCTATGAGTCTATTCTGATTAAATGTGTGCATCCTTTTCAGGCTATTGTTCACATGGAGCCTAAGACAGGGAAATTGCCTCCTTCAGATTTACAGAGAGAATTAAAGGGAAGAGTTGTTTATTTGGCTCTAGATTTTAAGAAAAATATTGATACAATTGGTGTAGAAAAAGTAGAAGAGGAACCTCTGGTTATTCTAGTTAGTGGTGTTCTGACAAAGAGTAACAACATTTGGCAAGAATCAGTGGATGTTAGGAAAGTCAAAAAGGCAACGTTGTATTTAGTCAAAAAACAATCACTACTACAAAAATGTATATGTTGGAGAAGACGAAACAACTGTAGAAGAGGACAGTGATTTCTCAGCTGGGCAATTTGAAAAAGTTGACGTCTTTAGAAGTGAAGAAATTTATGAATATTATAGTGTTCATCCTTTGCATTCCAAAGATGTAATGGGGAATGCTATTGACTTGTTTCAAATGAAAGAAGCAAAAGGAAGTCCCATTAGTGTATGGGAAGAAAGTTTGGAAGCTCGTTGTTTTCCTCAGTTATTTCCACTAGGTCAAGGTGGATGATATGACGACCGACCTGTTCAAATTCATGCATCTGAATACCTGACTTTAAGATTATATGCAGAAGATCCAAGGTTTTGTCAATGCATTCCATATTTGTTTCATCTACTGTTTGAGAGGGACTTGTCTGGGCTTTCTTATCCAGTGAACCATATACCGAAAAGTGTAGTACATCTGCAAAATGTTTCTACAAGGGACTTTATAGAGAAAGTCAAACTGCAAGACAGTATTTTGGAATCTCACCTAATTAACCTCATGGCATGTCAGCGTGGTACTAACGAGTATTGGTACCATCGTCATGGGGAATTGAAATGTATGCTAAGAAACTTAGGAACTCCTACATGGTTCCTCACTCTTAGCTGTGCCGAGTATGCTTGGGAAGACTTACTTCTATTTCTACGAGAGGCAAATGCAAACATTGAAAATATTGAATACAAGACACCTGGAGAACTGTGCTCTTTGGATCCAGTTAATATATGCAGGTATTTCAATCATAGGTTTGAAGCAATGATGTCTTTTATCACAAACAAAAAAAAACGTCCGCTTGGAGGGGTTTTGGATTTTTTAGGGAGAAAGGAGTATCAAGCAAGAGGTTCTCCTCACATACATATGCTGCTATGGATCAAAGATGCCCCCAAATTTGGAACAGATTCGGATGACTCAGTGATGAGTTTCATTGAACAGTATTCTACATGTGCTGTTCCGAAAAGTACAGAAGGAAACAATTTAAGACATCAAGTCTTACGCTTTGAAAGCCATCATTGTGGAAAATACTGTCGTCGAAATTTCAAATCCAAGGACAAGTTCTACACAAAATGTCGTTTTGCATTTCCAGGACCAGTAATATCTAAAGGAAGAGTGAACAATTTTATGTCTTCTCTGCGACATACTGTGACGAGAAAATCACCGAAAAAACATACAACTTAAGAAGAAATGAAGAGTCAAAATACATAAATGACTACAACCCAGTCATTTTGTCCATGTGGAATGCTAACATGGATATTCAATATGTTGCTGACAACTCTATTCCTGTGGCTCAATATGTGATGTCTTACATCACAAAATCAGAAAAGACGGAACTGAAGGAAATGTGGGAGGAAATTTCACATGAAAAGAGTCTAAGTAAGAAATTGTTACAGTATGAAGATGTTGTTGCATCAAGAAATTGGAGCATATGAATGTTCTGATCGGTTATCAGCAAGTCTATATGCAAAATCTAGAACAATCATTTGGGTGAGTCTAGGTCTTGCTGCAACACGAAACCGAGTTTTGAAATCTGTATAAGAAATTGAGTATTTGGTGGAGAAAGAACCAAACAGTACAGATATTTTGAAGACAAACATGTTGGATACATACTATCCAAATAGAAGTAGTCATCTTGAGAACAAATGTCTCTATGAAGTTCTGCAAACCTATACTTTTAAGAGGAACATCACAGAAGATATCAATAAAGGAGTATATGCTGTAATTGGATGTGAGGGATGTCTGGTGAAACAAAGAAAAGACCATTTGATTAATCATCGAAAATTGAGTTGCGAATCTCCTGACAAAAGGGAATTTTACTATTTAGCTCTTTTGCAACTCTTTAAGCCATGGCGTACAGAAGAGGAACTACTTGGAGATTTTCTCAGTTATGAAGATTCCTTCAATGCAACCAAGGATACCATAGAATGTCCTGTTTTTTCAAATTATCTGCAAATGTTGAACGAGGAAATACAGCAAGAAGCTACAATTGCAGCAGAGATTGCTAGAGACAGTATGGCCGGGATGCCTGTCACCCTCTCCCAACACAATCCCCAATGATGGGAAGACAGACGCAGTTCTGAACTTTTGGAAGGCGGGAGGGAGTTACCCTCCCGGCCGTATTTATTAAAATATGAAACAAAATTAAACATTAAAATAACAGTTTCATATCATGTACAATTTTCATTTATTACATTACGATGAAGACACGTTCGTTGGCTAACCTTAACAAATCTCTAGTACAAAGGTTTTCCTAGCCGAGTCTAACATCCTGCAAATGCATACTTTCTAAATAAAATTGTACATCCTAGCATTACGGGCCAACGGCAAGGTCGCAACCGGTGTCAGATCCCTACTACCAGAACTCCCCCCTCACGGTGTGAGTGGCGGGCGCACAGAGGACTGTACCTCTGTGCCAACTCCAATTTCCCTTGTCTTTGCGGGGCCCCCTATTTAACTCAACGCCATCTTAATGGTCGTCCGAGGACTCGTGTGAGGTGTCTAGAAGGTAGCGTGGACCCCCCCTCCCACCCCACACTGTTTATCACATCCGCCGTCGCGGATATCCGGGCCCCGGGAAATTCGTAGGAGGGGCATCTAGCCGCCTCCTCCCCTGGAAGGGGCCTATGACCGCCTTCCCTTAGGTGACCCCATACTTAGTGGGTGCCGCCTCCCCATGTGAGGGGCCAATGGCCGCCTCCCCCGGGCGCTCCCATCCATAATGGGTGGCGCCCCCCCTCTAGGGACCTTGAAATTACTGCTCACCGATCATGACCTTACCGCCCGACCAAAAAATAAATACGACGTTTGTTTACCTACTAAGAAAGAAAATCACTTTATATTGCAATATTTATCCTATTACTTTATACATCCTACACATCCTTCCTAGACTGTTATACTCCACTCTACTAAGGAAGAACATGTTATGAAGCAAATCACTTTATTGCAGTACCAACATTGACAGTTTATTCACCACTAAACCAGGAGAGAAAAGATATTATCAAAGCAAATCATTTTATTGCAGTACTAACGTTGCCATAAGGGGCTGGTGGGTGGGTCAAAAATTGCTCCTTGTTTCGTCGAGGGCTCACGTGCAACGAGAGGGTGCAGCTTCCAAGCACAGGAACAAGAGGATGCTTCTTCGGATTGCTGCTCCTTTTATTCCTCTTCGGGAGGGCGTGTACCCTCCTCCGGTACGCCTACGGGGCGTGGCCAACGGTGTAGGTGTCTAGAACAACCCTTCTTGGGCGGGAAAAGGCGCGCCCCGGCTACGCCGCTTCGGGCATACCAGCCGTGACACGCCCCCCGCCCAAAATGGTTTCCTGGGGGATCCGGGCCCCCTACCATACGTTCGGGGGGACCGAGGGGTCGCCCCTTTCCATTCTCAAGACAGTCAGAGTTCTGCTTCATTGAGTCAGGATCCACTAGGAGAACCGTTTATCCAAAATGAAGCTGCCACTGCCATGGATGAAGTGGGAAGAGCCATGGAACAAGCTCAGGAGGATGAAGTTAACTTAGAAGATTTGGAAAAAAAACTAAACGTTGAACAGAAACAAATATATGATGAAGTCACAGAACAGATTGAGCATGGTTTATGTCATGAGACTAAAGAGTGCTCATGTACGTCATTTATGCCTGACCGACTGTACGTGAGTGGAGAAGCAGGAACTGGGAAAAGTTTTCTGATTAAAGCAATTGCAACTTATCAGCAGAAAAGAACGGAGTCATCGCTGTCTTGTGTTATTACTGCTCCAACTGAGTTGGCAGCACATAACATTAAAGGGATTACTTTACATCATTTATTGATGCTGCCAGTAGAGCATGATAATAAATTACAATACCACAAGCTATCTGGAGAAGCTTGTTGTGTAGTTTACAGAGTCCTGAAGAAAATTAAACTTCTTATCATTGATGAGGTAAGCATGGTATCAAATGTAATGCTTGCTTTTGTGCATTTAAGAATGCAAGGCATTCTTAAAACAGAGTATGATGTGTTATTTGGAGGCAAACACATCATTGTTTTTGGAGATCTACTGCAGCTAACTCCAGTGTAAGGACAACCAGTGTTTAAAATGCTTACGCATGAAGATACCAGGAAGTGCCTAGGAAGCATTGGAAATGTTAATAAATGGTTGAATTTCAAATATGTAGAACTGCTTCAAAATATGTGACAGGCAAAGGATGAAGATTATAAAAATATTCTACAAGATGTAAGAATTGGAAAAGTAAGTGAGCATGGCAAATAAGCTTTATATGCACGATTAATTTCAAATTTGTTTCCAAATGAAAATATTCTCCCAGAGAATATTTATAAGAAAATTCTTAAAAACAAATCTGTGATATGATTGATGCCAACCCTGCAAGAATGTTCAATCTTTAACAACAAAATGTTAAAGTTAGAAAATCAAGAGATTGTGAAACTGAAAGCTATTGATAAAATAGAGCATGAAGGAGCAACTATTATTTTGTCACAAAAGTTGAAATAAAAATGTGATTCTTTACAGAAGACAATATCTAAAACTGCTGGTTTGGAAAAGACTCAGTATGCATGTTTAAATTGTCGTATAATTTTACGACGGAATTTACATGTGGAAAGAGGTTTAGCGATGGGTCATGTTGTTGATTTTGTGAATTAACGAAATAGAGATGGAATAGAATTTTTAAAAATTAAATTTGATGGAATTGAAGAAGTACATCAAATCAGTCGTTGTTCTGCTCGATTTTTGCTTGTGAAAAAATGTATATGTCAGCCGAAAACAGTTTCCTATTTCTTTGGCATATGCGGGGACTATTCATAAATCTCAAGGTTTAAGTGTAGATAGTGCTTTGGTGAATATTGGAAGTTCTCTGTCCAAGGAGGGTATGGCATATGTTGTTTATCTCGAGTCAGAACTTTATCTGGATTGTACTTGATTGATTTTGATGAGACAAAGATTAATGCAGATTTAAATTGTGTAAAAGAATATAATAGGTTAAGAAGAGAGTATGCTCCAAGTTTACCTCAATATCCTCAATTTGAAATGCGTGTGGTAGGCCGAAAAAGAAGAAATTAGAAAAATTGTAGTGAAGTTGTAGCAAAAAGAAAAAAGTAGATGAACCAGTAATTGTAAGCAGAAAGGAAAAGGATTCAGTTAAAGATGTTGTTGGATTTCAGTTTGAAAACAGTTCTGGTGTCAACTGCTATGCTAATGTAGTGGTTAATGTTTTTTTTCTTCAAACTTTACAAGAACAGATTGTTGAAAATCGGGATCAAAGAATTTGTTGTTTGTTGAATGCTGTATTTGAGAAATGTAGCAGTGATAGAACAAAAATAGAAAGTGTTTCTGAAATTCGAATTGTTTTAGACATATGTTCTGGTCTAAATCAATTTTCACAGAATATTCAGCAAGATTGTCAGGAATTTCTAATGTATATGCTTGTTGTATTGCAAGATGAAGGTATAGATGTAGAAAATCTTTTTGGTCTTTCTTATAAATGGCAGCATGACTGTGAAAATTGTTCCTTTTCAAGTACTACTACAATAGACACTGAAAGATTTATATATTTGACTTTACCAGACTGCAAATCAGTGTCTTTTAATAATATAGTTAGAGAAGCAAATCAAAACATGGTCTGTACTCAGTGTAAATCTGCAATGCTATCAACATTATTTATAGAAAGATATGGACAGTATGTAATTTTAATGTTCCAGCGATGTAGACCTGATGGAACTAAGTTGACAACTTTAACTAAAAAATTTGTGGCTTCTCAATTATCAATTTCAGGAAGAACCTTTGCAACTGCAGCAATTATTTACCATGATGGTCCTTCGACAACAGGAGGACATTACACAGCTTATTTAAAATGTCAAAAAGGCTGGACTAATTGTAATGATACTCAATTGACTTTCAAACAACGTTTGCCTTCTGACTTAGAACATTCTTACCTAGTGTTCTTACAACCAAAATTTTAGGAAAGGTAATTGGCCTATGAAGATTGAAGCAGTTAATAAAACTTAGTTTTCTGTTCAAAATTACTTTGTGAGTGAGAGTGATCAAGATAATAAAAAACTTGTAGTTGTCATAGAGGTAGTGTAAGTGTATCACATAGTGTGGGATATCAGTATTATAGGAAATGTTGATCATGAGTGAGCCACAGCTGGAAATATAACTATTGTTACATGATGTAAAAGATGTGGGAGCTTTTCTTTCAGAAACTCGGGTAAATGGAAGTTTAACAGTACTTTTGAGTAATTTCCAAAGAAAAGGACTTTCCATATACTATTTGGCCTCGTGGAAAAGTAAGTGGATCAGAAATGAGTTAAAATATGTTTTTTCTAAGTTTTACATTATTTATTGAAACGTTGTATGGGTTTTTTAAACACAATCTTTTTGATTGTGTTTTTTTTTGCCCGCTGTCATATGATGAGTAGTATTGAACTCACTGTTTTAAGTGAAATTCAATATATTCTGAGAACTGCAAAAATAAACCATATAACATGTTGTACAAGTTATTTTGTATTTTGTATTATGAAATATATATTATACTCTCCTTGTCTCACGCTCACTCACCTTTTTCCACACTCTATCACCCGTCTTAACTCACCGTCACTGCCCTTCTCTCACTCTCCCTCACCCCGTTCCCTTACTCCACTTCCCTCACTACCCCTCATTCTCCATTCCTTCACTGCCCTTTCCCTCTCTCCCCTCCACCATTTCCCAGCTCTCAGTCACTCTACTTCACTCCCCTTCCCCTTCTTTCCTTTCTTTGCTCCCTCAGTAATTCCCCTTCCCTTACTTACCTTACTCCACTTCACTCACTCCTTCTCTCACTCCCTCTGTCCTCTCACATCCTCACTCCTCTTCCCTCACTCTCTCACTCTTAACCTCACTCACTCCGTCCTCTCACTCCTCTTCCGTCACGCTCACTCCCTTCAAGTCACCAACACTCCCTCATTTACCTTTCCATGCTCCCTCACTTAGTTCCCTTCTCTCACTCCTTCCTTCACTACCTCTATGTCCTCACTCCCTCACTCCCCTTGTCTGACACTCACTCACCTTTATCTACCTTCTATCACTCCTCTTTCCTCAACCTCACTGCCCTTCTCTAACCCTCCCTCACCCCGTTCCCTTACTCCACTTCCCTCACTTATCCTCATTCCCCATCCTTAACTCCCCTTCCCCTCACTCTCCTCCCGCAGTCACCTTTTCACAGTCCCTCTGCTTCACTCCCCTTTCCCTTCTTTCCTTTCTTTGCTCCCTCAGTAATTCTCCTTCCCTTACTCAACTTACTCTACTTTACTCACTCCTTCTTTCACTCCCTCTGTCCTTTCACTTCCTCACTCCTCTTCCCTCACTCCCTCTCTGTCTGTTACCCTCACTCCCTGTGTCCCCTCACTCTCTCACACCCCTTTACTCACCCTCACTCACCTTCCATCCCTCATTGTCGTGAATCCACCCTCACTCACTCCCCCTTCCCTGTCACTCACTCCCCTTTCCTTACTCCCCTTTCCTCCTTTAGTTTTCCTAACTCACATGCCTTTAGTATCTTACTCACCTTCAGTTTATTTCTCTCTCCCTCTCTTCCTCTGCCAATGAATCTATCCACCTCATTATCCTCTTAGTAATTTGCTCTCCCTCTATTTCTTTTTCCCTCTCTCTGTCCTTCACCATTCCTTTGTTTCCCTTTCTGTGTCCTTCACTCCTACTTTATCTCTTAGTACCCTTTTATGACTTTTAATCTCCTGCCTTGTCTCTTGTATTTTGAAATATAGATTATAAAAATTATAAGTAATTTGTTTTTTCTCTTTCACAGATATTACATTTAATAAAAATATGTCATTAAGTTTACATTACTTATAAGGTAAGTTTGACAAACAAAATTTACTTTCTCATCACTCTTTTCCTTAACCTCACTACTCTTCGCTCACCCACCCACACCCCTGTTCCCTTATTCCGCTTCCCTCACTTATTCTCATTCCCCAAGCTTACTTCCCTTTCCCTCACTCCCTTTCCACACTCACCTTCTTTCAGACCCCCTGCTTTACTTCCCATCACCTCTCTTCCCTTCCTTCGCTCCCTCACTCATTCCCCTTACTCCACTTCACTCACTCCTTCTCTCACTCCCACTGTCCTCTCACATCCTCACTCCCCTTCCCTTACTCTCTCTCTGTTAGCCTCACTCTCTAAGTCCTCTCACTCTCTCACTCCTCTTCCGTCATGCTCACTTCCTATAACTCATCCACACTCCCTCACTCAGTCCCTTTCTGTCACTCCTTCCTTCACTTTCTCTATCCCATCACTCCCTCACTAGCCTTGTCTTACCCTCACTCACTTTTATCCACCCTCTTTCATCCCTCTTTACTCACGCTCTCTGCCCTTCTCTCACCCTCCCTCACCCCCGTTCCCTTACTCCAGTTCCCTCACTACCCCTTATTCCCCATTCTTTTCTCGCCTTCCCTTTACTTTTATCCCCCACTCACCTTCTCTCAGTACCTATGCTTCAGTCTTCTTCCCCTCTTTCCTTCCTTCGTTCACTCACTCATTCCGCTTCTCTTACTCACCTTACTCCACTTCACTCACTCCTTCTCTCACTCCCTCTGTCCTGTCACATCCTCATTCTCCTTCCCTCAATCCCTTTCTTTTAGCTTCACTACCTCTGTCCCCTCACTCTCTCAGTCCCCTTCCCTCATCCTCACTCCCTTTAACTCACCCACACTCCCTCACTTACTTTTCTATGCACCCTCACTCAGTCCCCTTCTCTCACTCTTTCCTTTACTCTCTCTGTCTCCTCATTCCCTCACTCCCCTTGTCTCACGCTCACTTACCTTTATCCAACCTCTATCACCACTCTTTCTTCAACCTCACTGCTCTTCTCTCACCCTTCCTCACCCCCGTTCCCTTACTCGGCTTTCCTCACTTATCCTCATTCCCCATGTTCAGTCCCCTTCCCCTCACTCACCTCCCACACTCACCTTCTTTCAGTCCCCCTGCTTCACTTCCCTTCCCCTCTCTTCCCTTCCTTCGCTCCCTCACTCATTTTCCTTTCCTCTCTCACCGTACTCCAATTCACTCACTCCTTGAGAATATGTAAAGAATATAGCTCTTTTTGGAGAATTGGAGGTAGTTCTAAAAAGAACTGTTTTTTTCTTTTTTCTTTTTTTACTTTTTCTGAACGATTTAAATTCTTTAAAAAAAAATTTCAGAACAAAAACAAAACTACGGAATGCCAAACTGCTCAACAGAGCAAAAAAAGGGAAAAAAATTAGTGCCGGGTGGAGCAGCGATGTTCCTCCTATCTGCAAAAAACAAGTTCGACGCTCTGCTCCCCAAAGCAAATAAGTTCATCGCAGTCCTTGCGGACAAATTTTAGACCTGCAAAGACCGGCTGTACGTTAGGAACTAGTCTTTCTGATATTCCGGAAGGTGTTGCTCCTCCGGTGGAGGTGCTGCCGCCATCTCTTTGGGGAACACCTCTTGCTCCCCTCAAGTTCAAAGTAGTAGTGAGGGAAATGGGTGGGGGCTTTCAATATTTGGAAAACAAACTGTTATGAACCAATAATATGTGTTGTTTTAAGGTCACATGGCTTGACGCGCTTATGCTACGCGCTCCGGAACGCTTCTGGGTGCGTTTACGCGGCACGTACGTAGGCGCTTACGGAGGCGCTTCCGGAGGCGCTTACATGGCACGTCACAATGACGTTTTACTTGATTTTCGGAAATGTGTTTAGAGTCAAAATACAGTTTATAAAAAAATAAAAATATAAAAATAAAAAATACTACTTTTATGAGTATGCTACTGAATGTCTTGCATTGTTATTTACTTTAAATACATAATTATATATTTTTTCGCGCGCTGGAATAGCACTCTCGCTACGTGTACGGGTGCGTTTACGGGTAAGCGTACCCTGAGCGCTCCGGGGTAAAAAGATTTTAAAAAGCAAAAAAAAAATACATTGAAATAATAATGTTAGAAAAATTAACATTTTTAAAATAATTTTATTAAAATTATAATAATTAATAGATATAATAAATAGCTATTAAATTAAAAATGTTTCTTCCATCGACCTTTACAACTACATATATAAAACATATTTATTTTACAGAAAGACACACATTACATTCACTGGATGGTGTCATCAGTGATGGCATGAGTGATGTCACTGACCATGTCATGAGTGATGTAATATGTGACGTCATCAGCAGTGCATTGCAGGCGCGCAAGTTATAGTGAGTCCAACTAACTATAACGTGGGAATTTCAATGGTTTTATGTCAGTAAAATTTCCAGCTAACTATAACTAGTGTCAAACCTATGGTTTTTTCAGTGAATTTAATAGGTTTTTTAAATGCTAATTCCTAACTATAACTGGTGTGAAACCTATGGTTTTTTCAGTGTATTTCATAGGCTTTTTAAATGCTAATTCCTAACTATAACTAGTGTGAAACCTATGGTTTTTTCAGTGAATTTCATAGGTTTTTTAAATGCTAATTCCTATTTATATATAGGGCCTCTAACCTATGTCTTTTTCAGTGAATTTCAAAGGTTTTTTAATAGCAAATTTCTATAGCTATGAAATGTAATATTTTTTTTAATGAATCCTATATTGTATATTTATGTAATGCTATTTTTTTTATGTATATTGTTCATGTTTTTTTTTTTTTTGCCCTAGAGCGCTCCCGGTGCGCGTCCCGGTGAGCGCACCGGTAAGCGCAGTCTTGCCGCGTTCTCCCGGGCGCGTACGGGTGAGCGTCCCGTTAGCGCTATTGCAGCAAATGAAAACATCATCGTGACGTATCGCATAGCCGTGTGATACGCACGGCGTAAGCGCACTCGGAAGCACTCGAGCGCATACGATCGCGCTACGTAAGCAATTGCCACGCTTATGCTACGCGCGTCGGGTCATGTGACCTAAAAATAACACTTTTTATTGGTTCAGGACAGTTTTGGTTTCCAAATGATGAAAGCCCTGGCCATGTGACCTGAAAATAACACTTTTCATTGGTTCAGGACAGTTTTGTTTCCCTAATGATGAAAGCCCCCACCTTTTTTCCTCATTCTCACTTTGTATTTTGAGAGAGGAAGACCTGTTTCCAGAGCTATTACTACCTATTTGAACTCAGAAATGGCTACAGTAGCAGTTGCAGCAGGAGCATCTCAGCCACCACCACCACCACCACCACCAAGAGCACCAC
Organism: Lissotriton vulgaris; assembly: GCF_964263255.1. Taxonomy (NCBI): domain Eukaryota; kingdom Metazoa; phylum Chordata; class Amphibia; order Caudata; family Salamandridae; genus Lissotriton; species Lissotriton vulgaris. The sequence continues at coordinate 496,367,903 of NC_141697.1, read as the reverse complement.
CACAACACCACAGTGGTGGAGATGAAGAAGAGGAGGAGGAGGAGGAGGAGGAGGAGGAGGAGAGGAGGAGGTTCCTGCCTGAAGATACTACCCCATAAAAGCCAAAGGAGCACATTATCTGGGAGTTTTTTTCAATCCCAAAGGACCTCAAGAAAGTAAATGCGCCAAAGGTTACTTGTCTAATCTGTGGCACTGTACTTTCAAGGGGGAACCCTAACAAAAAGTACTCTTTTGGCAAGAACACCATGATTCGCCACATGCAACACCGGCACCCTAACAACTATGCTGCGGCAGAGGTCCGAGAAATGACCAGAAACCCTCCCCAATCTTCACCCAGCACCTCCAAAAGTAAGCAACCACTCCATTGGGTCCAGAGACAAGGGAGATGGTCCCAAACATGCAAACCCAGTTTGGACAATACAAAATCAGTTGTATATTTTGTGGAAAAACAATTACCTATGGTGAGTAAAGCATTAAACTCATCAACCGTGCTGGTGACAAACACAATTGCCCAAAAAAAACCTTAATTTTTTCCTGATTTTTTTTGCTCCAGTTGAGCAGTTTACAGTTCCCTGTTTTTTGTTTGTCCCCATAAAAATATCAAAAAAAATATAAAATTGTTCATAAAAGCCAAAAAAAGTACAAAATGTTCAAAAAAACAATAGCAAAAATATAAAACAACAAAAAAGAAGAAAAAAAAACAGTTCTTTTTAGAACTACCTCCAATTTATAAAAAAAGGCTACATTTTTTAAAAACTCTGTCATTCTTTTTTCCCCATGGTACGCTCCCCGGTTCACTCCCTGGTGCGCGTACTGGGCGCTCCCCCCGCGCAAATCGAAATAGTTTTTTTTTTGTTTTTGCCCCGCGGGGCCTTTTTATGGACCCCACATCAAACCTAGGGGGTCAGGGGGGTCTACCCTGCCCCCTTTTGGTTATTTCCCCCTTTGTTTTTGCCACCTCTTGTGTCTCGATCCTACCGAGACACAAGATGGCGGCCGCTCCGGACTGTTTGGAATGTTGACAGACATCCGAGAGCCAATCAGCTTTCCGCGTGCGAACTCGCGTAGCGTGCTAGTACGTGCCCCGGTGCGCATACCGGGGCTCGCTTATAGATATATATATTTTTTTAACCTAAATCCACTGGAGCACATATCTTGAGACATAGCAAAGGCACATCGGGCTACCAGTCCCTACAATTTTGCCAAGTTTGGTGGAAATCCATTCAGCCGTTCGGGCTAAAAGTGAGTCCAACCGCCCCATGGAAATTAACATGGGGAAAACACCCTCCTTTTATCTCGGCTCCTGCTTGACGAATACCCCCCAAACTTTCAGGGAAGGAGCGGTGCGCTGCAAGGCAAATTTGAGGAGAATTTCAGGCAGACCTCTCAACCGGCACCAAAGTTATTCCCAATAGTTGTTGTAACTATAACTACCTACTGGCGACCGCCAGTAGGTAATACTACTTGTCAGGACCGCACAAGTCTTACCTTCTGCTTGCGAAGTAATCTTGCAGGGAAGACATGAACAACCTCTACCGTCTCCTACCTGCTTTCCCTAGAAATGGTATATATATATTGACCAAGGTGAAGATGGGGACCGGGGGAAGAAATCCTAGAGGTGTGGAGTGGTGTCCTTACTGAAGACCTAGTTGTAAGCATGGGCGGAAAATCCGTTACACTCGCGGATTTTGCGGATTTTCGGTAAATTCGCAATCCGCGAGATTCGCGAATTTCCCGCAAAATCCGCAAATCCGCGATCAGCGGATTTTATGGCTTGCTCGCACTGTTCGCGTGAGTTCGCGGCTTCCCAGTTCAACTTCGCGCCCCGCGAATAAGCGCTAAATTGCAGAAATACGATCTTAGCAAAACTGAAACTACTTACCAGGTTCAAAAATTCAAGCTCATCATTAGTAGCCATTTCCTGTAGTGCTTCCTGAGGGGCCCCTCCAGAGTTCAGTTGCCTACTTGCAACTATTATGTGACCCTGCTCTGACCCTCAGAATAGTTACACAAAGGTCCTGAATTACAGCTAAGGCAGACAAGCAGGAGCCAGGCTGGAAGTTCAAATCCAGTGACACATTAATCAGCCCCTAATTCATTATTGTCAGTTGGGGAAGGGCAGGTGTTGTAACTAATTTTGCAACAATGAAAGCACTTAGCAAGTGCAAAAGATCACTAATCAGGAAGCACTAATGAAACAGGTGCCAGCTAAAAAAATATTCTGTGACACATTAATCAGCCCCAAATTAATTCAGGTCACTTGAGGCAGGGAAGGTGTGCTTTGCTTTGCCACAATAATGTACACTGGACAACCAGAGGGTGCTGTGATGAAACAGAGGGTGGCATGGGTGGGCCAGAGGGTGGCATGAGTAGTCAGAGAGTGGCAGTGGTGACAAAGAGTGGCAGTGATGAAGAAGAGTGTCCCAAACAGGCTGGACACGTAGAAACAACAAGTTCGCAAAACTTGCGACCCGACAGGTAAGTTCGCGTTTGCGAAATTGTACAAAACCCTCGCAAACTGGCAGAAACCCGCACCAACACAAAAAAAAAAATCCGCAAATTTGCGAGAATTCGCGGATTTTGCGGATTGCGAGTTCGCAAATCCGCAAAATTCGCGAACGCGAGATTCGCAAAATTCGCCCATACTTACCTGGATGGCTACAAACACCGATGACCAAGGGACCTCTCTAGGAAACACTGTCTGTAAGGATAAACCATATGGGTAAGAACTTATCACCATTGGGTCGTATTCATACAGACATTCACACAGTCAATAAATGTACCCTAAGAACTGTATAATCACCTGGGATGTGGTAGCGCAAAAAGCAGGAATGAGAAGTCCTCACACACCAAGATAGGATTGGAAATGAAACTATAAGCGCTCCTGCGTGTGCTGTCAAAGGAAATGTAACAAGCGCTCCTGCGCTTAACAATAAGGCAATAGGGGAGGAGCCATGCGTGCGACCAGTATGGCCGCGTAGGTGCGCAGCTCCGCCGGACCCGGCCCCATCCCGATATCCTGTCCTGTATCCTGCTGCGCTGACCCAGCTGGTATGTTAGCGGAAGGTTGGCAGCGCCTGTAAATGTAGCTCCGGCCCCGCTGTGAGGTCAGGGGCCGGAGCTATACCCTGTGCCGGTTCGGGGCTGTTCGTTCGGCGGAGCCGTGGGCTCGATTACCGAGTGTGGTGGCTACCAATTGGTCAACACCCGGGGATGGGACCGGAAGTCGCCGGTTGGGCCCGGGTGTCATTAAATCTTGGCTGCGCTGTGCACAGAGACTTGCGGTGTGTGAGCGGGCCGTCACGCCCCCCCCCCCCCACTCGGAGCATTCGCAGTAATCCCTGTGTATGACAGCTGATGCGGGGCCCAAGGGTTTGCGGTCAGTGTTCGAGGAGCGGTCGGACCCGATTAGGTTCAAATAACAGCCGTCTGGTGTCCCCCCACTACCTGCTGTGAGACTCACTACCTGGACATAAAGTGTGAGTAAGGGGCGAGGTGCCAAGATCTGGTGCCACAGGGCCAAATCCTAATAACATGGCCTGGTGGGAGCTTGGGCTCCCGGCCTTCATGACGGCATAGATTTAGGGCTGGATGCCCTACCGGATGCCCCAGTGACGATGGCGGTGAAGAGACATACGGGCTGCGACGGAGCCCCTCGGAGGTGAGCTGATTGCCTGGTCTGCTGTTCTCAGGGGCCCTTGAGAGTGGGGGCACGCCTCTGGTGGGAGTCTTGCACCCAGGATGCAGTGGCACCGATGAAAGCTGCTGAAGGAGGTTCCGGTCTGTGGTCTGTAGCTGCGCATAGACCTGCAATGGGGGCAGAACCTTAAGGTCTCCAATAAGAGGTTGATGAGCTATTTTAACTTACGTCTCCACCCCCTTCCTTTGGGACAGTTGCCTGTCGGGCGGCTGCTTGGGGTCTCCTCCATTTGAACCCCTCCTGTCCTGGCTTGGCTGCCTGCCGGTGAGGTTCCGTGACGATTTGAACCCGTGTTTTCAATATTGTCGGAAATACATAATATTAGTATCAGCGAACAGCAAATGATCCATTTAGTATATCCTGGTGTTTTCGCTACGCTACGAGCAAGAGCACGCCTTTTATAAACACATTTCTGATCTACCCACGGCATCCATCTTAGATCATGGCCGCCATTTTGTGTTTCTTGCCCTCACATACGCAATAGCCTCTGATCATTTCATTACGATTAAGGACACGTAGCCTTAGCCGGAGATTCACCTCTTACATGACACGTGCACCTTAAACCAGATCACGCTGTAGCTGCATGACTCGACAAAGACTGTCTCCTCTGCCCGAGGCCAGTCCTGCCAAACTGGTCTTCGTGTCCATTGTCCTGATCACGATTAGGCGGCCGAAGCCGGTAGCCTTGCCCATTTACAACCCACAAACATCCCTTATCCTGCTTTTCTATCTTCTGCACCTGGCTCTGCTCCTTTCCTTCTGGGCCTTTATTAGGGGGAGGTAACGAAATTTACGATGAGGCGGTCCGGCTCTTGAATGAAAAGTTGACATGGGATTATGATGGAAAAGTGGGAACCCCTCGTTCGTAATGTTTTGTCATCAGATATTGTCGACGATTCTTGTGTACGCCAAATATTTATTGTTCATGACACAAAGGTTTGGGAATGTACTAACATGTGAAGAATTCGCCTAAAGGCCAAAATTTAGTATATAAGGAGCAACCCTCTTTGTACAATTCGAACAGGCTCCTAGTTACTGCCCATGCGTAGTTTCTGTGACTTCTGTGTCCCTGCAGTAATAAACCTTTGGTCTTTGACGCCACCATCGAGAAGCCCGTGTTTCTGTTTATTTGTGCACCAAGGCAGGTGGAACTCCGGGGTCTTTGGGTGTTGTTCCCTGACACCTCTGGACGGAACCAAAAAGTCCAGAACTCCAATTGGCGCCCAACGTGGGGCGACGTCATTCGGTACCGGTCCAAAAGCCTGAAGAGTTCGAGAAGCTTCGTGTGAAGATTCCTGAGGGAGGCGCCCCACTTCATCGATCCCGGCATATCGCAAAAGTGGCCCGACGCTCTCTTCCACGAGGGTTCCCGTTCAGGACAGCTGCAGTGGGCCGTTGCCTTGACCGTCGCCCTGTCTTGGACCCGAGGTGCAGTCCTTAGTACAGCGAAACGTGACGGGTTTCTCCTTGGTGACGTCTTCAGTGCCTCAGTTAAGTATTTAGTGTTAGCTAGCTGGTTACTTTGTGAGGGTTGCTAAAATCCTTGATCGGTTCTTGGTTTGGTTTGGTTTTGTAAGATTATCACTGGTTGTTCTAGTTACGATAATCTATTTGGTTTAGTTTGGGTATCAATACATCAGTTCTTGGTAGGCCTAAGTTCTTGGTTCGAGTGTGCACATATCTGTTCCGTGTTTTGTTTGTTTGTGTTCCAGACTGAAAATGGTAAGTCGGAAAAACTGTATGTTGTCCTGTTTTAGTTGCAACAGTGACTCACGATTAGAGGACTCATGTCTGGTTCCTCCGATTGGGACTCCCCTATATGACTTGTATTGTAAATTTGGTGTGGGTCCTATATCTTATAATGAGGTATGGGTCCGTTACTGTAAGAAGGATGGTGTCCTTAGTTGGCCATTGCATGGTAGTTTTGAACCCGAAATTCTCGACAATTTAGAAGCGAAATTGTTTAGGAAGAAAGCCCGGCCGGCAATGTTTGATTCTTTCCGTTACTGGCGAAAAGAATCCAAACAGAGAGAAATGAAAAGGTTAAAGAAAGAACAAAAAGAGCAAGAAGAGTTGATCCTAGAACAAGCAACTAAGCAGTTGCAGGCTAACGAGTGTGAGAAAGCCATAGAGGTGGCCATTAGAGAGCACAATTTAGCGATTGACAAGTGCTATCCTGCCTTGCCATCGAAAACAGCTAAGATACTGGAGGATTCTGAAAACGATCCTCTGCTATCTTATTTGTTACGGTCACCTCCACCGTATGCACAAGGTGCTACGGCTCCACCTTTACCGAATGTACAATTGCCGGTTGCTGGACAACCTGGTATTCCTGCTCCTGTCCCTCAGAATCAGGTTCCCGTACCTCCTGTGGTCAACGTAAATGTTCCTACGGCTCCTCCTCCTCCTGGATTGCCGACTTCTATACCTGTATCTGTCTCGCTTACACCTACTGTTCCGCAAACTATCTTCCTTGATACTCCTACTAATCCGTTATCTGTTCCTACCTCTACTGTGTTTTCTGCATCTGCGAGTGTGTTGACTCCACTTTCTGTTCGTCGGAGAATAACTGATTCTGTGTCTAATATGCTGTCTCCTTTCTATAAAACTTTAATCAAGACTCCTACTTCCGACTCTGTTCAGAGACGTAGTCAGCTTCCGAGTACTGAGGAACGGGGAATTTTAGATTCCACGGCTCTCAGATGGATTTCGAAGAGTAGGAGATATAGTACGAGAGATGTGCTAGATACGTTTATGCAGTGGAAAGAACCAACGCAACGGTATGTCTTTGACGAGATGTGCTCGTTGTTACGTGAGGAGATAGAAGAAGATGATGTTGAATCAAATTTAGAAGATTTAATCAAGGTTCAGAAAGAGTTTGCTGCAGGAATGATAGTGGGTGATAATATAGAAGAGGCGATGGAACTGATTTTAAGTTATAGGAATGATCCATCACTTCGTTCACCGAGAGATTTAGAAAAAAGCAAGACGAAGCTAAGTCGCCAATATCCAATGAGGGAGGTTCCTCCAATTTGGCGCGAAGCTGTGCAAGCTAATGCGGCTCTTGGTATTGCAGCCGCTCCGGCGCAATTCCAGAAAGTGTGGATACACATTCCGTGGAAAAGAGCAGAAGTGCTAGCAGTGAAGCAGGCCTTGCCAGATCCGCGTAAGAATCCTGCTGGATACTATAAGGAATTAACACAGACAGTTGAGGCTTGTATAATGAACTTAGCAGACATCGATATGTTGTTTGGCAACGTAGTTCCGCAACCAGTGTGGGCTAAGATTCGTAGAGAGGATCATCAAGTTGCCTTAGGTGGTGACTGGGCAGCTATCACTGCAGCGGATGGTCAGCAAGTAGGTGGTGCAAAACCCGAACCCCTAATTGCTAATCTTCCAGGTAGAATAATTGATCTAATGAAGACTCTGATGCCCGCATTGCGTGTTAATTGGGACAAGTTATCAGCATGCAGGCAGAAGAAAGACGAAAGTGTCTCCGACTTCTTCACGAGGTTTGAAGAGACTTTTGTAGATCATAGTGGTCAGGACATGAGCACAGAAGGAGGGCAAAGACTGTTTGTCCATAAATTTGTGCATAATTTGTTACCTGAATTATGCAATAAATTAAAAGATTCAGAGAGTGCGTGGGCTGTGTCCACAACTGCGCAAATACTTGCGACTGCACAGTACTACGAAAACAGGGATAAAGAGGAAAAGGAGAAATCAGAAAAGAAAACGAAAGACTTAAAAACTAAAGTTCTTTTACAGCAGGCGTATCCGCCTCGCACGAATCAGACTAATATGCAACAGAGTTCATATCAAAGAACAGATTATAGTACATCAAGGCCTCAATATCAGTGGAACCAATGTGCTTACTGCAAGAAAGAGGGTCACTATAAAAATGAATGTCCGATCTTAGCGCAAAATAATGCAGCAGCAGCTCAGAGAGGTCGTGGTGGTTTTGTGCAAAATTCTAGAGGTCGAGGGCGAGGTGTTATGCCTCCACAAACGAATGATCGTCCTTCAAATCACTTTGATCAACGAAATGGCCAGTCTACTCAGCAAAATAGATCTCAACAGTATCTTGTTGAAGATTATTGTGAAGTGGATGAGGGATTTCAGCAAAATGGGTACTAGGACAGCCATGGACAGAGAGAGGGAGTAGTATCAGTTCCAGTGGATCAGAGTGGGCCTTATGTCGCAGTAGCAACATCAGGTGTAGTCGAACCGTTTCTGTTGGATACTGGTGCCGCAAAAAGTTCTATCATTCATGCGAAACTCCCTGGCGCACCTTTGTCTGGCTCAACAAATGTTTCTGTAGGTTTTTCAGGCGCCCCTGTTTACAACCCGATATCTGGTCCTTTGTCTATTTCTGTTGGACCATGTCACTTGAAAGCACCTCTGATTTTGACGTCAGGTTGTAATGAAAATCTGCTTGGTTTAGATTTGTTAAAACGACTATATGCGACATTGTACTGTTCTCCGGAGGGAGTACAGCTTACGTTGGGTAAAAATAACACTTCTCCGATGTACTTGTCAATTGATGCACTCCCGCCAGAGCTACGCTCACTCCCTGATTCTCTTTGGGCAACTGGTCCTAATGATGTAGGCCTTTTAGAAATACCACCATATGTAGTAACTTTAAAAACGAATGTAAAATTTCCAAGAATTCCTCAATACAAAATATCTAGTGAAGGTGAGCGTGCACTTTTATTGATCGTGCAAGATTTGATTAAAAAAGGTGTGGTTGAAGAAACGAGAGGAAATGTCTGTAACAGTCCTGTACTACCGATTTTGAAACGAACTGATCCTACAAAGCCTCCAGTTTATAGGTTTGTTATCGACCTTAGAGAGGTTAATAAAATTGTGGTCCCGCAGTTTCCTGTAGTGCCAGACATTACTGCCTTGTTAACACTGATTCCTGCTACAGCTACTTGGTTTTCAGTCATCGACTTGAAGAATGCCTTTTTCAGCATTCCGATAGCTGAAGAAAGCAGAGATATTTTCGGCTTCTGTCTAGGAGGTCGCAGTTTCAGATTTAAACGCGCTCCACAAGGCTATTGTGAGAGCCCATCTATTTACAGTCAAGCATTAAAAAGCCAGTTAGATTCCTTTGTCCTTCCTCCAGGTTCTGCTCTAGTACAGTATGTAGATGATCTTTTAGTGGCTGCTGATGACAAGGAAACTTGCAAAGCAGCTACGATTTCGTTATTGCATCATTTGTCTAATTTGAATCACAAGGTGTCACCTTCGAAAATGCAATACTGCTGCCAAGAAGTGACCTACCTAGGTCATCTCTTGTTAAAGGAGGGAAGGAAGTTGACCCCAGAGAGAATAAAAGCAATTATGCAGATGAGTGTTCCTCGCACACAGAGAGAAGTACGTGCTTTTCTAGGTATTACCTCTTACTGTAGGCAGTGGATCCCAAATTTTTCTCTTTTAGCAAAACCGTTGGTAGCTTTGACTGGGAAAAATGTTCCGAGTCCGGTGCCATGGTCTGATGAATGTCAAGAAAGTTTTACTGAATTACAGAAAGCCTTGTGTTCAGCTCCTGTATTGGGTACACCTGATTATAGTAAGCCATTCACGCTCTATGTTCATGAGAGGGAAGGTTGCGCGTTGAGTGTTCTGACACAGAAGTTCGGTGATAAACAACGCCCTTGTGCGTATTTTTCATCAACATTAGATCCGGTAGCTAGAGCGTTGCCTAGTTGTTTGAGAGCTACAGCGGCAGCTGCGGCTTCCATTCGACAATCTGCTGGTTTGGTGATGAACAACATGCTAATAGTCATGGTTCCTCATGCAGTGGATACACTCATGAATCGAACGAAGACACAACACCTTACCAGTGCGAGACTATCTGGTTACGAGCTGACATTACTAGCAAGTCATATTCAGATCAAAAGATGTAATGTATTGAATCCAGCAACGCTGTTGCCGACTGATCAAGAGTCGAGTGATTCCGAGCCACATGATTGTTGTTTTAAAACGGAGGAAGAGACAAAAGGACGCATCGACTTAAAGGATACTCCGCTATCCGATCCAGATGGTACGCTGTATGTGGACGGTTCATGTTTTAAGTTGGAGAATGGTGATGTGACTGCTGCTTACGCAGTAACGACTTTGAAGACGATTGTGGAGACTGCAAGAGTGAGTCAGAATTCTGCCCAAGCTGCAGAATTAATAGCTCTAACAAGAGCGTGTGTTTTAGCTAAGGGAAAGAGAGTGAATGTCTTTACAGATAGTCAGTACGCATTTGGCGTGGCCCATAGTTTTGGCCGCTTGTGGAGAGAAAGAGGTTTCATTACGTCCCATGGGACTAAGATCCAACATGGTCAGCTAGTTAACGACTTGTTGGAATCTCTAACCTTGCCGACTGAAGTTGCGATTGTAAAGTGCAGTGCTCATAAAGCAATCACGGATGATGTTGGTCGTGGGAATGCTTTTGCTGATGAAATTGCTAAACAGACAGCTAGAGACACGATGAGCAGAATGTATGTTGCTACGTCTGCAAGATGGATTGCTGACTCTGGAATGTGTGAGGATACTATGGAAAGTGTGAAAGAGATTCAGAAAGAAGCAACTGAGGAAGAAAAACGTGTATGGAGAGAAAGTATGGGCAGGTTGGATTCGAATGGATGTTGGATTGATTTGACAGAACAGCAGCGTTGGATGTTGCCTGACGCGTATGTGCTTGCAGTGGTGACAATGGCGCATGGAGTAGCGCACATAAGTTCTAAAGGAATTTGTAAGATGTTGGCTCCAGTCTGGAAGAATGATGGGATCAGTAAGTGTGCAGAGAGAGTGGTGAAAAATTGTATGGTATGCTTGATGCATAATCCTGGCAAGGGAACTCCAACTCCAGCTGGTCATTTCGCTCCTCCTTCCTGCCCCTTTGAAGTGATTCAGTTAGACTTCATTCACATGGAGCGCTGTAATAATTTGAAGTATGTCCTGGTGGTAGTTTGTGCTTTTTCCAGGTGGATCGAAGCATATCCACTAAAGGACAATACTGCCCTATCAACAGCCAAGATTCTTCTCAAAGAATATTTCCCTAGATATGGTATGCCACGGATTGTATGGTCAGATAACGGAAGTGAGTTTATAGGGAAAGTTATGCAGAGTGTGTGTGCTGGTCTAGGGCTGAAACAAAAATTCCACAGTGCAAACCATCCCCAGTCTGCTGGTTTAGTGGAGGGTTATAATGGCACCCTTAAGCTAAAATTAGCCAAAATACAAGCATCCACAGGTTTAGCCTGGCCAGACGCACTTCCTTTGGCTTTGTTATCCACGAGAGCAACTGTACATTCTAGAGTGGGGCTTAGCCCTTACGAGATCGTTTTTGGCCGCCCGGCGAATATTTGGGGTGTGCCGAGGCCTAAAAAGTTTTGTTCCCTAGAATATCCTATGTTGATAGACTACCTTTACGACTTGACTGCTAAATTGAGTCTTATTCATCAACAGGTTTTCGATGCTTTGCCAAAGCCTCCGGAGAGTCCAGGGCATCAGCTGAAACCAGGCGAGTTCGTAGTCATCAGGAACTTTGCGAGGACGAAGAACCTTCAGCCGAGATTTGTCGGCCCCTTCCAAATCCTACTGGCAACGAGGACAGCGGTTCGTGTGGCTGGACGCAAGCACTGGGTGCATGCATCCCATGTAAAGCATGTGCCTTTGCCACTTCCTTACGACGACTGGGTTAAGAAGGGAATTGGTTCCTCCGAATTTCAAAGCACTCCAAAATTCATTCCTTTCAGCGATGCCGAATTGATCACTGACACTCCAAGCTCTGACTCTCCTCCAGAAAAGACTCTTTCGAACACTGAACATTTGTCCCCTGCATCAGAAAGAACTTTGTCATCTGCGAACTTGAACACTGCAACAGCTACCAGTGAAACGCTATTTGCTGATCAGACAGTACCTGCGAAGCAGAGATATAACTTACGAAACCGTAAAATGGACAAATAAAGCAGGCAACTGCCTATTGTGATATTTTAAAATTTTAACTTTTGCCTTCAGCCAGGAAGTTTGCTATTTGTTTTATTATTTTTAAATTGCCTTGCCGTCTGGGTAGCCGTAGGGTCGTGGCTGTGTGCCTAGTTGAATTTGCAGGGGTCTGACACAAGGTCGATCTTTCTGTTGGTTCTGGGAACTCCCAGGGCTGATAGAGGCATTTTCATCTACGTACACATCATCAGTGGTCGCGAGCGGATTGTAGAAGATGGAGCTTCCTGCGCTGCAACGAGAAAATGTGATTTATGTTCGCAGAAACAGACTTTATAGAATTCTTCATAGCAAATGCTTTTTGATGCAATGTGCCATTACATTCTTAATTATTTTAGTAACGTTGGTGGGTGGAATCGTCTTCAGTATAAATTTGATTTTTGTGCCAGTTACTACAGTACCTCCCCTTGATCCTGCTACTTCTACTGTTTCTTCTATACACTCTTTCCATTCGTTTCCTGAACATGAGCAAGCTCGACGCTCAGAATTCATTAACAACACTTTTGTACAGCTCTTGAATCAACACCAACTGGTAGTTAACACTACAGACTGCTGGGTGTGTGGCTTGATACCCCACACTATGGATAAAGGTATTCCCTATCTGGTTTTGCCTTTCAGCTACAATGGATCATTTCAGGCCCTTCAAACCATCTTTGCTTATGCCCTTGAGACCTATCCTCCACGTCCACCACGTTCCACTAAATATAACTCTGCCAACAAAGCTTTAGTCCAGGGAATTATTGACATGATCAAGGACGTCAATAATACTCCATCTTACCCTAGAGACGAATTACGAGTATATTTAAGTTGGAATACTTCAGAGTATCGCCTTAGTTTAGAAGAGAGCAAGCGTAAAAGCTCAACTCCAATCTGGGTCGTACCTCACCGAGGTCAGGTCTGTTTGCAAGGGAATGGGAGGAATCCGAGAGCTCAGCTAGGGAGGAGTGAGTGCGTAGAGACTTATGTGTTTCCGGCTAACTCTTACCCTGCCTTTCTTACTGCTAGGGGTACCTACTTCATCTGCCGAGATAGAGCTTATACATGGTTGCCTGCCGACTTTTCAGGATCATGCTATATTGCTCGATTGTTGCCTCCGACATACACTGCTTCATCTGATTACCACAGAACCAGAGTAGCGAGAGGTGTCTTCAGCAAGGAAGATACTGCTGGTCAGGAAGCTGGAGATTTTTTTAAAGGCTTCCTTCCGTTCTGGGGGCCTATGGCCAATAGTAGAAACATACGTCAGCTAACACGGGTAGTTGAATCTACTATTACCGAAACTGCTGGTGCCCTTAGCAATTTGACAGCTGAGCTTCAGGCGGATAGACTCATGACGTTGCAGAATCGTATGGTTCTAGACGTTATACTTGCAGATCGAGGTGGGGTATGCAGAATGATCCAATCGAGCTGCTGTGTCTTTATTCCTAATAATGCTCCAACAGTCTATGAGGCGATCTCTAAGCTACACAAGATTTCCGACTCTATTCACGTAGACAAGGGAAACTGGTCCTTCATGGAGTGGTTTTGGACTCTGATCTCAGCGTGGGGATGGAAGGTTCTAATGGTCATTGGTGTCATCTTAGTATTCCTATTCTCATGTTGCCTGATTATCCAGTGTGGTCCTGCTCTGTGTAGTCTTTGTGCTGCAACTTGTTTTAGGAAACCACCTGCGTTTGGAGAAAAGGCACGAGAAAGGATGATGATACAACAGCATGTCACTGACCTGATGAGCATAGAATTAGACTCTGACGTAGACTGAGTAATTGCCTATGTAAGGGCAAAAGGAGGGTCTGAGGTTCCGTGACGATTTGAACCCGTGTTTTCAATATTGTCGGAAATACATAATATTAGTATCAGCGAACCGCAAATGATCCATTTAGTATATCCTGGTGTTTTCGCTACGCTACGAGCAAGAGCACGCCTTTTATAAACACATTTCTGATCTACCCACGGCATCCATCTTAGATCATGGCCGCCATTTTGTGTTTCTTGCCCTCACATACGCAATAGCCTCTGATCATTTCATTTCGATTAAGGACACGTAGCCTTAGCCGGAGATTCACCTCTTACATGACACGTGCACCTTAAACCAGATCACGCTGTAGCTGCATGACTCGACAAAGACTGTCTCCTCTGCCCGAGGCCAGTCCTGACAAACTGGTCTTCGTGTCCATTGTCCTGATCACGATTAGGCGGCCGAAGCCGGTAGCCTTGCCCATTTACAACCCACAAACATCCCTTATCCTGCTTTTCTATCTTCTGCACCTGGCTCTGCTCCTTTCCTTCTGGGCCTTTATTAGGGGGAGGTAACGAAATTTACGATGAGGCGGTCCGGCTCTTGAATGAAAAGTTGACATGGGATTATGATGGAAAAGTGGGAACCCCTCGTTCGTAATGTTTTGTCATCAGATATTGTCGACGATTCTTGTGTACGCCAAATATTTATTGTTCATGACACAAAGGTTTGGGAATGTACTAACATGTGAAGAATTCGCCTAAAGGCCAAAATTTAGTATATAAGGAGCAACCCTCTTTGTACAATTCGAACAGGCTCCTAGTTACTGCCCATGCGTAGTTTCTATCACTTCTGTGTCCCTGCAGTAATAAACTTTGGTCTTTGACGCCACCATCGAGAAGCCCGTGTTTCTGTTTATTTGTGCACCAAGGCAGGTGGAACTCCGGGGTCTTTGGGTGTTGTTCCCTGACACCTCTGGACGGAACCAAAAAGTCCAGAACTCCACCGGAGGACTTTGTTTCAGCTAGACATTTACCCTGACCAGACGTGAGAGCAACCGGATTACCCAGTGTTGATCGGAAGTGCTTGGTGTGCAATTGCTGCGCCCGGTGTAGCGGAGAAACTCGGGGCCTGAGAGGAAATTCGCAGATGGCGACCAAACCCGAGAGTGAGAAGCAGCATTCCAGGTCTACCGAGGGGTCTAGCTATGACCAGGCCAACAAACTTGATCGTTTCACGTTACCTATAGGGTCACTGCCCGAAATGAGGAGGCCACAAGAAACTAGTGGAGAGTCTGCCGGTCCTCCGTCGGAGCCCACATTGCTGGACGTGATGGCAGCCATCGATGGTGTCCAGACATTCCTTGGACAAAAGATGGAGTCGCTTGAACACAAGCTTGATACGGTAACCATTGAGGTCAACCTCATTCGAGCCGATCTTCCTAAAACCAGTGAAAAGGTTACGTTGTTGGACATTAAAACAGCTAGCCTGACAGATGACGTATCGCTGCTTCAACAAGAAGTGCGAGATCTTAGAGCATTTAGTGATCTCACAAACCGTAAACTGGACGACTACGAAGGGAGGGCTAGGAGGAATAACGTTTGCATCAATGGTGTCCCGGAGAAGGCCGAGCGGCCGGCCCCAGACCAAATTGTGGAAGACATAGTCCTTAATCATCTTAAGCCCAAGGGGCTGAGTAACCTATTCAGGTTCGAGCGGGTGCATACGGTCCCCGGGGGAGACCGAAACCTGGAGCCCCCCCTCGTTTGATGATCACAAGGGTGCTCAACTTCAGGGACAGAGACGCTAGTCTGCAGGCCTCCTGTTCGCGGGCCCCCTGAAATACGAGAATACCACTCTTACATTCTTTCCGGATTTCACTCAGGCGGTCCAGAGACAGCGCCAGGGTTTCCTTGGAGTTAAGAAGAGACTCAGAGACAGAGGTCTGCAATACGCCATGATGTTTACGGTCCGGTTGAGGATCGAAGTTGAGGGGAAGACCTGGTTTTTCGACAATCCAGATGTGGCCTCGGACTGGTTGGAGAGACTTCCCGGAGTGGGGCCTGAGAGACAAGACATGGTAGAGATGGTGGAGAAGGCTCGCAAGAACAGGAATGAAGTACGATACACTTGTCTGGGATGTTGATTGATAGTTGTTATTTTCCTTTTTTCTTTTCTTTTACATCAGGAGACAGAGTTATGATTGTAATGCATCCATGCTGCATCAATGCCTTGTGTTAAAAAGGGATCGGGTGTTTCTGTACTCAGTTGGAATGTGAATGGCCTGGGCGACAAACTTAAAAGAGGAATGGTGAACCAGATGATTAGACGTCACTCCCCAGATGTGGTACTACTTCAGGAGACTCATCTTGTAGGTAGCCGCTGTATGGCTCTACATAGGGGGGTTATAAACTGGTCACACATGCTGGGTCCACCACGGGATCCAGGGGAGTTGGCATCTTGGTTAAGAACTCCCTCCCCCTTAATATTCAGTCCACATGGATGACCAGCGAGGCCGCTACATAGGGATATCGGGTCTGTGGGAAGGAGCAGTAATAACCTTTATGTCTGTTTATATTCCACCTGGTCTTCAGGCAGACACTTACCGTGACCTGGGCACGATCTTTCTCTCCTTGCCACTGGGTCTTATATGATGGGGGAGACTTAAATGCAGTGGTGGATGGGGAGCGTGATAGACACCCCGCCCATATGTTGAGGCTGGCACATAGATGGGTCTCCGACTTTCTGGAGACTATGGGGCTTGTTGACGGGTGGAGGATAATTAACCCGAGTGGAGTGCATTACACCCATGTGTCCGCGGTGCACCATAGCCTCTCTAGATTAGACTTTATACTGTTACCGGCAGCACAGGCCAGCATGATACGTGAGGTGTGCCACCTGGGAAGAGGAATCTCCGACCACTCCCCAATTTAGCTCCGGGTGGAGACCAGCCTTGTCGATGTAGGGAGAGTAGCCCCAATTAATGTGTGGCATCTGAAGGATCTGTCTACTAAGAAGGAGGTCACCAAGATTATGGGACGATACTTCCAGGAGAATACTGGTACAGTGGACTCGGCGCAGACCTTGTGGGAGGCATAATAAACAGTAATTCATGGGGAGGTAGTGTCCATGATTGCTGGGAAGAAGAAGAAATGAGACGCAGACCTAGATAGAGTAGAAGCGGAGGTGATGAGGTTGGAGGCGTCGCTAACAGTGGCACCAGAAGATATACACCGATTAAAGTTACGTCAGGATGAATGCAAAAGCCTCGCTGGAAACAGGGCCAGGGTCCAAAATGAGGAGATACAGAGTAGGATCTATGAACATGGCGATAAGGTCAGTAAGCTAATAGCCTGCCTTGAGAGGGGGGAGATGGCGTCGCAGCTTGTACCAGAGTTACAAGGGGTAAGCTCCAGTATGGTAAGGGACCCACAGGCCGTGGCAGACGAATTCTCTGTATATTTTGGGAAAGTATATACTACCTCAGGGACATACTCAGAGACAGAAAATTCAGAGATGATTAGGGACATTCAGATGCCCGTATTGTCGGACGAGGATTGGGAATACCTAGACTCCCCATTCACGAACGACGAAGTGGGGCAGGCCATCAGAGGGGTTCGCTCCGGGAAAACCACGGGCCCCAATGGTATCCCCATAGAACTTTACAAATGAACTGCTAACAAATTGACCCCTTTTGTCCGGTCAATGTTTGAGGATAGTAAGGAGAAGGGTCAGATTCCATATGACCAGTGGGTGGCCAATATTATGGTCATCCAAAAGGCGGGTAGACCTGAAACACTCTGTTCATCCTATAGGCCGATTTCGTTACTAAACGTAGAGCCTAAAATTCTGGTGAAATTGCTAGTGACCCGACTTGTTAAAGTCATCACCACCCTGGTACATTTGGACCAGTCCGGCTTTATGCCACACCGAAACACCGCTCTTAACTTAGGCAGGCTACACGGAGTGTTGGGCAGATCCCCATCGATTCAAGAACCAACATTGTTTGTGTCCCTTGATGCCACTATGGCCTTTGATAGGGTCGAGTGGCCTTACCTGTTTGCAGTCTTGGGAAAGATAGACTTTGGACAGGAGTTCATTGGTTGGGTGTGCCTCCTGTATGTCGACCCCATCGCCAGAGTAGTGGTAAATAACCATGAGTCTGCTGACTTTCCTCTTGGCAGAGGCACGAGGCAGGGGTGTCCCCTGTCTCCACTCCTGTTTGCCTTAGTATTGGAGCCACAGGCAGCTTGGGTTAGGTGGGACCGGTCGATCCGGGGATTGGGATGGACGTTGGAGCAGGAGGATAAGATCTCATTATATGCCGATTGCATCCTGCTCTATCTCACCAACCCCAGGATTTCCCTGATATGTTTCCTGGATGTGCTCGCCATATTCGGGAGATATTCCGGATTTGCAATCAATTGGTCAAAGTCAGTGCTCCTTATCCTTAGCGGCGACCCGCCAGTGATCCTGAACGCCTGCCCGATACCAATTGAATCGGTGGGGTTTTGTTACGTCTATATCACACTTGATGCTAAACTAAGGCACACTAACAATTTAAGCCCCCCTATGACCCTATTTAGGGGGGATGTGGCGCGTTGGTGAGCACTCCCGCTTTCCCTTCTGTGCAGAGCTGTGCTCTTCAAGATGATGGCTCTCCCCCGTTTCCTATACGCGCTCCAGAATGCCATGGATCCAGTTCCAGCTTCCTATGTCCGAGAAATAGAAGCCCTTCAGAGGCAACTCCTTCGGGAAGGCCGACCCATATAGCCATCTCTAAGCTCACCCTCCCCTGGTATGAGGGGGGATAGGATTGCCGGACCTGCGGAAATATTACTGGCAGCGGTGAATCACGTCATCTATGGTGCCCCAATGGACCCTGGGTATATTATGTATCGTTCGCAAGTGCCTGGGGGGGATCTTGTGAAGGCATTATATGCCAGGCCGGGCTGATTTCCTCTCACGGGTCCCACGGGACATGCCGTGCAGGTTTGGCATGCTCGAAATAGGCATCTCAATTGGGAGGGAAAGCTAACACTCGCCACCCCGCTATTGAAATCGGAGAAACTAGGCAGCCTATGGAAGTCCAAAGGGTTCGACAAGTGGGAACTCATTGGGATCACACAGATTAAAGATGTGTGGGGGAAGGACACAGTCCACACGTTCGATTCCCTTAAACAGCAATATCACCTTCACGATGGGGAGCACTTCTGCCATCTTCAGATCAGACATGCACTGCTCTCGCTCATCCCAACAGGCACGTCACTCCCAGACGCCTCCCCCCTTGAAGACCGAGTGTTGAATGGTCTCCTCCCTGATAAGACCATCTCTCTGATATATTAAAAACTCATTAACAATATGGAGGACCCATTGTTACTACTCAGGTCGAAGTGGAGTGCAGACGGGTTAGAGCTAGACGACGAGAATTGGCAGGAGGCGGTTTCTTCTCCACATGTGGTAGCCATACAGATGAGGCTCAGACTAGTTCAGGTCAAGATCCTCCACAGGTCTTATATCATAGGGCCTCGCCTGGTTCAAATGCATATGTCAGAGAGTGGAGAATGTTGTAGGGGTTGTGGAGAACGTGGAACCTTTGTACACATTTTGTGACACTGCAGTGAGGTACAGACCTATTGGGTAGAGATCCATGATAGACTGTGAGCTGTCCTCGTGGTGGAGTTGCGGCCAGAGGCTCGTAGGTGTATCTTGAATGTATGGGAACCAATGTATCTGAGTGTGAGTCGGAGGCAGTGGGTGACATTGGTATGCATGATTGCCAAGCGCAGCATTGCTCAGCTATGGGGAGCTGGACAGTCTCCCCAGGTTGGGAAGTGGGCTGAAGAGATGAATTGGTGTATGTTTAGGGAGAGGTCAGTTTACGTATCCAGAGGTTGCCCCCAAAAGTGGGGAAAGGTATGGGCTGATTGGAATAGTTACAGGGTTGACATCTGTGAGCCACTGATACGTTTGGAATCCCCATGATCCCCTGATCATCATCTTGTATGTATTGTTTGCAGTATGGATATTTATTTATTTATTTTTGACATTTGTAAAGCGCACAACTGCCCTCGGCCGTCTCGGCGCTGGATATGTACTATGGACCATTATGTAACTACTGATTCAGTCACCTGATGTTTTTTTTTATTGTAGTGTAATAAAAAGAATATAAAAAAAAACAATAAGGCAATAGTTGTGGCTATACACTCCTGTGCTAATCCCAAGCAAGGTAGTCCAAGCGCTCCTGCCCTGGACAACAAGGAAAGAGATATGGCAACATGCTCCTGCATAAGCCCCAATGCAAAGTATTCCAATTGCTCCTGCGCTGGACAACAAGAAAAGAGATGTGGCTACTCGCTACTGTGTGAGCCACAATATAAAAGCAATTCAAGCACCCCTTTGCTTGACCACAAGGCACAAGTGTTGTGGCTACATGATTCTGCGCGAGCGCAATGTATAAGCAATTCAAGCTCTCTTGTGCTGGACCACAAGGCACACATTTTGTGGCTACGTGGTCCTGCGCGAGCTGCAAAGCATAAGCAATTCAAGCACTCCTGCACTTGTCCACAAGGCACAAGATTTGTGGCTACGCGCTCCTGCTCAAGCTGTAAAGTATAAGGCAGTTCAAGCACTCCTGTGCTTGATCAATAAAAATGACCTGTTGGAGATCAAAGGAATAATGTAGAGGTACGGATATTCAACAAGGGGCAACTGACGTAAATCTGGAATCCTAAACACTGCCGGGCCAAGCACTGCGGGCTATTATGCAGTCTCACACGCGGCTGCTCTCAAGGTTGGTTCCGGCATTGGAAAGCTGGAATGCCAACTGGTCCACTCACTTCCTGGTTTTGCAGAAAGGCTGCAACGAAGTGGACCTTGGACGCACACATCACAAAGACCCCGCCAGGCACGTCCACAGGACCTAAATCATGACTTAGTTTCCATAGCAATTCCGCTGTGTGGGATTTACTGGAGGTAACAGGAGGGCTTGTTGGCCCACAAAGACACTCTAGAGCCAAGCAGACCTTATTCCCCAAAAAGCAGTGCATCAGGAGGCGCATTTGCACAGTGGTTGAGAAAGGGGGCATGGCATCTGAATTCTTCTTAGCAATCGTGCTCTGTGAGACTTACAGGAGGTAGCAGAATGACATGTTGGCCCCACAGGATCCTCGGCATCCAAGGGAACGTCATCTTTCCAACCAGCAGTGCATCAGGAGACACGTTTACGGAGTGGTGGAGAAAGGGGGCCTGGACTCCGAAGACTTCTCATCAATCCCACTCTGTGGGACTTACTGGATGTAACAGGAGGGCTTTTTGGCCTCCAAGGACACTCTAGAGCCAAGAGGACTTCATTCCCCAACCAGCAGTGCGTCAGTAGGGGCATTTGAAGAGTGGTGGAGAAAGGGGGCTTGGCCTCCGAAGTCTTCTTAGCAATCGCGCTCTGTGGTACTTACTGGAGGTAGCAGAATGGCTTGTTGGCTCCACAGGATCCTCAGCATCCAAATGAGCTTCATCCCCCAACCAGCAGTGCACCAGCAGTGCACCAGCAGGCACGTTTGTCAAGTGGTGGAAAAAGGGGGCCTGGACTCTGATGACATCTCATCAATCTCCCTCTGTGAGACTTACTGGAGGTAACAGGAGGGCTTGTTGGCCCCCAAGGACCCTCTGGAGCCTAGGGGACTTCATCCGCAACCAACAGTGCATCTGCATGCACATTTGCAGAGTAGTGGAGAAAGGGGTGTAGCCTCCAAAGTCCTCTCAGCAATGACGCTGTATGGGGCTTACTGGAGGTAACAAGAGGTCGTGTTGGCCACCAAGGACCCTCTGCATCCAAAGGGACTCTTCATCCTTCAACTAGCAGTGCTCCAGGAGGTGCATTTGCAGAGTGGTGAAAATACGGGCCGTGTACTTCATAGACCTCTCGGAAACCCACTGTTTGGAACTTACTGAAGGGAACAGGAGGGCTTGTTGGCCCCCAAAGACCCTCTGCAGCCAAGAGGACTTCATCCCCTAACCAGTTGTGAACCATGAGGCGGGTTTACAATGCTAATGATAGGGGACGGGTCTCTGGCAACTTGCATTATTTAATTTATTCAATGAGGGGGCCTGCATGGCTCCTCCTTCCCTGGGCAAATATCAGCCCCAGGAACTCCATACCCTGGGGTCAGCCCTATTTTGAAAGGGGGGAGGCTTTGGGCCTTCCCTCCCTGGGCTGATTGCGGACCTGTTGACCCCAGGGCCCGGCCTCCTTTTCAAATCTATTTAAAAAAATATATATGGGGGGGCCACCCCAGGTTGATTTTGGCACCAGGGACTCCATTCCTGGGGCCCGGCCTCAATTCTCTGCACTCTAGTCCCACCCAGTTAGCACCAACTCTGTTGGGGACCACAGGGGTGTCTCAAGGCCCACGCCATCACTGCCGGCTCACAACCTCCTGTGGGAGCCTGCATTACTTTTACAGAGAGGGAGCTGTTAACATGCAGGTCCCTTGCTGTGAAAAAGCAATTATGCTCAACTTCTAGCAAGTGAGAGCATTCTTAATGCTCTTGCTTGCGGAAAGTGAGTCACAGTTAGCTGATGGCTCGGCTGGAGCGGAAAAGCTTCCACCAAGCCATAGCAAACTGCTCACCCAGGGACATAGCAGCAGCTGGCAATGGGCCGTGGTGGTCCCCAGAGCCGTCTATGGTTCCAGGAGGGGGACCATGTAGCTACTCTCCATTTCACGACACAGCCCCTGGGAGGTGGTGGTCCATGGGGCAGCGGGGCTTTGTGCCCCCCTGCAGAAAGGGTGCTGTGCAGGCTCCCCACACAATATTTCAACATTTGCCCCAGGGAGGTGGCAGTCCCCAGGTCACGCCCTGGGGAGGTTGTGTTTCCCGGGGCTTTATGAGCAATAGGAGGGGGCCTGTATGCCTTTTTCCTCAACATATACATATCCATGGGACCTGCCTTCTGTTAAAAAAAACTAAATTACATTTCGGTGGGATTTGTGGATCTAGTGTGACTCCCGCCAAGAGGAGGGTCAGGGCGTTTCTACCCTGTCCCCTTTTCTTTTTTGAATGATTTTTCCAGGACTCGGTTCAAGTTGAGTACCAAGATGGCTGTCAACACCTCAGCACGAGATTGGAAGTGGTCGTAGATCCTCCCCGTTACTAGATATACAACTGGAAATGTATTTTAATTACTCCACAACAACTGAACAAATTTACACTTTTTAACAAAAAGGTCACTTTTTGAATCAACAGCTACTTTTCAGCCAAATTTGGTGTGATTCCATACAGCAGTTTGGGCTGTAGCTGTGTCTGAAATGTCAACGGAAATTAACACGGGGAAGCACGGTTGGGGACCCCCATTTTTCTCTGGCTTAGCTTGATGGATCACTTTGAAACTTTTAAGACAGCAGTTGAATTGAGCGCCAAACTAGTTTTGAAAATTATGTGAGGATTGATCAAACAATGCCAAAGTTATTAACAAACAAAAAAAAATGCTCTTCCTATGGAAACAACATCCTAACTAATATATATATATATATATATATATACAACACGAAAAAGCGGCGTGCTTCTGCCTCTTTCACGGCGGGCGCTCAACAGGATCGCCGATCCTTTAAATGAATCCGAAAACTGGTGTAGTCCTATTTGAAGAAACCAGAGTCGAGGCCCAAATATATTTTCAGTGCTCAAGGTTTTATTTGGCAAAGATTCAACAGCCCCAACGCGTTTCGAGGTAAGCCTACCTGTGACCAAGAGGTAGGCTTACCTCGAAACGCGTTGGGGCTGTTGAATCTTTGCCAAATAAAACCTTGAGCACTGAAAATATATTTGGGCCTCGACTCTGGTTTCTTCAAATAGGACTACACCAGTTTTCGGATTCATATATATATATATATATATATATATATATATATATATATATATATATATATATATATATATATATATATATATATATATATATAAATCCGAAAACTGGTGTAGTCCTATTTGAAGAAACCAGAGTCGAGGCCCAAATATATTTTCAGTGCTCAAGGTTTTATTTATATATATATATATTCCCCAACATCTTCCACAAAGAAAGAAAGTAAGCCGCACACCAACAGCGGAGCCTTTGTGTTTTTATTAAAAGTACTTTCTCTCACCCGGCAGTCCTGACATGTTTCGCTCGACCTTCGAGCTTTTTCAAAGGTGCGCCGTGAGTCCTTGTCCTTTCAGCTGATGGAAACCATGCTCTCATACTTTTTCCGTTTTGACACGCCCCCAATGGCTGCTGAGACTCCTGGTCTTTGTAGTCTGTAATGGTTCCCAGGCTGAAAGGAAATGTTTTTCAGTTTCAATTTTTACACAAAGAGTCCATTGTGCCACTGTGAGCCCATTTTCAAAGCTCCCTGTGGTCCATTACCAAAGTCGGTCTTTGGCGTTCACCGCACTGCCCTTGACATTTCTGTGACTCCACCTGCGGTTCCCTTCGGGCAGGCATGGCGCTCTTTGCTGGAGGTGCGTCGCTTTACGGCAGAACCACGCCGTTACATATTCCCCAACATCTTCCACAAAGAAAGAAAGTAAGCCGCACACCAACAGCGGAGCCTTTGTGTTTTTATTAAAAGTACTTTCTCTCACCCGGCAGTCCTGACATGTTTCGCTCGACCTTCAAGCTTTTTCAAAGGTGCGCCGTGAGTCCTTGTCCTTTCAGCTGATGGAAACCATGCTCTCATACTTTTTCCGTTTTGACACGCCCCCAATGGCTGCTGAGACTCCTGGTCTTTGTAGTCTGTAATGGTTCCCAGGCTGAAAGGAAATGTTTTTCAGTTTCAATTTTTACACAAAGAGTCCGTTGTGCCACTGTGAGCCCATTTTCAAAGCTCCCTGTGGTCCATTACCAAAGTCGGTCTTTGGCGTTCACCGCACTGCCCTTGACATTTCTGTGACTCCACCTGCGGTTCCCTTCGGGCAGGCATGGCGCTCTTTGCTGGAGGTGCGTCGCTTTACGGCAGAACCACGCCGTTACATATTCCCCAACATCTTCCACAAAGAAAGAAAGTAAGCCGCACACCAACAGCGGAGCCTTTGTGTTTTTATTAAAAGTACTTTCTCTCACCCGGCAGTCCTGACATGTTTCGCTCGACCTTCGAGCTTTTTCAAAGGTGCGCCGTGAGTCCTTGTCCTTTCAGCTGATGGAAACCATGCTCTCATACTTTTTCCATTTTGACACGCCCCCAATGGCTGCTGAGACTCCTGGTCTTTGTAGTCTGTAATGGTTATATATATATATTTACTGAAAAAACCATAGGTTTCACACCAGTTATAGTTAGATGGAAATTTTACTCGCATAAAACCCATTGAAATTCCCACGTTATAGTTAGTTGGACTCGCTATAACTTGCGCGTGCAATGCACTGCTGATGACGTCACATATTACATCACTCATGACATGGTCAGTGACATCACTCATGACATCACTGATGACATCTCAAATTACATCACTGATAACATCCTTGTGACAAAGTAGCAGACCTCCTATCAGCATAAAATAACCTTTGACACACACATTCAAAAAGTGAAACTAACATTTTCTTAAAAAAGGAGAAACCAATACCAATTACAACAACTTATTAGGTAATTCCAACATCTACATACACATCCACTCATTCACCAACAGTTCTATATAGTCACTCATGCATGTACTTACTCATCCTATGTACTCATACACCTATACATCCTGTTACACACTAATACTCGTCCATATATTTACTCACACACAAATTCACACATGCAAATAAACTATCAAAAAACCATTTACTTGATTATACTGCTATATACACTCCATTACACATACTTCTACAGAAACAGAAACATATTTACTCTCTTAAACAATCAATTATAAAAACACATACTCACTAACCCACCCATACACACAATCATCCACCCATACAGTCTTGCACACATGCTATCTTAAAAATACATACAAATAGTGAGTCACTCATTCATGCATCTGTGCTCTAAGTAATATCCCCCACCGAACCATACAGACACTGATACTGATACTCAAAAAGACAACTAATAACCCATATACACACTCATGTAGCTACTCACCAACCCATGCAGACACTTATACACAAAGTGAGACACAGATATTTAAATATTTAAACATTACTCGCTAATATATGTATTCACTAAGATACATTTAATAAGTCAGTTAACCAATCAATTTTACACAAAAAAACATCCATTTAGACATTTATTTACCCATTTATTCTTCCATCAACCTTTAGATATAGATATATAAAAAATATTTATTTTTCAGAAAGATACACATTCACTGGATGATGTCATCAGTGATGTCATGAGTGATGTCACTGACCATGTCATGAGTGATGTAATATGTGACGTCATCAGCAGTGCATTGCACGCGCAAGTTATAGTGAGTCCAACTAACTATAACGTGGGAATTTCAATGGTTTTATGCGAGTAAAATTTCCACCTAACTATAACTGGTGTGAAACCTATGGTTTTTTCAGTGAATATATATATATATAAAAAAAATTCTATGGCAAAATGAAACCCCTCATTTTGTTCCTTTTCAAATTAAATGTATTAAGTGTTACCACTTTATTCCAATCAATATGACTTCAGGTGTGCCATACTTTTGTCATAAGTAAGACTGTTAGCGTTCTAGTTGTTCTTTAGAACACTCTGGGACATTCTGTCATTGAGCTATAGTTGGGCTACATCTGGCTGATATTTGGGCTACATTTGTTTTTTTTGTCTCTGGTGGCCATCTTTGGGCTACATTGGGCTACAATTGGGCTCAAACATATATATAGCCCAATGTAGCCCAATATATATTTTTTCAAAGTTAATTTTTGTAAAAACCACTGGAGCATATATCTTGAGACATAGCAAAGGCACATCGGGGTACCAGTCTCTACAATTTTGCCAAGTTTGGTGGAAATCCATTCAGCCGTTCGGGCTAAAAGCGAGGTCGACCGTCCTATGGAAATTAACATGGGGAAAACACGTTTTGGGACCCCCATTTTATCTTGGCCCCTGCTTCAGGAATCCCCCCCAAACTTTCAAGGAAGGACCGGAGCACCGCGAGGCAAATTTGAGGAAATTTTCAGGCAGATTCCTCAACCGGCACCAAAGTTATTCACAATAGAATGTTGAGATTTTGCATTGAAAATAATCCTAACTATAACTACCTACTGGCGACCGCCAGTAGGTAATTATATATATATATATATATATATATATATATATATATATATATATATAACCTACTGGCAGTCGCCAGTGGGTAGATATAGTCAGGACCTATTCTCCATAGGAAAAGCATTTTGTGATTTGCCAATATCTTTGGCGCCGTTTGATGAATCTTTGCGAAATATTACAAAATAATGGTTCACTCAGGTCAGCCCCTGTCTTGAAAGATTCGGGGTGATTCATCAAGCGGGGGCCGAGTAAAAAGGGGGTTCCCAAAAAGGACTTTTTGGAACAGGCTACAGCCGAAACTGCTGGACGGAATTACACCAAATTTGATAAAAAGGTAACTCTAGAGTCTTATGGGTCCTTAGGGGTCAACTAGCCCACCATGTACACAGTGGGATTACTGAGAGTTGGTCCAAGGCTACGCCCCTTTTTATACCACTCTGCCAAAACACCTCTTGTCGCATTGCTGGCGGGGCGATGAGGCCCTCTTGTGTCCTGAGGACCTCAGGACTAAAGTGAACTTCCCCTGAGCAGCAGTGCACCAGAAGCCCTGTTTGCAGAGTGGTGTAAAAAAGGGGCATAGCCGTTGAGCACTCTCAGCAAACCAGCTGTATGGGGCTTACTGGAGGTAACAGGAGGGCTAATTGGCCCCATGGACCCTCAAGAGGAAAGGGGACTTCATACCCCACCAAGAGCGTGCCTGGAGGCACGTTTGTAGAGTTGTGGAAAAAAGGGGCATGGCCTGTGTCCACCTCTCAGAAATCCCACTGTGTGAGCCTTACTGGAGGTGAGAGGTAGGCTAGTAGGCCCCTAACCATCCCCAGCAGTGAAGGGGACTTCAATCCTCATCCAAGAGTGTGCCAGGAAGTGTGTTTGCAGAGTGCTGGGCAAAGGGGGCGTGGCCTGCTATGAGAATTTATTAATACTGTTGCGTGGGACTTACTGGAGGTAATAGGAGGGGTAGTTGGCCCCAAGGATGTCCTTGGGGGCCAACTATCCCTTTAATCACCTCCAGTAAGTCTCACACAGTGGGATTGCTAAGACGTCTTCGGAGGCAACGCCCCCTTTCTCCACCACTCTGCAAATGAGCCTCCTGGCAGACTAGAGGATGGGGGATGAAGTCCACTTTACTCATGAGGGACTTTGGGGCTAAGAAGCCCTCCTGGTACCTCCTTTCAGTCCTACGCAGCGGAATTCTTGAGCGCTGGTCGGAGGCCCAGCACCCTTTCTCCACCACTCTGCAAACGCGACTACTAGTCAAAGAAGCATTTGCTATATAATAGGTTTGGCATTTTCTAGAGTTAGCGCTATTGGCGTTGTACGCGTAGAAGTGTTTTAATAATGTTTCTTGGAGTGGAGTGGATGTAGGTTGTGTATAGTGGAATTATGTGGTATGTTGTTCAGTAGTATGTGGCATTTCGTGTGTAGGAATTATGTAGAGTGGGATTATGTGTTAGGGAGAGTAATTGTGAGGTATGATAGTCTGTGTTGTGGAGTTGTAACCTCAGGTTTAGTCTTCCTCATTTCCATAGAAGCTCAACTATGAACTCAGTGAGACAAAAAAGAAGAAGGAACCACTGAGGAGCACTTCTGGACCTAGATAGAGGTATGAGCAGGGCCACTGGAATTATGTGACTGTTTGGCTGCACTGACTGTTGCACAGTTATACATTTACTGCATTTGCCATATCATCCACCATCTGCTGCATAATCTGCAGATTTGAACAAAAAAAGATTTTCTAGCTAAAAACTTTACCAAAAATGCAGCGACAAGTGTTACAGTGTGGTGGAAGGCCCTGTGCAGACCTAGAATGGTCACCTGTTACTTATTGCTAAATCTGAGTATTAAATTGATACTAATGGTGTGTGAACCACTCTTGCTTCTTTCTACGCCTCTCTTGCCTCTTTCTGCATTTCTGTTGCTTCTTTCTGCAAACCTCATGCTTCTTTCACACTACCCTTCCCATTTCTGCACCTCTCTTCCCTCTTTTTGCACCTCTCTTGTTTCTTTCTGTATCCCTCTTGCATCCTTCTTCACCCAACTTCCCCCTTACGACATCTCTGTTGCTTCTTTATGTACTTCTCTTGTTTCTACACCTCTCTTGTGTTTTTCTGCACCTCTGTTGGTTCTTTCGGTACTTCTCTCAGTTTTTCTGCACCCTTCGCACCTCTTTCAGCACCTCTGTTGCTTCTTTCTGCACTTCTCTTCCTTCTTTCTGCACCCTTCTTGCCTCTTTCTGTATCTCTTCTACCTTTTTCTGTACCACTCTTGTTTCTTTTTACACCACTGTTGGTACTTTCTTTACTGTTCCTGCTTCTTTCTGCACATCACTTGCCTCTTTCTGCACTTCTCTTGCTTTTTTCTACACCTCTGTTGTGTCTTTCAGCAATTCTCTTGCCTCTTTCTGCCCTTCTCTTGCATGTTTCTGCACCCCTCCTGCCTCTTTCTGTATCTCTCTTGCCTATTTGTGAACCTCTGCTACCTCTTTCGGCACCTCTCTTCCGTCTTTCTGTACTTCATTTGATGTTTCTGTACCCCTCTTGCCTTTTTTTGCACCTGTCTTGCCTCTTTCTCCACTCCTGTTCCCTCTTTCTGTAACTTTCCTGCCTGCTTCTGCACCTCTCTTGCCTCTTTATGTACCTCTGTTGCTTTTTTCTGCACTGCTCTTATTCTTTCTGCACCCTTTGTGCATCTTTCAGCACATGTTGCTACTTTCTGCACTTCTCTTCCTTCTTTCTGACCCCGCCTACCTCTTTCTGTACCTCTCTTGCCTCTTCGTGCACCTCTCCTACCTTTTTCTGCATCCCTCTTGCTGTTTTTGCACCTCTGCCGGTTCTTTCTGCTCTGTTCTTGCTTCTTTCTGCACTTCTCCTGGTTCTTTCTACACCTCTCTTGCATTTTTCTGCACCTCTGTTGCCTCTTTCTGTAGCTTAATGGCTAATTTCTGCACCCCTCCTGCCTCTTTCTGCACTTCTCTTGCTTCTTTTTACACCTCTCTTGCCTCTTTCTGTTGCTCTCTTGCCTCTGTGCATTTCTCTTGCCTGTTTCTGTACTTTCCTTGCCTCTTTCTGAACCTCTCTTGCCTATTTCTGCACCTCTCGTGCCTATTTCTGCACTTCTCTTGCTTCTTTCTGTACCTCTCTTGCTTCTTTCTGCACACTTCTTCCCTTTTGTGCATCCCTCCTACCTTTTTCTGCACCTCTCTTGCCTCTTTTTGCACCTCTGTTGCTTCTTTCTGTACTGCTCTTGCTTCTTTCTGCACCTCCCTTGCCTCTTTCTGTACGTCTAATGCTTCTTTGTACACCTCTGTTGCTTCTTTCAGCAATTCTCTCGCCTCTTTCTGCGCTTCTTTCTTCTTTCTGTACTCTTCCTGCCTCTTTCTGTATCTCACTTGCCTCTTTCTGCACCTCTCCTACATTTTTCTGCATCCCTCTTGCTTTTTTCCACCTCTGTGACTCTTCCTGCACTGTTCCTACTTCTTTCTGCACTTCTCTTGGTTCTTTCTACACCTATGTTGCTTCTTTCAGCAATTCTCTTGCCTCTTTCTGCACTTCTCTTCCTTGTTTCTGCACCTCTCTTGCATCTTTCTGTTACTCTGTTGCCTCTTTCTGCAGCTTACTTGCTACTTTCTGCAACCCTCCTGCCTCTTTCTGCACTTCACTTGCTTCTTTTTACACCTTTCTTGCCTCTTTCTGTTGCTCTCTTGCCTCTGTGCATTTCTCTTGCCTGTTTCTGCACTTTCCTTGCCTCTTCCTGAACCTCACTTGCCTCTTTCTGTACGTCTAAAGCTTCTTTGTACACCTCTGTTGCTTCTTTCAGCAATTCTCTTGCCTCTTTTTGCACTTCTCTTTCTTCTTTCTGTACTCTGCCTGCCTCTTTATGTACCTCTCTTGCCTCTTTCTGCACCTCTCCTACCTCTCTTTTTTTTTTTTTTTTTTAAGCGTTTTTATTGTTTGCAAGTAGTGACAAAGTTCATATTAGATCAGTTCCATAGTTAACATACAGTTATAAATACATTCGAAACAAAGAGGAATATAAACATAAAATAGTATTTCTTGAATCAAAACTTCACATTACTTCTAAAGAAAGAAAGAAGAAAAAAGGAAAGGAAAAAATTATCAGTATTGACCTAATCAAGGCTTTTAACCCTCGAAAAATCCCTTCCATATTTTTTCTTTTTTCAAGAGAGCTTTAGGGCCTCTAAGTTTTGCTAGGGAGAGCTCCATTGTTCTAATTTCATATACCAATGCTAACCAGTCAGCAACCATGGGGGGTTCTTTAGAGATCCAAACCCTGGCTATGATTAATCTAGCACAGGCTATCAAGATCGTTAAAAGATCTTTGTTGGGACAATTCATATCTTGAATATCTAACAGAACCCATTGTGCCGTGAAATCAATTGAGCTAATTTGGTAAGAATGAAGATAGTAGGATATACTATTCCAAAAATTTGCGAGTGCCGGACAGTAAAAGAACATATGTTCAATCCCAGCCGCGGCAGTATCACATTTAACACACTTAGATTTATCTGTCAAGGAGTTACCTTGTGACCAACTAGATATCCTTTGTGGCGTAAAGTATAGCTCCGTAACAGTCCTATAGAGTTGCATTTTCAAATTGGAGGAGTGAACTATATCATTTAGATGAGATAGGGCATTACCAATGTGGACTGAATTAATATTTTGGTTTAGTCTACGAGACCATTTATCTGCAATTAGGGTTGTGTTTTCCTCCTTCACCTTAATGAGCCACTGATATCCCCATTTAATCAAAGATTTAGTTTTTCCTGAATAAATACCTTCAAGAATTTCAGATTGGCCAACTGCCATTATCTTCAATTTGTTCCAAAAAAAGTCTCTAATCTGTCTATATTTAAAAAACATATCGTCAGTGAGCCCATATGTAGTTTTTAAGTTATCGAAATTCATCAAGCCATTAATATCATACAAGTCTCCTAGCGTACTTATACCTAATCTCATCCAACGATTTCCCACACCATCTGCGAAGATACCAGGCAGGCCCGGGTTGTTCCATAGTCTAAGCTCAGCATTGTAAAATGTGGAATTGCTAATGTGCAAGATTTTATCCCAAATTCTGATAGCATGCTTAGCCGTCTTAAACTTTACTCTTTTGAAGTAATTAGGGTCATGAACCCGTAGTAAAAATTGATTGGCATCTGTTCCCAACATATATTGATGAAAAAATAAAGGAGGGGAATTCTTTAATAAACTCCTAATGCGCAAAAAAAAGAAGCCAAAAAGTAAAAATTAAAATCCGGAAAAGTAAGTCCCCCTTTAGAGATAGGTAATGTCAAATATTTAATGGCCCTTCGTGCCTTTTTGTACCCCCAAATAAAACTGCTACAGATCCCATCTAATTTCTTAAAAAACAGTTTATTTGGCAGTAGCGGTATAGCTCTACACAAGTAGAGTAGCTTGGGTAAAATTTTCATTTTAATAAGGTTTACTCTCCCTAGTAGGCTCAGTGGTATCTTGTGCCATTTTTTAAAACTTGCAGCTGTCTCTTTGAGAAATGCCCCATAATTGATTTCAACAATTTTCTCCACTTTAGCCATAAGCTTTATACCTAAATATACTGCTTCTTTACTGGTCTTATATATACATGCAACCGGGGTATAATTAAGTATGATTTGGGTTTTGTTGACATTTAACTTATATCCTGAGATTTCCCCGAACTTGTGTGCTTCCTCTATAATTGCTGGCATAGCTTTACACACATCCGGTGTATATATTGCGATGTCATCCGCAAAAGCAGTTAATTTAAGGGTAGTATCCCCATGTTGAGCAGGTACTATATTTGTTTGGGTATTTAAAGCATTTAAAAAAGGTTCTAAAGATAGAGCAAATAATAATGGTGAAAGGGGGCATCCCTGCCTAGTACCTCTAGAAATCTTAAAGTTATTGGAATCCATGCCTCCGTAACTAATCACCGCCCGTGGTTCATCATAGATTGACATAACCCAATCTAAATATGGACCTTTTATACCCAATTTCCTTAACACTGTCCATAAATAATCCCACCCCACTCGGTCAAATGCTTTTTCCGCATCTAACATTATCATACCGAGTGGGGTGTTAGTAGTTTCGGCTACATCCAAGACTGTTATAGAAGTGTTAACATGCATGGTGGTGTCTCTACCTATCACAAAGCCATGCTGTTGAGGGTTTACAATATCTAGCATATGGGGCGCTAGTCGATTAGCTAAGATTTTAGCAAAGATTTTCACATCCGAGTTTAATAGAGAGATGGGCCGATACGATCCACACTCTTTTTCTGGCCTCCCCTTTTTTAAAAAAAATATGATTTTTGCGAGTTTCCATGAAGAAGGAGCTTGTTTAGAAACAATAATAGAATTAATAACCGTTTGTAATAAAGGAGCCAACTCTTGGTAACAAAGCTTATACATCTCGCCTGGTATGCAATCTTCCCCAACTGCCTTGCCTAAGGGTAAGTGATCAATAGCAATTTTAATCTCCTCCATAGAGATATTTGAGTTTAGATGTTGTATTGTTTCTTGTTTAAGTTCTTGCGTTGAGTTCAAATGTTGATCAAGATATTTTTCGATATTTATTTGGCTCGGTAGCTCCTCTGGGGTATATAGGTGTTGATAGAATTTAACGAATTGAGTTAAAATTTGATCCTCCTGCCCGTATAGCTCAAGATCTGACCCTATTATTTCTTTTATTCTAGTTTTCGCATTCCTGTCTGCTGTTTTATAGGCTAATATCTTTCCGATGCGATCGCCCCCTTCATATTGATCTAATTTGTATTTATGAAGACTAACCGCATATCTTTCCCTTAGCTTCTTCCTAAGTCCAGCTTGTATCCCTGCTAGTTGTGTTCTAATCTGATCAATATTGTTTTTTGATTGCAGTGTAGCATCCGCCAGTTGTGATTCCAAATCTAATAATTTAGAAGTCATATCCTTATTCTGCTTGCGATTTTCTGTATTAAGCCTATATACATACTGTTGGACACAGCCTCTGATACTACACTTGCAAGTATCCCATACAGTATTAATGCTCGCTGTATCAATATTTAGCATAATAAACTCTTGTATATGATTTTTGATTGATGTGATGAATATTTGGTCACTCAATAAGTGTCTAGGAAAGGTAAATTTTCTTGCTTTTGCGTTCTGATTGTCAATGTTCATTTCCATAAGGAGAGGATTGTGATCCGATGTTACTTTGGGACAGATTTCAATCGTGCATTTTTCTAAAATATTATCAGAAGCCCAAATCATGTCGATCCTAGAGCATGATCTGTGCGGGGCAGAATAATAGGTATAACCTGGCGTCTTTGGGTGTTTAGACCGCCATATGTCTCTAATGTTGTTTAGTCTAGCCAATTCTAGAATCGCCATTCTAACTTTGTGCATTCTTTTAAAATTCCTTGGCCCCGTTGAATCCATTTTATAATTCATCACACAGTTAAAATCTCCGGCAATAATGATTTCCCCTTCCCATTCTAGTAATTCTATGCTTAGATCTTCATAAATTTTAGGTTTATCAATATTTGGGCCATAAACCACACAGAGTACTAATTTAGCTTCAGCCCCTTGAATCTGTGCTATTGCCCATCTGCCTCTATTATCAGTCGCAGTCTTTATTGTATCTAGTTGCAGTGTTCTTTGTTTCAAAATAGCAACCCCCCTTATGGTCTCATTCAACGTAGTACAAATAACTAATTCATAACCTAATTGTGTAAGCCATTTTTTATCCTGATACTTTATATGAGTCTCTGACAACAGCACTATGTTCGGATTATACATTTTTATCTCTTCTTTTACTAGATTCCTTTTACTTTTATTGTTTAGGCCATCGACGTTCCAACATAAAATTCTTAACTTAAGCATTTATTAATTATTAAATTCATATATAGTAAGATCCTATTCCTATTTGTTTTAATCTTCCTTAACATTATAATGTCACTTTCTCTACACCAAAATAAAACGTCAAAACTTGCAAGCACATTTTTCCTTTTAATCACCACCCCCCGCCCCTGACTTTCGTTGCCACCCTTGCCCTTGCCCTTGTGGCAACCCCACCCCCTCCCTTGCAGCTCTCCTACCTCTCTCTGCATCCCTCCTGCTTATTTGCACATCTCTATTGGCTCTTCCTGCACTGTTCTTGCTTCTTTCTGCACTTCTCTTGGTTATTTCTACACCTCTGTTGTGTCTTTCAGCAATTCTCTTGCCTCTTTCTGCACTTCTCTTGCTTGTTTCTGCACCTCATTTGCATCTTTCTGCACCTCTGTTGCCTCTTTCTACAGCTTACTTACTACTTTCTGCAACCCTCCTGCCTCTTTCTGTACTTCTCTTGTTTTTTACTCCTCTCTTGCCTCTTTCTGTTGCTCTCTTGCCTCCGTGCATTTCTCTTGCCCATTTCTGCACTTTCCTTGCCTCTTTCTGAACCTCTCTTGCTATTTTCTGTACCACACTTTCCTCTTTCTGCACTTATATGGCTTCTTTCCACACCTCTGTTGCTTCTTTCAGCAATTCTCTTGCTTCTATCTACACTCCTTTGCTTGTTTCTGTACCTCTCTTGCATCTTTATGCACCTCTGTTACCTCTTTCTAAACCTCTTGCGTCTTTCTGCACCCACCGTGCCTTTTTCTGCACCGCTGTTCCCTCTTTTTACACCTTTCTTGCCTCTTTCTGTTGCTTTCTTGCCTCTGTGCATTTCTCTTGCCTGTTTCTGCACTTTCCTTGCCTCTTTCTGAACCTCACTTGCCTCTTTCTGTACATCTAAAGCTTCTTTGTACACCTCTGTTGCTTCTTTCAGCAATTCTCATGCCTCTTTTTGCACTTCTCTTTCTTCTTTCTGTACTCTGCCTGCCTCTTTCTGTACCTCTCTTGCCTCTTTCTGCATCCCTCTTGCTGTTTTGCACACCTCTATTTGCTCTTCCTGCACTGTTCTTGCTTCTTTCTGCACTTTTCTTGGTTATTTTTACACCTCTGTTGCGTCTTTCAGCAATTCTGTTGCGTCTTTCTGCAATTCTCTTGCTTGTTTCTGCACCTCTCTTGCATCTTTCTGCAGCTTACTTGCTACTTTCAGCAATTCTCTTGCCTCTTTTTGCACTTCTCTTTCTTCTTTCTTTACTCTGCCTGCCTCTTTCTGTACCTCTCTTGGTTATTTCTACACCTCTGTTGCGTCTTTCAGCAATTCTCTTGCCTCTTTCTGCACTTCTCTTGCTTGTTTCTGCACCTCTCTTGCATCTTTCTGCAACTCTGTTGCCTCTTTCTGCAGCTTACTTGCTACTTTCTGCAACCCTCCTGCCTCTTTCTGTACTTCTCTTGTTTTTTTACTCCTCTCTTGCCTCTTTCTGGTGCTCTTTTGCCTCTGTACATTTCTCTTGCCTGTTTCTGCACTTTCCTTGCCTCTTTCTGAACCTCTCGCTATTTTCTGCACCACACTTCCCTCTTTCTGCACTTATATGGCTTCTTTCCACACCTCTGTTGCTTCTTTAAGCAATTCTCTTGCCTCTTTCTGCACTCCTTTGCTTGTTTCTGTACCTCTATTGCATCTTTATGCACCTCTGTTGCCTCTCTCTAAACCTCTTGCTTCTTTCTGCACCCATCTTGCCTCTTTCTGCACCGCTGTTTCCTCTTTCTGCACCTTTCCTGCCTGTTTCTACACTTCTCTTGCTCTTTCTTCTTTTTGAAACCATAGACACACCAATACCAGTTACTACATACTCACTCACTGATTCCTAGATCTACACGCACATTCACTCAATCTCCCATACAGTCACTCCTACATGCAGTTACTCATCAATACAGCACTGTCATATGCACTAATACACCTATACAGACACTCTGGCACTCATCTTTAGAGTTACTCAAACACCTAGTCAGTCATGCAAACAAATCAATCACACTCGCATTTACTCACCTATACAGTTATACACACACCACCTCACTTATACAGATACTAACCCATACTTACTCTCTCATACAATCACTGATACAAGCACACACTCATCCATACAGCCACTCTCACAATCACTCACTCTCAAATATAGTCATTTATACACTCCAACAATCACATGTACTTCCCTTTACATATTAACTTACTCCCACATGTAACACCCCTCTGTACTTCACGTAATGATTTTTTTATCGACAAGATCGTAAAGATCAAAGCCAACATTCCCACACTGCCTCAACCCTGCCCCACCTGTCTTCCCATCTGTCCTTCCTTTTCCTTTTCCTCCTTCCCTCCTCTTTCCACTGAACTATTTCTAAAACTCCTGATCAAAATCAAGTCTGGCTCCCCCATGGATTGCGCGCCAGCACGCATTCTTAAAACCCTTTTCACCAATTGCTCTGAACCTCCCCTTGCCCTCCTCAACTCCTCTTTGGCTCTCGAATCTGTCCCCTCCTCTTTCAAATCTGCCATAGTCCTTCCGATTCTAAAGAAACCTGGTCTAGATCCCTCTCTTCCCTCCAATTTCCGTCCCATCTCTCTCCTTCCCTACCTCGGCAAGATCCTCGAGGCTTATGTCACTTCCTGCCTCTCCTCTTATATTGAGGAGAACGGCCTCCTTGCATCCCACCAGGCAGGATTTCGCCCGGGCCACTCCACGGAGATGGTGGTCCTCACAGTCTTGGACGAGCTTAAGGGGAAGGCTGACTCCAATCTCCCCCAAGCTCTGGTCCTTCTCGACTTGTCCGCTGCGTTTGACACGGTTGACCATGCCATCCTCCTCGACCGTGTCAGCGCAGCGGGCATTCGGGGCGCGGCCTTTTCCTGGCTGGCGTCCTTCCTTCAGGATAGGTCCCAGGCAGTTCATCTCTCCGGTTTCTCCGCTTCCCCCCGTCCTGTCACTTGTGGTGTTCCCCAAGGCTCTTCTCTTTCCCCTCTCCTTTTCAATCTTTATATTCACCCCCTCATCACTTCTCTTCTTGAGCTGGGGGTCTCTGTGTATAATTACGCAGATGACCTTCAACTCGTTTTCGATCTTTCTTCCACCCCGGATTCTCTTCCAAAGTTCTGTTCCACCTTGGTTTTCATTTCTGACTGGATGTGCGCTAACCAACTGAAGCTCAATCCAGATAAAACGGAACTTGTTCTCACTGGTGGCCCCTCTAACCCCTGGACCCCCGCACATTGGCCCCTTTCTTTTGGTCCCCCCCCTGCTCCTTCTTCTTCTGTCCGCACTCTCGGCATCAAAGTCAGTCATGACCTATCCATGCACAGTCAGATCAGCTCTGTTGTATCCTCCTGTTTTCTTTCCCTCCGTTTAATTCGGAAAATCTCTCGTTTCTTCTCTACTGATGCTCTCAAATCCATAGTCATGGCCCTCGTCATCTCTCGCCTTGACTATGGAAATGGCCTGTACGTGGGCATATCTGCTTACGAATCTCGCCGCCTACAGGCCATTCAGAACCAAGCTGCTCGTCTCATCCTTTCCCTCCCTAAATCCTCTCATATCACCCCGGCTCTTAAATCACTTCACTGGCTCCCCGTTCGTTTCAGATCCTTCTTTAAACTGGCCTGTTTAGCATTCCTGGCTCACTCTCGATCCGCACCCTTGTTCATCAACACTCTTGTCTCTTCTCATGCCCCTGCTCGCACCCTCCGATCTTCCTCTCTCTCTCTTCTCCACACCCCTCGCTTCCGCAAATCCAGAACGGGGGGAACCCGATTCTCAGTCCTTGCCCCCCAGTTCTGGAATAGCCTTCCTCTTTCTATTCGCTCCATTCCTATCTACTCTCATTTTCGCAAAGCCCTTAAAACCTTCCTCTTCCTTCAGGCATTCCCCTCCTAAACTCCCCTAGGTCCCCTCTGCTGAGTTCTTGATCAGGTCCCTAGCGCCAGGAAGCCGCTCGGCCACCGTGCGCTTTATTAAATATTTTATTCATTCATTCATTCATCCATTCACTAACCAACACACCCATACACACACTCACCCACCCATACAGACCTTTTAAAGATGCACAAACACAGACACTCTGGTACCCATACAGATATTCAGGCAACCAACCAATAACCCATATAGACACTCATGTAGCCACTCACCAACCCATGCAGCCGCTTACACACCAACTGACAGACTGATACAGACATTCACACAAATTAGTCACTAACCCATGCATTCAGTACAACACGTTTAATCACTTACCTATACAGTCAGTAATGCACCTACTAAATCATCCATTGACACACGTATACACCAACTAATTTTTCAATACTCCTTGGCATATACATATATAAAACATATTCAACCTTTACAGAGACACACAGTCACTGGGCGAAGTCATCAGTAATGTCATCAGTGATTTCACTGACCATTTCATGAATGATGTAATATGTGACGTCACCAGAAGTGCATTGCAGGGGCATAAGTTATAGTCAGCTCAACTAACTATAACGGACAAATGTCTCTGGTTTTGTACGAGTGGAATGTCCAATTAACTATAATGTCCCTGAAACCTGTTATTTTTTCAGTGAATTTCTAAGGTTTTTTAAATGCTAATGTCTAACTAGAACGTCCCTGAAACTTGTGTTTTTTCAGTGAATTTCTAAAGTTTTTTAAATGCTAATTTCTAACTTTAACATCTCTGAAACCTGTGGTTTTTTCAGTGAATATATATATATATATATATATATACACACACACACACACACACACACACACACACACACACACACACACACATCTCATGGGCTTGGTTTCCTAACATACTAAAAATAGGAATAATGGAACAGGACACAGGAATTTCTTGAAATGTTAAAAATTTCACTAAAATTTGATATGCTTTACGTACAAACAGCCACAAGAAGCCACTTTTGGAACCAAAGGAAAAAGTTACCAGGAACCTGTTTGACACACAGAGGCCAGGAGGTCAGTAGCAGAGTGGGCGCCTGATTTAGATCTTAGAGGACGGGTTACTCTGTCACAACGGTGACGGATATTCCTTCTGCCGAAATATAAATCCCATTATATCCTAAGGGAGTTAGATTTAGGCGAACAGGATATCCGTCATCATTGTGATGGAGAAACCCGGCCACCAGGATCTAAATCAAGCCCCAAGTAATCTTCCATACTGGAACACTCCAATGCTTTTGTCAGTCAAGAAAAACTTTATTTTGTTTTCACAACCATAAAGCATGATTCTAAAAATGTGTTTAAAAGTCAATTACAAATATTTAAAACAATTTCATAAAGATCATTCATTGATAAACATTTTTTACAATTCATGCAATATTTTCAACTAATTTGTCACCTAATTCATTTAGTATTGTCCACTGATCTTAAAAGTGTATCAATCAAGGTAAGAAACATGGCTCCTCGACAGATTAAGATGGTTGATGTTCCCCCATCCAACAAGTTACGGTTTGTCTACAGATACGAATGTTCAATTATTTAAGAATGAGTTTTAAAAGTCTCCTTCTTGCTGCTTTCATTGTAGGGTAGACAAACATCAGGTAGCATAAAGATTTGTTGATATCCATATAAGCGGCAATTTGCATTTAGGTGTTTTCCTTTCCGTGTGTGTCACAAATCCTTAGTTTCATGTTCTCCAAGCTGGTACAGCATGAAACTCTTTTTTAGAACCAATCGGAAATGTGCCGCTAAATAAGCTTGCAATTTTGGTTTGACGTAAGAATTTATGACTGTCCAAGATTGTTTGCGTTTTACCAGTAATTTTTTATCTTCGATGAAGGACAGATTTTTTGTGACGCTGTTACACACTCTGTTAAATGCCGCCCTTTCCATCTTACTATTCCATGCCTCTTGTATGTCTAATACTGCCAAAGCTGATCGTAGGTATTCGCCCTATGAGTACGATTTATTCAGATCAAACTGAGCCTTTATTTCAGTCCAACATAGGTAGTTCAGAGAACCAGGATCTGAGGAACGGAGTTTCCAGCACAGTTTCACGAATGCTTTTAATCTTCCTTGAACTCTTCTGTGGGACTTCCATCAGAGTTCCAAAGTTGAGACAAAAATTTCCAAGGAAGTTTCTTGCTACAGCCAACTGTACCATTTTCTCGAAAATGCTGGAACAATCTCTCCTGGTTTCTATCAAAGCTCTCAGGCTTCCAGCGAAGGCTCCTAAGGTCCAGGTCTCTATCCAGCTATAGCTCCAACAGGATCCAGTGCAGTCCACCCTCAACTCGGCTGTTGGTTTTTCCAAACATGATTTACCCCATTCTTTGATCTTTTGAGTCCCTGAGACACTGAAGGGGAAGCAGGTAACTCACTGTTTGAGAGCACATGCTAGCCTTGGGTACAAATAGAGAGCAAGTCACACCTTAGTCTTTTTCACATCCAGAGACAGAAAGGAAGCAGCAGAATTCCTCTTCTACTGCTGTTCCAGTCTAAACCAAGGTCCAGGAATGTTCTGAGGAGCTGGCGGAATGATGCAGTTTTTTATCCAGTGCATTTACCGATGATTGATAACATCCCAAACCCAGTCACTGCAGAATTTCAATAAAACCAAATCATATTTTTCAGGGCTTCCTGTCCTGCTTGTCTTTAAATATCCCACAGGGCCCTATCCAAAATGGCAAATAACAGGTTACTCTCTAAGGAGCTCTAAGTCCCCAGTCAGCTTCAGCCCTATAGAAATTAGAACCCCTCCTTCTTAGGGTGATCAGCTTTCCCTTGTGTTGCAGGCAGAGAAAAATATCTGATTGGAGTCACTGGATAAAAGAAAAAAAATTGTCACTATCATCTCCTTTTTGCATATTCATGAGAAAAGGAAGATTATTGCTCCGATACTTTGTGATGACATGCTTTCAGACCCTCTATAATAACTTATTCCAGCTACATTTTTCAGTGCTTGCACTACCAGAGTAATACTGCCATTCGAAATAAGTGCTTTGTTTTGAGGCAACACATCACTCCACACCTAACCGGGATGCTAATGGTGCAACTGGACAGACAGTAATGTATAAAAGCAGGTTCTTCTATATGGCAGAGCATTTTTCTATAACATTTATTACTG
Organism: Lissotriton vulgaris; assembly: GCF_964263255.1. NCBI lineage: Eukaryota > Metazoa > Chordata > Amphibia > Caudata > Salamandridae > Lissotriton > Lissotriton vulgaris. The sequence goes on along the minus strand of NC_141697.1, from coordinate 496,326,279 downwards.
CAGTGCTTTAAGTGCTGTCAGCCAGGACATACTGATTTACCATTAACCTTGAGCCATGCATGTGAATGGAGTAAATCTGCATTACAGCACAAAAGGGATACTTCATTTTTATGGGATTGGCGCATGTATTGACCAGCAAACCAATTGCCTTACTAAAAATGTTCAATAGGCAAATTGGTTATAAACTGTGTTACTTCATGTTTGTTGGGAAAGAGCATAGGCTATGTAACACTGAATGGCAGCCACTGGGCACACAGCCTTATGCAGTAAAAATCAGATCATAAAGAAGGCAAACAATCCAGGACAACATGTAGGAAAGACAACATTGACACAATTGTAATACTTGCCTGTCTATCCATGCCGTTACTGCAGCACCAACGGCTGTTCCAACAATCATTTACTTTCATTGATCTTAACCACTCCATCCAACTTCTGTGTTGGGTAGCAATCTAAATGGACGATGAGTATGGCAAGAGGACTGCCAGCCCGTGGCGGTGGCAGTCAGGAACACGCTGCCAATCAGGTGTCATTCCAACTGGGGCATTAAGACATCACCACAGGGCTGGCGGTGTGTCGGCGGTGTAGCCATGGCATGCTTCGGCTGTTCAAGAGAGCCTTAAGCAAATGTTGGCCGCACTGCTGTGTCTCCAGCAAGTCAGGTGCACTGTTTCCATGCACCATGTTGAGCATGGCAAACAGTGTGCCAATTGGGGGCACAGTATGGGCCCAACCACAATCCACATGGGATTATTCACCTTTTGTGCAGCCCTTTACCTGCCTTTAAGCTGACCTTTTCATGGCAGTGTACCCGCCATTAAAAGGTTGGTGGAAAGGCAGGTGATAATTCACACGGTGGTGCCCATGCCGGCTCCATCACCATTGACCGCCGCTGTCCCCAACGCAGGAGCTCAGATCTTGGCAGTGGCGACTGTCTGGGGGTGGTCTCTCGGCCAGCACTGTAATATGGCAGTCATACACCAGGTATACAGGTGGTTGGACTGCCAATAAGCAACGCCGGTTCCAGGACCGACAGGGTCATAATCAGTAATTTCCTGTACTGTATTTCTGCTTGAAATGTTATGGCATTGACCAAATGCATTTTTGCTATCCTATTTTAAAAGACATTGTCAAGCTTTGCGACTGGAAAAAGACTGTTGATTTTTTTAAGGACAAACAACCTAGTGTCAACGCCCAAAGCATGTAGCTGAAAGTTTGATGGTTCAGGTAAAGTACAAATAATGTTGAAGAAAGTGCTGTAAAACAAGAGTTCCAATGAAGAATTCCCCAGCAAAATTATGTGAGTTAAGGAACGATCAAATGTTGTGGAAAAGGGTAAGTGTTATGATCAATTGTGGAATGCCCTATAAGCCAGCTTTAGAATCTAATCTAAACCTGGATATTTAAAAAAAAAAAAAATCAGTAAAACCTTTAAAATTCCTTAGTCCGTTTGTATACCTCTCCTTGCTTTACATTGCCGATAACTGGAATATAACACTTTTGTAAATATTATTGAAGATGAAATTGCGTTTTTTCCAATAACAGATTTGTTATATTACGAATAAATTTGCTCTGATTGATGACAATTATCTCACAACATATGCGATGGATACATCTTTAGTGCCCAGTCAACATACGACTTAAATGAAGGTGGTTCTGAAAACAAGAAAAAATATATATTTAGTTTTACACTACACATTCGTTCAAAAGTAATTTAATGTTTAAAATATTACATGAGGAACAACAAAAATATTAAGTAAACATTGTATCTTTCTTTGCAAATTCTCCTTATAGGGCAACCTGTTTTTATCACATAGTAGCTGGGTTATGGCATTTCATCATCAAAATATCTTTATTCGATTCAAGGAATCATAAAAGAGACAAGTCATAAAATGTTCGAACAATTCCAGTGTTTGAACATTTTATGACAAGAGAATGTTAATGTGAAGAGAAAGAGAATGTGCAAGAGAGAACACATTCATAAAATCCATTATAACAATACTCACAGGAGTAAATGACTGATTCATAGGGAATATCATTTGTGCAAATAAGCAAGATCCGGACTAAAGTGCAATCGTCATAGAGACAAAAAATACAATTCAGAATATAAGATGCAATGCCTTTAACTAAAATATTTTCCCAAAAATTACTAAGCTTACATTTTATATTAAAATATAAATACTATATACAATAAAAATGTACAGCTAAAAGAAGGTGCTATCTTGATGTTTTCAAATCTATTATTAAAATAAAAGTCCTATTTAAAATTTCAGGCCCTTCTTCATTCTAATGTAATTAGCAACCAATAAGACTCCAAAAACAACAAGCTTGGTATTATCAGTTTTTAAAATATGCAACATTTCCATGTATCTTCTCACACCCAGCTTCCTTCCTAGCGGTGCAATCCATTTCTGTCTAGCTTTCATGTAAATAGGACAGAATAGAAGAACATGAGCTATGCTTTCCTTTGTAGACAGCTGGCACATTGTACACTTAATATCTTCCTCCCCATTGCGAGGAATTCCCCACCTGGCTGTAAAAGATCTGACAAAAGAGTCCCGTACCTTAATTGCAAGTACAATAATTTTGCAAGTTGAGGTTCTATTTGATCAAGGAAAACCTCAAAACAAGGGACGGGTTTAACCATCAGATAGTCATTTGTAAGTGGGCCAGCGCTACTATTCGATGCTACTTTTAATACAGCCTGGCTCCAACAAATCCTCTTAAGTTCCTTTATTGAACTAAGAGTCAATTTTTCTGGATGGAGCCAGAACTCGCTGAGCCCCAGATCTATTAACTACCTACATACGTTACCCAGCCAAGGTAAGGACACATGTGTATCTAGTGCAATTAATTCTTTTAGTGCCTGTCTGTAAATAAAAAGTTCTTCAGTAGCCCATAACCTGATCCAATATAATAGGGTCATCAAAACTGCTATGTCCTCAATACGTTTTAGCCCTAGATCATATATGTACGGAATCATCTGGGTATTTTGGGGCAAGGGGATCAGTGCTCATAAGACCCTGTTTTCCCCCGTAGTAATTGAGGTCATTTGCTCTTTCCCCACAATTCAGACCCATAAAGGGCGGCAGTTTGGGCCTTTGATTTATATACCTCCAGTGGTGGAGTAATAGATTTAGTGTAAGAGGCATGGAGCTCATTCAGGATGGGCACTGAGTTCTGCGTTAAAAATCATTCCTGATTTCCTAATATGGGGACGCCAAGAAAGCTTAGAGTCTAGGGTCACTACTAGATAGACAAAATTATCAACCCGCTCTATTGCTGAACCGTTTAGTGTGATATTGTTTTTTTTAAATCTTTTATGTCACGCGTACTTATCGGTCAGAGAGACGCTTGTGGCTTGATGCTGGAACTTATCATGGCTCCATAATTTCAACACAGGAGGACGACTGTTAACCTCTACTAGTGTGAAACAATACTTTGATTTTTATTGCACAGATCAAATGTGAAGGAATTGTGAATGAGAATAGCGTTGGTAGACAGAGTGAGGTACAAATTGTTTTTCGGCCTTGAGAAAGCCCATATGGGGCGAAACGCGCGTCGCCTGTTTAGAACCTTGTTTTAAAAAGAAATAAAAATTGATTTGTGTCTACACTACGTGACTCCTTTGGATTACGAAATCGTATCTTGGCGTGCGATTTGCACATGGATGAAAGAAACTATTGATGATGTGCACTGATGTGATTCTCTTTTTTTGTATATGGATGTGACATTCTATAACACCTTTGGTGGGCGGATTGTCGATGGTTAATGCTTGAGGAGGATAAGCATTTTCATACCATAGTTGCACTCAAAAATTAGTGTATGTTCGTAAATATTGTTTGTGAATAACAAGGAGACAAATGCTGATGTGCAGATCGAATATAGCAAATCCCTCCTTTTTGTAAACTTTTATCAGTACTTAATTGCGGGATACCTAATGCTTGATCTTCTTCCTCAGTTATTGTTACCATGCCCCGTAGAGGTTCATAGCAACAGTTAAAACCACCGCCAATTAGAATCAGACCATCGTTGGTAGAAGAATCAATAATCCCAATTAACTGGGAAACTAGCGGAGTTTCCTTAGCAGGGTCACGTGGTCTTATATATATATATTAAAAAGTAGAAGAGTAGATTTATTGGGGAATTTTAAAAATAATCCCTGAATATCACATGAACCTGTCCATACTTCATCTATTTCAACGTCTATTTGGTTCCTAATCCAAATTTAGAGCCCACCAGAAGGTCTACCTTTGTTATGGTGCGTTGCTGCAATGCTGACTGTTCGATAACCCACTTTAAATAATGATTCCAAGGCCCACGTCTCTTGAAAGAGACATATATCAAATGTATCTATATAATTTTGCCAGTCTGGTTCCAGTCGTTTTTTTGTTAGGCCTGCTATATTCCAAGACAGAAAGTTAAAACTACTTATTATAGGGGCGCTATCACTTGCTAGAATCTGCTCACTTTCCATAGGGGTATTCGGATTAACAGGAAAATCATCAATCCGTCCTCCTGCAGGGTCCTCGTGAACATTTTCTTCAATGGGGATTATTTCCCCTAGCGTCCCAACATAATTACACTGGTCCCCATAATTTAGCAAAGTTGGGTTAACAGACTGAGTTAATCAATCCACTAATTCAAGATCGCTTTGCAAATTCGGAGTAATCGCTAAGTTAGTTGGAATAACCTCTGTCACCGTGAAATTCGTCCTGGGGCCAGCATTAAACACTTGTTTTATTTTGTCTGATCCCCATCTTTGAATCAAAAAATACATGGGTTCTCAAATTAAAGGCTATCAAATTCTCAGCTATTACTCTCGAATGAAAATGGATGGGATTGGATCGGTACCTCATTCAAAGTATACGGAGGTCTCCAATTTGAGACTTGTTGGGTGAACTCCTGGTATACATCTTTTCTCTGGTAGTTCGCCCATTCACGTACACTCCCACGTGAACTAGCAGGTGGCAAGCTATCAGTTGCCACTTTTCTCTGGTAGTTCACCTGTTCACGTGCACGCCCGCGTGAACTAGGAGGTGGTAAACTACCGGGGGGCTTTCTCATATGGGGACAAATTTGTTCTCGTCTATATAGGCTACGCCGTTCCTGTCGGGCTGGTGCTTGGAATCCTGGGTTTTGTTTACAACCACTTCCATGGTCATCGCTATGGAGCCCATAAGTGCTGCAGTGCTGAGGGTTAGCTGGACCTATTGTTTTATAAGAACACTCAACTGATTTAATAGCATAATTTTCTGATCTTAGCTCTCGTGGGTTAATCGCACTGGGAATAGGAGTGGTGTCCCTTTCACTTATCAGTATGTTGTTAGTAAGCATTTCTATCATTTTTTTAATCACACTCACCTCCTCCTCAACCTTAGTTAGTTTAAGGGTCAGTGCAATTATCAAACTGTGTGTTTCATTAAGATCAGGGTGCGGAGGCGAATGCAATACAGGAGGGTTACTTAAACTCCCATTAGATGTTTGTCCACCCACCTGGTAATGCCTGGGGCGGGTTTCTAGATTTTCAGCTAAAACAGAATATCTATTGGGACATTCAATAGTTACAATTTCATCTTGGTTGTCAATATCTGTGGGCTGTTTATGTGCTGGTACTTTGTTTGAAACATCAGGATTACTGGTTGGAGTCAGTACCTTTTGCAACAATAAAGCTGGTGATGCAGGGAGAGAGGCTTTTCCCACTGTCTGATGAACTGTAACTACATCTCTAGCAACTTCCCTGCTTGGAGATGTATTCTTCTTGCTATAGTAAGATGAAATTTTATTTCTGCCTCTAGTCTTAGGCTCCTTGCCATCAGCTAACATTCTCAACTTCATCAATGAGATTGTCAATGTACAATTATCAGCTGCAGATTTTGGGGGTTGATGGGTCCTTGGGATTTTTTCCCTACCCGTAGTTATTTCTGCAGCTTTTCTTTTCCCCATCTCTAATGTTCTTCCAAAGGGAACATTCGATCTGAGGTGGCAGTACAAGAGTGTTAATTGTACAAAACCCACAGCCGCTTTTAGCTAATCTACCGTGACCCAGGACACCCAACCAGGAGTGATTAGGACATTAGCAATGTCAATACCAATTAAGGTATTACACTTAATAAATGCGCTAAAGTAACTTTGTAAAACTATTATAACTTCTCAGCACATATCCTCCGAGTAGAAGACCTACTGTATACCTATAGAGGTCTCCACCGATCCCTAATAATAATAATAGATTTCAAAATACAAGGAATTTATTACAATAAACTAAATCCCAGATGGCAATAACCACGAGCTATATTAAATCAGTTCTCTTACCGGTCGAAAAAATTCAAAAAGTGTCAAGAAAAGACCGGGAACTAAACTTTCAAGGGGGTGGCCCAGTCCTGTCTTATTCTGGCGATGACGTGCTGTGAGGCGCCAAGGAGGTCAGTAGGGCACACTGGGCAATGAAGTCCCTCTATGTGTGGCACAGTTCAAGATGAAATTCAGCGTTGCCCTCCCAGGGGCTGAATCCAGCAATAGCGAGGGCATTGACAGCAGCCAGTAGGTCAGCTCACGGGCCCGTTAGAGCTTTTAGTTGTGCGAGGCATAGCGATGCAGGCAGGAGTTCTGTGCTACACACCCGCTCCCTGGCTCGCATCTTAGCCACGTCCCATGGGGGTTGGATGTACTATTACTGCGAAGGGGTCCGACAGGATTTTTCTTCGCAGTATTTCACGCCCAGCGTCAGACGAAGCTGGGGGCTCAGGAGTCAGGCTGGGGCTCGGCTTGCTGGCTATAGTGGCTGTTGGGCACTGGCAGACCACACAAGCCTCTCACCCACCGTTAGCGAGGCCCTTCGGCTTCAAGCATATAATTTTATTTAACTTTCACTTGGATTTTCACTCGGTCCCGGATTTGCCCCAAAATCCTCCGTACCTGCATATTTAACCCCTTTTGTTTTTCTTTTTGTTTCACCTCTTCCTTTTTGTTGCATTTTTTTCCCCCAGACTCACGTGCACATCACTGCACCCGGCCGCCTCTCTGGAACCAGGCGACCCACCAGCACAGGAATGCTACCGGGGAAAAGCAATCCTCCTCCTCAGCCCCCTTCAAGGTCGTGACTCGGGCTGAGCACGCCACACCAGTTGGGCGTGCGAGATCCTCTCCGCCGCTTCAAGACCGTTTTATCCTCACTCTGTGGCGTCCGGACCCAAGGCACTCCTCACATATCACGGCTCGCGAAAATCACCCGCAACGCTGGAGCGCTAGCATGCCGACTCCACCAGCCAGGTACGCGCAGCCATTACTGAGGGTGTGGCCTGTGCTCATTAGTGTCTCAGTATTGTGGCAATTACAGGACTGAAAAAGCAAAGAAGAGTTCCTATTATCCCAAAACTTACATAGGAGTTTAATGTGAGTATGTTAGGTTCTGCATGCTGTTGTTTGATGCTCGAATTATACAAAAAAATTTATATAATGTTGTAACAACCAAATATTATCTGTAACTTTACTATGTAAAGCAAGTATAGAACATGTAAAAAATACTTTTGTTACACTCACATTAATCATAAATGATTAACTAAAAATTAACTCATGGGTTATACATTGATGCAAAATAAAATATGAAATAATGCATTTTTACGGACACATCTGCAATCTCCAAATAATGCAAGCTATAAAATAAGGAATTTGTCAAAAAGGAAACGTTGCCAATAGGATGACTCTGAAATGTGTTTTAATTCACTGTCCTGTATTCATAGCTTGTAGCATGATAGTAATTAGCTTCTCAAAGTTACAAATCAGAAGTGATATGTAGGATCAGCAAAATGCTTCTCTCTACAAGTTTTATCGGAATAGTCCAGGCAAAAGCTAGAAGGGAAACTTGGTGAGTGCTGTGAATAAACTATGACCATTAAAGGTAATGGATTCATAAATATATATCCAACTTCATCCTAAGTATCTTTTACATTTCTAAATCTAGTTGGTAAAGAATACATAGTTAATACATGGATGAGGGAAAGCATTGCTCAGAGCCATTTTTAAATGTAGATGTTGCGAAGTTAATGAATTACTGAATATTTCTTTTTTTTAATCAAAGCATAATTTACCAGCTATTATATATTTAGAGTATGGAGTGGTACCTCTGTTTTTTGATGATGACTTGTGAAGATGATGCAAAAATATTTGCAGATCTAAACTTTCATAAACACTTTTAAGGAGAGACTCTATGAGAGTGAAACACCTACTCATCTATATGAAAGAGGGTGCAAACTCCATCCAGTGGAAACAAAACACCTCCCGCATAGCAAGAAAGGTCAAAAGAGATTTGCTTCACATGTTGGAATACCATCAAAGGGATTTGGCACTGGAGCCATGATTTCAAACCATTAGTTATATGTAAGCCTAACACATCTCAAAATACATTCACCACGCTGGTCAAAAACACAGGTCAAGAAGACACATTTCTCCCAGGTCATAAATCATTTCCTAATTTTGATAACTTAGGCATCAACAAACACTTAACCACAATATTAACCTTCACAGAAATGGACAATTTCTTCTATTTTCCTAGACCTACCCATGCACTTGTAACCCTAATGAACAAGAACACTTTCGATTGGTTTACAAATCATTGTCCCAATCGGATTAGCTGATTTGCTCATGTTTGTACTTATTAATACTTCAGTGCATTTTTTGTTTTCACATTATTTTTGTCTACTCTTGGTCCAAATGCGTTATCATACAAGTCAAGCTTTAAGATGAGTATTTACCCCTTACTTACACCACATAAATAGTGACATGGTACATTTTGGTCCAACTCTTGGACCTTACTCAAACACTTTGAGGAAGGTCCCAGAGTTGAGTGCAGTGGCGTCACTAGGGTTGGTGTCACCCGGTGCGGGTAACTCATGGTGTCACCCACTCACGACTTCCCTAATTTTTGTACCAGTACCACGTTTAACAGATCAGTGGGAAACTTTCTAAGAAAGAGCCAAAGCAAGAGAGCTTGTTTTTTGGAACATTTCGTGCAGTCACACATAAATAATGTAGCAAACACGACCAGCTCTGAAATAAATTATGATTCGAGATCGCTTCTTGACACGTCTCTTTAAAGCTGACTGCTGAAGCACTCCTAATTTATAGCACTGACTGTCTGTGAAGACTAAGAGTGCACAAAAAAAGGTAATCTACCCGTTGAATTGGTAATTGCTGTTTTCGTGTGTCAGAGTTGGAAATAAGGCAGGCAGCCGACCTCTGTTCCCAATGGCCGCCAGCTCCCAGTGATGTGCTTTTAATCACCAAGGTGTGGGCAGCTCCGAAGCGATGCTTCCGAGGCCTGAGTCCAGACTCACACTCACAGAATAGAAATGAACCAGATTGCTACAGCATTATTCATAGTTCAAACATATGTGACTCACACACGTTCGTTGAACACCTTCTCATGAGCCCAAGCCCATGACTCGTTCTGACTCTGAGCGTTATCTCCCATTCGAAGATTAAACCATCGTTATATACCTAACTTCTTATTCCATGGTAGAAGCGTATATTAAATCCAGTCGCACATATCTTTTACCTACACCCGGGCGTCTTCTAATTGCTAACCTGTGATGCGTAATTGTTTGCTTAAATAGCTTGAAAAGGACAAGCGTGACGCGCTCTTGCCGACGCTCTTGCCTGTGCCTGGCCTGGTCTGTCTTCTTGGGCCCGGGGCCGGCCTTGACTGTCTGGGACACTGGTAATGCGATTATTGCAAGCTGAATCTAGTGAACTGTGTGCCTGCCCTGCCACATTTCTAACTTCATTGAGTTCAAAACTTCATTCTAAAAATGATATTTCTCTCTCTCACCGTCCGTGACCGACTGCCTCCGGACCCAAGTCAGTCCCAGTCCCATGCCACTGTCCCAAATTTGAAGGGGAGACGAAGGCCCTCCTCCGCTCGGGATATCAAAGAAGATGGCTCAGGCTGCTGGCACACATTAATTATTTATTTCTAGCAGCATCGCGCAGCACTGCTCGCACTCCCCTGCACTGCCGTCTCGTCTCCTCCCTGGCGCGTGACCACGACGCGTCAGAGGAGCACAGCGCGCGGGGGCTGTCCCAGGGCCGTCATTGGTAGCACTAAAGATTGACGGCCCTGGGCCCCAAACTGGGTACGTCGCGCATCCACATCATCAACACCATGGGTGCGCAGCGTGCGTGCGTGTGCAGTGGCGACGTGCTGCAGTGCATACTCACTGCAATGACTGCAAAGTATAATATTTTTATTTTGTAAGCACGTGCGCAACTCGGTGTGCTAAGACAAAGTTGCGGCGGACGGCGGCTGCAAGGCTTGCACAGATGCACTATAAATAAAAAAGCAGTGAAGCACTGGCAGGCAGCCACAGCAGAGAGGTACCGTGAGGGCGAGGCTGAGGCTAACTAACCAGATTCGTGTCACCCCATGATGTGGTGACACCCGGTGCGGTCCGCACCCCCCTAGTGACGCCACTGGTTGAGTGGAACGCAGCACATCGCTATTTAAAGACTCCTGTTCCTTTTGAACTGTAAGGAATACTTAGTCCGGATGTTTTGTACCATATGATATAAGTTCAGCTTTGGAGTACACATTTTTAGAAGCAAACCACTTAGCTCTGCGCAGCTCAAAAGCAGGTATCACCATAGAGAGCAATATACACCTACACAGGTTGAGAATTTCCTTACTAATTGAATGCATCATAATCTGACTGGATTTATGACTGGGTAACTGGAAATATCCAATATTTACTCTGTTCAGTTATATCTCAATAACACATATGCTTCTCCTATGATATGTAACCTATTTATTTAATTTAGGAAGCACTGCCTCAAAGAGCTGCCTGATTGAAAAAACATTCATTATAATCAATTGACAAATGTTCCCCTCTTAACTATGCTATTTACGACCACCAAATTCGAAAAATGAATGCCCTTTAATGCCATTATAACAAAAGAATTCCAAAGTCATCTGTAGCATATAATGATGCCATTTTGGTGTAAAAAGGCCTACCTTTTCAGACAGTAGGCAAGTTAATTTCTCTGCCAAGAATTTCACAATTTAGTTCATACCACTCAGAGGAAAATTATGAAAAAATGATTACATAACATACAGAGACATTCGGATTGTCAGGCCTTTATCAGCCACAGCCCGTGGAGGGAGTTCCGGTGGGGCAGAAGGGCGGGGGGTGCAAAAATCCGGAATATGGATAATTGGAGGCAAGTAAACAATTTAATAAATAAAACGAATTTCGAAGCGCGCCCTGCATCGCAAAATGTGATGCCGGGCGCGCCTCGAAATTTGTTGTTTACTACCTCCAATTATCCATATTCTGGTTTTTAGCACCCCCCACCCTGCCCCTCGCCCGCCCTGCCTTTCTGCCCCACCGGTTCTCCCTCCACGGGCCGCGGCTGGCCTTTATCAGACACAATGAAATTCAACACCAAGGACCAGTTTTATCAATACTAAGAATAGCAATTACCTAATTGAAGATTCTCTGTGAATCGCAATTTGGAAATTGCTATTCCTAATGTATGAAACGCTTTGAGTATCATTTAGCGATTCCTAGTGAGTCATACATCGACCTATCTCATGAATATTATTGAGGTAAGTCACAATTTGTGACCCAATAGGAATCACTAAAATCACATGGATGGTGGCCTGCTGGCGTCAGCAGACCATCATGTCTGTGATTGATTCCAAATAAAGCAATACATTTTTTTTTAATTCTGCCCGTTTTCATTAAAGGAAAATGGGATTTGTGTATACAAAAAAAAAGAACGTTTTCTTTTCATTTTTTAAAAGTAGGCGGTGGGACGATGGCCCCCTCCTAAAAAACTTTTTCATAACCATTCACAAACAGAAAGGGGTCCCTTGGGAACCCCTTCTCATTTGCAATGGGGTTACCACCTACTTGAAGTTGGTGGTAAAAAGAAAATGTTAGAGACCACGTTTTGGTCGCTAAACATTCTTAAATACCACTTCAGTTTGGTATTAGGAAGAGACGACCTAAACAAGTCCCTTCCTAATACCCAATTGGTATGTATTTGCAATTCTAAATTGCGACTCTGTAACATGTTACCAAATCGTAATTTGGGAATGATGCAGATTTTTCCAGTCAAAAACGGCCTGATTCCGTGGATCAGGCTGTTTGCGACAGGAAAAATGCTTGCTACATCTGGCTCTAAGCTATTAAAAATGCAGGTTAGAGATTTATGTTGAATTTGTGTTGGTAGGGCCATTTGAAAAGATGGTCACTCCTGTGGTACTTTATACTCTTTAGATGATGCTCATATCCATCTTAAGGATTTATTTAGAGAAATCAATTCTATTCTATAAAAAACTGAGAAGGCTAGGGATGCTATGGCAAAATTACAACTAACAAAAAAATCAGATTTCAACTAACCTGTTGATCTCTGATGAACAAGTTACTTACCTTTGGTAACACTCTTTCTGGTAGATATATCTGTAGTGTACTCCCCAGCCTTGGTACAAGTAAATGGTCATGCCTCACACAGAGCTCGGTATTACATGTCTTTATTCTTCAGTGTTTCACTGTTAACTGCTCATACTACATCATGAATTTTCTTAACCACACCCAATCACGTATGTCACTATTCTGAGGAGTCAATCAGGGACCAAAGTGGTCCCATAATATCTAATACACAATACTACGTCTTGCCATTCGTAAATAAAAGTTCACAAAAAAGCACATATACATCATAACCCCTCAATGAGTCATTGAGGTGCTTGAATCAATCTTCCAGATCTCGTTGCGTGAGGTTGCAGAGACATAGGTGAGGTATCCGAGGCAGACACATGGACAACAGACTCTGATGCAGTCTTTGGGTTATCCTGACTTTCCGATGGAAGGGTCGTACTATGAATGATTGGAGTCACCGAACCTCAAGGAAAGTGTTTGAAATAAGAAGAATCTCTTGTGATGGATTTTCCAGGACAATGAGCTTTCACCTTTGTCCTTTGCTAGTCGCAACCATCAGTGGGTCAGCATCAAAAGGAGCATCAGATTTGCGTATTAATTTCTGCATGACAATGACACGGTCTCCTCTTTTTAACACAGTAACACAGTACTAGGAGCACAGCGGCATCTATCCGCATAGGTCTTCCTTTTACATTTTCTGAGATGAATTAGTAGTGCAAACTTTACCAATGTCAGTATGTCTTTCAGTGGTCCATTGTGGCAATGTGGTTCCCCAGGCTCTCCCAAACATTATAGTGGCAGGACTTTCACTTGTAGTAGAATGAGGAGTTGACCTGTACGCATGAAGAATAGAGTGTAGAACTGATTTGAGGTCAAGTCTTTCTAGTGCAGCACACTGAACGTTCTTCTTGGGTGAGCTCATAAATCGGATGACAAGACCATTCGCCTGGGGCCAGAGAGTTGTGCTTTTTTGATGCTTGACATTTAGATGAGTGAAATTCTTTTTAATTCTCAACTATTGAAAGGTGGGTCATTGTCAGATTTCAAAATCGAAGGAACACCTCATGTTGCAAAAATACTTTCTAATCTATCAATGACTCTGTGATGATTAGTTGACACCAGATCTTTCAAAAGGGAAAAACTTGAGTATTCATTCACAATTACTATTAGATGATGCCCATTGACAAGTGGACCAAAAACATCAATTGAAATCTTCCATGCACGCTTTCAAAGATCAGACATATTCAAAGGATGCATGGTTATTTTGATTTACAAGCAGTTGCACAAATGACATGCCCTTAATTCTTTTTCAACTCTTCCATCAAGTCGAGGGTACCACACCCAGTTCTGTATGGCTCGTTTAGTAGCAATAACTCCACAGTGTCCCTCATGTGCCAGTTCAAAGTCTTTGTTGTCTCAGGCTTTCAGACATAACAATCCTCACTCTTTTAAATATAATGCCTTCTGGGGTAACTGAATGTTCTTCCTGCACATTTTTGAATTTCTGGTATTCAAGGCCATCATGAAGTGGTTGAATATGTTTTCCCCAAGACTGATGTGTAATAATGTCTTTGAGTAGTAGCAAATGTCAGTACTCATGGCAACAATGATTTGTTCAACTGATATGGCAGCAAGGTACTACATTTTACGATGAAGTTAACATAAAAATCAGCTGCTTTAGAAGAGGTGCCATGACACAGTATTGGTATATGTGGGAAGTAGTCGGCAGGGTTTTGATCTTTTCCTAGACGATGCACGGTCGTATAAGCTAACTCCTTCAGCCACAACCCCCACCTCTCCATGCGAGGGGCAACTTGGCTTTAGGATTGACAAAAGTGGTGAGTAATGCTTGGTGGTCGGTGAAAACCGTGAAGTGCTTTCCATTAGGAACACATGGAAATGCTCACAAGCCCACAAAAGAGAATGTTTTTTTTTCAGGTTGTGAATAAGCATGTTTCGTCAGCGAAAAACTCCTGCTAGCATAGCCACAATGTGTCTTGGTGCATTAGGATGTCCATTGTGCTGGGAATATTTTTTATCTAATCCTTCTAGACTGGCATCAACAACAATCTCTGTTTTCAGTTTCGGATCAAAGTATGCTTGGTGTAGCACCCTCCCCAGGTCGGGTATATGAAAATGATCACGACACACATGGAGCTCAGTATTACATGTCTTTATTCTTCAGAGTGCAATCGTTAAATGCCCATACTACAGCAAGAACTTTCTTAACCCTCCCAATCACTTACGTCTCTATTATACGGAGTCCGTCTGGGACCAGAGGGGTCCTGCTATCTCTAATACACACAACACTACAATATATAACCACACATCCCTCACCGATTGAATACTCCTCAGGCATCAAACTGGATCAGGTCACTTTTTCAGCAGTAGCCCTGTCCACCTGTAGGTGGCGTATGGGGCTCCATGCTGACCATGTTCTGCACCGCAAATAACATGCAGGGCTCATTTAGGCACCACTCCCATGCACTGATGAAAGCTGCTTGAGAGGCAGTCAGCGCCCGCAGACACACAGCCACAGCAGTAAGTTGGCTTTGAACAGTATGCAGATTCCTAGACTTGGGATCTTATTAATAAGTAGAGTTCAAGTCACAGAACAGGGAGGATGGTGTAGTCGATGAGGAATCTGCAGTCAGATAGAACCTCTACTAGATAGAGCATAACTGAAGGTAAGTAACTTGTTCTTCTGATAAAGACTTCTAACAGCAGATTCCTCACCTTTGAATAAGTGGGAGAGAAGTACCAAGTAGGAGGCAGCGAAATTCCCCGCTAACCGAATCGGACTATCTAAACAGAAGTGCTTCATGAACGTATGAAGCTAAGCCCACATATTCACCTGTAAGATGTCCTGGACAGGAACTCTGCTTTTCAATGCAGTGGTAGCAGCTTTGACCTTGGTGGAATGAGCCCACAGATGACCTGGAGGTTGCTTTTTAGCCAATGCATAGCAGATCTTGCTGCAGAGTACGATCCAAAGGGTCGTACTCTACGCAGCCTTTCCTTTTATTGCCCCAATGAACTCGACCAAGACCTGAACAAGAAGCTCAGCGCTTTTTTGGAGACTAAACGATGAAGTCTCTCCTCTTCAGAGGTGTGAGGCAGAGCACAGAAAGCCATCAAGCTGATAGATTTGTTGGTGTGGAACTGCATCACTACTTTAGACAAGAAAGATTCCTGCGTACACAGAACCAGTTTGTCTTGGGAAGATGGTGGTTTATGGCAGACACAGAGATCTTGCAGCTCGCTCACTCACCATGATGGTATGCCCATGAGCAACACAATCTTGAGAATAATAAGCCACAGAGGACACCTATGAATTGGCTCAAAATGAGTATGCATCAAATATAAGAGGACTAGGCTAAGGTCTCACTGTGACATGACAAAAGGCGAGGGAGGAAACAAGTGTTGGAGACCTTTCAAAAAAAGTATCACTGCCGATGATTCAAACTTTGAGAGTAAGGACGGTAACCGCAAAAAGGGGTGTCCTGCTCATGCAGGGGTAACCTCACACTTGTAACCAAGCACCCTGCCCTCAGGACTGCAGAGCCTGACAAAGGGGTGAATTGTAGGTTTTAAGTGCTGTGACCTCAGATATAAGGAAACATATCTGCGGTAAGTGGTGAAACACCAACTCACAGTTTAAGTGGACTCTCATAGGTAGCACAATCCATGCTGTAGCCAATTGGAGACCCTGGGTGTACCTATGCCCTGGGTAACTTAGTACCATATACCAACAACTTCCAAGACTACACAAGTAGCCAATTGTGAATGTGCAAAAGTACTTATCATGGTCAATGTAAGAAGAAAGCACAGTGACTGGGGTCCTGATTAGCATTATCCCAGTCAGACTAGGTCAAAAACATACAGACCCAATCAGAAAGTGGGGTTAACCATGAAAGCAGATCCTACTTTTCTACACCACCTGTCTAATGTGGTGGTCTTCCAACCCAGTGAGAACTGCTGAATCATGCCTCCAACTGGGTGGCTGTACTCCACTAAGGGCACACTAAAGAGGTTTGGCAGTTGGGGCTATGGGGGGCAGGGGGAGAGCAGGAAAGGACATGGGCCAAATGGCACATTGAACCATACCTCTGGGGCAGTGGGCGCTGCAGCCTTGAGAGTGCTGGGCAGCATGCTGGGGCTCAATTGGCTGATGGTATTGGGTACGTCTACTAAGGCTGCAAAATGAAAAATGGTATGGCTAATATGGCTGGCGAGGCAGAGCAGATAGGGCCATGGGTGTGCTGTGGCCCTGCTTTCCTTGAACTGCTCTAGAGCAGAATCTGCCTTGTCACTAAACAGGATAATCCTGTCAACGGGTATGTCCATAAAGGACAATTGGGCATCACCTAAAAAATGAGGCGACCACAGCCAGGCGTGGTGGCGAATGGCAATGCAGGTACCAATGCTCCGCCCAATGGAATCAGTTGTGTCCAAGTCACAGGGAATTATGAACCAGGCTGCATCACGACTATCCTGTGTAGCTTGGGCGAGGACAGGTCAGAGGTCTTCTGTGACATTTGGGAGGACTTGATCCACCAAATCCCAGAAAGCAGCCAGGCGGCAGCTGGCTTTGACAGACTTGAGGGCTAAATTAGTTGAAGAAAATACCCTCTTCCCATTGGAAGTCAGTTGGACTCCTTAACAACTCCTTCGACTTCTATACCGGAATCGAGCCTTCGACTTGGACCAGTCTTATTGCGGAGTCTTTCAGTGCATGGTGACAAGATTTTGCTATTCAGTCTCCTATAGCCTTCGGGTTCATCAACACTTAGTCACTGCAGGCTTTAGGATCGTGGCTCAACCCCAGGCGAACCTGATGGTGATCTTTCACCAGGAGCGGTCTGTCCACGTAAGAGCAGCATGTGTGGCGGGGAGACGTGCAGTCCACAACTAGGTAAAGTTAAATAAAAAAGAAAAGAAAACCACTTACCTTGTGCTTGCCGAATCACTTCAAGACAGGCATTGTTACTCAGCTTTCACATCCCAAAAAATTACTAGTATCCTGTGTAAATCACATTAGCCTTTTTTCATTCTTTACATACTATGCCCCATAATTCCTGACCCTTTTATCCTACACCGTGTCATACCAACACTTAACCATGAGAAGGAAGAAGAGGGGGTGTGGAAGGGAATTGGACTGTGACAAGAGATACTTCTTACTTAACAAAGATGCAAGCAAATAATGCTTCTGGAGCTTCACTAATAAAGAAAAATACATCATAGTAAACCAAGTCACTGCAGTACTAATGTTTTTCCTATAATTACCACAAACATTTATATGTTTCTAAATTACTTATGGAATGTATCAGTTGCTTTGATATGTGAAGGATCTGGCTCACTCTGCAAACAAAAGGATATGGAAATAATACACTTTTAGTTGTATGTCACATTCAAGTTTGCTTACGGATGCCTGGCAAAACGCCTAAGAAAATCAATGGATCGCATATAGGCTACTGCAGAAAGTTAAAGTCATCCCCTTGCAATTTCTTGGTACTGCTTTGGAAACAACACAACGTTAATCCTAGCTCAATGACTGGGAAGACTCAAGCACAAGAGACTATTTAAAAAACCAACACTGGAGGAAGTAGCTTGTTTCATCAGAAGTAGAGCCTGAACTTAATATACCATATAATGTATCAAACTATTTCAATTAATATACATTAAAAAGAAAAGAAGAAGAGAAATAGAAAAAGTTCTATCACGAGAATATATATTGATTCCGGCAACCTTCTGTATCCAGTGCAACCTGTCAGTCTGTTTAGACCAGCAGATCCTAGAGCCAATATAGAAGTCTCTTATTGGACAATCTGTATCAGTGGGTAGAGCCATTGGGCATGCAATAAGATCTGTTGTTGTTCCTCACTTGAGGATGCAGACATTAGCTTCTGTTCCGTACATACCACTCCAAAATCGCCTGTGATTTGTAACACTAGTGCTAACTCATGTGTATTTTACACTGGGCGTGGACACTATGTAGGAATTACTAGATGAGAGTGCACCAGGAGAGATGTTTACTTGCTTTCTTACAGAGTAAGCTCTTGAAGCAACATGCACCTATGAAACTATGAACTTGGATGCGCTCTATCCACAGTGTCGTAAATACTGAAAATAATGTGCCGCTGATATGTGCAAGGAAACACCAAGATCTTGTGAGAAGATAATCGCATTGAACAATGTTTTAGAAGAAGTGCATAAAAACCACAAGTACCATAAAGCTTTAGGGCCCAGTAACATATGTGGGATTCTGAAAAGTATTCAATGTGCAGATCTGTTTGAGTCCAATTACATTTTTTTTTAATTCAATAATATATTAATCCATATCTGCTCATATGCTATTATGATCAATTCCACAAATATCTCTGATAAAAAAAATAGTGGGTGTAATATGCACAAATGCGAGTAAAATCAATTTGTGGGGAACACCATATACTGCTTTTATACAACCTCATTATTGCAACCCTACCTATCACTCACAAAATCTCCTTCCCACAATTCTCCACATTCCCCTTAGGCATTTCATTATTCTTTTTATTACGAACCTTCTGCACAGGTTTATGTACCTCAATTAGAGCCCCCATGTATTTCCAAACCCAAATCATATTTCCAGGAAAAAAGGTGGACATTAGCCTAATGATTAAACAAACAGTCTCTTCAGACCGCTCCTTACAAAGGTAAAGCTGATCAATTGGGATGGCCTAGCCTTCTTTTTTATTTTGCCTAAGTGAACAGTTTCTTATAACAGTACAGGAAATATTATTCCTTATGGAAAATACTATCAATTAGAGAGAACAACATCTTTAATATGTTTAAAACAACATATTGGAATGTAGCAAGTCCTTTTTGCAAAACTATAATTTACATACAAAGTTAGGGAAAATTAGATGTCCAGACAATAGTGGTTTATAAACATGTGGAGTGATGCCAATGTAGCCGCTAGATGTCGAGAACAGACACCCCACATGATAACACAGTGGTCACAGACTTGTCTCTGGTGGAATGAACCCTCAAGCCTTCAGGAGGCTGCTTTTTTGCTAATGCATGGCAGATTTTTATGCAGGGTATGATCCATCGAGAGGTGGTCCTCTCCTGCACAGCCTTGCCCTTCTTTGCTCTTTTGAATCCGATTAAAAGCTGAATGTCCAGTCAGTGTTCCTTGCTATCATCGAAATAAAATCTAAGAGCTCTCTTTGGATCCAAACTAGGGAGTCTCTCCTCCTCCTTAGAGCAGTGAGGGGGGTGGGGGGGGGGAAACAACAAGGGCGATTGTATGACCAATACAAAAGGGGTCACCACCTTAGGTAGTGCAGCACGTTTTCTGAGAACAAGCTTGTCCTGGTAGAAGATAATATACGGTGAGCAAACCGAAAAGGCCTGAAGATCACTCACCTCCTGCACCAATGTAATGGCCCCCAAGAAGGCCTTCTTAAGAGTCAAAAGTCTGACTAGACAATTTTGCATGGATTCAAAAAGAGTGCATATTAGATCGTTCAAAACAAAATCCAAGTCACCATGGGATCCAGTACCCGCAGAAAAGCCCCTTAGGTATTTCACAATACTTTATATTACGAACCTTCTGCGGAAGTTTGTGTTCCCCTACTAGAGTCCCCCAGACATTTCCAATCCGAAATCATACTTCCATGTAAAAAAAGATGGTCATAAGTCTAAAAGATTAGACACACCCGCTCATTCCAAAGGTGAAGCAGATTACTTGTGATGGTCTAGCCTTGTTTGTATTTTGCCTAGGTGAGCAGTGCCCTTTTAACACTATGGGAAATGTTATTCCTTAAGGAATATACTATAAATTAGAGACAGTGACATCTTTAATATAAAATTCAAATTCAAATTTATTGTTCGATTACTAAAAAAAAACATCTTTAATATGTTTATCGCAAAACTCTGGAATGTAGCATGCCCTTTTTGTAAAACAATAATTTTGCGCAAACTAACATACAAAGATTGGGAAAATCAGATACCCAACCCCGCATTTATCGCATTACTTATTACG
The DNA here is from genome assembly GCF_964263255.1 of Lissotriton vulgaris. Lineage (NCBI taxonomy): Eukaryota > Metazoa > Chordata > Amphibia > Caudata > Salamandridae > Lissotriton > Lissotriton vulgaris. The sequence goes on along the minus strand of NC_141697.1, from coordinate 496,305,822 downwards.
TTTTCAGATGTTAACAAGCCACTATATAGTTTGTTAATCAACCAGAGTGGTCATTAAGACAGAACTCATTGTAAAGATTACAAGACAGTTTACGGTTTTCTCCAACATAGTTGACAAACTAATATATTTAAGATAGGTGAGTAAAAAATAAATAAGTACCCAATAGCTCTTTTTGAGCTGCTTCCTTCCTTGTAAATTGTTCTTTAAATGTCAAAACTTTATTTTGAAGGTCATCAAGTTCAGCCTTTTTCGTGTAATAGTCCTGGGCAAGAGCAGTATCTCTGTAGTGTGAATGGCGTTGCTTCAGGTTCTCTTGAAAATGGTTGATATGCTCTTGATACATTTTACTGCAAAACAAATTCAATAAAATATTTCGAAATTTTGGAGTGCATCTAAATTTATACACATAAAACAGCTACTACATCATTGCTGACTCCTCATTCCTAAGTTCCTTCTCATTACTACAAAAACCCTCCTGAAATTCTGCTTGTTGATCTTGAAGAAATTTTTTGCAATGGGTTTCATTCTTATGGCTAAACTGAGCATCACCTTCCAGACTGGGATCAATAAAATAAAGCTTAGAGAGGTGAAGATTATCACAAAAGTGGGCATCAAGCTTCTGCCACCAATTCTGGAATGCACACAAAATTACTTTGCGTTAATTACAATGTATTTTTATTATTACACACCTTTTATTCTGAAACATTAGAAAAGTCGCAAACTTTATCACCAAAAAATAAATAATGGAGGAAGATGTGAAATGTCACCGTTAACAACTTCAAGCAAGAACTCTTTTTGTATTCCTGTTTGTAGGACTATTAAATAAGCATTTAAAAATTAAACAAGTTAGGGAAAATCAATTAAATATTCAGAAAATAGACAATAAGTACAACTTAACAACATTCTTAAGTACAATGTAAGATGGGGAGGGACAGAGCTCTGAAAGTGATTGCAAGGAGTGAAATCATTTATCGGCAAGAAGATCTCAACATATAGTGAACTAAATTATCCTACTGAGATTCCTCGTTTTCACAGACAGGGTCCAATTATATTCGAGTAAGACCTAATCATATTTGAGGAAGATATTCGAAAATTGGTGTATGCCCTCTACAGATTTCAAGCATTCTGCTGTTTGTTGACTCAGTAGTAGTTCCTGCTATTTCTTTTTTCCCAAAGGTTAACTCTTTGCCATGACTGCCTTAGGGAACCAGGTTTGTTTAAAAGTGGGTAAGATTTTCCAGAGCTCTATGACCCAATAAATAGAAGTAGTACAACTCAGTTACATGTTTTGACGATCCCTTTAATCCAGAGTTAACAACCTTACATCATTGAAGAATTTGCTCCAGATTTTTTAGGTAATTGGCCATGGTAGTTCTCTACATTAAGTGTTGGAATATTAGATGAAGGCTCTGAGTTGAAGCAAAACTATGTGTGCATATTCACAGCAGTAGTAGTCTTTTGTCCAAAAGATTTAGGATGATTGTTCAAGTATGCCCTGGCAAAAGGGATATGTTGAACTCATCATGACCCTTCAACATCAAAAAGAAATGCTTCAGGTTAACCCCATGATATTCTATCCTCATAAAGGAAATTGGGAAATGAAGACCAATTTAGCAGGCAAAGTAGGCTCAGTAAGCAGTAAAATGGGCATTATGCATAAAGAACACAGTAGTCCCTGCTTGGCTCTGGTGGAGTGAGCCCTCAAGCCTTCTGGAGGCTTCATTTTACTAATGTATGCCAGATTTGTATGCAGATTATGATCCATCCAGAGATTGTCCTCTACTTCAAAGCCTTGTCCTTCTCTGCTCCTGTCAATCCAACAAAAGGCCGAGTGCCCAGTGTGTACACTGGTGCGATCAATATAAAAACTAAGGGCTCTCTTTGAACTCAAATGATGGAGCCTCTCCTCCATCTCAGAACGGCGAGGGGAAGCAAACAAATTCAAGGGTGATCGTATGACCGACACAAAATGGGTTCACGACCTTAGGATGAAAGGAGGCATGCGTTCTGCAAGCTTGTTCTGGTAGAAGATAGTGTACAGTAGATTAAGGTCCTAAAGGTTGCTCACCCTCTGGGACAATGTAATGACCACCAAGAAAACCATCTTAAGATTCAAAAGTCAGACAGGACAATTATGCATGAGCTCAAAGGGAGAACACATCAAGTAGGTCAAAACAAAATTCAAGTCCCAATGGGATTCGGCACCTGCAGAAAAGCTGAGATGCCTGACAAATATCCTTTAAACGTGCCCAGCGCCCAGACTTTGCCGAGCCAACAACAACACAAACAGAAATACTTCGGACAATTTGGCATGACGTGGGACAATTTACTTGTCTGAACACCAAGCCACAAACTGGTCTCAATGGCAGGCATATACAGATTTCATCTAGAGACACCTGGCTGCCAGTATAACATTACCCACCTCAGAAGGAAGACTGAAAACACTCAGATGCTGTCACTCAATCTCCAAGCATGAAGATGAAGTGTGAGCAGGTTCAGGTGCATGACCAGGTCTTTCTGTTGCGGCAGAAGATCCTCGCAGCGGGGCAGCTTCATTGGAGGACAAATGCTCATGCCCAGGAGTTTGGTATACCATATTATCCATGCCCAATCTGGAGCCAAAAGGATGACATGGGCCCAATTCGTCCTGATCTTCTTGAGGACTCAGGACAAGTGTTATCAGTGGAAATGCGTACAGGAGTCCCGAATTCAACTCCAAGTGAAACGTGTCTCTGAGAGAGAGCTGCTGAGGAAACTCCAGCATGCAGAAGCGCTGACAATGCATTCTGGCAGTGGTAAAAAGATTGAGCCAAGGTTCTCTCCAATCGCAGAAGAGACCTGGTACCACCTTTGGGTTTACACACCACTCATGACTGCTAGGTGTCAAGAGCTGAGTTTGTCTGCCCTGGCATTCAGAGATCCCATAGAGTGTTGTGTGGCCAGGAAGATGTCCTGGCATTCCAGTCCTGTCCAGAGACACAGAGTCTCTTGGCACCGCCTCCACAACCCCATCCCATCCTGCTTGTTACAGTAACACATGGCGATGGTTTTGTCAGTGAACACCTTCACCGGCCTCCTTTTGATGGGTGGCAGGAAGGCTTTCAATGCCAAATGGATGTCCCGCAATATCAAATGAATTATATGGAATTGGGTCTCTGGCTGGGAACAGATTCCTCTGACCTCCACCTCTCCCGGGTATCCACCCCATCCCGAAATCAATGCATTGGTCACCATTCTCAGCCCTGGGAGGGTAATTGAGACAGGTCTGCAGCTGACCAGATAGATTCAGTAGCCATCAGTAGCCACCACTACATATGTCTTGCAGTCTCCTCTGAAAACCTGGATATGATTGGAGTTATTTTCCGAATGCTGTACCCACTGGGACCTCAGATCCCATTGTAGAGCCCTCATGTGCTATCAAGGGTGTTTCACCAGCAAGATACAAGAGGCTATCAGACCCAACAGCTGCAGAATCAGTCTCACAGAAATCCTGGACTGAGGCTCAAAAATCAGGATCATAGCCTGAATGTCCTGGACTATACATCGGAGGGTAGGTGTGCAATGCCACCGTGTACAGAATGGCTCCAATGAAAGGATGTGTTTGAGAAGGAGCAAAGTGTTACTTCAGCATGTTGATAGTGAATCCCAACAAAGGTTCACCGCAGTCTGGTGGTAGGTGACAACTGCCTAGTGCGAGCCTGCCTTCAACAACTAGTCGTCAAGGTTCCAAAAGTCCGGGACCCCCAAAGATGTGCAGCAACTTTACATGAACATCAAAGGCGCACTGATGAGGTAAAAGGGGAGCACAGCAAACTGGAATAGCTCCAAGCATACTGTGAACCACACATGACGTCTTTGGGCCTGCATGACGAGAGCACGAAAATAACCATTCTGCAGGTCCAACACTACCATCCAGTCTCCAGGATTCAGGGCAGAAAGGACCTGGGCAGGAATGAGCATTTTGAACCTGTCTTTGTACAGGAAGGGATTGAGTGGGCGAATTTTAGAATAGAACGCAGGTCTCCATCCTTTTTCGGTACCAAAAGCTAGTGCAATTAGCAACCATAACCTATTCTTGATGTTGGAACACTATCAATGGCTCCTTTGGCCAAAAGACTCTGCACCTCCTGGAGTAACAAGGAGAGGTGACCCTCCTAGAATCATTGTACCGATGGTGGCATAGAAGCGGTGTTTCGAGGAATGAAAGGGCGTAACCCTGCCAAAAAATCTGCAACATCCACGTGTCTGAGATGAAAGTCTGCCACTCCAGTAAAAAGTACCGCATTCTGCTTCCTACCGGATGGCAGTGCATACTATAGAGGCTTGGGAGGAGCAGCAGTGGGAGGAGCGGAGGACTAGGCAGCACATTGTCCCTGTTTCAGCGAGATGTGTGAGAACCTCTGCTGTGGCCATGAAAAGGCTAGGAAGACTGCTGGCCTTGCAGGTATGGCTGAAGTCCCCTACCATAGCCACAGGAGGAAAGAAAGCAGGAATGCAGTTGGTGAAGGGCAGGAGTCAAACCCAAGGAGCACCCTGTGACCCTGCTACCCTTAAAGTTCTCCTGTGCTGCATGTGCCTTTTCACCAAACAAGTGACAGCCATTAAAGGCATATCCATGAGGCTTGCCTGGACATCCCCCAAACGGGAGAAACCAGTGTGCTGACTCTGGCTTTTTAAGCCTGCACCACCCAACTATCGTGTGAGGTGCTGGAATGTCTGGCCACCAAGGGATGATGGTATGCAACCTGGTATTGACTGGGACCCCTGACCAGGGATTGGACCAAGCCCCAAGGAAGACATCCGTGAAGGCTTCATTAAATAGAAGCATGGGCTTCACATGGGTTTGGCTTGGCAGAAGCACTTCAGTTAAAACATTAGTTTAAACTTCTACTGAGGGGAAGCTGGAGATCAAGGGCCTCAGCTGCCCTCCTCCTGTCCATGGTTAATGATGCACTCTCTTCAGTGGCTCGGCCAGGTGGAGAGACCAAATCTGAGTCTAGAGAGGTGTCTAGCCATTGGCATCACCAAACTTGTCTTACCAGCTTTCCTCAGGGAAGGACTGAGCAATGTCATCAGTGGGGTCAAAGAAACCATATGCTGCTTTGTCCTTAAACTCAGGGCTGCCAAAAGATAGGGTCACTTTATCCAAACCTGAAGGCTGTCATGGTGCAGGCGGCACCAGTCTTGACCTCTGTCAAGGACCGAACTGCCTACAAAATGTCACCCAACCAATACCATCATCTCCTGATAAAGAAGAAGTGGAGCACCTTTGCTAATCACATCAAGACCAGCGTCAGCTGCAGTAAAGAACTCTTCAACATTGTCAGTGAGTTCACCAACCCGGCAGCATCAGAAACGTTAGTACTCCCTTGCAGGAGCTCTGTGACACTGTGGAGGACATCTCATCACTCCCACAGAGGCAGCAAAACACGACCACCTGCTAACCACCTGAGATCAGCTCAGTACTCAAAGCACCACTGCCATCATAAACACCGTCCACTTACATTCACCAATGGACCCATGACCCCACCACATTTTCAACCTCAGGAGCAAGAGTATCAGCAAAGGACTCGCAGCCATCTTTAATGAATCCATCACCAAGGCCACCTTTCCTGACAAATGGAAACACGCTGAGTGTTCTCAAGAAGCCGTCCGCCGAACCCAGCGAACTCAAGAACTTCCACCCCATCTCTCTGCTTCCCTCCCCTGCTGAAGTGCTTGAGAAAGCCTTAATATCATGCTGAGGTGATTTAGAACTAGGATCTCCATGGCGCTCATGAATTTACGTCTTGCTATTAAGCAACCAACTCTGCTCACTTGCGGTACTCTAAGGGAGGGGAATCACAGTGAATCCTCCAAAACTCGACCCTAGGGTCGTTTCCCAAACTAACTCACAATGCACACGTATAAAATTTCATTACATTCATATTTCAGTAATTGCACAAACAAAAAAAAAGAGTAGATTGCAAGATTACTTTCTTTGTGTTTTAATTCTTTACGCCCAGCCATCACATGTTTTGTCGTAAGGGGGTTACATCGCGACTTCTTCAGCTGTACACCCTATTCTTTTTAACCCCGAAGAAGTGGAAAAAGCTTTAATGGCCACAACAAGACATAAGGCAGCTGGCCCCGACGGTGTCCCTGCCGACTTCTTTATGTATGCACCTAAACTGTGGGCAGAGGTCTGGTCTAAAGTGTTTAATGCAGCTAATGATAATCAAGCCCCTAGTTCCTGGTCCACATCCACCATTGTCCCTTTTTATAAAAATAAAGGTCAGCGAGATGATCCCGCCTCCTATAGGCCTATATCTCTTTTGGACTCAACCATAAAAATATTAGGTAGAGTCCTTTTGGCCAGACTTAATGAAAATGTTGAGAGCTGTGGCGGGCTGTCTGAATTACGATATGGATTCAGAGAAAGAAAAGGGACAATCGAACAATGCATAAATCTGCACCTATTGATCTCTAAATATACAGTGGCAAAGGGGGGTTCCGTGTTTCTCGCATTCATGGACCTCTCCTCTGCCTTTGATTTGGTGAATAGGACGAAACTGTGGCAGACATTGTTGGAGATGGGTATCGATGAGTCGCTGGTTGTGTTTATGGCTAACCTGCATCAGGAGCTTTTTGCAGCTGTTCGAGTTACAGATGATGGTAGACGCACCCCCTTGTTTAAATCCCTAAAGGGGGTGCGGCAAGGCTGCATTTTAGCCCCTTTACTATTCACCATCTATATTAATGGGTTGGGCAGTCACCTGCGGGGACAGGCAGCCGACGTTCCGCATGCAGGAGGCGTTAAAATCCCGGCACTCCTGTATGCGGACGACGCAGTGTTGATAGCCCGTACTGGTGTAGGCCTACAGCATCTCCTGGACGCATTTGGTAGTTTTATGGAGAGCCTGGACCTTAAGGTTAACGCCTCTAAATCACACACGATGGTAATGGGATGTGAGTGCAACAAAAAAAGACATAAAACATTTTTTTGTAGGGGAGTTCCCGTCACCAACGTAACCACATTCCCATATTTGGGGGTAACGTTTGACCAGAAAGGAACTTGGGGCCCTCAGATAAGAGCAAAAAGGCTGGCAGTAATAAGATCTTCCTCAGCGGTATTGGGCTTTGCTGGGAAGTAAGGGGCTAGGCCCATGGAAGCTCTCTTGAAAATCTACAAGAGTAAACCGGTGGCCATAGCGGCTTACGGTTCCCAGCTGTGGGGGTATGCAAATCTTGACCCAATTCAGAGAGCAGAGAATAGATTCATTAGATCTCTGCTCTCAGTTCCGCAATCCACCCCAACGTATTCGATCCATAAAGAGGTGGGCTTGCCCTATCTGTCTGATACCCTGAGCCTTGCACCGCTGACTTTGTGGCTGAAAATGTGGACAAACGAAGACCTACCTTTGAACCACAAAATCATGCATGACGTCTTATCCTTGGATAAACATAACAGTATCCCATGGCTGGCCTATGTAGCGAAAACATTTGCAGATCTTGGTCGCCCAGAACTTTTTTCATCCCCGGAAAAAATTAGGAGAGAGGATATAGTTATTATTAAAAAGTTATTTAGGGACAGGCAGGAAGCACGGCGGGAGGAATATGAATTGCTGAAACCAGCGGTAAGGACTCATAACCTTTTGGTTTGTACATCCTCACTCACCCCTTACCTGAGCTTTGTCACATTCCCATACCACAGGTTTTTATTAACAAAGTTTCGATTTAATTTGATACATTTTTATTTGGGTTCTCTTAAGAGCTGGCAGAAGCCTGAGTTGGCCCCACCGTGCAGCTGTGATAACTTTTCGGTGCAGGATACCCTGCACTTTGTCATGTTTTGTAGTTTGTACCACGAGCAGAGAAATAAATATTTGCTTCCTATTTTGAAAAAAGCAGGTTTCGTTCAAGTAAGACCAGCTTTGCTCTTTTTACAACTTTTACCTAACACACATATTACTTTTTGCATGGCAAACTTTTTGGTAGCTGCAATGAGGGCGAAATCTGTCGGTCAAATCTTACCTTAAAATTATTAGCTTTTTATGATGCTTTTTTTTTTTTTTTTTTTTTGCAGGATTTGTATAAATTATTCCATCAATGTTTAAAATCATTTTTTGCTTAACTGCATCTTCTTTTGAAAAATGTAGTTAGAAGTATAGTATGTATTGTATTGTAATGTAATTGTTTTCATTATTTGTTCTTTGTATGACTTGTAAAAAGTCGAATAAAGATATTCTGACTGACTGACTTCTTCAGGGCTACAGAAACATGATATTAAGAAAATCAACAACAGATTGTACTCATATAATTAAAAATGTGGTGAAGACACATTTCACCACCGTGTTGCCCCCATCTTGGAGGAAGTATCCTACTTGTGGAGAAGACAACACCTCCTACATACTGTGGAAACCCTTGCATTTTGCGGACTCCTGCAACGCTTGCTGTATGATGTGCTATGATCTACTGAACATTTGGTGATGAGTACAATCTGTTGTAGATTTTGTTATATATTCATGTTTGTGTAGCCCTGAAGAAGTCACGGGGTAAGGCCCTAATGACAAAACACATGTTGACTGGGCATAAAGAATTAAAAGGTAAGAAACGGAATATCGCATTCTACTCTTCTTTTTTGTCAGTGCAATTACTGAAATATGAATGTAATGTAATTTTATGTGTGTGCATAGGATTGTGAGTTAGTTTTCTTGAGAAAGCCATCAACCACCAACTCATGGAACATTTGGAGACCAACAACCTACTGGACATCTCTCAGTGTGGATGCTGCACCAACCATAGCACCGAAACTGCCCTCATTGCCACCACAGACAACATTAAATCCCTCCTGGTCCAAGGGGAAACAGCCTTCCTGATCCTCCTCAAACTCTGCAGCCCTTGACACCATATCCCACCACACTGTCATCGAGATACTTCACCATATCGGAATTCAGGGACAGATCCTCAGATGGATCACCTCCTTCATCACCGGAAGAACCCAGAGAATCGGTCTTCCTCCCTACACCTCCGATCACAAGAACATCATCTGTGGTATCCATCAAGGTTCATCCCTCAGCCCCATCCGGTTCAACAAGTACATGACTCTTTTGGCTGACATCGTCGGAAGGTACAGACTAAACATATACTATGCCCACGACACCCAGCTCATCCTTTCACTATAAGAGCCCTCTACCATGAGGACTAGATTCCACAGGTGTACGACTGACATCATCGATTGGATGAAACTCAACTGCCTGAAACTCACCACCGACAAAACGGAGATTCTGCTCTTCAGGTATAGCACCTTCCCATGGAATGACTCCTGGTTGCCTTTAGAACTCTGACCCTCAACCATACCCACATATCGGACCTGCAACCACAATATCAACTTAGACAGCAAGCTCACCATGAAACACCAGATCAACGCAGTCTCCTCCACCTGTTTCCTCCTTGTTCGAATGCTCCACAAAATCTTCAGATGGCTCCTGGATGACACCTAAGCTCTGGTCACCAGCCAGCTGGACTATAGCAATGCGCTCTATGCAGAAATCAACTCGCACCTCCTGAAAAGACCACACTGAACTCCGCATGACCCGCATCATCCCCAACCATAGGAAGCTCCACTGGCTCCCCATTCAGAAGAGATGCCACATCAAAATGCTGACCCACACCTACAAAGCCCTGCACAAACAAGGACTGGCATACATCAGCCACTGCCTGAAATTCCACCAACGCTCCAGACAACTGCACTCCACCTTCCCTCACCTTGTTCACACCTCTTGAATACATCGAAGCCTCAGTCGAGGTCACTCCTTCTCCTACCTCATAGCCAGAACTTAGAATACCTTCTCTCTTTACCTCCGGACCTCACCCTCGCTGCTGGAATTCAGGAGAGGACTCAAGACCTTGCTTGCTGAGCCTCTGCAGTATGATCCACAGTACCTGGATACCCTCACTGGTGATTAGCTGCACGTTCCAAATCTGGTGATTGATTGAAATATGGTGATTGCTTGAATAAGTGCATGGACATGATAATGCCAGCAACATTTTCATTTAGTTATTCCAGAATTCGGGGAGAAATGTACTGATATTTTCTAAAGGCCTGGGTGGTGAACTTCACTCTGTTCGAGGAGTTTGCAGAGTTTTCTGCACTCCGCAGTCCGCGGAGTGCAGAAAACTCCACTTCTCGAAGTGCAGCGGAATTTTTTTCCCGCTCGGGATTGCGAATGGTAACTTTGTGAGCACGAGCTGCCGCTTGAGTAGAATTTCTACTGAGTGGCAGGAATACCAGCACAAACTGCAGTTCGCACTGCACTCCACCATCGTGGAAATCTGCAGAGTTTTTTTGTAACTTCGCTGAGTTCTGAGTAATGAAACTCCGCAAACTACACCCAGGTTTAATTTTCTACTTGCTCAGGGCAGGTGGAAAATGACCTGCGGCAGAGGCAGGCTTCAGCTCCCGCATTCTGTTGTTGGTAGGTCAGGTGGGAGCAGGGCTTTGCTGCGGCTCACTATGCAAGAAAGCCTGTAAAGAGTCTGGTTTCTTAAGAGCGATTTTTAGCGAATTGCTATTAAGGAAACGCAAAATGCTATGTATGTAGGAATCGCAATAATAATTGTGATTCCTTAATATTCCTCAATTGCGATTTGCAAATTGCGTATCGCAATTAAGGAATACCTTCCCATTCATTCCTATGGGATAGGAGGCCCATAGGAATGAATGGGAAGACATTCTCAATTTGCGCTTCCCAATTAGAGAATCGCAAAATGAGGATGCAATTTCAAGAGTGCCAGGGTGTCAAAAGGGCACCCTTTTACACCCCTTAAATATCTATGTGTACACATGTGGCGCACATACATGCCCTAAGGGCATGTATGTGAGTCCCATGGCACTTTGAAAAATGCAAAAAACGTGCATTTTTCAAAGAAATCGCAAATTACCACCAACTTGAAGTTGATGGTAATTTGCGATTTTTTTAAGGCCAAATTGCACTTTTTCTGTGCATCATACATTGCATTTAAGGAATCGCAATTAGTGATTCCTTAAATGCAATTGCAAAATAGAGAATCGCAAATTTTGCGATTCTCTCATTTGCGAGGCTCTTTTGGGATGATACATCCCAAAAGACCTTTTCCTGTTTGCAAATGGGCCGATTCTGAGAATCGGCCCGTTTGCGAACGGGAAAAGGGCTTGATACATATGCCCCTTAGTGCCTAGATTTATCTGATCAGGAGTTTAAGGACCTGCTAATTATGGGTCTGAGACACTTGGGATCATGGCTGGCAGAGTTTCACCCACCATTATCTCTCCTGGAAATACCACCACTTGTAATGAGGCCTCTAGGTATATTCCTTTAAGAACTCATAAAACCAACTCCACAGCCCACTACTATTTCCCAATCTTATGAATATCCAAAGCCTAGCAGTGATGAGATGGTGGGCCATCTACATGCAGCTCGGTACCACTCCACCATCAAACTAAAGTGAAGGATACCGACAGATACATTTAACATCAGAAGATATAAATATGACAGCCTTTGCTACCCTTCAGGATTGATCAAGTCTTACCAAGAAGGCACCCTGAAGCCCAGCTACAGTTTAAAGACTTCTTGGCCATATACATATCCTTCATCACTCATATACTGCAATATATAATTATGATACTATGGTCTGTAGTCCTGAATGGGGTACTCACTGAAATCCTATTTTATCTAACGTTTAGTTCCTACTGAATAATGAATTTGTTTTAAACTCTGAAAAAGTATACTGGTAGTTGCATAGTAAAATATTTGTGCTATTCCTTTAGAAGCAGATGAATACAGCCCCAAGTGAATAAAGTACAGCATAAATGGAGGTTCCTTAAATGATCACAAAATATCTCCAAGGTCCTTCTTTGACCAAGCTGGATAGTATTCTTCACTGACTTTGCACAATAGCAACCCCACATATGACCTCCTAAAACAAAATTCCCAGCCATTGCACCCCCTCTTTTCTCCAACGTTAAGGGAGCCTTTGAGGACTTTAATGATGTGTTATGTTATAGACTATTTTTGAGATGTCCAATTATCATCTAACCCTTCCAGCTCGTAACTAACGCATCAGGCGTTGAGCCGATGAAAATTGAAGAATACACCAGGTTTCTACATTAATCAAACTCCTTCTGAGAGAGAAAAGGAATTCAACAGAAAAAAACAGTACCTAGCTGTTAAATGTGTTGTCAAGTCAACAAATTATTATTTACTATAGCATCAATTTCTTTGTTTATGCGGCTGTACAACACTACTAGGGCTCCTAGCATTGCTGCCATTCTACAAATGATCCCTCGAATCGGAATTTTGCAATCCTTTCTATCTAATTTTTCCTCATCCTCTCCTCAACCCAACTAGCTTATGTCTAGGACGGTTGAGACAAAGAATCCCTATACATCCACTATGACTTTCAAATTCGTTCTCACAGAATAGGCCTTTCTCCACTTGATGCACTGTTATATAAAGACAACAGGCAGTACTGATGTAGAAGGACTACCTAGGAGCAGCAACCATGCCACAACAAGGAACCAAGGAAGATGATTTTAAATGCCATTGGGTGGAGGAAAAGATAGTTCATTTGTCAATGGATGATAAGAAGCTGAAGGAGAGGATAGTGCAGACCTGGAGAAGAGACACAGAGGAGATTGCAGAGGGGGGAGGTGAGGATGCATGATACAAGGAGATACAGACTGAGAGGAATAATGATATAGGAACCAGAAGACGACTTTGAGGAAAAGGAAGCACAATCTGCCACTAGAAGGGTACCTCATGTTCAACCATATAATACAATATGTAGAGACACAGCTAATTGGTAGTGCTAAAGGCTCTGTCCCATCTCACTGCAACATTTTACGTTGTTGGTACACATTACAGGCAAAGACATGGGCATGTCAGAATAGGGGTAAAAGAAAGGATGGTGGGAAACTGGGGCTATTGGGGGGAAGATGGTCTCATTTGAACTTCATTATGGAGCCTCACAGGGATAATCCTCAATCCCCGATCTCACTACTGGTTGCTGGAGGAAGTGAAAAGCTGAATTAAAACTGAAGGAACATTTTATTATATCTACTTTTTATACCTGTATTCCATACAATCCAGAAATAGTATATATCTGACATGCTCTCTTTATGTACAACACAACATTCTTCAGCCTTACACTTTCTCCAATCCAGGCATAGAGTTTAAAGCAAGTCATATAGTGTGGAAAGACTGCCTCCCAGCAGTAAACATGTTTCAACAAGTAACCAGGGAAGACCCTGTTTAACATTCATAGTTTCTAATACTACATGTCATCAGTTTTTATCACATATGATAACACACTCTTTCTACCAGTTTTGAAAGAAACGAGGAAAGAACCCTAGATATGTTCTCCACATATGAGAATTTACAAACAAGCATTTTTCTGACCACAACCTTCTGAACAAAGCCAACATGTGTTTCACGTATAGAAAGCTTGTGCACAGACCAATAACAGGAGAGGAAAAATAGAAATAAAGCCAATTTTTAATTTCTAAGACGCAGAAAAAGGAATATTTCTATTTTTAAGTATCATATTTAACATATCATTATCATAACATTTTTTATAATATATTAGGCCTTTCTCCTAACTAATGTCATCTTATTTTAGCCCTTAAGTGATTAATATCTTACTACATCATTATAAAACGATTTAAACCACATTCTTTATATTCATTTTCATATTTGTTTGCCGAAAATATGACGTTATATCATGTACCATACAGCTAAGGGTAGTACCATCCTTTTCTATTTCCTAAGGATCAGATTTGTGGTTCATATTCAAATCTTTAAGAGGACCACTTCTACATGATCAGGATTATCAAAAACACAAATTCACTTTTTTGTGTTGAGGTTGTAATAACGTTTAAAATTTTTAATCTAATTCATAGTAGATACCCTTGCGTAATATTAAGATACAAATGATGTTTTATTTGGCAGACTCATATCCAACATTTTGCCTCGCATTTTTTTTATTGAATACCCAGTATCAAATGAGATTTTAAAACATAAGTTTGTCATTTGTTTCCAACATATGTATTATACCATCTTTTGGGAATCTTGCTAAATATTTCCTCATAGGCAACACCTCACTACAGGTCCAATTCCCATTTGTTCAGTCTCATATCTTTCATCATTTTTTTCATAACGCTCCCAAAAATGAAGCCCAAAAATGAATATGAGATTTCATATTTTCACATCTGAACTTTATACTTTCCAAAAAGAAGCCTATTAGCTTTCCGAATCTGTAAATCACAGCTTGATTTCATTATCTTATACATAAACGCGAGATGATCTACAACACATTTTTTCACAAACAATTTCCCACAGTTTAAATACAATTTGAAATGAATTTTTAAAAAGTCAATGTTTTATAAGAAAAGAAATGCTCCCTTAATGAAATATACCTCACAGCTGCCATTCTTGAGATTCAAACCCACACTACTGGGCATAAATAATTATTGTTATTAAGGTTGTGCTGATGACAAACAATATGACGTTCCCATTATCGTTCTAGTTGTTGACTGCATATTATATCATTTACCAATGATTTGCTGCTTTACATCTCAACACAAGACAATGTATAACAGATCTTACCACATGCATTTTCTCAAGAATTAAATATAGTGTTGCAATAGATTCCAATGACAACCATGTCCTGTTTGCCACACTCAGTACCATTCTGACATGGACGCTCACACTGATTTCCTAAGAGAAATGCAACCATTAATGAAGTTAGCTGCACTAAAAAATCCCTCATACTCAGGACTCAAACTCAAAATATAGGGCATGAGTATACCTTGATTATTACAGCTGTGCTGTTGCCGAACTATGGGCTCGATTAGAATTGCGGTGAATCCGCATACTCCGGGCCGGCGGAAGCCACCGCCAGCCCGGAGGATGCGGATTCACCACTGGGGTGAATGAAAATAACCCCCGCCACATTAGGATGACGGGCGGGTCATCGGCAGACGGGAAGACCGTCTGCCGCTTTTCCGCCGTGGTCGGCTTCCAACCGTGGCGGAAAAGCTCTGATACGGTGGCGGCGTCTATCAGACACCGCCAGCCATATTAGGATGTGCTTCAGGACATGCCATTCCGTGGCGGCAATGCCGCCACGGAAAGGCATACAGTATTTTCTTTGGGGGCCAGTTGCGGGCCCCCAGGGTGAAGGGGGGTAGGGGGTGCACATGGGGGGCTTTGCGATGCAAAAGCACAGCATTCATATTTAACTTTGCGGTAGGTGCTGCTTAAAGCCACATTAGGATGGCTGGGGGGTCATCGGCGGACGGGAAGACCGTCTGCCGCTTTTCCGCCGTCGTTGGCTTCCAACCGTGGCGGAAAAGCTCTGATATGGTGGCGGTGTCTATCAGACACCGCCAGCCATATTAGGATGTGCTTCAGGACATGCCGTTCTGTGGCAGCAATGAAGGGGGGTGGGGGATGCACATGGGGGGCTTTGCGCATGCAAAAGCACAACATTCATATTTAACTTTGCGGTGGGTGCTGCTTAAAGCAGCACCCACCGCAATGTTAAATATACGGGATGTGACCGCTAGGGTCGCGGTCACATCCTAATTCCACCGGAGGGACCGCCGCTGACCCTGCGGACGGTCCCTCAACCTCAGGGGTGGCGGACGGACGCAGGTCCGTCCGCCATCCTAATAGGCGCCTACATGACATTCCCTCTATCACATTAGTTGTTGAATATATCGAATATAATCCCCCTATTGAATACCAACTCTTGTGTAGAAACAGGGCACCTTCTGACCAATTTCAAAACCATTCTAGTAGAGTATGGGTATTGTTAAAGGGCATTACAATGCTAGTGCTGACAAATATTTCATTAACATTCTCCTTCAAAACGGTATCATACTCCCCAGGAGACTAAAAACTCTCATGATCTCCCATTTGTGTACCGATACATGATATGTCTAAGTTTCATAATTATACCACAAACCACAGCAATAGTTCTGAAATCCATATATTGCTACAGGACCTTGTGTTCCCGCATGAAACTCCCCAGATCGCCAAACAGTCAAAATAGACTTCATTGAGGCTCTTTATATTTATACTCATTGGTTGCTAAAAAATCTGATTTCATTTCCTGTTAGATCTCTCCCAGCAAAGTATTAAAAGGGAAACCATCCAATCAGTTTTATGACTCACTAAATATATCAAAGAGATTAATTAAGGTACTTTAATATTTGCGAACATAATTATATGGGAGTAAAAATTCATGTATTTGCAACGAATGAATTATAATTGGATTAAAGAAAACATTTCATATGAAAGAATGCAACAATTTAGGAAACAGACTTTACATCTCCCAAGCTACGGACACAAAACCAAAATATAGGACATGAGTGAAATGTAATTATCACAGTTGTGCTATTGCTGAAAAATATGACACCGACAATGTTGCTTAGGTTATCAGCTGCAACTGATGTCATTTTCCAATAACTTCCACCTACTATGTTATTACAGGAAACTTCCCAACCAATTTCATTGCTTTGCACATATGGCAGAGGTATTATCAGATGTATATTAAAAATGCAAAAAGCTTTTGAATGTTACTGATCTTTGGAATATTTATCTTACAAATGTTTAGGAGATTTTTATTATCAGAAAGATATCTGACCAATTTTCCAACATATGCATAAAACCTCTCACCACCAATTCCTGGGCGTGATAACATTGCTGAAATATCTGACACCACCACAATTTCACTGCATACAGATTAATTCTCATGTCGTTCCCTAATAACTTCCACCCAAAATAGTTTTGTTAAGCATTAACCCTTTAACCCAGCGGGGACGTCATGGAGCTTTGAGTTGCTGGCTCCAAGTTCCCCTTGACACCAAGGTTCTTCCAACAGAAACCACGTGGTCAGAACGAGGGTATCCTGTAGGAGAGAGTCTGCGTAGTGGAGTTTGTTCTCCCTAAAGGCGTTTGTTGGACCCGGCCCTTTTGGCAGGTTCACCCCGAGACTTTTTTGCTTTTTCCTAGCCTGTTTCTGTGACCTGGTGTTGGTGATTTTAGGCCTCTGCTCACTTTTTCCACTGTGGTACAGTGTAAAGTGAGTGAGCTCTCTGTGAATGTGTGGTGAGTGACCTGCCCTCCCATAGGAATGCATGGGGAATATGTGTGACCATGGTAGTTCCTGATGTGTAGGGAGTACAGGGTCGAGATTGGTATGTGCGAACTCGTGAGATTGAATGCTGTGCAATGATATATGCGGCATGATTGTGTCTAGTGTAGAAGTGCCACTTTTAGAAGTTGGCATATTTGTGTAATTTGTGTCTGGCGTGTGATTGGGTGGTGAGCCTGGCTCCAAGAGTCCGGGAGTGTCTGCCCCGGTGGTGAATGCAGTGTTTAGCATGCTGATGTGAGGGGAGGGGTGCACCTTGGCTTGAATAGGGCTGGGCTTTCCCCACACAATGCTGGCTCCACCCCTTGTGGTGCGTCTGATGTCCCTAGCCTGGCCTGTGAAAGGAGTTCCCTATAACCAGTTGTAGCTGCTTCTCACACTGCCTGCACCCTTCTAGACAAAGGATTTCTCTGTATAAAAAGGGGTTGTGTCCCCTTACAAAATGTTCTTGTTTCCAACTTGAATCCTGCCAGGGGTGTGCTGCTGCTTGGGCCAAGGGGAAGGCTTGCCTCCCTGGACCCTGCCCAGCCCCTGGATACCTGATGGACTTGTCCTGGACCCCTGAAAGGACTTTGTTGCTGGACTTTTTGCTCCCCTAAGCGCCTGGAAGTGCTTTTTCTTTGCTATAGCACTTGGGAGCACTTGGTTCTGTTTATAGCGCCTGGGAGCACTTTATCCTTCACAAATGCTGTGGAGCGCCTTGATTTCCACAAGAGCTTAGGAGCGCGGTAATTTCCACCAGTGCTTGGGAGCGCTTTCAGTTAGAGCAGGTGCCCACCCTGCATTTTCCCCTTCTTTGCCCCGTGTTTCACCGCTGCCGGCCCGGGGATCATGGAGGAGGCGCTGCGCCCACCTCCCCTCCAAGGGCCGCGCTGCCATTGGTGAAGGCTCAGCACCCGGGCCGCGATGTGATTGGCTCCGGGATTCCCTCACGTCATAGCCAGGCCCCGAAGCCATTGGTTGGGCTGCAAAGGCTTTTCCCAGATCGGAGGACGTCGACGGAGGCCGGGGAAAGGCAGGAAGCGACGCTGGCTCCGCCGCGAGGCTTTCCCCGGAGTGAGGGAGCCCTGCCACCGTCCAAGAAGCAGAAACCCGGAGCCCGGTAAGGAGAGGGCTCGGGGTTGTCCCGGTAAGGAGAGGGGAGCGTCCGGACACATTGTGGGTGTCCGCACTCCCCCAATGGCGTGGTCTTTGTCCGGGGGCCGTCGTGTTGGTCTCAAGTCCCCCAGAGAAGCGACTCCACCGGACTCCGGGGGCATGGTGTATTTTAGAGCCTGCGAGGCCCCTCATCTGCTCAGAGCGGCACATGTTGTTTAGTTAGAGCCCCGAGTGGCTCTGGGGGCATTGCGTTGGTTTTTAAGCCCCAATGCTCCTCCTGGGCAGTATTGATTTAGAGCCACGAAGGCTCCCCGGGGGCATATTTGCTGTAAAGCCCAGTGTGGCTCAGCGGGCATTATCCTTGGCGGTAGAGCGGCCCCGGAAGGCAGCGGGCCGCTCCCACGTGGCCCCACGTTTTGTTGAGGAGCCCCAAGAGGCTCCAGCGCCACAGTTGTTCTTCAAGCCCAGAGAGGCTCACAGTGCCCCATTTGTCTTCGAGCCCAGAGAGGCTCACAGGCCATATTTGTTTTACAAGCCCAGAGAGGCTCTTGAGTGCCATTAGGTTTGTTTAGAGCCACAAGGCTCTTGGGGTCACAAGTGATTTGGCCCTGTCGCAGTTTTATATTGTCCCCCAGCTGCCCAGCAATTAGTGGGCAGCTGCACGGTTGAGGCGCAATGGAGAGAGTGAAAGTATGAAAAAACTACCGTAGATTGGGGGTCTGTAGGGATATATTATAGACCACTCAGTGTGCGTTCCCAACTATAAACTCTACACAAAATTGCACAACTGTGGTCTAAACCATATATATGTAACCTAAGTGCTAAGTTACCTCTCTCAAAACCAACATTACACTACAAAAATAACTGGGGGAGACATCCCTTAAGGATAAGAACCCTCACTCACCCAAGGGTGACATGCTTCATCATATGGGTCCTCCTTACCAGTGTCGAAAACCTAGTCAACACTGGGAGCTACTACTCTGGTGATTAAGGGAGGAGCTCAGAGATGTTTTTTTGACGTAAGGATGGTAATCCCATATGTGAGGAAATAGGTGTAATGAGGTATGCAGCGCTGTGTGAAGGATAGATGAGTGGATTCTAAAACTATCTAAGTGGATACACTATAATGCTTTATTGTTGTGTTCCGCTTGACAGGGTTAAAAGAAACAGCACAGTGGTATAGATATAGAACCACTGTCACTTGATGGTCAACATGTTTCAGCCCATGGATCCATTCGGTATCAACGGCTTTCTTCAGGACGAGATCGAAAATTAAATGAAAACTGCTGCTGCAATAGTGTGTGACAACACAGTAGACAATACAAAATAAAGTGAATTTATATACTCCACTGGTATTCCTGTCTTATATTTGATGATCAGGTCATACCCAGGTATCTGTAATAACAAGTAGCAAACAGAAGAATAGAGAGAGAAAAACATATTCAGTGACAAACAAGGCAAGTTAGTTACTGATTTTGCCAGTGTAATAATTTTACACTTGAACGGACTTACCCTCAATAGTAGGAAAATCCTGCCTCACCTCTACCTGGCTGGCTGCTCTGGGAGGAGGCCCGCGCTATGGGGAGAAAATATACATAGGTGTCTAGAAGAGTACACCATACAAAAGAACTTCCAAAACTAAGTACCAAAGAAAAGGCTAAGCCACAGAGTTCCCCCTAGGTGCACTTGGTACTGTCCCATAATTAATGCTCAATGGTGAGCAACTGATTACAAAGTTAAAGGTTGTATGAAATAAGTTGGCTATATCTAGATTAACCAAAGCATCAAAGCCCTTCCTACATTACCAAACTAAAAAGAGCCCTTAAAAGTGGAAAAGAAGTATGTAGAGTTTCAGCAGTCTTACCTGTCCGTCGGTACCTCGTTGCTCGGTAGAGCTAACCCCGGGAGGTACCGATCGGCAGGAAGACTCGGTGTTTAAATGCAGTATGGTTAATTGACAACAGCTGTGTTTACAGGGTCCTGCCATCTAAAAGTCGTCTTCCGCATAGCCTGAATGGACAATGCGCATGCGCGAGAGACGAGTGGTAAAGTTCCGCGCATGCGTGTTAACGAAATACGGACTCGGGCACTTGCTTTCAACTACGCATGTGGCGGGGAGCGCTACTAGGAAATTGCACACGCATGTCCAGTTAGTGAACTCCCCGAGCGCCTTACTATGATAATTTAATTTTTTTTTTTTTTTTTTTTTTTTTTTTTGGGAAAACCTTTTTTTGTAGAAAAAACGTACACCGCTATTCAGCCATACATCCCGGAGGCCAGGCAGCATTGAAGTAGCAGGAAGATCATGTACAAAACAGTGTGCAGAAGCAGTCAGGTTTAATTTTTCAAGAGCACATAACTTGGAGTAAAGAAACCAACGAGTAGGAAGGCCTCGAAAGGCCCGGAGAAAAGGACGTGCCTAGACACGAAAGAGAGTAGAGAAGAAAGAGGAGAAGGAAGTGGCTGAGGGCAGTACAAAAGTATGAAAGGGGCGCAGCGGGAGGGGCCGAGGGCCGCACACCCAAGACAGCACAACATACCAATGGCAACACGGAGATATGGGGGGGGTAACACACGAGGATATTTCGTCTGGAATTACGGGAAGGGTTCCAGTCTATGGGGAGGGTTGGACTTCCAAGTCTACCTCCATCGGGGGCTCGCAGATATCGCCCCGATATGAGTTCCAGGCCCCCCACACAGACCTCCACATTTTGGGTTTGCCCCTGGCCACATACACCGTCTTTTCCCGCAGCATGCACCAGTCCATGTTGGTTTCCCAGAGACCAAGGGAGGGAGGAGCGGGCGCACCCCACTTCTGGGCAATGTCCCTCTTGGCCACCATATTGCCTAGGGTGACCCAACGGGTCTGGGCTACACTATAATCATTCAGACACCACACATTGAGGAGGCATCGTCGGGCCTCGGCCGGCAGGGCCACACCAGTCACTTCCTCCATCACCTCATGTACCCGCATCCAGTACCGGGCCACACCAGGACACTCCCAGATGATGTGCAGGAAGGTAGCAAGCATACCACAACCCCTCCGACACAGGCCGTCCATGGAAAGCCCCATATGGATGAGTCGAGGGCCGGTGACGTACACCCTGTGTAGGATTTTCAACTGAACAAGACGGAGTCGCGCCGCTATGGCCACCTCCCTGGGGGAGGAGGCCGCCGATTGCCACTCCTCGTCGTCCAGTTCTATGCCATCATTCACCCAATGCATCCGCAATCGGTCAAGCAAATCCACCCTCACGTTGATAAGTTTTTTATAAGTCAGGGAAATAGCGCTGTCCGGCATGTGGCCGTCCAGCACCCGATCCTCCAGGGGCGAAGACTCAGGGATAGCACCACCGTCGGATACGAGGGGGGAGAGGGCATGGCTAAGCTGGGCGTGTCGGAAGAATTCCGTCGACGCCAGCTGATACTCAGACTGTAGCGTATCGAACGACTTGATCCTCCCCCGCGCAATCATATCTCCAACTTTAGATATTCCGATGGTGTCCCATCGGTCAAAACCTTTAGTTTTCCACAGTTTCCCCAACACGTCCGAGTCATACAAGGGCGTGGCCAGGGTAACCCTATCTTTCCAGCCCAGGGTGTCGGTGACCGCCCGCCATATATGCACCATCGTTCTGGTGGGGCCCGTCAGCCTACGGTCCAAAGACCTGGAATAGAGGGCTCTGTAGTAGTTCCCGTCATTAACGAGCCACCGATCCATGGCGTAGCCCGGGCTGACCGCTGGGCCATAGAGGCCATGATTAACAGCCGCAAGTTGGGACGCCCTATAGTACCGTCGCATGTCCGGCAGTGCGATACCTCCGTCATAGCACGGAATAGGTAATTTAAGCAACGAAATTCGTGGCCGCCCATCCCACAGTAGTGCCCGCTGCAGGGATTCGATCTCACTAAAGTATTTGGTCGGGACCGGGTCTTGGGAGTTTTGCAAAGCGTAGAGGAAACGAGGCAAGGCCATCATTTTGAATAGCGCGGCTCTACCCATCAGGGAGATAGACAGTTTTTTCCAAATCTCGACATCCCTCCGCAAGCGCGCAAGCGGTGGTAAAAGATTGTGCGAATATCGGGCGCGGGGGTCGTGCGACACGTAGATGCCCAAATACCGAAAGCCCTGTTGGGCCACCTGTATCGAGCACCCACGGGGGAGGCGCGGAGTGTCCTCACACAGCGTGTACAGAGAGGATTTAGACCAATTGATCACCAGTCCGGAGTACGTCCCGAAGGTGCCCAGCAGGTCAAAAACCACAATGAGCGAGCGGCAAGGGGAGGTAAGATAAAGGAGGATGTCGTCCGCATAAAGCGACACTCGGTCCTCAAACCCAGGCGACCACGTAATCCCGGAAGCATCGGGATGCGTCCTAAGCCGCGCCGCTAGGGGTTCCAGTGCCAAGGCGAACAAAAGCGGCGAAAGCGGGCAGCCTTGTCTGGTGCCCCTGTGCAGCGTGAAGGAGGCCGAAAGTCGACCATTAACAGCCACATTAGCCAACGGTGCAGAGTATAACAGTCGGACCCACCCGATATAAGAGGGCCCAAAACCCAACTTGGTTAGAACAGCCCACAAGTAATTCCACTCTAGGGAGTCGAAGGCCATAGTGGCGTCGAGCGAGGCCAGGACCGTCTGGTCGCAAAGCAAGTGAGCGCGCGCCATAACTGCGTGGAGCCTCCTCAAATTGAGTGCTGTGTTCCGGTGCGGTATAAAGCCGGACTGGTCCGGATGCACCAGGTCCGTAATCACACCCACCAGCCGGTTGGCCAACAATTTAGCCAAGATCTTAGGTTCGGCATTGAGCAACGATATGGGCCTGTATGACCGGGACAAATTCCGTGGCTTCCCCTCCTTGTGGATCACCACAATAGTGGCAAGTCTCTGGTCGGGGGGGAGTTCCCCCATCTCGCGGGCCTCGAGGAACATTTGACGCAGTGGCGCGGCCAGCGCGTCAGCCTTCAGTTTGTACAATTCGACCGGGATACCGTTAGGACCCGGAGCTTTGCCAGAGCGTAGGGAGCGGATCGCCAGGGCGATCTCATCATCCGACAGATCTCGATCCATGTCCTCACGGTCGAGATCCGAAAGGCAGGGAAGGTCAATATCTTCTAGGAAGGAGGCCGAAGCGGACTCCGGGAGGGGAGTCGCGGAGGCATAGACCCCTTCAAAGTATTCAGCGAAGGACCCTGCTATGGCCGCCGGATCCGTCAAGGATAGGCCATCCTCACCCATCAGTTCCGGGACCACCCGGGACGCCAGTTCCCGCTTGTCCAGCCATGCCAAGAGCTTGCCCGCTTTATCGCCCGAATCATAAATTCTGCCCTGCTGCTCCCTGCTCAAGGCCTTCGCTGCGTCAGTGGTGGTCGCCCGGAGTTCGGATTGTTTAAGCGAGATGGCATGGATCAGGTCGGGAGACGGACCCATTTCCAGCCGGGCATTCAGGTCAGCGAGATCAGACTCAAGCCGCACCACGTCCTCGTCGCGGCGGCGGCGAGCCTCCGCAATCAGAGAGAAGGCCTCGCCACGAAGCACAGTTTTAAAGGCCTCCCAGAGGGAGACAGCCGAGTCAACAGAGCCGGTATTTTCGGCGAAGTACCGGTCCATCGCCTTGGCCAGGAGAGATCGGGTCTTCGGATCTCGGAAGTACCATGGGTTAATGGGGGCCACTCGCGAAGACGTGGGGACCTGGAAGTCAAATGAAACCCAGACCGGGGAGTGGTCTGAGATGCCTCTAGCTAGGAGACGCGCGGTGGAGACGGACTGTGCCTGGGCCGCCGGGGCCAGGACGTAGTCCAGTCTAGAAAAGCTACCGTGTGCACCCGAGAGGAAGGAGTACTGCCGCTGTGTGGGGTGTAGCAGACGCCAGCAGTCAATCAGCCCCATGGAACACACAAAATCAGGCATCCAAGACTGGGAAGGGCGGAGAACCCTGGAAGGAAAGCGGTCAAGCTCCCCGGAGATAACAGAATTAAAGTCCCCACCCACCAACAACAGTCCCTCGGGAAGACCTAAAATGGCGCCACCCAGGTCCCTGAACGTAGTCTCTTGCAGCCCCGGGGGAACATAAACCAAAACCAAAACTAGCGTGCGGCCCTCCCACCTACCCACCAGTGCCACGTATCTGCCTCTATCGTCGGCAAGCACAGACTCCACCTCCAACGGAAGGGACGTGCGCACCATGATGCCCACCCCTCTGGATCCCGAGGAGAACCCCGCATGTGCCACCATTTTGTAACCCCGTCTATTCAAGGCCTTGCATGCATGTCCCACCAAGTGGGTCTCCTGTAGAAAAGCCACATCAGGCGAACAGCGCTTGAGCATTTGTAACACAACACCCCTCTTAATACGGTCCCCCAACCCGTTAACATTCCAGCTCAACAGATGAAGTAATTTACCCCCCATCGTCAAGGGCGCTCCGCGTCCCCCCCCCCGCCCACATCAGCGCCCACAGCAACAGCATAGCAGTCCAAAAGTACCTCAGCCAAAACAAAGAGCAAAACAGAGAGAAAATACGAAGAAACACACCCCAACTACCCCCCACCCTGCACCCCTGCATCAGACTATAATCCACCCCAACTAGCAGTGTGCCTGTCGCCCCTTAACTAACCTACAAAAAGCCCACGGAGGA
This sequence comes from Lissotriton vulgaris, assembly GCF_964263255.1. NCBI lineage: Eukaryota > Metazoa > Chordata > Amphibia > Caudata > Salamandridae > Lissotriton > Lissotriton vulgaris. The sequence goes on along the minus strand of NC_141697.1, from coordinate 496,280,914 downwards.
GAAAAGAGACATCCCATCCCCCCCCGTCATCCCGCGTATCAATAACAAAATGAGTCAATTAAAGCAGCATTGTCAAAAGCCGAAGCTCCTCACGGCAACCCAGTTCTCGGAAGACAAGTAGCCAAGTAATCATTCCTGCGCTGCCGCGCCTCCGGTGGCTTCTTCCGTCTGGTCGGTCGATTCAGGATGTTCCTGGGGCAGGGTGTCGAGCCAGTGTCCCACGTCGTCTGGAAAGTCAAAAAAGAAGGTCCGGTGGTCTCGCTCAATGCGAAGCTTGGCAGGATAGAGCATAGAGTATCGCAGGCCCATTTCCCTCAGTCTCCGCTTCACCCCAGTGAAGCTCTGGCGCTGTTTCTGAACGGCCTGGGTGAAGTCCGGGAAGAAGTTCACTTCAGAGTTCTGGAAACGGAGAGGGCCCGCGGTCCTCGATGCTTGCAGGATAGCGTCCCTGTCCCTGTAATTGAACAGCCTCGCGATGATGGGGCGAGGGGTAGCTCCCGATTTCGGCGGCCCACCCGGGATCCTGTGGGCCCGTTCCACCGAGAAGAATTTGCTCAGGCCCCCCGGTGTCAAGTGTTTCACCACCAGATCCTCCACGAAGAGCTCAGTGGAGTCCTCCTCGGCCTTTTCCGGTACTCCGGTGATGCGGACATTTTGGCGCCGCGCGCGACCCTCGAACTCGTCCAGCCGACGTGCCAGCATGCCGTTTGCCTGTTTCAGGTTTCGCATCTCCGACTGGATGTCAGATACATCTGTGACCAGGCTGGACGTCTTAAGATCCAAAGATTTCACCCGGTCATTAGTTTTCCCGAGGTCCGTCCTGATGAGATTAAGCTCAATTTTCAGAGAGTCGACCTTACCGGACAGCTCCTCGCGAAGTGTGTGCATCTCTGTCCTCACCCCTGATATCGCGCCCATGACGTCCCGGAGCGTTATCTCGGAGTCGTCCGGCGAGTCATCCCTTCTCGGGTCCTTTGTGCGGACCACCAGAACCGGTGATCCTTTAGACTGGGAGAATCGCTCAGGAATAGTGGACTGGGACTGGGATGGCTTCCTATTGTGCCGCTGAGTCTTGCCTGCATCCGAGCCACCCTTGCCCGCCATGTTGGCAACCACGGGACGGGGGGGACACCAGGGGCGAAAGAGTCCAGTAGAGTACGCCCAATGCACACAGCGAGTTCTCCAAAATCCAGAATTGAGGTCGCCCAGCAAGGCGCTCGGGGATCAGGAGCACCCCTCGGGTCAAAGTAGCGTAGGCAGGGAGGTACCACGCGGAGACACCGCTGCAACCCACCCCGGTCACAAGCGACGCGGGAGGAGCCTCCGGGCGCCGTCGACACAACTGGAGCTAGGAATGTCCGATTTTCATTCCGAAAGCGGGTGCCGCATCAGGACCGGCTTAGCAACCGATTCCCACAATCGTGGGACAGGATAGACAACAGGATTATTTCGGAAGATCGGGAGGTCTTTGGAGCTCCGAGCTTACGCGGCCATCTTGGTTGGCAGCGAAGCTCCTCCTCGATAATTTTAATTTTAAAGCCTAAACCAAGTCTTGGGATATTGCCGACCAGGTAAATATAAGACAAGGGACATGGCAGGGAGACCAGGCCTGATCACCAGTTCGAAAAGGACTGTATTCTACGTGAAAAATGGCCATAAAGCCTCTTGTATTGACAGGTATACTTAGAGCGTTGTGTGGAGTGCTCTTGATGTTCTAAATACTCATGTTGCAAAATACAAGGGTGATTAGTGCCAAATAAGTGAGATGTTGAAGGAAATGTAAATCTCACGTAAGACATGATCGGAAAAAACTATTGAAGTTGATATAGGTACATCAAGACCTTGGAAATTATTAAAACACACAAACTGCAACAGTGATCGGTTGATCTACCTGGTCTGGTGTCCCTGTTCACTCCGCTATGTGGCTATGACCACTAGGAGGATCAAGATTCGCATCCAAGAGCATAAAAGCACCATTAGATGCGGCAAACGGTCGACTAAATTGACCAACCACTTTATTGATAAAGGACATCAGGATACAGACTTACATTGGGTGGTTTTGGAAAAGCCTTGGAAACCCCCACATCTGACAGACCCCACAAAATTCTTATTTCGCAGAGAGCAACAGTGGGTGTATAAACTGAAAACAGACACCCTGGGTCTCAATGATGATATACCCTGGGTGTCTATATAAGTACATGACTGGTTGTGTGTTTGAGGTTTCTTTAACCACATTACTAGGGCGAATTTATCAGAGCGGGGGATAAATGTAGACAATCTTATCCCCCATATCATCCATTTTGGGTGCACACTCTTTTGATTTACTTAAAAATGGTAGCGACCATCTTTCATTAGCATATGGTCTACCATGGTCTATAGTTAATATATTTTCAGACACTCTAAGTAACATATAGGTCAACGATTTGCCCTACTAACATTATTTGTTCAGTTGTTAACATATTTTCAGACACTTGATATTGTATATGGTCATTATTTACCAATCATGTCTTACGTGAAATTTACATTTCATTCAACATCTCACTTATTTGGCACTAATCACCCTTGTATTTTGCAACACGAGCATTTAGAACATCAAGAGCACTAAACACAACGCTCTTAGTATACCTGTCAATAGAAGAGGCTTTATGGCCATTTTTCACGTAGAATACAGTCCTTTTCGAACTGGTGATCAGGCCTGGTCTCCCTGCCATGTCCCTTGTCTTATATTTACCTGGTCGGCAATATCCCAAGACTTGGTTTAGGCTTTAAAATTAAAATTATCATAGTAAGGCGCTCGGGGAGTTCACTAACTGGACATGCGTGTGCAATTTCCTAGTAGCGCTCCCCGCCACATGCGTAGTTGAAAGCAAGTGCCCGAGTCCGTATTTCGTTAACACGCATGCGCTGAACTTTACCACTCGTCTCTCGCGCATGCGCATTGTCCATTCAGGCTATGCGGAAGACGACTTTTAGATGGCAGGACCCTGTAAACACAGCTGTTGTCAATTAACCATACTGCATTTAAACACCGAGTCTTCCTGCCGATCGGTACCTCCCGGGGTTAGCTCTACCGAGCAACGAGGTACCGACGGACAGGTAAGACTGCTGAAACTCTACATACTTCTTTTCCACTTTTAAGGGCTCTTTTTAGTTTGGTAATGTAGGAAGGTCTTTGATGCTTTGGTTAATCTAGATATAGCCAATTTATTTCATACAACCTTTAACTTTGTAATCAGTTGCTCACCATTGAGCATTAATTATGGGACAGTACCAAGTGCACCTAGGGGGAACTCTGTGGCTTAGCCTTTTCTTTGGTACTTAGTTTTGGAAGTTCTTTTGTATGGTGTACTCTTCTAGACACCTATGTATATTTTCTCCCCATAGCGCGGGCCTCCTCCCAGAGCAGCCAGCCACGTAGAGGTGAGGCAGGATTTTCCTACTATTGAGGGTAGGTCCCTTCAAGTGTAAAATGATTACACTGGCAAAATCAGTAACAAACTTGCCTTATTTGTCTCTGAATATGTATGTTAACTAAACAATGTGAATATGTTTTTCTCTCTCTATTCTTCTGTTTGCTACTTGTTATTACAGATACCTGGGTATGACCTGATCATCAAATATAAGACAGGAATACCAGTGGAGTATATAAATTCACTTTATTTTGTATTGTCTACTGTGTTGACACACTATTGCAGCAGCAGTTTTCACTTAATTTTCGATCTGGTCCTGAAGAAAGCCGTTGATACCGAATGGATCCATAGGCTGAAACATGTTGACCATCAAGTGACAGTGGTTCTATATCTATACCACTGTGCTGTTTCTTTTCACCCTGTCAAGTGGAACATAACAATAAAGCATTATAGTGTATCCACTTAGATAGTTTTAGAATTCACTCATCTATCCTTCACACAATGCATACCTCATTACACCTATTTCCTCACATATGGGATTACCATCCTTACATCAAAAAAACATCTCTGAGCTCCTCCCTCAATCACCAGAGTAGTAGCTCCCAGTGTTGACTAGGTTTTCGACACTGGTAAGGAGGACCCATATGATGAAGCATGTCACCCTTGGGTGAGTGAGGGTTCTTATCCTTAAGGGATGTCTCCCCCAGTTATTTTTGTAGTGTAATGTCGGTTTTGAGAGAGGTAACTTAGCACTTAGGTTACATACATATGGTTTATACCACAGTTGTGAAATTTTGTGTAGAGCAATGGAGAGAGTCCCTGGGAGGGACAGAGATGGCACAGTGGTGCCAGGCCTTCTACAGCTGCGCAGCACTTAGTGCCAGCTGCAATGTTTAGGCCCTGTTGTTGTTCCCAGCTGCCCAGCAATTAGTGGGCAGCTGCAACGTTTAGGTTAGCGCTGGTGACGCACCACTGACTGGCGCTGCATTGGCAGCACGCCCTGACATTCTGGACACAGGGCTGTTGAGTCTCCTTGAAATGGCCAGTTGGCCAAGGGGACTGGTATGTGGTTAGGGCGCAAGGCCCTAAGGTGATTTCTGCACAATGTGGTTTTACTGTGTTTTTGATAGTAATTGCCTAAGGTGATGTTTGCGCAATGTGATTATGAGGTTATTTTACCTTTGTAGGTTTATGTTAGTGAGAGTTTATTTCACTATGTGAGTTACGCCCCTAAATGTGAGTTATGCTTTGGGGGAGAGTCTAATGTGTTTAGACTAGTGAGAGATTGCCTACTGTAGTTTTTACTGGTTAGGCCCAAATGTGAGTATGCGTAATGTGCTATGCCATTATGCCTGTGACACCTCTGAATGTGTTTTATGCATTATGTGTCTTACCTACACCTCTGAATGTTTTTATGCATCATGTGTTTTCCTGTGCTGCACCTCTGAATGTGGTTTGATGCGTCATGTGCCTTGTTCTTACACCGCTGACTGTATGTTTATACATCATGTGTCTTTCCTACACCTCTGAATGTTCTATGCATCATGTGTGAAACCTCTGACTGTTATATGTTCAAAGTGCTATTTCTAACAGTATGTATAGTTCTAAAAGTGTTGAGTGGCCAATGTGGCCCTGTCCTGTAAATAATCCCTTGTGAATATTGCCCGTGCCAGTTGGCACAATGTACATTGTGTGATTACTATCTGATGTGTTTTGACAATACAAAAGTTATTTTTATATAACCTTATGAGGAGTTCCTTTTGTGGTGTGCCTAGGATGTTGTTGCTGTTGTGTGTGTGCGCAAATGCTTTACACATTGCCTCCGGGATAAGCCTGTCTGCTCGTGCCAAGCTACCAAGGGGGTGAGCAGGGGTTATCTTGGCGTGTGACTCCCTTGCCCTGACTAGAATGGTGGATTCTGCCTGACTTTGGCGTCAGCCTTAGCCAACCAGAAATAGCCAGTTCTAACATTTTTTAATCCTGTGAGCACAAGGGACTGTGCCAAACCTATAATAAGTTTCTGTCCTATCTTTCTATGCCTCCACACATTATCTAGATATACCTGCAGATAGCACTTTTGGTGATCTCTCTCCCTCTAGTGATGTTGGGAATGTCTCTGGTTGCCTGTAAATGAAAGATTCCTAGTAGTCAGCCGAGCGAATCACTGCTGTTCCCATTACAGCCTTCCTCTATTCCGCACCTACCTATGTTATGATGGCACGCTTTAATCCTGAATTTGTACTTGACGGTGTAATTGTATCCGCTATAAATTGTTCGCGTTATTCAACCTTTTAGCTAGCACTGACAGCAATAACGTTATGACAAACACATCGTAGGATAGGTAATATGACACAATATACGTCCTTAATTACAGTTTGAATGATTGAATCACAATGTTAATAGACATGTATAGTTCTTCTACTGTAAGTTATTCGCAAAGGATTAGTTCACCCTGGGGTTAATAGTTCTTTCACTGTGAGAAATTGCAACGATTAATGCATGACTGTGTTAACAGTACTTCACTGTTATTAGCAAGGATTAGTGCATAACAAGATGTATCATCACCAATAGAAATGCACAATTGTCTGGACTGTTATGCACTTAGTTTGATAGTCCGGTAATCGTTACTAACTCAGGTTTCTTTATTGGTGAATGTCTCTAATACAAGGGAAGTTTAAGCGATGCTACAATGCAACACATGTAGCGCGGTACGTTACTGCCAAGGTAAGGTTATAGATTAGCTTTCCTAATCCACTGTTGTTTTGTCTATTCCACAGGTTCTCTGGAGAGCAGGGCTGCAGTGCAGAAGTCGGTTCTGGACAAGGACGGGAGCACACTGCCTATGTGGCGAGTATACTGAGCAGCAAGCAGCTTCCAGAAGAGGGGCTTTGCCTTAAATCAAGGTGGCATCCAATTTGGCCACCATTTGGTCTCACTGAAATTTCACTTTGGTATCTGGCACTCACCACAATATTTTGAGCACGCCTGCACTTATTGAAGATTGTACCATGGCTGGGGGTACCAAGGGACCATTTTGCACATCTTGAGCTTGGACAACAGCCCTGATCAATGAGGCTGCAGGTCCAGAGGCTTTACAGTGCACCCCGCTCACGATGACCCTAACAGGTTTGTGTTCGTGTGGGTTTCGTAGGTGAAACTAACATATCAACCTTGGAGCCTGGAAATGTCCTGCCAGCTCCCAAGATCAGTTTTCAGGTCCATGCCCCTTTCAATCTACGAGGTGGCACAACTTATTCTGGATTATCTTGGACTCTAGTACAGCCTTGGCCTAATATTCAAGGTGCTCCTGCTAATCGCCATCACCAGGATCACCAACGCCGCCAACCAAGTTACTCTCATCAAACTAGCCAAGACCTGTAGATCCACCAAACAAGTAGGCTGGTACACACCAGAGCTCAAAATTATTAAACACAGCTGCTAACAGCTGGAGAAAAGATGTTGCACCAGCAGACACACCAAAGATCAAGCCACCTACAAATCAGGCCTCAACAGATACAACCAACTCAAAGATGTGAAAAAGACACCCAAGTAAACTGCATCAAACCAAGCAACAACCACACCAAAGAACTCTTCAGCATCGTCAAAGAATTCTCCTGTCCTTCACAAGAACTCTGTGTCGCTCTAGAAAATCATGTCATGTCACCACCACCCCCTTTTGTACAACAACAAGATGTACAACATCTACAGGAACTTCGTGCCTCATCTCACTGACCTTCACAGCTTCCTCACTCCAACAGATGCCTCCCCTGACCAGTCACTCACTGCATGGGAACAGCTCACCACACAGAACTCTACAGAGTTCTGTAGGAGAAGTGTGGCTCAATGATTAGAGCGGCAGACCCTGATGCAGAGGTCTAGCCCGGGACCAGGGTTCAATTCCCCGCCTTGGCGGGTCTTGGGCTCAAAATTCCACGGACCTGATCATTCTCGCCTCGGTGACTATTCCAATCATGGAGTCCCACTCTGCAACTCTGGGCAATAGCTTGCTTAATCTCCACAATGGCCCCCACAATGCTAAGGATGCCTGGCCTCCACCTTGGCGGTGCCCAGGAGTGGACGTCTCACAGGGAAAGCCAGGATGGGTTCCACAGCGGTATTCGTACAAGCGCCTTGAGACCCTTGCGGGTGAGTAGTGCGCTATACAAGTATCAATTTACATTACATTTACATTACATTACATTTATATTACAGACACCATGAACTCCAACCACTTGGGAGCACCCACGGACCCTTGCCCCCACTGCCTCTTTAACCTAGGATGCAAGGCTATCAGTCACCAACTGACCACCATCCTCAATGCATCCATCACCACAGCCATTCCTGACTCATGGAAACAGGCAAAAGTCAGACCTCTTCTCAAAAAACCTCAGTTGACTCCAGCAAACTCCACAACTACCGCCCCATCCTGCTGCTCCCTTTCCCCACCAAAGTCCTGAAAAAAGCCATCAACCTGCTCAGCATCTCCCTATATGGTTACCATATGATCCACAGCACATAGACTGCCCTAATCGCCACCACTTCCAACAAGTACACCCCTCGAAAGTGGAGAATCTGTGGCCCTGATCCTCCTTAACCTCTCTGCAGCATTCAACACCATATGCTAACAGACTGCACCACATCAGGATTCAGGGAGACCCCCCCAGATTGATTTCGTCATTCCACACAGGGTTAACTCAGAGAATCCGCCTTCCTCCCTTTGCCTCAGAATTCAAGAGCACCATCTGCAACATCCTTCAAGGTTCATTCCTCAGCCCAACCTTCTTCAGCACCTACACAATGCTCCTAGCCGACATTGTCAGAACCCACAAACTCAACATCATATCCTACGTCAACGAAACCCAGCTAATTCTCTTGCTCTCAGCAGACCCTACCACGACGAAGACCAACTCCCAAAACTGCATGAAGAATGTTGCCAACTAGAGTTAAGCCAACTGTCTGAAGCTCAACACTGACAAGATTGAAGTGCTTATCTTTGGCAACAACACCTCCTCCTTGAACAACACCTGGTGGACTACCAAACTCGGATCCATAACGACAGACCATGCCCGCAACCTCAGCATCATCCTGGGCAGGAACCTCACAATGAAATTACAGATCAATGCAGTCTCCTCTGCCTGCTTCCACACTCTCCACATGCTTCAAAAATTTTTCAAGTGGCTCCCCAACAGAAGAAGAAAAACCGTCATTCAAGCCCTAGTCACAAGCTGGCTGGACTACAGCAACGCACTGTATGAAGGAACCACTACCGAACTAATTAAGAGACTCCAGATGATACAGACTTCAGCGGCCAGACTCATTCTTAACCTGCCCAAATGGAAACAATTTGCCCCAAACCTTAAGAACCTTCACCGGTTCCCCACCCAGAATAGATGCCAATTACCGATATTGCCTGAAAAGTCCTAATGACCTAGGACCAGAATTTATCAGCCACTGCCTGAAATTCCACCAACCATCCAGAAACCTTCACTCCACCTCCCTCACCATTGTGTAGACACTGAACATCTGCCGAAGCCACCACAGAGGCCGCTACTTCTCCTACCTCACTCCCAAGTCCTGAAACCACCTTCCCCTCCACCTCCGGACCTTACCCTTGCTTGTAGAATTCAGGAAGAGACACAATACCTGGCTTTTAGACTGACACAACAACGAGCACCTGGATACCCTCGCGGGTGGTTAGTAGCACTTTACAAATCCTGAATGAGTGCTTAATTGATTTAGAGGATGCCTTTTTTGCATGAATAGTTTTTGCTGTTATTTGGCCGTCATCAAATTAGTTTGAGAAGCCCTTTGATTTTCAGCCATTTGTTCTAAAAAGTCTGGCAATGCTGGTGTTGGTGAGTTTGACAACGTCTCTAATGTTAACATGCAAGGGTGAAATCCATAAGTAGAATAAAATGGAGAAAAGGCAGTGGATACATTGGTAGCATTATTGTAGAAGATTCAAGGCCAGATGTAGGTAAATCCCATTTACCGATTTTGAAATACCGAATTTTACCGATTCGGTATTTCAAAATCGGTAAATGGGATGTAGGTACCAACATCTGGATTTTTTACCGATACCTCGAAATTCGGTATTTACCGATTCAGTAAATACCGAATCGGTATTTGCTATTGAATCCTATGGGCCTTGAAGCCCATAGGATTCAATTCAAATACCGATTCGGTATTTACCGAATCGGTAAATACCGAATTTGTCAAGGGTGCAGGGGGTGTCACTTTGACAAAACGGGCATGTGTGCAATGTGGCACACAGACATGCCCTAAGGGCACGTCTGTCTGTCACATGGCACATGTGTACATGCACAGATGTGCTTGTACACAGGAATCTGTATTTTACCATGGATTTGTATTCCATGGTAAAATACCGATTCTGAAAGCCATGTGCCAATGGAAAATTGGCTACCCACATTGCATTTTCGGTAATTTTACCGAATCGGTAATAATAACGATTCGGTAAAATTACCGAATATGTGCCCCTACATCTCCATAGCCCTTTACTGATCGGAAACGGCCGAAAATTGGTATTTTCGGCCGATTTTGATCGGTAAAGGGCTACCTACATCTGGCCCTCAGTGGTCCATAAGCAGTTAGCCCAAACGAGGTCAAACTGTAACAGGTAAACACATAAATACTGATCCGCGCTTTGATTTACCCTTTCAGTCTGACCATCAGTTTGTGAGTGATGAGTAGAAGATAGGCAAACATCCATTTCCAATCAACTGAAAAGAGACTTCCAGAATTTGGACACACATTGCTCCCCTGTTTGAAATTAAACCCACCCCAACATTTTATTTTATTTACTGTTTTCCCTGGTGTCTAGTGGGCCTTCTGTCCCCCAGGAGTTGATCAGAGGTAATTAACCTGATCTGCCCCCAGGGGGATGAAAGACTGCTGCAGATTTGTTTGGGGTCCAGGCATGGCCATGCTCCTGGTGAGCTGCCCCCACCCCTGTAATTTGTTTTCCTAACTTTCCCAGGAGTCTTGTGAGCTTTTGCTCCCAGGGGGGGCCAGTTTGGGGGTAATAATTCCCAGCCACCACTGGTGTGGTGAAAGACTGATGACACATTTTCTAGAATGGGAGCATGACCATGCCCATTAACCTTGGTGGGCAGCCCACACTCCTACATTTTACCATGGTATCTAGTGGGCTTTCTGCCTTCTGCAAGGGGCTCAGATAGGGGAACATCACCCCCATTTATCCCCAATGTTGGGTAGAACAACTTTTGCTGCTTTTTCCAGAGCAGGGGCATGGCCATGACCACCCTTTTACAGATTGTTTGCAAGATTTCCCTGGTGACCAGTGGGCAATCATCCCCTTCGGCCCACATGAGAGGGTGGCAGAAAGTCTGATGCAAATGTTTTTGGGGTAGGGCATGGCCATACTCATGATGAAGAACCCCCACCTCTATATTTGCTTTTTCCCTGGTGTCTAGTAGGCTAAATACCCTGTACGCCTCCGAGGAGGCAGAAAGAATTACATATTTGGGAGTGGTGGGGGTGCACAAACCCTTGCCTAATGGCTACCTCCAAGTCCCTGGGGTCTAGTGAGTAGATCCCTGCTTGGAGATCGCTTTCCTGTGGCAATTCCCAAGCAAGGACAGCATGCAAATTCTGTTAATGGCAGATAATTACACAGTTACATAGTCTTACCTATTTTTATAGACAATAGGCTTCATAGGCTATTGCATGGGGACCCCCACTGTTACCGGCTGTGAGTATCAATAGGGAAGAAGGGGGAAAGAGAGACAAGAAACATGCTTCTTCACCCATGAAACATGAACCCTCTCACTCCTATTTATCAATGAAGGGTCATGCAGAGTAGATCCGACTGCTGGGGATCACTATATGTCCCCTCTAAATTCATTTTCACCACATACTGGTCAACACCACCAAACTTTGACCTCCATGTAACCATAACATAAGGAATATGTATGTGAACAAGATAATGCTCATTATTCATATAAACCCCAAACACCATAATTATACCACTAGTTAGTTTCAACATCTCTGAACAAAACTCCTTTGTTCAATAAATCCTTTTTACAAACCGCAAACTCTTATATACAGAAGCATCTTCACATTATTAAAAAAAAAACCTGCTCTACACTACAAGATGCAAACAAAACAGGCGATGGACCGAATGTGGATCAATGTCACACATTCACCCCAGTCCAAAGATCTGGGCCTAAATCCATCGTTTTTTTGCACTCCACACCACCCTGGGTTAGACAATGGCGATATGCAAATCAGCTCTGACCCTGTGCCCCATGGGAACGGTCCAGTCTGAACTACAAAAGCCATGTCCTTCCCAGAACGGAATCAAGCATCCAAGGACACCGGTTTCGAGGTAACACCTCTCATCAGCCCGGCTAGCTTGACTCCAGTGGTGTGGAGTGCCTGGGACCCACGTCTACAAGATGGCACCCAGACATGTGCAAGGGATTGGGACATGCCCACAGAAAACCAGGCAGCAGGATGTCAGGCGATGGAAGAAACTGTACTTTACGGATGCTGGTCCGCCTCACAGTCAACATCCAGGCACGCTTGATCGAGAGTAGGTTCTAAATCACGCTTACAAATGTGTTGCAATTGTGTGTTTTACTAATGTGGTGTTTCCTTTTAAAAGACATGTCCAGTTGATTTATGAATGTGTTTTTGAATTATAAAAAATAAGCAGAATAAATGCTCAAAAACCTCAGAATTAGTGGTCTTAGGTTTATCGCAAATATTTAAAGTAATCCAACCTTGACACCTTTCTGTGATTTCAATATTGGGGTGGTCCAGTCGGGGAAGTACAGGACCCAAGCCTTCCTTCTTTTTACAATGATGAAGCATGACATCCCTTGGGATGTGTGAGCCCAACAAGAGACATAATTTGTGACTGTCTCCTGTTGGGTAGAAAAGTACCTAGTTACCTATACTTCTGTCTTCTTCTCAGACAGTACTGTGTCTCATTAGGATCAGTAACCCTTCATGTGGATTGATATAATTATGTGGAGCACGGGTACAGTACCTTTACAAGCTCCTAGTCCCCCTCTATCTTGTCTGACTGTTCATGTATGACCAGGACCAATCTGTAATTTAAAACCAGCTGTGGTGGAGCACAATTCAGATAAACAGGTTTGTCCCACTCAAAGATTTTGAAATCCTACAGTTTGGCAAGGTTGCAGGCTGTCTCAGACGACATTCTCTCAAAGCCAGACAGCAGTTGGTCAAGTTCACAGTTGGACTTGGCAGTCTCCTGAGGGCCACTCCCCCAGATCTTTTCCTTCACCCTTCCTTGTTTTGTTGAATGCATGTTTTGGCCTTAGAACTCTGTGCACTCCCAACCAGTGCTAAAGTGCTTGGGCTCTCTCCTTTACACAAGTGGAATTGTCTTATACCCGATTGTCATATTAATGTACTTATAGAGTTGTATATCATATACCCAGTGCCTGTCAATTAAATGCTACTACTGGGTTTGCAGCACTTATTGTGCCACCTACTCAAGTGGCCATAAAATAAGTCCTTGGCCTATCACAGAAGTCTAAATGCAGTTTTAACCTGACAATTCAACTTATTAATATAACCCTTTAGCCAAGCCTTACATTCCCATTTTATTGCATAGGTAGCCCACAAAAAGGTGCACTGTACTTAAAGGGATAGAAATGTATTTTTATGCTTTATATGTCCAGACAGTTAAAAACTCTTACATTTGTTTTTCACTACTGTGAGGCCTACTTATCCAATAGGATGTAATAAAAAATCCTCTTTAATGGTAAAGTTGGATTTTAAGCAACAATTTTGAAAATGACCCTTTAAAAAATTGCCATTTTCCTGCAGTCAACTATTGCCTTCAGCCTACCCGGGGTTACATGATTGGGTGTAGCTGGCAGTTGGACATTGTTTATTCCTCCCAGACAGCCACACAATAGAGGGATGAGGTGTGCCTGGATGGGCCATCAAGTGGCAGGATGGGGAGTGACAGAGCTGGGAACAGCCCCACTTGCAACTGGATGGGCTGTGCTCTGCCTTCACACAAAGTGCTTGTCACACCTGCATTGTTCATTCAGCCAGCTTGGAGCCAGGGCAGGGGAGTCAGAAAATGCCAAGCATGTCAGGGAGAATTCTCTAGAAACTTCTCCTACTTCAACGAAGGCACTATGTATAAAAAGGGAACCCATAGACACATTCTTCAGTTTACTTTCTGGACCTACAGAAGAACTTTCTGAGGACTGCCTGCTGCTGTGGCCTGCTGAGTTCTCCACAAGACTGCTTTACTGCAACTGGAAGGACTGTTTTGCTGCATGAATCCTACCTTGAGTCCTCAGAGACCTGCACTTTTGCTTGAGTCTTGCTTTATCATCGGCACCCAGGATTACCAGAGTGGCTTGAAGGGCTAGTTTGTTGTCCTTCTGTTAGCCTCAGGGACATAAAAGGCTCCCTACATCTTGAACCCACACCGGGCCCAGCCTGAGTGTGTTCTAACCCCTCAAAGGATGCCCCTCCACTCCTGGACCATTGATGGTGGCGCTGATGGTGCCCAGATAGCCCAAATCCATAACTTAGGACTTAGAAAGTGTTAGGATAAAGCTACTCTGAGAACTGAGGGAAACCGGGACTAACCTGCTTGTCTATCTGCCCAAGGTCCATCGCCGAGTGGCTAGACTCCAGCTAATTTCTTCTCTGTAGCAGCAAATCCTGCTCAGCCGTTCTTCAGCATAGGGGTATCCGGCCTCCTAGAACTTTCATCGGCTACAGCCACCTTCTTCATCCTGCAGGATATTTTTGACTTCCAAAACAGTGACTATGTCAAAACGTAGAAATATTCACTGCAACTTTGTCTAGAGGCTCCCTGACTATGACATTCCCTCTTTGGACGCCACCTACAGCCTTGTTACACTTAACTTTGCAGGGAGGATTTGGGTGTATTATATGGTATAGCTGTGCAGGCTTACTGTGGAGTACACAGGAAATAACCGTCTTGGGTCCAGTCAGTCTCAACTGGGCCACCTTAGGGGCAACCCTGGGTCTCTATGGCTTTGAGCAGCATGGCTTGAACAAAGAAACTAGTGTAAAACATTTAACAGTATCAAACAATGACATAAGAAAGCCACACAAAATGAGGGTGACCGGTGAGGTGAGTCCCAAATGGGAAGGGTCTTAGCTTCTTCAGGGATCAAACCAACGCAAAGACTTCCCTCTCAGTGGCACTCCAGTGCTGCTCTCTGTGGAGGAATCGCAAGCTGATAAAGGCAACTGGTTGATCTTGACCCTGGTCAATCAGCTGAGACAGTACTAAGGGTGGATGTTGATCTCCGCTGTGCTGACAGAGCTTGCAAAGTTGTTTTACTCCACACTGGAATGCAGAGTTCATGAAAAAACTCTGCCTCCAACGTAGCTGAGTTTACCGGAACCAGCCCGCCCGTTCCTGAGTCTCTACATCAGTTTTATACTTTGGTCCCACACTACAGTGTCTTGGAAATGACGTATTAAGGACTTCACCCGCACTTTATTATATTAGCAGATGTAACCTTTGTGGCTGGGTTGCTGACATTATGGCATTTGGCTGAAATTACCGCACAGAAACAGTTTGTTCACATCTCGTGTTTACCAGTAAAGGGAACCTTTGCTTGAAGTAGAAATAAATATGGGTGTAGGCACACACAGGTCTGACTTTGGTTCGCCTGGTGATAAATTACCGATTTTAATGCTATTTTGTGCATATTTGTCACAGGCTCTCATATGATAAACAAGTTGGAAGGCCATTTATAAACTGTAGAGTTTCAATATTCCCGTCCTTCTGGAAATAAATCATGTTTGTTTGCCCCGCCTGGAGCCCTCTAATGTTTAGGGTTCGATGGAAAGCGATCATCCATCCAGCGTGTCTTTCAGGTGCCAGGCAGATTCAACATGTGCATTATAACAAGACGGTATGTAAAGTGGAAACCCTTTTAGAATGAGCCCCAATAGAGTTTCAGAGGCAATAGTCTGTCCTCTGGGGAGATAATTCTACTGGTACCCTTCGCTGGGTTAAAGTGGGTCCTAAATGTCCCAGGCTCTGATTTAAAGGGGTCAAGGGTGTGGAAGGGGAAATCGGACAGTGTTATGTACAGGAAGATTGAGATATAGAGAGGTGGGATGCATTGGAAAATTTCCCTGACCCACTCAAGCAGAATGATCTCTAAGTAAGAATTGTCAAAGCTTAACGTCTTCAGGCAAAGCCCAGAGACTATAGGGAGTTGGAGAGTCAGAATAGGATAGGCTCGATATCAGTACGAGCTGTTTTGCAATACCAGGCCGCTCTGAACTCATGTGGGTAGTGTGTTGCTGTAGATTAAGGGTGGGCGTAGTTCGCGAAGTAGCGCTACGCGAAGCTACGTGAAGTGCACTTCACACTACGTGAACTTCACGTAGCACTACGCGAGCTGCGTAGTAGCATGTTCGCACTGTGCAAGATGCGTTTTCAATTATTGCACAGTGCGGACAAGCATCCGGCACTGTGCAATCATTGAAAACGGCATCTTGCACAGTGCGAGCTGTAGTTTTCTGCTGCTTGAGTAGATTTTTACTCGAGCGGCAGCTTTCTAAACGCAAACTGGTAGTTTCTCTTTGCGAGCGGTCGCGAGCATGTGCAACCACTCGCAATGAGAACCCTGACCTCCCCGCGTTGAGAATCTCGCCGGGATGTCATTTTGCTTTCTCGCGGTCGCGAACATGACGTTGAGAACCGCGAACAAGCAAAAAATGACCGTAGCACTACGCTACGCTGCACTGCGCGTGTTCGCACTGTACTACGTGCAGCTTGCGTAGTGCGAAGTTGCACAAACTTCGCAAACTACGCGAGTGTAGCGCTTCGCCCAGGGTTACTGTAGATGGCATGGTGATTCTTCATCAGGCACACTTTCAGCAGCAAAAGCATATCATAGCCTGGCACCTGCATTGGCGGCAGGGGTACTTTTTAAGGGATAATGCCCACCAGTCAGGGGCTTGATGCCCTACCAAGCAGAACATACAGGGTAAGAGCGGCAACATATGACCTCTAATTAAAAATATATTTGGATAAGCAATGCAGAGTCTGAATGTCTTGAAATTGACTAAATCTTAAAGTGTTACCCAGTTTGTGCCCCACACACAAATGCGTGATATAGAAAGAGTGGTCACTGACCAATTAAGAATAAATTTAAGTTTTGTAACAAAGATTCATTGGCAAATATATTTGTAGCACACTATTGTTTATTCACATAGTGTCAATACGTGTTTCACTGTATTTTTTTATTTTTTTTGTTTTACATACACATATAAATAACATTTTTACAATGCCCACTGTACAGGGAGGGGGAGGGGTAGTGCAGTGATCAGGATTGGTGTGGGTAGGTGAAGTGACAAATCAATTGCAAATTGTTTTAACAATTGAAAGTAGCTTCTCAGGGGAGTCACACAGGAGTTAATCCAAAGTCAAAGTCAAGTTGGCATTATTATAACATCATATTAGACAGGTGTTCAAAATCACACTCTGATTATGTGTTCCAGTTAGTAGTCAACGTTTCGACCCTCGTTGTAGGGATGTTGCCCCTTACATGGCGGGTCTTCTTCAGGACAGGGGGAGTGGGGTGGGCATATCCTTATTTATGAGTACTGGAGCAATCCGAAAATAGACGTTATCACGTTATTGGCAATAACGTTCCTGGTGTTATCCAGAGAGTCCTCTTTGTTATTGGAAACCTGAACAGTAGCGTACCGATCTAGGCACGGGTCCTAGATAGTTTCTGACTCGGTCGCTGGGGAAACGGGTCAGGAATCCTCGTCCCCGGCATCCTACACCTTCTGTAATCACTCGGGACACACAAATGCAGCTGTCTACTAACCTGCACAAGTGGCGTGACAGATCTCGTATGTGCAAGACACTGATTGTTTGACACCCCGTCAGGATACAGAAGTTACCAAATGTAATCGAAATGACAATGTTGGCTGTGAATTGCTGGGGGCAGACAGGGGACACTTTTCTCCTGGAAGTGCAGGCTCCCAGAATAATGCAAAAATATAGAATAAGCGAATGGCCAACTTTCTTAGCGCAATATCCTCTGCAGCCCCAGGAATGAGCTGTGTGGCTCAATGATGCTTGACTGCTGCTCTGCTGAAAAGTAATCTTGTGTGCTGGGGGGACACAAGGGCATCTACTGCGGGCATGAATTGGGAAGGCGAAAACTGATAGTTTTAGTCTTCTACAAACCTCCTGATAGGGTTATGATGACCCATCATGTAGCAGATGGAATTAATACCCAGAGTCGTAGGCCTGGAGCGGTCAATCCTGGATCTCAGCTGCATGGGATTTGCCCAGGTAGGAGGGGATGCCGGCACTGCTGGACAAGGCCTAGCTGCACGTCGGCGTTGCACTTAATATAAAGGGAGAGAGTCCAAGCTGAGTAGCAGCTCAGTGAACTGCTGTGGGATTGGCAGAGTGACTGTGGGGATGTCAGTGGGTGTCTTGGGATAGGGTGCGGCAGCAACAGAGGGCTTTGGTATGGTATATAGGGAGGAGTGGAACTCCATGGAATTCCACTGAGTTTATATGCAACTCCGCGGAATTCTGCGCAGTGCAACTCCACCTGTTTTGCCCACCCTTAGACAGTACTACCGGTAGGAAGTTGGCTCTGTATGTACTATACCAAAGTAAGGTATAGTGTGCACAGAGTCCAGTGGATCTCCAGAGGTAGGCAGAGGTAAAAGTAGATTGTACCTTACTCTCTATTTGTGGTGTGTGGGCGAGAAGTAAGGCCTTATCAGAGGGTAGAGCTAAGCATTTATTGTATGACTCAGGCAAGAAATAATTTCACCCACTGAACGACTGAACTCTGACCAATTGGTTTGTATAAAAATATTATTTAGTTGTATTTATTTTCTAGACTCAGGCCATGCCTGGTAGAGGTAAGTATAAGAATAATTTGCAAGCATATGCAGATTAAATATAGTTTGAATTCAGTGCATTAGTTACAGTAGAATTACTTTTCATTTGTAGGAGTGAGAATTACTTTGCAATTACTTTCCTTACGCAGCCAGGCATCTCTAGATACTAGACTGGTGCATTTTCCAGGAGGAACAAAAAGGGATAATACATTTTGCAATATAGTTATAGTTTTAACGGATTACTCAAAATACACATTTAGTCTTGGGTGAACAAAAAGAGAGTTAAGGTTCCTTGAGTAGGATGCGGTCAAATAGGCACTCAAGTCGCATCACCAGCAGCACAGAGGGGGCTGGGTACAGAATGCAGGAACCACATGTTAGCCAAATGGTTAAGCATGTTGTGGGCTTGGGGACTACGGGCACCATGGATTATAAATTAGGGGAAGTTTATAGTTGGGTGGAAGTATACGCCAGGAGGAGACAAAACAAACCATATACTGGAAATACAGAAACTTCATCTTCTGAGAGTGACAGTTCGAGTCAATCTCGCAACAGACCGGTGACACTGACAATGACACCAACGGACTTACCCCAATTGTCTGGTGTCTCTTTTTTAGAGACAGGCCAGTCAGACAGAGATGACCCCTGGCGGGGCAAAAGAAAAAGTAAAGGAGAAGGAACCTCCTCAAACTCAAACAGCCACTGGCTAGAAGAAGAGAGGCAAGAAGACAAGTTAGAACATAGCTTGATTATTAACATCTCAGATTACACATTGTCCAACATGGAGCTGGAAATATTACAAAAATGAACGTCATTTTTTCCTACCAGTCAGACCAATTGCCTGGAGCTTGAGCTAAGTCTTTCCAAACTCATCACCTTCTTCTTGTGTGACAACCAGCTGTCTCAGGCCTTCAAGAGTGAGCCAAGTCTCTTGTTCCTGGCTCAAGTCCTCTCTGGAGGGACCACCTGCTCTTTGGAGTTCTGCCAGATCAGGCAAATCTCTCAAAGGAGCATCCTCCAGTGAAGGCACCAGGCACTCCCCTGAGGGTTTTGCTTCTCCTGGGTCTGGGGACATTTGGAAGTCACCTTGCCAAACTTCCTACACTTTCTCTTGGTACTAGTACTTTGAGCATTTCTTCCAGGCTCCAAAGTCTCTTGACTTTCTCTCAAAGTCTTCTGTGCTCTAGTTGAGCCACATACCCACTCAGGGAGGCCCAGTATTGCTGCATGAGTCCTTCTCTCCACCTCTGCCCAGGCAGACATTTCAAGGTTGTTGCCCAGCAGACACTCAAATGGGATGACAGGGGACACCGCTACTTTCTTAAAGCCAGTATCCCCTTCCCCACTCAAAGACTACCACAGCTGTGGGATGAGTATTGTAACATTGTCAGAGTTGGCTATCTGATGCATCTCATTATGAATTATCTGACCCGTGGAAACCAGCTTACCCATACCCATGATGATGCTGGCACCTGTATCCCTCAAGAGCAGTAATGATGGGACCCCCTCAAAATATAAAGTACGGCCAGGGAACAGAGGGGAAGAGATAAAGCACAACAAAAGAGAAAGTTCCCACTTGGCCACAATTATTCATAACAAGTATGCATCACAATATTTATATTAAAGGCGACAGATACACAACAAGTTTTTTATTTTCTTCAAAAAATATATGAAGTTTTTAATTTTTTATTTTTAGCATCGCTTTCAAATTTATATATTTTTCATTTAAGTTAGAATTCATAAGAAACATACAATCACAGTGTTAACATTTCATAAATCATTTCATGGTTCATACAAAAAAAGGGAAGGAATAAAGGGACAATAACTAATCGTGAAAAAAACAATTTATACCAATACATATGCCCCTGATAACACACAACCAATCACAACATACTAACACATTCATAATATCATTGCATACACATACACTATGTCTGAAAAAGGAATCTGGGTACTAATCAGCAGGGAACCCCCTGCCAACTGACGAGTCTCAAAGCTAAGTATGAGACCCCGCACTATGGTAGACGCGCGTTTCGGCGGCACACGGCCACCTTCCTCAGGACCTCTTCCAGGCAGTCAACACCCACATAAACAGGGGACCTAAAAAATGTAATAAAGAAAAATTGCATATACACTGTCACCATAGAAAGTTTTAAAAAACATGGAAAAAACCAAGTCAGTATACAAAAGTCATGTACATACTTAAAAAACTTATATTGACACTTGAGCTCGACATGTGACATAACACAACCCGAATCCTCAGTGGATGTACAAAGATTCTAATTAGTAGAGTACTGAGAAAGCCTTAGAAAGATACTGAGGACGACTACTAATGAGTCCTGCTCAAATGGTCTAATAGTATGACACACATATCAAATGAGTACAAAGGGCAGAGGTCAAAAAAGCCTAACAAGGTCTATAATACATGGCATATGTCAAGATGCATAATTAGTGTCGAATTACTTGCACATAAAAACCATTGATTCTGCTTAATTCTCAAAGGGCAGTGTCATAGACAAGAACCACGTAGAGAGGTAACTCATAGGTTTATCAATATCTGAAAAAAGGAAAAGCGTGCTCAATAAATTAACGTATGGATATATGGGTGAACAACTTGTGCTACCAGAAGATGTATATGCCTTACCTATATTTAGAGTGTGGGAGCCTCTATAGGTATCCAACGGATTAATGGGGAGGCGATATCGCAAATCCAGAAGAGCAATATATGATCTTTTTATTCAACTGAAATAAATCGCAACAAAGGGAGAAGAGGTGTAATAAGGTCCATATATATCCTCCAAGTACCATATAGTACTAATAGTATATTACTAATGTAAGGGACCCACCTTAGGATCAAGTGTACTATTCTGATTTATGTACTCGTATTACTCCTTTCGATAGCGTTTCATTAATGAACCGGGTATAGATGGACTGCGTCTCATGTCCTCAGCAGTCCTGCAAGATAAAAGAAGATAGAATCTCACTCTGTCCAAGATGATACAGGAACCGGAGTCTACAGTGGACTAATTCACTTTCAGAAAGAATTTAAAAAACAGAACAATAAGTGGCTATTTAGACCACACGGATAGTGTCAATGCTTCTAAAGCGTGTGAATCCGAACAAAAGGTGGCTGCCATGGTAGGTCTGTCCTTATCAAGAGTTCTCACAGTCAAATGGGGAATACCCGTCCGCTCACTACATAGATTCATGAATGTTATCGAGTAACATAAATAGCTTGTAGGGGGAAGAAACGGTAAAGCTTATAACCAATAAGTCAAACGTGCCGTAGTTAATGATGGTTGTAAAGCGCCATGCATGTAGATAACTATGTAAGGTACACGGACAGTATATCTGACTATCAGACATACGGATTCAAACAAGAAGTGGCTGCCTACATGCATCTATCATTCTCACATATTTACTGCCTGTGAACACTTAAGGATTAGTTGAAATTAATCTCCCGCTTACTATACTAATGCGTGAATTATGTTGACTAGCGCAAGTAACTATTAAGGGGATAGAAGAAATGGCATGGAGGTGTTTGATGAAGCGCAGCGCAGTTATAGATAAGAAGCATGGTACTGTCTGCTAAAGAGAGATAGAAAACGGGGATCATTGCCGATGCATAAAGGTACTTACTGAGCTCTTGCACAAAGTGCGGATCAAGGTAAACTCCCACGGGGACAAATGGTTCCAAACATAAGTGAGTGCCACCGGACATGTTTTTAAACGGAAGAGACAGCAGAAGTCTTGCGACATCTTGAAAGATTATCGAATGTGGAGTCATGAAAATAGAAAGCGGACTCCCGATTTCAATGTTTACAAATGCTTGAATGTATCCCGGTTTAAAGGTGACAAAAGGAAAAGGTAAACGCCATATTGAGGGAATATGATCAATACAGATCCAACGGGTTATACATTCTGTAGAAACACAGTTGTATACGATAGGGAATCACAACATGACCTAATCTGAACAAACCATTAAATACCCATTTATATCGATGATAAGGCAAAAGTAGGAAGCAGGATAAATTTTCTTATCAGAGATGTTAGTTCGTAGAGGTATAGCTCTCTGAGGGGACAGATAATTGAGAAAAGGAGAATGTAATGGAAGTAAAGAATATAATTCAAGAGTATATAACATAGCTACATATAATGTACTGTAAAATAGAGTGAATAACGAATAAATGTCTCCCTCGAGACCGGTGAGTTCTGATAATGAAAACCCTCACCTGTGAGTTCTGATACTGAAAACCCTCACCTGTGGTAAGCACTCCCATATCCAACAACAGGGCATAATAATTCCAAATACACACACAGTATCCAAGCTGGAATAACAGGTAGCGACTGCACTGAGTAAAATGGACACTATTGTGTGACATACCAGGATATTTCCTCATTGAGACCATGTCTAACACAGTCTAAGTGGTATATCCAGAAAGTTTCACGTTTCCTACGTGTTGATTCTGTGAGTTGACCTATTCTTGGCTGCACTTTCACTAAGATTGACCATTTGATGTCTTGCTCATCGTGATTCATTTTCAGAAAATGTTCAACTAACGGTGCCTTCATTCTCTTAGTTCTGATGGCAGATTTATGTTCGCTAAAACGTATGCGAAATTCTCGGCCAGTCTCTCCTACATAAGCCAACCCACAACTACAGAATAGAATATAAATTATGTTTCTGCTATGGCAATTTGTCAGATGACGGAGTTTGATTTTCTTATCATTATATTCAATAGTCTCGGATGTAATCGCTGAGTCACAGGCGTGGCACGAACCACATCTGTGGTTTCCCAAAATGACAGGAAGTCCCGTGATTGAACGTTGGCCATCTGAGGGAGATCTTTTGGTCTGGCAAGTATGCACCAGCAAATCCCTCAAGTTCTTATTTCTTCTGTAGGCTAGTAAGGGGAGAGGCATAGAGGGGACATGCTCGTCTGTATTCGGGATTCTCCAGTTTTTATTTATGACGTTCCTGATCTTGAAATTCAGGGTTGAATGATTTATAACACAAGTTTTACGATTGTGTGTCAAGCGATTGGACCCTTGTAATAAAGCTACTATATCAGCGTATTTGGCTCTTTTGAAAGCATGTTGTACGAGACGATGAGGATAACCTCTCTTGAGTAGTCTATCCTTAAGCTCATCTCCATATTTATGGTAGGCAGCCATATCTGTACAGTTACGGCGAATCCGTAAAAAATTCCCCAAATGGGATAGATTCCCTCTGACAATTGGGATGGTAACTGTCAAATTTCAAGATGGTATTTTTGACTGTAGGTTTCCTGAAAAGGCTAACTTTCAATTGTCTGCTGGTGCCCTCAATGCTGATATCCAGAAAGTCGACCTTGTTGTTATTATAGTTTACTGTAAATCTGAGATTTGGGTCACTGGCATTAAGCCTAGAGAACAAACGCTTCCAACATTTCAACTGATCCACTCCAACTAAAGAAAGTATTGTCTATATATCTTTTCCAAATAGATATATTTTCAAAAAATGGGGCCAATTCATTGTAGATGTGACTTGGGGCCCGATGTAGGAGCCCTAATACCGGTCGGAAACGGCCGAATTCGGCCGTTTCCGACCGGTATTAGGGTTTTCTATTGTAGGAGCATGCTTTACAGAATCGGTATTTTACCGAATCTGTATTTACAGATTCGGTAAAATTACCAAATCGGTAAGTCAGACTCGGTAAAAATACCGATTCTGTAAAAGCACATGTAGGTAGCACATCTTTGAGTGCCGCAGGCCTTTCAGATTCGGTATTTTACCACCCAATCCAATTGGGTGGTAAAATACCGAATCCAGGTGTGCATGCACATCTGTGCATGCACACCTGTGCAATGTGACACACAGACATGCCCTTAGGGCATGTCTGTCTGCCACATGGCACACCAGTCCGGAATTGGGGTGCCAGAGGGTGTGAAAGTGACACCCCCTGCACCCTTGCAAAAATCGGAATTTACCGAATCGGTAAATACCGATTCGGTATTCACCATTTATTCCTATGGGCTTCAAGGCCCATAGGAATCAATGGGGGATACCGATTCTGTATTTACCGAATCAGTAAATACTGAATCTTACAGATTCGGTATTTACCGATTCTGAAATACCTACATGTGCCCCCTTCTATTTTACCACTTCTTAAATACCGATTTGGTAAAATTCGGTATTTTAGAAGTAGTAAAATAGAATTACCTACATCTAGCCCTTAGTTCCCACTCACCCATAAACGCATTAGCAACACTAGGGGCACAAGATGCTCCCGTTGAAGTGCACTTAATTTGTTTGTAAAGGGAGCCGTTATACTCAAAGAAGTTATTCAAAAGAACCACTTCAAGGCATTGTAAGATGAAAACATCAGGGCGATTGTCAGGGAACCTGTGGAGGAGAGCTGACACCGCCTGCAATGCCCGGCAGTGAAGGATATTGGTGTATAACGCCTCAATGTCGAGCGTCACAAGGTTTGTCAGTCTACGGGTTGAATGGAAGTCCCTCAATTTTTTGATGATATCGCCCGTGTCACAAATATATGAGGCATACTTGTGTGTGAGGGGACACAGAAAAGTATCCACATATTTGGATAAGGGCTCAGTACAAGACCCAATGGTGGATATTATGGGTCGCATGGGGGGATCAGTTTCGGACTTGTGAGTCTTGGGCAGACCGTAAAGTGCAGAGATTGTCGGACATGATTTGTTGAGGAAAGAAAGTTCATCCTCACAGATTAATCCATCTCTGAATGCCATTTGGGTCATTTCCTGAATATGAACATTTAATATTTCTAGTTCTCTTCTTTGTGCTGGTCTGTAGTGATCTGTCACTTCCAGCATCTCGGTCATTTTTTGATCATAAGTGTTTTTGTCAAATACAGTAACCCCGCCACCTTTATCGCAAGGTTTGAATACAGCGATGTAATTTCTAATTTGGACAGGTTAAATTTAGGTTTCTGTGGGTTCTTAATCACACGCTCTATGTCCCGAAGGACATTCTGTTCGAAGATGCGTACCTCAGCACCCACCATATCCAACGTTGGGGTGAATGTGGAAGGTGGCTTACACCTAGATAGGTTATTGTCCTCATCATTCATGGGTCTATCCAAAAAGAAGTATTCAGTCTAACCACCTAAAGAAGGCGAACAGGTCTTCGTGTAATTTGAATTTATTTAAACACACACCAGGTACAAATGACAGACCTTTACTCAACACCTGTATATTTTCAGGTACAAGATTACTTGTGGACAGATTGTAGATAGGTACATTTTCACTAGTGGAATCAGATGTTTTAGATATACAGTCTACCACCAATATTGCTGGTTGCGGGTCCTGACATACTGTTGAGGAGGTTGAGGGCTCATTTGCTGTTGTGCTCTTTGATTCTGCCACCGGAAATTCCTCCCTCGGTATTGGCCCCGAGGTAAAAAATCACGTCCATGAAATGGTCGTTGATTAGTTCTTCCTCTAAACGGTCTTGGGTTATACTGACTTGTACCTGAATCTTGGTAATTATCACCATCAGACCCAGAAGATCCTGAGTCTGAGAAGTTGGTATATCTCCTATGTTGGTAACCATTGAAAGTTGGGTTATAATTACCTGGTGTTGCCTCTTGATAATGGTTTGGGTTGAGATAAGGATACATTTTTTCTTTTGTGAACCACCTCACATCCTTTCGTAGTTTCCCTGTCTTTTTATTTGTAAGATAAATATCAAAGTCCTTCATTTCAGATTGGATCTTATCTAGGCAGGTCTTAGCTTCCTCCACAGCCGTAGATGTATTAAGTTTCGCTTCTAACTCATCAATTTCTTTTTGGAGGGTAGATGCTATATCCTTCGCTGTTTTTATGAGGAGCATCATCCAGTCCCTGGAGCAGCGGTTAGAAATAAGTTACCACCGCTCCTGGAACTTTCTGAATAGTAATATACTATTAGTATAATATGGTACTTGGAGGATATATATGGACCTTATTACACCTCTTCTCCCTTTGTTGCGATTTATTTCAGTTGAATAAAAAGATCATATATTGCTCTTCTGGATTTGCGATATCGCCTCCCCATTAATCCGTTGGATACCTATAGAGGCTCCCACACTCTAAATATAGGTAAGGCATATACATCTTCTGGTAGCACAAGTTGTTCACCCATATATCCATACGTTAATTTATTGAGCACGCTTTTCCTTTTTTCAGATATTGATAAACCTATGAGTTACCTTCACTTATTCTGCCCACACATAGTTATAATTTCAAACTATTTTGGCAGAATTTTAATCTTGACCCAAGCGCCATACTGATTAAACTAATTTTGGCCCTCGGAGTCAATTTTATTTTCACGTTTATCACCTTTACTTTTGCACTGCACTCCATTAGCATCACCAGTGAAGCCCATTGGTCTGTAATTACACCATGGTTAATCCACCCTACTCTGCACCATGACTAGGTGCACTCTCTGGGAATTGGATTGGTGACATCTCCCACATGACGACATTCCGCCACATGGGTGGGCTGATGGGAATTTTTCTAACATACCTGGGCCATCACTTCTAGTGCTTCTAATGGTTTCTGGTGACTAGCTCAGTTGCGGCACACTGACAGGTTTCTGACCAGGCCCCTCCTTTGTTTGTTATAGTTCTCTTGGGGCATGAGTGGTTCTGGTCATTAAATATAGCCCTAGTTGACCCTCCCCACTTGTTTTTTCTGTATTTAGTGCAACCTCCGTTGCGGGTCATTTCCTAATACTTAAATTCACTAGTCAGGGTATACCCCTTGATGGTGCTCACCTAGCATATGGTTGTTTAGGAGACTCCCTTTTTGTGATAATGGCTGACTTTGCAGGACTAGCTTTTGATGATGAGATGTTAAAAAATATTTTGGATGATAACCCTTCTCTTCTGGACTCACTACCCGAGACCTCTAGTGTAGCGAAGGATGACTGGCTTACACTGCTGAATCTGAAAAAATCTCACACACGCACCTCTATCCATGGAACCATCATGGCACAATATTTGAGAGGCAAATGTGCCCCCACGGGCCTTATTGTTACCAACACACCACGTCTTTTTCTGACTGACAAAGCCTTTCTACGAGACTGGTCCCTCATTGCGTGGCGCTGCACACGGGACTGGCTGATATTAATAATCAGCACAGCTAAGAGAGCAGCAGATGCCATTCTCGTAGAAATTCAGGTGCTTGAAGGTCAGATCAAAGCCTCGTGTAGCACATTGTTCAAGAAAAAGCTAGACGAAACAAATAAGGTAAACAAAGATTATAAAGACAACATCTTGATGAGTAAGATGGATAAGTTTAAAAAAGATTTAGATCGCTTTTCTATGGAGAAAATTTATCCGTACACTAGCGACAACTATGTCGCTCCCAGCTTTAATAGCAGAGGCAAACAGTATGGATCCAGTTATTCATCTTCTGGGTCTGACTCTTACTCTAGTGATTCAGAGACACCCAGTACATCTGGAGCTCCCCAGAGAGGGACAGGGTCTCAACAACGACCATTCAAGAGGGGTGGTCGACAGAGAGGTGCTATGTTTAACCAACACCCAGGTAATTTCCAACATCCGGGTCCTTGGTGGCCACCAGGCCCATGGGGCTTTCAGCCACATCCGCCACCTATGAATCCATACACTTCTTATCCTCAGTTCTTCCCCAACCAGCCTTTTTTAGGGCGTGGCCGGGGCCAGAACAGGGGAAGAAGAAAAGGACCACAGACTGTCCATTGGGAAACCGAACAGACGTTCCCGAACACTCGGAGCAGGAGAGCAGCTCAAGAGAACAACAGTCCAGAGACGACAGGAGTCTAGTTGTGAATCTAAGCTCCCGCACTCTTAATCCAGTTGAGCAGTCAGTCTTGGAGCGAGGTCTGGGCTTTGTGCCAACCAATGTCGGAGACCCATTTCTTCTAAGAACAGAACTGGAAAAGTTTTTCCGCAAAGTGCGTCTCCATTTCTTTTTTAAGGATAAGACTGATGATTCTCAGTTAAGTGAAGAGACTGTTAAGAACACAGGACTACGTCCTTCCTCCACTTTTACCCCTATGAATCATCAAGTCCCTTCCCTCGTCACCACCTTTGAACAGGCGGTCAGACACGATATCTCGCAGCTGCACACTACCGCACGGAGTACATTCCACAACTTCTCGAAACCTGAACAGTTGGCGGTGAGAAACCTTTCACTAGACCCGTCCATCATTATAAAACCGGCGGACAAAGGGGGAGCCACTGTTGTCATGGATCTAGATCAGTACCGTCAGGAGTGTCTCAGACAGCTGGACAATGATAAATTTTATCGTCGTCTCACCTCAGACCCCACTCAGGATTTACTTATTGAAATCAAAACCTTGGTGGACGAAGGGAACATGGAGGGATGGATTACACCTCAGGAAGCCAGATTCCTTGTAACCGAGAAACCTACCATTCCAGGCTTCTACTGTCTCCCTAAAATCCACAAAGCCACCAGACCACCACCAGGCCGTCCCATCATTTCTGGGATCGGTTCCATTTTGGAACCACTCTCCACCTTTGTAGACCATTTTTTGAGACCCTTAGTTAAGAAGATGCCCACGTATCTGGAGGATACAGCCGATGTCCTGAGACTATTACCAACCATTGAGTACAACGTGGAAACTGACCTTATGGTCAGTTTTGATGTAGAATCACTCTACACCTGCATCCCACAACAGGACACGTTGGATACAATCAGAGGCCTTCTGTCAATGGAAGATCTGGACAGCATTTCCCCAGTTAACTTTATTCTATCACTTGCAGAATTGGCCATGAAGCGAAACTATTTCAAGTTTGAAGAACAGTTGTTCTTACAGATCTCCGGGACCTCCATGGGGAGCATTTTTGCCCCCAGCCTGGCGAATCTTTATGTACACCAAATGGAACAGACTCAAATCCTCAACCATAGCAACCCATTTTTAAAACATCTGGTGCTATGGAAGAGGTATATAGATGACGTCCTGGTGGTGTGGCGAGGATCTATCCCTGAAGTACAAGCCTTCCACACTTGGCTGAATGGATGTAATCCACATCTGAAGTTCACACTGGAGTACAGTCACACTAGACTACCCTTCCTTGACCTGTCCATCTTCCCTGAGGATGGTAGTCTCCGGAGCGAGTTGTTTACTAAACCAATGGCAAGGAACTCACTTTTGTCATTCAATAGTTACCACCCACGCTCCCTGAGGGAGAATCTTCCGGTCGGACAGTTCCTCCGCGTCAGGAGAAACTGCTCATCCAGGGAACTCTTTAACAAGCACGCAACAACACTAGCCACCCACTTAGAGGAACGCTTTTACCCTAAACATCTTGTGAAAAAAGCTTGGAAGCGTGCCTCAAATAACAATCGCGAAGCATTGATCGAAAAACGCCCACCCAAACCACCAATGGAGCGCTTGACATTTGTGAGTACATTTAGCACAATGTCCAACCCTGTTCAGAAAATGGTTCGAAAACATTGGACAATTCTGAATAGCACCGGGGCCAATCTTCCATTACCACTGTTCTCATTCAAAAGGGCACCCAGCCTTCGAGACACTCTTGTCCACACAAGACCAAGGATTACCAAGACTGACTACTCAACCACCTTATGGAACCTTCCTCCAGTTTCTGGGCACTACCCCTGTGGGTCGTGCAGTGTCTGTCCTCAGACTGAAAAAACTACTACAGTAGATATAGGGACAGGCAGGACATGGTTGCTTAAGAAGCACACGAATTGTAATACCGACAATGCTATTTATATGATAACATGTCCCTGTTCCCTGAAGTATGTTGGCTACACCACCCGTAAGATCAAGTTAAGAATAGGGGAGCATAAAAGCACCATTAGGTGCCGCAAGCAGGCCACTAAACTAACAAATCACTTCCTGGAGAAAGGACACACTGCTGACGAGATGAAATGGGTCATCTTAGAAAGGCCATTCATTCCGTCACATATCAGTGATGTAGCTAAGTACCTTTTCAGGAAGGAGCAAAAATGGATTTTTCTTCTAAAAAGTCATAGGCAAGGTCTGAACGACGATATACCGTGGACATCCCTGTGAATCTACTAGCCCAAAGTCCTACATATCTGTCTGTTCAGTATTAGTCTCCATGTGCCTTGTCTACATCTAGCCTTTTTTGAGCCTGTTGCACCACTTGACTTACATTGAACCTATCTGCAGTGAACACCACTCTCCCTACACACATATTATTGGTTTTTAGTACTCATTTACAACATGTGTTGCCATCTGCATAGTATGCCCTACTGTCTCCAACATGATTCCATCCATGTATTGTGTGTATAGAGTCAAAGTATGTATATCATTGCTCTAAGTCAAGGCTTAAATTAATAACACAGCGCGATTGCCGGTATTTCACTCGCGCTATTGCGCTCACGCAGTGCCTTTTATCCCAAGCACAGCGCTATTCCAAAGCACCACGCGATCACCGCTATTATACTTGCGCTTGTACGCATGCGTAGTGCCTTCTTTCTTCAGCGCCGGTTACTACACCCGGCTCGGGGCCCGCGCATGCGCACTCCCTTATACGCGCCACGCGCATGCGCGGTTAACGCACACTATCGGGATGCCGAGCGCATGCGCGATTTAGCGCTGGCACCCGATGTCTGTAGCGCTCACGCAGCTAATTGACAACAGCTGCAACCAGTTGATAGGCGTATATAAACACGCACACACACAGCGTCGGTACCTCCGTTCCCACTTGGACGCCTGCAGCGAGGTACCGACGGATAGGTAGGTTCTCTGACCTTCCATTTACTACCTTATAGGCAGAACCCCTGGTTCTGGCCTTTTGCATGAGCTTGGATATTGGAGGATTGTGTTAGCAATCCTGTTTGCTAGAAACAGCCCACTCTGGTTTATCACTGGTTGCAGGATACCCTCCCACTTGGACTCCAACTGTGGCTGATTTATTCTATGCATAGTCTGTTTGTTTTCATATTAGGTTGAGTCTCTCTTTTAACTAATGGCTAGGTTTTTGTTAGGAATAATTAAGGAGTTGAGAACTACTTTTAGTGCGAGTCTCTTTGCTATTTTTCAAAGACACTTCTTCTATCTACTCTCTTTCCTAACTAGAGCGGGGCCTCCCCTCTTTCCCGAGTGGGTTCCGGGTGAGGTGAGGCGTACTCCCACACAATGCTGGGTAAGTCACTAAGTTCATACTAATCTAAGTGATTTTTTGACACTATTTTGAATATGGTAATATATTGTGCGGGGAGAGACAGTCTCCACCGCCCTGTCTGTGTGCCCAGTATATTGTGCTTGCATTCCTGAGACCTGTTTTGCACTACATGGTGTTTCACGCTTATGTCTCTTTAGGAGTTACATACAGTTCTGGACTTCCTGCAGCTTCCATCTGGGCTCAGAGGAACTGGTAGGATTTATCCATTGTACATTAGCGTGCACTACTGAATTTTTATTCTTTAATCTTTATTTTTGCAGTCGCAGTTTCTTTATTGGTCCTGAAGAAAGCTTTGACCAACAGTCAGTACAGCTGAAACATGTCGACCTTCACTTATTCTGCCCACACATAGTTATAATTTCAAACTATTTTGGCAGAATTTTAATCTTGACCCAAGCGCCATACTGATTAAACTAATTTTGGCCCTCGGAGTCAATTTTATTTTCACGTTTATCACCTTTACTTTTGCACTGCACTCCATTAGCATCACCAGTGAAGCCCATTGGTCTGTAATTACACCATGGTTAATCCACCCTACTCTGCACCATGACTAGGTGCACTCTCTGGAAATTGGATTGGTGACATCTCCCACATGACGACATTCCGCCACATGGGTGGGCTGATGGGAATTTTTCTAACATACCTGGGCCATCACTTCTAGTGCTTCTAATGGTTTCTGGTGACTAGCTCAGTTGCGGCACACTGACAGGTTTCTGACCAGGCCCCTCCTTTGTTTGTTATAGTTCTCTTGGGGCATGAGTGGTTCTGGTCATTAAATATAGCCCTAGTTGACCCTCCCCACTTGTTTTTTCTGTATTTAGTGCAACCTCCGTTGCGGGTCATTTCCTAATACTTAAATTCACTAGTCAGGGTATACCCCTTGATGGTGCTCACCTAGCATATGGTTGTTTAGGAGACTCCCTTTTTGTGATAATGGCTGACTTTGCAGGACTAGCTTTTGATGATGAGATGTTAAAAAATATTTTGGATGATAACCCTTCTCTTCTGGACTCACTACCCGAGACCTCTAGTGTAGCGAAGGATGACTGGCTTACACTGCTGAATCTGAAAAAATCTCACACACGCACCTCTATCCATGGAACCATCATGGCACAATATTTGAGAGGCAAATGTGCCCCTACGGGCCTTATTGTTACCAACACACCACGTCTTTTTCTGACTGACAAAGCCTTTCTACGAGACTGGTCCCTCATTGCGTGGCGCTGCACACGGGACTGGCTGATATTAATAATCAGCACAGCTAAGAGAGCAGCAGATGCCATTCTCGTAGAAATTCAGGTGCTTGAAGGTCAGATCAAAGCCTCGTGTAGCACATTGTTCAAGAAAAAGCTAGACGAAACAAATAAGGTAAACAAAGATTATAAAGACAACATCTTGATGAGTAAGATGGATAAGTTTAAAAAAGATTTAGATCGCTTTTCTATGGAGAAAATTTATCCGTACACTAGCGACAACTATGTAGCTCCCAGCTTTAATAGCAGAGGCAAACAGTATGGATCCAGTTATTCATCTTCTGGGTCTGACTCTTACTCTAGTGATTCAGAGACACCCAGTACATCTGGAGCTCCCCAGAGAGGGACAGGGTCTCAACAACGACCATTCAAGAGGGGTGGTCGACAGAGAGGTGCTATGTTTAACCAACACCCAGGTAATTTCCAACATCCGGGTCCTTGGTGGCCACCAGGCCCATGGGGCTTTCAGCCACATCCGCCACCTATGAATCCATACACTTCTTATCCTCAGTTCTTCCCCAACCAGCCTTTTTTAGGGCGTGGCCGGGGCCAGAACAGGGGAAGAAGAAAAGGACCACAGACTGTCCATTGGGAAACCGGACAGACGTTCCCGAACACTCGGAGCAGGAGAGCAGCTCAAGAGAACAACAGTCCAGAGACGACAGGAGTCTAGTTGTGAATCTAAGCTCCCGCACTCTTAATCCAGTTGAGCAGTCAGTCTTGGAGCGAGGTCTGGGCTTTGTGCCAACCAATGTCGGAGACCCATTTCTTCTAAGAACAGAACTGGAAAAGTTTTTCCGCAAAGTGCGTCTCCATTTCTTTTTTAAGGATAAGACTGATGATTCTCAGTTAAGTGAAGAGACTGTTAAGAACACAGGACTACGTCCTTCCTCCACTTTTACCCCTATGAATCATCAAGTCCCTTCCCTCGTCACCACCTTTGAACAGGCGGTCAGACACGATATCTCGCAGCTGCACACTACCGCACGGAGTACATTCCACAACTTCTCGAAACCTGAACAGTTGGCGGTGAGAAACCTTTCACTAGACCCGTCCATCATTATAAAACCGGCGGACAAAGGGGGAGCCACTGTTGTCATGGATCTAGATCAGTACCGTCAGGAGTGTCTCAGACAGCTGGACAATGATAAATTTTATCGTCGTCTCACCTCAGACCCCACTCAGGATTTACTTATTGAAATCAAAACCTTGGTGGACGAAGGGAACATGGAGGGATGGATTACACCTCAGGAAGCCAGATTCCTTGTAACCGAGAAACCTACCATTCCAGGCTTCTACTGTCTCCCTAAAATCCACAAAGCCACCAGACCACCACCAGGCCGTCCCATCATTTCTGGGATCGGTTCCATTTTGGAACCACTCTCCACCTTTGTAGACCATTTTTTGAGACCCTTAGTTAAGAAGATGCCCACGTATCTGGAGGATACAGCCGATGTCCTGAGACTATTACCAACCATTGAGTACAACGTGGAAACTGACCTTATGGTCAGTTTTGATGTAGAATCACTCTACACCTGCATCCCACAACAGGACACGTTGGATACAATCAGAGGCCTTCTGTCAATGGAAGATCTGGACAGCATTTCCCCAGTTAACTTTATTCTATCACTTGCAGAATTGGCCATGAAGCGAAACTATTTCAAGTTTGAAGAACAGTTGTTCTTACAGATCTCCGGGACCTCCATGGGGAGCATTTTTGCCCCCAGCCTGGCGAATCTTTATGTACACCAAATGGAACAGACTCAAATCCTCAACCATAGCAACCCATTTTTAAAACATCTGGTGCTATGGAAGAGGTATATAGATGACGTCCTGGTGGTGTGGCGAGGATCTATCCCTGAAGTACAAGCCTTCCACACTTGGCTGAATGGATGTAATCCACATCTGAAGTTCACACTGGAGTACAGTCACACTAGACTACCCTTCCTTGACCTGTCCATCTTCCCTGAGGATGGTAGTCTCCGGAGCGAGTTGTTTACTAAACCAATGGCAAGGAACTCACTTTTGTCATTCAATAGTTACCACCCACGCTCCCTGAGGGAGAATCTTCCGGTCGGACAGTTCCTCCGCGTCAGGAGGAACTGCTCATCCAGGGAACTCTTTAACAAGCACGCAACAACACTAGCCACCCACTTAGAGGAACGCTTTTACCCTAAACATCTTGTGAAAAAAGCTTGGAAGCGTGCCTCAAATAACAATCGCGAAGCATTGATCGAAAAACGCCCACCCAAACCACCAATGGAGCGCTTGACATTTGTGAGTACATTTAGCACAATGTCCAACCCTGTTCAGAAAATGGTTCGAAAACATTGGACAATTCTGAATAGCACCGGGGCCAATCTTCCATTACCACTGTTCTCATTCAAAAGGGCACCCAGCCTTCGAGACACTCTTGTCCACACAAGACCAAGGATTACCAAGACTGACTACTCAACCACCTTATGGAACCTTCCTCCAGTTTCTGGGCACTACCCCTGTGGGTCGTGCAGTGTCTGTCCTCAGACTGAAAAAACTACTACAGTAGATATAGGGACAGGCAGGACATGGTTGCTTAAGAAGCACACGAATTGTAATACCGACAATGCTATTTATATGATAACATGTCCCTGTTCCCTGAAGTATGTTGGCTACACCACCCGTAAGATCAAGTTAAGAATAGGGGAGCATAAAAGCACCATTAGGTGCCGCAAGCAGGCCACTAAACTAACAAATCACTTCCTGGAGAAAGGACACACTGTTGACGAGATGAAATGGGTCATCTTAGAAAGGCCATTCATTCCGTCACATATCAGTGATGTAGCTAAGTACCTTTTCAGGAAGGAGCAAAAATGGATTTTTCTTCTAAAAAGTCATAGGCAAGGTCTGAACGACGATATACCGTGGACATCCCTGTGAATCTACTAGCCCAAAGTCCTACATATCTGTCTGTTCAGTATTAGTCTCCATGTGCCTTGTCTACATCTAGCCTTTTTTGAGCCTGTTGCACCACTTGACTTACATTGAACCTATCTGCAGTGAACACCACTCTCCCTACACACATATTATTGGTTTTTAGTACTCATTTACAACATGTGTTGCCATCTGCATAGTATGCCCTACTGTCTCCAACATGATTCCATCCATGTATTGTGTGTATAGAGTCAAAGTATGTATATCATTGCTCTAAGTCAAGGCTTAAATTAATAACACAGCGCGATTGCCGGTATTTCACTCGCGCTATTGCGCTCACGCAGTGCCTTTTATCCCAAGCACAGCGCTATTCCAAAGCACCACGCGATCACCGCTATTATACTTGCGCTTGTACGCATGCGTAGTGCCTTCTTTCTTCAGCGCCGGTTACTACACCCGGCTCGGGGCCCGCGCATGCGCACTCCCTTATACGCGCCACGCGCATGCGCGGTTAACGCACACTATCGGGATGCCGAGCGCATGCGCGATTTAGCGCTGGCACCCGATGTCTGTAGCGCTCACGCAGCTAATTGACAACAGCTGCAACCAGTTGATAGGCGTATATAAACACGCACACACACAGCGTCGGTACCTCCGTTCCCACTTGGACGCCTGCAGCGAGGTACCGACGGATAGGTAGGTTCTCTGACCTTCCATTTACTACCTTATAGGCAGAACTCCTGGTTCTGGCCTTTTGCATGAGCTTGGATATTGGAGGATTGTGTTAGCAATCCTGTTTGCTAGAAACAGCCCACTCTGGTTTATCACTGGTTGCAGGATACCCTCCCACTTGGACTCCAACTGTGGCTGATTTATTCTATGCATAGTCTGTTTGTTTTCATATTAGGTTGAGTCTCTCTTTTAACTAATGGCTAGGTTTTTGTTAGGAATAATTAAGGAGTTGAGAACTACTTTTAGTGCGAGTCTCTTTGCTATTTTTCAAAGACACTTCTTCTATCTACTCTCTTTCCTAACTAGAGCGGGGCCTCCCCTCTTTCCCGAGTGGGTTCCGGGTGAGGTGAGGCGTACTCCCACACAATGCTGGGTAAGTCACTAAGTTCATACTAATCTAAGTGATTTTTTGACACTATTTTGAATATGGTAATATATTGTGCGGGGAGAGACAGTCTCCACCGCCCTGTCTGTGTGCCCAGTATATTGTGCTTGCATTCCTGAGACCTGTTTTGCACTACATGGTGTTTCACGCTTATGTCTCTTTAGGAGTTACATACAGTTCTGGACTTCCTGCAGCTTCCATCTGGGCTCAGAGGAACTGGTAGGATTTATCCATTGTACATTAGCGTGCACTACTGAATTTTTATTCTTTAATCTTTATTTTTGCAGTCGCAGTTTCTTTATTGGTCCTGAAGAAAGCTTTGACCAACAGTCAGTACAGCTGAAACATGTCGACCTTCACTTATTCTGCCCACACATAGTTATAATTTCAAACTATTTTGGCAGAATTTTAATCTTGACCCAAGCGCCATACTGATTAAACTAATTTTGGCCCTCGGAGTCAATTTTATTTTCACGTTTATCACCTTTACTTTTGCACTGCACTCCATTAGCATCACCAGTGAAGCCCATTGGTCTGTAATTACACCATGGTTAATCCACCCTACTCTGCACCATGACTAGGTGCACTCTCTGGGAATTGGATTGGTGACATCTCCCACATGACGACATTCCGCCACATGGGTGGGCTGATGGGAATTTTTCTAACATACCTGGGCCATCACTTCTAGTGCTTCTAATGGTTTCTGGTGACTAGCTCAGTTGCGGCACACTGACAGGTTTCTGACCAGGCCCCTCCTTTGTTTGTTATAGTTCTCTTGGGGCATGAGTGGTTCTGGTCATTAAATATAGCCCTAGTTGACCCTCCCCACTTGTTTTTTCTCTACCTATAGAGACTCCCACACTCTAAATATAGGTAAGGCATATACATCTTCTGGTAGCACAAGTTGTTCGCCCATATATCCCATACGATAATTTATTGAGCACGCTTTTCCTTTTTTCAGATATTGATAAACCTATGAGTTACCTCTCTACGTGGTTCTTGTCTATGACACTGCCCTTTGAGAATTAAGCAGAATCAATGGTTTTTATGTGTAAGTAATTCGACACTCATTATGCATCTTGACATATGCCATGTATTATAGACCTTGTTAGGCTTTTTTGACCTCTGCCCTTTGTACTCATTTGATATGTATGTCATACTATTAGACCATTTGAGCAGGACTCATTAGTAGTCGTCCTCAGTATCTTTCTAAGGCTTTCTCAGTACTCTACTTATTAGAATCTTTGTACATCCACTGAGGATTTGGGTTGTGTTATGTCACATGTCGAGCTCAAGTGTCAATATAAGTTTTTTAAGTATGTACATGACTTTTGTATACTGACTTGGTTTTTTCCATTTTTTAAAAAACTTTCTATGGTGACAGTGTATATACAATTTTTCTTTATTACATTTTTTAGGTCCCCTGTTTATGTGGGTGTTGACTGCCTGGAAGAGGTCCTGAGGAAGGTGGCCGTGTGCCGCCGAATCGCGGGTCTCATACTTACCTTTGAGACTCGTCAGTTGGCAGGGGGTTCCCTGCTGATTAGTACCCAGATTCCTTTTTCAGATGTAGTGTATGTGTATGCAATGATAGTATGAATGTGTTAGTATGTTGTGATTGGTTGTGTGTTATCAGGGGCATATGTATTGGTATAAATTGTTTTTTGTCACTTTATTCCTTCCCTTTTTTTGTATGAACCATGAAATGATTTATGAAATGTTAACACTGTGAATGTATGTTTCTTATGAATTCTAACTTAAATGAAAAATATATAAATTTGAATGCGATGCTAAAAATACAAAATTAAAAACTTCATATATTTTTTTAAGAAAATAAAAAACTTGTTGTGTATCTGTCGCCTTTAATATAAATAATGTGATGCATACTTGTTATGAATAATTGTGGCCAAAGTGGGAACTTTCTCTTTTGTTGACCTGTATCCCTCAAGGCCTGAACTTCAGTCCCACTGATTCTTCGATACTGCCTGTATTTTACCATGCTGGCAGGTCAGTGGGTCAAAGATTCAATTTCCTCTAGCCCCATGGAAACTAGAGTGGCTTAAGTAGAACCCCTTCAATCCAAGAGACAACTTCCACCCCCATTCCTATACTGGCAATGCCCTTGGTATAGCCCCTAGTAGGTGCCATTTGCTGCATGCAGAATCTTCCCTCTTGTGCCCTGGCTTTTTACAGTCTTAGCACACCCCAGCCTTTGTTGGGTCATAGTTTGTTCCCAGGTACTCCCTCCCATTTGATGGGGATGTGGCTTTGGGTTCCTCTTCTTGGGAATCTTTCATGGTCTCTTTAGGGCTGTCTGTATTTTTAAACTTGGCCTCATCTTTCCCCTGGAAGGTGGCCCATCCTCCTTTCTTGTGAACATTACCTTGAGAATTTTTGGTCACCCTGGTGTGCACCTACTCACCAGCCATCTTCCCCAGCTCTCTAGGGATAGCTTAGAGTCTACCAGATGCTGAGGTACTTTATCAGAATGTGCTCTTTTTCAACCAAACTGTAAAGCTCCTCTTAGGTATACACCCAGTCACCTTTAATCCATCTGTCCAGTGGCTTCACAAAGGTATCCACAAAGTCCACCCATGTCTGAGTTGACCACTTCAGTGTGTTCCTGAACTTTTATCAGGACCGGGCCCCAAGATTGTTTGATTCTGATTGCTGAAGTGCATCAAGGAAATTGAGGGAAGCATTAGGTATATAACAAACAAACCTTTGTTTAGTAAAGGCATGTAGAAGTCAGTAAAAAGCCAAACTAGCAAGATGTAAGGCTGAGCTGAGGAAGGAGGCCTGGAGCAAGCTCAGTGAGGCAAGCACCCTAAAGAATACCTCCAAGTATTGGAGCATCGTAAATAGCCCTTTTTTGGCAGTAGATGCTGCAAAAACCCTCAACGCTCACATTACAGAGGATGAATAAGTAAATCACGTTGAGAAAATGTTTAAGTGCCCTTTATCTGTGAGTACATACTGCAAGGTGGGAGAAGGGAAACTTGCCTTAATAGACACAGACAAGGAAGTAAGGAAGGGCATAGCTGTGTTGTCCAGAGATATGGCACCAGGACCTTACAGGATCCCTCCTGATTTCTATATCTCCATTCCGAAGCTGTGGGTCCCGGCTCTCACCCCAATTATTAATGTAGCTGTCAAAGCTGACACCGAGTACTTTTTTCCCGTTTAAAAAATAAAAGGCAACAGAGATAGCACCCATTGTTACAGGCCAATCTCTCTGCTGGATTCAGTGGTAAAGGTGGTTCAACGTATTTTATTCGACAGGTTGACCAGCTGGGCAGATGAAAATAATATCCTGCAGATGTTCAATATGGTTTCCGTTAGGGACGGTCAACAGAGAACCAATATATGAACCTGTTTATGATTCTTAACAAGTACAAAGTTGCCCGCCCTGGTACCATCCACCTGACCTTTGTGGACCTGTCTTTTGCATTTGATCAAGTTAACAGAAGCAAGCTTTGACAAACTTTGTCAGCCATTGGAGTGGATAGAGATATCATCCTCTTTTAACGAGATTTTCACTGGAACATGAAGGCAGAGGTGCATTATACCAAAGATCTTAAGGTCACTCAACAGTTTCTAATCCAGCGAGGAGTCTGGCAGGGTTGTATACTGGCCCCTTTTCTGTTTAACTTCTACAACAACAACCTGGAGAAGGTACTAGTGGAGTCCAAGGTGGACTACTCCCAAGTGGATAAGCATGGTCTGCTAATATTACTGTACGCTGACAATGCCATCCTCATGTCCCAAGACCGCGAGGAGGCTGCAAACGCTGCTCCACTCCTTTGTTCAATTC
Organism: Lissotriton vulgaris; assembly: GCF_964263255.1. Classification (NCBI taxonomy): domain Eukaryota; kingdom Metazoa; phylum Chordata; class Amphibia; order Caudata; family Salamandridae; genus Lissotriton; species Lissotriton vulgaris. Next base: position 496,240,310 of record NC_141697.1, on the reverse strand, counting down.
ATGGAAGATCAGGACCTGTTGGTCAACAACTCCAAATCATATGTGATGCAGGTGGGACCTCAGTGCAAAGAAGTATGTCACCTTTAAGGTTGAGTCTATTCCAGTCCCAAAGACAAGTGGTTTTTCGCTAACATGAACTGAGGGGCTTGAAAAAGCAGAAGCAAAGGGGATCTTTCATAGGCTAATGCTGCTATTTTTAACTTTGCCTCTTGATTGGGCAATATACCGATCAGGCCCTTTTGCAGATTTATAGGGCCAAGTGCATTGCTATGGTGGTGTATGGTAGTGAAATATGGGGTTATATTGCTTATGATGATCTACAAATAGCCGAAAACTACTTTTTGAGGCAACATTTAAAGGTTCCCCAGGGCACCTCTAATTTCGTAGTACACAAAGAGCTTGGCATGGCCCATCTTTCAGATCTGTTAGCCTTCCACACCCTTTTCACTATGGATTAAAATCTGGCTTGGCAATGGGACCGCATTAAATGAACAGATCTTAAAAGATTGAATGGCCCTTGACCATGCTCATCATATCCCTTGGCTCAACTGTATAAAGGAGTGTTTGACAATCCTCAGTAGAGCAGATTTATTCTCTAACACAGAATCAATTAGTATGCAGGACTTGGGCTGGGTAAAGGAGGCCTTTTGTAGACAGCAGCTATCAGATAGGGAAGATCGGGAGCTAAGGAAGCCCATAGTATGTAGATTTCCCATTTAGAAAACAACGCATTTCATAGAACCATATTTCTTAGGGCTTTCAAGCTCATTTGATTGTTTTTTAATGACTAGTTTCCCTTTTTACCTCTGTCATCTCTTTCTTGCACATCCACACAGGTGGAATAAGGGTCAGATCCTGTTGCACTGTAGCTGAGACAGTAAATCTCCACAGGATATGCTCAACATTTTATTGTTTTGTAGTTATTATGAGCGCCAGAGGTAGATCTATATCATCCTTATCTTAAAAAAGGCAAATTTTAGCCAGGTGCGTCCTGCTTTTACCTTTTTATTAATGCTTTCAGGTAACACTGTATTTTATGTTCCAGTGGTGGCTGGTGAACTTGAAAGTGGTGTGGCATAAAATTCTTGTCGTACTTTACCGCGGTGAACGAGCATAGCGAACAAGCTCGAACAAACTACAGGGGAAGGGGGTCGGCGGGTGTTCTCCCCCCTGAGACAATTTTGAAAAAAGAGTGGCCAAATGGTGCATTTTCAAGTAAATTTGAGAAAGCACCTCTCTCACCAGTCTATATTGTCCATTTGTCTATCCTTCCATACTCTCTCAGTTGCCCGTTTCTAGTCTGTCTTTCCATCATAGGTCTCTTTCTCTCATCTGTCGCCCACGCTCACTCTGAGCTGTCTCTCACCGGCCTGCAATTTTAATACACCTATCTCACTGGCTGACATTAGTTTTCACCATCTTACTTGTTTTCTACTTGTATTTTCCTGTCTTCTTCCTGCAAGTCTCTTTTGCTACCCCCTCATCTCTGGTATGCATATCTCTATGACAACTGTCTTCTATCTCTCCCAACTCAGTTTTCTCTTTCTCTCTCATACACATGCGCGCACGCACCTTCTCAAATTTCTTTGTGGTGCACTCTTTCTCTCTTCCATTCTTTCAGCTTTCCCAGGTGCTCTCTTTCTCGTGCCTCTTCTAAGCCTGTAAACCGGAATTACAAATGCTGATTGCAAAAGCCTTCTCCACAGCCATAAAGTGCCCCCAATAGTAAATGTTTATTTATGAGGGTATGAAACAAACAAATTAGTGCAAATACAGCACCTGCAAATAAGTATGGGCCAAAAATCCGTTCAGCTCGCGGAATTTACGGATTTTCGGCACTTACTGATTAGCCAGTAGAAAGTACTCCAGTTGAGTAGAGGTATGGCACAACACAGTGGCATCTTCGTGGATAAATATGCAGGCAGGATTTATTCTGACACGATACTCCTGTCACGAAAATTAACCCTCAACAGGAAGCACTTACAGATATAAATAAAGCAGGTGTCCGAGTTGAAGCTCAAATTCAGTAATGCATTATAACCAGCCCAAAAAACTAGTGAGCACGGTTGAAGCTATGCAGGTGTGCTTTCTCCCCAGATCTACCGTCTACAATTAGATGTAATCCTTGATGTAGGTTTATGCATCCACGAGTTTCTCGAGCGCAAACCCGGGGTTCTTCCTGTGACCAGGAGACTGCTTTCTCCTCTTCTGCTGCTCTGATCGGCCTCTGACGCTTTATAAACAAGAGACATGTGAACTCATATAGAAGCCCTGCCCGTTTGGCCCCGCATCACACACACTAGGGTATGCAACATCTTCCTGCCCTTTCCCCCACTGTGATGGACAGCTCACTCGAGGAACCTCCGCGCCTATCGGCGCGGTGGAAAAGGTACAGGTTATCTCATTACAGCGTATTTGACATTCACATGATATTGAAGTAGCCAGTAGGTGGCACTATGAGACTCTTATATAAATAAATAATAATTCGAACTGGAAAGCAGATGTCAGAAGTGGAAGTGAGCCGGGGGTGATTGATTGCTGTCTCATAATCAGAATTAAGTCATTTTCAAGATTCTTCTTTCTTAAAATACCGCAATAGGAAGGCTATACCACCCTCAATTGTTACCAATTGAAATGCTAAAACTAGGTAAAAGAGTTGTACAACAGTTCAAATATAGGTTGAAAAACAAATAAAAAGCACAGTTAAACCTAGCAAGGCACTTTCCAAACAAAGAGAAACAGCAACCGATGATCCAATTTACAGAAGTTTCTCTTCGTTGCAACCATGCAGCTTCCTGACTTTTGGATGGTGTTGAATGAGAAGAGCGTGCTTGTGATAAAATGCTAGTAATTTTCATTTTACGATCGTTAGGCCATAAATTGTCAGCACGAGCTTGTGGAATCACCAAGTAAATGGAACCGAATATACAGCCACACGTGGTCACTGGAGACAACTCTTCCGGCCCTTTACGCAGCTGTAGTGTAGGAAAAGCACTATAGATTTACCCAATTTGTGGAAATCCGTGAGTTTGCGAATTTGTTTGCGAACTCGCAGATTTTTTAGCGATTTCACAAGATTTCGCGGACCGCAAATCCGCAAAATCCGCCAATACTTACCTGCAAAAGACGACTCTATCAGGTCAAGCGCTGAGATGGGCGAACATGAAGACAATCTTTACCACAAATAGCAGAGTTCCAGGGAGTACCTCACAACCCTTCATTTGTGGACACGGCAGACACTAGCAAACTAACGGAACCACACCTTGCTGAGAAAAGTCCGGCAATCCATTATACCACTAAAGTGTGCACTGTCCAAGGCCCAGGCACAAGTAGGTAGTATCTTTTTTCACATCAGAAACATGCAAAAAGGCAGAACAACAATCTGAGTGTACAACTATCACCTAAGTTAGTCTGCAGGTTTTGCGGTTCTTGGCTCCTCTCATAACAACAACTATCAAGGAACCTTCCCTGAAACGAAACCCAGAGAAGTGACAATCACCCCTGCAACACAAATATGGAGACATCAGTCATAGGGAATAAACACCCCAACAGTTTAGTGGAGGATGACTTATTCTGGACCGTGTAGCACCTTTGGACACGGGTATCAGGTGAAGCCCCTTTAAAAAGGACAAGGTCGTATGTGCTCAGAATCAGAGGATACATTTGGACCACCAAGAGGGGGAACTGTAAAGGTTTCGGGGGCAAAAATGGGCTCAGTGAGCAGCAAACATGCAGAGAGAAGCTCAAAGAGGGGACCTAAAGACGGACTCAGGGTGGGGTTCGCATTCAGGCCTTGTGCCCTCCTCACAGCACTTGCAGCATCAATGGATGCACCAATGGAAGCCGAGGGCTCGTCCCGCAGTGTAGCGCCTGTGGGCTCCTTGCCCCACCCTGTGCCAAAATCATAAGTGAGAGCAGGACAGTAAACAAACCGTCATTCCGCACTCCTCTTTCTCCAGGCAAAAGCACAAACGTAACATGCTGCACAAGCCTCATCTGCACAAGCCAACCTAGCTCTATTATGTGAGTGAGGGGTGGGGGGAATGGAAATAGGACCTTGCACGTCATCAGTTCAGAGAGATTGGGGTTTGGTGGGTGGGCATCTCGGGCTGTGCTCCATGGTCTCCAAGTAAAGAGGAAAGAAAAGGTTAAAGTGGATTGCGTCCATAAAGGCAGATGTATGATCGGCAGCAGACACCATATCTTAATACAACACCAAGAGAGGAAAACTGCTACCTTCCAAATCAGAACACATCTTCCTGCTGCCCCAAAGAAGTTACAGTTTGCCATTGCACAGATGAAAATCTATAAGTCATGAACTTCAGCTACAATCATCCAATGGCTGATGAATGTGGATTGATCTAACGGTGAATGGTGACTCTGACAGGGGGCCAGTGGCGGATGGCATACTCACGGGAGGGAGGGAGGGGGGATAAAACAAATAAAATAAAACGTACCTTACTGCCAGGGGTGCCAGGTACCGTACCGCCTCCGCTACTGGCCGGTCACGCTGTACTGGTGCAGCGGCAGCCGGGTCTGCGTTTATCTGCTGCAGGAACAGGAAGCAGCCAGCAGGCAGCTTCCCTCCCCTACCCAAGCCACTCACAATGCTGCAATGGCAGCATTGTGATTGGTGAGGCGAGGCAGAGAGTGCTCCAGCCGGGCCATTTTCTCTATGTAGGCTGAATGCAGCAGCCTACATAGAGATAAAGGAGGAGTGCGCATGACTGCTTTGTTCGGCCCTGGGGCCGGCCAAACAGTCAGTACCCACAACAGTGGGTAAGCCACTCCTCCCCACTCTCAAGTAGGACCACCCGCCCACCCCAAACCAGGCACAGAGGCACTTCTGCTTTCCTGGAATGCAAGAAGGCAGAAAAATAAATGTTAGTTTTTACTGTTTATGTTTCTGCCTTCTTGCACCCCGAGAAAGCAGTGGGGTGACACCTCCATGCCATAATGGGTGAGCCGCCACTGTTATGTTCTTAGCCTTTTAAAGTCTGCTGTTAGGCTTAGATCCAGTTGTCATTAATGGTTGAAGGTGTGTCATGGAGGGATTTGATGTGATGCTGGTACCCCTTTTTATTTTGTATTCAGTTTTTACGCATCTTTTTAAATTCTTTTTAAATATTAAGTATATTTGTCAAAGCTGTATTACATCTGGCAGACATTTTATAGATATGTAATTTTTGTATATATTTTTTTAATTTGACATATGTTTTTTTGCAAAAGCCGAATAAAGTTGTGTTGTTGTTGTGTACTCTAGCACCAATTTCTTAACATTGCAAAAATGATCCCTCCCTTATCAGCACAATTGAATGTTAGAGTAATTTAAAGTTCCCTTTTTGTGAGCACAGACAGTGCATCGAAGCAATACACTGCCTCCTAATCTAGAGTATTAAACAGTATATGTCCTGTCTAATCTTCTTCCATTCTTTGATGCGAAATAAAAGAACCATCATGCTATCTGAACTATAATAGAGCAAAGTAGTTAATTACATTTAAAAAAAACTTTATCATTAGATAAACCAAGATTTTATGCACATACTTGTCTTTTTCTGTACTTTCCTGGCAACTTTGAAGTTTACCCTGTAAATAGTCTTCATGCTTCTTAAACAGCATACATGTGGGCTTCCATCTAAGGAGCAAATTAAAAAATCTGTTTCAACAAACACAAGCTTTTTCACGGTAAGCAAATATAAATGAATGACAATTATGATAACTACATTCCAATAATCAGCTTATGGATACTAGTCAAATCTTTTAGTAAAAAATTTCATCTTTCATCAAAAGGTGTTTAATAATAATATGTTATTTACATATCAATCTTATCAAATGCACTTTACTTGGAACTCTAATTTACAATTATTTAAATTATTACTCATGCTATTGACCTCTGAATGATGAAGAGCTCAGTTGACCTGCTTACATTCTAACCTGAAGATCACGCAGAGGTGTCAACATTTTCTTAAGTTTGCATTCATACACTAGGGGTGTACAAAGTTGTAAATATTTTCCCATTAACTGTCAGAAAGCTTATGTAAAGTTTTCACAACTTTGGAAAGTTTAATAAAAAAACATGCTTAAGCATCTGCTAAATGTAGGCTTAGAGGAGTAAAACATCACCAGTGATGTTATCTTTTATGTTATTTGTATTTGTGGATCTTTTCTATGACATCATGTGGGAAGTTGTAAGTAATGTATTTTATGGATGTAATAGTAGTGTAGTTCGCCATCACTGCCAAATGTCATTATGATTCGGTTTAGCATTATAACCTTCCTGTCACTGAAAACTTGCTAATGTGTGAAGTCTGGTCTTAGAAGGGAACTATAATTTCCCTTAATAGAAAATTATGTGTTGGAGTTTTTGTTAGGATATAGTTGATCTAGTGTTTAAAATGTGCTTTCATCCATGAACACTTTGCTGGTTGGACACGGTCTGTGTTTTTTAAATTTTCTCAAAACATTATAACATATTTACCACCACACATGTAGAACTAATTGTAGCAATTCAATCTTGTGATTCATTTTTACTTAAAATCTATTTAGGGGTATCTCGGTGGCGGCCGAACATGGCGGCAGCATAGAGGACTAGCTCCGGCAGGGAAGCGGCCTCTCCATTTATCCGTACGATAATCCGTGGCTAATTCTTACCTCAGACGGCGGCACCGAACGCCCGAGACCGGGCGGAACTGGCGGCAAGCACCCGGACAGAAATCGAGGATTGGATGACGGAGTTATCGTCGAGTGCTGATCCGACGGAAGTATAGGCCCACCTCCGGGAACTCTAGTGGCGACTGAGGCCGACCGGAAGTGCAGCCTGTTCAGCTACCGCAGACAGGAAGTGGTCGGTGCTGGAGGACCACCCTGAGTGACGGCCGGCGGGCGAGTTCCCTGCCCAGGGACAGACTGTTTGCCATAACCGACGGAGGTTAATAGGTGGGGTGCCCGAGGATTGTCAAGACAACCACCAGAATACTGTCCTGCCATCTGCCCTGTGAGGATCATCGGGGTGTCTCCCTCATTGCAACGAAAGCCCCTCTTCGCATTAAACTGAGGACCGCGCTGTGACGGTGGTTTCTTCTGGTACCCCATTGTGCCGGCGAACTGTATTTTCTCCGTGACCGAACAATGGCCGGGAAAGGTGTGAAAGGCGGTACAACCCAGACTTGTATCGACCGATTCACGAACGACAGGACCGCTTCCCCTCCGGCGGATGGGAAGCATTCCTCCGTAAAACCAGGTGAGCCTGCGGGGACGAAGGAGGCGACGTTGGATGATGTTATGAAGGCTCTCTCGCAGGTCCAAACGACGGTGGGCTCCATCTCGACCGAAATCACCCTTATCCAAACGGATTTCCACAAGATGGCCGAAAAAGTAGGCTCACTGGAGCTTGTCACGAAATCGCTAGTAGAGGATGTTTCGGAACTGCAGACGGCCATGGAAGCGGTCATGGCGGAAAACAAGCTCCTGAAGGATAAGCTTGACGACCAGGAGGGCCGTTCCAGGCGGAACAATGTACGCATTCTCGGCGTTCCGGAGTCTGACGGCACGAGAGCGATGGATTTGTATGTGGAGGACCTCATTAAAACCCACCTTCAACCTAAAGGCCTGTCGGCCTTCTTTTCAGTTGAGCGGGCACACAGAGTTCCAGGGGGTCAACCTAAGCCAGGGGCATCGCCGAGGCCGATCCTAGCAAGACTGTTTAACTACCGCGACCGGGATGTCATCCTTCAGGCGGCACGAGTCTCACCACCGGTGAAAATCCTCAACTCAACGGTGGCGTTCTTCCCGGATTATACGGCGGAGGTGGCCAGGTGGCGGAAGACCTTCCTGGATGTCAAAAAGGAACTTAGGAAGCGAGAACTCCCTTACTCCATGATTTTCCCGGCCAGGCTCCGGGTGGTGGCGGAGAACAGGACCTAGTTTTTCGACGACCCTGGAACTGCACGAGACTGGCTGGACGGCTGGCGTCCTGCCTCCCACTCTCGCCGCCCTGGACGGACTAAAAATGGCTCACATCAACCTGACCGAAACGATGCTGGGGACGCCGGTACGAACAGTGGCAGAAGCTCGCCAGTAAGAGACAATGATGACCTAAATCAAGAGGTGGACGCATGAACACTCGGTGTGTACGAGACATTGATGTTTGGGACTGCGGCTGGAAACGCCAAGGACACTGGGCCGAGGGCCTCCGTGGAGGGTATGAGGGGTCGCTAATTCCGGAGTTCTCCTCACCCCCAACGAGCAAGTAACTGTGTGTTTTCTTTGGGATGGGTTTAAGCACTCTGCTAAATTGGGGTGGCGGGCAGTTTGGAGTCCGTGTAGCAGGGAAGCAGGGTGGGTGGGGGTATTGGAAACGGGGGGGACCCTGTTGGTTTGCTTGTTTGAATTGTTTGGCTCTATTCATCATTTTAAAATTGCTAATAGTCACGCATGACCGTATTCCTTTCACCGGGTGTGCCACCTCTGATCCTCTAGCACTACGAAGGCACCGACGTGCGAATAGTTGCACAGGGCTGGGTAACTCTTCGGTCACTATGGCTCTGTCCTACCCCATGGAACACCAACTTGCACACGCGTTTACACAATGGCGAACCTCTCACGACCTAATAACGTAACACCTGACACTGGGATGGGGTCTGTGCCACTGTTGCAGATAATGTCGTGGAATGTTCGGGGGTTGGGGGATAAAGTGAAGAGGGGACTGGTCTTGCAATGTATTAGGCGACTGAACTGTGAAACTCACTTGGTGGGGGCGGCCACCAATGCTCTGGATAGGAGAGGGTACCGCATGGTAGTACATTCGGACTTCACTTCAGGGTCCCGGGGGACGGGTGTTTGGGTAAAAAAAACATTGCGTTTAATACATCACTCCACAAAAACAGACAAACATGGCCGCTTCGCGGCAGTGTGTGGGCAATGGGAAGGTGTGCCCATTAATGTGGTGTCTGCGTACATCCCACCAGCGCTACATTCATCGGCATTTCCGGACCTGGGCAAATTTCTTTTGGAACTTCCGAAGGGGACCTGCTGGTGGGCGGTGACTTCAATGCACTGGCCGATACTGAAATGGATAGATTCCCGGTTCGCTCCCTCCCCGCTGGCCCAACAAAATTCAGGGACTTCTTGGAGGCACAGGGTCTGGTTGATATTTGGAGACAGCTCCACCCTACTGATCGCCACTATTCCTACTATTCATCCACTCATGACTGCCTGTCTCGCATTGACTATTTTCTCACACTGGGGGTGGCAGACTCACATTTGCTGACGTACAGATTACGCCCCGGGGTATATCAGACCATTCCCCCTTGGCCGCTACACTGTCCTGCACAACCATGGCTCGCAAACGGCTTTATCCCATTTACCCCGGTTATCTTAAAATCCCTCCAGTTCGAAAATCCCTTAAAACCACCACCAAGCATTACTTCCAGGAGAATTCCGGCTCGGTGTCCTCCCTGACGGTACTATGGGAGGCGTATAAGACAGTGTTGAGGGGCCAGGCGATCGCGGCTATAACCAATCATAAACGTAAGCAAAAACAGGAACTGGTAGAGCTGGAACTGCAGTTAGAACAGGCTAACGTAGCTCATATGAATGTGCCGTCGGATGACACTCGACACGCACTGTCTCTCTGCCAGCAAAGGCACGTCGTCTTTCTCCGTCGATGGGTGTTAGAACATATAGAGTCTACTGCGAGCAGGGTTTATGATGTGGGCAACAAGGCCAACAAATTTCTGGCCTGGTTGGACAAGAAACGGGACGGTGGCAGGCACATTTTACAGTTGCGGGACCGAGAAGGGACGTGTCACACACACCCTCCTAAAATTGTTGACCTCTTAGCAGACCACTTCCAAGGGGTGTATGCTCCAGAGGTGGTGGTCACGGCGGAGGCGGCGGAGCTAGCTCTCCAGGATGTGGAAGTAGAGACGCTATCGCCGGAGGCGATGACTGAGCTGGAAGCGGACCTCACGGTGGAGGAGCTCCGTATGGCGATTGGGATACCAATCGAATGGTTTCAAACGATGTCGGATGCACTGGGCCCACCACTGTTGGCCATGTTTGAGAATTGCCGTGAGACCGGAACACTACCTTTAGACCAGCGCTTGGCGACGATAGTAGCTATACCAAAACCTGACAGACCTCCTGAGGACTGTACGTCTTATCGCCCGATCTTGCTCATTAACGCAGAGGCGAAGATCTTGGCGAAATTGATTGCTAATAGGCTGACTCCGCATCTTTCCCAATTGATCCACCCAGACCAATCCGGCTTTATGCCGCACAGGAGTACGGCACTAAATCTCCGTAGAGTGCACGGCGCACTGGCTCGAGCACATTCACTGAAAGAACCGGCGGCCATTTTGTCGTTAGACGCCAGAATGGCTTTTGATATGGTAGAGCGGCAATACCTGTTTGCAGTTCTGACCCGGATGGGCTTCGGACCGAAATTTCTATTGTGGGTTCGACTACTCTACACAGACCCAGTAGCCCACGTGGCGGCCAATGGCCACATCTCACGAGCGATTCCTCTGGCGCGTGGGACTCGTCAGGGCTGCCCCCTATCCCCGTTATTCTGCGCGCTGGTCCTTGAACCTCTCGCGATTGTTATTAGAAAGACACCACTACTGAAAGGTATTAAATGGACGGAGGCCTGGGAAGACAGAGTATCATTGTATGCCGATGATATGTTGGTCTACTTATCTGCCCCCGAATCGAGCGTTCCGATATTACTGGCACTTTGCGATAAACATGGCTCAGCCTCCGGCTATACTATTAATTGGACAAAATCGGTCCTTTATGTCCCGAAGGGCCCTATGCCAACCCTTCCGAACACTGTCCTCTAGTGTTGACCGATGTCTCCTTTAAATACTTGGGCATACATGTCACCAACGACACGGCCGTGTTCTACGACCGGAACTTGGCACCCCCCCTCCTCTGTCTGAAGGCAGATGCACGACATTGGTCGTCCCTGCCACTCACGCTCTTGGGACGTGCTGCCCTGTTTAAAATGATGGCACTTCCACGCCTCCTGTACGTTCTGGAAAATACCCCAGATGTAATTCCGCCCTCCTATTTCCATAAATTCACCGCAGTTGTCACTACCCTGCTATGGGGTGAGCGTCCTCCGAGAATTGCTCACCTCAAACTCAACCGTGGTTGGTACGATGGGGGAATAGTGCTACCAAATGTGCAGCTTTACTACTGGGCATCTCAACTCAAGGTACTCAACCAATGGCTCCACGCACCACACGATGACCTGGCGTATCTGGCTGATAGGGCCCAACTAGGAACGCAAAGTTTGTTAGCCCCCTTATATAACCCGAGACTCCTCAAAGGACAGATTGGCGCTACTAAACATACAGTTACCTTATGGTACAAGGCACTTACTAGGCTGAAATGGAAGGGGGTCATCACGAAACTTACCCCGCTTTGGGACACCAAAAAACTGGGCTGCCTCAGGTCCAGTAAGGGATTCACCCAGTGGGATAATATAGGCATTTCAACGGTGGGGGATCTTTGGTCGTCCTCAGGGGTGATTCCCTTTGCGCAACTACAACAGCAGTATGCCTTAGGCCCCACCGAAACATACAGATATATCCAAATCAGGCATGCTCTGCTGGCGGTGTTGGAACCAGGGACCACAGTCCCGGAGTCCTCACCCCTGGAAGACCAGCTTCTTACGGACTTTTTACAGACACGGGCCACCTCACTCACATATCGCAAACTGCTAAATAATCTCCCAGACCCCCTGCAGAAACTGCGAGAAAAGTGGGAGGATGAGTTAGGAGCTATGGATGAGACGGAATGGAATGCTGCTATGGCGTCTCCAAGGGAGGCAGGGGTATCGGCTAGGTTCAGGCTCATACAGTTAAAAGTACTGCACAGAGTATATTACACGAGGACCACCCTACATAGAATACATAGGGCTGATTCCCCTCACTGTCTCAGGGGCTGCGGGGAGGACGGCACGTTATTACATACGCTGTGGGATTGCCCTCTCATTGTCAGATATTGGCAACAGGTCATGCGCACAATCTCACAGACCCTTGATACCTCCCTCACGCCGGAGCCGCGCCTCTGTCTCTTGAATATATGGGAGGGCACTGACCTTAACCTTAGACAACAGCAGTGGGTCACAATTGGTACAATGGTGGCTAAGCGCGATGTGGCGCAAAGATGGGGGGTGGCGGAAGTACCTACTTTGGCGTTGTGGTGCAAGACCATGGACAAATTGATGCTAACTGAAAGAACTGTATATAAACTAAGAGCAAACCCAAAGAAATGGAACAGGGTGTGGGAGGCGTGGAATAGATACAGAGGGGACCTGTGTGAACTGCTGCAGGAGGATGATGACGAAGATTCGGACGATGAGGAGGAAATGATAGATTGACTTGTAGGATGCTCAGGGGTGGGATCGGAACTGTAACCTTGTTGATGGGGATTTCATTTCACATTGTGCTTGGGGGGGAGGGGTATGTACCTGGGTGTTGGGGATCGGCATACTTTACTGATAGCCTTTCTTCGTGTTACTTTGTGACTATTTAATACAAATGAGCCAGTAAGTTTGGTTTGGTTTCTCTTTTACAAAAAGGTAAAAAAATGGACTTGAAAAGTAAGATTTCATGGCTCCGAACAATATATCCTGATGGCCTACCGTACCATCCTCAACATTCGCTGCCGGACCGGAGGGTTGTCGGCTGAATAGCTGTGTAGAAGTACAAAATGTTACCTTGCCTTACGACATGCTTGCTGCCTAAATGTACTGCTGATACTTGGATGATAACTGTCAATAAAAGTCTTACACCAAAAAAAAAAAAAAAAAATCTATTTAGGTATTTTCTTCTATGCATGAGAGTGAATATTCTTAAGGGAGTAGTTTAAACAGTAACAACAGCTGCTTGTATCCCCTATAGCTGCCTTGCTACTCCTGACAATCTGCGCAAAGCCTTCAAGAATAAATCTTATGTGCATTTTTACATTTTGGGGATGGTTTTGTGTAGATGTATCAAACATGAGCAATGTTATTAGCAATAAAAACAGCCAGACCACTGATTGGGTGTTATGTGATTTGAATAAAAGGATGTATCAGATCTAGGTCAGTCAGTGGACCTCTTCGCATTACTCAAAGATAAAGGGAACATACTGACCCAAACGCACTAACGCACTAGCAAAAACACAATGGGTTTGGGGTGCCAGATTGTTCTATATATAATGGATACGTTATAATAGTATTCCGTCACCTTCCCTTTTTAATATTAAAGAATGCATCTAAGGATTGATATATTGATGACTCCTAATGTGCCCATCATAAGGCGCAATGAGGCACAATATTGTTTAAAAATAAAACTACAGTGAATTTCCTGAGTACAAGAATGGAACACTGTTGGGCTGTGTAAAAAATAAAATCCCAATGGGTAGGTAACTCGTCGATTGTCCACAGGCACTCAATGGATCTCGAAATTTTATTCACTCCATTCACTCACCAGAAATGTACTTTAACCTCTTACTAAGTGTACCTAAAAGACTACTGAACTCGATGATTATGACATTTATTTTATTACAAATTCGTTTAAAATCTTACATTAAAAGCTAAAATGTAGTAGTACAATTTTAATAAAAAAACATTATACACAATTCATAATCACAAATTAATACACAAGCATGAATTAGACATATATAAAAAAAAATAGAGTATTGCACCAGACCTAAACACTTGGTCTTGGATAACTACACATCCCCTATTCACCTTTATAGTACAATACTTGGCAACATTGAAATATTTTTTGCAGTACAAGTTATGTAAGACCAGGGGGTTGTGTATAAATTAGTGTGCGTCGTCGCGTTTCGATGGGTTTTCAGATTATTCCATCTTTATCAAGACCAAAGGATCACTCTCATTAGGCAGGATACAATTGTTAATAGCTATGATGGAGTGGTGTGACTCACTGGTTAGAGGCGGCAGACCCGGAAGCAGAGAACGGCCTGGGACCAGGGTTCAATTCCCGACGCGGCAGGGTCATGGACCAGGGTCAGCGGACTCGATAATTCTCGCCTCGGTGCATACTCTAACCAGGGATCACACTCGGCAACTCTGGGCATTAGCTTGCCTCATCTCTACAACGGCCTCCCACATTCGCCGGGGATGCCTGGTTTCACCTTGAAGATACCCAGTAGGGACCATCTCACAGGGATAGCCAGGACGGGTTCCCCAGCGGTCTACAGCGCCACGACCCCTCAGGGCAGCAGTGCGCTTTACAAGACACATACATTTACATACACGTATTAGACATATCATAGAGTTCAGGAAGGGTCTAATTTCTTAACAAAAGGGGAGATAGTATACGGGGAACATTTCCTACACATAGCTCTACCTGTTTAGCTAGCATGAAACAAATTTTACTCTTATCCTAACTTCTTGGATTAAAACATTATACTCATTGACAGCTGACACCAGGATCAAGTTGACATCTTAATCTGTATTGGTTTCATCTAGTGGAATAACGCACTTAATCTAGTACATCCTGGTTCACATACCCTTACTCACATGCAGTCATCCATGTTATAAAAACGGATAGTATAGAAGACTATCCATATCATTCACATCACGGGGGACACTATGTTCCTTTGTTATATATTATTTTTATACATATATATATGGGTCAACTCACCTTCTATTTATCAGGTTTAGCTGTTATGTTGACACCCCAGCTTCTATTGCCCAATTTTGTCCAAATTTTGGCCTGAATGGATATTCAATAGCCTGATTGTAAGGGGAGCTAAGGGGATAATATCAAGGAGTCAATCAAAACAAATTCTCCTATTTATAGAGGTATTACATTTTCTTGTTTACATGAGTCTCACCTTTATAAGTTGTCAGAGAATATAGGCTCCACTGCTATTTTCATCTATCCACGGGTTAATTGTTTTCGTGATTCGCCCTGTAGTGGTAAATAGTATAAAGCTTATTTTTAATACTGATGTCAATATGTCTCACATCTAGATCACTCTCCACATGTTTGTAGTGCATCTATATTGGCTCATAAATACCTCTAGATGCGCGCGAGGGGCCTCCTTCTATCGGGTACCGTCTGGTTCTCCTTTTGAATATTGGGAATGGACTGGAACTGGTGGGTTCACAAATTATTTTCAATGTGCTCAGTGTCTATTGGGGGGCAAGCAACCAGATAATATTGGTTATTAATGGCTTTTCCTACTCCCTATTGTTCTATCCCTTACATAATATTTATTTAAAGGGAGGTTACTGATATCATAAGGGGACAGGGGACATGGCGCCATGGGATAATTGTGACGTTATTTATATGGAGAACGGTAGTTCTTTTGGTCTTCGTAGGCTTTACTGTGGATTGTTTATCTACTACCACAAATATCAAACGGGCTAACGAGGTACCGGCATTCAGGCATGTTTCCTAGTCTTGTTTACCCGGTGCCGAATATGTTATATTAACACGACAGGACCACTTGGGATAGCAGATCGTCTAAATCGGCATAAGGGACCCTTGGTACTAACTGCTGATAGACTACACTTAAAGGGGCAATATAGCTTTAGTATATTCACCCATTATTCATTAAATGCTCGAATTCCGCCCGCCCTTTTAAAAAAATTCATATAGGCGTATTTGTAGATACCGCCCAACAGTGGTAATCCATTATCGCAGCCCTTACCTGTGATAGACATCTGATTTCCACATATAATCCGGTTCCTTCTCGGGGTAAAAGTGCTATTTTTGGTTTGCTCAATATATACTGGTGGAAGCACCTGATCTAAATTAGTTTGCTTACTCATGGGTCTCTGATTTCGTGGTAGGCGTTGGGACTACCAGAAACCGGTCCTCGGAAGCTTGTTTCCGGTCCAGGGAAGACATGGCTTGGCAGTTCGGGCTGGACTGTTCCCATGAGGTACAGGGTCAGACTGATTTACATATAGGCATGTCTGAACAGGGGTGGCAGAGTGGGCTAAAGAACGGTGATGGATTAAACCCAGATCTTTTGACTGGGTGTGAGTGTTTGATTGATTCAGATGCTCCGTCTATCACCACCCCCCTTTTGTACCATCTGAAGGAGCATGCCAAGCAAGGCAGGGCTAGTGAGTATCTGGGGAGCGTGACTTTGGCTTGGAGTGGATGCATGTGTACAGAGCCTGTGGCAGCGGTGAGCCATGCAATGTGCGTGTGTTGCTGTGCTGTGTTGTGTCATGTGAGTGGCTGCTGTGATGTGCGCTTATCTGGCCTTACTGTGCAGATACTCCCTGCTTTACTTTCCCAGTGCCAGATGTGTTGGGCTCCATGTGGCCATTCAGCGTTGGGATGGTGTGGATGATCTATTATGGGGTCAACAGCAGTATCCACTTGCTGAGTGTGAATTCATGTATGCCGACTTTGCCTGCACCAGGATCGTTGGTGCTCCAACATCTGCAAATAATGTGCCCCAGATTACCACATGGCGCTTGCTATGGCCTATGTGGCATTGGGGACTGTGATGTCCTAATAGGTGTGTGTGTTGTCCCCTCCTGTTCCCTGAAGGTCTGTTAGTGGTAACAAGTGTTGTACCCTCATCATGTCCCAAGGTGTGGGTAGGCCAAGTTGTGTGTGTGGTACACTTCATGAACGGGCAGAGTCTAGTGCTGTGTGGCATCAACATGGCTCACTCATGGCAGATATTCAGCGTTGCAGGCACTGTTGTGGTCTATGTTGTTTGTTGCTTCACAGTGATAGCAGGGGGTGGTGGTTACCATGTAGATTTGGGCCTCTCCTCTAGTGCATTGTCTTGAATTCGTGTGACCAGATGATGACACTTACACAACCCTGTATCTCTCTCTCCTGCAGATTCG
The DNA here is from genome assembly GCF_964263255.1 of Lissotriton vulgaris. Lineage (NCBI taxonomy): Eukaryota > Metazoa > Chordata > Amphibia > Caudata > Salamandridae > Lissotriton > Lissotriton vulgaris. The sequence goes on along the minus strand of NC_141697.1, from coordinate 496,223,464 downwards.
CAAGAGACCACGGAGGAACATGAGCCTGTACCCAGTGGTGCCGAGAGTAGCACTACAGCTGCAGCGGAGGCCAGTGATACAGAGCCCACCAGCGCATCTGAGGGGGACAGAAGTATGCAGGAGTAATCAGTGGCTGAGACACAGAGTACCACTTCATCTGATGCCAGCTGGGATGCATCCATGCTGGCAGGCACAGGAGATGGGGAGTCTGCATCATCATCTACCACCCAGCGGCCAGTGCCCAGCTGCCTCCTTTCCACTTCTTCTGGTGCTGCCTGTATCCGTGTCACTAAGAGGGGACGAGTCACATTCATACCTGGCACCGCTGCCCCTGCACCTGTCCCCCCTGCTGCCCTCACTGCAAAGTGTATAGAGCTCCTGCGCCAGCTCTGTGTGGGCCAGACCGCCCTGCTCAATGGCTTCAGTGACCATGACAAGAAATTAGGCCAGGTGGTTGCATACATGGAGGGCATACACTCTGACGTGGGTGGGCTACACCGTACAGTCCAGGCGTTGTCAACTTGTCATCCACAGTGACGTCAGCCCTTCAACAGGCACATGCTCCATTGCAGCTCAGGTGCCTTTGTCCACCCCCCAGTCAGAGGCCACATCAGGTGACAGTGACCACGGTTTGCCTGCATCACCAAAAAGATACAGCACAAGGAGCACACAACAGACACAACCCAGGCACTCCCGCCCACAGACACCATCCCCACTGAAGAGCAGGGCCACCCCACAATGCACTGACAAGAGCCAGTCAGGGAAGATCAAGGCCAGGCGATCAATGAGGCAGACATCAGGCTCACATGCCGCAGAGGCATCACCTGCAAAAGACTCTCCTGTCACTGAAACTTCACACAGACCTACACATGCAGTGTCTGTGTCCATTGAGGAGGTAATGCATATCAGGGGCACACCTAGGAAGAGCACAGGGACACATCCACCCACCACATCTACCCCAATTCCGAGTCCATTGGAGCAGGTGGAGGAGGGCACTGTAGAGACCATCCCTGGCACAAAGTCAAAGCAGGGCACTATAGACACCACCCCTGGCAAAAAGGCAAAGCAGGGTACTCTAGACATCACCCCTGGCAAAAAGGCAAAGCAGGGCACTGTAGAGACCACCCCTGGCACAAAGGCAAAGCAGGGCACTGTAGACACCACCTCTGGCACAAAGGCAAAGCAGGGCACTGTGGAGACCACCCCTGGCACAAAGGCAAAGCAGGGCACTGTAGACCCCACCCCTGGCACAAAGGCAAAGCAGGGCACTGTGGAGACCACCCCTGGCAAAAAGGCAAAGCAGGGCACTGTAGGGGGTACACCAGGGAAAGAGGGGAAGGAGGTCCTGAGGCGTAGCCAGACCAAGCGTTCCACAGGAGCCAGCACATCACCAGAGGTAGTGCCAGTGTCTGCACCTGATGTGGGACAGTTTGGGTCATCAACACTTCCCATCAACCCCAAGACAGGGAAGCCAATTCATAGTCCCAAAAAGTGGAAGGGCACCCCTGCAACCTCTCCCACCCACACTGTGTCAGAAGTCTGCATGACTCCACCTCCACGTGCCACTATGCCACCTGGTCCACACAGCCCTCCAGCTTGCCAATCCACTGTTAGCCCCACATCACCTGAGGCTCTGTCACCCTAGTTACGTGGGCCTGCTGTCACCGACACACAGCCAGGTCCAAGTCTGCATGACTTCCAGGAGTGAGTTGACATCCCCCTCACGGGCCTGTGCCTCATACAGGTGTGCTAGTCCTGACCATTGTTTACAAGCATGGACCCTGCCCTGTTGCTCTGCTGTATTGGCCTTTCCCCTGCCATGGACACTGGCCCTGTTGCTCTGCTGTGTTGGCCTCTCCCCTGCCATGGACACTGGCCCTGTTGCTCTGCTGTGTCGTGCTCTCACCTGTGCCTTGGACACTGGCCCTGTTGCTCTGCTGTGTCGTGCTCTCACATGTGCCTTGCACACTGGCCCTGTTGCTCTGCTGTGTTGGCCTCTCCCCTGCCATGGACACTGGCCCTGTTGCTCTGCTGTGTCGTACTCTCACCTGTGCCTTGGTCACTGGCCCTGTTGCTCTGCTGTGTTGGCCTCTCCCCAGCCATGGACACTGGCCCTGTTGCTCTGCTGTGTCGTGCTCTCACCTGTGCCTTTGACACTAGCCCTGTTGCTCTGCTGTGTCATGCTCTCACCTGTGCCTTGATCACTGGCCCTGTTGCTCTGCTGTGTTGGCCTCTCCCCTGCCATGGACACTGGCCCTGTTGCTCTGCTGTGTCGTGCTCTCCCCTGCCATGGACACTGGCCCTGTTGCTCTGCTGTGTCGTGCTCTCACATGTGCCTTGCACACTGGCCCTGTTGCTCTGCTGTGTTGGCCTCTCCCCTGCCATGGACACTGGCCCTGTTGCTCTGCTGTGTCGTGCTCTCACCTGTGCCTTGGACACTGGCTCTGTTGCTCTGCTGTGTTGGCCTCTCCCCTGCCATGGACACTGGCCCTGTTGCTCTGCTGTGTCGTGCTCTCACATGTGCCTTGCACACTGGCCCTGTTGCTCTGCTGTGTTGGCCTCTCCCCTGCCATGGACACTGGCCCTGTTGCTCTGCTGTGTCGTGCTCTCACCTGTGCCTTGGACACTGGCTCTGTTGCTCTGCTGTGTTGGCCTCTCCCCTGCCATGGACACTGGCCCTGTTGCTCTACTGTGTTGGCCTCTCCCCTGCCATGGACACTGGCCCTGTTGCTCAGCTGTGTCGTGCTCTCCCCTGCCATGGACACTGGCCCTGTTGCTCTGCTGTGTCGTGCTCTCACCTGTGCCTTGGACACTGGCCCTGTTGCTCTGCTATGTCGTGCTCTCACCTGCCATGGACATTGGCCCTGTTGCTCTGCTGTGTCGTGCTCTCACCTGTGCCTTGGACACTGGCCCTGTTGCTCTGCTGTGTCGTGCTCTCACCTGTGCCTTGAACACTGGCCCTGTTGCTCTGCTGTGTTTGCCTCTCCCCTGCCATGGACACTGGCCCTGTTGCTCTGCCGTGTTGGCCTCTCCCCTGCCATGGACACTGGCCCTGTTGCTCTGCTGTGTCGTGCTCTCACCTGTGCCTTGGACACTGGCCCTGTTGCTCTGCTGTGTTGGCCTCTCCCCTGCCATGGACACTGGCTTCCTGTTTGTGTTTCACCTGTGCATGGTATATAGCATTTGTGCATCATTTTGAGCCTTGCTGTTGTCTACTATTGTTGTACCGCTGCATCTGTGCAATATGTGAATAAATACAGTGACTTCTGGTGTGTGTTTTGTCGGTGTCCTTTCTGATTTAAGTTCTGTTTCTGTTCGCATTTGATTGCCTATGCACCATGATCCATGTATCACTTCAACATTGCAAGGCTCTTTGCAGCCATCATAATTTTGGGCAGGGGTGACAGGGTCTTAAGTCCATTCTGAGCCTGCAAATTGTGTGATCTGTGATGGCTATTTTACCTGGCATGCAGGAATGTTGTTAGTGATTTGCAGTTGTTGCCTACACTGTTCACATGTCTGGTTGGGGGACACTGCCAGCATAGGGTGTGATGCTGTGCAAATGTGTCGAAGTTGGCTGGGATATGTAAAGAAGTATGTGTATGGATTGCCTTCTGTATGCCCAGCCTTGTATGTGTATGGTCATCTTGTGTTGGGCCTTGGTCCTGGTGCCATGGCCTACATGAGATGCATGGTGTTGGGTGTAGCAGAGGTGTGCAGTGTGAAGGGTGTCAGTTTGTAGTGGATGTGTGTGTGCCCCTGTATTGTGTGAGACACACATGTGTCACCCAGGAGTTGTATGCCTGTTGTTTGTTTTGTATTGCCCTGGGTAGAGGATTGTATGCACTTGTGTGAGCTGTTTGTAGTGCACTGTGCTGTGTGTTGGTGTGTCCATGGTGTTGTGTGTGACTCCTCCCTGTTGTGTTTGTCAGTTTGGAGTGTACGAAGTGTGTGACTTGCACATCAGTGTTGTGTTTGATTGATCCTCAATGTGTCTTGGGTGTTTTTGTGTGAACCGTGTGGCCCTGCTGCTCCACACTGGCATTGTGTTTGTGTTTGTCATGCATTGCTGGCACATGGTGGTTTTTGCACTCCTGTATGGCATGGTGTGTGTGGTTTTAGGCCATCCCCTATGTGTGCCACTTGTGCCTGGCCATTGTGGGTGTTCCGTCACTCTATTGGTGTGTGGTACATCCCTTACATGTCTGCTACTGACATGCAGGCTGTGTAACTTAGATGTCAGCTTTCCCCTTGGCTTCCATGTGTGTGTGCCTACCCATCTCTTCATATGTGGGCTTGTGCTTTGTGGTGCAGTTCTTGGGCCATGAGTGTTGCTCCAATATGGACATTGGCACAATGGTTTATCTGTGCTGACCTTGTGATATTGGTCATTCTGTAGTGGTCATGTGCACTTCAGCTGTGTGTGCTGGCCAGTGCTCTGGTGGAGGTGGCTGTGCTCTTGTGTCCCAGAGTGGTGCATGTGTAGTTGTTGTGTTGGATGTGTGGATGTAGGGTGTGGTATTGCTTCAGTTTCTGGGTGTGGTGTTGTATATGTGCAGTGCTGATTTGTGGTGTGTGATACAGTTGTGTCAATCATGCCTGTTATGCAGACAATGCTTGTCGTGCATGCGGTGCTTTGTGTATGTGGCCTTGGCATTGCCTGATGTGCATCCCCTGTTGTCTTGTGGTGTTTGTTGATTGAGGTTTCATGCACATGTGTGATGGGTTTGATGTGGCTGTGTGTGTTGGTCCAGATGCACTTCTTGTGTGATTTGTGTTATGGTGTGTGTGTTTTGTTCCTGAGTGATGTTGTTGTGGACTCCTGTTGTGTCTGTTCTCCCATTGATTTTCCCCACTTTGGCTGACAGGGTATGTGTGTTTCTGTTGGAGTTCAGTATGTGTTCCTGTATTGTTTGTGTGTTGTTCTTGTGCAGGCATCGGTTGAGGCATCCCTGTGTGTGTGTTGTGTTTGTGGCTACATCCAGGGTGTGTGTTTGTTTGTGTGTGTGTGTGTGCTGGCAAGGATTGTGAGCCTTGAGTGTGTGTGGCAGTGGTGTTGTTTGTTCCTTGTCCGCCACTCCTGCAGTGGCTGTCTCCCTGGTTTGGTGTTGTGTGGTGCAGAGAGTGTGTATTGTGCTTGCTGTTGCAGTGCTTGTTGGTGTGCATGGGGGTGCACGGGATGGGCACCTGGCCTGTGGGTTGATGGGATGTGTTGCTGTGTGGTTGGGGGCTGTGTGTCCCTGTGGTGTTTGTGCCCTGCCCATGCCTTGGAGTGGCCCTGCCTACTGCATAGTGCGCATGTGTTGACAGCGGCCGGGACGTGACTGGGACCGGGACGTTGCTGCTGGTTGGCGGTCGATGTGTGTCCCGGATGGTGAGGGGTGCCTTATTGTGAGATGGGTGATGTGTGGGTGCCTGTGTGGATGTGTTGTGTCCCCCAGCAGGGTGTCTGTTTGGTGATTGGACCCTGTGTTGGCCTGTGTGTTGTGTGTTGCATATGTGTATTTGCGTACCTGCGGCGGCGTCCGCGACGGCCCATCTGACGATAGTGTTGTAGGAGGAGAATCACCAGATGCATATGGAGGACTGGGTTCATGGCGGTCAGGACCGGGTCTCGGCTATCTCGCTCCGCTGTCGAGTTTCCGCCTGCTGAGGCTGGGCGGTGTCTCTGCTGCGGGGCGACAGCTTGTTGGGCCCATCCTAATTTGTAGAGCGGGGTGGACGTCATTCGGCACGGCCAAGAGTCTCAATTGGCTCCCGCCGCCGCAGTGGTGGGTGCACTTTGATGGCGGTGCGCGTCACTCCGCGGCGGATGGGAAATTACCTATGTTTACCTATCCTAATGTGGCGGACGTGAGTTCTGCTGCTCGCGGGTGGAAATAGCTGTTTTTCGGCACCGCCACCACCGCGGTGGTGCCACCGCCCGACTAAGCATGGGCGGAAAATCCGTTTCGCTCGCGGATTTTGCAGATTTTCGGTAAATTCGCAATCCGCGAGATTCGCGAATCTCCCGCAAAATCCGCAAATCCACGAGCAGCGGATTTTATGGCTTACTCGCACTGTTCGCGTGAGTTCGCGGCTTCCCAGTACAACTTCGCGCCCCGCGAATAAGCGCAAAATTGCAGAAATACGATCTTAGCAAAACTGAAACTACTTACCAGGTTCAAAAGTTCAGGCTCATCATTAGTAGCCATTTCCTGTAGTGCTTCCTGAGGGGCCCCTCCAGAGTTCAGTTGCCAGTTGCAACTATTATGTGACCCTGCTCTGAACCTCAGAATAGTTACACATATGCCACAAAGGTCCTGAATTACAGCTAAGGGAGACAAGCAGGAGCCAGGCTGGAAGTTCAAATCCATTAATCAGCCCCTAATTCATTATTGTCAGTTGGGGCAGGGCAGGTGTTGTAACTAATTTTGCAACAATGAAAGCACTTAGCAAGTGCAAAAGATCACTAATCAGGAAGCACTAAGGAAGCAGGTGCCAGCTAAAAAAATATTCTGTGACACATTAATCAGCCCCAAATTAATTCAGGTCACTTGAGGCAGGGAAGGTGTGCTTGCTTTGCCACAATAATGTACACTGACTGGACAACCAGAGGGTGCTGTGATGAAACAGAGGGTGGCATGGGTGGGCCAGAGGGTGGCATGAGTAGTCAGAGAGTGGCAGTGGTGACAGAGAGTGGTAGTGATGAAGAAGAGTGTCCCAAACAGGCTGGACACGTAGAAACAACAAGTTCGCGAAACTTGCGACCCGACAGGTAAGTTCGCGTTTTGCGAAATTGTACAAAACCCTCGCGAACTGGCAGTAACCCGCGCGAACACAAAAAAAATCCGCAAATTCTCGAGAATTCGCGGATTTTGCGGATTGCGAGTTCGCAAATCCGCAAAATTCGCGAACGCGAGATTCGCAAAATTCGCCCATGCTTACGCCCGACATCCTAATGGACCCCTTAGTTGTTCTTAAGTGATATGTTCCACTATTGAATGCCTCTTACATCATGTGTTGACTGTATTTCGTACCATGGAAGATAGCCCTTCTTTTCCAACAGTTTGACTTTGTAAAATCCACGTACCAGATAATCAAAATATAGAGGCAGATTATTTTTCTCACCAATATTCTGAAAGTAAAGAAACATGATAAGCTTAGCAATTGTTTTTTTGATCATGTAAGACAGAATACCGATATTCTCCAACAATAAAAATTGTTAAGGCAGTGCTTTTGATCTGGAGTTAAAGAGAATAATGAAACCTATCAGAATAAATCATTTTTTCATTTGAAAACTCTCTGAAAGTCCCTCAGAAAGTGATGTTATGAAAATCAAGTTGCAGGACATAAAGGGAAAAAGATCACAGAAGAAATTACTGTTTGGGTATTTTGGTGGCTTTTCCTGCAAAAGGGTCTTCATTAACATTTTGTGAGATTTTTGCTCAACACAAAATAAATCCCGAAATAGACTTGGATTATGCTTGAATCCAGAATTGTCATCTAGACCATGAGATAGTATTTCAACTGATTTTATAGTTGATTTACCTATTTTGGAAGTTTGTACTACCACTATGATCACAATAGATTATTTTGAAGATGGCTCATTTTTCAGCTGTCAAAGGCCATCCTGCAATGGCTAAGATATTTGCCAAAGATATCTTTGGAACACATGGTTTACCCTTAAAATTAATTTATTTTCTGACCGTGCCAGAATATATTTCCATAATATTTCGTTCCTTGTATAAACAACTTGGAATTCAATTAAATTCAAATAACTCAATTTGGATTCTTTTTTAGATCCATAAAAGTACATTTTTAAAACATAACAGGATGTTAAAAATAATTTCATATGGTACAATTAAAAAATTTACACTGTAAAGGGATTGTTCCTTCAATGGCCATACATTTCAAAATCGGTATACATCCTACTATTTAAAACTTGGTGACAAAAAAATTCTAAACAGTCTTTATTAAAAAAATACTTTGTTTTCTATTTTCATTTCATATAGTTTCTTATTTGGAAAAATTATTTCATCAAAAGTGCATTTTTTTGGGAGAAAATATTTTTTTCTTAATACATGTAAGCAGTTATAACAAAATATACTATAAATATATACAAGATCAATAAACACAAAATATTTATTAGAAAAACACCACCTGATATCATACATACAATACAAAACACTCACATTCTCACACCCATACCGCAGTCAAACCACATCCACAGGATGGTGCAGGGGCCTATAATTGCATCTTGAGGCCCTAGAATTGGCACTGAGACCTTGCCAACTATAACTCAGTTTTTCCTTTTTCCCTGTGGATGTGGATTTCCCAAAGTGCTCTAACATCCTTGTAACAGAATGGTTACTGATGCACTACTTAACAAATTGTCCTATTTGAATATAGTTACATTTAGGACTAGCCTGACAAGCTCGGTCTTACATCAATCATGTTTGCAGATTGAATGAGGGAAGACAGAAGCTAGAACATAATAAAAAAAAATAAGGCCAAAAAAGACTGCCTACATGTAAAACCGACTGCAAGGAATACCTTACTACATTTTTAAAACTTCCATCCTAGAAGTCAAAAACAAAGAATTCACTTTTCTCAATTTTTAAGAGTTGGAAGAAACTGGTCTAACCTATCTGATTTTGACAAACAGGCGGCTGAAATGAAAACCAAATTCTTAGAAAGAAGATACCCCCACAGGCTTGTTAGAGAGTCTTATAAACAAGCTAGATTGTATGATAGGGACCACTTACTTAGAACAGCAAGGCAGCCTGAACAAAACAACTAGTGTGTACAAAACATTCTACGTTAAATGCCAAAGTAAAACACATTATTAACACCAATTGGCATATCTTAAATTGCGATTCTGCCAATACCAACAAACAAGAGAAACCCCTTTACGCTTATCAGAGAAACTAAAATCTTAAAGACATCATGGTGCACTCTTGGTTTGAACACCATAACTCAAGTCAACCATTTATTCAGAAATCCATCAATGGTAATCTCCTCATTAAAGGAACAACTAGATGCACAAACTTCAAATCATGTGATTCAGTAATACCTGGAGAAACATTAATCCACAATGGTTTTAAAATCCAAGCTACCAATATGTGGAACTGTAGAACACAAAATGTGATCTACTTAAATCTCTGCCCAGGCCAATTAGACTATGTGGGAGAAACATCGAGAGCCTTACAAACCAGAATAACAGAACATCGCTCTGCAATAAAAACAAAGAAAACTAACAGCTCCCCTAGTGAAACATTTTCAAGAATTGCAACACAAACCAGATGAGATTCGGTGGCGCATCTTGGAAAAAAATCAATATACAAGATGAAAAAGGTGGTATGAAAGTTAGCAAAAAATGCAAAGTCTACTGGATTTTTTCATTAGATACATTTAAGAAAGGTCTGAATAGTGAATTACCTTGGGAAAATGCGATCATCTAAGGCAAGCACATGCATTAGGCATATAGAATTAGCCTTCCCCTCTTAAACAATCTTTAAACCAATGTTCCATGATCACTGACAGAACTCCTTATTACATTTTCTGCTATGAGACATATATGCGGAAATAAACCGAAAACTATTGGAACATGATCTCCACCTAAGGACCTACATTACTCCAAACGTAGCTTCACAGCCTACTCTTACTTTGATCTAGAGTGAATAACCTATATTCACTATCAGTTCATAATCCGGTGAAGTAACGACTAACTGAGGATACATAGCTAGGTTTTGATAAGAAGGCCATACTTGTTAGCCTAGTTCTCTTTATCCTCTCTGACTAGGAGTTGATATTATGCCAAATGTATTAGGAATTACGTTACCAAATATATGAGGATACCTGTAGGGCACTACTTTATAATTGCGATATCCATTAATGCCCCCATCATCAACAAAATCGTTTAGGTATCCATCTTATATAAACCCTTAATGGATGAAATCATTCTGTTTAAATATCTTATTACAGATATATGAAATACTAGGAACAATCAGATTAGAATTTCAAATTATGTCTCTTATTTGATAGCTAGTAGCTAGGAGTTGACGGTCTAGTTCTATTTTGGCCAACACAACTAGGTATCTCCCTCTTGCTACGCAGGATGTGATTAGCATATATTGTAACGCCATTAGGCAATTGCGACCCAGCTCCATTCAGCCATTGCCTTTGGCAAGTCATGCCGCATAGTATGTAATGTGAATAGCAGCTCACAACACGCCGTTACGTAATGGTGACGCTGTACCGGAACTGCAAATATCGGGATTGTCGGCTCCATTTAAAACCTGCCAAAGGACTCGATTGAAACCTCTTATTTTCCGGCATCCATCCTAAACGCCGGTCACACATCAGACAAAAGCTGTTCATCTATGGGACACTAAAACCAAGGTTGGCATGACGTATAGGTCCTGTTAGGATTCTTAATATAGTTTGTTGATATCAGGTACCCCCTGATTGATTGAATTATCTGAAATACTAGTTCATTATCTTTGCATTCATGGGACTCTAGCCGTAATATTTATGCTTTTATTGTGTAAGTTGTTCTAGACGTTAGCTCCCTTAGTGAATGTGGTTAATCACAGAATAATCCCTAGTTAAAAAACCGACATAATCTAGCCTTGATTGACACCATCAACACTCTTTTAACATATGAGTTAGGCGTGTCAAGTTTAGGTAGCCAACTTTGAATCGTCCCAGACAAATACCTCATGCAAATACAATCATTTATAATAATTTGTCTAAACGAAATACAACAAGACATAATTCATTTTATCTATTCTTCATTAGGGAAAATGATTGTTTTTTCAGAAACCCGCCATCCATGCGGAATTTTATTATTGGGCCTTCACCTGTGAGATATATAAATCACAAACTAGGTAACATTTGGTGATTTCATCCAATTTGATCACAAGTCAAACCTAATGAAGTAGATGATGTAACATAATCTAACAATCTCTATTTACCGATCCTTATTACAACACAGAGCCCTGCTTAATAAACCTCAGAAACCAATTCTGATTCCCAGAAGTAATCAGTATCACCATACCCTGTTTGGACCTTCTATTAAGACAAAAGGTATCTATATCATGAATAAAAATAAAAAAAAGTCTCTGTGAACGTCATCCACCCACCCTTTCAAAAAATAGAACATCTGCATATATCATAGTTTGCTTTATATCCACAGGTTCTTAGCCACATTGAAGCACCTAATAATACTACCATTTCCTGGCACATCAAGTTTTTGACGGAAGGACCCGCTCACTGTAGACCCTACAAAAAGACTTACTACAACCATTACCAGTCTTATTCTGGAGGGCGAAACCAATGAATGGATCACAATGAATGAGGCAGCCTTTCTACTTACTACCGAACCTGTAACACCCTACTTCTACACTGTCCCTAAAATACATAAGGGCACGACACTGGTCCCGGGGAGACCCATCGTCTAAGAAATAGGTTCATTACTTGAACCTCCCTCCAAATGTTGTGATTCCTTCCTACAACCATTGGTCAAGAAAATCCCTTCATTCCTCCAAGATACCAGAGATGTGCTCCGCCTTCTAGAAAATATTGAAGGGAGAGAGGGTGTTGACCTGCTCCTAACACTGGACGTGGAAGAACTCTATACAAATATTCCACAACAGACAACATTTGAAGCTGTAGAGGCCGCTCTTCAACTAGAAGAGTGGTCCTCCCCAACACCTATCTCTTTCATTATGGCATGCGCCACCATAGCTCTCACTGAGAACTTTTTTCAATATGGCACCCAATTATACCATCAAACCCAGGGAACTTCTATGGGTTCAACATTTGCTCCCAGCCTAGCTTGCATTTACATGGCTACATTTGAGGAGAGAGCAATCAGAACTCCACAGAACCCATTTCTGAACAACATAACACTCTGGTGTCGCTTCATTGACGACATCCTCATTTTTTGGAAGGGAGACCGTTTGTCATGTGAAACTTTCTGTACCTGGATCAATGAACAGAATCCTTATCTTAAATTCACAGGAACTATCTCTGAGACCTCCATCCCCTTCCTAGATTTGAGGATCAATCTGGAGGTAGATAGTCTGAGCACCACACTCTATGGTAGGAATACAGACAGAAACAGTTTGCTTCCATATGAAAGTCAGCATCCCAAAGCACTGAGTGATAATCTCTAACCCTGGGCGAAGCACTACGCTACGCTCGCGTAGTTTGTGAAGTTTGCGCAACTTCGCACTACGCAAGCTGCACGTAGCACAGTGCGAACACGCATAGTGCAGCGTAGCGTAGTGCAGCGGTCATTTTTTGCTTGTTCGCGGTCCTCAACGTCATGTTCGCGACCGCGAGCAAGCAAAATGACAACCCGGCGAGATTCTCAACGCGGAGAGGTCAGATTTCTCATTGCGAAAGGTTGCGCATGCTCGCGACCGCTCGCAATGAGAAACTACCAGTTCGCGTTAAGAAAGCTGCCGCTCGAGTAAAAATCTACTCGAGCAGCAGAAAACTACAGCTCGCACTGTGCAAGATGCCATTTTCAATGATTGCACAGTGCCGGATGCTTGTCCACCTTGTGCAAACCTTGAAAACGCATCTTGCACAGTGCGAACATGCTACTACGCAGCTCGCGTAGTGCTATGTGAAGTTCGCGTAGTGCGAAGTGCACTTCGTGTAGCTTCGCGTAGCGCTACTTTGCGAACTACGCCCACCCTTAATAATCTCCCTTTTGGACAGTTCCTCAGAATCCGCAGGAACTGTACCACCAATGCTGATTTCAAACAGGAAACTATTGTCCTCCAACCTAAACTGCAAGACAGGGGCTACCCTACCAGATTAATTAGAAACTCTTACAAAAGGGCGGCTAATAATCCAAGTGAAGCCTTATTGGAGACTAGAGTGAAAGAGCCCGAAGATGTGATCACTTGTGTTACCACATTCACTAAGAACTCATCCTTCATAAAGAAAACTATCAATAAACATTGGGGTATTATCAATTCTGGGGGTCTGAACTTGCCACGCCCAAGATTTGCGTTTAAACGAAACCCATAACTTAAAAGATGCACTGGTCCACACTAGACCCAGGAAATTGAAAACAAGTAACCAGAGTACACTATGGGACCTCCCACCAGTACAGGGTCACTTTCCTTGTGGGGGTTGTGCAGTGTGCCCTCAGACCAGTATAACTAAAGAGATCCAACTGACCAATTCCTTTATCTGGTGGCTACGCAGACATACTAATTGTAATAGCACCAAATTCATTTACCTTCTCACGTGCCCCTGTGATCAACACTACATAGGGATGACGATGAGACAAGTAAAACTGAGCATCCAAGAACATAAAAGCAATATAAGATGCTTTAAGACAAACACTAAACTGTACCAACACTACAACCAAAAGGGCCACACAGCCGACAGCATCCGCTGGTTGGTTCTTGAAAGTCACTCTGGCATCACCAATCAGAGTCTGTTCAGGATTGAACAAAGATGGGTACTTCTTCTGAGATTGGACATAGTGGTCCTCAACGATGCCGTACCCTGGGCCTCCTTTCGATACTAGACCACTGGAGAGACTGTCTTTTTATTGTCATGAACCCTTGCCCCCGTTTCTTTACCAAGAATTCCCCTTGCCGCATGATAAGACGAACTAAATGCTCCTTTATGGGCTACCACCCTATTCTTTATGCTTATCTCCATGAACGTAATTAATGTGACCAAACTACACGAACTGTTTAGTAATTGAAATTCTGACCGTCTTATAACTAACTCATTTAAGCCCTGTGAATATCTTCACAACAGCCCACTGTGTTTCTCCAGGAAAATTTTTCACCTCCAACATGGCCGACGGCTAAACCCTTCTCTTGCCGTCTGAAATAACAGACCAATACCAGCTCGTTCGACCTACCATTGCTCATGCGCGGTTACTGACCGCGTAACCATGCCCCCAGCCAAACTCATGGGATTATGGCAGCACAGGGTACAAGAACACTTCGCTTCCCGCAACTTCTTCACCAGTCGCTCCAGATCCCTTCCGGATTACGCGTGGGGGTAGGTTTGCAGGCAGAGACTGCACACCGCATGGGTAAGTGTCATCAGATCTGCGTCAGCTCACTACGGGTTCTGTACCATGATATCAGTCGAGGCTAGTTATGCCTTGAAACGCTGGGGTCTCCTGTATTTACTGTTATCGCTTAACCAGGGGCATTACGGCATAAACGGGATTCGGAGGCCTTAGCGACATTACTTATTGGTGTGATGCACGCTGGCGGACAGACATGGTTACAGTCTCTCCCCGAGCTCTCGTACTTTCAGCTTCTGCTGACGGTGTGGGACACGAGGGTCTTGACGGTGCCCCATGCTTTGCCCTGTCAGTCGCTACCAGCACAGTAACGGCTGACCCTCTTAAATCTACTCGGCGGCCTGATTTTGTCACAGCTGGCGGTCTATAGTGTGAACAGTGGACGCCAGCAGTGTTATGGGCTGTTCTATCCCGGTTGTTAGTGGTCTTTACCACGACCTGTTACCGGCTCACGTTTGAGGATACAAATTGTCCTGTCCCTCCTTTCCCCCTTTTTCTCTTAGGTCCCTGACTCTTTTGTGCAGGTCCCACAAAGCAGACTGTGAGGCACCTTAGGGATTCGCTTAGGGTAAGCGTTCCTTGTCCATCTTCTTTCAAGTAGGCTCCTCCTGAGCCTTTTTAATGTTTTTTACGAGTGTGTGTATAATGTTATGTGTAGAAGTATGCACCTAGATTACATAGGAGGGCTATACTGATAATCCTCCTGTTATATTCCTTTTCTCCTTAGGTTGCATTACTCAAGGCAGGACCAGTTGGCCTGTCCCACCACAGACCTTAAGACTCAAGGTTGTATAACAAAGGTTTTTAATTCACTGTGTAGTACTAGCACTAAGGTCCTGAGGAATTGCTAGATTAGCAAGAAACATATCGACCTAAACTGAGGGTTGCAGATATCTTCGCCACATATACTCGTGGCGTTTATCTCCCCTCCCACCATTTTTAACCAAGGGAGTTAGCCACATCAATAAAGTTCCTTGTGGACTAACCCACCTTTTTTAATTAACCACCACCTATCCACAACTACACATTCACCTGCCCTCTCACACGCATGCACCATATGGCTGGAACAAAAGATCTCTGCTAAAGAGCCCCTTTGCGGTGCCCGTCAGACATTGCAGCGCCAGTCTGACGAGGATCAGGACCCATATGATGAAGCATGACACCTAGCTTGCTGGGTGTGTAAGGGTTTTAGTTCCCAAGAGGGAATCCCCCCTCCTCCTTCCCTCTTGGTTATTTTCCTTCTACACTATACACACTTCCCTTCCCACCCAGTCCTTCCGGGGAACTTTGTGTATCTTCTTTGTTGTTAGTGATTCGGACACACACACTGGACTCCGTTAAAAATTGTCCACCTAAGGTTCCATTCGTTGATAAAAAAACATCAAGTTTTTGGCCATAAGATATAAAGTAAGCATTCTAGATAATATATTCTACCACACTGGGTGCCATAAAAAGTCAGACTGGGATGTTTGGTTTTCACAATCCCTTTATTCTTAATAATAGTTTCTTCACATTCTATAAATCTTTCCTTTTTCCTTTCTACCCTTCATCTAATTTAATTCGTACTTGACGGCGAAACGCGTGTCGAAGATTAAGTATTTTGCCACAGGATTGTTTTTCTTTTTTAAAAGTGTTTTTAAATGACAACTTTGTAATAAGTGACAAATAAATTATGTGTTTGCACAGAATATGATAGTTTTTAAACTTTGTGAAATTTGACATGTAAAGAATAAACTATTGCATTTTTTTACTTTGTTGTTACATTAAGTTACTTCAACTAGACACACAAATTAAGAAATGTTCTATATATAATCATTGCCTAGGAAGCTAGTTTTCATTGTGCTTCCTCCATTCAATGCTCGAAGGTGAGAACATTGGCAGTGGGTGTCCCCCACTTCCTAAACACACAGGCATGGGGGTAGGCTCCCAGCTAGACATCTAGTGGTTTGGCCATCCCGGAGACTGGGAAAACACTGGAGGGCAGCACCATTTCTTCCTCTCTTCCATCTGTACAGGCGAGATGGAGTACCCCAGAACAGTTTTGTCTCGAGTGAACCACAGGGATTGGTATCTCTGAGGCCACAAGTCTGCTCCAGGTAAGAGCCCCTCTCATGCTCCCTCCACATGAAAGAAGCGCGATGAGGATAGGCCAACCTTCAGGAGCTTGGCATGCCCAGGTGAATTTGTGAAATATACAGCGAAGCACTATGAGCTTAGTTTCCCCTCAGGGTTCCATGGGGATGTGGGCTTGTGACCAACTTTTTCCAGCTCATGGTTACTTCATTTTGGGCTAATTTTACTCCTGGTGGCAAGCTCTCACCATCAGGAGTAGTTTCTTCTGGCCTCCTAGCCTTGAAATGTTACTTTTTCATGGCGTTTGATTTTTAGGGGTCCCTTTGCTGGACCTCTCCTCTGGTTGGGCTTTTGATACTCCCTCCTGCTTGGGATGATGTCTTTCAAAACCTCTCCAAAGTTAAAAAGCAGAACACCCTACCTGGGATCACTGCTTAAATATCGATAACAATAACATCGACATACAAAAATATCGATGTAAAAATATACAAAAATTTCGCCATCCTATACTTAAACAAGATTTTACACAAACATCGATATTTAAATATCGCTGTAATAAATATCTTGAACAAAAATATTGACTACAAACATATCGATAACAAAAATATAGAAACATTTAAATTATAAAGAGACACAACAAAAATATCGATAACACTAACATCGACTTACAAATATTATTATTACATATCGATAATATTATTCAACATTAAATAAACACTCCTTACAACTATATAATAATTGAATATATTAAAATAAATCACATTAATAATACCACCATATATAAAATTATTATATATTTAAAACAATTATAAAAACCCTAATAACTATATCACATTAACATAAAATATATACTCACTAACACATAATTATTCACATATATGTAATTTACAACAATCATTAACGTTATAAATAAAATCATTAACCCCTTCGATGCTGGTGACGGAACCATTCCGTCATCAGTCACGGTTGGGCTGTGCAGATGACGGAATGGTTCCGTCACAACCACACCCATTTCAGTGAGGGGCAGCACAGCAGGGGAATCGGGGCAGCAGCCATGTGGTTACCAAATATTTTTAAATATCTACAACAAATAATATATTATAAACATCAAACAAACAACACATATATTTACCTAAATAAAAACTAACTGTTACAAAATTCAAAAAACGTATCTCAACCAATGATTTTAAACTAAAATAGCAAAGCCGATTAAAATTGAGAAGTAATTACCTAAACACTATCAAAAGTAAGGGGCCTATTCCGATGTCGAACGGATTCAGGTCCGTCTGACTTCAGTCAGGAGCAGTAACCGACCTGCTGTTGTGGGTACGGCCCTGCTAATACGATGCTACCAAACTAAGGGGAACATTAGAGTGACGGGCGGACTTGGGCCGCCCACCATCCTATCGGACAATGGGACCACCCGCCATAAGGGCGCAGGTCCCGTGGGGGGAATTAGGATGCGCCCGCCAAAGTGGCAGGCGCATCCTGCATTTTTAACATGCTGAGAGCACCGCCCGCCACAATGCTAAAAATGCACGTTGAGAGAGAGAAAGATCTACAGAAACTCCAATAACAGATTATACTACAACACAGGTAAGAAAAAACATTTTTTTTATTATTAGAAATGCCTCAACCTCCTTAACTTAACTACCTAAATTAATTAAATGTTCTCCTCTTTTTAAATCAAAACTACAACCAGAGCAAAAAAATAAAATGCTAATGTGATTAGGTACCTTATCTAACTCTAAATGATAAATTACATGAAATATTAAAAAAGCAACTTTACCTAGAAATAAAAGAAAATTGTCTAATTTTGTTACATGCTTAAAATAAGAAAAGAAAACAAATAAATAAATTTTTCTTCACAGCTTTGACAAACTGCATCTACAAAAGAACATCCACCAAATTAAATTCATATACTACTATAATTTAAGTGTAAAAAAAGATCAAGACAAAGAAAAATAATGTCTAATATAATTAACATAAATAATTTTCTAACCCATCTACAGAAATTACAACTGTGAAAAACAAAAAGCAGAAAATAAAGCATTCAACAAAACAGAAAGAACAATAATGTAAGTATTTTATTTAAATTACTAATAAAACTAGCATATTTATAATTCACAAAAGCATATTTACTCAACACATATGTATATATCTTCACAGATATACCCTAGAAATGGCTAAAGGAGCAAGCTTTATTACATCACAAAAGGGAAAAACAAGCATTTACAATGCAACGGTTTCGCCTTTGGAAAAGTTAGAGCTATTGGCAATGTAAATGGCAATGCCATTTATTTATCTGTTTTCAAAACCAACACATAAATACAAATGTTGTCATTTACAATGCCAATAGCTCAAACTTTTCCAAAGACGAAACCGTTGCATTGTAAATGCTTGTTGGCTTGTGTTTTAAGGCACGCCCTTGATTACATTGGCCACGCCCCTATGGGAGACCCCCCCAGTTATTTTATCCCACTTAAAGCCCTGGTAATGCTACCTACCCCCTTCTCAAAATGTGAACACCTTACACCACCCACACTATTTTGTTTGACAATTGCCTACCATTCAGAGTTCTCCCACAAAACTAGCCAATAGAAAATCCAGAACTGTACAATAAGCCCACTTTGTTCAAGGAAGCTTCTATGCCTTGCTATTGGCTTAAGGCGAAACATAAACACTGATAACATATCAACACTGTGGCATGCGAGCTGGAAAGGAGAGGTGTCAAAGAAAGGCGGAAGACTGAGGAGGGATAGAACCCTCAGAGAGAGCTAGAGAGAATAGAGAAGATAGAGGACAGAAGTAAACCGGGTTAGATGAATAAAAAGGAACAAAACTCTTCGTGAGCAGAATATAGGACATACTGAATAGGAGATAACAGAGAAAGAGGAAGAAGGGAGAAAATAAGATCGAGACGAACTAAGAGGAGGAGGACAATTGTAAGAGGAAGTGGGTAAACAATCCCTAGGAGCAGATGGCAAGAACGGTGTGGTTGTGGAGAAAACTGGGGAACAGAGCGAGGAAAGACTAGAGTGCTATGGAATAAGAGAGAAGGATGAAAGGAGGGAGAGAAACTAATAAGGACACAGGGGCGGGGAGAGAAAAATATACAAAAAAATGGAAGAGAGTTGTA
Source organism: Lissotriton vulgaris (assembly GCF_964263255.1). Classification (NCBI taxonomy): domain Eukaryota; kingdom Metazoa; phylum Chordata; class Amphibia; order Caudata; family Salamandridae; genus Lissotriton; species Lissotriton vulgaris. The sequence goes on along the minus strand of NC_141697.1, from coordinate 496,204,196 downwards.
GAGAATAAAACGGCCCTTGGGTCACAAATCTCTTGATTTTTTCCATCTGTCCGCTTAATTTGATTTCCGATGACAGCATCGTAGCGTCAATGGTTCGATGATGTCATTAACAGCTACGTCAGCATTATATGATAATGACAGGGTTTGGAACTTCAAAAAATATCCTACATCCTTTAGCCATAGAATGTAGGTACGTATGTACCTCACGCCTTCTTCCGCTCCCCTCCATTGAACACCCATTCTTCAGTTTCCTCACGTGCACTTCCACACCTAATATCCTCCAGTTTTCAGCAATGCCCCTCCCCTCCTTCAAGTGCTACACATACAGTATTTCAGATCCACTTTCTAGGCGATTCTCACGCCAAGCAAGTATTTTTGCAGCTTCCCTAATTCGAATCTGTGAATGTCATATCGCCCCTCCTCCCGCAGCTCGCCACAACACAGTTTAATTCAAAAACCCAACATGTAGTACAATCTTCCGAGGCTTCACACACAACTCACCCCCCTCCCCGGGAGCACCGGGTAAGGTCTCCGTTTCTGCGGCCGGCTCACTCGCTCCCTGTTCTCACATCCAGCCCCGCACGCTCGTCCTGTAAACCCCTTTCTTCAGTAAGTAAACAAACTCAAACATGAAACCTCGTTCCTGCCTCCTAGGTTTGAAAACTCACTTTTGCCGAATCCGCATGCACTTACGGTTAGTAGCCATGGCAAGATGTTGGCTTCCTCTACTCCTCCCCAGGGCAATAGAAACTGGCTTTCATAGACATAGTGAAAGGACTCCTGCACAGAGCGAAACGCTGTGATACTTTATTTATGCGTTTTTATACTGAGTTCAACAGCTACTGTGAAATGCCGCAGCCCGAGTCAGATGAAGGAAAATATTCCTTTTGCTACGAGCCAACAATATTTCTCGCTTAAGTCATTTAATTAAACAACGTTTAAAAATTGAGCCATACAAACGTAAACGTAGTATTTTTTTAAGATATTTGCTTTTCGGTTTGCTGAACATTTGAGTCTTTACTGTATTGGAACGATATCTGAATATTTAAGTAACATCAACAAAACGTTTCATGTTTCTATAGCAAGTTAATGAATTAATCAAAGATGGCCCCGAATTGTCTGGGCTGGAAGCTGCCAGATGAAACGCCCACCGAATGGCATGACGAAAAATGGGCGGGACTTAAAAAAAGTCACGGAAACGCCCCCGAATCGCGTTCCGAGGGGAAAGAATGATTGACAGCCAATGTCTTCCAATGGCTAGCCTCCATTTATGGACCTAGCCAATGAAAGACAGAGGCGGGACTAAGCCCAAACTGTAGGAAACAGAAGATTTCTCCTGGGCGGAGCTAGTGCTCCGGCCCCATGCGAAACCTAATAATGCTTTGCTACATGGGATATACCTACACCCAAGAAAAGGTGAAAGATAATAAAAACACATTGGAAATGTAGCAAATACTATTCAACTGCATGTTATGGTCGAGCTACAACTATAGATAACAACGTTGTGAATGTTAAAGAGCACAACCACCCACACAATGTGACAGAATTAGAAGTAAGGGAAGCCTTAGAAACAATTCGAGAAGCAAGCACAGGCTCCCAACAAAGAAGCACTGAAATCTTGAAGAATGTGTTGACAAAAGTACCGGAACATGTCACAGGACAGTTGCCCTCTATCCCCAACCTGAAATGATTAATCGCTAATATTAAAAAAGCTTCAGCTCCATCTCCAGCCACCGCCCAAAACTTTGAAGAAATTGAAATACTACCTGAATATACTATCACCCAGAAAGAGGACAAATTCATGATATATGACAACAAAAGTAAAGATAAAAGAATTCTTCTTTTCGTAACAAATAATAACTGCAAACATTGAACTATTAACAACAATAAAATAATTAACTGATAATTATTAACCTCAAAGGATAATAATACATTTGATCTGGCTATGATTCAAGCTATCCTTAAAATATACCCACATACTGAAATTCAAGGGTGTTAACTAACATTTTAATCAAATTATGTGGAGACACCTCAAAAAATTTACCTTAAATATAGAGTACTCTACTAACAGCAACTTTGCATATCAAATAAAAAAATTGATTGCACTAGCATATGTGCCGACAACCGAAGTGGCAAATTATTATAACTTGTTAATAGGTAGTCATTTCTACACAGTAATAAAACAAAATTAAGTCCCTTGTTGGATTACTTTGAGGACACCTGGGTGGAGAGATTGCATCGTTCAGGTCACCGTAGACAACCAAGATTTCAAATTCCCTGGTGGAATGTCTAGGCCAGCACTATTGCACAAAAAGCAAAAACTAATAACACAGTAGAAGGATGGCATAATGCCTTCCAGGCCACAATAGCGACAAGGCAACCAACACTCCACAAACATATGCAATTAATAAAAAAAGGAACAAAGTTACCAAGAGCTCAGAGTGGAACAATCTCTGAGCAAAAGAGGACCAAAACTGAGTAAACAAACAAGTAGCATGTACGAATACCTCCAACAAAAAATGAGAATGCATCTAGATATCCAAGGTCTACAATACATAGACATGATAGCAAAAACTATTCTTTAATGTAAAACAAATAGCAAACATTAAAAACATATCAAACACAAAAACAAAGAATTTTTTTTATATTAGTTAAATTATGTCAGAAAATGTTCTATATAACTCAATATCATATGAATCAATATAACTAATAAAAAAATTACAATCACAAATAATCATTGCCCGCCCACAAAAATATTAAAAACATAAAAACAACTTACAGTTGTGTAGCTGTAGAATATCCTCGAAATAGATTAAATAAAAAAATATCCAAGGAAAAATAATCCATGCAGTAACGGAACACCCCAAAAAATGGAAAAATACAACTGTAGATAAAAATCCAATGCAACAATCCTCTCGATAAAAAAAACATAAAAACCCGAAAACATTTAAAGGCCGATTCCGATCTCGCTTGGAAGTGCTCCTAACGCGATCCGGCCGGAAAAAGTACGAGACGTACGCATGTTCTCCGCCCGGCTCGTACAGCTGTACGAGCAAGTAAAGCGAGCAAAGCGCCGACCGAATCGTTTCCAGGTCCTAACTGCTCTGTACGCCTCGCCCGTAAGCAAACTGTGCTGAACCAGTACAATACACGCGTCAGACAGCAGGATCGAGAAGTGTCCGGCTTGCTAAACATCCGGGAAGCTGCCTTTGGGGGTCGGACCACCCGTCACTCGCAGCCTTACGACTCGGACACAGGGCAAAACCCAAGGGTCTCCCCAACACAGGCATGTACAGTGCGAGTGGCAATGACGTGTACCTATTGTAGGGGCGCCCTTGTGCGAGATGTACCCATTCAGTCAATGGGAGCCCATGTACGCGTCGTACGACGGGCTCCCATTGACTTCTATGGGAGTCCAACCGAACCCAGTCTGGCAGCATGCAGCAGCATCGTACTCACTCAGTCGGACTGCAGGGGTCCGGCTTGGCCAGAAAACACTTCGGATCCAGCTCGGTCGGAGAGGTTTCCGACCCTGACCGGAATCAGCCCCTTAGCTGTAAAAAAACACTCCAACAACACAATAAAGAAAAGAAATGCATAGGAACTTGTTTTAAAACAAGAATTTCCCTTATTGAAAAAAAATGCGTGGACAACTCCATCAGTTGACCAAAGCCTGAACCTATAAATAAAAGCAAACAACACCCACCCATAACAAATATATAAACCCACAAATCGAAATAACAGCATATAATAAATATAAACACACATAGTAAAATAATAAGCAAAATTACATTGCATTCTAAAAACATTCAATAGTAAATGAAACAGAAAATCACTAACCTACGTAAACAACATGTAACTTTCATAAAAATGTTTAAATAACACTTTTACAAACACATTGACACTACCACTAACTTAACACTACCTTAACCTCTTCCATGCTGATGACGGCCCCCGGCCGTCATGAGTCATGGTGGGCGAGTGCTCATGACGGCCGGGAGCTGTCATGACCACACCCACGATTGGAATGTCCAGCACTGCGGCGGAATTCGCGCCGCAGTGAAGAGGTTAAACCTAACTTAAAAGTAAATAAAAGGAAACTTACAGGAACGGAGACAAAGCAGCGAGGTTCTGTCTTCATAAAATGACCCAAACAACAAAGTAGATAGGTCAAAAAGTGAACAAAGGGAAATAAAATGGTGGCATAATTAAAACAAAATAGGACTACTTCCCCATAGGAATGAATGGAAAATAATGAAAACTGCTTTAAAAATGCTTAGAATTGTGTACAATTGTATATATTTATTTGAACAATGTTTAAAATAGGGGGAGTGGCCAGGCGCCAGTGAAGATGGCCGCCTAACTCGGGAGCTCCGTGAAGCCGAGCCCTCACTCACCTAAATCCAGGGCAAAATCCGACAACCATCGAACTTCTCTCACAGCCCCTGTCCGGCGCTGCACAGAGCTGCTGATTGCTTCAACCCCGGCGATGCAGCTCGCCTCCCTGTCTGAGATCCAGTCCCCAGATGCTGGCTTGCCTTGGAGCGGCATTGCAGTGGAGGCGAGGGCGGACCGGGAATCTACGTGAGATCCCAGCTGGCTGGCCTACACCACGCGAGCAGAATTGCGGAGAGGCCGGTGTGTAAGTCGCGGCCGTGAGTACTTGTCGGGGGTGCCTGTGGGGGGACGCTATCGGGCGTCCCGTCCCCCCGGTAGCCTTAAGCGCGGACCAGCTGTTTCTGTCTGGGGCTCTTGCCCAGATTGCGCTGTTGGACTGCGGTGGGCGGGCCTGAGGAGTACGTGGGGCCCCGGTTTATGGGCCTTGTCCTGGACAGTTGCAGCGACGGGGGCCAGTGCCAGAGGCCTCTGCGACCGATAGACTTCACAACCCTGGTGTCGGCTGGGGAGGGCCGGTCGCTGTGCGGCCCGAGGGACGGTGCCAACCACGCGGCCTGCGTGAAAAAGCCTCAACGGCTGACTGGCTGACACGACGGAGGAAGGCAACAGCGCCTGGAAGGATGATGGCACCTGGGACCCTGCACGGGTCAGGGCAGATGGCTCCCCGGCCGTAGCGGGCTCCAGACGACACCGGCATCAGCCATCCTGACGCGTGAGGCCCGGTGGGACACTGACCACTGGAAAAGGCTGGCTGGTGGGCGTGGATGAGTGCAGGTCAGGCCTAGTGAAGGGTCGCAGGTGTTGGTCACTTCCTGTCGGACTCCCTAATCGGGGCCAGTGGTGTGTTGCTCCTGGGGTCTACGGACTGTAGTGTTCGGCCGGGCTGGAGCGCTTTGGGCCTGCCCTCTTTGATCTCCTGGGCTGGCTGTAGAGAGCCTGGACGGTTTTGCCTCTCCCTGTGGTGCTTTTGAAAAAGCGATTCTCGCACACGCCTGCAAGTGCCTTGTGACCAGCGCGCGTTGGGGACACTTCACGTCACCATGAGGCCCAAAACTGCTGTCCCCACACAATCCAACAAACTGGACTGTGACGGGGGATACCGCTGCCCCTCAAGAACCATCGCTGGCCTCCATCATGGCGGCCATACAGGCCCTGGGCACTAATCTGGAGACGAAAATAGACAGAGTCTCCATGGAGGTCAATCTCCTCCATGCGGACCTCAGCAAGACCTCAGACAAGGCCCGGACGAACGAAGACAGAATCAAGGAGCTTTGAACGTCGGCGAAATTGTTGGAGCACCGCCACAATGAGCTAGTCCACCATCACCGTCAGATGGCCCTCAAGCTCGAGGACCAGGAAGGGCGGGCCCAGAGGAGCAATATAAGCGTGGTAGGCATTCCGGAGGAAAGTGAAGGGCCTAGTGTGGAGCTGTTCCTAGAGGACTTGATCCTCAACCATCTGAAACCTAAGCGCCTATCGCGTATTTTTACCATCGAACGCGCGCACCGGGCGCACATCCCCAAGCCAAAACCAGGGGCGCCGCCTAGAACAATCATAGCAAAAATCTTGAACTATTGAGATAGAGATGCCATCCTACAAGCGGCGAGACTAAAAGGAGACCTCCAATATGAAAACACTACTATCCGATTCTTCCCAGACTTCACGTTTCAGGTGCAGAGGGAGCACCGTTCCTTTACAGGTGTCAAAGCAGCACTACGCGACAGAGGGATAAAATACATGATGTTCTTCCCAGCCAAACTCAAAGTCATTGCTGGGGGCAAGTCCCTCTTTTTTACCAACCCATTGGATGTGCAGAGCTGGCTGGACGAGGAATTGTCCAGGAACTCGGGCCGCCTCGACAGCGGTAGCTGGAGGGACACGCAGATTGCCTTACCGGGGTCAATGACTGGACAGACCGGAAGCGGGAGGACGGAGTCAACGCTCCTGGAGGTCGAGGTCGGCCAGCCCTCGCAGGGACAATCTCTGTGAAGCGGGGAAGCAGTAGCGGTAGCAGACCGGCAGGAATGAACCTCTACGAACTGTAACGTATTGCAGGGGCTGAACCTGGGAGTCATGCCTTCTGCTTGGGGGGAGCTACCGGGGTGGCAGGACACGGGCCATCTGGAAGGTGCAGATTGGGTTATGTTGAACGATGCTATATGTATTGCTCCCCTTAGGTAACTTATTGTACGGTGTATATCTTCCTGGGACAGGCTGAGACATTGTAAATTGTAAATTGATACTTTTATAGCACACTACTCACCCGCAAGGGTCTCAAGGCGCTTGCTCGAATACCGCTGTGGAACCCATCCTGGTTTTCCCTGTGAGGCGTCCACTCCTGGGCACCCCTAAGGTGGAGGCCAGGCATCCTTAGCATTGTGGGGGCCGTTGTGCAGTTCAAGCAAGCTATTGCCCAGAGTTGCAGAGTGGGACTCCATGATTGGAATAGGCACAGAGGCGAGAATTATCAGGTCCGTGGAATTTTGAGCCCAAGACCTGCCGAGGCGGGGAATTGAACCCTGGTCCCGGGCTAGACCTCTGCATCAGGGTCTGCCGCTCTAATCATTGAGCCACACTTCTCCACACAGACATTGTTGAAATGGGTTTGGGCCGGGCTATTTGCTTACTGCCAATACGTGCCTATTGAGATGAAGTTTGAGTGGTACACACTAATACTCAAGGGTGAGAATGAGTGGCGGTTGGAGCTGGGGCCGGGGCACGTTCCTCTTAGCTTAAAGCTTTGTTAGAAGAGGGGAGCTTTTCTCCGCTCTAGGTTGAGGTTCTGGGAGAAAGGCGCTCTGCTAATTGGGGATGTGGGTAGTTCTAAGCCTATGGATAAGGGAAGCAGGGAAGGGGGCATGTTTGGGGGGGAGTGGGGGGGGCCTGGTGGGGTGTCTGGTTTGGGCAGTCGGGGCTGGGGGGGAGTTGGGGGGAGGGGGTTGGGATTGTTTGGTGTTATCACACAGGATGGGAAATGGATGTACTACAGTGTGGTGGTCTACAGTGCGGCATGGTTGTTCGGGAGGCTACCCACCTGGCGTGTGTTATATCGGACCACTACTCTCTACTGGTCCATCTTACGATTGGAGACAAGCAAGAGGACAGAGTGGCTCCGATCAGTGCCTGGCATCTCCGAAACCCTGCTACAGGTAAGGCCCTTGCCACAGCGATAGACCGCTATTTTGAGGAAAACGAGGGTACAGTGGACTCCTCGATAATACTGTGGGAGACGTTTAAGACGGTGCTTAGAGGGAAGGCCCTGTCAGTAATTGCGGGCCGACGTAGGGAGCGAGAGGCACAACTGCTCCAAGTGGAAGGTGACTTGCATGCCCTTGAGGCAGCGGTGCTAGACGGGGACGACCAGGAGGGGACCCATCAGCTACACCTCAAACGAGCCGAGTATAAGGCGCTGGCCACGGATGCAGTGCGCACTACCCTAAAGAATAGGGAGGGTAGGATTTATGATCAGGGAGACAAGGCTGGCAAGCTTATTGCATGGCTGGACAAAAAACAGCAGATGCAGAAGGTAATGGCGGAAATCTTGACTGGTTCTGGAACAGTTGTCACGGAACCCCAGGAGGTGGTTAAAGAGTTTGAGAAACAGTACAGACAGGTTTACAGTAGGGGGTCAGACCGGCCTGAGGAGGACTCGGTTGACTTGCTGACTGACATCCGAATGCCGGCCCTTACAGATGTGGAGAGGGAACTATTGGAGGCCCGCTCTCAGTGGAGGAACTTAGCAGGGCCATTTGTGATCTACGTTCTGGTAAGGCTATGGGACCCAACTGGCTCCCTATTGAGCTTTATAAGCTCAAATCTGAAGGCCTTAGTCCGTACCTTACGCAGATGTTTGAGGAAAGTAAGGAGCAGGGCCTACTACCCAGAGATCAACGAATAGTTACCATCGTTGCCATCCCTAAGGACGGCAAACCCAGAAACCTGTGTGCCTCATATAGGCCTATATCCCTACTTAATTTGGAACCCAAGATCCTGGGCAAGGTTCTCGCTAACAGGCTCCGACCTGTCCTCTCGACACTGGTCCACCGGATCAGTCGGGCTTTATGCCACATTGCAATACCGCTCTCAAACTCCGCCGAGTGCAAGGGGTGTTGGGGCGCTGCCGCACCATCCGGGAGGACGCTGTGCTAGTGTCATTAAACACAGCCATGGCTTTTGATACTCTTGAATGGCCATACATGATAGCGGTCCTCCAGAAGCTGGGTTTCGGGCCCAAATTTATTGGCTGGGTCCGCCTCCTTTACTCTGAGCCACTTGCCCAGGTTACTGTTAACAACAAACTCTCTGAGGTATTTGCTCGAGAGAGAGAGAGAGAGAGGGACGTGACAGGGGTGTCCCCTCTCACCGCTGCTCTTTGCTCTGTCCCGGGAGCCCTTAGCTGCCTGGATTTGACAAGACCTTTCTATAAAAGGACTCCGATGGGCAGACGGCTGGGAGGACAGAATCTCGCTATACAAGGACGACATCCTTCTGTATCTGGCTATTCCTCATAAATCACTCATAGTGGCCATGGACATTTTCACAAGCTTTGGGCGCAACTCCGGCTACAGAATAAATTGGAGCAAATCTGTACTCTATGTCCTTCATGGCGACCCACTGGTTGTGCCCTGCGATTGCCCAATTACTATAGCTGCGGATGGGTTTAAGTACCTAGGGGTCTATGTCTCCAAAACTGCGAGCACTCGCTACGAGAAGAACCTCCTCCCTCCCTTGCAGCGCTTCAGGAGGGACTCGGCCACGTAGCGCAAGCTCCCATTATTCCTGTTAGGTAGGGCGTCGCTGTTTAAAATGATGGCACTACCGAGATTCTTGTATGCTTTACAGAACCATCCTGATCTGGTGCCACTGTCATACTTTGCGAGACTTGAAGCCTCACTCCGGGAGCTTTTATGGGCTGGGGCGTCTCGCATCTCCCTTCAGAAATTGACGCTGGGTTGGTTCGATGGGGGTATTGCACTACCTGATATCCACAAATATTACTGGGCTGCACACCTCTCAACCATCAACCAGGGCACGTACTGTGATGGTAACGACCCGGGGTATGGGATGGACCGGTGGCTGTTGCCTGGGGGGGAACTACGAGAGAGTGTAGTGTTCTAAGCCGGTTAGGTTCCCGCTCACTGGGCCCACCAAACACTCAGTGCAGATCTGGCATGTGGTGCAAAAGAAACTGGGCTGGGCTGACACTCTCACCATGTCCACTAAGTTGTGGGCCTCGGAGCGCCTGGGTAACCTGCACCGCACCAAGGGTTTCCATAACTGGGACTTGATTGGGATCTCCCACGTTCGAGACCTATGGGGCCCTAAAGGGGTTGTATCATTCGCACACCTCCAGCAGACTTATGAGCTTGCCCCGGGAGAATTCTACTGCTATTTGCTGGTTCGCTACTCCCTCCAATCCAACATTCCCCCTGGGACCTTTTCCCCCAGCATCCTCCCCCTTGGAAGACAGACTGCTGGATGGACACATTCCTGACCACGCCATTTCCCTCACATATAAAAAGATTGTTAATAACTCCTCTGAGCTGCTGCATAATCTCAAGAGAAAATGGGAGGCGAATGGGCTGGGAATAGAAGAGGAGGAGTGGAATGGAGTTCTGGCATCCCCTAGGGAAGTGGCCATATTGGCTAGACTTCGTCTGATTCAACTGAAAATACTCTACAGAGTGAATATCTCAGGTACAAGGTTGCGGCTCATGGGCCGTGGTTCTGACGGGCTCTGCTGGAGGGGCTGCGGGGAGGTAGGGACGTTTTTTCTAATTCTGTGGGAATGCCCACTGATACAGGTCTATTCACAACAAATAATCCAGTGCATGTGTGAGGTTTGGGGGGTGGAGTTGTGGGTGGAGGCGAAACGATGTCTGTTGAATATTTGGGAACCCACTGATCTGTCTACATGGGGTAGAACATGGGCTACACTTGGGTTTGTGATTGCAAAACATAATATAGCTAGACTCTGGGGGGCGAGTGTGCCTCCAAAGATTGGTCCATGGAAAACGGACATGGACTGGTGCATGCTCCATGAAAAGACAGTCTACGTGGCTAGGGGCTGCCCACAGAAGTGGGTTGGTATTTGGTCCAGCTGGAATGAGTACAGGGGCCATCTCTGTGAACCCCCCGCGACAGCCAGAGTTGACGAATCAAATGAAAGGTTAAATGTATGATGTAATCCTGTATACTGTAAGGCTTAGATCTATGATTTCATGTGCTATGCCTCGATCTTGTCTGGTACAATTATGCGTTAAGTGCTGCAACTGTGATGTACACTACTGTGTTTTTTTTCTATGCAGTTAATAAAAAGAATTTTTAAAAAAAGAAGCAAAAAACAATGTTTAAAATAAACATATAAAAAAATTTAAAATATACATTTTTTTTTCAAAACTTATGATATAAAATTTAATGTATATTAAAATATGTTTATTACATACACTTTTAATTTCCAAATATTATACAAATGTTAAAAAATACATATGTACTTTTCAAAACATAATTGGAAAAAAATATTTAACATAATAAATAATATTGTAATAAAATAATATTTAATATGCTATATAATAAACCATAATGTAATAAAATGTACAATGTATATATATTCCAACTCCTGAACTTTTGTAAATGATGATATAAAAATGTAAGAAAAGTTTATGACAAATATTTAAATGTAAAAATATTAAACAATACAAAAAATGCTGTATATTAATGTAAAAATGATACTGCTATAATTTGCCATTATATATGTATACCCAAAATGTGTTAAATGTTTAAGAACTGTCAAATACATTTGTACAACAATGTAATAAAATATAATGTGTTGAACATATCAAAATAAATGTTACAATCTCCTAATAAAATGTGAAAAAACATAAGTTGTATTATTTTTTGCAATGTTGTAATAACTTTTAAAAATAAATTATATGTCATAATTTACTATTCTAACTGCAACTCCAAAAAAAATATAGGTAAGAGCTGGATGGTAAACCATAATAATTTACTATTCTAACTCCAAATCCAATTAAACTCTGGGAAAGTGCTGAATGGTAAACCATAATAATTTACTATTCTAACTCCAAATCCAATTAAACTCAGGAAAAGTGCTGGATACTAAACCATAATAAAATTACTATTTTAACTACAAATCCAAAAAAAGTCAGGGAAAGTGCTGGATAGTAAACCATAATCATGTAGTATTCTAATTCCAAATCCAATGAAACGCAGGGAAAGTGCTGGATAGTAAACCATAATAAATTATTGTTTCGACTCTAAATCAAAGAAAAAACTCATGGAAAGTGCTGGATAGTAAACCATAATAAATTACTATTGTAACTCCAAATCCAATTAAACTATGGGAAAGTGCTGGATAGATATCTACCCTTTCATTAACATTACATATTTAATATCGACCCTTTCATTTACATCATGAATAAATATATATCCTTAAAACTATATATGTTATACATTACTAGAAATTTTCTTTCAACATTTAAAAAATAAAAAAATGTAAATCAGTAAAAAAAAATTAATTCTTTCTTATTAGTATTTCTACAAATTTGAAATATATATAAGAAATGTTTTACATTAAACTATTTAATTACTATTTAGATAAATATAAAAAAATTATAATAATTACAAAACATTTCCAAAATAAAATGTATCTACATTTACATTTAGAGTTTGATCAAATTCTCTTTAAAATTTCAACTTATATATTTTTAGTTCTAACAAATACATTATTTTAAGAAATGTTATATTTAAATTTGTCACATTCAAATATTAAATAATTAATTTTGACAATATTCAATATTTATCATTTAAAAAAAATAATAAATATTTAATTGTATTAAACACCATTTATAGAGTTGATAATTTAGTTATGATCACAAATTATCATTTATCATTTAAAAACATAATTAAGCAGAATTTGTAATTTCTAATTTTAAATTGTAAATTTCAAAATAAATGTTTTCTAAATTTAAAATATTAATATTACATTGTGATACAACATTTTTAAAATACTATCCACCCTTATCCCCTATAAACCTAACATCCCACTCCTAAAATATATACAAATGTAAAATATTAAATATTTTTAATACAACATTTTTAAATACTACCCACCCTTATCTTCTATACACCCAACATCCTGCTCCTAAAATATATACAAATTTAATGCATTGAATAAATTTAAAATAACATTTTAAAATTACTACCCACCCTTATCCCCTATAAACCCAACATCCCACTCCTAAACTTAAAATATGAAAACTAGAAAAAAATATATTTCACATTTATTCTTTCCGTACAAGCATTAGAATTTTGAAGAAATAACATAAAATAACTATTAAACCACAAAATAAAAAGTTACATCATAAACATAACATTGCTATTACTCACGTCGATATTTTGTACACCTATATTTAATACTCTCAATATTTTTACACAACTAACAAATCAATATTTTTGACATAGATATTACTTACATCGATATTTAACACCAACGATATTCTTACCTCAATATTGATGTATGTTGATATTTTGCCGCTAATATTTTGGCTTTGCACCCCTCCCTGCTGCACTCTGCATGGGGACTTTCAGGGAATGTGTGTGCCAGCTGAGTCAGTCTTTCAGGATCACTAAACAGACCCACCCCTGTTCCTTAGGGGGTCTAAGGGAGCCAGCACCACTTGCCCAAGAGAGACCCATCCTAGTTCGGGGTGCCATCTGAAGTTTCTGAGTCCAAAAACCGTTGTTGCACAGATTCAGGGGCCATCTTCCTTTGAGGTCGGCATTATAGCAATGCTCCAGCCCAAAGTCTAGTGTCCTTTCGAATTTCTCTCTTTTTTTAAGGGGTTATTTATGAGGGGTTGAAGATTCCAGAAGGCAGGCACCGCTGGCAAATCCTAGGATGCCAAATAATCACTCCTCTTCTGTCCCAATCCTTCTGCACAGCATTCCGGGACATTTAAACAAGGCAATAACAAAGGCAACTTGAATTGGTCTATAAAAACACCTTTGACTGGGAGGTTCAGCCCCACCCCCCAACAGACGCAGCTGCCTAATCCTTTCCCACCAAAACTCGAAGGGGAGTCTTTTGGCTTATCCCTTCCCACCAAAACTCAAAGGGGAGCCTTTTGGAGTGGCACAGAGGTCCGGCCATCCTCCTTTGTTTTTGTGTGATTCGGCTTGCCCAGGCCAGGTACAGTGTATCACATTCAGATTTTCTAGCTTCCCCTTCCAATTCTAGGAACTGGGTTAAACACAGTTAAACGGCTGTATTATGTAGGAAGGCCTCTGATATTCATGCTGGCAAGCTGAACAATTAATTTGGCTCAGTGCGGTGGGGTGCCATAAGGAGTACACATATTTAAAAAGTGATTGTGGGTTTGCATTGGTGTACATGTTTATTTCGAAATTGATACCTCACTTTGTCTCTAGCCCCATGCCTAAAAAAAAGAGGAATGTGTCCCTCTGTAATGCAATTGGTGCTTGAATGAAACGCTCTGATACCTCTGGGCCGAGTTGGTAAGCAAAGTAGCAATGTTCTTTTTTCATTTTAGGGTTGTTGTGCCACCATGTCAAAGACCGCCAGAGCCTTTGGTAGCATTGCATCTGATCTGAGATGGAGATGCTCTTACCTGGGTGATGTCATCTGCTTTGCTTCACATCCTTTTCACTGTTGTTTTTCTGTCTGGAGAGAGTGTGGTGGCACAGTCCTGTACCAGGCTACCGGTGGTGGAAAGGTCCAACTCCCTGGAGTTTCCCATGTTGCCACGTGTTTTCCATTAATTATCCAGCTTCTCTGCAGGGCCTTTCTCCATTCCTGGGATTTAGCTGTCATGTGCATGGTACAAAATGGCCTCTGTGCTTAAACCTTCAAAAAGGCAGACGGGGCTAGACACAAACATTGACTCATGACAGCAAATTTCCAACTTATTCAACATGTATACTTCCCTGTACATCATGTAGGATTTTATTTTATTGACTTCCTGTTTCATTCAATTTAATTTCCCACCAGTCATTATGTAGAGAGCTTGATTCTGGTTCATGGTTTATTGTAAATGCTCCAGTATATTTCTGTCAGCAGGTTCATCTGTCCTTTTTCTGCATTTCTGTCCATGTAATTCTTTTCCCTTTTGTCCGCCTGATAAATCAGTCTCCCTGCTCTATTTTCCAGTTTGGAGCTGATGATGGTTCTGCAACTCTATTTAGGTTGGCTGAGTGTTTGCCCCTTTACAATTAATCTCCATGCATTCTATTATTGTTTTCAGTGCATTCTGGGTGGGGTTTTTTGGCTTCTGATTTTTCTTCCATCTGTGATGCATGTTAGGAAAGACTTGTAGCCTTTGTGGAAATTCCAACTCTGCGAGTGACACTGTGGATACTGGAAAGAAATGCCCTTTCTTCTGGCAAATCAGTCATGACCAAAAGGCCCAACAGCGGTGTTCTTAATTCACAGCCTTTCGAATGTGGGTACTATACACAATGGTGGTTGATCTGATAGCAGATGCAGAGTAGCACTGAGCAATTAACAGCTTTTGATTTCAGAAGATGGATTCAGTGCCACAGACTTTAAAGCATATCATTTAGCCACACAACTCCGATGGGTGGCAAACAACATCGCACCAAATTGCTCTACTGAACCAAGTTACTTACAGAAATTGTTGGGCAATCAGACTTTTCAGAACCACTAGGACAAAACTACTACATGTGGAGAAATACTGTTGGATGTAATGGCTCAAGAAGACAGTCACAAAGACTACATACTCGCCCTAGATGAGTACTTTCAAACGTTTTGGGATGCCATGCAGAATGTACCTACTGCTTCCTAGAATAACCCAGGATGTCACGAGTGCTCGTCATTTATTAGAAGGGGAAACACAACAAGATTTTTATGACCTAATCGAGAATTATGCTTTGGTAAATGAAGATTCCTGACTCAAGTGCTGCTGATCGGTGTTGTTCAACGAACATCGGCCAGGAACACACTGTACCACTTTCTTGTTGGGAGGATGTAAAACGTAGTCACATTGCTCCACAGAGCCTTAGAATGTGGGGGTGGGGGGCGAGTTTAAAGGTGAAGTGGGATTCAGATTTGGACAAAGTAGGATCTGCAACTCATCTACTATAATGTACCTACCTCCCACATAAAGGACTACATAGTAAGAATCCCTGATATCTGGGAAACCTGCTCCAGGGCAGACAAGCATCAGCAGGTTTATTTAGTAAGATATTGAATTGCCCTACATATGCGGAGTACTGAGAGAGCTAACAAATGCTCTGACATCCTTTACGGGCAAAAACAACCTGGTATAATGGAAAACTTTTTTACTGGGGCTAATGGCATAGCCTACAGTTGGCTAATCACAGAGTAAATTCTTATGCTTGGCATTAGTGCTGCCTATACAGGAAATCACAATGAGCTGGTGTCATTCTTGGTCTTCGTAAGTGGGCAAAATGCAGAAAATGAGCCAGCCACAATGTAGCAGTGGAACGAAGGGAGGGGCACTGCATTCACTTCTTACAATATACTGTTGACTCACACCAAAATCTGATGACTATCCATCCATTGTGAAGGTGTAGCTCTACTAACCTCTCCTGCCTTACAAACCGGTTTTGTTTAAGGACCATTTGCAGGTTTCAAGACAGTGGCTGCACAGCACGCAGATGAGTCCTACTGAAGATAACAGCTCAGTACTTATCCAAGATCAACGAGTACCAACAGAATCCGAAGCATTAAATGCCGATTGGAGATTAAAGGAGGGGTACACCATCCAATCAATCAACGAGATAAAGTTACAAATAGCAAGGGGCCGACTGGCAGGAGCCGCGGGTCCTAATGGAATTCCTCCTATGCTGTTTAAAAACGATCCGGACTTCTGGAGTAACGCACTTGAACCCGTCTTCAAGTACGCAATTAGAAAGTCTGCAAATCCAGAATCGTGGAGAGGTTCTATAATTAGTCCAATTTACAAACAGGGAACAAAGGCTGAGCCGAAAAACTACCGCCTAATAGCTCTGATCGACATCGAGGCTAAATATTTTGCAGGACTCCTCCTAAACGACATAACCATCTGGGCTGAAAAGAATCAAATAATACCATCAACACAAACTGGATTTCGGAAAGGGCAAGGAACAATCACCAACATAATGGCCCTGACCCTTCTCATGGACGCAGCTATACAGGGGAAATATCCACTCTTCCTCTGCTTTATAGACTTTGTTGCAGCATTCGATCATGTAGATCGAACTAAACTCTGGCAAAAATTAGATGGCTGGAGGATTCCTCCAAACCTCCTACTTCAATTAAGGAACTTACACTCCAAAACATGGGTGAGGATAAAGCTCGGAGACGGTCGACAAATATAAAAAAAAATCCCCACCACTCAAGGACTTAAACAAGGGTGCGTCTTAGCCCCTATGCTATTCAACCTCTTTCTAGCAGACCTACCAGCGAAGTTGAATAGCTGTGCAGCCAATGCACCAAAACTAGGGAACTCTACTTTGACGAACCTGCTTTACGCGGACGATTTAGTTCTGATAAGCAGGACCCTCATAGGCCTTCAGCATCTACTAAATGTCACTCAGACATACTCACAAGAAAACGCACTAAAAATAAACTACAATAAAACTAAAATAATGACAGTTAACTACCGCAAGAATAAACATCTGAGCTGGTTCCTAGATGGCCACCGTTTGGAACAAAGAGTGAACTATAAATATCTAGGGGTATTGTTGAACCAAAACAACTCATCCAAACCACAATTAGAAGTCCTGAAGAGAAAGGGGATAACAACCTACCTAGCCATAAAGCCCCGTAAGAAGCTTTTTTACCGGACTTGACATTCGACCCTCTACTAAGGGTCTTGCAAGCAAAACTCCAGCCAACGATCACTTACGTGAGCGAGGCGCTGAAGGGAAGAGATGCAACACACTCGATAATATAATATCTAAATCATACCAAGCAATTTTCCATCTTCCGAAAATGGTCTACCCGGCCCAAATACGATTGGAATTTGGCTCCAAAAACAGTCCCTTGAACGTATGGGAGCATTTGTGAAATGTTGGCACAAAATTAAAGGCGATGACAAGGGAACCCTGAACGACCAACTTTGGGAAGAGCTTTCCCGTCCAGGAAAAACACCAGCAAGCATTTATCTTGAGGAATCTATTAAACACCTAGGTTTAAGAGAGCTGTGGGACGTTGAGTTAAACCATTTAACATTCAAAAAAATGGGGAGAAAGGTAACTTGTTTACTATCTGCAATCGAGGATAAGAAAACTTTAGCAAGACGATCATATGACTGGATGGTCCTACATACATACAACAAATTAAAACCCCAGTTCTACCTGAAAATGGGATTAAAAATTAACATCAAGGAAAAATTCCTAAGACTCCGACTGGGGGTTGGTCCCTTTGAACAATTTCTGCCGCCTTGGGAAAAAAAGGATGGAGTTCAACAGTGTTGTTTATGCGGCAGCGGTGTTGAGGATGCAATTCATGTTATATGCATCTGTATAAGGTTAAAAGACATAAGGGCTACCCTGTTAAAACCAGCATTCATTCAATACGGAGCCAGAACATGTAGACAAGCGCTAATGTTTTGCTTTAACCCGGATCTGATTCAGCTAAATTGCCGGCTAATGAAATTCCTTGATATAATTGCAAAAAGAATAAAATATGGGAAAGAGTAGCAAAAAGACTAATCTTCATATGAACTGAATGGATCGTAACAAGTATAACCGTACATAAAATAATATTAGTAATAAGCAAAGCTAATGTATAGAATGTTTAATAATTTGTACTCTTTTAATATGATGTTAAACTTTTTATTATAGATCAATTTCATCACAAGAAATCTTCTATCCTTTGTATGCAACGGTTTTAATTAATCAAGCATAATAAAATAAACTACTATCATGCTGCAGACAACTATTACATTAGCAAAAAAAAATCTAAGCTCCTGAATATAGGCTGCATGTCAGTAACTGAATGAAGTTGTTTACTCCAACGTAATGAGTGTATGCATCACCCTGATATGGTGCCTGGGATACCTGTTGGCTATTTCCAAAGTTAAAGACATACAATTGTTTATTGTTTGATTCACTAGTCCTGGGTTTCTTTTGCTATTTTCGTTTATATGCATATCTCGTATATGACATAGTAGCATATTGTGATTGCTTGAAACCTTCTGTGCTATGCCTAATTGAAAATCACAGACAAACCACATAGTTATGAACTAGAAAACAAATAAAGGTATATTAAACAGTGACAATTTTTAAAAAGGGGAAAACAAATTAAGTGTGAAAAATGTGGCTGTCAGATATCTTTTTGAAATATATTTATTCATTTTAAAAATATATCTACAGTTGTGACATTCAGTTATGACTGTATCTTCAAACACAATATCTTGTAAATTGTACAATTCTAGCAACGTTTTAAACTAATTTCATTCTAGGGGTGAGACTTTCCAACATATGTGTGGCTGTTCATTCTATCCTGTCCTACTGCTTTTGTGTGGTGTTATGTGGTCTCTAAGGATTACTTCCAGTTTGTACTCATGTTATTAGTATGCACCTTGAACCTTTTATAACGTAGATGTTTTGAATTTTCTATGATGTCTTGTCACATGCATGGTGCGAGTTTGAGTTATATATAATTCCCAGTTGTTCAGTTCCCAGTTCATGTGTGCTTATTTGTTTGCGTTTTTCAAGCTGGTTTTCTCTGCTAGTGGAAAAAAGATGATGCTCAATATAGTTGTTCTTGTGCTTCCTATCCTTCATCTGTCCTGTATTGATTTGGCCGCAGTTATTGAGTATGTTCATCAAAATCTTGAATGCACTCAAGATGTCAATTTCGAATAATATCCCAGTTTTGCCATGTCAGCCCTATTTTATGCACTTTGGTTTCGCTAAGCCTTAAACTTGCGTTAGCAATGCAATGATTGCTCTGGTGAGGAAGCATATTGATCTTTGAGCACCCGAGGCCACATTTCCACATTACTTTGCTGTAATCATTGATCTAGTGTACTGTATTATTGTCTACATGCATTGAACCTTGTTTTTATAAGGAACACAAATCTTGTAGATCCTTTTAGATAGTGAGATTCCTCCACAGATGAGTTCACAAACCATCTGGTTAACCATTCTATAATTTTGCAAATAGTTCATAACTTTCGCAGTCCATATCCTCTACTCCTCGTTATGCTGCCAGTAATTGTAGCTTTCGTAATGCCCATCTAAATCAACCAGATCCTCACCTGAGGTTTTTCAATAATGAATCTAGAGTTTTGAATCGATTTCGAGGAAACATCAAGCAATAGTTGCAAAGAAATATAAAAAGCATGGCAACAGTACCATTTTTTGAAAGTACTAGTTTGACAAATGTGGAGAACAGTGTTTTTTCCAGAAAGTGCTTGATTCTTGTGTTGTTGTCAATGTTTTAGCAAGATTCCCTCTTATGGTCACAGAGTCCACATGATGTATTTGGATCAGTAAATTTCTGAAGGTTACTTTTTCTCATGTAAACAGTGGGAGTATATTATCCTCACTGTGGAAGTCCAGAGGGCAGAGAGAAAGAAAGCAAGATTTGAAATCTGCAATCGGGCGGCCTCTAGGAGGAGTAGAGAGCTCAAGACTTCTGCCTCATTGGCTTAAGTTTGAGTAGTTTCAAATGAGGCGGATGTGCTACTAAACACAGGCTATTGTTAGGTGTGTAGCTTTTTAACAGTAGGTTTCAATATTCGATTCAAAAATGTCAATTGGAAAAAAAATTGTCTCAAAAAGATTATGTTGTCACAAATATCATGGGACATAATAATGCAGGCAAGAATATCACTGTTTTAGATATTGTATATAGTTTTTTAATGTAGTTGTATATAACATCATTTTCAAACTATTTTGTTGTTTTTTATTTGGTTTATAGGGTAGTTTATTACTTTGATGTTAATTGTGTATTTAATTTTAAAGGTTTATTTTATTTTTTGAGTTGCTATTATATTTAAGAATTTTTTATTTTATTTGGATTTACATATTTTGGTGCATTGTTGGCCTTGTAGTTAAATTGGGTGGGGATTTTTTTAAAATAAATTTTCTAAATAATTTCTAAATAGTTAATTTTATTATTATCGATTTGCTAATGTAAATATTATGTAAATTAGTTTATACTTAGCTCATTCAATGTGTAGTTCAAAATGGTAACTGTTAATTGTGCAATTAGATTACTGTTTTTGTGAATTACTTAATTGTTATTGGTCTGCATATTCATTAATTGTGTTATGTTTTTGCTTTTTACAATGAATACTTTTTTACTAAAATTGTTTTTTAATAAAGTGTATTGTTTTCAGGAATTATTTAAATTTGCTCTTCTGGGTATTGTTTTTTTAGTGCAATGGATGGAAAGTATTTTAAACATATTTGTCAATAATTTTAATTGGTAAATTCTTTTTCATTTTAGTTTATTTATATTATTAATTGTTAATGCAATTTTAATTTGTAATTTTTCAAAAATAAAATATATGTTGAAATATTCAATTTTTTCTACATGTGTTAAAATATATGTTATGCTTTTTTATGTATACTTTGTTTTCTTTTAATTTAGGAATGAGAGTAATAAATATTAGCCTTCCAAAACTTTCCCTACCTTTGCTCCCGTTGGAGTAGGAATAGTAAAAGTGGCCCTTCCATAGTCCAACGACTTCCCTACTGTTGTTTAGGTTGGAGTACGAAAAGTAAATTTCACCTTCCAACACTTTCCATACTTATGGCCCCATTAGGATGTCATGCGCATCCCCACCGCCATGCGGGTGGTGGCGATCCGCTCGACAACCTTCCCCGCCCGCCACCCATTTCCCATCGCCATATTACTATGGCGGGGGACTGCGGCGGACGGAAAGACTGTCCGCCGCTGTGTGTTAGACACCACCATCCATATTAGGATGTGGGCGGAAACATGCCGCCATGGAAAGTCATGTGGGAATGTATTGTGGGGGCCCATTGTGGGCCCCCAGGGAATCCGGGGGGTGGGGTTGCACATGGGGGGTACCTATGGTACCCCCCTGCACTTTACTGTACAACGTGGCAGGCACCGCGCGGTGCCTGTCATGTTGTGCATTCAAGTGCGCAATGTGCATTTTTAGCATTGCGGGTACCGGCCACCACAATGTTAAAAATGCGGGATGCGTCCGCCAGTGTGGCGGGCGCATCCTTATGGCCCCCACGGGACCGCCGCCCTCATGGCGGGCGGTCCCGTTTTACGTCGGGATGGCAGGCGAACAAAGTCCGCCCGCCATCCTAATAGGGCCCTAAATTTGACCTCTAGCACATCAAATATTTATTTGAACTTCTTGTTTTAAATTTTTTATTACTTATCTTTGTGATTTAATTTTAAGTTATTTTAGTTTAATGTTTTATTATTATGCATTTTTCAAGTAATATTTGTATTATTCATACATTGTTTTATTTGAATTGTATTTGTATATTTTTATTTTGCAATCTTTTTCCAGCTATATCTAATTCTATGTTTTTCTTATTAGTCATGCATAATACCTACATTTACTTTTATATTATGTGAAATTTCTTTAACATTTATTTCAAAGTATACATTTTATGTTATGTTTGTTAGGTATAGAATGTTTATATATTGTTATACTACATGTACACATTTTTTATGTAAAGTTTTAAGTTCATATATTTTTAAAAGTTAATATAATGTTAATTATTTACAATTCAACATAATTACCTATTCTGTGACCATATTTAGTCTTCTATATATTTGTAGTTGACAATATGCAATTTACTAAGCTGGCGTAGTTCACCAAGTAGCGCTATGTGAAGCAATGCGAAGTGCACTTCGCACTCTGCGAACATCACGTAGCACTACGTGAGCTGTGTAGTAGCATGTTCGCACTGTACAAGATGCGTTTTCAATGATTGCACAGTGCGGACAAGCATCCGGCACTGTGCAATCATTGAAAATAGCATCTTGCACAGTGCGAACTGTAGTTTTCTGCTGCTCGAGTAGATTTGTACTCGAGAGGCAGCTTTCACACAGTGAACTGGTAGTTTCTCATTGCAAGCGGTCGCGAACATGGGCAACCACTCGCAATGAGAAACCTGACCTCCCCGCGTTTAGAATTTTGCCAGGATGTCATTTTGCTTGCTCGTGGTCGCGAACATGACGTTGAGGACCGCGAACAAGAAAAAAATGACTGCTGCAGTATGCTACGCTGCACTACGCGTGTTCGCACTGTGCTACGTGCAGCTCGCGTAGTGCGAAGT
Organism: Lissotriton vulgaris; assembly: GCF_964263255.1. Classification (NCBI taxonomy): domain Eukaryota; kingdom Metazoa; phylum Chordata; class Amphibia; order Caudata; family Salamandridae; genus Lissotriton; species Lissotriton vulgaris. The sequence goes on along the minus strand of NC_141697.1, from coordinate 496,181,507 downwards.
TGCGCAAACTTCGCAAACTACGCGAGCGTAGCGTAATGCTTCGCCCAGGGTTATAATTTACTTACATAGATGTTTTTGTGTCCAATATCACTTTTGGTGATAATTTGTCATTCAACCATTTAGCACATTTTATTGATATTTTAAAAGTATTGGGGATTTCAAGCTGGACAATGAAGAGTGATTCAAGCATGAGTATCAATGAAAGATCCAATGATAGAGAAATGCTGTATTTCAGTTGAACCCTTCAGCTTTTTATATCATGTCTCCTCTCCACTTTGGTTAAGCGTTCTTCCTTTAGGAAAGAGGTATCGAACCTGTGTTGTATTGTATATGTGCAATATCTATGACATTTGGTAGAGTCTACTATTCTCCTGACATTCAGGACATCAGGCGATATTTTGAGTGTCTAGCCATCTGTGGGGGTGCAAAGTTTAGAAATTGTTCTTCTCTTGCTGACAATAGGGTGTGTCATTTGACATGTGCTGTGAGGATCTCGCCAGAAATAGGCTCAGAGTGGCAGCTTAGCACTGTGTTTGTTAGCATGTTGTCTGCCCCCTCTCTGTATTTTGTGAGTTTTTAAACATGACCTACTGTAAGAATCCTTCAATAAACTCACTTCCAGAGCAAGACATTGAACTAATCTTTTCCAACATAAATATTCACTTGACCAAGCAGTCAGGGATGTTGTACTGTATTTTATATGGTTTAAGATAAATGCCTGCTTTAAAAAATGAAATAGTAACATGAATACGATATGTGTTGTAAATTGTTCTAGGTTCGCTACATGAAAGGAAATATTCAAGCATTTATGACTTTTAAACAAGATCGAATTGAGGTAAAAAATGACTGTCCTGTAACATCTGTTCTCTATTATGTGTACTTTATTGGCATGTGTTGTTTGCCTGCCCAGAATATAACGCACCCAGACGATCATGGCTAAAACCGATTTGCGCCCAGCTGGGCTTTAAAACTGCTAGTGAGGCTGTTAGGATTTTAAGAACTGATACCTCTCAGCCAGTTGTTATAGCCATGTCGAAATTTCTCCACTGGGTGTGGATAATTCGGGCTCGTAAAATGAGTTTGGAATAACCCAGGGCTGGTTGTTACATGCTGCTATCTGATTTTGCACACTGTATCAAGCAACTGATATATTTTGCATCGATGAATTTCGTCTTTTAACAATTGTTTTTAATCTTTTTAATATAACATATTTAAAATTTTGTAAATAGGGAAGAGTTAGTCTGATAATTTTAGATTAAACCGAAATGATTTATTGTGGATCTTGTATTTTGCTGGGCGTGGGGGGGGGGTCAATTTTGTAAATGTCTTTTTATGATTGAAAAATATCGAATAAAGACTATTTTGAATTGAATTATTATGTGTACTATCACATTTTTAAAGATTTAGGGCCTGATTTAGATCTTGACGGATTGGGTCTTGCCGTGGGTTTTTCAGCAATCTTCCCACCAGCTGGCCTGGTGGTCTGCATGCCCTATTTAGATGAAATTTAAAGTAAAACACCTGAATAGCCACATTGTGTTCATAAATGTGGTGCCAGCTGCCTTCCAAAAAAAGGACACTCGCACAAAAAAGGATATCAAACAAAAATCCTAAAGTCCCCATACAAGTGTGTTTAAATAAAGTATGAAAACTGTCACAAAGAGAATATATGCATCACACATCATTGGGATAAGTGTGATGTAACACCATGTAGAAATTGCACTTGACAGGCTGTAACCCTCGCCCAATAGATTATGCCTGGAAAATCAATGGCAGTCCCAAATTTGAACCACTCTACATAATCATCCATGTAACATTTCCCCTTGTCTAGTGCTAGTCCTTTATTGTATACAATTTCAATTTGCACATTATACTACAAGGTGCAATGCATATGTGAACCTCAATTTGTTGGTGCGAGTGTCCACTACTATGTTGAATGGCTGCACCAATTTGACATAAGCATCACATACCATGTGAACCAGTGTATGACTTAAAATAGTAGACATTTAAAAAGTATTTAGTAGTTCCTGCCATCATGCTAAAGAAACAAATTTTGTCCACATTTTACACTGGAACATTGCTAGGAATCAAAAAATTGCAGGGGAAAAATAATTCCAGGAAAAATTCAGTGAAAAGTAAAATAGTGATTTATTCACAATGAGATAGTCACTCAACTTTTTTCAATTTTAAAGAAGGCAAATGCCAGTCCAAAAGGTGTCCAGAAGGTTCTGTGCACAGGTGTGCCGTGGGACTCAGTTTGGCTCTAACTGCACTGACAGGGGAACCTCCCCAGGAAGGGGCACCTAGTGTGCAGAGCAGACACCTCAAAGAGGTTGGGAGGCGAGGTCTTGAGTTTGGGAGGGAGGTTGGTTTGCGAGGGGGTGTTTTGGTTTTAGGATGGGAGCCTTTGTGCTTTTTGGGGGTAGCATGGAAGTTAGTAGGGGTGCTTCCTGTGTTTTGAGGGGTAGGTTGAGATGTTGAAGGGATCGGTTGGGGGTCGGAAAGGGTAGATGGTGGTTTGGGAGGGGTGGGTTTAGGTGTTGCACTGGTCAGGGCAAGGGAAACATAAGACTTTCACAGGGAAAATGGGTGGGAAGTTTGGGAGGGAGTTGGGGTTGGCAGGATGTGGAAGTGTCTATTGTGCATGTATCTGTTTAGGGTGCAGGGTTCTGTGGATCTGGTGTAGGTCATTCACATTTGGGTGTGGGTTGCTTTGCTGGTGTGTGTTGTTTGAACGGGTGTTTCTGTTGTGTGTGTGTGTGCCATGGAGGTGCTGGGCGTGGTCATGGTGCATGTGGCTACGGTGGTGGGTGCTGTGTCTGGGGGATGCTTGTGGTGGTGGATGCGGCTGTGGTAGTGGGTGCGGTGTCTAAGGGTGTGCTTGTGGTAATGCATGTGAGTGTGGTGGTGAATGCAGTGTTTGGGGGAATGCATGTGGCTGTGGTGGTGGGTGTGGTGTCTTGGGGTGTGCTTGTGGACATGTGACTGTGATGGTGGTTGCTGTGTCTGGGGTGTGCTGGTGATGGTAGTGAGTGTGGTGGTGGCTGCAGTGTCTCTCTGTGATTGTGCTGGAGGTGGTGTCTGCTTGGGTGCACACCTGTGTTGTGTGTGGTATTTAGTTTCCTGTGTGGGTGTGTGTGTGTGTGTGTTCCTGTGTCTGTGTGAGTGGGCGCATGCAATGTTGTGTGTGCTTGGGACAGGCCTGGGAATAGAGAATTTGGAGGGGGACATGGAGGGAAGTGGGGCACAAGGCTGGGATGGTTTGGAGGCTGCGGTCAGTGATGAGGCTAGACCTCAAAAAGAAGAAGATGCTGAGTGGCTGGTGGCTTCCGTAGCACTCTCCCTACGTGCCTCTGTGTTGGTGGTGTGCGCACCGGAAACATAGTGGCCAGATGGTTCCCCACCTACATAGGCAGCTTCTCCTTCGCCTGCCCTGGATAATGCTGAAATGACATATACAATAGTGTTATTGGATCTGTGCACACAGAACTTTGATGAGAAAACAATTTCCAAGTTTTCATATTTCACCAGCTTCAAGCCTCTAAAACGTAGGTTCTACATTAGCATTAGCTCATGCAAGTCAGGAACATTTTGAGAAAACATTTGGTCACAGTAATTTCATTCTTCATGATAGCTCCTATATCATATATGATCTGGTCTCTTATCCATCATTATGTCTCCCCAAGAACTGTTACACACCTCTGAATGGTTGGCCTTTGTTGTTTAGAGTAGTCACCAAAAAGGATATACACCCAAAATACCCTTGTACAGTATGTTCACTCGGCCGTAAAATCTTTCTGAATAAGTAAAATATGAATCAATGTGTGTCAATAAATACTGCAATGTTGTACCAATATTAGCATAAACTGAAAGCAGGATACCTTTGTTTGGGTATTTCAAAATTGTAACACTTACTTCAAGCCACTAAAGTATATGCCAATTGTCAAAAATTATACATGAATTCTGCACTGAAGTAGCTTAGCAATGTATCACATACTGTATACGTACCTATGCTGTCAAAGACAGTCTGAAACAAATAATTTTGTGGATTGACAAATGACTTATATGTAAGTATGGGCGCAAAATCCGCTCCGCTTGCAAAATTTGCGAATTTTCGGCAATTTCGCGATCTGCGAATCTTGCGAAATTGCCAATAAATTCACGAATTCGCGGGCGGATTTGTTTTGGGGGCCCACATGAAGTACAGTTAGGGCAGGTGCTCGAGTTGAAGCTAACTTTGTAACCATTTTAGAATGGCGCTGACAAGCTGCCAGAGTGCTTGCATTCTAAAAAGGTTACAAAGTTAGCTTCAACTCGGGCACCTGCCTTAACTCTGTAAGTGCTTCCTGTGGCCAAAAATTAAACCTCAACAGGAAACACTTACAGATATAAACAAAGCAGGTGCCCGAATTGAAGCTCAAATTCAGTAACGTTTTAATCAGCCCAAAAAGTTAGTGAGCACGGTCAAGGCTGGGCAAGTGTGCTTTAACCTCATATCTGCTGTCAAAAATTATCTATAATACCGGAGGGATCAATCAATCAATCAATCAAAGACATTTATAGAGCGCACTACTTACCCGGAGGGTCTCAAGGCACTTGGGGGGGGGGGGGGGTGCTGCTACTGCTCGAACAGCCAGGTCTTGAGCTTTTTCCTGAAGGAGAGGTGGTCTTGGGTCAGGCGCAGGTCGGGAGGGAGGGAGTTCCAGGTCTTGTCGGCAAGGTAGGAGAAGGACCTTCCTCCTGTTGTCGTTCTTCAGATGGGGGGGACGGGGGCAAGGGTGTGACTGGCTGATCGGAGATGGCGTTTGGGAGCGTAGAAGTTGATGCGGTTGTTGAGGTAGCTCGGGCCTTGATCGTGTAGGGCTTTGTGTGCGTGGGTGAGGAGACGGAAGGTGATTCTTTTGTTGACCCGGAGCCAATGCAGGTCTCTCAGATGTCCGGAGATGTGGCTGTGTCGTGGGATGTCGAGGATGAGTCTGGCTGAGGTGTTCTGGATCCGCTGAAGTCTCTTCTGGAGCTTGGCGGTGGTTCCGGCGTAGAGGGCGTTCCCGTAGTCCAGTCGGCTGGTGACGAGGGCCTGGGTGACCGTCTTCCTGGTCTTGGTGGGGATCCACCGGAAGATCTTCCCTAGCATGCGCAGGATGTTGAAGCATGACAAGGAGACGGCGTTGACTTGTCTGGTCATGGAGAGGGAGGAGTCCAGGATGAAGGCCAGGTTGCGTGCGTGGTCTGTCGGTTTGGGTGCGGTGCCCAGGGCGCGGGGCCACCAGGAGTCGTCCCAGGCGGAGGGCAAGGAGCCCAGGATGAGGACTTCCATCTTGTCTGAGTTCAGTTTCAGGCGGCTGGTCGTCATCCACTCGGCTATGTCTTTCATCCCTTCGTGAAGGTTGGCTCTGGCGGCGGCGGGGTCGTTGGTCAGGGAGAGGATCAGCTGGGTGTCGTCAGCGTAGGAGATGATGTTGAGGTTGTGTTGGCGTGCGATGGCCGCGAGGGGGCTCATGTAGACGTTGAAGAGGGGCTCAGCGAGGATCCTTGAGGGACACCGCAGATGACTTCGGTGGCCTCTGACTTGTACGGTGGTAGACGGACTCTCTGTGTTCTTCCGTTGAGGAAGGAGATGATCCATTCCAGTGCCTTCTCCTGGATTCCGACGTTGCTGAGGCGCTGCACTAGGGTACGGTGGCAGACAGTGTCCAATGCCGCGGAGAGGTCTAGGAGGATGAGGGCCGCTGTTTCTCCGTTGTCCATCAGGGCTCGGATGTCATCGGTGGCAGCGATGAGGGCGGTCTCGGTGCTGTGGTTGGCTCGGAAGCCAGACTGTGAGGGGTCGAGGGATCCATCCGTCTCGAGGAAGGGAACTGTTGGAAAAACCTGTCGAGTGCAAGGCAGGAACCCACTCACCTTTTGGAGACTGCTGCTGGGCGCTGGGCTGCTGACGCCGCTGTGAACTCCCGCTGACGGCGCCATTCACCTTCTCGGCTGCCGAGGGGAGGAACTACGGTTCACAGCGTCCCTTGCGGCTGCACACCACCACTTCCTGTCCAGCGCACCAGGAGGTGCATAAAATCACGGAGCTTCCTCGGTGGAGCGGGGACTGTTGGAAAAACCTGTCGAGTGCAAGGCAGGAACCCACTCACCTTTGGGAGACTGCTGCGGGGCGCTGGGCTGCTGACGCCGCTGTGAACTCCCGCTGACGGCGCCATTCACTATCTCGGCTGCCGAGGGGAGGAACTATGGTTCCCAGCGTCCCTTGCGGCTGCACACCACCACTTCCTGTCCCGCGCACCAGGAGGTGCATAAAATCACAGAGCTTCCTCCGTGTCGCGGACGCGCGCGGACGGCGCCGGGCGGAGGCTGGGCAGAGGGCGGGCCGTCTGTGGCCGTCAGTGGTCAGCAGTGGCCGGGCGGGCCACCCCTCCAACATTGCCTTCTTGTCCGTGGTGAGTCCACTTTCTTCTCCTACTATGGAGTCTACAGATGCAGTTGTTACACAGGATGATTTCCCATTCCCCCCCTCTACATTTGAGTCCCTACTTGAAAATGCACTTAATCTGGTATCAAACGAAATAGCTGACACTGAAAGAAGAATGTCCATGAGTTGTACTAACAATAATACACAGCCGATATCATTGTCAAACAGCCCTGGTATTCCACTATCACCAGTTGTTGTCATTACAAAACCGGTATTGGTATCAACACCCCCCGTTTCCCCGTTGACTGAAACTGTCTCCACTATTACAATCGCCTCCCAGGATGATGCTATTATCTCGGGAACTATGGAAACTAGTAATAAACAGGGAGGGGAAAAACGCAAAAGAGGCACCGCCAAGCCAAGTGCCAATAAAAGGAAACAACCTCCAACTAACAAGAATCAGCCCACGCCTCAGAGCCTGTGGAATAAACAAAAACCTACTGGGGCACAAACTGTTCATGTTGTGGATAAAGACTTAGTGGACGCGCACAGCAACCACTACTGACTCAAGTGGGACCTCTAATACGATATGGACCCAAACAACACTAATGGGAGATAATTATAATCTCTCAAAACAAAATGGGAACCTTATAGAAACCATAGTTGACACTATTTTTAATCGATTAGAGAAGCAAATGATCAACCAGTTTAATAACGTTTTTAAAAGACTTGATAGATAAGATAACCTGGTTAAAAATGAAGAAGTAAAAAGAAAGGGGTCTGCCATCTTGGATCAAATCAGAGCTGACCATCTCTTAAAAGAACTTGAATCTGTAAGCAACACTCTGTCGCTAAAGAAACAGGAAGCTTCCACCTTACCGGGTGGGGGCACGAGTAACCCTGGAACATTACAACCGTCTATTGTACCACCTACAATTCAACCCCGATCCGTCAATGGAGGGAAGAACTTGGCAAAATCCAATTTACCTCCCAAATCTACACCAACGCCTGCACCCAGAAAAACTGCCCCCCGTTATTATTAACAAAAATGCTACCAACCACAATAACGGCTCCACCCAACCTACAACAGCAGCTAGATCAACCGCTGCTAACAATAAAGGTACTGAGCAAGCAGGGACAAGCAGGCCTTTTAAACATCAAGGGCCTGCCCTACATTTGCCACCGGATGCTTGTCCTTTTGTCTTGGTCCTTGCAGGAGTACCACCGCTGAGGGAGGACCAGGGGGAATCATGGGTGCAATTGCGAAACAAATGTATAGACTGGCTAACCAAGCACAAAGGTGTCGGATACGATATCTCAAGAGAGATCCTATCGGCTCGCAGGGTGTCTTGGGTTGGGCCCTTATTCAAAGATAAGGAAGGTGACTGTATAGTTCTCAATTTTAAAACCCTGGTACTGTAAGACACCTACTCAACAGAAATAGTAACTGCTCTGCTATTTCTACTGTTGCAACCATGTTACCTTTAAGTTATTTTTACAGACAACCTCCAATGCAATCTCGGTCACCCTTAATGCAATTTCAACCACCACCAATGCATTTTCAGCCACCCCCTATGCAATTGCAGCCAGCTTCATTTCCATTCAAGATGTTCAATAGATTTGCACCTTTGTCGGATTTGGATATGCTAGACTGACCTTCATTGATTAATCCAGTTGAACTACCATTGGCATCAACCTCTGAATCCCAGGAAGTCTCACAACCCTTGCCACGGACTGTAGTGAGCCAAAAATCCCAGAACCATAGACTGTTGCTCCAGGATTCCGAACTATCTCTTGTAAGTTGGAACATAGCGGGTCTTAATTCCAAACTGAAAATTAAAGAATGGTCAGATTGGGTCAATAATAATTGTGACATATTGATGCTACAAGAGACTTGGTGCACAACTACACCTACAATGGAGGGACTCTGTTGCTATAACTTAAAGGCCTCTCCCTCACCCATGGGTCGCCCCAGTGGGGGTCTATCTATCTGGACTAAAATAAAACCCGGGGTACAAACCAAACTGATTCCTACACCTGGTAAATGTCTTATGGCTATGAAGTACACTAACAGGATGAAACTATGTATAATTAATTTTTATAATAATGATTTTGTTACCCGTCCCAATGACAATTTTATGTTATTGTTTAATTTTATTGATGAAATTATGGAGGGGCAGAAGTATGGGCCCTTTGACGGCATTTGCATTGGAGGGGATTTCAATGCCCATATGTACCGCAATAGCCCACTATGTAGAAACGGTGAGGAGTTGAAAAATCATCTAGCCTCCCGTGACCTAGTAAATGCAATGGAAATTGCTGGTCCTAGTGCAAACAATATATTAACACCTACATATATAGGCCAGGGCTGTGCCTCCATGATAGATTATATATTTATCTGTCCGACAATAAGTGATATAATTTTAAAAGCAGAAGTCATCTGTTCCGCATATAGTGATCACTATCCGCTTAGAATATACTTACACAATCCGCAGATCACGAAGGTTGCAACAAGAGTAGAGATTGGGGCACAAAATCTGGCATTATCTACTGATAGACTAATATTATTATGGAAAGGGGTGGACAATAAAGATATTTTAGCTAGGGTAATTAAAAAACATCCTAAGATAGTAGAGACTTGTCTGTCGCACATTAGCCCAGTCGACGATGTGGTTGTTGCCTTTGGTAATCTCTGTGGGGCTATTAAAAGAGAATCCTCTAAACCAGCCAGGCCTAATATTGATCATGGCCCTCGCTGGTTTGACTCCTCCTGCTCTAAGGCCAATAGGGGCCTGAGGGCGGCCTTAAAAATCAATCCTAGGGACGCTCCACTTGTCAGAGAATTAAGATCAAAATACAAAACCACGTTACGCATTAGATCTGAGGCCCTAGTGATCAATCATTGGGAATCTCTCACGCGTACTGCCTCATTAAAAGACACGACAGGTTTTTGGAGAGAAGTCAAGTCCCTCAGATCCTTTGGTTCTAACATCAAACCAATTAATTGTAATATAACTGGCGAGGCGTGGGTAGAGCATTTTTCTAAAATTTATGCTATATCAGCCACTTCTCTAGATACTGTCCCCCTATCTAATACTGTTGAGCCACTGAACATTTCATTACCCGAGGTCGAGGATGCTTTAATTGAGAGTGCTAATAATAAAGCTCCCGGCCCGGATGGTCTTTCCATTGACCAGATTAAATCTGAAATTAATTTTTGGGCCCCTTTATTATGCAACCTATTTAATAATTTGACTGACAGCTCAATTCCCGAATCCTGGTCGAACAGTGTCATCGTACCGATATTCAAAAAAGGTGACAGGATGGACCCTGCCTGCTACCGTCCGATTTCACTGATCGTAACACGCTAAAGGTCCTTGGAAGGGTAATTTTCAAAAGGATAAGGAATTGGGCTGAGGATAATAATGTTCTACATTGCAGTCAATTGGGATTTAGAAGCCATGTGGGCACTGTCGAACAATGTCTTAATTTGAATTTGATTATGGCCAAATACACTATTGTTAAAAAGTCCCTGCTTTATTTGGGTTTCATGAATCTGAGTTCAGCATTTGATTTTGTTAATCGTTCTAGGTTGTGGTCACTTTTACTTGATTATGGTTTGGATGACTCACTGGTATATTTTCTTTCTTATTTACATAGGGATTTAAAGGCGAGAGTACGTATTAATAATGATGGTGAATTATCCAATGACATTTTTATTAGCAGAGGAGTTAGACAGGGCTGCGTACTCGCCCCACTGCTTTTTATTCTATATATTAACGGTTTGAGCAGCACCTTGAGCAAGATCACTAAGGATTTACCAATTATAAATGGTTCCCCCATTACTGCCATACTCTATGCGGATGACGCAGTATTAATGGGGCGCACTCCGAATGCTTTACGTACTTTAATCACTGGGTTTGTTGCTTTTATGTCCGATCTGGGTTTAAATACCAATTTTAAAAAATCTTTCATTATGTTATGTTATGTTATGTTATGTTATGTTATAAAACATTTTATTACGCGCTCTGCTACTACAAAGTATCCTGGCGCGATATGTGAGCACTAAGCTGACCCAATCCAGAAAAGAAAGAAACAGAAAACTAAATACTGAGATTAAAAAGATGGGTTTTTAGCCCTTTCTTGAATCCTGCTAGTGTAGTTGATGATCTCAGAAAAAGCGGTAAGGCATTCCAGGCCCGTGCTGTTTGGACAGAAATTGACTGACCACCCAGTCTCGCATATCTGACTTTAGGCATAGACATCAGACGAAGATTGGCCAATCGAAGGGCACGATGAGGAGTATAAAAAATAAACCTCTTGTGCAAATATTGTGGGCCTTGCTGATGCAGGGCCCAAAAGGCCAGAACCAATGATTTGAACATAATGCGATGTGCCACTGGGAGCCAGTGGAGCTTTCGAAGATGGGCACGTGCACTAGTTCTTCGTGGAAGATGGAACAAAAGTCGCACATTATGAACTGTGGACCTAAAAAGTACAACATTACCTCAATTAAATCAGGTGACAATATTTTAAAATGCACTAGCACTTTCCCTTATCTAGGGTTATTATTTTCTAACACAGGCTCATGGCAGCCACATGCTGCCTACGCGAGAAATAAAATTGGCAGGTCAATCAATTCAATTTTATCTCTCCGACAACCCAAACTGGCTGATGTCATTACCCCCCTGCTCAATATTTATCGTACCCAATGCCAACCAACGGGGACATATGGAGCAGAAGTGTGGGGTTATTGTAACAGCACGTCTCTCCAGTTGGAGGAAAATAGATTTTGTAGGAGGGTGCTGGGGGGAGTTCCCTGTGCCCCCACATTTATTTGTCACAATGAACTTAGGTTGCCATATATTGTTCATTTTATTAGGTCAAGGCCCGCGCTTTTTTGGATAAAAATATGGTTAAATCCAGCGGCATCCCTAACACGCAGCATAATATCTGACTGCTTACTATGTGAAAGATCCCATTATATACCCTGGTTAAATGCTGTCGAGAATAGCCTGTTGAGCGTGGGACATGGCTCTCTGTTCAGCTCTCCAAATACAATTGCTCCTGCTCACAAGAATAGTGTAATACGGGCATTGCTTGACTTATACAAGGAGGAACGAATGAGATCTGAATTTGCCAAACCTGCTGTTATTAAATATTTGTCCCTTACCAATTCAGGCAATGGTAACCCAAACAAGCTCTGCAGATACCTGTCAATCCCAATAGGAAGATGGAACCGGAGCCTTTTGTTTCGGTTCCGGGACGGAAGCATCGTCAATCTACTAAGCTTCCCCCTTGGTTATAACAAACACTTAGAAGAGCTGGATTGCCCTTGTTCTGAAGGTGGGAAACAAAGTTTGTTGCATTATTTTCATTTCTGTGGCCATTATAAATTGTATACCCGCCAATATTTAATGCCGATTCTCCGCAAATATAACCTAAGGTACTTTAATCTGGCACTGAGATTCTTACAAATGCTGTCAACAGACAAAGTCATATATACAGTAAGCTGTTTTATAAAAGTCTGTGTGAGATCAAGGGCAAGTATGGAACATGCATAATGGACAACAGTACTGTGCTATTGAACGCACATTGCACTTTACCATTCTGACATTATTTGTACATACATTCAATTATATGTGTGTTTGGATATGTATGACTATTTCGGGAGTGGATAAATTGAAACCTATGACTGAAATATACTAATAGATTAATGTTTCTCTTCATTATGTATTATGCACCTTATGTTATATATGCTGCTTAAACCCAATTGGAAAATCTTGTTTTTAAATTTTATACATGTTTTTATGTGTTTTTAATATGTTTCATTCTGTATGTACTTTTATGGATGTATTAAATTCCGAACAAAGATCAGAAAAAAAAAAAAGAAGGCAGCCAGCTGTTTGTTGACGGTCTTCTCGATGACTTTGGCTGGAAACGGGAGGATCGAGATGGGGCGGTAATTCTTGAGTTTGGTGGGGTCCGCTGTAGGTTTCTTTAGTAGGGCGCTGAGTTTGGCCTGCTTCCAGCTCTCCGGGAAGGTGGCGGTGTCGAAGGAGGTGTTGATGATGTCCCGCAGTTGGGGTGCGATGACAGCGTCGGCCTTGTTGAAGACGTGGTGAGGGCAGGGGTCGGTCGGAGATCCGGAGTGGATGGAGTTCATCATGCGGAGGGTGTCTTCGGTGCTGATCGGAGTCCAGGCGCGGAGGGTGGTGGTGGGGGGCGGTGGTTCGGTCGTGGCGTGCGTCGGTTGAGTGCTGAAGCTGTTGTGTATGTCCGCGATCTTGTTGTGGAAGTAGGAGGCGAGGGAGTTGCAGAGGTCTTGCGATGGGGTGATGTCGTTGTTTCCGGCGTTGGGGTTGGAGAGCTCTTTCACGATGTTGAAGAGTTCCTTGCAGTTGTGTGTGTTGTTGTCCAGCCGGTCCTTGAATGCAGTTTTCTTGGTGGCGCGGATCAGTTGGTGGTGCTTCCGGGTGGCAAGCTTGAGGGTGGTCATGTTGTCCGGTGTTGGTTCCCTTCTCCAGGCTTTCTCGAGGGCTCTGCAGTTCTTCTTGGAGCTCTTGAGTTCGTCGGTGAACCATGGGGCCTTCTTGCTGCCGGGTCTGCTGGGCGGGGTCCTCAGTGGGGCGAGTTCATCCGCGCAGTTGCTGATCCACTTTGTGAGGTTGTCGGCGGCCTGGCTGGGGTTCGCTGAGCTGGCGGGAGGGTGCTGGCTCAGGGCAGGGGCGAGCTGGTCGGCTGTGATCTTGTTCCAGCTTCTTCGAGCAACCTGTTGCTGGTGGTGGTGGATCGTCGTTCTTCTGAAGGTGAAGTGGACGCAGCTGTGGTCCGTCCAGTGGAGTCCAGTGGCGTGGCTGAAGGTGATGTCTTTGCTGGATGAGAAGACGGCATCGAGTGTGTGTCCGGCGAGGTGGGTGGGGGTGGACACCAGCTGCTTGAGTCCGAGGTTGGCGAGGTTGTCGAGCAGGGTGATGGTGTTGCGGTCGTTGTTGTTCTCCAGGTGGAAGTTGATGTCCCCCAGGAGGATGTAGTCAGCGGATGGGAGGGCATGCGGGCTGATGAAGTCGGTGATGTCCTCGCTGAATTGTGTGCGTGGTCCCGGGGGCCGGTAGATCAGGGTGCCTCTGAGGGTGGTCTTCGGGTCGGTGCGGATCTGGAAGTGTAGGTGTTCGGCAGTAGTCAGGGTGTCGTCGGTGTTGGTCGTGATGTGGATGGTGTCCCTGTGGATGATGGCGATGCCTCCTCCAGTCTGGATGTCGCGATCTCTCCGGGTTATCTTGTATCCCTCTGGGATGGCGATGGCGACGTCGGGCGCTGAGGAGTCGTTCATCCAGGTTTCCGTGAGGAAGGCAACGTCAGGAGCTGTGGTGTCGAGGAGGTTCCAGAGTTCGATGGCGTGTCTGTGGACGGAGCGGGTGTTGAGCAGGATGCACTTGAGGTGGTTGCTGCTGGTGTTCGGCTTGGCGGGTGCTGGTGCGAGGCAAGTCCGGATGCAGGTGAACTTGCAGGCGTGGCAGCTGAAGGGTCCGTGGGTGCGTCTCGGGGTGGCTCGGTAGCATCCCGGGACTCGGCCGGTGTTGAGCGCGTTGAGGGTGGCGGCGGTGTATGTCCGGCGGGTGGGCTGGGGTCCTCGGGGGCCAGGAGTTCGAGCGCTGGGCGCAGGGAGGTCTTTGCATCCTTGAGTTTCTCAAGCGCAATCCCCGTTCCTTTGACCAGGAGGCTGCTTTTTCCTCACCTGCTGCCCTGCTCACTCTCTGACCCTTTATACACGAGGCATGTTGACACGCATAGAAGCCCCACACCACACACTAGCGGTATCAAACGTCTTCCTGCCCTTTCCCAACTATGATGGACAGCTCACTCAAGGGACCTCCGCGCCTTTTGGCGCGGTGGCAAAGTTACAGGCACACATGGTCAGTGGAGACAAATCTTCTGGCCCTACGCAGCTGCAGTGTAGGAAAAGCACTATCATTTACCCAACGAGGTAGAACTTACTGGATTAGCCAGTAGAAAGTACTCCAGTTGAGTAGAGGTATTGCACAAAACTGTGGCATCTTCGTGGATAACTATGCAGGGCAGGATTCATTCTGGCACGAGGCTCCTGTCACAAAAATTAAACCTCAACAGGAAGCACTTACAGATATAAATGAAGCAGGTGCCCGAGTTGAAGCTCAAATTCAGTAACGTTTTAATCAGCCCAAAACATTAGTGAGCATGGTCAAGGCTGGGAAAATGTGATTTAACCCCATATCTGCCATCGTAAATTAGCTGTAATACCCGAGGGAGGTCTTTGCATCCCTGAGTTTCTCGAGGGCAATCTCCGTTCCTGTGACCAGGAGGCTGCTTTCTCCTCACCTGCTGCCCTGCTCGCTCTCTGGCCCTTTATACACAAGAGGCATGTGAACACGCATAAAAGCCCCGCACCTCACACTAGCGGTATCAAACATCTTCCCGCCCTTTCCAAACTATAATGGACAGCTCACTCAAGGGACCTAGGCGCCTTTTGGCGCAGTGGCAAAGTTACAGGCACACATGGTCAGTGGAGACATATCTTCTGGCCCTATGCAGCTGCATTGTAGGAAAAGCACTATACATTTACCCAACAAGGTAGCAATAACTGATTAGCCAGTAGAAAGTACTCCAGTTGAGTAGATGGAAATCACAAAAAAATCTGCGATTTTGCTGGAAAATCCGCAAATTCCTGGACTTTTTTGCGATTTCGTGCGAATTTGCGGACTGCAAATACACAAAATGTGCCGATACTTACATATATGGCATAATAAATACAAATGTGGGGAATAAAGGACTAAAAGCTAATTTTGGAATAAAATATGTAGTTAGATCGTATATATTTTTCAAATTACATGACTACAGTGTTAATTACCAAATATGTTGCTGTCGAAAAAGTGTCAAATGTATTTTCCCGTGCAAACATATGAACCCTCGGAGAGTGAGGAGTTGATAGCCTCAGGTGTACTGTCCATTTCCAGACTTTACCAACATGGAAGAAAGGGATATTATCAAGTTGAATAGGCAACCTATACAGGTTTCATGTCTTCAGCTGGAGCTAGACCTTCAGCTTCATGACAGAATTCTCACATCTATAACACCAATTGTCAAACACATGGCAATACTTTATTTTGTGGTCAAAGGATCCTTCCAGTACACTGTGGCACTTTGTATTGGAATGTCACAACCAACTTTCAGTGGTGTGCTTCAAGAAGTTCTATCTTCAATGACACGCATCAACAGCTTCATCCAATTTCCACAGCAGCAAGATTTAGCCAATGTGAAGAAAGACCTTTACGGTCTGGGTGGCCTAATACATGTGATGTGGTTGGAGCAATTGATAGTGCACCTATTGCTTTAGTGCCACCACACTCCAGAAAACTTGTCTACTGGAAACAGAAACCCTTCTATTCAATCAAAGTGCAAGATTGTCTGCTTACGGAATTTCTACATGACAAGCATCTGTGCACATTTCTCCAGCTCTGCCCATGATTCCTTTGTACTACAGAACCGCTCCATACCCCTGTAATGCCACAACTTGGACTTGATAGGGCCTGGCTTGTTGGTCAGTACAATCTTTCATAAAAATTTCTTTTTGAATAATCTATAATTGTGTTTTTTGTCTTCCATTTAGGAGACTCAGCTTATACCAACGAACCTCTGAGGAATCAATGCCAAGGGAAGTCCACTTCAGTGAGGCTCATGGAAGGGCACACCAGCCTGTGGAGTGGACTTTTGGGCTCCTAAAGGCAAGATTCTGTTGTCTGGACAAAACTGGGGAGGCCTTCCTATACTCACCCGAAAAGGTGTGCAAAATCACTGTGGCTTGCTGCATGCTACACAGCATCACCCTGTGATAAAACACCCCTTACATTGCAGAGGAGGGAGACTATAAAGAGCCAGTGAGTTAGGATCCTGAAATGCCAAATGAAGATGATAGTGGTGCAGTGGAAGGAAATGACTAGCATCAAAATGTCATTGACAACATCTTCTCACAAGTGTAAGTATATATTTACAAGTTCTCACTTTCACCATTACACCAAATATTGATGCGATGTTGAGAGAAGTATGTGGTGGTAAATTGTTAAGAAGGGCAAGTTATAGTAAAGTCAGACCAAATGTTTTTTTTAATCTAAGTTTTGACACATTGACTACTGTGTTTCGTTACATTTTGTGAAACTGCGTCCTCCAAAAGTTGGCTTTATAATCTATTTGTCATGTTATGTTTGCTTGGTTTTCTTTTTGTTATAATGTGTTTTAGGTTCCTTCACCATGTCATTTTCATTTGGTAATTTCAGAGTTGTGACATTTGGAGGTATATGCAGCTGGTTCAAAGTACAATGGCAACATGGATTGATGCTGGGAAGCACAGACACAGATTTTGGGGGTACAAATCGTGTACCAAGGTAACTTGCAGTGTGACTGAATCGAAGATTTGTTTTACAAAATTGGAGTTGGTCTCTGTCATGTGTTAGGACTAAGGTAATATGTGTGCCATTATTAGCTCAATCCATGTTTGGTAGTGGGAGCCAAAACATGATAATCTCCCAACACATTGGCAAAATGCTAATTTTGTATAAAGTGTACGTGGCTATTGATGTGTCTAATTGCAGTAGGGCATACTTCGTGTGGCACACCACTGAAACTTGGGTCTGACATTCCAGCAGATACTGGAACAATTGATTGGAATGATCCTGTGTCTACAACATGTAGTACTGCCATGGTTTTGTCTGTTGGTGTTATAGATGTCAGATTCCTTATGTTAACTGGTAGAGCTTGCTCTAGCTGATGACATGAGTCAATGATAATTTGCCTATTCAATGTGATTGTTTTGAATATATCCCCTTCTTTCATATAGGCAAGGTCTGGAAATGTGAAAACAGGTACTGAATATTAGTGAGATGTATGGATTGTTATGATAGTGAAAATGCTGACAGGCAATAATTGGTCAAATGGAATAAACAAAGTAGTAGATGATTTATTGGTATACATTTTTTAGGAGTCATGGTTGAGAACTTGAAAAGAAAACATTACCTAATTGCAAATTAGCTATGTTTACACATTCATTTGGTTTTTGTCATTGTAAAGTTATAATGGAAGAAAACAAATGCATTGATAGAGTTGAGATATACAACAGCAGCCTATAGGTTGAGAATTTATTAAACTAAACGTGAAGAAATTGAACAGAATGTAAATAAAAAAGCAAGCCAAAAATTGAAGAAATCAGTCATGGTGGGAGGACCTACGATGCTGGAACCAAAAGTCAGCTGAAGTCCATCTCGGATAGTCCTCCCAAGGTGGGAAGAGTGTGCATCACACCCTGACGCTCTAATGGCCTGCATTCCTGCAGTGGCCTATTTGGAGCTTGGTTGAGGACGCAGCAGCAGCAACAATGCGTGTAGTTCTTATCAGAGTTTCACAAGTTACATGACCCATTTTCTGTTACAGGCACGATTTTTGACATCAGCATTAAGGGTGACCCATGTCTAACGTACAAGAAGAGTTCTTGAGGTGTAAGTATGGCACAGTATGTATGATGATGCGATCTGTTTATGAAATTGTTGGTAAGAATCAGACTTGTTTCTGTTCACAACCAAAGAACTGTTCTGAGCGGACACATGGCTGCCTAAACTCCACATATACATAATATTGTTTGATGTCATGAGGGACAGTTTCACCAAAGAGGTCAATTTGTGATAAATAATAGTGATATGCTTAAAATGTTTGTTGAATCACAGACAAGCATATGTAACATTAGTGAGAGAGTGACACATACCCTAAACCATTTCTCAATGTCCTTTGTCATGTTCAGATGATAAAGCTATGATGGAGATAAAAGGCAAACTTAAATGGATTTTTCAAAATGGAATGTTCCATCACATTTATGTAGGAGTATCCTATTAGGTAAGGTTAAAATCAAGCCTAATTCATGACTCATTAGGCAACTGTTGAAATTCAGCAAGGTGTAGTATGTTGCATATTTGGATTCATATCGAGTTTCCCTCACTCCACCAAGTAAGGATTCACAACGCTGAGTTCTGGCCAAATAATTTATTTAGGACAGCTGGAAAGGACACATTTCGCCAAAGCAGCCAGCTCGTTCACAAATAATTCGACCATTCCCAGGTATTCCACCCGACATTCACAGAGTGTCCTTCAAAGCTCCTCTTCAGTTAACAGTGCGGGGCAGCGGGCTCTAAGACTTTTTCTCCTCTTTACCTCGGCACAGCCGCCATGCTCCTGAACAACGGTTGCGTCGTGTAGAAGGGGACCACCCAGGTACGGTCTGAAATATCAAGTTTCCCTCACTCCACCAATTTGGATTTATTTGTGTATCTTTTAAGTAAGTGTGATGTATGAATTTGTTTATATAATAATTACTGTCATGTTCTGCAAATTTTTACCTACATTGAAAGCCAGCATACAACAAACTTAAAAACACTAGAGGTACTTAGGAGTGAAATGCGAAAATGTATTTTGCTCTGTGTTGAAGTATATTAGAACTGTTTCACGGGCTATGTATTTACATGATGGGGAAGTCATTTGTCAATCCAGCAAATATTTGTTTCTGTCCGCAACAGCATTGTTATCTAAACAGTATGTGATACATTGCTAAGCTACTTTTTTCTTGAAATTATTTATGAATCCTGACAACTGACATATACTTTAGGTACTTGTAATAAGTGTTAAAATGGTGAAATGCCCAAACAAATGTAACCTCCTTTCAGTTTATGCTAATATTGGCAAAACATTGCAGTATTTGTTGACACATCCATCTTCATATTTTAATTATTAGGAATGGAAAGTATGCAGATTTTATGGCCTGGTGAACACATCGTACAAAGGTAATTTTGGTTGATATCCTTTCAGTTCACTAAATAACAAAGGTCGATGATTCAGAGTTGTGAAACAGTTCATGGAGTGACATAATAATGGATAAGAGACAAGATCATATGATATAGGAGTGATCATGTGGAATGACAACTGTGACCAAATATTTTCAGAAAATGTTCCCAACATGCATGAGCTTATACTAATGTAGAACCAACTTTTGAGAGGCTTGAAGCAGGTGAAATCTGAAAACTTTAGAACTGGTTTGTGATCAAAGTTCATGGCCAGCTCTGTTTACATAGAACCAATAACACTATTGTATATGCCTTTTCAGCATCATCCAAGGTAGGCGCAGAAGAAGTTGCCAACGTGGGTGGGGAAACAGCTGGCCAATGTGTTTCCGGTGCGGACACAACTTCTTCGGAGGCATCCTCCAGTAAGCACTCCCTACTGGTGGCGGACAGAACTGCTCCTGTCCCACCTGCATTCTGGTCCACCAACCAGATTACCATCTCCATCCACCCCCCTAAAGGGGTTGGCGTATCCTTTACTCCAGGTACCTCACTGCCTTCCTGGCTGCACTGAGTGAGGCGCTAATTGACCTCCTCCGGAAGATCTCTGTGGGCCAGACTGCATTACTGAATGCCATCTAGAGGCTTGGCTGTTAATTTCAATATATGGTAGCCTACATGGAAGGCATTCACAGTGCTTTGTCTGGCCTATAGGAGTTTTTTCAAGGTCTCACTGACTGCAGCTTCCCAACCATCCAAATCTTGTGCCTCACCACCCGCTCCCTCCCCATCCAAATTCCCCATTCCCAGACCTGTCTGAAGCAATCTCACCGTTTGCACATACCCATTCACACAAACACAAGCAGAACACCCACACACAAACACAGCAACACAAAAAACACAGGTGCACATCCAAACAGACAGACACCACCCCACCCTGGCACAACCAGACACCGCACCCACCACCACAGATACCGCACCCACCATCAGCAAAGCTACAAATACCATGCCCACAGATACCCACCCACCACCACACTCACAGGCACCACCCCCACCCTCAGCAGACAGCTAGACACCAAACTCATGACACACCTAAAGTTACCACAGCCACCACCACAACCACCTGCACCACCCCTACCTGCCCAGGCACTGACCACACCCACTACAGCCACATCCACCACACCCAGTACCTCCAGAGCACACACACCCACAAAACAGAAACATCCCCACTCACCCATACAACACACATCAACAAAGCAAGACACACCCAAACGTTCATGACATACACCAGACCTATAGACACCTGCATCCTCAACAGACACATGTACAATAAACATTACCACTCCCTCAACCTCCCAACACCAAGTCTCTTCCCCCCATCCTACCAATTTTCCCAGTGAGTCTTATGTTTGCCTTTGTCATGGCCACTGCCACACCTACCCCCATCCCTACCACATCCCACCTCACCACTCAAAAGATAGGAACCACCCCTACTACCCACCAAGGCACCCCCCACAAAATACAACAGCCCCCATCCCTAAACCAAGACCACCATTCCAACACCTACACTGAAGATTACTCCTCCCAAACCCACCATTTCCAAACCCAAGACCACCCCACCCCTCCCAAATGTTTTATTTTATTTAATTTTACAGAGTTTTATATATCACAAACTTGACCTAAAGGTATTGGGTATCAGACACTTTATATAGTACCAGTTGTATTACATGATGACACATTCATGTTTGTTAGGCACGGGGAGATTAGTTCAGCATCATTGCTAAGACTCGAACCTAGTTCCCCAGATTTGAGGTCAAGCACCTTTGCCATCAGGCCAACTCCTCTCCTAAAGCCAAATCCACAACTCCTCTCCCAAAGCCAAGACCACCCCTCCCAAATAAAAAAAAACCCTCCCAAACCCCCAGCCCCCCAAGTAACATCTTTGAGGTACCTGCTCTGCCCACGAGATGCCCCTTCCCAGGGAGGTTCCCCTGGCAGTGCAATTGGAGGTAAGCTGAGTGCCATGCCACACATGTGCACTGGATTTTGTGGACACCATTTGGACTGGCATTTGCCTTGTTTAAAACAAGTTAAGAGATGTATTTCATTGTGAATTAACCACAAAAAAAGTTCAACCAAGTTTGTCCTGACATTAATTTTTTCTTTCCAATTGTTTGATTCCTAGCAACGTTTCAGTGTAAAATGTGTAGTAAAATATTTTTCTTTAGCATGATGGCAAGAACTAATAGATACTTTTCAAATGTCTACTATGTTAAGTGTATACATTGCTTCCCATGGTAGGTGATGGTCATTTGAATTTAGGTGCTGCCATTCAACATAGTAGTGGACACTTGTACCCAAAAATATATGTTGACACATTATTTAAGGTTATTTTACTATAGGTGGGTTTGTTTCACCTTGATTACTTATAATTGTGCACACACATGCATTGCACCTTGTAACATAATGTGCAAATTGAAATTGTATGCAATACAGGATTAGCCAAGGAGACATTTTACATGGATGAATATGTAGAGTGCTTAAAATTTGGCACTGCCATTGATTTTCCAGGTAATCTATGAGGGGAGGGTTCCAGCTTGTCTAGTGCAATTTTTACATGATGTTACTCTGCACTCATCACAATGATGTGTGATGCATGTGTTTTTATTATGACATTTTTCATACTTTATCACACACACCTCTATGGTGAGTTATTCGTTTTTGATCTGATTTGATATCCTTTGTTGTGCAAGTGTCCTTTTTTGGAAGGCAGTTCGCTTCAAATTTATGAACACAATGTGGTTATACAGGTGTGTTACTTTAAATTTCTTGAATGTCAACATTAGAGATAAATGCAGTGCACATTGCTATGTTATTGCTTGTGTGAGTAATTTAAAAAATGAACGAGTCCTGAGCAAATGTTAACAGCCAAGTGAAAACGTAACATGTATGGAGGAGGTTACTTTGGTTCCGTCAACAACATTGTTGATTTGCTTTGTGATTAGCTAGTAGTAGCAGAGGCAGGACGTGCATGATCGGGTCTATGGTAGTACCGGAAGTGGGAAGGTGAGTGAAGGTAAGTTTGCCTAATATGCTTTCCCTTCCACTAACTCAGGGTTGAGGTTTCTTCGTCACAGTTGAATCAGCGGGAAGGCACATCATTATTGGCCCGGAAGAAAAAGTGGTTGTACTACCTCTGACACCACTTTTGCCTATCTCCCTTCAACGTAGGTCATATTTCCTGGTGGTGATGGCAGGACCGTGGAGGTCGTTCGTCTATGCAATCGCCAACATCTAAATAGGGCAGGCCTGCGGACCGCCAAGCCAAAAAGTGGAAAGACTGCAGAAAAAAACACAACAGGACCTGATCCGCCAAGATCTAAATCAGGTCCATAGTCTGCAGCACAGTGACAGTGAGCACCTCAGTGTATTTTAAACAAATCCAAAAAGGCAGCGGGGGCCTTCTTTATAAACTGTATTAAGTAGAATCCGAAGCAGTACTACTCTAGTGCTCCTTTCTTTCTACAAAATGCAATTCACAAACCTATAGAAGATTTCCATCTTCCCTTTCTTTTCTGCACAGTAGATATCCACTACTGTGGTGGACATTCCTGCACAGTAAGGTGTATGTTTTTGAAGTAAATATAGCAGGGAACATGGGGAGGGGCGGGAACTTTTCGGGATAATTACTCAAAATGAGTGGGGTCAATGAAAAATCAAGGAGGGCCTTGGATGGATCATGCTGATACAAAGTATACCCATTATTTCCATAATACACTTGTAAAGTTACTAGAGCACTAATGGTGAAAAAGAGATTTAAAAGCCCAACATGGAGTAAGTGAAGCACCCACCACAGACAAACACTAGTACTGCAAACCAACACTAGTATTGCAAACAACTTTCCAAAAATAAAACGCTTAATTGTAACAAGAAATATAATAAAACAATTTAACTTATTTGTAAAAATATAAATGGAATGTATTTAAATACATAGGGGTCGAGTACGATGGCGGTCATATCACAAACGATGGCTTGCGGTTGTGGTCCAACCGGATCACTGACATAATATCGAATACACAAATATAGAATGGAAAAAATATCGAAGAAAAAATATAGAATGCAAAAATATCAAAGTCCGATCTACAAACAAGTGAGTACAAAAATTTTGAATCGAAAATATCGTTAAAAAATATAGTTAGTCAAAATATCGAATTTTTTTAAATGTCTTGAATGTAATTTAAAATTAATGAAATAATAAATATAATTAACTTAAACATACTTAAAAATACTTAAATAACCTTAAAATTATTAAATATTTAATTTAAGTTAAAAAAAAATTAACATACAATTTTTTTAAATACATACAATTTTTTTAAATACATATATATACATATTAACGTAATATTAATAAAAAATATACAATATTTTTACTGTAGGATAGCGGGAGGGTAAAATGTACTATTACCACTCCAATGAGTGCAACAGTAAGGAAAGAGTTGGATAGCGGGAGGGTAACAATTACTATTCACACTCCAGAGAGTGCAACAGTAGGGAAAGCGTTGGATGGCTAGAGGGTAAATATTACTATTCCCACTCCAGAGAGTGCAACAGTAGGGAAAACGTTGGAAAGCGGGAGGGTAAAAATTACTATTCACACTCCAGAGAGTGCAACAGTAGGGAAAGCGTTGGATAGCGTAGGGGTAAAAATTACTATTCCCACTCCAGAGGGTGCAACAGTAGGGAAAGCGTTGGATAGCGAGCGGGTAAAAATTACTATTCCCACTCCAGAGAGTGCAACAGTAGGGAAAGCGTTGGATAGCGGGAGGGTAAAAATTACTATTCCCACTCAAGAGAGTGCAACAGTAGGGAAAGCATTGGATAGCGTAGGGGTAAAAATTACTATTCCCACTCCAGAGAGTGCAACAGTTGGGAAAGCGTTGGATAGCGTAGGGGTAAAAATTACTATTCCCCCTCCAGAGAGTGCAAAAGTAGGGAAAGCGTTGGATAGCGTAGGGGTAAAAATTACTATTCCCACTCCAGAGAGTGCAACAGTAGGGAAAGCATTGGATAGCGTAGGGATAAAAAGTACTATTCCCACTCCAGAGAGCGCATCAGTAGGGAAAGCGTTGGATAGCGTAGGGGTAAAAATTACTATTCCTACTCCAGAGAGTGCAACAGTAGGGAAAGCGTTGGATAGCGTAGGGGTAAAAATTACTATTCCCACTCCAGAGAGTGCAAAAGTAGGGAAAGCGTTGGATAGCGTAGGGGTAAAAATTACTATTCCCACTCCAGAGAGTGCAACAGTAGGGAAAGCATTGGATAGCGTAGGGATAAAAAGTACTATTCCCACTCCAGAGAGTGCATCAGTAGGGAAAGCGTTGGATAGCGTAGGGGTAAAAATTACTATTCCCACTCCAGAGAGTGCAAAAGTAGGGAAAGCGTTGTATAGCGTTGTATTGTATTGTATTGTATTGTATATCATTTTTGTAGAGCGCGTGCTTACCATGAGGCATCCCAGGGCTGAGATAAATCAGGACTCTGAGGTGGGTGACGGGAGGGGGTGAGGGGCAATTATGTGGGGAGAAGGAAGGTTTTTAGTAATTTCCGAAAGCGGAGATGACCGGATTCTGCACGGAGTTGCAGTGGCAGCGAGTTCCATTGAGAGGCCGCTTTCACAGAGAAGCGGCGACCTCCGGTGCGAGATTTCTTGAATCTGGGCACTGTGGCTAGGCATCCGTTAACAGACCGCAAGAGTCTATTGGGTTTGTACGGAGTGACTAGGCTTCTCATAATCGGGGGTCCTTTACCTTGCATGATTTTGTGAGCGATGCACATTGATTTAAAGATGATCCTCTCTCGAACAGGGAGCCAGGGAAGCGCTCTGAGAGCAGGTTTGGCTGATGACCTGAGCGGGACTCCCATTAAGAGTCTAGCAGCAGCATTTTGGGTTTGTTGAAGCTTATTGGTAGTGGCTTCCGGAGCACCCAGGAAGATTGCATTGCTGAAGTCTAGTCTCGAGAGAACTAGACCCTGAATCAGCAGCTTTTTCGAGTGCTGCGGGAGGAGAGGAAGCATTTTGCGGGCGGAACGGAGAAGGCTGAAGCAAGTACCTGCCGTCTTTTCCGCTTGAGTCTTGAGCGAAAGGTCCTGCTCAAGCCAAACACCCAGGCTTTTAATTTCCTTTTTTGGGATAGGTGGGTCCCCTAGACAGGCCGGCCAGATGGAAGAGGGCAGAGAGGCCGACTTGTGACCTAACATTCATATTCTCTGTTTTTGATCCGTTGAGCTTGAGTGAGGACTCACCCATCCAAGTGTGGATCTTTGTCAGGCATTAATGGAAATTATCAGGGCATTGACTGAGTTGAGACAATGATACG
The DNA here is from genome assembly GCF_964263255.1 of Lissotriton vulgaris. NCBI lineage: Eukaryota > Metazoa > Chordata > Amphibia > Caudata > Salamandridae > Lissotriton > Lissotriton vulgaris. The sequence goes on along the minus strand of NC_141697.1, from coordinate 496,155,864 downwards.
ACCAGTTGGGTATCATCGGCGTAGCTCACTATTTTGATCCCAAAGGAAATAACCACCTCCTCCAGGGGGGCCTATACACATTGAACAATGTGGGGCTGAGGGATGAGCCCTGTGGCACCCCACACTGGAGGGGGATTATGGCAGATTGAGAATTGCCTTCCCAGACTTGAAAGGTGCGGTTAGAGAGGTAGGATTAGAGCCACGTCAAAGCGGACCCTCGTATTCCCGCTTCGGCCAGGCGCTGGAGAAGGATATGATGGTTTACTGTATCAAAGGCCGCACTCAGGTCAAGGAGGATCGCTGCCACTGATCCTCCTGAATCCAGAATGCGCCTAGCCTCCTCGATGACGGTGAGGAGGGCAGTGTCGGTGCCCTGGCCTGGGTGGAAACCCTCAGCCGATCATTGGACTCCAGGAAGTGGGAGAGTTGGTGGTTCACCACTTTTTCTGCGATCTTGCTGAGTCCGGGGAGGAGGGAGATAGGCCTGAAATTGGCCAGCTCGAGAGGGTCGAGGTGGGGTTTCTTTAGAAGGGCCTTGACGATGGCCCCTTTCCAGCTGGGAGGCACAATGCCCTGGGAAAGGGAAAGGTTGAGGAGCTCAGTTGCCGGGGTGGAAATAGAGGCAGCTATCTGTTTTAGGTAGCGCATCGGAACTGGGTCGCTGGGAGAGCCGCTTTTAATGCTGGAAAGAGTTTTAAGGAACTCCGCCTCAGAGATTAAATTGAAGGCGTTCAGCTGAGGGGTTGAGTCTAGGGACGAAATCTCATGAAGCAAAGGGGTCTTCGTTTGGGGAAGGGTGGAGATGATATATTTTATTTTATGATCAAAGTAGGTGGCTAGATCGCTGCATTTAGAACCTGAAGGGTCTTGGGGTAGCGGGGGCTCAGGGATCTTCAGGAGTTCTTTCACGATTTTGAAGGTTTCTCTCATTGAATTGGAGGCATTTTTTATTCTGTGATCATAAAATGTAGTTTTGGCGTTTCTGAGGGCTGCTTTGTCCGCTCTGATAGATTCGCGGTAAATATCTTTGTTGGCCGTGTCCCAGTTTTTTCTCCAGATACGCTCAAGCCTCTTACAGTCAAGCCTCTCTCCCAGTCAGTTACCTCGACTGCCTCCAATTTTAACTCTTGTATGGAGGCAGTCGGTCAATGGATGATCTATAATTCATTAAAACTGAATGGGGAGAAGACGGAGGTGATGGTGTTTGGAGGAAAGGAGGAGGTATGGTCAGCAGATTGGTGGCCAGACTCATCGGGAGCTTGTCCTGTTCCTGCCCCGTCTGCCAAAAATCTTGGGGTCGTGATTGATTCCACCCTCAGTATGTGTCAATAGGTTAACAGAACTGTATCTACCTGTTGGGGTATCATTCATATACTGAGGAAGATTAGGCATTATCTTTCACAGCAGGCAAGGAAACAACTTGCTGTTGCCCTCATCGGCTCTCGGCTGGACTACTGCAATGCGCTGTATGCGGGACTGAATAAAAGTCTGCTGCAGCCTTGCAGGTGGTCCAGAACGCAGCAGCCAGGTTTGTTCTGGATCTACCCTGGCGCACTTCGGCTACCTCTGCCAGAAAACTGCTTCACTGGCTTCCTATAGAGGACCGTATACTTTTTAAGACCATGTGCATGACCTACAGGGCCTTAGCAAAAAGTAGCCCTACTGGAATTGGATCCATTTTGTCCCGTTATAGTCCCTCTAGGAACCTGTGTTCCTCTAACAGACTCCTTTTATCAGTCCCTCGCATTCGGAGAACCAAATGGGGTGGTAAAGCCTTTTCCATCCTGGCACCTAAGTGGTGGAACGCCCTCCCACTGGAACTAAGGTCTCTTCCCACCATTCAGTTATTTAGAAATGCCCTGAAAACTCGTCTCTTTGTGCGGACATATTTGTAGTTGTGCTTTGCCTTACTTTTTTTTCTGATCTGTTTTGGTAGGCGCCTTGATGCCTTTGGGTTTTAATCGTGCAATACAAATTGTTTTTCATTCATTCATTACAGCCTTGCCTTTGGGTTCTGAGCTCAGGAGTGAACCCGGGTGCAGAGCCAGTTCTGACCTGCCTTTTCCTAAGAGTTTTTTTGGGTAGGACACAGTCCAGCGACTTGGAAAGCCAATTTTTGAAATTGGTATCAGCGACAACAGGATCCGAAGCAGGGGGTGGAGGGGAGAGTTCTAGGATGTCGGTCCATTGCTCCACTGAAAGTTTGGGCCACCTTCGGTCCTAAGTAGGAGTGCTGAGCCTGTGTACAGGTTTGAGCTTGACCTGCCAAGTGAAGGTCAGGAGAAAGTGGTCTGTCCAGGGGAGAGGGAACGGGGGGCTAGTTAGAAGTGACCCGATATTGGAAAGTATCGGGTCTAAAAGATGACCTTTAAAGTGCATGGCTCCTTCATTCATGAGGAAAATCTCATAGGAGGCGAGATCAAGGAGCAGGTCAGTGGCTACCTTATCTGAGTGGTCGTTAAAATGGAGATTCAAGTCCCCTAGAAGGTTAAAAATTACTATTTTCCACTCCAGAGAGTGCAGCAGTAGGGAAAGCGTTGGATAGCGTAGGGGTAAAAATTACTATTCCCACTCCAGTAAGTTTAACAGTAGGGAAAGTAATGATTTAATATATTAGTAAAAATAAATTCAATATCAATACTAATAAAACATTAATTAAAATTAACTACCAATTTAATATTATGCAATAATTAAGTCATTACACATACAAATAAATATTAGTTATTAAAAATTAATCACCTATTCATAATTAATTAACAACGTATTACTTTTGAATAAAAAATACTAATTAATACAAATAAATACCAATTAATAATTAATTAACAGTAAATTAATTATCAATACGCAAAAAGTATTTTAATATGTAATTATTTACAATTAAATTACTTTCCACCCTATTCCCCTATAAACTCACAACCCGCTACAGAAAACCCATTAATAAAATTAACAATTAATTACATTTAATTACCAATTAAAAATTAATTAACAAATAAATTCAAAATGAATACCAATAAATAAATAAAAATAGTTAATTAATTACAATTCAATTACTTTCCACCCTATTCCCCTATAAACCCACAACCCGCTAGAGAAAATAAATTAATAACATTAACATATTATCAATTAATCAATTCATAAAAATGAATTACCAATTAAAAATTAATTAACAATAAATTCAAAATAAATTCCAATAAATAAATACAAATATTTAATTAATTACAATGAAATTACTTCCCATCCTATTCCCCTATAAACCCACAACCCGCTACAGAATTAAATTACGTAAAAATTTAATAAAATAAAATACATTACTTAAAATAAATTACTAAAATATTATACACTTTTCACACATATACTAACATAAAAAACAATTCACAAAATGTTTTATTATTAAAAATTTTATATATTTTAAGTCCTATATTATACACTTCGATATTTTTACTTTCTATATTTTGAAAATCGATTTTAAATTACCTTCAATTCGATATTTTTCACCACTATATTCTGTCCATTCGATATTTTGTCAATTCTATATTTTTACTTCAATATTATGGTAATTCGATATTTTGAATTCGATATTTTGTGTAGATACCGGTACAACCGCCATCTGCTGCTGCGGTCTGACCGATGCATTCCAATGTGTGTGGTCGGAGGCAGCAACGGGAGCGACTGTCCGACGCTTTCGATGGGATCAAGGAGCCTATTGTTGCATCGGAACACACCACATTCCCCTTAGGATGGCTGCCCCAGGCTCAGAAAGGGTCTTTGGGGCCACTAACAGGGGCCTCTTCTCCCATGCCCCTCTGCAATGGAGCCTGTGCCACCTCAACATTCCCCCACTGTGTTGCAGGCACTGCACGGTGCACGGTGCAGGGATGTCTGAAAACTTCAATTTTTCGATTGAAGCTTGTGCTGAAGACCTTTTCCGCCCGCTGCACGAGCTTCCATTGAAAAATGGATGATGGTTGCATCCAAAGACTGCGGTCGAAACCGCCGACCTAAGGTCGGGCAGTTCACAATAAGCATGGATGTTGGGCAGCTGTAAGCCCACCCAACATCATAATAAACCATCATAATAAACCCCATAATGTTAACCCAAGTTTGGTACAAATTAAAAAAAATACAAATATTAGTCAGGGCGTGTAATTTGTTAAAAAAATGTTTATAGTTGTATTGTATGTGGGGTATTACTGTAATGATCATTGTACTTTCTTCTATCCATGGAAATGTCATGTTAATGCCTCCTGTATTTCGACAAGTAGGTGTGGTGCATACAGTTAAATATTTATTGTTGGGTGCATGTTTGCGCCTTCAAGCAATATTTTCTACATTATTTATAAAACCAAGAAAACCAAATAAAGATATTAAAAAATGAATAATGATAATTATAATTTATATAATACATTTAAAGTATTATATTATTTAATACACAGTTAATTTTAGAAGTACAGATCCTGTACCTTTGCATTTTATTAGTTCCAGGCGAATATTAAGGGCTTTATTACAACTTTGGTGATCCTCCCGGGGTGCCGTCACTGCGCCACCCTTTGGAGGACCCCCAAAGCCACCTGCCTGATTACGAGTTTAATACTGGTCGGCGGGTGGTGGTGGGGCGGTCTTATGGCGGCGGGCTGTTAGGCTCATAGGAGAGCCTAACATGCAGCCTGCAGCCATGACAGCACCTGCAGCATGTTCCTGCATGGTTCAATATATGCTCCCCTGCACGCAACCCCTAGTTCAGGAGGAGTACAGGTGGCATCACTAAAACACATGTACTTTCCAAAATGTTACAAAGACTAGAGTTAGAATAGTGAATTCCCTAGCAAATATATTCACTTTCCCAAACCATAGTGGGAATGAAATTAGAATAGTAAATCTGACCACTCCAATATGCCCTTTCTCCAAAGTTAATAGGACTGGAGTTACAATAGTAAATTGCACCCTTTGCCAGCTCCTTGTGGAACTGGAGTTAGGATAGTATTTGTGATCCCCACTAATTAATGCATGATCTCCAATTATTGTGGGATCGAATCTAGACATATTTGCCCTCTCATTTCTTAACTTGTGTAATGCTTGTTGTATTGGAGTTAGCAGAGTAAATTATTACGCCTTAAAATATTGGTTTAAGGTGAAGGGAGTATGTTCAATTTTCACAAGTTTTTAATAAATATTTAAAAAGTCTGTTTAAAAGAATTTAAAGTTAAGAACAAAAATGCTTCTAAATGTTTTTGAGAAACTAATGTAGACTTTGTAGAGTAATATTTTTTTATGCTTCAAAGTTAAATACATCATTAATTAAAACATTAATCATAATAATATTTTTACGAATAGTTATAGAAAATGTACTTTCTTTTAATTATATTGTAATTATAAATGCATGTGTTATAATTAGAGATAATTTTTTATAAAAATATATTTTACAATGCTACATTTCTACACACAGTAATATAGTTCTTTGTACGTTTAAAAATCAGGTTTGATGTTTCTTTCACCACCATTGCAGAAATTGAGGTGATCTAGGAAGACACTTTTTAAAAAAATGGTGATGTGCATTACTACAAACCTATAAAGCCCATTCAATTGAGAGCTGTCTGACAGAAATACAGAACTTCGGTTTAGAAAGTACATAGATGGTGAACCAATGCACATGATGGTAGAATAGATTCCAAAATGTCCTCTGCATGACAGAACCGTGAAGGAATACCAAGCAGGATGGGACATACTGCAACTCAGGTGTGATGTAGCACCCAACTCTGGATACCAATGATACAACACTCAATTCTCGACTTTTGTAAGAGAACAAAGGGAAATGATGGGTGGAACAGCAGACCCATGCTGACCACAACTACAATAGACGTTGCATTGAACCAAACAGGAGCTCATTTGCCGAGGCAATAGTAAACTTCAAGGGAAGCAGTCTGATTTAAGGGAACAGGGAAACATGAACATAGGTTAGGATACAGAAGAACTGCTGGAATTAGAGAGTCATAACAATACACGTTGCATATTGAACTCAGTTTCACTAGTTAGTGTGCAATCTAATTGGCATCAAGAATAGAGGGGCCCTTTTTTAGAGGTGACTTATTGATGATCTACAAGAAATGTTGATGCGTGTTTTCCATAGACCAATAGACTGCAAGGAACTAATTCACCAGGTTCTGTTTCTGGAACAATACTCAGCAGACTGAAAATGGGAAGAGTGAGGCAGAGATAACAGTTCAGTGATAGAACTCCAAGAAAAAACACAGACCAGGACCCACACTTTGAATGCAAATTGTTGCTCAGACGCTGGTTCCAATGAAGGAGGAGAGGAGGAAGGGCACCCTTCTGTTTATATTGTGGACTAGATCAACATTACATTTTGAAGTGTAGGAAAATACACAATGTGCCAATTCCTCTTCAGAGGCCCCCAAAACAGCATGTAAACAAGACTGACTATCATGTGCCAAATACTAATCAGCCGGCATCACAACATATGACTGCATTCTTGCATGAATGTCATTAGGAATCTGCAGTCCTGGACTCAGGGCCACATTTGTCTTCACAGATTGGGGATTATTTGTTCGGAAGCCTCTGACATTGGGGTTGAGGAGGCAGCCCTACAATCACCTGCTGCTGGTCCTGGTTGGTTAGCGCTATGTAGCGCAGTGCTTGCATCCGCGGTGCGGGACTCTCTAACATATTTTGGAGACTCAGACAATGTGTCCCAAGTGACATTGGTGCTAAGCAGGTGGCCCTACAATCACCTGCAGCTGGCCCTGATGGCTTGGCACTGTATAGTGCAATGTGACTGCACCAGCTGCAGAGGACGTCCTGCGCCCGTCAGAGCCTGGAATAGAATGGACTGCGCTACCCCCCCATGTATCTGTAGCTCTGTTTTTACAATGGGCTAATGAAAGTTTACTACTAAAAATGGCCCACTGCATTAGAAGGTACCACGTAAGTGGGAATCCCTTCACTTCGTTCCTTACATTAGCAGTGGGGGTACTTAATGAAGAAATCCTGAGTGCAGAAAAAAAATTGGGCATTGGGACCTATGATAGTGCACAAAGTATATCATCTAGGGGAAGCCCCAGGAATTTGATCGAAGGGCCTTTAACATCCGAGCAGGAAGGAAACGTTTTACCTGATATGCTCCAAAGGGGACTACTGTAATCAAGACTCCTATACTGCTTAGCTCTCTTCCTCCCGATCAGTTTAAACTACCCAAGAATACGAAAGAACCAGGAACTAGACCTAAATTTGGCAAAGGGAAGTCATCTATTGTTCAGTTTCTGGGAAGCCCTCTGCCACTATGGAAGGACGGGAGCCTTTGTGCATTGTATCTGTTGCTTGTGATGCTAAAAAAAGAGTTGGAGCCCTTGTGTAATTATCTATTGGACAATATTGGTAAATTGGTAAAAAGCGCTGTTGACAACTTCCAAACCAAACTGAACGCATTTGAATCTGTTGTTACCAAGTTTACCCTCTCATTGTCCAGGGAGGGAGGTAGAGCTTTGGGTGCCCAACAGTTTATATCTGAGCATGAGGACTACACTGGGATTAATGCAGAAATTACACAAATTCCCATACTATGGTCATGGGCCCCAAAAGCAAAAATACAAATGTGAATAAATGTTTTTGGGATGGAGCAGAAATCACACGGTTTCATGCCTTTTCCTACCTTGGAGTACTTTTTGACAAGAGGGGCACTTGGACCCCATCAAGGTGGGTTAAAAACAACAGAGCTGCAGTGGCGGTCTTTGACTTTACAAGTAGATTGGGTGCTAAACCTGTGCAAGCACTCTTAAAAATGTACCAATCTAAATGCACCACTCTAGCTAGGATGTGACATATGGGGATACAAGGTGTCATCCGAGTTACAGACAGTCGAGAATATGTTTTTGAAAAGACTGTTAGCAGTACCTAACTCTACAGCTTCTTTTATTGTTCTTGAGGAACTATGTGCTGGGTACATCTCAGACCGTCTGACTTTTGGTCCACTATTAAAGTGGCTTAGAATCTGGATTAACACGGAACTAAAATTAAACCAAATAATCAATAAATATTGTCTATCTTTGGAGAAGGGTAACAGCATCCAGTGGCTTAATTATATCGCCCTGAATAATTTAGTTCCCCACAAAAGATCACTAGGAGAGAGCATGTCTGGGTCAAGAAACATTCTCTCTCCTTTGCTCAGGCCAAGAAAGAAGCACAAGAGTTATGAAAAGCCTCAGTTCGTACTTACATCTTACTTAAGTCCTGCCCTAGAACTGAGCTCTATTGAAAAGTGACCACTATTTCTCACCACTGGAGTGGAGACGTGTGGCTCAATGGTTAGAGCAGCAGACCTTGATGCAGAGGCCAGGGTTCAATTCCCGCCTCGGTGGGTCTTGAGCTCCATTTCCCCGGACCTGATAATTCTCGTCTCGGTGCCTATTCTAATCATGGGTCCCACTCTGCAACTCTGGGCAATAGCTTGCTTAATCTCCACAACGGCCCCAACAGCGCTAGGATGCCTGGCCTAGGGGTGTCCAGGAGTGGGCATTTCACAGGGAAAGGCCAGGGGGTGATTCGTGCGCTATATCTATATAAGCACTACATTTACATTTACCACTGCTTCCTTCTTAAAAGATTTACGTTAAATCTTTTGCACTGGCTATTAGCTGAACCACAGGGGTGGAACACAGTGGCAAACTGTTAGAACCGGCTGTCTCTAGTTGGCAGAGGTATACACTTCTGACAAATAGGGACACTCCTTTTCCAGTTAGGGCAAGGGGATCACACCCTTCGACAACCCCTGCTCACCCCCTTGGTAGCTTGGCAGAGCAGAACAGGCTTATCTCAGAGGCTGTGTGTTAAGCAATTATGACCACGTACAGTAACCAAGTGAATACACTACAAATGGACACGACACAGTAGTATTATAAAAATAAGTATTTTTATATAAGACTTAGCACAAGACCAAATAACGGCAAAACTGTACACAATCGGAATAAATACGTTCGGGAAGGAAAAAGGATAGTTCAAAGGTAGTTTCTTCTTTAGCACAAAAGTCTTTAGTATCAAGCAATTCTTCTTCTTGGAAACACAGTTCTTAGCAACAGGGTAACTCACACGGGAGCTACACAACGCTGGGGCAAAGGTAATCCACAGGTTCGGCGTCGACCGCGAGGAGCGCTGCGTCGGGCCTGGAGTCACACGGACCCCCAACAACACAGTACCTTAGGAAAATGAAGCACACGATGATCAGCGGCGTCGAGCACTCCGGCGTCGCGTCTTCGGTGTCGATCAGGCCACAGCAGGCGTTGTCGATGATGCAGTTGCACAGAGTGAGCAGCGCTCACGGCGTCGAAGGGCACACGGTCGATGCGATCAGCAGCGGGGCAGACACGAGGTCCTCTGGAGTTAGAGCCGTACTCCTACTCACTGGCGTTGCTGCTGGCGTCGGTTGGGCCCAGCGTCCGATCGTCGTGGTTGCTGGTTCTTTCAGAGATGCTGGATTCACACTTCCAGCAGATAGCACTTTGTAGCAGGTGAAGTCTTTTAGCCCTGTGACTTCGGCAGGAGACTGGCACTCTTCCAGTCCTTGGAGATTTTCTTAGCAAGCGTGAGAGTACACACAAATTTCCTCTCTCCTGGTTCCTTGGCAAAAATAAAGAAGCACTGCAGGATTCCCCCAACAACAGCACACTGGCAGAAGGGGTAAGCAGTCCTTTAGATCAGCAGGCTTCTTGTCCTTGGTTACAGGGTTCCTTGTCAGAAGTGATCTGATTTCCTAGTTCAGGGGTCCTCCTCTTATACCCCTTTTCGTCTTTGATCCCTTTGTCTATGCCGGGGGTTTCCCAACATCCTGGGTCTGTGGTGGGTGGAGCTAGGCAGTAGCACCTGGCCTATTCATTGAGCCGGGCCGGGTCCTCAGACGCCCCGCAGGAGGTGGAGCCAGCATTGACACTGGCAGGAGCAGAGCTATCGCCCTCCTGGCAGGAGGTAGGGCCAGGATCGTCCATGGCAGGTACAGAGCCATCAGTCGCTCGGCAGGAGGTGGAGCCAGCATTGTATCAGGCAAGGCAGGCTATCAACAACTACTCTCCCCCTACTCTCAATGTAATGTCCCACTCATCCCACACTGACTCATCCAGACCTCTTGGAGCCACCCAGCTCCTGTCACACACACGCAAGACCAGCAGAGACCAGATATGGTTAGACAAGAAAATAGACACTTTCTAAAAGTGCTATTTTCGAACCCAGAGTCCAAAAACCATCCACACCAACGGATGCGTAATTAAACCCCGAGTTCAGGGATACCAAACTCGACATTGCACCATGCTCCCCGAGCCAGCTAGGATTATAGCGTTAATAATCCCGGCGGCCCATTCTATCTAACGGAGAGCAGGCTACCTCGCAATAGTGAAGCCCTAAGATGGCGGCACTTCACTATCAGGACATGCCAACTTGGTCAGGCTTGTCCTACCTTACACTTACAATGCACCCTGCCCACGGGCCTACCATAGGGGTGACTAACATGAAGCTAGGGGAAGGTTGGAGGGGCTGGCAGGTAGGTATACCTGCGCAGCCGACGTGACAGTGCAAGACTGCACGTGGGTCTCGCAATGACCGACCCGTAGACATTCGTTTACAAGGCCGCTCCTGTGGGTGGCACAACACGTGCTGCGAGCCCACGAGCGGCATTTGTATTTACAAGCCCCGGCACTCCTGGTGCACTAGACTAGGGACTGACAGTAAACCAAATAAGCCAAACATGGATACAATAGATACATCATTTTAACAGAGGGAGCACTTGCGCTATGGCACTGATCAGCAGTGACACGGCGCCCAAAGCATATACCAGCAAAACATCGTAACACAGTAGAGGCAAACAGAAAAAATGGAGGAGAGACTCAAGCCAATGATGTCAGGTCTAACACAAACCTAGATCCATGCAGCTGTGATAGCTTCTCAACCCAAGATACTACACATTTTGTAATGTTTTGCAATTATTACAGCTTGTTAAGACAACAATAAATACTTCCATTATTAAAAGTGATGGCCTTTGTACAAGTAAGATCAGCCTTAACCAGTTCGGTGCGTAAGACAAAATAGTTCTATCATGCGTCACTGTGTTCATGTCCGGCGGACAGAACCATTCCTCTGCACATGAGCACCAAATCCCTCTGCTGTAAAGAGCAGAGTTATTTCAATTTTTTTATCAGCTTTCCCACCCCCTGAGGCATTTATTTTTCAGTGTAATGACGATTGGTGTGCATGGGTCACCAAATTCATTACAGTGAAAGTTAAATGAGCTGATTAGTTCATATCACTTTCACTGCCAATGTGCTCGCAGAGCCATGTCATCCCGCTGAGCAGGCAGGCATACAGGAGAGGTATCATTGTAAAGGGAAGAATATCCCCTTTCCAATGATACCCTTCTCTAGTAGATCCTTGGGCAAGGGCATTTGCTCCCCCAAGTATAATGACCATATTCAGTCTTTCTGCCCTTTCTGGGGTCAGAAAGCACTCAAGACACAAGGGATTATTCTTTTTTGAATACTTAGGGGTGGAGGTTGCCCTAAATAGGCATTATAATGCCCCCACCCCTCCCAAAAATTGCCAGTATTTCTGCCCCCCAAGGATGCACATGGGGGCAATAGCTCCTGGTCTGCCACCCGGGAGGGGGCAGAAAGCCCAAAAGGCAGCAGGGCTTGTTTTTTTATGGGAAGGGGTGAGGGCTGCCCATAATGTGCATGCCAATGTCCACACCGCCAACCCAAAATGAAATGAAATTTAATGAAATGAAATGAATTTAATTTGTAAAGCGCAAGGCTGCCCTAGAGCGTCCCAGCGCTAACCGAACAGAAAACAGAAACAAACTGAGAGGGGAACCATCACTTAAAGGATCTTGGGAAAAAGAAAAGTTTTAAGAGACTTTCGGAATTTAAGATAGCAGGGTTCGGTCCGAATCTGTCTAGGGAGAGTGTTCCAATTTTTGCCACATTTACAGTGAAACGGCGTTTCCCTGTGCGAGTCTTCCTCACTCTTGGAACTATGGCTAGATTTTCCAGATCCGACCGGAGAGCCCGGGAGGATTTATAAGGGCAGATCAGGCTCCTAAGAGCCGGGGGCCTTTACCCTGGAGCGCCTTGTGGGTGATACAGAGCGATTTGAAGACAATTCTTTCGCGAACTGGCAGCCAGTGGAGAGCTCTCAACGCTGGTCTGGCCGACGATCTTCTTGGGGTCCCAAAAAGCATCCTGGCTGCTGCGTTCTGCACCCATTGCAGGATATTGATGGTGGCTTCAGGGGCCGCTAGTAATAGGGCGTTACTATAGTCCAGTCTGGATAAAATTAAACCCTGGATCAGTAGTTTCTTGGACTGGAAAGGCAGGAGTGGAAGAACTTTCTGCACTGCTCGAAGCAGGCCGAAGCAGACGCCTGCAACTTTCTGAGCATGTGTCCTGAAGGTTAGGTAGGGCTCAAACCACACCCTCAAGCTTTTGATTTTTTCTTTCGGTGTAGGCAGCTCACCCATACAGGGAGGCCAGGAAACTTTAGGGAGAGAGGTAAATTTGTGACCCAGGAGCATGATCTCCGTTTTTGCTCCATTGAGTTTGAGCCGCAAGCCAGCCGTCCAGGAGAATATTCCGGCAAGGCAGGCTGAAAGATTGTCCAGATCTCCGTCTTGTTGGGTTATCGAGATCGCTAATTGGGTGTCGTCTGCGTAGGTGACTGATTTAATCCCAAAGAGGGCCACCACCTCCTCCAGTGGGGCCATATAGACGTTAAACAAGGTAGGGCTCAAAGAGGAGCCCTGAAAGGGACTGTCATTCTTCCCCCCAGGGGGCAGAGGGGGTTATTTTCCCCTCGATCTGCCCCCTCATTACACCCGGAAATGCAGAAAGCACACTGGACACCGGGGATTTTTTTTTTCTTAAAGAGGGATAGGGTCTGCCCATAATGCCCCCACCCCCCAAAAAAATAAAAAGGACAGTCTTTCTGCCCCCAGATGGGGCAGAAAGCCCACTAGGCACTAGTGATCATTGTTTCTTTTATAAAAGAGGGGTGGGGGCTGCCCATAATGTGCATGCCAATGCCCTTACCCCACCAGACCCTAATATTAACAGTCTTTCTGTCTCCCCCAAGAGACATATGGGGGTTAATACCCCATTGGAACCAGTGATTTTTGAGGGAATGTGTAGGTGTGTGGGATGCCCAAAATGGGAATACCGATGCCCCCACCCCTAAACACAAAAGGGACACCGTTCTGACCCTGTTGCAAAACCAGGTCATTTTGTGATAGATACTTTTGAATTCTCCACAATAAGTTTTGGGTCATTCCCTGTCGAGGGTATTTGGCCCACCCTCGAAAGTGATGTAGAATTTTTATCGGGAGACCTGGGGGAATGCTTAGGTGGCAGGAAATTGGTGTCACCCGGTGATCCCACAACTTTCCTACACAGCGGGTTAAGGAAAATGTGTGCTTTTTAGCTAAATTTGAGGTTTGCAGGGGACTCTGAGTAGGAAAACGTTGGGACAGCTACACATGCCATACTTCCCTTGACTCCTCTGGGTGTCTAGTTTTCTGAAATATCTGGCTTTGGTAGGTTTTCCTAGATGCCCGTCGAGTTCAGGACCAAAAACGCAGGTGGCTCCCTGCAAAAGCAAGTCCTTTTTGAAGTGTCCACAGTACAGTTTGGGCCATTTCCTGTCACGGGCATTAGGTCTACCCTTACAAGTGAGGTACCATTTTCATCATTAGACTTGGGGAAATGCTGGGTGGGTGGAAGTATGTGGCTACTCACAGATTCCATAACATTTCCATCACAGAAATGTGGGGAAATTCTTTTTCTTTTTTTTATACAAAGTATGAGGTTTGCAAGGGATTCTGGGTAACAGAACCTGGTAAAGAGCCACACAAGTAATACCATCCTGGATATCTAGTATTTACAAATGTACAGATTTGCTATGTTTCCTTAGATGTCAGCTTAGCTAGGGTGTGAAATTCACAGCTAGGGCCATTGCGAAAAAAGGGTCAGTTTTAACTGGAATCATGCGATGTGTCCATGTTGGATTTTGGGACATTTTATGTTGGAAGCACTGGGTCTACCCACACAAATGAGGTACCATTTGTATTGGGAGACTTTGGGAAATGGTGGATGGGTGGAAGTGTTTAGCTCCCTGCAGATTCCATAACTTTCACTCACAGAAATGTGAGGAAAAAGTGTTTTTTCTTTTGTAAAGTTTGGGTTCTGCAAGTGATTCGGGGTAATAGAACGTGGTGATAGACACACAAGTCACCCCATCCAGGATTCCTCTGGGTGCTTAGTTTAAAAAAATGTACAGGTTTGCCAGGGTTCCCTAGGTGCTGGTTGAGCTAGGGTCCAAAATCCACAGCTAGGCCCATTTCTACCACTAACTGGAAGGAGGTTGAAAGCACAAACAATTGGAAAAATAGGCTATGTCCCAGTAAAATGACAAACTGTGTCGAAAATGTTGGTTTTCTGGCAAAAGTCTGCCTGTTTCAGGAAGTCTAGAAGATAATTTGCAAGGGATTCTGGGTAACAGAACCTGGTAAGAGCCACACAAGTATTACCATCCTGGGTTCCCCTGGGTATCTATTATTTACAAATATACATGTTTGCTAGGTTTCCTTAGGTGCCAGCTGAGCTAGGGTCCACAATCCACAGTTAGGCCCATTGCAAAAAAGAGTTTGTTTTCACTGGAGAAATGTGATGTGGCCACGCTGCCGACCCACACAAGTGAGGCACCATTTCCATCAAGAGACTTAGGGAACACATAATAGTAGAAAAAGTGCTATTTCCAATTGACTTTCTATGAATTTCTTCCTTCCAAATGTATGTCAATGTGTAAGAAAAGAAGTCATTTTGAAAAATGCCCTCTAATTCACATGCTAGTAAGGGTACCCATAAATTCGCTGATGTAAAAATAACCACTGCTTCTAAACTCCATATTTTGTTTCCATTTCGGGTATACATAGGTTTCGTTGATACCTATTTTTCATTCTTTTATTGTGCCAAATGAATTGCTGTATACCCGGTACGCAATGAAAAACCATTGCAAAGCGCAGCTCAGTTATTGGTTCTGGGTACCTCGGGTTCTTGATGAACCTACAAGTCCTACATATCACCCCAACTAGAGGGTCCAGCGCACATAACGGTATATTGCTTTAAAAAATCTTGCTTACTTAGAAGAAGTTACAGGTGAAAACGTAGGCACAAACTCACTTTAAATATTTTTTATCGGGGGCGTGGCCAAGATGGCGGAGTGAGAGGATGCTTCTTCTCGATGCTCCCCGGTCCGACTAGGCCCGAGCCCTGAAATATAGCTCTTTCTCCCCCCTCCGGAGCTTAACGGCACGGGGAGAGGCAGGGGAACCTGCAGAGACAACGCTGGTCGAGTCCTAGCCTCCGTTTAGCCTCAGGACAGCCCGTCGGACGGTGCTGAAGATCTGGCCCGGGAGGCGCGAAGAGGGGGAGGCCGACCCCAGAGCACCTCGGCCGGACGCACGCCGCGCCCAGTGCCGCTTGGAGTGAGCAGCCGGAAGAGACACCGCAACGCCTCGATCGAGAGGTCCTGGAAACTTAGAGGGACCATCGTAGCAGCCCCGTGAGAGCAGCAGAGTGTGGCTCTTGAGTCCCAGCATACGCGTCTGGCCGCCCCCGGGAGGGCATCGAAGCGACGAGGGTGCGGACCCGGGGCCTTGTGCGGAGCCTCCCCCCCTCAGCCCCTCCGGTGAAACGACTCCACAACTTAGTGAACGCCAAGGCTCACAGTGACACCGGAGTCCCTGGCTGCCCCACGGCCTGTATGGTCGGACCCGGAGCGACTCTCGGCCATTAGCACTGTGACGCACGACGAAATTTGCCGAAGGCTGGAGATAGCGGAATCGCCCTGAAGGGCCTCTGTTGACGGCGACAGCTGGGGAGTCCTGCGCTTCTCCGGAGGAATCCACAACGCCTCCCCTCTTGGGAGCGAATAGAGACGGAAAGAGGGGACAGTCGCAGGTGATATTCTGGCCTAGTGGAGGCCGCGACAGACGGAGGCTGGCGAGGCCTATAGAAGGAGTGCGCATCCAGCCGTAGCTATCGTGTCTGGACCCTAACGTGACGGTCCCAGAAGTACTGTCCCCAGAAGGTGTTTGGTGCAGTTGCCGGTGACGATCCCCGGTCCCTTGTCTACCACGGGAGGGAAGACCTGGCCCGCACACAATCCAAGATGGCGTCGAGCAGAGGCACCAAGCGGGGAGAGCGCACTCTCCCTGACATGCTCAGCAGATCCCAGCAGAGAGGGAATAGGGGGCCGTTATCAGCAAGCCCGGCCGGAGGCTCGCAGAGTTCGAATGGAGGAGAGTCACCGGTCACCAGATCGTTTCTTGAGTCGCTGTTTGGCACCCTCAGAGACGATTTTCAGACATTGAAACAGGAGGTGGCGGGCGAGGTTCGGGAGGTACGAAGAGAAGAGGAAGAGATCGGGGAACGAGTAGCCACGGTGGAGGGCACGAACCACCGTATCGATGAGGAGTTAGCCCTGCTGCAACAGAAGGTGCTGCGCCTCAGAGAACAGCACCTAGATCTGCAGATGCACAACGAGGACCTTGAGAAACGCTCTCGGCGAAACAATATTCGAGTCCGGGGGGTTCCGTCCTCGGACGAAGGCACGGATGTGACTGGCTACCTGAGAGACCTGTTTCGAGCGATCCTAGGTGAACCGCCGGAATCCCTGGTCAGGATTGACAGGGCGCACCAAGTGGGGCCGCCACGGCGAGCATCAGCACCCCCCCCGACATTTTGGCTTTCCTTCCGGACTTCCCACTAAAGGAACGCATCATGGCTGAGGCCCGGAAACAATCTGGGTTCACTTTCCGTGGCCATTCTGTGGGACTATATCTGGACTTGTCCGCCATTACTTTGCGAAAACGGAAATCATGCAAGATCACCACAGACTTTTTGAGAGAGCACGGAACACCATATGCCTGGGGCCACCCCTTCCGCCTCATCTTTAGATGGAAAGGCACGATGCATCAACTTAGATCGCTCCAGGACACCTGTGAAGTTCTAGGGATCACGGCGGAGGAGGACGACACGAACACACCGAACAGGAGGCGCGGCCCCAGAGACGGATGGCAGAGGGTGTCACGGAGACGGGGATCGGCCAATCCCAGAAGGCCGGACTCGCCCACCATTAGGGCCAACATGGCGGATGTGGTCTCTGAGGCGGCCAGAAGCAATGCCTCTACGGTGATGCAGCTCTTACAGCATAATGACGCTCCGGGGAGAGAACACCACAGCTTTACTGGAATAGCAGGTTCTGGTCTTGGAGGGCCGGGGGGGGTGGGGGGAAGTGAGGAAGAGGGTAAGTGGCTGGACGTCCACATTGGTAACTCACCACAGACTTGCCCGAGGGCATGACTGGGACTGACATTTGTTTGAACTTCAGGGGTTTGTTGGGGGAAGGGGGGGAGGTCGTTTGGTTGTTTGCATGAAGGTTTTGTTGGGGGGTGGAGGGTGTTGGTGGGAGGGGGAGGGGGAAGTTGGGCAGCCTGGGAGATGGGTGGGGGGGGTTTAGGGGGAATCACGGGGACCGTCCAGTGCAACTGTGCCACTCGTCACAGCCTTGCTGTGCTTCTATACATCATCTACACCGCGCCCACCTCTCTTAGGCCGTGACACACTGCGTCTACCTTGGTCTAATCCACACAAATGACGGCTTTCACAGTAATTACCCTTAACGTGAAGGGGTTAAATAATCCTATCAAAAGAAGGGCATTCTTTCCTTATTGGAGAATACCCACGCAGATATTTGTCTCCTACAGGAGACACATCTTCTAGCCAGAGACTGCCAAAGGATGCGCTCCCATATGTTTCCCACTCAATTCTTCTCCTGCAATACCACTAAGACCGCTGGGGTCGCAATTTTGGTATCCCAAAAGTTTAAGGGAGAGATCCTCCATAAGTTTGCTGAGCAGAAGGGTAGACTCCTGGCTTATAGGGTCAAGTACGGGGGACTGACCTTTACTGTTGGATCGATGTATAGCCCCAGTGAACACCAAGAACGATTCCTACATTCAGTGGTGGTGGATATCACCGCCACACCAGATAGACACGTCATCATAGGGGGGGATCTGAATATGGTCTTTGACTCTTCCCTGGATAGGTCCGTGCAACGGCGCCCGCAGACTGGGGAGATCTCGCAGGCGGGCACACGCCAGCTGGAAGACTCGGATCTCCATGACCTCTGGCGTTCCTTGCATCCCACCACCCAGGATTATTCCTATTATTCACACGCTCACAAGACCTACGCACGCCTCGATCATTAACCTGGTGTCCAAACCGGTCAGCGACTTAGCCATAGCATCAACGATAGGTGTTCATTCTCGATCGGACCACGCCCCAGTTATGGGAGCATTTCAATTGCCACCGATATCACCGAGGGGTGGGGTGTGGCGCCTCAGAGATACCTTGCTGCACAGACAGACGGTGGTAAAGCATATTCAAGACTCAATTCGGGAATACCAGGAGCACAATGATAACGGTGACACTTCCCTAGCAATGCAGTGGGCGGCATTGAAGGTGGTGCTTCGAGGGGAATTTATTGCCATCTCCTCAGCTGAGAATCGAGAGCGTCAATGGAAACGTGAGGAACTCACAGGCAAGGTGCGAGAACTGGAACAGGTTCACCAGAGGACGGGGGCACCCAGAATCTGGAAGCAGCTTAAGGCAGCGAGGAAGATATTAGCAGCCTTGGATACGGACAGGGCGGAATATGCTGCATTGCGCCTGAAGCATGCATATTATACGGATGTATGTCGTTACAACGCATACTTTTACTCCGCACACCATTACAACGCGGTATTTACAACGCATACCGCTACAACGCATAGCGCTTTGGGGTGCTGGATAGTGGTAAGTATAATTTACTATTCTAACTCCAGTCCCCGTGGACCCTAGGGAAGGTGTTGGATAGTAAATTAAACTTACCTCTTATCCTAGAGCGCCCCCCAGCACAATGCGTTGTAACGGTATGCGTTGTAATGCCTGCGTTGTAGTGGTAGTGCGGAGTAAAAAATGCGTTGTAACAGGTGCATACCATATTATACAGGTGGGGACAGGTGTGGGAAACTCCTGGCACACAAACTTAGAGAAGCACACCAGAAGCACTTAGTGAAGGAGCTATCGACACCCTCCGGGGGGGTCGGTAACGGAAGATGACCAAATAGCTGAAGGCTTCCGCCGTTTTTATGCCGACCTCTACAGGGGTGAACCCCCGTCAGCACAAGCAGAGGAGGCCTACCTGGCCTCGGTTGACCTTCCCTCCCTCGCTCCGGAGCAGGCAGAATATCTCGAGAGGGATATTCGAGTGGAGGAAGTAATCACAGCCATCTCCAGGCTTAAACACGGGAAGGCCCCGGGCCCCGACGGTTATACTTCCCTCTTCTATAAGACTTTCTTCCCTACGCTGGCCCCGATCCTCACGCGCCTATTTAATTCCTTCTCCGAGCCTGGAGCTATCCCTCCGGATCTGCTTAGGGCAACGGTTTCGGTTATGCCCAAACCGGGGAAGGACCGGACGCAGTGTGGCTCCTACAGGCCAATCTCTCTCTTGAATATTGACCTTAAGTTGTACTCTGGGATCTTGGCGGCCCGTTTAGCGCTTCACCTTTCAGGCCTAGTAGACTCGGATCAAGCCAGGTTCGTTCCGGGGAGGCAGATGGTGGACAACACCAAGAGGGTGGTTCATGTTCTAGAGAAGGCCTCCGGGATACCCGGAGAACGGATGTTACTAGCAGTCGACGCGGAGAAAGCCTTTGACAGGGTGCACTGGCCATATCTAGAGAAAGTTGTGGCGAAAGTAGGTATTGGCGAGAAATTCCGCACTCTGGTGTTTAACTGCTACAAGTTTCCATCAGCAGTGGTACGGGTTAATGGCTGCAGTTCCCATCAATTTGCCATCATCGAAAGGGGTACCAGACAGGGGTGTCCATTATCCCCCCTCTTATTCGCACTTTATATGGAACCCCTGACTCAAAGAATACGTCAGAATCCGAATGCCCTGGGAATTAAGATGGGGGAGTACACCCACACTGTCAGTCTGTATGCAGACGATATCATTCTGACATTGGAGGATCCGGGGAGGTCACTCCCTGCTTGCATCGATGAGATGGAAGCCTTCGCTGCCATAGAGGGCTTTAAGATGAATATGGGGAAATCGGCGGCCCTTGACGTCTCACTCACCGTGGCCACCAGAACCGATTTGCAGAGGCGATTTCCCATGCACTGGTCGAAAGATCTGGTGCCCTATCTGGGCATTCTTCTGGCGCCTACACTACCTGCTATGGTGACTGCGAACTACACTGCCCTAGGCTCTAAAATTAAGGAGGAACTGGGTCGCTGGAGCAAGGGCACATTGTCCTGGCTGGGTAGAATTGCCGCGGTGAAAATGACCATCTTACCGCAGGCGCTTTACCTGTTCCGTGCCCTGCCGCTGCAGCCCCTGAAAGGATGGTTGCTTCAGACTCAGGCGGACATTGCGCGCTTCATATGGCAGGGCCGTAAACCCAGACTCAAGAGGACCTTGGCCACTCTGGCACCCGAGGCGGGGGGGCTCGGAATACCGGACCTCTTTAAATATTTTCAGGCGGCCCAACTAAGGTATCTGGTAGAGTGGAGCAAATGGGAGACCGACAAACACTGGCTCTTTCAAGACCAGGCGGTTGCGGGCCGGACCCTGCAGGAAATGCCCTTTTTGCGGCGGATACATCGCCCTCCCAATTGATATGCATCTTATATCACACGGGTTCTCATGAGGGTGTGGGATGCCACGAATTTGACTCACACACTTACCACCATCCCCTCTCCATTCACGCCTTTGATCGATAACCCAGAGTTTCGCCCTGGCAAGGAACCGGGGGCTTTTGCACGTTGGCGGGCTGCTGGGTGCGGGGCTCTTTTTCATCTGTATGGCCCGGAGGGCATAATTCCGTTCCCAGACTTCAGGAAAGAATATTGGTTGCCGGAGGTAGAAAGGTTGCGCTATATGCAGGTGCGCCACTGGGCACTGCAGCCACAGACACGAGAGTCGGCAGATCGGAAGCTTCTTCCATATGAGAAATGGCTTGTAACACGCACCTCAGACAAAAAACTCATTTCGGACTTGTACAAGTTCTTGCAGCCCTCCCCCTTTGACATCTATAACCCGGGTAGGGAACGATGGGAAAGAGAACTAGGGAGATCCTTAAGCCGTAAGGAATGGGACAGCATTGCATATAGGGCCCGACACTCCGCATATCACACTGGGCTAACGGAAACATTTACAAAAGTGTCCACATACTGGTATTACACGCCCCAAAGGTTGCACGAGATGAATCACAACATTGACGCCACCTGTTGGCGAGCATTCAGGCAACCGGGTACCCTCACTCATGTTTTATGGGAATGCCCAATTCTAGCCCCCTACTGGAAGGAGGTTTTAGACTTGATGGACTCCAACTTTGAGATTGAATTGCCTCGCTTTCCAGCGTATGTTCTGTTGGGCTTGCCCAACGGACTGATGTATCCTCTGAAGTCTCGTAGAGGGAGGCAAATTGCGATAGCACTGGGTTCTGCTGTTCAAAATATACTTATTCATTGGCGCTCTACCACACTCCCCTCCACCACTGGGTGCTTGCATAGACTATGGCGTGTTCTGGGAATGGAAAAATTGTCACTCATGGTGGCTGGGGAGGTGGAACAATTTAATGAACTATGGCAACCGTTTCACTCATTGCTTGTAGGGGAATTTACAGAGCTTACGTGCCCCAGATATCTCCGCCTGTTGAGGTTGACTACATTGGCAGACTCGGATGCCAGCGAGCCTAGTTGAGAGGGCACTGGAGGGGGAGGAGCGGTCTTTGGGGGGAGGGCGGGTGTTGCTTTGGGGCACTGGACGGGGCTGGGGTGAGGGGGCATGGTTGGGTTCGGGGAGGAGGGGGAGTTGGGGGGTTTGGTCACTTTGGAGCGCCTTGTGGTAGCATACGCACCAGCCATTCCATCTGAATGTACACTGCTTTTTACAGGACCCTAACGCGCTGGTGCGCTATTATATGACTGTACCGGACGCTTTGCTCCCTTGTGTCAACTGTTTGTTTTTCTTGTGAATGCTCAATAAAAATGCTTTAAACCTAAATATTTTTTATCTCGACTATTTTTAATGACCCCTTGCTGAATTCAGAATTCTGTCTACTTTCCAGGATCCATTTTTAGTTTCACACCCATTTCTACCACTAACTGGAAGGAGGTTGAAAACATAAACAGTAGGAAAAATAGGCTATTTTCCAGTAAAATGCCAAAACAGAAAATGTTGCCTGTTCCAGGAAGTCTAGAAGATGGTGGTTTTCGCACCGCAAACTCTTTGTTGATATCATCCGCAGGGGGACAAAAGACAGACGCTTTTTCGGCAGCACTTTTTACCATTCCCCCCCCCCCCAAAAAAAGAACATTTTGCTTTATTTTGGATAATTTCTAGGTCCCTTTCAGGGGAATCCACAAACCCTGGGTACCTTTAGAATCCTCAGGATGTTGGAAGAAAAGGACTTAAATTTGGCATAGATACCTTATATCGACAAAAAGTTACATGGCCTAAGCGCGAACTACCCCAATTAGCCAAAAAAAGGTTTAGCACAGGGGGCAAAAAGTCCTAGCAGAGAAGGAGTTAATATATTTACAGGTGTTGTAAAATGCAATAGTCTGTTTTAACATTGCTAGTTTCTTAATGGGGCACTGTGATCAAGAAAGAGATGACCCGTTTTGGTGCTGGGCTTGTAGATTTATTGATGATATTACATGGAGCACTATCTGTTTTCTATATAATGGCTGTATGAACTGGCTCTTAACTTTCTTTTTGATTTCCTGGGTTTTAATCATTGTTTTTATTGAATATTTGTAATATTCATTAAGGACCACATGCATCAAAGTAAGGAATTGCGATTCCTAAATTGCTATTTTTAAGGAAGCGTAATTCCGTATGCATGTAGAAATCTCAAAAAAGAATTGCGATTCCTAAACATTCCTTAATTGTGACTGACAATTTGTGAATCACAATAAACTTCCTATTCATTCCCAATGAATGGGAATTCCATGTGCAATTTTGTGAGTGCCAAATAGGTACTCGCAAATTGCCCATGCAATTTCAAGGGTGCAAGGGTGCCAAAAGGACTCCCTGATGCACCCCTGAAATTGCCATGTGACCACATGTTGCTTACACACATTCCCCAAATCACCATCAACTTTAAATTGATGGTAATTAGTTATCCCTAATTGCAAAATCGCAATTTAGAATTGCATCATGCATTGCATTTAGGGAATCACTATTTGTGATTCCCTAAATGCATTCGCCTTTTAAGTAATCACAAATTTTGCGATTATTGAAATTGCAAATTTGCATTTGGGTTGATGTATCCCAAATGCAAAGAAACTGGTTGCAGAGAGGCGGATTCTGAAAATCTGGCCCTTTGCGACCGGTATTTAGAATGATGCATGTGCCCCTAAGTTTTTTACTCTTTTTTGGACATTGTATTTAGCTAATATTGTCTCTGCCTTTTATGATTTTAATTAATCAAATAAAGAATAACTGACAGACTGGTTCGTCAGTAGGGGTTGCCTGCTGTCACTAAGAGATACACAGCACACATGAGGGTAGGTGATAGAGTGGTAATCTTTTCAGGCCCCATTAAACACCAAAGAGGCAGGTTTATATTGATTTCTCCTGGGGAACTGATGGAGAAAATACATATCCGTCTCATTGACACACCCCTGTTACAAGCCGTTGTGGGTCTGAGTTTGCTTCATAATTATAACTTTAATGTCAACGGAAACAAAGGAACATTCATTTTTGCTCAGTGGTTTGCTTCCGGAGCAGAGTCGAGAGCTATATTCAAACCATAGCTAAGGAATAACCATTGTCAAAAATAGACCTGCTGTTTGTCTTACCAACCCAGTATGGCAATTACAAACATGTCTTTGATAGGTACCAAGTAAAGACGCAGCCAAAAAGCAGATCATATCACAGCTTCTTAGAGCTTGAAAGTGGAAATCCACCATCATGTAGCAGGATCAATGCTTTTGATAGATGAAATCCAACATTTATGGGGATACCTGGATGTGTACCGATATAGCCATCACTCTACGTCACCAGTAGCCTTGCCCTCTTGTTGTCCCAAAAAAGGGAGGTGAACAACACGTAAGTACAGATTATCATCTCTAAATTCTATCACTGTGTTTTTAGGTAGAGATATCTGCTGCTCTTCATACAGGTTCTACTAGATCATATTAGGCTTGTAACACTTTCCCCATGCTGAGCTGAACAGGGCCTACCAAATGGTAAGGTTGAGGAGTAGAATATCAACATTTGCACCGAATTCAGAGTCCTGGAATACTTTTTCGTTGATTTATTGCTCATATGCTATTTAAGTATTTGTAGACAACGCTCTTCGGAAGTAGCTGGACATTTTCATTGTCATGCACATCAAAAGCTCTCTTTCCTTTCATTGTTAAATGTGCTAAATTTACTATCATGGATGATTTTGATATTCACTTTGATGACCCAAAGTGCAGTTCAGCCTTCTTGATTATTGTCTGGGCCTACAACTTTTAGTCAACGGACCTTCTCATAAAGCAGGACATCTTTTAGACCAGGCATTTTCCAATCTACCCAGTACCTCTCAGATGGTCCAATCATTTTGTGACTCCTGTTCCAATCCAGGGCTTTTTAGATTGAGGAAGGGCTTCCAGCTTTTGTGAGCTTTTCTAGACGCTGAGCCAAATTCAATTCCAAGGATTTCTGCACCAGACTTCAAGAATTGATGCTTCAGTTAGAGGGACCTATGGGCTCTAGTACTAGCACTGTGGATCAGTGGATTTGGTCCAATCAAGATTTAGTACTCCCACTGAAATCTGGCATCGAAGCTGACTCAAGCCATCTAGCCCCATGGATACCGACACTGTTATGGATTTAAAGAAATACTGCAAGCCTTTGAAGTGCAACTGGTGTAAGCATTATTCAGGGGATGCTAAAGCTAATCTGAAAAAGGCTACTAAAGCCCATTACAGGGTCTGTAGAGACGCACGCACTGACTACTATTACAATAAAATTGCCACAGCCCTCAGATTGTTAAGTCTTTCTTGGACCCTGCAAATGTATCGCCCCAAAAATCTCTCTCTCAAAAGTATTGCAACTCTCTCTCTCAAAATTATTGCAATTTATTGATTACATTGTTCTGGAAAAGGGTGGCTAGCGTCTATGCCACTTTTGATAATACTGCACTTTAGATACCACAATTGTCCAGGCTACTAACCCAGAAGCGAGATTGGCTTTCTTTCAGCTCCCGGAGATTACTAATTTTTTTACTCTATTCAACGCCGCTAAGTCAGCTTCTCCTGCAGACTTACTACCACCGGATAAGTTAAGAATGCCTAGAGCCATGCTCTCCCCAGTCTTATTCAATTGCTGAATACCTCATTATTTTTCAGCATGGTCACAAGGGCATGGAATCATGCTTTGGTATTACTTTTACTTAAAATACCTAATTTGGAGGTCTCTGACTGGGCCAGTTACCGACCAATCTTATTGTTTCCTCTCTGTGCTAGAATACTTGAAAAGCTCATCAATGTCCAACTCTCTGAGTTTCTGGAGACTTATAATAGGTGTCACCCCTCCCATCCTGGATTCTGAACAAAATAGAGCACTGAAACAGTATTGCTAAGTGTAACTGGCCCCTCGGACAGGAGGTGGATAGAGGACGAACCAGGCTCTCATTGTTTTTGGTCTGATTCATTCCATTTGAAGCTTCCCAAGAGGTAATCGAATTTTGGAATCCAAGGACTTTCTCTCTCTTCGGTCCAATCTTTTCTGGAAGATTGTTCTTTAAGGGCCATTGTAAAAGCATATGAATCCTCTGTGTATAGGATTCCTCACGGAGTTCCTCAGGGCTCTTTTCTGTTTTATTCTGAAATTCTGCCAACTCATTACACCTGTCATCGGACTCCGGAAGAAAATGGGTCCCTTTCAGCTGGAATTCAGCTGCGAAGGATACATTTTTGGATTTAAAATAGCATTTTATCCTGGCCGTCATCCGGAGAAATCCAGACACAAAGCACCTGTGTTTTTTTAATCTAAAGTCTCCAATGCTTATGGGTGCTTTGGTTGTTCGAACACCAGTTGGACACCAGCAGTATACATCTAGTAGCCTATTTTCATGAATGCGTATACCAGTGTTGACTAACTACATCACCATAGATGAAGAAATGTATCCCTATATCTACTCATCACTATTAGCTTTTCCACCAGCATCTGGTGCTGCTAAAAAAGTTGATTTAAGGTTCTCAGTTTGTGTCATGGTTCTTCTTCTGTTCCACTCTTGGGATTAACAATTCGCGAACGTGTTGGACTTCCATTGTGTGCATGGCACACTGCTGTAACGTCTTGATTAAAATAAACAAGCTCCCGAGGGCAGATCTTGGAAGTTACCAAACACATCTATGAAATACAGTTTCTTTGTGTGTTCCACCTAGCAATGGAAAATTATTTTGTTGCAGTGTACAGTCTGAATTGGGCACCATCCATTCCGTCAAGGCCAATAAGGATTTACAATTGCTGGAAGGGCAGGTACTCAGAGTGAACAAGTGACCAGCTGTGACCATGAGTAAGTAAACCATAACCAAAGTGATCAGCAGGATGGGGTAGGACATTGTGACAGTGACAAACTGCAGAGAGCACCAGAACAGGTGACAAACTTGCAAGAGGATCGGCCAGGGGGGGCCAACCCCCCCTGGCCAATTTCTCAGGTACTCGTCTTTTGAACTTCAAAGCCTGCGCTCTCACATACCCCATGGATCTTGCCTGTACTCACTACCCTTACATACATTGACACGCATTCAACAGCTAGGACTCTCCTCCTCCCCCTTTCCAGTGGACGACGCTCAGCCTCTTTTACCATCTATTCCTGAGCTTCGACCTGCATCTACTGTAACTCACAATCTGTGTTGTTATTATCTCAACACCCGGTCCTTGATTAAAAATAAAGTTGACATCTTTCTATTCCTGAAGTAGGCAAAACCTGACATCCTTTTACTTACCGAAACTTGGTTAACCCCTCACTCCCTTCCCGATATTCTTGTAGCACTTCCCTCAGAATATTATATTCTGACAGCCAATCGCACATCCGGGAAGGCTGGAGGCGGTGTAGCAGCTATTATCCTTAAATCCCTCCACTTCAGGGAATTACCCTCTCTGACCCTTCCGGACACAGAGAGTCTGGTGATCAAGCTCGATACTGAAAGTGGGGCCCTTATCCTGGTCTTGATATACCGCCCTCCCCAATACGTGGCCAACTATCCATCTCTTTTGGCAGAGCAGTTGGCTTCACACGTAGTCAGCTACTCTAAAACGATCTTAATTGGGGACCAATTACTACTGGTTCGACAGCATAGACACAGATACCCAAGCTGCTGAACTAAAAGACCTGCTCACAGACCTTAATCTAACCCAGCACATTCACTCACCTACCCACCATAAAGGTCATAGTCTCGACCAAATCTGGACACACAACCTACCACTACCTAACCCTGTTATCAGTCCATGTATTTGGTCGGATCACTTCGTCATTCAGTTCACGTTGGAAATACGAGGGAATGTCAAGACCAGATCATGCATGGGCAAAGAATTCCGTAAATGGAAATCTATGGTTCTTCCTGGATTCATTGACGTTTTAGGTAAATCTATACCTCTGCCGCATGATGACCTGGACTCTGGCGAGAGATCTCTGTCAAACTGGCTACGCCACGCAGCTGACCTTTCAGCCCCCTTGTACTGGTCTCCAGTATTAGAGGGAACAACGCCCATAAATGGTTTACCTAAGAATTGAAAAATCTTAAATTAGGGGTACGACAAAAGGAACGGAAGTGGAGAGGAAACTACTCCCCACAAGATAGAGAAGTGTATTGCGCTGCTAGAAAGGAGTTCCAAAAAATTCTGCACCAACACAAAACCAATTACTTCTCCCAAAAAATTTTAACCTCTTCCAACAAAACTAAAGATATATTTAATATAGTTAATGAGCTCTGCGACGATGATAGGACAGCCCCCTCAATAGTTCCTACTCAGAAGTTGTGTGACTCTCTGAATGAATACTGCAGAGAGAAAATTGTAATAATAAAACGCAACATTGCAAGCTCTCCTACATCATCTCCCTTAGATGATATTTTTAATAATCCTGCCACGTTAGATGCCTTCCCTGCCACAGACTCTAAAACCTTTTCCGCTCTCCTGGCACGTGTCAAGTCTGGTTCACCCGACGACATCTGCCCACCCCACATTTTTACAGAAATAGGGCAATCTATCCCTCAGGGGATCCTTCCTCTGCTAAATGATTCACTTGATCAGGGAAAGCTACCTGTAGGGTTTAAACACGCTCTACTCATTCCCTTGATTAAAAAACCTGGCCTGGACCCCCACGATCCATCAAACTATCGTCCGATATCCTTGCTACCATTCCTTTCAAAAATTCTGGAGGCACATGCTGCTAGCTGTCTCTCTAGCTTTGTTGAATCCACTGGATATCTGGAACCTAATCAAGCTGGGTTTCGACGGGGCACTCCACCGAGATGGTGACACTGGCGGTCCAGAATGTACTCAGATGCAATGCGGACAAGGATATTCATCAAGCACTAGTAATTCTTGACCTGTCCGCCGCGTTTGACACGGTCGACCACACCATCTTGGTCGACCGTGTCGAGCAGGCGGGCCTCAGAGGCTCGGCCTTCAGATGGCTGAAGTCATTTATCTCGGATCGTACCCAGGCAGTGAGACTAGGAACCTTTACAGCCCCTAAAATTAAAAATGAATGCGGAGTCCCTCAGGGATCGTCCTTGTCCCCACTTTTATTTAATTTGTATTTACGACCCCTGTTGTTTTCACTAAGAAAGTTTAAAGCTTTAATTTTTAACTATGCTGACGACTTGCAATTGATCTTCCGTCTGGACTCCCCTGGCGCTGCCACCGAATTTCGGGAGGCCATGGTCCGCGTATACCAGTGTTGACTAACTACATCACCATAGATGAAGAAATGCATCCCTATATCTACTCATCACTATTAGCTTTTCCACCAGCATCTGGTGCTGCTAAAAAAGTTGATTTAAGGTTCTCAGTTTGTGTCATGGTTCTTCTTCTGTTCCACTCTTGGGATTAACAATTCGCGAACGTGTTGGACTTCCATTGTTTGCATGGCACACTGCTGTAACGTCTTGATTAAAATAAACAAGCTCCCAAGGGCAGATCTTGGAAGTTACCAAACACATCTATGAAATACAGTTTCTTTGTGTGTTCCACCTAGCAATGGAAAATTATTTTGTTGCAGTGTACAGTCTGAATTGGGCACCATCCATTCCGTCAAGGCCAATAAGGATTTACAATTGCTGGAAGGGCAGGTACTCAGAGTGAACGCGTGACCAGCTGTGACCATGAGTAAGTAAACCATAACCAAAGTGATCAGCAGGATGGGGTAGGACATTGTGACAGTGACAAACTGCAGAGAGCACCAGAACAGGTGACAAACTTGCAAGAGGATCGGCCAGGGGGGCCCACCCCCCCTGGCCTATTTCTCAGGTACTCGTCTTTTGAACTTCAAAGCCTGCGCTCTCACATACCCCATGGATCTTGCCTGTACTCACTACCCTTACATACATTGACACGCATTCAACAGCTAGGACTCTCCTCCTCCCCCTTTCCAGTGGACGACGCTCAGCCTCTTTTACCATCTATTCCTGAGCTTCGACCTGCATCTACTGTAACTCACAATCTGTGTTGTTATTATCTCAACACCCGGTCCTTGATTAAAAACCAAGTTGACATCTTTCTATTTCTGAAGGAGGCAAAACCTGACATCCTTTTACTTACCGAAACTTGGTTAACCCCTCACTCCCTTCCCGATATTCTTGTAGCACTTCCCTCAGAATATTATATTCTGACAGCCAATCGTTCATCCGGGAAGGCGGGAGGCGGTGTAGCAGCTATTATCCTTAAAACCCTCCACTTCAGGGAATTACCCTCTCTGACCCTTCCGGACACAGAGAGTCTGGTGATCAAGCTCGATACTGAAAGTGGGGCCCTTATCCTGGTCTTGATATACCGCCCTCCCCAATACGTGGCCAACTATCCATCTCTTTTGGCAGAGCAGTTGGCTTCACACGTAGTCAGCTACTCTAAAACCATCTTAGTTGGGTACCTAAACTACTGGTTCGACAGCATAGACACAGATACCCAAGCAGCTGAACTAAAAGACCTGCTCACAGACCTTAATCTAACCCAGCACATTCACTCACCTAACCACCATAAAGGTCATAGTCTCGACCAAATCTGGACACACAACCTACCACTACCTAACCCTGTTATCAGTCCATGTATTTGGTCGGATCACTTCGTCATTCAGTTCACGTTGGAAATCCCTTAGATGATATTTTTAATAATCCCGCCACGTTAGATGCCTTCCCTGCCACAGACTCTAAAACCTTTTCCGCTCTCCTGGCACGTGTCAAGTCTGGTTCACCCGACGACATCTGCCCACCCCACATTTTTACAGAAAGAGGGCAATCTATCCCTCAGGGGATCCTTCCTCTGCTAAATGATTCACTTGATCAGGGAAAGGTACCTGTAGGGTTTAAACACTCTCTACTCATTCCCTTGATTAAAAAACCTGGCCTGGACCCCCACGATCCATCAAACTATCGTCCGATATCCTTGCTACCATTCCTTTCAAAAATTCTGGAGGCACATGCTGCTAGCTGTCTCTCTAGCTTTGTTGAATCCACTGGATATCTGGAACCTAATCAAGCTGGGTTTCGACCGGGGCACTCCACCGAGATGGTGACACTGGCGGTCCAGAATGTACTCAGATGCAATGCGGACAAGGATATTCATCAAGCACTAGTAATTCTTGACCTGTCCGCCGCGTTTGACACAGTCGACCACACCATCTTGGTCGACCGTGTCGAGCAGGCGAGCCTCAGAGGCTCGGCCTTGAGATGGCTGAAGTCATTTATCTCGGATCGTACCCAAGCAGTGAGACTAGGAACCTTTACAGCCCCTAAAATTAAAAATGAATGCGGAGTCCCTCAGGGATCGTCCTTGTCCCCACTTTTATTTAATTTGTATTTACGACCCCTGTTGTTTTCACTAAGAAAGTTTAAAGCTTTAATTTTTAACTATGCTGACGACTTGCAATTGATCTTCCGTCTGGACTCCCCTGGCGCTGCCACCGAATTTCGGGAGGCCATGGTCCACATCCAGAGATGGATGAGTCTAAATCACCTGAAACTCAACCCAGGCAAAACTGAATTGATTTTGCCTGGTAAGAGTGAACTGTACTGGGGGCCACATTTCTGGCCTCCAGAAATGGGAAATCCTCCAGCCAAGTCCCAAACAGTAAAAAGCCTAGGGGTTACTTTTAATGAAGACCTCTCTCTTAAAAGTCAGGTGGGGACGGTGGTATCCTCAAGTTTTTTTCAACTGCGTAAGATCAGGAAGATTGCCCACCTGTTAACCTACTCTGCTCTGATCCAAGTCATCATCGCTCTCGTGCTGTCCCGCCTGGACTACTCCAACAGTTTGTATTTGGGTCTTCCAGCCGGGCAGCTCAAGAGACTACAACTGGTTCAGAACCAAGCGGCCAGGTTGATTTGCAAGATACCCAAGTGGCAGTCCATCAGGCCGGGTCTGGCCAGTCTCCACTGGTTGCCAGTAGCACAGAGAGCAACCTTTAAAGCTGGATGCATTATCTTTAGGGCTCTACAAGGCAAGGGCCCTGGATTTATTAGCAGCCTGCTTGTCAGGTACACCCCCTCACGCGCCCTTCGCTCGGGTCACAAGAACTTGTTAGTTGTGCCTCGAATTAGGAAACAACGCCAGGGAGGTGGTTCTTTTCACTTTCTAGCCTCCTCCCTATGGAATTCTCTGCCACTGACACTGAGACTCCATGAAGACCTTTTGGTTTTCAGACAAGCTTTCAAAACTTGGCTTTTTAGGCAAGCCTACCCATAGTTAACTTCTGCCTCTTTTTGTTGTTGTGTTATGTCTCTGCAAATCTTCCAATAGCGCCATGAAGCCTAGGGCGTACGTGCGCTCAATAAATTCTATTTAACATAACATAACATAACGTCACACACATGGGTGACACATCAGCTCCCGTTCCTCTTCTGAAAAAAGAACATCATCACCTAAGACTTGTGCTGCCTCCCTAAAGAGCCTACGTTTGTGCTTGGTTTTGGTGGATATCTAGGTATTCAAAAGAGGATAAAAGCAGGATCTGGCCAAAATTTGTGGAGCATGGCTTGACAACACAGTGAGCTGGGCCCTTATATCAACAACAATATGGCCAGGAGTAGCAGGTGTTTGTCTTCCATTGGGTCTACAACAACAGCATGGGTACTATTTAATAAGATAAAGGAATACCATTTTTACCAATAATACAAACCAATAAAATGCTTTTTCGCATTGTTCCAAGTCTGCAAGATGAGGTTGGGGTTCATCAGTGGTGGCTGGTCTTCCAGTCTTATGAGTTTCCAGGCTTCTTTTCAGCCTGCGAGGTTAAGTAGCCATACAAAAACAATTTTACATTATGGAAACATGTGGATGCCTCCTAATATTTGATTGTTTAGTCAAACCTATGGTCCCGTTGTTGAGTACTGTGTGAATTTACAGAGATCATAAGCTTTTTGTAAAGTTTGTAGTCTGTAAGAATAAATAGGAAGGCATGGTGGAATGCGGTATCCTGGCAGGATATTAGGCACTTTGCACTTTTTCTAAGGCTATTGAGGATGTTGCAAATTGATAGGCAATTGGCCTGTAAA
This sequence comes from Lissotriton vulgaris, assembly GCF_964263255.1. Taxonomy (NCBI): domain Eukaryota; kingdom Metazoa; phylum Chordata; class Amphibia; order Caudata; family Salamandridae; genus Lissotriton; species Lissotriton vulgaris. The sequence continues at coordinate 496,122,994 of NC_141697.1, read as the reverse complement.
GAGATAGGGAAACCCACAAGTCAACTGTATGGGATATGAGAGGGAGATCAGATTGGCGTAGATAGGTGTATAGCCCATGGATGGCTCTTTCAGCGCACTGGTCGCTAGGCTGATGAGGAAACCAGGCAATTCTGAAAGGGTCATCGACTAACAGCTTAGCAATGGCTGTCAGATTTTTTTTTTGCTTGCAGAGTAAAAAACATCATTTCACCTCAGAAGGAATGCCCAGAGTGAGAAATCAGTGGCAAACATAAGAATTCAAAACTAAGGGGCACATGCCTCAGCCTAAATACTAGTCGCGAATGGGCCGATTCACAGAATCTTGCCCTTTGTCACTGGTATTTAGGCAAGTGGGATGAGTCAACTCAAAACCCATTCACAATACAGGTAATTGCAAATTTTGTGATTACCTAAAGTGCAAATGCTTTTAGGGAATCGCAAATTGTGATTTCCTATTCAGGATGCATAAAGCTTTTCCTGAATGAAACTTCGCATTTAGGGAATGCTAATTACCATTAACTGAAAGTTGATCGTAATTTTCAAAAACGTTGAAAAATTCACAAAAGTGCATATTTCAAAGCGCCATTAGAAGCACACATATGCCCTTAGGGCGTATGCATGTGCCACATGTGCACACATGCCAAATTTGGGAGTACATCAGGGTGGCCTTTAAAGCCCCCTAGCTCCCTTCAAATAGCTTCCGCAACTTGCGAGTACCTATTTGGTACTCACAAATTGCGAACTACTTCCCATTCATTCCTATGGGCCGCTAGGCCCATAGGAAAGAATGGGAAGGCGTTCCTTAATAGCGAGTCACAATTTGCGAGTCGCTATTGAGGAATATGTAGGAATCACAATTGTTTTTGCATTTCCTACATGCATAAGTAATTACGATTCCCAAATGGCGATTTCTTAAAAATCGGAATTTAGGAATCACAACTTCTTACTTTGATGCATGTGGCCCTTAGTCCCATACTTACTCCCATCTCTGACAGATAAACAAGGTCTCTCCTGACAAATAAAGATGAAGCAAAACTCGCCCACCTGTCAGAAAATAACTATTACACTGTGAAGCGTCAAAGTCACCAAGTGAAGCATAAAATATGTCACACAAAAATATTTATGTGATATAAAAAGATGAAAGACCAGAACCCTAAGCTTGGGTATCCTATTTAGAGTTTGAAGGAGAACTGTTGCTGTGTTTCCTGCGGGTTTTGTAGAGGTCCAATTGCAGCCATAAGTGGCAGTGAACCTTGTTTATGTACGGGAAGTTGCTTGCTTATGACAATATTTCCCTTTCATCTTTCACTTTCTAAGGAGAAAGGAAATTAAATGAAAAAGGGCGGCCCTGGTACCAGATTGTCCTAAGACCTAAGACCTGGCTCTTCAATCAGTAGCAGCACCCCACTCCCCCCCCACTCACCCCCCCACCCCAGCGCCTTGAGACCCTAAAGGGTATTTAGTGCTCTTTCTAAATGTCTTGATTGATTGATTGATTGAACACAGTTGTTTGAAAAAATACTTTAAGGGAGTGGAATCAAGATGCTGGCATGAATGGGCGCTGTTTTCCTCCCTCCATTCCTCAAAACCCTTTTAATATTGTATTCCTCTTTCTTTGAGCTGTAATAACTTTCTTATGAGGACCCCAAAATACAGGGTGCACTTCTCCGGTCTGGAGGACTGAAGCAATTACCCAAGTGGCCTGGTTGGCTTTACCAGTCTAAAATTGGGCCTTCAGCAAGCATATCGGACTGCAGTCTGTGTACTACCCGGAGACGTTCCTGCACAAAGAATTGAGTGAACAGAACACCACAGCCCTCCAAAGACACACAAAGAACTGTGTTCTAAAGTCAACAACCCCAGCACCAGAGCACCCGGATGAGACCTTGCCGCATCAACAAGGGCTGGCTGTGGGGTCTCTGTCCACTTGGCGATACCTGAGCCTTTATGAAGGCACCTTGAGTAGTAAATCAATCAAGCATGAGGGTGAAGGGGTGACTCTAGGTAGCCGTAGAGGAACGCCGAAAGCATAGCCCGAGAGGTAATGGTGTGACTTGAAGAAATTGGTGCCCAGGTTCCAACAAGGACCTGCCTGCCGACAACTGAGCAAGGAGCTCTGAGAGGAGGAACAAGAATTGTTTTAATAGGAGCCCATATCTCTGCAGTAACACAACACAACTTTCAAGGGAAAGCTGGAGGATGTGACTATCACCCCAGACAGAACAACATATGGTTAGTGGAATTTGCCACAGTCAAGGAAGGAGGAAACATCGACCGTTTTGTCTGCAACAGCTTCAGGAACCTCTTGGGCCCAGAGAAATTAGAATCCATTGAGCTTGACAAAACGCATAGAATTGCAACAATAGACTAATAAAACTGCAATTCACATTTTCACGCCGACAAGAGTAGATAATGGATAAATCAATTAAAAATTGAGCAATTCTTCACGAATGAGACAATATACAAACCTATCAAGACCACTCAATGGATACTTTCCAGAAGAGAAAACACTTTAAACCCATTTTCAGACTTTCTGGGAGCAGAAGAAATACATATTGCTGAGGTCTTACTTTGAAGATTATCTCTTGAAGACAATGGCAGGGCAAAACAAGACACCTGAGCTCCCTTTCCGAAGCCGTAAAAATTGAAAGAAACCACCATATAAATAAACTCAGATAGGGACGCCTCCCCCACAGACCACAGAGAGAAGGATGGAGAAGGGTCATTAGAGCAGCGAGGGGTGCCAGACCATCCCAAGAGGATACACCTAGAGAGATAAGGAAGCTGCTAGCCAAGCTCAAAATGGGGGATGCCCAGTCATGTGTGGAGGTAACTAATTTAGATGCTGCACACTAAAATGAGATAGCCTGAGTCAAGTGGGTGCTTTTTAAGCCTGAACTGCTATGTGGGGATAAGAATCAGCCATTAGTGGGTGGTGGAGGTTAGAGGTTTGGAAGGTAACAAGAAGAGGAAGTATGGAGAAAGGAGACTCACCCTCTATCCCAAGGGAGAAGCTAAGACTTTTGAGAAAGCTGGTTGTGTGTGTTTAGAGCTTTATAGCCACATTTTCAGTTGGATTAGGGTTGTGTGTCTTTGAGTGGGTAGGTGTTCCATTGCCCGAGGGAAGCAGATATCTACTTCTGTAAGGAAGAAGACTCGAGATAAACCCAGTGAGAGAAGGACAGCCCTAGATATACCAACAAACCAGTGCTTAATTTGAGCTGGTGGTTTCAGGTGCTCTGTACCAGCACTTAACTGTCCACTGCAGCACTTGTGACAGTCTGCCACATGGTTGGGTTGTCTGGCTAATTTAGAGCTGACCACAACAACACTTAATTAAAAAGCCAATCTTATGACTTAAATAGTCTGAATTGTCACACTTGTAGGAGTGTGATGGTTAGTAGTTGTGTTGTTATTATCATTGGCAGTCTAGCAGGGGCAATGCATGGTGCAAGTTGCAGTGGCCTCCTGACACTTCATTTTTTACAAATTAAGCACTGCCACACACATACACAGTATGCATTTAAAACACTTCCTATGAAAATAGTCATAATTAGGCAGGCTCCCAGTTATAGGGTTTTTATTTTTTGCCATTTCCGTCTGCATGTTTCCATATTTATTTTTTGCCCATTTTATTGTTACTTATCCATAGTTATTTTATTCTTTGAGACTAAATGGAGTCATTAAATGGTATATTTCAAATTTATTTTAACTGCTAAAGATACACTCCCATTTTGATGATCTTTTTTAGCAAATTAAGTAGCCAAATATAACATAGCACAATATCGACAGGTACATATTAACAATATGTGCAAATGTATGTTAATATATGCTTGTATTTAAGGGAATCTAATCCTGCTTTTAAATCTCCATTATGTCCATCTGCTTAGCAGCTAGTCTGGAATTTACAAAGGACAACAAGGAGAGTAACTTACAAGAAGTAACATTTTCTGTGTTTTTCTGCTTTTAAACAGGAAATAGACTGTTTTCTGTCAGTATTCTTCTGTAAAACTCTGTAAAAACAGAAAACTGACAGCCTTAGCCATAATATTAGAGTCTTAAATGACTGAGTCAAAACATTAACAATTCTCCAAACATGTGGAAGAGCTGGAGGCAGATGTAGATTTCCAGAAGACATGCATCACCCCTAGTGACAATTTTAGGCTCAAATCTATGATTTCCATGCCAATACTTCCCTAGCGCATCAAGGAAACAGAAAGCAGTGGCCATACTCTTCACGGCTTTTGCCTAATGAGAATCCAACAAACAAAGGGATATTAGATAAGAAAGAGAACTTCTTACAATATATTCCCGAGGATATCAAGTATTGTGATTGGATCACTTGGATGTTTTAACAGATTATTGTGATTTCACTCTGTTTAGGGTCTATGCACTCATCTATTTGTCTTTTTTTTGCCTTTTATACTTTTGTGTGATGCATAGGATATGGAATTGTACAAACTATGACTAACCGATTTTATTTTATCTTCTGTATTCATTGCACTTACATTGATTATTTTAATGTGAGTGGAGACCTATACTCCTTTTAATAAAAAAACAAAAATATTTTTTTATACAAACATTATTTTTCAGTTGTGGGACTATAATTGTGTTCAATATATGTTTAAGTTTTCTAGGGTAGGTTTCTAAATTACTAGTATAATCCTGGGATCAAAGAGTAGTAATATTGGACAACTACCTCCCCCATGTTGGACAATATTAAGTTAGTGATGTGAAAGGTGTATTGTGTGTAGAGTGAATAATGAATAGTACATACCTCCAGGGATTTTTCTCTGCTTAAACATACTCTTCACGAAACACTGCAGCTACACCATCTGAAATAAATTGGACAGTCAAGGCACATGGCTTTCCATGGGTCCCCAGAAAGGCCCACGTTTATTGAGCCTCCTAAATCTTTACGCGTCCAATACAGGTCAGCGCACATTTCTTAAGTACTTTATTACAGCAGTCATGGAGGAAGAGGGCATGGACATAGTCTAGGAGGTGAGCTAAATGTGGTTTGAGATGCTTCACGAGGGATGTAACTGCTAAGAGCGAACAGATAAGGGACATTCACAACAGAAGCTTTACACTGGCTCAAACAAATGGGCCGGGAACAGCAGCCAGGTGTGCTGGATTTCATGTTCAAACATAACAGTTGATGGACAGAATGCAGAACATTGTCATACATTCAGCCCAGTACAGAGATCTGGGTCTAAATCCATCGTTTTTTTGCTCACCCTGCCATTCCAGTTTGAACCCAGCCATATGCAAATCAGTTTTGACCCTGTGCCCCATGGGAACAGTCCAGCCCGAACTGCCAAGCCAGGTCCTCCCTGGACTGGAAACAAGCATCCCAGGAACGGTTTCGGGCTTTCAGCCCTCATCAGCCAGGATAGCTTGATTCGAGTGGCATGGAGAGCACGGGACTCATTTTTTAGCATACCCATCCCACTCAGGGTGACAAATGCAAAAACAACAGTTGATGGACAGAATGCTGAACATTGTCATACATTCACCCCAGTACAGAGATCTGGGCCTAAATCCATCGTTTTTGCTCACCATGCCATTCCAGTTTTAACCCAGCCATATGCAAATCAGTCTTGACCCTGCGCCCCGGTGAACAGTCCAGCCAGAACTGCCAAGCCATGTCTTCCATGGACCTGAATCAAGCATCCTAGAACCGGCTTCTGGCTATTAGCCGTCATCAGCCAGGATAGCTTGACACCAGATTAGGTCTCCTGCTGCTAGGTTTAATAGAGCCAGACCAATATGGATTTATTTGCAGATGGACCTGTACAGATAACACCAACATATCCTACATATCCCTGATAGTATTCACCAAATGAGAAGGAACGCCTTCCTGCTCTCAATGGATGTGGAAAAAGAGGTTGATAAGGAAACTTAACATTTTTGGCACTCACACACACTACACAAGAATTGGCTTGGTAGTTTAGTCTGCCCTGTTCCCATGATGCACTGGGCCAGGGACAGACTGATTTGCATATAGCCAGGTTCTGAGCTGGGATGGGGCAGTGAGATAAATAACGGAGATGGATCAAGCCCTGATCTTTGGACTGGGTAAGAGTGGTCTGTTTAACTCAGACACTCTGTTCATCACCACCCCCTTTTTGTAAATCGTTTTTGGCCACTATAGGTATGGCAGGGTATACTCAGACATGAGTCCCTTTCTCACTGCTCCATCAAGATTCAAGCAAGCCGGGCCGAAGAAGGCTGAAATGCCAGAAACCGGTCCCCGGTAGCTTGTCTCCTTTCTGGTGAAGAATTGGCTTGGTAGTTTAGTCTGCCCTGTTCCCATGATGCACTGGGCCAGGGACAGACTGATTTGCATATAGCCAGGTTCTGAGCTGGGATGGGGCAGTGAGATAAATAACGGTGATGGATCAAGCCCTGATCTTTGGACTGGGTAAGAGTGGTCTGTTTAACTCAGACACTCTGTTCATCACCACCCCCTTTTTGTAAATCGTTTTTGGCCACTATAGGTGTGGCAGGGTATACTCAGACATGAGTCCCTTTCTCACTGCTCCATCAGGATTCAAGCAAGCCGGGCCGAAGAAGGCTGAAATGCCAGAAACCGGTCCCCGGTAGCTTGTCTCCTTTCTGGTGAAGAATTGGCTTGGTAGTTTAGTCTGCCCTGTTCCCATGATGCACTGGGCCAGGGACAGACTGATTTGCATATAGCCAGGTTCTGAGCTGGGATGGGGCAGTGAGATAAATAACGGTGATGGATCAAGCCCTGATCTTTGGACTGGGTAAGAGTGGTCTGTTTAACTCAGACACTCTGTTCATCACCACCCCCTTTTTGTAAATCGTTTTTGGCCACTATAGGTGTGGCAGGGTATACTCAGACATGAGTCCCTTTCTCACTGCTCCATCAGGATTCAAGCAAGCCGGGCCGAAGAAGGCTGAAATGCCAGAAACCGGTCCCCGGTAGCTTGTCTCCTTTCTGGTGAAGAATTGGCTTGGTAGTTTAGTCTGCCCTGTTCCCATGATGCACTGGGCCAGGGACAGACTGATTTGCATATAGCCAGGTTCTGAGCTGGGATGGGGCAGTGAGATAAATAACGGTGATGGATCAAGCCCTGATCTTTGGACTGGGTAAGAGTGGTCTGTTTAACTCAGACACTCTGTTCATCACCACCCCCTTTTTGTAAATCGTTTTTGGCCACTATAGGTGTGGCAGGGTATACTCAGACATGAGTCCCTTTCTCACTGCTCTATCAGGATTCAAGCAAGCCGGGCCGAAGAAGGCTGAAATGCCAGAAACCGGTCCCCGGTAGCTTGTCTCCTTTCTGGTGAAGAATTGGCTTGGTAGTTTAGTCTGCCCTGTTCCCATGATGCACTGGGCCAGGGACAGACTGATTTGCATATAGCCAGGTTCTGAGCTGGGATGGGGCAGTGAGATAAATAACGGTGATGGATCAAGCCCTGATCTTTGGACTGGGTAAGAGTGGTCTGTTTAACTCAGACACTCTGTTCATCACCACCCCCTTTTTGTAAATCGGATTTCATGTTCAAACATAACAGTTGATGGACAGAATGCAGAACATTGTCATACATTCAGCCCAGTACAGAGATCTGGGTCTAAATCCATCGTTTTTTTGCTCACCCTGCCATTCCAGTTTGAACCCAGCCATATGCAAATCAGTTTTGACCCTGTGCCCCATGGGAACAGTCCAGCCCAAACTGCCAAGCCAGGTCCTCCCTGGACTGGAAACAAGCATCCCAGGAACGGTTTCGGGCTTTCAGCCCTCATCAGCCAGGATAGCTTGATTCGAGTGGCATGGAGAGCACGGGACTTCTTTTTTTAGCATACCCATCCCACTCAGGGTGACAAATGCAAAAACAACAGTTGATGGACAGAATGCTGAACATTGTCATACATTCACCCCAGTACAGAGATCTGGGCCTAAATCCATCGTTTTTGCTCACCATGCCATTCCAGTTTTAACCCAGCCATATGCAAATCAGTCTTGACCCTGCGCCCCGGTGAACAGTCCAGCCAGAACTGCCAAGCCATGTCTTCCATGGACCTGAATCAAGCATCCTAGAACCGGCTTCTGGCTATTAGCTGTCATCAGCCAGGATAGCTTGACACCAGATTAGGTCTCCTGCTGCTAGGTTTAATAGAGCCAGACCAATATGGATTTATTTGCAGATGGACCTGTACAGATAACACCAACATATCCTACATATCCCTGATAGTATTCACCAAATGAGAAGGAACGCCTTCCTGCTCTCAATGGATGTGGAAAAAGAGGTTGATAAGGAAACTTAACATTTTTGGCACTCACACACACTACACAAGTTAGTTTGGTTTTGCCCTACTTATCTCTTAGTGCTCTAGCCCATTTAACTTCAGACCAGGCAAAAAAAAGAGTTGCCCATTTTCTCCACTTTTTGCCCATGCAATAGAGCTATTCACAAACAAATTTTGTAAAAGTTATGAAACAAAAGACATAAGGATAGGTATGCATGCCTTCAAACTTACCATCCCTGCTCTTATAGAGGAGCTGTTAGATTAAGGGCAAGACTCAGCCTTCAAGATCAATTTAACTAAGTGCCAGGCTCTAAAGCTAACATCTCCCTAGGAGAAAAATTAAAATACTGGCACTCACAACTATGCTTACCTTTGCATGAGTAAAACAACATATGGACTACCTGGGCATCAAAATTACTTGGTCACAAAACAAATTGGTTTGACCAACCACTCCCCTCTCATACAGAAAATCCACTGGTAAATCCAGACCTGGTATACAAAGGGTCTGTCGTGGGTGGTGTGCGAATAGACAATCAAAATGACAACTCTGCCTAGGAAACTACTGAGAGCTATAGTGAAATTTATATAAAAAGGGAAGAGAACGGAAATAATTAGATGGAGATAACAAAGGCCAAAAAAGCAGTGGGTCTAGGTGTCCTAGACATATAAGATACTACCAAGCTTCCTCTATGCTTTTTATGTAACAATAGAGCCACAGGGAATCACAAACGCAATGGTGCTTCAAAGTTCAGATCAATTCGGGAACACACATCTGCACCGTACTCTGGCTGGAAAAAACTTAGACAGCATGGAGACTACTCATCACATGTGCAAACAATTTCCGCTGCACACAAAATATCAATTTAAGTACAGAGTATTATGAACATGCATCCATTTGGTTTAGTCCTAGAAATTAATATTTCACTTCTTCTTGTGTGAGCAATTTTTGTCTTTTATTGCTCAAGTGATTTTACGCCAGCCGACACGTGTTTCATCAGAGTACAGATTGCTCTGACTCTTCAGGGCTTTCTTCTAATGATGGCGTCTGTTGTAATTCCATTTAACCAGTGATAATTCCAACCCGGTAAGGGTATCTTGTGTGGTCACTTGTTAAACTCTTCTTCACTCGTCACTTTAAGGAAAAAGTGGTTATCAAAGAATGCCGTATCAAAGAGCGCATGGGCAGAACAGGAGTGATCACTATGATCCAATCGTTTTTTCTGTTTAAGACCGATCCAGTGTGAACGAGAAGATCTCCTAAGGCCAATGAAATGACGTTGTGTATAAGCATCCAAATAAAGTCTGAATGTCCCTGGACCTTTTGTTCTGCCGAGCCGCAAGTCCGGCGTCCTTTCCTCAATAGTGTTGTAGCAGGGTTTCCGTTCTCCCACAGAACTGTGCATAGAGATCTAGAACCTCAGTGAGTTAGGATGATCCAAAACTCATCTCAGTATAAGAAATCCCCTTACCTAGCTAGCTACAGTGTCTCATGGATCATTATGAAATGATCCATGTCTTAGACAAACCAGAACATGATCTTTAGAATACCTCAGGAATCGTGGAACACATGAACACTCTTTCGTTATATAATCATTTCAAACCAAAACTGAGAGTCAAAGAACACACGTGCAAGTTTGAAATATTTATTATTCAATGCAAGGTTCTCAAACGCAGTATCTTGTATAATACCAAAATGCATATTATAAAAATCAGAGTTAGCAGCATAGTCACTAATCCATAGTAAGCAAAAGGTGATAGCATGTTACAATGCAAAATCTATAGAAATCTATATCACCTATATTTCGCGCACCCTATTTAGCATATTATTTTATATCTAAGAAGGTCTCATCCGGGTTTTAGCAGGGCGGACCCATACCTCTAAATGTCAGTAGGAGTAGATCACATCAACAGCTACCAGCTCTCTTCATGCGCAGCACCAAGTGTCCGCGTTCATTCCCTGTAACTCTATCTTAAACCCGCGTAGAGCCCAAAATGTTGGCATCAACATTATTTGTGTTATGTCTAATGTGGTGCGAGGATCAGGCCTCCCAGCAACCTTGTGTTAGGGTATTCTTAGAGTGTGCAGCTCTCAGTGTGCAGACAGTTGTACCAAGTGTACCAGGCAAAGCTGATAGCATAGTAATAACATATTATTCTCAAATAAATCACATCACCGCTTCTAGGGTGAAAGCGACAACAACAAGTAGGTGTCGTGTGCAAAACTGAAGCCGAAGGAAAAATGGCTGTTTAAACATGTAATACACTCATGCTAACTTAACGCAATATATGTAACGAAGTATCCATATGACACCCCCCCAATGATCCGAGCACCGTCAAACATAAGGGAAAGGCAATACTAAATCAGATACATAAAATGAAAGCAAAGTTCAATAATCTTGAGCTAAAATAAGCCAAAAAAATATGTATGAATGAATATGTATGAATGCCTACAGTGGCCTCAAATCTAAAAAGAAAAACAAAACTTTCGAACCAAAAGTTATCCGCCAGGTCTCCAAAACATGAAATGTAGGACCAGGTTGCATTAATTCAAATGTCTGTAAGAGAGAAAATAAAAAAACAAGGCACTTATCCGATATCCAAAGTCATGTGCCACATCGACGTTATTCTCAGCGACATCACATGATTGAACTCTCCATCATCTGAGCACAGTTCATCCCTCCAATTCAGCAAGGGGAAAGTCATATTCCATAACAAAGCCATCCTCCCAGGCATCTCACGATTGGACAGTATATGCAAAGTAAGTTGCAACAGCCTCCAGTATGAAATCACTGCCATCATCCGAAAATAGTTCAGCAATCCAATTCAGCAATGGGAAAGAACATACGTGCTCCTCCAGCATCGGCTCCTCCTGTAACGTCAGAGGACAACTCGGTGGGTTCACCAGAACGCTGTGTGTCAGAAAGGCATGCGCCGCTACAGAGATCTCCCATTGACCCAGTACTCCATTTATCGCTGCCAAGGCCATAACTCTTTCGCCAGAACAAATCAGCTCGTGAGCCACTACGGGACGCATTAGCTGATCAAAATCGACGTCAGGAGCAGTCCTCAAGCATAGACACAAATCAATGGCCAATCGAACTCGCAGCTCAGGCAGTGAAACACAGGTTGGACACACATGAAGTCAGTGAACCGAAATGACAATCTATAAGCCGTGCTTAATGCTGCAAGCGGCAATGTTCCATAGTAATTGAGCATCCGATTACGGCACAGTGTCAGGAGGCGTTGAACGGCTTTTTGCGCAGGATGGGCATCCATGTTTTATAAAGAAAAACAATAACAAAAAGCCCGCAGCCACAGCCAGTAAAACAGGTAGTCCACCAAAGAAACTTGAAAAAATAGAATGGAAAAACGTGGGAATGATACCAAAGATTTTCTCAAATGTAGTCACGAGGCCACTGCTAACCAATTTAAAAAAATGTGCGAGCCCAGTCGTGGAAGATGCATTAAAGATCTGGTGCACCAGCTCACAGAAATGAAACGGTAAGTCAGTATTTAAAAGCGCCTGCACCTCTGTGCGTGTGTTAGCTATGTGAAGGACATAATTTTCCCGGGCCGAACTCAGGGTCACTTGTTTTTGAGACAAAAGGGCCCTTATTCTGCTTAAACCATTGAACTTCGCCTTCAAGGTTGGTATCCGTGGCCAGATGGAGACATCTGAAGACCCATGCGTGGGTGGGTATAGAACGTTTTTGCAACACACCACACGCTCTGATACAGTTACCACATAAGCCACACCAATTAATAACCCACAACATACTTCGTTGTTCAAAAGCAAATAACTACCATTAGTCAATAATGTAAATGTGGGAACCACAGCTGGAACTGGCGTGCCTTTTAAAACGCATGCTTAATTTGGCCGGTCCTGATTACAAGAACCGTGTAACTGAATGTGTCTGCATATTAATGAATGGTCAGGTGACTGTGTGCATTCCTCACCATTAAGATTTACCTCTTTTCCATCCTTCAGACATCTGTATGTGTATGGTAACGACCATGCCTCATGGAGGAATGCATTGCCTAGTGGTTCATATCGTCCTATAGCAATATACCGCATGCAATTAGTAAATTTGTATAAGGGAAATGGTAATGTAATTAATCCATGAATAAGTCACGTGGCAGTTGTGGTTTCAGCAACAGAGAAATGTAAGGATTCTAGCTTTTCAATATGTAACATAGAAAATGATGCCTCACGCATTGAAAGCATGCGTTGCTTTTCAGTCAGGTTAAAAGGGGCAAAAAGGGACGAAATGTTCAATGAGTTCCAGGGAACTCGACCAGACTTAAGTGTCTGTAGGGTCCATGCAAACTGCATTACAGAACGTAATTGATTTTGACCATGGTATAACGTGGACACTTCATCATGAACAATATCAACAACAGAAGAAACAATATTATCCAACGTGTAAATTCTGGAAGAAAGCATGTTAATACTGTTATCGACCACTGCAAGCACTTTTTCCAAATTTGCTTGATCAATAGCTCTCAGGCGTTTAGCTGCCTCAATCTGTGAAAATTTCCAAATTTCATTGTAAACAGCATAAAGCCAGCGTTTAGACCTACCCTTAGCCGGGCCTTTTATAAAATCATTCAGCTCTATATTCTCATTCAACTGGGACAGATGTAGTTTAACTGCAGCCAAAGTGGAATGTTGTAACCAGTTCTGACACAATTTGCCCACTGAATAAGTAGTAACAGTGTGATCTGTTTCAAAACGGGGATCTGGCCTGATGTGTGTAAAACCTTCAGACAAACCCAAAAAACGACGTTGGCAAGAATCAGAGCTTCTTTGCCACAAAAGCCACCCCTCCGGATCAAAACTGGAAATATTAAAGGAGGAATTGTGCAAAAGTGCTTGTATCTCACTGATGGACAATGTAGTGAAATTACTCCAACCTGAATATTCTTCCAAATCAGGGATAGTAGGTGTATTCAATTTTTTAGATGTAGCCAATCCAAAGCATGTTGTTTGGGAAATAGTAGAATTTAAAAACAACATGTGATTCGGGATGAGACATGCACGATGCAAAGCCTCAGTGCCTTGTACCTGCCAATCTTTGGTACCCCAAACCGATTTAAGGTCAATAGCCTCCTTCCATAACTCATAGCCATCTATAGCTAACCTGTCTAGAAAGGACTTCGAATACAATAATTTTGTATCGGTAAGTCTAACTTTGGACATGAATTTCTGTGTCACTTTAAAATAAAATGACTCAGGATGTGATTGATTAAAGTCTGCAAAATAAGAGTATTTACCCAGAAATGTACTAGAGCTCCCTTGTACAGGAGCAGGGCAATGTTCCCACTGTGTGTAATTCACAGGAAACCTCCTGGAATTTGTTTTATGTAAGAAATGATTCCCATAATGTTGAAAACAAAACAAATCACCATAATTGACAGAATCTAAGTACAAATCCTCAGCATCAAAGGCCGCATAATATTTTAAATCAGAGAACAATGCTTCCACGGCCTGAAGATCCCAATCATCAGAACGAATATTTTGTTTAATCACATCTCCCATGTTTACTCTAAGCACATTAGGAACATTAATAACTTCTGTGGGGCCATGTATTTGAAACCTAACCGCATCCCACACAATCCCATCAAGGACAGGCCAAGCAGTAATCTCTACTGTATTTAAGTCTCTTTTTAGTCTGTGTGCTGAATGTGAGGAGGAAAGAGGGGCCAATGTTCCATTAAGGTACCGAATTCCTGTTCTTTCTTTCACATAATGGCCATCGATCAGGCGGAAAAAATAAAACACAAAACCAATTGACATAAAAAGATAAAATGAAAATAGTATCAGCCAAACGTATGTCCAAGGTGGAATTAGAAAATGTTTTTTAAACAACGTGGCATATTTTGCAATAGTCGATGGTTTCTTTGAAAGTTCCGAATCAGAGTCAAAAGAGAATCTGGACTGGTTAGCCAAACGAGCTTGTAAATCGGACATAGATAAATCAGCAGGATCTGCATAGGTCAGCTCATCAATGTTAGTAACAGGAATAGTATTTAATAAAGGACTGGATATAGCAGGCATCTCGAGGGACACCTCCTGTTCTGCACCAGATGTAATAGCCAGCACAGAGTGCCTCACCATGGAAGGACAGGATACAGCCGGTGTCATGCTATGAAGAATCGGCCACCCTGTGTGCCTTGACATTGTCAATAGAAATAAATCTGTTTTCTTTACGACCTGGAAGTGGTGGTAAAATGACTGTTCTCGTGCCCTTCACTCCAAGAACTCGAACCGGTGCTCGATATGAGGGACCAAACTCTTTCTTGTTATCGATCTTCTCTCGAACCAGTTCTCCAACTTGGGGTAGCCAGCCAACTACCGGGATCTGCAATGCATCATCCGACGTGGAGGGCAAGTGTTCCTTAGCAAGACTGTCTCTGGTCTTTTGTAGATCCTGTAAAACATTGCAATGTTCATCTACGTCAAAGGCCGCGGCCTGGGCCTGGCAGTCTAAACCATCGAGGTCAGGGACGTACATCTTGATACCAAAGAGCATTTCGTATGGGGTCCGCCCACCCAGAGACCTTCTAGGGAGATTATTAAGCGCACGCTGCACGTCATTGAGGTGGGCCAGCCAGTTTCTACCAGTGCCTATAACTCGGGCTGTCAAAGATTGCTTTAAGTCGCGGTTCATTCGTTCTACTACACTATTGCCCTCAGGCCTGTAGGGACTTGAAAACTTGACTTGGACTCCCAACGAAACCATAGCATCCTTGTACGCCTTAGAGGCGAAAGCCGGACCCTGGTCCGAATGGAAAGTACCACAGGCAAAAATTCCCACAAAGACACGCAAATCCTTAATGACAGTCCGCGAATCAGCGCTTTGATGTGGCCATACCCATACAAAGCGTGTGCATGAGTCAACTGCTACTAAGATGTATTTAAACGCAGTATCAGAAGAAAAAGGACCGCAGTGATCCAAATAAACGCAACCAAGCGGTTTATTAGAGATGTACAACCGTGTCTGAGGCGGACGCGCAGCAGTAGAAGGTTTAATCTGCTGGCAAATGTCACACATAAGGACATAATCGCGCGTCTGTTTGTACAATCCCCGCCACCAGAACCTTTGTTGTAACTGAGTTACAGTGGCTGAGACGCCCGCATGCGCAGACGCCACACGTTCATGAGCCGCTGTAATCAGAGAAGCCCTGCGATCCGAGTTGGGAACTAGACGTTCGCCAACTTCAGGAATTTTCACATAAGGAACCTTATCGGGACTTAAGTGGTATGTGTACTTCGAAGGGAACCCCGCAGGATATTTACCTCCCTTCTCCGTGGCAGCAACAGCCGCCAAGATGTCATCATCTATTTTGCTTTTGGACCTTGTGACTGCTGCAACTAAGTATTTTGATACCGCAGACTTCGCTGCCTCATCAGCAAGCAAATTTCCAACAGCGTGGACCCCCACGCGCTGATGGCCGAGAGTATGAATCACAAACACGAGCGGCAGTTTCTCTTTAAGTTCCGCCACTCGGACCCAGATCATTTTATGTTTTATTGTGCTACCTTTGGAATCACGAAAATCATTCTGAATCCAAAAGAACAAGTTCTCATTGTAAGACTGGACACAGTAGTAAGAGTCACTTACGATTAAAGTCGTCACACTTGGATCAGCGTACTCCAATGCGAGCATTAGAGCACGAAGCTCTGCTAATTGTGCAGTGCAGTCCCCTAGTGTTTGCCTGTGCACGACACTGGACTTGAACTCATCGTTCACCATGGCACCGACCACAATGGCGCAAGCGGAAACGTAGGCATGTTTAGAGTCATGCGCAACCTGCGCCGAACCATCAGTGTAAATGATACAATGGAAATCCTCCAACGGCCGCATCGCTAAAGGAGCCGGATGAACAAATTCATACTGTAAATACTCCTGCGACCGTAAAGCGGCGTCAAAAATAAACGTGACATCCTGGGATGTCAAGGATGTAGCCCACTGAATCCACCGAGGGTGCAAAGCTTTAGAATTTGGTACACTGGCTTTCGTGACTGCCTCCAAGGCAGGGCACGGGGTAACAACCAACATGCGCTTTCCCTGCGACAGGGCACGTTCCTTAAGAATTGCCATCTGCACAGCCGTTAAAACTTTCTCCACAGTGGAAAAACGCAGTTCAGCCGAAGTGTACAAGTGTGACTTGTAAGCAATAGGTACATAACCTCCTTCATTAAAAGTCAGGTACGTGAAACCCACCGCCCCAGGGATAATTCTTATCACCAGGTTGGTCTGGTTATCACGAGTCTGTAAGTAGTCAGAAGCGAGCAAATCAGCCTGCAAAGACTGCAGAATGGCTGAATGCTCAGGCAGCCAGCATGATTTGGAAAAAGAGGGTTGTATCAAGGCATACAAAGGCTTGATACGCTGGGCATATTCCGGAATGTATGTCCTCCCGAAATTTAAAAAACCCAGCAAAGACTGTAATTTTTTCAGCGTTGTCGGAGAGCGCAACTGCGCGCACTTCTCCAGGAAGTGAGGAGCCAACCCCTTTCCTTCGTGGTTAAGTTCATAACCCAGAAACAACACTGTGTACTCCGCAATGTGTGATTTTGCAAAGTTAAACTTGTAACCCATGTCTGCAAAGTTAGAAATTATGCTGTTTACTCGACACAGATGCTCCCAAAGTTCGTCGTCTGTGAGATAAATGTCATCCACATAAGAACAAGCAACTGGATCGAAGCTCTCCAAAAGAGAGACAATGCGGGCGGAAAACACTCCAGGATATTCTTATAGCCCATTGGGAGTCGTTTAAACATTTTTTGTACACCGCCGCACGTAAAACTGGTCCATTGGGAACTTAGACCATCTAATCTGGGTGCATAAAAACCATTGGAAATGTCAAGCGTGGTTTTGAACAGTTTACGCTCAAGACTATTCACTAGGGCAGAGCCGTGAGTATTCTGTACTGCACAGTTACGGCAATGCGAGTTCAAATGCCGGTAATCCAAAACCAGACGATATGAGCCGTCCGGCTTGTTCACAGTAAAAAGGGGATTATTCATAGGTGACACACACGTTTCAATTACACCTTGATATTCCAATTGTTCAAGGATAGCCGTGACAGAAGCTTTAGCTTTACGCCGTATGGGATACTGAGGTTGTGGCTGCGGCTGTGACCGTAAAGGAATCTCATGGCTAGGAGATAATTTATCCCAGCCACACTGATTGCGGTACACAGCCGGCGCAAGCGCCAGAGCCCACTCTTCTGCAAAATGCAGCGCTTCCACTCTCGATACAGTGTGCGCGAAACTGGGGAGGATTACCTCCTCCCCTCGCGGAGCTGCGAGAACAAAAGGTGGGGGCCAGTCAGCCTCCGAAAGTAAAATGTCATACGTAGACGAAAGATTTTCCCAAAATACCCCTTTTACAGTTCGCTGCATGTCACCTTCTATTAACAGGACAATTTCAAAAAGTCGTTCAGGGGGAGCAACATGTGTATCAGCCGTTTCAATCACAACATAAGTGTCAGTCGCTGTCACCTTCAACAGTGGACGGAGGGCCTCTCTCACTATGGTAATCTCCGCCGCGCTGTCCAGCAAGGTCAGAGCCCACGTCAGATTCCGAAGCCGCGTTCTCACTATCTGGGGCATATCGATGCGCCGTTAAGGCTGCGACCTTCTTCTTGGCAAACTGCGGTCTCTTGGGCGTAGAGTCGTCCCGCTGATCCCCTTCACTTCGCGGGCGGGGCTGACCACGTCCTTGCCGGCCACCCCTGCCCCTGCCGCCCCCTCCACCACCGGTTGACGGAGCCGATGATTCCTGAAAGGAACGAGGAGAGCGTTGGTCAGAAGCCTGAAATCTTTCAGGCGATTTAATCGTCGCGCGATCGCGCAAATCATAAACTCTATCCGACTGCGCAGG
This sequence comes from Lissotriton vulgaris, assembly GCF_964263255.1. Lineage (NCBI taxonomy): Eukaryota > Metazoa > Chordata > Amphibia > Caudata > Salamandridae > Lissotriton > Lissotriton vulgaris. The sequence goes on along the minus strand of NC_141697.1, from coordinate 496,104,820 downwards.
CAGCGAAGGCGTAGGACTAGAAACCTGTGTCTGCTGTTGTTGTTGTTGCTGCTTACCCTGATTCTGCTTTTTCGGCCAATTTTGTTTTTTGGACTTGGTTTGTCCACCCGTTTCCGAAGACTGTCCCTGGGGCTGTTTCTTTTCCTTTTCAGAAAAAGCCTTTACACCCTTAGAAGTGCGGCCAACCATTTTATAAGCTGCCACAATAATCCTTGCTAACTGACGGGGTTTATCGGCATAGGGAACTAACGCCAAGGCATTGGCCACCTGAAAGTTCACTGCATCCCCCTTGACATTCGCAAGGATGAGTTCGCAAACCACATCAAAGGAGCCACTCAGACGCATACCCAATTCAACCGCCGACTCCGGTCCGTGATCATCTTGAACACGTTTAAGGACCGCAGACAGGTTGGACACAGTCGGGGTGCCATAGCACCTCGAATATACCGCTGCAAAAGTCTTACCCCATGTCTCACAGTCAACAAGTTCAGGGGCTAAATCTTTCGGTAAACTGAGCGTAAGAATCCGGTGTTTCTCACCAGGAGTCGTATTAGGAAACACAGCCTCCAGCTGGTCGAATTTCTCGGCATGCCAGAAAGGAAAATCATCCTTATCCTGGGGCTTCTTGCCCATAACGGAATTCACCATGACAGGACTGATTTTCAAACCAGACTGTTCCGCTCGAAGCTGCGCACCTGCGGGGGCTGCGCCATGAACATTACGACCAATGTAATGAACAAGCGCCCTAATCACTCCAACCGTGACTTCATGAAGGAGCCGCAGGTCAGCCACATTACAAGTGGCGCGATTAGGGTGAGGAGTAAATCCACCCAAAGCGGGCCAATTTGTGCCCGGAATGGACAAAGGACCTAACCTCGGAGCTGTTAAAGAATGTGGTAGGGCGCCACCAAACCAAACTCCGTGCTGCCAAACATCTATAGGTACTTCCAGTGCCCTGTACGGAGCATAAGCCACCGGTACAGCCGAGGCAGTGTATGAATGGAACACACCAGAATTAGCGTCCACTGCCGGAAATGTCACCCATGAATAAAACAATTCGTATGGGTACGCATGTTCCGCACTCACCACTAGAAACACAGCTAAGCCATCCACAGGGACATTATATGCCCGCAAGTGGTCACGAACCGCAATGCGGCTATGCTGCGGTATGTCCACGGCCATGTTAGCACAGGAAGAGAAAAAAGACAAAGAACACCCTGTAGCACAACTGGGTAGTAATTCAAAGAAACCGTTTTTAGAAGAATTCAAGCTTGAAAAGACCTATTTTAAAAAACAGGTAGGTTTATCCGACACCACCGTTTACCGGAAACGGAAATGAAGGTGTCAAGGTTTGAATGATATACTACTCGAGTGTCATGATATAAGGCCAACCACGTACGGGCGCCATGTAGCAGGGTTTCCGTTCTCCCACAGAACTGTGCATAGAGATCTAGAACCTCAGTGAGTTAGGATGATCCAAAACTCATCTCAGTATAAGAAATCCCCTTACCTAGCAGCTACAGTGTCTCATGGATCATTATGAAATGATCCATGTCTTAGACAAACCAGAACATGATCTTTAGAATACCTCAGGAATCGTGGAACACATGAACACTCTTTCGTTATATAATCATTTCAAACCAAAACTGAGAGTCAAAGAACACACGTGCAAGTTTGAAATATTTATTATTCAATGCAAGGTTCTCAAACGCAGTATCTTGTATAATACCAAAATGCATATTATAAAAATCAGAGTTAGCAGCATAGTCACTAATCCATAGTAAGCAAATGGTGATAGCATGTTACAATGCAAAATCTATAGAAATCTATATCACCTATATTTCGCGCACCCTATTTAGCATATTATTTTATATCTAAGAAGGTCTCATCCGGGTTTTAGCAGGGCGGACCCATACCTCTAAATGTCAGTAGGAGTAGATCACATCAACAGCTACCAGCTCTCTTCATGCGCAGCACCAAGTGTCCGCGTTCATTCCCTGTAACTCTATCTTAAACCCGCGTAGAGCCCAAAATGTTGGCATCAACATTATTTGTGTTATGTCTAATGTGGTGCGAGGATCAGGCCTCCCAGCAACCTTGTGTTAGGTTATTCTTAGAGTGTGCAGCTCTCAGTGTGCAGACAGTTGTACCAAGTGTACCAGGCAAAGCTGATAGCATAGTAATAACATATTATTCTCAAATAAATCACATCAACGCTTCTAGGGTGAAAGCGACAACAACAAGTAGGTGTCGTGTGCAAAACTGAAGCCGAAGGAAAAATGGCTGTTTAAACATGTAATACACTCATGCTAACTTAACGCAATATATGTAACGAAGTATCCATATGACAGTGTAGCATCAATGCGGAAGAGCATATTAATATGAAATATTAATTTCTAGGACTCAACCAAATGGATGCATGTTCATAATACTCTGTGCTTAAATTGATATTTTGTGTGCATAGGAAATTGTTTGCATAATTTCTAGGTGTTGTTTACCTTGTGAAGGGTTCAGAGGGTTTCCCTTTTCCTGTGGCACCACCAACTATGGTTTTCTAACCAGACAGGTAGTCAGAAACTTAGCAGAGCGCAAGTATTCCCTGTAAACATAAAACCCAGTGTCTTTGTGAATATACTCATCACATGTGGTCATTGATCCTAGCAGTGTCGGATAATATAGCAGCAAAGTAGGATTTGAACATATCCAATTACCTTTCACCATGATGACTGACAACTCTCAGGGAGAAACATATAAGCGTTACATGGTCAGGAAGTGAGATGTACCACAATAAGCAACTTATTCAATGGAGGAGGCATTTGAGATTTTCAAATAACTTTAAGAAAGAGTACCTGAGACTGTAGGAAATGACAACTGGCATTTAAGACACTGTGTTTTGAAGACCAATGACTTAAAATTTGATTGCCTTTAAAAAAGAGTCAAGTAAAGTGATAAGAGACTATTACTAGATGTATACAAGTTATTGTGAAATGTGACTTGATGAGATAGGTCCCCAGGGAAATGAAAATGGGAGAAAGAAATACGTTATGATGACTATGTCCTGATATAGAACACAAAACACCACCCACGAGCCTACTTTAAAAGAAACAGCTGTAAAGCTAACCAGCTATTGATACCACAGCAGAGGCGGCTGGTAGAATTTTAAAATGTTATGGTGTAAGCATGATAAATCAAAGAATGTTAGTGAGTGAAACTAGCGAGCCTGCGACAATTAGGGGGGCTCGGGTTCTCCTCCCCCAAGAAATTTAAATAAAATTGGTGTATTTTGGTGCAATTTTTAGCACCATTTCTGTGATAAAGGGACAAAAAAAACAGTTCTTATAGGCATTCATAAAGGAAAACTCTAAAAAGTCTGACTTCTGAAGGAGGCTAGAGTACTAAGTCCACAAAGAAACACACTTGTAATGTTGTTCCTACCCATAAGGCAGGCTGGCTGCTTCCTTCTCTACATCAGCTATTCAACGTTGATTACCCAGTACTCATATTAAATAGCTACAAGTACATGAACTATGTATTCAAAACCAGCATTTAATTTTTAGGCAGTCAGCAAAAGCTGTGTATTTACAAGCAAGGCAATTTTGCAAAAACAAATGCAGTAAATATTGTACTTAAATAGTTTATACATCCAGTGACACCTGGTGGAATTTGAATCTGGTATGGAGTAAGCATAATGAATCAATGAATGCAAGCGAACAAGTAAATGAGGTGTATTTTGGTGCAGTTTATTGTACTACGTCTGTGATGAATGGTCTAAAAATACAGTTGTTATAGGCATTCATAAAAGAAAACTCGTAAAATATTTCATAGATTTTCGGTGTTGCCAAGCAAGTCTCACTACCGAAGGGGGATGGGGCAGTAACTAGGCAAGCCTGCTTTGGCCTACCCATTACAATATAAAACAAATAACATAGGTTCATAAAAGAAACACACTTGTAAATGTGTTCCTGTCGTTAAGGCAGGCTGACCACTTACTTTTCTGCATCAACTATTCAATGTTGATTGCCTAGTAATCATCATGACATATTAAATAGCTTCAAGTATAAGATATATCCATTTGAAATAAAATATTCCTTTTTAAGAAGTCAGCAACAGCTTTGTTTTCATTATGCAAACAAAATGAAGTAAATATTGTATTTCTATGGCAGTACCGGAGGCTTTGGATAATGCCTTACTTCCTTTGCTTTATTGCCAACACAGCAGCAAGAAAAAACCACAAACAACTACATTTCCCATGAACATCAGGGAAAGAAAAGAGACATAATGGCAGTCCTTTGTCGCTCTCCGCACTCCGTCAGCTCCCATCATGCCCCGCAGCTGCTCCCTCCTCCTCTTTCTTCGCTGCTCAGCAGCAAGTTAAGTAGTGTTTTTTGCTTCTCTGTGATTTTGAGACTGGGTGGGTAGCGTTTTGGGTTGTAAAGGCAAGCGCTGACCTTTAGCGCTGACCTTTTTTTCATTCTAAGAGTCCCTTGACGATCACGGGATGCTTTTAGCGCTCCTCACGCGATCTGGCCCTAGTGCTTTGTGCGGTGTGCGCTTTCCACCGCTAGGGGGCGAGTCCCGTTGTGCGTGGGACGTTTGGTGAGTGTTTCTGTGTGAGTTCCAGTGCCCCCTGGCTTGACACCCTGCGGGGTTGTAATTTAGGTTTTTCCCCAAATTGAACGCCCGAGAATGGTTGTATGGTACCGTGTTGTGAACACCCTGCGGGGTCGTAATTGGCGCCGGCGTGCTGGTGCGAGGAACGCTTGGCCGGGTGGGCGCCCTGTGATCTAGAGGGCCGTAGCATTCCCTGGGCTCTGTCCCGTGAATTGTGTGCCTTAGTGCCCCCTCATTGTCTGGGCTCCCTCCCAGCTTACATTGGGTGCCCGTTAGGGCCTGACTTTATTGGCTGTACTGCCAATCCGCCCTTGCTAGAACTAGTTTCAATAATGCAAGGGGATCACAAACAGTATACAGAGGGTGACCCCCTCAGCTACACACTGTGGGACGACGATTTCTATCAGGCCATGGCTAACTCCATTTATCGGGCGGTGGACCAGGCCATGGTGCCCTTGCAGCAACGTCTCACGGTGCGCCTGGATGAAACGTATTCTAAATTGACGGCTCTGATCCCCGCTCCGGGCCAGGTCCCAGACCCTGCGTCCATTCCCACTCCTCCCCCCCTAAGAAGCCCTGCACAGAGGGGATCGACGCAGAGGCTTTCGCTCGTGTCAAGAACGCTTTCAAAGCGCACAAGGGGTCCCAGCCCGATCCCAAGCCCGCGGAGGTCCCCCCCAACCCCGCGCACTATGTCCCCAGTTCCTCAGGACGATGAGGATTCGCCGTATTCGGACGAGGAGGCTTGTTCATCGAGGTCCTGGCTCCCGTCACAGTCCGCTTCCTCGGAGGGTCTTTCGGATATGTTGGACCCAGGCAACATCGTCCACCCTCGCCCCTCGGACTGGGTCCCGGGTGACAAGGTGGCCAAATATGTGGCCAGTCGCTTTCGTAAACCTGTGGAAAAGGATGCGCGCAACCACCTGCGGGCGGAATGCCCGAGGCCTACCCTAGAGGGCAAGGTGGCTATGACGCCGGACATCGATCCAAAAATGGCGACGTTCCTGGCAAAGTTCGTTCGGGATCCCCACAAGGGGATTGACAGGTCCAGGCACACTTGCCAGGACAAGTTGCTGGACGTGGTGGGCCCTCTGACCAAAATACTGGACATGGCAGAGGAGGCCAAGGTCACAGGCAATCAAATTTCCCCGGCGGTCCTGTCCAACTGGGCCCAGCGGGCCATTGTCTTCCTGGGGAATGTGAATTGTGCCCTCTCAACGGAGAGGAGGAGGTCCCTGTTAATCAAGATCGACCCTAAGTTGGGTGACCTCGCTTCTTCAGAAGCCGGAGCTGTGGCTCAAGGGGGTCTGTTCGGGGATCCTTTTATTAAGGAGATCTGGAAATTCGTTACAATCTTCACCTCTTTGGACAGGGGGCCAGCAGTTTCGAGGCCGTGGAGGAGGCCAGAGGAGACAGCAACAAAGTGTTGGAAGAGGTGAGTGTGCTGCCTTCAGTGAGTTTACTGGTTCGGGGGCGCTTGGCGCAGTTTCTTCCAGCATGGGCATCCCTGACCAGCAATGCTTGGGTGCTGCAGACGGTCCAGCGCTTCCAGTTGGAGTTTCATGACCGTCCTTACCAGCCTCAGTGTCCCCGTCTCATTATCTTTTCGCAGCACGACGCAGAGTTGGTGCGCGGCGAGGTGTCCGCCCTCCTCCAAAAAGGGGCGATTTGCCACGCGCAGGAGCACCCAGGAGGTTTTCTCAGCAATCTGTTTTTGGTCGACAAGGTCGATGGGGGCCGTCACCCAGTCATCAACTTGAAGGAGTTCAACGAATGGCTGGTTTACCGCCATTTCAAGATGGAGGGCATCCATCTTCTGAGGGACGTTTTGCGGCCATCAGATTGGAAGGTCAGGCTCAACTTGAAAGACGCCTATTTGACGGTGCCCGTTTTTCCCCCTCACTGTCATTTCCTTCAGTTCGCATGGGCAGGTCAGGTTTACGAGTTCACCACGCTACCTTTCGGGCTCTCCTTGGCGCCGTGGTGCTTCACAAAAGTGTTGCATTCGGTCGTCAAAGCTCTGCAGGCTCGGGGTATCCGGATGATCGTTTACCTGGACGACATGCTTTTCATGGACCAGTGTCCAGAGCGCCTCTCGTCCCGGCTTCAGATGTCGGTCAACCTTCTCCAAGATCTCGGTTTCGTTATAAACGAGAAGAAGTCGCTTCTGGTTCCCACCCAGTGCGCCACCTTTTTGGGGTTCACAGTCAATTCAGTGGGTGTGTTACCGCTACAACGCATCTTTTACAACGCATTCCGTTACAACGCGATTTTTACATCGCAAATACCATTACAATGCATGCCATTACAACGCATGGCATTACATAGCAGATGCTATTACAACGCATGGCATTACATCGTAAGTATTGGTAAGTATTTAATTTTTTTTTTTTTTATTTAATATTTTATAATTGATTTAATTATTATTAATTATTTAAAAATATTTATTTCGTTTTTAAATATTATAAATTAAATATATTAATTTAAGTATTTTTTAAAATAAGTATGAGTATAGGACTATATGTTTTGGGGTACTGATGTATATGTTTTGGGGTGTTTGGGTATTTTTAGGTTTTAGGGCAGTGTTTGGGTTTTGGGGTACAGGGGTGTTTTTAGGTTTTAGGGCAGTGTTTGGGTTTTGGGGTACAGGGGCGTTTTTAGGTTTTAGGGCAGTGTTTGGGTTTTGGGGTACAGGGGTGTTTTTAGGTTTTAGGGCAGGGTTTGGGTTTTGGGGTACAGGGGTGTTTTTAGGTTTTAGGGCAGGGTTTGGGTTTTGGGGTACAGGGGTGTTTTTAGGTTTTAGGGCAGGGTTTGGGTTTTGGGGTACAGGGGTGTTTTTAGGTTTTAGGGCTGGGTTTGTTTTTTGGGGTACAGGGGTGTTTTTAGGTTTTAGGGCTGGGTTTGGGTTTTGGGGTACAGGGGTGTTTTTAGGTTTTAGGGCAGGGTTTGGGTTTTGGGGTACAGGGGTGTTTTTAGGTTTTAGGGCAGGGTTTGGGTTTTGGGGTACAGGGGTGTTTTTAGGTTTTAGGGCAGAGTTTGGGTTTTGGGGTACAGGGGTGTTTTTAGGTTTTAGGGCTGGGTTTGGGTTTTGGGGTACAGGGGTGTTTTTAGGTTTTAGGGCAGGGTTTGGGTTTTGGGGTACAGGGGTGTTTTTAGGTTTTAGGGCAGGGTTTGGGTTTTGGGGTACAGGGGTGTTTTTAGGTTTTAGGGCAGGGTTTGGGTTTTGGGGTACAGGGGTGTTTTTAGGTTTTAGGGCAGGGTTTGGGTTTTGGGGTACAGGGGTGTTTTTAGGTTTTAGGGCAGGGTTTGGGTTTTGGGGTACAGGGGTGTTTTTAGGTTTTAGGGCTGGGTTTGTTTTTTGGGGTACAGGGGTATTACGACTTTATATATATTAAATTAATTAAATTAATTTTATTTAATTTAATTAAAATAATAACTATATTTACAATTATTAATTTAATTGTATTAATAAACGATTATAATTAAATTATATTATTTAAAAATGTTTAATTAATTAAATTCTTTTAATTTTATTAAATATAATTATATTATGTATTATTTATAACTTAATTAAATTATAATTATATTTATTGTTATTAATTACATTATATTATTTTCTATTTATACATTTTTTATATATCATTAATTATATTAATTTAAATATATTACATTAATATCAATTTTATTATTAATTAAATTACTATAATTAAATTAATTACTGTTTTAAAAATGTTATATTATTTTTATTATTTTAAATTAATTTAATTAACTTTATTACATTTTTTTTAAAAAAGATATACTTACCTATATTTACGATGTAATGCCATGCGTTGTAAAAGTATCTGCTATGTAATGCCATGCGTTGTAATGGCATGCATTGTAATGGTATTTGCGATGTAAAAAACGCGTTGTAACGGAACGCGTTGTAATACATCGCGTTGTACTGACACCAATCCATTCAGTGAAGGCCACACTGAGCCTTCCTGCTCGGAAGATGGCGAGGATCAGACACGAGTTGTGTCAGACACTGGCGAGGTCTCACACCTCGTTGCGCCATTTGGCGCGGGTGGTGGGTCTCCTCTCCTCGTCGATTCAAGCCATCTTCCCAGGCCCCCTTCATTATCGGGCCATGCAACGCCTGAAGGCGTATCACTTCCGGAAGGGTGTGACTTACTCACAAATGATTCCATTGTCGGAGGAAGTGCGGGACGAGACGCAGTGGTGGCTTACGCACATGGAGGCCTGGAATGGCCGTGCGATCTTCGGTTCCGCTCCGGACATCGTTATCGAGTCCGACGCCAGTCACTCTGGCTGGGGAGCCAGGTGCGGAGATTTTTCCACAGGGGGAGCCTGGTCAGCGCTCGAGCAGTCGTTACATATCAACTGTTTGGAGTTGCTAGCAGGCTCTTTTGTAGTCCAGTGTTGGACGAAGGACAGAGTTCAATCTTGTGTCCTCCTTCGGATGGACAACATATCGGCGGTCCATTATATCAACCACCTGGGCAGCACTAGGTCCAAACTTCTAGCGGACCTTGCCAAGGATTTTTGGAATTTTTGCTTGGACTGTCAGGTGTCGGTCACGGCAGAATACTTGCCGGGTTGTCAGAACGAAGTGGCCGATTGGCACTCCTGGCAACTGCTAGACGCCAGTGTGTGGAAGTTGGACCCTCTGGTGTTCTCTTGGCTAGCGGACAGATGGGGCCCCTTTTCGGTGGACCTGTTCGCATCGCAACTGGACTACCAACTTCCAAGGTACTTCAGTTGGCGGCCGGACCCTCTGGCAGAGGCGACGGATGCTTTCCTTCAAGACTGGTCGAAGGAGCAGGGGTATGCGTTTCCCCCGTTTTCAATGATAACGCGTGTATCGGCGTTGCTACGCCGTCAGTTGGTGGAAGTGGTTCTGATCACCCCTTGGTGAAGGTCTCAAGTGTGGTTTCCGGTTCTTCTGGAACTTTCCTGGGATTCTCCAATCCTACTCCCCCACTCTCCACATATTCTGCTCAGTCCGGAGGGGCTTCCCCACAGGTTAGTACAGGAGGGGTCTCTCCGTCTGATGGCTTGGCGGATCTCCGGCGTCGCTGGACGCTCCCGGGCCTTTCGGGAAAGGCAGAAGACTTACTCTCCAAAGCATGGGCCGATAGCATGACCAGGAGGTACCGGTCTGCTTGGCATCGATGGCGTCGCTGGTGTATGCGACGGGGTCTTGATCCCGTGGGGGCAGACGTAGTGCAGGTGTTAAACTTCTTGGCGGGATTAGCGGAGGATGGCCTGGCCTACCGGTCAGTGAATACCTTCCGTTCAGCTATCTCGGCCGGTCATGACCTGGTTCAGGGTTCCCCAGTTGGAGAACATCCCTTGGTGTGTCGGCTTTTGAGAGGAATTCGCCTCTCGTTGCCTCCGGAGCCACGTTATTCCGACCTTTGGGACGTGAACAGAGTTCTGAACCTGTTTTTATCCTGGCAGCCGAATCGGTTTTTGTCTCGTAAAGAGCTCACGGCTAAATTGGCTATGCTGCTGTGTTTGATATCTTGCAGGCGAGTTTCGGATGTGTGAGCATTAGACATCACTGCTAGAGTTTTCTCCCCTGACGGGGTGTCTTTTACTGTCAGCAGGCGGACCAAATCCCTTTCGAGAGTGATCTTGTACCCGGCCTTTCAGGACTCCCCTAAACTGTGTGTGGTGCAGTGCCTCCGTGCTTATGAGAGTTTGACTGAAGATACTCGTCCTCCGGGCGAGAGACAATTACTTATTGCCCTACGTAGACCGTACCAGGCAGGCTCTTCCCCAACTATAGCCTGGTGGGTGCGTTGGGTGATGCAGGAGGCGGGGATTGATACCAAACAGTTTGGTGCCCATTCAGCGAGAGGGGCTATGGCCTCTAAAGCTTTTGCCCTTGGGGCTTGATTGAAGGATCTGATGAGGGCGGCCGGTTGGTCCTCAGAGTCCACTTTCAAGAGGTTTTATTTTAAGCCAGTGTTGGATGTTGCCCGGTTGGTGGTCGACAAGCTTTGAACTGGCATAATCCGAAGCCTCCGGTCCTGCCATAGAATGAGAATTTGCCTAGCCTTGGTGCTGGTAAGTTCCAATTCTATTAGGGACTCGGAGGCAAGATTTATCCCTCTCTGTGACTTCAAGGAAGTGGACCCTCCCCGTACGGAATGTAAGTAATGCATTTCAAAGTTCATTGTCGATATACTGCTTGTACCTGCAATGTTCTCGGCATGTATTTTTACACTTGTTAGTGGCTGCTCGATGTCTGGCACTGCGTATTTTTCAGGGAATGAGGGAAATAAACAAGAGTCCTGAGTTGGATAAAGTATGAGCTTCGCGCGAAGAAAGAGGAGGAGGGAGCAGCTGCGGGACATGATGGGAGCTGCCGGAGTGCGTAGAGCGACAAAGGACTGCCATTATGTCTCTTTTCTTTCCCTGATGTTCATGGGAAATGTAGTTGTTTGTGGTTTTTTCCTGCTGCTGTGTTGGCAATAAAGGCAAGGAAGTAAGGCATAATCCTCGCCTCCGAGTCCCTAATAGAATTGGAACTTACCAGCACCAAGGCTAGGCAAATTCTCATTAAAATGGATAATATATTGCTCTGAAGCCTTTATGTCCACCAGTACCTTTGAAAATCATTAAATAAAAATAAATTATGAAATGAGACTAATAGGCAATGCTTGAAATATAAGACATATCCATCAAAAATCTTTAATTTATTTTAGAAAGAAACAACAAAAACATTATATGTATAAGCAGGTTAAGTATGTTCAGTAAAATTGTTAAAATAATAAAAAATTTATTTTCTTTTTAAATACTTTTCATGCCACCCTCAGGCCCTTATGCTTGTCAGCATAGTATAAAAGTGTTCAAAAAAATAAATTATGAAAATAAATAAAATTGCATCCTAAGAAATAGCTCTTCAAAATAAATATGATATTTGTAAACACAAACAACAACATTACGTTAAAAACTTTGCATGCCACTCTCAGGCTCTTCTACTGGTCAGCTCAGTAGGAAAAAGTTAAATAAATGAAATTATGAAAATAAATAAATGTACATTTAAAAAAAATCAAAACACAAAGTTTAAAAAAAAGAATAATATTTAAATAATTTGCATACCAATCTCAGACTCTTGCGCCTGTCACTACAGTAGAAAACAGTTAAATAAAAATATATTATGAAAATAACTAAATGTTGTTTATTTAAAGAAATATCCCCTAAAAACCAATAGGATACTTTTAAACACAAACAAAAATATTTTAAATAATAATAAAATATGAAAACAAATATATATAAATTCACAGATATATAAACACACATATACAAGTACATTAAATGGAATGAGTAATTTACCAACAGTACTTCCTAATGTTATCAAATAAAACAAACCTACCCATAAACACCTCAAACTATGATAACACATCAGATTCATATTTTCCATTTATATACTAAGTTTGCTAGTCGAACTTTCATATAAGCAAACTGTTTGATTGTTCTTTTAATTATGGTATTTATTTTCTTATCTCTTTTTCCATTGATAGCATGGCCAATGCATTAAGTCTATCTTGAGTCACTGTGTATCACAAAAACGTTTTCACCCTCTTCATTGTGAAAAAACATCGCTCAGACTCTGTTGTTGTCATGGGTGTAGTAATGACAACTCTTAAAAGCTTTAAGCTCTCAGACACGGACCACAATAATGTCAGACTTCTTTTGCTTCTTGGGTCAAAATATTTATTTGCAATCTCCGGTTTACAAATTTAGATTTCTGTGGAAGTGAAGAATCCAAACTGTCAATGGATTCCCTTACTTTAGTGATGATTGTTACAAAGTCTGTAGTAGCTTTCTATAAAATACTATGTTAATGTCTCGCCTTTGCAATTGATTATATAAAATGTCTATGTGGGGTATTATACAATGAAAAAGAAACAGAATGAATATAAACTCTCTATCTTCTAATGTTCTTGTAAATAGCTTAACATAATGTATTGGACTCAAAATTACCACTGTTTGCAATGGTTGTCCTCCATTCAAAACAATCGTCTATGTAGTCATAAATTATGTTTATTGCTCGAATATTGAAGGTTCCAGTGAGTTGCAGGCCCTCTTGGAAGTCTTTTTGAAACTATTTGCTAAACAACATATGAGTCCTTATCAGGGAATGTGAAAATAATCCTATCATTCCACCCACCTCTGGATATTTTGGAGGAAGCCTGTTCCATGGTTAGGTTAAATTGGTTGGCATAGCAAGTCTGAGGAGTATCCCTGGACTAACTTAAAGACAACAGTTTATGTGGTAATATCACTAAGATCACACTTCATCCATGCATATACTCCTAGGAAACAGGCCAAGAACTAAAATATAACGTTTACACTCTTTTATTAAAATATAATCTGATTATTTCAGGTTGAAATTTCAGAAGAAACAAATATTCTGAAAGCATACAATGTAAAGACATCCTATACATTTAAATAAAATACATAAAAAAGATTTTTTATCAATGCAATACATAAAAGAACATCCTAATACAGTAAATACATTTCACATTGCAATAATTTCCAATTAGAAAAAATACACACAACAAACAGAACACCTCTCTATTGCTCAAAGACGTATTGAGCAATAGAGAATCCAAGCAAAGCCTAGAGGACACCAGCTATATGCCAATCTAGGAACTCTCGTAGTAACATATGAATGGTTTAAGGCAGGGGTCTCCAACCTTTTGTGTAGTGAGAGCTACTTCTGGTCAGTGAAAATCGTCGTGAGCTACTAAACTTCAATCAACTCGTGCTTTTTTCCGAGACCTCCCACCCCCATTTTCGTTGACGGTAAGCCTATTTCTTCAGAGCCCATACTGTGGTTTGAATACAATAATACTGAAAGGAATGACTTTGGAGTTGTGCTGTTGGCAAAAAGCTTTAACGACCTTTCAATTATTAGCTTCTGTACAACACTGGTCTTGATGTGTGAGCCTTTGCTCCGACCTAGCCAATAGCTGGAAATTTAGGGCCATGACATGCCACATTACTGACATGTGGGAAGTACGTCAAACTCACTGACACAACAGTGAGACAAATACTAAAGCACAATCCTCAACAGTGACACAGCAAACTAAAGCACAAGTCATGAAAGCAGAGGCGACTGGGACAGAAAAGAGGCCCCAACACCAAATTAGAAGAAGCCCCATTAATAAATCCAATAGCTAAAAAAAGTGGGCTACATGTGCAAAATAAGTAAAGACATGTTGTATAGCTCTGGAGGTGATTTAGTCTATTTGTGCTTGCAGCAGGCAATGCTTGGTAATATCAGAAAAATTAACAACAAAAACCAACCCACCAGGCAATAAAATCGGCCCACAAATAGCCAAAAAAGGTAACCACAGAGTAGCATTGGCACAGCCCAAAAAACAAGTTATGAAATGTACCGATCTGTCAGTCAAGCCTTTGGTAGGACCTTGTTCACCTGTAGGCCATTCCCACTCCACTAGCCCCCTCTCGAGTGCAGTCCTAACATGGCGTTACTCCCACCACTATGTTCATACGTTTTTAACAATAGCCAATAATGTTGCACTTTTAATAACTGTCGCCACTCGCCATATACAAAGTGCACATACAAACAGACATACTTTGCTTGCTCATGGCAGTGTTGTCTGGGCATCATATGTGAGGACATGTTTCAAAACTACAGATTTTATCCATTCATGTCAACCTGCTTCTCCGATCAAATATATAGGTGGCAGGCTGGAAAGACAGGTGGAGGTCCGGTCGTTCACTACTACTTGCACCACCTGCAAACCTGCTCTGCACCAGCACTTGTTGCACACAATCAAAAGCGAGGTGCCAGGGTGGGAAAGGCAGGGGGCACAGAGTTGTATGCTAATGTTGTGACCTTGCTCCTTGCAACTTAATTGGAGGCCTGCCTTAGTCACTAGTATAGACTACTACTACCACCTGTACTTCACTTTTAATCCCGAGGGTGTTCCATAACTTTTCAAGTTCTTGCTTCAGAGCCATATTGGTTCTCCTAGGACGGTACACACCACATCACTCCCCGAGTGAGATGGAAGTAGTTGTCAAAGGGGCTGATACACTGCACCTCCAAAGGGAATACCATGCTGCTAAATTTAAATGTTGCCATATATATATATATATCTACAAACGGCTCCATTACTAAACCAAACATTTGTGGTGATAGGCAGGGGGACACCCTTGTCTCGTTCCTCTGATAAAGATTAAGGGGGTTAATCCCATTTCGCAGCATGCTTGCTTTTAGGTTATTTAATGTTCACCCTGACCCAATCGCTAACTAACCCGACGCATTTAAACACCATACTATGCCAAAAGGGCTGCAGGGAGGCTCTTCCCCTACCTACGACTAACCTTTTGTAAAGGAGAAACCTTTTTTTCTATCTATAATGCATTCGTCTACCTGGGACAAACCTGACAGGCCAAGCTCTGAGAAAACAAAATGCGTTTATAGCAGGGTTTGGTCGCTTACATTTCTAGTGATAATGGCGGTGTCTCTGTTAATCAGAATTCTAGGGCGATAAAACAGTGCACTTCCCAAACTTCGTTATGACAGTAATGTCGGCCTCAGTCATCAGGTTTGTCCCAGGTAGACACAATGAACAGTGCGGCGCTAGTGAGGAAAAGGTAGGGAGCGCAGAATCAGTCACAAGAGCCACAAATGAAGGAGAGGAATGTCATCCTCTTCGGCCCGCCCCAGCTAAACTCAAATCCAATCTGAGCAGCTGGTTTTGGTGAGAGCGGCAACTAAGCCTGAAAAAAGTCTGCTCTAAATCGCCCAGCAAACAACACTAAAGGGCCGCTACTTCCCTACCTACACCAAAAGTACTTTGGGTGATTACAAAAATAAATAATGGACATGCTTAAAAAATAAACAATCTCTGTCCTCTTTATGTTATGTTAATTTTCTTGTCCCCTCTACAGCTGTTCGAAAGTTTTACTGGCTACTGCTATATAATGTATGAAACCTTTTTGTCAGCTTCAGCTTCTTGTCTCCGAAAAAATACCAAGGGATCTTGGCCGCTATTGGGGCACAGGTTCATCTGAAATTCAACTGTTTCTGTATTATCCATTCTAGGAACACAGCTCACAACAATAAGCAGACGCACTTATATTATTATAACCATTACGATTACCATATCGATCGCACAAGGTATTTGCTCATTGTTGACCGAACACCGCCTTACGAAAGTCCAATGGCTCATGATAACAGGATGCAGCACCACGCAGGGTCATTCACTCTTTACTTTTACATGGGGTCCAGGGTGAGCTCACACGGCTTACCTGCTGCGCTGGTGAGATATCAGATGGCGCGGGTCCCAGTAGTTCTATACTGCTTGCGAGACCTGCAAACTAGCTGCTCCGCCCTGACACGCCTGCTGCAGCTGCGCACTGGCACCCATCGCACTTGCACAATGAACAGTGCGGTGCCAGTGAGGAATATGCAGGTGGCGCAGAAACAGTTCGCGATTGACCTGTTGGAGACCCCTGGTTTAAGACTATTGGATCCCACAAATAGGTAGAAATATCATTCGAACCATTAGAGTATAAGGGGTGCTCTGTTTGTTGTGTGTATTTTTTCTAATTGGAAATGATTGCAATATGAAATGTATTTACTGTATTAGGATGTTCTTTTATGTATTGCATTGATAAAAAATCTTTTTTATGTATTTTATTTAAATGTATAAGATGTCTTTACATTGTATGCTTTCAGAATATTTGTTTCTTCTGAAATTTCAACCTGAAATAATCAGATTATATTTTAATAAAAGAGTGTAAACGTTATATTTTAGTTCTTGGCCGTTTTCCTAAGAGTATATACATGGATGAAGTGTGATCTTAGTAATATTACCACATAAACTGTTGTCTTTAAGTTAGTCCAGGGATACTCCTCAGACTTGCATGGTCATTTAGTACCCTGTTCCCTGGAACACAAGGGGTCTTCTCTCTTACCTTGACCTAAATTGGTTGACATACCAATGAATATAATGTGCATTTGAGCACACATCCCTGAATTTCTTTTGAACCCCACCATTTGCACCACGCATGACGCTGGCCATCGTATCTTTGAGCAATTACTTTTTCTTTAGCACATTGCTCAGGGAATACAATGTTCATTAAGAATGGCTGAGGCAATTGTTTTTGCAGATTAGTCTTATAGATGAGTGAAACTACAACATCTTTCAGCTAACTTCCAATTTCCATCAATGTAGCAAAAAAACAGAACTGATTGGGCCTTAGTAGAGACATCAGTTGTATTGTCAGATTGGATAGCCACAAAATCAGTGCTTTTCAACTGGTGTGTGATATATTCTCTTATTACTGACATACTTACAGCATACAGTGCAGCAATTCATTGTGAATAGTTTTAGAAGTGCCTTTAAACACTGTGGCAGTTTTTTTTAATGTGTTTCCATAGCACTGTCAATTCTGGAGACAAAATCAACTAGACCCATGAATACGCCAGGATTAGGAGACTATTCAGTTTCATCTGGCCTCATAATGCTACATAAAAGGCACCACAAAACTAATACAGTCATTCAATTTTGATTAAATGTATTGTTTTTTTATCCACTTCTGCAGCATGTTTTCTTCCTCCCTGTGGCATGCTTCATTCAATTGCTGTACCATGTCCGATTTTCCAGAAAGGAATCATTTCAATAAATTTATCAAATGGGATTTATAGGAATCATGTTTATTTTTTCAGCCAGATGCTTTAGGTCAGTAACTCCAGTTTTTTTCCTGGTAACTTCGCCTCCAAATAGTAAGCAAGGGAAACAGAATAAAGCATTTTTAGAAGTGCTACCAGTAAACCATTCCAGCCTATCATACCATGTTCTGGTAAACCGACGTGTGTAACCCATCTCCTTATCTTTTGCAGACAGACTGCTCCATCTTAGTTTCAGGTTTCACAGCTCCTAACATTTTTACTTGCAGATTCTCTGCTTGTGTCAAGCCCAAAAATAGGTTTATGAGTAAACTGTCAACTTTGTTCATGGTGTCCAGCAATAGATCAGACTGGAAATAGAAAAGCTAGGCTGCTTTTAAATATTCCTTAAGATGAAGACAGAAAAACTATATTACGCAAAATACTAATTAAACACTAATATGAATTGTCATGCACACACAAGTATCAGCAATCACACATCCATCCTCATTCTGACAGGAATGCAAATGCAGAAGCATGCACAGCTTTCCTCCAAGTGGTATAGGCTTGTATCTATTTGCAGAATTCGTCCCGGAATCCTGTTAATAATTAAAATATGGTGTAAGCTTTGAGGCTAGATGCCATTGCATGCACAACACCAGTGAAGATCGAAAAGCTTGAACATGTCAATTCAGTGATGTGCCTAGAATTTAAAAGCTGATTTCAAATATGGGGTCCTTGAACTACTATTTTAAGGATACAATAACTATGGTGCACATTAGGATGGCGGATGGATGCAGGGTCGTCCAGAGTAGGAGGGACCGTCCGCAGGGGCAGCGGCAGTCCCTCCGTGCAGAATCGGAAGTGACCGCCACCCTGGCAGTCACATCCTCAATATTTAACATTGCGGCGGGTGCTGCTTGAAGCAGCACCCGCCGCAAAGTTAAATATGCATGCATCGCATTTGCATGCACAAAGCGGCAGGCACCCCGCGGTGCCTGCTACTTCATGCACGCAAATGCAGGGAGTACCATAGGTACCCCCCATGTGCACCCCCACCCCACCCCATCACCCTGGGGGCCACAACGGGCCCCCAAAGAAATCTCCATATGCCTTTTCACAGCGGAGAAGCCGCAGCGGAAAGGCATCAGTGTTCCCCCATCCTAATATGGCTGGCGGTGTCTGTTAGACACTGCCTCAATATTAGAGCTTTTCCACCACGGTCGTAAGGCGACCACGGCGGATGGTCTTCCTGACCCCCCAGCCATCCTAATCTGGCGGGGGGTCTTTGAAGTCTCTGCTGCGGTTTTTCCGCATCCTCCGGGCCGGCGGACACTTCCGCCGGCCCGGAGGATGTGGAAAAACCGCAATCCTAATGAGGGCCTATGTTAGGAGTAAACCTAAAACAAAGTACTTTTATATTTGGACTTGAGATTAGATGGCAAATAATACAAAACGTATTGAAAGTTTTCTTAAAAAGCATGAGGCTCTCATTGAGAAATACCCTTTAAAAGAATTCTAGAAAAATCTCTGATATATCCAGTACCCATACGTATCAAGCACATCAAAATACATTTATATTTCTCCAATTGAGAGTGTAACATTATAGTTAGACCATTTCTAAATTCTCCAAATATTTGAACTGAACTATTTTAAACACAAGACAGACTATAATTACAGCCTGTAGACAGTGCTAGTCCTATTAGTGATTCTGTTACTAAATGGTCAGCAGTCACACTGTCACAACAGATTAAATAGATTTTATATATGTTGTTCACTGTACATACTCTGTGTGCAGTAAAAATATTGTGGAGGAAAAATTAGACTGAAAAACATATGTGTCGACTGAAAAAATAGAATGAAAATAAGTAGTGGCTTAAAACATGGTAAAATGTCATCATTATAGAGCAAATGTAAGTGCGCTGGGAGCAGGAAAAGGGGTCATCCTCCTTCTAAAGTAGACATGAGCATATTAAATGAAGTGGGGGCAGGAGGCGGGAGACTAGCAATGCATTTTTATAATACAGGAAAGGTTAGCAGTACTGGATAGTTAGGGGATTTTAGGGTAGCACTAAGGAGTAGTACAGGGCTATTATGAATCAGGGTACCATTAAAGAGTAGTACATTTTTGAAGCATCAAGAAAGAGCAGCATTTATGGGCAGTTTGAGGTTTTAAGGCTTTTGGGATAGGAAGCATTAAAGGTATAGTAAGGGATTAATAGGCTTCAGTTAGATAAATGAAAGAGTGCATACAATAATAAAAGTTTTAAAAATCTGCATTTTTTGAATTATTATAGTTGATAATGAAGAACGTAAAATTATACCCTTGAAATTTTAACTTGCCACAACCTCATACCCTCTGCATTGTACTGCTAAGATAACAGGCCTACCCACCTGAAGACCAGCAGCGGTTTCCTTTAAAAGGTCGGGGGCTGCACCCGCCGTATTACCGCTCCGTTGGCATCCGCACTACGCATTTCTTGCAAATGATAAGTAACAGCAGTAGAAATGCTATTTACCATTTTAAAACAAATGTGGAAGACTGCCTGAGTCCTCCTGCCTGCCTCCCTGTGAGGCTCCTATTTAGACACAGGCGTCACTGTGTCAGGCAGGCAGGTTTCCAGCGAAGTTGTGACACATGCGCTTTGTGCATGAGTCAGATGAAGTTTAATAGGCAAACAGGGCAGACATAGTGCCAGCCGGTAGTCAATGTTTTGACCCTTTTGGTGGTCCGCCCACAGATGACGCCAGGCAGAATTATATTTCCATCATATGTCCAGTATAAGCCCTCTACCTCCAATGGCTGCATTTAAGCTAAACTGGCATTGACGACACCTCCCCGCCCTTTCACAAGGTGTCAATGGATGGGGTGAGGTTAAGCATAACTGACCCCACCCACCTCTGTGATGAGTTGGGATGGTAGATTTTTTTTTTACTGCATGCACATTTTTACACTAATCATTGCACTTTGTATTGTGCTGTGATTATTGTAGTACTCTGTATTTTTGTTTTTTTACAATGATTTCCACACATTTGACCTAACATCACAGTCAGGAGACTTAACATGCAGTACAGAGTAGAGCTTTCACTTTCAACTTCTCTGTAAACTGCAGCTGAGAGGACCTGACAGCAACAGGAGAGGAACTCCAACCCTGGCTTGCATGCATCAACTGGCTGACTGACTGGGACAGAAACTGCCTGATAAGGTAAGTGTAACATATTAAATATTTTACTTTTTTAATATTTTTAGCATATTGCATTGTTTAAATATTTTACATTTTAATTATTTGATTATATTGCCCAGTTTGTTCAGCAGGCCTAGTATCATGGTTGCAATTGAGCTCTGCCATGAAAAAACTTGCCGCATGGAGAAACATGGCATTAAATCTATTCTGATAAATTGTTTGCAAAGTCTGCATTTATATATTATAGGGTGAATGTTAGAAACGGGACCCTGGCCGGCCAAGACTCGCGTCGAGGTCAGTCAGGGATCACCATTTCTAAAGTCAGGGCAAGGGAGTCACACACCAAGGCAACCCCCACTCGCCCTCTAGGTAGCGTGGCGCGAGCAGTCTAGGCTAAACTTGGAGGCGGTATGAGTTAAGTATTTGCGCACGCACCCCAGCAACAACACCCAAGGCCCACCACAAAGAAGGACTCCACACAAGGATATATAAAAAATAGCCTTTGTATTATAATAAACAAAACACATTAGATAACACACGCAAACTGTACAATGTGCCAGGGGCACGGGCAGAATTTACAAGGGGAATTATGTACAGGACAGGGCCACATGGACCACTATCAGGGGTAGGCACTTGTTAGATAATAATACTGGTAGATATACACTTATGTCGTAAACATAGAATGAGTAGCACCAAAATTATAAATGCAACACACATCCAGTAATCACTGGAACAGTAAGGACCTCCTACGCAACCCTAAAACACTGTAGGAAATCAGGCAAGTAACTAGGACCTAAGGAAGGAATACCAACACCTAAGCAGTTCACTCTTAGCAAAGGGAAGGAAACCTAAACATAAAATGCAACATCAACAGTCCTCTATGCAGGTCACATTTAGCAAAAAGGGGATAACCATGACATACCTAATCAGGTCACTTTTAGAAAAGGTAAGCGGAATCAACAACTCACTGTGCAGGTCACATTTAGTACAGTGGATAAACCTAAACAATCCTCTCTGCAGGTCACTCTTAGCAAAGGGGATAAACCATAAAATACCTAATCAGGTCACTTTTAGAAAAGGTAATGGAACATAAACAATTGCACATGAGGTATTAAACACAGAGGTGCAGGTTAGAACATATTGCGCAAGAATCGCATCATCAGGTACATTACAATGCGCAGGGTGCACGTAGCACAACACTCAAAATGTCCCTCAGGCCAACTGGCCTCGAAAGGGGCGGAATGCCCTGAGTCTCAGTGTCAGGGAAGCTGCGCAGGCAGCACAGCACACAAACCTAAACGTAGCAACTATCCACTAAGTGCTGGACAGTTGTAAATATGATGCACAACGTTGGAGCCAGGAGGGCTCAAGAACCAAGGTGGGCAAGGAGCCTCTCAGGGGCTCACCAAGCAAAATGTGCAAATAGAGCTCAGCGCTCTAAATCAATGCAAATGGCCTCACAGAGCCTCGTGGCTCTCAACTTAAGAAATGCTGCCCACGTTGGAGCCTCGCTGGGCTCAGAACACACAACTTGCCCCCAGGAGCCTCGGGGCTCCAATCTGGATGGCAGGCTTCGTTGGAGTCCCTCACGGGGGACTCGCGATCAGGTAAATGCCCCCTGAAGCCCTCGGGCTTCACAAAGTAGTGCGCGCAAGATCGTGCTACGGGGGAGGGGCGGACACCAAAAATGTGTCCCGACGCCCCTCTCCCTCTTCCATGCACTCACCGGCTGTCTCAGGGCGGGCGGGGCTCCTCTCTCCTCACGGGGAGCCTCTCTGCAGCAGCGCGGGGCTCCTCTCCACACGAGGAGCCTCAGGACACGGGTGCAGGCTTCCTCGGTCTCCCGCCTGGCCTCGTCACGCCGTCCTTCTGCCTGACTTCCGCAGAGGCCGCCAATGGCAGCGCGGCCGCGGGGGTCAGGAGGCGGGACTTCCGGGTCGCTCTAGGCAGCGGCCCGGCAACAGCTTTCAGGGCTCCCGGGCTGCGGCGGTGAACACGGGGCAATGCCGGGTGGGCACCGGCTTGAAATAAAATCAGCACAACGGGGCAATGCCGGGTGGCACCGGCCTTCAAATTAAAAATAAAGTGAGGTGGGCACTCGCTCGCTCCAAAAATCGGCAAATCGGCGCCAATGCCGGGTAGGCGCCGGCAATATCGACAAAGCGCTCCCAAGCGCTCTGGGAGCACAGGATCAGCGCGCTCACCGCTGGAAAGACAAGCAAAGCGCTATTGAGCGCTGGGGCACCAGGGAAGCGCTTCTAGCGCTACAAATCAAAATCAGGGGGCCTCCAGGCACAGGAAAGCTCCAGCAGGGTCTGGAAGCAGGCAGAGGGGCAAGGCAGGGCCAGAGCCAGCACACTGGGTCTCCAGGCAGGGAGACAGCCAAGTGGCGGTCCTCTTGGCCCCTGCAGCAGCAACAGCCCCCTCTGGCAAGGTCCAAAGCAAAACAGAGAACAGGACAAATTGTATGGGGACACAGCCCCTTTTTATACAGCAAAACCCCTTTGTCTCAAGGGTGCAGGGTGGGGGAAAACCAGTCGCAGCTGGTTCTGAAGTACTCTGTTTACCTCAACCACCCTCTCTATTCACTGGCAGGGCTAGGGCCATCAGTCGCACTACAGGGGGTGGAGCCAGCATTGTCCGGGGAAAGTCCAGGCCCAGCAGGGACCAAGTGCACTCCTCCCAAGCCATCAAGCATGCTGATCTCACACTCACCACCGGGCAGACCCATCCAGCCTTCCTGGAGCCAGGCTCACCAGCCAGTTCCAGCCAATCACACTACAGGCATATTTTACAGTAATATGCCAAGTCCTAGAAATGACATTTCTACACATGACACACACATGCCACATACACCATTGCAAAGCATTCATTCCCACGAACACGCACATACCAAACTCGAGCATGCACTCCCCACACATCAGGAATTACTAGGGACACAGACATTCCCCATGCATCCCTATGGGAGAGCAGGCCAGCCTCACGACATGCACGCACTTTACTCTGGGACACAGAGAAAAAGTGCGCACAGACCAGAAAATCATACATACATATCACAGATTAAAAGCAAAAAGATTAGGGGTGAACCTGCCGTAAGGGCCAAGTCCAACAGTGAAGGCACCTGTTGTAGAGATCTTTGTGTGCAAAAAACACAGTTGATGGACAGAATGTAGAACAATGTCATACATTCACCCCAGTACAAGGATCTGGGCCTAAATCCATCGTTTTTTTGCACTCCACACAACCCTGTGTTAGACACTGGCTATATGCAAATCAGCTCTGACCCTGTGCCCCATGGGAACAGTCCAGTCCGAACTACCAAGCCATGTCTTTCCCAGACCGGAATCAAGCATCCAAGGACCGGTTTCTGGCTATCAGCCTTCATTCAGCCTGGATAGCTTGACTCCAGTGGTGTGGAGAGCCTGGGACTCACATCTGAGTAGACCCAGCACACTGGGGGTGAAAATTGCAAAAAACACAGTTGATGGACAGAATGTAGAACAATGTCATACATTCACCCCAGTACCCAGGGTGGTGTGGAGACGTGAGTCCCAGGCTCTCCACACCACTGGAGTCAAGCTATCCAGGCTGAATGAAGGCTGATAGCCAGAAACCGGTCTTTGGATGCTTGATTCCTGTCTGGGAAAGATATGGCTTGGTAGATCGGACTGGACTGTTCCCATTGGGCACAGGGTCAGAGCTGATTTGCATATAGCCACTGTCTAACCCAGGGTGGTGTGGAGTGCAAATAAACGATGGATTTAGGCCCAGATCCTTGTACTGGGGTGAATGTATGACATTGTTCTACATTCTGTCCATCAACTGTGTTTTTTGCAATTTTCACCCCGAGTGTGCTGGGTATACTCAGACGTGAGTCCCAGGCTCTCCACACAACTGGAGTCAAGCTATCCAGGCTGAATGAAGGCTGATAGCCAGAAACCGGTCTTTGGATGCTTGATTCCGGTCTGGGAAAGATATGGCTTGGTAGTTCGGACTGGACTGTTCCCATGGGGCACAGGGTCAGAGCTGATTTGCATATAGCCAGTGTCTAACCCAGGGTGGTGTGGAGTGCAAAAAAACGATGGATTTAGGCCCAGATCCTTGTACTGGGGTGAATGTATGACATTGTTCTAAATTCTGTCCATCAACTGTGTTTTTTGCAATTTTCACCCCGAGTGTGCTGGGTATACTCAGACGTGAGTCCCAGGCTCTCCACACCACTGAAGTCAAGCTATCCAGGCTGAATGAAGGCTGATAGCCAGAAACCGGTCTTTGGATGCTTGATTCCGGTCTGGGAAAGATATGGCTTGGTAGTTTGTATTGGACTGTTCCCATGGGGCACAGGGTCAGAGCTGATTTGCATATAGCCAGTGTCTAACCCAGGGTGGTGTGGAGTGCAGAAAAACGATGGATTTAGGCCCAGATCCTTGTACTGGGGTGAATGTATGACAGTGTTCTACATTCTGTCCATCAACTGTGTTTTTTGCAATTTTCACCCCGAGTGTGCTGGGTATACTCAGACGTGAGTCCCAGGCTCTCCACACCACTGGAGTCAAGCTATCCAGGCTGAATGAAGGCTGATAGCCAGAAACCGGTCTTTGGATGCTTGATTCCGGTCTGGGAAAGATATGGCTTGGTAGTTCGGACTGGACTGTTCCCTTGGGGCACAGGGTCAGAGCTGATTTGCATATAGCCAGTGTCTAACCCAGGGTGGTGTGGAGTGCAAAAAATGATGGATTTAGGCCCAGATCCTTGTACTGGGGTGAATGTATGACATTGTTCTACATTCTGTCCATCAACTGTGTTTTTTGCAATTTTCACCCCGAGTGTGCTGGGTATACTCAGACGTGAGTCCCAGGCTCTCCACACCACTGGAGTCAAGCTATCCAGGCTGAATGACGGCTGATAGCCAGAAACCGGTCTTTGGATGCTTGATTTCGGTCTGGGAAAGATATGGCTTGGTAGTTCGAACTGGACTGTTCCCATGGGGCTCAGGGTCAGAGCTGATTTGAATATAGCCAGTGTCTAACCCAGGGTGGTGTGGAGTGCAAAAAAACGATGGATTTAGGCCCAGATCCTTGTACTGGGGTGAATGTATGACATTGTTCTACATTTTGTCCATCAACTGTGTTTTTTGCAATTTTCACCCCGAGTGTGCTGGGTATACTCAGACGTGAGTCCCAGGCTCTCCACACCACTGGAGTCAAGCTATCCAGGCTGAATGAAGGCTGATAGCCAGAAACGGGTCTTTGGATGCTTGATTCCGGTCTGGGAAAGATATGGCTTGGTAGTTTGGACTGGACTGTTCCCATGGGGCACAGGGTCAGAGCTGATTTGCATATAGCCAGTGTCTAACCCAGGGTGGTGTGGAGTGCAAAAAAACGATGGATTTAAGCCCAGATCCTTGTACTGGGGTGAATGTATGACATTGTTCTACATTCTGTCTATCAACTGTGTTTTTTGCAATTTTCACCCCGAGTGTGCTGGGTATACTCAGACGTGAGTCCCAGGCTCTCCACACCACTGGAGTCAAGCTATCCAGGCTGAATGAAGGCTGATAGCCAGAAACCGGTCTTTGGATGCTTGATTCCGGTCTGGGAAAGATATGGCTTGGTAGTTCGGACTGGACTGTTCCCTTGGGGCACAGGGTCAGAGCTGATTTGCATATAGCCAGTGTCTAACCCAGGGTGGTGTGGAGTGCAAAAAAATGATGGATTTAGGCCCAGATCCTTGTACTGGGGTGAATGTATGACATTGTTCTACATTCTGTCCATCAACTGTGTTTTTTGCAATTTTCACCCCGAGTGTGCTGGGTATACTCAGACGTGAGTCCCAGGCTCTCCACACCACTGGAGTCAAGCTATCCAGGCTGAATGAAGGCTGATAGCCAGAAACCGGTCTTTGGATGCTTGATTCCGGTCTGGGAAAGATATGGCTTGGTAGTTCGGACTGGACTGTTCCCTTGGGGCACAGGGTCAGAGCTGATTTGCATATAGCCAGTGTCTAACCCAGGGTGGTGTGGAGTGCAAAAAAACGATGGATTTAGGCCCAGATCCTTGTACTGGGGTGAATGTATGACATTGTTCTACATTTTGTCCATCAACTGTGTTTTTTGCAATTTTCACCCCGAGTGTGCTGGGTATACTCAGACGTGAGTCCCAGGCTCTCCACACCACTGGAGTCAAGCTATCCAGGCTGAATGAAGGCTGATAGCCAGAAAAGGGTCTTTGGATGCTTGATTCCGGTCTGGGAAAGATATGGCTTGGTAGTTTGGACTGGACTGTTCCCATGGGGCACAGGGTCAGAGCTGATTTGCATATAGCCAGTGTCTAACCCAGGGTGGTGTGGAGTGCAAAAAAACGACGGATTTAAGCCCAGATCCTTGTACTGGGGTGAATGTATGACATTGTTCTACATTCTGTCCATCAACTGTGTTTTTTGCAATTTTCACCCCGAGTGTGCTGGGTATACTCAGACGTGAGTCCCAGGCTCTCCACACCACTGGAGTCAAGCTATCCAGGCTGAATGAAGGCTGATAGCCAGAAACCGGTCTTTGGATGCTTGATTCCGGTCTGGGAAAGATATGGATTGGTTGTTCGGACTGGACTGTTCTTATGGGGCACAGGGTCAGAGCTGATTTGCATATAGCCAGTGTCTAACCCAGGGTGGTGTGGAGTGCAAAAAAACGATGGATTTAGGCCCAGATCCTTGTACTGGGGTGAATGTATGACATTGTTCTACATTCTGTCCATCAACTGTGTTTTTTGCAGAGTTCTTTGTGTGCCCAGAATTTCTCAATAAATAAGAATAACAGTGGTGGCCAGTACATTTCAGAGATCTCTGTTTTATCTAGTCCCATCCCAATCTAATGCAAAGCAGATGCTGATGACAGATTTTTTTCATGCAGCTAGATAAGTGGGTTACTGCTTTTAAGACAGAGAACATTTTTTTATTTACAGTTAATAAGTTTCAATCCCTGTAATATAGCACAGTGAGCTATAAACGACATATGACTCTTACACCATGTAACCCTCACTAACTTATGTGTAACACATCCTGTGCATTGATTTACACACTCATGATTTATTGTCAAAATATATGTACATGTGACCAAAGGCACTCTGACAGTTTAAATACTGATAATTAGGAAGTATAGATAAAAAATAAAAAACAAAAAAGTGGTTATTTAAATTGCCATTTGTAAAAATACTGTAACAAACCACCATCTATGACATTATAATATGTATGCATATCTCTTATATATAGGAACTAAACAAAGTCAAAAGTAATCCTCTCTGGAAGTGATAAGCTATGAGCCTTTCTTTTCCCTCCATTGCAGGAGATGTGAGTTAAACATAGAAGGTTTGCCACAACATATGAGGTAGTGCACTATGATGCAGGCCTTTTGTTTTAAAAAAAGGGGGTTCGTTATTGTTGTTCTTTGAATGACTAATGCTCATTTAAACTCTTTTTTTTAAAATTTTCAAAATTTTATTACAAGCAAAATCAGATACATAATTCACATTGAAAAGAGAGATATCGAAACGTAACCAACAGGATATAGAGGTTAAAGCACACAAAAACCAAAGTATATTACATTTCACCATATACTCATATCTTAAAAGAAACAGAATAAAGAGCCTGTTTAGTAAGTACAAGAAACAAAAGAAGATCAAAAAATATAAAAATACAAAGGTTAATTTCACAATTCTTTCTGTATCCATTGATAAATCGGGTCCCAGATTTTTTCCCCCATTAATTTTTTAGCACGGCCTTTCACAGCATATATTGCCTGTTCTAAATTATACTTTGCTAATAGCCGAGCCCTCCAAATATGAAATTGTAGCGGATCTGGACTAATCCATTCCTGAGTAATACAGGCACGATAAACCGACATACATATAAATAATAGTTTTTTTTATCTTCAAAGATGTTAATAGAAGAGGTACCTAGCATAACAATCTCAGCTGTGAGAATAATGTTACATTTGAAAATTAAAGATAAGGAAATCTGTATCTGGTTTAATACTGACGTGAGCATCGGGCAGGAGAAGAACATGTGGGTTGCATCCGCAGCTTTTGAAAAGGGGGGGCCCTTGGCCCCCCCGCCCGCATGGCCCCTCTTCCCTTGCCTCCCGGTGGTGTGGGGGCGTGATCTCCCGGCGCCCAATGGTTATGCGGGAGGTGTGCGCCACACCACTGGTCGGCCGACGCCCAATCCCTGACCCGGGAGGCGAGGTGCAGTCTTCCGGGTCAAGGGGGCGGGCGTCGTGGGGTGAGGGGAGGGGGCGGCCCGCCCTTTCCCCGCGTCCCTGGGAATAAAGGAGGGGGGAACGCTCAGTTGGCCCTTCTTGTCGCCTGACGCTCCCCCACACTGGAAGTGCCCCGCGCTCGGGCCTCCTAATTTTCTGTTTTGTCTTTCAGGTCAAGGATTGCTGCTAGGAGTGTGTGGTAGCGCGACTTTGGAAACAGACAGATGGAGAGTTGATCGGAAAGACCGAAGCGTTCACGCTGTATACCGGTGTACAGTGGATCTGTTGAGTACAGGACACGCAAGGCATCGACAGTAAGAGGTGAGCGGGGGGCTTGCATTTCATCGCTTCGTGTGGCCGCTGGGTGGGTCTACGTTAGAGTTTGGCCACCACTAACACTTGGAATAGCTGGTATTGCGGTCACAGTTGCGTGGTGCTCATAGCCCCCTGCGCATCCTCCGTCTCGTGAAGGTACAGGGTGCACGAGTTGTGAATCCGAGCAGTAAGCGAATCGATCGATAGTCAAAATGCCGGGAGCCAAGGGTGTAAAGGAGTCTAAAATGGAGTTGATGTTACAGGCCATGATGCGTAAAATGAATGCCATGGATAAGAGATTGAATAAGGTTGACGGCCTAGAGGCTCGTATGATGGAAAGGATGGATGATATCGCAGGCCCATGCGGTAGACCCAAGTGGCAGATTGAGGCGATTCCGGAGGGCGAATCATACTCCTCGCCTAAAAGGGGCAAGTCCAAAAGACCAAGGCGCAGGGCACCCGCTCATGCTCCTGTGGCGGTGCCCACTACCCCGGAGTCGCTACTCCCGGCTCCCATGGCACCGGCTCCCGCCTTGCCAGCAGGGCCCACTCCTGTCAGGCCTGCACCGCTTGCCCCAGTTGACGCACTTCCGTTGCCTCCTGTACCGGCTCCCATGGCGCCCCCCAGCCAGTCGTGCCGGCAGCAGTACCTGTTTGCGAACCTCAGATCCCCCCGAGTTAACGGTGCAGATACAGGCTATACTTCCTTGGCTGCAGAAGGGGGGTATGATGCCCTCAACGCTAGCCAATGCTGCTGAAGCGGTCAAGATGGTGGAAAAATTAGAACGGGAACGGTTGCAAGTGCAGCTGCGGCCTCTGTTTCTCTTTCTTCTGCAGGTTTGGATGCCGCTCGACCGAATGGAAGCGACGCAGGACCGGCCCCGGTGTCCGGTAATGGTTAGGAGGTAGCACTGCCTCTTTTAGGGGACGGTACGATCTCGTCTAGGAGCGAAGATTTGGCGCAACATGTTTCTTGGGCGGTGAAAGAGATGATTTGGGCGGGAAAATACATATATATTTTCTCTTTGCTATTAGACAATAGGGAAATGGAAAATGCCAAAATGCTAAAAGAATGGATGCATCTTAGTGAATGGGGAGTACAGTGTGCGAAGTTTAGGGTGGAGGAAACTCTGCACAATTGGATCAGAGCCTTCTCCAGCCTTACGGCTATCACTGTTGAACGCCCTCCAAATGTGCATGCGGCAATGGCTTGCTATCAGAGCAGGATTGTAGGCTGGAGCGAACAGTATTCTGGAGACGCATGGGAGGAATATGATGTTAATTTCAGGAAAGAGAAGGAATTCGACCTATCGTTATCATGGGACAAGGTGGACCCTTTGTCGTGGCATAAACAGTTCGCAGGGAGCACGGCCCCTGCCGAGCCCGCGAGCGTAACTAGTATGTTCCCCACTAAAACTCAACAGCCCTTTCGTGCGGCGCCGGGGAAGGAGTTCCCAAGGAAGAATAGGGGAGGCGGCAGGGAAAGGAAGGGTGTGTGTTGGGACTTTAATAAGCATTCCTGTACAAGGCCGGCTGGCACATGTCGATTCAGACATGCATGCGCAATCTGTGGTCACACCTCCCATCCCGAGACAACATGCAGATCTAGAAGTGGTAACCAGAGTCAGAGAGGGGGGAAGAAACCAGAGTAGCGCTGGATGCACGGCTATCCCCTCCCCCGTTAATGTCCTAGCAATGATCCCATGGTTGAATAGATATCCAGACCATGCTGCAGCTGCTTTACTACAGGAAGGTTTCTCCCAAGGTTTCCGGATCCCGGCTGGGGGATACACAGGCAGTGCACACTGTAGGAATCAGTTATCAGTACAGCATAATCCTGCAGTAGTCATGGCTAAGATTCAAAAAGAACTGTCTTTGGGTAGGATAGCAGGGCCATTCCAGGATGTACGATTGTGTGTTTCCAAAAGACTTGGTTAAAAATCCTAGTGGGGCAACAGAAAGAAAGCTTCAAGTTCATTCACAAATTGAATTTTATTAATTCAATGGTTTCATAGCAATCGCAGTTCAATGCCATTTTTTATCCATGTGTTATTTCTTTCTATTATTTCCAGTAAACGTAAGTTTTCACTTCCACATGATTAATTCTCCAATGCATTTCGAGCATTAAATCTGCTCTTCATCAGGGAGTGAATTCTAAAAAACAATAGGATACAACCAATAAACTATAATTCAAGAGAACAAAAAACCAAGTTCAATACGCTTTCATAATGCATGCTAATTCAAGTCCAAACGACCCAGTGTGAAAAAAACCTCAACCCTCGTGAATATTTGTGAGTGGCTATGCCTTTAATTATTACTACTATTGGAATTACTCACGTATCCATGTCAGATTAGATGAAATAAATTTGATTTAGGAAGGATCTGTGAGGTTTTTTTTCACACTGGGTCGTTTGGACTTGAATTATCATGCATTATCAAATCATATTGAACTTGATTTTTTGTTCTCTTGAATTATAGTTTATTGGTTGTATCCTATTGTTTTTTAAAATTCACTCCCTGATAAAGAGCAGATTTAATGCTCGAAATGCATTGGAGAATTAATCATGTTGAAGTGAAAACTTACGTTTACTGGAAATAATAGAAAGAAATAACACATGGATAAAAAATGGAATTGAACTGCGATTGCTATGAAATCATTGAATGAATAAAATTCAATTTGTGAATGAACTTGAAGCTTTCTGTTGATCACTAAAGAAGTTCCCCTCTAGGATTTGTAACCAAGTCTTTTGGAAACACACAATCGTGCATGACATTTACGTTTTATAGGACGGAAAACGTACCCTTGGGAGCAACTTAAAATTGATAAATTTCTTTATGAATGAACTTTTCAAAACAAGTACGCTTATAAGCTAACAGTGAAATTAGGGTTGCACACTTGCCTACAAGTTGTTTATATACCTTTCCAGGATGTCCCAGTACCCAATTTTGTGTGTTCACCATTGGGCGTAGTCCCCAAGAAAGAGAAGGGCGAATTTAGACTGATCCACAACTTATCGGCACCGAGAGGGGCGTCCTTGAATGATGCGATAGACAAAGGAATTTGTAGTGTGAAGTATGCTTCCTTTGACCATCAGTTGAGCTATTGCGGGGGTTGGGGCGGGGCACTCTCATGGCCAAATCCGATATTGAATCCGCCTTTCATCTGTTGCCGGTGCATCCTTTGGACCACCACTTACTTGGTTTCGCTTTTGAAGGGAAATTTTACATGGATATATGCATGCCTATGGGTTGCTCAATCTCTTGTGTTTACTTTGAGACTTTTAGCTCTTTTTTGGAGTAGGTCATGAGACAGGTCACGGGCCACAAACAGGTCATGCATTATTTGGACGACTTCCTATTCCTGGGAGCGGTGGGGACTCGGGAGTGTACCTGGGCATTGCAGGAATTTTGCGTGCTCATGTGGGCTTTCGGGGTTCCGTTAGCGCCCGGGAAGACGGTTTGCCCGACCACCTGTTTAGAGTTCTGGGGTATCAAGATTGATTCATTGGAAGGATGCTTCAGGTTACCCAAAGACAAAGTATTGAAGTTCAGGGCGGCCTTGCGCCATTGCCTCCTGAAGGAGAAGGTTACCTCACAGCAGCTACAAGAGACGATGGGTCAATTGAACTTTGCATTGCGAGTTATCCCAATGGCACGCCCCTTCTCTCGGTCGATTGCCCAAGCTATGAAGGGTTTGAGAGAGAAACATCATTGCACTAGACTGTCAGCTGAGGTTCGCCAGCATATGCGGATATGGACGGCATTCCTGGAGGATTTCAATGGCAGGATAGTGTGGCCAGGCCCGGCCACGACATCATCAGAGTTGGGTTTATGGACGGACGCTGCTGGTAGCGTGGGCTTTGGCGCCATCCTGGGGACCAAGTGGGTCGCACAGAAACGGCCTGAAGAATGGGGGTCGTGGGGATTGATCACCAATATTGGATTGCTGGAACTATTCCCGATATGGGTAGCACTGATGGTCTGGCCGGAACACCTTAGCAATCAATCGGTGGTGTTCTGGTCGGATAACATGAGTGTGGTAGAATGCATTAACCAGCAAGCGGCGCGGTGTCCATTCATATTGCGCTTGGTAAAGGAAATTGTGCTTCAATGTTTGAAATGGAATGTGACCTTCAGGGCCAAACATGTGCCAGGCGTTCTCAACAATGCAGCTGATGCCCTTTCTCGCTTTAAAATGCAGGTGTTCAGGGAACAGCTTCCAGCAGCAGACCCATCGCCAGCACCTTTCCCGGTTGCTCTCTGGTGGATTGGTGCCCCAGACTACCAGACCTTGTGGCATCTAGCTTAGCTCCCAGGACCAAGACAGCATACGAAGGGGCATACTTGTCTTACTGTACTTTCTTAGGGCACAGTTGGGAGGCTAGCTGGGCACAGGAGGACAGTTTTGTGGCATACCTAGAGTTGATGCATAAGGAAGGGCGCTCGGTGGCCGCCGCGAACAGGCACAGGGCGGCAGTTTCCTTTTTCGCACAAGCCAGGGGCGTAAGGGACCCCACGAACACGTTTGTAGTGCGCAAGGCTTTGAGGGGCTGGCGTTGCATACAGGGGCACTCGATGGATTCGAGAAAGCCGATTGGGCTTGTAAGGCTCACAGCCCTGTTGTTAGCACTCCAGGGTGTCTGCAGTTCGTCATGGGAGGTGCTGCTTTTCAAAGTGGCATTCACACTAGCGTTTTATGGGGCCCTAAGAATAGGCGAGCTAGTAGCTGCGTCAAAAGCTGACAAAATAGGCGGCCTGCAAATGAGCTGTGTGGTGATCCATGATGATACCATGTGGGTAACGATTCAAAGATCGAAGACCGACCAGGAGGGAAGGGGGGACACCATAGTGCTCCACTGGGCTCGGACCAACCCTTGTTGCCCAGTCTCGCATGTAGAGGCTTTTCGAAGGCAGCGGGATGGTACGCTGGGGGGGCACTATTGTGTCACATGGATGGTACTCCTCTGACTAGGTATCAGTTTAGGAAAGTCATGGACCTGGCGGCCGCAAAGGCAGGCCTGGATCCCACGGATTTGGCTCCCACTCTTTCAGGATCGGGGCGGCAACTGAGGCAGTTGTAAGGGGACTCCCAGCCGACAAAGTTAAAAGGATTGGGGGGTGGTCTTCTGAGTGTTACAAACGCTATGTACGTGTTGACATGTAGTGACATAACCAGATGATTCATGCTTGGTATCTCTTGGTTTTGCAGTTTCTCGAACCTGTCACGCGGGAGAGGAACTTGCCGAATGTCGGCAGAAAACATCAACAACGCAACACAAGCAACAAGAAGATCGTTGGACAATGGTGACTTGGATCGTGGGCCACTCTTATGTTCGACGCGCAAAAAATGTATTCCTTGCAGGTGACAGGATGAGAAGGGCTGAGGAAAAGGGGTTCTCCGTCTCCTTCTTCAGGAGGGGTGGCTTGTGCATTAGGCAGTTCAAGGACTACTTTATGGAAATATTATCTCAGCAGCCCGCCCCCCCCGTCAGTGATGATACTTCACCTGGTGGAGAATGATTTGACCAAACTGGGGAGACGTATCCTGATAGATGACATAATATCCACTGCGGGCTGGGTGTCTAGAACATGCACGGGTTGCACGATAGTCTGGTCGCAACTTATTCCTCGTTGGCAGTGGCGAGGGGGGGACTCGGTTAAGGCATTGAATCACTCGGTAATGAGGATCAAAACACAGTTGGACAAGTTGTTTCGAGCCCCCCGGTTGCAGACGATTCCGCACAGGTGTATTTGGGGGGAGCATTTCTACCTGCGGGACGGGATGCACTTGACTTAGGGTGGGAACGTTCTGTGGTCCAACAACATATTAGCATGGCTAGAGCGATTTGCGAGGGGAACATGACCTTTCTGAGGAGTAGGAAGGGGGGAGGCCAGATCGTTGGGTAACAATGCTGGCCTGTGGCGGTAAGGTCATGACCGGTGAGCAGCTATTTTAAGGCCTTAGGGGGGCGGCATCCTCCTTTGGAGGTGTCCGCCCAGGGGGAGGAGGGGTCACTGGCCCCTCCTAGAACTTCAGGGGCAGCTGGTAATGCAAGTTAGGGCCCTCCTCACTGGTTAAATGAAGTTCACGGGGTGGACCGAGTAATTAACGGGCTCGGTTGCATGGGTGGACCGAGTAATTAACGGGCTCGGCTGCATGGGTGGACCGAGTAATTAACGGGCTCGGCTGCAAGGGTGGACCGAGTAATTAACGGGCTCGACTGCAGGGGTGGACCGGGTAATTAACGGGCCCGGCTGCGCATGCGCACCTGTGTAAGGGCGCAGCTTGTAAGACCTGACACAGGTTAGCGACCTTGCCATATCGCCATAAATGTTAGTATGCAAAAATTTTCAGATGAGGATGTTAGATTCGGTTAGTAAACAAGCTGTATTAGAATCTTGTTAAGGCTACCCGATCACAATTGTCGATATGAATGTATCTAAATGTTTCTGAATATTTTTGCATAAAAATTGTATATTTTTTTTAACAATTTTTTATTATTTTGTATCTTAATAAATACGGCCGGGGGGTCTTGCGACCCCCCGCCTACCAAAGACAAATCCTGTTCCATTTCGTTGTGTTCTGGGTTGATGTAGGCATACAGGGAGAGGGGTGGTAGCCGTCACTGACCATGTGAAAAGGGGGGGCCCTTGGTCCCCCCACCCGCATGGCGGTGCGGCGATCCCCTCTCCCCTTGCCTCCCGGTGGTGTGGGGGGGTGTTCTCCCGGCGCCCAATGGTTATGCGGGAGGTGTGCGCCACACCACCAGTCGGCCGACGCCCAATCCCTGACCCAGGAGGCGTGGTGCAGTCTTCCGGGTCAAGGGGGCGGGCGTCGGGGGGTGAGGGGAGGGGGCGGCCTGCCCTCTCCACGCGTCCCTGGGAATAAAGGAGGGGGAGCGCTCAGTTGGCCCTTCTTGTCGCCTGACGCTCCCCCACACTGGTCGTGCCCCGCGCTCGGGTCCTCCTAATTTTCCCCACCCACCATCCCTGGAACAAAGCTGTGTTATGTATTATGTACAGTGTAAAAAACTTTTTGGCATAGTGTCAACACAATGGCAGGGAGAAATTGCGCAAAGGAAACAGAACTCAATAATTATAAAAAACCAGTTATCATTTAATAAGTGTATAAATATTCATATTAAAAACAATTAATAAAAAACATAAATTTAAATCAATAATACAAAAAACAAGATAAACAGTATTCATATACTACATAAGACATACATATTAAAATACTATAACAGTGGCAATCTATATTGTTCGACGCACGTTTCGGCGTTATGAGAAACGCCTTCTTCAGGAGCCACAAATAATATCAAGGTACTTAATCGCCAGATTCTTGCAATGAATAAAACCTTATTGGGTTGACCGCTAATATGTCCTTTTAACCGGGCAACTGGTTTCCATACAGATTGTCTTTAAAGTGTTAAGTAGAATCAGAGATAGCATATCCGTATTCTCAAACCCACAATGGAGGACATCAGGGGAGTGAAGTCATTAATGTGTTCACTTCGAAAACGATTATATAGAATGTCCGTGGAGAGGCGGAAACAGGAATAGATCGCTGCTGCCGTTATCATTTAGTTTTAAGGGAAAGCAGCTGGAGCTTGCCGTCGTGATAAAGCTGTGGGAGGATATGTCACCACGCCGAGTTCGCACTTCGGAGAAAAGGTTTTCCGTTCCGTGTATGTCAACCTACGGGAGCCGCATAAAGGATAGCTGCTGGCGTCCCGCAGCCGTTGGGATTGTATACCTGTTTTGTTATTAATCAAGTGTTTCCCTTTAGGATGTATAATTGGAGCATAATGTCAGCAGACTGTTTGATGTAGACTGTATTTGTGTATATCTCTATTAAGTATTGGCTTCCCGTTTTGGGGAGAAATGTTAAAAATGTAATTATCATTGATTTCTGCTTTGTTTAGGCCTTTTTTCCCATAGTAGCTTGATGATGGTATGTCATGACATGTGTTGTAGATAGTGTAGCTGTCCTTTAGTTCCTTTTTTCCACAGGTCATCGTATTTATTAGGGTATTGGACATGCGGTAAGGTCATGACCGGTGAGCAGCAATTTTAAGGTCTTAGGGGGGCGGCACCATCCTTTGGAGGTGTCCGCCCAGGGGAAGGAGGGGTCACTGGCCCCTCCTAGAACTTCAGGGGCAGCTGGTAACGCAAGTTAGGGCCCTCCTTCAATGGTTAAATAAAGTTCACGGGTGGACCGAGTAATTAACGGGCTCGGCTGCATGGGTGGACCGAGTAATTAACGGGCTCGGTTGCATGGGTGGACCGAGTAATTAACGGGCTCAGCTGCAAGGGTGGACCGAGTAATTAACGGGATCGGCTGCAGGGGTGGACCGGGTAATTAACACGCCCTGCTGCACATGCGCACCTGTGTAAGGGCGCAGCTTGTAAGACCTGACACCGGTTAGCGACCTTGCCATATCGCCATAAATGTTAGTATGCAAAAATCTTGTTAAGGCTAGCCGATCACAATTGTCAATATGAATGTATCTAAATGTTTCTGAATATTTTTGCATAAAAATTGTATATTTTGTTTAACAATTTTTTTATTATTTTGTATCTTAATAAATACGGCCGGGGGGTCTTGCAACCCCCCGCCTTCCAAAGACAAATCCTGTTCCGTTTTGTTGTGCTCTGGGTTGATGGGGGCATACAGGGAGAGGGGCGGTAGCCGTCACTGACCATGTAATGTACATCTCTTGCATGCGGTACCTGTGGATGCTCCCCATTTAGAGATTTTCTCAGGGGTATGATATAAGTCATAAAGAACCATATAATGTTGAGTACGGGATCTACCCGTGAGTAGAATAGAGTTAGCCAGATTAATAGAATCTTCTATCAATACATTTGTCAGACCCAGTTTTTCTGCCCAACGATCCTGAACTACAGATAAGTCATCTGAGTAGGATGAAATCAGTAAATTATACTGAAAACCTATCTTTCTTTT
Source organism: Lissotriton vulgaris (assembly GCF_964263255.1). Lineage (NCBI taxonomy): Eukaryota > Metazoa > Chordata > Amphibia > Caudata > Salamandridae > Lissotriton > Lissotriton vulgaris. The sequence goes on along the minus strand of NC_141697.1, from coordinate 496,066,823 downwards.
AATATATAAAGCTTCAATCAAAGGTACTTTCTGAAGCCCTAAACGTTGCTCTGAAGATAGGGTATTGAAATAGTTGTGTATTTGAAAGTATTTATAATAATCTGAAGACAGAATATTAAATTTAGCTTGAAGATTCGAGAAAGAGATAAGTTCATCATTATACCATAAATCATTAATAGAGTTAATTCCTTGTTTACTCCATTTTACCATGGTTTGATCTCTAAATATTTCAGGCAATAGGTGTTTAGATGCCAGGGGGTATATCTAAGGATTTTCGGGATCCCTAAATGTCGCTTAATAATCTTCTATGCCTGATATGCTGCAATTACAGTCTTGAATTTAACTTTCTTGAAGTAACTAGGTTCGATATTTTTTTAAAGCAGCCACGGGCTTCTGACCCTAAAGAAAATCCATAAATTGAGGGAAAATGTGCTTCATAAATTGGTGCTTTTATACCAATAATTAGTGGTTTGATAAACTGCAAAAATTGATGCTAAGTAATAAAATAAGAAATGTGGTGTACTCCAACCTCCTCTGTTTTTAGGAAGAGTCAACTTTTTAAAGGCTCTACGGTGGCGTTTGTATCCCCATAGGAATCTTCCCGCCATTCTCTCAAGCTGTTTAAAAAATTCTATAGGAAATTCAAGAGGTATAGTTCGAAAAAGGTATAAAAATCGTGGAACTATTAGCATTTTTAATACATTATTTCTGCCATGTAATGACAGATGTAGATGATTTATCTGTAGTATTTGCCTTTTTAATAATGGGGTAAAGTTAAGCTTGGGTATATCAGAAATTGGAGTTGTAATTTTTATTCCTAAATATGTTGCGGTGGATACTATGTTAAGGTGTGTCGGTGGATTTTGACCTACAAATAAAACTTGAGTTTTTGAAGAGTTTAGTTTATAGACTGAAAAAGCACCGAAATCTTTCGCTATCTCGTCAATTTTTGAAATTGTCTTTAAGATAACAGTGGTAGTTACTACCACATCATCAGCATATGCTAAAGCCCTATACGAAGTCCCTGCCACCTCCACAGGTTTTATGTCTTCCTCTTGATTAAGTTTGTTAAGATATATACCGCTATAAATAGAAAATAACAGTGGAGATGATGGGCACCCCTGGCGGGTACCGCGGAAAAAAGAAAATGGACTACACCTACAAGATCCGATTTTAATGTATGATGATGGTGATAGATATAGGGTTTTCAAAGCCTTAATCATTTTTGGGCCAAAGCCTTTCAGAGCCAGTATATCCCATAAATAAGGCCAAGCCACCCTGTTGAATGCCTTCTCAGCATCCAACAGGGTGATTCCAATGGGTCTATCATTAGTTTGAGCCCAGTCCATCAGAGCAATTATTCTTCGGACATGATCCGCAGTGTTTCTATGTGGGATAAACCCATGTTGCCATCGTGAGACGATAAATGATATTACTGTTGACATATGGGTGGCTAAAATTTTGGAGAAGATCTTGCTATCGGCATTTATTAAAGAGATCGGTCTAAAGGACGCTGGATTTAGGGGAGGCTTATCTTTTTTAAGAAAATCCATCAATGTGGATTGACTCCACGAAGCCGGAGGACATCCTCTCTGAGCTTCCTGAAATGTCAATATAAGGTCTTCTTTTATTACGTTTCTGAATGTCCTAAAGAATTCGAGAGGGATACCACCAGGACCCATAGCTTTTCCCATAGCCAAAGAAAGTATCGCCGATTCAATTTCATCCCATGTAATGTCTTTTGCGAGAGAATTTGATTGTAACTCATTTAATTTTGTGAGATTATTTTCTCCTATAAAATTTAGCAGTGTATCATGAGAGTATACCATGTTATCACTTTTATATAGTTGGGAATAGAATTGTCTAAATACCTCAAGAATTTGATCCGGATCATTATGGATCTGGCCTGCTTCATCTTGAATTGCGTTAATAAAATTTAAAGTTTCTTTCTCTCTAGTTTTTCTTGCAAGTATTTTTCCAGAATTTTCACCCATTTCATAGATCCGAGAACGAAACGTAGCTAGTTGTTCCGCCAATTTAGCTGAAAATATTTCATAAACCTTGGCCTTATGTATATCTAATGTAGTTTTAATTTGATCAGTATCCTGATGTTTAAAGATAGCTTTAGCAAGTTTCTCCTCCCATTCTCGTACTCAATTAAAATTCTGTTCTATTTTTTCCTTAATAATTTTTAGTTTTTTGATTGAGTAAGAGAGTGCGTCCCCCCGGACCCATGCTTTAAAAGCATCCCAAACTATCTGAGTAGAGGTACTACCTCTATTGATACGAAAAAAGTCTTTGATCCACCCAGTCATTATTTCTAGATATGATGGGTCTGCGAGTAGTTTCCGATCAAATGACCAGGATCTAAGGGTTGACGACGGACCAGTCATTGTCAGGACTTGTATTAGTATTGGGTTATGATCAGAAATTATTCGGGGAAATATTTTAAAGGATTTATTGTTTATTAAACCGCTATTCACAAAGAAATAATCTATACATACACATTTCTAATGGGGATTAGAAAAGAAAGTGGATCCAGGTGAAGAAGGATTTTTTGTAAATCCAACGTCGTTTAAGCCATATTCTGTTATCAGCCCTTTAACAGCATTATATGTCTTTTTTTTAGACCTGGGTATATACTGTCAGTAGATATATCAAACCCATCTGCAAGATGTAAATTCAAATCTCCACAGAAAATTAGCATAGCTGGCCAGTCTGCTAATTCTAAACTGAGATCATCTAAAATCTCAGGATCATCTGAATTTGGGGCATACACAGAGCAGATTGTCCATGATTTAGCATTTATCTCGAGCTCAATTATTGCCTATCTTCCATACTGGTCTACTTTTGTATGTTTTAAGAGCCCTCTTACATATCTCAATAGAATTGCTAGACCCTTTGTAGTAGAACCTTGTTTAGTAAATGTTAGCAATTGCAAACCCAGATCCTTAAACATATTCCTGTCAATCCACCTGATAAGTGTCTCTTGCAGACATAATATATCTATATTCATGCTTTGTATAATCTGATTGCAGATCCCCCTTTTTTCCTATTATTCAATCCACAGACGTTCCAAGAACAGATTCTAAGTTTACCCATCATCAACAATTAAACAGTTTTCTTCCTTGTATATCTGTATACTTCCAGGTTGTCTGGACCGATGATTATTTAAGTACATATTCATATTTTTATATTCGCCCTTCTCAAGAAAGCCATTAAGAGAAAATAATGATAGAACAACAATCCAATAACTTAACAATTTTTTTTACTGTTTTTACTTGCATCCACCACCCACCCTCATGACCCCCACTCCCGCCCCTCTCTTCCCTTCCCCCTGCCCCTTCCCCTTGACCCCACCCCAGTTTGGGCATAGGGACTGGTAGTCCCAAGTATGGATGGATTGAGAAGCATCTAGTGTCTCGCCGCCCCTCCTCCACACCCTTCTGTCTTAAGCTTTCATTATGAGCCATTTTCCAGTTAGTTTTCTGCTATTTCCATCAATAAAGCAATATAACTATATGTCTGCTAATACAAATACAAAAAGAAAAAATCCAACATATTTGCAGAATTTACAGTCACAATGAAGCCAAAAGCTCTTTAGCTGCCCCCTCAGAAGTCAGATAATATGATTTCTCTTTGAAAATTATTTTAAGTTCAGAGGGATTCAAAAGAAAAGCCTGAGCACCTTTGGCTTGAAAAGCAGGTATTAGTTGACGAAATTGCCAACGTTGTTCTACTGTGGCATGGCAATCGTCAGGCCGAACAAAGAATTCAACTCCTTTCCCTCTTCTATTCCTATCTGGCCTGGCCAAATCATAAAGAGCCTCTCTTGCCAAAAAATTGTTCAGGCAAATCAAAATTGCCCTGGGCTTTGCATTAGTAGTTTGTCTCATGTTTTTTTGAAATGGAAAACAATGTGCTCGTTGAATTTCCTGATCCCACTTCCATTGTATGAGTTCTGGGAAGACTTCTGAAAAAAGGGCAAGATGGCGGACGCATCGGTGTCCGACTGAGCAGCATCGATGGCGGTCTCGCCGCCGTAACCTTCTACATCCTTCTCAAACTGGCTAATGGGCTGATGGCTGACGGCTTAACGAGATAGTAGCGGGATAGTAGCGATGTCCATTTGAGAAAGCCAGACTTTATAAACAAACGACAAAGAATGACAAAAAACCCTCAAAGCTACTTACTGTTCCGCGTTCTGTGTCCCGGGATGCGGCTGGATCTGTGGTGCTGGGTCCGACGCACGCTCCAACCTACGTGGCGGCATACCGCACTCCCCCTTCTGAGGGCGAAAACAGAAGCTAGGACTGGAGTGGATTCGAGCTCCACGGATGGCGTGTACCTGCAGCGATCCCCTGCCTCTCACACGCCTCACATGCCTTCTCGAGTACGGAGAGGGCGCAGAGGCAAGAATAACGTAACTACTAACGATACCAACGGGATAATGGCACAGAAGAATCCTGCAATGCTTTCCAAAACACAAAATAAACCTAAGACAAGGGCAACTACAGTAGCATTGGATGCACAGGACGGCATTCAGACAATGGACAACGCCCAGAATACACAGAGTAGTACCAATGCTGGCAATTTGGGTAACACCACCATACAGGATACGTCATCGAACTTTTCTCTCCAGAACCCTCAACAGGTAACTCAAAATACTGAATCTGGTTCTGTATCTGGTTCTGTTGATGAAATTACTACTAATACTACCCGTGTAATAATGGGGGATTCTGGGATTTGTAGGCAGGGAGCAATTCCTAAAATTCCGGACACGTTTGCTCAGAAAAAAAATACCACTAAGACACAAGAACCGGGAAATACTGGTGCAAACAACACCAAGGGGAAACCTCCCCTAACTGGAAGTGAGAGGGCAAAGACTTTTTCTGACACTGGTCGTAATAAAGTAACTAGTACTGGGAATGGTAAAGGCGATAAAGGTGGTTTAAAAACTGGATTAAAGTAAAGCCAAAATTCAATCTCTCCATCTCTTCAGACACTTGAGGAGTCAATTGATATTACGCAGTTGGTATCAGATGTACCGGAACCTTTACCGGTTGGGGAAGATGCTGAATCATTAGACTCTGCAGGTAACTTTTACTCAATGACTGACTTGTCGGTGGCATTAGAGTCCGATATCCAGGCGGCAGATGATGGATGGAAAGATGATGTGAGTGCTAAAAGTCTGAGTTCACAGCATGATTCACTTGAGTCATTGGGACAGGAGGAGGGTGATGAAGAGGAAGATTTAGAACAGTCTGAGGATCAGGATGAGGATCCTCCTCAACAGAGACTGGAAGGCGCTGTCAATGATTTTATATCTATTACAGCAAATATAGGCTCTCTCTCCAGTAATTCAAATTTGACCGCATCACAAAACCAGCAGCCCCAGGCTCCCGCCCAATCACAAGCGACTGGCACTACACTAGATACGCTTTGTCAACTCATGATTCAGCATCGGGAAGAGACAAGGGCAGAAAATCTCCGCACGCAAGGTGCTATCCGACGGCTTCAAAATAATCTTAGAAAAGTTGCTAAATCTTGTAATGAAACATCTGCGAGAGTAACGGAGGCTGAGGGGAGGATATCGGCGATTGAAGACACAATGACAAATCAACAAACCCAAATCTCATCATTGGTAGGATTGAGAGATGAAATAAACTGGAAACTGGTGGATTTGGAGAACAGATCACGAAGAAACAACCTCCGAATCCTGGGTATTCCGGAAGGAAATGAAGGTGCTAATATGCTCATTTAAACTCTAATGTTTTTTAAATGTAGATGGTAACAAACTCAGCATGTTTAAAGATAAACAGACAACAACTGTAACAAAATAGATAAACAAAGTTTGTCAATTAATCACATGTATAACAATTATGATGATGGCTATGTAAATGAAATATTTGAATTTGTTTGTTTTTTAGAGGCCCGTGAGGAAGGGAATGATCCTGAAATGCATTGGGTATTTTAATAAAGATGTGACATGTGGCAACTACTTTTCTGTGTTTTTGAGAACATCTTTGCTTCACATTTGAACGAATAAAATAAATTGAAGGAATTGAAAAGTAGTGAAAAAGAAATTTGCATAAAATTGATAAACAGAAGATTTAAGTATCAAGCATTTGATTTATTGGATTCATTCGGTTACGTGGCTGTGCAGCTTGTATTGGAACTAGAATGTGGTTCCTTTGTGTTCTGTTATGATGGCCCAAAAAAGCATGCAGATACCCTACAGCAGATGTTGATTTGTATGCAGTACTCGGTCTGGGTACACAAAAGTCTTTTATGGCCCTGATTCTTCCATACAAGTAGGCAAGCCAACAAATCCTTGGAGTTTCTTGAGAACTTGTAGGATATAGAGGGCAGTTCTCCCTCAATACAGAGATAGCAGGGAGCAGGCCAACACAGCACAGCACTGTGCAAACTGGCAGCCGCTCCTGGCAGCACAGCAATCAGCAGGCAGAAGGCAAGCACAGCAAAGCAAGTTATAAAGGAGCAATCCCTCCTGGCAGCGTACCTCTTAGTAGTTTAGTGATTTCAAGAAAGGGAGACAATGAGACAAAGTGCTTGAAATTGCCAACCTACATTTCTTTTACAGTCAACAAACACCATAGGGTACTCCAGGGAGATCTTCAAGTGGATCCCCACCGAGTCCAGGAAAACCGCCACCCATACGCTTGTCAACACTCCAGCCGGCACCACCCAGAAACTCCAAAAGAAACTGCACAACTTCCTGACTACCTCCCCAAATTCATCCTGAACACCCCACGCCACTGCCACACCTTCAGGCACCTGAGAGACCTTCACTGGCTACCTATCAACAAAACATTTGCCTTCAAGCTCCTCATCCACGCCTAAAAATCCGTCCACAATGCAGGACCTGAATACCTCAACCACCACTTCTCCTTCTGCACTCCCACCAAACATCTCTGCTCCACCGACAAGCCCTGGCCACCATCCCAGGGATCCACAAGACCACTGCTTGGGATAGATCCTTCTCCTTCCTCGATGTGAAGACCTAGTACTACCTGTCACTGCACCGCAGGCAATCACCATCGATGCCGCAAATCAATTCAGGAAGAACCTCAAGACCTGGCTCTTAAACTGAGCCGCAGATCCCCCTTCCCCTTCATTCGCCCCTTGAGACCCTTGCAGGTTAGGAGTTGCGCTTTATAAAAATACTGATTGATCGATTGAATGCAATAAAGTGGAAAGAAAGGCTCTGAGCTTATCACTTCAGAGACACCTGCTTTTGATTTTGTTCAGTCGATATATATAAGAGATATGCATGTACTATAAGAATGCCATTTGTTACAATTTTTACACAATAATTTAAATACCACCATTTTGTTTTTAATTCTTTTTATAGTGCTACTCATCCGTATGTAGGGTGTTGGAGAGCTTTAGATCACATGTAACATATATTGTGAATAAATCATGAGTGTGTCAATCAATGTACTGGATGTGTTACATACGTTAGTGAGAGTTACAAGGTGTAAGAGTTACATATCATTTATAGCGCACTGTGCTATATTAGAAGGATCACGATTTATGAACTGTAAATACAAAATGATCTCTCTGTTAAAAGGAGTAACCCACTTATCTAGCTACAAAAATAGAAATTTGTCATCTGCATAGTACATCATCTGCTTTGCATAAGACATCTTAGCCCTCAGTGCTACTTTGATTCAAATCTGGGATGGGACTAGATAAAAAAATACATCTCTCAACAAATAACCGGACACCCAGTGTTATTATTCTGGTTACACAAAGATTTCTATAAGAGGTGCTTTTTCCCTACAAGATATAAATGCAGACTTTGCAAACTATTTATCAGAATAGATTTAATGACATGTTTCTCCATGCTGCAAGTTTTTTATGGCAGAACTCAAATGCACTCATTATACTAGACCTGCTAAACAAACTGGGCAATATGCTAAAATAATTAAAAAGTAAAATGTTTAAACAATGCAAAACGCTAAAATAATTAAAAAAGAAAAATATTTAATATTTCACACTTACCTAATCAGGCAGCTTATGTCCCAGTCAGTCGGCTGGTTGGTGAGTCCAGGCCAGGATTGGTGGGCCTTTCCTGTTGCTGTTGGGTCCTCTCAGCAACAGTTCATAGAGGAGCTGAAAGGGAAAGCTCAACTCTGCAGCATGTGACTTGACCTTACAGAGTCATGAGTTAAGTCCCAAGATTTGATGTCAGGTGAAATGTGTGGAAAGCATTACAAAAAAATACAGAGTTACTACAATATTCACAGCACAATACAAAGTGCAATGATTATTGTAATAACATACATGCAGTAAAAATAAAACTACTTTTCCCAACTCGTCACAGAGATGGGTGGAGTCAGTTATACTTGACCCCAACCCATCTAGTGACGACTTGTGAAAGGGCGAGGTGGGTAGGTCGTCATTGCCAGCTTAGCTTTAATGCAGCCTCTGGAGTTACAGGGCTTATACTCTACCTGTCCGAGGCTGCCTGGAAATATGACTGCCTGGTGTCATTTGTGGGCGGGGTCCCAAAAGGGCCAAAACAGTGACTACCGAGTTGGCCCCTTGTCAGCATGGTTTGCTTATTAAACTTTCTGTGAAAAATGTACTACGCACATGTGTCGAAACTTCACTGGAAACCTACCGGCCAGTCCTGCTTGATGCAGTGATGGCCAAGTCCGACCCGGAGCATCACACGCATGCAGCAGGACTTGGACAGGCTTCCGCATTTGTTTTAAAATGGTAAGTAACTAATACTGTTACTTATCATTTTAAAAGAAATGCTCAGTGATGCCGGAGGCACGGTAATAGGAAGGGCGCAGTCCCCCGCCCTTTAAAGGAAACCACCACTGTACCTCAGGCAGTTAAACCACCCACATGAGACTAAAGAAACACAAGCAAATGCTGGAGGGGCTGCAATAAAGCTAGAACACTACCTCATCTAATCTGGGTTTGGCCAAAACTTCAGGATTACTGGAGAATAGTCCTGGGAATATAAGATAACATGTTCCATACTGAGAACCCCTGATTCCCAGCAGACACAATATTAGATTTATCCAATAGGCCGTTGTAGTTGCTGTAATGCAAACAAATCTTATTAGCAATACCAGCAGCAAAACAAATACATTTGGCCTATTGGGTAAAGTAGAGCTACAAGACTCCCACATAAACTCTGGCATATAACGGGAATGGAGAAGACAGTCCTCTCACTTTTAAACTGCTGTTGCAAAGGAAACTGGGAACCCTTCAAGAGGTTCCTTGCAACTGTATTCAGAGACCTATCATATCATATCACAGCTATCCAACAGTTATGAAAATGATTCTCCAGGAAAACTCCACCTCTAATAATGGGCCCACACACATGCTACCTATATGAGATTTCCAAAGACTCTTATATAGACTAATTATCCTTGTAGAGGAGCTGGGGAGGGCATGAGGCTGGATAGCTTACTATTCCCCCCTCTGAGCTACTCAGCAAAATCTGTCTGAGCATTAAGTCTGGCTCGTACAGAGATCCTGCCTCATCTAAGTTGTTGGGTGAGAGTATTGCTATTCTTGAGCCCTACATAAGATATATCTTGGAGGTTTCGTTAAGATCGCACACAGCCTGGTAGTTGGAAAAAAGCAACTGTCCTTCCACTTCAGAAGAAACCGAATATTAGCCCTGACAAACTTGAAAACATATGACCTATCTCGCTGCTGCCTTATTTGGCTAAAGAGGCAGAGAAGGTAGTAAACCAACAGCTAATGGTTCACGTCCAGGAATCTAGCCTCCTGCACCCTTCTCAATCTGGCTTCCGGGCTTTACATTCTACAGACTCCACACTACTCCTTGCCACGGAAGTCATTAGACAGGGGGCAGATGCTGGGCAAACAATGGCTCTGATTCTGCTGGACCTCAGCGTCGCCTTTGACACTTGGGGGGCATTACACCTTGCTGCAGTGTTTGAATAAGGGCGGTGTTTCAGGCCTGGCTCTAAAATGGTTGCAATCCTTCCTGGCAGAGCGAAGTTTTCAGGTTAGACAAGGTGCCTACTACTCGAAGGCCGTTAAATTGGAACAGGGTGTGCCACAGGGATCGGTCCTGAGTCCTACCCTGTTTAACTTATAAGTAACCCCTTTGGCGGAGATAGCGGAAGGTTTTAGAATTAGGGTCGTGCCATACGCCGATGACACCCAGCTGGTGGTCTCCCTATCACAGGCACCGGACATGGCAGCTTCTAATTTCAGGGCATGCATGCAGGGGCTTGCCTCCTAGATGGCTAATAACTGCCTGAAACTTAATGGTAACAAAACCGAGGTGCTTGTGGTAGGAGGTGCTCCATCGGTGTGGACGTCGTCAAGCCTGGGTCCCACTCCTATACTGTGCACCCAGGTAAAGAACCTGGGCCTACCGTTGGACTCGAATCCTTCGTATGAACTTCATACTAGATGTGTAGTGGGGACGTGTTTTGAAGTCCTTAAAAGCCTGCGGAAAACTATGGATCTCCTCCCTATAGAGGTTAGGAAGACGCTGGTGCATGCCCTAGTTACGTCTCGCCTAGATTATGGTAACATACTCTATCTGGGTGCCACAGCTAAATGTTTCAACAGACTACAGGTTTTGCAGAATGCAGCCGCACGACTGGTTCTTATGCAACTGAAGAGGGCTGCCTCCAAAAGAGCCTTGGACACTCTGCACTGGTTTCCTGTAAGGAAGAGAGTGATGTTTAAGGCACTTTGCACATGCCATCGCATCATCCAGGGCAAGGGTCCTTCCTATTTGAGGAATCTTCTCACCTGCTATATGCCCGCACGGCTTCTTAGATCGAGCGGGACTGGCATGCTGCTAGTACCCAAGGTTAAGAAGGCCAGGATGGGAGGTAGGTCCTTTCAGCTTCTGGCGGCTCAGAGTTGGAATAAACTTCCTCTGAGCCTCCGGATGGAATAATCCGAGCTGAAGTTTAGGAAGGATCTTAAGACTCATCTGTTTTCAAGTTAATTATGTTTTACTGATTTGGCCGAGGTTCCTCTGCTCTGCTTCCTCCACACACCCTAGTGCGGGGACACGCCCGTATGGCGTAACCAGGCACTTTATAAATTATTTTATTATTATTATTAGACTGCAGCTTACTGCCAAGACACGGAAACAAGGGGGGTGGGATCCGGAATGTAGGTTACTGGATCAAAACTTCATAAAAAATATTTGTTCCAAAAAAAGATGAAAACCTAAAGTCTCATCTTATTGATTCAAAAGCTGTCTCCATGTTGACTGACATTATTAGGGCTTCTGGATATCCCCTTCCATCTGTGTGGTGCATGATATGAAAAAGCCTACAATATTGCAGATGTGGCCCTCGTCGGAATGAACCCATTCTGCTCTGGGTGGACCAAGTACTGCATATGAGGGAGAAGTAGCAATGCCAGTACTTTGCTAAGGATTTTAAAGTCGACATTCAACATGGAAAGAGATCAGAACTCTGTTACACGTACTCCCCCTTGTCCTGTTTTTGAAAGGGGTATCACCAAGGCATCTCTTGTTGACGCCGGTAGTACACCCACTTCCAATGTCTCTGTGTATAACATTTCCAATTTGGAGTCAGTATATGTGCTAGTTCTGAGTAAAACTCCACCGGCAGGCCGGCATATCCCTGGGGTTTACCCAAAGCCATCTCTCTGATAGGCCCCCTTATTTCATGAATTGTCACTGGGCCTCCTAACGCCTCCTGCGAGTGGGGGTCTAACATTTGTAGTGGCAGCGGCAAGAAAAAACCCCTTATGTCTTCTACCAGTACCAGATCTGGTGCTTCATATAACTTTTCATAGTACGAACTAAATGCCACATTTATTGCTCCAGGGGAGTATAAACTCACCCCATCTGCAGACGTGATATGAGTGATGGGTGTCCCTCTTGACTCCGGTAGCACTAGCCATGTCAGAAATCTGCCCGCTTTGCCCCCCTCCATATGAACCTTGGTATGGTATTCGTTGAGGTCAAAGTTGTGTAGCCTCTCCAATCCACTGTTATATTTCTTTCTCATAGTGTGTATTCACTAATGTGTTTATGTGTCATCTGACAGTTGGAACCCTTGGTCATACAGTGTGTTTTCCAACTTAGCCAGCTCAGATAGTAGTTCTCATATCAGACCCACTTTTTGGCCCAAGCAATGCTCTCTTCCCACCATCTTAAATGCCTCCCACTCTATGGCTCTAGAGTCCGTTGAGTCATCATTGTGCTGGAAGTAGTCTGCGATTGTCACATCAAGAGAGTGTTTAAGGTGTTCATTGGTGAAGAGATTGGGATTCACCTGCCAAGTCGGGGTAACAGTCGGTTCCGCTACTAGGCAAATGGTAAGGAGTAATGGATTATGATCTGAGAAGGCTTAAAGTATTCGGAATGCGCTAATGCCACGGTTAAATGATCTGAACAGACAATGAGATATAACCTAGTGTGGAGATCATACAGATGTGAACAATAAGAATAGTCTCACTGTAGGCCATGTTGTACCCACCAGACATCTCCTAATTCTCACTGTTTCAGCCATTGACCAAATCTGCGAGCTAGTTTGGAGACCGACCTACTACGCAATGGAGGGGTGGAACTATCCAGCACAGTGTTCGCCACAAAATTACAATTTCTTCCAAGAAATAGGTCAGTCGGGATCAGAGAAGACAGTGGCATGGCCAATTTTTCTAATAAGCTGATCTGATAATGGTTAGGTGCGTATATACTTCCTAAAGTGATCTCCCGTCCCAAGAGCCTTTCCTGCACCAAAACATATCTACAGTCTGTATCTAGATGTGCATGTAGCAGTGGAAATGGTACACCGGCTCTAATCTATATCAATGCCCCCCAAGTAAATGGTGAGTAGGTGGTAGCGTGTTCTTGGCCTCACCACTTCCTCTGCAATCTAGGTCCTTCTTCTGCAGTCAAGTGGGTCACCTGTAACATAGCTAATAGGATAAGTATGTATCCTATGGCATTTGACAGGTGATCCCATCCTTCTCACATTCTAGGATATGAATTTGATTTCTTGATATGAGTCATGCATGTTCAACTTAAGCATGTCGTAGAGCCGTTTCATTCACCTCCCCAATCCCTCCCCCCACCTCCACCTCCACCCCATTGTTTGTCGACACAAGCACCATTGGGCAAGAACTAAAACCAATAACCAAACAACTCCCCTTCCCCAGAGCTGCTTCGCAACAGCTAGCCACCCAAACTTGTAAAGTAAGTATAAAGTTATAAAGATAAAAGGCGTCTAGCCACATCATGGTAGCACCTGTCTAATCGGGGGTGCGATGCAAAATAAATCTGCTGCTCTCCTCTCCCACCTAGGCTTTAGTTTAAGGACATTGTAATGCCACTACCGTCTGCAACCAGATCCCAGCTCCCTGCTATCCCCTCCCATCTCTACCATTTGACATATATGCTATTTTCTGTTAAATCATATCGCTCCTCTTTGGTCTTGCCACTTTGCTCACTACCCCGCTAAAATCTGGTTCCCTGCCCTCTGACTTTGGTCCGACTCTCCAACCATATCACGTGACGATGGTTGCACCTCAAGTCCAGTTCATATCAGTTAATTCAGAGTAACTACTGGGAGCTTCACTTTGCTTCTCATCGATTCTACTGTGTCGGATTGACCAGTTCCCTGGTCTGAGATTTTCTCTGGTCTGCCGTCTTCCACCGGCGCTAACAGTATTTCTGCCACTGCTTTGAGGGTACCTGTCTCTTGTGTGCTGTCTGAGATTAAAAAGGTTTTCTAAGGTTAAGCCGCTTGGTTGCTCTCCATAGGTCCTCCGTTTAGGCTTGGGCATTACCTTAAGGCTATTACGTGGGTCAGCGGGGAGGAAGTCTGCCTTGTAGTTTTCCAACCAGAGCCAAGCCTCGGCAGGAGAGTCGTAAAAGTATACCTTTAAACCGAAATGTATGTGGAGCTGGCTGGGAACTGCAGCGAGTATTGTATACCACCCACTCTCACCGCCTTTTTTACTTACAAGAATGATGCAATCTGTACTTGAACGCTTTGCTGTAATGTCAGGGAAACACTGACACTTTACTGTTGTCTAGACTCTGATAAACACCATCTCCAATAAAACTTCTTCCTACAGTAACAAGTATGCATATCAGAGTGTATTCAAACATCACCTGCTCCTTCCTACTTCTCACGATCCCGCAGGAGTTCAGCGAGATTGTAACATTTTAGTTTTAGAAAATAATTAACCTTCTAATCATTACAGTAGTTATCTCTTACACATCTTCTCTCAAAACAAGGACCACAATATGCATTCCTACTAATAGAGTGTATTGAGAACTCACCTACTCCTTTTTACTATTCTTGATCTAACAAGAAACCCGTGAGATCATAAAAAATGAGTTGACAGCAATATACATTTATTTTCCTCACAGTAGTTATCCCTTAATACTCCTCCTATCTATAGTTAGGGGGACAGCATGTTTTTCTGGCTAGCCCAATTGCCAAAATATACAATAATGTATGACCCTTAATATCTAAAAAAACTACTGAACGGATTTGCACCAAATTACAAAAAACACAATATGCGGACCAAGAGCTAGCTTCCTGCCAGATTTGTTGTAATTCGGTTCAGCAGTTTTTGCTAAAACCTGCCTTACAGAATTCTATGGAAAATACATGAGGTTTTAACATTTTAGGACCCCCTTTTTTCTCTGCTCCCATTTGACCGATCACGCTAACACTTTCCAGGAAGGTCCTGAGGTGGATGTACTTTTGTTCTGAAAAATATTGTAAATATTCTTCAAACGGGGCCAAAGTTGTTAGCATAGCAAAAAATGCTCTGTTTATGGAAAAGCAGACCTAACTATTACTACCTAATGACGACAGTCAGTATGGTATTTTTCTATTAAAAACTACTGACAAGAAAGAAACTACCCTACACATGTTGAAAATAAAATCCCATCTAAAATAATGTGAACAATAAATCCATTATACACTAATGTCTATTAATGTAAGAAAGCAGTTGTCTGCCATGTACAATACTTACGCACTGCAGTTACTCTTGCTGTATGTGCAATGTCTTTGTAAATGAAACAAATCATCATCACTTTTGCTGATGTTTTCACTTAACACACATATCTGGTGCTTTCTTTCCAAAGCATGTGCTGTACAAACTGTAAAAGGATATATTTATGTATGTAAGCAATAATATCACAATTGAGAATTCTTTGCCAGTAATAAATGGACAATACACAACAAAACCTCTAGCCGAATAACCAAATGTTCACCCAGGATGGAGAGGTTACTTGCTTCTAATATTATTTCTGTTACCAAGGTATGTTCACAGAATTCATTTCATGATTCATCAGAATATCCTGCACCAAAGTATGGATTAAAAACTGTGTTTTTGCATATTTCTGTGACTGAAATATTGGCACTTCAAACCAAGACACAGTCTTACAATCCTGCGTTTGCACACATCCCCTGATAACAATGCTGATCCCCAAGTGTGTACCTCATGCAAACAGACTAAAACTGTAACCAAGTGAAGACAACATTGAGACTACATTCACTTTACACTGTCCAAATGTAGGCAGGTTGCTGTGGGAGGAAACAGGCCCACCCACACAAAGCCAAAGTGTTGAAAAGCTGGGTGGTAGGACTTTAGTTGCTCTCTCTGGATTCCCAAACTTTCTGTCAAAGAAATCTGAGAAATATTCATAGACTTTGGCTATAGTTTGACATTTGCAGGGCATTCTGAGTAAGAAAAAGTCATTGGATCCACACAAGCTAAGCTAGGGAAACGTCCACTACAACATGGCTGGTTCCACGCAAAACTCAACCATGCATGCATTACAACGCATGCGTGGTTACAACGAAAGCCTTTATCACGCATACCTTTACTAAGAGATAGGTAGTAAAGGCATGTGTGGTAAAGGGTCAAATTAGAAAAAGGGGGCTTGGGTGGTGTCCCCATAAAAATAAAAAAAGTGGGGGGAAAAAGTGGGCTTGGGGCGGTCTCCCCCCCCCAAAAACAAAACTCACCTGAAGTCACTTCGAGAAGTGCAGGCAAATGGCATCGTTAGAGAGGAAACAGAAAGAAACTTCCGCTTCCTCTTTACAATGTAAAACGTCACCACGGAAGATGGAGAGGAGACGATGAGAAGAGGTAGAGGGAATTTTAGTTTTCTAAAAAAATATATATAAAAGTATTGAGTGTTATGGGCAGGGGTAAATGTAAGAAGGATTGGGGGCTGGGGGTGGGTCACGTAAGGGTAGAGGGGAGGGGTAAAACCTTTAACAAGAGTATGCCCTTACCATGCATACATTTACAACGAAAAACGTTGTAAAGGTATGCATGGTAAAGGAATATTCGTGGTAAAGGTTATGCGTTGAAATAGCATTCGATTGTAACGCCTACGTGGTAAAGGCATGCGTTGCAACGGAATGCGTTGTAACAATATACAACCGCTACGCTATCCTTAATGCTCACAGCTGTCGAATTTTAAGTAATGTCTGTGGTTTGGTGCTTTGATTGGGCCCAAATATCACAGCTACGCAAAATCTCAAGTTAGATAGAAATTCAATGAAAGAATCTAAATCTTGATGTCTGCATGCTGCATTTTGGTGCTTTTCCTGTTATGGTGGTATACTTACCAGCGTAAGTGACAATACAGTTTTTATTGGGAGATTTGTGAGAATTCTATGTGGTAAGACTTGTGTGATCCATACAGATTCCAAAACCTTTCCTCACAGAAAAGCAAGAAAAATTTGTGATTTAGCCAATGTTTGATGCTTGCAGGGCATTCTGGGTAAGAACAAGTGATGGGATTCATGTAAGTTACATTGATGGGACTGCCCTGGGTGTCTAGTTTCCACAAATGTATGGAGCTGGTTGATTTTCCGGTGTTTAAGCCAACCCTTGGTCCCAATATCGCACCTACCCACATTCCCAGAATGCTTGAAAATTCCATTTTGGTTCTTCACGCCTTGTGGGTGATATGTCAACCCACACAAGAGTTGCACTGCTTTAATATTTTATCTTATCTTGGAAAGTGTGAAGATCCAGAATAGTAGGTAATCTGTTATTTATCTATATAATTTCTCTCCTTTTTTAGCTTCCAAATGTAAGTCAGTATCCAAGAAAGAAAACATTTAGCAAAATGCTCTTTGAATCACATGATATTACTGCTAATCAATAAGTTAGTGTCATAATAAACCATAATTCATACACTGATTCTTGGGCATATTTCAAAAGTGCACATCTTTCCTTCATAGCCATTTTTCAATCATAAAATTTCATCTTATGAATTGATGCAAGGTTGTTTACAATGAAAAAGCATTATCAACTGCAGCTCAGTTGATGGCTCTGGGCACAATACATCTCTGAAATTTAAGAGTTTGACATATGTAGCGGCATATTAGTTCTATAGATCAGCCAATGTTTGTGAATATACAGATGAAAACACTGTTGCTTATTTCTATTTTTCCCTACTTTTGTTCATTATGCTTTGATCTGAACAATTGGTATAATTTGGAAACCATGAGCGATCTATGTCAATGAACCCTCTCTGAAATCAGAATTTTGTCTGCTTATCAGAAATGCACAGCTTTCTGAGTTCAGTCATGTGTTCCATGCCTCTTTAACCCACATGCTGCAAGTAGGTAGAAACCGCAAAAGCACAACTATTTACTACCACTTAGAAAACTGGAAACAGTTTGGTAACAAAAACATCTAAATTCTCCATGTTCCTGAAAGCTGGGAAAGAGTGAGTCTAGCACAGCAACACTTGTTGATGCTGCTCTTCGAAAAAATATTCTTTACTAGCACCATACATTTTTCACATTTTTCCAAGAAAAAAATAAAATGCTACATATTTTCTTGCTTTCTTCCAGGCAAATTCACAAACCTTGGGTACCTATAGAATCCAGCATTTACCCACATTTGACCAATCTGCAGCTTTCAAAATACTCTACAGACTTCCACAATACCAAGAAGACTTACTTGCTACTGTCTCCTCACACAATGGGCTTTACTTTTTTCCATATTGACTCCAGCTTGTTCCATTGCAATTCATATCCATCTTTTAATTGTCTCTGTACTTACCACCTTCAACGGTTTAACAAAAGATATCAATATTCGATGCACACCATTCCTTTTAATCTCCAAAAGTCGACATTCATACTCTTTCACAATCAACCACACATAACTTTTTAGGTTCCTCAAATTTCAGATAAAATATTGAAGTTCATATATTCTTTGTTCTTTCTTGTATCTCAAAAAGACACTATTACTTACCTCTAAACATCTAACATTCGATACTCTTCTACATGACCCCAGACACAAAAGTGTAGCTAGTTTTACAGAAAGATTTTGTTATATTCAAATATTTGTTCATTGGCCATGATAGAATAATTTCAAAACCAAAGCTACATCCCACAACACCTCATACCTTGCTTTAGGAGGTCTCTTGATTCTCATACTCCTCAATATTCTACAAACTAAAACATTGCTACCTACTGACTTATCTATACACAAATATGTCCAGCAGAAATAGCTGACCTATATCAATTTATTGTCCGATAGCTTAATCCTTTCTCAAATTGTTCTGCTAAAAATTTCACAACCTCCACTAAAAGTGCCTCCAGAGGATCCAAATTCCTTTCCATGCACCAAAGATGCCAAAAGTTTCATACTTCTTTGTACCTTCTTCTAGTGCCTGGTGCCCAAGAATCCTCGAGCAACTCTGCAGCCCCATGCGAAAGGCCCTCGAATGTTCCGGATCTCCTGACACCTTACAAACAAGAAGGCTCAAGACTCCACTCAGCATGAAAGGATATTCTTCTCCTTCCTTGTTTGTCAATAAACCTTCCCCTGCCAAGATCAACAAAAGAGTCTCACATTCCAATTCAAAAACTGTTAAAAACCATGCCTGAGACACCCAAATAGGTGTTACCAATACCAACTGACATCTCTTCTTCCTTACTTTCAGATGCCCTCTCTGCATCATTGCAAAAGGAGGAAATGCATACCCCTTAATCGCTGACCAATTTTGCTGAAAAGCATCTATTGCTGCAACCCCTGGATCCGGTAACCAACTGGAGTACCTAAGAAGTTGAAAAGTAAATCAAGTTGCAAACAAATCCACTTCCCATTGACCCAAAACCTGTTCTATCCTCTGAAAATACTCTCTCCCCAGCATCCAATCGCTGTAATCCTTCGCATGTCTTGAATTTCAATCTGCCACTGCATTCAATTCTCCTGGAAGATACACCACTCTCAAACATATCTTGTGTTCCGGACAGAACATCCAGAACTCTTTTTCAACATCCGAAAAACCGTTAGAACTGCACCCTCCTAATCGGTTTATGTAAGATACTACCAAAATGTGGTCCATTTTTATCAAAACCATCTGTCCCTGTAACTTGTCCCTGAAACTCCTCCAAGCATACAACCCTGCCGTCAACTCCAAGCAAATCATGTGAAGATTCTTCTCTAGACCTGACCAAGCACCACCTGTCTCCTGAATCCCTAACAGTGCTCCCTATCCTAATCAACAGGCATCTGTCTCCAGAATAACAAAATACAACCAAAGATAGCTCTTCCAATCAAAGCTTGAAGGTTGTTCATCCACCAGCTCAATTCTTCTATTGCTTCTCGATTCAAATTCACCTTCTCTCCATACCATACACCTCTTCTCAAGGCAACTGCCTTCACTCTCTGCAAAGCCTGGTAATGCAAAGGCCCTGAAAAAATAGCTTCGATCGATGATGAAAACAGCTCTAAAATCCTTGCCAGTTCCCTCAATGTCAATTAAACGTTCGCAAAGCTTGTAGAACCTCATTCTTTTTCATATTCATTTTCTTTTCTGGTAACTGTAAAACTTCCTCAATTGTGTCTATCATGAACCCTAAAAATTCCAAACTCTGAAATGGAATTAATCTTGATTTCTCCTGGTTTATCTAGAATCCCAAAGCTAAATTGTTTCTTTGAGCTGTGAAACCAATTCCACCACATCCTGCGACATCAATAAAATGACATCTAAATAAACGATCAAACAGAATCCTCTCTCTCTCAGGTAATCTACCACTACTTGCATCACCTTTGTGAAGCACCATGGTGCCGAAGACAGACCAAAAGGGAGACACAAAAATTGATATAACTGGTTCTTCCATCTGAATTGCACAAATTTCTGACTTTCTTCCTTCATAAATATGGTGAAATAAGCATCTTTTGAATCCAGTTTCACCAAGCAGTCCTTTGAATGAAGCATGCCCCTTAAAAGAGGGATCCTTTTGGTCTTGAAATGTCTGTAAACCAAAGACCGATTTAAACTTCTCAAGTTTATTACTGATCTTCATCCTTTGTCCTTTTTCTCCACTGAAAGCAAAGTGCTGACAAAACGTTTCATGTGATCCTTCACAATGCAAATCGCCCCCTTTTGCAACATCGCCTCTGTTTCCAAGTCGGACACTCTGACTTGTTCTTTTCATAAACCTAACCCCTTTGGCTTCTTTACTTGAATTGGTAACTCCACAAATGTTATTTCAAATCCCTGTACCGCTTTTAAAAGCTATGGGTCATTTAATATTTCTTCCATTCTTCTATGAACAATCACAAACATCCTAACACACCAATAGGGGTATAGAGGAAAAAAGACCTAGACAAAGCATGCGGGGGCAGACACAGTGTTAGTAAAACAGCACTCACTCACACACAAACTTGTGTGTGACATGCTTCATCATCGGGTCTGCTTACAAAACACCCTGGTGTAGCCACGCACAGGATGGAGCATAGGGGAGGGGATAACATAGACAACACAAACAAACAAAACATATATATGGGTGAGTACAATGTGCTACCAACCCTGACTGGGAACAGTGATAAGAAAAAGGTGCAGTAGAAAGTGATATTAAAACTGCCTCATGGGTACCCTATTGGTTATTTTATTCCTGAGTCCCATGGACAAGATTAAAAACTAGAAAGGATGGGTATATTTGTGAGAAAGTTAGGGACTCACATCAACCCTCCCAAGACTGCCAAAGTCAAAATGTTTCGACCAAGTTTTAATGTGCCCACACTCGAGGGTCATGCCGGTCTTCTTCAGGTCTCCTTACCAGCCCCAGTCCAAGCCCTGTTACCTTATTTTGGTTAGTGTCCAGGGTATATTTGTGCAGTAATCCTGGTTCGTGGAGGTACTTCCCCAAACACCGGACACATGTACTGTAAAATAAAATACATGCATACACATTTATTACAGAGATTTCTATTATGAAACATTAAATCTCCATTAAATACCCAAAGAAGTAACACCAGGGACCTACAAAAGTCTCCTGAGCTATATTATACTATGCCCCCTCTCAACCGTAGTAGGCTAGACAGAAGTCGGATAACCCCGAACCAATCATTCAGTTCCCGAATTTAGGGACAAATCTTAATCCCCCACACATCCAATAACAAACAAAGAGCCCTTGTCATGTTTCCAACAAGCATCATTTCCACAAATCATAGTAACTCGGAGGTATCGTTCTAATCGTCGACGATGGTAAAAACAGTTACCCGGTCTGCCACACTCACTGAGTTTATTGTTATCCCAGGCTTGAAGTTGCAGCGGGCTAGATGAACCCCTGAGGACACAACCTAGAAGGGCAGAAGAAGCAGGGATGGAAAAGACACAACATGATCTGCCATCTTATTTCGTATTTGGCCTGCCCAACTCGTCTCGGGGATAAATTACCCGACGACTTAATCATAGGTCATATAAGTTCTTTAATCAGGTCACGGAGAGTGCTCCCGCCATCGTCAACACCTTCTTACTACTGACGGTGTTGACGATGGCGGTAGCACTCTCTGGGACCTGATTCAAGAACTTATATGACCTTATACTGCTGGAGCAGAGATTTTTTGTCCTTTTTAAGAATTTTGGTTTTACAATTTGTAGAATACGGATTACTGAACATGGAAGGAATACACCCCATCTTTTAGACCCATACTGCATGGAACCGCATACAGGTTTTATCTGCAATGTGTTGACAATATTACCAAAAGTATAGCTTATGCCCTGATGAAGTCGTCGGGTGATTTATCCCAGAGACGAAACACGTATCGGCTGCTTGGCTACATTTGATGATGTCAACTATACAGGATCATCATTTGGGAAACATTGCTTCAAATTTCTGCACAAGAAAATAAAGTAATTATTACTGCAAACTATAAAATACGGATGTTTATTTGGACTGAAGAAATGTATATGATTGGATCTGATTACTAGTTTCTGGTTGCTCGGGGGCAAAACCTTGTTTATATGTTTGAAAGCTCTTGTGGGTATTGATTTTGTTTACCATGAAGCAGATGAGGATTTTTGATTGATAATGTACAGCTCTAGGAACCTATTTAGACTCATGCAGATGGTCTGCTAAGGGAGTGGAAGGCTCAACTACACCATCCCCGAAGAAAGGTACTCATCAAATTCATGGATCACCACCAGCTCAATATGGGATTTTTTATGGAAAGTGACTTGCCGACAGCTCCTCTAGTTCATTGCGACATTGTGGGCCAGTTGGCATTATTTTGTTTTTCAGATATAAATATCCAAAGCAGTGTTTTGATGTTTTTAAAAACAATACATTTGTGTAGCTAACACACAGGGAGTATTCTCATAGTATGTTTGGAGCACTAGTGCTTTTTGTTTGGCGGGGACAGCCAATCATTCATGAAGGTCTCAGCCAGGAAAAACTAGCTTTGTAAGTGCCACCTTGATTAAGGCGAATCTTTCATTATCCAACACCCCATAGGTCTGGGGTGGCCTTTCTGTTACAAATGGTGTCTTTCAAAGGTGAAGTTGCCTAATGCTACGGTGGAGGTATCAAAATGGTTTGCCGCTTATAATTGAGGAAGGAAGAATGGCAGTGCGGGTGTCCTGTTTGCATTCCACAGCAAGGTCTTGTGTGAAACCCACTGATTTAAGCAGATATTTCCTTACTGGCACAGTTTTGTTATTAATTGTTTTTCAGGAGTCAATCAGCCAAGTGAGGATAAAAATCTTTTTTCTTCAGTAGTGAGGTGCATCTACCGCCATGCATTTTAGGAACGTTCTTACATAGGATTTGAGATCAGATGTGAGAGCTCTGAAAGTGGGATGGCAAGTTTGTATTACACCTGATTACAAATCTCATGAACTTTTGTTTTTCTCTGGTTCATCAGCAGAGTGCAATATATACCTTGAAAATCTACGAAGCATGGTCAAATTCGATGTAGCTGCGGTGCGAAAGTATGGTGTATGCCAGCTTTTTTACTTTTTTTTCACCAAAGCATATCTTAAGTAGATGCTTTTATTAGCTTGCATCTTTGGCACCTTATCCATTGCAGAACGGGGAGGGTTGAGTAGGGAAGTCATTGTTTTGAGTAGCAGATAGCTGCCCACACTGCATCCGATAGCTGCTTGTCTCCTCTTCCCTTTAGGCCAGAGTCCTCCATTGCTCTTGATTTTGTCACAGATTCTCAGTGCATTGTTATACTATGCTTGGCTAGTAACAGTACGACATCTTGAAATTTCCTGGCAACCTTCACCTTAGAGGGTCTGGAGTACATGTCATCAGGCAAGCTTCCATAGTAGTAATCTTGGGTTTCCTAGTGACCCCAGAGTGCGTTGTCTACACCGTATTCCATGGTGTGGTGGAAGTCTGCAGGGGTGTAGTGGGACCAAGGCAGTTGGGTAGTGCCCCCGGTACATGTGCCTAATCTTTTGTGATATGAGTAGGCTTTTTGTATAATGCTGAATTGTATAAATTGGTAACATGTGTTTGTAGAGACTTTACAGAGATATTCTAAGGCCCGCTGTCATTTTCTTCATAATAATAGACTTTCTTTGAGATGGCCTTCAGTGCTCCCTGATAGGTTGTAGGGAGATTTCAGTGTGTTCTCGTATTAACTCATAGATCCTGGACAATAATCTACGGAAGTGTCCTATGGAGTTTAGAGCTTGTAAAAAATTGTTTTTAGGTGGGCTTCAACTCAGGATTGTGGTCCAGAGCCGCCGGAGAGAGCTTCTAATTATATTTTATTGCTAAAGTTGGCCAAACGGTAGACTGTATGTGACTTGCAGTACTTAGTAGTCCAGGAGCATTTCCTCTTTATAAAGGTCGCCCAATGTG
Source organism: Lissotriton vulgaris (assembly GCF_964263255.1). Classification (NCBI taxonomy): domain Eukaryota; kingdom Metazoa; phylum Chordata; class Amphibia; order Caudata; family Salamandridae; genus Lissotriton; species Lissotriton vulgaris. The sequence continues at coordinate 496,042,704 of NC_141697.1, read as the reverse complement.
GGCAAGCCCGCTCTCTCCCATTATACCAACTCACGGGTTAAAAGTGTCCCTTTTCTGGTGGGGAGGCCACATAGTGGTATGGCCGGCGCAAACAGTTTTGTGGTGCCGGTATAGATAAAACTCTGCCTCCAGCGGTCCAGACCACTATGCACCAGAATCTCCACCTCCCCAAGCAGTTTCAAACTGGGTAACAACCGTTTGCATAGCTCTACATCTCAGGGATGTACCATGTTACAACGCATACCATTACAACTACCTACTATTACAACGCGACCATTACAACGCATACCATTGCAACGCATAGTGCTTTGAGGTGCTGGATAGTGGTAAGTATAATTTACTATTCTAACTCCAGTCCCCGTGGACACTAGGGAAGGTGTTGGATAGTAAATTATACTTATTCCCTATCCTAGAGCGCCCCCCAGCGCAATGCGTTGTAATGGTATGCGTTGTAAAAGTTGCGTTGTAATAGTAGGTAGTTGCAAAAGTTGCGTTGTAACTGGTGTATACCCCTCTCAGACCAGGAAAGTTGTGAGTCCCGTCTCATGTATATGATGTCCAGCTATCTTTATGCCACCCATTGAAGCTGTGCTTCCAGATAAGACCTGCAGAAGTTGGGGGCACCTCAGCAACCCCTGTCCAGGGGGAATCTCAGCTTTACTGTACTTATTCTACATCTGCCCTTGCCCCACACTAGGTCAATTAGGAGAGTGTCAAGCTGGCATAAATACAGTTTTGGTATGGATAGGGGCAAGTTCACAAAATAATAAAGAAGTCGCAGGAGCATGCAACATTTCTGATACTGCTATATGTCTTGGGGCTGACAATAATGTCCAGAAGGATTCTTGGGCTTTTAGAGACCCTAAAGCTCTCCTTAAGTTAACTTCGAACAGATCTGCATGTGCATGGTAAATGTTAATTCTAAACCTGGGCGTAAAACTCCGCTCCGCTCAAGTAGTTTTGGCAACTCTGCATTCTGCGTAGAACACGCAGTTGCTGAAAGCTTCAGCACTCCGTAACGGTGTGGACATCATTTAGACGCGGTATCGGACTTCCAGTGGAAGTTTTGTGGAGAACGCGATCCCGAACATGCAGAATCTGCAATCTGGAGAAGGTTCTCTCCTCAGCAGCATCAAACCTTCTCAAAATGACGATTTGGATAAAAAGAACTCCTCAGATTGACATTTGGCTGTATTTCCCCAGAGTCTCAAACTTCTGGTTACTATCCAGCAGTGCTTTGTCCATCTCCCGTTCACTTTTCTTTTGGATTTGGGACTGGAAGGATAACTCTTTGTGCCTGCTGCATCATATATCATTGGATTTTTGAATTTAAGATTTCACAAGTGAGTTGGAAAATTGGTGTTGTTTGTACTTTTCATCATTTTATTTTTCCATTTTTTTGTGGTGGGTGGCCTGTAGTTTCAGTAGGGGTATAGTTGTTTCTTTGTAAGTAATTTGTCTTCTTTTTTAAAGAAAACATGTTGCACAGTTCACTACATTTTCTCCAACTTTTAAAATCAATTTGCAATATTTATTTAATTCACTATGCAGCCCAGTGGTCTGCCAAAAGGTCTTTAAGCCAGTAGACCCAGAGCTACTCATGGGTGCATGAACCCACTGTTTCTGTGGCGTCTGTTGAATTTAAACATCATTTAGGGCATGATGGCATGGGATTGAAATACAAAATGTGTTTTTGGGGGGTATCTCAATTTTTTTTTGTGTGTGCCTTTGTTGGATGTGTGTGGTTGTAATAACTTGCAAACCTTTTTTTAGCCCAGTAGATGTGTTGCTGGCATGCACCCTTTGTCTGGCCAGTGTGTGAGTGTGTTTGTTTGTTATAGTAGGCCATCATTTGTCTTGGCTGAGCCTCCCCATGTGGCCAGGGGTCATTTTGTAAAGTCTGTGTGCACACGGGCCTGCTTGAGTTCCTTGTTTTCCCAGGCTTTCTGTTTGTTGTTGTTATTGTGACTTGAGACCAGGTCACTGGTGGCTATTTTTTTGGTGGCAGTTAGTGTGATCTTGCCAAAGGCCTGCATGTCTTTCCTTTGTTCCTCTTGGCTTATTGGTTCTTGTTGTGGTAGCATGGCCATGTGTCTGGCGGCCATTGTGTGAAGGCAGCCAGTGTGCTTTTGCCATAGGGATGCATTGTCTGTCTCCCCTTTCTTGTTGTGGCCTGGCCGTGTGGCTGGTGGCCATTTTGTAAAGGCAGCCAGTGTGCTTTTGCCATAAGCCTGCATCGTCGGTCTTCCCTTTCTTGTTGTTGTGGCCTGGCAGTGAGGCTGGTGGCCATTGTTTTAAGGCAACCAGTTTGCTTTTGCCGTAGGCCTGCATTGTTTGTCTTCCCTTTCTTGTTGTTGTGGCCTGGCCATGTGGCTGGTGGCCATTTTGTGAAGAGGCAGCCTGTGTGCTTCTGCATTAAGCCTGCATGCCTTCTTTGCAGTGGCCATGCCTTCTTGCCGGTTGTTGTTTTGCATGCAATTTATTTCCACAGTTCACTACATTCAACCTGTTTGAGAAAATGTTTCCATTTATCATTGCATTGCTCTTCTAGCTTTATTTTTTTATTCTAATCGTATTCTTATCTTCACCCTTGGCTTTACTACTCTGGCACAGTTTATTTTTCTTTTACATTCTCTTCATCTAGTGATAGTCTCCACCTATACTATGATTGAATACCATCTAGGCATCCATCCATTCAAAGAAAACATGGCTGTCTTAATCTCTCTACAAAACGTTCACCAACATCATACATTTCTCATTTAATCAAACACTCCAGGGAATTCCTTTCACCCATAAAGTTTCACCCACCCAGGCAGGCATCCTTTCTTTTACCTTTTACCCATCCTTCAACCACCCATGAATCCTTTCAGCCACATAAGCATCCTGGGTCCCTTTTGTTCACCCAAATATCCTTCTCTGCCAGTCATATATTACAAGTCATCTATCCTTCCTCCTTCCATCCTTCTTTCTCTTTTCGTTGAACCCATCCATCAAGGTCGTCTGGCTCTTAGTCTTCTTTGTTAAACGTTCCCAGGTGAGTTGAAGCCAGATAGAAGATGCCATTAGTTACTCAACTCCCGCCACTAATGCTATTGCTAATGCTAAGTAAAGGGTGTATTCTGCAACCGTTGTTAACAACAACTTAGTTTCTCTCAACACTCAACAGTACAGTGTAAACCCTTGCAGCATGTGCATTGTCAATAAGTGGCTAGAGCTATGGGTAAATCTGAATTTTAAAACTTTTTAAAAAGAAAAAGAGTGGCCAACTGGGCGGACAATTGGACATGAGGTCTCTTGAGTCCTCTCTCTTGGTTAGAAAATATAATTGTGCTCTCCTCATAATTTCTCCCACCCATGGTGCACAGTAATCAGTTGTTCACAATCAACTGCTGGTAATAATAAAAGTGCTTGGCCTAGATGAGAAAAAGTAAAAAGAAATACACCATTTTGGGGTGTCCAAAGTGACCATCATTTTATTTACCAATTAAGCATGAGAAATAAAGTAAAAGAAAGCCTTCTAATCTCAACACACATGCATAGAATACCTTAGTTGGGCATGCAAATTGCACAGCAGAGTAGTAGTACAAGTAGTAGTAAAGGACCAATGTGTTCTCTGAGTCTTACAGTAATACCACCATTAGGCAGTCCACAAAATGTAAGGGGAGAGGGAAAGCTGACTGAAAAACCAGAATAAATTATAAAGCTAGCTACAGACAGACTAATAGTACAGAGTCAGAGGCAGTTAGAAAACACTATAAATATAAATAACTACGTTGGTAGGTAATGGAGGGATAACAAATTTAGAAACAGATAGATGGAAAAAGATATGGAAAAAATAGTAATAGGTAAGGGAAACAATATTTCGTAAAAAATAAGGTGCAGTAAACGTTCAGGAAATATAATTATTAATATTAACAACAGGAGGACTTACTGGGGCAAGCAGTACAGCCATAAATAGAGGAGCGATCTTGGGAAGCAACTCCAGCTCCCCCCTCGGCAGACCCCGTCTTCTTCTTGCCGCTGGATGCTGCTCATGTAAGACATAATAAAGAGATAAAATTAAAATAATAAATATAAAACAAATCGCTCCAAAAAAGATATTTTGACAGGAAAGACACCTGCAATAAAATAGACCTATCTAATCAGATTGACTAGGAGTAGTAGACTAGTATCGTGGTCGCAGATCGTCCTATCTCTTAATTATCCCACTGTTCCATTCCGATTCCAGAATCCTAACTCTAAGTACCACCTAGCCTGCCTATTCCAAAGTCTTCGGAATCAATTGCCAACATGTTTATTTGCCTCTTCTAAGTTCCGATCTCATTCACAATCATCAATAAACTCCCTTTGACAGGCCAATTCACTAAGTCTGCATTTATTTTAGTCCTTTAAAATGCACAGATGGACGCATGCATATTTCATACACCAAATTGTTGGTTGGTTGTTGATGCTGAGTTGCTATATTATTGATTCACTAACTAACTACAAAACGTTCTACTAAGGAGCCTGCAGCATGTGAGGGAGGACGCGTCAAGCGGACTGCTAAGAAACGAGCAACTAATGATAAGTAACTAACTTTAACTACCCACCACTATCTTAGTAACAGGACAAAGATAAGGAGTCTCTCTAGTCTGCATTACCTAGCTTAAAATCTCTAACCTCTCTAACATAAGCAGTCCAAGCAAGCAAACAACTAAGATTAGTAGACCTTTCACCTGTCTAGAAGAATAACAATCACATACATTTTATGAGATTTTTAAACATAACTTACCAACATGTAAGCAGCAGCAGCATCCTTGCAATTTGGAAAAGAATAATATTCGCAATAACTCAAAACAGAACACACAATAGTAATTAATTAGCTTCTCACCAAGCCTCATGACCTGAACACCTAGCAGGTCCAGCAGGTCCTGCTCCTGGTCCAAGATGTCGGACCACCAGTGGGACTGTTGGTTGTGAATGCGCCGGACACCAGAGCAGCAAAACACTGCCTGGCATACCCTCCCCCACCGGCTGTGGTTCTCCTGGATCCTGTAACATACCTGAAACCAGGCCTGCCCACTGCTGCCAAGGTTAAGGAGAGGTGGCCCTTCTGGGAGCCGCCTTCCGCAAGGAAGGTGGCTCCTCCTGTTGTTGTTTCCCCGGGAACTGGTTCCCCACCATGGTTCTGGGGGGCGGGGTAGAAAACGAAAATGTATAAGTCAAATAAGTCAGGAGAAAAAGAAGGGAAGTAAAAAAATGCAAGTAATAGAAAAACTACAAAAACGCAGTAAAACACACAAACAGTGGAAAAATTACACAAAATATATATGAACTAGCAGCCCGCCCTAGCGCTGTCTGGGGCAGAAGGGGGCTGGGGGCAGCATTTCTGGATTGCGGCAGTGTTGCCTGGGGTAGAAGGGGGCTGGGGGCAACATTTTAGGCTTGGGTGCACTCCCGCCCCGGCCCCCGCCCGCCCCGACATTGCCCAGACCGCCTCCCGCCTCCCGGCCGCCTCCCGGCCGCCTCCCGCCTCCTGCCTCTGCCTTTGCCTTACCTGAGCCGCCGCTCTTCCCCGCGCTCCGGACTTCACCGCCACTCCTCGCTGCTCGTCACCGCTCCTCCCCGCCTGGCGTCATCACGCACGTTGCGGACATCGCTAGGTCGCGGCCTCCACTACGTCGCGGCCGGCGCTACTTTTAGGGGACTACTTTGTTTTTAAAGTTGAATTTTTTAATTTACGTTTTTTTTTATGCAGCCTATATCTATCTATCTACACACCCTGAGGATTGCAACAATGTATTGAATGTGTGGATTGGCGCTGTGGTTCCCGAGTTTACCTTGCCAAAAGGTTTCTGTTCTCTCTTAATAATAGTAGTATAGATAGAGAGGGATAGATATTAAATCAAAAAGATCCAAAAAACAGTTTTAGGAACAAAGGATTGAAAAGATTTAGGATGTATTGAAAAACAGGCCCCAGAACCATATACCAGACAAAAAAACATGATGGGTGTGCTCCTGTGCGATCGTGTGGTGAAGTTTGCGCGATATGTCCCCCGAACACGCAATCTGCGTTGCCGAACGTCAGAAACGTCTCGTGAGCATTTGGGAGCATTGCAAATAAGCAACTCCGCATGCTCGTGGAACTCCGCGTACAGTTGCAGAGTTTTTTTACCACTTTGCGGAGTTGGAAAGATTCAGGAAGGGTTGAAAAACAGGCCCCAGAACCATAACCAGTCAAGAAAAACAAGATGGCCACGTCCATGTGCGACCCCGTGGTGATGTTTGCGAGATATTTCCCCCCGAACACGCAATCTGCATTGCTGAACTTCAAAAACATCTTGCGAGCATGCACAAGCATGGCGAACAAACAACTCTGCATGCTCGCAGAACTCCGCGCAGCATTGTAGAGTTTTTTTATCGCTTCATGGAGTTCTGCATAGCGCTGCTATGTGAACTCCGCCCGGATTTGGTTAATTTCTAGATATTGAAAGGTGTTGGGAGCCCATTGCAAGGGCAAGGTATTTGCCAGTGGAAAGATGTGGAACTTATTATGGCTGACTTTAAGCCAGAGATAACATAGAAATCAGTTGGTGTAGTCGATATTGGAATTAGGTTCACAGTCACATTGCAGGCATACACCAGCATTGTTTGTAGATAATGATATTGAGTGTATAGTTAGAGATATAGGTATGACCCAGGTCTGGCGACTATGCCTTAACTTCATAGTCAGAGGTTCAATGGTGAGGGTGAATAGTAAGGGGGATAGAGGGCATGATTAAGGGGTGTGAATACTTTTTATTTCCCTTGCTGTCAATATCTTGTACAAGAGTTTAATCCATACCAACAGATGTAGGGCAATCCTGTATCTACCCAGGACGTCAAAAATACAAAGCCAACAAAGGATATCAAAGAATTAATGAAAGGCAGGCCGATCCGGGCATGTAACTGGGGCCTCGTCTAGTACTTGATCAAATTTACTGATGGTTATGGACGTAGAAGCCATTTTGGTCACTATGGATCAGCATGAGCAGGGGCAGTAGGAACCTATCTGCAAGATTTTACTGAGGATCTTGTACTTTGCTTGCAGGATCAAAATAGGGCAGTAAGAGGATGAGTCTTCAAAGGTCAGCCTGTGATAAGGATTGACGTGACAATGGTTCCCATGGTATTATTAGGGAACTAGCCAGCAGTTGTAACCACCGGGTATAGCCTCAGCACTAACAGCGATTCAAAGGTGACAAAAAAATGTAGGGTCAACCTGTCTGATCCCAGTCTTTTGCCCTTACACAACCTTCAGCTAGCAATGCAGATGTCCTGTTCCATTATTAGGTTAGCTAGGCCTTCAGCTATATTCTGGGTGAGCCCAGAATAGATCTGCTCTTCCAAGAATGAGCTTAAGGCTGCTTCGTCCAGGGCACTATTGTCTGAGGAAGTCTCTGGATGGGTACCCATCCAATGTCCCTGAGCCAACTGCGTTGAAGTCGCATCCCATAAGAAGCAGCCCCTCAGGAAGACCTAAAATGGCGCCCCCGAGATCTTTGAAGGTGTCCGTCTGTAGCCCAGGCGGGACATAAATCGAAACTAGAGCCAGGGTACGCCCCTCCCATCTCCCCGTGACGGCGACGTAGCGTCCTCGCTCATCGACCACCTTCGAATCAATCTCCAAGGGGAGGGTCGAGCGCACCATAATCCCCAACCCCCAGGACCCCGAGGAGAACCCCGAGTGTGCCATCATTTTGAAGCCCTTTCTATTAAGTGCGTGGCATGTGTTCCCCACCAAATGTGTTTCCTGCAACAGTATTACATCCGGCACACACCTCTTAAACATTTGCAGTACAATACCCCTCTTGATACGGTCCCCCAGCCCTTTGACATTCCAGCTTAAGACATTCAATTTCCTACCCCCCATCATCGAAACCCAAACCCATCCCACCCTCGACGGGCACCGCCATTACATGAACGGAATCATACAACCAATTGCCTTGCCAAAAAGAGAACAAAGAATAAAGGAATGCAACCCAAGAACGAAAACAAGAAACCCATCCGCCCCCCACCCTGCACCCCGGCATCAGACTAAAAAGCCCACCCAACTCGCAGTGTGCCTGTCGCCCCTAGAAAACTAATCTACGAAAAGCCCCAGAGGAGAAAGGAGGTAATCCTATCCCCCCCATCCTCCAAATAGAAAAGTACGGGGGAGCCCCCTCATGAGTACAGGATTACCAAACCAGACAGCTGATGGTAGACCCATTGTCCAATAAAAGTCCTGTAGACAGTCATCACTCCTGCCGGTCGTGGCCGCCAGTAGCTTCTTCCGACCGTTCCTCGGTGTCTTCACGCCGCTGTGGCAAGGTGTCAAGCCAGTCCGACATCACCTCCGGCAAGTCAAAAAACAAAGCCCAGCCGCCATGTTCGATCCTCAGTTTTGCAGGAAACAGCATAGCGTACTTCATGCCCATGTCCCGCAATCGCCGTTTCACTCCCATGAAGCTTTGTCTCCATTTCTGTACGGACTGGGTGAAGTCCAGAAAGAAGATAATGGCAGCGTTCTGGAACTGCAGAGGCCCACCGCTCCTTGAGGCCTGTAGAATGGAGTTACGGTCCCTAAAGTTGAACACGCGGGCGATGATAGGCCTTGGAGGGGCACCTTCCTTCGGCCGGCCCCCAGGCATCCTGTGCGCCCACTCCACGGAGAAGTACTTACTAAGTCCTTTAGGGGCTAGATGGTTCTGGACCAGATCTTCAACGAAGAGGTCCACAGCCGAGTCTTCGGCCCCCTCCGGCACACCAATAATGCGGACGTTCTGCCGCCTGGCCCGACCCTCATAATCCTCTAGCCTCCTCGCAAAAAAATCGTTGGCAGACTTTAAGGACTGGACCTCGGTTTGCAGGTCCGAGACGTCCGTAGTTAGACTAGAAGTCTTGATGTCTAGTGATTTGACTCGCTCGTTCGTTTTGCCCAAGTCCGCTCTGATCAGGTTGACGTCAATCGCCACCTTATGCGGCATCACTTCGTGCTGCTGGTGCATCTCGGCCTTCATGCCTTCAATGGCGCCCATTATGTCGCGGAGCGTGGGTTCTAGAACCTCAGGCGACACCTCCCGATGCAGGTACTTGGGTCTCGTGGAGACACCAGGCGAGCCCCTTGGTTGAGCGTAGCGCTCCATGTTGTTTGACTGCAAGTACGTAGTCTTCCTGCTGACCCGAGGCTGTGTTTTGTCAGCGCCACCTTTGCCAGCCATAGTTGGTTCCCGGGCCACCTCGTCCATCCACACAACGGGTCGCACCGGTTCACCTGCGTCAGGGATGAGTTATCCCGCACTCCGTCTGGTATGCGCCCACTCCGCCACTACGCTAGCTCCGTTGTGAGCCGGAGCGGCCAGATCCATGCCTCGTCACCTCCGTCTGGCAGTGTTGCAATCACCGGCCCCTGCCTGAATATTGGACCCACTGCAGTCCGCGAACTTCCACATGGTGTAACTTCGCCCAGGAGTGTCGGATTTGAAATCGGACAACTGGACCCGTGTCAGCGTCGGTTCATCTTCAATATTCCACGATCATCGATGAGGATATGTGACAGGATTAATACGGAGGATCGGAGGGTCTTCGGAGCCCCAAGCTCACGCGGCCATCTTAGTTTCCCGTGAAGCTCCTCCCCCTCCAGATTATTCTTGGTCCTTCTAGTCGTGCAGAGGTCTGTTGTGGGAAAACAGGATCTGATTTGATAGGAGCTGGGCTCCTACATTTATAGTCAGTTAATTTTGTTCTTTCAGGCCAGGGGGGCCTTTGGATAGTCCATTTCATTCTCTGAGCACTTTGTTTTGCTGTTCCTGGCTTCTTCTATCAGTGTGAGGGGCAGGGACAGCAGACGCTCCGCAGGAGGTGGAGCCAGCATTGAGATGACAAGTACAGTCAGGAGCACTCTGTTTCAGTCCTCCCTCTTCCTGGGCCAGGTATCGGGCAGAGTCATCAGTCGTTCCCCAGGAGGTGAAGCCAGCATTGTGGTGGCAAAGCACAGCCCTATTCAGAGTCAAGGGGCACTCCCACCACCCACTCTGGTGTAATCCCTCCATTCACCACCTGTCATCCCCAGCCCTGTCACTCACACAACCCAGACAGCAGATACACATCCTGGCAGAGGCGGGATGAAATGGTTAGGCAAGCAAATACTAACTTTCTAAAAGTAGTATTTGCAAACACAGGATAATAAAATAAACTTTACTAAAAGAAGTATGTTATTATTCTGAGTTCAGGCATACTAAACTTAAATTTCTACCATGTTCCCTGAGCCCATTCTGGCCTATGAGAACAGGTAGCCTTACAATAGTGAAAAACGAAAATGGCTGTAATTCACTATTAGGACATGCCACACACATCAGGGCTTGTCCTATCTTATGAGTACAATGCACCCTGCCATAGGGCCTACCATAGGGGTGACTAATATGAAGTTAAGGGAAGGTTTAGGGACTGGCAAGTAGGTGTACTTCTGCAATTAGCATGACAGTACCAGACTGCACGCAGGTCTTGCAATGGCAGACCTTAGACACATTTTAAAGGGCTGCTTCTGTGGGTGGCGCAGCCAGCGCTGCAGGCCCACTAGCAGTATTTGTATTTACAAGCCCTGGCACTCCTGGTGCACTTTACTAGGGACTGACAGTGAACCAAATAAGCCAATCATGGAAATCAATTACATGTACACTTTATAGTAGGGAGAGCATATGCACTTTAGCACTGGTCAGCAGTGGTAAAGTGCCCAGAGTCATTAAACCAACAAAAACAGGTCAGAGAGAATATTGGAGGAAGGCAAAAAGTTCAGGGATGACCCTGCCAAGAGGGCCAAGTCCAACAGAGGGGATTTCACAAGCGAGGATATCAAATGCCCAGCTCCATCTCCTTCTGAATGGACACCACTGGCATTTAAATTATGATCTAAACAGAGAAGTCTGTCTATAAGATAAGCATGCTTGCCCTTGGCCTCCTGTAACTACTCTGATCTCATCTGACCCAAAGCTACTGCACGCTCCATCCTCAACAGTAAGTTTTCGACCTTCCTCAGCTCAGCATTGAGAGCTCCTCAGGCTCCCAAAGTGACAAGCATGGAATCACTAGAATCACTACTCTAAATGCCTCATATTCTATCAAGGAGTCTATATTATCATTGTTATGGAAGTAATTTAATATTGCCTCTTTTAGCATTACCCAGGTGACTAAGGGCCAGATGTAGGTGGCCCAATACCGGTCGGTAACAGCCGAAATTACCGAATTTAGGCCGTTACCGACTGGTATTGGGCATTTGGGATGTAGGGGACCAAAAAGCAACCGTATCGGTAAAGTTACAGAATTGGTAACTTTACCGAATCGGTAAATATACCGAATCGGTAAATTTACCGATTCGGTAAATATACCTATTCGGTAAAGTTACCGAATCGGTAAATTTACAGAATCGGTAAATAAAAAGTGGAAAAAATGAATTTCGAGATGTAGGTACCCTTTTAAATACTGAATTTGCATGAAATTCGGTATTTAAGAGTCGGTATTTACAATTGGATTGAAATCAGGTGGTAACCAGGTGCAGGCTATAAAAAAAGCCCCAAAATGCACCAGTTTCTCCAGAATGGCGGCATTCTATTTCATTGCGAGCGGCTACGGCTCCAGGCAAAAGGAGAGAGGGTCTGGAGGAGGGAGGAGCAGGTGTACAGGCAGAGGATCACTCTATTCCTGCTAACTGAGCCAGAGATCCTAGAGAGGTACAGGCTGGCCCCCCAAACCATTCTGGACCTAATCAGGGATCTCCAGTCCACCCACTGTTGGACCATCCAACCCCAAAGCCATACGCCATCCTACCCCATGTGCAAGTGCTGTGCAGCCTACACCTGCTTGCATCTGGGAGTTACCAGAGTGTGGTTTCTGCGGTAGGTGGGGTGTCCCAGAGCTGTCTGTCCCGTTTCTTTAAAAAATTCCCTGACGCCATGTTGCAGAGAATGCATTACTACATCAGCTTCCCTGCAACGCATGCAGAACTGCTAAGGACAAAGACAGACTTTTATCAGATGGCGCATTTCCCAAACATCATTGGCTGTATTGATGGTACCCACATACCAATATGGCCACCTGCTGCCACAGAGTACATTTATCGGAACTGGAAGTCCACCCACACTATAAATGTGCAGGTGATCTGTGATTCCAAGTACATGATCACTGACATAGTAGCCAAATTCCCAGGGAGTACCCACGACTCCTACATCTTCCAAAACAGTGGGATCTACGCACGCCTGACAGCAGGGGAATTCAGCGAAGGATTCTTGCTAGGTAACACACTGTGTGAAACTCCCTTGATACGTATTGCAGGTGGATGTGTATGTGTGCATGTGAGTAATGTTTTTTCTTCTTGCAATTAGGGGACAGTGCATATGCCCTCCGGTCCTTCATCCTCACACCCTACCTCAACCCTACAACACCAAGTCTGAGGAGATACAACAGGGCACATAAAACAACCAGAAACATTGTGGAGCGCACCTTTGGTATGTGGAAGAGCAGGTTTCGCTGCCTCCATAAGAGTGGAGGGGCCCGCCAGTACACACCAATCACCTGCTGCAAGATGATTGCAGCCTGTGCAATGCTGCACAACCTTGTGGTCAAGAAGGGCACAGAAGTGGATATCTCTGATTATGAGGACCATGATGACGAGGAAGCAGTGCCTGAACCAAACACATCTGGAGTTGCAATACCAACTGATGGCAGACAAAGACGGGTAGAGGTCACATGCATCTTCTTTTAAGTAAGTAAAGAGACACAGACGGGTGGAATATGCACCCAATGTAGTTTAATAGTGTAATGAAGTAGGTTTCAACAGCAACAAAAAGTATTTAACTTGTATGATGTCAATCCTAGTTCACTTCACCATGAACTGTAAAAGTAATTTCCGTCCACGCTTCCCAGTGCCACTTGTATGTTGCTCACCGTGCTCACTGTCTTGCTGGCCTGTGGCCTCAGTGTGGTGCCTGCTCCTCCTCATCTCTGGGACAAGGGAGCTTGCAATGCTGCTCCTGCTTGTGCTCTGCTCACTTACAGGCACATCCAGAGCAGCTGTTTGTGCAGTCTGGGCATTTAACAGCGCCTCAAGAGCACTGGCCATCCTGCCCATGCCCCTAGTAACCTCACTGGTGTTTTGTGTCATAGCCTCCTGCATGTTACTGCTTCTCCTGCATAGCAGGGATGTGGCAGTGGCCAGGCGGTTGATAGCTCTATTTTGGCCATGAGCACGCTGCCTTTCCTTGCGCCTTGCCTCAAAATCTGTGTCTATTTTGGTGCATCGCAGCTGCACCGATTAGCTAATGTCGCGCATCCCTGCTGCCATCTCTTTGTTCACTTCTACAAGCTGATTGATGCCTTTCCCTATTTCTCCTATGTTATTGTTCAGGGACCTCATTTGGCGTTGGCATGCCTGGATTGCTCTTTCCTGCATCCTCTGTATTCTCACCATGCTCCACTCCAGACCACGGAACATACTTGGACCCTCCACAGGTGCATCTGATGGCCTTTCATGGACTCTGCGGCGTCTTGCACCACTATGGACCACCCCTGCACTTGAGTGCGTTGTACCTGAGCTGACATCTACAGGCAAGTTGTGTGTTTCGTCCCCCTCCATGTCAGCTGCTGATGACTCCATTTGTAGAAGTGGGGCCACAACATGCCTCCTGCTTGGTGGTGATGCAGGTGTTGTATCATGCTGTGATGCTGGCATTTCAGGGGATCACAGCAACAGAGGGGATTGAGATCTGCGAGGGGACGCATGCAACTCTGGAGCCATTTCTGAGTCTTGTGCAGGAGGATGGCTACTTGGTGGACTTGTGTCCAGTGGTACGTTCCGGGTAGTTGCACCTGGCTCCTGACTCTCCTCCATCTCTTGTGGTGTGCCTTCAGTCTCCTGCGAATGCCTGCGAGACGTTTCACCTGTGGACAGATGAGCGTACATTAGCTAAGCGCTACTGTCTCACAGTGACTACAATTAAATATTTCTCACATTAGCTTTCTTCTATATGCAATCATTTGGCTGACTTTGTGGTTGGTGTGCTTTATGACATGTTCTTACATTTCCTGACTACATATCCCATGATGCATTGCCCCTGTATAGTGCTAGCAGTACTGGACTGGGGTTCACTTGCCCACAAAGGGTACAGGTAAGGATGATGGTAGGGGGGAATGCTGTGCATTTGTCTTATCTTTTTGCCTTGCAGCTCTGGCTGAGCTGTCTACTTCTCCCAGTCCGCAGACGCTGTCTGGTTCAATGGTTGAGGCCACCATCTCCTCCAGGTCAGTAAGTGGGGGTGCTGTGCTCTTGCCTCCGCCAGTTTTTGATGCCTGCTTGTGGTGTTCAGCCAATTTCTTTTTGGTTTGGCTCCTGAGGTCGTAAAACCGCTTTTTCAGGTCCTTTGTGTCTCTGGTAGTCACCCCTACAGCATTAACTGTGTCCAGTATATCCAGACAGAGTTTCCTTTTGGCGGATTTTGCCACAGTGAGGGACTGCCTGCCAAAGAGTTTTTGGTGCACATTCACCACCTCCTTAACAAGGACCTGCAGCTCCATGCTGCTGAATTTTAGTTTCCTCCTCCTCTCAGGCTGCTCTTTTTCTTTGCTGCTTGCCATTTTGCAGTTTTAAAAGTGCACAAACCCCCTTTCTGCTGCTCAGGGACTCAGCTCTGCTCCAACTGCCTTTCCAGAACCTTTTAATTAGTTGCAGCTGCCTGTGTAGCCACTTCCTGGTAGGGAGGGGGAGGGTGGTAGCACCTGATTGGCTGGCTACTTAAGTTTCACTTTTGTTTGCTTTCCGATTCGGTCTTTACCGAACTGGTATTTACCGATTCGGTATTTCCTATTCATTCCTATGGGCCAAAAGGCCCATAGGAATGAATGGGGAATACTGAATCCGTAAATACCGATTCGGTAAATACCAATTCGGTAATTTCCGATTTTTACCGAATTGGTATTTTTTACCGATTTTTTATCTACATACCATTTACCGATTCTAAAATGCTGAATCGGTAACATTCGGTATTTTAGATTCTGTAAAATTTGATTACCTACATCTGGCCCCTGGTCCTTGAGCCAGGAAGGCTGGAGTTACCACATCAGAATCGGGGTTGGGATTCAGTCCCCATGTTAATCCCCACCTCCAACGAGTTATTGTCTGAAAGATTTTTCCCTAGAGAAGTAGCATGGTAGACTGAGGACTGGCGGGATACGGAACCCAAGATATAGTTCACCCTGACTTGTAGCCGATGAGTTCATGAATAAAAGGAGCATTCTTTCAGCCCAGCATTTTAGCCTGGGCGGAAGTCATCTAGCAACCAGTCTCTCACTCATGTCTTTAATGCTTTAGTGCTAAGAGTTGTTGGGGTGCTCGATAATGGGGGTAGGAGAGGTCAAGCTCCAGGTCAGTTGCTGTACTAAAGCCCCCACCTAGGATCCAGGGTATGCCCACCCAGTCTGCCAGATGTTGTGAGAGATCTGCCAGGAAAGCTAACTGCTTGAAACTAGGGGACTATATACCCCCTAAGACAAGAAGGGCTCCATATAGCCTAACATTAAGTAGGACATATCAACCACGTAAGTCTATCGATTCCTCATTATTCAAAATGGGATATTTGGCTTCAACCATATTGCTGCACATATGCTGAGTAGTTAGTGTGATACTGTTGCCCTCATGATTTGTGCTTACATTTACTCCCTTTCTCCTCTGTAATATGGGTTTCTTGTAAGAATGCCATAT
Organism: Lissotriton vulgaris; assembly: GCF_964263255.1. NCBI lineage: Eukaryota > Metazoa > Chordata > Amphibia > Caudata > Salamandridae > Lissotriton > Lissotriton vulgaris. The sequence goes on along the minus strand of NC_141697.1, from coordinate 496,026,956 downwards.
GGGCTCCATGTCTGCGTCATTGGGCAAAAACCCCATAGTGTATCCGTGCTGTGCCCAAACCCCCTTCGTTCCATGTAGTTAGTAGGTAGCTACCTTTCATGGCTAGTTCGTGCTAATGTGCAGTAGAGAAAGAATTAATGGGCTGCCTGTCATTCCTGCTTACCATCAGGCATTCTCTCAAGTTACATACGCCACTGACTCTGACTTCGAATGGGACCCTATGAAGAGTTGGTTGCATTAGGACACATCCAGGTACAAACAACTTTCCCAAAAACAACTCCAGGTCAAATGAAGAATAGCAGTCTGGCCAAAACTTATGAAACACTATACCCAGAATGCTACAAACCAACAGTGAGAGGAAACTGACTTATACAGCAATTGCTGACCCAGGGGGTGTGGGACTAATAAAGCTGGCAGTGCCTATAACGTCTCAAGGCCAGGTGCATTAGCCAGTGTTGGAGGACAGAGTGGGAGGCGCTAAGGGAGAACCCTCACTAGAATAAGCAAGTGAGTCAGTTTAGTGAAGTAATTCATGCATGAGTAGTCATATCTGACCCCTGCTCTTGTTTGCACTAAGGGCTGGTGGCTTATACGCCATGCATTAGGATATGTCCTGGGGTGTAGAAGTCCATTACATAAGTTAATTTGCTGTGTGCAGGGTCACTCTGGGCTGGACACTGGAGGCATCACTGAGATCCAGATTTGTCCCAAACAGGGGTGGATTTCTAGGCCCGGATCACTGCAGCCATTGTTACAGCTGCTTTGTGGTCCTCTCGTACTTGCTGATGGGTGGCGGCCCATAAGATGTTACTTTCCTGGATCGCTATGTGCGGTGAATGAGAGTAACTGGCTGTTGCCGAGGGGAAGTCCATAGTTATCATACACACCAATCGCACCTGCTTGATACTGCAGTATCCAGGTCCACACATCTTTCAGGTTGAGAAAAAGTGGGCTAGTTGATCTGCTATTATCTTTCATTTCGATGGGAAGAGGAGTCCATATGTCAGGCCAATGTCTTGGAGACATTTTTCATCACCCATGAAGGAGGGTTTTCTGCGTTGAACTGCCATAGTAAAGTCGAGAAATATCACTTGCCTGCAATGTTGACTGTCAGGAGGTTATTAATATGGTAGTTCAAGATTCTTGCAACTGTGGGTCTGGATGCACCCGCAGTAAAGGTGTCCTGGCTAGGACCTGGTGTGCTTGCTCCACCATAAACATTGGGAGATACCTTGTGGGCACATCTGTTCCTGTCTTGAAGCCAGGTTTTGACATACAGGGTAGCATCTGGGCCCTACATCGTTTCCGGTAGTCCTACTATGCAGAGATTATTTCTCCATACTCTCCCTTTCACATCCTCAGCTCAGTTCTGAGGGAATTCATGCCGTTCTGTAAGGCGGAGCTCCGCAGAAAGGTCATTAGTTTGCAGGACAAGGTCGTCTAGAATTTCTTTGGTGTGCTTCACTCCACTGCTCAACTTCTTTTGGTCTTCTTGTAGAATGTTCAGGTCAATAGCCAGTGTGTGAACCTTGGCCTCCAATCCCGAGCAAAATTCCCAATGGCAGTGAGGGTCTGCGTTGTGTCATTCGATAACTGGGGGAGCCCGACGACTGCAGTGTCAGGGTGAATTCATAAATCTCTGCTTCCTCAAGTAGCAGCACCCCTTTGTGTGAAATAGTTTTTGATGTCTTACTTTACCTCACTGTAGGTTCTAATAGTAGTGGGGTCTCAGTGTATTCTGGCAGGGTGTCTCCTAAGGGTGCAAGATCGTAACAGCCAGCGAGGGAGAAGTCCATATGCTCCCTCTTGACGGCACGTGCAGCTCGGACAGTCTGTTGGGCCGAAGATTATTTCCAACCTCCATGTGCTTGGATTCCTGGGGCCTTGGTGAGGCCCACTATTTTCCATTATGTTGGTGTCATTTGTTTCTATACCAACTGGGGCCAGGGGAAGCTAACAGCAGTTGTCACAGAACTCAACGCACAGTGGTGTATGCTAAGCTATGTGATTGCCCACAACAACGCTAGCTGTATTCGGCCACAGTCTGCAGGGGTGCAAGAATATTAATGGTTGCCAACAAGCATCCTCCTTCCATAAGAAGCCACAGTCTAACAATCTGCAATGCATGGGTGCAGGAGGCCACAGTGTCTAGCAGGTGTACTGATTCAGTTCAGTATAGGAATGGTGCCTCCTCTCATCTACAGCCACTGTACCCACGCTGCTGTACCTCTCCAGTAGCCCCCTGTACTGATAAACTCAGGGCTCAAGGATCCATAATAGCTAAGCCTCCCAGCCACCAACTGGCATAGGAGAGGCTGAGGAAGGACCCGGTTGATGCAGGCTAATGAGATGGCCCTACTGCCCGCCTTCATGCCCTGTCAGGTATCGTAGCGGCTGGCCCAACACCGTCCTCCAGCAGGTGAGGGCTGTGTGGGATCTAAATGTTGGCATCTCTTACCACACCACTCTGCCCCTGCTCAGATGTTTTACATCAGGGCACCCAAGAAGCTTCATGACATGTCTATCTTGGTCAGCCAATCGGATCCACAGTCTTCTCCAGCTGTCTCCACTGCTGTTAGTGAATGGATGCCAGGCAGCCCATTTGCCAACAGCAGTGAGTCAGTGAGCAAAAGAAAGTGCCAGTGCTGATATGAATAATATTCATGCAACTAATGACCAAAACAGAACTCAAAAAAATCAAGAACGGGAGTAACTATTTAATAGTTTTTTTTATTTTAACAACATTTAGAAAAAGGAAAATTCTCTATTTTTTCATTTACAAAAGGACATATTTACAAAAGGACACATGAAACTTAGGGGAGTGTTTGGAGTTCATCAATCATACAATATTTCAGGCATATCACATACATTCAAAACACATTCATACCACTCAGGGGCGGGGGTAGTGTGGGTCACAAATAACAATCTAAAATATGTACACTGAGATATACTACAAGATAAACAAAGCAATAGGCCACTGTCTGCGGACACAAGTTCTACCCTGAGTTGGATTCGCTCCCATCGATACTACATAAGGCCCTGAAGAGAATCCCAGGAAAGCCAGCGGGATTCGAAACGCGTAGGCCCCTGCCACATGGTGTCTGCGAGAGCGACAAGAGTTTATAGTTTTACCTTAGTCGCTAGTACAATACCGAGCTCTACTAGTAGTAAAAGTTTTGTCTGTAGACCAAGTCAGGATTGTACAGTACAAAGTGATTGTTTTTTGTCATTTTCTGTAAATTGTGTCCGCAGACAGTGGCCTATTGCTTTGTTTATCTTGTAGTATAGCTCAGTGTACATATTTTAGATTGTTATTTGTGACCCACACTACCCCCGCCCCGAGTGGTATGAATGTGTTTTGAATGTATGTGATATGCCTGAAATATTGTATGATTGATGAACTCCAAACACTCCCCTAAGTTTCATGTGTCCTTTTGTAAATATGTCCTTTTGTAAATGAAAAAATAGAGAATATTCCTTTTTCTAAATATTGTTAAAATAAAAAAAAAACGATTAAATAGTTACTCCCGTTCTTGATTTTTTCGAGTTCTGTTTTGGTCATTAGTTGCATGAATATTATTCATATCAGCACTGGCACTTTCTTTTGCTCACTGATACTTTGGCTCAGCCTTGCTGATCAGAGCCACCCCGTAGTTGTTTTCCACAACAGCAGTGAGTGGCACCTCTGGCCTCCATTAGTGCCACCCGGATCCCCTCTCCTTCTATGGAGGCTGCCACTGTGGATAATCCCACATCAAGTGGCCTTCCCACAGCCATCTTACATCGTCTCCCTCGCTCAGTTTAGTTGAAGCCCACTGCACCAGTAGGAACGGCATCTGTTTGTATTCCTCCGATTAGTCATTAGAGCAGTTTCCCAAGACAGATGGTGCTGGATTAACTGGCCGACGGCTAAGAGCTACTTTACAGTGTATATGGCATGTTCGGCAGTAACCCTCACCCCCACCAACAATGAGGTGGAATTGGCAGTTGACAACATTTTGAGTTAAGATGATGGTTGTGGCAAGAAGGGAACCAGAACCTCCACCATGGCTATTTTTCATGCTACTTTTGTAGCAAAGAGTCAGACTGGTGTGTGGCTGCTACAAGATAAGCGTACTCGTTTTTGAAGTGTATATTGATTTTACAGTAGCTTCTTTAATGAGCACATCAGGAATCTACAAATGTGTCCATTTTGAGCCTCTTTTGAGAATATTGCTGAAGTAGCACTTTTTGCATAATCATCCTGAAGTGGTAGCATTCCCAGCATTGGCAATAGCTCTCTTGTGGCCCTGAAGGAATATGGCTAGGTGCCTGTCCCAGTAACAAAGAAAATTTCTTACAGATGTCACGCTTAGAGGCCTTGTGTATAGGAAACAGGCAGTGAGCGTGTTTAAGATACAAGCTGAACTGGCCTTTGGAGAGAGGATTCTCCTTGTTTTAAGAAGAACTTGGCATCGCCACAAAACCCTCATTCACCCAATTGACTGAAGTTTGGGTGCCTTTCAATGTATGTTAGTAAACAAACACATTTTTAACAATGTTTATTGCTTTTTTCAAAGTACTGTGAATTCCCGGAATTACGATAGGTAATAACTTAAGCATGTGAATCTATGAAAGATCCAATACTAGGGAAACAAAAACATCCTGCAAGAGAAAGCGGAGCGTTGTGCAATTGCAAGAGACTGCACCCAGCACCCTGCAACAGCAATGGCATCCTTTGATAATAATACTATTGTTTAACCCCTTCGATGCCTGTGACAAGGTCAGCTCATCATGGGCGTTACCTGCACTGTGCGTGTGATGAGCCGACCTTGTCACATAACGCGGGATTTTACAATTTTTAAAATCGCAGCGCTCAGGGGAAAACCGCTAGCGCGCATGCGGTTAAGCAGTCAAAGTTGATTGTAGACTCTGTTGCAGTGGCCATGCCTCCTTTGTTTGTTCATCACAAATTCTGGTTGCCAGATGAAGGTGCTGGTTAAAATGTTTCAAAATCTACATTGACACCATCAGAATCGCAGATACGGTAATAAATAAAGGCCTCTTCATTGTGCCAGCTATAACACCCAGGACATTGCCATCAAATTCTCCCTGCTGGCGCTGGCACAAATGCAGTACTGAGAGAAAGTTTATCAAAATATTTCCAGTCAAGAAACCTCATCGATTATGAAAGTTATATGTTCCACTCAGTGAGACAGAAACATGGGGAAACAAAGAATGCATATGCCACCAGACTCTACAAACGTATAAGTGTGTGAATTTGGACAAGTACTGTGCTGCCTTCAACAGGAGCTAAGCAGCGCACATTGGGTTGTGGCATTATTCTGCGTAGTGATCAGTAGTAGTGAACAGGACCTTTTTATCTTGTTGCAAGGCAAAAATTGGGAATGTTGGCAAACTGTAATGGGTGGATGGTCCATCTCTGTAGCGCATCAAAAGAAAATGAATCCAGGATCCAAATACAGATATCGATATTGGTGCATACTGCAGCAGTGGTAAGCGTAAAGGTAGACAATACCCCTGGAAACCACAAGGTGTGTGTGCTTTGAGGGGTAAACTTACCAGGGTTTTACCTCATGGTTTCCAGGTGATACTTACCTATCCTGGACCGACAGTATCGTCTACCTTTACGCTCATCACTGCTGCAGTATGCACCAATATTTTACTTATTTCGCTTTTAACATTTAAGCGATTGGGACGTAATTGAGGGTCTTGCCCATATACATCACGATATCCGTATTTGGATCCTGGATTAATTTTCTTTTGATGCGCTGCAGAGATGGACCGTCCACCCATTACAGGGTGCCAACATTCACAGTTTTTGCCTTGAAAAAGTCTGAGAACAGACGAAACACCTGTCTACTAATCGTGTGCTGGGACTCTAATAACGGATACAAGAAATCTCAATTGATGATCTGATTAGATTATTTTGAACTTATTGTTTCTTCTTCATCGTCCTCATTGTGTAGAGAGTAAACTACATTTTGGAATTAATTTGACTTATTACCAACACTATTTCTGGTTACTCAATTAATTCAAGTAAAAAAGGATGTGCTGTAATAGCTTTGTTTGTTGTGTCAGGTTCCATAGTAGGTCGGGCTCCAGGACATCAGGAGTAAAAGGCCTAAACCACGATGGCAAGGACCAGTAGCCCCTCATTGCCTGTGGCCCTCTGAAAGACGTTCTGACAGGCACACAGCATAGAAAGGTGATGGGGGCTCAATCTCTAAAACAATTGATTCCAAGTGTTTCACAAACACGGCAAGAACAATATTCCAACTTTTTTCTGCATTCAATAACTGAAACTGTCTAGGAGCCATCAATTGCTGATGAATTCTTGTGTATCTTGGTTGAGCAGGCACGCCTGGTGCTACTGAACTAGAATGAGTTGTGTTGCCCCAATGCTGCTGCCCTGACACTTACTGAAACTACTGAGTTAATATCAGTAGAGAGCTCTTGAAAGTGTAGAAAAGGTGACCAGTTTGACATTCAGGAGCTTAAATCCTTTCTCAACATTTATAGTGAGCTTGCTCAACACCAGATTGGTCTGCTGAAAAGTACCCATTTGATAATTTCCACATCAATTAGAAAGCATGATGTTGAGCTTGCATAGGAGCGTCATAATTAATTCTGGTCAGCAAAGACGGATTCAGGAGAGCAAATTGCTTCCTTTTTCAGACTGACTGGTGAATGAAATGCTTGCCACTTCTAACATTTAGCAGAGGTCAAACAAAGAGTGCTCCTGAATCTCCTCAAATGTCTCTATTGACATTGTCACATTCCCTCAGGCCAATATTTACTCAGTCTTGGATGGATAGTGTTAATTCTCAGAGATTGTACCACTCACTAGCACTATTGCATGTATAACTGCCTTAAATCAAATGTTATCAGGACATGGTGCCCTGGTAGTTCTCAAATCAGCCTAGGACCTTAACAGAAGAGAATTCAAAATACAGAGTTTTCAACAGCACAGAATAATTATACTACAGTGTCTAGAAAATGGCATGTAGACTGCATCATGAGCACACTGAAGAAAGCTGTGTAATTCGCCAAACTCACAAAGAAGCCAATCTCCATACCATACAAGAGAGACTACTGAGACACTGCCCACAGCACCAAGGAAAGATACCAGGTAAGCTACTGTTTGGAAGGGAAATAAGGGCAAGAATAAAACAGAACTTGCCACCTACTCTTCACGGCTATACTGGTGACCTACATGGATAAGGCCCAAAGGAGCATCGCTTGAAGGAATATGCAGATAAAAGGAGACAAACCAGGCCCTCCTGCCAAAATTATATCATTTGATCCTCACCTGTACCCATTATAGATATCAAGGAGTCAATAGGAACCCAATCTGCACCCAACTCACCAGCATTCCCAACACCTACATCTCCACAGCAAACTTTCTGGACTTATGGAAACACACAGAAGTCAGACCCCAAAGATCTAAAAAAAATATTGTTTGAACTCTGCACCCCTACCCAGCCAAAGTACTTGAGAAAGCCATCAACCAGTAGCTCACTGAATTCCTATAACAAAACCACCTACTGGACACCTCACAATTAGGATTACGTTTCAACCACAGCCCTGAGACCGCGCTAATTGCCACCACAGATGACATCAGAGCACTCCTCAACTGCAAAGAAACTGTGGCTCTGATCTTCCTTGACCCCTACATGGCATTCCATGCCATCTCCCAAAACACCCTCAATAGAGCTTCGTGAACTTGTGTACTGATGCCCACATCTCAGCCTGACAGATATCTAGGACAGGCATTCTACCTGCTAATGCAGTAGTAGCAGCCTTGGCTCGAGTGGATTGAATACTCAAACCTTCAAGTGGATACCTCTTAGCTAACACACAGCAGAATTTGATGGAGTGAAAAATCAGAAGAGTGATAACCTGCCCTACATGGAAATGTGTTACTATCTTTGGCAGGAAAAAAGTTCTAATTCTCAGCACTAGCTTGCCTGGGAAAAAAGTAGTACAGTCGGCTGGGCCAAAAGAGCTTACAGCTCACTTACACGATGAGCTAACGTGATTGCGACCAGAAAAAAAAATCAGGGTCAAGAAAATGTGTGGATTTGTGCATTGGCTCAAATTAGGTGCACATTTGAAAAGCGAGAACTAAAATCAATTCCCACAGCAGCATGACAGAGGGCTTTGGTGGAAACCGGAGTCAACTTTTCAGAAATCTCATCAAAACGTGATTTAAACAAAGAAGGCTAGCCCAGCAGCCTTACAAGCGCCAAAAGTGGCAACAAATAGCCATTAACAGTGCCAGATGCAAGTCCTTGCTGGGCACTTTTTAACTTCCCATTACATCAATTGACTTAAGCCGAAACAATGGTCTTACTTGGTTACCTGGTCAAAGGCAGCACAATTACATTTTCTGAACCGGTTGTAGTGTTGCGGGCAGTAGGAGCGTACCACTGCCGCACACGGCCCCTCCCACTGTTTCCACAGGTTTCACCCCTAGAGCGTAAAGGGGCGATGGTTTGGCCCTAGCGCGTACGCACGTACGTGAGTTATGTAATAAAAGGCCAGGAGCGCCGGGCGTGGTCAGGTAGTTTGCCGCCACTAACCAAACTGCATGTGTCCTGTGTCTTATGTATCCAGGCCCGAATCCAGGACACTACACTGGCGACGAGGTGGTCTACGTCCCACCTCCCCTCGTTCACTGGTGCTCCACGTCCGCACCGCTGCCAGGTGCCCCACGTGCAGCCCACGGCCTCGCCCCTGCCTTCCAGTCGGCGGGTAGTCAGCCCTCATGGCCACTGTGCCGCACCTCGAGCCGTTTGAGGTCTCGGGCCCTCCCCCGTCGCAGGCCACCCGTTGGAAGAAATAGGTGGAGCGGCTAGAGAACTACTTCATCGCGGCAGACATCGCAGTTGGCCGACGCCGCGCCATGCTCTTACATCTCGGTGGCGAGGCCATCCACGACATCTCCAAGGACATCATGGAAGGCGACCCCCCACACACCTACGCCACCCTCCGCGATGCCATCAGCAGGTACTTTGAGCCGTTTGCCAGCGCTGACTATGAATGCTTCCTGCTGCGCCAAGCACGCCAGCTACCGGAAGAGTCCGTCGACGTCTTCTACGTGCGCCTCAAAAAACTGGCTAGCACGTGCACCCTCCACGATGCAGAAGATGAGATTCGCGCCCAGTTCATCCAGGGATGCGCCTCGCTGAAGCTGCGAGAGAGAGTTCTCGAGACTGACGCCATGTCCATGCGCGACATCCTGGCCCTAGGGCGGACCAAAGAACTTTCGAAAGCACGTGCCGCCCATATGGAGCCGAAGTCGCCCGTCACAGTCAAGACAGAGCCTGTCTGGGCCGTCAGGCCCCACTCGGTGGACAAAAAGGCGGGAACACCCAAGAAAGGGTGCGCAAGACAAGGGCAGTCCACCCAAGACCGGCCCTGCATCTGGTGCGGAGGCCCCACCCCCCACGAGGGTGCCTACCCGGCTCAAGGCAAAATCTGCAGCGCATGTGGGAAGGCTAACCACTTTGCCAGTGTCTGTCTAACGTCTCAAAGGAAAAAAACAGAGTGGCACACCAAGGAGAGTGCGACAGGTGGCGCCGCAGCAAGACACATCGGCCAGCAGCAACATGGACGACAACGGAGATGACGCAGCATCCGTCCACGTGGTGCGCATGCTCAACACCCTAGCAGCATGTCTGTGAACGAACCTATGTGCTCCGTCCTAGTACATGGCCAAGCGATCCAAGCCCTCATCGACACAGGTGCCACCATAAACCTCATGGCCGCCAGCGTGTACCAGAGTCTCGATGAGGCCCCCGCTCTCCACCCAACCAGAGTGCAAGTATTCGCCTACGGAACCCGGCGCCCCCTGTGCCTGTGCGGAGTTTTCCGGACAACTGTTTCCGCTCCACCGCCTAGAGACATTTATAAAATGTTTGGTTCTGCTGTGTTTTCGTTTCATCCCTAGGTAAAGGAGGAATGTAGTGTTGCGGGCAGTAGGAGCGTACCACTGCCGCGCACGCCCCCTCCCACTGTTTCCACAGGTTTCACCCCTAGAGCGTAAAGGGGCGATGGTTTGGCCCTAGCGCGTACGCACGTACGTGAGTTATGTAATAAAAGGCCCGGAGCGCCGGGCGTGGTCAGGTAGTTTGCCGCCACTAACCAAACTGCATGTGTCCTGTGTCTTATGTATCCAGGCCCGAATCCAGGACACTACACCGGTGTACGCTCTACGAGATGGCATTTCAAAACTTAAACTTAGACCACATTTCCTAAACAGCCTTGGGAAAAATGGTCAGAAACAAAACAAAGAAGGGACAACTCATCCCTCAGTCCATAAGGCCAATCACAGTCCAGGGACCCTCTCCTAGTCCGTCCTTGTTGCCATACTCATCCTCTTTCTTTGCTGTTCAGCAGCCTGAGATGAGTGTTTTTCCGTTTTCTCTTCGCTGTTTTGCATTTCTATCGTCGTAAGGCGGCCGCGGACTGCATGTAGCGTCCTGCGGCTGCTTTGTTTTGTGTGCGCATTGTTTGAATATAATTAATATAGTTATATTGCCTTGGTACGCTATTTTATGGCGCAGCTTGAGCGCTTTGCGGCGCATCACCTCAGGCTTGAAGTCGGCCTGGTCGGATGGGCGCTTCAACGCGCTACCGCTGTCCCCAGGCCTCAGATCTCTTTGTGCGGCGTGTGTGGAGGTTTTGTTGAGCTCCGCTAATTTTCTTGCTCCCTTCGCGGCCCCGTGGGTCCGGCTTCGGGCTTATGCCGTTTATTGTTTGTTTGGGTGAGGCGCGGTTTGCACTACTACCGCTAGGTGCGCTGTTGCATTATTTCTCCACGGGGGCTCTTCCTGCTGGCATAGGCGCGTGCAGAATTTTCGGCGCCATTCCTGACATTCCGCTCACCGTTGCCTGCCTGCCTTCACCACCCCTGAAGACTGACGCCCTCTTTGAGGGTCTGTAGAGCTTTGCTTGTGCCTGTAGGACGCTTGGTTTTTAGAGTCGGTGTGTGTGTGCTTTCTTGACGCCCAGTGGGTGCATTTTGCTTTAACATTTCTGGCAAAATGTGGTTACAGGCTGAATTTGGGCCTGGAGGGGCACGTCCCAGGGCGGATCTTCTCTCGTTCTTCTCTGTGCACAGGTGTTGGTGTGTCCCTGAGGCTCTTTCGGATCCTCATCATTGAATTAGGGTTCTACCCTGTGACCTGTGAATTACGCTGGTCCCCAGCTGATTGACTTTTCTTTAGTCAATAGACTGTAGAGGTTCCACTAGTTTTTGCTTTCTACACAGTGTTGATTTGAGCATTTTAGCATGTTCCAACATGGAGACAATAACTGGGGGGAAGAGCCCCTCGACAAATTGCCGTGAGTTGACTATTTCTACGACTCAGTGGATTCCTCTATCTACCTCGCCGTAGAAGAGGTCATGGGCCTCATAGAGGAGCGCCTTTGCAAGAAACTTGAGCAGTTCTGTGCTCAGCTGAACCCTCCTACACCCTCTACCCAGCAGGCGGCTCCTAATAGTGACCTGGTTCCCACAAAAAGTCCCAGGGTGGATGGTGTTGATCAGGATGCTTTTGAGCGTCTACGAGCAGCCTTCATGGCCCACAAAGTGCTGCAGCCCCCGCCTGTAATCCCTTCTCACCCTGATGCGTCCACTGATCCACCCAGTCCCGCTCAGGACACAGGCGATGATGCCCATGGGGATACGAATGACAAGCCAGGACCTTCCAGGCCGTGGTGTTCTACCTCTTCTCTGCCCCCCTCTAATTCACAGGCTCCTTCGGGGGTCTGGACATGTTAGACCCAGAACTCTTGATGCATCACGGTCCTTGGAATGGACGCCTTCTGTTATGGTGGTCGGTTATGTGGCCAGTAGGATCTGCACGCCAATGGGCAAGGAGGCGCACAGTCGCCTGCGGTCCGAATGCCCTTGCCTCTTCCTTGACAGGAAAGTCGCGCAGACGCCCGAGCTCGACCCGAGAATGGCTACTTTTCTCGCTAAATTTATTAAGGACCGCAAAAAGGGATAGACCATTCATAGAGGGCGTGCCAGGATAAACTCCTGAACGCCCTCAGTCCCATGACTATGATTTTAGATATGGCTGAGGATGCCAAAACTTCGGGAGTCCTGATATTGCCTGAGGCCCTCTCTGGGTGGGTGCAGAGAGCGATCGTATTCTTAGGAAACGCGAATTGCACGATTTCCACAGAACGCAGGAGGTCCTTTCTGATTAAAGTCGATCCAAAGTGGGGGGATTTGACAGTTTTGGAGGCTGGAGCGGTTGCCCATGGAGGTTTGTTTGGAGAACCGTTCATAAAAGAATTAGGAAAGTTTGTCAATACTTTCCCCGCTCTAGATAGAGCCTAATCTTGTACCAAAAAGGTTTTTTCCTCACGTGTTTTCCGTGGGCCGGTCAAGGAAGGGGCCGCTCCACTGGCCAGGCCCCAACTCCAACTATGCCAGGGGGCAAGGCTCCAGACAAGGGCAGTACCAAAAGCAGGCAAGGTACTCCAACTTTTACCCATCCCGTGGCAGACGTTCCAGAGGCAGAGGTTTCCATGGCGGGGACAACGCCGCTAATACTGGTGAGTCTTTCTTCCCTTTCCGTAGTGAGAGTGGGCGGTTGCTTGGCCCGCTTTCTGAATGTGTGGAGGCCGCTCACATCTGACACTTGGGTCTTGCAGACTGTGCAGGGGTTTCAGATAGATTTCTGTGGCAAACCCAGACAGTCCTTCCCTCCCAACCCCATTCAATTTTCCGGGCCAGAAGATGTCATTATAGATGCAAAAATCTCCGCTCTCTTAGACAAAGGTGCTATTTATCACACGGTCTTAGATCCTCGCGGGTTCCTCATCAACATATTTGTGGCTGACAAGTCGGACAGGGGGCAACGTCTGGTTCTCAATCTAGGAGACATCAACTCATGGCTGGTTTACCCCCATGTGATGATGGAAGGTATACACCTCCTCCGAGATGTGCTCAGGTCCGCAGATTGGATGGCTCGGTTCGATTTAAAGGATGCTTACTTAGCCATCCATAAATTCCCTCCTCACAGGAGGTTTCTGCAGTTCCTCTGGCACGGTCAGGAGTACCACTTCAACATCCTTCCTTTCAGGTTTGCCTCCGCCCCTTGGTGCTTCACCAAGGTTCTCAAACCAGTGATGGAATACCTCATTGTTTACTTGGACAATATCCTCTTGCTGGCCCAAGTTACGGGAATGCTTCGGGACCAGTTACAACAGACCGTACCTCTGTTAGAGAGTTAACTGTCAAGAAGTCCCACTTAGTACCAGCTCAGAGTGTCATCTTTTTGGGTTTCGTGGTAGATTCCATGACGGCGACTCTCAGTCTTCCTTCAAGAAAGGTGGTGAAAATTTGCCACAAACTCAGGCGGACTTTGGTCAAGGGCACGGTTCCCTTGCGGCAGATAGCACGCATCGTAGGGTTGTTGTCTGCCTCAATTCAGGCTATCTTCCCGAAGCCCCTTCAGTATCAGGCCTTGCAGCAACTCAAAGCCAAACACTTATGGAAAGGACTCCCATACTCCCATCCAGTCTCCCTTATGGGGGAAGCTGTAGAAGAGATTCATTGGTGGCTCTCCCATATGGAAGCATGGAACGGGACGCGATCTTTGGATCCGCCCCAGACCTGATCATGGAGTCCGTCGCAAGCAGGTCGGGCTGGGGTGCCCGGTGCGGGGAAATCTCCACAGTGGGTTTGTGGACACCACAGGAACAAGAGCTTTTGGCAGGCTCTTTCGCCGTGCGGTGTTGGACCAAGGAAAGGGTCCGGTATATAAACCACCTAGGAGGGGTTTGTTCAAAGGTGCTTTCGGACCTGGCAGCGAATATCTGGCAGTTCTGCCTCAACAATCGGGTCTCGTTGACGGCTGAATATCTCCTGGATTGGGAGAATCTGGTGTCCGACTGGCAGTCACGCCATTTCAGGGATTCCAGTCTGTGGATGTTGCATTTTCTCGGGTACAGGACCTTTGGGGTCCTTTTTCTGTGGATATTTTTGCTTCTAGGTTGGATCACCAGCTTCTTCGTTTCTTCAGCTGGAGGCCGGCACCCCTGGCGGCAGCCATGGATGCGTTCCTGCAAGATTGTTCACAGGAGGAACCGTATGCGTTCCCTCCTTTCGCCATGATCACAAGGGTGTCTGCCCAGATCCGGAGACAACAATCCTGCATGGTCCTCATCATGCCCATTTGTAGGTCTTAAGTGTGGTTTCCGGTTCTTCTGGAACTTTCTCAAGGCCTGGTGGATGACAGGGGATGATGGTCGCTCCCGGGCCTTTCGCAGTTCACTGAGAGCCTCTTGTCCAGGGCCTGGTCAGATATTACCTTCAAGCGTTATCGTTCGGCCTGGATAAGATGGTGTCGTTGGTGTGTGCAACGGGGTTGTGATCCAGCGGGTGGCGATGTGGTCCACATTTTGAATTTTTTGACACACCTAGCTCGGCAGGGTCTCGCTTACCGGTCGGTCAACACCTTCCGTTCAGCAATCTCAGTGGGCATTCCCCACTGGATGGCAACCAGTGGGAGAACATCCCTTCGTTTGTATGCTCTTGAGGGGGCTCCGTTTATCGCTTCCATCGGAACCCAGGTTCTCTGAGCTCTTGGATGTCAACAGAGTGCTTAATCTGTTTCTTTCATGGTAGCACAACTAGTTTCTTTCCCGTAAGGAACTGTCTGCAAAGTTAGCAATGCTGCTTTGTTTGATTTCATGCCGCAGGGTTTAGGACGTGCGGGTGCTGGACATTACAGGCAGAATTTTTTCTCCTTCTGGAGTTTCTTTCACTGTTACTCGCCAGACTAAGACGCATACATGAACTATTGAATATCCTGCATTCCCAGACTCTCCTAAGCTTTGTGTGTGCGTTTTCTGAAAGCGTATGAGGAGATATCTGAGGAACTCCGCCCTCCTGGGGAGCGTGAGCTCTTAATTGCGCTTAAAAAGCCACACATCTTCATCACCCACTATCGCACATTGGCTGCGTTGGGTTAGGCAGGAAGCAGGAAGTAGCCTAGGGCAGTTTGGGTCTCACTCGGCACAGGGCGCTATGGCCTCAAAAGCTTTTTCACTGGGAGCCCGTTTATAGGACATTATGAATGCAGCAGACTGGTCCTCAGATTCAACTTTTAAAAGATTCTATTTTAAGCCGGTCATTGATATGGCCCATTTGGTGGTAAGTAAGCTTAGAAGCTTAGAAGCAGCATACTCCGAAGCCTCCAGTCCTGACATGGAATGAAAAATGTCCTAGCTAACGTAACGGAAAATTTCAATTCAATCAATCAATCAGTGACACTTATAAAGCGCGCTACATACCCGTGGGGTCTCAAGGCTATTAAGGACTCAGAAACGAGGATTATCCCTCCACATATCTCCGCAAGATTCCCCCCGTTGGGAGTAAGTGTGTGATTTTTATTGGATGGTATTTTCTCTGCAGCGTTGTTTTTGCTTTTCCCTAATCTAGTATTCGGACTTTGGTGTTTAAACCTGTTCAGGGTTATGTTAGTATCGCATATTCTGCTAGTTCACAGTTTTGGCGTTGTATCCTCGGTTTGCTGTCTTGCTTGACATATCTGGATTGAGGTCCTCATGTGTTCTTTGTTTTTTTTTTCCAGGAACAGATTCCGGGAAACAGGACACTTGAACTGGAAGATGGCACTTCGTCACAAAGAAAGAGGATGAGCAGGGCAGCAAGGACAGACTAGGAGAGCGTCCCTGGACTGATAATGGCCTTATGGACTGAGGAATGTGTTGTCCCTTCTTAGTTTTGTTTTTGACCATTTTTCCCAATGCTATTAGGGAAATGTGGTCTAAGTTTAAGTTTTGAAATAGCTGCTGTGCAATAGCATGGAAAGTGTTATCATAATCCTCGCCTCTGAGTCCTTAATAGAATTGAAACTTTCTGTTTCGTTAGCTAGGAAATTTTTCATTCCACCGGAGGCTCGTTCTAGCATGTGACATTACCATGTCACATATGCGCCGGGCTGTTATCTTGAATCTCTGCTGGGGCCAGCTGTACTGCTCTGCAGCATTTACAAGTACATTTATACATTGCAGCTTGCAGCTGTTCATTTGACAGTCACATCCAAGTTTGTCAGGTAACAGCGCTGCTGTGTTCTGCTCTCAAGGCATTTCATAGTATTTATGAATATATTTTGACACTTTGCTTTTGCTGCATCGCTGTATTTGCCTTTACTCACTTTAATTTTGGGTGCTTTCCAGTAAGGCATTTTTTTAATAACTCTTAGTGACTGCTGCTGCCTTAATGATCTCACTACTGTTTCAGCCGCGGCCCATGGAGGGAGTTGCGGTGGGGCAGAGAGGCGGGGGAGGGGCAGGGTGGGGGGTTCTAAAAAACCAGCATATGGATATTTGGAGGTAAGTAAACAATTTAATTAATAAAACAAATTTTGTAGTGCGCGCTGCATCGCATTTTGCAATGCAGGACGCAACCGCATCTGCCCCAATGCAACTCCTTCCACGGGCCGCGGCTGTACTGTTTTGAACTGGATTCGAGTCTTGGTAATGGCGCTAAACCTCCTGTGATTCTGGGCAAACCACTTAATCTCCCCGTGCCTAACAAAAATTAATATGTGTCTTCATGTAACGTAACTGGTGCTATGTAAAGCCCTCTAATACCCGATTCGGATTCGAGTCAAGTTCGCACTATAGAAAACTCTGCAAAAAAAAAAACATTTGAATTTAAATCTCATAATGGCAACAAGTCAAGGAGTGGTTCAACCACCACCCTTTAACAAAATGCAGGCAAGCTTGAAATTAAATGGAGCAAATGGCGGCTCATATGCGAAAACTATCTGATGGCCATCAATGTGAACAGATATGAACCTCCCAGGAAGTTAGTGCTTCTGTTTAATCATTATGGGGTAGCTGTTCAAAGGGTTTTTTACAAGTTGCCTCCTTCTTCTATGACCTTGGCTACTGACGCACCTTCGAATGTATACTTGGAGGGGAAGGAGAGGATAAGAAAACAATACTCTGATGAGTCAAGCATACTTTTGGAAAGATGTGACTTTTGCAAGTTTTAGTAGGCGAATGATTAGATTTTGGAAGAATGCATGGCTACTTTACAAATGCTAGAGATGCAACAGGGTTTCACAAAAATTAAACCTGCTTGAATTGAGTACCCCATAAAACGTACCAACAATAAGTAGTTGTAGAAAACTAATGTGCACCCAACATCAACACAAGGGAAAATCGTTTTGTGCATGCTTGAACAAAATAATATTGTAATACCTGTTGTGTTTGTAAAGAAATGATAAATGTTGCACCACTAGGCCACATATGCATTAGTAATTTGCACATTGCATCTTGCTTTGGAATAATAATTTATGCTAATTTGCACTTGAAGCTTATGCCAATTACCTTTAACAAGGAGTAGAACAAAGTGGGTGGTAAACAGTGAAGGATTCTTTATCATATAATTAATAATTGTTCATTTTTATTTGCTTTAGTGTGCTGGATGAAAATGCCAACTTTCAAAACTTGGCTGAAGTGGGAGGGGGAAAGTCGTGGAGCGAGACTGCTCTATCAGAAGCAAGGCAGAATGTGCCATGCACAGCAGATTACATGAAAAATTGAAGGCCAAATTGTAAAACGACTGCCAAATGAAGTGCCCAGGAGTGGGACCAGAGATTCATTCTGGGGATGATGTTACAGAATGAATAGAAATGTAGATGGTCTCTACGCAATTATCCAAGGGTGGGAAGGAGCTCTATGTAACAAATGTATATGCACCCAACAAGGATGATCAAGATTTTTGTTTGGGAGGAACTTAGCTCACACATAGCATCGATCCCGGACCTCGCGACACACATCCTGGGTGGCGAATTAAACCTCCCTATGGACCCACTCCTAGACAGAGACTCGAAATGTCAGTTCAATCCAACCAATTCACATAACGCACTTCTCAATCTCTGCACCCGGTTTAACCTAGTCGATTCATGGAGACTGATGAATCTGACAGGCAGAGACTACACCTTTTTCCCTCTGCCCCACGGCTCATACTCACGTATAGATCACCTGCTCACATTGGCGCACGCAAAGGGAGATATTGAACACACATCTATAGAAGCGCGTGTGATCTCCGATCACTCTTGCATTACAATGACTCTGGCATTGCACAAGACAGGTAAGAAGGAAAACGACCTTGTGAAGGTTCGATGATGCGGTATTAAAAAAAGAGGCACACAGGAATGCCATAGAAACAGCAATCACTGACTACCTTAGCCACAATAAAAAAGGTGACACCACTAATCTCAGGAGGTGGGAAGCGCTTAAAACAACAATTAGAGGGGTAATAATCAAAATACGTGCGGACATGAATAAAGACGCGAATTCCACCCTGTTCCGACTAGAAGAGGAGATATCTGACCTTGACAAAAACCATATATTATCCAAAGACCCTACGGTCCTCAATGCCTTAATGAAGAAAAATATGAATATAATAAGATCATTAGTGAAAGAACAGGTGTATGGCTTCAACATCATAAAAACTTTAGGTTGTGCAAAAACAAACAAAGCGGGCAAAAGCCTTGCCGCCTATCTGAAATTTAAACTACAACAATCCTTTATCAAATGCATAGTGGACAAATTAGGCACATCCCACTCAGATCCAAACAAAATAGCCGACTTATTTAAGGAATTCTATAACGACCTATATAGTAAAAACAAAGATATTGATAGTTCCAAGGTGGGGACATATCTTGACAGATGTGAATTACCGGCTCTATCAGCTCAAGACCAAATCGCTCTCAACCGCCCAATATCTGAGTCAGAAATCTTGCAGGTCGTGAAGTCCCTCAAAACAGGGAAATCTCCAGGCATGGACGGGTTCGGTGCTTCGTTCTATAAGAATTTTTCGACGGTACTATCAGAACCACTTCAAGACCTATACGAACAATTTAGCTCCAGTGGCCAGGTCCTTGGCACACCGGCAGAAGCCATCATTGCGGTTCTGCCAAAAGACGGGAAAGACCCGTCCGCCCCCAAGAATTATAGGCCTATATCGCTGATCAACCTTGACTGCAAGAGATATGCCGCGTTGTTGGCAAAAAGGATCCAACTAGTGTTACCCCAGCTGATACATCCATCACAAGTGGGATTCCTCAAAAATAGACTTTCAAGTGATAATACTAGAACCCTTGCACACATCCTAGAGAGAGCTAAAACGTCCGACTTCCCCACCATGGCCGTGACCCTAGACGCCGAGAAGGCCTTTGATAAGGTTGACTGGGCCTACTTGGAAGCCGCTTTACCAAAATTTAATCTAGGTGAGAACTTCATACGAATGGTGATGGCCTTATACTCCAATCCTTCCGCGCGGGTTAGAGCCGGTGGTTGCCTGTCGGACTCCTTTTCCTTGCAACAGGGTACGAGGCAAGGTTGTCCCCTCTCTCCGTCACTCTTCCTCTTGGCAATTGAGCCCTTCCTTTTCTATCTAAGGAACAACAAATTAATTAAAGGCATAGACTTCAATGGAACCGTAGTCAAAATTTCGGCTTACGCAGACAATGTCCTGGTAGTGTCCAAAAGGGCGGATGAGGCCATCCCGGCATTGTTGTCCACTATTGCAGAATTCTCGGCAGTGTCTGGATATAAACTTAACAAAGACAAGACTGAAGTAAAACTACTTAGTAACATCGGAGATAGGAGTGTCCTTGGAGATACAGGCCTTTATTGGCAACAGAAGAGCTTCAAATACCTAGGGATTGACTTTGAGAAGGACTTAATCAGTACGCTCAAAATTATTGAGACCTCTTTATTTAAGATAAATATCCACACTCCTGGATGGCTGGTCCCCGAAGTTTCTATCCTGGTGGGGTAGGGTGGAGACCCTCAAAATGATTATCACGCCCCTTGTAAATTATTTAATCAGCATGTTACCCATGTTGCTTTCGGAGGATTTCCTCTCCAAGGTACATAAACTCTTTAATAACTTTATTTGGCAGGATAAGAAACCGAGAATTTCCCTGAAAAAACTTCAACTGCCAAAAGACAAATGGGGTGTAGGTCTACCTAACTTTAGATGCTACCAAACGGCATTCTTATGCAAACAAGGAGCATATTGGTTCCTTAACCAACAAGAATACATTCCTGTGTGGGTTCATGTTGAAAAATCCATCATTCACAACCTGCTACTCTCCGCTATAATGACTATGGACTCTTCAGCCTTTACTCAATCAAAATATATATTTCTCAACACTAGGCGGGCTATACTTAGCCTTGAGAGACACTGTAAAGCTAAAATAAAATTCTCCAATTCAAATCTAGCATTGTTCTGGTTTAACCCGGCTATAAAGGATGAGTGCGGAATCCTCTTTTGGGAGCATTGGGATAACAAGGGTCTGAATTTGATGCGGGACCTTTACGATGGAACTTCCCCGCTACCTTTTGCCACCTTACAATCGCAATTTTATCTCCAACCGCTCAACTTTTACAGGTTTCTACGCCTTAAAACACTTGTCTCTGCCAGAGCCATTGTCCCGCAGCAACCCACTCTATGCACCAAGCTAGCTCATCTTATGTTACAAGGCCACATGGTATCAAAAATATATAAACTCATATCACCGTCACCACAGAAAATACATGGAAAGTGTTAGAGGGATTGGGAAAATTAAACAAACTCCTCTAACCTGGTTTTTGATTGGGACAAGATTCATCTCACCCCTTTCTACAATAAAATATCCCTGATATTATCCCAGACCAAACTTATGTTGATAAATAGATCCTACTGGACACCTGAGAAACTTTTCAAGCTCAAACTTCTGGACAGTCCCCTTTGCTGGCACTGTAAAGCACACGTGGGTAACATGGCGCATATGTTCTTTTATTGTCCGTTGCTTCAAACATTCTGGGATAAGATCTATGCTTACATCCATCACACCTTCCACTTCAGTCAACCTAGGGACTTCTCATATATTCTCTTAGAAGCGATTGATCCGAACATTACTAGGGAACATGACAGATACCTCCTAGACCTTATGCTAACGCTGGCTTGCAAAATTATCCTGAGCAAGTGGAAGAACGCTTCTGACGTCTCTTTTGTGCACTGGCAAGAATGGCTAGCTTCATTGAGGGGTGCGGATAATGACAATTTACATTCCTCCCCCTGGCAAAAGCCTCACGCCAAACTCTAGAGTTTGCTTGACTCCTTGTAACTCTGTTATGACCCACCTTAGATGCACTGACAAAGGGCTAGCTATGTCTCTACCTGACCGCTGCTGCTACATTGGGCATTACTCCCGACAGGTATGACGGATGTCCAGACACAAGCAATTTCTAAAAACCTTGTTGCTGTCATTCCTTTCTCCTTGTCTAATCTCTCCCCCTCTTCTTCCCTCTTTGTCTTCTTTGTCTTCTTAGTTCCTTCCGCTCCAAGAGGTAGAAAGTGTATGTATGGATATCTGAAACAATGCTTCCTCTGCTTGACAATTATATGACTTGATGGTGTATTTCTCATGGATGTGTTATGTTACTGGCATCTTCTTATTTCCTGCTGTCCACAATAAATGTAATTATGCATTGTTCATTGTATCTATCTTGCGAGCTAATTATTGTATGACGTCCTTCCTTTTCTTTGTACTGTTATGTTTTTGTACTTTAATTAAAAAAAAGATTTGAAATAAAAAAAAAACTTGAAACCACATACCTGTAAAAATATTTAAAAAAAATTAAAAAAAATGTTAAAATGTATCATATGAAGTAAACTTGAGAACAGACTAAACCCCAACCCCATGGAACTAATATAGAACAATGCTTGTGTTGAATTAAAGGTGAAGTCACAGTGCTAAGACAATGCCACCCTCCAAGCCTACCAATCTCTTTGCAAGTTTATGGAAGTTTGTAACAAATGTGGGACGGTCATGTTACCTTTAGTGTATAATTGGGTTGCCTTTAGGGGTGTGGTTTACGCTTAGGCTAGCAGGAGAGCAAGAGGGGAGATGAGTCGCTGTCCGTCGGTTTGCAGAGAGGCCTAGCTGTACCAGTCCTGTCCTGTCCTGATCCTGTCCTTTGAAACTTTGTTCCCTGATTCTATTTTGGGGAACCCCCGTCATCACTTAGACCAAAGGGATGATTTTCTACAAACCAATAGTTTTGTATTTCTGTCTTTGATTTCATTTGTGCAATTTATTGTAAATGTTTTTTATGCCTGAAGTCTTTTGTCTCTCCACCTATCCTTTCCGTTTGACACATTGAAAGTATTATTTTTGATGGGGGCGGAGCTTGCCGGCAACCGCGATGGCCGCATAAGCTCACAGCTCCGCCACGCTATTTCATAAAATCCTACATTATCCTGTGCCAGAGCAAGTTTTGCAGTGCACCGGACCTCTCCAGAGTCCGCAGTCAGATTGTGCGGCTGGCGGCGTCCTTTGCTCCGAGATCAGGCAGCGCCGAAGACGGGTGAGGTGCTGCGACTGGCCGCGATCTTGCAGGCCCAGAAGCCTCGGGCTGGGGTTATCGGCTGGACCGGAGTGTGTGACGCAACATGCGGCTGGAGTGGGGGAACACAACGCGGCATAACGGACGTGGAGGCCGGACCCCTTGGGAAGAACAGCACAGCTGATGCGCCCCCCTCTCCAAAGCTGACTCCAGAGACAACGCCAGGAGCTCACGGGGTGGGGCCGGAAGGAGGCGGCGGCTCGGAGTGGCTCACCCTCCACACATCCGAGCCTGGGAAGCGGTGCGGACCAGAAGTAAGGGTGCACATAGCGGGACGTCAGAGGAGCGGAGACACTGTGCAGCGCGACCCTGCAGGAGGTTGGGGAGCCCCCCCTGAGACCCCATTGCCGGCGTGGGGGAGAGACATGCCCAGCTCCTGGTTGGGGCCTGGTGGACAGAACTCCCGCTCTAAGTGACACAAGTCAGGGCCTTAGCGCGGCAGCGGCAACTGCGCACAATTACTACGCAGGCAGCAGGGGAGCAGAGACTCGGTGGCCCAGAGGCCAGTATAAACGGCTGAGCCACACATCAGGCGCCCCCCCCCCAGGGGGGCTGGATGACAGGGGGATCGCCGAGGAAAGAAGTGCAGCCCCTACCACCTGGACATGCAGGGTGGAGGACATGAAAGGAGGAGGAGAGCGCAAGCTACGCTCTGACACATTATTGGTGATTGTGGAGCCCTCCCAGCAGCGTGGGGAACACTAAAACACACTGCAGCCCGCAGCTCATATGCAGACCCTATAGAAGTGGAGAGGCGCGCTGGTGCTGCCCGGGGCCTAGAGGTAGGCCTCGCCTGACGGCTTCACTTTACTTCACACTAGTGGAGCGGGGGGGGTGTTGTGACTCAGCACCTTACAGCCTGTAGTTCACGCGGGTGCCGATTTGCGTGGACGTCCTTCGACCAGCTCCAAAGACTGGCTGGCAAGATGGGGAAGGGTGACAAAACACAGAGTAAGCTGCCCTTCTCGCAGAGACGCTCGCAGCTGCAGGGGGCACTGACGTAGGACAGCACCGCAGCACATCCAGAAGTAGAACAGGTGATGGGGACAGATATAAAGACACTCCTCATGTCTATGGAAAAAGGCTTGCAGACAAGTATATCCTCTCTGGGCACTAAGATCGACGCACTAACTTATAAGATGGACTGCATGGCGGAACGATTGGACAAACATGCTGAAAGACTTGACATGTCGGAGAGAACGGTAACAGAAGTGGAGGAGGCCCAGACGGAACTGGATATGGGACACAAAAAACTGGAGAGGGCTATGCAGAGACTACAGGACAAGACAGAGGATTTGGAAGCCTGCTCACGACGCTGTAACCTCCGAATCACGGGCCTGCCGGAAACCACTCAGACAGGCTCCATGGAAACGTTTGTGGAAAAACTCCTCACCACCCTTCTGGGAGATGACGTGTTCTCAACAATGTTTGTGGTGGAACGGGCACACCGCAGGTGCTGCCGGCGCCCGGGCGCTCCCCCGCCAAATCATAGCAAAATTGCTTAATTATCGCGACAGAGATACTGCCCTCCGACTGGCTAGAGCTAAAACGTTGCCACAATATGAGGGTTCGGCGATTTTGCTATACCCGGATTTTACAGCAAAAGTACAAGAGGCACTGAAGCATTTCATACGGTACAAGAAGCGGCTCATAGAACTTGGCCTAGACTACGCAATGTTATATCCGGCTAAACTGAGGGTGAACCGGCAGGGCCACTCACATATATCTATGGACACAAGGGCGTTACAACAGGCGCTAAAAAACTGGTCGAAGGATCAGAACAGCGGCGCTAATCGATCCATGGAAGAAGGAGAAGGAAACAGTCACCTTGATGAACAGGAGTGACTTTGAACAACAAGAAGTATGGTAGGATTTGCTGGTGGCGGGGTTCCGTCCACCTTTGCGTCACTGCTAGAACTTAGACATTCCCTTGATTGACTTAGCATGGATGCACGTGGCCGGATCTGTTGATATGCGGGGGAGGAGGGAGAGGACTGTGCCAGGGCTTCTAGATTGCAGATATTGGTCATGTTTATTCGCTCTAAAGGCGCAAACAGCAAGGCGTGGCGGTAGCGGGGGCGCGGTTGCAGTAGAGTAATGTGCAACATCAGAGTATACAGGCTGTCAGGCAACCTTGGCCCCTGTGTGCAATGCACCTCGAGGCGCTTCTTGTTACAGTTGGAATTGGGGGAAAAGGGGGAGGGGGAAGGGAGGCGGCTCGGCAAGGCCAGGTTGAGGGAGGTCTGCTGTTGGAGGGGGGAGGGGAAGCTCACTGGTTCTCTGTTTCGCAAAGTTGACCGTTGGGGGATGGGGAGGGACAGCTTTGTTGTTTTCTAAACAAGTTGAAGGGGGGGGGACATATTTCTTCTACATGTACGCACACTGCCCACCTGGGGCATACAAGCTTTCACACCACACGAGATGCATTCACATAAGAGACATGACAGACACAATAGAGCCGACTGCACGTGATCAGCCAGCTGTGCTCAGGGCACACACGTGGAACGTTTGGGCCTTACCGACCAGCAAAAGCTCCAAAGGGTCTTAAGCTACTTGCAGTGGCAGAGGGTAGACTTGGCCCTCCTACAGGAGACCCACCTTCCACTCTCTAGTAAGATGCTGCTCAGTAGGGGACTGGCGGGTAACTCCACAGCGGCTGGGTTTACAACGCTCTCCAGGGGCGTACTGACATGGGTTAACAGAAGATCGAAACTGACGTTGTCGCTTCTGAAGGCAGACCAGGAGGGCAGATTTGTGATTTCCCACTGCGAGGAGATGGGGATGGATCTTGCCGTCATCAATGTCTATGGCCCGAACTATGACTCCCCGGAAATCTTTCATGACCTAGCGACAGTCACACGCACTTATTCTAAAACACAGATATTATGGGGGCGACTTTAATTTAGTGCTTAACCCGGCGGTGGATAGATCAGCCGGCCAAACGTGCAAGCCTACAGCTGCTTCACAAACATTATTAGCGGAACTCATTAGTATGGACATGGAGGATGTATGGAGGTACAGACACGCAGCACAGGGAGGTTACACACACTATTCTGCCTACCACGACATCCACACCAGAATAGACTACTGGCTGGCGTCTTCCTCTATGATGGGACGTATTAAGGATTGTGCAGTCCTTACTCGCACGCCGTCTGATCACTCCCCGCTCCTGTTAGTGATAGAGACCCCTACGAAGCGGATCCCACCATTCACATGGCGTTTCCCCCCATATTCTCTGCTTGACCCGCTGTTCAGGGGAGAGCTGGCGGAAGCAGTTGATTCCTTTTTTGAGACTTACATTGGATCGGTAGACAGCTTCCAAACGGTCTGGGAAGCCTTTAAAGTATACATAAGGGACATAGCTACGTCAAAACACTCTAGTGTACTTAAATCCATCAGACAAAGGCTATCAATGTTAGAGAATTAATCATCGATTTTAGAGCAGCGGCAGCGGCTCATGGCAGACGCGACAGTAGTGGATGAGATAAAGGTCCTTGTGACTGAATATAACGAGGAAGCTGACAGGGAAGTGCAACACATGGGGAAATACGCTACAGCACGAACAGATGGCGAGGGGGAATGTCCAAGCTCGCTACTAGCCAGACTGCTTAAGGGCAGTAAGAAAAAGTCCCACATCACAGAGTTGAAAAGGCCGGACGGTCATGTGGTCACGGATGACACTGAAATAGCAAACGAGTTTAGGAGCTATTACGCCAATCTGTACGCCTCGAGAGGTGGCAATGTGACAGAGGAAATCTCGGATTACTTGGAACACATAGACATACCTATGCTAAGGAACATGCACCGCGAGTTCCTGATGCTTCCGATAGGGAAAGATGAAATTGCGGAGGCACTGGCGAGCATGCGCTCTGGAAGCCCGCCAGGTGCTGATGGACTCACAGTTGGCTGTTACAAAGCATTCCAAGATAAGTTGGTTCCACACTTATCCACACTGTTTGATGACATCTGTGTGGAGGGCAGCATGCCGCGCTCCATGAGGGAGGCCCTTATAGTCACGATACTTAAGCCCGATAAACCGCATGACGAGTGCAACTCGTATAGGCCACTCTCACTCCTTAACGTGGATGCAAAAATGCACGCTAAGGTGCTGGCGACCCGACTTGCGCTCGTGGCGCCCAGGCTGGTGGCTCCAGAACAGGCGGGTTTTATCCCCAGCAGAAACCTGACCTATAATATACGCACAGTTCTTGGAACCATGCAGCATGTTAAGCAGGATGTGAAGGCTATGGGGGTCTTCCTCGATATGGAGAAGGCCTTCGATTCTGTCGAACGGCCCTTCATGAGGCAGGTACTTCAGCGCATGGGACTGGGAGAACAATTTCTGCAGATGCTGGGAGCCCTATACCATAAACCGACGGCTAGGCTCCGATTGGGCGACTTGGTCACGAAGCCTTTCCCAATTTGCAGGGGGACTAGACAGGGGTGCCATTATCCCTCTTGCTATACGCTCTGGTGGCTGAGCCGCTTGCTTGCGTGTTGCGAGAATACCACAGCAATGAGGGCATGTGCTGCCCAACATATAAAATAGTGGTCTCGACGTATGCAGATGACACCCTGCTGTATGTAAGGGACCCAGAGAACAACATTATCGCCCATGCTCAGAGAGGTAGTCCGTTTCGGAGCGCTCTTGGGACTCAGGGTCAACTGGTCGAAGTCAGTGGCCTTTCCCCTAACACCAGCAATGGGCAGATTTGAGATGGAAATTCCGCTGCTATGGTGGACAGTGGATCCGGTTAGGTATCTAGGAGTGCGATTACACCCGGACTCGGACACTCTACTCAAAGAAAATTATGAAGTAGCATGCAGCAGACTGAAAGATGATGTAGAGGCGTGGTGCAGACTCCATTATCCCTTATGGGGTGCGTAGCCAGTATGAAAATGGTGATACTGCCCAGATTCCTCTTCCTATTTAGTGCCATTCCGATGGTACTGTCAAAGGCCTTCTTCCAAACCATGACGCAGCTTATGATAAAGCTAGCGTGGGCGGGCAAGCAACCTAGAGTGAAATGGACTGTCCTCACACTACCGCACAGTATGGGCGGATTGGGTGATCCGGACTTAGAGCTTTATTACTGGGTAACGCAAGCAGCCCACCTGTACACCTGGAAACACGGACATGAGAACATTCCTCATATGCGAATGTAACGTGTTTTCACTGACCCTCTGCCTCTCCCAGCCATGATATTCAGACCGGTGGATAGGCAGACGGGCAAATTAGACTCTATCACTGCCACAAACCATGCCTGGTACTCTCTTTTGCAAGCGCAGAGTGGGGCTTTGTAGTACTCGCCGAGCATGCCTCTGGAGTGGGCTCTTTTGCTACCGCCAGTAAGGGAGAGAGGAGTGGTGCAAGCTCTTAACACGTTGGGCATACGATTGGCTGGTGATCTATTCTTGGATGGCAGAGTCAAGACTTGGGACCAGATAGCGGCGGAGGGAGCAACTGTCCCATTGCTGCTTCGTTTCCAATATCATAGGGTGCGAAGTGCCCTTTCAGACCTGCTAGGGCCAGACTTGGCGGAGCCGCCAGAGGTTCCAGAACTCACGTATGTTATCAAAACAGAGACGCCTCGAAAGTTAATAACAAATGTATACAAAACGGCACTGACACACAGTGAGCATCAGCTCAATGAAGCCAGAACATGCCTGGCAAAGGGATCTGCAGATCACCATTGACGATGACATGTGGAGGTATTGCTGTGCGAGCACCAAAAAGATATCGCTAAACGGCAGACACAGACTAGAGCACTTAAAATTTCTTCAAAGAGTTTACTACACCCCAGAGAGGCTACACAGGTACGGTCTCAGGCAGACGGCTGAATGTGAGTGGTGCCATGAGCCGGTTACTGACTTCATGCATCTCGCTTGGCACTGTCCTGGGGTTCTACGATATTGGGACAGCATTTTTTCGGCAGTGAACGCACTTCTGGATCTTGAGCTGACCCGGACCCAGCGCTGGCGCTACTGGGCCACTCCAGAGGCCTACCGGTGGCATTTAGATGGCTCGTAGACATGGGGATGCTAATAGCTAGGCGCGTGGTGGCATGCTGCTGGCTGCGGGGTCCGCTCCCGACGGTTAAGCGATGGACACGCAATCTGTTGTATTGCTGCACGCAATCCGAGAATTACAGTGAGCTATTACCCCTGACAAGTCGACCTAAGAACTTTTGGGCCCTGTACCAGACTCATCTGAGGGCGGAAGTTGCAGGGAACGTGGAGGCGGAGGCATTGATGGCCGAGATGCCGCAGTCTGTTGATTCAATCATAACGGGAGATGACTAGATGACACTCTCGGGAGGGGGCACACACAACAGGAGATCCTGGGTGGCCAACTCTGGATGGAGGAGCGGGAGACCGGTGAACTTCCACTGTGGCACTGAGACACTAAGATAGGTGAAAGGCTCGGCACAGGTTAAGCTTTGTCATGAATGAGGATTAGGGGGCTAGTCTAGACAGCAGAAGACCTTAGATTGAAATTGACTAGTGTGAGAATGTGGCTTGGGCATCTGTAGTTCTGGGGAGGGCTTGTGTGTGTGCGGATTGGGGTGGAGGGAGTTTTTTGTTTGCTCTGCTTTGCTGTGACAAGTAGTCTGCGAATGATGGGATAATTGAGGGAAGACGTAGGAATAAATAGGGATGAGGGGTGGTAGATGGGACCCCATAATCCACTCTTGGGGGGAATATTATGACTCCCTGCAAATTGACCACGAAAGGTATACTACATGACGAAGGTCTACTCCGCTGCCGGACCCCAGGGTTGTCGACTCAATGGCTGTGTTAAATTTGTAATTATATGTTCCGTCTTTCTAATCCTACTGCCTCCGGGTTGTTGGCTAATGGCAGGATGTCACTGCTGCAAAGAGCAATAAAGGTTTTTGAAAATTTAAAAAAATATATATATATATATTTTTGATGAAACTTTTTATCTCTCCATCTATCTTTCCCATCAGGTTTATTCAGTTTTTGCATATTTTTTTGCTGAAACTTCTGTCTCTTACATAATCCACTCTTTCATGCATATTGTTGTTGCTTTAGTCTGATGAATTTGAATCATATTATTTTGTCACTGATGTGTATCTCTCCCCTTTGTGATTTTCATTATTTACATTTGTGACTGAGTGCATTGAGCAATCTGCAATATTAATGAAATAGACTATTTAACTTTATCATGTGTCGGTTGTTATTTAGTTAACTGTGGGGTTAATTAAGGTATGATAATCATTATCAACTATTCAACTAATTGGTCCATCAACCAATTAGAAGGAAAGTTGATTAATTAGATTGATTGGTATCAACTCTTTTCCAAATTCAAAGGAGAGAAAATAGTTGAACGAAACAAATTGACACCAGCGCATCAGGGATACTGGGTGAATGAGTATGGGCCATTGTAAATTTATGAATTGAGTATTGATCTCTGATCAGGTACTGACCTTGCGCTGGATCAGTTTCTTTGGTAGCAGAGGAGAGTTTGATTATTGATTACTTTGGTAGTGATGATTGATTATTGACTATATGTTCTTAACATAAAAGGTTAGTGCCCTGTTTTATGTTTTCTGAAAGTTCAGGTACAGAGATACCTGAGGAATCCATGGCTTGGAATTTAGCCTGAAGTAGGCAGAAGAAGAGTGTGGTAACGAAGCCACACCGCAGAAGTACTTTGTCTGTTGTAATAATACCTAAAAGCTACGGAGGGCTGTAGGTGTTATACTGGGGAAATTTTGTATGTAAGAGGAGAACTGGAACAGCGAAGGGTCCACTTCTGAAACTCTAGCATTATTCCCAGGAGAGTAACAAGACCCATTTTCACGACAAAAACATCTTCTTGTGAAATCTTGGACTTATCCCTAGATGAGTTATAGGTCCACATAGAGCTCATGTGAAGCGTAAAATAACGCTGGTCGTTATTAGGATTCGTAGTGAAGAAAGCTCTCAGAAAAGGTGACAACTGTCTCTTTATTTAGACAAGGTAGCATTGTTTTTGTGTTTTTACTAACAGGAATTTAAAATAAAACATTGCTGTATTATTTTGTAAAGGGAAGGTCAGTAGAAGGATTAATACTGATGTCAGAAAAGGTCGCGCTGGCATTGGTGAGGCAGCGGGCGTGACTTGAGCTGTAATTGGTTTGGTTGGTGTGAGCCATGTTAGTATTGGTTGAGACTTAGCATATGTAGCAGTGCTCTGATTGGTTGATTGTGTGAGCCGCGCTGGTATAGGATGAGAGCTGACAAATAGAATACATAGAATTAGGGAAAGTTTCCTTGTTTAGTTTAGCAAGGTACGTTACTATAAAAGATTAGGAAAATGAAGCTGTTAAAGAAAATAAATAATTTTTTCAATAAGGACAAACCGTTTGTGACTAGAGAGGGAATTGTGATTACACCCCTGAAAACACCTGCTTCTTCTATAATGTTGGAGCAAGGATACCATACAAGTATGGGTTAGAGAATTGGGCTGAGTATTCAAAGGACGATGGTGTCATAGCATTTCCACAACATGGCACATTCAATGTAAGGATATTGAAGAATCTGAGATACCAAATGAGTGCATTATAACCAAATCCTAGATTGCCGCAGTATGAAGAATTAGAAGAAAGGGAAGTTAAGGCGTTTGAATGAGAGAAATACAGAGGAGGTAATGGAAGATACAGGAGTTGGAGACATGGCTATCCTTTCAAAAGTAGGGAACAGAAGTTAAAAGATGGAGGAGAAATGTAGTGGTCGAAAGGTTGTATCCAGTTTTAGTTGCCGATGAACAGACAGGAGGAAAATATAAATAGAAAAAGAAGAATATAAACACTTCTAGTTTTAGAGATGACCTGAATAATACAGAAAATGAAAAATCGTAAGTGTTGCAGAAATCATACAGAGTAGCTTTCACTGATAAGGATTTGGAGAGTTTGAATGCATCTGGAAAAAGATTACAGATAAAAGAATTGATGAATATTCTGAAGAAATGGGAGGATGTAGATCGATGGAAAATTAGATGGGCAAAAAAGAAAGAAGAAGCAACTAGTAAAGGCACATCTATGTATTCGTTAAAGGAGGCAGAACAGGCTGAAAGATCGTGTCCGATGAGAGAAGTACCTGGCGGTGGATATCTTCATGTGCCATGGTCCAGACAGGACATATTGTCTTTCACAAATGATTTCCCTAGGTTGAGAAAGAAAACGGTTGAATGGTATAAACAAGTAGAAAGGTTTGTGAAAGTTTCAAAGGTTTTGTTAAAAAATTTAGATGGATTGTTTGAGATTGTTAATTTACCAAACGATGAATATCCTAGACACGCTAAAACCGGTGCACCATCAGATGAGGTGATAAAAAAGTAAAATCAAGTGATCACATTTCTGAAAGGGAAAATGTTCCCAAAGGAAACAGACTGGGTTAAAATTGACAACTGAGTTGGTACCTGCCGACTAAAAAGAGATGTTGCAGGTATTTAAACAGTATAGTGGATTTGAAAATATCGGAGACAAAGATATGGGACATTTCATGTATCGTTTTGTGTTTGGATTGAGACCAGAGATTAGCAATATGATTCAGCAGCATTTGATTTACTGGCAGAGCAAAACGATAGATGAAATCCTGAGGGATGCCAAGTACTGTAGTGATGACATTGAGTCAAGGCATAAAAATTTTAAAAGAGAAAATGACTCCTGCTTGTTGCTTGTGATTTGTGAGTGTCCATGTGGCTGGTGGCCATTTCTGTAGGTAGTTATCAGTGTGCTGCTTTTGCCATATAGAACTGCATGGTTTCCCTCATGGCTTACTGTGTCCATCCATCCCGTTTGCCAGCTGCAGCTCCCTGAATGATGTGATGAGCAAATAAATTAATGCCAAACAGGGTCCACTTCCATTACGTTTATATTTTTGTTGTTGTTCCTCTTCTTTCCGATCCTTCCTGAGAGTGTACACAGTATACCATGAAAGCCCTTGTTGACAATGTTTCACAAATGGCTAGAGTAAGTTACACATTTTATTTGTTTATTTGTACTAGTAGTAATTGAACCAAAACAACAAATGCAACATTTCACTGATGTTTTTCTCCTGGCTTCTTTGCTTTTCGGTGCACAAAAAGACAGAGGAGGAGGTGTCATCATCACCCGTTGTACTGCCAGACAGAAGTCCTACTGCGCACCATGTCACGTCCATGTGTGACCACAGACATCTCTGCAACTTGTGCACCTGTATCCTGCTGCTATCTGAAGAAGATGGCCCCAAAGAAAGGTACCAGGTCCTCCAGTACCAAAGAAGAAAGTTGCCAGTGAGAAGAAGAAGGAACAGAAGAAGGAAGTGGCACTTACCAAAACTGGTGTGCCGCCCGAGTTGTTTTTTGGGAGAAAAAAAACTTACGCCTGCAGCAGCGGTGTCTGGCGGGGACCAAGCTGGGAGCAGCACCTCCGCATCAGCGGGCCCACCCTACCAACCTAGGCCCAAGCCCATGAGAGTGGGAGAGGTAGCCAGCCTACTAACGAGCAGTGGTGTTGAAATGTATTTATCGCAATGTAGTACCCAATCAACACACTTGCAGGCGGAAACATAGCAGATAAGTGGGCAACAACAGCCGTAACAACAGCCGGAACCACAGCTGTAACAACAGCTGCAACAACAGCCCACAATAGTAGTTGTTCCTCCTGAATTAGGGGCAGTTCAGGAAATTCATCTTTTTGCAGACAAAGACGAGCACGCCAATGTTTCAGAAGATCCATTGTCTTCCAGACCCCCAGCAAGGAAAAGGAGGGTTAGCCCATCAACTTCTTCTTCAAGCCCCGCTTCTGATGATCGAGATGCCACTTAGAAGCCATTAGCTCAGTCTGAGAGTGATGCATGCCACAAGACAAAGCTAGTAAAAAGGAAGGTTCCAGTAAGCCTTAGAGTTATGAAGGTAGATGTAAAAGAGGGGGATGATGATGATGACAAGCCAGTCATCATGAACATCACTCCCGGCCCAGAAGAGATGGAGACCAGCCTTATTACCCTATCCAAAATCACTGAGAATGATGTAGCACGGATACCACCAACACAGGTAACACCAACACGACCTCCAGCTTCCATAGTTGCATTTGCAAAGGCCTGGCTGGGACCTACATCCAGCTCAACCACGACCTCAGTAGGTAGTGGTAGTGTAACTGCACAGATTAAAATTCCAGGCATACCCTCCAGTTCATCTGGTATTGAAAGTGGCACCTTCAGCAGGGCCAGAAAGTTCTCCTCCCCTGTTTGGGACTTCTTTTTGGTTAGCAGTAAGGAGGAGAACATTGCTATATGCTCAATTTGTCGGCAGGCTGTTAGGCGGAGTAAGCTTGGTACAAACTATGGTACCGGAGGCCAAACAAGTCATCTAAAAAAACACCACAGCATCCAGTGAGAGGCTCACCTACTTCGCTTACAAAAAAGTAAAACTGAACCCATTGCTGTTGTTGGGGATGAAGAAGTAGGGGAAGATACGATTGCGGTGCAAGGTGAACAAGAAGGGGACATTTCTAGCCCTGTCTCCAGCAGTGTAGTGATACCCCCCACATCCTCAACAACATCTCAGTGGCACCGTAGTAAGAGTCAGGCTGAGACACCAAGGCAACCGTATACTGCAATGAGAAAAAGTGTGTCGTCATTGAGCCTAACTGGGTTCAAGAAGACAGCTGCACCATATAGGAAAATAATCCAGCCTACCATTGACAGCATGCTTAGGTCGGAGGGGCAGTACCAAAGCAACCACCCAACAGCGCGGTTGTACAATGCAAAGCTGGATAAAATGTTAGCACTGGACCTACTCCCTTTTTCATTTGTGAAAGGGGTGGGTTTCCTTGAATTTGTGTCAGTCATCTGCTCTAAATGGAAGATTCCCAGTGAGTCCTATTTCGCCAGAGTTGCTGTTCCAGCACTACATCATGATGTGCTGGAATTGGTTGGACAAGCTTTGCAGCAGAGTGCTGTTCACTATATCCACCTGACAACAGACATGTGGACCAGTTGCCAAGTCACTGATTACATGTTCATCACTGCACACTGGGTCTCTTTTGTGGGGGTTATAGAAAAGCTATCTGAAGTAGGTGCTGTTGACACAGCTGAGATTTTGAATGCTACTCGGAAACATGTAACTGTAGCCATGTTCACCATGGAGAAATCTCATACTGCTGCAAATATTTTGGAAGAGTTTAACAGCAAGGTCTTTGAATGGCTGTGCCCAAGAGGGCTTAACATTGGTTTTGCTGCCACAGATTATGGCAGTAATGTACTTAAGGCCATGGAGGCAGGTTGCTATTTCAGGGTCCCATGTTTGACTTTCTGAAAAAAGAAGCCATAGTCAGCAACTTACTGACCACCTGCCAAAGAATATGCACTCATTTCAGCCATTCTTTTAAAGCCCGGAAGCAGCTGAGGATCATTCAACGTGACTATAGAATGACAGTCAAAGCACTCATCCAGGAGGTGGCAACACGTTGGAACTCAACTTATTACATGAATGACCCTCTGTTTGAGCAGTACAGACCAATTAATGAATATTTCATGCAAAGAGGGGATGCTACTGTGAAAGGTATGACCCTTCAGATGGACCAATGGTGCCTAGTTAAATGCCTGACAGAGATGCTTTTTCCGTTTGAGGTCTTCACACATGAAGTCAGCAAGGAGGACTGTACAATGGGCCAAGCTATCCCATTGTTGCACATGCTAGAGCAACAGCTGAAGGAGGTGTCTGAAGCGTACATAGGTGTGGAGGAAAAGAAAGAAGCACATGAGTTGGTGGAGAGTTTATCCCTTCACTTAACAGAAAACTACAAGGATGCAAACTAAGATTTTGTCATAGGAACATTACATTTGTGCTACAATTCTGGATCCACGATACAAATCGGCACTGAACAATAAGATATTACTTCCTATTTCAGAAGTGGATGCTGCCCGGTACAAAACTTGGATAGCTGAGGCAGCCAGTAAATTGTCATTAAAGGCTCGCTACTCAAACCCACAGTAAGTACTGCAGCAGGGCATCCGGCGTCAAGTTCAACTTCAGAGCCTGAGGGCAGTGCATTTGGCTCACAGCGGTCACCAACACTATTGACAACAGCAAGAACGGATCATCACCAGCCCCAGTAAAAATGGCAAAGGATTGGTATTTACAGCAAGGACTTGCTGGTTCCAGTGCTGATGCAAAGACAAAAGAGGCAGAAGAAAGTGTAGCACCCTTGAAAATTGAGTCGATGGTCCAGGCCTATCAGGATGACCCAACAGAGGTCTGCATTGATCAAAACCCATTGCGGTATTGGTATGGGAAAAGGGGCCAATGGCCAGTGCTCAACAGGCCGGCGATAAACTATCTGGCTTGCCCTGTCGCAAGTGTCTCTTCTGAAAGTGTTTTCAGTGCTGCTGGTTCCATTGTAACAGTGAGAAGGAATAGTCTCTCACCCAAAAACGTGGAGAGGTTAACCATGATTAAAATGAATCAGCACTTTATATCACCAAATGACACAATACATGAATCAACGCAGAAAGTTGAGGACAGCAACTTAGGTGACAGAAGTAGTTCGTTAGACGATGATGACCTACTTCTGATTTAACCCCCAGAGTTTGAGGAGGAGCTATACTTCCCTGACAATTAGGCTTGCACATCTTATTGTCTTCCTCCCTTCTTTACTTTTATTTGTGTGTCTGTCTTTCTGGTTTGAAACTTCGAATCACAACATATCCATCACCACCGTCTTCTAGTCTTTTTATTGCCATATATGAGTTTCAGCTGTCTGCTTTTCAGTCCACTCCATCGAGTCATGCTCCTCCATCCTTCTGAATCACCCTAAATCCATTGCCCTCACGCCAGATGATGATTGGATGTAGCAGAATAGAAGCAAAAAGAAAATCTTGTCTCGTTGAGTCTCTCCAAAAGAAGTAGAACACATGATGATGACTACTATAGCTATCCTCCTTTCCGAGCCGAGAGAGACTGCCGATTAACTGAAGATGGGAAGGAACAGGTAATGAATGATGCCATGCATTGGATTCTGTCGCTGACAGTGATTTGTGTTGTTGTTTGTTGTACAGGAAGTTAATTCATTGTGTACTATTATCTAATCTACACACTAAAAGTAACTCATGGTAATTTTTCCCTTCTTGTTTTTAATAACAAATTTGTACTTCTACTGCAGGCAGATCCACTGCATTTTGGAAATGTAAAGGGGACTCAATCTGTACACTGCACACTGAGTTGGACAACACCATGAGGACCACAGTGACATATTATGTACACAGTCATTCAGTAGGAGCGGGGAGATGATTGATAGAATAAGTCAGGGCGTTTCATGAGTGGCATAAAAGGTAAACAAGTCAACAACAACCAGAGCAGACCTACATGTCTGTGTAGTGGTGGCGTCGAGTATAGTGGTATGACTGACAGTCGTGCATTGATTTAATCACTTACTTTGTCAAATGCTATGTTGCTGTATATGTGCTTTGTCTGACTCTAATGTACGCTAAATGAAGGATGGGTCAAGGGTGCCGTGGGCCTGCTCTGTCCTGTTGTTGTTGTAGGTTAATGCTGGAAACAGACTAGAGTAGACATGATGTATACAACCCACCTCTGAAAGTGTTCTTGTTGCACTCCACTAATTCATACATTTTTTTCTACTTGATTTTTCAATATCCCTTTTGTTTTTCCATCTACAATTACAGGCCGGCTCTTACCAGGTGCTATACTGTGGAAAACAACTCACACTTACCTTACCAATGAATCTACATCTGCCAGGCAGGTAGAGGTGTCACCCAAGATTGATAGATGGATGGAGCGTACATGGAAGGGAGGACCAAGAAAAATGCAAAGATGTAACTCCCCATTTGACCAGGCTAGCATACCATAACAGTATCAACTCCCATCATCTTTTAAATAATTCGATTCATTTTTTGTCTTCAATCATTACTACTGTGTGCTGGTGTTGTTATTATGTTTGCTGTCTGCTTCTAATTCATCCCTACAGCTATTTTTACATTTTCTTTGCTATCTTTAAAAGTAAGCCTGGTACAGCAGAACACAAACTGTATGTAATCAGGGTTCTCTCTGAGTGCAGACAGGCAAGGCAACTTGCATAATATTAATATACTGCTGCCCTATACTGTCTAATTATCTAGTAGTAGTAAGTAAGTACTCCTTATCATTACACATCAAGTTATAATCATCATGCGTGCATTTCCTTTTTCTCCCTTAGCAGATTTATGGATATGGTTGTCTACAATGATTGTGTTTTGTTGTTTGTCCATGCGTACTGTTTTTCTTTGTCAAATCTTTCCCCTAACCCCCTTCCCAACCATTCATCAAACCCTAACCCTCTTCCCCCGGGCTGTGTGATTTATTGAGGTGTGACTAAATTAAATGTACACCAATAATTGATCACACGCTGCTGGGGCGTATGTGACAAAAGCAACACTAATTCAATTTCAAGGCAGGGCGAGGATCTTCTTCTGCTTGCCCACCCATGATCAGTATATTTGAGAGGTAACTTTTTTATCAAAGCAACCTAATTCATCATCATTAATTGCTGGCATCGATTGGATTTGTCATCATACAACACACAGTACTAAAGGTTAAGCTTGTGTCGAGTGTAGGCCTAATTGAGTGACTCGACACAACTACAATTTGTAACTTGTTGTACTAGGCTATCCCCGCCACCATTATGTTTTATTTACTTCGTTCTACTAATCCTCCCAGAGTCTCAGGCGACTGACTTCCTCATTTTCTTTTTTTGCAAATGCTACTGCCAGTGTCTACTACTACCACCACAACAATGGCATCTCCATTCTCTTGGAAAACCAAACAATCATCGCCATTCAGCCATCGCTGTGCCTAACTTAAACATCAATCACAGGTAAGATAAGAAGTTTGGGGAGATATAATAATGGACTAGGAAGAGAGACTGACAGTACTAGTAGGACACGTCACTCAGTGAGGGTACCACATCTATCTCTTTTTGTGTTAAAAGTAGAAATATAATTTAATACCCTCACAAAAATAAACAATGTAAAAAATCCCACAACACCGACTCACCCCTCTCCCTAACCCCAACCAATGTCCAAAACGATAAAGTCCAACCAATGTCCAAAATGTCTATAAACCCCAACACAATGCCCCGTTCTCACCCGCCCAAAAAAAAAGATTCAAAAAGGGGCAAGGCAACAGTGTCAAGTTATGGGCGGGATCTTCGGTTTGCCTTCTCCAGGACCTTTAGCCTCTTCTTTGCCTCCTCTAAGTGCTCCTCCAGGCACGCATTCCGGAGGAGCATGCGACACGCATATGCCTTGCAGTTGCATCCACGGGGGCAGCAGTACTGGATATTGGAGGGCGTAGGTGGGCGGATGCCTGATCGTGGCGCCGTACAACCGGAGGGGCCTGGCTGGGGCCCTGGGCATTGGAGGAGGCTGCAGCTGCCGCTGCCAGAGCCACCAGCCGCCTGTATTCTTGGCAAATGGCCTCCAGCTTCTGGCGCCGGGCCATGGCTACCAACTCCTTCCTGGATGGTTTAGCTTTGAAGGGGTAGCTATATCAAAAAAGAAAAAAAACTATTAACCAATACTCTTAGCAAAACAGTTACACAAATTAATTCAACACATAGTGGCACAATAGAACTAGCAAGCACAGTACATAACATTTGTGGTATGTATCTATCCTCCCACTTCCTTGGCCTCTAACATTTGTGGGAGTTTCTGGCATGATTATACTAGCACTATGTATGGACTCTTGTTTTGCCAAATTAATGTAACTTTGTTGTAGCTGGCATGCCAGCTTAGTCATCCTGCACCCAAGACAAACATACTAGAGTCAAGACACAGATTCAAGTTAGCTTAATGTACTATTGCCTGCAGGTGGGGAAGCTCATTTTTTTCTATTATGGGTGGCACTTGCCATACTCTGTTACATCAAGGCCAACTGCTTAATTTCACTTTCACCCTGCCCTGACTACTAGAAAAAGGCATATGATTTCTGATCCAATGATCATTACTTATATATGGGACGACATGAGGTACTTTGTTTTGATTAATTGTGTAACCAGCCGATAGGCCACCAATGGCAGGCTGGCTGACACAGTCGTAAAACATTTAACATAGGTACGGAGTTGTCCTCGGAGTCAGAGGAAGGCGCTTGATGATAACTACATACATACAAAATATATATGCGGTGCTGGCTAACTACTGTAGGTCAAGGGAGTATTCTGAAAATACAACTTATACTCTCCTTGGCTTTGCTACTCTGGGGCGGCTTCTTTCACATTCTCTTCAAACTAAGACTCTTCATCCAGTGACAGTCTCAACCTATGCTATCTATGATGAATACCATCCAGGCATCCATCTATTCAAAGTAGGCATCTATCATTCTTCTTAATCTCTCAACAAACCTTAGTTTGTTTCACCAACAAACATGTATTATAATTTTTTTTAACCACCACCCATGCGTCCTTTCCTTCCTTGCTTGCCTTGGCTCTGAGTTTGACCCAAACACCACTGAGGATTCTTGCTATCCTCCACCCATACAGTTTCACCTACCCACCCAGGCAGGCATCCTTGCTTTCACCTTCCACCCATCCTTCAACCAAACATGCATCTGATTCCTATCAGCCACCTATGCATGCATCCCACGTACCCTTCTCTGTCAGTCATAAATATTACATCTCGCCCATCCTTCCTCTTTACACCCTTCATTCCCTTTTCGTTCAACACACCCATCAAGGTCATCTGATCTGACTTTTAGTATTCTCCATAAAACTCACAGCTGAGTTGAAGTCAGATAGAAGAGGCCATTGGTTACTCAAATCTCGCCGCTAATGCTATTTCTAATGCTAAGTAAAGGGTGCCTTCTTCAACCGTTTTCACAACAAATTCTTTCCTACTAAGTCTCAACAGTACAGTGTGTACCCTTACAGCGAGTGTAATGTCAATAAGTAAGGATAACTTACCACTGCCCGCCACTGCTGCTGTCTCACCCCCTGCAGCCCCTGCAGGTGGCGCATCTCCTGCCCCCTCCGGAATGGCTGCGTCGGCATCGCTCCTGGCCCCGGCACTGGTGGTTGGTATTACACCTAGAAAAATATTACACATTTTTTTAGATGCCATATACACCTCCTCCCTATTTATTCTTTTTCACTAGTAAGATTTAAACAAAAGTTGATAAATACATATACAACAGACATCACTAGTACAAATCTGGTACTACTAGAGTAGAGTAGACACGAGTAGTGTTATGGTCTCTAGGGTCATGCTAGTCTCCTTGATAAGTTAGCCTGAGCCTCGCAACCATTTTAGCTTTGTGTCTTTTATTTTTCCACATGTTACCTCACAGCTTGTTGTGTAGGAAGCCTTTGAGCCCACATGAGCTCATACTGCTACTGTCTGAGCACTTTGTACAAGTTTGAAAAACAAGCAACTTTGTTATGGAGTTCTGCTGGTCAGTCCATATTGCTTAGCCATAAGATGCTACACTTTTGGCACAACTGAGAAATGCTTGCAATATACTAATGCACACCATTTTTATCATTACAGACGGAAGATTCCCTTCAACGAAACAGAGCTTTGCAGAGCTTCTGATGTAACCAGTACTTCTAGGTTCTTCTAAGGTGAGGGATCACTCACAGATCTTCGTTTATAATTTTATATAAACTATATTCCTGCCAAGGGGAAGGTGGTTCTTCAACCACTGTTTAGTTATCATGATTTCCCCTTTTGTCTTCTCCGGACTTGTAGTAGCAACAATGTTTATTGTTTTAATCTTATGCATTTTGGTGTTGTTGCTGGCTCGTATACTGTATTATAGAACAACGTACAGAGCGTGTTAGTTGAAAATAAACCTTTTGAACTTACATAGACTCTGTGGTATTTGGGTGTACTTAAACAATTGAGTGAGTGAAAGGGTGTGCATTGCTTCCACAACTCTGAGAGGTCGGGAGTGTATTGTTATGTTCCGGGTTGTCTAATCATTGGGTTTCTTCGGAGGGTTCGGGGAGCTAATGAGACACTATAGCTAGTCGGTCAGGGGATTGTATATGAGGTATGAAAAAAGGTCCAACCTCCTTTCAACAACATCCTGTGCATACTTCTGTATGTGCAGAATTCCTACAACAGTAGTAGTATGTACTATCCTATAAGAAAAATAGGTAAATATCTGGTTGGGCATTTTGTTGGTGGAAATTTTCGAAAAGCCTCAAGGTTTAGAAGACTAGAAGAGGACAACCCAAAGGACTGGACTCAGTGGCTAGAGCGATTGGTGAATCTGAGTTTTATTTAAAACCTTTTAAATAAAGCATGGGCACCTGGGCAAGTTTAGCTACAGACATACTAATAGTAGTAGTAGTGGAGTCATAGCAGAGGCAGTTAGAGGCAGGGATAAAAAAAAATTGAAACTGATTGCCTGGACTGAAAATTGAAGAAGATTTTGTAAAAAATAGAATTAGAAAATTGAAATAATATTTTGGGGAAAAAAAGGTGCTGGTGCAGTAAAAGTTAGGGAAGTATAATTATCAATAGCAACAAAAGGGGGTCTTACTGGGGCCAGCAGCAGACCCCTCAGTAGAGGAGCGTTCCTGGCCTTGGGAGACATCTTCTCCAGCTCTCACCAACTTCGACCCCGCCTTCCTGCCCCTGGATGCTGGTCGTTAAAGATGTAAGAAAGAAAGAGACAAACATGGATAATTGGTGTGAAACAAATACAATATTTTAAAAAACGCTAAAAAAACATTTATGGAAACAACAATTGCAATAAAATTGGCCTATCTAAATCTGATCTACTAGTATTGCGGGATTCGTGGACCGTCTTGTTATTATTTAATATATTTATGAACCCTATTTAAGTGTTCCATTCTGATTCCAAAATACTAACTAAGCCTAAGTACTCAAAAATGCATAGATGGAAGACACATTGTAGATTTGGTTGGTTCCTGCTGATGTTCTGCTAGTGATAAGAAGCCTGTATTACCACTCAATAAACAAACTACAAAAGGTTCTACTAAAGACTGGGATAAGCAGCACTCAGCAACATGTGACGTCACAGAGGATGTGTCACGCAGACCACTGAAAAATTACCTACTAATAACAAGAAACTAAACCTATCAATCCACCGCTCTCTCTTCTTAGTGGCAGGAGGACAAAGGAAGGACTAGAGTCTCTCTAGCATTACCTAACTTAAGATCTCTAAAGTAAACTCTTACATAGTCATGCCAAGCGAGAGCAAAGTTGCAAACAAGTAATATTAGTAGCACCGGGCACCTGTGTCATAACAATCACAGAAGATTTATAAACGTAATTTACCTGCAATGTAAGCAGCAGTATTCTTGCTGTTCATGGAAAAAATTTATTTGCAATATAACACGGAGCAGAAGAACACAAAGTAGTAATATTAAATAGCTACTCAACAAGCCCCGGGACCTCCACTCCTAGCAGGTCCAGCAGGTCCTACTCCCGGTCCAGGATATCGGACAACTGGTGTGCCAGCTGGGTATCAGTACGCTGGACATCAGAGCAGTGAAACACTGCCCGGCGCACCTTTCCCCACTGCTGGCGACACTCCCGGAGACTGGGCCCAGACCCAGGCCTACCACCTGCTGCCAGGGTTAAGGGGAGGTGGCGCTGTTCAAAAAAAACAAGTGCGGCCTTTTCCACCTCACCAAATAAGGCCTGTGCCTGCACCCCGTCTGGGCACCGCCTTCTGCAGGGAAGGCGGTCACGGCTACAGAAAACCTTTCCCTTTCCTTTGGCCTTGCCCTCTTCCTTGGTCATGGTTCCGGTACTCAGGGGGGGAGGGAGAAAAGGGAAGAAATGTAAAAGTAAGTAAAAGAAAAAGCAAGTTATAGCAAAAGAGTAAAAAAGTAGGAGAAAAAGTAACAAAAAGTAGAAAAAAACTCAAAGTATAGAATCAGGAAAATAGAGAGATGGAAAATAAATAAAAATGATCAAAACAGTGCACCGAAACACAGGATTGCAAAGATAGAGGGAGGATAGAAAACAAGGCCCAGAACCATAGCAATAGAGTGAAAAACAAGATGGCAGCGCCCGTTGCGACCATGTGGGCAAGTTTGTGCAATATTTCCCCCCGAACATGCAGAAATCGTCGCAAACACATAATATGTGTTCCCGAACAGGAAATACTCATCCTGAATGGCCGGGAGCATGCAATACATGACCCAGAACAGGAAATGGGCATCACGAACGGGAGGGACACGTGAAAAACAAGATGACCGCGCCCATTAGCGACCGCATGGGCAAGTTAGCGATAAGGAGCCTGTTGCACCTTCCATTTAAGAGCTATTCTCCTCTTAGCCAGGAGCAGGGCTAAATCTACAAATCTAAGCCCCAGTCGTTTGGACTTAGGTCTGGGGAATAAACCCAAGAGACAAGTTTCCTGAGTGCACACCAGGTTCTTGGCCATCACCCTATCGATCATGTCTACAACTTTAGTCCAATAATCATTAAGCCCTGGGCAGAACCAAACCATGTGATCAAACTCTGCATTTCTGTGTGAGCACCTGGCACATACCTGATCATCTCTTCTGTACACTATTGTCAGCCGGTGTGGGGTGAGATAAGTTCTGTGCATATGAAACTGTAAATATTTGAAAGCCGCATTTCTGGACACCTTTTTTGGGCCGCCTAGGACCGTCTTCCATTTGTTGGCTGTCTATTTAGAGTACCTTCCCATCTCTCTCATAGGTGAGGTAACAAATAGGTCTTCAGTTCCATTATTGCGAGATAGAGCCACTTGGCTAAATGTCCGGCCGAGCCCAAATTCACCATTGCCTTTTGGCATGCATGTGTGTCAGGTTCTTTCACTGCCTTCCCCCTAAGGTCAGCTAACACTCCCCGTAATTTATGATAGTTCAGAAATTGTCCCGTGGCAACTCATGGTATTCTAGAAAGTCGTTTAGTAGAACAGTTCACCATTTCTATAGAAATCCCCTACTTTCTACACTC
This sequence comes from Lissotriton vulgaris, assembly GCF_964263255.1. Classification (NCBI taxonomy): domain Eukaryota; kingdom Metazoa; phylum Chordata; class Amphibia; order Caudata; family Salamandridae; genus Lissotriton; species Lissotriton vulgaris. Next base: position 495,982,544 of record NC_141697.1, on the reverse strand, counting down.
CTGCATCTTCCCACCCCTGGAGCTGTCATCCCTTGAGATGAGTGCCCCTTCTTGCCTGGAGAAGTCCTACAAGAGGAACTGTAGGTGTATAAAGCAGTGTATCTTTGGATCGTGCCACACATCTCTCCCGGCATGTAATTGCACTACAGAGTAATACTCCCATTTGGTTAATCTTCTCACGATGGTCAAGCATCCTAGGAAACAAAACCGCCTGTGGTGCATCAGCGATCTGAGAAAGCGTATCTACTCCCCTACCATCTAGCCAATGAGCCAGCCATTGCAGCTGGGCTGCCAAATAGTAAGCCTCAAAATCAAGGGCTCCCAATCCAACGCTAGGAAGCGGGAGCCTCAGGGTCTGTAAAGTCACTCTATTTCGTCCGCCATCCCACACCAAGTCTCTCAAATTCACGTCTAATGTCTTGAACCAGCTCTTAGGAATTATCACTGGTAAGTTGACGAAATAATAGAGGAGACGAGGTAAAAATACTATCTTGTATAACGCCACTCTAGCCATGACTGGTAATTTAAGTGTACGCCAAAAGGCCACACTCGTCCGAAGTGCCCTTAGTGCTCCTCTGATATTCCCTTTTAGCAGGTCCCCCTGAGTGTGGTAGAACTGAATTCCCAAGTACTTAAAGGAGATCGGTGCCCATTCCAGGTCTGGCGGGAGAGTCAGGGGCCTCAGTAGTGTGGGGGCAACAGGAACATATAGGTCTTCCTCTTATTAAGCCACAAGCCCGACAAATCCGCAAATTCTTCTAGTATACATAGCACTACCTGGATCCCGCTAGGCCAGTCTCGGAAATAAAAACGTACATCATCAGCATATAATGACATTATGTGACGGGATCCGTCTAGTACCACCCCCAATCTCTCACCTTCCTGTCGGATCCGTGACTCCAAAGGCTCCATCAGCAGAGCAAAAAGCAATGGCGATAAGGTACAATCCTGTCAGGTCCCGCTATAGATGATATAAGGTGGAGACACTATTTTACCTGTACGCATCCATGCTTTGGGATTCTCATACAAGAGGCAGACCCAGTTAAACCACCAAGCTCCCATCTGCATCTTCTCCATAACTGTTAGTAGGAAGTCCTAGCGCAGAGAGTCGAAAGCCTTTTCTAGGTCAATCGCCATTACAACTGCATCAGGGTAAATCCTCAGATCCTTGTGGAACATGACATGATATAAGCGCCTCAAATTATTAGAGGTGGAGCGGGAGGGGATAAAACTATTTTGGTCAACATGGACCAACCGCTGCATGTGCGGCAGAAGCCTACTTGCCAATGCTTTGCTTAAAATCCATTTTCAGCATGGACAAGGGCCTAAATTCTGTCACTGTTGGGTGTACATTCAAGGTTTTCGGTAATAGGAACTAGGGCTTCCCAAATGGAGGGTGGCTACCGTTTTTCTCGAAGCACAGACGTATATATTTGTTCCAGCTTCGGGGATAAAATATCTACAAAGGTAATGTAAAATTCGGTCGCTAGGCCATCCGGTCCAGGGGTTTTGCCATGTCTTTGATTGCCAACCTGAGTTTGCCTGTCTTAACTGGCAATGCTAGAGAATCACAGATGTCCTGCTCCAACCCCGGCAGCCTCAAATCACCTAGATAGGGAAACAACACATCCTCTTGATTGGCTCTCGGTGGCCCATAAAGCCTCTCATAGTACTCTTGGAATGCCTCGTGAATAGCCTTCAGGGAGCAGAGCACCTGTTCAGGTGCTTTAGCGATAGTAGGAATCGGTGCTTCTCTACTTTCTGGTCTGATCAGCCAGGCAAATAACCTCTCAGCCTTGCCTCCCTCCACATGTTGTTGCTCCCGATATTTTTTTATATCAAGGGCCCTCAGCCTGTCCCAGGTAGAATTAAAATGGCTGCCTACCTCGGCCAATCTGTCATGTACTGCCACCCGTCTTGCACCCTCCCTGTCCAAGTCCTGAATCTGGGTTTCCAATGCATCCAACTCCTTAGCAATCTCCAGCCTAAGTCCCACCACCTGCCCCAGACAGTGTCCCCTGGTAACTACTTTAAACGTCTCCCATTCCACAAATAGGGAGCTGGCGGTATCCTGATTCTCTGCAAAATAGGTGACCAGGGCTGCAGAGAGGATCTGCCGGAATCCATCATCATCTAACAGGGCGGGGTCCAACTTCCACAATGGAACAGGGGCCCTCTCAGGAGTCGGTGCAAATGTCATAAGCAGGGGACTATGGTCAGAAATAGATCCGCCCAACTATTCGGTCCCAGACATCATTGTAGCCAAAGAAGTGGAACAGAAAAACATATCCAGCGATGTATGTAAATCGTAAAGGTGGGAACAATAGGCGTATGCCCGTTGGTGTGTAATGTGTAATCTCCAGATGTCCAACAGGTTCCATCCCATGGTCCATCCCCTTAGGCCCTTGGCCGTGGTGGCAGAGAGAATTCCCCACAAAGGAGGGGTAGATCTATCCCACTCAATATCCCACACACTGTTAAAATCCCCTCCCAATATCAAGCTCTCGTGTGCCAGACCCGCCAGCATTCCAGAGAACCGTTCTAAGAAGAGAATCATGTCATGATTAGGTGCGTACACACTGCCAATTGTTATGTCCCTGATTTTCAGCTTGCCTTTGATCACAGCAAACCTCCTGTCCGCATCTATTAATTTCCGGGAGAGCTGAAAGGGGACCCCAAGACGTAAATGTAAATGTAAATGTGGGATACTTGTATAGCGCACAGTTACTCTACCCGAGTGTCCCGGCGCTGTAGACCGCTGGGGAACCCGTCCTGGTTTTCCCTGTGAGATGGTCCCTTTTTCTGGGTATCTCCAGGGTGAAACCAGGCATCCCTGGCGTCTGTGGGGGGCCGTTGTAGAGATGAGGCAAGCTAATGCCCAGAGTTGCCGAGTGTGCTCCCCGGTCGGAGTAGGCACCGATGCGAGAATTATCAGTCCGCTGACCCTGGTCCAAGACCCTGCCGCGTCGGGAATCGAACCCTGGTCCCGGGCCGTTCTCTGCACTCGGGTCTGCCGCCTCTAACCAGTGAGCCACACCTCTCCACGTATCCACACAAGCACTCCCCTTGCAAATGCCGAGTAAGTAGTAGCATATAATTGCCCTCTCCATCTACGTTTCAAGATGAGGTGGGTCTCCTGCAGCAATGCCACATGCACACCCCTACGTCTGATGTAATTCAATATGCTGTAATGTTTTGAGGGTGAGCCCATTCCCCTAATATTCCACATGAGGAGCTTGAACCCCCAGCCCAATCCACCCAGTGTGCCATCTGTCATTTCTGCACCCTCCCCCAGAACCCCCCCAGACGCATCCTTCCAACTCCCATACCCATGAGCGGACTGACAATGGTCAGCTGCCCTAACTTGCAAAAATACTGCATTTCAGTAATAGGGACACTTTATTGTTCTCCACATTACATGGTCCGTCGGACAGCGCCTTTTGTAGCAATAGATCCATATCTTTTAAATGAAGCAATCTGGCCACCACGGCTGCGGCTGTCTCCCCAGTGCTCGCGGTCTGGCAGGAACTCGATGATCTCTTCCCAAAGAATAGAACTGCAAGAGTCCCTCTGGTGCCACTACTTCCCGAAGCCATGCCTCCAGGTAGGTGACCATGTCCTGACCTGCTACACCATACGGCAGGCCTAATACTCTCACATTATTTCTGCGGTTTCGGTCTTCTGCGTCATCCGCTCCAGAACCCCAACCCTGCCAGAGAATTTGTTGACCTTTATGAACAATACCTGATGCGCAGGAGCAAGGACTCCGAGGGTCGATTTAGCATGTTTTACTCTGTCAGCCAGCTTGGCGTGTTCCATTTTTCGCCGCAACAAGCCCAGGCCCAGCGCAACTGTACTAATGTCCTGGTACAGTGTCGCCATAGTGTGAGCGATGGCCTCCAGAATCCTGTTTAAATGTTGTTGCACCGGTAGCTCCAGAGGTTCACCACCAGTTTCCTTAAGGGGTGAGTCTGTTGCACTATCATGTTCCGGAGAGGGACCCAACTGCTTCCCTCTAGGCGTTCCCATTTTCAGAAGGGTATGGTCTCTGAACCCAGATTCAGTGCACCCCACTCTAGATGGGCGAGGGGCCTCCACCGACACCTCCACCCCACTACACTCCAAGGCGTAAGGTATATTGTTCTGCTTACCAACTCTGTGTCACAACAAAGACCTCCTTGTTATTGTCCACAAGTTATGGCTGTCTTTGCAATCACTAGGCTTGCTCAGCTTAGACGTCTTCAAGATCCTGTCCCACCAGAGTCCGGGTCTCCTCCCCACAATCCTACAGAGTGTCCCCTCCATTGACATTCATCTAATATGTCATCACAATTCCGTCAAACTGCCTATATTCTGTGTTCCACAACTTTCTATCAGTTCAGGGTCCTGGAGGAAACAGCTAGCCTCTGGCCCATTTCTTCGTCACATTCCCAGGGTAATCTGTACGCTGCCGCTTCATCTATCTGAGCAAAATGTCTACGGGAGATCCGAGGGTAAAGGGACTTCCCTACACACGCAGTAGCTCTATGGTGTTCCACAGCCGGCGTCAGTAGGCCCCCAGCACTCCAGCGGCAAGGCCCGCAGTCAAATGACCAGCCCCTTCACATTACCAGTAATAACTCTCAATGGTATGTTTTCCGCAGAAATCAGTTAGGCCGAAGGTTCCAGCAGTTGCCCCCTGCTCCTGGAAAGAGCCTATACAACTCACTGTTCAGCAGGTATTTATCCTGGACAGCGGGCCACTCACAGTTCACAGCCCTACAAGGGGTACACGTTGTCTTCTCCCATTCTCTGCCCACTTCAGCTCCTCAGGATCAGTGGTGGGGGGGGGGCCCCTAATGCAAAACCAGGGAGTGCTCCTCACCCACTCGCTATGTTCCTTTCTCCGGGGCCACACAGCTCTTTCATCGGCACAGGTCACCGGAGCTGAAGCAGTGTCCCAGGGTCTCTCGGTCTCCCAGGTCCCGCAGGCGAACTCCTCTCTTCGGGCGTGGGTGGCGCTGTAAGTCGCTCCTACCTCTGCCAACTTCCAGTCCTCTGGCGAGGTTCAGGCTGGTAGTGCGAGAGGTCCCCAGAAACCAGTGGCCCAGAGCGCGCAGACTGTGGAGCAGGGAGTCTGCCCTGGGAAGCCTACAGCACTCACCTCGCAAGGCTTCAGTTCAATCTTCACAAGGACCAGGGTGCGGCCCTGTGTCTGAGATGTGGACTCATCCCCGTCAGGCCGCTCACTCTGCTCCCTGCTGCTATGGCCTCTCCGATCTACCAGTCTCGGGCTGGTCCCTGATTCCTTGGGCAGTAGGTCTGGCTCCAAGGTCTGTTATGTAGAAAATCTTACAGCGAGTAAGAATAACCTGGGGTACTCTTAAGCATGGTTATATTTCCAAGGTCTGTTAGCCAGCCCCTACTGCTCCGTCTAGGTTCTGGCGCTCTCCACACGCCCAGTAGGTCGTTTTATGTGCAGACTGTCATTTTCATGCAGCCCCGTCAGCTTGAATCAGACCGTCGGGAATCCTCCAGGTGTCTTACAGCTAAGAAAGGACGCCCACGGTTCCTTTAGGGTCTCCGACAGGTCGGGCCTCCCCAGGATTGACCCCGGGCACGAGTGGAATCAATGATATGCAGGATAATGTGGCTGGCTGGCGTGGAGCTCTCAGTTAATGCGTCAGCCATCAAGGGTGTCGTAGCCACGCCCAGTGTACTCTCAGTCCGAACACAAAAACATGGAATGGCACGATGCCCAGTAGCATATTTTTCAGTTACTTTGAAGTCAGTGGCTGCAGCATTGCCCAGATTCTGGAACAAAGTTAACCAATTGTGATGGGATACCCAGTTATGGTGTATGTGCCACATTCAGATGAGATTCGTTTGACACATACTCATACAAAGTATCTTACTTCTAGTCGGCTGAATAAGTATGAAAGAGTGATTCTGGGTGCTGAAAACGTGACTGTGGTGAGATGCACTACTGTGAACCTGGCAACCCTGTTGCCAAACTCTCACTGTGAAGAAGTAAGGGAGGAAGCTGATCATGACTGTTTGGATGTGACAGAACTATGCACCAAGCCCAGGCCAGATATAGAGGATGCTCCGTTGGAAGAATCAGGGTATGGGTATGGGAGTTGGAAGGTTGCGTCTGGGGGAGGGTGCAGAAATGACAGAACTGTTGCGTTTGTACGGAAACGACAAATGTTGCTCGCCTAGGATGCATATGCATTGGTAATTTGCATGTTGCATCTTGTTTTGGAATAATAAGTAATGCTGATTTGTGCTTAAATCTTATGCCAGTTAACTTTAACAAGGAGTAGCACAAGGTGGGTGGTAAACAATGAAGGTTTCATTATCACATAACTATTAATTGCTCATTTTCATTTGCTTTAGTGTGCTGGATGAAACAGTCATCTTTATAAACTTGGCTGAAGTGGGAGGGGGAAAGTCGAGGAGCGAGACCGCTGTCAGAAGCAAGACAGAATGTGCCATGCACCACAGATGACATGAAAAGGTTGAAGGCCAGAGTGTCGAACGACTGCCAAATGAAGTGCCCAGGTGTGGGACCAGAGATTCATTCTGCGGATGATGTTAGAGAATGAATAGAAATGGTAAAACTTTGTATCATATGAAGTAAACGTGAAAACAGACTAAAACCCAAACCCTGGGAACTAGTAAAGAACAATGCTAGTGTTGAATTAAAGGTGAAGTCACAGTGGACTGACATCGCCACTCTCCAAGCCTACCAATCCCTTTGCGAGCTTCTGGAGGTTTGTAACAAATGTGGAATGGTCATGTTAGCTTTAGGGTATAATTGGGGTGCCGTTAGGGGTGTGGTTTACACTTAGATGGCAGTAGAGAAAGAGGGGAGATGCGTCCATGTCCGTTGATTTGCAGAGAGGCCTAGCTGTACCAGTCCTGTCCAGATCCTGCCTTTGAAACATTATTCCCTGATCCTATTTTGGGGAAACTTGGGCCAAAGCGGTGATTTTCTACAAACCAATAGATTTGTATTTCTGTCTCTAACTTCATTTGTGGAATTTATTGCAAATGTATTTTATGCCTGAAGTCCTTTGTCTCTCCACCTATTCACTCCGTTTGACACATTGAAAGTATTATTTTAGATGAAACTATTTGTCTCTTCATCTATCTTTCCCGGCAGGTTTATTCAGTTTGTGCATAATATTTTGCTGAAACTTCTGTCTCTTATACTATCCACTGTTTCATGCATATTGTCGTTGGGTTAGTCTGATGAATTTGAATCATATTATTTTGTTACTGACGTGTATTCCTCCCCTTCGTGGTTTTCATTATTTACGTTTGTGACTGAGTGCATTGAACAATCCGCAATATTAATGAGATAAACTATCTAACTTTATCATGTGTCTGTGGTTATTTAGTTAACTGCGGGGTTAATTAAGGTATAATAATCATTATCATCAACTTTTCAACTAATTGGTCCATCGACCAAGTGGAAGGAAAGTTGATTAATTAGATTGATTGGCATCGAGCTCTTTACATGATTCGATGGAAAGAAAATAGTTGAACGAGACAAATTGACACCAGCGCATCAGGGATTCTTGGTGAATGAGTATGGGCCATTGTAAATGTATAAATTGAGTATTGATCTCTGATCAGGTGTTGACCTCGCGCTGGATCACTAGTGTCCAAGTGCAATTTAGGAAAGAATGTGGAAATTTACATATGTGATCAATTTTTAAAGAAGGTTCAAGAACGCTTACTAACTTGTTGCAACTCTACACTGACTGAGACCATCAATGTGGCCAAAGGCATAGACAAATTGATCATCACCTCACAAGTTTTATCTGGCCATGGGAGTGAGATACCTCTCAATTGCCTCACTGAAGATAACATTGTTTGTGTTATTAACAACAGGTCTTTTAAGGGGAAGAGAGGACAGCATGTGTGTTATCATTGTGGTTCTGACAATCACATTGGTAACAATCCTTCTTGTCCTGCTCTTTGATAAAAGTGCAAACGGTGTCGCAAAAGTGCAAATGGTGTCGCAAAATTGCACACCTTCAATGAGTGTGTAAAAGCGCTTCCAAAGCTGGTAATGGTTTGCATAAAGTAAGGATTAGCAATGTACATGCCTGCAACTTTACTGATGAGACACCAGAGTGTGCTAATAGATTTGCTAACTTGTTGTTGACAGTTGATATGCCTGATTCTTGGAGTTCCTGTACTCAAACATATAATAAGGGTCCTCTGTGTGAAGCAGTCATTGATGGCAAGCTCCTGATGGTCATTGTGGATTAAGGAGCACCTTTCACAATTCTGGCCGATCATACTTTTTACAAGCTTTGGCCAAATTCTTTCAGCCTAGCTCGCCCTATGACCGTTGGTCCTCGATGTACCACGACACGGCCACATCACCCCCCACTTGAGAAACCTGCACTGGCTCTCCGTCAACAAGAGGATATCCTTCAAGCTCCTCATCCACGCACACAAGGCACTCCACAAGACCGGCACAGCCTACCTCAACAGACCTCTCTCCTTCTACACCCCCAACCGCCAGCTACGCTCCATCGACCTCTCCCTCGTGACCGTCCCGCGCATCCGAAGAACAACCACCGGCGGGAGATCCTTCCCCCAACTCGCCGCCAAGACATGGAACATCCTCCTACTGAGCCTACGACAGACCCAAGACCTGCTGACCTTCAGGAGGATACTAAAGACCTGTCTGTTCGATCAGTAGCGGCCCCTACCTCCCCCCCCCAGCACCTTGAGACCCTCGTGGGTATGTTGTGCGCTTAACAAATGACTGATTGATTGACTGATACAAAATCTGATGTAACAGTTGTCTGAGACAGATGTCTAATTTCTACTATGTCAAGGCTTAATAAGAATTAATACAGACATAAGGTTGAATTAGCGTAGTCTGATTGACATCCCTTTACCTTATATGTTCATTGGGAAACACCTGAGTCACGCAGCTTGATGCTAATAATCTATGTCTGACATTCCTAAACGCACGTAAAAAATTCAAATTTCTGATAAGATTTAGTATATAAGTTTGTACACTTGACCACTTGTTAGGAGAGGTCCTTTGGCCAGATTACTGCACGATATTCTGCCAGTGCACTTCGCAGATGCTACATCTTGCCTGAAGCCGATAAAGTTGAGTCCCTGAGAAAGACCACTACCGCAGCGTGTGTTTACCCTTAGCGGGGAACACTGTCTTGGTGCCTCAGCTGATAAAGACAGACTTTGTTGTCAACAAGTTATGCAGTGAGATTCTTCTCCCTAAACTCTAGACTGCGAGTTGCTCTGCCTCCCATGCTCTTTTTAGTCAAGCGCATAAAAGTAGAACATGTTAGAAATTTTCATTTTATTCTCATTCTTCATAACGTGCCTTCTGGATGATTTTATACTATTCTGTGTATTTCTTTGAGAAGTAATGAGAAACACATTCTGCATGTAGTAATAAATACTTTTACTTAAAAGTGTTAATTCTTCTTAGTGCAATGTGCGTGTAATATTGTGAATAATGAAATAGATGTGTTACTGTTATCACAGTGTCCCTAATCCCGTCTTTGGGAGTGTTAGTAACTCAAAAGCAATACCGCTATTTCATTAGCACATTGAGTAGTGTTCTGCTGGGCACAATAAGCTTTCCTCATTGGTGCATCAAACCAAGTTCACCTGTGTCACCTGTGGGTGGGAAAGCACGCCTTGAAGAACTACGCCAAAGTGGTGGCTTACGTAAAAGTTAGTTCCCAATGTGGGGTGCATATTGTAAAGTCACACCTTGAGTAGCTTGTTTTCACTATTCACACACATGTGAACCAATATTACCTCCTTACAGAGACATCCATAGTAATCATGGTTACCTCCTTTTGGGGATAAAGGAGTACCTATTTCCATAAGTTTGTAAAGCTTGACTCATAAAAGGTTATTCCCCATTCTGTGTGTTTTCTAATTCTTTGATTCTAACTTTCAATTGAATCCATTCACTAAGGCAGCACCTATTGTGATAGTGGGCAATTATAGGGAAGCAGTTACTCAGCATCTCAAAGCTCAGATTGGCCCTAAGGGGAGGCAGTTACTTGTGTACAAGTTGCACATGCATCATGTGCCTTTGGAACATTATACTCTTGGGTAGAGGTTGAGCCTATCAATGTTGCCTCAGGGCAGTTTTGTGCCTAAACAGTGGTAGACCAGCTGGCAAATTACAGGGCTTAGCAAGATTTGGAAATCCCATTAACTTACTAAGAACACCAGAATAGTCAATTGCCATATGCACACATCAATGTCCATTTGGGGCCTCTGAGCAACAAAGAGGCTACGTGGCCTGATTTGGCTGGCTACACTCAAGTTCCCCGCCCTGACCACGTACCAAAGACTGAGGTGGTAGAGGCATAAAATTACACAGTTACCTTATGCAGGGGGTTTGTACAGTTCGGACAGTGTACCGTGAGCTCCAGACCTGCTGTCACAATGAGACTGGTTGCTCCTGCCCAAACAGAAACATCTAGGGGCATATGTAGGTAGGCGTTTGCGATTTGCAAACACAAACATTCGGCGAATTTCGGCGTTTGCGATTCGCAAACGGTGCTTTGATATGTAGGTGCACATTAGCAAAATAAGGAATCGCAAAAATTGCGATTCCTTATTTTGCTCAAGCATTTAAGGAATCGCAATTTTGCGATTCCTTAAATGCTATGTAGGAGTGAATTTTAAAAGGTGATTTTGGCTTAAGGAATCGCAAAATACCACCTACTCCAAGTAGATGCTTTTTTGCGATTTCCTTTCAAAATGCATTTTTTGAAAAAATTCAAAGTGCCATGTGGCACACAGACATGCCCTTAGGGCATGTATGTGCGCCACCTGTACTTAGAGGCCCATTCCAGGGGTGCAACAGGTGTCCTTTGGACACCCTGGCACCCTTGGATTTGCGAATCTCAAATTGCGATTTTCTCATAGAAAATCGCAATTTGAGAATGTATCTACATTCTTTCCTATGGGCCTCTTGGCCCATAGGAATGAATGGGACACTCTTTCCTTAATTGCGATTCGCAATTTGCTAATCGCAATTAGGGAATGTTAGAGATTCGCAAAAAAAATGCAAATTTTTACCTACATTCCATTTTGCTATTCTCAAATAGCAATTCCTTAAAAATCGCTATTTGGGAATCGAAAATGGAAATTACCTACATATGCCCCCTAGTCCACAGACTAATAATGCTATCATGGGAAAAGCGCCCACGAAGCGTGATAAAATGGCTTTCTGGATAGTTTGTAAGACCAATGAATAGAAGCAGTGTATTCATAGACTACCCCCCATGACAATCATAGAATACGGACTATGTGTCTCCCACTTGGAATGCTGCCTACCATAAAGGAATGTAACACTTGAGGAGGTATCTTTGCATGCATTTACCCTAAAAAGCATGGAACACCTTCATTAGCAGTTCTCCCTTATGTACTTTTAAACTTAGGAATGAAGTTAATGGGGAACTTCTCTACAGTGTCCTCTAACGTCTTAAGCAATATTAAGGCTGAGGCTTAAGTTTTGGCTATAATTCAGAGACTGTAAGCAGTACTAGTTCAAGATAGTGGACAGGAACAACCAAAAATAATTGCAGACGTTTACACCTCAGTTAGTAGAGATACCTTGGGTAGTCGACCCATTAAGCCACACTTAAAGCCTAAAAATGACATTGAGGGTTCTGTTAAACAGAAATCTGCAACTGAAGGGAAGCAGAAACGTAAATACAAAGAAAAAGGACAGACTATATCACCCCTTCTCGAGAATCTGGCAAGGGTGGTTATGACTTAGGAGGCCATAAAAACATTTAAAAACCTAACGGGATCAGTAGTCTGATACCCACTCTCCATGTTCCTTTTTGGACACCGATGGTAAAGGAGCAAAGGGAAGAGCCGAACCGAGTACTGAAGAAAGGAGGAGCACAGTAGGAAAGTCACTAAGACTCGTGACTGGCGTCAGCATAAAAAAAGGAAAGACAAAAGGATTGGACTCCTGATTAAAAAAAGAAAGTGGCAGGACTTTCAAAGTAACATGCTGATACAGTTATGAGTCCTGCAAAACAGGACTTGGGCGAGAGCACTCCTAGACAGAGCCTCAGAAGTCACAACAGAGCATCCAACGCTTCAGGGGTCGAGGATGTTAACTGATGACTTTATACAGATTGAGACTCCAGACAAACATTAAATCCTCCTGATAGGTCTTACAAACTAAATATACAAATTGAAGGGGGCATATATTGTATTATTAAAGCAGTCTTTTAATCACAATTGTCTTATGATTCTGGCATTATCTTCAAAGAGGAAGTGTGGCCTCTGATTTTTATTAGGGAAGCACCCAGAGGAAGGAAGTAATACGGGTAGCCTTCTCTCCCATATTACCAGAGGATATTGAGGAAATCTAGACCAGTGAATGGGCTGTGAGACAAGTCCGGCCTTATGAAGAAATCATTAATAATAATGGGGCCACCCTGTGTTCCTCATAACTAGTGAGTTCTGTTGGGAGAAGCAAATGATTTGCATAAAATGGTGTTTGACTAATCCACCTATATATCAGTACCACTGAATGTAATTGTAAATGTAAATGTACATGTATTTATATGATCAGTAAAATGTGTTTTGCATGTATGGGCTTGAGTCAACTAACATAAGATTCACTTAAGGATTAGACACTAATCACCAACAACTGTAATTACTTGGTATATTCTTCGTCATACACCCAAGTTTATACAAATATTTTTTGAGTTTCATATATGGCTGTTACACACACAATGGATATTCAAACATGCAACTTAGTGGTAAGGTAACACAATGTGGAGAAATAAGTCTGACAATATAAAATGCAAAATGGCCTAAACATAAGATAGAGGAATGATTCAATGAAGAAATGTCTGTTCTTTCATTTGAAAACAGTTCAACTTGCAGCCTATATTAATACTAGTACTTTTTCTAGGCTGCTTGATTGAAAACATGGATCATCAGTATTATCGTCGACATTTTCACCCTGTAGGTATGTGATACTGGATAGACATTGCGGTGGGTCTTCCTCAGAACTAAATACATGTGAACAGCCTCTGTGGGGAAACAAATGCTTACATCAGAATTATGTATGGTATGTGAAGTTAAAAGGAAACAACCCAGGAGAGCGCCATGAGCCAGTCCTCTTGATGTAGAATGTCCTTTGGTTATTAAGGAAAGTAAAGCTCCTCCAGGTTACGATTGAGCCCGAATCATAGCTGAAATTGTATCCATAGATGTTTGCGCAAAATCCTAAAAAAGGATTTCCAAAGGCATTCATTCTAGAACACAGCATAATTCCATGTGGGACAGACTCGTCAAAAGTTGAGGGCCAGGATCCTCCAGCATTGTAGCAGAATCAGCCCCACGGAGACCAGGAAGACCGTCACCCAGGCCCTCGTCACCAGCCGACTCGACTACGGCAACGCACTCTACGCCGGAACCACCGCCAAGATCCAGAAGAGACTCCAGCGCATCCAGAACGCCCCAGCCAGACTCATCCTCGACGTCCCACGACACAGCCACATCTCCGGACACCTAAGAGACCTGCACTGGCTCCCGGTCAACAAGAGAATCCCCTTCCGCCTCCTTACCCACGCTCACAAAGCTCTCCACGATCAAGGCCCGAGCTACCTCAACAACCGCATCAACTTCTACGCTCCCAAACGACACCTCCGATCTGCCAGCCACGCCCTCGCCGCCGTCCCACGCATCCGTAGAGCCACTACAGGAGGAAGGTCCTTCTCCTACCTGGCCGCCAAGACCTGGAACTCCCTCCCGGCCGACCTGCGCCTGACCCAAGACCACCTCTCCTTCAGGAAGAAGCTCAAGACCTGGCTGTTCGAGCAGTAGCGGCATCCCCCCCCCCCCAAGCGCCTTGAGACCCTACGGGTAGGTAGTGCGCTCTATAAATGTCTTGATTAATTGATTTGAGTAAGGGAGCCCCCTTAGTTAAACACTTTCAGACCATGAGGCACCATGTAGATAATCTGAGCTGATGGGTGTTAGAGAGAGTAATTTGCAACCTGCAAAGGGAGAATATCTCATCCATCTTGACTCTGAGGGAATGCAAATGGATTCAGACTTTGGAAATATTAAACCGTGGTCTCAACAAGTTACAAAAATAAATAAATGGGGAGGCACGGCTACATAGCAAACATTGACCTGAATATGTACATTTTGATATGCAACTGCATCGTTTGTCACCTTCAGCATAAAGTGTATCCCATGATCTTTGGGAAATGGGAATGTGGCTTAACATCATTTAGCACTCACTATGATGAACACTGTTTATTTAGAATGTGTCTTATGAATACATGGTACTTGCTGTGAAGAACGTTGCACAACTATCCTGGTGCAATTATACTCTTAATTTTGTGTGCAATGTGTATGTATCATTTGATACATTCTGTCAGCTTGCACAGCAATGAGATCCGATTTGTTAGGATATGTTAAGAGAACAGACTTTGGACTTCATATTGCACCTGTACTGAATATTCCCATTTCATCTGCAAGCTATACTGATGTTTCCCACACATTTTGAGATACCTTCATTTTTTTAAATGGGGCGCTTAGAAACACGTACAATTATCTGACTTCAATATCTGTACAACCACCCAGCCAAATTCAGACCCTTTTATCAGGCTGAATGCTGCTTTTTAATGACTGTTGCTTTGATTTTGTCACTTAGTTAAATATTTACATACCACAGTATACTTACATCAATCGCTCGTGCGCGTGCATATTTTCCTTGCAAAGTCTTTGAATTTACACTGACCTTTAAAAGAGGCTGGATGCAGAATTTTTTTTATTGTTGTTTTGATTTTGCCACTTGGTTATGCTCTTCACATACTACGGTATGCCAGCAGAAAACACTGATGGAGCAAGGTTTTATACATAAAGAAACTTGCTCAGATTCAGCCCTCTCGAAATAACATGTAACTTATTAACCAACAGGTTTTGTGTTATTAACAAATACATTACACGTCATTTCTAGTATCTAAGGGAAGCTTGCGTATGTGCTTTTACTAACAGTAAACCGAGTACATTAACATGGCCGCCGAAAACGCAGGAACTCTTCTGCGCATGCGTCTGCCACATCTACGTGGTGTGACGTATTTGTCGCTTTTGGTGGGAAATTCTTGCAGTTGCACACCTGTATTAAAGATGGCTGCTTCATGTCTCACACACTGATGCACATGCTTCTGCTTGAACTTAACTTTGTTCGTCCTGCCTAACTATTAATGCTATGGTTAAAATAATTTTTAACAACAAGGGGTGGTGATGGACAGAGTTTCTGAATTAAGCAGAATACTCTCACCCAGTCAAGAGATCAGGGCTAGATCCAACACAGTTTTTTAGCTCACTGCACCATCCCAGCTCAGAACCTGGCTATATGCAAATTAGTCTGTTCCTGTCCCAGTGCATGATGGGAACAGGGCAAACCAAACTACCAAGCCAATTCTTACACTGGGAAGGAAACAAGCTTCCGGGGACCGGTTTCTGGCATTTCAGCCGTCGTCGGCCCAGCTTGCTTGAATCCTGATGGTGCAATGAGCAAGGGACTCACATCTGAGTATACCCTTCCACGCTTATGGTGGACAAAGTCTGCCCTGTTCCCATGATGCACTGGGCCAGGGACAGACTTATTTGCATATAGCCAGGTTCTGAGCTGAGATGGTGCAGTGAGCTAAATAACGGGGATGGATCAAGCCCTGATCTTTGGACTGGGTAAGAGTGGTCTGCTTAATTCAGACACTCTGTTCATCACCACCCCCTTTTCTGAATCGTTTTTGGCCACTACAGGTGTGGCAGGGTATACTCAGACATGAGTCCCTTGCTCACTGCACCATCAGGATTCAAGCAAGCCGGGCCGACGACGGCTGAAATGCCAGAAACCGGTCCCCGGTAGCTTGTCTCCTTTCTGGTGAAGAATTGGCTTGGTAGTTTAGTCTGCCCTGTTCCCATGATGCACTGGGCCAGGGACAGACTGATTTGCATGTAGCCAGGTTCTGAGCTGGGATGGTGCAGTGTGCTAAATAACGGTGATGGATCAAGCCCTGATCTTTGGACTGGGTAAGAGTGGTCTGCTTAATTCAGACACTCTGTTCATCACCACCCCCTTTTCTGAATCGTTTTTGGCCACTATAGGTGTGGCAGGGTATACTCAGACATGAGTCCCTTGCTCACTGCACCATCAGGATTCAAGCAAGCCGGGCCGACGACGGCTGAAATGCCAGAAACCGGTCCCCGGTAGCTTGTCTCCTTTCTGGTGAAGAATTGGCTTGGTAGTTTAGTCTGCCCTGTTCCCATGATGCACTGGGCCAGGGACAGACTGATTTGCATATAGCCAGGTTCTGAGCTGCGATGGTGCATGTGATGTCTTGCTACCCTTCCCCTTTAAGCTTTCATGTTCTTTACCTGTGTTCCATGTTCTTAGAACAGACTCGGTCTTAGATTCTGACTGAGTCAGTTGCTGTAGGCTGTACTTGGGATGAGATTTTAATAAACCCACCTTACTTAAACGTTTTACTGATTCCTTCTTTTATTCATTATTTAACTATTTTACACTGGCGACGATCGGAAGTCACCTCAATCAAGACAACTCAGCAAAGAGATCTACCTTGTTTCTCCTCCAGCGGCTGTTCCTCGACATTAGAAGCGAAGCGTTGCCTTCCCAGCGGCAGATTCGACGTAAATTTCACTGGTGAGGAGAGCGGGAGGTTTATTAAAAAAGAATAACTTTTGGGACTTTAATTTCAATTGAAAGAGACTTGTGAGAGATTTTAGGCATTGCGCGAGGACAACGTATTTTTTTTTCTTCCTCGCGCTGTGTTCAAAATCGAGCTGCGCGCGCATTCTACCGACGCTGCTCATGCTGACGCTGCACACACGTGAACCTTGCGTCCAGCCTCTCACCTACGCTGCGTGTCAACACTCGTTCATTGTCCTACGCTGCGTGTCAACAGTGCGTTCCAGCATAATTGAACACTGCGCGTCTAAGAAATCGACATTGGAACGTTTCGTGTCAGCACTTCTAATTAACGCTGCACATTCTACGAGTAAAGAACACTAGTGAAGAACACTCTCAAAGTTAGAACAGCCTGTTTGTTCAATCGTTCTACATTCTTTTTCCATTACTGTGCTAAAGAAGCATTATCAGTACAATAGTAGAAAGGCACCATTGTCAAACTCATCTACATTCTTTGTCAAAAAATAAATAAATAATAAATAAATTGGAATTATCACAACAAAGAAAAGTTCTCAGTACAAATGTGGAAAGACACAATTGTAAAATTCATTCTTTTAATAAAGCAAAGATAGTTCTGTACATTCTTAAAAGGACTTTAAAGGATAAACAAGCATATGTCAATGCATAAAAGAGAATGACAACTTAATCTAAAACAAAACTTTGAGTTGCCTTTTCAAGAGTCTTTTCAAGGGCCTTATATATTTTTTTTCTTCTCTTCATCTAACACAGTAAATAAATATAACATGCAAAACGTAACTCAGCCAGCTTTCTTTCTAACGAGCCCAGGAGAACCAAACGTGAAATGGAAAAAGTGGAAAAAGATTTTTGCTAATTACGCAAGGGTATGTGGAACAAATTTGAGTGCGGAAAGAAAGCATTCACTTCTGTTGCATTGTTTAGGAGGCGAAGGTCAAGATGTTCTTGAGCACTTCCCAGATCTTTCAGCTGCAGAACAAAGAAATCTCAATGAATATGAAATAGCAATACTACAACTGGATAGACACTACTTACCTAGGCTCAGCACAATCATGGAAAGATACCATTTTGGTCTGAGAGAACAAAAGAAAGATGAATCAGTAGAAGATTACGTGTCTTCTTTAAGGAAACTTGCATACTCATGTAATTTTGGTCAAACCCTTGATGAGAGAATTTGAGATCAGTTTGTTTTAAGATGTGGACATGATGAAATAAGGAAGGAACTTTGGTTAAAAGATGAACCTCCTCTCGAAGAAGTTTTGACAATTGCGAAACAAGTTGAACACATGACAAAATGTGTTGGCGAACTTAAAAAAGAAAAAGATAAACCCTCTACTTCTGAGTCAAAGGAGGAAATAAAAGTCGATGAGACTGTTTGTTTGATAAAAAAAACTGATGGTATAAATTCGGAAGAGAAAGTGAATAGACATATGTATTCTTCTAATGTTAGATTTTCATGTTTCAGATGTGGTCAAAGTAATCATTTAGCCAATTCTCCTACTTGTCCTGCCCTTAAGACAACATGTAACTTATGCAACAAAAAAGGTCACTATGCTAAATTTTGCAGGTCGAAAGCTCAAAACAGTGATAATTCAAGGAGAAGATGGCCTCAACCTCAAGTAAGATCCATCTGTTTTGAGGTAAATGATGATAAATCTGATCATCCTTCTTTCATGGTCAAGATAGAAAATTCTTTAGTAAACTTTAAATTTGATTCTTGCTCTAAGATAATCATCATTGATGAGAAAATGTTTAACGAATTATTTGCGAAAATGTGAAAATGCATAAATGTGATATTTTACCCTTAGGTTATAGTGACAAACCTATTTCAATGTTGGGATATTTCATGGCGGTAATTGAACTTGGTTCTCACATAATTATGGGAAAAGTTCATGTATCCAAGAAAGGTGATGCTTTATTGGGTTGGTTTCATCAACGACAGTTAGGTGTTACCCTTGATCCCAATGCTTCTCCTCAAGTCCAAATTCATGAAATATCTGATACACCCAATACTGTGAGTGATGAGAACTTATCCTTGTCCTTAGCAAAGAAATTTCCTAATGTTTTCAAAGATGAATTGGGGTGTTTACATGGCTACAAACATGTCATAAAATTGAAAGCTAATGCGCTCCCAGTTGTAGCTAAAGTAAGAAGAATTCCACTTGTTGAACAAGCTAAGGTACAGGAGGAATTGGATAAGCTTATCAAGAATAACATAATTGTTCCAGTTGAAGCAACAGAATGGCTTGCTCCTGTTGTGATAGCGAAGAAACCCACAGGCAAAATTCGTCTTTGCATTAATTTGAGATCCTTAAATAAGGAGGTCATAGTTGAAAGGTTTCCCCTTCCTAATATAGATGAAATGGTTTGCACTCTAGAAGGGGCAAAATATTTTACCACTCTTGATTTGGCTTCCGCCTATCATCAGGTAGAGCTAGATGATTCGTCACAGGACTTAACTGCTTTTATAACACCTATGGGTACATTTAAGTTCAGAAGAATGCCCTTTGGTCTCGTTTCTGCGGCCTCTGTTTTTCAGAGAATCATGTCAAGAATTTTGAAGGGATTAATTGGGGTAAAGTGCTATCAAGATGCTATGCTAATTTATGGTAGCAATGCTGATGAACATGATAGTCGAGTTTCTTTGGTTCTGAGACGTCTAGAAGGAGCAGGCATGACTCTGAAGAGAGCCAAGTGTAAATTTAAAGTACAGGAGGTTAATTACTTGGGTCATCGCATCACTTGTAATGGAGTTTTTCCCAAGAAGGAGTTAGTTGAAGCTATAGATAAAGTAAAAGAACCTACCTGCAAAGATGAGCTCCTCTCATTTTTAGGTATGGTAGAATTTTATAGTAAATTCATTGTTAATTTTGTAAATAAGACACATAACTTAAGAAAACTTACAGTAAAAAATGCAATTTTCAATTGGTCCTCTATTTGTAAATCTGAATTCTTAAGCATCAAGAAAGATCTGTCCAAAGCACCTTCTCTCCATGCTTTTGTCCCTGGTCTTCCCACTGTCATGTTTACAGATGCAAGCGATAAGGGTTTGGGTGCTGTTCTCGTTCAAAAAAAGGATGGTAAAGATTCTTTGATCTGTTGTTCCTCTCGTTGTCTCAGAGGTTCAGAGTTAAATCACTCTGTAATAGAAAAGGAGTCTTTAGCAATTTTTTGGGGTTTAAGAAAGTTAAAAGTTTGATTTGGGGGACTAAAGTCTGTGTTTTGTCGGATCATAAACCTCTGAAAGAAGTATTTTCAAAGAAAGGTTTGGATGCCATCTCATCAAGGATAAGAAAATGGATTGTTTCTTTACAAGAATTTGAGTTTGAAGTTGAGTATATTCCTGGGATAGCCAACAGGTCTGCGGATTGCTTATCAAGGCTAGTTGATACTGAGTACTCTGAAGAAAATGATTTGCCTGATCCTGAAGAATTGGTGAATGTGTGTGAAGTGACTGATGGTGCAATTGCTGAGTCTGAATGGAGATCTGAACAGGAGAAGGATGAAGATATTTTGAAAGTCATTCTTTCCTTAAACAATAATTCTCGCTTGGACAAGCCTTGGTCGTTAGTTTCTGATGAGCTGTCTGTGTGTGATGGGCTTTTGACTCGTGGTACTAAACTTGTTCCTCCTGCCTCTTTAAGGTGTAAGTTGTTGTCCCTTGCTCATTGTGGACATTTGGGCATTGTCAAGACAAAAGAGTTTCTTCGCACGCAATTTTGGTGGCCTGGCATGGACCTAGAAATTGAGAGAATGGTACGTGAATGCCCCGAATGCTGTTCAAGTGACAAAATTTTAAAAACAAGACAATTGCCTATGGTGAAGAGGATGTTACCTGGTCATCCAAGGGATGAGGTCGCTATTGACATTATTGGTCCTCTCTCTGGTGTTTCTGAT
Source organism: Lissotriton vulgaris (assembly GCF_964263255.1). Taxonomy (NCBI): domain Eukaryota; kingdom Metazoa; phylum Chordata; class Amphibia; order Caudata; family Salamandridae; genus Lissotriton; species Lissotriton vulgaris. The sequence continues at coordinate 495,961,909 of NC_141697.1, read as the reverse complement.
ACCCCTTATCTCATTGTGCTGATCGATTTATACTCTAGGTGGATCGAGGTTTCTGCTGTCAGGGAAATTACGTCTGATTCAGTTATTAAGTTTTCCAAATAGTCTTCTGTCTGACAATGGTCCTCAGTTTTGTTCTTCAATGTTTACTGACTTCCTAAGGAAATGTGGCATAGTTCATAAAAGGTGTTCACTTTACCATCCAGAAACTAATGGTGCTGTAGTAAGAGTCAACAAGACACTGAAAGAATCTTTACAACTGGCTCGTTCTTCTTGTTTAGATTGGAAGTCCACTCTCCAGGACAGGATTAACATTTATCATTTTGCCCCGCATTCTACTACTGGAAGGTCCCCGTTTGAGCTTTTCAAAGGGAGGGCTCCTAACACTTTGATGTGTCCGAGGTGGATGTGTCTGAACAAAGGTCTTGTCAATAATGATATTGGTGATTGGAGAACCAGGGAGCTACTCAAACAGGATACTCGCAAGACATATTTTGATCTCAGAAAAAGTGTTTCTTCTCATGAGGTCAAAATAGGTGATCTTGTTAAAATTAAGGCTCCTGTGGGTCGTAAACCGTGGTCGAAATACACCGACATTAAGACTGTTATTAAGATCTTTAAAAATGCTGTTAAGACTGATGATGGGAGAATTTGGAATAAGAGACGTGTTGTTGTTGTTAATCCTGATTTGCCTTTTTCTAATGTTTCTGATGATTCATGCAATAATTTCCACTTTGATTCTTACCCTTCTGTAAATAGGCCTCTGCATCCACCTAAGAGAAGTCAAAGAACTCGTAGAGCTCCCTCTTATTTGAAAGACTATGTTTAAAGATTTGTTCTTTTCTTTCTGTATAGAAGGGAGATGTGTGATGTCTTGCTACCCTTCCCCTTTAAGCTTTCATGTTCTTTACCTGTGTTCCATGTTCTTAGAACAGACTCTGTCTTAGATTCTGACTGAGTCAGTTGCTGTAGGCTGTACTTGGGATGAGGTTTTAATAAACCCACCTTACTTAAACGTTTTACTGATTCCTTCTTTTATTAATTATTTAACTATTTTACAGTGCAGTGAGCTAAATAACGGTGATGGATCAAGCCCTTATCTTTGGACTGGGTAAGAGTGGTCTGCTTAATTCAGACACTCTGTTCATCACCACCCCCTTTTCTGAATCGTTTTTGGCCACTATAGGTGTGGCAGGGTATACTCAGACATGAGTACCTTGCTCACTGCACCATCAGGATTCAAGCAAGCCGGGGCGACGACGGCTGAAATGCCAGAAACCGGTCCCCGGTAGCTTGTCTCCTTTCTGGTGAAGAATTGGCTTGGTAGTTTAGTCTGCCCTGTTCCCATGATGCACTGGGCCAGGCACAGAATGATTTGCAAATAGCCAGGTTCTGAGCTGAGATGGTGCAGTGAGCTAAATAACGGTGATGGATCAAGGCCTGATCTTTGGACTGGGTAAGAGTGGTCTGCTTAATTCAGACACTCTGTTCATCACCACCCCCTTTTCTGAATCGTTTTTGGCCACTATAGGTGTGGCAGGGTATACTCAGACATGAGTCCCTTGCTCACTGCACCATCAGGATTCAAGCAAGCCGGGCCGACGCGGCTGAAATGCCAGAAACCGGTCCCCGGTAGCTTGTCTCCTTTCTGGTGAAGAATTGGCTTGGTAGTTTAGTCTGCCCTGTTCCCATGATGCACTGGGCCAGGGACAGACTGATTTGCATATAGCCAGGTTCTGAGCTGGGATGGTGCAGTGAGCTAAATAACGGTGATGGATCAAGCCGTGATCTTTGGACTGGGTAAGAGTGGTCTGCTTAATTCAGACACTCTGTTCATCACCACCCCCTTTTCTGAATGGTTAAAATAAAGTAATGGGGTTAGAGTAGAGATAAGTGGTATAGAGTGCATTCATTTATTTTTGCATTCTAATGTGTCTCTCTTTGACTTTATTAATAGCTCATATTGGGCCTGAAGGGTGACTTGTAATTCCATATTGAATTCCCTCCACGCATGTGTCGAGAGCAGTAAGAGATCTCAAGCGGTGGCATTGAACTCCTGCCAATGACCGTCTTGCCTGCGATGCACCTGGGAAGATGATCCTGTGACCTGCAAAAGGAAGACAACTTGCAAATTTATATTAATATTGTATGCTAAATAAATAATATTGCTGGGTGGAAAAAAATCCATGGGAAAGTAAAATTATGGGCAGGAACATTGGTCAACTTTATTGAATTGAAATGATCTCATACTAGTATGGTGTGATGACCTCTCCTCGTCTTTCTGACCAATCAAATAAAAGGAATACACAAATTTGCAACATTGGGGGTGGTACATTGCCCTGTAAATGGTAATACTAAGGTAGGCTCAGTCAGTTAGATTGCCCAACTTGTAATAGACCGGTCTGTGACCCAACGTATGCTGAAGAAGAATCGAGAGAGGAGGGCTGGTCGAGCACTCTGTCAGAAGAATCTGGAGTTTACTGAGGGAGAAAATTTGATGACCCTGTAAGGGTCCGAGTGTTAGCCACAGACCGGGATGTGACATTGGTGTTGCACTTAGCTGAGGATACCTGTCCTGATCTGCACCTGTTCTGTCCTGTTGGCACCTGATTTTGTCGGGAGCCCTTTCCTCTTTCTTGCCCCAGCCCGTGGACATTATTGGTCATCGCACCATTCTAGCTAAATATAATCTATGTGGTATGTCCTTGTACTGTTTCCCTCTTTCACCCTTCCCAGGTACCAATGTCTAGAACTGTAGCCCTAAAGTCTTGCAGAATTATTGCTTTAATAATTATTTTCTTGCTTGAAAAGATTTTAGTTTCACTATTGTGGCTGTTAACTCACAAAATATTGCATAGATAAAGTGTTTAAACTTCCCTGAGTCTTTGGGTATTTCATGAAGGTAAAAGTTATACACTACCTATTATGAAAACACCTTTTGATCCTTAGGACTTAGAGTACGGGTGACAAGGATTGGTAAGTCATGGTGTACAGGTATAAGTCCTAGAGAAAATAAAATTCTGATAGCCAGGAGGTTAAGCTGGATTACTGGTTCAAGGTGTGAATGTTTATGGGCCCAGGTGAGTATGGTAAATTTGAACTGGTAACCCCGCACGCGCCATCAGTATTTCTTTGGTAGCAGAGGATGGTTAGGGTTTAGTCAAGATAGGTAGTTAGTTGCGTATTGATTATATCAATTTTATATTGATTTATGTATTAACTAAAAGCTGTTTGTATTGTTATTTGTTGTCTGGAATTCCCCGGGGATATTGAATAGCGGGTAGTAAATGGAAGCCACACTGCAGTGAGGTTACTTGCCTTGATGAAGTAAGAGCATAAAGTTAGGTAGAACTTGAAGCACTAGTTAGGAATTAATATTCTGATGTAAAAGTGCAAATAATTGATAGCAAAGGAGTCCGCTAGTGAAACTTTAGCCTTATATCACCTAGAAAGGGGTAAGTCTGAAGGAGTAACAGGTTCTTTGATGCTTGTGTGAAGCGTAAGCGGAAGAGATTTTACTCGTAGTGCGTGGAGGGTAAACGGAAGAGATTTACTCGCAGTGAAATACATTGTCCTTTCTTTGAATTTAGTCAATCAGGCACAGTAGCAAATGTTTCTATGTTGTTAATTAAGGAAATGTGCATTTGAATTAAAAAAGAAAGTGAGTTGTTGTATTACCTTACATAGGAGAGGTCAGTCGCGGGTGCTGCACTGACGTCACAGAGAGCCGCACTGGGATTGGTAAAGGCAGCAGGTGTGTAGCTGAGGTAATATTGTAAAGGAGGGGTGAGTGCAGAGCGTGAGAACTCATCTCACATGAAAAGCCGCGCAACCATTGGTTGAATTTATTTGAAAATCAAAACTTGATTGGTCTTTGCTAATAAGAGACACGCTGGTATTGGAGACGGATTTTTAATGAAGTAAAAAATTGAGTAAATTGCAATAATTTAAATTTCAGTATTAAATAGAGCGGCAATTGTATGTGGGATCTAGACTAAACAGTAATAGCAAATCGCCCTGATAGAAGATACTTAGGGTTTGCCAGAGAACAGCACATTAGAGGAAGACCATATATCATGTACGGAGAGAAGAGAGAAATTTGATTTTTGCAGTAAATTAAGAATTATTTCAAAAAAGATAAACCCGTAAAAACAAGAAAAGGTATTATTATCCCACCACCAAAAATGCCTGCATCATATATGATGATAGAAAGGGTTACCACACTTGTGTATGGTTAGAAAACTGGACAGAGCACACAAAGGACAATGGCATACTAGCATTTCCAGAATATGGTACCTTTAATGGTAGAATTTTGACAATTTACGAACTCGCATGAATCAATTAGACCCTAGACCAAGATTAACGCAGTACGAAGCATTAGAAGAGTGGGAATCGGAGGCTTTTGAGCGAGATAGACCCAGATGCGACAGGAATTTTAGTAGATTTTACCCTAGATTTCCTACAGAGACAAGAGATAAGCAGATGAAACAATGGAGACTATCCATGTTAGTGGAAGGATTATATCCTGTATTGACCACAGAAGAACCACCAGGAAGTAAAGGTACAGAGAAAGCGAAACATTTTATGACTAGTAGTGGTGATTCAGAAGATGATTACCTTGAGGATTTATTAATGAAGAATCCGCCACTTAGGAAGAAACAAATAGAGTTAACCCTAGTGCTCTATTCTGAAAACCGCCTTTGATTCCACAGATTGTACATGAGATCACATTAGAAAAGGTATTACAAGAAAAAGAAAGAGAAGCAATAAATAAACAGAGAAGTGAATTGATTCAGGAAATCACCCAATTGAATCCGAGTCCTGAAGCCCTAACGATACCAGTAATTGTAGGTCCCATTGTTCCCTTGTATGGAGATAAACAACCCTGTCCTAAGACTCCCGTTCTGACTGCACCTGTAGTACAACCTAGAAAAGAAAATATAATAAGTGATGACCTGGCAAGTGAGTGCGAATCATTGATTTCACTGATGGATTTACCTGTAAGAGAACCTGTGAGTTGTTCAATCAGGAAAATCACTCCTGGAAGTTCAAGAGAAGTACAGATGGAAACGTCCACAGGAACAAGAAGTGCCACTGAAGTAACTCCAGAAGAAATAGAAAGATGGTCCCGAGGCACAGAGAAGCCAAAATCACAGCCAAAAGTATTGGACATTTTAAAATTAAGAGTAGAGTTGGAAGAAATCATAGCTGGGAATGTAGGATTAGAAAGACTAAATACATTATGTGAAGAAGAGTTGTTATTCATATGCAGAAGTATTACTCAAAATACAAAAATAATTCATGAGAAATTAATGAATTTGGCCTCTGATATGGTAATTGATATAGGTAAACCTAAAGTATTGCAGAAGCCTTACAGAGCTGAATTTTTCGACAAAGATTTAGAAAACATGAATGTGTCAAGACGAAAATTGCAAATAAAATAATTATTGTAATTATTACAGAAATGTAGAGATTTAAACAAATGGAAAGCTAGATGGAGAATGAAAAAAGAGGAAGCTCAGGCAACTCAAACCACATCCGAGTATTTAATGAAAGAAACAGAAAAGGTTGAAAGGTTGTGCCCAGTGAGAGAAGTTCCAGGAGGAGGCTATGTGCATGTCCTGAGGTCCTGACAGGATATTTTATCATTTACAAATGACTTCCCAAAATTTAGAGAAAAACCCGTAGAATGTTACAGGCAAGTTAAGAGATTTGTGAAAGTTTCAAACATGCTGCTAAAAGATTTAGATGGTTTGTTTGACATAGTTGTCCCTGCAGATTTGTGGACAGAATGCAAAATTAAGGTAGATTGGCCCAATGATGAATACCCTAGAGATCCAAAGAGATGAGCCCTGTCAGATGATGTGATGAATAAGTATAATCAGGTAATAACTTATTTAAAATGAAAGGTACCTCCAAAAGAGACAGATTGGATAAAAATAGACAGAACAACCTGTACAGAATCTGTACATGCATATTATGAACGTCTTTTACATGTATTCAAACGGTATAGTGGGTAGGAAAACATTGATTATAAGGACATGACACATTTTATATATTGTTTGGTGTCAGGTTTGAAACCAGAAATATCGCAAATGATTAAAGAACATAAATTATGTTGGCAAGTAAAGCCTATCGATGAGATTCTCAAGTATGCAAAATACTGTGGGGACAAAATAGATAATAGGCGAAAGAAATTAGAAGAAAAAGTAATGTGGGCACAAGTAAAACTAGCAGAACAGCAGGAACTCCAGTTAAGTCAGCAGTCAAATAACCAAGGAAGAGGGTAAGGGCAGAGTGAAGGTAGTGGGGGCAAACCTAGAAACAGAATAAGCAAATAAGAGGCAAAGTAAACCTTTCCCTGTCTCTGGTGCGGAAAATTGGGGCATTGGAAAAACAAGTGTAAATTAATACAGAATAATAATGTCCAAACTCAAAACTTGAAGCCACAGATGCAGAATGAAGTATCACAGAGACAACCACCACAGGTAATACAAAAGCAGTTACCCTATGCCAGATTTTGTGAGTCAAGCCAAATACAGTGTGGATACGGGAAATTGGGAGGGGAGTGGTAAGAAAAATACGGTAACACCACAGTTTCTTTTGCAAGACACATTTTTTGAAGAGGATAGTTTCTGACGGTGCCTGAGGGGGGGAGAGGAATGCGTACTTAGCGCATCCTTACCGGTAGATCAGTCAGGTCCTTATGTTGAAGGAAAAGTTGAGGGAAATGATATCACGTTCTTGTTGGACACTGGTGCTACCCGTTCTACTGTGAGAACAGCAGACATCCCAAACCTACCCCTCTCGGGAGAAACGATCCAAGTAGTGGGCGTTTCTAATAAACAGACTAGGACCCTGTTACAGAACCAATGGAAGTACGTATTAGCAATTTTTAAGAAATGCATAAGTTTGTGGTGTGTGATTCCAGTCATGTGAATCAGCTAGGAAGGGATTTGTTGTACAAAATGAACTGCATAATCTTTTGCACCCCAAGTGGTGTTGAGATTCAGACTCCAGATGAAGATGGAATTTATAAAATCATGTTAGCCAAGCTAGAAACTGAGATTAAAAAAATGACCCTAAAAGATTTACCAGAAAAGCTGCAAAATACCGTAGACCCTGATGTGTGGGATTTTACTGAAAAGAAGTAGGATTAATGGCAAATGTCGATCCAATAAAAGTGACAGTGAAGGAAGGTGCAGTTTACCCAAATACCCGACAGTAAAAAATGAGCCCAGAAATAAAAGCAGGTGTTGCAGCAGAAATAGAGCGATTGGTTGAGCAAGGCATTTTAAAAGAAATAATGAGCAGTTCATGTAATTCACCTATAATTGGCATAAAGAAACCAAGCGGAAAATATAGGGTCGTACAACAACTGCACGAAATTAATAAAGTTATTGTCCCATGTTGCCCAGTAGTACCGAATCCAGCAGTAATTTCATATCAGATACCATGGAGTGCAGGATGGTTCACTTTAATTGATTTATGGCATGCCTTTTTCTCTATTTCGTTGCATCCAGACAGTAAATTTTTATTTTCATTTAAATTAGATGAGCATGTTTACGTTTGGAATCGTGTCCCTCAAGGGTACAGCTGCAACTTGTATGAGCCTAGAACAAAGTGAGTCTATCATAATGGGACATCCTATGACAGTGTATGTTCCACATGTAGTCGTGATTCTGTTAACCAGAACACGCACTCAGTACCCAACTCCTAGACTGTTGACTAACTATGAGTGAGTCATTCTAGGTGCAGAAAATGTGACAATAGCAAGATGTACTGTCCTGAATCCAGCAATACTGTTGCTTAATTCACATTTTGAAGAGGTAAAGGAGGAAGTCGAACATGATTGTGTCGACCTCACAGAATACAGTACTAAACCACGCCCAGACGTACAGGGAGAACCACTAAAAGAAACAGAATATGAGCTATTTGTAGATGGCTTATGCATGCGACAAGAGGAAGAAGGATTGAGTGCTGCTTACGCTGTTTGCACATTGGGTGGTATAGTCGAATCATCCTATTTACCAGGAGTCAAGTCTGCACAAGTAGCCAAATTAATTGCTTTAATAAAAGCTTGCAAAATTGGTTGGTAACCGTTTACTTTAAAAAAAAAAAAAAGTATTCTCAAATATAATATTTACATTTATTCCGCCCCCCTCTAAATAAAATTATGGATAGTGGTTTCAAGTAGACTGTGATAAAACTGCAACCCAAACCTGTCACACAGAAAGATCATTGTCTTATCTATTCTCGTATCATCATGACTTAAAGTACGCATGCTCCCAGTCGTATGACAGAATTATCAGGTATGGGTGTATGGGGAACACAATGGTCAATACTGTTTTTTTTTTAATTATGATTTTCAAAGTAAAAATCCTATGCGGCAAAGCAATAAATTTAGTAAGAAGGCAAGAGTTACCTAAACAATCCTGATTGACATGTCAACGTGTGCTACTAGCCCTCCTCAAGATTTTCCTGAGACATACATTACAATTCTCTTCACATACATCACAACAGTGACTTGCTTCCTGTACGAAATTTGTGTCACTTACACAAGGAATAATTACCTTTCCACAAAGTTTTCCACTAATGTACAGTATACAAGGATTCCTCTACTATACCAGGGAGGAAAACAATTCTTTAGAAACGCAAAAGATTCACCATTACAAATACCTTCATTCTTCTTTCTGGGTTATTTGAATGCCCACCTACGGCAACGTTTTTCCCAACACACACTGGTACTGAAATGGGCAATGAATATATAAAAATAAAAGTTTGAGGCTTCATAGTCCTATCTATAAAATTAGAAAGGCAAACTTAAATTCTTCCTGAGTGCCTTTCCCCAACATCTGACATAGGTGCAAAATTTACAAAAACTGAACTCCATGTTCTCCTATGTTAAATGAACTCCCTTTAATGCAGTTACTTTTAGTATGGCACGAAACAAATGAAAATTCTGGCTTGTTAAATTTACTGTTACACTGTTTGGAGAATAGGATTCTGTGAGTTACCATTTGGTTCCATGGTTTACAAGGATACAGCATATAGTCCAAGTCAGGGTTATGTTGTTGCCTCAGTGAACAAGATGCCCCATCCTGATCACTTTGGTACTTCTGCATTATAGTTTGTGTTGATGCAAACCATTTACACTGATTTACGGGGTTGTGCATAACTTTGGCCAACTCTGGATGCAAAGGAAGTTCATGACTTTTTTAGGCACTCCAATTAAAAATGGAAAATTAGTAAAAGAATTACTTGAAGCAATTCAAGTACCAAAAGAAGTGGCCGTTGTCAAGTGTGCTGCTCACCAATCTGGAAATGACAAAGTGACAGCCGGTAACTGTTATGCTGACCAAGTAGCCCAAGTGCAAAATGGCATCAAACAAGAAAATCAGTGCTTGTGGAATCAGCTGCCAACTTATGCTGCTAGAGGGTGTAAGAACATGGGAGGAACTTGTCAACAAATGAATCCTGGTGGGAAAACTGTGGTTTGCCCTGGGAAGACGCTGTGGCCAGACAATCGACTCCAGTACATGACTTGAATCCAGGTGATTGGATAGTGATAAAGGAGCACACCTGAGAATGGTGCCTAACACCAAAGTGGGAAAAACCACATCAAGTCATACTGGTTACCACGTCAGCTGTGAAAATTAAAGGCATATCCAACTGGATTCTTGCCAGCCATACCAAAAGAGTGACAGAACCTGACGAAGCAGAGGCTGACGGTTGTACAGCTGAAGGATCCCAGAAATCGATCCTGAAGCAGCTGATGAGGAACAACCTAGCACCAGTCAGGATGAATGGATTCCAGTAGTTGACACACCTGAAGTGACAATAAGAACAAGAAGTCAAACGTATCTAAATAGACAGAGTGTTAGTGAGGATGAGACAGAAATAGAAGAACGCACTCAGATTACAGAAATCAAAGCCAATAGTAATTCGGAGGAGGATCAGATAAGGAAAGAGCAATACACTCAGACTGAAGAAAACAGTAACAGCACTCCTGAGTCTGAGGAGGGACATACAGGTATTAGAGAAAACACTCAGGCAGAAGACAATCAAGAAATTAAAATGCCTGAGCAGGACCAGATAGGTATGTAAAAACGTGTTCAGGAAGAAGAACGGCAACAAAGCCAAAGTCAAAGCCAAATTCAGCAAACCCATGAACAAGGTTAGATTAGTATAGAAGAATCCATCCAGGCAGAACAGGAAGAAGCAATAAGCCCTGGACAAGGTCAGATAGAGAGGAAAGCAGAAGACAAAAATAAGCAAAGTGTGCCACAACTGAACGAAAACAAAAGAACAGCTGAAGAAAATCAAAGCACAGTGCCAGCTAAAAGACTCAGAAAAGGTGATACTTGGCCTGGGTTTATCAAAAGACTGAAATATCGCCTTAAACCAATTGATGAAGAATCTGATCAAGTAAACGAAATACCAAATCAGTCTGGACCATCCACCAAAAAACCCAGAAGGAGGAGTCCACGATGGAAAAGACTGAATATTAAATTCAAGGGTCCTGAATGGACTTACATAATTCTTGAGGATTTTGAGAATTTGGGAATCAGTGATGAAAGTGATGAAGAACTGATTACTGATACAATTGACAAAGATGTGAGACCAACTTAAAAATAAATTCCCAGGTTATGTTCTATGTGAAAGTTACAAAGAGGGGCTGAGTCTCCTTAGTAAAAAATGGCTGATAGTAGAGTTACTGGAAACTCAAAAGAAATTGTATAAAAACATGCTGTAGAATATCTATATGTAGTATATTGATAGTGCTCATAGCATGGCTAGGACTGACAGCAGCAATACCTTATTTGATGGCTGCTAATGAACGAAATGACACTAGTATACATGGAAAGGTGGATAACCTTAAACAAGACAGAGTAGATTTAGAAGCACCAGGTGAGGTAGAATTACATTATAGTAAAATTAGAAATAAAACAGACTTAAATGTATTTGCTAATCTGTTAGTACATTGTTTAGAAACTATGGAAGTTAGTGACTGCTACGTGTGCATGAAATTGTCCACATCAGTAGCAGAAGGAGTAACATATCATCATTTACCACTGACATATGGTATCTCAAGTAGTATTTTAGCTCGTTTATTTTACAAAACTGGAAAGTTACAATATTATTATTCTAGATGTGATTTTGTCTGAATTTCCTTTAAGTAGAAATATGAACCCGGTCCTTAGTACTAGAGATTCAACTCAGTTTATGGCTGAATACTTTCTAACAATAAAAACAATAGATGTAGCTGAAGCACACACAGACAATTTAACATGTAAATTACATGAAGATGAGAATTTTTTTTTTAATTTAGGAGGGAAAAGGATACAGGATTTCCATAGAAAAGCCACCGGACCAAAACCCCATATTTCTAAATGGGCTGAAAGGGAAGAATTTACTGCAACTGGCAAGAATCATGCTGCTATGTTGTTGGACTTTGAAAAGAAGGGGAAAATCTGTCTCCATAGATTAAAAACGGATTACTATAATAATATTTTCATTGGTTCCCGTGAATGTGAACACAATTTCCTGGTAATTGGGGGTTGTGGTCTAAAAGGGGGATCTGATGAAGTGTTTCCTGGAATCTATTATATTTGTGGGAACAAGGCGTATTTTAGATTGCCTGATCATTGGTATGGGAGTTGCAATTTCGGAATAGTATTCCCGAAGGTATACCATGTAAAAAGAATCATTGGAAGCAATGAAGAAAATAATGGACTAACACATGATAAAAGAGCTAGTTTTTCAGAAATTGTAGGAGATATATTTAGTGCATTGATGCCTTCAGTGGGAGTGGTTCTGAATACTCAAAGAATTTATAAATTGTAAACAGTGGTGGATCGCTTATCGACAGACAATGCTGGAGGATTTCAGATAATCAATACCAAACGAGTTGCGGTAAGATCAATGATTTTACAAAATCGACTTGCTCTTGATGTTTTATTAGCAAAAGAGGGTGGAGTCTGTAAAATGCTGAAGGCGCAACAGTGTTGCACTTACATTCCTGATAAAAGTGTCAACATTGGAATATATGCTAAAAATATTACACATTTGAAAGAAGAATTGAAACAACTGGACGTTGATAGTGCATGGAAGAGACTAACTAATGGTCTCTCCTCTGTAGGTAGTTGGTTTTCTAATATAGGAAAAAGTATTGTAGGTAGAATACTGATGCCAATAATGGGAATCGCCCTACTGATTTTAGTAATAATGATTTGGGGCAAATGCTGGAGAAACAGAAAGTGGTATGCGGTGAATGAGAAAAGAAAGAAAAGAAAATTTGACGATAATCAACTTGAAGAAATGAAAGGGGATATTTAAAAAAGAATGTAAAGGGTTTCAAACGAAAGGAGAAAGAGGATATTCAAAAGTAATAGAAGAAATTGAAATGGGAGAGTGCTAAAGTTGGCATCTGGTTCCGAAATTAGTGATGGTATAGAATACCATCAAAGAGGGGATTGAGGGAGCAAGGTTTCATATGTAAAGAAACTTGCTCGGATTCAGCCCTCTCGAAATAACATTTAACTTATTAACAAACATGTTTCGTATTATTAACAAATGCATTACACAACATTTCTAGTATCTAAGGGAAGCTTGAGTATGTGCTTTTACTAACAGTAACCCGAGTGCGTTAACATAACACCAGAAAACGCGGAAACTCTTCTGCGCATGCGTCTGCCACATCTAAGTGGTGTGATGTATCTGTTGCATTTGGTGGGAAATTCTTGCAGCTGCACACTAGTATTAAAGATGGCCGCTTCATGTCTCGCACACTGATGCACATGCTTCTGCTTGAACTAAACTTTGTTTGTCCTCCTTTACTATTAATGCTATAGTTAAAATAAAGTAATGGGGTTAGAGTAGGATTAAGTGGTATAAAGTGCATTCATTTATTTTCAAATGTTAATGTGTCTCTCTTTGACTTTATTAATAGCTTGTTTTGGGCCTGAAGGGTGACTTGTAACTCCATATTGAATTCCATCCGCACATATGTTGAGAGCAGTAAGAGATCTCAAGCAGTGGCAATACTGCCAATGACTGTCTTGCCTGCGATGCACTTGGGAAGATGACCCTGTGACCTGCAAAAGGAAGACAACTTGCAAATGTATATTAATATTGTATGCTGAATTAAATAATATTGCTGGGTGGAATAAAATCCATGGGAAAGTAACATTATTGGCTGGAACATTGATCAACTTTATTGAATAGATATGATCTCATACTAGTATGGTGTGATGACTTTGCCTCGTCTTTCTGACCAATCAAATAAAGGGAATATACTAATTTGCAACATTGGGGGGGGGGTACATTGCCCTGGAAATGCCATAACTAAGGTAGGCTCAGTCAGTTAGATTGTCCGACTTGTCACAGACCTGTCACTGACCAAACGTATGCTGAAGAAGAATCGAGAGAAGAGGGCTGGTCGAGCACTCTGTCAGAAGAATCGGGAGTTTACTGAGGGAGAAGATTCGATGACCCAGTTGGGTTCCGAGTGTTAGCCGCAGAGAGGGGTGTGATGCTGGCGTTGCACTTAGCTGAGGATACCTGTCCTGATCTGCACCTGTTCTGTCCTGTTGGCACCTGATTTTGTCGGGAGCCCTTTCCTCTTTCTTGTCCCTGCCGTGGCCCGGATTGGTCATCGCACCATTCTAGGTAAATATAATCTATGTGATATGTCCTTGTACCATTGAAACTCTCACCCTTCCCAGGTACCAATGTCTAGGACTGTAGCCCTAAAGTCCTGCAGAATTATTGCTTTAATATTTATTTTCGTGCTTGAAAAGACTTTAGTTTCACTATTGTGGCTGTTAACTCACAAAATATTGCATAGATAAAGTGTTTAAACTTTCCTGAGTCTGTGGTTATTTCATGAAGGTAAATGTTATACACTACCTCGGACCTGATAATTCTCGCCTCGGTGCCTATTCTAATCAAGACTCCCACTCTGCAACTCTGGGCAACAGCTTGCTTAATCTCCACAACGGCCCCAACAACGCTAGGATGCCTGGCTTCAACTTGGGGGTGGCTAGGAGTGGGAACTTCACAGGGAAAGGCCAGGAAGGGTTCCTCAGCGGTATTCGTACAAACGCCGAGAGGCCTCCGGGTAGTCGTGTGCTATACAAGTACCTCTACATTTACATTTACCTATTATGCTACCACCTTTTGATCCTTAGGACTTAGAGTACCGGTGACAAGGATTGGTAAGTCATGGTGTACAGGTATAAGTCCTAAAGAGAATAAAATTCTGATAGGCAGGAGGTTCAGCAGGATTACTGGTTCAAGGTGTGAATATTTATGGGCCCAGGTGAGTATGGTAAATTTGAACTGATAATCCCGCGTGCGCCATCAACCCAACTAGTATGTTGGTGCCATAGCAGCACTGGACAGCCTTCGGTATTCTCATAATAGACTTCACGGCATTCCTCGCATTTCTGATTGCCCATGCGAGTGCATGACAAGAATGACAGCCTATTACTATCAATCAGTTACCAACGTACGTCTTTGAGTCTACAAGTCAGCGTGCATGCTTACACGGTGACCACCTCTCCCTCAGTCGCATTGGCTCTCCATGCGCCATTGGAAGATAACTTCTTGAATTAGGCCATCTAAATTTTGTCCAGTTGAATGGATGATATTTAATATTTCCTCTAAACACATTACATGTTTCTGTACATTCCAGAATCCTTTGATGCTCGGGAAGATATGCTGCACTTACCGCAAACTCCATCCCTAACCTAATATTTTTGGCACCGAAAACTGATGAGCTGCCTGTTTCCCTTTGTCTTCTGTCTGATGTATGTAGACAGCCAATATTTCCAAATGGGTGCCACTTTTAATTATGGAAGTATACCCTGTTCCTAAGTAAATCCATTTGGGGATCCTCTTTTAGGATATTCTGGATAGAATACTGTAATGACCTGCATGTCATTATGTTCTCTGTCTAAGGGTTCTTTGTTCTAGAGCTTCTACTCTGTTTAAGCAGTTTATGAATTCCCACAGGTCAGTTGCTGCTGGCGCTGTGTGGATAGGACGTCAATACCTAATTATCTTGAAGTACTTTAAGTAAATATATATTATCTACCTTCATCCAGTGTATCTACTTCATTACACTGGCGACGACCCTGAGCCGAACCCACAGCTGTGTTGTTTCCTGATCTACGCTATCAAGATGTCCTAACACACTTGGATTTCTCAACATTTCATAAGATTGTTGCTTTCATCAAAACAAGGTACTGTGAACTGTTTTACTTTGCCTGCAATTCCATCAGCCAATACCTCTAAACTTCCATTATTTACTCATCTATCACTTTCACGAGGAATCCTTGAGCGTGTTTTCCTCAACAACCAAGAATCCTCTGTTACTGTTCGAGACTTGAAGAAGTTTGAGACCCGCTTCCCCATGTATCTATTTTGGGATTAATATCTTTGGGAATTTTATCCTAAGCAATCAAAGCGAACAACCAACGGAACAGTTTGATTACTTTCTAACATGTTCCCTTACCTTGTGCTCCTCCTTGAAGAATCTCTCCATCACGGCCCCCATTCTTCTTCAACCCTTGTGACGTTACCTTGCTGGCAGGCAACGCTGTACGTGAGTCACGTCTCCCAACGCAGCCTTAACCATTCGTTGCTCCGTTCCCTTGTCAACGTGCCCTTGCTGACGTGCACAGTACCTTCTATACAATTAAGCCATTGGAATTCAAATGAGGAAACTTTATTTCCCTCTCCTGCTCTGACACCCACAGTTTCCTTTGCGTGCCGATACACCTATTTTCTCTGTCTTCATTACTCGCTGATGCACACAGCACCTCCTGCGCACTGAATACTATTGAAGACTCCAATTCAAGAGAAGAAATCGTTCTTTCTCTCTTCTGCGCTGACACGCACAGCTGTTGCGTGCTCATATATATATATATATATATGTTTTTACATACTTCGCTCACACGCACAGCTGTCACATGCCGATATATGTGCTTTTACATACTTCGCTGACACACACAGCATTTTCCTCAGTGTGTCAGTCTACTCCACTTAACTGGCACACACAGTTATTCTATAATTAAAAGTTAAGATCAGCATTTCGCTGACACACACAGCATATTAGAGTGTGTCCTTACCAATTTTATGACAAAAGTCTTGCACAGGAGTTTCATTGTTCTCCATACCTATAAAAGCACGTGGCTGCCTTCCTGTGGCCAAATCACAAACTATCCTAATTGCCAATTTGCCTGTCTTTTACTCTGATGGGCACAGCATTTAATTTAATTTAATTTCCTTGTACCTCCTACTTATGAACACAACTTGTCATATTGTTTATCCCAAATTTTAACTAACTGTTTACACCCTGACAGACTGTTGGTTAAAAATGCAAAACGTTACCCCTCCACCATTCTTTTTACAAAATCCAGGTGAGCCTTCCATATGATGGTCAAAATGGAAGAAGGTTTTCCTTAATTACGCTAGGGAGTATGGCGTGTCATTAAGTGCTGAACAAAAGTCAGCCTTACTTTTACACTGTTTGGGCTCCAAGGGGCAAGAAGTTTTTGAACATTTACCTGACCTTGATGACTCAGAATCCAACAATCTCCATGAGTTTGAAATCTGTTTGATGAACCTTGACAAACATTGTCTTCGCAAGCTCAGCACTATCTTGGAAAGTTATCATTTTGTGAAATGATTACAAGATCCTAAAGAATCCATTAAGGTTTATGTGACTCACTTACGCAAACTTGCCTCCAACTGTAAGTTTGAAGGCGCACTCGAAGAACACATATGTGACCAGTTTATGCTAGGCTGTGCAAATGAAAAGGTAAAGGATGAACGGTGGCCAAAGGATACGTTTAGGGTCTTTCTATCTTCTTTCCTTTCTAGTGTAAAAGGGGAAGGTGTGTAATGACTAGCGTGTCAGTATGTTCTCTGTCTAAGGGTTCTTTGTTCTAGAGCTTCTACTCTGTTCAAGCAGTTTAAGAATTCCCACAGGCCAGTTTCTGCTGGCGCTGTGCGAATAGGACTTCAATACTTAATTATCTTAAAGTACTTTAAATAAATATATATTATCTACCTTCATCCAGTGTATCTACTTCATTACAAATACGGTTATATCAGTGTTTTGGGTTCCATCCTGGAGGAACTTTACTTTCCCTGCGACCAATCAAAGGCCATTCTACTTTAAGGTGAGTCACTCATGGCGCCCTCCTGGGTAGGTTCCTTTTAACTTCACACACCATACATAAAATTCTGATGTGAGCATTTGTCTTCCCACAATTGCTGTTCATGTTTACTGAGTCCTGTGGAAAACCTGCCATGATATCTTACCAGTAGCACACACCTACAGGGTCAAAACGTCAACAAAATCATTGATGATACATCTTTTCAGTCAACCAGCCCAGAAAAAGTATCAGTAATAATATAGGCTTGAAGTTGACCTGTTTTCAAATGGAAGAATAGACATTTCTTCATTGAATCATTCCTTTATCTTATGTTTAGGCCATTTTGCATTTTTTATTGCCAGATATATATGTTCACATTATGTCACCTTATCACTAAGTCACTTTTTGATTATACATTGTTTGTGTAACAGCCATATATGAAACAGAAAAATATTTGTATAAACTTGAGTGTATGATTAAGAATATAACAATTAATTTCAGTTGTTGGTGTGTGATGTCTAATTCATTAAGTGATTTTGGGCATGCCTGATGTAGGTTGACACAAGCCCAGACTTGCAAAAAAATGTTTTACTAATCCTTAATTGGTCCTTATATATTCTTGTGTTATTCAAACACCATTTTTATGCACTGCAATTGTGTTCACCGACAGAACTCACTGTACCTCTTTAACGTTATCGAGAAATCAGGTGGAGTGGGATGAACAATCTAGTCCACATGTTCCTCCCTTACGCAACGAACTCCCACACGCACAATACCCTTCAAAATCGGAAGCAAAATGCTATATAAAAGCAATATTGGATCAATTGCAGTACCAGGGCATAATAGCACCTTGTTTATCACCAATAAACATGCCCCTTTTTACCTGTCTCCAAACAATATGGCTCCTATAGAATGAATTTAGACTATAGGAATTCGAATTTGCACATGCGAAAATTGCAGTACAAAACCCACATAGCACAGGTTCAATGACCAACTTAATGCGGAAAAAATATAAAATAAACCTGGACATTTTCAATGGGTTCTTTAGTAAAAAAGTAGTGCCTGAAAGTGAGTATCTAACTGCTTTCAGTGCCGACGGAATGCAGTGTTCATTACTACACTTGTCTATGGGGTTTAAGAACAGTCCTGGCTTGTTTCCAACATCTATTATGGAGACTTTAAAACCAGATCCTGAGGCATTGTTATACATTGATGATATATTTTTTTTAATGATGGTTTGAATCTACACCTAACCAAGGTACACATAGTAGTGACCATTTTTACAATGCATAGTTAAAAGATTACTTTAAAAAAAATCGAAGATTGCTTACCTGATGGTGACCTTATTGGGGTACGAGTTATCCAGCGAGAGCAAGGGTCTAGGTCCGGACTTCCTTCATATGTGCGCTACCCTGCAGCGTACCAATACACTTAAAAAGATGCAATCCCTGTTGGGATTTCTTAACTTCAGACATACTTATTTCACTCGCTACGCTGAGAGAGTGAAACCCTTGCAGACTTGATTTCCACCACATTTTCATCCAAACAATGGCTGGGGTGCACACTGATATTTTGAGTGTCCTGCAAGCAGACATTCTTGAAACTAAATATTTACAAACTAGGGATAATTAACCCCATCCATGCTCATGACTAGCTCAGCTCGTCATGCAGCACAGTGCTCGTGTGCTTATGACGAGCCGAGCTCGTCATGACCACACCCGTTTCTATTGTAGTCCAGCACAGCAGAAAAAGAACTCAAGCAGCCAAGAGGTTAAACAAATCGAGTTATCAGAGCCATACCAAGTCACCTATGTGACCTTCAACAAGGGACAGACCGTCCCTATTGCTTACAAGTCTCACTTCCTTACCTGAAGCACGTTTTGCTTCCATTGAAAATACTGATGGCTATGCAAACAGCATTCTAAAGGAGCGCCCTTTGGTACAAGGAAAGCCTAGAACTGTTACTTTTCCCATACCAGCACTTGAAGCGCCTAACAAAGAAAGCATTCCCAAAGCTTGCACCCTATAACCAAGATGGGTAAGGTGGGCATCTTCTTTAAGTGCAGTGGATGTAAAGTTTCAGTATGACCCGTCTCTTCATACACAAGTTTTTCTCCAATAGGAGCAGTATGTTGCTCCACCTCCAGCTGCTTTACCCCTTGAGTCTTACTACAGCATATTCTCTACGGATGCCTCTGTCCCACCTGTAGAATAAGCTAAATACAAATACTCTGCAGCTTAGGCAGCAATACAAGGTGTGATGAAGGATGGTGAAGTAACCCCACAGCGTACCCCCACTAAAATCCTAAAGTGACAGTACTGTACAACATATAGAATTAAATGCCCAGTTACTTTAATTTCAAAAGGCTGACTCTTGAGCTCCCACACTTATTATGTGAGACTTATCCTTTTGTGTGCAAGGTTACAATGTTGACTTACAACATTGGTGGTTGAATGGATTGAAGGATTCAAAGAGAATACCTATAAAGAATAAACAGCTTTGAGGAAAGTTAGCTGCTTTAGAAGATATGCATCCATTGGTCCATGTGAGTCACACTTTAGGCCATCAGCGTGCTGGTATTCATGATAAAGGGAACTGTGCAGCTGACCTAGTGGCAAAGCCTGCAATTGAGACTGTTAAATTAGCAGTCCTAACTAGATCTCAAACAAAGATCGACACAGATATCTTACAGCCTTAAAATCAACCAAGCAAAGTGTATAATCTCCTACAGGGGTTCTTTCCAAATACTTAATTCAGATAAAATGCATGCCCTTATCACTACAAGGCAGTACAAATCTATACTACTGTTGAAAGCGCTTGCATTTCTCTGTGGTCAAGCCCATATGAGTCCAGAACATGAAACAATAACTACCAATATTTACTTATATTGGTTAGCTGAGTGGAGGGGATGAGTATGGTCCAAACAAATCACCCAGAAGGGGATGTTTGAGATCATGAGGGGAGTTAGGAGGGTTCTTTTGACAGAGGAAGATTTAATCTTTTGACAAATATCACACTGCTTAACATAATCCCTAGTTTGTTTATATAAACTAGACCACCAGTAGCATTGCTGTAGCATTGCCACTGTTGCGTTAATTCCTGTTTGAGCAGATAAAACTCTTCATGGGCTTCTTTGATTAAATCTAATCTAGACAAACTGGTAGGTATTATTTTGAATCCCACTCTTTGTATGGTGATTACAAATGCTACTTGCCAATATACCTGTCTTTTACGCTGATGGGCACAGCATTTCATTTAATTTAATTTGATTGGGGCAGTTTATTCATTTCATTCAGATAACGGTCCTGTGATCACCTCTAAGGCTGACAGTGATTCAATGTTTGCTCTGGAATTTTGTCTGCACTTCAGCAACCTCTTCAAAGCTCAATCAAACAGCGTTGTAGAGTGTGCTAATGGCATGATCAAACAAGATTTGACTGCTAGGGGGCTAAATTCAGGTCTTAAATTGGTACTATATTCTGTATGGAGTTTGGAGAGCATTACATTACTTGCCTTAAAGTACTGTGAGGAAGCTCTCCATACAAGGTTCTCTTCGGAGTTCCTTTGTATGTGCCTGGTTTAGATCATTCTGGGAAGAGGGCGAATGAAGAAGAATTTTACTTGGAGAAAGGTTTGAATGTTTTGCAGAGTATTCAAGAAGTCAGAGATAAGCTGTGTAACACAAACCACCACCTGTGAAGAGAAGGTTATCACTGCTGATGAAGGGTGGGTTCTCAAACCTGGGACATACTTCGGGAACAAATCCACATCAAGCAACCTTGTGAACAATTCTATAGACTACTTGTCATTTTTCTTGAGGTAATAGGTAACATAATTGTTATTCTGCCTCCTCTGCCTGGTTCATAAAGAAACAGATAGGTGACTATCAATCACGTTAAAAGGCACTATATGGCAAGTTCTCTACAGCCAACCACCACAGACTCCAAGAAGGATTCAGAGTAGTGCCTCACAACCTTTTTACTCTGAATACTCTATCCCTTAAACAAAGCAGTACCATTTCCTGCTCGAGTTCCCGCTGGGGATGTTTAGGGGAAGCACTCTATGAAGAACATTAAGTTCAACAAACATAACTGATGCTGCCAATATGACAGTGGCTACTATTCCCTATAATTCCATAATTTACTATGAAATTTCACCTGACACTACGTCATTTGAAGTGGTACCCGTCCGAGAGCCTTGTGGGACCAGTTACATTGAAAATGACTCTGGATATCTCACAGGAGATTTTTTTTCACCCTTTCTACAGTCACCCAGGGACAGAGACTGCTTTGTGCTTATCAATCATTTTGTGGGTTAAGAAAAACAAGGGTTCCCCGTTAGGCGAACCTGGTGTTATAATGCATGTAAGGAGTACAATGGTTCAGGGGTGTCCTAACCAGGTCCAAAGATAAAAGGAAGGGAGGGGTTATTTTTCAGGTACTAGATAACTTGGGTAGCACACTATGTAGAGCAGCATGTGTACTTTTAATCATAAAGATTGCAATTTAACTTTTCTCAGACATGTTCAGGTGCTCACATAAGTGACAGAAGTGAGTAACGTGACTAAGTGAAAGTGAAAATACATGGAATATCACAAAAACAACAAAAAATCCACAACAATATATACAATGGGGGATTTTCATCTTTGCTAGTCAAGATCATCATCAGGACAGGGTGAGCAGTCTGAAACGTGAGTAGAAATTGAGCTTAAGGTACTACTATGCCTTACTTGACATTAACTTTAACTACTACATCCTCCTCGGGGACATGGACTTCCACCTCGAGTACAACAACAACGCCAACTCCGCCACCCTGATTGCCAACCTCGCCAACCTCGACCTCAGACAACTCGTCACCGCACCCACCCATGCCGCTGGCCACACGCTGGACCCCGTCTTCTCCACAGGCACCCACGTCACCTTCAACCACACCACCGATCTCCACTGAACCAACCACGGCTGCATCCATTTCACCTTCAAGAAACCAACCACCACACCCAACAGCTGCCTCACCGCTGCTGGAGCAAAGTCACCGAAGACCGGCTGATCACCACCCTCGCCCAGAACCCACCCACCGACCCCACCAACTTGGACGCCGCAGCCCGCAACCTCAGACAGTGGATCGACGACTGCACCGACACCCTCGCCCCGCTCAAGAAACCCTCCAACAACCACACCAGCAAGAGAACCACCTGGTTCACCAACGAACTCCAGACCTCCAAGCGAGCAAGCCAGAAACTGGAGAAAATATGGCTCCACGAACGCACACCGCACAACCACGCAGCCCACAAGGACGCCAGCCGAAGACATCATCACCTCATCAGATCAGCCAAAATATCCTCCTTCAAAGACCGCCTGGATAACAATGCACACAACACAAAAAGAGCTCTTTAGCATCGTAAAGGAACTCTCCAACCCCAGCGCCAACACCAACACCAACAACATCCCGCCCTCTCAAGAACTATGTGACTCACTAGCCACCTTCTTCCACCGATCGTTGACATCCACAACAGCTTTAATACTATGACTGCCCAGACTATGCCAGACTCCACCTCCCCTGTGAACAGAACCATCCGCCTGTCCTCCTGGTCCAACGTCAACAACAACGAGACATGCAAGGTCATAAACTCCATCCTCTTAGGATCTCCGTCAGACACGTGCCCACACCACGTATTCAACAAAGCAGATGCAGCCATCGCACCCCAACTATGGAAGGTCATCAACATCTCCTTCGAAACTGCGACATTCCAGGATAGCTGGAAACACGCTGAAATCAACGCCCTCCACAAGAAGCCCAAGGGGGACCTCAAGGACCTCATGAACTTCCGGCCCATCTCCCTGCACCAATTTCCGGCAAAGGTCATCGAGAAAATTGTCAACAGACAGTTGGCCCATCACCTGGAAGACAACAACATCTTGGACCTTTCCCAGTCCGGATTCAGATGAAACCAAAGCACCGAGACAGCCCTCATTGCCACCACAGACGACAACAGGTGCCAACTAGACAACGGCAAAACATCAGCCCTCATCCTCCTGGACCTGTCGGCCGCCTTCGACACGGTCTGCCATTGCACTCTAAAGACACGCTTCTTAGAAGCCGGAATCCAAGAGAAGGCCCTTGACTGGACCACGTCCTTCCTCTCCGGCAGAATCCAGAGTGTCCGCCTCCCACCCTTCTGATCCGAAGCCACCGAAATCATCTGCGGCATCCCCCGGGGCTCATCCCTCAGCCCAACACTGTTCAACATCTACATGGCCCCCTCGCACAAGTGGCCCACCATCACGACCTCAACATCATCTCTTACACCAACGACACCAGCTCATCCTCTCCCTCACCAAGGACCCACACACCACCAAAAACAACCTCCACGAGGGAATGGAGACTGTGTCCGACTGGATGAGGAGGAGCCGTCTGAAGCCGAACTCGGACAAGGCGGAGGTACTCATCCTTAGACCAACCCCCTCAACTTGGGACAACTCCTGGTGGCCAACCACACTGAGACCAGCACCAACACCCACTGACCATGCACGCAACCTAGGATTCATCCTTGAACCCTCCCTCTCCATGTCTAAACAGGTCAAAGCCATCTCCTCCTGCTATAACAGCCTATGCATCATCCGCAGGATCTACAAGTGGATACTGACCGAAACAAGAAGAACGGTGACACAGGCCCTCGTCAGCAGCAGACTGGACTACGGCAACTTACTCTATGCAGGAATCCCAGCCAAACACCTATGTTGACTACAACGCATCCAAAACGCCTCCGCTCGACAGATCATCAACATTCCCCCATGGCAGCCGCATCACCCCCCACCTGAGAGACCTACACTGGCTCCCTGTCGACAAGAGGATCACCTTCAAGCTCCTCACCCACGCACACAAAGCATTCCACAATGCCGGACCAGCCTACCTGAACAGCAAACTCAGCTTCTACACCCCCACCCGCCAGCTCAGCTCCACCAGCCTCGCCCTCGCCGATGTCCCCCTCATCCAGCAAGGATCGCCTCCAAGCTCCTCACCCACGCTCACAAAGCACTCCACAACACCGTACCAGCCTACCTGAACAGCAAACTCAGCTTCTACACCCCCACCCGCCAGCTCAGCTCCACCAGCCTCGCCCTCGCCAATGTCCCCCTCATCCAGCAAACGGCCTCCGGCAGCAGATCCTTCTCCTACCTCGCCGCCAAAACCTGGAACACCCTCCCTACCCACATACGGCAGACCTAAGACCTACTCACCTTCAGAAGACTCCTCAAGACCTGGCTCTTTCGAGCAGTAGCAGCACCCCCCTCCCCTCAGCACCTTGAGCCACTCACGGGTATGTAGCACGATCTACAAGTACTATGACTGATTGATTGATTGATTGACTTTATTGATGCAGTGCTTGCGTGCACCCAGTGGCAGAATAATAGCAGTTCACATACTTTTACTGTTGAATTTCTAAACAGTACATTGCTTAGCATTTAACATCCCATTGGTGAGGGGAGGGATTCAAATTATAGAGTGTTTAAGTTATAGGGGTAACAATACTACGGTGACTATTGTATTCCTTGTCATACAGTCACACTTACTGAGCAGGTGAGGGGTGTATAGCCCTCTCGGTTTGTTGATTCAGGTTCTTCAATACGGTACTTGATTATGTAGGGATCTGAGGTGAGTAAAAGCAGTAATCGTTCCCACAATTCCTAAGTGAGGATGAGAAGCTGTATACTAATAGTGCATAGTGGGTTCAGTTACTTACATCTCAATTAGTTGCGTAGATTATTCTATGGCTAATGACTTATGGTCCAGGTATGCATTGTAATTGCAATGTCTAAAAGAAATTAAACAAATGGTCTCCAACATGGTACTAGACTCGAGTGTGAGAGAGGCAATTAAAAACCATGAGACATGCTTACTTCAAATTGCTTGGTAGCCGACCTGTGTAGTTAATAAGGAAGGTAGATATATCCAATTGGGGGTTCTAGAAGCAAGAAGTATGCATTGTGAATAAGGATACCTTAAGGATCCAAACAAACCTACATGTTAGTAAACTAAACCAAGAGACATGCTTACTTAAGATTTGCTTGGTTGTTGACCTGTATACTTAATAGGGAAGGTCGATGTATCCAGTTAGGGTCCTAAAAGCAAGATATGCGTATATTATCAAGGATAAGGATCCAAACATGTTAGCTAAGTGGCCACTATGGGCAGTAGGTGGCAAGGCGTGTTAAAACAGGCATAATTACCAGTTAATGCTTGGAATTTGCCACTTGGAACAGGTTCTGCAAGAAGGGGTAGGCAGGGGTTACGGATGAATTAGAATCTCTGTAATTGCCAAATGGTTGTGTGGTGAGCGGGTAAACTTACTGAATCGCCGTGTTTACCGGAGGGCAATTGATTCCTTGTATTCTTGCATTCTGTCTAACGATTGTAGCAGTTCACCTCTCTCGCATGAGAAAGAAGACTTCAATAAATCCTTTTATTGAAAACGCCAGTTTCACTATTTCTCTGCAACTCTGTAGAAACGAAGCATGCACGATTGACTGACTGTGAAATTGTTATCTATTGTTTCCATGACTCTGAAGATATTTGTTCCAGTCGTAGGGAAACAAAGTTGTCATGTGTATGCGGTTGTCAGAAACGAATCCCTTCTTGTTTATCTGAGAAAGTTTCTAGTGACCTCTGAGTTAGTGGGCACACACTCAATTAAGTTTAAAATACTCAAAAGAGACATACTGACCTCAGGCCTATGTCACATCTATAGTGTATATTATTCCAATGCGCAGAGCCTATTGGGAATATAGGAACTCCACTACATGGCGCCCAACGGTTTGGTAAGGCACTAATTTAATGCTTGATACTGATGTAACTCAGTCGTACTTTTCTCAGAGACCCCCTACTCATAATACTCCAACAGATGACTGGAGTGGGTAAGGGATAATATCCGCCATAGCTGAGTAGGACAAAAAATCCTATGTATTAGTTTTTGGTTCGTTCAACTTTGAAGGATACAGAGTTCCAAAATATTGTGCACCTTATCTTTGTTTCCTTGAAACTTGCTCTGAAAATTTCATTAAACAATGTCGAATAACGGCAACAAAAGTACTTGCATTCGTTTAAAGCTTGAGACAAAAGAACTCATACAATGGCTAAACCTAGGAGATGCCAATCTTAATTTTACATCGAATTATGATAGAGAAAAATGTGAATTCCTAGATGTGATACTCAAACATGTGAATGGAGCACTTAATGTAGAACTCTTTACTAAACCAACAGACAGAGATACGATGCTCCACTACACAAGTCACCATCCACCGTGTCAGAAGGACAATATCCCGTTTGGATAATTTCTTAGGTTAAACAGAAATAGCACGAACATTGGGGATTTTGATAAAAATGCCAACACCCTGACAAAAAAATTCTTAAATAGAGGATATCCAAAACGCATGGTTAAACATGCATATAAAAGAACTAAATACTACATTGGGAAGATCTCCTCTCTAAAAAATATAATCAGGAAACTGTTAATGCACAACCTTTGATATTTGTCACCAATTTTAGTACAGTCAGTAATAAAATCAAGAACATAATTAATAGAAACTGGCACTTGATTACTAATAAAAACAAGGACAAAATCCCCAAGCCAATGTTTTCGTTTATACGAAATCAGACCATTAGAAACAACCTGGTACACACATACAGAGATATCAGGGAGACATCTCAATGCAGTATTGATAATGCTCCGTTGCCCACTGGAACTTTTCCTTGTGGTGGCTGTGTAAACTGTGAGAACATCCTTAAAGGTACTTGCATTACCCACAATGGTGTGACGCAGAAAATTAAGACGTTTATAAATTGTCGGACAACAAATCTAGTGTACTTTATAAAATGTCCCTGCAACCTAGCTTACATTGGAAAAACATCGAGAGAAATCTGCCTTAGAATCAACGAACATAAATCAGCCATTAGAACTAACAAAAAAGGAGCACCTCTAGTGGAGCATTGGGCTGAAGTACACAATAAAATTAATGATCTAAAATGGTGTGGCTTGGATAAGCATGGGCGAATTTTGAGAATTTGCGGTTCGCGAATTTGCGTATTTGCGAATTCGCAATCTGCAAAATCTGCAAACTCTCGCGAATTTGCCGATTTTTTATTTTTTTTGTGTTCGCAAGGGTTTCTGCCAGTTTGCAAGGGTTTTGTACCAGTTCGCAATTGCGAACTTACTTGTCGGCTCGCAACGGCTGCGACTATGTTGTTTTTACGTCTGGTTCATCATCACAGGTTCACAGCACCCTCTGTTTCACCACTGCCACCCTCTGGTTCACCCATGCCACCCTCTGGTACATCACTGCCACCCTCTGGTTCATCACTGTTTATTATGGGGGTGAGGAGCAAGCACATCTGCCCTGCTTCAACTGACATGAAATAATTTGGGGTTGATTAATGTGTCACTGAATTTAAACTTCCAGTCTGGCACCTGCTTCCTTATCTGTAATTTGCTTTCTGTTGTAGTGCAATTTTTTTTCACAGGACCTTTTTGGCCTACTTGTAGCGATTCTATGAGCCTGCTATGAGGGTCAGAGCAGCGTCATAGAATAGTTGCAAGTAGGCAACTGAATTCTGGAGGGGCCCCTCAGGAAGCCCTACAGGGAATGGTTACTAATGACGAGTTTGAACTTTTGCACCTGCTGAGTGCTTTCAGTTTTGCAAAACTCGTTTTTCTGCAATTTCGCGGGATTCGCGGGACGCAAATTTGCGCGAGATCGAATTCGGAAGCCGCAAATTTGTGCGAATATGCAATTTGTTTTTTTGCGGCGTTTTAGTTCGCAAAGTTTTGTGCATTTTAGCGAGCCGCTTTGTAGCGCAACAGTGCGAAGTTACCCTCACGGTCGTTCACGGGCGCGGCCATCTTGTAATCTCGCAAAGTGTGCGGCTCGCTAGTACAAGTTCGCGTGTGATCGCGAGGAAAATCTCGCGCGAACTTACCCACGCGGTCGTGAACGGGCACGGCCATCTTGTTTCTCATTCATTGCTATGGTTCTGGGCATGCTTTCTGTATCCTCTCTGAATCTCTGCCATCCTTTGCTTGTTTGAAGTTTTTTTTGATCTATTTTACTTATTATCTATCCCTCTATTTTTCTAGCTCTATATTTTTGTTTTCTGCTACTTTTGGTTAATTTTAAACTACTTTTTTAAACTCTTCTCTTTTCTTCTTCCCTATTATATTTCTTCTTTATTACTTACCTTCCTTTCTGCCCAGACCATGGTAAAGAGAGCCGGGAAGCATCCTGAGAAGGGGAAGAGTCCCGCACCCCGTGCCCGGCTCCCTTGCGGGCGTTTGAGGGGGAGCAGGTCACAGCCCGGGAGATCTTCAGCGCGGAGGAGGTGGCCGCACTAGTTTTTTATGTTCAGCGCCGCCTCCCCAGGACCATCATGGCAGGCAGCAAGATCGCTAGCGGTTACGGGATCCGGGAGCGTCAGAAGCGTTGGGAGAAGATGTGCCGGGCCATGTACCAACACTCTCCTGTCCGGCGCACCTACAACCAGGTCACTCACCGTTGGACGGATCTCCTGGACCGGGAACGCAACTTGATCAACCTGCTCGGCCTTGAGATCCCCGGGCTTGATGAGTAGTAGTAGCTATTTCTTCACTACTCTGTTTTCTCCTGCTCTGTGTGTTATTATATTGCAATTTTTAGTTTTTTACCAAGAGCAATAATGCTGTTGATTACATTGTAGGTAAATTATATTTCAAAATCTTCTGTGCATTTCAGGTGCACTGCTCTCCTTCTCTTGCAAAGTAGCAGGGATGCGCCAGTAATTGTGCACCACGCCACCACCACCCATGGTGCACCGTATTTACAATGCGGCGCACCATGGGCCCAAAACGTCACTGAAGCGTTACGCATCTGTGCCGTTAAGGCGGCGCATTGCTGGAGTTGCGTCGCAACGATGGCGCAGCTCCAGCAATGCTCTGGGGTGCCCTATCTCCCCAATGCTGCGTCAAGTCGTACGTCTGCTTCAAGCAGGCGCAGGGTTTGAGTCACGCATCATTATCCTAAAAGTGACTGATTGAAATCTTGCAGATTTCCCTCAGCCACTTTTAGGATGCGTTCCTGCGCAGGAACGCCCTCCCTTGCGCCTGAACGCCCCCTGATGGCGCAGGGCTTTACAACGTGATGCATCTCCCATATGCGTCACGTTGTTAATATGTGCCGCACCATGGCGCCTCTTTTGTTCTGCCGCTGCGTCACAAAAGTCACGCAACAATGGAGCAAAAGAGCCGCAAGGGGCTTGTAAATCTGCCCCTACAGACTCAAGTCCAGTCCTTCCTTTGTACACCTGGCAATAAGAAGAAATAGTGGTGGTGGATTGATAGTTTGAGTATTTTAATGACTGGTTAATGTAGTAGGAAACTTTTTAGTGTTGTCGCTGATCTGCAATCACGATGGATTCTGTCTGTCACTTCGCGTGCTGCGGACTGCTGCCTGGCAGTCCTAGGCGAACCTTTTTAGTAGTTTGTTTAGTGAGTTACATAACTTTCCAAGTCGACGGTCCGCAAATCAAGCAATACTAATATCGTAGTAGACCACATGAGATAGGTCAATATATCCCGTGGAATAGTTGTCTATTTGCTATTTCGCCAAAATATTTTGTTATTGTTCTTTTGAAATGTTGGATTTGGTTGACAAATATTATCCATGTTTTCTGGTCTTTCTTTCTTTCATGTTGTACATCAGCTCCCCCCAGGGGCAAGAGGGCATTGGAGGAGGCTGCTGCTGCTGCTGAACAAGGCCAGGATCGGTCAGGCGAGGGCTCCTTTGCTGGCCCCGGTAAGTTAATTTTAATATAGAGTACCTATTTTTTCCTAGCGTTCCTCATTCGATTTTTTCTAAATCGTCTTTGATCTTCTTGTAGACTGTATCTAAATTCTTGTCCTGCCTCGACTATGACTCTCTGTGGTATTACTAGATTATTCTTATTAGTCTGTCTGTGTAGCTAACTAATATTGCACATTTGGCAAAAGGTGTAAAACGAAACTCCCATTCTAGTCAGCAATAGCTCTATGCACTGAGTGCAGTCCTCTGGGATTGTCCATAATGTCTTTTAAAGTCTTCTAAATGTTTACGCTTTGACAATTACCAACAATAAAAAGGTGAATGACCACCAAGAAAGAATAAGAGACAACTTTACTTTTGGTTTGCATAGGAGGACAATCCATACTACTACTGTTGCAGGGACAAATCTGCACAAACAGAACTATAGACACTAAATAGTGCATTGTTTAACAATTATAATAGGCGCAGGTAGACTTTCCACATACCTCAGTGATATCAGACTTTTAAGAACCCCCAATCTCCTTACTGACTAGTGTGGCAGAGTCATTTAGCTCCCGAATTCATCGATGATTGATCCCCAATGATGATTATCCAACGCAGGACAAGAGTACGGAGTCAGAGTCCAGAAGTGTCAGAGGCACGGACTTATGCTTGCAAATTGCAAAACCTTTTGCTCATTCACTCATGACCAAAAACCACAGAGTCTATTTAAGTTTTAAAGCTTTATTAAAAGTAAAAATATTTATTAAAATCAAGCTTGTCATAAAACATAAACGGTTGATTAATAATGGAAAAGTGCTTATAGTCATTTTTTTATTTCACACATTATTTCACACATTTATTGTGGGCGAGCCGAGCCCTCACCTGGTTTGAACTTTCATTTTTCTTTTTGGTGCTGAATCAGTGGTCCCTTTGTCCTAATGATTTGTTCTTAGAAGTGAAGCTTCTGTCTGTTATGAGAAAAATGGTGTGTGTTAAAAAGCAAGCATTCATCAGTTGTGCAAAAAAGTGCAGCAAGACAACACCCTTCACTGGAAAAAGGGACATTTTTATTATAAAGTAGACAGTCACAAATTATTAGATTGGTTTCTCTATTCACATTTCTTCATTCCTAGACAAAATACTAGTGAGTGGTGTATGTCTATGACATCTAACATTCTTAAATGTACTTTGTAGGTGGAACATCTGGTGCTGGGCCCAGCGCGGAGGTGGAGGAGGAAAGCTCTGGGGAGGAGGCGGTGCAAGTGCCGGACCAAACTGCTGTGCAGGTTGCCACGGTAGTGGCGGGCAGTGGTAAGCTCTTATATTCCTTACTTATTGAGATTGCAGACTGCATAGTGTGCTGCTCCCCGTTAGAAAACGTAAGGTTTGTCCAGATGAGAGACATGAAGAAGAATGATTGACATTTAGGGGCATATTATGATGGCGGACGGAACTGAGTCCGTCTGCCACCATAGAGTAGGAGGGACCGTCCGCAGGGGCAGCGGCGGTCCCTCCATGGTAATTAGGATGTGACTGCCACCCTGGCGGTCACATCCTGTATTTTTATCATAGTGGCGGGTGCTGCTTGAAGCAGCACCCGCCGCAATGATGAAAATGTAAGTTGTGCATTTGCATGCACAAAGCGGCAGGCACCGCGCGGTGCCAGCTGCTTTGCGCAGGCAAATGCAGGGGGGTACCATAGGTACCCCCCATGTGCACCCCCCACCCCCCCTTCACCTCTGGGGGCCCGCAACAGGCCCCCAAACAAAAATCCGTATGCCTTTGCACGTCGGAAATGCCACTGTGTAAAGGCATGTTCCTCCAGACATCCTAATATGGCTGGCGGTGTCTGATAGACACCGCCAGCCATGTTAGTGCTTTTCCGCCGCGGACGGGAGGCGACCTCGGCGGAAAACCTGCGGACTGAAAAACCATCCCCCAGCCATCCTAATCTGGCGGGGGTCTTTTTCAATCTGCTGCGGATTTCCTGCATCCTCCGGGACGGGGGTGCCGGCCCAGAGAATGTGGGAAATCCGCAATCCTAATCT
Source organism: Lissotriton vulgaris (assembly GCF_964263255.1). Taxonomy (NCBI): domain Eukaryota; kingdom Metazoa; phylum Chordata; class Amphibia; order Caudata; family Salamandridae; genus Lissotriton; species Lissotriton vulgaris. Next base: position 495,929,889 of record NC_141697.1, on the reverse strand, counting down.
GCCCCATAGTTTGAATGGATGGATGCCTGTATTGCGACTTATATAGCGCACGTATCACCCGAAGGCATCAAGGCGCTTGCCTTGGGAACCCGTCCTGGCTTTTTCCCTGTGAGATAACACTTACTGGGCATCCCCAAGGTGAAAGCCAGGCATCCCGCAGCGGGTGGGCCGCCGTAGTGGAGATTAAGCAAGCTATTGCCCAGAGTTGCAGCGTGGGACCCCATGATTAGAGTAGGCACCGAGGCGAGAATTATCGAGTCCGTGGACATTTTTGGGCTCAGGACCCAGCCGCGTCGGGAATTGAACCCTGGTCCCGGGTCAGACCTCTGCATCAGGGTTTGCCGCTTTAATCAGTGAGCCACACTCCTCCACTGGATGCCTGGATGCCTGGATCATGGTACTATCTGACTCTTAGATAGCATATGTGTATCTAGAGAGAGTAGACGGTCACTGGATGAACTAAGTTTTACTTTGAAGAGCATGTAACACCGCACCCGCACGTCCGTCCCAGTGTAGGAAAGGCAAGGAAAAGAAGTTGTAATTTTGTCCGAATACTACCATGAATAGTAGCAGTAGTTTGTATTGCAAGCACAGCATATTTCCGGCTATTACGATGGCCACTCACTACCTCTGTTAATAAGTTTAGTAGAACTTGGTCATTCATGTGTAGATGTATCACTGTTCACTCAATAAAAAGCAAAGCACCTAAAGTCATCCCATATGTAAGCAAATACATACCATGTGCAGTGATAGATAATCACATTATTTATCTTCTTCATTTTCCTTTTCTAGTATTCATTGGCACTGTAGGGTGAAAGTTAAATTAATTAAGCAGTAGCCCTTGTAACAGAGTATTCTCAGTGCCACCCATAATAGAAAAGTAAGAGCATCACCACCTGCATGTACTGGACTGGTACAGTAACGCACGTCTGTCTCACTCATCATGGAGGGCATCTGTTTTTCTCGGGTGCAAGTTGACTGCGCTGGCATTATGCCGGCTCGCAGAAGTTAACGTACCAATTTTGCTAAACAAGAGAGAAGAATAAGAATAAGACTGGTGTACTGTCATAGTCGACTCTAATGGAGTGAGTCCATAGTGCTCGTAGAATTGATTCCTTAAACTCCCACTAATGTTAGAGCAAGGGTGAAGAAGTGGGAGGTTAGATAGATACTGGCCACAATAGTTATATACTGCACTTGCACGTTGCTAGTTCTACTGTGACACAACTTTCTGCTGAATCATTTTGTGTTCATCTTAAAGAGCATTGGTTACAGACTAAGTCTTTCTTTCTTCATATAGATGCTCCTTCCAAACCAACCCGGAAGGAGCTGGCTAGACGGGCCTGGCAACGGAGGCTGGAGGCCTCTGTCGCTGAATATCAGCGGCTGGTGGCCCAGGAGGAGGGGGACACGCAGTCTACAACAGCATCTACCGGCACAGCTGCATCCTCCTCCGCGCTCCCTGGGTCACCCAGTCAGCGCAGCAGGTCTCCAGCGGTACGGAGCCGGGGTACCGCTACCGCAGCCACCCCCCCCCCCGCCGAGCAGCAAAGAAATCAGCTGCCCCCCACAGCAGTTGCAAAAAACGGATGCACCGCCTTTCGTTGAGGGTTTCCAACCTCGAGCAGGAGCTGCTCAACACGAAAACACTGCTCGAGACCTTCCACAAGGAGCATTCCGACCTGGCCCAGAAAGTCAACAGTAGCAGCCAGCAGTAGGAGGAGACTGTCCCTTGTCCCTTTTTTAAAGACTTCTGGGGGTGGGAATTGGGAGTTGGGTTTTTTCACTTTTTTGGACTTTTCACGGACATTCGTAGGGGTTAGGGAGTGGGGGTGGGTTGGGTTTTTTGGGAGATTATTTTTGTCAGGGATATAAATATACTTTAAACTTTATCTTAGCATACGTGTTTTTTTACTGCTTTTGAGGCTGGTGAGTGGGGGTTTAACAGTAACTTTGTTTTCGTGAAACTTAAGTGGCATCTTGATTCAAGTTGTGTAGTTAATTGCCCAAATGTTTTCAAAACTAAGTGCCTCTCACAGAGTAAGTGAATTCAATAGTCCTAGGACTTTACTAGTACTAGCGTCAGTCTCTCGTCTCTCCTAATACTCCATTATACTTCCTCCCCCCTGTCATTTAGTCACACATCAATCAAAACTCCACAGCCCGGGGGAAGAGGGTTAGGGTTTGGAAAATGGATGGGAATGGGGGATTTTGGGAAAGTTTTGTTGAGAGAAGAAAAAAAAAGCACAACATGGATAAACAATGATTGAAGATAAAGAAATATTTGGGTACAAAGCTAACCATGAATCTTTTAAGTGACATAAAGGAAGTGCATGCACTACTGCATGCATGGTTACTGAAAAGTAAGTAGTACTTTTGACAACCGTGAATGACAGAATGCGACAGTACAGGGCTGCAGCGTTTTTACTTGCCTATCTCTGCACTCGGAGAAACACTTCTTACATTAAATTAGGTTTAAAAAATAGCAGAAGTAAAACCTATAGAATGGCTGTAGGGATGAATTTAGAAGCAGAGATCCAAGAAATGCAGAGTCACACTCATAGAAGTTCACAGCAATAACATTACTTTAAAGATAATTAGAAAAGAACGGATACTGTATCTGTATGTTGTTGTAGTTGTCCTGTTGAATTTGGTAAGTTGCATGCATCAAACCATTCCTCTTATTAGCGGGACTCCTCCATTCCAGCTGACGCTCCGTCCATCAATGTTGGTGACCAGAAGACACCCTGTCCACTGCCTGCCTGGTGGATGCTGAATTGCGGCTTGCTAATGTGAAGCCTGACTTCATCCTTTTTTTCCCATTGCACAGACTGAAACCCGGCCTGTAATTATTGATGGAAAAACAGGAAGTGATATTAGAACACCACTGACAAATAAATATAAGGTATGTACGCTGTGTAGTGCAAAAAGTCACACTTTGAGTTTCCTAATAGACAGTACAATATTTTTGAAAGTGCGTACTCTGTCTGAGTCTCCTTTTGAAGGATAAATAAGTATGGGCAAATTAATTTAGCAGATCTTTCCCCTCAAGCTAGGTGTACTGTAAACTGTGTTTTTGAACAAAATTAGACCTTCCCAGCAGTGCTCCCACCCAGACCCTTACTAAAGCCAGTCGCAAAAATTTAGAAGACCCCCAATCAGATCTCAAAAAACGAGGCCTAGTAGAAAACTGGTGACAAAACGTACTTTGAAATCCCCCCTTACCCACCGTGGATTGTATTAAAACCACTTGCAAGCAAGCAAAAGTATGCATACCCAGCATCGCTCCAAGACTTGCAAACCCCCCCACAAACAGCCCCCGCCCAAACACAAGCAATACAAATACTGCTAACCCTAACGAGTCCTAAGTTAAGAATAGTGGCAAACGCTTTCTTTAACTATGCCAAATCCCCCCTTTCCCACAATGGATTTTCTTCAAATCACTTGCAACCAAAATTACACATTCCCACAAGCGTTCTAAGACCCCAGAACTCTGTTGCAAAAATCTAGAACACCCCGAAACACATGCAATCCTGCTGCTAGTGCTAACCCTAACGAACCCTAAGTTACAAAAAGTGCCAAAAGGCTTTTCCGCATGGATTTTGTCCTAACCAGTTTTATCCGGTATTAGACCATCCCAGCAAAGCCCAAAGACCCGCCAACCCACCCGCAAAAAAGCACAACACCCCCAAACAGCTAAAAAGCAAAAATAGAAAATCTCATACTTACAATATTTTTCAGCCTTCTTTCAATTCTGTCCAAAGGCGCTGTGCAGCTAGGCCATAACTTCCCGTTTTCTACCATGGATTTCCTGAAAAGCAAATGCAATTAAAATTAGACTGTGCCAGCAGTGCTCTCAGACCCCAAAACCCACCCACAAACACCCGAAACCCCCCCAAAGAGCACCTCAAAGACAAGCAAGTCTGCAAAGCGCCTCCGATTTGGTCCAAACCAGTTTTATCCGGTATTAGACCTTCCCAGCAATGGCCACAGAGCCATCAACCCAGGCGAAAACAAGTAGAAGACCCCCAAACAGCCAAAAAGCAAAAGTACAAAAATGGGGACTTAGTCATTTTCAGGGCAATTTCCAAAATCACTCCATGCGCGCTCTGCAGCTAGGCCCTAACTCCCCTCTGCCACCATGGATTTGCTTCAAACCTCTTGCAATCAAAATTATCCATACCCAGCAGTGCTCCTAGACCCCGAAACCCCCCCACAAACACCAGGAAGCCCCCAAACAGGCCCCCCAAAAAATGATAGTGAGCAAAAAGGCAAAAACATTTTCAAGTCTGATTTTGTCCAAACCAAATTTATCCGGTATTAGACCTTCCCAGCAATGACCCAAGACCCGCCAACCCACCCGCAAAAAAGCACAACACACCCAAACAGCCAAAAAGCAAAAATGGAAAATCTCATACTTACAATATTTTTCGGCCTTCTGTCCAAACGCGCTGTGCAGCTAGGTCATAACTCTTGTTTTCCACCATGTATTTCCTGAAAAGCAAATACAATCAAAATTAGACTGTGCCAGCAGTGCTCCCAGACCCCAAAACACACCCACAAACATCCAGAACCCCCCCAAAGAGCACCTCAAAGACAAGCAAGTCAGCAAAAACACAAAAAAATTTTGCCTCCAATTTGGTCCAAACCAGTTTTATCCGGTATTAGACCTTCCCAGCAATGGCCACAGAGCCGTCAACCCAGGCGAAAACAAGTAGAAGACCCCCAAACAGCCAAAAAGCAAAAGTACAAAAATGGGGACTTAGTCATTTTCAGGGCAATTTCCAAAATCACTCCGCGCGCTCTGCAACTAGGCCCTAACTCCCCTCTGCCACCATGGATTTGCTTCAAACCTCTGGCAATCAAACGTATCCATACCCAGCAGTGCTCCCAGACCCCGAAACCCACCCACAAACACCAGGAAGCCCCCCAAACATGCCCCCAAAAACGCTAAATTGAGCGAAATGTCAGAAAAAGCAAAAACCTTTTCCTCATGGATTTGGTACAACCCGTTTTATCCTGTATTAGACCTTCCCAGCAATGGCCACAGAGCCGTCAACCCAGGGGAAAACAAGTGGACGACCCCCAAACAGCCAGAAAGCAAAAGTACAAAAATGGGGACAGTCATTTTCAGGGCAATTTACAAAATCACTCCGAGCGCGCTCTGCAGCTAGGCCCTAACTCCCCTCTGCAACCATGGATTTGCTTCAAACCTCTTGCAATCAAAAGTATCCATACCCAGCCGTGCTCCCAGACCCCGAAACGCACCCACAAACACCAGGAAGCCCCCCAAAAAGGCCCCAGACAACTTGATAGTGAGCAAAAAGGCAAAAACGTTTTCAAGTCTGATTTTGTCCAAACCAGTTTTATCCAGTATTAGACCTTCCCAGCAATGCCCCAATACCCACCAACTCACCCTCAAAAAAGCACAACACCCCCAAACAGGCAAAAAGCAAAAATGGAAAATCTCATACTTACAATATTTTTCGGCCTTCTGTCCAAACGCGCTGTGCAGCTAGGTCATGCCTCCACTTTTCCACCATGGATGTCCTAGAAAACAAATGCAATCAACATTAGGCTGTGCCAGCCGTGCTCCCAGACCCCGAAACCCACCCACAAACACCAGGAAGACCCCCAAACAGGCCCCAGAAACATGATAGTGAGCAAAAAGGCAAAAACTTTTTCAAGTCTGATTTTGTCCAAACCAGTTTTATCCGGTATTCGACCTTCACAGCAATGCCCCAAGACCCGCCAACTCACCCTCAAAGAAGTAGAACACCCCCACAAGTGCAGAGTCTTTCTTCATTGGGCGTAATCCAGCCCTCTGCTTTGAGGGAAATAGGAGTCTGGAGGAGGAGGATAGAGGAGCATGTTCTTGTGAACTTGTGAACCTGAGGAATGCAGACTGGGCACCTTCAAATCAATAAGCAAATAAGTGAAGACAGTTCTGCTGATGGGCTTGTTTTTGTGATTAGGTGATTAAAGTTTTAATTATAATAACTGTGCAAAACAAAGAAAGACAGACACACAGGAATAAATGTGAATAAGGACGAAAAAGAAAGTTATTGATTCATTGGCTCATTTTCATGGCTCGATGTCAGGGAATAAGAGTTTGTCCTCATACTCTGCGAATTCAGGCGGGAGTAGGTCACCTAACAGAGAAGAAATTCTCTCATCTAAGTTGCTGTCCTCCTTGTCTTCTTCCGGCGTGTATTCTTGTACTTTGTAATCTGGTGGTATGAGGTGCTGATTCATCTTGATCATTGTTAACCACTCCACATTTTTGGGCGAGAGGCGGGACCTTTTGCAAGTTACAATGCCACCAGCAGCACTGAAAACACGTTCAGAAGACACGCTTGCAAGTGGGCAAGACAAATAGTTTATAGCCAGGTTGGAGATCTCTGGCCACAATTCTTTTTTCCCATGCCAATACGCCAATGGGTCAGCATTAACATAGACCTCTGTTGAGTCATTCAGATAGTCCTGCACCATCGACTCAAGGTTCTCCACGGTTCTTCCACTTTCCTTACTTTTTTCTGGAACTTTTTGAGAAGCAAACCCAAGCTTAGTTAGCCAATCTTCTTCTTCACCCAATGTTACTGTTGTGTCTGGTGCAGATGATCCGGATGCCGGTGTCTTTAACGGCTGAGAGGTAACTTCTGCCACAGCGACAGGTGCAGAAGTGGATTCTTTTGACTGGGGTTGGCCTGCTGATGCTGATGTACTGCCCTTTCCTTCAATTTTCTGCCGTTCTCTTTCAAACCTCATGGCTGACAAAGCTAGCCAACGTTTGTACTTTGAAAGTTCTGCGTCACCAAAAGGAAAGAATGCTCTGCCTGCCAGTGCCTTTTTGTAGTGTGGATCCAGAATAGTAGGAGAAATGTCATGCTTTTCTGAGTGGATCATTTGAAGACGTTCATCGCCAAGTAGGCACTGTAATAATTTCTCTGCCAGAACAAAAGCTTCTTGCTTTTCTTCATCTTTTTCAAACATAGAAGACACCGCCTTCAGTTGGTGCTCTAGCATGCGCAACAATGGGATAGCTTTTCCCAAATTACAGTCCTCCCTGCTGACTGCACGCGTGAAGACCTCAAAAGGACGAAGCATGTCTGTCAGGCTTTGAACTAGCTTCCATTGCGCCGCATCTAGCCTCAGGTCCTTCAGAGCTGTACCCAGTGTTAAGAAATACTGATCGAGTACCGTAAACTGCTCATACAGACGCTCAAGCATGTAGAAGGTTGAGTTCCAACGTGTTGGCACCTCCTGGATGAGTGCTTTCACTGGCATTCGACGTTCATGTAGCAGGCCCCTCAGATGCCTACAGACCTCACAAGAATGGCTGAAATGGTTGCACATTCTTCGGCAGGTGGTCACTAACTCGCACTCAAGAATTTTTTAACAACCAGGTTTATACAGTGCGCCAAACACGGCACTCTGAAATATTTACCCAGATCCATGGCCCTAACTACATTGGCGCCATTATCCGTGGAAACATAACCAATCTTCCGTTTTTTGGGGGACAGCCATTGAAAGACCTTTGTGTTATTAAACTCCTTCAAAATGTTTTCTCCTGTATGACTTGTCTCCATGCCAAACATGGATAGTGTTGCATGTTTCCGAGCAGCTTTAAAAACGTTGTCCGGGTCAACACCTGCGTTTAGCTTTGCTTTAACCCCTGAAAAAGAGACCCAGTGTGCAGTGATGCACATGTAATCAATGCCTGCGCCACTGGTCCACATGCCTGTTGTCAGATGTATAGTGTGAACAGCACTCTTCTGCAAAGCTGCCCCAATCACCTCCAGCACATCTTCATGGTGTGCTGGAACCACAACTCTGGCAAAATAGAACCGGCTAGGAACCTTCCATTTAGGGCTGAGCGTTGCCACTAATTCTAGAAAACCAATCCCTTCCACAAAAGAAAAAGGGAGAAGGTCCAGAGCTAGCATTTTAGCAGCTTAGTGTTATACAGACGCGTCAGTGGGTGGTTGCGATCAAATGGCGCTTCTGAAAACAACATGGTTCTAATGGTGGGCTGGACCATTTTAGGGATGATGATGACTTCTTCGACCCAGTTACGCTCGATGAAGAACTTTTTCGCATTGGTGTCTCACTCTCTCCCTCACTCTTAGTGTGGCTCACAGGGGGTGTGCTCCTGACAGGGGTACTGGGTGTAAGTGAAGTGTTTGACGCTTCTTCCTCCTCGTCATCATCAGATGAAACATCAATATATATACAGTTTGTTGACTTCCAATTTGGGCTTCCTTGATCTCCTTTAGGTGCGCAAACCATTGGACAGTGTGCTGTCTCTCAAGATGACCTCTCTGGCCTCCGGTACCATAGTTGGTACCAAACATACCACGACTAACTGCAAGCTTACAAATGCTACAAATGGCTATGTTTTCCCTTTTGGGGCAAACACTAAAGAAGTCCCAAACTGCGGACTTGAAATGTCTGTGGGGGACGGAGGAGGCGATACTGGTGGTGGTCATGCTGCTAATGCCAGATGAAGTGGAGGATGTGTGTTGCCGAACTTTACTACGCTGTGCACTTGCACCACCACTAATTGAGGTCGAGGTGGATGGAGGTCCCTTCTGGTGAGAAAGAAATATGGAAGCGGTAGGTGGTGGTGTACTAGTTAACTCCAATGATGGTGTTCCCATTGCCTCCTCGTTGACAACATCACACTCACGCTCAGCAGCTTTTCGGGCTAGCGTCAAAATGTCTGTTTGCTGCATGCCCGCTGAGGCTGGAGTGACGTCTATGATGACTGCGTTGTCGTCGTGAGAGTCTTCATCAGCAGGAGTATACGCCACTTCTTGTTCAGCGTCATCATCACACACCATAACTATGAGACTTTCGGGGACCTTCCTTTTACGCTTAGCTACCTTTGTCAGATCATGTTGTGCCTCACTCTCAGACGGCAGTGGTGGTTCCCAAGTTTGATTCAAAGTTCTTTATTTCGGCATAGTTGCCATAAAAGAGTCACAACACAATCATTACATTAAGAACATTATTACATAAAAACCATCGGATAAAATGCATTTCATAATAAGGTTAAATCGAAGCACAAACGTCAATGTGGTACTAAAACAGGAAAAAGAAACCCCCACTAATTACTAGATTATTCATGTTTTCATGGATGAACTTTGTTTACAACTGTTGTCCCTTTTTTTTCCTAAGGAAAAAGATTGAATGTAAGAATCTACTGACACTGAATATTATTGTTTGGCTTGTGTTGGTTGTAAGAATTCTTAAAGCCTGTGTACATGATCTCACACCCAACAATAGACATAGTGGTTTTATCCATCTTTTCCTGGCCAATACATAAGCAGGACAAAAGAAGAAAATATGAGACAGATTTTCAATCTGGTGGCATTCGCACATAGAGCAGATTTCATCGGTCACTAAGGATGGGTCATTAGGCCTCTTAGCCCAACGTGCCAAAGTTGTTTTTAGTAAAAGGTTCCCATACCTTAATTTTAGGAATAGAGTTTTGGCAAGAGGGGGCTCTATCTCATCCATAAAGTTCTCAAAAAATGGCTCATCTTTAAAGCTAAGAAAATTTGTTACTAGGGTCCCGGCAGTTGAGGAACTTGATGTCCTATTAACAATAAAGCTCCAGAAAGCCCTTTTTAGAATTAGTTTCGGGTTGGACGGCAATTGCTCTGTACTCTCCCAAAAGTGTTTTAGGCCTATTTTACTAAACCAGTTTTTAACGTGCTTTAGCCATGGGATAGTTTTTGAATTATCTAACTCCATAATTTCTTTTAGCCCGTCCCTGTAATCATGTAATTCGGGCACCCGCCATAGTCTAACCCATAACATCAGTGGCCGAATTATAGTGTAGTGGTCGGTTCTTTTGATGTTTAGGTCTAATTGAAGGGGCACTAGAGGAGTGCCTCTTGGGACCCTTACCAGGCTTCTCATAAAATTATTGTCCAGGACACTAAAGGTATCCTTAGACCCTGGTCCCCATATTTCTGCGCCATATAGCACTGCTGGTTGTACCTTAAATTTGAAGAGTTCAATCACCGGAGACACAGCTTTGCTGCTGCTTAGACGTTGCTCCCTAAGGATTGGCTTTGCATTCTGAGTGAATGCCACTTTGCTTTTTTCCATTTGCACTCTCCATGAAAATTTGGAATCTAATGTAACCCCTAAATATGAGAATTGGGAGACCGAATCTAGTTTTACTCCTTCCAATAATAAACAGCCTTTGTCGGTTTTTGTTGGATTTAGGGCCATACATTTAGTCTTTTTCCCATTTATCTCCAGTCCTTTCTTACTACAGTATTCGCTAAAAGAATCCAGTAGTGCCTGGAGACCTTTCTTAGTTCGGGAAATCAGAATAGTGTCATCAGCGAAAAGTAAAGATGTTACCCTTTCTCCGTTCAATTTTGGAGAGTCATTTTAGCATCCCTCTAGGTGTGACGGGATGTCGTTCACGAAAAGTGAAAAGAGCGTTGGGTCCTGTACACAGCCTTGGCGAACGACACGCTCGATAGGGATTTTTTTTGTTAGTTCCCCACTTGGACCCCATCGAATTTTCGCAAAATTCCCTTCGTGTAGCTCTTTATCTGAACTAATAAGCTGATTGGTAACCCTACTGCACTCAACATTTTCCATAAAAGATTACGTGGCACTAAATCAAATGCTGCCCTCAAATCAACGAAAGCAACATATAAATGACCCTTTTTAATTAATACGTATTTCCAATAAAGGCAACAGAATCTAAATATCTGATCAATTGTGCTTACTTTACATCGGAAACCAGCTTGGAATTTGGTTAAAAATGCATTTCCCTCCATCCAATCACTGACGCGAAGTAAAATGTGACGTGAATACATTTTCTGGAGGATGTCCATCAGGCTGATTGGCCAATAATTAGAGGGATCCATCCTATCCCCTTTTTTAAAGATTAAAACAATTTCAGCTCCCCTCCAGCTTTCGGGGAAATCTAAAGTGAGGGATAACTTGTTACACAAAAGGTTTATGTATGGTGCCCATACTTTTAGGTCGTGCTTATATAAATCCCCTGGGATCTTGTCTAAACCTGGTGCTTTGCCAGACTTTATTTGGCTAATTGCCAGCTCAGTTTCGCCTAATGTAAAATCCAGGCAATCTGTGGGGTGTTCGTAACGTGGGACTTCTAAATCCATGTAAGCATCGTCATATTTTTTATAAAGACTAGTAAAATGAATAGTCCATGTTAGCTCATCCAGGTAGATGTCCTTAGCTACTCTCCCTACATGGTTTCCGTTGGCAACTAGCCTCCAGAAACCTGCGTTGTCACCTGTTTTAGCAGCCAGCAACATATCAGCCCATTTTTCTTCCTCCCAGGCTATTTTAGAAGCCTTTTGTGCTAACTTATAGTTATTTCTTGCTGTTTGTATGTCCGAAGGGGACTTAGATTTAATTGCTGATAAAAGAACCCTTTTGGATTCTCTACAGGTTCTGCCATACCAAGGTTTGCTATGGGACAGATTCTGTATCTTCTGTTGGTTCTTCTTGGGCATTTTAGTAACTAGAATTTTTAATTCATTAAAAAAAAACGTGTGTAGTGACAGAAAATGGATTGGGTTAACCTCCTCTACCGTAGGACCTATGTATGAACCAAAGGTCACTGCAAAAAGAGTGTATATTTCTGCGAGGATCTCACCATGGTCTAATATAAATGGCCATTTGAGTGCTCGTCTGTTGTTACTAATGTGGATCTCAATATTATCACCATTACTACCATCTACTGGGTGAAGGGAAGTTGCTCCTTCAAGCAAGGAGGCTTCCATCAAAAGACTTACTGGAAAGTGGTCGCTTTCTAGCCTGTCCTTTACCTCAAAGTCTAGAATGTTCGGCCAGATGGATATAGAAGCGATCACAAAATCCAAATTACTTCTGCAATTATTCCTACTAAAAGTTGGTCTTTTCAAGCTGTCAGACGGAAACCGTCCGTTGCAAGCCCTGAGGCAATACTCCGTGCATAATTTTGTTATTTGGAGTGCCAAAACTGAACATTTTACAGGTTTCGCATTCTCCAGGGCAGGAATTTTGTTGGCTTGATCTTCCTCTTCAAAGATATCACAAAGACCCAAGATAGGTTCATAATTACAGTTTAGATCACCGGCCAGAATGACATGATCCTCCGTACCATCTAGTATACTTAGAAAACAGTATAATTTCGACAATGTTAGTGAGTCTCCTGATGAAGGTGTTGGTCTATTGTAGACATTTATTAGGAAGAGAATCCCTTTGTGTGTGGTTATTTTTAAGGCTAAGATGTCAAGGGAATTTGTATCCAGCACCTCAATTTGTACCCTTAGGTTTACTTTCACCCAAATTAATAAACCACCCAAGGGCCTTCCACTTCTAGATGGGATAGCACCTATTCCGAAAGACTTATACCCAAGTCTGTGTGGTGTAACTACTGCCCAAGTTTCCTGTAACAAACAAATGTCAAAACCATCTATGAAACTTGCCCATTCTGGGTCCCTGAAATTTTTTGCGACTCCGACTATATTCCAGGAGGCTAATTTTACAGGCTCTCTTGTTCCAGCTAGGATCTCGGGGGCCAATTTTAATGGCTCCCTTGTTCTAACTGGGATCTCAGGATGGGTCACCAAAGGTACTTCCCCAGTTGTTGATATACTACTGTCCTCCCCCTGCATAATTCCATCCCTCGTGACCAGATTGAGCAAGGGTGAAAGCCTAGTATTCCCCAACGCTTCAACTCCATTATCAACACCCTTTACACTAGGGGTGTGCGTTCCACTTTCCTCACCCCCCAAACTCAAAAAACATCAATCACAATCATCTAGGCCACTGAATATGTCAAATCTATTTGTGGTCTCCAGAGGTGTGAATGGTTTTAGATGATCCATTATCCTATTATTTGCATTATTGGGTCTAGCTGGTACATAATTCCACCCATAGGGATCTGGGGTTGACGTGGGATAGGGCACATATTGAGGGTTCCTAACACTCTGTGCAGTTGAGGGATAGGTATTCAGATGGGTTTGTGTTGTTATAAACTGGGGAGGTTGATGTTGGGTCGGAAACACCACTGATCTTGGGTAGAAATATGTCAGTGGTCTGGGAATTATGCGGTTGTTGGTGCTACCTGGTGGCCAGTTTAATATATATTGGACAGCATTTGGGTCCCTGAAGTTTACTACCACCACATCACCCTCGATGTCCTTGGGTCTACCCCCCAGCCAGTGAAGACGGAGAACGTGAACAATATCGCCACTGATGTTATTTATGATTGGCCTAAATAAACTCAGCCAATGCATAATCTTGTTCTTCAGTTGTGCAAAACCCTCCCGCTTATTTGGTTCCAGCACAGGCACCCCTGTAAGAACTACAACAAAAGGTACTGCCTCCAGCGGGAGTTCTGGGAGTGGAACCCATTTAGGTCTCCCCCAATTGTTGCTAGTACCATCCAACACCCTTGTTGGTCTCCCCGTTAATGAGCTTGCCATGACCTTAGGTGGATTACTGGCTGGAATAGCCGGAATCTGATCGGGTTTATCTTGTAGCAGCTTGGAAGGTGGGTTGTGTTGTTTAGTGATCTTGTTTTCAGGGAGCTTCGAAGTAGATGGGTTCGTATTTGAAGCAGAAGTTGAGGCAGTTATAATAGATTGAATTGGCAATGTAGTGGTTTGTGTGACATTACTTACAACTGGCTTAATGGCAGCTCCCTTGCTTCCTAATTCCAGTTCAATTTTCCCTAATCTATCCTCCACTTTGTTCAGTCTCTCTAGGATTGCTATTGAATAGCTTCTGATTAAGCTCTCTATACTATGCAATGTAGCGAGTTCCTGAACTACTTGGGGCATATTGTCAGTCGCACTGGTATCTAGGTTAGCCACCCTATCTATAGGCATGTTGGGTAGGGGCGGAGGTGAAGTAATAGTTCCTTCTGTTGTAGCTATTAAGGCCTTAGCATTTTCAACAGAAGTCTTTGTCTTTTTTTCAAAATCGGAGTGGCTCAACTTTATTTGTTGTGATTCCCCCCTTTTCCGCCATTTTTTATTCGGGGGTGGACCATAAATTCTAGGCATGGGCATTATTTTTTTGACCCTATGTCGTGTTGTTTTGCCTAGAATAGGAGCAGGGGCAATCAGTGGCTTTGTTGTGTTAGGAGTACTGGTATGGTTGATAGAGGGGGGACCATTCATAATCGGTGTGGGGCAAGTATTATGTATAAGCGTGGTATCTTTGAATGCTAGTGACTGGCTTTCCAGCAAAAGTACACTATCATTAACATTCTGACTGCCCTCGTCATTTGAAATAGCAGGTTGGGATGGAGCAATCACTGGCCTATTCTTCATGATTTCTACGGAACGGCGGCGTTCCGCTCGTCGCTCATCTAAGGTGGCTCCCTTGGAAATGTCAGCAACAGGTTTAGTAAAGTAATTGTCCAAAGTTCTGTTTAACAAACCCCCTTGCTTATCTGGCATAGCTGGATCAGAGTTTAACGGAGCAAGTGACATTTTAGCGGGAAGTAGCAGCTATTAATAGTCAAGCAGTGTAGGCTCTATTACAATGGCACAGTAATGACTGTCGGCCAGGGGGCTATGCCCAGTCCAGTCTCCTCAGGCCTCTGAGGGCCACAGAGGGCCCGCCCTTGTACCGGACTTCTCCCGGGACGCTCCCACATGCTCCCGCGCCGTGAGGATTGCACTTGACTTAAATACAGGGCTGAAGAGTGGAGGCGGGACTAGGCTACCAGGGAGAGCGGCCAGGTGACGGGAGGTGGGGGGAACCGGGGCTTCTGGGAAACGAAGTCCGGACCCCAAGTGCTTGCAGCTCAGCTAGCTGTCAGTTCGTCCACAAGCACAGTCCAGGTGTCCCTTGGAAAGGAGCAGCGCAGCGGGACCCGCCAGTCTCCTTGGTAACTTGCTTCTTCTGCTCCTTACAGGCAACTTTCTTGCTAGAGGAGATACGGGGAACTTTTTTTGGGGCCATCTTCTTCAGAGGTCTGAACAGCAGGCCACAGTTGCACGAGTTGCAGAGTTGTCTGTGGCCAGACGTGATGTCGCGTTACGGTATGCTGCACACACACACCGCTGCAGGACTTCTTCCTGGCACTGGTGGTTCTCTTGAGTCTTGTGCACCTAAAAGCAATGGAAGACAGAGGAAGTTCAGTTATACACCCCAAAAAGTCAAAAAACACATAAAAATCAGCACAATCCCATGCCATCCATGCCCTCAAGGATGTTTAAATTCAAGACACCCCACAGAAAGACTAGGCCCATGCACCACTCACTAGCCCTGGGCAAAAGGCCCAAACAGCAGCCAAAGAAATAAAAAAACACATAAAAATCAGCACAATCCCATGCCATCCATGCCCTCAATGATGTTTAAATTCAACACAACCGACAGAAAGACTAGGCCCATGCACCACTCACTAGCCCTGGGCAAAAGGCCAAAAAGGCAGCCAAAGAAATCGAAAAACACAGGAAAATCAGCACAATCCCATGCCATCCATGCCCTCAATGATGTTTAAATTCAAGACACCCCACAGAAAGACTAGGCCCATGCACCACTCACTACCCCTGGGCATAAAGGTTGAAAGTTAGGCAAAATGGGTGCAGGCCTGAGAACACTGCCTGCCTTCAAAATGGCCCCTTGCCCCCAGCACATGGCCAGGGCCTGTCTGTACCAGCACTCAAAATGGCCCCCACCCACATGGCCAGTCCCCAGCAGCAGCCCAAAAAATCGAAAAACTCACAAAAATCAGCACAATTCCATTCCATCCATGATGTTTACATTAAAGAGACCCCACAGAAAGACTCAGTCCATGCACCACTCACTAGCCCTGGGCAAAAGGCCCCTACAGCAGCCAAACAAATCGTAAAACACAGAAAAATCAGCACAATCCCTTGCCATCCATGCCTTCAATGATGTTTAAATTCAAGACACCCCACAGAAAGACTAGGACCATGCACCACTCACTACCCCTGGGCATAATGGATGAAAGCTAGGCAAAATGGGTGCAGGCCTGAGAACACTGCCTGCATTCAAAATGGCCCCTTGCCCCCCAGCACATGGCCAGGGCCTGCCTGTACCAGCACTCAAAATGGCCCCCAACCACATGGCCAGTCCCCATCAACAAACCAAAAAGTCGAAAAACACACCAAAATCACCACAATCCAATGCCATCCATGCCCTCCATGATGTTTACATTAAAGAGACCCCACAGAAAGACTCAGTTCATGCACCACTCACTAGCCCTGCGCAAAAGGCCCCAACAGCAGCCAGAAAAATCGAAAAACACACAAAAATCAGCACATACCATGCCATCCATGCCCTCAATGATGTTTAAATTCAAGACACCCCACAAAAAGACTAGGCCCATGCACCACTCACTACCCCTGGGCAAAAGGCCCCAACAGCAGCCCAAAAAATCGAAAAACACAGAAACATCAGAACAATCCAATGCCATCCATGCCCTCCATGAGGTTTACATTAAAGAGACCCCACAGAAAGACTCAGTCCATGCACCACTCACTAGCCCTGGGCAAAAGGCCCCAACAGCAGCCAAAAAAATCGAAAAACACAGAGAAATCAGCACAATCCCATGCCATCCATGCCCTTAATTATGTTTAAATTCAAGACACCCCACAGAAAGACTAGGCCCATGCACCACTCACTACCCCTGGGCATAATGGATGAAAGCTAGGCAAAATGGGTGAAGGCGTGAGAACACTGCCTGCATTCAAAATGGCCCCTTGCCCCCAGGCACATGGCCAGGGCCTGCCTGTACCAGCACTCAAAATGGCCCCCACCCACATGGCCAGTCCCCATCAACAGCAGCCAAAAAATCGGAAAACACAAAAAAATCACCACAATCCAATGCCATCCATGCCCTCCATGATGTTTACATTAAAGAGACCCCACAGAAAGACTCAGTCCATGCACCACTCACTACCCCTGGGCAAAAGGCCCCAACAGCAGCCAAAAAAATTGAAAAACACACAAAAATCAGCACAATCCCATGCCAACTATGCCCTCAATGATGTTTAAATTCAAGACACCCCACAGAAAGACTAGGCCCGTGCACCACTCACTACCCCTGGGCATAATGGATGAAAGCTAGGCAAAATGGGTGCAGGCCTGAGAACACTGCCTGCATTCAAAATTACCCCTTACCCCCAGGCACATGGCCAGGGCCTGCCTGTACCAGCACTCAAAATGGCCCCCACCCACACGGCCAGTCCCCATCAACAGCAGCCAAAAAATCGGAAAACACAAAAAAATCACCACAATTCAATGCCATCCATGCCCTCCATGATGTTTACATTAAAGAGACCCCACAGAAAGACTCAGTCCATGCACCACTCACTAGCCCTGGGCAAAAGGCCCCAACAGCAGCCAAAAAAATTAAAAACACACAACAATCAGCACAATCCCATGCCATCCATGCCCTCAATGATGTTTTAATTCATGACACCCCACAGAAAGACTAGGCCCATGCACCACTCACTACCCCTGGGCATAATGGATGAAATCTAGGCAAAATGGGTGCAGGCCTGAGAACACTGCCTGCATTCAAAATGGCCCCTTGCCCCCAGGCACATGGCCAGGGCCTGCCTGTACCACCACTCAAAATGCCCCCCACCCACATGGCCAGTCCCCATCAACACCCCAAAAAATCTAAAAACACACCAAAATCACCACAATCCAATGTCATCCATGCCCTCCATGATGTTTACATTAAAGAGACCCCACAGAAAGACTCAGTCCATGCACCACTCACTAGCCCTGGGAAAAAGGGCCCAACAGCAGCCCAAAAAATAGAAAAACACACACAAATCAGCACAATCCCATGCCATCCATGCCCTCAATGATGTTTACAATAAAGAGACCCCACAGAAAGACTCAGTCCATGCACCACTCACTACCCCTGGGCAACAGGCCCCAACAACAGCCCAAAAATAGAAAATTCCAAAATTGTAGTTGCAGCAACTGTAATGCCCCAAGCAAACTTCCTTGTGAAATTTCTAATCCAAAAGTGATCCAAAGAAAGTCAAAAAGGCCTCATATCCAAATATCCTGCAGCATCCACAAAATGTAATCCTTCCAGGTCAAGATCCGAATGAAAGTGACCAGCACATGAAGAAAGCACTGGGAGGAGCCTGCTGGACAGGAACAGGAAGTTGGAGACTGTGGGGCACTTCCTTCCTCCCACCCCCCCCCCCCCAAATGGACTCCTTGCAAAAAAAGTGCAGGCACATGTCAACCTGAGGAGTTATTCTGATAAAAATCATCATTTTCAGAAGGTTTATGCTGCTTGCTGGTGGATTTCTTGTGCAGAATTGCAAATTTTGTAATTTCGCGAGTGCGAGATTGTTGCTGCCCGCCGCATCTACGTGTTCTCAATTGCGAACTCCAGCGATACGTGATCACGGCGCACTCACGTTGACAAACTCTCGCTGTGCAAGGTGGCAAGCCGCGATGACGTAATCGCGGTCGTCAAACTCCCGTGGGATCCTGCAGCAAGATCCAAAATGGCGCAACACTCAGAAAATATCGAGAAAAACAACTTGGCAAACGCTGAATGACAGTAAGTGAATGCCGCGCGCCGCAATATTGTATCACCAAGCAAAAAAATCTGCCACGTGCGAATTTGCGGATTTTCGTCAAATTCGCGAGAGTTCGCGGATTGCGAATTTACCGAAAATCCACAAAATCCGTGAGCGGAACGGATTTTACGCCCATGCTTAGGCTTGGAGATGTTACAACGGAAAAATAGAGGCGGTGATATGAACAAAAAAAGGAAGAAATCTGTACAATATTACATGTCCCGCTTTAACACGGTAACAAATGGCCTTAACAGCAAGGAAGACTGGGAACGCATTCTGTAAAGACTTAGGGCCCGATGTAGGTAAATCTTTTTTACCACTTCATAAATACCGATTCATACCGAATCGGTATTTAAGAAGTGGTAAAAAAAGAGAAGGGCAGATGTAGGTAATTTTATTTTAAAAATTACCGAATCGGAAGGAATCGGTATTTACCGATTCGGTAAATACCGAATCGGTAATGCCCATTGATTCCTATGGGCACTGAAGCCCATAGGAATCAATGGGCATTACCGATTCGGTATTTACCGAATCGGTAAATACCGATTCCAGCAAGGGTGCAGGGGGTGTCACTTTGACACCCTCTAGCACCCCCAATACTGGCTTGTGTGCCATGTGGCACACAGACATGCCCCAAGGGCATGTCTGTCTGTCACATGGCATAGGTGTGCATGCACACATGTGCATGCACACCTGGATTCGGTATTTTAACACCCAATTGGATTGGGTGTTAAAATACCGAATCTGAAAGGCCTGTGGGACTCAGAAGAGTCCCACCTACATCTGGAAGATACCGAATCGGTAAAAATACCGATTCGGTATTTTACAGATTCTGTAAATTTACCGATACGGTAAACATACCGAATAGGTAAATACTGGCCCCCTACATCTCAAAGTGCCAAATACCGGTCGGAAACGGCCGATTTCGGCCGTTTCCGACCGGAATTTGCCACCTACATCGGGCCCATACTGTTCCAATGTACTCTAATTCTCATTTAGACATAGAGGATTGCAGATTTGCGCTTGGTAAGTTTCCATCTGTTCCACTACCTGTGGACATTCATGGATGGTTACCACATGTAAATAGTAGGGAAGAATCTATGAGACCGACAGGGATATACTACAGGAACTTATGTGTGGCAAGCCAATAATTAGTAAATCACACTTAAAGATACATTGCGGCTATTTAAATTTGGGAAGTTTTTTTCACTAATGGCGTAAAACGTTGCCTTTTAAATTGATATGACCATGTCTTACAACAATGGCTGCTTAAAACTAGATCAGAATTTGATAAAGATTGTAATACATGCGTGAACAAAAAAATTTGTGGTTTCTAAAATTAAGAACTGTCCTTTATGCATATCGCAAAAATCCGGTTTAATGACCATGACGATGCTTTACACTAATGGCTAAATAAGTTGATAAATACTGAGTCACACGCGTGAATAATAAAGCTTGCGGTTTCTATCCTAAAAAAAAACCTTAAAATTAAAAAATTAAAAAAGGCCATAAACACATCATCACTACAGAAACAATCACATGACCACGTTTTAGACAATCACGTGATCATGTTCTAAACTCTTGCAGTCTCGAGATAATGTTCCTACGAGTTTTCGAAAAGGTGGAAGGAGCTAAATAGTGCCGCTACTCAAATGAATTTTTAATCAACATTGATGTAACCTGGACACTCGGGGCAGGGAGGCCGCCTTCTCGTCTTTAGGTAAGGACTTACTATAGATTAACAATCTTGGTCTCCAAACGGGTTTTGTGTTTAGCCTAAATAGAGGAAAGTTATGCTCGGGCCGTTTGTTTTAAAGTGACGGCAGGTCCGTCCATTTTAGTTACTAGAATGCCATTCTGTTTCTCTTCTGTACCCACCGGAAAAGTCAATACGGGATACTTGATATTCTAAACATAACATAAAGAAATGTCAAGTTATATACGGGTACATGCATAAAACTCTGGCTTATTTTAATAGCGCATTCGGGCCATAAAGCCGAACCAGAGCACAGTGCCACATTGATAGTACTTAACACAAAAAAGACAAAAAAGTGGCTAGTTTCCATATGACCATTTTGAGGGTGGTAGTCCTTTAATCAATAATATACAAACTTGATAATATGGACTTAAACAGGGGTGTACCGTAACCGATATGTTTATTTACTTTACCTTTGACACATCGGTTTACTTTGAACCTCTAACACACTTGAGAGTTCAGGAGAGATGCAGTTAATAACTAGTTCTCTATATTACTTACAGATGGTAAAATTGAAACGCCACTACTAAAAGACATCACCTTACGTATCAGAATACGGTCTGGTGCAATCACGCATGCAACCCCAGCCGTTATAATAAGAATTTTTATCTGTGAGTCATTTGGAGTAACTCTTGAGTATAATAGACGGTAGGAAACAATGTTTATCAAACTCATAGTATATATTTAATTTGCTTTTGTACTACCGTCTATCAAATACAGACAATGGTGGCTCCAGTCTACATATACACACTATATAAACTTGAATATCACAAGGTAAAAAAAACTCGCAAAAAGAGGCTTGATAGAATACATTTTTTGTTAAAATTAGCTTTATTGAGTTAAGTTTCCCTTTATGTCTTCAAGGAATTTTTAATAAGGATACTGATCTTTCATAATTGATGAAATAGACCCCATGACCCCAGAATTGAAAGTGTGAGCATCAACACACTAAGGTGTCTTGTGTATAATACAAATAATTGGAGATATGCAATCAAGTTGATACAGGTGAAATAAGAATGTTAATGTAATACAAGCAACCACATTTGAAAATTGTAACTTATTGATGCATTTTGTATAGATGTGCCGATTAAATCGTGTGTCCAAAAATGACTAATAAGTTATACAATTGTGCTGCTCCATAGCTTTAAACTCGAGCAAACAAGAGTGCCTTAAAAAAGTTTTTTAAATAAATTCTTTTAAGATATATATTAAAATGTAAATTAAAATTTTGTACAAAGTGCTAAAATGTGGTGAATTAATTTTATGTTTTCTATTACATAGAAAATCTGTCCTGAAGAGGGTGTAAATTTTACAAACCGAAACGCTGCGTCGACAACATATTTTCCTTATTAATGTGATCAAGATAATGATGTGTTTTAATCTGTTCTTATGAAACTTTTGTACAAAACAATGTACTGCACTTAATAAATCATGTATTTTTATTTTAAAAAATTGTGTATTTTTATGATTGTATACTGATACCTGTGGCACCAGTCATTCTTTTGTCTCAAGCTTTAAACGGATGCAAGTACTTTTGTTTACTATCTACACCATAATAGTTAGCCAGATTTCAAGGACCTGTCTGTTTCTAGTAGTTTCCTCCTTGTCCCTTATTGGATTCTTAAGGAGGCCTCCCTTTCCTTATTCAAGAATAACGGCAACAACAACAAAACTGGTGGAGCTGCGGCTGATCCAGCCGATGCAGCTCTTAACTTTTCAGGGTTTCAAAAAACCGACGAGGATTCTATAGCAATCCCGCTAAATTTAAGGAAAGCCATCACTATAAAATGTAGAAAACATGGCCTATCATCGAGAGATGGTAGGGCAGTTTTTGTGATAGAGGCACATGAATATCACCAGACAGAGGTATTCTATTCATGGATTGTCTTCCCTGAAGCAAATCCAGTAACACATGTGTTTCACTTCCTTAAAGAAGATGAACCACCGGAAGAATGTATTCCTTTCGAGGATATAGAAATTCCACTCACATGCCAGGAGCATGAGCTCTGGTTTAAAGGTGCCCTAAAACATTTAAATCATATTACCAGGCTCAGTCCGCTAGGTAGACCAGGAGCCACATGGCCGGTTTAGGCTGGCTATACAGCACATCCAGACATAATAACATAACAGAAGTGGGATTATTAGCTCAACTCAAAGAGTTAATCAAAATCTATAGACAATTGGTTCAATATGTTATGTGGACTCTTACAGTCCAGCCGGCAATATTGATTCCACAACATTCCCCTCAACAGGGGAATACACTAAAAATAACACCACAGACTCTACACTCAGTCATTGGTAAATTACCTGCAAAACGGGAACAAATTCCATTCTGGATAGCCAAAAAATTTCTCAAATCGAAGCGGTATTTCCTAATACTACCCCTCATGAGAAACACAGAATTTGAACAATCTGTTTACCAATGGGGATCGCACTACATCTGAAGGACTGCAACACTTGGGGTGCAGTCTTCGCTGCTATCTACACTAAAACACATGGTTTGCCATCTATGGCGGTAATGCCGGATGTCCTGAAACAGATTCAAAATGAAAATGGGTCAGAGCCTGCCTTAAATTTGGGTATGAAACTACTAAATGATTTCAAACAGGTCTCAGCAATAAAATTAGCTAATATTAAATCCGAGAAGCAGCATCAGTGGCGATCCGCCAAAAATTATGGGAATTTGATGTAACTGAGCAACCACAAGAACTGGCCAGAAAAATTGAAAAATCCTATGAAGAATTAGGCAGAGATAGTCCAGGGAGGGACCAAGGGAACCCAAACTGTCTGAAAGTCCTGAAAAGTTCTTTACTAAAAAGAAGTGGGAAAATAGCAAACAAACTTCTAAAGAGAAGCGTTCTCGTTCCCGAGGTAGGTCTGCTCAAAAGGAGCCCTCTGAAAAGAGGTATAACCTCAGGAATAGGGATAATTTGGGAAAACCTGACAGATATCAAGATAGTGATACACTTTCCTCTCATACCTTTCAGACTTCGTCACAGAAACCCGAAAGAAGAGGACGGTCAGAAAACAAGGAAGAATGCATGAAGTCCAAAGACTATCAACACGTTCAGGAAAACAAGAAACCTCAATTCACCAAAAAGAAGGTAGCAGGTCTAAAAATCAGACATGCCAAAGATCTTGAGGACACAACTCAAGAACAGAGAATAGGCTCAGACAATGTTGGACAGCACAGCAGAAGTCCCAATAGCTTGCCAGAAACTGAAGGTTCTTCTGGAGACAGTGGACTTGAATGAAGACATTCAAGTTGAAACTGCAGATACCAGGGTTAGTTCTCCACATAGGTAATAAGAAATAACACTCAGGATGGAGGGAGACATACCATGGAAAAACAAAAGCACTCTTTTGGGAGCGACTTTCTAAGGGTTATGACACACTTCTAGCAGAGAAAGATTGGCCACCAAAATTTGTCAGGGAGTACCCACATGGCGAAGACATCATTATGCCAGCCTTCTCTAACCATATTCCAATACATTTAAAGTATACATATGCCAGGAAATGGGCAGTCGCCCAAGCCCCAGCATTATACAAAAATCATGTAGGATGGGATGAGGATTCGCCTCATCATAAAATCGAACTAAGAAATCAACCTACTGCACAAAGGCAGTACCCATTTAAGCAAGAAGCTAAAAAACAGGTCAGGGAGATATTAGATCAACTTGAATACCACGGGGCGATGTGCGCTTCTCCAACCTCCAAAAACGCTGAAAAACGTACAGTTGATTCTAGCAGGCACATGCATCAAAGAATTTTGCGATCGCAAATGGTGCGAACCGCAAAAATCGACCGTTTGCGATTGCAAAATCTTCTTTTGGGAATGCATGAAGGGTGAAGGACCTCACAATTTGAGAATTCGCAAATATTTGTGAATTCTCAAATTGCGATTGCATTTAAGGAATGGCATTTTGCGATTCCTTAAATGCAATGCATGAAACTTAAAAAAATTGCGATTTCGCAATTAGGGGGAGCACCATGAGGTTGAATCCCATGGTAATTTGCGAAAACTTAGAAAAATTCACTTTTGTGCATTTTTCAAAGATTCATGTTGTGCACAGCATGTGTGTGCACAACATATGTGCACAGATTGATTTCAGGGGTGCAACAGGGTGTCCTTTGGACACCCCTGCACCCTTGAAATCGCAATCTCAATTTGCGATTCGCTAATTGCTAATCGCAAATTGAGAATGTCTTCCCATTCCTTCCTATGGGCCTTTAGGCCCATAGGAATGAATGGGGAGGTATTCCTTAATTGCGACTCTCAAATTGCAAGTCGCAATTAAGGAATATTAAGAAATTGCAATTTGTTTGCAATTTCTTGAGGCATTGAATTTTGAAATTCCTTAATTGCGATTCCTTATTTTTCTCAATTAAGGAATCGCAAAATGCAATATTGATGCATGTGCCTATAGGATTCTTACATTTCAAAAGAACTTACATTCTGAACTATGAAGAAAGGGTTAAACCTCTCAACGAATTAATCAAACCTGATTTCAAAACAGTAAATTGGACACAAAAATACACACAAATTTTGCGTTCATTGCAAATAGACATGTCAGCAACTAAACATTTACAGACACGCGTACCGTACGCAACTTAGTGATCCGAATAGTCCGGGTCAATGCGGATTCACGTACTCAACCTTTAATGGAGGTGAAAAAGCGCCAATAGCTTACAAATCACATTTGCACACACAAGCAGAAATGAAATTCACTTCTACAGAAAAAATTCTGACAGCTTTTCAAACCGCTGTAGCAAAAGGAAGAGCCCTTGCACAGGGGAAACACATTATGGTCATAACTCCGGTACATGCCGTAGAGACAGTGACAAAAGCGAGCAGTCCAAATGCTAAAGCTGTACATCTGAGATGGATACAATGGGTAAATTCTCTTGCTGCAACTGATGTTGAATACGTTTTTGATCCATATTTAAAAACACAAGCATTTCTACAATACGAACATGAATGTCCTCTGCCTACTGAAATTCTGCCTCTTGTCCAGTATGAATGTTTAATTTATACTGACGGATCAGCTCAACCCGTTGCGGGGGGGGGGTAAACAAGCCTATAGTGCGGTGTGCGCAATTCGTTAAAGGTCATTGGCGCGATGGCAAATTTAGACCAATGGTCACTAAAACTCAATCGCTATGGGATTGTACAGCTCAGAGAGCTAAACTACAAGCATTCAACATGGCACTTGAAAATACAGATCACGAATTCCCACACATAGTGTGCGATTCGTAATATTGTGTTCAATCTTACAATGAATACTTGCAGAACTGGCTTCAAAACGGTTTCAAAGATGCAAAAGGTGGCACAATGAAGCATAAAATGCTTTGGGTACAAGTAGTTAAGTTACGACAAAGACTACAAAACACTCATGTGATACATACACGGAGTCATCACCATGATGGGGTTCACATTGAAGTGAATTCATTGGCTGATGAAGCCGCAAAGGCAGCTGTGCAAACGGCTTCCGTAGCTGCAATCACTCCTTCAAAAATTAAAGTAGACAGCGAAATAATGCCGGCTGTCAATGCTTCAAGCGAAGTCAGTGGTAAGACATTACCAAAAGGGTCTCCACTCAAATACTCATATATAACTGATGCGAACAATGTTCCTTTTGCTTGAATCCCTGGAGTGGGGGATAGGGTAATTCCAAACATGGAACATAGATTGGGGCTAATCCTAGCAACACATGAAGGGCTAGCCTCTGCACATGCAGGTGTTTCCGCCACAGTATCATTACTAAAACAGAGATACTTGTGGCCGTGCATGAGGAAACAAACCAGAAATTATGTTTTGGAATGTGAAATATGCCAAAAGATGAAAGTCTCCACTGTGAAACGTCCTGCGCAGACGCCCCTGTTAATTTCAGATAAACCATTAGCCTGTGTTTAGCTGGACCACTGCAGTCCCTTACAAAGTGATGGTAACTATAAATATATCATGGTGGCAGTGGATTCGTGTTCAAGGTTCATTTGGATGTGGCCTCAGCACTCGGCTGACGCTCGAACTGTTATAAAAGATTTGCGAGTCTTTATCAGCACATACGCAGTTGGCACGCTACATTCTGACCATGGTCCTGCCTTTAGCTCTCGAGCTTACAAGGAGGCCATGACCAGTTTGGGCATTGTATTGCAGTATTCTAGTCCATTCCATCCTGAGGGAAATTCGGTTGTGGAGAGAAAAAAATGGGACATAAAGCAATCTATAACAGCTAGGGTATTAGGCTCGGGTGACGGGTGGGTCAAACATCTAATAAGTGCCCAACGTAGTCTTAACAACTTGCCAAGAGGTTCTCTAGCATGTATCACTCTATATGAAGCCCTTTTTAGGATCAGAATGTTAGTAGCGGATCTCGATTGTCAGACTTCAGTGGTAGACCAACAACAGTTTGATATCAAAGACCGTTTGGCTGTTTTACCGGACTTAAATGAAATAGGAAAGAAACAAAGCAACGTGCTCCTGAAGCCAACCACCATTGAAGAAAAACTGACTGTCCCATCAAGGCCTGTCTGGATCCCAAAGCTTGGAGATCAAGTCAGAGAAAAGATCACGGACAAGAAGGAATTTGGGCCTTCTTACAGACAACCAGTACCTGTCCTAGCAATCCACGGATCAGGAACAGTTTTACTGCCACCCCTTGCTGGTAAAAAGGGGAACAGGTTCATGTCCATCGACCTAATCAAACCACACTATGTGGCCAATACTAAACAGTTGGCCAAGAGGACTCCGCCAATGTAGCAGATGCCCTAATCTAGCTACTATCCAAGAGGTTCAAACTGAGAGACTCATCACCTTTGAGGAATCTGCAATACGAAAAGAAGGACTATGCAACAAAGCTATGGAACTTGTACCTCTTGAAACCCAAATAACAGTTTGTCAAGAAACACCTGTCTACAATGAAGTAACAAGTGATCAAATGGTTCCAGTGATTTCAACGAATCCTGAAGCAGTCCCAACAATTGACAAAACTGCCTCTGGCTATTTCTTTAACTTTGATACGTTTTCTGAGGATCCAAGCGAACTTGAAACAACATCAGCAAAAAGAACTTCCAGAGAACAAGCTACAGACCTTTTTCATCACGTGGAAAAGACTTATCTGGTTTCACCATGGATTGAACTTTGGATTGTGTCAAGAATATTTTTTTCTTCTACTTTGGTTAGCTCTTGTAATAACTCTGGGTATGCTGATACATGGAAGATATGGCAAAATGGACACAGCAAGTAAGAACATCAACGTGCTCCTCAAACAACACAAATCATCTCATCATGAACAAAGAGACTTGTCAGCACTAAACATAACAGCCGTTCCTATACCAGGTGGTATAGCCTGGGATAAAACTGAATATTTTTTTTTTTGCATTCAGAGCTGTTGAAGATTCCACACTTATTCAAGATTTCAATAAGTGACTTTGTTTCATTTAGGACCTTTTCAGATGATTGGGACTTCGAGACTGTTAATAATATAATGTCAGACTTAGAAATGTCTGCAGTATTCACTAATCACAAATATTTAGAAGGTTCATCAGACTATGAACAAATGTATTGTTATAATCACTATGGTCATCATTTCTTGTACAACAATGCCTAGAAATGTATTAATGTATAACCAATGGAAACATTGTCCTACTTCACCAAAGGGTAGCTCAAAAACATTTGCAAAGAAATTTACGTACTTTTCAGGGTTCAATGTATCCAACACAGAATCATTTTACTTTAGAAATGAAAACAAAACAAGAATGAAAAGTATGCTGACAAATACCAAATAGATAGATTTATTTTGCAGCCTTTTATGCCCAACTGTCTAAACTAGGTTTCGACTTTTGGAAATACAGCATTGACACGAAAACTGTCTGGGGTACAAAAGATTTGCAAGTACAGGGTATAGAAGCTATGTTTAGAACCTATATAATCCCTGAGCAAATTATATTTTTGAATGACACTGGCCAACAGACGTCTTGCCTTGGGTTAGCCAAGATAAAAGACATGAACAACCCGTCCATACCTACACCTGAAAATGATAACACTTCAGAGGGGGAGGTCAACGTACATACTATCTTGATTCACAACAGAACAGATCCAGATTGGAAAAAATGGTTGATCCGACCCACAGACACAAACAACTGTCAAGATAGATTCCGGAACAAAACACAGGGTTTCACATTTACTAGGCCAGACCCAGGATATGTTCAAAGACAGCATCCTGGAATAGTAACAACATATGGTGTAGGGAAGCTTTGCCTTGATTGGTTACAGTGATATAAAGTTAAGGATGTAAAGCAACACTTATCTTAACTTAAATATGGTACTGATCGTAGGAAATTCTTGCAAGGACCAAGAAAACAGCGTCATAAACGTTTTATATATGACGGTATCTATGTTGCTTATAATGAAGCTTGGAAGATTAAGCAAGCAGAGACTCCAGAAAGAATACGAGAATTTGATCATATTAATTTAGAGAAAACTCTCTTTGTGGTTGACAATGGGTTAACAACTCTGTAGTCCAGGATATATTCATTGGACAGCATACTGTCTTCTGCCATCGACATCATAGAACAGGACTTGATCATGTTGCAACAGTGTCAGTCGCAATTATGTTCTATCATGCTATTAGGCTGGACGTTGCAAAACCTTCATTCAGGCTATGTGCCTTGGTGTTTAATCAATACTACATCACTGTTTCCAGAATTCAATCTCACTAATAAACAGATCAAATTGCACAAAGGGGAGTAGACTATACAGTGCTGAGCATTGAAAAACTGGAAAGATTGCCATTTACAGTTGGTGAAAAGGCAGCTACTGAAAAGATTATACACGGAACAATCACTCTGCCTGTTACTATTTTCCATTTTCAGTATTGCCTAAAACACATACCAGCAGCCACATATGAAATGTTGGGTAAAGAATACATCAAGACATCCTGGGAATTACCTTACATACACAGATGTTGGAGTGGGGGAAGGGAAGTGTTTCTTAGTGGTTAAAACTGTGAAAATGCACCAAGCGGTTCTCTCCTTTGTCAGGGTATAAACTTACACGGGGCCTGCGTGGGTTCTTCTAATGATTTATCCTGCCACCTGCAAGGTTCACCAACTGCAGTGATTGATCCAATTTTTGTACAACGTTCAAATGGAAGTTACCTCATGTTTAACAAGCACAGCTGCTGTGGCATATTGCCAGGTATACCATATCTAGTAACTGTGTCAGCCAGGGTCACTTGCTGTATGCAAGTATTGTTTCCTAAAACCAAGACAGAGAGGGAGTCGCCTTTATGGCCTTCACTGAACATCTCTTCTACACAAATTGATACTTTAAGCAGAATGAAAGCCATTCTTTTGCAAAAAACTGTGCCACTGACCTCGTCCAAAGAGACCCATGATCTGCAAGTTGCAAGGACTTCTGCCGAGATACATGCCCTCTTAACTATAAACTGCCCTATACATAAGTCATATCTTAAACATGTCTGATACGAGCGCTATTGTCCATGTATTTACGACCGTATTTTCAGGACTGTTAGACCCTTTTGAAGCAGTCCTAGGAATATTTCCAAACTTCGTGCACTCTGTGTTTGGCGGACTGCCCCTCCTTTTGGGACTCGTTGCGGGGATACTATTTTTGCTCCTTCTGCTATGATATGGCAAGCTAAATCACCAGTGCCATTCCAAGCACCATAGAGAGAGCTCTATTGGAGTAGAAGTGTTGTGAGCGCATCGTCCAAATTTTGGGATCAACTCGTTTACGAGAATTAAATACCACATGGTTTCTGTTATTCAGACCAATCTGGCAAGATTGCATCTTACCTGTTCTACGCTGCGCGCTACGCGGAGAAGAATGTGTGCTAGACATCTGTCTAACACTCCCATCAGTCATGGCAATGGATGTTGATACTTTGCTGGACCCAGTTACGGCTCATGTGCAATGTTGTCCCCAGCGGCTACCGATTCTGATGGCAGCATTCATTGAGATCTCACAGACGCAAAATGCTGATGCTAAGGTACGAGAGGAAACTTCAGGCACACGAGTACCATCCAATTCGAACATTGCTTATGCGACCAATGCTGAAGGAGATGCTTCACATCTATGTGCGGTTAATCTTCTAAATGAAGTAATCCATCTATCACCTACAATGATAGATTACTTTTTTACATACTTAGAAGATTTTGTATTTTCTCCAAGCACTAACACTGAGGTTTGAGCACACAGTGTTCTGAGAGTCTTTGAATTTGACCTTCATTTTTGTAAACAAAGAACCTTTTCCTATGATTATTTTTTTTCCAAATTTGTATTTTTCATTTTTGCCACAAGTAATCTGCTTAAAGTAGAACTATCCTTAGAAAACAAGAATTCTTGAATACTTTCGGAGACAATATTTGACCTTGTCCACAAACAACAGTGTATGTAATCTGACATGAAATGGTTTTGGCCTTTTTTCTTCAGTATTCTATTCACGAGCCATTTCATAAATGTATATTTTCATGATTCATTAATTTAGCATCCAAATGTAAACATATATGCTTAGAATGAAACATTGCTTAAATGCAAACAGCACCAATGCATCTTTTATGTGTATGTAAAGCTGGCGACCTCACCCGTCGGGAATGGTGGAGTCCGACCTCTTCTGATCTGTCATTTCCGGCTTCTCCACAGGATCACGAGTGGGTACACGGAAACGAGACTGCTAGCGAGTACGAAGACAACGGGCCCTTTAAGTGGGCGTCGGCATACGAGGGTGGAGCCCCGACCCTCCGTGACGTCCCTGGCTCTGGATTGGTTAAAACAGGGGAAGTCCTGTACACAGTGTGTGGAGACACCGCGAGGAGAAAGGCGGAACCCGAGGAGACGGAGAAGCGGAGCACGCTGGAAGCAGAGACCGGAAGGACCGAAGAAGGAGCCTCCAGAGGAGCTGGAGGAGAAGCTGAACCACAAGGCGAGCCAGGAGGCCAACGACCCTGCGGACCGCCGTGCCACACTCCCGAGGGAGGAGTGTGGCTGACACAGGTACGGCGGCGTTTGGCGGCTTGGCTAGGAAAGCGTAACGATAGCGTGTAGTGCGCAGCTGTATATAAATCTTTCCTCCACGACCTTCCACTCCATTTTCCCCTACCCTCACCCTACCTTTTTCTTACCGTACCCCTCTTGCACTGAGCACTGTAGATACCCATAGTCACACCGGGTGTAAACCACACACTCCCTGGGCCCCCTTGGTGCAAACCCTGTAGAGGACTGTGACCTAACGGCTTTCCGTCCTGTTGGTCTTCTTTCTTACATGTGGAGAGATTCCCGACGCCAGAAGAAAGAACGCCACTTCCTGGGGAAACGCCTATAGACGAACAGCGCCACGGACTCCAGTACCTTTGCCCGGGAGAGACTAACTTTCAGGACTCGAAAGACGTTGATTAATAAGCCTGTCAGAACTATAAAAATAAAACCTTCCTTAAACCCTACGGTTGGTGTCACGGTCGTCCCTTCACCCACGTCCACACTGGTGTCAGAAGTGGGATCCTCTCCTTCCCAAACGACCATGGCAATGGAACAAGTGATCCAAACGCTTATTGATGGACAACAAAAATTAGAATGGGCAATAGGCCAACAGATAAATACAGCTGACGCTGACCGGGACTTATTCAAAATGTCTATGACCCAACAGTTGGACGCCATCCAAAAAGTTGTACAAACTCCCCTCTCGACAACCGCCACAGACCGGCGACCCATAGGGCCACATCCGTCAGGGGTAGCCTTACAAAAATATGTGAATGGGGAAGACCCGGACGCGTTTCTGTTAAACTTTGAACGGGCCGCCAGGGCATGTGGGTGGCCGGAAGAAAAATGGCCTTTCTTTTTGGCGCCTTTACTCTCGGGAGAGGCACAAACTGCCTATCAAGTGGCAAACCAATCAGGAACATCATCGTATGCCAAGATAAAAGCGGTGATTTTAGATCACCTAGGCATGGATGCGGAAGCATACCGGTTGCGGTTTAGAAAAGAGAAGGGAATACCGGGTGAGAACCCAAAGACCATGTATCTACGAGTAAAAATGGCGGCTGAGAAATGGCTCCGGCCAGATATCCGGAGTAAGGAAGAGGTCATGACCAGTATTATACTGGAGCAGTTCATGGAGGTCTTACCATATGGGACACAGAGATGGCTAAGACAACATCCCGGACTAACGGCAGCCCAGGCCATAGAAATGGCAGCCAATTATAATCGAGCAGCACCCCGGTCTTTTCCTTGGGAGAATGAGAAAAGTACCAAAGCTATAACATCGCCAACCAAACCGGAGAAAAAAAAGACTATGCCACAACCTGTTAAAACACGGCAGTTCAAGTATGACGGCCCCCCTACGAGAGGACCGCAGTGTTTTGAATGTGGGGAGTGGGGTCACATAGCCCGGATGTGGCCCCAAAGGAAACCCTCAGAAGAACCCATGGAGGTCGGATACATCCCAAGGGCGGTCATGTACTCTTCAGAAATGGGCCCCTCCTTTTACGTAAGGGTACGAGTCAATCAGAAGCTAGTGAAAGCCTTACTAGATTCGGGTTGTCGACAATCAGTAATTCAGGAGCAACTCTTACATCCCGATCAGATAGGCCAGGAAGGGACTGTACTGATTAGGTGCGTCCATGGAGATGTCAAACCCTACCCCATGGCCAGAATTACACTACACCCTATAGGTAGAGATCCCTGTTCAGTAAAGGTGGGGGTCGTGAGGTCTTTGCCCGAAGAGTTGATACTTGGAGTAGATAACCCAGACTTCCTGTCCTTGTTTAAAAGAGAGTTGAAAGAAAACTCTGTAGAAGCCTACCTGTCAGCAGACCCATGGGTGTTAGACAAAGGGTTTAAATTCGCACAAGTCAATGATCCCTCTCTGTTAAACGCCTGGGAAGCAGCACACGTAGCACAAACCAACACCACCAAGAACTACCCTAGGTTCAGAATAGAAAATGATCTGCTTTACAGAGAAAGCAAAGAGGGAGAACCAACCCAACTGGTAGTACCCCAGGAGTTTAGGGACCAGATACTCTTCTATGCTCACACCCACCTTACTGCTGGGCATAGCGGTAGTGAAAAAACTACACAGAATATTCTAAGACTCTTTTATTGGCCAGGAATATATAAGGAAACTGACGCATATTGCAAACAGTGCGAGGTGTGCCAAAAAAAGAATCTAACACGTCCACCAGCAGTACCTCTACAGCCTATGCCCATTATAGGCAATCCCTGGGATAGAGTAGGGATGGACCTGATTGGTCCACTACCACGTACATCCCGTGGCCACACATACGCTCTTGTTGTGGTGGATTACAACACTAGGTTTCCAGAAGCCTTTGCGCTCAGTACCCCGACTACTAAGAACGTAGCGGACAAGTTGGTAGAGCTGTTTTCAAGAGTAGGGTTCCCACGTGAAATTCTAACGGACCAGGGAACACCCTTTGTTTCACGGATGATGAAAGAGGTGTGTAAAACGCTTGATCTCCATCACATCCGAACGTCCGCATATCATCCGCAAACGGACGGCCTCGTGGAGAGGTACAATAGAACCCTAAAAACCACCTTGAAAAAACTACTGACTTCCGAAAATAAGGATTGGGATAGAGTCTTACCCCTAGCGTTGTATGTAATAAGAGCTCAGGTACAGAGTAGTTTGGGATTTTCACCCTTTGAATTGCTCTATGGCCGCCAACCCCGATCTTTGTTGGAAATCACAAGGGAAGCCTGGGAAACAGAAGGGGCTGCAGAGCAGAGAAGTTTGTTAGACTACACCCAGCAATTGAGATCTCGGTTAGGTAAATTGAGAGACCTGGCGTATTCAAACCTAGAGAAAGCTCAAGTTGCTCAAAAACAATGCTATGACAAAGGAAAGAAGTGGAGGACCCTAGAAAAAGGGGACTGGGCTCTGGTACTACTTCCTTCCTCAACCCAAAAATTCCGAAGTGAGTGGAAAGGTCCCTATAGAGTTATGGAAACGTATGGACGTACAACATACAGTTTACAAATGTCCCAGAATAGGAGACAAACTTTCCATATCAACCTTCTAAAAAAATGGATTGGACCATGTCCACGTCAGGCCAACTTAACTCTACCGGAAGACAAGAGTGGGTCCACCCTGAATCAATTACCAGTGAATTCAGAATTAACAGAAGTAGAGAAAGAAGAGCTACGGTCGACTCTCCTGCCCTTCTCCCCTATTTTCTCAGACACACCTGGGTGCACCCATATGGCAGAGCATCAGATACGTACAAAAGAGGGTCAAATAGTAAAGCAAAGGCCTTATCGCATTCCAGCTGCAAAAAGAGCTGATGTAAGAAAAGAGGTACAGGACATGCTTCGCCTAGGGGTAATCAGACCATCTAAAAGTAATTGGTCCTCACCTATAGTTATGGTCCCTAAACCTGACGGGTCTACCCGGTTTTGCATGGACTTCAGAGCCCTAAATGCCGTGTCCTCTTTTGATGCATTTCCAATACCCCGTGTGGACGAACTAATAGGATTGGGGATGCCCGTTACATTACCACTCTTGACCTGACCAAGGGCTATTGGCAGGTACCACTCAGGGAGGAGGATTGCCACAAAACGGCATTTGCAACGGAAGATGGGCTCTTTGAGTTTACTGTCTTACCATTTGGACTCCATGGGGCCCCTGCTACCTTTCAGCGGTTAATGAACAGGGTACTGGCAAAACACACCTCATACAGTTCGGTGTATCTGGATGATATAGTCATCTTTAGTTCATCCTGGAAAGAACATCTGATACATGTGTCCAATATATTAACCGCACTACAGGCAGCCGGACTCCATGTGAATGCAAAAAAATCAAGAGCGGCATTTCCAAAGGTGAAGTACCTGGGGTTCATGTTAGGGGAGGGAGTCATAGCACCCCAGGAGGAAAAGATCAAAGCCATTACGGGAACTCCTTTCCCAACCACGAAGAAACAGTTACGAGCCTTTCTAGGTCTTATAGGGTACTATAGAAGGTTTATAAAGAACTTCGCAGATCTTTCTAGTCCCTTAACAGACCTTCTGCAGAAACACGTCAAAAACGTGCTGCCAAGCCCACCCTCAGACGATGCCATCAGAGCGTTCCAAACACTGAAAAATGCCCTTACCACCAGTCCAGTTCTCATCCCACCTAACTTTGAGAAGCCCTTTTCACTAGCGACTGATGCCTCTGACACCGGCATAGGAGCTGTGCTATCACAGGAAGGGGATGACGGTGTCGAACATCCTGTGCTCTATGTCAGCAGAAAGCTCCATCCAAGGGAACGGAAGTACCCCACGGTGGAAAAGGAGTGCCTCGCCATCAGGTGGGCCATTGACAAACTGAGGTATTACCTGGAGGGTAAATCTTTCACCTTGCTTTCAGATCACGCTCCCCTCCAGTGGATGCACCGAAACAGGTCCCAGAACGCTAGAATACTTCGCTGGTTTCTCTTACTGCAACCGTTTGCCTTCAAGGTTGTGCATCGAAAGGGGGTTGACAATGGGAACGCTGACTTCCTCTCCAGAATGCCCATTCTCCCCGATCGGGAGAATCCAGGGGGGGAGGAATGTAAAGCTGGCGACCTCACCCGTCGGGAATGGTGGAGTCCGACCTCTTCTGATCTGTCATTTCCGGCTTCTCCACAGGATCACGAGTGGGTACACGGAAACGAGACTGCTAGCGAGTACGAAGACAACGGGCCCTTTAAGTGGGCGTCGGCATACGAGGGTGGAGCCCCGACCCTCCGTGACGTCCCTGGCTCTGGATTGGTTAAAACAGGGGAAGTCCTGTACACAGTGTGTGGAGACACCGCGAGGAGAAAGGCGGAACCCGAGGAGACGGAGAAGCGGAGCACGCTGGAAGCAGAGACCGGAAGGACCGAAGAAGGAGCCTCCAGAGGAGCTGGAGGAGAAGCTGAACCACAAGGCGAGCCAGGAGGCCAACGACCCTGCGGACCGCCGTGCCACACTCCCGAGGGAGGAGTGTGGCTGACACAGGTACGGCGGCGTTTGGCGGCTTGGCTAGGAAAGCGTAACGATAGCGTGTAGTGCGCAGCTGTATATAAATCTTTCCTCCACGACCTTCCACTCCATTTTCCCCTACCCTCACCCTACCTTTTTCTTACCGTACCCCTCTTGCACTGAGCACTGTAGATACCCATAGTCACACCGGGTGTAAACCACACACTCCCTGGGCCCCCTTGGTGCAAACCCTGTAGAGGACTGTGACCTAACGGCTTTCCGTCCTGTTGGTCTTCTTTCTTACATGTGGAGAGATTCCCGACGCCAGAAGAAAGAACGCCACTTCCTGGGGAAACGCCTATAGACGAACAGCGCCACGGACTCCAGTACCTTTGCCCGGGAGAGACTAACTTTCAGGACTCGAAAGACGTTGATTAATAAGCCTGTCAGAACTATAAAAATAAAACCTTCCTTAAACCCTACGGTTGGTGTCACGGTCGTCCCTTCACCCACGTCCACAGTGTACAACCAATTTCAATGCATTTTTTGTATTTTGGGTGGATTATTCACACTTCATGTGTAGATATGTTTTAGTTATGTAAAACATGTTTAGAATTCAGTAACGTCATACATAAGAAAGTGGAGTGGGTGTTGTATGTCGTTTTAGATTCTGAAAGAATTTTCCCAATTTATGCCCTTATATAGCTATAGAAATCCTGCCCTTATTTTGGCTTAGCCCATGCTACTCAAATACAGGAATGGCTACTTCCATCCGTTCATCTATGTCACAACGAGTTCTAGGAAAACCAGGCTCTTAAGCTGTTAGGGACTTCCCCTTGCTTGGATATTGATTTCTCCAAGAACTCATTTATTATGCATGAACAACTATTCCTTAGGAGTTCATCCATGACGTTCATATGCCCGACTTTATGTCAAAGCTGGCATTCCTAAACACCTTCAAGGTATAAATATACCTTTACTTGCTGTGGCAAAGCATAGTGTGGTTCGGTGCAGTTCCACTACCTACTTGCCCGACGGATCTCGCTGCAACAAGTGCCGAAGGAAGCCGACTCTCCAGCTGACGCACTGAAAATAAGCTGACATCCTCTTGCCAAGAATCCAGCTCCAGTGTTTCTAACTCACCTTGCGGGGTGTTGAGAAATCGAGTCCTGAGACAAAGATACCAACCTCTTTCATTCTTAGGTATGGAGCTGATTAGAACCTAGAGAAACCTTTGGCAATTCTTGGCAGAACAACTTATGCTAAGCAGCACTTACTTCTTCCCTGGTACTAGACCTAGGTTAGGTACATTGGGGTAGGCGTATTTTAGAAGCACCAGTTGAGTATTTTTAGCCTGTGTTATTTATGTATGTATTTTTATATATGTCATAGCAACAGACAATGCTATTACCGTATTATTTTTTACTACTGTTCTCACTGTACGCATTATACTTTGCATTCTAACGATTGTAGCAGTTCACCTCTCTTGCATGAGAAAGAAGACTGTTCAATAAATCCTTTTATTGAAAACGCCCGTCTCACTATTTCTCTGCAACTCTGTAGAAACGAAGCATGCACGATTGACTGAGTGAAATAGTTATCTATTGTTTCCATGACTCTAAAGATATTTGTTCCAGTCCTAGGGAAACAAAGTTGTCATGTTTGTCAGAAACTAATCTCTTCTTGTTTATTCGAGAAAGTTTCTAGTGAACTCTGAGTTAGTCGGCACACACTCAATTAAGTTTAATATACTCGATAGAGACATACTGACCTCAGTCCTATGTCACATCTATAGTGTATATTATTCCAATGCGCAGAGCCTATTGGGAATATAGGAACTACTCAACAAGGGGCCCTCATCTGGTCCGCATCCTGGCCAATATTTGCTCAAGTATTAAACTATAGGGACCACGACGTGTCACTTTGCTTAGCGAGCAAAAGAAGACCACAGCAGTATCAGGGAAATTAAGTCTCCATATACCCAGATTTCATGACGGTGGTGCAGACAACTAGAAGAGATCTCCTGCCTGTCAAGCACACCCTCCAGTGCATGGATGCCAAATATACTTTGCTATATCCAGCCATGCTGTGGACACTGCATCAGGGAAATACTACTACTTCATGGATCCCAAGACAGCGGACAAGTTTGCAAAGAGAATCCCAGTGTGGGCAGGAAGAACATTGAGTGCTTGCAGAGAAACCAGGAACACCTCAGTGACAATGATTAATTGGAAGACACCCTTGGCATTGCATGGCCGGGTGGCTATGTGACATTTGGTTTTGCCTTTGAATTAACTCAGATCCACGCAGATGAGTAGGACATCACTCACGAGCAGGTTTGAGTATGAGAGAAGCACTTGTTGCTTGAATTCTCTATCCTGGAATTTCCGGCGAGGGGGAGAAAACAGGAGACTAGTGTTGACTTTATTATTTGTGTCAGTGCCAGGGAGGCGGGAGCGCTGGAAGGGTTTGATCTTTTAAGACACTGCTGGACTCCCACTGTGCATCTGAACCCCTATGGCATTCATTCAATCAATCAATCAAAGAATTTATAAAGTGCACTATATACCCAGGAGGGTCTCAAAGCGCTGGGGGGGGGGGGGGCTGCAGCTAGTGATCGAACAGCCAGGTCTTGAGTAGTCTCCTGAAGGTCTGTGGGTCTTCTGTCTGTCGTAGGAGGAGGGGGAGGGAGTTCCATGTCTTGGCGGCGCGGTGGGAGAAGGACCTGCCCCAGGAGGTGGTTTTGTGGATGCATGGGACGGCGGCCAGTGAGAGGTCGGCGGAGCAGAGTTTCCTGTTGGGTACGTAGAATGATAGTCGGTTGTTGAGGTATTCTGGGCTGGTGTTGTGGAGTGCCTTGTGTGCGTGGGTCAGGAGTTTGAAGGTGATTCTTCTGTCGACAGGGAGCCAGTGCAGGTCTCTCAGGTGGGGGGTGAAGTGGTCTCGGCAGGGGACGTCGCGGATCGGGCGTGCAGAGGCGTTCTGGATTCTTTGAAGTCTGCTGATGAGGTCGTGGGTGACGGTTTTTCATGTGTCTGTAGGGACCCACCTGTAGATCTTGCGGAGCATGCAATGGGTGTGGAAGCAGGTTGAGGAGACTGTGTTGATTTGGTTGGCCATGGTGAGTTTCGAGTCGAGGATGACTCCCAGGTTGCATGCGTGGTTGGTTGGTGTAGGGGCCGTGCCCAGAGCTGTGGGCCATCAGGAGCCGTCCCAGGCTGAGGGGTTGGGTCAGACGATCAGGATCTCCGTCTTGTCCATGCTCAGTTTGAGCCGGCATTTTTCCATCCAGTCGGCGACTGCCTTCATACCACAGTGGAGGTTGGCTTTGGCGGTGAGGGGGTCCTTGGTGAGGGAGAGGATCAGCTGGGTGTTGTCGGCGTAGGAGATTATGTTGAGGTCGTGAAGTCTGGTGATGCGTGGGAGTGGTGCCATGTAGATGTTGAAAAGCGTCGGGCTGAGGGATGATCCTTGCGGGACGCCGCTGATGGTCTTGGTGGCTCCTGAGTGGAACTGGGGGAGGTGGACTCTTTGGATTCTGTCGGAGAGGAAGGAGGTGATCCAGTCCAGGGCCTTGTCGCGGATCCCTGCATTGTGGAGGCGTGTGTGTAGTGTGTGATGGTGGACGGTGTCGAAGGCGGCGGAGAGGTCCAGGAGGATGAGGGCTGCTGTCTCGCTGTTGTCGAGTAGGATTCTGATGCCGTCTGTGGCGGCGACGAGGACGGTCTCAGTGCTGTGGTTCTTGCGGAAACCTGACTTTGAGGGATCGAGGATTCTGTTGTCTTCCAGGTATCGGGTAAGTTGGGTGTTGGCGATCTTTTCAATGACCTTCACCGGGAACGGAAGCAGGGAGATGGGCCGGAAGTTCTTGAGGTCGCTCGGGTCCGCCTTGGGTTTCTTTAGTAGAGCGTTAATCTCTGCGTGTTTCCAGCTCTTAGGGAAAGTTGCGGTCTTGAAGGAGAGGTTGATGATGTTGCACAGGTGGGGTCTGTCGGCCTTGTTGACGATGTGGTGGGAAGAGGGTCGGATGGGGCGCCTGAGTGGATGGTGCTCATGGTTTTGACGGTGTTCTCGGTGGTCACTCTGGACCATGCGGTGAGGTGGTCGTGGTGGATCGGTGGGTCCGGCGTGATGGGGATGGCGGGGTTCATTCGAGGATTGAAGCTGTCGTGGATGTCGGTGATCTTGCAGTGGAAGAAAACAGCGAGGGCGTCGCACAGGGCTTGTGACGGCGGGATGTCGTTGGAGCAGGAGCAATTGTTTCCTCTGGCCACCTGGCTCCGCTGTGGCTGGAAGTATGCCAGTCCCTTAGTGTGTCCCCACATGTTGAGTCCCCAGAGAACTATTTTCACCTGTGGTTTGAGGT
Organism: Lissotriton vulgaris; assembly: GCF_964263255.1. Taxonomy (NCBI): domain Eukaryota; kingdom Metazoa; phylum Chordata; class Amphibia; order Caudata; family Salamandridae; genus Lissotriton; species Lissotriton vulgaris. The sequence goes on along the minus strand of NC_141697.1, from coordinate 495,889,225 downwards.
TGCATTATGGGTGGGTCAATGTAATTTGGCCCAACTGGGGGCCAAAGTGGGTGGTGGGAGGAATGTATGTTCGATAGGGTTGTTTGCAGTTTCTCTACTGTTTTTTGCTTTCCCAGCCCTTTCTCTAAGACCCATTAAACATGTAACCTTAGCTTGCATGGTTTTGCAATCAATGCCTGTGCTACCGAGATCCCTGTATATTACTGCTGTGATCCATGCAGTTGATTAAGGTCCTGACCTAGGATGTCCAAGGTCTTAATGATAGGCGCAAGGCATGGCATGTCTTCAGGTACTTGTAGAGACACCCAGTGCATATGTGCTTCTTACAGGAGCCTCACCTCATGGAGAACACACTGGTGCGGCTGAACTCAGGATGGGAGGGGGAGCAACATGAGGCACATTACTCGAATTATGCCCACATGGTAGCTATAGTTATTCATAAGGGAGTGGCGTGGCATGGCGCTTGCGCCGTGCTTCATGTGACTGCAGGGTCATTATCTTCTGCTATTTAGAGTCTTGCATGGTTACCCGGTTAAGCTTGTTGTATGACCCTAACGTAGATGAACCCCAGTTGTTTGCAGATGTATAGGGGATAGTCAACTTGCTGAGCCACGGTGCGAACATATAGGGGAAGATGTCAACGTAGTTTTAAATCCGTCAGTGGATAGATTCAGCAATTCTAAATGTCAGCATCCTCTGGTGGCCTCACAGCTGCACATTCTTGTGAAAGACTTTGACTTGGTTGACTTGTGGCGCTCCAGACATATAGATAATACTGAGGGAAAGGGCAGGTAAGCAGCCCACGCCTCCTGGTCTCACATTGATTATTAGGTAGTGTTGCAAGATGTAGAAGCCTGGACAATATGTGTCTCCCATTTGCTGCAGACGCTGTCCGATCATGCTCCAGTTTTACTCAAGCTGGCACTTTACCTGGGGGTTTCCTGCTGGCGACCTGTGCAATTAAACTTTCAGAGAAAACATTTGAACTGCCGCAGTGGGCAACTTTGAGCATATTGATAGTCCCAAAATATCAAGATCCTCCCTTTTGGAGGCCATTAAGGTTGTTATAAGGGCACATGCTTAGCAAAGCAGGCTGGGGTACTGCAAGCACTGCTTGGCAAGCTTGCATGACTGGAGACGGAGATCAGAGAACGAGAACTCCATTACTATGTGGACTGCAATACAGCCACACTGGAGTTCATTGCGGGCAAAGTGACGGAGTATGATGAGGTGGTGCAGAGAAAGGTAAATTACCTATGAAAGGAAGCCCGCACTAGGTGATATGGAGATGGTAAGAGAGCCAGAAGAACCTTGGCCCACATGTTGCATAAGCCTTGGGCGAGCGACTATATGATGGAATTGCAAGATGACAAAGCAGATGTATGTGTGCATACAGATGCTGTCCAAAAGTGCCATGACTAATTTCTTTTCCTCACTTTACCAGCCTGCTCCGGACTTCAATAGCTATTTTGACACAACACAGTTACTGTGGCTAGAGAATGGCTATAGCAAATAACTTGACAAACCCTTTCGGTTGAGGAGGTTAACCGGGCTATTGCCAGTATGCCAGCTGACAAGAACAGAGAACTGACAGCTGCATTCTATAAAGAATATGCTCATTCACTCGCTCCCCACCTCCTCACCGTGCTCGAGGAGTCTCTCTCTGCTGGTGCGCTGCCTCCTTTGTTGTGAGAGGCACTAATAGTTACGATTCCATACGCGAATCCTCTGCTCTGCGAATAATACTGCCCTCTATCAATGATTAACATCAAATACAATTTTAGCGAACCTCATTGCTTCATGACTCCTGCCCCTTCTGCCAACTATAGTGAGGCCGGATCAATCCACATTTGTTCCAGGCAGATGAACATTGCACAACTTGCGTAACTTCTTCGCTTTACTTCATACAATTTAGCCATCACTGTACATGGGGGCAGTATCTTTAAATGCCACATAGGCATTTGATTCTCTTGAATGGTCATGCCTGTTCGCCCTGCTGTCGAGCCTCCGCATGAGTACCCGGTTCATTCATCTCATAAGCCTGTTGTACTGTAAGCTGGTGGCCTGATGGCATATAAATGGTCAGATCACTGCTCCCTTTGTGGGAAACCAGTCAGGAATGCCCCCTGTTCACCTTAATATTTACTGTTGCTATGGAGATGTTTGCTGCCCGACAGCATCATGCACAAAAAGGTCTAGAATTCAAACCCAGCAGGATTGTAGTGTCAATGTATGCAGATGGTGTCACCCTATACGTTCAAGATCCCCAGACCAATTTGGACCCACTGGTATGGGAATCCACTTGATTTGGGGACTGTCGTGGATTACAATTATTTCAACGAAGTCTATTATTTTCCCTTTGACAGAAGCAACACTGCTGTTTTTCCAGAATTCCCAATCGATTGGGCTGACGCTCTGAGAAAATACTTTGGGATTAGGCTCAGTAGAGATACTGATGTCTTATGGAGGGACATTACAAGCACTTAATAATGTGTCTGGAAGAGCAGATAGAAAGCTGGCCGTGGCTCCCATTGTCCTTAATGGGACGGCTACCTGTTGCAAAAATGGTGATCATTCCTAAGCTTCTCTATTTGTGCATTAATTTGCCACTATCCCTATCGCAGCATTTCCATCGGCAGCTTCAGTCATGTTTGATATCCCTAGCATGGGCAAGCACCTCCCTGGGGCAGTGATTTAATTATATGCGAGGGAGCCTCACCGCTCCCCCGCTGACCATCACCTTCCTGGGCCTCAAATGATATTCTACAACAATGCAGGGGAGGCCCTATGGCCTCCACCGCAGCCCAGAGGACCAAAACAATATGGGGGAGGCCTACATAGCCCTGGGGATAGCCACATTCCTGGGGCTAAAAAAAATAATAATGCATAGAGGGGCTCCAACCCCACCATGCAGCCCTGGGCACCTCCATCTCCCCAGGGCAGACATACAAAGGCCTGCTCCAGCAATGTTCCGGGGTGCCCATATTGCAGTTTGGTATGGCTTGGTGGAAGCACAGCCCCCCTTCCCTAAAGAGATATTTAATTAAAAAAAACTCTGGCAAGTTCCTGGAGGACACGTCCCCTTTACCACCAGACTGCAAAAGCACCTCCTGGCACAGAGGTGGTTGGGTAATGTAGTCCCCATGAATGCTGAGGGTCTTTTCAGGGCAACAAGCCCTCTTGTTACCTCCAGTAAGTCCCAGACAGCAGGATTGCTGAGGGAATTTGGAGGCCACACCCCCTTTCTTCACCACTCTACAAACATGCCTCCCAACAAACTTCTGGGTGGGGAATAAATTCTACGTTACTCCTGTGAACCTCACGACTAAAGTGAATTACTCCCCCCAACTAGTAGTGCATCACAATGCGTGTTTGTAGAGTAATGGAAAAAGAGGCATGGCCTCTGACAACCTCTCAGCAATCCAGCTGTGTGGGTCCTACTGGAGGTGACAGGAAGGGTAGTTGGTTCCAAGGACCCTCAAGAGCAAAGGAGACTTTCTCCTTCAAGTAGTAGTGCACCAAGAGGTTTGTTTGCAGAGTGGTGGAGAAAGGGGACGTGGCCACTGAACACCTCTGAGCAAACCCACTGTGTGGGACTAACTGGAGTTAATAAGAGGGGTAGTTTGCCCCCAAGGCTCCTCTGGAGCCATGAGTACTTCATCCCCCTACTAGTAGTGCACCAGAGTCATGTTCGTTAGGTTAGTCCTGTCATGTAAATCGCTTTTTACATACATTGTCCCATCCACACAACAATAATGGTTCTGAGAGGTGGCCTTTTACCGAGTAGTTATCCCTGCCTTTTCGTAAACAGACTCTTAGTATATTATCATAACAATGCTATACCTGGCGTTCATAAACATGTCCCCAGGCATGGCATACTTATTCTGTAAAAGGGTCACCTTTTTTTCATCCCTGGCCAACAGCCTGCTGTGCATGATTGCATTTGTTTTGCAAAACATTTATGATTGTTTTCAAAACATTTATGATTGTTTTCAAAACATATTGATTCTAGAATAAACCCTGGAGTGTGAACTCTAATATATAAGACATGGATCCCCCCTACAAATTAGTGGAGAATTTCTTCCAAGATGACATGGGGGGCCAACATGCTGAATCTTCGACCCACAGCGGTCTGTTATCCCTTGCGGGGTCACCCTTGAAGCAGAAACGGGGTTCTTCATTCTCTACTATCAGGTGAGGGGGATGGTTCTTCCCTAGGGGATTCTTTACTACATACACATATGCATATATACATGCTACTCCTACATATCTAGGTTAGGTACATTTAGGCAAATTACATAGGGCGTAATATAAGAGTATGCAAATGCTACTGTTTTTATCTGAACTGTATATGTTCATCTCCTTAGCACTATGGTAGTAATGTATCTACTGTTTACCATAATATCACTTTGAATTTTTTTCATATGCTTCTGTCCCCTGATTGTTGCAGCACATACGTTTTACATAAGACTGTTATTGGACCAATAAATAGTTATTGAAAACGTCCAAATGGTCATCATGCGTATTTCCTGAGAATAAGCAAGCCCAAGTGGCTGAGCGAAAACTACTGTACTGTTTCCCACGATCCCTGAGGAATCAGGTTTGTCATGCTCAGTGGTTGCCAGAAACTATACATACCACTGTAAAATACAGGGGGGTGGTAGTGGCACTGTAGAGCTAGATGGTCTAACGACTGACATATCCTGTGGGGGTGCCCAGAGTCGGTTTGGACACCAAGCCCTCAGTTTAGATCATCCAAAACGTGCAGGTCCTGGGGGATTCCTAGGAACTACACAACACAAGGCGGTTCATTTGCACATGGTGGATAAAGGTGGCACGGCCTCCAACAGCCTCTCAGCAATCCTGATGTGTGGGACTTACTGGAGGTATTCGGAGGTGTAGTTGGCCCCAAGGACATCCTTGGGGTCAACTACCCCTCCTTGTACTTCCAGTAAGTCCCACACAGGTGGATTGCTAAGAGGTCTTTGGAGGCTACGCCCCTTTCTCCACACTCTGCAAACGCAGCTCGTGTTGCACTACGGGTTAGGGGATGAAGTCTGCTTTACTCCTGAGGAACTTTGGGGGCCAAGAAGCCCTTCTGGTACTTCCTGCAAGTCCTACACAGAGGGATTCCTGAAAGCTGGTTGGAGGCCCAGCCCCTTTCTCCATTGCTCTGGAAGCGCAATAACTAGTTTAAAAAAAACATAGAAGTTCACTGAAAAAAACAAAGGTTACAGGGACGTTATAGTTAGGAATTGGCTGTTAAAAAAACCTTAGAAATGTACTGAAAAAACCCAAAGGTTACAGGGATGTTATAGTTAGCAAATAGAATTTTAAAAAACATTAGAAATTCACTGAAAATGTCAAAGGTTACAGGGACATTATAGTTAGGGTCAGATTTTACTCATTAAAAAAAACAGTGGTCGGGCAGTTACAGTTACCTGAGCTAGCTATAACTTACGCCCTGCACTGCACTGCTTATGACCTCACATATTACATCACTCTTGACATGGTCAGTGACATCACTGATGACATCTCCAATGACATCCCTGATAACACCATTCAGTGAGTGTAAGTATTTTGTAAGAGTTTGTGATTGTTAAGAATATATTCTAAGGTACCACAAAACTTATAGTATACTAGGTGTACTACTAATGATTGATACTACTTCTAATATATATCATGTGAGTGGCTGTGTGACTGCATGTATCCTTGTACGTATGGGTGTGTGAGTCGCTGTTTCGGTGTATAAGTGGTTGTGCATTTAGCTGTGTGGGTGAGTGAGATGCTGTGTGAGTGACTGTATTGGCGAGTGAGTGTGTCAGTGGATGTATGGGTGGGTGAGTGATGGTGTAAGTGGCTCTATCAGTGGGTAAGTGGGCATGTAGTGACTGTATGTGTGAGTGAGTGGGTGTCTGAATGGCTGTATGAGTAAGCGACTGGGTGTATAGGTGGCTGTATCGGTGCGTGGCTGTTTGTGTAGGTGTTTCATTAAGTGACTATGTGTTTGTGTGACTGTATTGGATAGTGTGAACAGCTGTAGGAGGAGCACAGGTATGTTTATTGCTTGTATGGATGTGTGAATGGGTGTGTAAGTGGTTGTGTGAGTGAGTGTATAAGGGACTCAATCGGCAAGAGAGTGGTCGTGTTGAGAGGCTGATTGGGTGAGTGAGTGGGTGTGTGACTTTATAGATAAATAAGTGGGTGTGTGAGTAGCTTTATGGGTGAGTGTGCAGTTATGTGACTGGATGTATGGGTGAGTAACTGGTTGTATGAGTGAATGTATGGGTGAGTGAATGGTTGTGTGAGTGAAGGTACAACTGAGTTAATGGGTGTGTGAGTGGCACTTTTGAGGAGTGAGTGGGTGTGTGAGTACTGGTATCGGTCTATGAAAGGGTCTGTTAGTGGTTCTATGGGTGTTTGAGTAGGCGTACAAGAGGTTGTATGGGGCTGTGAGTAGGTGTGTGAGTGGTTCTATAGATGATGTCATCAGTGATGTCACTGACCATGTCACGATTGATATAATATGTGAGGTCATAAGCAGTGCATTGTGGGGGACTAAGTTTTAGGTAACTATAACTGCTGATTTTCACTGTTTTTTTCCACCTATCTCCACTCTAAACCCATTTACTTAATATTACTCTTCCCGCATTAGCATTAGCAGAATAGCTGGAATTCATTGTTCAGCAAGCAGGTGGCAAGTATGTGAGTTTCAAGTGGCCCTCTTGTTAGCTACTGTGCAAGTGCAGAAAGTTTCCCTCCAAGCATAGATACATCACACAACGTAGGTGCAGTAGACGCATGCGCACTAAAGAATTTCAGTTAGCGGCCATCTTAGCATCACTCTCAAGTTATTGGTTAGTAAAACACTTAGACAAGCTTTGTTCTAATACTATAGTGTTGTGTGAATGCATGTTATTTCCACAAACCAGATTAAACATAAGGTTGGTAGTTACATGAGAAGATTGAATCCAAGCAAGTCTCCTTTTTCACGAGACCTTGCTCCATCAATCTCCTCTCTGATGGCATTTTATAGCCATCACAAAATTACCCATCCCTCATCAGATGCCAACTTTAGCAATTCTCAATTTCACTTCCCTTTCTGTTCTTGCACTCATCTTTGTTCTTTAATCATTGCCTTTGCTCATATAACTTGCCTTTCATCTCTTCTAACTGTATTTCTTCATACTTTCTTTAGTTTGCCTTTCCATTTATTTCATATCTCCTCCTTCTCAATTTATTAGTATAACACTTATACAAAATGAATATTGATAACACTATTATTGCTGTACCTACTGTAGGCAATACTATTTGTCCTAAGAGACTTTTTCCCTATTTTGGATAACCAATGCCCTACTGAAGAAATACGCTTTGTTAGTTTTCCCCATACATTGTCAAATTCCAGTGGTTTCAATTCTTCTTGCATTTTTGTAATATTCGTTATATATTCTTTGGTTTTGTGCTTTTATCTAGAATGTAAGTGCCACAATGTTGCCCCTTCAACATTTTACAGACTCCGCCCTCCTTTAGCTAAGAGTATATCAAGCACAAGTCAATATTGAAAAACCATAGACCTAATCGCAACCATTTCTGTATTAATCATCAAGAAGCCTCCAGCAGTGTCAGTCGATATACGATCAACTACTGTTGACAATGCACTGAATAAATCACCTAGTATTTCTGAAAACCTAGCTCTCTTTTTATGGGTTAGTCCATTAGTGTTTTCATTGCTTCCAGTGATTCTTTTCACATGATATATTTTTGGAAAAACAATTCCAAAATAACAACTCCCATACCACCTGGCAGGCAGCTTATAATAAGCTTTATTCCCACACACGTAGTAAATTCCAGGAAATACAGGATCAGTTCCCCGTTTTAGTCCCCAACCTCCCAAAATTAAAAAGTTATGTTCCAATTCACTGGACCAATAAGTACGTTATTATAATCTGTCTTTAATCTATGGAGGCCTATTTTCCCTGTCTTTACAAAATCTAGAGCCATTGCAGCATGTTCTTTGCCAGCTGTATAAATTCCTTCCTTTTCTGCCCATGAATATGATGTTTCTATTCAGTAAGTTCAGTTTGAAAGTCCTGCCTCCTCTCTTCAACTAAATTCAAAAACACTTTTTCATCTTCATGTAATGAACATGTTAGAGTATCTTTATGTGCCTTTTCTATTTCTAGTGACTTCATTGTTAGGAAAAATGTGCCCATAAACTGTGCACCTAAACTACTCTTTACTGGGTTCATATTCTTTTGAATAGGAATTTCTGTAAACACTACATCTATATTAGAATAATAATATTGTAATTTCCCTATTCAATGAAATAAACTTGACAATACACTACAAGAAATGCCGTATGTTAACGGTAAATGGTGATATGTTAATCCTTCAGCTACTGTTATATGTAATTTCATACAAACATACCAATCACTAATCTCCATTGTGTCTACGTATTGAAATAACAACTTAGTGAATATGTTTAAAGAGATATCATTGTCAGTTACTGTGTGGTGTAAATCTATCTCATCTGATGCTTCTAATTCTACTCTATCTCCTTTCATGTTATCGGTCTTCTCATTTATGTTAGTGCCATTCTTTTTATCTGTTATCATAAGATAAGGAACTGCTATAGTTCAAATAGCCCAACTAGTATCCCTAATTCCAAACTACGTATACAAACCATACAACATTTTTTTATACAATTTCTTTGTAGTCTTTCTGTAACTCTGGTCTCAGCCATTTTGATTACAAGAAGATTTCTCTTCTTTCTTTGAATTTGTATTCAAAATCTTTTAAGTACTTCAATGAGGTATCACTTCCCCTTCAGCAATCTGTTCTACGTTTGCTTCTTCTTCAGATTCTTCATTTATGTCTAGATTCTCAACCTCTTCAAGAATCACATAGGTCCATTCAGGTCCTTTGAACTTATTGTTTAATAGTTGGAATCTTAAACTTTTTTTTTTTTAAACCTTTATTTGGAGACAAGCAAAAGACAGCAGTGGTACATTCATAATCCATACAAATAGTGAGAGACAGTGCAATGTGGCAATATGATCAAAATGTCCAGGCTTCATGTCAAGGCACAATACAAAGCAGACAGTAATGGAAAAGACACATAACAACTGTAAACTTGCATCGCGGTTCGCATCCGCTCAAAGCAGTAGGTGATGGCAGGGGTATAGATCTGTAGTACACAGACTGTAAGGCAGGGAGACAACCATCGGCCTAGTGGACGACCAACCACCATGTACCTTGTGGTCAGAGGAGGGCCCCCCCCCCCCCCAACCACCAACAGGAGAGTAGCTGCTGGCCCATCACACCTCACACAATGCCATCACAGCATGACAAACAGAAGTAGCACAGTAACAGAAGAACGAGATGACCCCAGTCATACCGGGGCATGGAATCTGGCAGGTGCCTGCGCGACTCAGCAAACCTCGCGCCGTTTAACCCACCCCAACCCGGTCTTCACTGTCAGAATCAGAGTCCTGCACTGCCCTAGTGAGGAGGTACACCTGCAACGGGCTCCAAAAATCCTTAGGCCTACATCGCACGGGCATCAGCTCCGCATACACATTGTATTGGTCCTGACAATAAATGATATCACGTAACCAGTCCTTGAACTGCGGCACCCTGCCTCGCCCCCAACAGCAAGCCACTCTCCGTTTGGCCAACAATAAGGCCACATCCACAAATCTACGGTGGAGGGCAGGTACCCCCTTAGTATACCCCAACAGGAGAACCATGGGGTCGAACAACACCCCATCCTCCGTCATAATCTGCAGAGCAGCATGGACCTGCACCCAGTACTCCAGAACGGCCGCACACTCCCATGCCAAGTGTAGGAAATCGGCGCCTACTGCCCGGCATCGGGTACATCTATCGTCCTCCGACAATCAAAACCGAAGTTTCCTGGCTGGGGTGTAATAAAACCTCTGTATGAATTTGTAGTGTATAATTTTCAAACGGCAACTGGAGGAGATTTTAGAAGTAACACCACAGCAGTACTGCCACTGTTCGTCAGAGATAGTGATGCCCAGTTCAGCGTCCCATTGCTCCCGCACCCGACTAGCCGGGGTAGCATGCTGCCGTCTAATGGCACCATATAGCTTCGAAACCAAATGTCGCCCATCGGAGACTAGTAGTACGTGAAGTGGCAAGGTCACATCCGGCTCCTTAGGGAAATCCGGCAATAAAGCACGCAGGCCCTGTCGCAGGCGGACATAATAGAACAGCTCCAAGGGGGAGCAGATCACATTACCAAAAAACTGCTCCCGGGTACGGAAGGTGCCCTCGCGAAAAAGGCCTCCCCAAGTAAGTACCCCAAGACGCTTGCACAGACGCTGAAATCCTGTCTGCTGTAATAGGGACAGGGCAGGATGATACGCAAGGGGTAGTGCAGGTGAGTAGAGAAATGAATGATCCAGCAATCGCGCCACACGTTGCCAAGCATCCACCGTGCACGTCACCGTCGTCTGGTGGGTGTCCACATCGCCCACATTGCCCAGTACCATACCATCTAACGGGAGAGGATGGGCGACCCATTGTTCAGCCGCAATTTGTGGCATAAACGGCGTGGGACGCATCCAGTGGTATGCATAGTGTGTCTGAGCACTTAGATAGTAAAGTTCAAAGTCAGGAACATCAAATCCGCCATCGACATAGGGCAACGTTAAAGTAGCCCACGCTACTCTCGGTTGTTTACCCCCCCAGAACAAACGAATGAGCTCTGAACGGAGACGTTTAAAAAAATAAGCGCCATTGTGATATGGGATATTCTGAAAAAGATACAGAAAACGGGGCAAGACCACCATTTTAACCAAGGACGCCCTACCCGCCATGGACAAAGGCAAAGACATCCATCTCGTAATGTTATCCGCCAGTTTAGTGATAGCTACGCCATAGTTAAGCCTAATAGTCTCCTCTCTGACCAAAGAGACCACAATACCAAGGTATCGCAGCTCCGAGTCACACCACTCCAAAGGGTAGTCCAACGGAAATCGATGAACCGCCGCAGTGAGCGGAAAGAATTGGGACTTCTGCCAATTGATATGTATCCCAGAGACCCCTCCAAAAGCAACTAGCTCTCGCAAAAGCGCATTAAGATTCGTCTGCGGATCCTTAACATAAAGTGTGACATCATCCGCGTACAAAGAGATTCCCACTTGACGTTGGAAACAGTTAAACGCACTCTGTTGGTGCAGTTGGCGGATCCGGCAGGCAAGGGGCTCTATAGCGATGGCAAACAGGAGGGGAGAAAGGGGACATCCTTGCCTGGTCCCCCTTGTAATAGGGAACTGGGGGGAAAGCACACCATTCACTACCACTCTCGCCACCGGGTCAGTGTACAGCAGTTTGACCCAGGAGATAAAGATCCGAGGAAACCCCATTCTGCATAAAACATCAATAAGGTAACCCCACTCCACCGAATCAAACGCCTTAGTGGCGTCCAGGAAAACGGCGGCCACCGGGAGCTACGGAGCAATGGTCGGGATAAGGGAAAACAATGTACGAAGATTATGGGAAGTCGCCCGACCAGGCACAAACCCAGACTGATCAGGCAAGACAATAACAGGCATGAGCTCAGAAAGCCGAACCGCCAACACTTTCGCCAGAATCTTGACATCACAATTAAGTAATGAAAGGGGCCTATAGGAACCCACGTCTCGAGGGTCTTTACCCGGTTAAAGCAACGAGGTCATAGCAACTTCTCTTATAGAACCCGGCAGCCTCCCTACCTCAAGGGACTCCTCAAAAACCTCGCGAAGAACAGGAGCCATAATATCCACGTAACATTTATAGAATTCGGCGGGAAGGCCGTCCAGCCCCGTAGCCTTCCCATTGTTCAGGGACATGATGGCACCCCTGATCTCCTCCTCCTCAAGAGGCCTGCCCAGGAATGCCCTGTGATCGTCCGACAACCAGCAAAGCGCTAAATCATCAAGGAATCCGCCATATCGCACATCCCCCGACTGCTGTGTAGTGTACAAGTGGGTGTAATGGTGAATAAATGTCTCCTGAATCTCCTTTGTGTCTCTACAGTGAGTGCCATCCGGCAAGACCAGTTCCAACACGTCCGAACTATACCGCTGATGCCTAGTGAGTGCAGCAAGTACTTTCCCAGGCCTCTCCCCCTCACAATATCTCCTCGCCGTCCAGTATTTTCCTCTATGTTTAGCCTCCCTGGCAGCTTCCTCCTCATACTCCGAAAGCTTACTCCTAAACTGCCCTAAGAGGTCGGGATCAGGACCAGCCTGCAGTCTGCGTTCCAATTGTCGTAAATCAGACTCTAAGCTCTCGAGAGTTCGAACAATAAATTTAAGCATCCCACAGCTCTTGGAGATAGTGACACCCCGGATCGTAACCTTAAATGCCTCCCATATCACCTCCACACTATCAACAGATCCCTTGTTCCTTGGAAAGAAAGCTTCCACCTCCTCGCCAAGTTCAGCCTTAAAAACGGGGTCCAACAGGGCAGAGGGAAAGAGCCGCCAGGGTGGGCGCGGCCTGTGCAGCCCGGGCACAGAAAACACAACTTTGACTGGGCAATGATCAGAGTACGTCCTGGCCAAGTGTACCGCCTCCCGCAACCCCCCCACCAGCGGCCTGGAGAGGAAGACATAGTCCAGACGAGCCCAGGAGTGAGCCTGTGCAGTGAAATGCGTGCCCTTTCTATCAGTCGGGTGAGCATACCTCCAGCTGTCAATCAGCCCTGCCTCCTCCACAATGCCCCGCAAAGCATCCCTGGCTTGTGTATTGTACTGAGGGCTACCCTCCGATCTATCCTCCAGAGCCTGAACCGCCAGATTGAAATCCCCCCCCCACACAATATGTGAGGCCTCTACAGCAAGGATGTGGCCCCAAAGGGTGAGAAAAAAAGCAGGCGTATCAATGTTAGGTGCATAACAGTTTACGAAGAGCACAGTGACCTGCCCAAGCCTCCCCCACAATAACACATATCTCCCCTCAGGATCCACTCGTGCCCCAATTCTTGAAAGGAGAGCGATTTCTTAATAAGTAAAACAGTTCCACGAGCATATGAGGAGTACGATGCAAATGTCCTCACTGCAGCCCCGCCTCCCACCAAACGTAGAAGCAGGCAAACGCCGCAGATGCGTCTCCTGCAGGAGAGCCACTTGTATTGCATGTCTATCCAAATACTGTAGTACATTACGACATTTCCTGGCATCATTAAGCCCACGGACATTCCAAGACAAGATCGATATCTTATCCACAGTATCAATCGCCATCACCCGTGATCAAGGCGCCACGGGGCACACAGAAGCAGTGCACCGTCCCAGTCTCTCAGCGCAAGGCAGCGAGATGTCACAATCGCACACCACAGCCTCTCCAACAACCTCATGCCACACTCATCCCAGCCATCTCCAAACCAAAAAACCAGAACCCCCCAAACAATCCCAAAGAACAACAGCCGTGCAACAGGCACGCCGGCAATGCAGTACACCCAGAGAACATTGCGCACCTAAGACGTACGTCCAGTGAAACAGAACCTACCAGTGCCATCCCCCCTCCCTCCGCCCACCTGATGAACCCCAACCTGCCAGGACCCTTTACCACCCCCCCTCCCCACACTCCATACATCCATCCAACCATCCAGAAACTCAGGTGCACAAAAGAACTTAACAATGGTGGGGTATGCCCGTGGGAGTGCCCTGCAGAGGTGCACATTACCACCCTCCCACACCACGCCGAACCCTCAGCCATAAGGCGAAGACCTGACCCAGGCACAGTGTGGGAGAGGGTGCCCGGAGCAAAGTATTATCATCAATCATCCCCGTATCAACAGTCTCAACTGGCGGGATCCCGGATTGGACCGGCGATCCACACATCCGCTCTTAACATTCACGCCTGCGAATCCCTAGACTCCAAGGGCAGCCATAGAACCGCCAGTGCAACGTATGTAGTTCAGCCTGTTCGTCACTAGAAACCCAGTTAGGCGTCCTCCTCCTCTCCCGCCGATCGGTGGCCATCCTGTTCCTCCTCGTCTTGCCGGCCCGCAGCAGCACGTTCCCTCTTTAGACGTTTCACAAAGTCTTCCGCATGCTGCGGATTCGTGAAGAAGGTCTGTTTCGCCTGATGAGTCACCCTCAGCTTCGCAGGGTATAGCAAGGCGTAGTCCACCTGCAGGTCCCTAAGTTTTTTCTTGACCACAAGAAACTTGCGTCGCTGCTCCTGCACCATCGGAGTGAAGTCCGGATAGATGGTGAAATTGACCCCCTCAAATGAAAGTGAGCGGGTGGTGCGAGCTGCACGAAGAGCCGCATCCCGGTCCCGGTAGTTCAGGAGGCGCGCAATGATGTGGCCGGACGTGGTCCAAGGGACCTGTGCGCTCGCTCCACAATAAACTGCGTGGAGAAAGCTTGTGCTCCAACCGCACCAACCAACAGTCTTTCCACGTACGTCTCCATCTTTCCCACATTCGTCGTCTCCGGTACACCTACAACGCGTATGTTGTTACGTTAACTTCTCGCTTCCAACTCCTCATTCTTGGCTGCTATTACCCTCAATATATTGTCCATCCTCGCCAATTGAGTGGTGTGAGTGGCCGCAGTGTCGTCGTGATCCGAGATGCGCTGTTCCGCCATAGTCAGGCGCTCCTCATGGACATCGAGTTTTTGCACCACTGTGTCCATGCGCGAGGATAGTTTGTCCACTTTGTCCACAATGGTAGCAAAACCTTGCCTCATCTCAAGCATCATTTGTTGGAAATCCGGGGCAGTGGACGGCGGAGTAGCATCAATGACAGGTGGGGGGGGGGACGGGAGCTCCCAGCTTCCTGCACCAGGCGAGTGCCCCTCCTAGAAGCCGCAGAGTCAAAGGAAAGTTTAGGTTGCTTATTGTCCGGCTTCCCCATGGTCCCGCACACACAGCAAGCAGAAGTGAGGTTAGTCCTGGGCACAAGCCCTCGTACACCAGCCAATGGTATGCACCCACCAGCACAGGCAGTATAGCAAAATCCAAGAGTAGGGCGCAGTAGCCGTGTAGCCACGCAGTATCGCCAGTCCCCACAAACAGTCAAAGCACGCCACTGCCCACCGGGAGGCAGAGGGGTATTTACAACAATAGCAGGTGAGAGTGGACCGAGAGCACACAGCAGCGGACCACCATAGTACTACACAGACAAGTGAGGGCAGCGCCACTTACACCATGTAACAGGGACAGAGCGCAGGACTCATCTCTTATGTCGCCCCTTATGAAGCAGGACAGTCCAATCCAGGACAGTGTGGCATAGGAAACACAAAGTAGAAGGCACCGGCATACAATGCAGGCAGAGGGGCCTGGAACCAAATGGCTAGCACAGCGCTCCGCTGAAAAAACCTAGCCGGTAGGCACCGACACACAATGGCTGCTGCGGCGACAATGGCGCCAAACGAAGGAAAAGGCGGGTCCCCAGCAGCGCGCCCAGCGAGTCCAGTCACAAGTCGTATCGCCAGCCACAGGTCACCCTCGTCCGTACTCTGCAGCTCACAAGCGTCCAGGAGGCCCCCACAGACGGGGGCACGAGCAGGCAAGCACGCCCCGCCACTCCCGCCCGTGTTCCGGCAGTGCATCAAATCTGGGGGTGGATTGGAGTCCCCGTCGCAGCCCTGCCACCGTAGCCCAGGGTGGCACCTGTGGTGACACTTCACAGTCTCGGCCACCGGTCGCGAGCCCCGCTTACCGTCACCATCCACCTCGAAGCGGGCGATCTCGCAGTGTCCCTGAGGGGGGAGGGGATCCGGCCTTCACCCCACGTGTGAGGCAGCGGCCCACAGTGAGCTGTGACGCCGGGCCGCAGTGCTCCCGACTTCCAGAGCACCCGGCGGTAAAACTTCCGGACCTCCTATCTCCGGACAGGAACCACCGATCGTGGTGGGAGTTGGACCGAGTGCAGTCCACAGCCGTCCGAAGGAGATTCCAGGGTCAGATCAGGAGATGATGATGGCCAGAAGGATAAATTGCCGGATGGAAGCTCCGGGTTGCAGGAGCCTCACGGCAGTGCGGCCATGCTGCAGTGCGCCCTCTAGCGCCTCCTTCAATCTTAAACTTCTACGAATTTTTTAGCAATTGACTCTTCACCCTGAGTTGGACTTGTAACTTCGTTTACTTGTTCTGGATCTTCATTTATTGTTTGTAAACGATATCTGAATCTTTTGACCCTACTTGGCCAATTGTCACCTTTTCTGACCCTTTTGACTTGCACTGGTTTTTCACCTTCTTGATCTCTTTAAAGAGCTCTTTTGTTTTCTTTACATTGTGGCACAACTTGATTTTCTTTGTTTTCTGAGTTCCTTTCTACTTCTCCTCGTACAGGGCTTGTCTGTGTTGCTTTTTCTACCTGAACTCGTTCTTCTGTTTCTACCTGTTCCTGTTCAGGTATTCTGTCAAGTTGTTCTCTTTCTTCTTCTTCCTGAACTTGTTCTTCTACTCCTAACTGGTCCTGTTCAGGTCTTACTATAACTTTTTCTTTTGCCGGGTGAACGTGTTCTTCTGCACCGATCTATCCTTGCTCAGGTCTTATAACTTCTTCATTTGCCTGAGTATGTTCTTTTGTCCTTATCTGGTCCTGCTCAGAATCTTCAGTTTCATTGTTTAATTCTTCCTGAGCATGTTCTTCTATACCTGTCTGATCTTCACTATTCTCCTGTTCTTCTGACTTTGCCCTACTCTGTGTTTTGATGAAGACTTCAGGTATGTCAACTATGGGTACTCAGTCCTCCTTACTTGTGCTCGGTTGTTCGTTGTCAAACTCTCTAGAGTCCCTTGCTCCAGGCTCTTTGACTGTACAACCTTCAGCAGCTCCAACTGCATGCGTCAGTTGTGGTCTTTCCTCATCAGGAGCTGGTACCCTTTTTGTATGACTAGCATGTATCCAGTTTAGTAGGCCTGCACACTTCACTGCTGCGGTAGTGACCAGTATGACTTGTTGTGCCTTATCCCACCTTGGTGCAAGGCAGGACTCTCTGGTGTGATTCCATATCACCATCTAATCTCCAGGATTCAAATCATGAGCTTGATCCAGCTGCCAGGTCACTGCGTCTTCTCCAACCTGGTGAGAGATAGAACACACTAGGTCAGCCAATCCTTTGCAATTGTCCAATACCAGATCATTAGTTATATTCAGCAATCTATGTCCTGGTATAAATGCCTGTCTCATTGCTCTTCCCATGATGATTTCATGGAGACTCAATCCTGTGTTCCTGTCAGGAATACTTCTGAGTCCCATCAGAACAAGAGGCAACTCATCTGGCCAACTCATTGAAGTTGATGCACACACCTTTTCCAATCTCATCTTTATTGTGCCATTCAATGTTTCTACCACTCCAGAAGCCTCTAGGCGGTATGCACAGTGCAGTTTCTGTTGAATTGTTAATGCTTGACAGATTATTCTAATTATTTCATTGTTAAAGTGAGTTCCTCTATCTGATTCCAAAGTTACTGGAAAACCATATCTAGGGATGAGTTCACTCAACAATAGTCTGGCAACAGTTATGCTGTTGTCTCTCTTTGTGGGGTATGTCTCCACACCCGTGAAAATAAACATACAATCACTAAGATGTACCTCAAGCCTTTAAATGGTGGTAGTGCTATGAAATCTAATTGTAGCCTTACAAATGGTCCTTCTGCTTTCCCAATTCTCCCCAACTGACCACTGTTTTTCTTCCAAAGGCTCGATGCGACCGCCCTAAATCTTGGATTTTACCAATCTTGTCTGGATAGTCATATCATTGCGTCCCTGCCTACATGTGCGTCTCCATGATACATTCTTGCCATTTGTGAAAGCAAACAATCTGGTCTGCCATTATGGCACCCCCACACACCATCTGTTTCCCTTTGTTCACAACCTTGTCTTATCCAATTTTCCCTTTCACTTTCTTCCACTTCTTCCTGCAACTGTCTCACCTCCTCCCATGTTTCAAAAACTGAGAATGACATGATTTGGCAGGTGATTCCACTTGTTTCCATTTTTCTGTTTATTGACATTTCATCTTGCTTTTAGTAAAATACTGAGCAACATGGTCAGCGTAACGATTACCAGCTGTCCCTTTGTCATTTCCTGTCTGGTGAGCAGCACACTTGACCCCTGCTGGCTCTTTTGGCAGTTGTATTGCTTCCAATACTCCCTTAACACATTTTCCATTTCTAATAGGGGATCCAGAAGAGGTCATGTATCCCATTACTGACCACAATTGGCCATATTCATGCACAACCCTGTAACCATATTTACTTTCAGTATATACGGTTACTTTCCAAATTTTCTCAACTTTGCATGCTTTAATTAAAGCAATCAATTTGGCTACTTGTGCAGATTTTACTCCAACTAAATTGGAAGCTTCAACAACCCCAATCAATTTGCATACAGCGTAAGCTGCACTCAGTCCACCTTCTTCAACTCTTTGACAGGAGCCATCAACAAATAATTCATGGTCTGACTATTTCAGTGGCTCTTCCTGTATATCAGGACGTGGCTTGGTGCACATTTCTGTAACATCTAAGCAGTCATGTTCAGTATCATCCCTCAATTCTTCACATGTCGGGTCTGGCAATAGGGCAGTGGGGTTCATTATCGTACATCTGATCACTGTCACATTGTCTGCTCCTAAAACGGTTCTTTCATACTTACTCATCCGACTAGGGGTAAGGTGCTGTTTTCGAGTTCTTGTTAACAAAATTTCTACTGAGTGTGGAACATATACTTTTAATGGGTGTCCCATCACAATTGACTCCCTCCGTTCTATGCTAATACAGGCAGCAGGAACTGCATTTAAGAAGCCAGATAAAGCTGAAACCACAGAATCCGAAGTTGCTGAAAAATAGGCTACTGGACGTTGGCTTAATCCATGTCTTTGTGATAAGACTAAGAGTGCACAACCTTCTCTCTCACAACAGAACAGTGCAAATTCTTTTGAATAATCCGGCATTCCTAGGGTTGGGGCTTCACATAAACAACTTTGCAATTTCAAAAAGGCTTCTACACTTTCATCATCCCAAACTATTGGATGTTTTGCTCTTTTCCGTGTCCTTTGGATTAAAGGCTTCGCCAGTAAGGAGAACCCAACAATCCATTGTCTACAGTATCCCACCACCCCCAGAAAGATCCTGATCTCTCTCTGTGTTTGAGGTAGTTGCATGTGTCTAAATATTATGTGGTTACTTTCCTCACTCTTTCAATTTGATGTCCCAAATATTTGACTCCTTGTTTGCAAATTGTAATTTTTCTGGAGATACCTTGTGTCCTCCGTCAGCCAAATGATTAGTGCAATTGAATCAGTGACAAAATCGTCTCTGCACTTTGATGCCACGACTAGGTCATCAATGCACTGCACTATACTGAATTTTGGGGCATAACTAACTTTTTTAGACACTTTTTCAAAATCTGATTAAAAATAGATGGACTTTCCGTATACCCTTGAGGGACACGATTCCATGCTAAAATACGATCCTCAAATTTAAACGCAAAAAGATACTGGCTGTCAGGGTGTAAAGGAATTGAGAAAAAGGCTTGACACAAATCAATAACAGTGAACCAGCCAGCATTCCAAGATATCTGATATAAAATCACTTCTGGATTTGGCACCACTGGACAACAAGGTACTACAATGTTATTGATTTTCCTTGAATGTTGCAGACACAAGAGTGGCTAGATGGCCGCTGACGGTCCGTAGCACACAGTCACAGATCTACCTTCTCCCTTCCCGATGTAACATGATGTGTTAAGAAGGAGGTCTTGGACCCCTGCTTGTCAGGATTTGAGCGTGCTCATAAAACAGCCGGACGGCGTCAAAGCACAGTGGTTGTTATACCCTGCAGCCTCGTTGTTTGCACTAGCCAAATACAGTCTCACAAGAATTGAGGTGCTCCTGTTAAAACCCAGACCGGACCACGCTAGGATGGCACCACAGGGACTGAAACCGGCAAAGAACGTGAAAGATTCAAAAGACTCTGCAGGCCTTATGGAAGGCGCCAAAGACAGCAATAAGGAAATCTCAGCACCGCTCTCAATAGGTACAGTGCTCCGATCCACGGGGAGGGGCAAGAAGGCCCCCCGCGACACTGACGAGGAAGGCGGCTGAGCTTAAAACAAGCAGCGGGACTAGCAGCAACATCGGGAATCCAGGTGGCAAAAGTACGCAAAATAAAGGAGCAGCCGATCGAGCACAGAAAACCCACGCGCAGAGAGACATTAAAGGAGCTTCTAAAGTCAGAGATTCCTCCCTTCGCTAACCCACCTTGGATGAAGCTTTTTTGCTCAAAGCACAGGAGCCGCTACCGCCGAAGACTTCAGAGAACGCAGCGAATGCGGAGGAGAGCGACGCTGGAGTCTGCCGAGAAGACGCTGTGGAGTCAGTTACCAAGCAATGCTGCGATACAATGTTGCAGCCGCAGCCCGGGGAAGCAACTAGGA
Organism: Lissotriton vulgaris; assembly: GCF_964263255.1. NCBI lineage: Eukaryota > Metazoa > Chordata > Amphibia > Caudata > Salamandridae > Lissotriton > Lissotriton vulgaris. The sequence continues at coordinate 495,868,815 of NC_141697.1, read as the reverse complement.
GTGCCGATTAGAACCCCATGATCTCCACGAGCGCTGATACAGAGCAGCTGGGAGAGAGACAGCGAGAGCATCCTGGCATTTTGGGGGGCCCCCGCAGTATCTGTGGTGGAGGAACAAGGCCGCTCTCCGATGGGGCAGAGGCTGCTAATCCTAAGGGAAATGTGAGTACTTTGCAAACCGATTCAATGCAGGTTAATTTGAATGGGGCTCCACGCAAAATAGGGGGACAGGCTCACCAGAAGGAGACTGCTTCTTCTCACTCAATGAGGACTCAGAGTCAGTATTGTCAAGCGGAGGGAGCTCACTTGAGGACTCAGGCTCTGTAAGCACTTCATCTGCCCAAAGAAATACCCAGCAAAAAAGAAGATCCAGAACCAAGGTTAAAGAGAATTCAGCCAGTACTGTCAGGAAACTAGTTTGGGACTATTCAGCCACATCTCAGATGTACCTAGATGGTCGCAGCGAGAATATGCAAGCAGGGCAAGCCGCGTTTCCCCCAAGACTCAGCCACAGGCTGTCTCACTGGACCTACTGTTCGCCACTCTAAAACAGATGCAAGGGGAAGCAAGGATAGAGAGACGCAGGGCTAAAAAAGCATCAAAAAAATCCAAACGTCTCTCAAGAAAATGAACAAGCTGTACGAGAGTATGGCAGACAGAGTGGCCCATGTTGAGGAAAGGACAGGAAGAGTCGAGGACTACGTTAGTAGATGGCAGTCTTTTAAACAAGCCCAGGAGAAGGTGACTGAGGATGTCCAGTGGAAGCTGGAGGATTTTGAGAACCGGCAGAGGCATAACAATATAAGATTACTGGGGTTGGCTGAAGGGGTGGAGGGGCATGATGCCAGGATTAAGGTTAAAATGTTCTTCTCTGAGGTGAAAGCACAAAAATATATGGAGGAACTGAAAGGGCAGGAGAGGGTATGAGGTAGGAGGTATGACTGCTGAGGAGTAGACAGTCATGTATCCTCCCTATGTCCCAATCATTGATAAATGGCAAATGTGATCATTGGATTAATCTGCAGAGCATGAAGCAAGGGGTACACCGTTTGGATACATCATGGCACCGGGGAGGAGGAGGCTGCGACAGCTGCGAGCTTAGTGGCCACACATAGGTCATGTTTGACCTATTTGCCCGTAAAGGGGGCTTCGGAGGGGGGCTCTAGGAGGGGTGGGACAGGGCTGGGGGGGTTGGGGGAGGAAGGGGGCACAAAAGAGAGCACACACAGCACAGCACAGATCAGCACGATGTCTAAAACTTTCTAATTCACTGGTGGAAAAGGTGTGAATCCCATTTGACGTATTTTAATGAGTGTTCGGATTGCGTCAGTTTGCATAGGGGCTGGTGGTAACTGTTACTTCTGATTAACTAAATGCTGTGGTTGATTCACAAATCCCTCATTCTGCCTCTGTGGATTTAAGTTTTGATTTGGGCCATATTATTCTGGATATTATTACACTCGTTTTTCCAATGTCCAAGCTTTCTGCATCCGTGACAAGGAAACTTTTTATTTGTATCTTCTCTAATCATTTGTCCCTTTTGTTTACCACTACCTGCCACATTATCAATCTGACTCTGTTCCTTTGTCTGTTCATATGTTTGACCATCTAAATGTCTTCCTTGCTGTTCTGCCAATTTCACTTGTGCCCACATCATCTTTTCTTTCAGCTTCATATGCCTATCCTCAATGACATCCCCACAATACTTAGCATACTTTATTATCACATCTATGGTCTTACTCTGCCAACAAATCTTATGCTGTTGAATCATCTGACTAATCTCAGGTTTCATTCTTGTAACAAATCGATACTCAAAATGTCCCATATACTTATTTCCAATACTCTTGAATCCACTATACTGCTTGAATACCTGCAATAATCTTTCGTAATAGGCATGTACAGATTCATTTGACTCTTGAGTAGTTTTATATATTTTTATCCAATCTGTTTCTTTTGGAGGTATCTTTCCTTTCAAAAAAGTAATTACTTGATGATAGTTCTTCATCACATCATCTGAGGGTGTTCCTGTTTTTGGATCGCTTGGATATTCTTCACTAGGCCAATCAACTGTGATCTTACATTCTGTCCATAAGTCTGCAGGCACCACTATATCAAACAAACCATCTAAATCTTTCAACAAAACCTTTGAAACCTTCACAAACCTTTCAACTTGTCTATACCATTCAACTAGCTTCTCTCTCAATTTTGGGAACTCATTTGTAAAAGACAAAATATCCTGTCGATTCCATGGAACATGTATGTATCCTCCACCAGGTACCTCTCTCATAGGGCACAATATTTCTACTTGCCCTGTTTCTTTGATTAGATATGCAGTAAATGCTTCCTTTGCCTGTGCTTCTTCCTTTTTCCTATGCCATCTCACCCTCCAAGTATCAATGTGTCCCCATTTCTGAGAAATATTCAACAATTCTTTTACTTGCAATTTTCTTCCTGACACATTCATATTTTCTAAATCCTTGTCAGTAAACTCCACTCTGTAAGGCTTCTGTAATACCTTTGATCTCCCTATATCTATTCCCATCTCTGAGGATAGTTCAGTCAATTTCTCGTGAAACAACCTTGCATTTCTTGTTATACTCCTGCACACAAACAACAATTCTTCTTCATCGTAGGTGTTGAGTCTATCTATTCACACATTCCCAGCAATCAATTATTCCAATTCTACTTTTAATTTATAAATATCTAGTATTTTAGGAGGTGAACTCTGTTTTTCAATTCTTTGAGCCCATCTCTCTAAACCTTCTAGGGTTACTGATGTGGCACTCCTTATTCCCAAGGATGTTACTGTCCTTTCTTCCTTTAAACTGCTAGGTTAAACTCTCTTTGGGGTTTCACTCACATTATCTTTTATCAGCAGATCCATTAATGAAATTACTGAATCGCACTTACTGCCTAGGTCATCAGTTATTATGATTTCTTTTCTGGGATTATTTGCTGTCTTTTCTGGGATTATTTAAAGGTATTACTGTAGCTGGTGTTTTTTGACAATTTACTTTATTTCCATACAAAGGAACAACAGAACCTATAGTTACAGGTATTGTCAATGCTTCAGGATTCACATTTAATTGGGTTATTTTCTGTAATAATTCTTCTCTATTTTTATTCAAAGCTTCCTTTTCCTTGTCACACAGTACTCTATTAACTGTTCATATACAATCTGCGGAATCAATGGAGTTCCTAAAACTGGGGCACTTGGGATAACTTTACTTGGTTCTTCTTGATACTGTGGAGGGTTTTTATTTAAAATGTCCTTTAATAATTCATCCTCTAATTCTCCATATCCAGTTGCACTCAAGTGTTTTGACTTCTCTTTACACTTACTCCCTGTTTGTTCCTCAGCCATTAATACAGGATACAACCCTTCTGATACCATTGTTTTTCTCCACTGTTTTATGGTTTTTTTCACGGGTTCAATGTATATCTCTAGTATAATATCCTGGAAATCTTCCTCTTCTAACCTTTTCTCTCTCAAATGACTCAATCTCCCATTCTTCTAATGCCTCATACTGTGTTAATCTAGGTCTTGGTTCTAATTCATGCATCCGCATCCTCAAATTCTGCAAAATTCTTCCATTAAAAGTACCATGCGCTGGAAAAGCTAAGACACTATCATCTTTTGTGTATTCAATCCAATCCTCCATCCATACACATGTCTGATAACCTCTCTCCATCATCATAAATGAAGCAGGCATTTTAGGGGGCGGAATAGAATGTCCTCCCTAGTCAAGACAGGTTTATCTTTCTTGAAGAAATTCTTCATTTTCTGAATAGATTACTTTTTTTTCTTTTCTCCATACATTTTTCTAGACACTCAGTGACTAAAACAATAATCCGCAAAATTTCGATTTTCCCTGACAGGGCTTCTCACACCAAGAGTTAAATGGATATTGAGCATACAAAATCCACTAGCCACTCACATTTTAGCTCTTATTCAGGCTTCCAATCATGCTCGTAATCTAACCAATACTAGCGCGGCTGTTCGAATGACGTCAGTTCTGCTCCTTACTACTGACCCCTCCTTTACAATCTGCATTTGTCACACACCCGCTGTTTCTACCGATCCCCAGTACATAAGAAACAGGGGGTCCCCGCAAGAGAAAAGAATACAGTACTAGGTTTACAGAATTCAAAAGTCAAAACAATTACACGTATTCATGAAATTTAGCACAGTATTGTAATTTATTAACAACACTGAACACTTCAAATGATAACACTTACTGAATATAAATTAAGCAATTTAAGAAGCCCCAAGAGGGGGAAGGGAGGAAAAGGAAAGAGGGGGTGCTCATAGGAGTGAAATACAAAAAGATTTAGTCACATTGAGTCAGATAAATCAGATACTGACATACAACAATTGAGCATTTCAGAAGCAACAACCAGAATTTAAGGACAAAATTGAAGCAACTTTAAAGAAGACATTCTACGGTATCAACCAAATCGATGGAATTGTCAGGGACTTGAACCGGATGTCAGGGAAACACAAGCCGTCGACGTTTCGACCCTTGTATTGTAGGTCAAGTTAGGTCCTTAGACGGGGTCTTCATCAGGACAAAAAACGGGGAAGGAGGTGATGGGGCACCAATATCTGGAATTTAGAGAAGGGGGGGGGGGGGAGATAGACATTCAAAAAAGGGGTACAACTATTGTTAAAGATAAGCTTAAGACGTTGTAACAACGGCGTCAAAGTGGTTTGTTATTAACACAATTACCATGGGCAACAGGCCTCAGAGGGCTCTGCTGTGGGAACTCGGGTACACCACTCAGTCGTAGGGGAATATCCGCCGCGAAACCCAAAACGCAAACTACAGAGGAATTAAAAACAGAGGAGAAAGATCATTAATAGACTTTCAAGATAAACATCTCAATGAAACTTGGTCATCGAGGGCTCCCTCTAGTATCAGATAGGTAAAATTATTAAAGGCTTGAGAGCCTCAATAAATCACTCTAGTATCAGATAGATAAAAACTTTTTTTAAAGGCTTGCGAGCCTTTGGTCATTCTAGAAAAGGATTCAGAAAGTACACTTAAGGTGGTTCTGGAAAGTGACTCATAATAATTGCCGAGTAGAGAGGTCAGACTAGGTAAAGGTGGTTGAATAATTCAGACCAGCACATAAATGTCCGTGATGCTCACCTTAGTTAAAAACACAGATGGCCGCATGGGTAAAACCCTCCTTTGTGTAATGTGTTTCTACCGATCCCAGCGCAGCCCACTGCAACGTCAGTGCTACTCTGGCATCTGACCCTCCATTCACAATTTAATGTGTATACTTCTTTTTCCTCTATTTTCCAAAAAATAAATTCATTAACGCAACATATAAACATTTGCTACTCTTTCTGTTTTACTAAATCAAGGATAGTGAACTTCTCTTTACTGAAAGTAAAACCTTCCGATCACTCTTCTTTCGAGTAAGACCTTCCATTTACTTTTCATATACTGCAAGTGAACATTTCCGTTTTGCTACTCAATCAAACTCGGAAGAATCAGTTACTCCTTCGGTATTACCCTTACTAGTTGACATAACACAAAGGTTCACCAGCAAACTCTCACTTTCACACACAATAGTTCCTAATTTAACACTGCCAGCCCTTCCTAGCTTCTCAGTGTTATTCCAACTGACAAGTAACCTCACTGCAGTGTGGTTTCTATCGCCACCCGCTATTCAATTTCCCGGGAATTCTGGACAACATAAAACAAAATGAAATGCAAACAAATACTCAAAATTCGATACTTATCACCAAACTAGTCAATTCAAACTATAACTCTGCTACCAGAAAACTGATCCAGCGGGTTACCAGAAAAGGGTAATCTAACACCGCATACTTGCCTGGTCCCATAAATTCACATCACACTGGTAATATCCGCTGGGGGTCATATTTTGTAATTCTCAAGATGTTATCTCTAATCCCTAACTAATCTTTCACTGATCAAATGTTCTTTCCTCTGGTCAATGGACCATTTAGTTGGAACTAGTCGATGGTGAAATGACCTAAGATTTTAATATACTTATACATTTAGAAATGATCACAGAGTGGGGATGTCTTTTAAAATGTTATCTTAGAATAAAATTCATGTTACCCATTTACACAGCACAGAACAAACTCCGTCTCTCACCGGAAGGAAGATTCAAATAATCAATCATATATTTCATTTATACTTAGCAATGACACTGCATGAAAAAGGAGAGGACAGAGAGAAAAGCGCACAATCGCATACACAGATGTACATATAAATACCTATTAAGGTGTGAAAACCAAATCCCAGGCCTAGGATTTGGGAAGGGTCCCCCAGAAGGGATCTAGAGAACAAAGGCTTTAGGACAGGAATCAGGACAGGACACACGACCTCTCTATCACTGACGCTTGCATAGCACCCCTCTCTGACACTCTCTTCCTCCTCTTCTCAAAAGCTCTTCAAATGGCTTCCGCGATCTTCTTTTAAATTAATTTGCTTAAGATAATTTGTTCAGTAATTTGACTCTTCTTCAGCATTTAAGTCTGGGACTTCTATAGCCTCTCCAACAGCATCCCAGCCTCTGTTATCTGTAGTCTCCAGTCTAAGTTAACTAACTAAAATTACCTCAATTATACTTTCCTGTATGCTAGTACCACCTATTAATGTTTCAAGTTTATGAAACTCCTAATTCTGATTGGACAGGCAAGGGGAGGTGATCATCACACCATGCTGATTTCTAATTATTTTCTTTCAGTTCTTTGTTTAAAATCCCACCCCTTAAGTTTTATACATCAGTCTTTATTCCCACCTGTATTCAAAATGTAATTGTCACATTTTTAGAAGAAAAAAACAGTAGTTCTCACGGACTGTCATTCCGGTTCCCATGAATGTAGCAATTTTCAACCTTGAATGATGGTGGCAAGTTAACCACCACCAATTATTACAAACCAACGACAAGGAACTCGTTACTCCAATTTGGAAGCTTCCACCAGCGCCCCCTCAGGGAAAACTTGCCCTTCGGGCAATTTCTGCACATTAAGCGCAACTGCAGCTGCAAAGAGGACTATAACTAACAGGTAGCTGACCTGGCCCAGAAATTACACCAACGTGGTTACCCAAAGAGAATAATTGCCAAGACAAAGAAATGTGCTAAAAATCAAAACCAGGACGCCCTCCTAGAAGTGTATGAACACACTGATGCCAGCCCGCCGCTTACCTGTGTCACAACTTACAACCGTATCTCAAGCCAAGTGGCCAACATAAACTGAAGTTCCTAACGCAGGCAGTCGTGAATGGCCACAACCACTTTTCGCCTACAAAAATCCAACAGCATGAGGGACCAACTGGTGTCGACACGACCAAGAACCAATGAACGCACAGCAAGCACACTGCGTGGGGCCTGCCTAGAGTGACGGGACACACTACCCCTGTGGAGACTGCAGCATCTGCCATCTGAGACAGCACAGCAAAACCCTAGACCGGGAACCAGGAAGGACATGGCATCAACTGAAGCATACCAATTGTAATTCCACGAATCTAATATACCTGATTGAGTGCCCGTGCAAACTCAGATATATATGCCTAGATGCATCAACCTATCTAGGAAGTGCAAACGGTGCGAATCGCAAAATTCGGCCGTTTGCACTTCCTAAATAGGTGTCTGATATGCATCAAGCATTTTTGGAAAATCGCTATTTTTAGCGAATTCCAAAAATGCGATTGCTTTTAAGGAATCGCAAATTTGCGATTCCTTAAAAGCAATGCATGATTATTTTTAAAATTGCGATTTCGCAAATAGGGGGTGCAAATTACCACGAGGTTGAACCTCGTGGTAATTTGCATAAATGTGTCAAAATGCCCAAAGATGCATTTTTAAACACTGTCATGTTACAGACACACATGTCCTTAGGACATGTGTGTGTGTAACATGCACTTTAAAATACATTTCAGAGGTGCAGGGGGGGTTCCTTTGGACCCCCCCCTGCACCCATGGAATGCATTAACAATTTGCGAGTTCCAAGTTGTGATTTCGCAATTCCCATTGATTCCTATGGGCCTTTTGGCCCATAGGAATCAATGGGAATTGTGAAATCGCAATTTGAAACTCGCAATTTTATTGCGATTCGGTAAAAATTGCGATTTTTACCGAATCTCAATAAAATTGCGAAATAAATGATGCATTGCCATTTGCGATTCCTTATTTGCGATTCTTTATTTTTCGCAAATAAGGAATCGCAAATGACAACGTTGATGCATCTACCGGATAGGGATGACAACGTGAAAAGTGCGCACGTGGATCACAGAACACAGAAGCACGATCCGGTGCAAAAGTCCAACAGCAGACTCATGGAACACTTTCTCACTACTAGTCACACCCCTAACGATATGCGGTGGACAGTAATTGACCTCCAGTTTTCTACAGCGCTGGGACGCCCCTGGGTAGCCATCGCGCTCTACAAATTCTCATTCCATTCCATTCCATTCCATCAAAGAACAGCGCTGGATCTATAGACTGTCAACCCACATACAGGGCCTAAATGACAACATTCCTTGGAACAGCCTAAAGAAATAATCATCTTGCTTCGGAATAGCTTAATGAAATCATCCCTTGTCCCTTCTACAAACCCAGCAAGGACTGTGCCAAACATACAGGCCTCTATTCCATGCGAAGCCTAAAACACTACCAGTAACCAGTGATTTACCCCTTTACCGAATACCAGAGCATAGCTCACATGAGCGCTGCACCGCCCACCACATTGCACTGACTAGGGGTTTGAGTCAGCACCTCTGCCCAGTCATACACTTTTTATTTTATTTCTTTATTTCGTTATCCCTCATTCTTTAGTAACACACAAGGCAGCGAATTCCTTTATTGCATAAAAATCCTTTATTGCATAAAATTCTTTATTATGTAAAACATTACGGAGATTTATTCTTCACTACTGCCACGACAACCGTCTAAGGCATGAGCGCATGCATCTTTCCTCTCTTTCTATCCCACAGATGCTGGCTATAGAGAGAGACACGCCCACTGAGAGTAGCAGTGGGAGCACGCTACTCATACAGACCACTTCCATCCTCAATGAGCTACACCTGTGATCAAGAGAGGGTATTTAAAGCCTCCTTCTCCAAGTACTCAGTTCCTTCGGACCTTGCATCTGGATCACAGGCGTTCCATTTGGCCTGGATACACAGCCAAGTAAGTAAGGAGGCCGGTCCCCGCTCTCGGTACAGCCGCCAGTCATGCTGCCTTTGGCCATAACTGAGCATGCAGCACTTTACCGCTAGCAGCATGTGACCTCCCCTCCTTTTTAGACATTACCTTTTTTCTACTTTTTCTCCACTTCCAGAGTGCTAATAAGTCCCGACCCTCAGGCGGAAGTCCAGGGAGTTTTGTCCTCTGTAGACAGGAGTAAGCATCCTACTTGTAGATAATTAGCACGTTTATTTTAAGCATCTAGGTACTAGCACCTGTAGCGCAAATACCAAACCGACAATTGCCACGTTCCGTCACAAGCGCCTACACCCCCGCCTTATTTGCTCACATGTCTAGGCACCAGGCGCTAACCCACCAATGTGCGTGGTTGGCAATTTTGCGTTTTTTAACTTTATGTGTCTCTTGTTTGTCCTTTTTTCCTTTACAGGTACAAACTGAGAGGAAATACCTCTTACATATATCAGCACCTTAGCGAGTGCTTCACATACAGGGCACTGATAATCACATAGATCCCTGTAACACCCCTACACATAGGTCCTGAAGAAAGCCAGTTTAATAAAAAAGGCCTGGCTGAAACTAGTCGATCACACTGGACGTGGGAGACCATAAGTCAAACCCTACATGTCCCAAGCCTTTGTTTTTAACCTCTGCCTGGGGCCCATGAATAAAGTAACCGTTAGGGACCCCAAGGACAGAATTTTAAAATCTCACACAACACACCTGCACAGCACACTCTCCTTCCAAAAAACCCGCTCCGCAGTAATCTGGCGTTGCAGCACACCTGAGGCGCACTCGGTGTCTCGGGTGGGGCCCGATGATGAAGCACGCCACCAACGAGGTTGGTGGGTGAGGGCCTTCATACTAAACCAAATGGTTTCCCATGTAGACACATAGCACACAGACATATCTAATTCAAGATGACATGGCACCTTCCAGCTAGGTTGCATCGCGCATGCATAGCAAAACGAGAGGGAATAGAAAGTGGCTCATGACTGCAGTCCCATAATAAGCACTATTGAAAGAGTCAAAAAGACAAATGTTAAAATAAAAAATAAATGATTTCACTGTATACCACCTATCTCTACTTTAATCCCATTTAGTTAATATTACTCTTCCCGCATTAGCATTAGTAGAATAGCTGGAATTCGTTTTTCAGCAAGCAGGTGGCAAGCATGTGAGTTTCAAGTGGACATCTTGTTAGCTACTGTGCAAGTGCAGAAAGTTTCCCTCCAAGCATAGATAGAAAAGAATTTCAGTTAACGGCCATCTTAGCATCACTCTCGAGTTACTGGTTAGTAAAACACATAGGCAAGCTTTGTTCTAATACTATAGTGTTGTGTGAATGCATATTATTTCCACAAGCCAGATTTAATACAAGGTTATTAGTTACATGAGAAGATTGAATCCGAGCAAGTCTCCTTTATCACAAGACCTTGCTCCATCGACAGTATCCTGGGTTTCTCCACTCCTACTGGAGCACAGACACCAAGTAAGTGCTGAAAGTTCTTTCATTTTTTATTAGCAGCAAGTGCCATTACGCGTTTCAGCCCGAAGGGCCTTGATCACATGACGCGCATCACAGCTTTGCTACCTCTTTTTTACCAATTTTTTCTTTGTTTCCTAAAGTGACGTGCATTATTTTTGCAGTAATAAACGGGAAAGAAAGAATGAATGTTTATATATTTCTATCTCGATTTTGAACCTGATAGTTTTCAAATATTGTCATTGTGTTTCTTATGACTACATATTTAAAATTTAACATCCATGTATAAATACATAAAACATTCCTTTAACCAATTTTAAAATTAATTTTAAAACAGTGTTTCTCCATTTTCACTGCATTGCTTGATGTCTAAAAACATTTGTTCATGTATATATATATCGCCTATTTTGCATCTGCCATGTTTATATATCATCACTGGTTCTGTTTTGAGAGACGGAAGGCAATGTCTGGAGGTGCCAATGGAGAAGAGTCTTGGCAAAGGGGGGCACCAAGATGCATAGAGGGTGCTTCGGGACAATATTCAGGGCATCATCAAGACTGCCATTTGCTGCCTATTGCGCCATGGTAGAGTGAAGAGCATCTCGGGCCTCATCTATAGGGAGACCCATGGCGTGCTCAAGGATTTTCTAGAAAATGTAATACTGAACACCATCACCTACACCGAGCACGCTAGGAGAAAGACTGTCGCCACCATGGGCATGGTCTTTGCACTTAAGGACCAGGGGCGCACTCTCTAAGGATTTGACGGGGTGCTTCTGTGATGGGGTGCACTCGATGTGTTGCCCCTTACTCCCTTGGCAAGGCTACCTCCACCAGAACACAAGGGATGAACTCTCAGTGGGTTTGCCGCACTACCATCACCATTCATCGGCAGTCTGCAACAAGAAAGATTTTGTCTTGAACTTTAATGGGATATCTTCTTTCAATCCGTCCGCGAGCGGATCTTACTACCATCACCACCAAAGCATCTGTCAAGACATCAAGCACTGCATGATGTCACCCGAGCCCTGATAATATTATAACCAAAGGCTGGGACAACAGTTACCAGGGAGTGCCAGGCTGTGGGAGGGGGCACTTAGCGAGGGGCCAGCACCTGCAGCATCCTCTGGGTACCCCTTCTCTCCCTGGTGAACAGATATTCTATGTGGTAGACAGTGTACAGTGACTGTTCTAGCTCCAGAGTTGGGCGTGGCCTTTTGTACTGTTGGAGGTAATGAAAACATCTTTATGTTGACTTAGAATCAAGGAGACCTTAGTTCAAAATGCAGCGCTCCACTTAGTTGTGTGATCCTTGGCCGTTCATTTTATCTCGCTGTACCTCATAATGGTGTTGTCTAATTTGGAAGTTTTAAGAAGGACATCGACTACATCAATAATTAATTCATATACTTTTAAAACTGGACACTATTCAGTCTGGAGGTGCTTACAGGTGATTGCATTTCTGACTGTTGTTTTATTGGAATTTCCACACTCACACAGAAGACGTCTGACTCTTACTAATTGCAGGTGTGCATTTTCCATAAGCATTTTTTCATAGACAAAATACTAAATAAACAACACTGATAAGAAGTTTTTTTCTCACTTTTCAGTGTGAAAGAACCTAGGCCACATGTAAAAAAAAGCATTTAGCGATTACGAAATAGCCGTTTTTACCGAATAACTATTTGGTAATCGATAAATGTGATGTATGTCAGGAATTGCAAAATAAATGCGATTCCTTAAAAATCGCATTTGCAATTTACGATTACAATTGAAATTCTTAAAATAGGTAATTGCGATTCGGTAATCTCAAATTAGCGAATGTCGCATGTAACATGATGATCTCACAACCGGGAAGTGATGCATGCCATGCTGATCTCAGGGTCCTGAGTCAGAGGAGGAGGCAGACTGCATGATCACGACACCAGGGAGCCTGTGAGTGCAGAGTTAGTCACAGAAACCCAGCATGGCATCCGAGGAGTGTAGGAAAGAGGCAGGAGGGTGCAAAAGGAAGCTCAAATTCAGTGAGCAGAACTGGCGGTGTCTCCAAGGAAGTTGTGAAGAGCCACAAAAGATTATTTGGCAAAAACTAACTCCATGTCCCGGAGTGTGAAAAGAACAAGCTATGGCAGGAGATCAAGTAAAAATCAGTGCAGTGGGGGTCCTGCAGCGCTCCATTGAGGAGATACGTAAGCTCTGTTGTGACCTGCGGAAAAGGGCAAAAGAAAAGGTGGCAAACAGGCTTTCAGAAGAGAAGAAGACCAGAGGAGGACCATCCACCCTCCTGCATGTACACCCTTGGAGCAAATGGTGGAGTCCATCCTTCATCCTGAAGACATCATTGAAGTGACGCAGGTAGACACCTCAGCCACGCCCAGTACGACCCAAGGTAAGATGCATGCTAAGGAATATGTGCATGCTACTTGTGACAAAATGCTCACTTAGGTAGATTAGGTATTAGGTGCAAATGCCTCTGCAGTCCACATTTTACCTGCTACCCACCAATGCATTATGGGAATAGTAGTCAGGAACACAAGAAGCAAGACAAACAACAATATTCCAGCAGCATAGGCGCAGTTAAGAAAAACTAGCAATGTGACCTATAGACACACTGTGTGATGTAAAATACTTTTATTAGTCAAATCAATGTGAATTGTGATATAGATGTACAATCATTGTACTAAAATAGTCAATTTAGTGTCACAGATACACCTGCGCCACAGCCTTGCAATACAGAATCTATTGACCCTGTGGAGACCCAGGAACAGTCAGAGGAAGATGAAACAGGGGCCGTGCCACCCAAACACCTGCACCACCATGACGCAGGACCTCAGTGCCAGCACTACCTGATTTCGAGATACAAGAGGAAGAGAGCCAACCTGGCTTGCCCACCACACAGGCTGAGCAGACACCAACCCAAAGAACTCAGTTCCACATGCAGCACTGCAACATCTCAATCAGGAGGTGCAGGTCAAGAACACAACGTCAATCTGAGGAAGGTGAGGGCTCCTCTGTCTTTGGTGGCCTGGAGACAGCAACGATTAAGCTGCAGTGCCATAAACATGCATTCAATGCATGCACAGCTGGCATGCTTAAACCACAATAAGTGTGACATTAAGGACAGCATCACACAGCTGAACTCAGCAGTGACGGAAGGACAGAGAACAACAGCGGATACATTCAGGCGCATGTCTGATGATATCAGGGAACTTTGCAGCTTCGTGCTTCAGGACCATGTCTCCCACCATAGGCAGCACCACAAACTACTGGTCCACTGAGACGGCTACACTGAGTCCATCACCACCTGAGCAATACAACAGCTGTCCTGTCCAGATGCGCTGTGGCCGTGCAAGATGGAATGACCCATTTTAGTGGTGATGTGGCCGGGGGTTTAGTCAGGTCACCAACGCTGTTGATCAGTTGCAGATGGCTTCAACTGCCAGTACTAGTGAACAGGGTGCAGGGATAGTGAGGAGTCCTCCAGTCTTTGTAGCGTTACAACCCCTGTGATGTAATGCAGACAGCGCAGTTCAAGGCATAGTGCTGCGTCAGAGGCCTCATCACGGGAGGTCACAGAGCACACTGACCGGGCCAGTGGAGTGCATGGCTACAAGAAATAATATGGGTTTCAGCCATGTCATGACATTAGATAAATTAACTTATTGCATTTTGTTGACAGTGATGATAGTTTAGTATTATGGCATGTATTTTTGTGTGTTTTATTTGTCACTCAAAATGTCATCTTCTTAAACTGTGTGCATCTTTTTTTCACCTGAAATCAAGGTGATAATATTTCCATTAGCAGTTAATTCATGTAGTGCATTGCCTAATCTTTGCTTACCTTAAAAATAATCATCCTCTTCTCACGTATAAGAAGCTTGTGAATATCTCCCTAGATTGCTTGGGCCCTCTACAAGAGGCTTGGGAGTCGGATGTGGGCCTACTCGTACGATGACTGAGCCGAAACTTTACAGAGCCCTAGAGAAATAGCCATTCGGGCACGCTTTAGGCTTGCCCAGCTCCGCATTCTCCACAGATCATATGCCTTGCGCATGGTTCACGTACGCATGGGTAAAAGTACGATGGATGCGTGTGTTCAGGGATGTGGTGAGTCTGGGTCCTTCTTTCACATCTTGTGGTCATGCCCCAAAATCCAAAGACACTGGGAGGGGGTCACCCGAATGATGGCAGAGGTGGTGGAAGAGAGTGTCCCACAAGAGCAGAGGTGGCATATCCTGGGAGTCAAGGGAGATACGACCTGGCCGCAATGGGCTAAAACCTAGTTGGCCTTGGCAGGGGATTGGCAAAGAGAAACATCTCTTAGGCATGGGGGGCAGCGACGACCCCCACACTGGAAGCCTGGAAAAAAGATTTGTATTGATGTCAGGGTGTGGAACGGGTGATATACCAGAGTTGGGGCTGCCCACGTAAAGGTGAAAAAATATGGGGGACAGGGGTGCAATATAGAAGCCAGTGGGCAATGCCACAGGGGTTGCGCTAGCTAGTGCCAAGGGTTGAGATGTTCCTATATCCATAGATTGTAGGGATAATACCAGCTAGTAAGTGTCAAAGATATTCACCACGTTCGGGGAGGCCTGTAGCAATGTTTATCCTGCTAACATATAATTGATGACGATCTGAAGCTTGTTTTTATGTTCAATAAAAAGAATTTAAAAAATGAAAACATCGTCCTCATCTGAATCAGAAAGGTCCAAGAGTATGCCTCTGGTAGTTGTGATGTGCAACATAGTTTCAGGACTGTACTGTAGTGCACCACCACGTTTATGGAGACAGTGAAAGTGACTCCAGAGTAACCAAAAGTTCTGCTCAATTACGTTACGTGTACTTTTGTGAGCAGCATTGTAAGGTTGCTCACTTGGAGTGGCTGGATTCAAATATGGGGTGAGGATGAATGAGCACACAGCATATGAACTGTCACTGACAGGATAATAGGCAAGGGTAAACATCGTTTACCACGAAGTTTTTACAACGCGGTACCTTTACCACACATCCCTTACAACGCAAGTCGTTACCACGACTTGCGCTGCAGGGCGCTAAAGGTTTTAAAATAGTTAATTTACTATCCAAACACCTTCCCTAGGGTCCACGGGGACCGGTGTTAGAATAGTAAATTATACTATTCGAAATCCGCACCCCCCAACGCAAGTCGTGGTAACGACTTGCGTTGTAAGGGATGCGTGGTAAAGGGATGCGTTGTGACGGTACGCGTTGTACCGTCATACATCCATAGGCAAGAGATTATTCACTGTGCGTGTGTCAATGCGTCCATAGTGACTGTTGACCTGTTATACATGTATTAACCTAGTAGGTATGCTTCTCCAAATTCACGCCCAAGTAGACGTGTTTAGATTCCACTATGTTGGAAGATGAATGAATCATGCATACTAACTGGAATTTCGCCGCTATATATGTGATGATACGTGCAACATTTGGATGTTTAGTGAATGGTAGCATTTCCTATTTCTGAAGATGGACTCATTGACTGAGAGGGGACATTTCTCCTATCACTGTAGTCAATGACGTGCGGAAATTATGCTAACTGGTAGAATTTTATTTGCTTCAAGTTCTGTGGTGTGTTTGGAAATCTAATGTACTGATGTATTTTCAGCAACATTACATCCATATGCATTGAAAAAGCACAGCAGCTTTCTTTGGAAGACCCTGTCCTGCTGCTGCTCTCACCCCCTGGTAGCAAGCTGAGGCTAGAAGGTGCATGGAACACTGGACCTACATTGGTCCTGTGAGTGTGACGCTGCAGTTGTGGTTGCGGGTCGGCTATTAGGTCTACTATGATGGCAGAATTTAACCTATACTTTACATATATTTCCTCCTCTGTCTGGCCAAATAATGTAATGCAGGTTCTGAAAATGTGCTCTTGTCTCCTCCTTCTTCTCTATGTGGCAGCCTGCATCTTCATCTTCCTCACAATGACGTAGAGTGCAGCAGTAATGGAATGTGCTGAGGCACTCTGGACCTTTTTAAATAGGATGTGCCTGGTTACCTCCTGATTGGAGCACATTCAAAATAGCATTTTCAAATCCATTCACAAATTGCAAATGCTTCTTACTTTACATTTGCAATTACCTAATTGCGATTCGCATGTTGCTAATCACAATTGGGAGTCGCAAATTTGGGAATCGCAATTTTTGAGATTACCTAAATGTGGGCTGTGAATGCATTTCATGCATTCAGACGGAAAGGCAATTTTGCATTTGCAAATTGGTGAAATTGTTTGACACATGTGGTCCCTAGTCTTTGCACAAGAACCTCTTTTTCGGGCCTGTCTGAATTGTTTTAAATTGTATGCTTAAGATATATTTAAGTGGGTACCGAGTCAGTTGTACCCTCCTATGAGACATTGTCACACCTTCTGGCATTTTTTATATTTAAATAATAAGTACTATGTTGATAGTCGTGTATATTCACACACTATGCTTTGCTTACTTCAAAACAAGGACAAATTTGGATGTATGTATACATAAAGTTTTGACCAAAACATATCGAAGGAAAATTTTTCAATAAAAACTGCAACGTTATCACTGGTATGTTTGATTACAAAACACACATAAAACCCTTTGGATAGTTCATAATATACATTTTCAGCAATTATTTGAAACTATGCAAGGCTTAGAATGATTCATTCTTCTCTATATTTACACCAAATTGTATTTTTGCCATTTATATATATATGATGTATTGATTGCCTTTGTTTTATACTACAAGTATATTATATTTAGATGTGTACCTTATTCTACGTAGTTTTAGAATCAAATAACTTGAGATCATGGATTTCCCTACAGGTTAGCTAAATCCTTACTGGTAAGAAATGCTTCTATGGCATCACATTAAGACGTACAAGCCGGAAATGGCGTAAAGTCCCTAAGGTCTGACTCTATTTTATGTGAACCCTGACTCCTCTTAGTTAATGGAGGGTTGCAATGTTTTATATCTTAGACAATATACGCGGCCATATTCCCTGATTTATGCAAAATTATTGTCATGTTTTTCATTAGACACAGATGTTGTCTTACCGTATCTTTCTAAGAACTGTAAAAGTGTCAAGTCATTTGATCAATGGCACAGATACATCTTTTGTGACAGTCGTCTGGGATAAATGTCTACTTTCCACCATGTTAAGGTTAACTAAGAACAAATGCAGAAATATACCTGGAAATAGTGTAGTCTGAATTGACGTCCTTTCGCCTTATATGTTCATAAAGAAACATATGGGGCGCACACCTTGATGCACATAATCTATGTCAGACATTCCTAAATTTATTAAATAAACAAAGTGAATCCAACAGGGAAAAGGGGAAAGAGTGATCAATCAATTTTGAAGCACTCAGTGTTGTGTAAAATACCCCTCACACACCAAAAGGCCCCTTGGTGTCATGCTTCATCATCGGGGTCTTCGCACCCCTCTATCGGGATGCGGCGTGCTGCGACCTACGGCTACGCGGGAGCACTTATGGTGTTGACTATGTGTGGTGTCCAGTGTGTGGGGTATATTTAGAGTGAGTGGGGGGTGTGTAGTGAAGAATTAAAAAGTACCTGGCACTAGAGTATAAAAGAAAAAAACTTTTTATTCTGAACTCTGGCTGGTACTGTTAAAAGAAGTGCAGGACGAGGTCTAAGTTGTGTAATGAACTTGACCTCTGGTGTGCGTTGTTGTCGACATGTTTCGGAGACAAGCTCCTTCCTCAGGACGGGGGCACAACCTCCCCTCCCCACTCACGGTGATCAGAGAGTCCTGTTCTTGTGAGTATGATACTGAACAACTAAGTACACACGACCAGCTGTAATCCTCTACTAAAGTAAGTGCGATAGAATGAATGATTAAAACTGCATCATTCTCTACCACAGATAGCCACTGAAGCAACACCCCGACGTCCCGATTTTGCTCATGAAGCCTTCAAAGAAGCTTCACAAGTAGGAATACATCTTACAGTACACCCTAGTACTTTATGTGTTTTATGTTGTATGTGTTGTGAGTCCCTTTAAACAGGCTTATAATATAAGCAAATGGTATGGTTCCTGGTGACTGCACCTGTTTGAACTACCCTTACATGGGTAACCATTAGTTGTTATTTTTGTCTTTCTACAGGTCATTGTGCTTGTAGCAGACCGCTGTAGGCACACTTAGCCTATAATTTCAATTTCACTTTTCTGTAAATACACAATTTTTAGTAATAAAGACGTGAGTAGGGAGGGGAGGTTGTGCCCCCGTCCTGAGGAAGGAGCTTGTCTCCGAAACATGTCGACAACAACGCACACCAGAGGTCAAGTTCATTACACAACTTAGACCTCGTCCTGCACTTCTATTAACAGTACCAGCCAGAGTTCAGAATAAAAAGTGTTTTTCTTTTATACTCTAGTGCCAGGTACTTTTTAATTCTTCACTACACACCCCCCACTCACTCTAAATATACCCCACACACTGGACACCACACATAGTCAACACCATAAGTGCTCCTGCGTAGCCGTAGGTCGCAGCACGCCGCATCCAGATAGAGGGGTGCGAAGACCCCGATGATGAAGCATGACACCAAGGGGCCTTTTGGTGTGTGAGGGGTATTTTACACAACACTGAGTGCTTCAAAATTCATTGATCACTCTTTCCCCTTTTCCCTGTTGGATTCACTTTGTTTATTTAATTATCCTCGTGGAGCACAAATCCAACGATTTGCTCTACCTCCCTCTAGTGTTTGTGAAAAAATTCCTAAATTTATGTCAGAAATTCCAATTTCTGATAAGATTTTGTACATAAGGACGGCCACTTGATCACTTGTCAAGAGAGGTCCTTCGGCCAGATTATTGAACGAGATTCTGCCAGAGATGATCTCACCTCCCAGAAGCACACTCCACATTTCACAGATACTACATTTTGGCTGAAGCAGCTAAAGCCGAATCCTGGAAGAAGACCGCTACCACAGCATGTGTTTGTCCTTCACGGGAAACTCTGTATATGCGCCTGTGCTGATAAAAACATCCTTTTCTGTCAACAAGATATGCAGTGTGTCTCTTCTAACTAAGAAACTCTAGACTGCAAGTTGCTCTGCCTTCTAAGCTCTCTTAGTGTAGTGCACTGAGCTAGGTGTTAGGGTGCTAGGTTCTAGATTACATTATAAAAATGTTAGAAATGTTCATTTTATTCTTGTTATTTATAACATGCCTTCTTGCTGTTTTTATAATATTGTATATAGTTGTTATTGATGTACTGAGAAACAGATTGTTCCTGTAGTAATAAATACTTTGACTTAAAAGTGTTCCCTCTTCTTATTGCAGTGTGTGTGACATTGTGAATAATGAAATAGGTTTGTTACTGTTACTCTGGTGTCCCTAATCCCTTCTTAGGGAGTGTTAGTAACCCAAAACCAATAACTAAATTTCAATAACACACTGAGTAGTGTTCTGTGGGGCTAGAATAATCTGTCTTTCACATTGATCATTGGTGCATTGAACCAAGTTCATGTGTGTCAAACGTAGGTGGGAAAGCACACTGTATAGAGCTACATTAAAGTCATAGCTTACACAACACTGCAAACCTCAAACTTTGCCTAATATCACACATTTTCATTGTATATCTGTGATGGAAACTTCCTGTGTCTGAAGGGGTCCACAAAATTCCTACTACCCCCTCTTGTCCCGATACAAACTCTACCCCACTTGTGTGACTGGGCCTAGTGCTCATAACAAGGACAATCAGTGCATAGACTACGGAAATCCTAGTTTAAAAAAAATAATAATTAAAATTAAAAAACTAAAAACAAGATTAAACTTTGATATTAGAGTAATTGATGCTTAAATCTTTAATATTATCGTTATAGAAAGACAAATGATTCACTGACCATCGGTATATTGGTACCAACGGTACTACAAATCAAAAATAAGCACCATTGATATTCTGTTATTGATATTAAGGAGCAACATAGATGACTACACATTTAGTGCTGTTAAATAGAGTCAAAACAAAACCCAGTATGGATAGCCAAGAGACAATGTAGTTTCTAGTGTGCACAGTTTAAACAGCCAGTATTAAGTCTTATGGTTTTCTCAATAATGTTTTGCAAATTACGGGATATATTTCAATTGTTGCATTCTTCAAATAAAAACAAAAGATTATCAAAACACTTACTCTGGATTTGCTCTTTTGTATGCTCCTTTGCATAGGCATCTTGTTCTGACTGAAAAACTGAAATACAGAAATCATTTACAATAGGCTCTTTACTAAATCATCAATACCATGAGCAGTACTTTTGTTTTACATTGTTCAATGTTCTTATTTATTAGTATTCAACATATGTGGTCACTGCATGAAAAATACAAGTTATAAGAGTTAAATTAAATCCAGCAAATATTAGCCTTTCTGTTATCCTGTGTGCCTAGAGACCATAGTGCAAATTAGAAATGTAGAAAGCCCTGAAAGAGCTCCTTAATTATACTTTACCTCAAGTGCTTAACTTCTAGTGTACCTCGGTAGGCAGAAGTCACGCTATCTTACAGTTATGGTGGCATTTCAGATGCTACACAAGCTACCTTTAATGCTTAAATAGGCAGTTTTTCAAGGTTGACCATTTATTGGTCCAAGTTTCCTAAGTAGGGTTGCCAACACAAGAGTGTTGAGAAAGCTCTATTCCCTTAAGAAATAATGTGTAGTCCTACATTGGAAGACTTGTGATTTCGGGATAATAGGGAAAACAGTTGGTGGGACTCTCCTTTTTCCTTGCTTATATTTGCATCCAGTCTTTTTTATCTCTAGGATACAAGGACTACTCAAGTAGAATCCTAATATTGATACCATCATGGTTAATGTCTTTCTGTACTTATGTAACTCCTTAGTTATTAATTCTGGTGTTAAGTAAATAAACTGGGGTTAGATTGATGGACTCCCCACAACTCAGCAATTTTTAAGGGGGATTGCATGTTAATTATTGCTTGGACACATGACATAGGAAAATGGCTATGATCTGAAACAATTGGGATTTGTGATTGCATAATAAGTCGATTATATTTTTTGAGACAGATGTTAGCTTCTTTCAATTGACTAAATTCCTAACAGATTTAAACTTTCACAATTGGTATGATGCTGAGTAAAACCTTAACTTGAAACAATTAAATTGTTTGTAATTTATCAGGGTAAAGAAATTAGATAGTAAGCATTTGCTACTGCACGGTTAAAGCCTCAACTTAGGTTACATGGGGAACATTGGCTTTTTGATTTTTCCCTAAAAGCTCTATCTGCACCAGCAATGACAAGGAAAAGGCTACTTTCGCTGTAAGCATTTGTTTGTGGCATGTAGTGCAGTAGATTCACATGCTCTGCATACTCCTGTCATCAAGCGTTGGGTCCGAATGTGTGCAAGTTGTTTTTCTTAGAAGTAGTATTTCGAGTCACGAGGTATAGGGACCCCTCCTCTTCCTGGTCATAAGTTTATTTGTTGGATTGTTTCCTGGACAGCCGGTGAGTATCAAGTCCAGTGCTATCCACATCAGGAATGCTGCCACATGCCCACGGAAAACAGAGGCACTAAAGGCTGATACAAAGATATGTCTCTCTATCACAAATATTAAGGAAGTAGTACAGGTTAGGGAACTATATGACCCATGAGGCTATGTGAGCACCTCTCACAAGTTCTGATTGGTGACTGTGCAAGGCAGGGAGATAAAAAAGTCCTTCCACCAACAATACAATGAAGATTATTCAAGCGTGTTTAGCGCATCCTGTTACTGTGGCTTCGTGAACAGTGTTGGTGTGGTAAGGGTGATTTGGCATCAATGCAGTTTCTGCTGTCTTTCTGTGTGAGATCTATGGGGGGAGACTTTCTAATGCGTCCGCCCACAGCTCACATATTCATAGCCTTGTATGTTGGTTTTCTTGGTCTGCATGTTTGTTGGTGAGGTGTATTCGGAGTCTCAGCTGAGACATTCTGAACTGTTTCGTATTGTGGTGGATTAGTGCAGTGTTCTTCTTTACTCTTGGCATGTTCTGGGCTAATTTTAATGCAATTTGTGAAGTGCTTAGTTACACCACAATGGTGTGACCCCGCATGGGACCAGACATTATATAAATAGGGGAAAGTAGGGGAAAAGAAAGTAGCTAGATCGAGTTATGGAACAACCATGTTTTAAGTTTGCTTCTGAACTCAGTTTCTTAGGGACAAGCTCTTAGGGAAAATTGGAGAGAGTTCAACATTTCTGCAGCCAGATGGGAAAAGGCTCAAGCTCCCATTTGGCTTTCCTGACCCTGGGGACTCAAGCAAGTTTTGCCTCAGAAAATCTGAGATTCCGACCCGGGATATAAGAGTAAACAGCTTTTTATGTGCTTAGCTCAAAGGAGTATCTTTGGGGTTACGATGATTTGGAGGAACATATTCTAAACAAAAAACACCCTTTGTTTAAGGCCTATGTATTTCATGCACATGCTAGGAGGATATCAATAGCATATTGCCATTAGAAGAGAAAGTACTTTTGCTGGCTATATGTGCTTATGGAGGAGTAAAGAGACTATAAGGAAAGAATAATGTTTAATTTTGCCATTTTACAGGGGGGGGCATCATAGTGTGTTATGATTGACATCCAGTTTTGCAGTGATCTGTCAAGCTGGGGGCTAAGAAAAAAGGGGGCCCCAAAAATGCATTTTCCCTATGTTATGTATATGGGGATTTCTCATGTCTTGAACAGTGAAGTAGTGTGGCTCACTGGTTAGAGGCGGCAGACCCGAGAGCAGAGGACGGCCCGGGACCAGGGTTCGATTCCCAGCGCGGCAGGTTTCTGGACCAGGGTCAGCGGACTCGATAATTCTCTCGCCTCGGTGCCCACTCTGATCAGCGATCACACTCGGCAACTCTGGGCATTAGCTTGCCTCATCTTCACTAACGGCCCCACCAGACCGCCGGGGATGCCTGGTCTCACCCTGGAGATACCCATTAAGGGACCATCTCTCAGGGAAGCCAGGAAGGGTTTCGCAGCGGTCGAAGCGCCTTGGGACCCTACGGGTAAGTAGTGCGCTATATAAATGCCAATACATACATACATACATGCCTGCATTACACCAAATTTGACAGAATGCTAAATGTTGGTTGGGAAAGTGTACTTTTTGTGATTTGGTGTGAATCCATTCGGTTTCAGAGATATTTAAGTTTTAAAAATATATAAATCTGGAGAGGCACATCCTTGCAGTTGAGTCTCTAATCTTACTGAAATTTGATTGCCTACCAACACAACCAAACAGGATGTGCAGGCAGTCATTATGGAACCCGGTTTGCAGTTCGGGCTGGACTGTTCCCATGAGGCACAGGGTCAGACTGATTTGCATATGGCCATGTCTGAACTGGGGTGGCTGAGTGAGCTACAGAATGGTGATGGATTAAACCCAGATCAGTTGACTGGGGGTGAGTGTTTAATTTGGTCAAACGCTCAGTCCATCCTCCCCTTTTGTATCGCTTTGTTCGCCCTAAGTTGGCAGGGTATGCTCAGACGTGAGTCCCTTGCTCACTCGGCCACTGGATTCAAGATAGCCTGGCTGATGAGGATTATGAATCCGAAACCGGTCCCAGGATGCTTGTTTCCGGTCCAGGGAAGACATGGCTTGACAGTTCGGGCTGGACTGTTCCCATGAGGCACAGGGTCAGACTGATTTGCATATGGCCATGTCTGAACTGGGGTGGCTGAGTGAGCTAAAGAATGGTGATGGATTAAACCCAGATCAGTTGACTGGGGGTGAGTGTTTGATTTGCTCAAACGCTCCGTCCATCCTCCCCTTTTGTATCGCTTTGTTCGCCCTAATTAGGCAGGGTATGCTCAGCGTGAGTCCCTTGCTCACTTGGCCACTGGATTCAAGATAGCCTGGCTGATGAGGATTATGAATCCGAAACCGGTCCCAGGATGCTTGTTTCCGGTCCAGGGAAGACATGGCTTGGCAGTTCGGTCTGGACTGTTCCCATGAGGCACAGGGTCAGACTGATTTGCATATGGCCATGTCTGAACTGGGGTGGCTGAGTGAGCTAAAGAATGGTGATGGATTAAACCCAGATCAGTTGACTGGGGGTGAGTGTTTGATTTGCTCAAACGCTCCGTCCATCATCCCCTTTTGTATCCCTTGGTTTTCAAAAGTGTGTTTTTTGTGATCTGGTGATTTGGTGTAAATCCATTCGGTTTCAGAGATATTTAAGTTTTAAAAATATAGAAATCTGGGGAGGCACATCCTTTCAGTTGAGTCCCTAATCTTACTGAAATGTTATTGCCTACCAACACAACCAAACCGGATGTGCTGGCAGTCATTATGGGACCCGGCTTGCAGTCAAGTCTCACAAAAAAGATTTTTATAAACAACAGGGTCACTCACACATACTTTTTCACCCATACAGCACACTCTCAGCCACTAGCCATAGTGCAGTGGTTTCCCGGAGATCCTGCCGGCCTAAAGCAATTTTCGTTTTTTTAAATTTCAGAAAAAATCTACGGACGCATCAGCAAATTTATTACAAGATTTTTTTTTAAAAGATAATGCTCCTGCATTTTTATTTTATTTGGCCACTGGCTGGGTCAGGTCCCAGGGGCATTGGGGGATGGAAAAAGAGGGGAGTGCACAAGTCCCCACTCCTAGGGCTTATCGTACCACCTTCCCAGAGGCTTAATCTAAAAATAATGCGGGCCATGTGTATCCTCTCTGCAGCACCCGGGGCCGCCACCTCCCCAGGGCTTTAACAACAAACAATGCAGGGGCTGCATGGACCCCCATACAGCCCGGGGACTGCCACTTCCCCAGGGCACATGCTTCAATTAATGCAGGGGGAGCGCAGCCTCCCGCAGCCCTGTGGAGCACTACCTCCCCCAGGGAAATTAGAAGAAAGGAGGGGGGACGTGTGGCTCCCCTACTTTCTTTTAGTTGGCCCTGGCGACTGCCATCCACAAGGGGAGGCTTCTGCTATGTCCCGGGGTGCCCACCCCTGGGATATTCCTGTTTGCTATGTCTTGAAGGGAGCTTTACCGCACCCGCCAAGCCGTAACAAACTGTCATCCGCTTTGAGCAAGAAACAGCATTTTGCTCTCGCTTGCACAAAGTAGAGCGCAATTGCTTTGACAGAGAGGGAGTTGCTTGCACAGCAGCATCCTCTCTATCAAAGCAATCCTGGCTATCACAGGAGGCAGGGAGCCTTCAGGGACAGTGTGGGACTTGAGGATCCCCTTGGTCCCCAACATTGCTGAAAAGCTGGTATCCTGGGTGGGACCAGGGCACCCACACTAGAGGTCAGACCCCTGGGGCTGGGGACCCCAGGACCGATATCACAACTCCTCCATTATTATTTTTTTTAAATACACAAAAAGGCCAGTCCTGGGGGATGGGATCCCCTGGGCCGAAATCCACCTGGGAGGGGGGCTGCTCACCCATCTCCTTTAAGTCAAAAACAGAAAAGGCCAGGCCCCGTGGAATAAGATCCCTGGGGCATAACCTGGCCAGGGGAGGGGGGCTGTGCTGCCCTGCTCCCCTATTCAAAATAGGCCTGACCCAGGGGGATGGGGTCCCTGGGGCCAAAATCAGCCGAGGGAAGTGGGGCCATAACGCCCCCTCCCCAAATAGATCTAATTATTTTTTAAAAGATCGGCAAGTTGCCGGAGGCCCCACCCCCTTTCTTAACAACTCTACAAATGCACCTCCTGGTGCACTGCTGGGGGGATGAAGTGCCCTTAGCTCCAGAGGGTCCTTGGGGGCCAACAAGTCCTCCTGTTACCCCCAGTACATCCCACACAGCCTGATTGGTAAGAGTACTTCAGAGGCCACACCCCCTTTCTCCACCAAGCAGGAAACACGCCCCCTGGAGCACTGCTGGTTGGGAGATAAAGTCTCCTTGGCTGCTGAGGGCCCTGGGGTCCAACAAGCCCTCCTGCTTCCGCAAGTAAGTCCCTTACAGTGAGATTCCAGAAAGCTGGTCGGATGTACCACGCCCTTTCTTCACCACTTTGCAAATGCAACTACTAGGTTAAACAAAAACATCCACTTAAAAAACTAAAGGTTAAAGGGATGTTATAATCAGGAAAGCGAATTAAACAACCTTAGAAATATACCAAAAAAACAAAGGTTACAGGGACGTTATAGGTAGGCTCAGATTTTGCTAGTACAACATCAGCAAAGCAGTTATAATTATCTGAGCTAAATATAACTTGTGCCCCAGCAATGCACTGCTTATGACTTTATATATTACATCACTCATGACATGGTCAGTGGCATCACTGATGACATCACTGAAGACAATCCACAGAACCACTTACACACCCACTCACACCCCATAGAGCGTCTTATATGTCCACTGACACACACACATACCAACACTCACATAACCATTCACAGACCTATACAAGTACTTATATACCCACCCACCCCTTCATACAGGTACTCACACACCCACTCACTCACTAGTATAGCCACTCACACAACCAATTTTTCACCCATGAAGCCACTCATACAACTAGTCACTGACCCGTACAGCCACTCACATAGCCACACATTTGCCAATACAGCTAGTGACACACCTGCTTATTTACCTACAGTCACTCACACATACTTTATTACCCATACAGCATCTCAACACAGCCACTCACTCACCTATACAAACACTCACACACTCACTCGCACACCCACTTACATACCCATTCACATACCCATCCAAGCACTCACACACCAACTCCCTTAGCCAAACACCCACTAAAACAGACACTTACACACTGAGTCACTCACTCATACAGCCATTCATCCACCCACTCACTCACCCATAGTCACTACACACCCACTTACCCACCCATAGAGCCACTCACACCGACACTCACTCACTCACTCATACAGCCACTGATACACCCACTCAATCATCAATACCACCACTCACACATCGTTACTCAGCCACACAGCTACTCACTCATACACTTGAACACCCATACTGCCACTTACACACCAATACATAGAAGTAGTATCCCTCAATTGTAATGCACCTAATGTACTAATTTAACTTTTGTAGTACGTTAGTATATATGTTTAATACCCATAAACTCTTACAACACTTACACTCAATTAATGATGTCATCAATGATGCCTCAGTGATGTAATTTGAGATGTCATCAGTTATGCCACTGAACATGTCATGAGTAATGTAATATGTGAGGTCATAAGCAGTGCATTGCGGTGGCGTGAGTTATAGTTAGCTCAGGTAACTATAGCTGCTGAATTTCACAGGTTTTGTAAGGGTGAAATCTGATCCTAACTATAATGTCCCTGTAATCTTTATCTTTTTTCAGTGAATAGGCTTTCCTGTTTTCAGTTTCTATTTTTGGTAAATTATGGGTTTTTTTTCAGTGCTTTCAGTGATCTCAATACCTTAAAAAAACAGTGGTTATCAGTGATTACACATTTTCACGCCATTAAAAACAATAGAAACCATGTTTTTCTGGTGTTTTGGAATATTTTGCTTTATAATTGCTTGCTTTCTGCACTGATAGTGCATGGTATATAGCCAGTGTACTTTCAGTGTACATGAGGTCCAAATACATTTTTACAAATCAAACTTGTTGTAGTACACTATACAATACTTCTTTAGTGAGTCTTTGGTTATGTGCGCTCACTCTTTCCTTCCCATGTAAACATTTATCTGTGGAAAGGCCCTCTCAACATTAGCACTTGAGAAGGGCAACGCCAAAGCAGCCAGCACACGATTTGCTAACTCTGACCACTGACATCGCTTTCCATGCCAATACTAGTGCACCTGAAGATTGCAATTCCCTGGGACATGTACTGCAACATATGCATTTTACTGGGCGCATATGCACTCAGAGTTATTGAAGCAGTAAAAAATGTAGCGGTACTTTTCAAAGTCCAGAGAAAATTCTAATTGACAGAAGGGATCTAGAGGCTTCATTTACTTAAAATGCCATGGCTGGTGAAGGGACATTTCTATGCATCATTATGTCCACTACAGGAGTAATTTTTTTGTGTAAAAATCTAAGAATGTAGTAGAGTGTACTTTTTTCACATCACTATCAAAGTGTGACCGAAGATCCTCAAATTTCTTACCTTTGGCATCATCACAGAGCCAACATTTTATAAACAATCGCCACATGGATAATATAGCATTCATGGCCTCTAGAACTGAAAACCACTGGCCAA
This sequence comes from Lissotriton vulgaris, assembly GCF_964263255.1. Classification (NCBI taxonomy): domain Eukaryota; kingdom Metazoa; phylum Chordata; class Amphibia; order Caudata; family Salamandridae; genus Lissotriton; species Lissotriton vulgaris. The sequence goes on along the minus strand of NC_141697.1, from coordinate 495,839,969 downwards.
ATAACACAGTCTGGACGACTCTTTATTTGATGCCACACAAGCACAAAATGAGAAGTATTTGCGTTTTAGTTCCCGCACATAACAAAATAGTGCACATGAAAGGACTACAAAGTCAATAGAACTCTTCATTTACTCTGAAGATTATAGAGATGCTTTCCACATACCATCTAGCAAGTGGCAAAAATCTCTTACAGGGAAGCACAACAGCTCAGGAATCGATTTTGACAGGTCATTACACAATTTTTTTCATATATGTAGCTGAATCACTGCAAATACAAACAATATCACTCCAATCTTTGCTGAACTTGGTAAGAAATGTTTGCAGCAGCCTTCCAAGTGACACAGCGTTCCATGTTTTCCAAAGGTCCGCTGTCATGTTTTCATCACTATCCCAGATGCTTGTTTACAGCACTCTTTTAACATACACCTGTCACTAGACCTTGCATTGAATGTTTAAAGCCTGGGGTTTTGCAATTCACCTATAAAAACTGAATCAATAGAAAAGGGGGTTGATGTATCAAAGGGTTTCACCCATTCTCAGTCTGTGGGTAAATGTGTTGTCATCTCAAATGACATCACTGATGACATCACTGATGAAATTATCCAGTGAATGTGTGTTTTTCTGAAAATTAAATGTTTTATATATGTATATCTCAAGGTCGATGGAAGAATAAATAGGTATATAAGTGTCTGAATGGATGATTTTATGTTGTAAAATTGATTGTGTAATTGGCTGATTACGTGTATCTTAGTGAATACATGGATTAGTGAGTAATGTTTAAGCATGTAAATATCTGTATCAGTCTCTCACTTTGTGTATAAGTGACTGCCTGGGTTGGTGAGTAGCTACATGAGTGTCTATATGGGCTATTGCTTGATTTTTCGAGTATCAGTATGAGTATCTGAGTGTCTGTATTGTTCAGTGGGGGGTATTAGTGCATAGATGCTGAAAGAGTGAGTCACTGTTTGTATGTGTTAACTACATGAGCGCTAGCGGGTTTTCCCGCTGTGCGCTGACATTTTGAAAAAGAGCCTTATGTGACAAAGCCAGCTCGTCATGCGCGCAGCTCAGGTAACGCCCATGACGAGCTGGCTTTGTCACCAGCATCGAGGGTGTTAAAGACAGTATGTGTGTGTGTGTATGGGTGTGTTAGTGAATGAATGACTGTCTAAATAATGTCTTTATATGTAACTACATCTATTTTAATCTAGTATATGTGAGTATTGGTGTATATAAGTGAGTATATGTGAGAGTGAGAGATTGGAAGAGTTCCAGTATGAATAAGTATGTGTTTCTATAAGTGATTGTTTAAAAAGACTAAGGGATCCATTACCATGTCGGGCGGATCTCCACCGCCATGGTGACGGTGGTGATCCGCCCGACAGAAATGCCCGCCCGCCACCTTTTTCCCCCGCCACATTACAATGGTGGGGGGGCCGCAGCAGAGGCAAACACTGCCCGCCACTTTCCCGCCCCGGTCGCCTTGCGGCCGGGGCGGAAAAGGGTTCATATGGTGGCGGTGTCTATCAGACACCGCCAGCCATATTTGGATGCATGCAAATAGGTGCCTTTCCGCAGCGGCGATGCCGGCATGGAAAGGCAGGCAGTCTTTGCTTCGGGGGCCCCTGCGGGCCCCCTGGTGAAGGCCGAGGTGGGGGTGCACAGGGGGGGGGATAGGTACCCCGCTTCATTTGCATGTACAAAGCAGCAGGCACCGCGTGGTGCTTGCCACTTTGTATATGCAAATGCAAAAAAGCATTTTTAGCATTGTGGCGGGCGGTGCAGAGTGCACCGCCTGCCACAATGCTAAAAATGAAGGATGTGCCCGCCACTGTGGCGGGCACATCCTAATTCCCCTAACGGGACCCCCGCCCTTATGGTGGGCAGTCTAGAATACCGATAGGGTGGCCCCAAGTGTGTGTAAGTTTCTGTAGAAGTAAGTGTGGTGGTGTCTGTATACCTGTGTATGCAAGTAAATGGAAGTTTGATTCTTTATTAGCATGAGTGACAATGTGTGTGAGTAACTCTATAGGTGAGTGGTGGTGTGTAACAGGATGTATATGTGTATGAGTACATATGATGAGTGAGTATATGTATGAGTGAATGTATAAGACTGTTGGTGAATGAGTGGATGTGTATGTAGATCTTGGAATTACTGAACAGATTGTTGTAACTGGTATTGGTATGTCCATTGTTTTGAAAATTTTAGTTTCTATTTTGGAATGTGTGTATCAAAGGTTATATTAGGGTGAGAGGAGGTCTGCCACTCTAACACAAGGATGATGTCATAAGTGATGTCATCAGTGATGTCATTCGAGATGACATCAGTGATGTCACTGACCATGTCATGAGTGATGTAATATCTGACGCCATCAGCAGTGCATTGCCGGTGCGCGAGTTATAGTTAGCTGAACTAACTATAATGGGGGAATTTCAATGGTTTCATACGAGTGAAATGTCCAGCTACCTATAACGCCCCTGAAATCAATGTTCTTTTCAGTGTATTTTTAAGGTTTTTTAAATGCTAATTCCTAACTGTAACGTGCCTGAAACCTATGGTTTTTTCAGTGAATTTCCAAGGTTTTTTAAATGCTAATTCCTAACTATAACGTGCCTGAAACCTATAGTTTTTTAAGTGAATTTCAAAGGTATTTTAAATGCTAGTTTCTAACTATGCCAACAGAGGTAGGACATGTTGAGAAAAAAGAAAAAAACGCACAGAAAGAAAAAAAAGAAATGCAGAAAGAAGCAACAGAAGTCCTCAAAGATGAAGACAAGTGCAGTAAGAAGCAAGACATGTGCAAAAAGAACCAACAGAGGAGCAGAAAGAGGCCTTTTGCAAAATCTTCCTGTGCCCACAACTTTTTCAGACGGGTACTGTTGGCAACTGACTCTGACTGACCAGGCCTAGAGCCAGTGGTATGCTAAAAGACACTTAGAATACAGTGAAAACACCTACATACACTAGGGAACACCATGCGTTGGGGTACCCCTGCGATTAGCATGACATCTTCTGTAAGCCCCGTATGCATAATAGGGCAGGGGGATGAAAACGATCTCTTAAAATGCGCCACAGGGTGCGTTTGCACGCTGGTGAAGGGAGGGGAGCCTGCAGTGACATGTGTGTAAACACGCCCTGTGGGCGTTTTAAGTTGGGGATAAAGTCCCCTCGAAATCTGAGAGTCCCTGGGGTCAAACTAGCCCATTAGGTACCTCCAGTAAGCGCCACAGAGCTGCATTGCAGAGAGGTATAAAAAAGGGCATGGCATGGCCTAGACCACCTCTCTGCAACGCAGGGCAGTGGCACTTACTGGAAGCACGTGGTGGGCAAGTTGGCGCCCAGGGTCCCTCGGGATTGAAAGGGAATGATTTCCCCGACTTAGAACGCGCTACAGGGTGTGTATGCACATGTCACCTCAAGCCCCGTCCTTCCCTTCACCACTGTGTAAACACACCCTGTGGCCGTTTTAAGTTGGCAGATTAAGTCCATTTGAATCCTGAGGATCCCTAGGGTCTAACTAGCCCACTAGGTACCTCCAGTAAGCGCCACTGAGCTGCGTTGCAGAGAGGTGCAAAAAGGAGCACGGACTAGACCACCTGTCTGCAACGTAGTGCAGTGGTGCTTACTGGAAGCACCTGGTGGGCTAGTCGGCCCCCAGGGTCCCTCAGGATTGAAGGGGAAATATTTCCCCAACTTAAAACGCGCCACAGAGCGTTTTTGCACACGTCACCTCAGGCCCTGTTCCCTCCCTTCACCACTGTGTAAACACACCCTGTGGCCGTTTTAAATTGGGAGATTAAGTCCATTTGAATCCTGAGGATCCCTAGGGTCTAACTAGCCCACTAGGTACCTCCAGTAAGCGCCACTGAGCTGCGTTGCAGAGAGGTGCAAAAAGGAGCACGGACTAGACCACCTGTCTGCAACGTAGTGCAGTGGTGCTTACTGGAAGCACCTGGTGGGCTAGTCGGCCCCCAGGGTCCCTCAGGATTGAAGGGGAAATATTTCCCCAACTTAAAACGCGCCACAGAGCGTTTTTGCACACGTCACCTCAGGCCCTGTTCCCTCCCTTCACCACTGTGTAAACACACCCTGTGGCCGTTTTAAATTGGGAGATTAAGTCCATTTGAATCCAGAGGGTCCATAGAGTCCAAGTAGCCCACTAGGTACCTTATAAAGCGCCACAGAGCTGCGTTGCAGAGAGGTGTAAAAAGTGGCACGGCATGGACCACCTCTCTGCAACGCAGCACAGTGGAACTTACTGGATGCACCTGGTGGGCTAGTTGACCCCCACAGACCCTCAGGATTGAAGATGAATTAATTCCCCAACTTAGAAAGCTCCACAGGGGGTGTTTGCACACATTTCAACTCAGGCCCCTTCCCCTTCCTTCACCACTGTGCAAACGTACCCCGTGGTGCTTTTTATGTTAGGGGATTAACTCCCCTTGAATCCTGAGGGTCCCTGGGGTGCAACTTGCCAACTAGGGACCTCCAGTGAGTGCCACAGAGTTGCATTGCAGAGAGGTGTAAAAAGGGGCGTGGCCTCAGAACACCTGTCTGCAACGCAGCTTCCTGGCGCATACTGGAGGTTCCTGAGGGCTAGTTGCCCCCCAGGGATCCCCAGTATTCAAGGGGAATTAGTTTCCCAACTGCAAACGCACCAGGGGGCGCGTTTGCAGAGTGCTGCAAGGAGGGGGGCATGGCCCCGGTGCGATGCCCCCTCCTCTTTTATTTATTTTCTCTTTTACAGAGAGGTGTAAAAAGGGGCGTGGCCTCAGAACACCTGTCTGCAACGCAGCTTCCTGGCGCATACTGGAGGTTCCTGAGGGCTAGTTGCCCCCCAGGGATCCCCAGTATTCAAGGGGAATTAGTTTCCCAACTGCAAACGCACCAGGGGGCGCGTTTGCAGAGTGCTGCAAGGAGGGGGGCATGGCCCCGGTGCGATGCCCCCTCCTCTTTTATTTATTTTCTCTTTTAAGAAGGCCCCCTTTTTTCCTAATATTATTGGCCCTGGAGACCCCTCCCCCAGGGCCTGCCCTCAATCTTTTTTTATCATAAAAATTTGGAAGGGGGCCACGTGGCCCCCCTTCCGAGGCCATAATCGGCCCCAGGAACCCCATTCCCCGGGGCATGGCCATTTTCTTTTTTAATGTATTTGGAGGGGGGGCTGCCTTGCCCACCTCCTCAGGCCATTTATGGCCCTGGGGACCCAATCCCCCGGGGCCGGCCTTTTCACATAATTTTTTTATTTAAATGTTTTTGAGGAGGGGGGCCCCTCTTCTGGGCCACTAATAGCCCAGGGGACCTCATCCCCCAGGGCTGGCCCTCTCCGTTGTGGACCGTGGGGAATTCTCCAATCCCCCCACGGTCTGGCAGTGCTTTTTCACATGGGGAGCTGCTAAGATGCAGCTCCCCATGTGGAAAAGCAATCGTCTTTGGTTTTTGTAAGAGAGAGCAGGAAAGAGAGAGCAGGTTTCCTGCTCTATCTTCCAAAAACCAAAGCAGTTTGCTATGGCAGGGCCGGAGCTGAGAGGCTCCCGCCCTGCCGTAGCAAACAGCAGTGTCCATGGGGTTGGCACCCCTGGACACTGCAGGAGCTGGACCTGGGGGGTGGCGGTCCCCAGGGCCATGGCAGGACTCCAGACGGGGGCAGCGTGGCCCCCTCCCAACATTACCAAAGCCCCAAGGAGATGGTGGTCCCCGGGGCTGGGGAGTCTGTCACAGACCCCCCAGTTTTAATATTTTGAGCCCCGGGGAGGTGGCGGTCCCCGGGGCGCGTGAGGGATCTCGGGACCCCCCGCAAATATTTTCAAAGAGCCCCGGGGTGGCGGTCCCTGGGGCTTGGGGGGGCCTTTGAGCCCCCCACCCATTCATTTTAGAAGTCCCGGGGTGGCGGTCCCTGGGGCTAGTGGGGCTGTGAGCCTCTGCAAATATTTTCAAAAAGCCCAAGGGGTGGTGGTCCCTGGGGCTGGGGGGCTGGTGGGCTGTGAGCCCCCCCAAACCTATTTGTGAAAAGCCTGGGGGTGGCAGTCCCCAGGGCTGATGGGCCTCGCTGGGCCCCCCTTACAATAAAAATATTGCCCCGGGACTTGGCCCACCGGGGGCTAAATAGTAACCTTGTTGGCCTTGGGGTCCTTGTGGGACCCTCTGAGCAGGCCTAGGGGGTCAGGGTATTTCTACCCTGCTCCCTTTTCGTGTTTTGCACATTTGTTTTCCTGATTTCTTGTGCCTCGGTTCTACCGAGGCACAAGATGGCTGCCAACACTTCCTGGTTTGAAGTGTTGACAGCCAATTAGCATGAAGATCATGCTCGGGAGGATCCGTGGCCCTAGGTATCGAAACTTGTTTATGTTTTATTTTCTCAGCAACTACTGAACGGATTTATACCATTTAACAAAAAGGGATCTTTCCGAACCAAGGGCTACCTTTTTGCCAAAATTGGTGTAATTCCGTTCCGCAGTTCGGGCTGTAGCCGTGTCTAAAGTTTCCCATTGGAAATTGCATGGGGAAAACACGTTTTGGGACCCCCTTTCTTCTCGACCCCCGTTGCCAAATCTCCTCAAAAAGGAGCAGACCGGAGCACCCAAAGATTTTTGAAAATTTCGCGAACATTCGTCAATCAGCGCCAAAGTTATTGGGAATAGAATGTTGCGATTTTCCTATGGAAAATAGGTCCGACTATAACTATCTACTGGCAGCCACCAGTAGATAATATATATATATTTTCTTAATCTGAACCGATTGGGGAACTATTTTGCATATATATATATATATATATATATATATATATATATATATATATATATATATATATAACCTACTGGCGGTCGCCAGTAGGTAGTTATAGTTAGGATTTTTTTCAATGCAAAATCTCAAAATTCTATTTGGAATAACTTTGGCGCCGGTTGACGAATCTGCCTGAAAATGTCCTCAAGTTTGCCTCGCGGAGCTCGGGTCCTTCCTTGAAAGTTTGGGGGGGGATTCGTCAAGCGGGGGCCGAGATAAAAGGGGGGTCCCAAAACGTGTTTTCCCCATGTTAATTTCCATAGGGCGGAAGAACTCACTTTTAGCCCAAATGGCTGAATGGATTTCCACCAAACTAGGCAAAATTGTAGGGACTGGTAGCCCGATGTGCCTTTGCTATGTCTCAAGAAATGTGCTCCAGTGTATTTTGAGTAATTTAGGTTCAAAAAAATATATATATCTATGACCGCGCCCCAGTACGCGCACCTGGGAGCGCAGCGGGCGCGACACGCGAGGTGCGCACGGAAAGCTGATTGGCTCTCGGGTGTCTGTAAACATTCAAAACAGTCCGGACCGGCCGCCATCTTGTGTCTCGGTAGGATAGAGACACAAGAGGTGGAAAAAAAGGGGGGAAATTACCATAAGGGGGCAGGGTAGACCCCCCCTGACCCCCTAGGTTTGATGTGGGGGCTATAAAAGGGCCCCGTGGTGCAAAATATATATATATTTTTTTTTTGGTTTGCGCGGGGGAGCGCCCGTACGCGCACTGGGGAGCGGACTGGGGAGCGGCCCATGGGGAAAGAAGAATGACATAGTTTTTAAAAAATGTAGCTTTTTTTATAAATTGGAGGTAGTTCTAAAAAGAACTGTTTTTTTTCTTCTTTTTGTTGTTTTATATATTTTTTTGTTTTTGGAACATTTTGAACTTTTTTTGGTTTTTATGAACTATTTTATATTTTGTTTGGTATTTTTATGGGGATAAACGAAAAAACAGGGAATTGAAAATGGCTCAACTGGAGCAGAAAAAAAATAAGAAAAAATTAGGGTTTTTTGGGGCATTTGTGGTTGTCCCCAGAAAGGACGATGAGCTTTATGCTCAGATCACCATAGGAGATGGTCTTACCACAATGTATACATGTTATATGGAAATCCCCAAACCGTGTCTGAATGCAAGGGATCGTCTCCCTTGCCTCTGGTCCCGTTGGAGTGGGTTGATTTCTTTGGGAGGTGGAGCTTGAAGATTGGGGAAGGTTACTGGTCAGTTCCCTCATCTCTGCAGCAGAATAATTGATTGGATGCCTGCGCTGCATGTGGCGAATCATGGTGTTGTTTCCAAAAGAGTATTTCTTGTTAGGGTTTCCCCTGGAAAGTTCCATGCCACAGATTAGGCAAGTCACCTTGGCCGCATTGACTTTTTTCTTGCCCTCTGGGATCGAAAAAACTCCCATGCATTGTGTGGTTTTGGCTGGTGTGGGGTATTGTGTTCTTGCAGCCATCTTCTCCTCCCCTCCTCCTCCTCCTCCTCCTCCTCCTCTTGTTGACCACCAATGTAATCTTGTGGTGGTCCTCTTGTTGGTTGTGGTGGTGGTGGTGGTGCAGATGCTCCAGCTCCTTCTGCTATTGAAGCCATTTCAAAGTACAAAATATACCTCAAAGATTGCAAAACAGGTCTTCCTAAGTCAAAAGACAAAGTCAGAATAAGGAAAAAAGGTGGGGTCTTTCATCATTTGGAAAAAAAAGGCCCGAACCAATGAGAAGTGTTATTTTCAGGTCACAAGACCAGGGATTTCATCATTATGAAACCAAAACTGTTCTGCACCAATAAAAAGTGTTATTTTCAGGTCACATGACCGACGCGCTTACGCAGCGCGCCACCGGGCGCGTCGCGTAAGCTCGTCACATGTTTACGTTGCGCGATCGTATTCGCTCGAGTGCTTCCGGGTGCGCTTACGCCGTGCGTATCACGTGGATGCAGCTACGCGATACGTCACGATTATGTTTTTGTTTGCGGCAATAGCGCTAACGGGACGCTCTCCGGAGCGCGCCCTAGGGCGCTTCAAAAGACTACGCTTTCCGGGGCGCTCACCGGGGCGCGCCCCCGGAGCGCTCCAGGGTAAAAAAAATAAAAATAAATATACATAAAAAAATTGTTTTGAATACAAATAAAATATAGGATTCATTCTTTTTCAAAAATATTACATTTTATAGCTATAGACATTTGCTATTAACAAAATTTTGAAATTCAAAGAAAAAAATATAGGTTTGGGGCCTTATATATAGTTAGGAATTAGCATTTAAAAAACCTATGAAATTCACTGAAAAAACCATAGGTTTCACACCAGTTATAGTTACGAATTAGCATTTAAAAAACCTATGAAATTCACTGAAAAAACCATAGGTTTCACATCTGTTATAGTTAGGAATTAGCATTTAAAAAACCTATTAAATTCACTGAAAAAAACAGGTTTCACACCAGTTATAGTTAGCCGGAAATTTTACTGACATAAAACCATTGAAATTCCACGTTATAGTTAGTTGGACTCACTATAACTTGCGCGTGTAATGCACTGCTGATGACGTCACATATTACATCACTCATGACATGGTCAGTGACATCACTCATGACATCACTGATGACACCATCCTTGTGACAGAGTGACAGACCTCCTTTCAATGTAACCCTTGAAATACATATTCAAAAATAGAAACTAAAATGTTCATAAAAAAGGAGATACCCATACCAGTTACAACAACCAATTCAGTAATACTACCATCTATATACACATCCACTAATTCACCAACAGTTCTATATAGTCACTCATACATATACTCACTCATCATATGTAGTGATACACCTATACATCCTGTAACACATCGACAGTCTTCCAAACGTTGTTCACACACATACTCACACATGCAAATAAACTATTGAACATCCATTTATTTGCATATACAGCTATACACACACTACCACCTTACTTCTAAGGAAACTTACACATACTTACTCTCTTAAACAATCACTTATAGAAACACATACTTATTTAAACAGGAACTCTTACAATCTCTCACTCTCACATATACTCACTTATATACATCAATACTCACATATACTAGATTAAAACATATGTAATTACTGATAAAGACACTAGTGAGACAGTCATTCACTCACTAACACACACATATACACACTCATCCATCCATACAGTCCTGCACATATGCCGTCTTCCAAACACATACAAACAGTGAGTCAGTCATTGATGTATCTATGTGCTAAGTAATACCCCCACCAAACCATACAGACACTCATACTGATACTAAAAAAACATCTAATAACCCATATACACACACATGTAGCTACTCACCAACCCATGCAGCCACTTATACACAAAGTGAAACACTGATACAAACATTTAAATATTTAAACAATATTCGCTAATATATGTATTCAATAAAATACACTTAATAAGCCAGTTAACCAATCAATTTTTTTTAAAAACATCCATTAAGGGGGCGTGGCTTCGAGGGCGAAGATGGCGGACGCGGCTCTGTAGAGCTCCTGCCAGCCCGTTCCTTATCCGCTAACTTATTCTGGCCTTACCTCCTCTTCCCCCGTCTCAGCTAGTGTGGGAGTTTGCTGGAGTCCTGAGGATCCCGGTGGTGTGCTTCTTTGAGCCCCAGGCGCCCGCTGGCGCGACCATCGAGGGCCGTCCATTCTGGGCCTACTTGCCGCGTGGCGAGCCGGGGCCTCGATTTTCCATTCGCCCGCTGGTGGCCGGCGGGGCAGCAGCCATCTTTGCGCGGCCTATTGGGGCGGAGCCACCGGAGTCGAAGCTAGGGGCTCGTGACCGTGCCCTGCAAGGAGAAGGTTCCAGCGCACCAGTGAAGGGGACCCGCGGCGTATCCTGATTGCCCTGTCTTGCCTCTAGCGGGGCTGTGGCGTGCCCGGGACGGAGGTTCCGGTGTGGGGCCCAGGCTTGGTGGCCCCAGCGCCGCGGAGGCGGGGAGAGACTTCCATTACTCCGGGGTCTACATTCCTTCCCGGCGACGCGGAACGGCCCGCATCTGAGTCCGTCCCTCCGGCTGCCTGCTTCAGCGAGGTGCCCTGCGGCGGAGCCCTTCCTCCGGCCCAACTCATCGGCGGCCATGACGCGGGGCAGAGGCGGCCTCACTGCGACCACGAAGGGGCCCATTGACAAATTCACTGGCCCGGGGAATGGTGCTGGAGCGGCCGGGGGGAGTCAACCGGCAGGCCCGGACAATGCAACGCTACTCACGGCCATCACACAATCCAGAGACATGTTGGACGCGAAGATCGGAGCGGTGGGCGCCGATGTAATGTTGCTGCGCCAGGATCTCCGCAATGCGGTGGCCCGCATCACAGAGGCTGAAACCCGGGTCACGACGGTGGAAGGTGATGTCGATGCTCTGAAGAAGAGGGTCGCCGATCTGGAACAGACGCAGCGGGGCCTGGCGCTCCGGGTGGAGGACGCAGAAGGACGGGCGCGGCGCAATAACCTCCGCTTTGTGGGCTTTCCGGAGGACTGCGAAAAGGGACCCATGGACGTCTTCCTCTCCCCGTGGCTGGAGAGTTGGTTGCCTCCGGACGTTTTATCGAGCTGTTTCGTGGTGGAACGTGCCCATCGGGCCCTGATACAGAAGCCCCCGACTGGAGAGAGGCCTCGCTCGATCATAGCCCGGATCCTGAACTATCACGACAGGGATGTCATCCTTCGGGAGGCGAGGCTCAAGGACACTCTACTGTTCGACAACAGCAAAATCATGATTTTCCCTGACTATACTAAGTTGGTCCAACAGCAGCGACACTCCTTTTTGGCGGCCAAGGCCAAGCTCCGGGGTCTGAAACTTCAGTACTCCCTGTTGTATCCGGCCCGCCTTCGGGTCATCTTCAACTCGAAGACACACTTCTTCGATACCCCGGAGGCCGACTTTGCTTGGACCGATGAGGCGGTCCGGCTTCGCCCCCATGTTCAGCCGGGGCTCCACTCCGGCGCCTCCCGTAGCTCTTCCCAGGAGCGGGGCGACCAGCGTGCCAACGGGAAGGGGCACCGCAAGTCCCGGTCGAGGCGGCGATCCTTGTCTCGAGACCCTCTCTTGGGCGGCACGCAGCCTGAGACAGATCAATCCGGCGGGGGGTCGTGATTCCCCATGGCTGACACTTGATTTCTGCCTTTCGTTTGGGGCCACCTGCTGTGACGGCGGATTGCAGCTCAGCGGCCCAGGCCGGGTCTGGTGCAGTATTGCTTGGCCATTACGGGCCTCATTGGGACTCTGGTGGACAATTGCACTGTATTTGTACTGTTATTGCTGATGCTGACTGGGGGGGGAGGAGGGGGTATGTTTCGTGGGCTGCCTCCTGCTGTTGGGGTTGGGGAGGTTCTTGTTTTGGGGTGTGTGCTTGGTTAGTCCTTAGGGGTTGAGTGGGATCCATTGGCATACCTACCTTTCGGTGCTTCGTTTGGCACCTAAACTACCGTATGCCGCGACGGGTACTTCATTGTTTTTTGAGGTATTGGGGTGGGGGTGGGGGGTCCGGGATGGCTTGTTGAGGTGTTGGGGGGACTGGTGGTGTGGGGGGTAAGGGTAGTGGGGTACTGTTTCTTGGGGTGCACGTGATCTCTCTGAATACTGCTGCTAAGTGGATTGGGACCAGGGCCCCGGGCCGGGGTCAGTGGGGTTTGTTGTGTCGGGATGATGGCTGATGCAACTCGATTGGCGCCTCCTGGCGCCACTATGCATATTCTTAGCTGGAATGTCCGGGGTCTCTTGGATAAGATCAAGCGGGGGGCGGTCCTGCGCTGGGCCAAAAGAGATCTTGTGGATGTGCTCATGCTCCAGGAAACACACATGCTTGGCACGAAGGCCCTCAGTCTCCAGCGTTTTGGTTTTCACCAGGTATTCCATGCTGGGTTTGCCAGGGGTTCTAGAGGGGTGGCTATCCTTGTTCATAGGCGCCTGGCGTATACGCACGAGCGCCAGTGGCTTGACCCTCAGGGGCGCTTTGTATTCATCCAAGGGAGAGTGGGTGTGGAACCGGTGGTGTTTGGGTGTGTGTATGCTCCCCCCCCTCTGCAATGGGCATTAGCCAAACGTATACTCGCTCTATGGGCTGACCTCCCTGATTCCTTGGCGGTGATTGGCGGCGATTGGAATGATGTTGTGAACGTGGCTATGGACCGGCAGCGGAGGCAAGGGGTGGCGCCTGCCCCCCCTCCTACGCGGTTGGGCGCTATGTTGGATGCGCTAGGCTGGACTGATGTCTGGAGGCATTTGCATGCGGAGCGCCGCGAGTACACGTACGTCTCAGCGGTTCATGGCTCCCTCTCGCGCCTAGACTACATCTTCGTTCCACGGGTCTACCTTGCAAGGGTGAAGGGGGCAGTTATACGGCCTCGCGGGCTCTCCGACCATTCCCTGGTCGCAGTCCGGATAGACCTGCATAAACCGCGCCAACCCTTCCGCTGGCGGATGTCCACGTGGCATCTGCAGCGGCCTGACTACTCCCAGCATATTCGCGGCGCTATCGCCCAGTACTGGCAAGATAACCTGGGTGTGGGGGTGGATGCGGTGACAGTCTGGGAGGCCATGAAACCCACTTTGCGAGGTGTCGACCTGGCTTGGTGCACATCGGCTCGACGGGCACGGTTGGAGGGTATTGCTGCTGCGGCGGGGCAGGTGGAGGATTTGGAGGCCCGCCACAGAACTCGGGCGGATGACCTCACACTGAGGCAACTCCTGCAGGCGCAACAGACGCACTCCTCGGTCCTACTGAATGAGGCTCGACAGGCGTGGCTGGCCACCCGTAGCCGGGTGTATCAGTGGGGCGACAAGTCTTGTACCATGCTTCACCGGCTGTGTCAACAAACCCTGCAGCCCCTTACGCTCCCTGGCCTGGTGGACGATGCGGGTGTTGCCATCACGGACCCGGCTGCGCTGGCTGCCAGCTTTGCGCATTACTATAGGTGTCAGTACGCCTCCCGGGAGGCGGTCGCTCCCGCTGCCATCGCTGAATATCTTGCCTCGGTCCCCCCGGCTACAGTGTCTGATGAGGTGCGTGATGCTCTTGACCTCCCCCTGACGGCAGAGGAGCTTGGAGATGCGCTGGGTCAATTGAATGCGGGCAAAGCCCCTGGACCGAGCGGCTTCCCCAGTGAGTTTTATAGAAAGTTCCACCTGCAGCTCGGGCCGCATTACTTGCGTGCGTTGGAGATGGCGCGTGGGCAGGGCCGCCTCCCACCGGATTGGCGACATGCCGAGATCGTTGTGTTCCAGAAGCCGGGGAGGCCCCCGGACCGGCACGACTCCTACCGCCCCATCTCTCTTATTAATTTTGAGGCCAAGCTCTTGGCCAAAGCACTCGCGAACCGCTTGCTTCCCCACATCACCGCCCTTGTCCATCCTGATCAGGCCGGCTTTATGCCGCACCGGGCAACTCGGCACAACATACGGCGGGCGCAGGCGGCGGTTGGCGCTATTGGGGTGTCGGAGGACCAGGCTGCGTTATTGCTGGCCGACATTGACAGCGCTTTCGACTCAGTCAGCTGGACCTTCCTGTTCACGCTTCTGCCACTGCTGAACTTAGGCCCGGTCTTTGTCTCCTACATCCGCCTGCTTTACACGGAGGTTACTGCCTCGGTGCGGATCTCGGGGGCGACCTCGGCGCGCTTCCCGGTAACTCGGGGCACGCGGCAGGGTTGTCCACTCTCTCCCTACCTGTTCGCGCTGGCCATGGAACCGCTGGCTGCCAGGGTCCGCGCTGATGCGCTGTATCGAGGCTTCATCTGGAGTGCGACCCTCACAGACCGCATTGCTCTTTACGCGGATGACGTGCTGTTCTTTATGACCGACCTTCGGATTACGGGCCCCCGGGTCCTGGAGCTAATGCAGGGCTTCGGCCAGGTGTCGGGCCTCTATCTTAACCCGCGCAAATCGACTCTATGGGTGTTGGGCGGTGGTGCAGAGGACCTTCCATGGGCAGCGTCCCTTCGGATGGCGGTGGCAGGTGTAAAATACTTGGGGGTCTTCCTCTCCGCCTCGCCTACGGAGGCATGGGGCCGGAACATCCAGCCGATCTGGGACCGGGTCCAGTTGGACATCAAAACATGGACTCGTATGCCCCTTAACATCTATGGCCGGTCGGCCATTTTCAAAATGGTGGCTCTGCCCCGCCTTCTCTACCAGCTGCAGAATCACCCCTATCCGATTGACCCGCAGTGGTTCCACAGTGTCGACTCGGTGCTGGGAAGGTTCTTGTGGGCGGGGGGTGCCTCTCGGGTGGCGCTCCGGATGTGCTTCCTCTCTACCTACTGCGGTGGCCTGGCTACCGCGGACATGCTGTCCTACTATCAGGCCTCCCATCTCCTGGTGCTTAATGAGTGGTGGTATGGGGACCGTGGCGATCCGGCCTACGCCCTGGAACACCTTTTGATGGGTGATGCCTCCATTCACACTCTGCTTTATTCGGCCAGGAAGAGGCGAGCGCTCCAGCGTGTTACCCAGCTAGTGTTTGCCGTTTGGCGGAGGGCCCTTCACCGTACGGGGTGGTGGGGTAGACTGACGGCGGAGACCCCGCTGTGGCGCAATGGCCTGCTACCGGCGCTGGCGTCGCTGCAGGGCTTTGATGGGTGGGACGCAATCGGGGTTTCGTCCTTAGGGCATGTCCTCTCCGGCACCACTCTTAAATCCTTTCAGGAGCTTAGCACCGAATTCAGCATGCCCAGGTCCCAGTTCTTCCGCTACCTCCAATTCCGACATGCCCTTGCTCCTAGCCTGGTGGGGCTGGAGCAGCTCCCGGACTTCAGTCCCATAGAAGCGAAGCTGTTTATGGGCGACCTGGGTGCCAAAAAAGTCTCCCAGATCTACCGCTCCCTAGTCACACACTGCTCCCCCTCGCTCTCGGCGCTGAAGGCCCAGTGGGAGGCCGATGTTGGCCCATTGGACGAGGATGATTGGCGCGAAGCACTGGAATCCCCTAGGGGGACTGCCATTGCGGTACGCCTCCGCTTTATTCAGTTCAAATATCTGCATCGTGCGTACTTTACGAGGGAGCGACTGTGGCGGGCGGGCCTGATTGCAAACCCTGAATGTCTGCGGTGTGGTTCGGAGAGAGGCACCCTTTTTCATACTGTGTGGTCTTGTGCGCGGCTGACTCAGTTTTGGGCCGGGGTTTGGGATTGCTTGTCTGAGGTGCTGGGATGGGAACTGCCCCGTACGCCTCGGCTGGGCCTTCTGCATGTGCTGGAAAATATTGGGGGCAACATCTACAAGCGCCACCTGCTGCTGCTGGGACTGGTGGTGGCAAAGAGGGACCTGGCGCAGGCCTGGAAAAGTGAGCGCGCCCCTCCTCTTGGAGCCTGGAAGGCGGGCCTGGATTTCGTTATGGGGTTGGAGCAGCCTGTTTTCGAGGCTCGGGGATGCCCCCGCAAACATTTTAAAATTTGGAAAAGGTGGGCGGACTATAGGGGCCTCCCCCTCGATCCCCCTGTGGACATGGATGATGCATTGCCTCACGACGTGGACCCTACGCCTTAGGCCGGTGGCTGGCCCTATCTATGTACATCTTTTGTCCTGGTCGTTTAATGATCACATGCACGGGGTTAGGGAGGGATAAGGGGTGGGTTGTGGCTGGGAGTTGGGGGTCGTTCTGGGGGGTGGTGGATGGCGGTATGTTCCCTTTCTTTTTTGATAGAAATTTCTTCATATGAGAGGTTTGATGCTATGCCTTGCTTTTGCTTTTGTTGTGATTATTGATGACAGTCCCCTCCTGACTGTGGAGGGCTGTGCCTGCATTTGCTTGAACCTCTAATAAAACTGGTTTTGAAAAAAAAAAAACATCCATTAAGACACTTATTTAAACATTTATTCTTCCATCGACCTTTACATATCCATATATAAAACATATATATTTTTCAGAAAGACACACATTCACTGGATGGTGTCATCAGTGATGTCATGAGTGATGTCACTGACCATGTCATGAGTGATGTAATATGTGACGTCATCAGCAGTGCATTACACACGCAAGTTATAGTGAGTCCAACTAACTATAACGTGGAATTTCAATGGTTTTATGTCAGTAAAATTTCCAGCTAACTATAACTGGTGTGAAACCTATGGTTTTTTCAGTGAAAAAAAAATAAAAAATAAATATATATATATATATATATATATATATATATATATATATATATATATATATATATATATATAAGTAATGCTCTCAGTCGCTACCTCCAATCTCCTCAGACCGGCAAAGCGAAGACAGAGACAGACCACAATTCAGGTGACAGTTTCTTTTTACTGCAGCTTGTAGATGGTAGTTAAAACAGCCATGACGTGTTTCGGGCGTAGTTGCCCTTGTTCACATGCAGTTAGTTACAAGTAAAAATAACTTTTTTATAATGCAAGTCACTCCGCCTACTTGTCGCCTCCAGCTTGGTCATGTGACTTATAGACGAACAAAATACTGTTTACCCAAAATCTCGGGGGCTGACAGCATACATTATAAATTTAAAAATCCTCTAAATGTAAGTATGTATCATATAAAGGTAATTTCATATTATAATCTGCACAAATGCACATATTTGATGTTGAATGTAAAATACTGCACATAATGTACAGCATGTAGTGTAGACTAAATTAGTCAATTAAGAAATATTTTCTGGAGAAATCCATGAACTGATCAATTTAAATCTATTCAAAACTATGTGCAAAATCATAGGTCACTAGTTCCTCTCCGAACTATTAACATTTATGTTTGAAATTAGTAGGCGTTACAGTGCAAAAATGTAGTGCAAGAGATATAAGTTAAGTGACTGAACTATACTGCCCAGTGTGTAAAAAAGCTTTCAATAATAGTGCAAATATCCACGTCTAAAAAAGTGATAAAAAAGACTTATAATGATAGACACAAATTTGAGTATTAAAAATGGATTAGCATGCTACCCTTATCAAAATTGGCTGTAGCCATATTATATCAATAAAAGGCACATCTAAAACATTTATAAAAACACTCGTAATTTCATTATATGTAGAAAACGTGAATAGAAACCTCATAAAACAACAATTCATGAGATAAAAATAGACAATAGAATAGAAAGATGAAGTGGAGGCAATGCATATAAATACCAAGTCTATGCCTAAAAGAAATTAGTTCTAGTGTGGATAATAGGGAACCTGACTTCCCAACACTTATATACAAATAAGTATATTGTAAAACAGGTAAGATCCCTGAAGCAGAGATTCCAGATGGACAAAAGGGAACCTGACTGTCCACCCGGGACGGTCAATGGCAGGGACATTAAATCACAAGAAAGTTTACATATAGGTCAGGAACTTAAGGGCCTAAAAAGACTGAATGGGCTAGCTGTCAATAGTTTTTAAAGCTTACAGGAAATTAAGTATGTCTTCTGTATTGTTAAGGCCATTCGGCCACTTACTATAAAATTTCAAGATGAATCGAGTTTCCAACTGTCTCAACAGAAGTTCCCTATTGCCCCCTCTAAGGGGTTGAGGGACTGAGGCAATTACAAAATAAGACAAACAGTTCAAATCTTTGTTATGTTTAACACCTTGGATGCTAGGGGTTTTCCCCTCCTGTGCTGAAAATGCTTGAATACTATAGTTTCATGACAAGGTCAGCTCGTCATAAGCACAGCTCAACCGTGCCTCATGACGAGCTGACCTTATCATGAGCATGGAAGGGGTTAAGAGCAAAATGCCTCGCTACCGGATAGGCCGGGTCATTGTGTAGTATGGCTCCTAAATGCTGGAGAATCCTGATGTGCACTGGTGATTTTATACTGCCTATGTAATTTAAATTACATGTGCACGTCAGGACATATACCGCAAATTTGGTCTTACAGGTATAATTGCCTTTAATAGGAATGTCAACAGAATCCAATGGAATATTGTAGTGAGTTTTGTTAATGCCGAAATTACAGGCTCTACAATGAGAACATTTCCTGAACCCTGATTTGGGTTGGAGCCAGGAAATTTGTTGTTTGAGTTCAGGACTACTAGTGTCCAGCTCAGTCCCCATACTTTTAGCTCGCCGGAATGTGACCAATGGCTGACTTGGTAGTTCGTGATTTTAAATTTTATCAGTCAGCAATATAGGCCAATTCCCTTTGACAATGCCCCGATCTTATTTTCTTCATTACTATAACTAGTGATGAATCGGGGGCACTCATTCGTAGTCGCTTCAGTAGAAGCAGAAATCTCATTGGTATCTTGAATGACAGCTTTCCTGGACAACAGATACTCTCTAGCTTTTAGACTAGCCTTAGCCAAGGCATCATTAAGATCTTGTCTGTGTATCACGTGACCAAAGCCTTGTGTGGCTGAAATGCGTTGGTGGGGTGAAGCGCTGATTAAAAGGCTTCAGTAAAGCATCTGGTTGTGCCGCCTCCTTTGTGACAATATATATATATATATATATATAAATAAACAAAGGTTATAGGGGCATTATAGTTAGTCTCGGGTTTCACTCATACAAAACTAGTGATATTCAGCAGTTATAGTTAGCTTAGCGAACTCCCTCCGAAATGCCAGACTTCGCATATTATTTAACTCATAAAATGGTCTGTGTCAATACTGATGACATCTCAAATAACATCACTGATGACATCATCTGGTTACTGTGAGTGTTTTATAAAAGTTTAAATATATATACCAAGGTGTACTGGTGAATCAGTGGGTGTATAAGTATCTGTATGGATGATTTAGTGGGGGTGTGACTGACAGTATAAGTGGGTGATTTGGTGTCTCGGTGAATGTATGGTTGAGTGAATGGTTGTATGAATTTCTGTATCAGTCTGTCAGTTGGTGTCCAAGTGGCCACATGGGTGTGTTAGTGGATGTGTGAGTGGCTGTTTAGGTGAGTAATTGGTTGCCTGAGCACCTGTATGGTTGTCTGTGTGGGTGAGTGAGGGGATGTATGACTGCCTGTATGGATGTATGTATGGGTTGGTGAGTGCATGTGTGAGGGGTTGTATGGGTGAGTGAGTGTGTGTATCGCTGTGTGTAAGTGAATGTGTCAGTGGTATATGGGTGAGTAACTGGGTATGTGAAAGGCAGTATAGGTGAGTGATGTGGTATGTGAATGGCAGTATGGGTGGGTGAGTGAATGTGAGAGGGGCTGTATGGGTGAGAGTGTGCTTGTGTCAGTGACTGTATAGGTGAGGACATGTTAGTATCCATCTACGTCAGTGAGTGGGTGTGTGTATATCTGTATGGATGAGTAGGTGGCTGTGTGATAACACTCAGCTCATCCTCTCGCTCTCAGCAAACCAGACCAACTTCTACAACTGCATGAAGAATGTTACAGAGTGGATAAAAGACTACTGTCTGAAGCTCAACACTGACAAGGCCACAGTACTGATCTTTGGCAAACATGCCTCCTTCGGGAACACCTGATGGCCCGCTGAACTCTGACCCACTCCCAGCTGGGCTGGGTGTTATTGATGGTGTCCATCTATTAGGTCTGTGTCATGTTGCTTCAGCTGCGATTGATGGGATTGGAGATGGTGCACAGTGATCCTGTGATGGTGAAGTGGACACTGGAGTGGTTGGTCCAGGTGAGTTCAGTGGCATGGCTGCATTTGACGCTCTTGCTGGATGTGAAGATAGGGTCCAGTGTGTGACCTGCTCTGTGTGTGGGGTTGGTGCCCAGCTGAGTCAAACCGATGTTGTTTGTGCATTCCAGGAAGCTGGCAGAGTTAGTGTTGTGGGGTCATCCAGGTGGAGGTTTGTGGTTTCCAAGGAAGATGTAGTGCTTGGACTTTATGGGAAAGTGGGAGATGAAGTCTGTGATGGTGTTGCAGAGGTCAGTGTATGGTCTTGGGGGTCTGTAGGCAAGGGTGCCATTGATGGTTCTTTTGTCGTTGGTGTGGAGTTGGAAATTGAGGTGTTCTATGATCGGGGTTGGAGTGGCGCAGGTTTCTGTGAGAGCGGGTGAAGAGATAGCAGTGGCAGCTGAACAGTCCTGCTGTGGAATGTGGAGATGCAAGGCAGAAGTTGTTGCAGCGTCCGGGGCTCAGGGATCTGCAGTGGAGTTCCTGTGGGTGCCCAGAGGTCCAGGGGTCCTGGCACTGAGAGAGATCCAGGCCCAGGCAGGCCCAGACGGGCTTGCCTATGGAGCACTATTGGCGTGGCCGTGCTGTGACCTCAATTAAGTAGGTCCTAGAAAGGCGCTGGGGAGGTGGGTGGTGGAAGTGGGAAAAGGCACTAATTGGGCAAAAATAATGACAAGAAAACCCAAAGGAATAAAAGTCAACAAATAAATACACTAGAAAGAAAAATACAAAGGAATAAAATTAAATAAATGAACTAAACTGGATGATAGGGCAGGCTCCAAGGACTGACATGCACAGGGCAGGAGCAGCGCAAGTAGCAGTGCGGTGAAAGGAGGCACTGACCACAGCTAGGGGAAGTTGGTGAGGACCTGCATACAATGTAGACTCAACTCTCTTCTTTTTTTAGGTTTCTCTCCCAGCTATTGCCAACCCACCTCCCTTCCCCTCGCTTGATCTCCTCAAAATTCTGTGCTACCTTGACATACAGAATTGGGGCTGTTGAGAGGTGGACCACATTGAGCATCAAACTGATTCTGGGGACTCATCTGGCTGACATGCTCCAGCCCTCCCCCGCCATTACTCCCCACTCCAGGTAAACCCCAACATATATGTCCTCAGCACCTCAAATGTTATCTAAGACTAAGCGGGTAACGCCACTACTGTCACTTAACATATTGAACACAATATCCATTTATTCAAGAATAAAGGTATAGAGAACTCAGCAACTTAAGGCAACTATATACAAAGTCTTTTATCTTGGAGCTAGGGCAGCAGGAGAGCCAACATCTCTTCATATTTATGTCCCATTTCCAAGAGACACCAGGGCAATGTCTCTATTGCTAGCAAAATCAAAAGTATCACCACCTCTTCTTGCCTTGTTGGAATAAAAGGAGACTTCCACTTGAGCGCAAAAAGTCATGTTTGAAATCAGTCTCCAGTAATTGTTTGATAAGCATTTTGTCTCAGGAGGTCTCAAATTTCCTTCCAAAACATCATTAGTCTGGATCAAGCCCACAGCACATGTAACGTATCTACCATCTGTCCACAACCTTGCAAACATAGTCCATCAGCGTTATCAAACAAATATTTCAATTTCAAAGGCATACAGTTAATATGGAAAACGAGGCATACATTGAAGGAGATTAAATATTTACTTTACTAACAGATTTGTCCACTGTGAACTCTACATCAACCTTGATTCGCCCATATGTAGTAAGACAGGCCCTGAGGCCTAGGCCTTGGAATTGCTGCCAGGGTTATTATTGAATGGTTTCTATTATTACCTTTGTCTAAGAGCGGATGGTAGAAATCTATCCAATTCACTTAGGAACTGTCGGAGGAGTGAGCGGAAAAAATATTGAGGAGGCCTGATAAGATTCTTAATTTTGTCCACTTTTATTTTAACACTCTTAAGACAAGCGCTGAAAGACTTGAAAGAGAATTTACTTTGATGGGAGTGTGAAGGCTATTGTTCTTGGTTCTTTAGGATGGTTCGCCTGCTTTGCTGATATATTTCTTCTATCTTCTTTTCCTCACAGGTCAGCTTCGAAATATTGACGTCACCAGGTGGCTCGAAGGGAAACAGAAGGACTGGTGAGTATAGGGGGTTTCCCCAATAGCGAATAGTAATTGGATAGAACAGCCTTCACCACACCTAGGGCTAGATGTATCAAGCCGTTTGCGATTCTCAAAGGCCGGAATTCGCAGAATTCCGGCGTTTACGAATCGCAAACGGTCTTTTTGCATGTTTTGGCATGTAACAAAAATTCGCAAAATAAGGAATCGCAAAAATTTGCGATTCCTTATTTTACTTAAGCATTTAAGGAATCACAATTTTGTGATTCCTTAAATGCTATGTATGTAGCATTTTGGAATTGCGAATTTAGGTTAAGAAATCACAAATTACCACCAACTTGAAGTCGGTGGTAATTTGCAAAATTCTTTTAAAAATGCACAATTTGGCATTTGTGAAGGTGGCATGTGACGCACATACATGCCCATAGGGCATGTATGTGCGCCATATGCACAAACATGTACATTTCAGGGGTGCAGCAGGGTGTTTTTGAGACACCCCTGCACCCTTAAAATTATTCTCATTTTGCGATTAGCAAATTGCGAATCGCAAATTGAGATTAATTTCACAATCATTCCTATGGGCCTCCTGGCCCATAGGAATGAATGGGAAATTATTCCTTATTTGCGAATTCGCAAATTGCAAATTCGCAAATAAGGAAGATTAAGAAATCGCAAAAAAATAGCGATTTTCTACATACATCCTATTTTGGGATTTCTAAATAGCGATTCCTTAACAATCGCTATTTAGAAATCGCAATAGGGTATGTTGATACATCTACCCCTAAAGAGGTTTTCTTGGTCATAAAGAAGAAAGGATTAGACGGATGGATCTATTCT
This sequence comes from Lissotriton vulgaris, assembly GCF_964263255.1. NCBI lineage: Eukaryota > Metazoa > Chordata > Amphibia > Caudata > Salamandridae > Lissotriton > Lissotriton vulgaris. The sequence continues at coordinate 495,816,721 of NC_141697.1, read as the reverse complement.
TTTCCTTAATCATTTCTATAATTAAAGATGTCTTAAACAGTAAGTGGGTTACTCTCTCTCTACACCTTCCCCTCCCCCTTTTCCCTTGATCTATATAGGATGTTGTTACTTATGGAGATTGAGTAATGTTCTCACGGATTCATGTACTCACTCTTGTACTCTGCCCAATGAGATACTAAGGCAAATGAGATCATCAATAAAAAATGAGAAAAGAAAACATAAAAAAAATATTAAGCAACGGTGATTGAGTTACGGGCCCCAAATGGTGAGATCTGAAGAGAGTGAGGTGCATTGATCCTATGCATTAGAGTATTTCCTCCACCCCGCTTTTGGACACTCACTGTGATAGCCACAACTCTCCCCAGAGTTGCGGCAGGATTCCTGACTCTCCTGGAGCGTCCACCAATCGTCAGTTCAGATGTCGAGGCCGTCATCTTTGGGATTCCAGTCTGGAATGGCGGGTTCGATCTCCTCCATGTTGGTGATTTCTAGCTCCTTTTCCTCAGCTCCAGGGGGTTGGAATGCTGCTCTTTCTTGTTGGTCTTCTAAGTCTCATCGTCTATTTCCGGCGTCCTCCCCCTTCCAGTCTCTCTGTGTTTCCTGTGGATCCTCATTTTCAGGGCTGGTCTAAACCTATGATTGATCCTACCGCCGTGTGTGTCTGTCATCAGCCTGTATAGAAGAGGTGGACGGGTTAACTCTCAGGTACCAAGATTACAATGTTGCTGAGACCACGGCGTCTGACCAGGCGGCATCCGGTAAGTCCTGATACCGGGTCCCCATCCCTCCCTCACAGGAAGCATGTCTTCTAGTGCTCGAGGATATATGATGACCGCACTCAGTTTTTTGACAAAGTAATTTTTTTTCTTAACCATTATTGAAATGTATTACTGTTTGTGATGATATTCCATTGATTGTCTTTGAAAACTGTATTGTGTAAAAATATTAGATCATACAGATGTTCTCTAACATATTGCATATTCACCCTATGTTGCAATGCTACATATGCAATCTTATCTTGTTTTATTGAAATGCTCATTAGAACTGTTTGATGTAAAGATGGTAAGTGATGAGCTCATAGTAGGTAATTTGTAAGAATGCACCACGTACAAATTGTTCCTACCATTAGACAAACAAAACTTGAAAACGTCATTTGAAATGTATTATCCAAATTACTAAAAATTACCATGGATTCCCCACTAAAGCATATGGAGACTAGGTTCCCCAAACAAATAAAAGGACTTGATACATTTTGCCAAGATTGGCATTTGGACACAAAGGCACAAACATTTCCCTGGCCTAAGGAGGGAACATTTGACACAAATATAATCGAGCACACTAAAACATACAAAATCTAAATATGCGAGACAGAAGAGAGACAAAAGGGAGTCAATATTAGAATAGTGGACTATCTTTAAGAGGTTCAATCTGATAACCCCATGATGCCGATAGCATGCAAGGCGTCGGCACCTCTACCATAATACGCAGGGATGGATGTACTCAGAAATGCTCCCACTGCATTAAGCTATTAAAACCCAATAATACTATAAGCCGACAAGCCCCCCTCACCAAAAGAAGGTCAGTCAGGAGTAAGCCGTGTGAGGCTCTGCCAGACCGAGCACATTTCCTTTCCTTATCCGACACATCCTGCCTTAGCCACCCACTAACTTGATGGCTGTGTGTGATTAATACCGTGCGGCATTGATTCGGGGCTGTTTCCCGACACCGGATTCCCCCTTTTCGGCGTATGCTGGAGATTGGCTTTCCTGCCGGGGTCTCAGCCTCGTGGTGTCCGGGGCCGGCCTGCAGCTACTGACTCCGACTGGGCCTGGCGGTTGTGGAGTGACCCGGCGGCGTTGGGTATCGTGGCCGTGTGAAGTGGAAGCACATCGGATCGTATTGGACTGCAGCCGGAGACGATACTGGAGGCAAGCGGCGGTGCTCTGGTCCGTGGCTGCATTGGATGGTCATCATCGGGGCTAGCGCCCGCCTGTGCTGGTGGCGGTGAGTGGGGTAGCGGCCTAGGAAAGACCGGGGCTGCGGAGGCGGCGCTAGGCCGGACTGGGCTGCTCCACGCGAACTGCGGCCGGCGGGGGTGGGGGGCAGACTGGGACGACTGAAAGGAGGCGACAGGGAGGCGGTAGACCCGTGGTGCCTGGAGCATTGGAAACTAACTGTGTACAGGAGCTGTCGTGGGGCTCGATAACTTCCCATCGACTGAGGAGGGGAGTCGGGGGGCTTGAGGAGTGACTGGCCTGGAACCTAACTTTGATACCTATTGTTTGCCGGTGGCAGTGCCCATGTGGTGCCTGATGCTTGCTTTCACCGGGTACTGGATCTGACTGCACCCTCTGGTTCTGGATACTGTTCTAGGCTACTGCACGGGGTTTTCACTGATTACTGATTGATATTGCCAATCACTTCCAGATCGGTTACCGCTGTGGGGGCCTGGGTGCAATAACATTGGTTGTAGCAGACTGGTGGCAGCATGGGCAGGCCGGAGAGGAATCAGCCCAAAATCAACTTTGAAACTAGAAAGACTGCGATGTCCTCCTCACAGGCACCCTCAGACGCTGAATCGGCGGGGGCATCCGGGGGGAAGCCGAATTTAGAGGCCACACTCATGGCTATGCAAAAGACATTACAATCCATTGAAGGCACCCTGGAGGCAGTTAACCACAGACTTGATCACATGGCCACGCAATTCGACAGGCAGAATGCGCGGATGGGAGAAGTGGAGCAGAGTGTTTCTGCCACTGAGGAAGATCTCGCCACAGTAACTAATAAAGTCTTCAATATGGAGTGGGTATTGGCGGTTATTCAGGCTAAAAATGAGGAGTTGGAAGGGCGGTCCCGACGCGGCAACATCCGCGTCAGGGGGCTGCCGGAATCCACGCATGTTGGCAAAATGGAAGAGTTCATGGACCGATTATTGGTTGAAATATTTGGGACAGAGCAACTATCCCGAGTATTCATAGTTGAACGTGCGCATCGCTCCTTAGCGAAACGACCAGTGCCTGGTGCGCCACCCAGTCCCAGCATTGCCCGAACACTCAATTATAAAGACAGGGATGTGATTTTACGCATGGCGCGAGAGTAGGGCGCCATAGAGTATCAAGGCAACAAATTGGAGTTTTTCCCCGATTTCACGATGGCAGTGCAAACAGCGTGGAAAGAATTCAATGGGGTGAAGCAGCTTCCCCGAGCGGAAGATATACCATACGCCATGCTATACCCGGCTCGTCTACGGATCGGAGCATCATCGGATAACAAAATGTTCACGACTCCGAAAGCGGCCATGGATTATGCTAAAAAACAGAAGAAACGAAAGCGGGACTCCACTATGGCGCATGAAGGAGAGGAAGAACTGCACAACGAAGTTGCATGAGCCTTTGAACTTTTCAAGCATCTCAGAAATCCTTGAACATCTTAGCTGGGGAGCTGCTACCAATTACTATGCCACTCTCTTCACTGGAATGTAAGCATTACATGACTTATATACTGTTGGGTGGTGGGTTTGTGAATCTTTGCAATTTTCAACGGTGGCTACAAACACTCCAACTGATATTACAAGACTTATGCACTGATTGAGTTAACAATTTTTGGGGCACAAAGCTGGACCCATAATACTACTCTTCACTTAGGGGATGAGAGTATAGGAGGGTCATGCGCTATTGGTTAGATGCCTGCTGGTAATCACCGCTTGTCACAGTGTTGTTATGTTTTAATGGTTGCACAATGGCAAGGCACAGGAAACTGTTTGGAGTAAAGTCTCTCATTCTGCGAGGTAAAGGAATGCTATGATGTAGGGACATGGCGCTAATGTGGTAAAGGTTGGATGTTCCTACAAATGGCTTGGTCCTCTCCCGTTTATTCCATTAACGGGAGATGAACGCCTCTACGCCCCCACATATGGGAGATCCCCACAATATGTTTGGAGCTAGGTTGGGAGTTTGGAGTCTGGGGGGTTGGGGAAGGCTTTGGCAGGTTGGGGGAGCTGAAGTGGGTGGGGGGTGGACAGGAGACTTTCAGGGATTTCAGGTCTGGGTCGATTCCACAACTGGCATAGGCTGGAGATCGGGAGGGATGGAAGGTGGGGATGGGGCCTGTTGGTTGGAATACTGCTTTGATTCTAAGATGATGCCTGCAGATATTTGTTTGGTTTGTTGCCTTGTACTTGGTAGCTGGTACTGGGGGGTGAGCTCGCTCTCTATGCTTCAAGTTTTAACGAATGAAGGGTCATATGGATAAGGCGGGCAAGATTAATTTGATCACATGGAATGTGAGGGGACTGAACCGACCACAAAAGACGAGGCAGGTATTGGCATTTTTAAATAGACACGGAGTGCAGGTGGTCTTCCTTCAAGAGACGCACCTTAAAGGGCGGGCAGCAGAGACAGTAGCTATACAGTGGGCGGGTACTAGACTAGCATCAAACTACTCCTCTTATGCTCGCGGGGTCATGATATTGATTAAGAAAAATTTACCGTTTGCTTCACTACACTAGGATGTTGACAAAGAAGGTAGATATATTATTCTGCCTGGGAAATTGTGTGGTACGCTAGTCACGATGATCAATGTATATGGTCCAAATATTGGTGACCCTGAATTTTATGTCACTCTATGGAACAAGGTATATGCTCTGCCACCCTCAGCAATTATATGTGGTGGGGATTTGAATGTGACATTAGATAATACGCTGGATAGGAAGGATGATCGACCCTACACAGCAAAAAAAGCAGCTGATGCAGTGCAAGATGGTATGAGTGGACTTGGATTGGTGGATGTGTGGCGACTGGGGCACCCAGGAGTGAGAGAAGGTACTTGTTACACATCGGCACATGACACATGGTCGCGGCTGGACAATTGGTTGGTGACACAGGATGTTAGCGGCTGGGTGATGAAAGTGTGCCATTTACCTCGAACACTGTCGGATCATGCTCCTGTGCTTATGGAGGTGTGGCTGACATTGCATGCACCTGCACCCTTCTCGTGGCGTCTGCCACCTGGTACTTTAACGGACCTGGTGTTGCGTGAGGAGCTGAGGGCAGTTATTGAAGAAATTTTTGACAAGAATGTTGGCTCTGTTGATAACATGGGAACTGTATGGGAGGCTTTTAAGGTGACGGTGAGGGGAGCGTGTATTGGAATGCAGTCTGGTGTGCTCAAATTGCTGAGGGATTCCATGGACAAACTGGAGCGTGAACTGTTGTGCCTAGAGCGATGACACGAGCTGCAGCCGACGGAATCTCTGTTGGCTGACATACGGTTAAAAGTCTCCGACTATAACGACCTAGCAGAGCAAGAGGTTAAATTTTTGTCCAAACGTACTAAGGCATGATATTATGGTGAGGGAGGGCGTCCGGGACGTGAGCTGGCGGATAGAATTAAGGAACCGTGGACTAGGCACTGTGGAAAACAAGAGATTATGGATGGGGATACCAATGTGACAAGTGCGGCTGGCGTACTGGATTGTTTTGTACAATATTACGAGCAGATGTATGGGCATAGGGAGACGGCAGGGGAGGATGAGATAGCGCAATATCTGGAAGACATAGCGTTGGTCTGGCTATCGAAGGGACAAAAAGACTTTTAATGCACCACATTACGGAGGGGGAGTTTTGAGATGCAGCGGCTCTGCCATACAGTAAAGCGGCCGGAACTGACGGTTTACCATCTGAATTTTATAAGGAGTATGTAGATTTACTTCTGCCTCATTTGGCAATGGTCCTGGAAGAGGCTTTAGAGCAGGGACAGTTACCAGCAACAATGAGGGGGGCATTGCTGGTGGCTCTGCCGAAACCGGGCAAGCAACGGAATCAATGCGAGTCATATAGGCCTCTATCCTTGATGAACACGGACGTTAAGATTATTGCCAAGGTGCTAGCAACACGACTGCGCCTGATATTACCGGTTATGGTGCTGCCGGACCAGTCCGGTTTCATCCCCCTTCGCTCCACAACACATAATTTGAGGGCTTTGTTTGCTGTTCTGCATCTCCTTAAACCGGATCTTGCTGCGGTGGCAGTGCTATTAGACGCTGCGAAAGCGTTCGACTCCGTTGCCAGGCGATATATGATAAGTGCTGCACCACATGGGAGTGCCGTTTTTCTTTACGCCCTTAATCACTTTGCTTTATACAAACCTGATTGCACGGGTGCGGGTTAACGGTCATGTGTCGGCGCCATTTTCTGTGCAGAGAGGGACTAGGAAGGGTTGCCCCCTTTCACCCTTACTATTTGCTATCATATTGAAACCCCTAGCATATATTCCTCGACAGAGGTATGCGGGTACGGCATTACGTTTCCGTCTCAGGTCCCTGGCGGTATCTATGTATGCCAATGATATGGTTCTGTACGTAAGGGAGCCTGCATAAAATTTGGAAGGAATACTTCGGGAGTTTATTCGGTTCGAACGATTTTCTGGTTTATCCATTAATTGGGATAAATCCATATTGTTGCCTCTCACGAACGTCACACAGCCGTTCCCATTGGAATTCCCATTGGCATGGGCGACGGAACCTGTTCGTTACCTGGGGATCTGGGTGCACAGGGACTCCCAAGAGATAATTCGAGCTAACTACGGAGTGGCTATATCAAAGTTGAAAGATCAGGTAACACGCTGGATTCGGCTACCACTTTCGTTTGCTGATCGGGTTTCTCTGATAAAAATGGTGGTCCTTCCTAAATTTCTGTACTATTTTGTTAATATACCAATTGCCCTGACGTCTCATATTTTTGCACAGCTTCAGTCATTGTTACTCACATTAGCCTGGGCAGGGAAGAAGCCACGTGTGAAGTGGGACACACTAACAAAGCCTTATGAGTTGGGCGGATTTGCCGTGCCGGATATGAGACTGTATTATCTACGCGCTCCGGCTCATTTTGCTACTTACTGGCTTTCGGCACCACCATATACGCTGCACGTGGCACTTGAGGCAAGCGCAGTATTTCCGCTACCCTTAAAGGCGATGATAGTAAATCCGCACTCGGTATATGACAAGGGTGAAGTGGACGCGGTACAGTGTACTTCTAAAGCTTGGGTGGAGTTAGGCAAGCGCTCGAACAGATTGCCACTATATGCCCCGGGTATGCCGTTGCTGTATCATGCGGATATCTCGGTCTCGAGTGAATTGGGAGCTTTACAGTTGCTGCAGGGTGCCGGGGTACACACTATGGGAGATGTCTTTCCGATTGCTAAGTTTCTTCCATTGCAGAACTTATTGGACCATGTGACTAATACAACCATGGCCACGTTCATTTATGTCAGGCTACGAGCTGCGATACGCGCTTTATATCCTTCTTTCCCGGCTGAGCCGCCTGTGTTAGGCGCCTTACAGTTACTATATACAACGACCAATCGGGTGAAATTAATCTCGCGATTGTACCGGGCATCACAGGAGGATGAGGGAGGAGGTGGTATGATTGCTAAAGCAAGATGAGATGCGTGTTTGCCTGAACCTTTGACCGATGATGAATGGTCTGAGTGCTGTTCTATGACTGGTAGATTTGCAGCTAATGGAAATTTTCGTCTCATTCACTATAAATTCTTGCACCAATGGTATTATACACCTGCACAATTGGTTAAATATGGTCTCCGCGAATCATCTATTTGTGTACGTTGTGGAATGGAAGGCGCCGACTTTATCCACTTGGCCTGGGGGTGTGCATGTGTGTATGCGTTCTGGGCGGCTGTGACTGCGGCGCTATCTGAAAGGACGTCAATTGAAATTGCTACTGACCCGCGCTTATGTTTGCTGGGCATGGCCTCTGGAGTGCCTGCCGGAATGAGACGATTGGTAGTGTCGCGCTGCAAATTGCTAAGCGCAGAGTGGCTGCTTGCTGGGGTGGGAGACGAGCGCCGGATGTCAAAATATGGTTGCAGGACATAGCATACTGTCGCGATCAGCTGACTTGTTATTATGAAGACCTCCCTGCTACCTCGCGCCCGCGTGATGTTTGGGGCCCTTACACTGCGTATATGCTGTCTAAGCTTGATGATGATTGATGTATGTTACAGCGTGTAGGTCCAGTGGCGGAAAGGGATTTCCTGGTTCTTACTGAATGAGCAGATGTCCACTGCCGTGTTGTGACTATGGTATTGATGTTCTTCTCCTCATCATGTGAATACCCATTATAGTTTTGGCATTTGTGGACACTTGACCTCGCCTCTATTTGTCTGCCATACGTTTTCTTTCCATGGGGAAGCCTTCTGCAGTGAGCATGACCTGACCAGTGCCTCAACCAATGCTGTAACGAACTCCATATCCCGTACACCTTAAATGACTTCAGATTTTATGCACTATTGAATGATGACCTGGTTGGATCAATGGGTTGTTGGGGAGGGGGGATGTTGAAGTATTCCGTTGTTACTATTGTATACCTAAAAATAAGACTGCCTATAACCTATATGCTGATAATGCAAGACTCAGGTTCATCATGTTGAATTGCTGTAACACCATGCTTTTGGTCTCAACTACTAAGATTTATCAAGGTGATTGATGTATGGACATGGAACTACTTTGCGGCTGGCCCTCTCTGCGGGCTGTAGGCCAAATGCTGTGTTCTTGTATTGAGGTACTATAAAGGTCGTCAAAAAAATTTAAAAAAAAGAAAGCACGAGAAATCTAAAAGCAAGCAAGTACAGAAACCTTCAGCACTTCACAAGTTCCTAGGGAATTTCCCCAAATGTCGACTCCACCACACTCAACATGTGACTCTTCCAAGGTGGGTAAAATAGATATTCCACTGGGCCAAGTGAGTGTAATCGTGTGTCAGGGATGTTCGTGGCGGTTCTCAATATTGACTCAGCAAGCTCGGGACATGAAGGGAGCTCCAGATTCCCCCGGGAACCGATGACAAATGTGGGGCTAGAGGGTTTGTCGGTGTAGCTGAGGAGGAGAGCGAATTTGAGCATTAAGAAGCAGCACGTAGCAGCTGAGAAAAGGGGACAGACCAGACAGCGTGAGGAATAGAGGCGTGAATGGAGGCTCGAGAAAAAAAGGGCACACAGCAGGGAGTTAGAGCGAGGGTACAGGACAGCGCACTTTCCTCATGAGGAAAGCAAAGCCAGGTACAGGGCATCGCACTGTGAGGAGTCAGACGCAGGGGCAGCTCCTCCGCTATGACGGAGAAGCATCGCCCCACTGCTTTCTCGCAGTGCGAGAAGCCAAAACATAAAATGGTAATAACATTTAGGTATTATCAGTTTATGTTTGCTTTGTGGGTGAGTGAGTGGGCGGGGCTGCTCTGCTCTCTGAGCGGGGGAGGAGGGGTTTGCCTACTCCTGAGTGCAAAAAGACTGTTTGGTGGCCGCCTAAACCAGTCATGCGCACTTTGCCCTACTCCATGCAGGCTACAATGGAGAACATGCACACCCCTCTAGCACCTGGCTGAGTGCCATGTCACAGTGCTCCAGACCAATCACAAATCATGCAGCATTGTGATAAGCTTAGGGGAGGGAGCCTGGTTGCCTGTTTTCTGTTCCTGCTGGAGGCAAGAGAGCAGGACCAGTGAAGACGCGGGACTCGGCAGAAAGGTTGGCTTTTGAATTTTAAAAAAATAATTATGACCCTCCCCGCATGACCCATCCGTGCCTGCCTTCCTACCCGCAAGCCATGCCGGCTGCTACTTGTCAGAGGTCAATGAAAGGCCAACTAGCAGGGCTCAGAGCCATATCATTCGGTCATAGGAGAGAGGCTGACCAAAAGATAAAGGAACAAGGCAGCCTGGTACGTACCCGCCTGCAATGTAGGAAAAACACCAGTGTCGTGCACATGAGGGAAGCAGAAAAGAGGATACGCATTGCTCCTCACAGGTACATGACAAAAATAGACAAACCACAAGCGAGATAATAGCTAAAAGGGAAGGCAAGACCTTTGTGTATCCGTTTTGTATCCTACTAACAGATTGGACTGAGTAGAGGGACCATAATGGCAGGTCTTGGCCGATGGAAAAATCGTTTGAGCCAGAGGACATGGCAGTAGTGGAGGACTGCATCAGGCAGAAAGGGATAAACCCCATAAGTGGGACTTACTCTACATACATGCCTTGCGAGATGGGAACGCTATGTGGAGGAGAAACCTGTAGAGTGACTTAGCGTGAGTGTGCCCATTACTACAGAAGGGCCCCGAGTGGATTATATACATGCCATGGGCCAGGATGGATAAAGAGGGTTGAGGACAAACTTACAGTAATTGCAGGATGGGGCAGGGATATGGATTACATGTTTTGAGAAAAACACAGCAGGTATCAATGTAATGATAAAAGGCATTAAGAGTTTGCTAAGAAGTGTAATTGGGGAGCAGACTAACACAGTGTTCACCCAAGCTCGCATTTCACCAATTATGCTAACAGATACCCAGCATAATGGACCATATTTTTTACGCACAGAAACCAGATCGGGACCTCCCTGGGAGAAATATTCCGTAACCTTCAAGATGTAGGAGGGCTAATGGCAGCGACCATGAGGCCAGGGAAAAGCATAAACGATTTCCTGAAAAGGATGAGGGAAAGATAGGAACAAGAAACCGGATAGCCGTGGACTGATACGGGCCCACTAGTAACATTTTCCTACATTATTCTACAAATAGGGTTACCCAGCAAGATATAGAGCATGCTGGACAGAGTAGTTGGTTTAGATACCAAAGCCTAGCAGGAGATATAAGGACATATATTCCACTACTGTAAGAAAATGCAAGAAAAGGTGGGAGAGAAGCAGGAGCAGACCCAAAGAAACAAAGCAAAACTACTTTGACATACGTTGAAAAAGACTGCCCTCGAGGGGGAAGTGATGGGCACAACCAAGCAGATGGCACGAGTCACAATGGGGGTTCCAACGCAAAACTTCAGAGGATTCCAAACAAGCAGTCCAGTAGCATGAACAGGTTATGGAAGTACCCCTAACAGACTAACATTCTAGTTTGGCAGTGGTACATTGAAGACATCGTCATCCTCTGGCGAGGTCCCTTGGTTGCCTGTCAAAATATCTGTGACTGGATCAATACTCTCAATCCATACCTGAGCTTCAGTAAGTACATCTCAGCCACTGCACTACAGTTTCTAGATTTACTGATTTCACGTATGGTAGGGCACCTTCAAACCATTACATATCCTACTCAGGTACGCCAGCCACCACCCTAGACATCTTAGAGACAGTCTACCATTTGGGAAATGTTTACTACTATGTCACAACTGCAGTTCCATTAACAACTACAAACAGCAAGCAGAAACCCTGACCTCAGATTTGGTAGACCGACAATACCCCCCAACATGTGGTACACAGAGCCTACAAGAGAGCAAGGAACAACAACAGAGAGGGGCGACTAGAAACCCAAAGTAGAGAACCTTATATTGTCATTCCTTGTGTCACATCATTCACACCACAGTCAAACATTATACAGAAAATAATGAAGAAACACTGGGCTATACTACACACGAAGCCCCTGTCACCTGCTACACCATGTTTTGCTTACAAACAAACAAATAACATTAAAGACATTATTGTGCACCTATCAAGAAACTGTGATCACAACCGTCTCTTTGGGGCCTCCCTGCAGTGACAGGCCACCACCTGTGTGGCTCATGTAACGTATGCCCTCTAACGCAAAACTCTAAAGAAATCCTTTTTAGTCTACTATCAATCCAAAAATCCAACTCAAAATGCAACACAAAAAATTATATTTATATAATCTCATGCCCATGCCGAAAACGCTACACGCGCATGACGACAAGTGCCTTCAAAACAAGGATTAGAGAACACCACAGTAATGTGAGGTGCAGTAGGGCTACAACTAAGATGATTACTCACTACACAGAAATGGGACTCAAGCAAGATGACCTTTTCTGGACAGTTCTTGAAGCTCAGCCATATATAACCAAGAATGCCCTTTTTTATAAAGAACATCGATGGGCCCACCAATTGCCCCACGTCGCAATGGGCTCAATGACGACCCAACTTGGATAGAGGTGTCACAGTAACACCATTATACTGAAATTCCTTCATACCTACTTAAGAGAATAGTGACATACAGTGCATGCCTCCCTGCCATTCTGCTCAGCTTCTTGTATTGTATTACTTATTATGAATCTTTAATGTTATTTGTAATCTGCAACTGACAAGCACAATTTGCAATGATTTCTAGCCATTTATTGTGCATCCTGGCTATAACACTGAATGCATCTTGATATTTTAAATGTGTTGTTGTTTGTCTCCCCCTTCAGGTTCATCCAGAAGGCACACTATATGTTAGTATAAGTTATACATCACTACAAATCCAGTATCTTAGGATATGGTATCACATAGACACACATTTTCACGTATCTACACGAGTAGACAACAATTTCCTGGTCCTGATGAAATGCCAAGATCCTTTGGACTATGAAAGGCATGAAACATGTTGAACCTGCTAAATTCAGAGGCACTATCTAGGGCTTGAGAGGTCCAGAATAACCTGCTCTAGCTTTGACTTTTCAGGCACCTTTTTTTTAACCATAGCATAGAAACCCAGCTACTAAACCTTATGTGATTCCTGTATTTATTTTGATCTTGCACACACATTTCCTTCAGCCACACGCCCTTCCACCCAATCTATCTCATATTGGCAAAAAGAAAAGACCTCCAGCAGAGATTGCCCCTGCGGGAATCCAGCACACCAGGGACCAGGCCCACACTCCAGAAAGGAGTGGTGACAGGGTGGGGAGGCAGTACCTTCATGCAGTCAAAGAGCCAAACAACACAGTAAAATAGGCTCCCATAGTAAATAGAGGAGCTAATATTAACAACCTAATCCACAGTAGTTCCCCTTTGATAGTAAAGAAAAACAGCATTTCCCTTTTTCAGAAAAGAAAGAACTACAGACAGAGTTAAGGGTCTAAAATGTTTACTTGCTTCCAGAAATTCAGGGTTAGTGCGGGCTGTGTTGATCAGGTGCCCGCACTATGTTGGGCATCGACGGTGACAGCGTGTAGCACAGAATAATCAGGTTGCCTAAAGCTCCTACAGAAAGTAAGCCCCACTCTGCAGCTGATCTCCGAGGGCAGGGTTCACCGGCCACATCCCAGGGGCAGGGCAGTCTGACGAGGGGACAGTTAGGACATTTTTTTAAAAAGTCAACACACACGTTCCACAGCCAAACTATAATGGGAAAAACTCCAACAGCAGTCAAAAGGTCCCATTTTCTGGCATCATGCCTACCTGCAACAATTCCTACATGGTGTGTAGTCCCAACAGCACCTCAAAATGCTCTTAAAGTCTCTGAAACAATGAAGGCCTCCCTTTTAGTAATGAATAAAGTCGTCCTCAGTGACAGGAACCAATGTTCTTCTCGCATCTAGGATGGTAATATCCTAAAACTCCACAGCCCCCCAAATGAAGGACTCAATAAGTCTAGAGGACTCGGTGTAGGGTGAGCAGACATCTAAGATTTCCCTTGACAGTTACATTTTTTTAGTCATCTGTCCCAGAAGATTTTCCGGGGTTTTTAGGAGACCTGACTGTATTAGCCTTTTGAGCCTATAGTCAGTATATGTCCTGAGGCTCATAGGGGTTTGGGGTGGCTCCATTAGTGACTAGAGTCATGCAGATATTCTACGACCATCTGAGACAATAAAATGTAGTCCTACTCCTATTTTTGTGAAATTTCTTGAAAATGTGGTCTCTCTACCTCTGCGTAATGACAAGCTCAAGACTGCAGTTGGAGGTACACGGCTCCTTTCAAGACAGGGTGTGATCTGAGGGAGAGGGAGATGCAAGGAGTGGAGGTTTCCAAGCTTCTAGCCCCGCCTCCAGATGGAACGCAGGACACGGAGTGCTCCCCTTCAAGGTTCAACTCCATTCCAAGCATAGTCCACCCAAAATGCCCCAACCTTGCAAACACAACCCAGATCTGATTTCGGACTTGAAACAGGGCTGTTCAGATCTACCAGAGATACCCCAACCTTGCAAGCACAACCCGCCCTGAATTTGGACCCCACAGGGGGGGGTTCGGGTAGGAAAGGAAGAATCACAGAGCAGCCTCAAACCCCCTCCCCACAGGGTAAGGGAAACAATTAATTTTGAAATTCAGGGGGGAAAAAAACCTAAACTAAGAGGGAAAAAGCCCAAAACCAGCCCAAAAGAAAGATTCCAGACAAAAGGAGGGGTCGAGATCAGCAAAACCAGGTATCGGAGGCCACAAGGGAAGGCGACACCACACACCATATGCCAGGAACAGGGAGATGCACAAGCACCAAAACATGCTCACGTGACAGACACCAGGAACACCAAATGTCAAAGCACCCCCTCTTCCCACATTTCCACCCACATATAGTGAAAGGAACCTTGCTCTTAGGGACGCACTGAGCAAAGTGTCCTTGGTCAGACAAGCGTCACCCAGAGGACTCCTGCTAAAGAAACACAATTCTATCCCTCCCTGAAATCATGAGACCATCTCACAATTATACCTAACACGCTGATCACTCAGAATTGAAATGTCGAATGTCCGAAAACCACCCAAGTAGGATTGGAGGGGGGGCTCAATCTTTCTCGAGAATAATAATCATCCTCACTGCCCAAATCAATAAAAGATGTTACCAACAGGGGTTACCTTCCAATACCTCACTAGATCGTGACTAGTAGGTTGACGGGATCACGCCACCATTGTAAAATACAGGGTCTCTGAGCAATTAATATTGGACCATAATTAACAAAAACCAAAGTTCTTTCATAACAGGTAACACCAAAAACAAGTGCACCAAAGGCGATGTTTCATCAGGCCCCATGACTCAAAACGAAAAAGGACATTTTCAAACTTACAGCAGTGGAAGGAGGAAAACCCCATGGGCATTCAGCGAGGGGTTCGCTTAATACCCTGTGGGTGCTCTGGCCCAACGTACAGTCAAACCCTTCCGTGGCGAAGACACCTTTGAACTCAATACTGCAAACATTTTTGAACTGGTCAGAAGAAATACAGCCACTAGAGGGGTACAGATGACTCCCAGGGGACCCATACCTCAAACTACAGCATCACAACAAAAGTTATGTACATTTCAGTGGATATGTACACTCTACCTACTATGGTTAGTCCCATACCATATTGAAAGACCCCACCCATTTTCTTCATTCTTCTTAGATCAGCTTAAGGGAAATATCTCTTCTCCTTCTAGAACTTATAGGATTTTTTGGTGATTATTTCATCCTGAACACTTGCAATGGCATCTCAGCAGGGAAAAGTTCATGTTTCGTCAGATGAAGAGGTATTAGAGGAGCCACCACCCAAGAATAGACCGGAGTCAGTTGTGTGGAAGTTCTTCACATTTCCTGAAGGATAAAACAAAGTGAATGCCACAAAGGTGACATGCAAGCTGTGTGACAAGGTGCTGTCAAGAGGGAGCGAAAAGGAAGACTCTTACGGTACAGCTTGTATGTACAAGCACCTTCATACAATTCATCCCCAGAATCTTTCACAGGAAGAAATGCAACGTGCAGCAGAGAATCCACCACCAGGTGTTGCAAGCACCTCAGGAGCATTGTCATCCATGGCTCCTCTGAATATTAGACCTGAATTCGCTTTTTTGGAGCAGCACTGCATTAAATGCAAAAATGTCATCTGTTATGAAGAACAGTCTGTTGATGCAGTGTGGCTGGATAGAGAAATCACCAATGTTAATTTTTTTTTCTTGTTGGAATGATAATTAATTCCAAAAGTTCATAGTTTATTTTGTACTTTTTTTTGTTCAGTTTATTAAAAAACACCAACAAAATAAAAAATTGTTCTAAAAATACAAAAAAATAAAAAACAAAAACGAAGAAAAAACAAAGTTCTTATCAGAACTACCTTATCTGGTTAAAAAAAGAACTATTATGCATGGCAATGTCTGAAAGTTTGGTTGAATATACGTGTAGAGCATGTTTGACTGTTAGAATGCATTAGTAGTGTATGGTGAATTTATAGGGGCAGATCTATGAGGAAGTGCTGCAGCATGACACTGCAAGCTCCTTAGCTGCACCGTACTGCGGCACTTCCGAAGCACAACTCCGTACTTCCCTCTGCACTGGTGCACAAACTGCAGCCATGTAGTGACACAGGCAGCCTTGCACCATGGTGCAAGGATGTCTGTATCATGGGGAGATTGTTTTTGTGCAGGAAGGGACACCTTCCTGCACAAAAACAATCACTAAAGGGATTTTCTTCCTTCAATATGTGCTGTGGAATGTAGGACGCATTGAAAGAGGAAAACAACGAGGAGAAATTAAAACATTTCGCCTCGTTGCGCCACACTACGCCATCTCTAGGGTGGCACAGCATGAAAACATGTTACTTACCTATAACTTTGGTTCCCCAGTATTGGTAACTTTCATAGATTCCCATGCTTTGTATCATTCCCCGTCGTCGGAATGGGAGTCTCGGTAATAAAAATACCATAGTAGTAGGTACAAAAGAGAAAGGAAAGGCCTAGGCCTCATTCAATTTTGTAGCATATCAGCCTCTTTTTGTAAAAGAGACCAAACTGTAGGCATCAGCCAATCAGAAGAGCCTCACCCCTGGAACCTTTCTGAAGGAACCTCAGAGCCTCAGATTTTTGTAGCCGTTGTGTACTAGACACCATACTTGCTGAAGGCTGAGCTTTCCCCGGGGAGGTGGGTGGGCGCATGGGAATCTATGAAAGTTACCAATACTGGGGAACCAAAGTTACAGGTAAGTAACTTGTTTTCTTGCCCCAGTATTGGAACTTTCATAGATTCCCATGCTTTGTATCAGAATAGTAAGCAGTAAACACCATAAACACATTTTGCAAATAAGTACCTTATAACATTAGAAATGAAAGTACAAAATGTGTTACCAATGGAAGGCGGATAGAAAGGAAAGCTCACCAATCACTTGAAGAGGTTCCTCAGGACAGCCTGGCCCACCCCCGCTTCATCCTGCTGCAATGACTCTAAGCAATAATGCTTAGTGAACGTGTACACGCTACTCCAGGTAGCAGCCCTGCAGATGTCCTTTATATGTACCCCCGCGAAGAGGGCTGTTGAAGATGCCACTGATCTCGTTGAGTGAGCACGGATTCTGCCCACCAGAGGTTTTCCTGCTATCTTGTGGAAATGCAGAATAGCACTCGAAATCCATCTTGAGATCCCCTGCTTGGACAGAGGGAGACCTCTGCTCGGACCACCAAAGGCAATGAACAATTGCGAAGTCTTTCTAAATTCCTTGGTACGGTCCAAGTAGAATTTTAGACATCGTTGTAAATCCAGAGTGTGCAATGTCTTCTCCGCTGGAGTGACTGGGTTTGGAAAAAATGACTTTAGAATTACTGGTTCATTTAAGTGAAAGTCTGTAGGAACTTTAGGAATGAATCTTGGGTTCGTCCGCAAGATGACCGTGTTCTTTTTGAATTGTAAAAACGGCTCTTGGATAGTAAGGGCCTGCAACTCCCCAACTCGCCTAGCCGAGGTTAGGGCTAAGAGTAGAGCTAATTTCCATGACAAGTATTTCAAGTCTGAGCGGTGAATCGGCTCAAATGGTCCTTCATCAGTTGAGCCAGGAACAAGTTTAAATGCCAAGTTGGAGGAGGGGGTCTCACTGGTGGATAGACCCTGAACCGGCCTTTGAGGAATTGCTTGACAATCCTTGAGGACCACAATGAAGGACCAGAGTCAGATCTCCTGAACATTGAAATTGCTGCCAAATGGACCTTGATCGTGGAATGGGTCAGATTAGACTTTGCTAGTGAGAGTAGATAAGGCAGGATTTGATGAGGTTTCGAAGTAAAAGGATCAACCTTTTCCTTTATACACCAAATACAAAACCTTTTCCATTTTAATCTGTATGTCTTGTTCGTTGAAGGTGCTCTTGCCTGGGAAAGGATGTCTTTGATTTCCTTGGAAAGAGGAACATTCATGAATTCTCGCTGGTCAGGAGTCATGCAGTCAGGTGTAACGATCTTGGGTCTGGATGCCAAACCTGTCCTCCGGACATTGTCAGAAGGTCCGGAACTTCCTTCAACAACAATGGAGGAACTAGCGACAGCAGATGCAGCTCGGTGTACCAAAATTGTCTCGGCCATGCCGGGGCTATAAGGATAATTTTGCATGGTTTCGTCTTCATTTTCCTGATGAGGCGTGGAATCAGGGGAATTGGAGGAAACGCGTAAAGAAACCTCCCCGTCCAGGCTATCGATAGGGCATTGCCCAATGAGCCTTGATGGTGGAACCTGCTGGCGTATGTCCGGCACTTCTTGTTGGCTGGCGTCGCAAATAGGTCCACCTCCGGTGTGCCCCATGTCTGAAAGAGTAGATCCAGAACCTGCTGTTTTAGCTCCCACTCGTGACTGACTAAGGCTAACCTGCTCAGTCTGTCGGCGCCTTCGTTCAGCACTCCTGGTAAGTGCTCCGCCTTTAGTGAAATTCCTTGAAGAATTGCCCATTCCAATATCTGTTGAGCTTCTCGCGACAAGAGGAGTGATCTCGTTCCTCCCTCCTTGTTCACATAATGCATAGTTGTGGTGTTGTCCGTCCTGACTAGCACTTGTGAACCCTGGAGTCGCGGAAGAAAGGCTTGAAGAGCTAGCCTGATCGCTCTCAGCTCCAATAGATTGATATGCAGTTTTTGCTCGTGAGGAGACCAATGGCCGCTGATCTGCAGATCCTGCATCACTGCTCCCCATCCCTCCAATGACGCATCCGTCGTTAGTATTTGAGGCGATGGTACGCTTGCGAAGGATAGACCTTGGCACAAATTGTCTTGATGTGACCACCAAATCACTGCTTCTCTCATCTCTCGAGTGACAATCACCTTGTCCTCGAACGAGCCGTGCACTTGTTTCCATTGGAGGTCCAGTTGTTCCTGCAAGGGACGCATCCGCAGTCTGCGGTGTGGAATTAAGGGAATACATGATGACATCACTCCTAGCAGCGACTTGTAGCTGCGTACAGAAAGACACCTTCTTCCCCGAAGGTTTCCTGCCAACCGTTGAAGTTTCACAATCTTCTCTTGAGTAGGAAATGCCCTCGAGAGCCTTGAATCTAACACTGCTCCCAGGAACCGTGCTCTTCTTGAGGGCATCAGCGTGGATTTTTCTCTGTTCAAAGTTAGCCCCAGATTCTGGAGCAGATTGGTGCAAGCCTGCACAGCGTCCTGTGCTAACCTTCTGAACGGGGCTTTCAGTAACCAATCGTCCAGATAAGGGAAAACCAGGAAGTGGTTCTTTCGCAGAAACGCCGCCACCGGTGCCAGCACCTTCGTGAAAATCCTTGGGGCAGAGCGAAGGCCGAACGGCAGAACTCAGAACTGAAAATGGCTCTTGGCTACTGTGAAGCATAGGAACCTTCTGTGTGCTGGGTGAATCGGGACATGGAAGTACGCGTCCTCCAGATCGAGCGTGGCCATGAAATCCCCCGAGCTGATCATCCTCAATATGTCCTGTAGGGATACCATCCGGAAGGATAGGGAGATGAGATAGGCATTTAGCTCCCTGAGGTCCAGGATGGGGTGCCATTTTTCCAGCGTCTTTCTCACCAGGAAGAACCTGGAATAGAAACCTTGGCCCTGTTGTTTGGAGGGGACCGGCTCTATCGCTCCTTTGCGGAGCATTTGTTGTACTTCGAGCCTTAGGAGACGCAGATGTTTCGATGGAATGGCTGTCGGGGGCCTGGGTGGAGGGACCTCCATAAATTCCAAAGTATGTCCTCGTTTTATGATGTTGAGCACCCAACGGTTCGATGTAATTTGGGACCAGTTCTGAAGGAATTTTGACACCCTGCCTCCAACTGATGATCTCTTGGAGGAGGAAACAGTAGGCAGAGCCAGGAGGCCGCTATTGGTGCTTGGACGTGTCCCGTCCACGGGCAGCCTGCTTGCCCTTGTTGTAAGGTCTTGAGTAGCCCGAAGACTGGCCCTGTCTTTGCTGGTATGACTGGCGGTTTTGTTGGTATCCTGAGCTGTTCATAGAATAGCATTGCTGCTGTTGTTGGTATGAACCTCTATACCCACTTCCTCTGCCTCTCGCACCTCTGAAAGGAGTTTTGCGATACTGGAGGGTTCCTAGTGACATGGCCGTTTCTGTGTCTTTTTTGATCTCCTGAAGAGTATCATCGATCAATTTCCCGAAGAGGGCCTCGCCATCGAAGGGCAGATCAAGGACCTTGTTCTGAATCTCCGGTCTAAACCAAGTTGCCTTCAGCCACACTTGGCGTCTTAACACTGCCGCTCCTGCCAATGCTCGAAAGGACGTTGTGGCAATGTCCATTGCACAGTCTATAATTTCCATAGAGACCGCCTCACCCTCTTGCAAGGTTTTCTTTGCTTCAGCCACTGACTCCAGTGGAAGCTGTTCTAGATATGGAGCTATAGCGCACCATAACTGGCGATCATATCGTCCTAATATCGCCAAAGCATTGGCGGCACGAACCAGCAGGCTAGCTATCGAAGAAAACCGCTTGCCCGTGTTGCCAAGTCGTCGACCATCCTTGTCAGGAGGGGCCGTTAAGGGAGCAGAAGGGTTCCGTGACTTCCTCTGTGCTGCCTGTGAGATGACAGAGTCAGGTTTAGGATGGCCCGTTAGCGCTGCGGGTCCATCATCTGGTGCCTTATACTTTTTACCCAGACGCGGTAGCACAGGGACCACCGTCGCTGAGTTTTTCATAGCTTTCAAACCTTCCTCCCACAAATGTTCCACAATGGGAATCGACCTTGTTGTTTTGCGGTGAGTTTCTTTAAAATCGTATAAGAAACAGTCTGTGGTTTGAGCGGGCATTACCAGTTTAAATCTCCCAGCTGCACGTTCCATCAGCTGGTGAAAACTGCCGATGTCAGCAGGAGGTGAATCTCCTAAGTCTTGATGAGGCGAAGCTTGGTCTGGGATGACGTAGTCATTATATTCATCCCCGTCATGATCCGAGACCTGATTACCATCGGATGAAACATCATCATCATCATCATTATCCCCATCTGGGTCATCGGCTGGCTCTGACGTAGCCTGAGGCACTGGCCGCTGAGGTTGAGGTGGCGTTTGTATCGGATGCACCGGAGGGACTACAGATGATTGGCTCCTCACTGGTGTCGAAGGAGCAGACCTACGTGGTGCCAGTCTTTCTGCTTTTGACTTATAGTCCTGCAGCATCTTGTGAAGGTCATGCAGAAATGTTGTAGGAACTGACACCATTTCTTGTGGCTCATAGCTCCTAGAGTGGGCCATCTGATGATATTCGCCTTCTCCTTGGTCATATGCCCCTTCTGAATCTGTGTCTTTACTCTTGATTAGAAGCTGAGATGGGCTATTGGCATATTCAAAAGCATCCTGTCCGTCTCCCTCAGAGTCTTCCTGGTTCAACAACATAGTTGGCAGTAAAGAGGTCACCCTTCTCGGGGATGTCATCTCAGGTGTGTTTCTCGTCAAAGAAACCGTCACTCGTCTCTCCGTAGCCAGTATCGTCGGTGGTTCCGTCGACGCCGGAGAAATCCTCGTCGACGATATTGGAATCACAGATGTCGTAGTCGACGCCACCGTCGACGAGCCCGCCGACGATGTAGATACTGTCGTCGTCGTTGATGCACTCGTCGACGACATCACCGTCGTCGATATCGTCGTCAACGTCGTTGTCGTAACTGCCGTCGACGATGATGGTTTCCTCGTCGACGATGTCTTCGTCGACGATGTCGTTGGCAAACTCTCCGTCGACGCTGCCGTCGACGACCCCTTCTTCGACGACGACGATGACGAAACGTTCGTCGACGACCCTCCCGCCGACGGGACCAATTGGATTTTGGGCTTCATTTTCGTCGTCGACGGAGCAACCGTCGACGATGTCTTCGTCGTAGAGGACTTGGAACTCCTCTCTGAAGAATGTGAGGAGGGTTTTTGAAGGCTGGGTCTGTCTTCTCACCCTTAGGAGGCGAAACCAGTTCTGCCTTATCCTTCCCACTGTGGTGGGGGGAACTTCCTGAACCCCGGCCATCAGACTCTCTGGGGGTCTTTTTTGAAGCCTTCGAGGGGCGCCCAACAGAGGAAGATGGGGAACCTCTACCCCTTTTCATTGACCTTTTTGAGGAAGCAAATGAAGATGATTCCTCCTCATCACTGGAAACTCCATGTTTCCTTTCCTTCTGCCTCTGCAGCCATTTAAGCAGTCTTCCAGCACGATCTCTCAAGGTCTTGGTGGAGAGAGTGCGGCAAATCTTGCAGTCCTCTGCCTTGTGATCTGGATAAAGGCAGTAAATGCAATCCTTGTGTTTGTCCTCCACAAACAGCCTTTTCTTTCCACAGGTGGAACAGGGCTTAAAAAGGGCTTTCTTTTTCTCAACCTCAGACATCTTGAAGAAAAAGAGAGTTGAAAATAGAGCAGAGCTCAATGGAGACTCCCTAGCACAACGTGCGGTAGAAAATCTGAGGCTCTGAGGTTCCTTCAGGAAGGTTCCAGGGGTGAGGCTCTTCTGATTGGCTGATGCCTACAGTTTGGTCTCTTTTACAAAAAGAGGCTGATATGCTACAAAAGGGAATGAGGCCTAGGCCTTTCCTTTCTCTTTTGTACCTACTACTATGGTATTTTTATTACCGAGACTCCCATTCCAACGACGGGGAATGATACAAAGCATGGGAATCTATGAAAGTTCCAATACTGGGGCAATCACACATATCTCCAGATTTACAAATTCTCATAAATCTTGAGATGTGTCTTGTTCCATGGGTATTGTGTGGGAACATACACAGCAACACCCAAGGAACGCCCCTTCAACACAAAGTGCTGCGTTTCAAGGGACTCTATTTACAAGGAGAGGAAAAGCCATGCATGGTGGTAAATAGGGAGGACCCACCAGCGCCATCACTATGTCACAAAAAGTGACATACTGGTGGCGCAAGGGGCTTGTAAATCAGTCCCACAAGTGCTTAGGTATTGGTGGAGTGATACAATAAACACATAGTGCCGGATGGGTGATTGAAGAACTGCACGAGTCTGACAGGTCGTATCCTAGGTTGCATGGGTACTACTTCAGTATTTAATGGAGTGGACCAGTAGTATGTATCTGCTTAGAGGTTTGTAAGGATTTTGCACAGAATATTGTACGTGTACTTGTGTTGGTGCCTTGATCATTTTATAAGAACATCACTAGTAACTGGAATGATGACAGTGCTGCAAACAGAGAGCACCGTTAATTCATAATTGCTTAGGTATTGGCGGAGTAGTAGGATAAGTAGATAGTGGTAGATAAGTGATTAAAGAAGTGCATGGGACAGACTAGACGATTCCTAGACAGCATGAGTACTAACTGGGTATTTAGAAGAGTTTATCAATAGTATGTAGCTAGTTAGAGGTCTACTTGGATAGTGCACACAATATTGTAGCTGAACTTGAGCTAGCTAGGCCATTCCATAAGTTCATGACTAGTAAGTAGAATAATTACAGCACCGCAAACAGAGTGTATAGTAAATGTATAAATGCTTAGGTATTGGCGGAATGATAGGATGAGGGTATAGTGCTGGATGACTGATTTCAAAAGTGCATGAGACTGACTGGAAGATTTCTACATTGCATGGATACTAGTTGGATATTTACAAGAGTGTATGAATAGTATGTAGCTGGTCAGAAGTCTGTATGCATAGTGCACAGAATATTGTAGTACTAGTGTTACTGGATAGGCCATTCCTTAAGTACATAACTAGTATCTAGAATGATTACAGTGCTGCAAACAGAGTTTATGCTCAATGTATAAGTGGTTAGGTATTGGTAGAATCATAAGATAAGTAGATAGTCCTGGCTGGGTGATTGCAGAAGTTCATGAGATTGATAGGAAAATTCCTAGGGTACATACGTACTACTTAGGTATTTAGTGCAGTGTAGCAATAGTATATTTGTAGTTAGACGTCTACATACATTCTGCACAGAATATTGTAGGTATATTTGTCTTAGTAACTAGGCCATTCCATAAGTACTTAATTAATAAGTGGAATGATTATAGTGCTACACACAGGGTGGCTGGTGAATTTATAAGTGGATAGATATTGTCAAAGTGATTTGTATAAATATATAGTGCTGGATGGGTGATTAGACAAGTACATGGGACTGACAAGAGAACACCTAGACAGCATGGGTAGTACCTTAGTATTTACTAAACTGTACCAATAGTATGTCTGTGCTTAGAGGTCTGCATGCATAAAGTGTAGAATATGGTATGTATAATTCTCTTAGTACCTAGGACATTCCATAAGTACATCCCTAGTAATTGGAAAGATTACAGTGCTGCAAAGAGACTGCAAGGTGATTTTATAAGTGCTTTGGTATTGGTGGAGTAATAGGATAAGTAGATACCACTGCTTGTCTCAATGCAACAGTCATTCTGCAAGTGCATAGACAGTGACTGGGTTCCTAGAGTGCTAGTAGTTGACAGTAGGATAAGTTTATAAGTGCTTGTGTTTCAGCACAGTCATTAGATCAGGTCATGCTTCTGTCAGGATGATTGTATAGGAGTGGACACAGACGCACGGTGTGATTCCAGACAAGCATGACTATTACCTGGACTTTTGCAGGACTGACTCAGTAGTCTGCAAGGGGTTAAGGGACCTCATAAATTGTGCACATTTGACTGTACCACTGCTTGTCTCAATGCCTTAGTCATTCTGCAAGTGCATAGACAGTGACTGGGTTCCTAGAGTGCTAGTAGTTGACAGCAGGATAAGTTTATAGGTGCTTCAGTTTCAGCAGAGTCATTAGATAAGGACATGCTTCTGTCAGGATGATTGTAAGAGTGGACACAGACTTACAGTGTGATTCCAGACAAGCATGACTATTACCTGGACTTTTGCAGGACTGAATCAGTAGTCTGCAGGGGGTTAGGGGACAGCATACATTGTACACATTTGACTGTACCAAACACATTGCATAGATAATTTATAAGTACTTAGGCATTACTAGACTGAATGAATTAGAGTATGGTGATTAATGGGTGATTAGAGGAGTGTCTCAGTACTAACAAGGAAATACCTGCTTAGCAAGCAAACTCTTTATAGAATAAAATACTGAATAAATCTCCATTGCTACATTACCTTTCTAAGACTACTTTTTCATAGCCAAATATAAAGCAGAAACCTTTCACATTTATCTACTATAAGTCTCACCATTTCACTGAAAAACATAAATGAGTATCTCTTTACAGAACACACTCTACACCACATAAATTCACAATGCAAGGTTCAAATTGAAACCATACACCAAAAATGATGTTGCATATTTTAACTATACCTCTGTAGACACTTGTAAAAACTACTCTCATCACTAATACATTAACTTGACATATACTTTTCCAATTTGAAAACAACACCTAAAATACGCACTATTCTACTAATGTACATATCCACACATTAAAACAATCAGTCATAATCAGCAATTCCTATTCCAAAACACACATAATACTACCCAAAGTGTATACTAAACAACATTTAAACTCATTACAAAAACACTGCATTAAATATTTTTTCATTAGAAAATATTTGACTTACTTAAGATTTTATGAAATATATTTTATGTTTAAAAACAAAAGCACCACTTAGTACACCTCACAAATTAATAACTCACCTGTCAAATTGATTTATAGATTATGAAGTATCTGAATCACACCAAAAAATAAATTGGGGAATGGATCACTTGTCCTGAGTAACCAGGGTTTGTTAATTTTCGTATAATGTACCGATAAAATACCCTCATTCACGTACAGAGGCTGGGGTGGCGGTATATCTTGATTCTCCACCTATCTCTTAAAAACATGACAGCATCATCATATGGTTAGACCTCATGCTTCCTCCAACCGGAGGTAAACCACTGGTTAGTGCAGTAGTGATTAGTGATAGTGGATAACTGTGAGGATGAAAGCAACTAGTATAGCCAGATAAAAGAGAATTTTAATGGGTCTAGGTTTGACCTCCTTTAAAATTGTTTTGTGCTTAGGAAGGGTGATTAGAGGTCTTCCGCACTTTAAAATGTCCATAAAAAGGTTGACATGTTTCAGCCCTATTTTTGCCCAAGCGGGTCAGGTAGGCTTTCTTCAGGAACTAGAAAGAAATTGTAATAGAGACCATGTGTTGTAAGGGTCTAGTTAAGTCAAGGTGTGCTCACCAGACTCTATTAAGGTCAGATAGTACCTGTAGATTAAAGGGAGGAAACAAGACAAACAAACATACAGAGAGAACGTCAATTTTACATTCTCCAAATAATAGTGCTGTCCACATGCATGGAAAGAAAAGTAACTAAAAGATGGCAATTCTTTTACAAATTACAAAACTTGCACTCAGTCCCATTTTGGCAAAGGATCTCTCTTTGTACTCTAGTTGTTAAGTCGCATTCAATGTTGATAAAATAAAGTGATTAATGTTACAATCCGATCTAGATTAATCGTCTCAATCTGTGGACAAAATTCGAAAAATTGAGAAACCGTATTGCAGAATGACAGGTCTTGTGCATTTAACTTTCAACGGACACAGATATGGAGGCCCGACTAAGGGTTTGATTTTATCTTGCAGGAGGCAGAGCCCAACATGGGTCATATGGTGGTTGGAGGACTACGAATCTCTGAAGTCCAAAGATGACGTCAGCAATAACTGCTATTTAGCAGGAAGAACCAGGGACTTGTTCTCTTCCTACGTCTGCCGCTGCATGCCCGCCCCGTGAGCACGGAGCATAAGGAGCCCCAAAACGCATTGGGGCTGAATGAAATATTCAGCGCTGTGTCCCGTTGTGCCTCAATAAAGGACCAAACCATGGTGGCTGAGTTCGACTGTCATTGCGTGCACCTCCAACTGTGGCAGCGTAATGGAACATATTTACCGGCCGAGCCAGGTCGCGGAGGTAGCAACATCACGACAATGTTTGTGGACTGCAGGATTCAAAAAATTGAGAAACCGTATTGCAGAATGACAGGTCTTGTTCATTTAACTTTCAACGGACACAGATTTGGAGGCCCGACTAAGGGTTTGATTTTATCTTGCAGAAGACAGAGCCCAGCATGGGTCATATGGTGGTTGGAGGACTACGAATCCCAGAAGTCCAAAGGTGACGTCAGCAATAACTGCTATTAAAGAGGACGAACCAGGGACTTGTTCTCTTCCTACGTCTGCCGCTGCATGCCCGCCCCGTGAGCAAGTAGCATAAGGAGCTCCGAAACGCGTTGTGGCTGAATGAAATATCCAGCGCTGTGTCCCGTTGTGCCTCAATAAAAGACTTAACCATGGTGGCTGAGTTTGCCTGTCATTGCGTGCACCTCCAACTGTGGCAGCGTAATGGAACATATATATATATATATATATATATATATATACACGCACAGATACAGATCAATCATAAAATTACAACTATAAAACGACCCTTGGGCAATTCTTATGGCACAAAAATGTTGAGATAGGGTTTATCTGGAGCTAAGATTGGCAAGGAAAGTTGGTAAATCCATAGCTAATACTTAATTCTATTAGAATAATCATGTTTGATCATTGTAGATGTATATGTAGTTCTGCATTCAGATTATGCCCTTGTGGATTCTCTGTGCCTATAGCCAGAATGTGTTGTGATTCTGCTCTTCTAAGGTTTAGTGTCCTGTCCCCACCTCATTCTTTTTGCTTAATGATTTTAATGCCAGAATATTTCAATTGTCGGCTATCTTAAGAGTGGAAGTCATGAAAATAGTTGGCCAATGAGTAGTTGAAGTCCTTATTTTTGATGGCCCGCAGATATTTCAAGATCCTCAATGTCAATTTCTTAATCGTGCTTCCAATATATAACTTTTTACAGGGACACTCTAATAAGTAAACCACTAATTTAGACTCACATGTGATGTAATCCATAATGTGCTCAATTTTGCCATTTTGAAGTTGAAATGTTTTGGTATTTTTGCCATTAGTACATGCTTTGCACTTCAAGCATTTCCAGAAACCTGAAGTGTTGAGCCAAGTTGAGACAGTGGGTGGTTTTATCATTAGATGAATATGTGTTAGGATGTCAACCAGAGACATGTATGTTATGCTTGGATGCAAGGGAAGAGTTGTTTGTAAGGTTTCATCAAGCAGAAGTATTTTCCAATTCCTTTGCATAATTTCTCTCAGTTCTTTGTTTTGGTTGTTTGTTAAAATCAATAATCAGTCGAGTTGTGGTATCTTTATTTTGCTTTGACTCTGAACCATACTGACGTGCTATTAGAAGATCTTTACTCATTTTGGATGTCACTATAGCTCTTGCGTTTTCAATGACTTTCATTGGAAATCCCCTTTCACGGAAGCGGTCACTCATCTCACCCAACTGAGCTTCCATGTCAGTGGTTTTAGAGCAGTTCTTCTTGGCCCTAAGCATTTCTTCATACGGTATGCTCCATTTTAGATTTTGTGGATGCCCTTTGTTAGCATGGAAAATTCTATTGCATGAGATTAGTTACCTGTGCATCTTGGTGCAAAGTTTTAGATTTTTGATGAAGACTTCTACATCCATGAAGATGACATTAGACTCACTGATAGTAGATGTAAAAGAGAGATTAAAGGTGTTGCTGTTCAAGGTTTGGAAAAAATCTTCAAAATCGGTACGGCTTCTCTCCCATATCACGAAAAGATCGTCTATAAATCTACTCCATATTTTGATGTTAGGACTGGCTGGCATTTTCAGAATTTCAGTC
Source organism: Lissotriton vulgaris (assembly GCF_964263255.1). Lineage (NCBI taxonomy): Eukaryota > Metazoa > Chordata > Amphibia > Caudata > Salamandridae > Lissotriton > Lissotriton vulgaris. The sequence goes on along the minus strand of NC_141697.1, from coordinate 495,788,103 downwards.
TCCCATACTTCCATCATGGGATTAGCATAAATTGGCGCAAAAGATGTCCCCATTACTGATCCCTGCTTTTGATGGAAAAAGTCACCTTTGAAGACGAATATGTTGTGATTGAGGCAGTATATTAAAATGCCCAACAACAACTCACAGATCTCGTATTCAAGAAGTGTTTGACAGCAGCAATTCTAACAGTACGGACGATCGATGTGTAGAGGGATCGAACGTCTATTGCTGCCATAATGAAGCCTTCTATCCATTCAATTTCTTGAATCATCTTGAGGAAATCCATAGTGTCTCTCAGGTAAGAAGGAAAATATGTTACATAGTTTTTTTTTTTAGATGTCAATGAAGCGTGATGTGTTTTCAAGGAGCGAATCCTTGGAACTAACAATTGGTCTTCTTGGTGGGTTTTTGTTGGATTTATGAATTTACAGTAGAAAGTAAACTGTTGGGAAAATAGGAAAATCAATTTTAAGGCACATATACTCTTCATAGTCCATTGAGCCCTGTTCTTTTCAACCCAACAGCTTGAGGGGATATTCCTTGGTCCAGGTTTCCATTGGAATGGTTTTTAATTTCTCATAATGATCCTCATTCCTCAGTTGTCTGTTGGCCTCTTTAATGTAGTTGTCAAGATTCTGTACCACTATATTTCCGCCTTTATCGGAGGCTATGATTTTGACCTGTATGTCATTTTGTAGTTCTCTTAATGCTCCATGTTCTCCAGGTGTTAAATTCCAATTCTTCTTCTTCTTCTTCTTCTTCTTTCTTTTAATTGTGGGGTTATTGAGTATTGTGCAATTCAAATCCTCCACCATGACCTCTTGGAAGAGGTCAGTTTTATTGCCCAGTGGAAGATGTGGGCAAAAGGTGGATTGTGCTCTTAATCCACTGTCACCTCCTTTCCAGGTGGCAATGCCCAAACGGGTGCAGAGTTGTTTATCTGACTCCTGAGGTTGTTGTGGTTCGGTAACGCCAGAGACCTGCTCTTTTTCCGATTCCATTGGGGTTCTTAATGCAGGTATATCTTTTGGATATAAAAGTGATGTTTCCATACTTGTCACCATTGATGATATTCGAGTTGGAGGTTTATTTTCAAAGTGTTTTCTTAGTTTGAGCATGCGACAAAACTTATATAGATCCATACGGAAGCTGGGAATATCAATATCATGGTTCGCACAAAAGGTAAGACCTTTATTGAGCAGTGCAATCTGATACTGACTTAAGATCCTGAGATATTGATAACTAGGTCTTTTTTAATCAAGGTCTTCTTTAGTTTTGCTTATGTATATATATATATATATATATGTGATCAAGTCCGGGGGGTTACCGGACGAAACGCGTCATGTTTGCCTAAAGGGAAAGAAAAAACACTTTAATACCAACTTGCTGTGTGGTCCGCGTCCTGATTTGGAGCCTCTTTGGAGCAGTGGAGTCGGGATTTCGTTTTGCAGCATATATATATATATATATATATATATATATATATATATATCCTACTGGCGGTCGCCAGTAGTTAGTTATAGTTAGGATTATTTTCAATGCAAAATCTCAACATTCTATTGTGAATAACTTTGGCGCTGGTTGAGGAATCTGCCTGAAAAATTTTTCAAATTTGCCTCGCGCCGCCCCGGTTCTCCCTGAAAGTTTGGGGGGGATTTGTCAAGTGGGGGCCGAGATAAAAGGGGGGTCCCAAAACGTGTTTTCCCCATGTTAATTTCCATAGGGCGGTCGACCACACTTTTAGACCGAACGGCTGAATGGATTTCCACCAAACTTGGCAAAATTTCAGGGACTGGTAGTCCGATGTGCCTTTGCTATGTCTCAAGATATGTGCTCCAGTGAATTTTGAGTAATTTAGGTTAAAAAAATATATACATCTATAAGTGCGCCCCGGTACGCGCACAAGGGAGCGCACCGGGCGCACTACGCGAGTTCGCGCGAGGAAAGCTGATTGGCTCTCGGGTGTTTGTAAACATTTCAAACAGTCCGGAGCGGCCGCCATCTTGTGTCTCGGTAGGATCGAGACACAAGAGGTGGCAAAAACAAAGGGGGAAAAGACCAAAAGGGGGCAGAGTAGACCCCCCCTGACCCCCTAGGTTTGATGTGGGGGCTATAAAAGGGCCCCACGGGGCAAAAAAAAAAATGGATTTACGCGGGGAGAGCGCCTGGTACGCGCACCGGGGAGCGTACCATGGGGAAAAAGAATGACAGATTTTTGAAAAAAAATGTAGCCTTTTGTAGTAATGAAGTCCACGCTAGTAGGTAGTTCTCAAGTAGATTTATTGAGCAGTGATGTTAAGACAGGTACATGCTCAATAGAAGACCAGTACAACTTCATTAGGAGACCATTGGGAGACCCCACCAGGAGCATCCATCTAGGTGCTCAGCCCAGCCAACTGTCACTACCTAGGCAGAACACCAACATTCTGACAGCTGCTCCAATGAACATTCCATTGGTGGTGGAAAGGCATCACATTGAGAATAGCAGGATACTACATATCCCCTTTTCTTATACAGAAAACAAAAGCTAGAAACCACAAATAAGAACCAGAGAAATAAAACAAGCAAAGTAAGCAAAAGAAGGAAAGTAACAGTGAAAGAGGAACAACCTGTCACAAGAAAAACAACAAGAGAAATAAAGAAATAGAAATCGAACAAAGGAACAAAGAGAAATCCAGAAATAGGAATAGGAACCAAACATACAAACCATCCTCCCTTCTTACACAACGGCAGAAAAGAAAAGAATAGAAGAAAATACGAAAAACAACTCCAACGCACACCTACTGGCCAGAACAGGAATGAATGGAGATTGAAAAGAAAATATAGATTTCAAGAGAAATCCAGAAATAGGAAGATTAAAACAGAAAAGAAGATGAGAAACCTCATCAAAACACCATTAACCTTAAACAAAATACAAATCAGTAATGCAAAGGAAATAGTGTGAGAAAAATTAATCAAGATACGATAAAACAGAACATATTTAGCTATAAATGCAAGAAAGCACTTACATAAAAATAAAACTCAAGCTAAATATGATAATAAGACCAAATCTAATTTGCAAAGTGCACCAGACTATGAACAGAACTTACAAGCGTTGCAAGTATCAAGACACAAAAACTGTAAAAGCACACTGTGCACAAAAAAAACTGGGTAACCAGCAGATATGAGTAAAACTTAAGACAAGAAAAGTAAAAGACTTTAAACTTTTCAATAAATTCCTTCAAACTGGATTGAAAAGACATAGAATGGATGGGAAACAAAATTCGCACCTACAAAATTTATGTGGGGTCCATGTGAGGACAACTAATGTGGTGCTGTTAGAAACTAAAAGGACTATGATCCTTAGCAAAACACAGATAAACAAAAATAGAAGGGATCTGTGTATAGACACTAGATGTGCACAGTTATAATCTAAAGGGAGTATAACCCTATACGAACTACAGACAAACTAAAACCAGTGAGGTCAGTGTAAGGACAACTGACGTGCACTACAGAAAACTAAAGGGACTAAAACCCTACGAAACACAGAAAGAGTCTGTGTATGGACAACTGACGTGCACCACAGAAAACTAAAGGGACTAAAACCCTACGCAACACAGAAAGATGACATGCTGTATTACAAGTACAGCCAAAATAGTTAAAAAAACACACAGCTGTATTTTTAAACAAAGGTTGGATACCAGTTCAAGTTACACTAATTAAAGTGCAATGAAAATTAAGTCACTGCAACAACAAAACAAATGCCTAGAAGAATAAAAACCACACTGTGAAATGCATAAACAACAAAGACCAGGCACATAAAGGGAGGGACCAGTGAAAGAGTGTGCGCACCACCCAACACTGAGAATAGACCAGGATAAGGAGACCAGCTCCCACACACCACTACCCACACAATAAAGGTGCCCAAACAACACCAAAATACGACATCTCACCTAAAAACCACATACACAGGCAAATAATGGCAGTGAACGTTATAACAGACACATGACCAACCAGAATGATAACAAATCAAAGCAAAAATGCTGTCAAATGGCACAAAATGATAATAAATCAAAGCTAAAATGCTGTCAAATGGCACAAAAACGACAACTATTCCTGCAAAAAAAAAAGTTAAGGAATAGCAACCTATAAATTGTGCACACCAAAACTAAGACATGTCAGTAACATAACTGCAACACAAATAAATAAATAAATAACATTAGCTCCGGTGAGCGATCTCTCACCCGGGGTCTTCGTACTCAGCTGTGCGCGGTCATCACAGGACAGGACTCGTCGGTTTCCCACTAGTGATGACAATACACGCATAGCGTCCCAAAATTGTTGAAAATGAATCAAAAGTAGTTTGTGTGCTGAGGCATAGAGAAACGTTGTAGTCCCAAGAAACATGGATCCAATAACAAAACGAAGAACTGAACAGCTGCCCTCGGACACGCCGAACAGTAACCAGGAAATGCACAGAGCAAGCAGTTGTCGTGGCAACAAAACAAACACAGAATGGCAGCCATGTCAGTCGTAGAGACGTAAGAAGCGTGACTCCAAAGACGTCACAGGCATCACAGGTGTCACAAGAGAATCTCGCTTCACTAACTCCCCGAAGCATTCCACAGACGTCATCAAATGGACGGCAGGCGGAAAGGAGGGAAGATCGCTTGTGACCAACCGTCGACCAACGGACATCCAAGACGGTGAGTAAACAAGCTCGGAAAGGCGCTGAAAGCTGAGACCATCCAGATTTTAAACCCAGCCACAATAGCGCAGCGCCCCCTTGAATGCGCTAGTCAGGTACCAGAATGCCGAAAGAAATCCTGACTCAAAATCTCGCCACAATAGCTCAGCGCCCTTTGAATGCACTATGGCTACTATTTGAAGGTGCAGCAGATTGTAGTAGATTGAATAGCGCCAGTCCTGAATGCACAATGACAGTGCAGGGACAGCGCCGACCCCAGAATGTGCTCAACTGCACTATACAGATTAAACAGCAAAGAATTTGTGCACTACTACAGCTTGCTGAGTACACCAAAACGAAACAGCAGAGCAGGCGGAGGTTGACTCATAGATGCACAGAAACACTTAACAGCAGAGAAAGGTGAAACACACGCCCTCACCAGACGCTTGAATATCAAGAGCAAAAGGCTTGTTGTGAGAAAGGCTACAGTCAGAGAATAGACTCACCAGACGCTTGAACAACTGGCAGACTGCTGTGAGCGACCGGTGGCAGGTCACTGGTGGGGTCACGATGCCAGTTGGGGTGCCTTGATTAAATTTAAAAAAAAATCTTGTGCCATTACCTTGCTTGTAGTCCTTGAAGAGGTGACAGAAGTAGGTATCGTCACCAAAATAATGTAGTAATGAAGTCCACGCTAGTAGGTAGTTCTCAAGTAGATTTATTGAGCAGTGAGGTTAAGACAGGTACAAGCTCAATAGAAGACCAGTACAACTTCATTAGGAGACCATTGGGAGACTTTCTTTGGGGAGAAACAAAAAACAGGGAATTGAAAATGGCTCAACTGGAGCTCAAAAAAAAATCAGGAAAAATTATGGTTTCCTCGGGCATTTGTGGTTATCAAAAGCAACATTAATTAGTGTGATGCTTTGCTGACCGTAGCTAATTGTTTTGTTGCAATATATACAAACAATTTTGTATTCCTTTAACTTTGTTTGCATATTTGGGACTGTCTCCCTTGCCTCTGGACCCGATGGAGTTGGTTCGTTTGATGTTGAGGCTCTGGATGTTGATTGGGGTAGCTTACTGCAGAGGTCCCTTAGCTCTGCTGAAGAATAGTTGTTAGGGTGCAAACGCATCATGTGCCAAATCATAGTATGATTCCCAAAGGAATATTTTGTGTTAGGGTTCCCCCTGGACAGCTCAGCTTTACAGATCAGACAAGTCACCTTCCCAGCGTTGACTTTTTTGAATCCCCTTGGGATTTTGAAAAACTCCCATATGAAGTGCTCTTTTTGGTTTGTATGGGGGATTATCTTCAGGCAGGTACTCCCTTGTCTGTTGCTCCTCTTCATCATCCTCCTGCTCTTCTTCTTGACCACCAATGTGATCTTCTGGTGGTCTTTTTGATCGTGGTGGTAGTGGGGCAGATGCTCCAGCTGCTGATATGACTGTAGCCTTCTCTGTAAGGAAAAAGCAGGTCTTCCTCACTCAAATAACAAAGTGAGAATGAGGAAAAAAGGTGGGTGCTTATTATGTTATTTTCAAGTCACATGATCCGGGCTTTCATCATTTGGAAACCAAAACTGATCTGAACCAATAAAAAGTGTTATTTTCAGATCACATGACCCGGCACGCTTATGGTACGCGCCCCGGTGCGAGTCCAGGGGCGCGCCCGTAGTCACGCCCCGGGGCGCGCCCCTGGGCGCGCTCGGTGGCGCTTACGTTGCGCGATCGTATGTGCTCGGGTGCTTCCGGGTGCGGTTACGCCGTACGTCATATGACGCATCACGCGGCTACGCGATACATCACGATGTTGTTTTCGTTCGCGGCAATAGCACTAACGGGACGCTCCCCGGTACGTGCCCCGGGGCGCGCCGTAACATTGCGCTCACCGGTGAGCGCATCGGTAAGCGCACCGGGAGCGCTCCAGGGTGAAAAATAAATTTAAAAAAATATATGAATATAAAAAGTATTGTATTAATATACAAAATAGGATTTATTTTTTTAAAAATTACCTTTCTTAGCTATAGACATTTGCCATTAAATAACCTTAGAAATACACTAAAAAATACATAGGTTAGAGGCCCTATATATAGTTAGGAATTAGCATTTAAAAAACCTATGAAATTCACTGAAAAAACCATAGGTTTCACACCAGTTATAGTTAGGAATTAGCATTTAAAAAACCTATTAAATTCACTAAAAAAACCATAAGTTTCACACCAGTTATAGTTAGCTGGAAATTTTACTGACATAAAACCATTGAAATTCAGTGACGTCATCAGCAGTGCATTGCAGGCGCGCAAGTTATAGTGAGTCCAACTAACTATAACGTGGGAATTTCAATGGTTTTATGTCAGTAAAATTTCCAGATAACTATAACTGGTGTGAAACCTATGGCTTTTTCAGTATATGTATATATATATATATATATACATATACTGAATATATATATATATATATATATATATATATATATATATATATATATATATAGGTACCAGCTGCTTGGAATGTCTCCCAAATGAAATGGATGCAAAAAAGCAGTTTTCACTAAAGAGAGCCAAATATCCCACCAAAGAGAGCCAAACACGAACTGAAACTCGAAGTCCCAGAAGACTTTTCCTCGAAGACACCAGAGCAAACCCACCAGAGGGCAGAAAAAGCACTAATAAGGACTGATTGCTCCCGCACGTCATCCTTGCTGAATTTGCACAACGCCAGTGAACAAGGAGCTAGTAAGCTTTGAAATGCGCCTGGCATTAATGGATTGTGTAACTTGCTGACCTGCTGCAATAAAGGACTCTTACCAAAAAGAAAGGAGCCCGACCTGTTTCTTTGTGCATTCCAAGCAGCTGGTACCCTCTTTTTTGACATATTACGGCCTGCCAATGGTCGTGGAATGCACCATCACACAACAAGTGAGCTGCCTGGCAGATACCGGAATCTGACGATGGCGGATTAACAGGGTGAGCAGAACGAGGTCCGCTTGTCTCACAGATGAAATTGATGCAAAAAAGCAGACTTCACTAAAGAGAGACAAATATCCCACCAAAGAGAGCCAAACACGAACAGGAACTCGAAGTCCAAGAAGACTTTTCCTCGAAGACACCAGAGCCAACTAACCAGGGCGTGGGAAAAGCACTAGTAAGGGCTGATTGCTCCTGCACTTCAACCTTGCTGAATTTGCACAACGCCAGTGAAAAAGGAGCTAGTAAGCTTTGAAACGCGTCTGGCATTAATGGATTGTGTAACTTGCTGACCTGCTGCAATAAAGGACTCTTACCAAAAAGATAGGAGCCCGACCTGTTTCTGTGTGCATTCCAAGCAGCTGGTACCCCCTTTTTTGATATATATATATATATATATATATACAAATTACCTACTGGCGGTCGCCAGTAGGTATATGTAGTTAGGATTTTTTTGAATAGGGATTTCTGCAAATTCTATGTTGAATAACTTTGGCGTTGATGGACGGAATTGGCTGAAATTTTCGGGAAAATGGCACATTTCGTTTCTGAGCGTCCCCTTTAAGTTTGGGGGGGTTTCGTGAAGTGGGGGCCGAGAAAAAAGGGGGGTCCCAAAACGTGTTTTTAACATTGAGTTTTCCATAGGGCGGTTGGACTCACTTTTAGCTAGAACGGCTGAATGGATTTCTATGAAACTTGGCAAAATTGTAGGGACTGGTAGTCCGATGTGCCTTTGCTAGGTCTCAAGATATGTGCTCTAGTGGATTTTGAGTAATTTAGGTTCAAAAAAATATATATATCTGTAAGCGCGCCCCGGTACGCGCACCGGGGAGCGCTCCGGGCGCGCTACGCGACTTGCGCGCGGAAAGCTGATTGGCTCTCGGGTGTCTGTAAGCATTCTAAACAGTCCGGAGCGGCCGCCATCTTGTGTCTTGGTAAGATCGAGACACAAGAGGTGGCCAAAACAAAGGGGGAAATGACTATAAGGGGGCAGAGTAGATCCTCCCTGACCCCCTAGGTTTGATGTGGGGGCTTTAAAAGGGCCCCGCGGGGCAAAAAAAATATTTTTTTTTTCATTTTTTTTGCTGGGGGGAGCGCCCGGTACGCGCACCGGGAAGCGGACCGGGGAGCGTACTATGGGGAAAAAAGAATGATAGACTTTTCAAATATTGAATGTTTATTGATTTTTCTTTTTGTTGTTTTTTTTGTTGTTTTATTTTATTTAAGTAGCAACATGTAGGTACCAATGCAGAGTCTAAAATTTAATATACACCGTCTCCTTAGTAGATATCTTGCATGTTGTTTCAGAAGTTATTGTGGTATATTGAATTCATACCATAGTCTGTCAGGAAAGCAGAAACAATATGGAGGCAGGAGATGACAAAGAGATGTTAAATACACATTGGAGATAATATAGTTGGAGAAAGGAAGTAACTATGAGCAAACTTACTATGTAACACAAAAAAGTTGTACAGTATATTTTAAGTCTCACTTTATATTATATCTTTTTGGGTACTATTTCATAATTTTCATATAAAAAAGAATAATGTCGCAAACAATTCTAACTTTTTAAACTTAAATTTATTGTTGCGATTTTTCAAAATCTAAAAGAATTTGCAACATTAATTCATCTAGTATGTCCTCCTTTTCATTCCATGATTCAATTTCTTCAACACATTTAATTAAGTCTTGGTCTACAGTGTCATCCAAAAAGTCTATTTCTTCTTTGTCTTCTTTAGGATTGTTTTCCATATTTATTTGAAATGAAATATTTTCATTTTGTTGTGCTTCCATTTTCTTGCTGTAAATTGCATAAAAAATAAATATATCTGTAGAGATAGGGCATTGTTGGGTTTAAGTTCAGACAGGTACTTGTGAGTTTTTAACAGTGAAGTTATCTTTGGGCAGTGTATGGTTTCAGGCAGGAAGTAGAAATATTAAAAAGTGCCTGTGATGAAGCCTAAGTAAAGTCATAATTATACCACAGAAGCCTAACTCAATCAATAATTTAAATAAATAAGCCTTTAAAAAATAAATATATCAGTAGAGATAGGGCACTGTTGGGTTTAAGTTCAGACAGGTACTTGTGAGTTTTTAACAGTGAAGTTATCTTTGGGCAGTGTATGGTTTCAGGCAGGAAGTAGAACTATTAAAAAGTGCCTGTGATGAAGCCTTAGTAAATTCATAATTATACCCCAGAAGCCTGACTCAATCAATATTTTAACTAAATAAGCCTTTCTCAATGTCTATCTCTTATTGAGGGACAGTATATAACTATCTGAAAACGTTTTCCCAAATTAACTTAAAGTGCATAACATAGTTCTCCTTTCAAATTAACAACTTACCTTCTTCAAAGTAGTTGAAGTTTTCAGTCAAATTCTTTTCCAAATGTACCTTAGGCAGTGTTAGTCAAAATGGCTGTGTTTCTCTCACATTTTTTATATATATTCATGTACTTAACCAATCAAATGTCAGCACATAAAAGTACAAAATATAAGTAACATTTTAATTGGTTGAAAATTCAAACAGTTTCATATGTGTTTTTGTCATGTAATTTACCTCAGGATATTTAGACAGGGCTACATCCCAAATGGCTCAATGGAATACCACCAAATTTGGGTAAATGGTAGGGACTGCTATGTAGTAGGGCCTATTCTATATTTGATGAAAGTGTCTCCGGTGGTTTTTCTGTAAATTACTTTCCCACCTTTTTTTAGCGAGCGCTTACCGGTGCGCGCCCCGGTACGCGTACCGGCAGCGTTACGGGAGTCCTCCATTTTGTGTTTCGGTAGAATTGAGACACAAGATGGAGGGCAAACAATGTTGGGAATGGGTAGAAGGGGGCACGGTAGACACTTCCTGACCCTCTAGGTTTTCTGAGGGGGGCTTAGGACGCTCATATAGGCAAAAAATAAAAAAAAATTTAAAAGAAATCGCGGGGGAGCGCCCGGTAAGCGCACCGGTAAGCGTACCGGGGAGTGTACTTTGGTGAAAAATAGTGAAAAAAGTTAGTAAAGGATAAACGTTTTGAATGATCAGAGGTAGGGTAGCTCTGAAAAGAGCTTTTGGGTTCTGTGGCTGATTTAGGTACCTACAAGTAGGTTCCAATGCACAGTCTTCAATTCAGGAGGAATATTCTATTCCCCTCATCTGAGAAGTGCACACCATCTCCTCTGTAGATGTCTTGCATGTTGTAACACATGTTGGAATCAATTGGTGACATCTCAATCCTCTCTGGCCAATCCAGTTGATTTCCACATTTTGTAAATTGAGGTTGTGTAAATTTCTGTTATCAGCATACCTCTGAGCCCAGTGGATGTAACTATAAAAAACTGTATACATAAAAAAATATATTAAATACATATAAAATATATTTTTCCTTTAAAAGAAGAATACATTTTACAGCTTTTGATATTTGCTATTAAAAAACCATTGAAATTCACTGAAAAAACCATAGGTTATATACCATATATAGTTAGAAATTAGCATTTACAAAACCTTGAAAATTCACTGAAAAAACCATAGGTTATAGACCATATATAGTTAGGAATTAGCATTTACAAAACCTTGAAAATTCACTGAAAAAACCATAGGCTATAGACCATATATAGTTAGGAATTAGCATTTACAAAACCTTATTTTACTCACACAAAACCATTAAAATTTGCATATATAGTTAGTTGCACTAACTATATATCGCGCACCCGCAATCCACTGCTGATGATGTCACATATTACATCATTCATGACATGGTCAGTGACATCACTGATGACATCACTGATGACAACTCAAATGACATCACTGATGACAACATCCAGTGACTGTATGTTTCTGTAAAGTTAAAATATGTCTTACATATTGAAGAATGAGTGGATGTATAAGTGTCTGGATGAAGGATTTAGTAGGTGCATGACTCACTGTATGAGACACACAATCACAGGTATCCCTTATGGTGAGATGTTAAGGCTCAAAAGAATATGCAGCTCCCCTTCTGATTACGAGCAATGCCTGAAAGATCTAAATATCCGCCTAAAAGCTAGGGGGTACTCTGAGACCATATTGAAAAAGGCTTATAACAAATCCCTGTCTCGCACAAGAGAGCCTGTTTCCGGTGAGCATTCCCGACATTGAGAACCCTACCATTAGTGAGTCCCTAGATTCTGGTCCTCGCATGATCACTACCTTTAGTAGGGAGGAAAGGAAAATCAAGGCCATTCTCAATAAGAATTGGCCGATAGTTCTTAGCGATCATGTCCTCAATTCGGTTTTACCCTCAGCTCCTCAGGTCACCTTTAGGAGAGCTAAAACTATGGGCAACTATTTAGATACTGCTGCACCTGAACTGAAAACTAAAGCAGCTTGGTTACGACCATCTAGGGGGTTCTTCAAATGCTCCAGCTGTCGGGCACGCAAATTTGGCATTTCCACTACCCACTACACGACTCCTTTTAGCTCTGTAGATAAACCCATATTGGGCAATTACTCCTGCAAAACCGATCACGCTGTGTACGTTCTAGTATGTGCCTGTGGACTTAGGAACGTTGGTAGTACCAAACTCCAGGTACATATGCGACTATTACAGCACCTACGAGCCATACTCCACAATGACCCTGCTTATCCGGTCGCTAGGCATTTCAATCTAATCCATAAGAGAGATTTGTCTTGCCTCACCTATTTTGTGATCAGATCTGTACCCCTGTCAAGGAAAGGTGGCAACAGAGAACTTCTATTGAGAAAGTTGGAATCTAGATGCATTCTAAAGCTCGATAGTGACTGGCCAAATGGGCTTAATAACATCGAAGAGATGCACCATTTCCTAGAATGACTTTCCTCTTTCAATAGATACACAGAGCTTAGTTATCGTTCTCTGTGTATCAATTTCTCTCTTTGTTGTTATCGGATGCATGAGTATACATATCTCAAGTTAGGCTCCCTATTTGAGATATCTAGATTTATTTGCTCTCTATTTTTCAACTTTTGAGTCGCAATATCTGCAGAACTTTACATTTGCACAAGTTAGGTTCCCTATATGTGTAAATTTGTCAGTTAATTCATTCCATTTCAGTCGTGTTATACTTCTTGAAACATTAGACACTGTGTAAATTGAACAACTTTGACTTTGCACTTCACAAGCACTTTATGCATCTATTTTTGAACATTGGCGCTATTTCTCTATGAATTTAGTGTTAATTATGTGACTGGGCTACTCCTCTTGTAAATATATGGAATAATGTGTGTTGTTTTATATATATATACCCGTTTTTAACATCTTTTGATACTGCATCTTTGATACCAACTTTTACCATTTATGACTTTGATTGCCATGATTTATTGTATTTATTGACCATTTTTATTCAGGGCTCTGAATTTTGGTATTTACTTACATACGGCATTTCAAGTCCGGTTACAATGCGGCTAATATTGCACTATGACCCTTTTTTCGTCGCAATCACCTCTTTTGCACTTCTTTCACTCATGCGCTTTACTATTGTCTTTTGCTGCTATTTAAACATTGCTAAATTATGCACATCGCAGTCAGTGGTTTACATGTTTCTTAATATCTCAGGCTTTAATTACTGAATTAGAAACACAAAGAAGCATACATTTTGTTGTCCATTATTTGTGATGTTATTGTAGTGATGAGTCTAGTTGACCTTTACCACTTTATGTTAGAAGTGTGGCTCACGGTGTAGAGCAGGCAGACCCGGAAGCTGAGGTCAGACCTGGGACCAGGGTTCAATTCCCGACGCGGCAGGGTCTTGAGCTCAAATGTCCACGGACTCGATAATTCTCGCTTCGGTGCCTGCTCTAATCATGGGTACTCACTCTGCAACTCTGGGCATTAAGCTTGCTTAATCTCCACAACGGCCCCCTGCGGTGGGATGCCTGGCTTTCACCTTGGGGATGCCCTGTAGGGGCTATCTCACAGGGAAAAGCCAGGACGGGTTCCCTAGGCAAGCGCCGGGAAACCTCCGGGTAGCTGTGCGCTCAATAAATGCAATAATAATAATAATAATAATAATAATTAGAAACAGTGATATTTTAAGAGGTATTATGGATTTAACCAGTTATCTATTTGTACACTCTTATACCTCCTTCTCACAAATTTCGGATTTAACCTGTGACTGTTGTATAATAATGTGCTTTTTACATATCTCCGCTGCAGCAATAGTCTGTTTTCACTGTCATCACCCACATGACACGGGAGGTTACCACCAGGGGGTGGTAACATACACTCTGTATTGCATTTAAAAAAGGCTTGTGATTGCTTTATTTTTTCACTGCAGCGTGAACAAGGGCACTCGTGCTCGAAACGAGTCGCTGAACTGGCTTTGTGAATATAAATAAACAAGAACTTCTTGCTGATTTGGTGGTCCGTATTTTCCTTCTGTGGATGGCGTGGAGGCTTTGACCGCGTACGCAGATCTAGAGAGAGGGAACCTGTACTCTCATATATATATATATATATAGATATAGATATATAGATATAGATGTACAGATATATATAAATGAACTTTGACAGTCACCGCTGTGTAGTTCCAAGTTTTAGTTAGGATGGTGTTTCCACAGGAAATGGTTTTGTTTGGTTTGCTAATAGCTTTGGGTCCATTTGACAAACCTTGACAAAACTTTACAAAATATTCATTCAGCCATCTCAGCTCCTTCCTCTAACAAATCAGAGTGATCTATCAAGCAGGGGGGCAAGAAAAAGGGGGCACCGCCAATCCCTTTTTTACCATGCAATGTCCCTTAGGAACATTAGACAACGCTACAGCCAAAAGGTCTGAACAAAATAACGCCAAATTTGTGAGAAAGCTAGATCTTGTCCCTAAAAGCATGCTTTTTTTATTTGGTGCAAATCCTTTCAGTAGTTTTTGAGAAATTAAGATTCCATATGTATAGATATCTAGCGAAGGGTACTCCAAACGAACTCCAGCAGGTCCACCCGGGAAAAAACATTATCTGATTATCTCGTCCTGTGGGACTGCCAATGAGATTGGCTGACTGCAACAAAGTAAAATATTGCTGCTGCCATTACAGGACTCGGTCTGGGAAGGACTGAGCAAGTTAGGGCTCTTTTGACCCTCTCACCCTTGTTTGTGGGGGTAAGTTTCTAGAACAACATCCCAGTGGCCAAATGTTTAAAGAAAAGAAAATTAACCTGTTCTCCCATCCCAGTAAGACTTAGCGCAGGACCTGTGTTGTCCTGTGGGATGAAAAGAACAAAAAAAAATGCTACTATGCTCATCCGTTGCCCTATAAAGAGGTTTGTTGCGCAGCAGGGGGTGGGCCAACTGCAGGGTGTTGGACACAGGTCCTGGCCACAGGCCATGCCCTGCAGACAAACCATGAAGGGCACAGCGGGGCCTAGTTAGGTATGGTAATATAATCTTACTGTACGTTAAAGACACCTGAGAAATTCACTGAAAAACAAAGAATTAAGCAATGTTATAGTTAGCTATGGAAATATATTACTTTACAATAAAAAAACTGTAAAAAAACACTACAGTTCACACCCTTGCCATGCACTGCCTATTATCTCACATTTTGCATCACTCATGACAAGTTCTATGGCATCACTGATAACATCAATGTGACATCAGAAATTACATAATCGATGATAGCACTTTGCATTGCACAAGGTATAGTTACTTCACATATCTTTAACAGGTGAATTTTCAGTACTTTTTTAGTTTAAAATGCAAAGTGTTACATGACATTTTCAAGTAACTATCAATGTAACCTTTGTTTTTTCAGTGGATAAATATCTATGTTCAAAAGTCGAGTTTTGTTTTGTTTACCAATGTGGCACCATTTGTTGAATCTACTTGACACTTTCCAAGGGACAGTCCCAAAGTCTCACTCAGTATTTTGTGCTTGTGCTTATAGTCTGTCCTGTACAATTCATTTCTCTAGGCAGCTGGACTTTGGATTGCTCTTTCAGGCAGCTCCTTTCTGTAGGGATACTACCAAACCCCTTTCTCCTCTGTGATAGCTCCTTTTCAAGCCTCTCGCAGCACTAATTCGTTAAGGATTTCAGCATAACTTCAGCTCTGTTCAAGGCATGAAACAGGAGTTGTCTGCCAAAGACACCAGCCCTGCCATTCAGAAATCTCCCCAACACAGAGTTGTACGCTAACTGTACACTGTCAATGAGAGATCCCTGGAACAGTGACTTTACAACTATCCCATATGTGTTCTTGGCTAGCAGACAAACTTTTGTTCATCCCACCGATAGTCTGTTTTGGTTCAAGTTTGGTTTAAGGAGAGAGGGTTTCAGTTCAAGCAAAGTGTTCATACATTACTACTTGTTATTCAGATTTGGCAGGAATATGGTTTTTACCGTGGGTCACAATTAATTCAATGGCAAGCAAATAGAGATTTTGTTAGGTTTTGCAATATCTATTTCTTCCAAACTCATTTAAAGTCTGTAGAGTTCTCAGCATTTTATGAGTCATTATTCTAAATGGTTCTCACAGCAGGTTTCTCTCTTTTTCTTCCAGCAATTCTTTGGGTTGCTCCAGAGTTTCTCTCTGGCCTCCTCACCTTCAGCAAGAGAACCTCTGATAATAACCAAGTAAGTATTAGTTTCTTGTAAACACATAACACAAAATATAGATTTAGCCCACGATGCGGCCAATGATGACATCAGAAGTATCCTCAACCGAGGTAAAAAAGGCCTCACTCATCCTCCTTGACCACTCTGCAGCTTTCTATACAGATTTCCACAAGTTACTCAACAGAAAGCTTCAGCAATTGGGTGTCTGCAGACCGGCCCTCAAGTGGATATTCTCCTTCCCACAGACAGAACTCAATGAGTTAGACTTCTCCCCTACACCTCAGACCCCAAGAAACTCATCTGCAGAGTCCCTCAAGGATCGACGCTCAGCCTAATGCTCTTCAACATCTACATGAAGCCTCTTGGTGACATTATCAGAGTCTTCTATATCAACTTAGTATCCTAGGCTAACCAGACTCACCTCATCCTCTTCCTTATCAACAAGTAACGCCAAAGCAAACTCGCTAAATGCATCAGCAACATCGCTGCTTGGATGAAAAACAACTTCGTCCAGCTCAACACACCTAAAACCAAAGTCATAATCTTTGGAAACAGCCACTCCCCAGTAATGCCTGTAGGTGGCACTCTGAACCTGGCCCGTCACCCACTGCTGTGGACCATGCCAAGAACCTCGGGATCATCTTGGACACCAACCTTTCCATGAGCAGACAAATCAACACTGTCTCCTCATCATGCTTCCGCATCTTGCAATTGCTATGCAAGATTTTCAAAAGGATCCCACTGGACACTCTATGAACAGTCACCCAGGTTCTTATCACAAGTTGACTTGATTACAGAAATGCACTCTACATTAAAGTCCCAGCCCATCTCCTACGCATGATTCCAAACCACCCAGAATGCCACAGCCAGACTCATTCTGAACGTCCTGCGAAATAACCACAACTCTCTACACCTCAACAATTTCTACTGGCTCCTAGTCCAGGAAAGATGTAAGTTCAAACTACTCACCCACACCTACAAAGCTCTCCACAACACATGTACAGTTTACCTATAACACCACGTCATCTTCTACCAACCTACCAGACACCGTCAATCCGTGCCCCGGACAAGAGCACACCTCCCTTGCATCAAGAAGACCAGAAGCAGAGGACACTCCTGCTCATATCTAGCAGCCAATACCTGGAAGGATTACCAGAACACCTCAGAACCTCCCTCTAGGACTTCTGAAGGAACCTCAAAACACGGCTCTTCCATATGAAACAGGTAAGATCTCCTCCAACCCCTCAGGGCTTCCATACTCAGTGCCTGAATACCTTGACGGGTGATTAGCTGCGCACATCAAATTCACATAACATAGCAAATTCACATAACATCTTTGCTTGCTTGTGGAGAGGCACCTGCATGCCTGGAGAGGTACTATGACCTGAGAAGACTTTGGCAGCCTGCTCAGCAACCCCAAATATTTTCATGCCTAATCTCTACTGAGGACAGATAATAATCCAGAAACACATGTTTAGAGATGCCCAGCATTGATCTGCACCAACCTGGTGAAACAATCGAAAGAACTTTTGTGCAAGTACACACGCTTGATGAATTGCATCCACCATAATGCTTAGGTGCGAACCCGCTGGGAGGTGAAGCAGTGTGATCCCACATTTGTTTCCTGTTTAAAAGGCACCCTCTAGCCGCTTTGAGCTGACAAGCTCGTGGAGGGGCACCTGCGTGCCTGGAGAGGTACTGTGACCCGAGAGGACTTTGGCAGCCTGCTCAGCAACCCCAAATATTTTCATGCCTAATCTCTACTGAGGACAGATAATAATCCAGAAACACATGTTTAGAGATGCCCAGCATTGATCTGCACCAACCTGGTGAAACAATCGAAAGAACTTTTGTGCAAGTACACACGCTTGATGAATTGCATCCACCATAATGCTTAGGGGCGATCCCGCTGGGAGGTGAAGCAGTGTGATCCCACATTTGTTTCTAGTTTGTATTTTCTGGTAACTCGCTGTTGTCAGTCTTTATGTACTGAATCCTGTCTGAGTATTCCTTTGGTTTCTCTAGGGATCCTCGGGAAGTTCGGCTGTAGGTAGAAGAAGTGTTGTAGCATTTTTTTGAAACAGGCAAGCCTTTGTTCTTCTCACAGGGAGTTGGGAGCTACATGTTCTTGTCAGCAGACTTTGGGACACTGGTGCAAAAGGAGCAGGGCCTTTCTCACCTGGCTAATCTACACTTCTGGGGAAGAATGCAGCAAGAAGGGGACAGAGACTGCCCATACTCTCCAACTCAAGGTAACCGGGAAAAGTACTTCTCATTTGACTAGAGCCCTTTGCTGCCACATATTCCACTCAGCCTGTTGAAATGACAGTAAGCATTCCACTAAATTGAGCGGGAGCATTCAGTGTGTCCTTCTGAGCAACATTGCCCAACTCTGGGTCTCAATCTGTTACCCACAGCCCCTCAGTGTGCATGCATGATTATTGTAGGGCACTAAGACTGAAAAATAAAAAAATACTCAGACTTTCTATCACAGAACTGAGGGCAGAAGTACATATTATAATGAGCCACGCAGAGTCCATTTCCGTTCCAACAGTTCTATGAATCCTGTTGTGGCATCACCACTGGTATGCTGTCCATTGCCTTTAATATGGTTTATGTGTGCAGTTGAAGCTATCCGGGGCCACAAAAGACTTCACCTTTAGAAATCAACCCAAGATAAATAGTCTCCTTTGTTTAATGATAGGTCAGGACGGATTTTAACATTTTTGATAAAAAGAGATTATGTTTTAACTTTGAATGCTGAATGTTTATTTTATCTCTCTGTTCTAAAAAGTCAGTGAAAATTTAAAACTAGTAAGGGTGCTTCATTGTTCATGAATCAATACAGCATTTGGCGCAAAATATTTGAAAGACGTTACAAGAACCTTCAAAGCAGTTGCTTGTTTTCTGACAAACACATTTCAAAACATTAATGGGAGTGCCTTCACTGTCTTTAGATCAGTAGCCACGATCAGCTTTACAGACCTGCCTCCTAGGGACACCATTGCTGGTTTGGTGCTACTTCTCTTTTTCTACAAAGATGATAACCAATTATCAAAATAGCAGGAGCCTGCTGCTTCAGGAAAGCTTCACTACGAGAAAACCTGCGATTCTACTAGCTATCCTTTAGCAAATTTCATCCTGCTACCAAGGTCAAGGCAGTACTCATTGACAAAGGATGCCATAAGCAGATGATTCTGGCTCTTTTTCCGGGTAGATAGATACTCTAACAGTGCTACAGTAACCACATCACTCACTGCTCATCAAGATATCTATAAAAACATTTGCTTGCCATGACCTTTGGAAGCTGGCTCTGATCATAAAAACTGTAGCCCCTCAAGATGCCTTATTTCATCTTCTTGCTGTTACAGTTCTTTGATTGCAGCCTCAGGTCATTGAGGGGCGCAGTTTTCTGAGCACATGAACAGGATCAGTGCTTTAAGCATGAGCAACATACTTTGAGGGTGTTTAGACTGAAGGGATATTAACAGATTGTGGTCGCTGTCTTCTGATTGCATCCTGAGCCACTGAATCCTTTCTCTCTACATAAGTGCCTTGCTCATCGTATGAGGAGAGACGCAGTATGTGATGAGAGAGAGCACAGAGCAGTTTTGGCATAAACCCAGAGCAAGTTCACCAGTAGAACAGATGTGTTGTTTTTCTGGGCAGAAAGCCAGCTTTCCGTAGCAGGGTACGTGGACTAGAGGAATGTTGTTTACGAGTACACGTTTTCATAAAATGAAATAATTCTGGCAGAATTCTTTGCATAAGGATATATGCAAAGGGGATTAGAAGAATTCTAATGAAACAAGAGTATGTTTTTATTATGCCTTTACACCTAGGGGCTGATTATGATGTCGGCCGGAAACACTTACACCCTACACCGCATCGGTCATGGTACCGACCGATACCCGGTCGGCGGTCCCGACCGGCCCATTAGGACGCAACTGAACATTGTTCAGTCGCATTCCTAAATTTTACAATGGGAGCATGCATTCCGGCCGTAAACCAGCTGGAATGCATGCTCCATTGTAAAATGGGAAGTGCAGTTTATCCATGCACCCTGTGGCAGGCACCTCAAGCTGTTTACCACGAGGTGCAGGGATCAACAGGGAGGCACCACAGGTGCTTCCTCAGCCTCCAACCGGAGGCTGTGCACCAAAGGGGGCCCTGCTGGGGGCCCCAAACGAAGCTTTCCGGCATCGGTTCCATGTCAGACAGACCAACGTGGAAACTATGTTAGAAACCGTCATTGTAATCTCAATGGAGGTAAAACCCTGCCTTTGAAATTACTGACAGCATTCCGACTGGGGTACGGACTCTCCGAGCCGATCGGATACCAGTTGGAATGACCAGTCAGATTCGTTACGACTGCCTCCATCATAATGAGGCGGTCACAAAAAAATATGGGTGGCCAATTACCATGCAGCCGAAAAGGCTCCGACCAAGTGTCGGAGACTTTTACAGCCGCATCCTAATTAGCCCCCTAATGTATACAGCTTTACTCGCTTTTTAGTAGTAGTTTGCGACTAATGGCAATCATCTTGAATCATGTACAGATGTCAAAGCAGTGAAAACAAATGTGTCCCAATAACATCTTATTTAGAGTAATGTCCTTAGACACCTTTATTACCATTGTGCAAAAGCAAATTCCAGTTCATTACCACACAACAGCTAAACTGTGATAACAAAACACTGTTTAGAGCCCCACAGATTGCATGTTTAAATCACTTTGCATATGGAGGCAACAGTCCTAACAGCCACAATGCCTCTCAAATAAGTTTTAAGAGTAATGCACAAATTTACCCAGTTCCACTCTGGTTTTGGTTAATTATATTTTAAAACAAACACTCAAGAAAAAATGAAATGGCGTAAACCATTTATGGAGTGGTGCAGACTGCAATATGATACTTACTATCATTTTGAAGTAGGGAAGAGACATCATGTCTCATTCTAGGCTTTGCTTAATTTGAGTCTTGGCCTTTAGTGAGACTTTGGGCCTCCTCATAGTCAACAATGGTAATAAATAGCATATTACCTTCTACACATCTTTATACAATCAGTGAAAAGGTTTTTAAGTGTTCAGAAATGTGGCGCTCAGCTTATCACGGTAAGTATTAAGATGTCGTGGTATGGAATTAGGTGCTTCTTGGCAGAGGAAAACCTTAACCTCTGTAAGATAAGAGGATCAGGGACCTCTCTCTAATGTAATTGGACAAGAATCCAGCGCACACTTAGTGTATCAAATCAAATTTCAATCTTCAAATGGTCAAATGGCCAAACCAATGGGATAGATCAAACAGACATAAGTTTTCAAAAAGTTTTATTGTTCAACAGTGTTCTTTTCTCAGAATCACTGTGCTTATCACTCTAGCCTACACGTGTTTCATCACAGCATGTGGCTGTGAATCTTCAGGGCTAAAAGGGATGTATAAAAAAAACAAAAGAAAATAAAAAGCAAAAAGACAAAGAAAATTTGTAAAAACATACATGTATTATGTGTGGAGGGTAGGGGCACCAGTGAAGTGGATACCAAAAAAGAGGGTAGGGAAAAGACAGAAGGTGACTTTGGTTATGTTTGCTCACAAAAGATTTCTAAAGTTAGGTCTTAGCTTTATGGCGCGTGCAATAGGTTGTGTGTAGTGACATACGGCGTGAAAAACGGTTGGTTTATCCTATATTTAGTGAAACCGTCCCAAGTTTAAAATAAGCATACAATTGTGTAGTGCGGTGACTTATCATGATTGAGTATTTCCCTTTATGGGGTCTACACATTATTATTTCATTAGTGAAAAGGTTTCAAGCTTCAACTAAGCATACAATTGTGTAGCGCGGTGATTGAGTATTTCACTTTATGGGGTCTACACATTATTTCATTAATGAAAAGATTTCAAGCTTCAACTAAGCATACAATTGTGTAGCGCGGTGACTTAACAAAATTGAGTATATCACTTTACGGGGTCTAAGCATCATTCCATCATGCCTTCAAAATAACCACTTATTGCTGTAATTCGGACAGGTGTTATTGAGTAAATTAATGTACATTAAGTAGAAAACGTCTTCCATTACTCAAATCCTAAATAGTAATCCATCTCAACATGCCATTTATCTAGAAGTATTCTCTGCCTAGAATAGGTACATAACATATTAACATCCACCTCGTATCCAGTAAACATATTTATACTATTTCTCATCACATATATGCTGACCTGCATGGTTCATGAAAGTGGAATTTTTGTTGACATATTCTTTATATTTATATTGTAATCAATCGCTACGGCAAACTTTAGAAAATTCAAAGCATATGCAAAAGTCCCAACCGTGTTAAAGTATCTATGTCAATATCAGTGGCTGTAATTCCAGACCTGTTAACAAACAATCTATGCACTGAGAAACATAGACTAGACATACTTGGCTGCAAAGGAAAAGCATTATCACAACAGAATACACCTGGGGGTCACAAAAAGAGTCAAAACAGAGTGGATCACAAAACCAATGCTACACAAAAGACACCAGTGAGTGAGTCATCTATGATAGTGAAATGCAGGCCAAGTTGAGGCTCAAGAGCATATGGAGAAATAGTTCCCATCAGAAGCCACACTGTACCGCCCTCTTTCTCATCATTTGGGTTCTCCTTATCCAGGAGACAGAACGGCCGGTCAGATGTTACCGTAACCGATATGTGTGCGATAAGGGGTGGTGTATAAAGTACAAAAAATTGACGTGGCTACTGTAAAGGCAGTGTTAGAGTGGTAAAAGTGTTAAGTGAGGGAAAAATATAAAATTAGGTGATCAGGTGGACGAACAACATTTATTAGTGTCTCCCAATCCCTAAGGTTTAAAAAGCAAGTGTGAGTGCGGGTTTCAAATAATCACCGTACTCAATGGTGGTCAACATGTTTCTGCATTGTGTTGAACATAGTTTCAAAATGCATTCTTCAGGACCGGAAATATAAAAACACTGCTACTTAGATTAGAGAAATTAAGAACAATATCACCTGATCTTCAGGTACATACTCAACCGTATACTGTTGCATCGCACGATATTAGATCCACACAGTAAGACAAACAAAATAGAAAATAGAAAAAGAACATGAATGTGTCATATTCCCATGAATTATATACTGTGATGAGTGCACATTCACATGTATAAAGACAAACATTGCCAATTAGCAGACTCACCCAAATTTGATGGTTGAGAGGCTTCACCCCACCTGGCCACAGCGCAGGTATGAGGAGCACCGCTCTACAAAGAATTCACAAGTAATATCTTTAGAGCAAAGTATCAAAAGATAAAATGAGTTCACAAGGTGGCAGAATGCTCGATATGTCCTTCACAGTCCACATTAGTAAAAATGTGGACCATCCCACTAGTACTCGACTCCATCGATCCGAAAATGACAGACCAGGTCGGGGACCAAGTTAAGAATGGCATTCTTATAGAAAGCTAGGCGTTTTGAAAACTACGCTTGTCAGCATGTTAGTTCACTAGTCGAGTAAAAGTACCCCTTAAGTGTCAACCTGATCGCCTCTAGGCATCGCGCTTGTGGGGTAAATGGTCAGCGTGGTAGACATCAGGCAACCGAAGTGTAGGAGCGCGATGGGCGTTCCAGCGTTTTAGTGCACTGATCCTGCGCTGATCCTGGTGGTGGCGCGATCGATAACTATCATTGTTGTAGAAAACTAAGCGTTAGCGTGTTTGTTCACTATTCGAGTAAAAATACCCGTGTCAACCTAATCGCTTCTAGACATCGCGCTTATGATGTATGAGGTCAGCGTTATTAACAACAGGCAGGGAGTGCTTGAGCGCGATAGGTGTTCCAGCGCGTTTGTGCGCTGATCCTGGTGGTGGCGCGATCGGTATCTAGCAGCGCATTGTCAGTCAGGCAGCGTGCTCAAACAAGGCTAGCGATCGCTTACCTGTCCGTCGGTGTCTCCTGGCAGTCAGCTGTACTGTCTGGGGGGGCACCGACGTTTCTCCAAGAGGACTAATATGCACTTCCTCGTTGCGCATAGCAAGATGGCAATCACATGGTATGATCACGTGATCACGGGCATGCTGGGATATGTAGTCCCAACAAGGATTAGTGCATAATATAGACTATCAGGCAGATAGATCTATGCGCAAGTTGTATGTCTAGGGAATTCAAATAAGTAATCCATAACAACAATGGGGGTGCCTAGAGGTAGAGCAAGAGAACTAGCGAAAACCCATATAGTTAACTATTTTAAAGTTCATGTTCTGTAGTGAATCTCACAGGGACATCCAGGGAATGGGTTCATTAAGTCCTTCTTTATCACTGTTGAGACGGTACACCCACTTCTGTTCAATTTTGAACAGGAACCGGCTGATGTCAGTACAGGATAGGGGTATTTGTGGTTGTTCTAGAACAGTCCAACAGAAATCTTCAGGGCCATGTCCCTTTTCCAAGGAGTGTGCGGTGAGACGGGTGGCTTGTTTTTTACACCGCACTGTACTTTTATGTTCTTGTAACCTCGTCCTGATTTTCCGGGTCGTCATACCGACGTATCGCAAAGAGCATGGACAGGTTATCAAGTATATAAGATTACTGCTGTTGCAGTTGGTGAATCTTTTCTGTGTCCAAGGGCGATTGGTCCCAATATCGACCTCAGTGGATTTCTTGGTTTGGGGACAGACAGTGCACGCCCCGCATGGATGATGTCCAGAAACTGGAGGTAAGTCCCACAGCGTACCCACTTGCCTAGGTTCTTTATTTCGTGGGCGCGTATGGACCAATTGATCTTTTAAGTTTTGTTCTCTTTTGAAGGCAAAAATGGGTAGAGCGATGTCATCGTTTCCAGTCTTCAAGATAGACCAATGCTTCTTTATGATTTTCTGTACCTGATTTGAGCGTGTGTTAAATGTGTTAACAATGGCAATGCGGTTGGTCTTGTCTTTTGGTGGCTGTATTTCCAGTAGGGACTCCCTGTTATTGTTGGACGCCCTCTTTTTTGATTGCCGAATGATCTTTCTCGGGTAGTTCTTTTCACTCAGTTGGGTTTCCAGATTCTTAGAGTGAATTTCGAAGGCTTCTTTGCTGGAGCAGTTCCTTTGTACCCTAAGAAATTGACCAAAGGGCAGATTGTCCCTCAAGGCTTGCGGATGACAACTGTCATACCTTAGTAGTGCATTTCTAGCCATCGGCTTCCGATAGAGTTCCGATTCAATGCCATTGGTGGTTGCATGTAGCCTCAGATCCAAAAAGGCTAAAGATGTTCTACTGTGTTCAATGGTGAACTTCAAGTAGGCATTCTTACTATTCAACCAGCCATGGAATAGTAATAGGTCTTCTTCAGTGCCCCGCCACACCACCAGGATGTCATCGATATATCGTTTCCATATATATAATGACGAAAGATATGGGTTGGTGGACGTCAAAACCTCCTGCTGTTCGAAATTATGAACGTAGAGGTTTGCCAAGCTCGGCGCGAAAACACTGCCCATGCTGGTCCCGGACGTTTGCAGGTAGATGGTATCCTCAAAGCGAAAGTAGTTCTCTTTCATCGCAATTTCGGCTAGTTGCATGATGAAGCTCGTGGGCGTGATAGATTGATGATCACTCTGTTCCAGTAAAGCACCTACTACCTCTAGGGTCTCGGTTTGTGGAATAGACGTATATAGAGACTCTACGTCAAATGATACCAAGATATCAGTTCCGATGTCATATTGTATTGTTGGTAGTAGTCTGAGGACATCTTTTGTGTCCTGCAGAAAGGTGGGCATCGCCTTGACCATTGGGTTCAAAAAATGATCAACAAAAGTTGATAATGGTTCTAAAACAGAGCCAATACCAGAAATGATAGGCCTGCCAGGTGGCGGCCTCTGAGGTTTGTGCACTTTTGGAAGACAGTAAAAGTACGGAACTGTAGGGTGTTTGGTGATTAGGTACTGTCCCTCTTGGGGCGTTATCCAACCCTCACCGGTTGCTTCCTCTACCAGATTGTTGATTTTAGTTTGCAATCTCTCTGTTGGATCCTCTCTCAATGGGAGATATGACTTCTGGTCACTCAGTTGCCGGATGCACTCATTTCGGTATGTCTCAGTATCTAAGATGACTGTTGCTCCACCTTTATCAGCTGGCTTGATAATGATCTTGTCGTTAGATGTTAATGAACGTAGAGCAAGCTGTTCGTCCTTTGGAAGGTTCATGAATGGTTTAGTCTCTGTTTTGTAAATGCGATTGATGTCATTCTCCACTGCCGCTTCAAAGGTCAAGACCTTCGGAGGTAGAACAGCAGCAGGTGGATTAAAATTGGAGGGTTTTTTTAATCCCGTATTGTTGTCTTCAGGGACAGTGCTTATGTGTTCTGGTTTAGAAAAGAAATAGTGCAATCTTATTTTTCGGAAAAACTTAGCCAGTTCAATTTGGGCTACGAAAGGGTCCCCTTTCTGGGTAGCCACGAAACCTAAGCCTTTGTTCAAAAGTCGCTCTTCAGTAGGAGAGAGTGTGTGTGAACTAAGGTTCATCACGAGGCTTGTTGATTGCTGGTCCCTGCTGTGTCCTGTGGGACTTTCTTTCCGCTGCGGAGATCCATTCTCGATTGTTGGGGAGTTTCCGTGGTCCAGTGCACCTGTGGTGTCATGGTTCCTTGTCTCCTCCTGCCCCTGCCTCGTCTCGGGCCAAATCCTAAAAAAGGAAACGACCCTGGACCCTGTTGCATTGGGGGGGGGGGCAAAAGCACCCATTTGAGGGGGACATTGAGGTCCAAACATCCAGGGATTAGCCGGCTACCAAGGTTGGAAGTTGTTAAAATTCTGAGAATGATTGCCATTTCTCCAGTTTCTTCTATTACCTCGGCCTCTGGAAGTTTGATCAGCAGATCCATGTTGTGAGGTATCTGAATCACTAGATGCTCCATCCGAACTAGATGTGCCATACGTAGAGCCACCCTTCTTGCCACCTCGGTTGAATGTTGGTGCTGTATATGTGTCACTAGTGTATGGATATATGCGTTCCATAGAGAATTTGGCTAAGTCCTTCTTAAACTTTTCTAACTTACTGAAAAGAATGGATTCTTTAAATTCTTTATTGTTTTTGTCACTGTCTTCCTGTCCCTTTTTAAACATTCCGCTTTTTAGTGTAGTTTTGATCTGGCCCTCTAGAACCTGAATCTCAATTAATATCTTGTCAGCTACTCTCTTTGCGGTTTTGATGATCAGGACTAGCCAATCCCTTGTACACCTCCAGGCTATCATCGACCAGTCCTTGAGAAACTCTTTGTCATCAAGGAATAGGCGTGGTGCATTGTTGACAATAAGACCTGAAGGTGCACAGTTGTCTCGAAGGTATTGTGCCATGATGAGTCCATGTACGGATGTTCTAGAATGGGATTTTTTGAGAGCTAGAATTTTTACCCATCCATCATCATTATTTGTTGTTTGGACCGAGACTGGAATAGTGTCTAGGAGACTAGGGTTTTCGTCTAGGATGCTCTGGACCTCAGCACTCTCAAAAGCTAGGCCCCAATTAGTCGCCATGTCGGAGAGAAGACGGAGGAATACAGAATGGTGGAGGACAGATAAAGCCACTCAGTAGACTCAATTAGACCGGAGACCACGTGGTCAACCAGTAGTTAAAAAAGACCCACAGCCTTAGCTGTACAGTTCACGCACACAACAGACAATGAGAGTAGGGTCTAAGGGCGAGTTTACCGACCGACCAGGTACATGCCCCAAAATACAGTATTATCACAACAGAATACACCTGGGGGTCACAAAAAGAGTCAAAACAGAGTGGATCACAAAACCAATGCTACACAAAAGACACCAGTGAGTGAGTCATCTATGATAGTGAAATGCAGGCCAAGTTTCACTATCATAGATGACTCACTCACTGGTGTCTTTTGTGTAGCATTGGTTTTGTGATCCACTCTGTTTTGACTCTTTTTGTGACCCCCAGGTGTATTCTGTTGTGATAATACTGTATTTTGGGGCATGTACCTGGTCGGTCGGTAAACTCGC
Organism: Lissotriton vulgaris; assembly: GCF_964263255.1. Taxonomy (NCBI): domain Eukaryota; kingdom Metazoa; phylum Chordata; class Amphibia; order Caudata; family Salamandridae; genus Lissotriton; species Lissotriton vulgaris. The sequence continues at coordinate 495,759,925 of NC_141697.1, read as the reverse complement.
CCTTAGACCCTACTCTCATTGTCTGTTGTGTGCGTGAACTGTACAGCTAAGGCTGTGGGTCTTTTTTAACTACTGGTTGACCACGTGGTCTCCGGTCTAATTGAGTCTACTGAGTGGCTTTATCTGTCCTCCACCATTCTGTATTCCTCCGTCTTCTCTCCGACATGGCGACTAATTGGGGCCTAGCTTTTGAGAGTGCTGAGGTCCAGAGCATCCTAGACGAAAACCCTAGTCTCCTAGACACTATTCCAGTCTTGGTCCAAACAACAAATAATGATGATGGATGGGTAAAAATTCTAGCTCTCAAAAAATCCCATTCTAGAACATCCGTACATGGACTCATCATGGCACAATACCTTCGAGACAACTGTGCACCTTCAGGTCTTATTGTCAACAATGCACCACGCCTATTCCTTGATGACAAAGAGTTTCTCAAGGACTGGTCGATGATAGCCTGGAGGTGTACAAGGGATTGGCTAGTCCTGATCATCAAAACCGCAAAGAGAGTAGCGGACAAGATATTAATTGAGATTCAGGTTCTAGAGGGCCAGATCAAAACTACACTAAAAAGCGGAATGTTTAAAAAGGGACAGGAAGGCAGTGACAAAAACAATAAAGAATTTAAAGAATCCATTCTTTTCAGTAAGTTAGAAAAGTTTAAGAAGGACTTAGCCAAATTCTCTATGGAACGCATATATCCATACACTAGTGACACATATACAGCACCAACATTCAACCGAGGTGGCAAGAAGGGTGGCTCTACGTATGGCACATCTAGTTCGGATGGAGCATCTAGTGATTCAGATACCTCACAACATGGATCTGCTGATCAAACTTCCAGAGGCCGAGGTAATAGAAGAAACTGGAGAAATGGCAATCATTCTCAGAATTTTAACAACTTCCAACCTTGGTGGCCGGCTAATCCCTGGATGTTTGGACCTCAATGTCCCCCTCAAATGGGTGCTTTTGGCCCCCCCCCAATGCAACAGGGTCCAGGGTCGTTTCCTTTTTTAGGATTTGGCCCGAGACGAGGCAGGGGCAGGAGGAGACAAGGAACCACGACACCACAGGTGCACTGGAACACGGAAACTCCCCAACAATCGAGAATGGATCTCCGCAGCGGAAAGAAAGTCCCACAGGACACAGCAGGGACCAGCAATCAACAAGCCTCGTGATGAACCTTAGTTCACACACACTCTCTCCTACTGAAGAGCGACTTTTGAACAAAGGCTTAGGTTTCGTGGCTACCCAGAAAGGGGACCCTTTCGTAGCCCAAATTGAACTGGCTAAGTTTTTCCGAAAAATAAGATTGCACTATTTCTTTTCTAAACCAGAACACATAAGCACTGTCCCTGAAGACAACAATACGGGATTAAAAAAACCCTCCAATTTTAATCCACCTGCTGCTGTTCTACCTCCGAAGGTCTTGAACTTTGAAGCGGCAGTGGAGAATGACATCAATCGCATTTACAAAACAGAGACTAAACCATTCATGAACCTTCCAAAGGACGAACAGCTTGCTCTACGTTCATTAACATCTAACGACAAGATCATTATCAAGCCAGCTGATAAAGGTGGAGCAACAGTCATCTTAGATACTGAGACATACCGAAATGAGTGCATCCGGCAACTGAGTGACCAGAAGTCATATCTCCCATTGAGAGAGGATCCAACAGAGAGATTGCAAATTAAAATCAACAATCTGGTAGAGGAAGCAACCGGTGAGGGTTGGATAACGCCCCAAGAGGGACAGTACCTAATCACCAAACACCCTACAGTTCCGTACTTTTACTGTCTTCCAAAAGTGCACAAACCTCAGAGGCCGCCACCTGGCAGGCCTATCATTTCTGGTATTGGCTCTGTTTTAGAACCGTTATCAACTTTTGTTGATCATTTTTTGAACCCAATGGTCAAGGCGATGCCCACCTTTCTGCAGGACACAAAAGATGTCCTCAGACTACTACCAACAATACAATATGACATCGGAACTGATATCTTGGTATCATTTGACGTAGAGTCTCTATATACGTCTATTCCACAAACCGAGACCCTAGAGGTAGTAGGTGCTTTACTGGAACAGAGTGATCATCAATCTATCACGCCCACGAGCTTCATCATGCAACTAGCCGAAATTGCGATGAAAGAGAACTACTTTCGCTTTGAGGATACCATCTACCTGCAAACGTCCGGGACCAGCATGGGCAGTGTTTTCGCGCCGAGCTTGGCAAACCTCTACGTTCATAATTTCGAACAGCAGGAGGTTTTGACGTCCACCAACCCATATCTTTCGTCATTATATATATGGAAACGATATATCGATGACATCCTGGTGGTGTGGCGGGGCACTGAAGAAGACCTATTACTATTCCATGGCTGGTTGAATAGTAAGAATGCCTACTTGAAGTTCACCATTGAACACAGTAGAACATCTTTAGCCTTTTTGGATCTGAGGCTACATGCAACCACCAATGGCATTGAATCGGAACTCTATCGGAAGCCGATGGCTAGAAATGCACTACTAAGGTATGACAGTTGTCATCCGCGAGCCTTGAGGGACAATCTGCCCTTTGGTCAATTTCTTAGGGTACAAAGGAACTGCTCCAGCAAAGAAGCCTTCGAAATTCACTCTAAGAATCTGGAAACCCAACTGAGTGAAAAGAACTACCCGAGAAAGATCATTCGGCAATCAAAAAAGAGGGCGTCCAACAATAACAGGGAGTCCCTACTGGAAATACAGCCACCAAAAGACAAGACCAACCGCATTGCCATTGTTAACACATTTAACACACGCTCAAATCAGGTACAGAAAATCATAAAGAAGCATTGGTCTATCTTGAAGACTGGAAACGATGACATCGCTCTACCCATTTTTGCCTTCAAAAGAGAACAAAACTTAAAAGATCAATTGGTCCATACGCGCCCACGAAATAAAGAACCTAGGCAAGTGGGTACGCTGTGGGACTTACCTCCAGTTTCTGGACATCATCCATGCGGGGCGTGCACTGTCTGTCCCCAAACCAAGAAATCCACTGAGGTCGATATTGGGACCAATCGCCCTTGGACACAGAAAAGATTCACCAACTGCAACAGCAGTAATCTTATATACTTGATAACCTGTCCATGCTCTTTGCGATACGTCGGTATGACGACCCGGAAAATCAGGACGAGGTTACAAGAACATAAAAGTACAGTGCGGTGTAAAAAACAAGCCACCCGTCTCACCGCACACTCCTTGGAAAAGGGACATGGCCCTGAAGATTTCTGTTGGACTGTTCTAGAACAACCACAAATACCCCTATCCTGTACTGACATCAGCCGGTTCCTGTTCAAAATTGAACAGAAGTGGGTGTACCGTCTCAACAGTGATAAAGAAGGACTTAATGAACCCATTCCCTGGATGTCCCTGTGAGATTCACTACAGAACATGAACTTTAAAATAGTTAACTATATGGGTTTTCGCTAGTTCTCTTGCTCTACCTCTAGGCACCCCCATTGTTGTTATGGATTACTTATTTGAATTCCCTAGACATACAACTTGTGCATAGATCTATCTGCCTGATAGTCTATATTATGCACTAATCCTTGTTGGGACTACATATCCCAGCATGCCCGTGATCACGTGATCATACCATGTGATTGCCATCTTGCTATGCGCAACGAGGAAGTGCATATTAGTCCTCTTGGAGAAACGTCGGTGCCCCCCTAGACAGTACAGCTGACTGCCAGGAGACACCGACGGACAGGTAAGCGAGCGCTAGCCTTGTTTGAGCACGCTGCCTGACTGACAATGCGCTGCTAGATACCGATCGCGCCACCACCAGGATCAGCGCACAAACGCGCTGGAACACCTATCGCGCTCAAGCACTCCCTGCCTGTTGTTAATAACGCTGACCTCATACATCATAAGCGCGATGTCTAGAAGCGATTAGGTTGACACGGGTATTTTTACTCGAATAGTGAACAAACACGCTAACGCTTAGTTTTCTACAACAATGATAGTTATCGATCGCGCCACCACCAGGATCAGCGCAGGATCAGTGCACTAAAACGCTGGAACGCCCATCGCGCTCCTACACTTCGGTTGCCTGATGTCTACCACGCTGACCATTTACCCCACAAGCGCGATGCCTAGAGGCGATCAGGTTGACACTTAAGGGGTACTTTTACTCGACTAGTGAACTAACATGCTGACAAGCGTAGTTTTCAAAACGCCTAGCTTTCTATAAGAATGCCATTCTTAACTTGGTCCCCGACCTGGTCTGTCATTTTCGGATCGATGGAGTCGAGTACTAGTGGGATGGTCCACATTTTTACTAATGTGGACTGTGAAGGACATATCGAGCATTCTGCCACCTTGTGAACTCATTTTATCTTTTGATACTTTGCTCTAAAGATATTACTTGTGAATTCTTTGTAGAGCGGTGCTCCTCATACCTGCGCTGTGGCCAGGTGGGGTGAAGCCTCTCAACCATCAAATTTGGGTGAGTCTGCTAATTGGCAATGTTTGTCTTTATACATGTGAATGTGCACTCATCACAGTATATAATTCATGGGAATATGACACATTCATGTTCTTTTTCTATTTTCTATTTTGTTTGTCTTACTGTGTGGATCTAATATCGTGCGATGCAACAGTATACGGTTGAGTATGTACCTGAAGATCAGGTGATATTGTTCTTAATTTCTCTAATCTAAGTAGCAGTGTTTTTATATTTCCGGTCCTGAAGAATGCATTTTGAAACTATGTTCAACACAATGCAGAAACATGTTGACCACCATTGAGTACGGTGATTATTTGAAACCCGCACTCACACTTGCTTTTTAAACCTTAGGGATTGGGAGACACTAATAAATGTTGTTCGTCCACCTGATCACCTAATTTTATATTTTTCCCTCACTTAACACTTTTACCACTCTAACACTGCCTTTACAGTAGCCACGTCAATTTTTTGTACTTTATACACCACCCCTTATCGCACACATATCGGTTACGGTAACATCTGACCGGCCGTTCTGTCTCCTGGATAAGGAGAACCCAAATGATGAGAAAGAGGGCGGTACAGTGTGGCTTCTGATGGGAACTATTTCTCCATATGCTCTTGAGCCTCAACTTGGCCTGCATTTCACTATCATAGATGACTCACTCACTGGTGTCTTTTGTGTAGCATTGGTTTTGTGATCCACTCTGTTTTGACTCTTTTTGTGACCCCCAGGTGTATTCTGTTGTGATAATGCTTTTCCTTTGCAGCCAAGTATGTCTAGTCTATGTTTCTCAGTGCATAGATTGTTTGTTAACAGGTCTGGAATTACAGCCACTGATATTGACATAGATACTTTAACACGGTTGGGACTTTTGCATATGCTTTGAATTTTCTAAAGTTTGCCGTAGCGATTGATTACAATATAAATATAAAGAATATGTCAACAAAAATTCCACTTTCATGAACCATGCAGGTCAGCATATATGTGATGAGAAATAGTATAAATATGTTTACTGGATACGAGGTGGATGTTAATATGTTATGTACCTATTCTAGGCAGAGAATACTTCTAGATAAATGGCATGTTGAGATGGATTACTATTTAGGATTTGAGTAATGGAAGACGTTTTCTACTTAATGTACATTAATTTACTCAATAACACCTGTCCGAATTACAGCAATAAGTGGTTATTTTGAAGGCATGATGGAATGATGCTTAGACCCCGTAAAGTGATATACTCAATTTTGTTAAGTCACCGCGCTACACAATTGTATGCTTAGTTGAAGCTTGAAATCTTTTCATTAATGAAATAATGTGTAGACCCCATAAAGTGAAATACTCAATCACCGCGCTACACAATTGTATGCTTAGTTGAAGCTTGAAACCTTTTCACTAATGAAATAATAATGTGTAGACCCCATAAAGGGAAATACTCAATCATGATAAGTCACCGCACTACACAATTGTATGCTTATTTTAAACTTGGGACGGTTTCACTAAATATAGGATAAACCAACCGTTTTTCACGCCGTATGTCACTACACACAACCTATTGCACGCGCCATAAAGCTAAGACCTAACTTTAGAAATCTTTTGTGAGCAAACATAACCAAAGTCACCTTCTGTCTTTTCCCTACCCTCTTTTTTGGTATCCACTTCACTGGTGCCCCTACCCTCCACACATAATACATGTATGTTTTTACAAATTTTCTTTGTCTTTTTGCTTTTTATTTTCTTTTGTTTTTTTTATACATCCCTTTTAGCCCTGAAGATTCACAGCCACATGCTGTGATGAAACACGTGTAGGCTAGAGTGATAAGCACAGTGATTCTGAGAAAAGAACACTGTTGAACAATAAAACTTTTTGAAAACTTATGTCTGTTTGATCTATCCCATTGGTTTGGCCATTTGACCATTTGAAGATTGAAATTTGATTTGATACACTAAGTGTGCTCTGGATTCTTGTCCACCTTCTACACATCTGCCTTCGTACTATGTATTACCTAGTGTTAGTCACCCATGTGTAGTCATGGTTCCTCTGCATTTTCCATTGGAAATATATTTTTGATTTGCTGATAACTTTTGATCATATGGACGAAATTGCCCAAAAATAAGTTTTCCCAATTTAGCTCCAAACGAAAATGTTCTCACGCCTACAGTGCAAACCGGTAAATAGATATACACCAAGCATGGTATGAAAGTGGAACTTTATTCAGAGAGCTTGCTTTTATTGGTTTGGCGTAAATCCATTCAGTAGTTTTTTTAATAAGCATTTTAAAATGTTGACAGAGCAAACGGTATTGGGTTAATACTTTTGTATATCTGAACTGTTTGAGATCTGCAGGATCACCAGGGGACCAAAAATGTATAAAAACAAAGGGATCTATTTGGGTGGAGGGGTCTTTTCTCCTAATGTCCCTTTTGGATTAGGGGTACCTAGTGTGGTACCACAGACCGAGTGATCTAACTGGATGCAACCAACAAAATGTATTTTATGGTGGCCATTTCAAGATAGGGGATAATAACTATGTACTAAATAAAAAAGCAATAGGCCATATAAGGGTGCGGGATAGGCACACTCTGACATCCACACCATAGCAAATGAACCTCTCAAAGGCCACCCCCCTGGAGTAAATAAATCGTGGATTCCTGACATCTAAAATGGAGGGCAAGGTCCATTGTAGCATTTTAGAAGAAGGTACCGCTTCAAGGCAAGCTTCATGCTCAGGCTCGGCGAACCCAGTATAAGCTTTTCCCAACCATTCACTGCATATTGCAGGTATGGATTCGAAATGGTGAACCTCCTAAATGGTAGCATGAGTGAGAGAACCTTGCAATGGGTTCATGGCACCAGGCATGGCCAGGACAAAAGCCAAGTTGTAGGGGCCAATGCTTCTGCAGTGTTGACCTCCCAAAGCTAGTGGGGAGCAGGACATAGCAGAAGTTCAAGCCCTGAGACTAATTCTTGCTACACATGGTCAAAATGTATACATATCAGAGATTGCAAATAATGCACATCATATAAAAAAATTATATATTAAAATGGAAAACCACAGTTATGGTTTTTGCTCAAAAGTGGAAAACCACTGGGGGAGGAGCTTCGCGGGCGACCAAGATGGCCGCGTAAGCTCGGAGCTCCGCGGACCTTCCGATCCTCCTCATATATCCTGTTTGAAATCCTGATCCACGAGGGTGGATTCTTATTGCTGGTGGTCTACTGAGGCGGGAGCTGCCTTCCGCCTTGGAATTGGTGGTTCCTACGCTGAGCTACGTCGAGTGGAACTCCGTGCCAGGGCTGTGCCATTGTCTCTCCAGTCTCCGCCACTCCGCACGATCGGACTGCGTAGTGACTGCCTGCTGTCCCGACTGGCGGAGTGCAAGTGCCTACAGTGTGTTCTTTCATCGGCCTGGTCTGACTGCCTCGCTCGGATTTTCTTCTTGGCTCGCTGGCTCGCTGGGCTCGGGCTTGGCTGGTGCAGCCCTTTGTCCTCATCGGAACCAACATGGCGGGCAGAGGGGACCCCGACAAGATGTCGAACAAAGGCGTCCGCGGAAGAGCACAGTCACAACAGAGTAGAATTGAGCGATATGTTCAGCCGAAGACGCCGCCTGCCATGGGATCTTCTGCCAAATGCCTTCCGGCCACAGGCTCACCTGATGGCTCCGAGCCTACCCTGAGCGACATCATGGGTGCCATTACCAGTTTTCGGGCTGACATGCAGCAACAACATGAGATCTTGACCCACAAGGTGGACAGTATGGCTGTTGATCTTACTCTCATTAGAGCCGACCTGGGCAAGACTAATGATCGAGTGAAGTCACTGGACATTAAGACCTCCAGCCTAACGGACGACGTCTCGGACCTGCAAACCGAGGTCCGGAACCTGCGGATGACTGTGGACCAATTCTCGAGGAGACTGGAGGACTTTGAGGGACGTGCCAGGCGGCAGAACGTCCGCATTGTCGGTGTTCCGGAGGGGTCGGAGGAAGCGGCGACGGACCTCTTTGTGGAGACCCTGATTAAGACCCATTTAGCACCGTCTGGTCTCAGTAACTTTTTCTCGGTGGAACGTGTCCATCGGGTGCCGGGCGGCCCGCCGAAATCGGGCGTAGCGCCTAGACCCATTGTAGCAAGGCTTCTCAACTTTCGGGACCGAGATGCGATCCTGCAGGCGTCCAGACGGCATGGGCCGCTTAAGTACCAGAACGCTGAAATACACTTCTACCCGGACTTTACCAGGGCTGTTCAGCGACAGCGCCAGAGCTATACGGGCGTAAAGCGGCGCCTGCGAGACATGGGATACAAGTACTCTATGATGTTCCCTGCCAAACTCCGGATTGAACATGAGGGCCGTGCCTTGTTCTTTGACTTCGCTGAGAATGTGAGTGAATGGTTGGACACTTTGTCGCCGCGTCGGGACGCTCAAGATGAACAAGATGGAGGTGCAGCTGGTGGCTCGGATCTATGAGACTTGGCTCTATTGTGTAACACCGGCGATTGGTGACCCCGCTTCATGAGACTGTCGGTATTGTTTCTAATTGACCCTGCTGACTTTCCTGTCGTTACATGGAGGGTGGCGGGAGGTGTTCGCGGAGATTCCTTTCTCCTCTGGGGCTTTTTGTAGAGTAGTTTATGGGGCGACAGGCACACTGCTGGTTGGGGGGGATTTTTAGTCTGATGCAGGGGTGCAGGGTGGGGGGTGCATTTGTTCAAGTTTATTTGTTTGTTCGTTCTTTCTCTCTTTCCTCTAGGCAATGGATCATGCTTACTGATGTTTTTCACTTGCTGGTTGGGTTGGCTGGGGTTGGGTGGGACGGGTTGCGGGACAATGGGGGGTAGGAAACTAAAAGTGATCAGTTGGAATGTCAATGGGTTGGGTGACCGTGTTAAGAGAGGGGTGGTGATCCAACTGCTTAAGAGACATATGCCCGATATTGTGCTCCTACAAGAGACGCATTTGATTGGAAACTCTTGTAAAGCTCTTAACCGTAAAGGTTACAAGATGGTGGCCCACTCTGGGTTCTCTTCGGGTTCCCGAGGGGCGGGAATCCTGGTGCGTGCGTCCCTTCCCCTTGAGATAGACGTCACTGTGATTGACGAGAGGGGGCGCTACGCTGCAGTGGTGGGGAGATGGGAAGGGCGTTCCCTTGCGCTACTTTCGGTTTATGTTCCCCCAGGCTTACAATCCAGTACTTTCCAGGACCTTGGTGGCGCCATTTTGTCCTTGCCTGATGGTCTATTGATAATGGGGGGTGACTTCAACTCAGTCTGCTCTGGCTCCCTGGACCGCCAACCGCCGAGAGATCTCCGCAGTTCCCAACTCTGGTTGCCTTCCTTTCTTGACTCCATGGGTTTGGTGGACAGTTGGCGACTACTACATCCCGCGCTCCGCCATTTCTCCTTTCTTTCGAGTGCCCATGGTAGTCTCTCCCGTATAGACTACGTTTTTACCTTAGCTGCACATGCGTCTGCCGTTTCTGAGGCCCGTTTTTTGGCACGGGGTATTTCCGACCACTCCCCGTTGTGGGTCTCGTTTGATTTTAACATCATCCTGTCTGACCGGCCGGTGGCGGTTAACCCATGGTATTTCCGTAATTTCAAGACTCGTGCACTCCTTGCTAAGGCCATCGACCTCTACTTCTCGGAGAATGTAGGTTCGGTTGGCTCGGCTATTACCTTGTGGGAGGCATTCAAGACTGTGTTAAGGGGCGAGGCTCTTGCACTCATTGCGGAGGCCAGGCGAGTCAGAGACGCCGACCTCACATGCATTTGTAGACGAGGTTTTGCGCCTTGAGTCCCGACTGGGACCTGAGCTTGACCCCTCTCTTTTACATGCCCTTTCCCTTAAACAGACGGAATACCATGATCTTGCCACGAATGCGGCCCTTACCCTGGCCAAGGAACAGCAAGGTCGTATCTACGACGTTGGGGATAAAGCTGGGAAACTGCTGGCTTGGCTGGACAGGCGCGAGATGGCCAGCCGCGTGGTGCCTGAGATCTTGGGCGACGACGGGGTCGCCGTTACGGACCCTAGTGCTATTGCCGAGTCCTTTGCTGATTATTTCCGGGGTGTCTACACTTCCAACTCAGACCGCTCCGAGGCTGACTCGGCTGTGTTCCTCTCAACGATTGACCTTCCCTGTCTTTCTGAGGAGGACCGTGCTGACTTAGATTGGGACATATCCGCTGACGAGATCGCCTTGGCGATCCGTGCACTACAGTCGGGTAAAGCGACTGGCCCCAATGGTATTCCGATTGAATTATACAAAATTCGACCGGAAGTGGTTTCCACGCACCTGCGGACTATGTTTTTGAAGGCACTGGATGAGGGCCTCCTCCCCTTAGATCAGAGGCTGGCCACCATTGTGGTTATTCACAAAGAGGGGAAACCGAGAGACGTGTGCCGATCCTATCGCCCTATCTCTCTCCTAAATGTGGAGCCTAAGATCCTTGCCAAACTGCTTGCTAATCGATTGGTTGGAGTCATCGGTGATTTGGTGCACCCGGACCAGTCGGGTTTCATTCCCCGCCGTAACACTGCCCTTAACCTACGTCGGCTCCATGGTGTTATGGCCAGAGCCCACACCCTCGAGGAACCGGCGGTGCTCGCTTCTCTTGACGCCACGATGGCTTTTGACTCTCTTGAGTGGAGTTATCTCTGGGCGGTGCTGGCAAAGCTTGGATTTGGACCGGTCTTTGTGAGTTGGGTGCAACTCCTTTACGCTTGTCCGCTGGCTAATGTCACGGTCAATGGCCGCGTGTCGGCGTCCTTTGCCCTTCACCGTGGTACTAGGCAGGGTTGCCCCCTGTCGCCTCTCCTGTTTGCCCTGGCTCTTGAGCCGCTTGCGGCCATGCTGCGTACACACCCGGACTTACATGGCATAACCTGGGCCCCGGGCTTTGAAGACAGGGTTTCCCTGTACGCAGATGATATTCTGCTATACCTAACTTCCCCCTGCAAGTCGCTCATTGTGGCATGCGACGTGCTCAGGCTTTTTGGACGCCACTCTGGCCTGGTCATCAACTGGGCCAAGTCTGCTCTTTACATTCTAAAGGGGGACACACCGCGCCTCCCCAGAGGCTGCAATATCCAAATGGCCGGACAGGGCTTTAAATACCTGGGAATTTACATCTCCGGCAACTTTAAGGCGCGATACGACCACAATCTGCTCCCCCCTCTCCAGCGGCTGCGAAGAGACGTGGATAGCTGGCGCAAACTCCCGCTCTCTCTCCTGGGCCGGGCAGCATTGTTCAAAATGATGTCCTTGCCCAGGTTCCTGTATGCCTTACAGAACACTCAGGACCCGGTTCCGGCCCGTTATTTTCGGGAGATTGAGAGTTTGCAACGGGCCTTGCTCTGGGATGGTCGGCCTCGTGTCGCCATCCAGAAGCTCGCGTTACCATGGTACGACAGTGGCATAGCTCTACCGGATGTGCGTCGGTACTATTGGTCCTCGCAGCTCACTGCTATTAACCACGGGTTGTATGGCCCTGTTGATAGTCCAGGCTACGCAATGGATAGGTGGCTCTTACGCGGTGGCAACTACTATCGTGCTCTGTATTCTAGGGCCTTCGATTCGCGCCTGTCAGGCCCGACCAAGGCAGCGGTTCACATTTGGCGGACGGTCACTAAAGCACAAGGCTGGCAGGGCAGACTGACTAGGTTTACCCCACTGTACGACTCAGATATCTTGGGCAGGCTGTGGCACACCAAGGGCTTCGACAAATGGGATCTCATAGGCATCTCCAGGGTGGACGACATGGTTAGTAAGGGCGAAGTCAAGACTTTTCCTCAACTGCAGGCCGAATACCGTTTGGGCGATTCGGAGTTTTTCCGTTACGCCCAGCTGAGACACGCGTTGCTCTCTGCCAAGCCGACGGAAGGAGAGATCACCGAAAGCTCCCCCTTGGAGGACAGGATACTGGATGGCCATATGCCTGACAGCGCTATTTCCCTGTCCTATAAGAAATTGATTAATGTCCGAACTGATCTCCTCCTGTGCTTGCGAGACCAATGGACGGCAGACGACCTGGAGCTTGACGATGAGGACTGGCAGAGTGCAGTGTCCTCCCCTAAGGAGGTCGCTATTTCCTCCCGTCTCCGACTGGTGCAATTTAAAATCCTTCACCGGGTGTATGTCACCGGCCCTCGGCTCCTGCATATGGGATTCTCGCCCGATGGCCTTTGTCGTCGAGGTTGTGGTGCTCTCGCGACCTTTTTACATATTCTGTGGGAATGCCCCGTCATTGCCCCCTACTGGACGAGAGTGCACCGGATTATGGGAGAGGTGACTGGTGTGGTGTTGGCTGCAGAGGCGCGAAGGTGTCTCCTTAACGTTTGGGAACCGTCTGACCACAATGCGGCGCAGACTCGCTGGGTGACATTGGGCAATATGATTGCTAAGCGTGATATTGCTCAAAAGTGGGGTGCTGTTACAGCCCCCCTGGTGGTACAATGGAAAGCCAACATGGACTGGTGCATGTTCCGAGAGAAGACGGTCTATGTAGCCAGGGGGAGCCCTCAGACGTGGAATAAAGTGTGGGGGGCATGGAATGCGTACAGGGGTGATGTGTGCCTGCCGCCGGAACCTGTCCCCCTGGACGAACACTCATCACCGTAACCTGTGACACCAACTGTTTTATGCGGTTTGTACTTCTCCTGCTTTTTCCTCCCCCCCTCCCCATCCTACCATTCATTCTTTTTATCGATTCTTTACCTGTCCTCCTGTGCCCTTTGCCGACTCTTTGATGTCTTTATTGCTCCATTGCCAATCTCACGCGCCTTTTGGCGTTTCTTTTCTTGGTTTAGTTCTCTTTCTTAAAAAACAAAAAACAACCTTCAATGTTCTGCTGTGAATCACCTTGCACTATTCTCCTCCTGGTTCTATGCTGCCTTGCCTCCGGGATGTTAGGCTGAATAGCTGTGTGCTCTTTTATAATAAAGGTTTAAAAAAAATTTTTTTTTTAAAAAGTGGAAAACCACTGAAATCTGCCAGTTTTAGTTACCAATGCACGTAGCACACGTCATACCTCTCACCACCAATCCTGTTTTCTTGATAGCGCTTTTCTTTTTCTGTACAGTTGGCAAATTGGTGTTTTCTTTAGCCTGGACGATGGCCAAAGCAATGTCGTTCGTGGTACATTGGAAAAGTATAACCAATGAATTTCATGAATTTATGCAATTGAGCCAGAACCATAACTCCGTGTTTAACTGTGTTTTGTTTTCAGTGAACATATAGGTGTGTGCAAATATGTTTAAGCTTCAAAATTAATAAAGACTTGTTTCAGAAACCATAACAAATAACTTGTAGTGTTTCTCTATGACTGAAGCCTGTTCAGGTCCTACTATATTGACCTTTAGAGTCCTCTAATAGGGCTTATGGTCACCATTGTTTACTCTGTCACATGAACAGCCCATGAAAGAGTAGGGAGAGTATTTTAGTTCAATCAACCCAATTCAAAATTGGGGTGTCTCTCAGGGTTTTGAAGGACTCAATAACACTTTTCCAAATGCTACAAATCCCAATCCTAGTCACTGTTTTCTGATACAGTCGTTTCCAGAAGAACACAGACTGGATATATCTCTAGAGACGCCAATATGTGCATTCACTAATTTGTTTCCCCATTAACCAGGATCCTAAAATCAACAGTGTTAAAGATGGGCAAAGAAGCTGACCACATTGTTGCCCCTAAAAATCTGGAAGGTTTGTAAGGTCTTCAAGAGTCATAAAATTGTTGTTTAATAGCAGATCGTGGTCTGAAAACAAGACGTGAGAGACCAAAATGAGGCTACAAAAAAGATTTAAGGTATTGGTCTTTCTAAATTTCTGATGAGTACGTTGGGTTAGAGTATGGAGGAAAGTTTAGAATATGCAGCAGAAATCTGAGGAAGATGACTTACAGCCCCAGAAGGCTTTGTAGCAGGAAGGAGGCAGAGGAGGACTGGCTCATTTCCTCCACAGGCCTGTATAGCGCCTTCATCTACCCTGTGGCGGGGGAGCCAAGCAGCAGTAATCTTAGGGAAGAGGACTTCCAGCCCCAGAAATATTTGCAGCAAGAAGGTGGCAGAGATGGACGGTACCATTTCTGTCACAGCGCTATATAGTGCCTTCATTTACTCCATGGTGTGAGCCACGCCCGAGCCAAGGGTGGGCATGTTTGAGCCAGTAAGAGGCAGGCCAGGGCCATCCCTCTGTGCTCTGCTGCAAGGCGTTATTTTATAAAACTGCATGTGATGAGTAGGAGCTCTTGGACCATTGCAGAGTAACAGCACGTTTGAGGATCAGTTTCGGAACTGCTTTTATGTCAACTTTTAGGTCCAGCAGCAAGGGCCATTTTTATTTCGAACCTCATAACAGGACGCACCAGCTTTTTGGGGGACGTTGATCGTAGCCCTTCTTGCATTTTGCAATCAGTCACTGGATTAGTATATACATTTGTTACTTACATCCTGGGGGTCGAATGCAGGTATTTTGGGGTTGACTCCTTCAAATTGGTGTTTTGACATATTATGATGTGTGACTTTGATATTCAAATAATGTATATATGGATTGATGAGGGGTAAAAAATCGTAAATTGGTTGCAAATTTAGTCAAGCAGCTCCTATAACAGTGCTACTAAGACTGGGAGTGGAAGACCAGATTCGGAAGACAGTGACCTTAAGTTCAACCGTGGCAAATTTTTGCAATGGGCTAAAGTAAACCTCGAGGGAGCCATCATTTCAGTTATGAATATTAAAAAGCATGTTAAACACGCAGCTGAGAATTGTATGACGAATGAGACTGATAATTTAATTGAGGAGGTTGATATGATTCTAATGAATGTGTAGCGCTCCGAACGGTCAGGATCATGACTAAAGTTGCATATATTTTAGGAGGGAGATCAAATCAGGCACCAAACTAGTACAAAATACTAATAAGGAAACTGAGTCTTTACCCTCTAACACTGAGCAGTACATACGTGCTTGCCCATCTATGCACTCTGAACCATTACTTATGAAATGGCTGTAAAGTTAGAGGAGAACCAAGAGAAGGATTTAGCCAAAACCTACAGCTGTATCAATACAGCTATATGTGCTCAAATAGATATGACCCAGGCACACTTGCTAATTTCTGCTGGCAGGAAATAATGGGATATGAGCAAGCTGAGGGTTGGAGATTTTATTTATCGGAGAGCTTATATAATTTTAAGTTTCAGCCTTTTGAAGATGTAGCAAGAAATAAAGTTGTGTTCAGACAAACACTAAACCAATCAGCCAATTTCCTAACAATTCTATTGGATAAGGACGAGCTTGCTAAAACAAAGCCATGCATGGTTGGTTATCAATTCATTCATCAAATTGGAGCCACAATTCTATCTGAAATCTCATTTAAAACCACTTATAAGAGATAACTTCCTGCTGCTACGAGTTGGTAGATACCACACAAAAGGGGGAACCCCCCATGGGTACAAACTTGGCCCTCAAACAGTTGTTGGTTGTGTAGTTTTCATATGAATCACTACTGCATATTTTATCCATTTGTCCACAACTGCTACAAGAGAGGAAAGCCTTATTAAAATCCATCCTTAAAAAACACGTAGTGGGGACATGTCAACAAGCACTTACCACTTGCCTCTCCTGGAAATTGGCTCATATAACCACACGGTTTGCAAAGTTTATTCTTCAGAAAGAAAAGTTTAGAGTGTGCCATCTGATGATAGGGGCTTGTGATAACCAATAATTGGCTTGTGATAACCAATAAGTGGCCTGTCCAACAATGCTGTCCGAAAGATATAATTGTATAATTGTCAATTATACCTCCATAATCTGACAACTATATAGATTGTTGATTGACGTAAGAAAGACTTTGAAATAGTCTGCACCGTGGCACTGTATCTAAGGTATTTTTTTAATTATGGTATTTTATCACTTTGATCTAAATAAGGTGCAGTGCAAGCAATTCTTAGAAGGTTTTGAGACAGGCTTCATTTAAAAAGGATTTGCACTGGCACTTTATCTATGTTTTTTAAATTATGACATTTCCTATATCTGAATTTAAAAATATAGGGTACTGTAGGTAATGCTTAAAAAACTTGATAGAAAATGCAATTTATTTTTTTTATACATAATGTAGCGTTGTCTTTTGTGACCTGTGTGAAACATCTGATTTCTAATATTAGAAATGGAACATCAACCGGGTACGGTTAGCATCCTTGTAATGTTTACATAGTATGGCACTCTAGCAATGACACTCTAAATTAGGACTTGGAGAAAATGTTGCTTAACTATGGTGTGATTGTTGAATTGAAATATAATGTATCCCCAATAATATTTTACACTTTACAATGTTTTGTTGTGTCTTTTCACAATTTAATGTTTTTTTTATTTTTACTTCCTGTTTGTCATGATTTTTATTAATCAACAATAACGTATTTTCACGTCTCACATGTCAAATAGATATGACCCACTTGTAAGTGGTGAGAACAGTGAGAGTTTTCAAGGCTAATTAATAATTTCACTCGTTAGGGACCTCTATGAATGACTTATTGGTTGTACACACAGTGACAGTGGAAACAAACATTCAACTGAGGGAGGAAATTGAACAACTGTGTGTCATAATCAAAACACTTGCAAATAAAATTAAGAGTATGCATCCAAAGGGAACCATGAATGATAGAGTGTCCTAAGGTGTTGCCAAGGAAGCTTACAGACCTCCCAAAGGGATGAACACACTATGCAGGGAATGTCCATTGCCAGGCTCCTTCAGCAGTAAGGGAACATAGGGGGCATGGAAAAAGGGATGGTTGTTATAGTCCCTGTAGCCCCCAAACAAAAGCTTTCAAACTAGTCACCCATCAACACCTCCCCTCTACTGGCAGTGTAGGCGCGAGAACTGGTTAAGGGATAGATCTTTTAACACCTTGGCTGCTAGAGGTTTCCTCCCCCCCCCCCCGGTGCTGGATTTGCAGATTTACCATTGTTCATGACAAGGTCAGCTCGTCATAAGCACAGCTCAACTGTGCCTCATGACGAGCTGAGCTCGTCATGAGCATCGAAAGGGTTAATAATAATGAGTCCAATTATTTACCTCACCAGAGGTAATATCAATGAGTTATGCATGACTAACGTACTTAGATTATCTCAAGGAGCTAGGTAGGACAACATGTTGTTAATAAATAAAGTGGTTCGACGGATAAGACATTACCCGCAATGTTATTTGGTGATAAGATCAGATATTTTAGCTGTCAAACGTCACTATTTGCCCAGTGAGCGTTTTGATTACATACTCTAGTATTGATCAAACATGATCTGGTGAAGGGATTGCTGAACCTGGGCCAATGCACTACACCTCCAAATGGCTCAGGGATTCAATTCAAGCTTAATCCTTCTGGAAGTTGTCCTTCACCCACTAGGTTGGAGGAAAGGCAAGCCAACCCCGAGGCCCAGAGCAAGGGGGTCACTGCCCAAATTCCATTGGCTGATAACATGATATAGACTGACCATGTAGAGTGCAGCAGCAATTTGAGAGGGTGGTTGTAGCATCTGAGGGTGTGGCACATGCCTCTGTAACCCCATGGAAATACAGGAGAGTGGAAAGACAACAGGAACATAGTCATGTAATTGGTACACAGAGTATCTTGACAGGAGGAGAGCAGGTGGTGTCATTACTCCTATTAGTCAAGCCATGAATACATTTGAACAGAATCTGTTGTATTTTTTTGAAATGTGACAGGTTTAAAATCTAAATTGAGTGATCCAGAGTGCGGAGATTTTGCAGTCAACTAACACATCTGTGTCTTCCAGGAAATATGGGCCCTAGTGCAGATACTTAGCTTAGTACTTCTTAAATTATACCTTAGCAGCCAGACACTCAGCTGCTGGCCACCCTTCTGGTGGTCTAGCAATTTGGATAAAAACTATATTAAATTTTATAATTCAATCTTAGGATATAAGATCTCCAGAGGTAGTGGCATTGCATATTTTATCATCTACTGGGTCAATCGAGGTGAAATTATTTAATATCTACAACCACATCATTGAGCAGACCCATGAGTCTGCTACAGTACATGCTCTGGATAAATAAATGAAGCAGGACCATGTGGATTGCCCTTTTCTCCTTTAAGGTGATTTTAATGTAGGTTTTGAGTCAATGAACGTCATATAAACACTAACATGAAATGATGATTCTAGTATAACTAAGCTACCGATAACACCATTAAAAAAGTGGACTATAGCAGAACTTCAAATGGCATCCTTAACTTTGGCTCACGGCCTTTAGGCTTGCAATGGCTACTCTATCTCTGAACAGGGTAGAGCATTCACCTTTAAAAGGGGGATGTCAAGAATAATTAAAATTGACTATATATCACTTGGTCTAAAGTGATGATCATAAATGAGGGACAGACCTGTAGTAAAAAAACATGACAGTGATCCCAATTCTCTATCCCTATACTTAAGAATATTCCTCTACTCCTCTAATTGTCCTATAGCAAGTCACAGACATGAGGCATCCATATTTTATTCCAATAATAGAAGACATGTTAAGTAGCCTACTATCATAGGACTGGCCCCCTAGATAAAGAGAATGAGGCAGACAGGGCTATCCTGGAGACATAGCCTCAGATCATGGCAAAGTGGACCACTGGCAACTCTGCCACCCGACGGACAAGAAATAAACTTTAATGTCCCCGGTCCATGGCACACAATCCAGACTGGATTACGTCCTTATCCCCCACACAACGGTGGCAATGGTCGGTGACTCCTGCATATTGGAAGCTGCCTTATCCGGCCACTCTCCGTTCCTACTATCCCTTAACATTGGCTTGGCCTGAAAGCCTGCGTTTCCATCTACATGTTGGACAACAAAGGCTCAGTGGACTCTCATAGGGTGCTTCGGGTGGCCGCATAAGCGACCATACGGGGTCGACTCATGAGGGATGCGGCTGTGTCCAATAGACAGGCATCCATTCGCCAGAGTGAACTGAAGATGAGGTAGCCTCCCTTACCCTCCTCTACTCAGTCCACCCCACTGTGCCCAACCGCCGCCACCTAGAACAAGCCTGCATGGCCTTAATGGCCTCTTTACCTCCAAAGCTGAATACGCCCTCCAATGCCTGAAAGGGAAACACTATCAGCAGGGGGAGAAGGCGAGTCACCTTGTTGCGCCCAACTGAGACAGCCAGAGGCTGCTATGGCCAATCCTTCAGTACACTTGGTTAACAGGAGGTCCTCACCATCGTCAACGAGTTTGCATCATTCATTTAAAACACTGTACACCCCAAAGGCACCGGCCAGAGCTGAACAGGTGGCCACTTTCCTGGAGAGGGTTGACCTACAGCGCCTATCGGACAAAGGCAGGTAGCTCTTAACGGGGCAATCATCAAAGAGGAGATAGCTCTAGCCATCTCTAAACTGTACTATTACAAGTTCCCGGGGGAGGATGGCTTCCCAGTGGAATTCTACTGGTGGTCGGTGGAGGAGGTGATCGATTCTTTACACGCTGACTTCCAGGAAGTGGAGCGGACGGGCTTTCTGGGACCTCCCTCCAACAAGGCAGTGATTGCAGTGTTACCCAAACCCCGGAGGGACTCTTTATTGTGCAGTAGCTACAGGCCCATCTCCCTCTTGAATAGCGATATGAAAATCCTCGCTAGCATACTGTCCGCGCATCTGGTTAAGATTATTCTTTCCCTAATTCACCACACACATGTCGGCTTTCTGCTGGGATGATCTTACAGGAACCACCTCCATAATCTGGCTCACACCCTCTGGTGCACTAAAGACCTTCCGGCCGATGTAGTGGCCCTCTCCTTCGATGCCAAAAAGGCATTAGACCGCATCGGGTGGGGATAGCTTTTTGGCACCATGAAAAGGTTTTACGCGGGAGACCAATTCTTTGCTAAGGTGCGGTTGCTGTCCGACAGCCCTGGGTCAACTGTGGGGGATTCCTCTTTGGCCCCTTTCAGATCCAGAGGGGCACCCGGCAGGGCTGCCCACTTTCTCCCCTCCTATTCCTCCAGGCCATGGAACCACTGGCCTCTTTCATTCGCCACCTACCGCGTATAGCAGGTGTACCTGTTGTGAACAGCCTCTCCAAAAGTCTACCTCTATGCTAGAGAGGTTTTGCTCACCCTCACAGATCTCCAACGCTCATTGCTGGCATTATTGGAAGTCATCAGCCAAGGCCCACGCAGGTAAGAGTGGTGGGGCGAGTTGGGGGCCTTTTGACAGACGATGATGAGGGAAAATTAATTAAATAAATATTACATTTTCCCTCGTCTGTCGAAATCCCCCCACCAGGCCCCGCCACTCTTACCTGCATGGGCCGTGGCTGGAAGTCATTGATGACTTTGCGGTTCTGTCTATAAAGTAAACTGGGACAAGAGCAAGGCCCTCCCGCTCTTGTCTGGCACCTCGAAGGTGGCTATTCACGGTTATCTTTTCAGCTGGAAGCCCACCCAACTGGTCAACAGGGGTCTGGATGGGATCTCATGGACAATCTAAACCCCCTGGTAACTCAAATGAATCTTGACTTCCAGAAATGGTCCCCCCTGTGATTTTCAATGTGGGGCAGGGTGCAGGCGGTGAAGATGGTCACATTGCCGCGCTTTACCTATAAACTAGGCATGTTGCCTATTGCGATGCCTCTATACATGTTATGCTCAATTGACTCCCAGATTCGGTCCTTCGTATGGGTCTCCATGTGACCTAACCTAGAATCATCCAGGCTCATGACACGTCGCTCTTATGGAGGCCTGGGCCTCCCATCTGTGGAGAACTATGCTCTTGCCCTTCACCTCTCCCAACTGGCATATCTGCTCTCGGGTACTTCCGACCCACCACAATGGGCCCATACAGAACGTTTGCTCAGTGGCGATGGTCTTAGCCTCCTTCATGGGGTGTACACCCCATGCTCGCGACCCCGCACCTTGTGCTACAGGCCCCACACAAGGCCTGGTAACTAGCTCATCGCCTAGTGGGGTGGACTTCCGATTGCACGATGGCCAGGCTCTCCGTTGGGCAAGCTGGATGGAGGCAGGCATACATACCGTAGGCCAGATACTGCACGACAGTGATCTGAAACCCTTCAACCATCTGAGGAGTTTGGCCTCCGCCCACAGCAGGCCTGGTGGTATTTGCAGCTAGAGCACTGCCAGAAGCGCTGTCTCACCCCTCACCACTGGACCTTACCATCCTGACCAGTAGTGGACTACCTGGCCATGTGTGGCCGACACAAGGGCTTCATGTTAGGCCTCTATGGCACGCTTTGGAGCCATCGTTTCTACCTTCCCCTCACAAGCAGTCTTCGCAGCAATTGGCACGTCTGCCTATAGATCAGCTTCGAGGACGATAAATGGGCAGACATTTTGGAGGCCCTGGACAGGGGCACCCGGGAAGCCCGGCTGAAATTCTGCCTCTTCAAACTGCTTCACAAATGGCACTAGACCCCGGCAAAACTGAACAGGTCCGGTCTACTCTCAAATACGAATTGTTGGAGGTGCTCTGACTCTTACTCAATCCTCGCGAATGCCCTTCGGTCCGACCCTTCTGGTCTTATGTTGAAGACACTTTAGGAGCATCTATGCCACTCCAACTTCCCTTCACTACCCCCGCCATTCTCCTTCATGACACAAGACTTCCTAGATCTCTCCCGCACACAACGCCAAATTCGTCATACTGGCCTGGCCACAGCTAAAATGTGTATCCTTTGCCAGTGGAGGCCGCCTGTGCCACCCTCACAGGTGGACTGGACAGTGGGTATGATACAGACAGCCTCACATAAACATGATAATTACGGTATTCAGGACCAAACTGAGGTGTTTACACAGACATGGGTACCCTTCCTGCGGGATACCCCTTGAGTTGGAAGATGCCACTGCTGTCCTCCCCCTCTTCCAGTTATTCATCCGGAAGACTCTGGAAGACAGTGGCTGGCCTACTAGAGAGCAGGATGGGCAGATACTAACTATTCCTTCAGTGGACCTGCACGCAGATGCTCCTGACACGAAACCCACGTACTACTGTGTCACACCATGAACCACATAGCCCCTTCACTGCACTGTCCTGCCCCATACCCCCTCCTACATCTCACCCCACTCTCCTTTATTTTTCTCCAACTCCCTCTGTCCCCTTTCTGCCCGCTCCCTATCTAGAACATTATCCACTTCTTCCCCCTATACTTTCCCGCCCCTGTCCCTGCCTCTCCCCGACCCTCAACCCCACCTCCCTACACCCCACCCGGTCACGTGGGTATGTGGATACCCCCCTTTCTACATGAAGAACCATTGTCCTATTCCCCGCGACTTCTTGCTCAGCCCCACCTGGGACTCCTCTCTCCTCTCACCATAGGAGGGCCACCGCCGTCCAACCCTGCAGGTTGCCACTACTCCAACGCTATGCTTACTCCCCCTTACAGACTAAACTGAGAATGCGAAGACTTGGATCTCACCTCTCAACTTGAATGGCGACATTCCCCTCTCTTCCTTCCCACCCATGCAGCTGATCATTTGGACTATTATCCCCCCTCTTCTCTACTTGGAACTATGGCCCACAGGATTACCACTTGCTGCTGCCTGGGGTGGTAACTCCGCGCCCGTTGCCAGACTGTCTGACTATCCCCTTCAGATTTACATGTGTGTTGTGTCCCTTTTATAGTCCTCCCTCCTTTTTTACTCTCCCCTTCTCCCTATCCCCTTTTCTCCCTCCCATCATCTATTGTTGCATAGTATGGCACCAATTCTCTGCTATGATATACCTGTATTGTGTAACTTACTTCAATAAAATGTTATTACACAAATAGTAGCCTACCATCATAACTATCCAGGATATACTAGCAAATATATATTCCCTAATAATGGATGTGTTTGCCCCGCAAGCAGGTACTACACTGGAGGACTCAACGTTACAAACTGAGAGAAGCAATTTGGTTAGATAAATCAGGCAGTCTGGCAAAATCAAAATTAATGACTGCAATTAAAAGTGGGACCAGAGAAATAGTAAGTGTTTTCAGGAAAGAAGACAAACTTACCCAGAATTTAGCCAAGAGAAGCTGGTAAGAAGCAAACTGGCATGATGTAGTTATGGCTGCAGAAATAAAGGATAGATAGGCTTTTTGGCACATATTTGCACATAAAACCCATAAAGTGGTCACTGATGAAGACTTCGGTATCCAATCTCACATATAGATGCAACATTTTATGATCGAAGTAAGACCCAAGGTGTTTCCCCATCTCCTTCTCTATGGAGGAGACTCTAGTGGTTATTGACACCCTGAAGGCTGGTAAGGCCCCATGCTTAGATAGAATCCCAGGAGTTCTCTATGGCTCAGAGACCGTGATGTGTGGGGTGGCTGTTGAATGAATTATCTAATGTTATTGCCAAAGGAGCTGAGTTACCTGACTCATGGCGAAATGCATGAATTATACCGAATAAATAATAGGGGGGAAAGAATAGTCCTGCCAAGCCTCAGAGTTGTTTAACAGTTTGTAACTTGTATTATAATGATGAACAGATGTATTTAATGTGTGTTTCATGGGGGTTTCGTTCTCTGAATAAACATATTGCTACTACTAACTTCCCAACTTGTCTAACAGGAGAGCATGCTCTAGGGACCAGTTCCACATTCCAAAAGGGAAGAAACCAAGGACAATCTAAAAGCAAAGCATTGTTCTTTTGTTGCAAAAAGAAATTCATCAAAAAAACTGATTTTAAAGAAACACAACTACAATGATAAAAAAATGTTTATCACTTCATGTACACACTGTCAATACAAAACAATGCTAACTAAGGGAGGTCACCAGTAAGAGATTTAACATAGTATAATTTCAGATCAGGGAAGGATAGAATGAAGAGCAGCAATTGCTAGTATCTAAACACCAAGACCTGCCAGTCACAACAGAAGTCGGAGGTGGAAATGTAACTGACTTGAACATCTGAAATAGATTTTAGTAGCTTGAGAGCTGTGCATTCTCAATGACATCCAAAAATTGCCAAAAGCTGCCATATCGGGTCTTTCACAAATTGCTATCTTATGAGACATCCTAATGATGATGATAAATATTCAAATAAGTGATAGATTAGAAAAAGTATGACTTTCTAAATTTGGTTTCATGGGAATTCTTTGACATTATAAAAGGAAGAGTTCTCCCAATATATTTTAAGGTCCAGACGGGAGAGAGAGAAATAAACTATGCAAAGAGAATACCTCTGATTAGACCTATATTGCTTTGTCACAAGAATCTATCAAAGAAATTATGAAGTTGGATGCTATAGAAAAAGAGAAAGGACTTTAGTTACTTGGAAGACATTATTTTATTATTTTTCTTTTTATCTTTTTTGTTTTTTCAATTTGACTGTTTATACATAGATACAGTTTATTTTGTCATACGGAAACATAATCATAAATAACAAGCTTTCAAAGACAATAATATTTTGTGAATTTCACAAAGTGCAGTTGAAGCGAAACACCCCTAACAACTTATCATATCCTATTACCATTCATACTCTCATACATACCTTACATACCTCTACTTTCACTACTTATTCTAAAAGAACAAATATAGACAAATGAACAAAACTTTACATGAGATTAACCCAAAAGTGTCTGAGGTGGACCACTGTAGATGTAAGAGACAGGGGTCCTACCACTTTAGTCATAAGCCAATCTATACATTGTTTTCCAATCAGCAAAACATTGTCCAGGTCTTTAGTGTGTACGGCCTACATACGTTTCGGTGATGATAGATAGTTGGATCACCTTCTTCAGGGCCAGGGAAAAAGACTAACAATTATGGTAACACATATATACAAAAGTTAAAAAACAGGGAGTTTCTTCAATTTTCTGAAAAGTAAGAGAAACATCTGTAAACATTTTTGCTACGTTTATTGGTATCAGACCAAAATTTTATACTAGACAATTTTATAATATAGCATCCTACTCTGAAAATCGTCTGTTAGATCAATCTATGTATATACATCGTACATTTGACCTGCTATAGTATGAGATCTCATGAAGACTTTCTAGAGACAAAGGTCTGCAAAGTAAAAGAATGGGAGATGACAGAAAGCCAAAGCTCGTGAGGTTGAGCAATAGAACACCCAGTGGAATCTGAGTAATGATAGACTAGTTGTGATTGTAGTGCTGAAAAAAACAGGGATGAGGTTTAGACATCAGAGTGGTGAGTATTACTTAGGAAAGGCTAAGGTTGTAATATAAATGTGAGATATTACCTATTTGGATTGATGCGAGTAAATCCTAGTCCTTCCACAAAATGGACTATAAAAGATAACCTTTTGTCACAGGTATAGTTACATCTGAAAATAGTATCAGACTAATTAGCGTTCTCTTTTTAACTTAGACAAACAAAAAGAGATATTGCCAAAGATTTCTAGAAGAGTTACCTGAGTGTGGAAATGAATTGTTGTTATAATTAGTTCCAAGGGTTTAATGGAAACCAAGTAGGTCGTATTATTTATTGAATGGATTTTCTTTTATGGCTTCTTCTCATATTTTTACATGAAAAAATTGTAATAGCTAAGTAAACGTGCCAATCAGATCAGAAGAAATAGATATCATACCAATTTACATTTTGTGTAATAATAAGTTGACTCCACGGTTATGCCTCCATATATATAACAAAAAATTGTGTTATCCCATCACATTTTTCAGATGGTGTGAAGATACTCGTGCAAATAACTGGTCCCTGAACAAGAATATAACTATGACCAGGTAAATTTAGAACCTAGTTTATACTGATTTAAAATGTCCACCACATGCCAATGTGGTCTGTAACACTAGCTATTACAATTTTTTCATGTAGAAATATGAGAAGAAGCCATAACAGAAAATCCATTAGTTAAATAATACGACCTACTTGGTTTCCATTAAACCCTTGGAACTAATTATAAAAACAATTCATTTCCACACTCAGGTAACTCTTCTAGAAATCTTTGGCAATATCTCTTTTCGTTTGTCTAAGTTAAAAACAGAACGCTAATAAGTCTGATACTATTTTCAGATGTAACTATACCTGTGACAATTGGTTACCTTTTATAGTCCATTTTGTGGAAGGGCTAGGATTTACTCGCATCAATACAAATAGGTAATATCTCACATTTATATTACAACCAAAGCATTTCCTAAGTAATACTCACCACTCTGATGTCTAAACCTCATCCCTTGTTTTTTCAGCACTACAATCAAAACTAGTCTATCATTACTCAGATTCCACTGGGTGTTCTATTGCTCAACCTCACGAGCTTTGGCTTTTTGTCATCTCTCATTCTTTTACTTTGCAGACCTTTGTCTCTAGAAAGTCTTCATGAGATCTCATACTATAGCAGGTCAAATTTACAATGTATATACATAGATTGATCTATCAGACGATTTTCAGAGTAGGATGCTATATTATAAAATTGTCTAGTATAAAATTTTGGTCTGATACCAATAAACATAGCAAAAATGTTTACAGATGTTTCTCTTACTTTTCAGAAAATTGAAGAAACTCCCTGTTTTTTAACTTTTGTATATATGTGTTACCATAATTGTTAGTCTTTTTCCCTGGCCCTGAAGAAGGTGATCCAACTATCTATCATCACCGAAACGTATGTAGGCCGTACACACTAAAGACCTGGACAATGTTTTGCTGATTGGAAAACAATGTACAGATCGGCTTATGACTAAAGTGGTAGGACCCCTGTCTCTTACATCTACGGTGGTCCACCTCAGACACTTTTTTTTTTTAACCTTTATTTGTAGTACAAGCAGTTACAGGTATGGGCCTACAACCATCCCGGCCGGCCGGCCGGTAAACATAGCTGGAGTAAAGCCAGCACTACAAGTCATTATAACAGTTCGAGAACCGGGATAAGAAAATAACGGTACGAAGCTTGCAATCATACACAACAGTTGAAAATCAGGATTCGAGAGGTTCATTTTTCAAATAGGAAACTAAAGAAGTGTCGCACAATCGTACTCAGTCCCCCAATAATGTGCAAAACAGGATATCTGCAAACAATAATGATGGGAAGGAGCCATCGGGGGGCAGGACATACAAAGCAGGAGAAAGGAAGGCACAGCCCCATCGGGTAACAAGTCTAACCCCCGACCCTCAACACCAAACAGATCGCAAAGAGCATGAGTGACGACGACACTGAAAAGGAAAAAAGACTAAAGGGCCATAGAAACAAATATCGATCAAAACCCACCCCACAACCCCCACCCTGCACACCCGTAGAAGGCCATGGCCTACCCCCCCAGCAGCGTGCCTGTCGCCCTAATAGAGACCCGAAACATAGAAAGACAGAGAAAGAAAGCAAGAAAGTAAGCGGAGGAGGGCCCTCATCATGCCGCCCGGCCCCGCCCTTCACCCCTACACAACGGAAATCCCAGGATGGAAATAATACTGTACTGGAGAATAACAAACCCCGAGCATAAGCACGATGAGATATCGATCGAACCTATCCACTGCACCGTCTGTCAATAATATTACTAATTGACCATTAACACATCATCCCTGACCCTGTCTGACAGTGGCCCCGCCAGAAATCCTCTCGGTAATCAATTTAGAGCACAATCCTGAGGGTCCAAACAGTATGAACGAGTCCAGCTGGGGCGCAGCCATGGAAGAGTACAACAATCCAAGCCCATCAAGGTATAAACAGCAAAGATCCGACAAGATCAACGCCGGTCCCGGGAGCCTCCCGAAGCTCACAAACAACCACGCCATCAAGGAGAGGAAAGTCACACAGTCCAGCCACCGCTGCGACACGACCAGGCCAGTCCAAGAGGAGAAACAGCAATTCACCCCCAGCCGCCAGCTGGACAAATGTCCCAAAGAGACAATCAGACGAGCAATAAAGTCGGCCCGCTCGAGCACGGGAGCCCGATCTTCAAGCGGCCCCCGGTGCCCCCGCGGAGCCGACACTTCCTCCATGGGCTCAGCAGCAAGTTCACCAGCAGTCCCGTGGAATCGGGGCGTGGCCGCCAAGGACGGCGAAACAACAATGGCGTCCATCCTTCCGCCCAAGTCTCGAGCAAGGCAAAGCATATTCTCGTGCAAAACTGTTAAGGCAGCCATCACATCCCGGGAAATGACCTCCTTTGTGTGTTGCGAGCCTCCCGGCCCCATCCGTACATCAGCTGTCCGACTTGGACTCAGGTCGTAATGGAGGGCACCAGCCGCCATCTTGATCCAGCAGGCCCCTCTTCCACACTCAGGGACTAGGCCTCACCACGGGGGCGCCACGGGATGCGTCTCCAGGGCAAACAAACTGTGGGGCAGGCCCCAGAAAGGAAAGCCACCAAAAGGCTAAAGTCCCGGCCGGGCCGCGGGAGTCGCCCGCAAATATCGGGGGCAAACCTTGGTTATGCCCGGGCAACAAAGTTTTGGGAGGGGGCAGAAGTCAAGCGCCCACTCCGAGACAGTGCCACCCCACCGCTCCTCAAGGGTCGCCGCCAAGCGGACCGAGTCTTCGCCGCCAGAAGCGGTCTTTCACGTCAATGGCACCCACCGGCAGGCCCCTTATCAACAGCAATGGCCGTTGATGCTGGCGCCGCGGCCGGAGGCCCCGCCGAGGCAACGCCCCGGTCCCATCACGACGTAGGCCGCGGAGCAGACAGGGACAGTTCTCAGGATCCGCTGCACACCGGAGCTCCGGGAACAAACGGTAGGTGTTTGTTTTCCTTCTCCTAGCAAAGTATGCCTTCACTGCTCAGGATAGACTTCAGGATAGACGCGTGGGGCGAAAGGGCTTGCGGAGCCGAGCGACTATGCGGCCATTTCGAATGCCCGCTTGGCTCCTCCTCCCACCTCAGACACTTTTGGGTTAATCTTATGTAAAGTTTTGTTCATTTGTCTATATTTGTTCTTTTATAATAAGTAGTGAAAGTAGAGGTATGTAAGGTATGTATGAGAGTATGAATGGTAATAGGATATATAAGTTGTTAGGGGTGTTTCGCTTCAACAGCACCTTATGAAATTCACAAAATATTGTCTTTGAAAGCTTGTTATTTATGATTATGTTTCCGTATGACAAAATAAACTGTATCTATGTATAAACAGTCAAATTGAAAAAACAAAAAAGATAAAAAGTAAAATAATAAAATAATGTCTTCAAAGTAACTAAAGTCCTTTCTCTTTTTCTACAGCATCCAGCTTCATAATTTCTTTGATAGATTCTTGTGACAAAGCAATATAGGTCTAATCAGAGGTATTCTCTTTGCATAGTTTAATTCTTTGACATTAACAAACATTACATCAAACAGATACACAATATGATAACTCTCTGAAGTCATTTGCATTTGCAAACATGAATAAGAAGGGGAATTCAACTACCTCCAATTACCTTACTTTATCTCCAAAAATGATATACAGAACTGTGGCACTTTCAAAAGTGAGAAGACAAAAAGCAGTTAGTGGACTCATGGTTTATTTGCTAAAGATTCACCCAGACAATTATTATAATGAAACAAAAGTATCCCATAATCTCTGCAGTTCATTTCTGCAGAAGTATCCTTACTTTAGTTTCCCTTGCTTCGTTCAAGTAGGGGCTTTTATTGAGCATTCTGTTATTCACCCCTATAGAAATAAAAGGGAGAGTATTGGGGTGGGAAATAACTAATTATGACACCTTCATCTATTTCTCCTCAACAGTATTCAGGAATGTGAGTGAATCGATACATTTGTGTTGTCCCTTTGATGTCCTTCAGCATTGGTGCTTCCCCGGACATCAAAAGCCTTTACCTGAGCTGGTTCAGCTTCAAAAGTATCCAACTAGGAAGAAAATATGCCCATGCGCTATCAAAGCATTCCCCACCATACTTGCTTCCAGCCATGAGCCTCCCCATTGATTGTAGCATAGGGGACTCAGTGTACAACTCAATTACGAGGTTACCATCAGGGGAGGGATTGTGGAAGCTGATTCTTTGGGGCTCGCCTTTTCCAGTTAATTTCGTGGGCAGTATTTCCTGTAGTTGCCATCCTTTGTTGTCAGCATTGCCATGAAGCTTCCTGGTCCTCTTTTTTGGATCATGAAGAATAATTCTGTCCCACAGTGTGAAAAATGTACATCATTTCTAACCCACAAAAGCCTCAAGAGAGTTCTAAAACGGAGTAGAGCCAACCTGCTCTAGGATCGGTAAAACAGGTTTCAAGTGTTTGTACACAAGAAACAGACAAATATTTACCAAACAGGTGATAATAGGGACTACAAATGTTTGGGCTGATTAGTTCAAAGGTTCCCCTTCTTTAGATAAGTAATTATCTTGGGCCTGTTGGACTGATTTGCATAAAGTTATCCAAAAAACTGTACTTGACAGCTTCGAACTTTATTTGCCTAACTTCACAGAGACTGGTCAATCACATGAAACTTTGCGCAAGAACATAGCAAAGCTGTTGTAGAAACTGAATCCAAATTTGGGAACATAGAGTTCGATTTAACTTGAAATCACTTTGTGGTGGTTTGGATTAAATCTATAAAGTGTTTATGGTAGATAATTGAAGATAACATGCCATATTGTTGACCGTTTGGTCTTAGTACTAGTTGTAGGGCAGACATTTGAAGAAAATAGATGTACATACACATACAGACAAATATAAATGTTTAATGGATAGCCTACCAAGCTCTAGAAGAAGTTTGTCCAAATTACTCAGCAAGCTGGTGTCATTCATTATTTTTGCTAAAACAAAGGAAGAAAACAATGACAATCAGGAGAAGGCTTTTTCCAACCAAAAGGTAGAACAAGGTTGCGCTATTTCATAATTAACATGTGAGTATTTTTGCTAAAACTAAAGTCAGTCAAGATTATTCAGGAAAAAGGTGCCTTGTGAACTTGCACTTTGTTATCTGCACAGTGTATCTACTCTATGCCTAGGGCTATATGGCCATCCGCCATGTTCTGCATGTGGCAGGTGGGTTCTGATCACAACAGTTGCAGCAGAAGATCTATCAGTGGTGCCTTATTATAGTCAAGCTTCACCTACTGTATGAACTGGGCAGTGATTGGATCGGACTGTGCCTTCCCGGTTTCCACAAGAGGGAGTATTAGGCAGAATATCCAGGTCATCTAGCAGAGGGCGTGCCATCAAAAGGCACAATCTAAGGGTGCTTTTTGAGGCAATTAAAGTCTGGGAAATTTGGGACACTGTTAACTGAAAGAACTGATGAGGCGGCATTTTCATGAGGCATGGTTTCCAGATAACCTGCAAATGATTTTAAAGGAGTTGCAGCCACCTTTTACGAGTTTATCTTAAAAAATAGGCACAATAAAGCTGGTAGTGTAGTAATGTTACATTCCTCTCCTGCTCTAGTGATGAATTATTTCCCCCAATGTTCTGCTTTTGAGCATTTCACAATTACATGTAAATGTAATTCGGTTGTTCTTGGATAATTGCAGTTATTGCCCCCCGCCCCCCTTCCAAATATTGTTTTATCGGATTTTCAGAACATTTGCATAAACTTACGTCTCAGAGGAAACATTTCCATCTTTGGTGATAATGCAAGACTTGGCGACTATTCATTAGCAAGTCTTCTTAGCATTTCTTGATACCATTTGGTTTTGAGAACACTCAGGAGGACCTACTTAGAAATATGATAATGAACTAGATCTAGTTTTGGACTAATTCACAGTTTAACCCCTTCTGTGCTGATGACGAGCTGAGCTCGTCATGAGTTGTGCCGCTCTCATGCTCATGACGAGCTCAGCTCGTCATGTAACGCTGCTTTTTGAAAAAAGCCGCACAGCGCGAAAAAAGCTGCTGCACGCATGTGGTTAAAAATCAACCCATTACTCCATTAATTAGGCATATCTTGTAATTACATTTAACACTGACCTGCATTTGCCAAATATCATTACTTCTAACCCACAATACAATTTAGAAAAATACAGAAATATTGAGGTGTTAACACAGGGATTCAGCTTTATGTTTGGGCCACTCCATTAGTTATGTTAGACTAATCCCATCACAAATGTAAAAAAAGATGATTTGATTTAGCTCTGGAGTAGATGGGGAGAATACATTTGCATAGTACGCCTCTAAATATTTGTCCTCTAAATAACTTTTACTTATGAAACAAAATAATTAGTGCTTAGAGAGGACTAAAACTAATGGCATTAGAATTTGGCAGACATGATATCAATCGAAGTGCCATAGATTACAATGAGCTTGTACTACCACCGGCAGGGCACCTGCCATGTACATGTATCCAGTCTGCCAAACTATAAATCTAAAGCTGAAAATGTACTTAAAAGATCCACCTTTGTGCATATAATAAAGGTATCCTTATCACAAAAAGTCATCAAAATCTCAACAGTAAAGCTCTCAACTCACAAACCTGAAAATCTATAAAGAACTAACTAGCACAACCCTAATAACTAATGCAATGAATAGTGATTTAACTGAAGACACAGAATCTGATCCTCTATTTACTGGGCCAGCTGAAAGGAGTTTATCTTCCCACAAAAAGGCAGACCTTTATTTACATGTTTTGATGTTGTATTCCCTGAGGGCGTTATAAGAACAATAGCTAAACTCAAATAATTAGGAAAAAACCCATAGAGCACTGATACAACTCATGCAGGATAATGGTTGATCGATATTTGGGAACATACAATTGGAGGGGGAGGCAGTACCTACTATTTGGCCCCCCCCAAAACATTTTAGCTTGGTTAGATTATTTCTTGATCTTTCCCTCACTGATACCAATGGTGACATTTAAAAAAATGCCCAGATTAATGTCGGATCATAATCCGCTCTCCATGGAGATTTCTATACCAAATTTACAGAAAAATATAACTAGTTGGACTTTCGAGAGAGAACTGTTACGGGATACAAATTATGTTACCCATATGGAAATCTGGTTAAAGAATTCCTGGAAAACAATAGAGGTACAGCGTCGACCCAAATAGTATGGAATGCTATGAAGGTAGGTATTAGGGTGGAAACGCTAAGCTATTTTCTTAGACGGAGCAAGCAGGAAAAAGAAGACCTGGGGAAGAAGATATGTCTAGTAGCAAAGCTAGAGGAAGAACTGATAAGAAATATAAGAGAGAAGGAGGATGGGACAAAAGTAACACAAAAATTGGCACTGGCTAAAGCAACAGTGAGTGAGGTATATGCCGCAAAATCAGCTGGTAAATATCTAGCGAGGAGAGAAGAGCAACATGAATATAGCGAACAGATAGGACGAATCCTAGCAATTAGAACTCGGCAGGCTGCAGACAGATAACAGAAATGATTACGGAGGCAGGGGTAACAGTAAAAACACCGAAGGAAATTTGTTCTGTATTACAGAATTTTTATAAGAAATGATATAGTCAGGATAACGCTGAAGCAGATACAGCTGTAATCGAGGAATATTTAGAGTCTGCCTCACTAGACAAGCTAACAAAGGAGGACAATATTTCCCTGGAGATTAACTTTACTTCAGAAGAAGTATAAAGAGCTTTTAATGATCTCCCGTCTGGGAAAGCAGTTGGAACTGATTTAATACCGCTAGAGTTTTATAAGAAGTTCTTTCTGATCTTAGAAGTAGATATTAAGAGACTTATGGTTCTCATACAAAATGGTGCCGCCCCTCCGGGGTCCTGGGGAAAAGCTTCAATGGTGGCGTTTCTAAAAAAGAACAAAATCTCTACGGATCCTGGGTCAGATAGACCAATCAGCTTAATGAATAGTGATAGTAAAGCCTATTCTAAAATTTTGTCAAATAGGCTAAGCTTGGTAATTGGGAAGATAGTTTCTCCCTTGCAGCAATGATTTCATACCGGGGAGGAGTACTGTCGATCATATTAGAAGGGTGTTTGCGTTGTTGGACGGTACGACTGCCTCACGAGACCCTATGTCTTTAATATTGTTGGATGCTGAAAAAGCTTTTGATAGGGTCTCATGGGGTTTTCTGTGGGGAACAATTATCAAATGCAACTTCGGGAAAATATGTATAGGAGCATTAAAGGCCCTTTATAAAAACCCGAGTATTAGATTAAGAGTAGGGGGAGAATTGAGTGAGGTAATAAAAATCGAACGAGGGACTAGGCAAGGATGTCCTTGCTCGCCTCTACTCTTTGCCTGTTATATTGATCCATTTATTAGATATATGGGGGAAAAAAGGAAAACATCAGCCCAATTATATTGAATGGATATATGAGACTAAAATACTGGGATACCCGGATGATTTGGCAATTACATCATCAACACCAATAATTGCAATTAGAGAAATAAAGAATGAGGCTAAAAAATATGGTCTTTTATCAGGGTACAAATTAAACCAAGGGAAAACGCAAATAGTCGTAAACCAATTTGCTACCATTCAGGATGATAGAGTTATAGAATCAGCTGTCTATTTGGGCGTTAGTAGAACATCTGATCTATCTTATGCTGTGGAGGAAAATCTGACCCCATTAATTAAAAAGGCAAATGCAGACTTAAATAGGATGGATAACTTGCACCTAACAGTCTTAGGTCGCTGCAATGTTATAAAAATGCAGTTTCTGCCCACGGTTCTTTATTTTTTCCGTACTATCTCTTTATTATTTACTAATAAGTAGTTTAAGGAAATAGAGGGTATTTGTAATCCCTTCATATGGGCCAAGGGCAGAACCCGAAGATCCATAAAGATGCTGGCACTATCTAAAGAACAGGGGGGCCTCGCAGTACCTGACTTTAAGACATATTATTTTGCTTCAGTCCTTCAGTATTGTAAGGGACTCCTTGGTGGGAATATGAAAGACATTTGGAGGGGTAACACTGCCATTCCGGATATATATGAACTGCTGGTTTTGGACTCTAATAAGGGAACTACTATAAAAGAACGAAGTTCAAGGTGTTGGGTGCGGCCATTTTAGCGTGGTCAAGTATCCGGAAGAAAATTAAATTGGGGAGAATAACCTTTTACACCCCTTTATTCATGAATGAACCTCTCCCAGAGGTATTCCATGATCAAGTGATCAAGTGATGAGTCGGTGGAATAATCTTGGTGTTAGTATAATTGAAGACATCATAGATCAATAAGGGTTAATAACATTTGAAAAGGCACAACAGCTATACAATCTGGATCGAAGAGACTTTTTTAAAATACCTACAGATAAGATCAGTCCTGCAAAGGAAACAAGCAGGTAATTGTAAATTTACTAGGGTAGACCTGATGGAATGTATTCGAGATGAGAAGGGATGTTCAATCTCTCAACTATATGGTGCACTATGCCAGTATAATGAGGATGACAGAGGAAAGGTATTTGACAAATGGAAAACTAAATTAAACTTAGTTGGGAATGAGGCTGAAAAATCGCTTAGGTTAGGAAATACTATCTTAAAGGTTGCAAACCCGCAGGCACAATATTATAAGACTCTATTCGAACTATATTACACACCTCATAGAATAGCTCGCTGGGGGGGGTACGAGTGGAATCCTCTGCCCAAGATGTCAGAGCACCGCAGCTGACACAATACACATGTTTGCACCTTGTCCTAAACTAGACCCCTTTAAAAAAGCTATGGAAGAATTTTTTTAAAAGGAATTGGATATTTCTACTAAACTAACTAATGAGATCATGGTTCTTGGGGTGGCATAGGAGAAACAGGATGTACCCCATCAAGAATTTGACGCTGAGCCGGCTTTGCATTGCAACAGTATGGAAAGTCTCTAATCCTCCTTCGTTTCAACAACGGCTCTCGAAATTATTAGCTATCTATACTCTAGAGAAAGCCTTATATGAAAAAAAGGCGTTAGTGCAAAGCGATTGGGGAAACAGATTTTGGCCCCAGTAGAAAAATGGAAATTTAAATTAGAGGGGTAATTTAAAAGGGAGATAGACTTATGCTTTCTTATTCTTAGAGGATTATAGTCGACAGTGTTAAAAATTGCTTAGCCCTCTCCAGACTTTTTTTTTGCACTTCGTTTGGTACTTTAAGTGACTAGGCTTTAATTGAATGATTTCTGTTGTAATAGATAGATATGCCAAAATAATTAATTGTTTACACTGTGATTTTCTGATGATGAAATTTTAAAAAAAGAAAAAAAAGGAAATAAGTCAAATATTCTCCCAACATTTGTGGCTAAGAAAAATAGTGTATTTAAATTATGACAGGTCATGCCTTGTAAACATTTTCCTTCAAAAAGGAGTATATGCCTCTATGCTAAAATGTGCCACTGTTTTTCCTTTTCTGAAAAAGCAGGTTTAAAGACCAAATGCAGAGCAAGGTTTCACCTTCCATCTAAAACTCCATTCCTTACAAAAATAATAGGCCTAATTGCCACTGCTCAACTGAAAGAGTATCTTGATTCTATCACTTTATTATCTGATCTCCAACCCCAGAGGTCTAGAGGGACACTCAGCGGACACATACCATTGACGAATGTTTGACTAAAGGGACAGTCCTCCCCTGAAATTCCCTATGTTGTTTATTTTAAAAACTAGACATCTATGACCATACAAGGAAAAGATCCCTGAAGTATGGCCTGTGTGATAATGTGCATGTGTATTACAATTTAATGGCACAGCAAAAGGCAAATACCTATTATATCAATATTGCACAGGGTAAAAAGAGGTCCTGAGGAAAGCCAAATGACCCTTCAAGGCAACACAACAGCTGAAACATGTCTATCTAAATGTTGCCTGGGAACATTATATCCTAAAGTCATCACACTATTCTTTAAACCTAGCCCAAATTCCCATATTATTAAAATTTGGAAATTAGGATTCAGAGGCTATTTTAATTCACCTACACCCACTGCCTTCACTCACTTCTACCATCCAAAGAACTTCGCTTACAAACGCGTTGACTACATCCATTCACATTCAGTGTTTAGGTGAGGGTCCGATGATGATGCAAGCCTGGTGGTACCTGTGGATGAGGACCCTATACATACATTTATTTATGTATTTATATACACATATACATTGGTTCAACAGGTAAATACTTACAACCATACAAACCAAAGATCTGAGAAATTGTGAGTTGCCCACCAATTTACCTGGGTGCCTTTCACTCACCATTTCAGAAACATTTAGACACGCACCCCATAAGTACTGGATTTCCCCTCTTTTTTGTACATTGAATATAGGATGAACAGTGCCATGCAAATCACAATCCATGTTTATAAATTACAACACTATAATTGTGCAAAACAAAAAATGAAGATGATAAAACACATAGTCTTAAAAGAAATTATGTAACATCATTTTTACAACATGAACCTATTTAAACTAAAAGGTTTCAGAGGGACACACATATTATAGTTATATGTGAGGTTTCGTAGCATATTACTCCATATTTCTCTATTTTCAGGCTACATTTGACTTAGTAGACCATGCCACATTGTGGAGCAACCTACAGACCCTCAATAACCCTAGGCTCAAGATCTCCTTATATCATTCAACAATGTAATTCCCAAAACTAGGCCTATGTAGATCTGAGCGGATATGATACACCATCTAAAACATCTCTGTATTAAATGGTCTACAGCAGAGGCAGACTTTGCACCTCCTATCTTCAGTATTTTTATTTCTTACCAAATATCTCATCAGAGGCAAACTTTTCCCCCCAAACTGTGGATAATATCATATTCTGTGTCTTATGTATGAGGGACCTGGTCTCAATGAATTATACTTCACTCAGGCAGCAACGTACAATCTAAGTCATTAATAAATACTGCGAGACTAACCGATTAATTGTAAAAGTGGAGAAAACCAAGACTTTGGTCTTTTATAAGCTGCCTAAAAAATTTGTATGGTTTCAAAATAATGCTCCCCTGGAGCAGGTTATTATTTATAAGTATATAGGTCTTAATTTCGCAGACAATTTGAAATGGGATAAATATGTTGACACCTTAACACCTTGGCTGCTGTGACTTTTCCCCTCCTGTGCTGACATTCTTTGAATACCATTGTTCATGACGAGCTCATGATGAGCTGAGCTCGTCATCAGCATGGAAGGGGTTAAAAATGTCTTTAATAGCTATAGTTAATGCTGTCAACAACTGAAGACTTCAGAAACTCTGTTTGAACCAAAATCTGAAAGGGAATTATTTTGATTATTATGAAAAATCAGGCAAGACTTTTGGAAGAAAGAAAAGATAAGATAGTTTACTCAGATCAAACATAATGAAAGGCACTTCAATCCAGAGAGATTGAACCTTCATCATTCCTTCTGAATATAATTGCTGGGCAAAAGGTAAATTACTTTCCATGACAAATGTTATTAATCCTCCTTGTGCAAGGGTCTAACTTCATGGTACGCTAGTTCTGGTAGACCAATATCCATCTCACAAACAAGATAATGTCTTTAACTGGGTACAGGTGAACAACATTAATAAGACCTTCCAGGAAACCTTTTATCATAGGAATAGTGAACATTTTTTGGACAATATCATCGTGGTAATAAATTCATCTGGGGGAGTCTTATTTTATTTATGCGCGCTGCCGCTACCAAAAACTAGCTACACTGTAGGTGACCTGAACAGAGTCAAGCATTTGTAAATGTAGGAGGGCAGGCCTAACCTGGACAAATTTTAGTTCCTTCCCGATTGGGTATAAAAAGAATTTGCGGACCACCAGGTAATGTTCACAAAACATCACTAAGTGGAGCGTGTCCTGTGTGGAGAAACTATCACAGGTGCAGGGTGGGGTATCTTCTGGGGTCCCCCAGTTTGGATAGGTGCCCAGCGTAAGGTGAATGAGGTTGAACCTAAATCTAACTAAAAGGAAACAATGGTAGGGTTTAGTCACATACTTCAAATAGGGTTCCATGACGGGAGAGATTACCAGCTGATAAATTGATCTCACCAGAGGTTTCCTAAGTTCAACCTCCTCCCTTTCTGACTCCAGCAAGTTGAGGAAGTTACGCTTAATCCACCCTACATCCTTGTTCCTGAGGCCCTGTGGAGATAGATACATTTCTGAGCGCCCCAGCCTCACGCATGCCGCTCTAACATACGCAAACCATGTTATTCTATCAGCTCTGTCTAGGGCCATAAAGTCTTTGAGTATCCGGTGGTTCAGCGTGATCTCCTCATTTAGCCAGGTTTTAACCCATAGGAACAAAGGGGCCATTTTTAGGTGGTCGGAAATATGCCCCAAACCCACTTCAGAGTGAATTGAATATGTGGGGATGATTGTGGGAGTGACAAAAGGGATCATATAAACTTATTTTCTTGTCACATTTTTCACGCTGTTGTCAGTCTGTTGTCCTGCAGCTTTATTCCGCTTGACCCCAGCAAAAGCTATGGTTTTGAAATGCATAGCGGCCTCAGGTCCTTCTACAGCCTTTAGATTAAAATGACTCTCTAAAACAAACCTAGTAATGGTTGTGAGGAAAATCATTAAAGGCTGTTTCGAAAGCTCATTGGCTTATTTTTGAGTTAAGGTTTCCAAGATGGCATATCAGATGGGTTCTTTTATTTTGAATCCCCTATATGTACTGCTGTGGTCCCACAAGACCCATATCGTTAATGATAGATGGCTCCGTCAATCAATCAACATTAGGCTGAGGTGAGTAAGACCTCAAAGAAATCCTCTATAAACATAGTTTTAAAAAAGGTGTTTGAGGGCATATGTCAAGAGGGCAAATTCCCCCCACAAAAAAAGTCCTTTTTCAGTCAAAAATATAGCTTGGAAAGGTTGTTTGCTATAATTCCCAACTACTTTTGTCACAGAAGCAAGGCCTAGCAGTGGCTAACCACGGTAGAAGTAATGAGAGGGAGAACAGTCTCCATGTACACATAGCTCATCCAAAATGCTAGAACTGATCTCAGGCCTCTTAACCAATTGTTAATAGCAATGAGGTAAAGATCCAATTGTAAGAGGTTATGTCTGCCATGCCCAAGCTACAGTCAAGAGTCAATTTACAGGATTGGAACATGGCTACTCGTAGCATTCTGTAGGTACACTGGGATGCTCTGAGCATGGAGGTTATCTGCATAAAGAAATGGGAAGGCAGCGAAGAGAGGTTCAGCATACCTTAAGGGAGCTGTGGGAGCAACACCATTTTCAGTAGGGCTAACCCATCCATCAGAGACATTGGAATGGTTTCCAATGAAGGTTATCTCTTTTCAGCCTATCTAGCATTGGTGTAATATTGATCACCCAAACCTGAAGTAGCAAACTTCCTACCAAGGCCATCGGCATCACTGATTGTGAAGTTCATTTGAACTCCTCAGGCTACTCTGCAAAAGAGACACTTAATTTGGTCTGGTTCACAAAACCTGTGTCCCAAATTTGTTCAAACTCCTTTGCACATTAGACCTTACTAGCCTGAACGCCGATGTATTTCAGGAGATCATAGACTTAAGAAGAATATGGCTCTACTAGACCAGGGCCCAATATAATCCTGTAAAGTCATTAGCCATTCAGATATTCCCTGCCAGTGGCTCCATGGTCAAAGCAAAGAGTAAGAGTGAAAGGCTATATCCCTGGCAGGAGCCTTGACCATTCGTGATTAGATTAAAGAGAGTCCCATTACCAAGATCTGCTTTACATTAAGATAGGTTAATAACACAGGGAGCTAAGATATTTTGCCCAGTTTAGGGATAGCACTACGGGAGCTAAGATGTTTTGTCCAGTTTAGGGATAGCACTACTCACCACCTGCTCAAGTTCTGCAGGCACCTTTCCCACTTCCCTGGAGGTAGTGAACACAGCTAACAAGTTAAGAGCCAATATGCTTGCATGATATTTAAAGAATTCAATAGAGAGCCGATTGAGTCCCAGCATATTACTAGAATGTGTGAAGGCTTGCACTATTAATTCCGGATCCTCCACTAGCTGACCGGTATCATAGCCGGATCTGGTGGCTCAATGGACTAATGCATCCTTTGCAAAGGCCTGTGTTCGACATCAAAGTCACAAGTTCAAATCCCGGCGGGTTCACTCAGCTTTTCAGCCATCTGAGGTCGATAAAATGAGTACCATTGAGTTGGGTAACAATGAACATCTGTTATTCAGCGCCAAGAGACCTCTGGGTGAACATGCCCCTTACAAATACTTCTGTTATGTAATGTTATCTCGTGCGCCTCTGATGTGTCTGCCCCGCATATATCTCTAAGTTCGCCAATATAAGAGAGTTGCTACTTCATTGCTTTGCTGCAGCACTATGCATTGAACGGCTTTTATTAAACGAAGAGGAGCATAAACAGATGATGTGCCTAAGGTGCGGGATGGACTTCTCCCATGAGAAGTAGGGTCAGTACTGATTTGCAACTGGTGGGTCTCTCGCTAGAGTGGCACAGTGGCCAAATAAAAGAAGGGTTGGAATGCTACCCAGAAACACTGACAGAAGTTTTGACTATTTGCAAGCATTCCTTGCATCACCCTTTAAGTGTTTACCATAATATATCTACACAAGTGGCCATATCAACATCTGTCTGCTTCAAATGGCAGTTGCTTCCAAAAGAGGGTGGCTGCTTCTTAAGGGGCCCTAGAAAATCCTGCAAACATGTTTCTGATGCATTTCCTACCCAGAACCCACCACCAAAACCCACCAGATGCGTCTCCTGGAGCATAAGGAAATCAAGCCAGAACCGTTTCACCTCCTTTAGGTTAGCCCCCTTCTCAACTTGGTTGACAAACCATTTATACTCCATGAGATGAGCCTAACCCTGGGTCACCCTCAGCTAAGTAGTCTCTCTGTCATTCATGATGGGATTCCCTACAGATAGATGTGAATTCAAATGGCTTTTCAAGCCCCGGTAGGCTATGCTACCCACTTGCAGCGTGAGGAACACATCCTGGGCAAATGATGCCACTAACAGAGGATTTCCATTGAAGGCATTGCATACTTTTGGTTGTTTGAGGCTTGATAGAATACACTACAAGTCACCTATTACAAACAAGAGAAGCCCAGTTCTTCAGTTGTTTGAGCACCATCTGTGATATCAGTCATCTACTTCAAGCACTGAACACTATCTATTACTGTTAAAAACATACCAAGTTAAGGTTTCTTTACTCTCTAATAAGGTACAAGCTCTGTGTCAGCTATTTGAGCATCAACAGACAACGCTGGGATGCTATTATTGCCATCTACGTTAAAAGAAAATCACATCTCTTAGACACATTTTATGACAAGAGAAATATGAAAAAAATGCTCCAGTACCACACAATTTTGGGTGTGACAGGAATTTTGGCAAGACTGAGGTTAATGACTAACACTAATAGGACATTGTGACGGGCAGCTCCTAGGTTCCCTAGGACAACCAGAAATCAATACCCATCATGCCACCACTACAATTCAAAGTGGTACATCTCAACTCCATATCTTTAAATGTTCCACTGACAACACTTCTCAGCAGTGCTAGCACTTTTCACAAAGGATGGTTTACCAGTAAAATAGGGTATCAACAACTCTTAGTTTGGCTGTA
Organism: Lissotriton vulgaris; assembly: GCF_964263255.1. NCBI lineage: Eukaryota > Metazoa > Chordata > Amphibia > Caudata > Salamandridae > Lissotriton > Lissotriton vulgaris. Next base: position 495,717,114 of record NC_141697.1, on the reverse strand, counting down.
GTTCTTTTAATGGGGCTATTACCATCAACCCCAAATGACTTCTATCCTAGTAATGCATGGTACCAACACTTCTCAGCAGGGCTCTTAAATGAGCAATGGATAGCATCAACACTTCTGCGTACAGATGCGATTTCTTTTTTTGTGAACAATAACATCACATTCTATTCCCAGCAATGGATAGTACAGACTTCTCTTCATGAGTAGCCTACCTTTATTGGAACTGTATTTACATGTCTTTGCAGAACTTTCATACAGGAGGACAATCATGACAATTTCATTACAAGACCGGAGGCAAACATTATGCATAACATCCTTTATTGCCACTCCTGCAGCACTTTAAAGAACTTCAATAAACAGTAAACTCTAGAGCTGGAACACAGAAGATCATTAATACTCCATACTCCCAACATTCTTACTCTTTTAAATGCTGCTCTTGAAACAGATAAGTATATCTCTCTAAGCATATTTAATAATGTAGATATTTTGAGTGTATGAATGTTTAAGTTTGATTAATTTGGAGTAAGCGTCTAATTTCTGGAAGCAAAATCTTTAGTTAGTATGTAAGTACGTCAATTTATTATAAATTATTTAAAATATGAAATAAATATATTTTGTTAAGTTGAAAGGAGAATCAATTTTGTAGAAATGTGGCGTTGAAAAAAAGAATATTTTTTATTTGTTGCTTTTGGGGTTCGTATGAAAAAAACTTAAAATGCTAGGTTTTGACCGTTAATTTCAGCAGTAGCGCGAGCTTACGAAGAGATGCACAAGGTTGTTTGAAGCAACGGGTCTCGAGGGATTAGCATGAGGTTGTTTGTTTCCGAGCGGCTTCCATCGTGGAATGAGAACGGAAGTAACACAAACAGCTTTCCATAGAAGTTGTTTCTTTTCAAGGGGCACCCTTAGCTTTTAACGCTCAAGACAACGTGCAAATGCTTGAAAATTACGTGCGCACGAGAGTAAGCGGTCATTTTGGATTGGTAAGCAAATAATAATAAAGATAGGATCTGAGTCAGCACGAATTCGGTTAAATGATTGTCACAGTGCGCAGATTGAAATCAGCTGTGAGGAGGTTTGGCAGAGGAATCAGAAGAAACATTTTTTGTAGGTAAATATAGACAAGATAGTAGGAAATTTATTAAAGTAGGTTATTTGGTAAAACGAATTTAGACATTTTAAGAGTAGATAGATTTAGTGTGTTTGAAGAAGACATAGATAAGATTATTAACAGAAAGTGATAGAAGAATGGAAAGAGAATTGAATAATAAGTTTAAGATAACGAATAATAAGTTAAATGAAGTGATGATGAAGAAATTAATTGAATATGAGAAGAAAAAACAGGTGAAAGAGACTATGGAGGACTTCATTAAAAATAGAAAAAGAAAAGACAATGAATCAGGAGAGGACTTTTATTCATTATCTAAAGGAGAGGGAATGAGTTTGGAAGTTGGTAGAAAGAAAACTAAAAAAGCCAGACATATAGAGTATGTGGATACAATAGAAGAAAAACATGTGGGTTATAAAGCAAGCACAAAGAAAGGTGTCCATAGCGGCACAAAAGGAAAAGGTGTCCTTAGCGGCATACAAGAGAAAGAAGAGTATGATGGTGAGATCAAAAATGTAATGTCTGGTAAAGAGGATGAAAATATGGATAAATACATCCTGGATTTACAGGAGGATGATGTTATGGATGATTTTGAAGACATGAAGGTGCGAGGAAGTAATGAAAGTGTTAAAGATCTTGTGGTATTTACTAAATGTGATAAACTGTTCTTATGTAGTTACTTTAGAGTGGTGTTTTATGAATACTTAATGTTAAGCTGTATTTGGAATCTTCTACATGTCATGTAGTTCTGAGCATGTGAAGGTTCCGCATATTGTCAGTTGTTAGTCACTCCTGCTTGCTGATGGATGAGATCCTTTTCTAAGGAATAAACCTGAAAGCTCATACTTCTAACCTGTGTCAACATTTATTTAAGCAAATGCTTCACTGACGTAGTCGGCAGTCTTAAGAGGATCTCAACACAAAGACAAGTTTTGGTGAGAGATACATTTATTTTTATAAAGGATATAAGGACTTCCTTTCTCTATTTGGTGGATAACAAACCATTCATTAAGCGTTAAACATACTCCTGTGGAATGGGAGCTTTGCCGCATACTCACCCTTTTGTAAATTGTCTGTGGGTTGGGAGGCATTAGTCGATGCGGGCTCATCCTTAACTTTGGAGTACATACAGTTTAATAAATCGCTTAACTTTTTAATCAGTAAATAGCTTAGCAGTGCATCGATGATGGAAGCCTATCTTTACTATTGGAGCACATTCTGTTTAATGCCTCTTAACTTTGAAATCGTTTGATAGCTGAACATTGCATTAACGATAAAGTTTAAATGTAAACAGCTAAGCATCTTCATTTCCTGAAAATTGACATACTCTCTATCGGAATCCTTCATTGCTGGCTTCCACTCTGCTTCTGGAACTCTGTGGTTGTCTACATTTCTTCATCATTCCGCTACGTGAAACAATGTCGGAGCCATCTTGGATCAGGCAGATTTGTCTCACATGCGTTCATGTCATTCTGTTGCGTAAATGAACGTGGGTGCAATTTTGGGTGATTCTTGCGTAGTCAATAATTACTTAGCAGCGCTTGTAGCGTCCATCGAGTTGCGCATCTTGCTATAAAGTTAAAAAGCTGATGCGCGCAGCTTGCCATAAAGTTACAGCATTGGTGATTTTTGCACTGCAGTTAATCACCCAGCAACGCGCACAGTGTTCTGTCAAGTCGTTGATGCGTACAGCGTGTCATGAAAATTTATAGCAAGTCGCCGCGCACAGCATCTTTCTGTCAAGTCGGTGATGCGCACCGCTTGTCATGGAAATTTATAATCTCAAGTTGCTGATTTGCTCAGCCTATTGAGTTTCAGTGGCATGCACAGTTAAATATAAGGTGTGTCTTTCCTTTGTGCATACATGAAGAATCTGCAGTGGCAGGCACACTTAATTATCCAGCGTGTTTCGCAATGTATATGGTTGTCAAAATACAGTAGCAGTGGCATGCACACTTAATCATTCAGTGTGCATGAATAAAGCTAATCGCTCGCAGGGCCGGTCACTCCACGCAGCGCACGGCTCCCTGTGTGCTTCCACCGCTGCTGCCACGTGCTTGACGCTGAAGCTGCGCCCTAAGGAGTTTGTATCTTGTGTTTTGCTGTTTACTGTGCCCCTTTGCACTCGTTGCATTAATTGTCCTGCCTGTATCCTCTTGTACTGTTGCTCTGCCCGTGATTGTCTTCCCACTTGTGCCCCCCCGCTCCTCGCTCCCCGCCGCTGCTCCCAGGCTTCCTTCTGTTTTCCGCTTCCTGACGCCCATTCACCACCACGCTTCCGCCTCACAGCTGCTCCCCGCTCCCACTTGGCCATATATGGAGGAGACTGCGCGGAAGCGCAGCGGAGGCGCGCCAAAGGCAAGCCCATCTGCGCCTGGACCGCACCCACCGCCAGAAAGCCTGGCCCCCACCAGATCCAGAGAGCACGACTCAGATACGACTCCGCGGCCCTCCTCGCACTCAACACCAGACGACCACCCACCTGCTACCAGGCCACCCCGAAGCGCACCCACGGACCCTTCACCTGTCAAGCCTGCAAATTCACCTGCCTCTGAACCCACCCCACCCTCCAAACCCTGTAACAACAACCACAACTACCCCAAGTGCATCCTCCTCAACACCCGCTCCGTCCACAAGCACTCCATCGAACTGTGGGACCTCCTCGACACAAGAGCACCAGATGTCGCCTTCCTCCCGGAAACCTGGATGATCGCCTCCTCGGCCCCCGACATCGCCATAGCCATCCCGGGTGGCTACAAGATCACCCAGAAGGGCCGCGTCAACCAAACCGGAGGAGGAATTGCCATCGTCCACAGGAACACCATCGACATCACAACCACCACTGAAGACACACTCCCCGCCGCCAAACACCTACACTTCCAGATTCACACCGACCCCAAGATCACCCTCAGAGGAACGCTCATCTACAGACCCCCGGGACCACACACACAATTCAGCGAAACCATCGCCGACTTCATCAGCCCGCATGCCCTAGCCTCACCAGAATACATTCTCCTAGGGGACCTGAACTTCCACCTGGAGAAAAACAGCAACAACAGCACTACCACCCTGCTCGACAACCTCGCCAACCTCAGACTCAAGCAACCAGTGAACACCCCCACCGACCTCGCCGGCCACACACTTGACCCTATCTTCTCTGCCAGTAACCACCTCTCCTTCAGCCACTCCACCGGACTACACTGGACCGACCACAGATGTATCCACTTCACCTTCAAAAAGAACACATCCCACCACCGCACACAACAGATCCCCCACAGATGCTGGAGCCAAATCACCACAGACCAACTCCTCTCATCACTAAGCCAGAACCCGGCAGCCAAAACCAATGACACCAACGACGCAGCCCGCAGCCTCGCACAGTGGATCACCAACTGCGCCGACAACCTCGCACCACTGAAGAACCCCCCAGACAACAGGAAAACCCCATGGTTCACAGACGCACTCAAAGAATCCAAGAAATCCTGTCGAACCCTGGAAAAAACCTGCCGCCACGAACGAACTACAGAGAACATGACAGCCCTTAAGAACGCCACCCGTGAACACCACCTGCTTATCCGCACCACCAAAAAGACATTATTCAAAGAGCGACTAGACAACAACACCCGCAACAGCAAGGAACTCTTCAACATCGTCAAATAGCTCTCCAACCCCAACACCAGCAACAACGACGTCACACCATCACAAGAACTCTGCAACTCCCTCGCCACTTTCTTCCACTGCTAGATCGCAGATATACTTGACAGCTTTGGACCCCAGACTCTGCCTGCAGCCACCGAACCAGCGACCCTCACTTCCACCCTCAGTTCCTGGACCCCCATCAGCACTGAAGACACCACCAAAGTCATGAACTCCATCCACTCCGGCTCCCCCTCTGACCCTTGCCCCCATCATATCTTTAACAAAGCCAACACCATCATCGCACCCCATCTCCGGAACGTCATAAACTGCTCGTTCACGTCAGCTGCCTTCCCCGAGAGCTGGAAACACGCAGAAATCAACGCCCTTCTGAAGAAACCCACGGCGGACCCCGAAGACCTCAAGAACTTCAGCCCCATCTCTCTTCTTCCCTTCCCAGCCAAAGTCATCGAGAAGACCGTAAACTAACAGCTGACTGCTTTCCTCGAGGCAAACAACCTGCTCGACCCGTCCCAGTCCGGATTTCAAACCAACCACAGCACCGAGACTGCCCTCATTGCAGCCACCATCGACATCAGTAAAATGATGGACAACGGAAAAACAACTGCCCTCATCCTCCTGGACCTCTCGGCTGCCTTCGATACTGTTTGCCACCGCACCCTAATAACCCGCCTCTCCAACAATGGGATCGAAGGAAAGTTCCAGGACTGGATCACCTCCTTCCTCTCCGACAGGACCCAGAGTCGGCCTCCCTCCCTTCTGTTTAGATGCCACCGAGATCATCTGCGGCGTACCCCAGGGCTCCTCGCTTAGCCCAACCCTCTTCAACATCTACATGAGCCCCCTTGCTGCATCGCACGCAAACACAACAACATCAACATCATCTCCTACGCTGACGACACCCAGCTGATACTCTCCACCAAAGACCCAACGACCGCCAAAACCAACCTCCAGGAAGGTATGAAAGACATTGCAGAATGGATGAAACTCAGTCGCCTAAAGTTAAACTCAGACAAAACCGAGGTCATCATCCTCTGACAATCACCCTCCGCCTGGGACGACTCCTCGTGGCCCACAGCACTGGGCTTTGCTCCAACACCCGCGGACCACTCACGCAACCTGGGATCCATCCTGGACACATCCCTCACGATGACCAAGCAAGTCAACGCCGTCTCATCCTCCTGTTTAAACACCCTGCGCATGCTCCGAAAAATCTTCAGGTGGATAGCCACCGAAACCAGAAAGACCGTCACCCAGGCCCTTGTCACCAGCCGACTGGACTACGGAAACGCCCTATACACAGGAACCACCGCCAAACTTCAAAACCGACTACAACGCATACAAAACGCCTCCGCACGACTCATCCTCGACATCCCTCACCACAGCCACATATCCGCCCACCTGAGAAACCTGCACTGGCTCTCCGTCAACAAGAAGATCAGGTTCAGGCTCCTCACCCACGCACAAAAAACACTCCACAACATAGGACCCGAACACCTCAACAACCGCCTCTCATTCTACACTCCCACCAGCCAACTCCGCTCCTCCAGCCTCGCCCTTGCCACCATCCCACGGATTCGCAGAACCACCACCGGAGGAAGATCATTTTCCTACCTAGCAGCCAAAACATGGAACTCCCTCCCCACACTCCTACGAACGACCCAGGACTATCTCACCTGCAGGAAACACCTCAAGACCTGGCTCTTCGAGCAGTAGCAGCAGCTAGACCTGGCTCTCGAACAGTAGCAGCACCCCCCCCTTCTTCAGCACCTTGAGACCCTCACAGGTGAGTAGCGCGCTCTACAAATGCTTTTGATTGATTGATTGATTGATACTGTGTGCGGCGAAATTCAGTGACACGCACACTTTGTGTTATAAATCGGCATGCATTGTTAATAAAAGCTTCAGTGCCACACACACACACTTTTAAAACTTGACAATTTAGTGTCCATGAATAGCAAAACTTTAGAGACACTTGCCCATTAATGCATTTTGTTCTTTAAACAACAGTGGGCCAGATGTAGGTAATCCTATTTTACCGATTCTAAAATACCGAATTTTACCGATTCGGTATTTCAGAATCGGTAAATGTGAAGTCGGTAAAATTCAGAATCAGCCGTTCGGACCGAATCGGCTAGGAAAGAAAAGTGAAACTCATGAGTCTGCCAATCAGGTGCAACCACCCCCCTCCCAACCAGGAAGTGGCTACACCCGGGCAGCTGCAAGCAATTAGAAGGTTCTGGAGAGACTGTGAGAGCAGAGCTGAGTCACTGAGGCACAGTAAAACTTTTGAGCTTTTAAATTTGGAAAATGGCAAGCACCAGTGAAAAGGAACTCCCAGAGTGGAAGATAAAAATCTAATTTAGCACCATGGAGCTGCAGGTCCTCGTGGAGGAGGTGGGGAAAGAACACCATAAATTGTTTGGAAAGCAGTCCCTGTCTGTGGCTGAATCTGCCAAAAGAAAGATTTGGCTGGAAATACAGTCCAAAGTGAATGATGTGGGAGTGACTCCAAGGGACATGAATGACCTGAAAAAGAGGTGGTACGACCTCAGGAGCATAACCAAGAAGAAAATAGCAGAGCTCCACAAAGAGACAAACAAAACTGGAGGAGGGAAGAACCGTGCACCTCCCCTGACTGAGCTGGAGTAGCTGGTGGAGTCCACCATAGAACCCGAGAGCGTCTGTGGACTGGGAGATGCAGACAGCTCAGCCAGAGCTTCTGCCACAAAAGGTAAGAGGTATGCACAGCAATCACCCCCACCCCATCACATTCCCTTTAGCCTACGCAGAAGTGTTGACCCCACTCGAGTAGAAGTAGTAGTATACAGGAGCAATGCATTATGGGAGATGTAGTCATTGAAAGACATACCATTTCTGGGACTGCCCATCACTTGTCCAATATTTGACAACATTTTTGAGGCAATCAATCAGATTGCTGCGCGCAATGACGAGCCTTTGCCACACCTCGGCCTCCTAGGCTATGTGCAAAACACTATACCCCGATGGCGCAAGTTACATGCTCTACTGTTGCTATATGCCCGCAGGCAAATTGCACTTAAATGGGGGAGGAAGGGAATACCCAAGTTTACTGAATGGCTAGCGGATGTTACTTATGGCCACACCCAATTAGGAATATTTTGGGAACTCATGCCACCCACGTCTAGACCTAAAGACATATGGGAGCCGTTTATACAATGGTCTGCCGACAGGGCACAGTCCCACAGCGGCGCTACAGGACTGGAAAATACAGAGTGATTCCACAAATCATTTCTAACAAGGGATGCCTGTATGTCCATAGAGACAGTGTGCTTAATGTCGGCGAGTGGGAGTCATCTGTCGGCTATCTATACATTCTGTGTGACTGTAACACAGGTGCACATTACTGTTTGGCTATATATGGTCATGGACGATATGTGAGTTTGTACTGGTAATGCTCTCCGCTAATTGTGGTTACTGTCCTAGCTACACTGCTCAATTCCTAATGTTGCTCCCCCCTCTGTCTTTATTATTCATAAGAGGCTGATGTTGCAGAACTGTTTGAAGCAGTACCGAATGTTTCACTTGTTCTTGATTTATGGTTTCAGCTCTACTCTGATATGCATTGTCCATTGGTCATATACTGTAAGCTGATAATTTGCATACTTTGTAAAATTAATAAACAGACTTTTAAAATCTAAAAAATATATACCATTTCAGACAGCACACCAAGCTATAAGTAATGCAACACATATCAGTCACAATCAAGCAGAGGCAATATGTACAGTGCGTCAGTGACAAGAATTTAATTGTATGAGCATTGAGGCAGGACCACATAGCTAATGTACGCCTTTATGTCCACAGGTGAGAATTCTCGCAGGTGTACCAGGGAGAAAAAAGGCACTGCACCACAGAGGGACGACAGCCTGGAGGCAGGCACAAGTGCTGGGAACGTAACAGAGGACACTGGTGAAACAACAACACAGCTACCGTCCCAAGACCTAGAAATGTCTCCACAGTGGCAGGCCTCCCCAGCGCGTTCACAATCCCCTCTGCTACTGTCCTCACCTTCAATGCCTGTGTCACTGCCGCAAGCAACACCTGCGGCTCAAAAAGGCAGGAGGCATGCTGTTGCCCCACTAGTGGAAATGTAAACATCAGCAGGTGACATGGAGAGGGATGACACTCCAACCTTGGCCGGGGAAGGAAGCACTGCCACACAGCAGTCCAGCGCAGAGGGTGCCAGCACAGGTACCAGACGCCGCAGGCCCAGAGTTAGCAGTGCTGCACAACATATGGAGGGTCCCAGTGTCTTTCTTGGGCTGGAGTGTAGCATGATCAAGATACAGAGAAATCAGGGGAAGGCCATCCAGTTAGTGCAACGCCAGATGAGGCACCTGAATGCAAACATGGAGAACACAGGGAAGGGCATCAGTGCACTTGTGGATGAGAACAAAAACATGGCATCAGGCATGAGGGAGATGGCTGCAGGGATACGGGACATGTCACAATCCGTCTAGCTTCCGTGCACAAAACTGGACCAAGACAGATCAATAAGGCGGAGGGACAGGCAGCAAGCGCAGCAACACACTAAGGCAGTGAACCGCCTGGCTACAGCCATTTCCCTTCTATGCAGGAGATGCATCAACATGCAAGAGTCACTAACACACAGCAGCAGTGAGGTGTCCAGGGGCCTTGCAGGGGTTACGAGTGCTGCTGAGGTGCTGCTAAATGCACAGTCAGCAAATACTGCTGCTCTAGATGTACCAGAGAGCGAGGAAAGCACCAGTAGGAGCAGCATGACAAGCCCCACTGTTATTGAGACACGGAGGAGCAGCAGGCTCCATGGTGCTCCAACACCCCACACACCCAGTGACGACAGCCAGCAAATGACATCTGGCACCGGTAGGTGTGGCCGCAAATGACTGATGCTGCCCACACTCCATGACATTTAATAGGGAAGTGAGCCTGCGTTTGGTACATACTCCACATGTCTGTGTCTCTTTACTTACTCAGAAATAGTTCAGTGTGCTCTCTGCCCGTCTCTGTCTGCCATCTGTTGGTGGTGCAACTCCTGCTGTGTTGGGTTCAGGCAGTGCATGTTCATCATCGTGGTCCTCATAGTCACTCAATTCAACCTCTGTGCCCGTCTTTGTAGCAAGGTCGTGCAACATTGCGCAAGTTGCGATCATCTTACAGCAGATGAGTGGTGAGTACTGCCGTGCCCCTCCACTTTTGTGGAGGCAGCGGAACCTGCTTTTTAAAAGACCAAAGGTGCAGTCCAAAACGGTCCTAGTGGATTTGTGTACCACGTTGTATCGTCTCTGGCTTGGGTTTGAAGAGTTGAGGTATGGTGTCAGGATGAACGGGCAGACTGCATATGCGCTGTCACCTATTTGTAAATGAGAGAGCCATTACTCACATGCATACAAACACTTACATCTGCAATATCTATCAGGGTGTGTCACAGTGTTTTTCCTAGCAGGAATCCTTCTACAAATTACCCCGCTGTCAGGCGTGTGTAGATCCCACTGTTCTGAAAGATGTAGGAGTCGTGGGTACTTCCTGGAAACTTGGCTACTATGTCTATGATAATGTTGTGGGAATCACAGATTACCTGTACATTGATTGAGTGGGTTGACTTCCTGTTTCTGCAGATGTACTCTGTGGCAGCAGGTGGGCATATTGGGATGTGGGTGCCATCAATACAGCCGATGACGTGTGGTAAATTTGCAACTTGATAAAAGTCAGTCTTGGTCTTGAGCAGTTCTGCGTGTGTGTCAGGGAAGCAGATGTAATGATGCATTCTCTTCCTGAAGAAACATGACAGGCAGCTCTGGGACACCCCACCTACCACAGCAATCACACTCTGGTAACTCCCAGATGCAAGCATGTGTAGGCTACAGAGCACCTGCCTATGGGGTGGGATGGCGTGCGCCCTTGGGTGTGGGTGCTCAAAAAGTGGGTGGAGGTCCCTGATCAAGTACAGGATGGTTTGAGGGTGTAGCCTGTACCTTTGCAAGATCTCTGGCTCAGTGAGTTGAAAGACCGTTATCCTCCGTCTGTAGACTTGCTCCTCCCTTCTCCAGACCCTCTCTCCTGCTGCCTGTAGCCATGGCCGCCTTGCTATGATGTAGATTGCCGCCATTATGGTCACACTGTTGCATTTTGGGACCTTGTGCATGGCCTGCACCTGGTTACCACCTGCTTTCAATCCATGGTAATTACTGACTCTTAAATACCGAATTTCACAAAATTGGGTATTTTAGAAGTTACCTACATCTCAAAACTCATTTTTTCCCATTTCTTATTTACCGATTCGTAAATAAGAATTCAGTAATTTCCGATTCGGTAAATTCAGTTTCTTTAATTTCCGATTCGGTAAATTCCGAATCGGTAACTTACTGACTCGTATTTACCGAATCGGTCTTTTTTTGGGATCCTACATCTCAATGTCACAATACCAGTCGGTAACGGCCAAAATTCGGTATTTTCGCCTGTTACCGACCGGTATTGGGCTACCTACATCTGGCCCTTAGTTGCATAAATTCTTTATTAGTTGCGTAAGTTCTATAAGGTACATTATGCAGAATGTCACAGCAGCTCCTTTATTTTTATCTAGCCATGGAACTCCACTTATACTATGGAAAAAGTGGAAAGTGGTTTTTGAAAGGTATGCCAGGGTTGGTGGCCCTTCTCTTACTGTGGAAAGGAAATCGTCGTTGCTTCTACATTGTGTAGAATCTGAAGGGCAGGATGCTTTCGACCATTTGTCTGATCTCACTCCAGGAGAAGCCAGAGATTTGAATGACTATGAAATTTGTATTAAAAAATTGGATAAGCACTATCTTCCAAAAGTCAGTACCATACTAGAACGTTATCAATTTGCAAAGCGAATGCAAGAGACTGATGAAACAATTGAGATATATGTCACTCACTTAAGAAAGTTTGCTTCATCATGTAGGTTTGAGGAACTTACGGATGAGCGCATATGAGATCAATTTTTGTTTGGGTGTAGCATTGAGAAGGTCAGAGAAGAATTGTGGTGGAGAGACGAGCCTACTCTAGAAGAGGTGTTGACAGTTACTAAGCGAATTGAACATTCTCTTAATTGTGTAGCTGTTATAAAAAAAGATTCAGAAAAAGATCCTAATGTTCATGTAGTTAAGGACACACGTGAGAAAAAGATTTTTAAAGATAAAAAAGAGGATGTCAAAACTTGGACAGATAGAAAGTGTTATAGGTGTGGCAAAGTTAGGCATCTTGCCAATTACAAAAAATGCCCGGCTCTTAATCAAACTTGTTCTAAATGAAAAATAAAGGGACATTTTCCTGCGTAATGTAACACTAAGTCTAGGCCTAAAGTCAAGGAGCTTGAGGTTTATGAAGGTGTCATGGGTGGATCCAGTTCTGAGGATTTTGAGTGCGGTCATATAATAGTTCAAGTTGACAACAAATCTACTAAGAAATCTTGTCCTTTTGATGAGATTAAGGTTATCATTCCTTTAGCTTATGGCGGGGAACCGATTAAGTTACAAGGTTATTTTGTGGGACTCATAGAATACAAGGAAAGATTAGACTCCATGAAAATGTATGTATCAAAGAGAGGAGACAGTATAATCAGCTGGATTCATCAAGGTGATCTTGGTGTGTTCTTGGACCCTAATGCTGATCCACCTATACAATTTAGAGATAGTGTTCATTCTGTGGATAAAAAAAGTGATGATGCATTCATTTGCAATTTGAAGGCTGAATTTCCAAGTGTTTTTAAAGAGAGTTTAGGATGTTTAAAGGGATACAAGCGCAACATTCAATTGAAGAAAGATGCCTTTCCTGTGTGCTGTTAGGTCAGAAATGTACCCCTTTCTGTCTGGGATGATATGAAAGAAGAGATAAAAAAAATTTAAAGAGTGGGGAATCATAGAAGAAGTTGAGGGGTCGGAATGGATGGATCCGGTTGTTGCTGCACGAAAAGCCGATGGAGATTTGCGTCTCTGCATTGATTTGAGACAACTCAGCAAATTTGCATTAGTTGATAGGTACCCCTTACCAAATATTACTAAATTATTACTGTTTCTTGATGGTTCTAAAGGTTTTAGCACCATTGACCTTACATCTGCTTACCGTCAGATAGAGTTAGAGGAATCATGCAGAAGTTATACATCTTTTATTACTCCTTTTGGTACTTATATTTTTCAGAGGATGCCATTTGGATTAGAGTCTGCTTCTTCAGTCTTTCAGCAAATGATGGAAAGGGTGCTTAAGGCTCTTCCTGGTGTATGTATATATCAAGATGATATTTTAATTTATGCCAGGGATGACTCTGAGCATAATTTTAGACTTAAGTCTGTATTGGAGAGCTTGTGCAAGCATAATCTGACTGTTAAGGCAGAGAAATGCAAATTTAAATCAAACTCGAATAAATATTTGGGACACCATATCACTGGTGAGGGAGTTAACCCAAAAGCTGAATTGATCAACACCATCACAAATGTGCTCACCTTCTAATAAAACCGAGTTAATGACATTTTTAGGTATGATTGAATACTGTGCTAAATTTGTGATGGGTTTTGCTGATTCTACTGTCAACATGAGGAAATTTGTTGCGTAAATGTACAGACTTTGTGTGGTCTGATCTTTGTGAAAGATAATTTATTGCTTTCAAAGAAAATCTTGGTCATGCACCTTCTCTTAGAAGTTTTAATCCCACAAGTAAATCGATTTTAATAACAGATGCTAGTGAGAAGGGATTAGGAGCTGTACTACAACAACAAGGACCTAATGGAATGCAAACCATTATGTTTTTATCAAGGAGTTTGAAAGATCCAGAAACGTGTTACTCTGTTGTGAAAAGAGAATCATCAGCGGTGTTTTGGGCAATAAAAGCACTTAAGAAATGTATTTGGGTTTTAGATTTTGAAGTACACACTGATCATAAACCTTTGGTGGACATTTTTAGTAAGAAGGGTTCAGATCTGGATTCCAGTAGGATAACTAAGTGGATTCTTGATTTGCAAGAATATAATTTTACTCTCCAATATATTCCTGGAATTGATAATGGAGTAGCAGATGTGTTGTCAGGTTTGGTTACAAATGATCATTCACAAGGTGATGATTTGGATGATGAAGATGAATGGTGTGTGTTGTAGATCATGACATTATTTCAGAGAAAAGGTGGTATGAGGAATTGGATCTTGATGCACCTTTTGTGTGAAGTGATGTCTCTAATTAAAAAAGGATGGAATAGTAATAAGTATGGTTCAGAATGCACTAAACCATTTTGGGTTATACAAAATGAGTTATCTGTGGAAAATGGATTGGTATTTTGTGGATCTAGATTAATTCCGGATGACAGTCTTAGAAAATAATTAATTGATTTAGTTCATGTTGCTCATTCTGGTTTATCAAAATGCAAAGAAAGATTAAGATTGCATAGTGGGGGCCTGGAATGGATAAAATGGTAGAAAGAGTCATAAGAGATTGTGTTCCGTGCACTCTCAGTGATAAATCCAAGAGCACACATGTACAGCCCATGATTTTAAGAAAGTGTTCCAGTGGGCCATGGCAAGGTATTGCTTTAAATATTGTTGGTCCTATTCATGGTAATGGGACGCAAATACTTTTGCTAGTAGTCATTGATATGTATTCAAGGTGGCCGGAAGTTTTCTTTTTATCTGTTATTGATTCCAGTATTGTAATTAACCTCTTCGCCGCTAATGACAAGGGTAACTCGTCATGCACTTTTCATTGATTTCAATGGAAATTCAATGAAAAGAAAAATATTGCCTTAGCAGCCAAGTGGTTAAATCCCTAAAAAGTTTATTTGCCAGAGAAGGTTTGCCTGTGTCCATTTTAACAGATAATAGTGTGCAATTGATTTCAAAAGAGATGGAAGAATTTTTATCATCCAGGGATATTTTGTATAAAACCTGTTCTCTTTATCATTGAGGCCAATGGCATGATTGAGAGATGTAACAAGGTCATTAGTTTATTTGGATTGGAAAAAAGAGGTCATGGTGAAGGTGGAAGAATATAGGGTGTCACCACATGCAACAACTGGAATTTTAGAGATTACAGCAACAGGAAGTTGGACGAAGTTTGTTTTGGAAAGATAAACAGAGTATGGGGTCCTTTGAAAGTGTACCTTTGTGAGATTCGACTGAATTTTCAGGTGAAGGAGTATTTCAGTTGGAGAGAAGATCTGTGTGCATTTGCAGTGGATGCTTTTAAACAGATATGGAAAGGAAGGAAAGGTTATGCTTTTCCTTCTTTTACAATGATTCAAAGAGTATTATTGAAGGTGAGACAAGAGAGGAGTCAGATAGTTTTAGTAACACTCTTTTGGAGGTCACAGGTTTGGTTCCCATCAGTAATGGAACTAGCTTGTGCGGAACCTTTATTGATGCCAGCGAGGTTGGGTCTAGTCAGAAATGCAGAGGAGGAAGAACATCCTTTGATTTTGAGCAGGATTTTGAACCTACTTGTTTGGAAAGTATCAGGAGATCTGTCAGAGTCGAGGGACTTTCGAGAAAGGCTGCGGAATTATTGGAAGAATCATGGGCCCCAGAACTAGGAGTAGATACAAGGGAATTCAGAGAATTTGGGCTTGTTGGTGCTTGGCAAGGGGTCTGGATCCCGTGGAGGCTACTGTAGTGGATGTAGTTAACTTTTAAACGGAGAAGTATCATGAGGGATTGGAATTTAGGACCATTAATTGTTATAGGTCTGCAATTTCAGCGGGTCATTCTTAGATAGATGGAAGGAGTTTAGGGAGGAATGTTTTGATATGTAGGATTCTTAAAAGCATGAGGATTAAGAGACCACCTAGGTCTCGTTATAGAGTTCTATGAGATATTAATGCTATGTTGACTTTATTTTTGCAGTGGCCAAGTAATAGATTTTTGGATGTTAAAAGATTATCAGAGAAATTGGCATGCTTGTTATGTTTGATTTCTTGTAAAAGGGTTTTTGGATGTTAAAGCTTTAGAAATAGACAGGAAATTGGTGGGTCCAGATGGAATGTAATTTGAGATTTATAAGAGAACTAAAACTATGTCTAGCTCAGTTTTTTACCCTACGTTTCGTGAGCAGAATAAGTTATGTGTGGTGAATTGTTTGAATGAATATGAGAGTAGTATGTTAGAATATAGAAGACATGGTGATAATCAGCTTTTGATTTCTTATGTAAAACCATTTTGAGTGGTAAGTACAGCTACTATTTCTAGGTGGGTTAAGAATGTGATTAGAGAGGGTGGAATAGATGTTGAGAAGTATAAATTGCATTTTATAAGAGGCGCTATGGCAAGCAAAAAAAAATTATCAGGAGGACGTGTAGAGGACATTTTGAAGGCAGCATATTGGGCAAAAGCGGAAACTTTTGCAAGGCATTATTTTAGACCTATTAGTCATGTGTCTAATGTGGTTTTAAAGAAGATTTGAACATGCATAAGTGTAATGAAATGAGAATCGAGATGTTATTAAAGACACGGGGGCTAAATTATCACGTCCTCCACTACCCTTTTGTTTTTGATTTATGTTTTATAATATATATATATATTGTTGAGTTATTATTAGTGTTTTTTTTTAAAGAAAACATTTTTAAAGATATTGTTTTGATTTTGTTTTGTTTACAGAATGAAAAGATCTCTAAATGTAATGGAAAATTAAGGATTTTTTATGGATGCTTCAGTTTTTGCATTAAAAGAGGAAGAATGTTGGGAGTATGGAGTATTTATGGACGTCTGTGTTCCAGATCTAGAGTTTACTGTTTATTGAAGCTCTTTAAAGTGCTGCAGCAGTGGCAATAAAATATGTTATGCATAATGTTAGTCTCTGTGCCTTTAATGAAATTTTGATTCTCATTTCATTACACTTGAAGAACTCCCATTCTCTGCAAGATAGCCACACCATTAATGGGGCAATTACATCACGTTGTTACTAGCCTGGGTTACTTTTCAGACCAACTCCCTACCTCACAGAGTTTAAGCATATTCTCAAAACCCACCTATGAAAGTTAGAAACACAATCATTGCTTATTTGTGTTGGTGGTTGCATATGGGGCTCGCTGGCACTGTTTCCTTTGGACTAGGACTTAATTGTTATTAACAGACTTTGACCCTGAACAAGAGAGAGAAAAGCAAAAAGGGGCAAGCAGGAAGAAGAGAAAGACAAAAAAATATATTAATGGGTAAAGAAGAAATAAAAAGTTATGGGGAAAAAGGCATCTAGTGGAATCAAGACTAAACTGCATTGGTTTTCAGCAACAGTGACAACTGGCAGCAGCGGCTGCGGGCTTCTGAGAAAACATTTGGGCCTGGGCTCCTATTTATTTATTTTACAAAATTGAACACTGAACACCATGTTTATAAATCCTACTACCTGACAGTCATCGCACGTTACATTATTATTTTGTAAACTCCAGTAGTTCTCTCAAGGTGAACTCTCACTTTTAGATTAGTTATGGGTGATAATTTTAGTGCAGTATTATTATTATTAAATATACATTGAAATGGCCATTTTGAGGGAATTCTGAGATAACTTATTTAAGTCCTCTTCATTACTTAATTTTATGTACGGAAAAAAACATATTAATACAAGTCTTTTACTTTTGTCCTCTTTTAGCTATAACATGTAATATTTATTTCTACCCATGCTTTAATAATTTTTTTGCTTTAAGAAGAGACATCCACATGTCCCCTTACTCTTTACAATCCTATTCCCTTTGTATTTAACCCCTTCCATGCTCATGACAAGGTCAGCTCGTCATGGGCGTTACCTGCGCTGTGCTTACGACGAGTTGACCTTGTCATGAAACTATAGTATTCAAACATCATCAGCACAGGAGGGGAAAACCCCCTAGCTGCCAAGGTGTTAAATAAGCTGCACTTTTGCCCTAGGGTTACCCTTAACCCTTGCCATTTTTAGGTCTGGCATTAGCATGACCTTGTGATTTTACTCAAATATGTACAATATATTTACATATAGGGGCTTTCAGACATCTCTCTTCTACCAATGGTCTATTGTGTCATTCACATTTTCCCTCCCCCAACTACAGTGTACATCATGATGCACTGGGTAAGCCTACTTCAGCCACTGGCTAACTTCACTTTGAAAGACTGCATTTTGATCTCTCCTACGGGGAGCACATCCACACACAAGCTTGTTCCCTTCAGTGCCATTTTTCTGTTTTAACTTTATCATTACTATAGCAATGCCTTTGTATTTAGACCCTACTGTGATAGGATGATGCTTTTGATGCATATTCTTTATCAGACCCCATTGCCTTGCCAATGCTGCTGAAAATTTCTATTGAAGTGTTTTGCTTTTTTGACTGCAGCTATTTCAAAGCATATATAGGATTGTGTCAGTTTGACATTGTTCTGTATTGTTATCCTATTTACTTTTTTCCATTTTTCTTTTTCCCTTTTAAGTTTTCTCTTTCTTTTCCCTTTTGTCCATTCTTTTTGCACTGTTCAGTTTTTTCCTTCTTTTTATTCCCTCCTTTTTTCCCTTCTTTCTTTTCCCTCCTTTTCCTTTTCCTCTCCCTTCTTTTCCCATTTCCCATTTTTTTTCTCAAAAACACGAGGTCTTCAGCCAATGACAAACTAATTTACTTTTTTAGGCCTGTGATAGCCAACACCTTCTGATTTTACCACAAGTATGTGTATAAGTTACTTATAGGGCCTTCGGCCGAACTTCATCCATTAATCTGGGGTTAGTGACATTCACATTTGTCTTCCAACCAACTTCAGCTTGCATTAAGGGGTACTGTATAAGCTTACTGTAGCCATTGGCTGACTTCACTACGGGTTATGGCATGCCTCCTTTTCACAAGTAACACAGCCAAGAACAAAGGAGTTCCCCTTAACAGCAGCAACTAATTATTATGGTAATGTGTGTGTTTTTTTTCCCCAGACCAAAATATTTTTGCCTGTAGTAAATGATTTTTATTTTAGATTGATGAGAGCTCAGCATATTTCCAAACAATAGCATTTTGCAAAAACCAAGACTAAACAAGAATTGCCAGAAGACTGCCGACTAATGCCAGACCTATTGGCTTAGCCAGTGCTTTTTACTTTTAGTTTCCGGATTGTGATTTATCTGTATCCTGAGGTAATTAATCAGAGAAAAGAACAAGTCACCATTTAAGTATACAATTTTAGTAATGAATCTAAATATAACTATTTATGTTTTGAATCATTCTTCTTACCGCTCACTCTGTTCCCTAAACTTATATCACCTGTCTACCTCAATGTAATCAAAACATCTTTAAAATGCTATTTTTTCATTTGTTAAAAGTGCAGCGCATTTGTCAGAGGGGCTAATCTCTGTGAAGAAGCTATTAAGAGCTTAAATAACTGCTTAAGTATCCTTTTCTTGCACTTGGCAGGTTCAAATTACACAAATATTACTAACTTTTAAACATTAAAGATTTTTTATTCTTAAGTGTGAGTGCACAACACGAATTGTAGGCAGCTAACATTTAAAAACCAGTTACTTTATTAAAAATGTAGATTTATTTCATGAACTTTCAAAATACAAAACAATTGAATAGGCCCTTAAATAACAGGTCCCAGTGTTCCTCATCTTACTCTTACACCCCAGCTATACCCTCAACACACTCAGAGTCCCTCAAGCCCCCTACTGGACCATAACTTGTTCTCAGACACCCAAGTCGATCATCTGAAACATTAAGCTCACCCTCAGGGACTCCCAACTGGCCCTAAACAAACCATCAACTGGTCCTAAAGTGGAACTCCGACACCATCAGACAGCCATAAGACCAACTTCCCACTCTGCTTCCCTCCCAAATCTTTAAGACCGCTCAACTGAATCTTTTGTGGTCTTCAGCAAGACAACAGAAATTCAGCCAACCCCAAAGATGCCCTAACCCAAACATCTCTCTTCATATGGGCTCAGGGTGCGCAAGAAACCTACAGATACCCTCAGACCTGCCATGAGAGGACTTACGTTACCCCTCACATTCCCTCAGACAGCTTTCAGGGACCATTTGTTCCATTCTGCAAGACCTCGGCGATCCTCAAATCCCCTATATCACTGTAAGAACCACAATATTTAACATCTATTTGTCATTTTCGGCGAGCATAAGGGAGATGATGCTTCTTCCAAGGTTGTTTACGAAGTAGGTGATGAAGGAGGTGTACGGCTGGTCAGGAAAGTTTGTATCAGTATCCTGTGGGTTGAATGAGTTGCAGATCTTGGCAGTTTTCTGTTCGGAGTAGTTTGAGAGGTTGTTGCAGAGTACTTGGGACGGGAGATGTAGTTCCTTGACGATGGTGAGGAGTTCTTTGTTGTTATTGGAGCTGGCTTCAATTCGAGTTAAGGCCTTTTTTCTTTGCATCTCATAGTTGTTGGTGGTAGAGGTTGAGGGCACCTTTGTGTGGTTCTTGCTGTGGTGCTTTTTTTTAAGTTTCCATTTTCTCTCAAGTTGCTTGCAGTGGTCCTTGGACTCCCTGAAGTCATTTGCCTACCAGCTGGGACATATGTTGCTTTTGTTGGTCTTATTTCATGTGGGAACAGTGCGATTGGCACAGTCCTGGAGCCATATATTGAAGAGGTTGGTGTCGATATAGAGGTTTCCAGTGTGGTCGGGTGGGCGTTCCTGTAGGGTCTTTGTTCAGTTTACTATCCCAGTGTCTGGTGGGGTGGCTTGATGTATTGGTATCTTGAAATGTATGTAGTAGTGGTGGTGGGACCAGGTAAGCTGGGTCTTGTGGGTGGTAGTGATCCTGTTGTTGGAGAGGAAAATTGGTTTGAGGGTGTAGCCAGCTGCATGGGTTGGTCCTTGGACATGCTGGGTGAGTCCGAGGTTGCTGAGGTGGTCAAGGAGGGCAGTGGAGTTAGGGTCTGTGATGTCTTACAGGTGGAAATCAAGGTCCCCAAAGATGTAGTTGGTTGATCTGATGGAGAGGGAAGCAATCAATTCTGCAAAGTAGTTGCAGAATTTCGCTTGGAGGCCTGGGTGTCCTTAAGGGTGGCATTATAGTCCATTCATAATTTTTTAATGGTGGTGTTTCATGAAGTTGGTTGCTGAGTCTTTGGAGGCAGTGCAGTTAATCGTGTTTATGTAGATGATTGAAGGTCTTCCGCCTGGTTTGTGGGTTTGGCCCTGGTGTATGATTCTGAAGATGGGTGGGATGACTGTGAAAATGTCTGAGTTGGAGGCTAGCTTAAGCCATATTTCGGTCAGGAAGTGAAGGCTGGGTATGTTGCTATAGAGGTTCTTGATTTCAGTAGAGTGTTTCCTGAGGGATTGGATATTAAGAAGCATGGTAGACAGTTGGTGTGGAGTGGTGACGTGCACTGGTTTCTTGGAGGTGGTGGTGTCGGCATCAGAGTTGTCGCAGGTGAAATTGCAATGGGTGCAGGAGGAATGTCCTACCATATTGCTGGGGGATGCACATCAGCATCGTGTTTGCCAGTGTGTGTTGTTGAGGTCACAGAGAATGGAGGCTGCAATGTTGAAGTGGATGGTTGTGGAGCCAGGGTTCCTGGTGCTGGGCTTGGTTTTTGTGTGCCAGCTGCGAGCTTGAGCTGCGGTCTGGATTTAGAAGGTCCCGGGATTGGCAGGGCTTTCATTGTTGGGAAGAACGGCGAGTGGGAAACCTCAGGCAGCGGCAATGTCATTTGGTCAAAAGGCAGCAACTGAACCAAATTGAAACAACCAGGAACTGAAGGACAATGGCAAGAGGCAAGCTAGGCGCCGACTAGTGTGGCTGCGCTGCTGCCCGCATTAAGCAGGTCCAGGAGTGGGCAGGGCTTCTGGTGGTGGGAAAAACAGGGAGTGGGAAAGCTATGCGCCCAGGAGCCTACTAGAACGACTAAAGACCACTTCAAACTGCTTCATTTACGTTGGAGTTCCACCAATATCCAAGACCCTGGGTGGGTCTCAGAAATGCTAACTATCTGTAATCAGTCTGAATTCACTAAGAGGCCTGCATGCAACACTGCCCCTCCTATGGCTGACTGCAAGACAACAGGGTAGGCAGTACGGCTTAGCCAACGGATGGCTATGCACCTCAAGAAGAAGCAGCAACATGTAGGCACCCGTAAAGCACGGTGTGCATGATATTTAGCACCTCCTGTTGCTGGCGGGCCTGCCATCCTCTGTGGGAAGATTCGCTCTGCTGACAGGGTGAATGTGGGAGAGCTTGAAGCAAATTACCTCCGATCCCTGACCAAGAATTGAACCATAAAATACATATAAGCCAGTAAGGTCATAAATCATACCCTCCAAGTTTAACGGCAGCAGAGATATTTCCTTCTGCTGCTTACCACTGATAGAATGGACCGCAAACTGTCTGTAGGGTTTTCGTCAGCTAAATGTTTTGGCACAATGTTGGATGTGGGCGGAGACTATTTTTCCTGCATCAAATTAATTGACAGGCCAGACCATGTCTCAAAGAACACATTTACGTCACCAATATTTTAGATATCAGCATCTCAAGTAAAAAAAAGGAAGATTTTGCGGAACTCATTTTGGAGTCATCCGATGGCTCGAGCTGGGCTTAACCTGTAATGATCTGGTGAAGTCATCCCAAACATGCTGAAATATTTACTATTAAAAGAACCCCAATTGACAACCTAGGGGCTGATTACGATGTCGGTCGGAAAGATTCAGACCATTAGTCGGAAGCTTTCCGACCGCAGTCAGAGGCTTTCGGACCAAAATGGTCAGTTTGTGGTCAGACCGCCAAATTACGATATCGGCGTTCAGAGCATAAACCGGTCAGTCATTCCAACGCAGTTCCAACCGGCTCTCAGTCTTGGTGCCGGTCGAACCCCCACCGTTATCCCTTATGGACAGTGTTTTCGCCGTCAGGATTGTGATGTTGGATTCTGACAGCCTTTGCGTGCCACCTTTTAGACATGGAAAGGCTGTGGGAAACAGCTTTGGGGCCCCTAGTAGGGCCCCTTTGCCTCTGCGGTCTACGATTGGTGGCCAAAGGGTTACCTAGGGTGTCCCCATATAAATCCTTGAACTGTGTGGCAGGCACTGTGGGGTGCATATCTGTATGGGTGTCTGTATTACTGCTGTTGCACAAGCTACCATAGAGAAAAGGGAGTATGCGACCGAAGTGTTGGATTGCATCGTAAATGGGCAGTCGGAACCGCCGACCGTGGTCAGTCGATCCCGAGGCCATGACGGCATTGGTCGGAGGCAACTCTGACCGACATCGTAATCGACAACCTACTGTTAATTACTACAGGATGATTCCACAACAATGTCAGGAAGACAATTTCCTGCATTCTGAAATACTCATCTACACAGAAAAGGCTCAATTTTACTCAGTACCCTTCGTGGTTATTACACCATTCATATTCTAGGTTGTTCCTTCAGAAACTGTTGCACCTGCCTGTACTAACCTTTTTAGTCTCTAAAGATGGCGGCCGCCATGCAGATCGGATTCAGCGTTCTAGCGCTCCTGCTTAATCCTCGCCTTTGTGTTACTTCCTGCGTGCGCGCCTTACAAGTTTCTTTTGCTCCTGCAGTTTTCGGATTTCTGACTCCGTCTTTGGCGAAGCGATGAGCACACCCAGGAACACTCCCCCCTTTTGGAGACTAGTGTCTCGTTACGCTTTCTGATCATCCTTGAGCTTTGCGTATGAATCCATGAGAAAAAGAAAGCTTACAACTGTAACATTCATTAGAAGAACAGCAAGACTTCTAATTCTTGGACGTTGTTTTCGAAAAGCTCCTTTCAGGATCTAAATATTTGTGTGTGTGTGTGTATATATGACTCTCTGAACTCAAGATTGAATAGTCCTAAGAACTGATTGTTTTGGTTGTACTAGACAGTCCTATTTATAATACTGCATGAACTCATTTGAATAACCATTTTCTAAGGAGTAGGATGCAAGAAAAAAAAAAGATCTAGGGGCCAGATGTATGAAGGTACCATTTTGCAATTTCCTAATTGCGAATCCCAAGGATTCACAATTAGAAATCGCAAAATGAAAGTTATGAAGGTGTGTAGTAAATATTTTGCAGTTTCTAGGGGGTCGCAAATGATCTACCTCATGAATATTAAGGAGGTAAGTCGCAATTTGCGACAGCCTAGGAATTGCAAAATCACAGAGATGGGACCACCATGTCTTCGATTGCCTTTTTTTGTTTGTTGTAAAGCAGCCTGTTTTCCATAAAGGAAAACGAGATGATTTACAACAAAAAAATATGCTTAATTGTTCTGCGCAATAAAAGGGGGTGGGGTATAAAAACAATCTGAAGTAGGAATAAGCAAGACTACAATACACTGCATTCAAAATAAGCCTTTTAACTCATGAAACTTAAATATTTTCAGCAGACATTGCCTTCATGTGCAGATGTGGCATTACCTGCCTTTTTTCTAATATTGTCATATGTGGGAAAAGACTAAACAAAACACAGGTTGAAATAAACTTAATCCAAAATGACTTCTAAATTTAATTTTATTGTGATGAAGCACATACCTAGACTCAAAAGGGCTCATGTTTTCATAAAATAGAATTGTAAAAGTATTCAAGAAATGGTCTAAGACCAATACATCATTGTTTGCTTCCAGATTCGCTGTTTACTTCAACTCTCTTCTGGCAAGATTGATCTTTATGGCAAGTTTCCACCACATAGTTTTGATGTTCATGGATGGCCAGCTATTGGTCTTGTACACAGATTTAACGAACTCTGAAAGGATAATAAAGCCATGAATTAGATATTTTTTTCAAGGGGTGTGCTGCCTTTAAAATACAGCAATACCTTAAGCTGTGTATAGTCTGGCGGTAGCTTATGGTGAGTGGTCACAGGAGCATGGGTGATACTAGGCCATAATTCATGTTGGAGGTGGAGAAAGGAAATTTCCCTTTCTGAGCGGTGATAGAGAAACTAGTAGAAGCAGAAGATCAATCCTATAGTTGAAAGGTATCGTAAGAGATAGTTGATGTGCAAAGCATACTATTTAACTTTTTGATGTTCAGAAGGAGAAAGAGTAGCTGTCCAGCTGTCTCCTACATGGGCCCAATTGTTAGACAGAATAACGGCTTTAGAAACTGTTAAAAGACTGTCCTAGTGACAAGTATCTGGTTCTAAAAAGGATCCAACACCCAAGTTGTAAAACAGGGCTGCATATCTACAGAGAGCAGGTGCTGCACAAGTGTGAGGTAATGCTTGGAGCAGTGTGTGGCATCAGTGTGGTTTGCTGTCACCAGACTTCACATTAAAGAAATTTTTCTGGGACCAGAACAGGCCAGCTCATTTGGAAACAATTATTTAAGAATGGAAAAGAAATACAAAACAACAGTTGAATCCTCATGTTCTAATTGGATATGCTATAGGAACCACATGTGCTAAAATGTTTAACATTTCGTGTATATTACTGATTTTTCACACAGCTCAGACATAAGTGTAATAAACACATTTGAATTACCTTATTAAATATCAACCTTCTCTTCATCAAGGGCAGTAGTTCCATCATGAACCTTGGTAACAGCCCTGGGAATTTTCTTTTGGTAAAAATGTACATCTCACTCAAACCAGTGAGGAGGAAACTTGCACTGTCCCGAACATACTTGACCTCTTCCAACAGATTGAGTCATCTTCTCTCTGTGATAAGGTCATTTATGTACTAAGAAGTTCAGTGGAATCTTTCATCAGCTCCTGAACACCAGCCCGCGGATAGCCACATGAAGTGCTAACATACACAGCATCATATTTTCTTAAACATAATGTTAAAATATAAAGTGGTAATCTGTGGATAGTCATTTGACACCTATAGCGGCACACTTAACAGTGACAAAAATGATTATTTAAACCCATCAAAATAAAAGTAAATATTTCTGAAATATATCTACAATAATACTTTCAGATTGTAACACAGAAATAATATACCCCAAAAAATAAAGCAAGTCACCCTTTGTATTACAAATTATCTTTTGAGTAATATTGATGATGTTGAGTTTTTGTAGAATGGTTTGACCTTGTCAATGCAGACTGCTGCATGCAACTGACGTAAAGCCCTCTTCTTTCTGCATCTGCCCCATAACTGTGCTATAATGGAAAAAAAAGTAGTTTAAAGTAAGCAGATGTAGGGAACACAAACATTTTGGGCTATACAGGTGAAGGATGGAAAAAGGTGTTATGGATTCGGTTGTTGTGAGATATATCTCTAAACATTAGTTTTCATCTATCTGGTCAAAATAGAATATCCTTTACTTACATTTAGACAGTCGTTCTAGAAATTGTACACCTCTCACTTTTGCTTAAAAAAGTAAACTCTTCTTTCGTAAAGGTAGAGATGCAAGCAGAAAAATAGTTATTCTCTCCATTAATGATTGATGAGTCATACATAATTTCCGTAGGGAACAAGCGTCTTTATCCCAGTGTGAAATTATACACTTTAAGTTACCAAATAACAAAAGTCCTTCCAGTTCTGAAAAGAGGGGAAGAAAGAGAAACCAGTGAACATAAAACCAATCTTATGCAACCATTTCATTGTACATTTTTCATTTGTTCATTCACATTTTTAAATGTTATGTTAAAAGTGCTTTACTTTTCAGACAATTAATGCAGTACATTTATTCTGTATTACAAGAAGTAAATCCTAAAAAAGGATGCCATGGTCACCATGCAAAGTAGAATAGGGATGCTGTCTTATTCTATGCAATTCAATTTTATTCACATAATTCTAAATCTCAGCTTACGTGATGGCTGCCATTCTTAATGCTTGCAAACTGGTCTTGATGGGGAGTAGTATGGTTCACATCAGCGATCACAGCAGCATAAAATTCACTGAAGGGCAGGTCATTTGATGATGAATGCAGTCATATCTGGGTGTTGAAACACTGAAGGGCCTATTCACACACTGCCGTTTGTAATATGTTTTGTAGTACTACAAAACGCAGTTCACAGAACTATGTGCAAGGTTTATGGCTCTCCTATCTTTTCTGTGCAGAGTTCTACTCCTCCACCCACAGTCCAACAGCAGATTCTCAGCACACAAGTATACATTTTAGTAGTAAATGTGTGAGGGACAGAGGGGAGTGGCTGGATAATGCGAAATACTACGGAGGGGGTAATTGCATGCCTAAGGAGGGGTAAAGGGGTTATAGCATGGACGTATAACCACCAGTTTGGCCCTGCGAGCACTCAACTAGACGTGAGCATAGGCCAGGGGCACTGAGACACAAGAAGCCTTGTAGCTTGCTCCTCTTACCATTGTCAGGAATGCAGGTAAGGACAAGTCCTGGCACTTGCGACCTATCAAAATGCATACTCCTGGACAGAAAGATGTAAGCCGGCCTTGCTGCTCAGATACAATATAGAAGAGTGGGCTAATTGGGACAGCCACAGGAACAGTATTTCACTGGCACCACCAGTAATGTTAAGTGCTGTCAATTCATTGACTGGTATTTCTGACCCCCCCACCCATGTCTGTGAAGCGCTTTCTGCATGCAGCTTTGTAAAACTGAGGAAACTTTGTCTTATCTGAGTTCGACTGAGGAATATAAGCCTGAGGTTTACAAAACATATATTTGTATATAAAAGTTTTATATTAAATAATCGAATATATAACCCATTACTGGCAATGCATAGCAATTGCGTAAAGATTTTTATCAGAAATTCTCATTACTTAAATTGCAATTTGACAGCAAGGTGGCATCTGCACACTGAATCGATCACCCTCTTACAGAAAAGAACCAAGGATCATGTAAACAGAGGTGAGTGGCACACAATAAGATAGCAAAAAGGAGCTTAATAAGATTGACAAAATATAAAGGGAGAGTGTGAAATATGGTAGGAATAAAGAATTTGTGATGAAAAGATGGCGAAACAATAGAAGTTGAGGGAAAAGAGTGACAAAAGGTATAAGATGAAAAAGTATGGGAGAATTAAGGGTCGAGACAGGAAAAAAGGTGACAGATGTGTTTCAAACCTATCTCTTTTGTAGTTATCCAGCACCGATGTTTTAATGTCTGGAAATGTTACCAAAAATTATATAAGCAATAAAACTGCAAGGACGTTCAGCCAGCCCTTTTCTTCTACTAGCCTATTGATGTAATTTACATTTTTGGCCCACCCATTGCAGCATTCAAAGTGGGTAGAGGGTCAGCTCACTTCATCCAATAGCTAACATCACAGTGACATTATTCTTCCCTTTCATACGTAGCACATTGAGAAACGCAGTAGTGCCTTTCAGTACCAGAAATTACTTTAGCGAGTGTGCCATCTGAGAACATAAAATATATCTGCTTATAGCTTTTTTTTTTTTTGGCTGACAAGAGCCCAGCAGCTTCGCCAACAATAGTGCTTTGCAATAGCCAATTAAAAATAAAACTGACAAAGCTAAAAAGCTGGCAGCTAATGCCAGACGTATTTGCTTTGCCAACTACGGTTTCCCATTGCATTTTGTACTATAGTCACAGTTTTATAATGGGTTAAACATGAGTACAAAGTGCTGAAAGAAAAACCACTTGCATGTGCTACATGGACGTGAGAAACACACGAGTTATGCTTGGTTCACAAACAGGCTGTAGAAAACAATGCCAACACAAGCAGTGGGTGCAGGTCTGCAGCAAGTGTCCTGACACATGGTGTATTCAGTAGGCTTGGGAAAAAAAAAGTTGTTTCTTGTTTCTCCAGAGGCTGCTGGTAGCACCTACATAAATAACCACTTTGCAAGGGTGCCATGTGGTGGGTCCCATGTGCTACAGTTAACTTTTTCTTTGCCTTTTCTCCCAATTACCCTTTCATAATCATCAGTCATTGAGGTGCTCAAAGAAAAACCACCCAGAAAAGCTTTTTGTGCCATTTTTCTAGCACTGGTCAGAACGAGAGGGGTTATCAACACTAAAATATTAAGAATGTTAAAGTAAGGTGACACTGGATAAAACGCATGAAATCTGGGTTGCTACTTTGTAGAGGGAGGGCTGGAGGAGCTTGTGGATAATGCAGGTGTTATGTCTATTTGGTATAGGGTGCGAGTGTGCTGTTCGTGGTGAAAGAATAAATTCGTTCAGTGTCAGGAGGTTCTTGGGGTTATCTATGTATGCTGAACAATGCCTACCACCTTCTGTTTTACCTCTGGCCAAATAGCGCTAAAGAGGTAGCAGAAAGCATAAAATATGTAAAGGTGAGCAACAAACAGCAAGTAAGATGTTTTCGATAGAACACTGGAGAAAATCGATCTAAAAACCATGTAGGCCAAAATAGTTTAACACGTTAATAACCACTTCAACATATACATAGATATTTTCACTAGAAATATGATGGCAGACATTGGCATTTAAAATACTTGATAGCAGAGTGGGGAGACCCAAACAGCTGTGAGGTTGACTTTGTGAAAAGGGGAGCAGGAACAGCCGTGACTTTGTGACTGATATCACCGCTCCCCTTACCACTGGCAAGACTGAATATCAGCACGTCTGCAAGGCTGAGGGCACAAGAAGTAAGGCGCATGGTTCTAAACCCATTGCGTGATTTAGTAGAACGTCAGTCCAATAAACGTGACATTCACAGCTTCGCAAGAATCGAGGTACCAGTGGTAAGAGGACTGAATGGACACAATACACACCAGGCATGTACCGCTGGTTGTTCTGTAAAATGTTGAAAATGTATCAGCCGCAGCTGACAAAGCCAGCAGTGACCGAAGAATAACTTTGTAAACAGCATAGCCTATGTGAGGTGGGAAACAGAAGTGCTACTGATGGAGCGAGCCTCAAATTGTGGTAGATAGACGTGACCTAAAAAAAAGCCACAAGAGTTCATTGAGAAAAACGTACTGTTGTACATTCAGAATCCTTTTGTTTCCTTTTTCTTGTAAACAGTTCCTTGTTAACTTATGCATAGTATTTCTTCCCCTTCCACTCAAGCTTTCCCTACGTCACTATAGCCTTCAACTTATCCCATGGAACTATAGCTGTGACGTCACAAACTGGAGGTGCTACTCCCCGAGCCGATGCTGTCAGTATCACTGGCATCTTTTAAGACATAGTCAGCTCTGGTGTACGGGTAGGTCCCTTCTGGGGTGAACCTATCCTTATCTTTTTTTAATTTGTTGAATTTACTTTGTTTGAGTGTTGATTCAAAGTCTGCCATCTCTTTGTTCAACTCATCCAGCCTCTTCTTTAAGACAGCTGGTGCTACGTAAGCTTTCAACTGCACCTCGATTTTCTGAATCTCAACTTTGAGCTCCTGGGCTTTTCTAGTTGCTGTATGGATGATAAGGGCCAGCCAGTCTCGCGTAAATGCCAGGAGACCAGCGACCAGGCTTTCTTAAAAACCAAATCGTCTTGAAAAATGAAGGGCTCATTCTTTACAATCAGGCCCTGTGGGTCTATTTTGTGCCGATTCTTAGCTGATGGAACGCCCCAATATCTATGCGCAAAAGCTCATGAGGCAATGTAACCTTTAAAAATAAGTAAGGGGGGCGTGGCCAAGATGGCGGGGTGAGCGGACGCTTCTTCCCGCAGCTCCTCCGGCCCGACTAGGCTCGAGCCCTTTTTCTTCAGCTTCTCTCCCCCCGCTGACGCTCAGCGGCTGAGAGGCGTGTGGCGGAGAACCTGGAGCACGCATTGATGCTACTTTGGCCCTGATTGCTCTGGTGGAAGCACCTCAAAAGACCGATCGCCGATCGCAAGACGACGGAGCGCTCTGGAGGCGGAGCGGATCGGAGTGCTGTCCAGACGCCTCGGCTGGGCCTGGTGCTGATGGTTAGCGACCTGGTGTGGAGACCGCGCCGGTGCTCGACGGGGATCGAAGGAGGGCTATCGGCTGTGTGACCCACTACACGGGGAACCCCCGAGTGAGTGCCGTGGTGCTTGAACTTGAGGTGGTGGCCTCCCCTATGGCGAGAACCCCGGTCCCGGGGTCAGAGGACGATCGATTTGAGACCGGAGCCAGATCTACTATCTCTTCTAAATAGCCGGACGGCCCCGGTTGGAGAACTCTCCCATTTGCCTGGCTTCTGGGGTGGCCCCGGTGGCATCGCCGGGCTCGGACGATCTACTTGGCCCCACCCAACCGCCATTTTGTCTCCGCGGGGACAGAGTCGCAGACCTCCTTCAGAGTCGCTTGGAAGCCGTTTCCTGCACCCTCTGCCTCTGTACAGCTCTCCCCTTCTGCGGAGCGCACTGGCCGGGGTTCCCCCAGTGACGATCCCAGTTGCTATCTTGGTCGGGCGCCCACGGTTTGCTGTGACTAGACAGACCCGCCATTTTGTCATCTGTGGCGCAGGTCCCCTATCTCGCCGAGAGCTCCACATAGCGGGTCCTTGCTGGTTGTTGGAAATTCCCCGAAGTGGTCGGTCCCGTGCCCATTCTTCAGTTGAGAGCGACCAGGATGTCTGGAAGAGGAGGTTCGAGGAAGGGGGACCGTACCCTGCCGGACATGCTTGGCAGGGCCCAGCAACAGCGGGACAGGGCGCAGCCGTCGCCGGGGTCTTCCCGAGCCACAGCGGACGCGACCGGGGGAGAACCCCCTGTCACGAGATCTTTCATGGAGGAACTGTTCAGCTCGCTTAAGGAAGACTTCCAGACGCTGAAGCGGGAGGTGGCCAGTGAAGTACGCGAGGTCCGCAGAGAGGTAGAGGGCCTCGGTGAACGGATAGAGACGGTGGAGACAGCGGCCCAACGCCGGGACGACGAGATTGTCCACTTACAGCAGGACGTTCTCCGTCTCCGGGAGCAATGTGTTGAACTCCAGGCCCACACCGAGGACCTAGAGAACAGGTCGAGGCGGAATAACATTCGGGTACGGGGTGTACCGTCTGCGGACGAAGGGACGGACCTGGTGGGCTATTTGCAAGACTTGTTACGGGAGATTCTGGGAGAGGCCGCGGACTTTCCTATCCGCATTGATAGAGCCCACAGAGTTGGCGGACAGCGCCAGTCGACGGCGCCCCCGCCGGACATCTTGGCTTTCCTGCCTGACTTCCCACTGAAGGAGCGCATCATGTCCGAAGCCCGCAGGAAACAACCACTGACTTTCCGAGAGCGGCCCGTAGCGCTCTATCAGGACCTGTCCGCCATCACGTTGCAGAAGCGCAGGTCCTTCAAGATTGCAACCGATTTCCTGCGTGAACATGAGACGCCGTACTCCTGGGGGCATCCCTTCCGCTTGATTTTTCGTTAGAACGGGGTGCTTCATCAGTTGCGCTCCTTGCAGGATATTTGCGGCGTCCTGGGGCTCACGGCTACGGAGGAGGATGGAGCAACGCCGACTTGGAGGCGCTCAGATAGAGGGGGCCGACGGAGGTCAGCGAGAAGACGATCGGCGGCGAGCGCTGGGCGTCCTGATTCGCCCACCATCAGAGCGGACATGGCCAGTGCCTTGGGAGAAGCGGCCAGGGACTCGGCCGCCTCCAACGGTGTGGCCTTGACGGCCTAGATTCACTCCGGGGGGAGATGGACACAGCTTCTTCGATGCCAGGTTCGGGGGCTGGAGGGGGGTCGGGGGGGAAGTGAGTGGCCGGACGTCCACTTTCACTACCTACTACAGACTTGTCCGTATTGGGACTTGACTGAGACAATGGGTTGTTCGAGTTGGTATTTGGCTGGTTGCCATTGGTTTGTTTGGGGTGGGGCTGGGAGATGTTCAGGGGTTGGGAAAGAACCGTCCGATGTTACCGGTGTTCGCGCATGGCCTACTTTTACCTGTCCCGCGCTGCTGGCCTGCGCCCCCCCCCCCTCTCGTTCCCTGCCCGCAGCATAGCGTTCCCGGTCCCTGGGAGACATGTCGTCCCTGAAGGTGGTGACCCTTAATGTTAAGGGCCTGAATAATCCTGTTAAGCGCAGGGCGATTTTGTCTCTGCTCGAGGGTACGCAGGCTGGCATCTGCCTCTTGCAAGAGACCCACTTATTGTCCCGTGATTGCCATAGACTGCGCTCCGCTAGGTTTCCCACCCAGTTTTTCTCCTCTGCGGCGACCAAAACCGCGGGAGTGGCCATTCTCATAGCGAGCTCCTTCAAGGGGGAGGTGTTGTATAAATATGCTGAACAGAAGGGGAGGCTTTTGGCATACCGCCTCCGCCTGGGGGGCATATCGTTTACTGTTGGCTCCGTATATAGCCCGAATGACCATCAGGAGCGCTTCTTGGACTCAGTACTAGTAGATGTCACAGCCTCCCCCGATCGTCATGTTATTCTAGGGGGTGACCTTAATATCGTCTTTGATTCAGCATTGGATAGGTCGGCGCAGCGGTTCCCGCAGACTGGGGAACTTTCCCAGGCTGCGAAGGCCCGAATCGCGGACATGGATCTGCACGACCTTTGGCGCTCATTACACCCTACGGACAGGGACTACTCCTAATATTCGCATGCGCACCGAACCTACGCAAACGGTTGGACAATCTTTTGGTTAGTGGACCGATGCGCACCGCTGCCACGGCGGCAGACATTGGGGTCCTGACTTTGTCTGATCATGCGCCGGTTGTTGGTGCGTTTGCGTGGCCGGCGACCTCCCCCTCTCGGGGGGTGTGGCGCCTTAGGGACACCCTTCTGCACAAGAAAACAGTGGTGAAACACATTGAGGGGGCCATACGGGACTACCAGACACATAATAGTAATTCAGACACTTCACTAGCGACACAGTGGGCTGCATTGAAGGCGGTTCTTAGGGGGGAATTTATCTCCATCTCCTCGGCAGAAAACAGGGAGCGGCAACGGAAGAGGGAGGAGCTGACTACCCAGGTTCGGGAGCTCGAGCAGGTCCACCGCCGCACGGGTGCTCCAAGGGTTTGGAGGCAGTTGAAGGCTGCTAGGAAGCTCCTGTCGGCGCTGGACATGGACAGGGCGGAATACGCAGCGTTACGTCTGAAGCATGCCTTTTATACAGGGGGAGACAGGTGCGGCAAGCTCCTGGCGCATAGACTCCGAGTCGCGCAACAGCGTAACGTGGTGAAGGAACTCTTGGGTGCAGATGGGGTGGCAGTTTCTGGGGATGCGGAGGTGGCGGAAACCTTCTGCAGTTTCTACGAGGCGCTGTATGCCGGGGAGCCCTCCTTACTGTGGGAAGCCACAGAATATCTAGAGTCTGTGCCCCTTCCGGCGCTGGACCCCGCTCAGGCGGAATATCTTGAGCGCGATATCCACGTTGAGGAGGTGATTTCCGCTATAGCTAGACTTAAGCACGGGAAAGCCCCTGGCCCGGACGGTTACACGTCCCTGTTTTACAAAACCTTTTGCCCGGTCGTGGCCCCTATCCTCACTCGGCTGTTTAACTCCTTCTCCGACCCGGGAGCCATCCCGCCGGATCTCTAAGTGCGACGGTTTCGGGGATCCCGAAGCCCGGGAAGGATCGGGCCTTATGTGGCTCGTATAGGCCCATCTCGCTCTTGAATGTCGACCTCAAGCTGTACACGGGGATTCTGGCGTCCAGGCTAGCCTTGCACCTCCCCGGTCTGGTTGAGGCTGACCAGGCTGGCTTTGTACCCGGCAGGCAAACTGTTGACAACACTAAGCGAGTGACGCACATTTTGGAGAAGGCTTCGCGGATCCCGGGTGAGCGGATGCTGCTGGCGGTGGACGCTGAGAAGGCCTTCGACAGGGTTCATTGGCCGTACCTCGAGCTGGTGCTCAGGAAACTGGGTATCGGTGATAAATTCTGCTCGATGGTTTTCAACTGCTATAAGTACCCTTCAGCGACGGTGCGGGTCAATGGGGAGCAGGTGGGAATCCGATAAGCACTGGCTTTTTCAGGATCAAGAGGTTGCAGGGCGTACCCTCCAGGAAGTCCCATTCTTGCGCCGCGCTCAGCGCCCCCCAACCTTTATGCTTCCTTCGTTACGAGGGTTCCCTTGAGGGTGTGGGACGCGGTTTGCGAGGTCCGGGACCTCACCACGTTTCCTTCACCATTCACGCCCATTGTGGATAAACCTGACTTCTCCCCGGGGATGGAGCCGGGCGCTTTCTCCCATTGGAGGACGGCGGCCTGTCGAGCGCTCTTTCAGATCTATGGGCCTGAGGGAGTGGTTCCCTCTCAGCAGCTTCAGCAGGAGTTCGGCCTGACGGAGTTGGACAGACTACGTTACATGCAGGTCCGACACTGGGCGCTCCAACCCCAGGTGCGGGACACCGCTGACCGTCGGATAACACCGTACGAGCGGTGGCTGGTGACCCCAGCTTCTGATGCTAAATTGATCACTGATCTTTATAAGCTCTTACAGCCTCCTCCGTTTCACTATTATAACCGGGGTAGGGAACGATGGCACAGGGAACTGGGCAGGACACTTAGCCACAAAGAGTGGGACCAGATTGCACACCGGGCGAGACACTCTGCGTACCATACTGGCCTCACCGAAACATTCACCAAGGTGTCCACGTACTGGTACTACACCCCAGAGAGACTGCACGAGATGAATAGGCACATTGATAAGGGGTGTTGGAGAGGTTGTGGGCAGGTGGGGACGCTTTCACATATTCTTTGGGATTGTCCCTTGTTGGCCGCTTATTGGAAGGAAGTTCTTGATGAGGTGGACATGCACTTTGAAATTGAGTTACCGCGCTTTCCGGCGTATGTATTGCTGGGCCTTCCTAATGGCCTAATGTACCCATTGAAGTCCCGTAGGGGCAGGCAAATCGCGATCGCGCTGGGCTCAGCGGTTCAGAACATCCTTATCCACTGGCGCACTACCACAATCCCCTCCATCACGGGTTGGCTACACAGGCTCTGGCACGTGCTGGGAATGGAAAAACTGTCGCTCATGGTGGCGGGGGAGATAGACCAGTTTGATGAGCTGTGGCAACCCTTTCGTGCGTTGTTAACTACCGAATTTAGGGAACTCACCTGTCCGAGATACCTCAGGCTTCTAAGGCTGACACCACCGGTGATTCCGGCAGACTAGGAGGGGCGGGGGCTGGTTTTGGAGGTGGGGGGGGTGCGGTTGGGGGGCAGGTAGTGTTGATGGTGGAACATTGGACGGGGGTGTTGGGGGGAGTTGGGGAGTTTTTTGGGGGGAGGGGGTTCTAGGGGGTGGTGGGCTGGGCTTCTTTGTATCATTTTTATTACTTTCTTTGATCAGACTTGGGGTGTTGAATATGCTCAGAATGGAGATACAGCATGTATTTCGCCTTTCATTTGCTGCTGCTTCCTTTTTTCTCAGAGAACTATTCCACGATCGCACTCATAATGCCATGCTTATTTCCTTGCTTTGCTGTATGTGACCCTAACCTCCTATCCCCTCTCCCCGTGTTCTTTTGTCTTAATAAAATGCTTTAAACCTAAAAATAAGTAAGGTGTTTTGAAACAACCATCATCATTCTTAGAGTATATGTCACATCAATGTTGTATGTGTGTCTGTGTGTTTTTGTCCCTTTGTTCCCAACAGGATTATGAACAAAGGACATTAATCCTCCATGTGTATTACATGCATTATAATTTCATCGAATAGACTAGGTCATTGCTACCTTGTTTGAGATGTATATTTGTCCTAGTATAGGCATTTGATTCTACATTTTGTCTTCCCTCCAGGTCTGACCTGAACCGCCAATTGGGCGTTAGGACTGCTATAATACATACATATTAGGTACACATACACCTAATCCTTTTTATAGAATACACTTTAATATACATAATACGTGTGAGTAAGGTGGGGAATTAAGTGCTTTCCCGTCCTGAAGAAGGAGTTGGATACTCCGAAACATGTCCATGTCAACGCACTAAGAGGTAGCTGTACTCAACTATACAGCAACTACCTCGCCAAGCACGTTTTTAATACTACCAGCTGGGGGCTTGATTAAATAAGTTTTTGACCCCACCAGCCAGGTATTTTTTAACACCACTTTCACCACTCCACCACTCACCTTTTTTACCCCACATACCACCACACATAGTCTACATAATAAGAGTGCTCCCGCGCAAACATTTGGTCGCAGCACGCCGCATTCCGTAGAGGGGTGCGAAGACCCCAATGATGGTAGAATGACACCAAGGGTCCTTTTGGTGTGTGAGGGGTATTAAAAACAACACTGTGTGCTCCCAACCATAGTAGGGACCATACTATCTAACCCCAGTAGATTCTATTTTGTTTATTTACATTACCTAGGGAGAATGAATCCACTTTAGTCACTCTCTCCCCTCTTGTTACAGATATATAATTTAACATATTCATAAGTGTGAGAAAGTAAAAGCAATTTATAACAAAAATATATATAAATTGAGGAATAGGCCGAAAATATATGGCACAAAGTAACAATATATGTGTGCTTCCCCACTTCTTGGATGAACCAGGAAAACTACCAATGAAGTGGAAAAGGTGGCTAAGAGCTTTTGAAAATTAGATCATATCAATTGATGGCAAACAATATAACGCTGAAAGAAAAAAAGCTTTACTTTTTGGCCTCCTTGAAAATGCGGGACAAGAAATATTTGATAGTCTCCCAGAGTATGAAAGTCCACCCGGTGTATTTATTCCATTTAATGAATACCAGGAGGCACTTAAAAGACTTGAAAAACAATGCTCAGAGAAAAGTAATGTGATGGTTGGCAGGCATACATTTGCCCTAAGAAAACAAAAAGATGAAGAAACAATTGAAGAATATATTGCAGCTTTGCGTGTTCTGGCTAAAGATTGCGAGTTCGAAGAAATGACTGACATTTACATAAGGGATCAGCTAGTGTTCTATTGTTACTCAAAAAAAATACATGAAAGACTCCTTGCATGTAGAAATCCAACATTGCAAGAAATAGTGGACATTGCGAAGGGCATAGAAATGTCATTAATTTCTACAAAAAAATGGTCTAATGCAAGTACTAATTCTAATGTTTTTTTCCCTACAGGAAAAGAAAAAGAGTGAGGAGAGGTCCTATGACAAAAGTAAGAATAACAAGAAAACTGAAGGTAAATGGTTAAGTTGCTTCAGATGTGGCTCACATGAGCATTTAGTGGATTGTAAAACATGCCCTGCTATAGGTAAAAAATGCATGCAATGTAGAAAATATGGTAATTTAACTACAATGTGTAAGACAAAAAGACATTTCAGTCAGGTAAAAGTGAATGCCATAAATGATTTTGAAGAGGAAATGTGTGCCAATATTGTGTTATCTGTGGATATAGTGGATGGTAAGATAAAAGGACCGATAGGGGATATTCTCATTGGTGATATTGAATTAAATGTTACTGCCGATTCAGGATCACCAATAACATTAAACTAAACTGATGTCAACCCAAAAGCTTTTGGGGAATTTGATCTAGATATGGTGGGCTACTTCAATGATACCCTTACATTCAAAGGAAGAATGATTAAAGCTAAAATGTATGTAGCTGTACGTGGACGAAATTTAATTGGATGGAATGATTTGGCTAAGCTTAAAGTTATTTTAAAACCAGGAGCAGAAGACCCTATCATTCTAGATGAGGAGTATGTAAGTACCATTCAAATTGGAGAAAAATGAGAAAATTTAGAAAGCATCTTAGAAAATCACAAAGATGTTTTTAAGGATGAAATAGGGTGTGTAAAGGGTTTCGAGCATACAATTAAACTAAAGGAAGGTGCTATTCCTGTGGCACATAAGGTAAGAACAGTCCCATTATCCGTTAAGAATGAACTTAAGATGCTTCTGGAAAGGTTGTGTAGCGAGAGAGTTATAAAAGCAACTCATTTTTAGGAATTAGTGTCAGCAATAGTTATTTCTAAGAAAAAGAAAACAGGAGAGATCAGATTGTGTGTTGACCTTAGGTCTCTCAATAAAAATATAACTGTTAATTGCCACCCGTTACCGAAAATCCAAGAAATACTAACATCAATTGCAAGGTCAAAATATTTCTCGCTGACAGACTTGAAATCAGCGTATCATCAAGTAAGTTAATCTGACGAGTCCAGGAATTTAACTACATTCATAACCACATTTGGGGCGTTCAGATACATAAGGTTGCTATTCAGATTAGCATCCGCTTCAAGTGTATTTCAAAAACTGTTGGACATTTTGTTTGGCGAAATTAAAGGCATAGTAGCTTTTCAAGATGATGTTTTGATACATACTAAAACAGAAAAAGAGCACTGTGAAATTTTAAATGAGGTTTTTCAAATACTGAAAGGGAAAGGCATGACGGTGTCCAAAGAAAAATGCAAGTTCATGCAAACAAATATTGAGTATTTGGGCCATGTGCTGTCTTCAGATGGATAAAACCAAAAAATGACTTAGTAAAAGCAATAAGAGAAGCCCCAACACCTGGTGATAAAGAGACCCCAAAATCATTCATGGGACTTAGTGAATATTACGCAAGATTTATAGAAGGATATGCAGACAAAGTTGAGGCGTTAGAAAACTACTATGTAAAGGTGAAAAATATCACTGGGGCAAGGAACAAGAGGAAGCTTTTGGGGAAGTTAAAAACAGCATTTGCAAAGCACTTGCTCTACAGCCATTTGATCCAACGTTAAAAAACATCATAAGAGTTGGCGCAAGTGCAAAAGGTATAGGTGCTGTGTTTTGCCAAAGGCAAGGACAAAAAGAGAATACCATTGCATTTATCTCTAGAAAACTCAGTAATGCAGAGAAAAACTACAGTACCATAGAGAGGGAACACTAGCTTGTGTATGGTCTGTAGAAAAGCTGAAAATGTATTTGTAGGGAAAGGAGTTTGAAATTGTCACTGTCCATAAACCGTTGATTTACATAATGGAGGGATACGGTTGTGGTAACCAAAAAGCAAGTGCAAGACTAATAAGACTACTGTCAGAGTTACAAGAGTATAATTTCAAAATTCGGCACATAAAAGGAGGATTAAACTATTGAGCAGGTTGCCAGTAAATGACTGTGAGGAAGGAGTTCAAGACAATACAGAATGTGTAGTGGCACATATTGATGCCACAATTATATGTGAAGGGTCCATCTCTGAGAAAGAATGGATAAACAGTCAAAAGGAAGATGTCATCATACAGAGAGTTATTAACTATATAACTAATGTATGGCCGCCAATAAGGAACCTAAATGCTGAACTGAGACCTTTCCAACAAATCTGCGATGAATTGACTTGTTTGTGCCCCCCGTACAATTACGGAAAAGACTAATACATCTTGCACATAAGGGGCATCCAGGAAGCACTGCAACAAAAAACATCTTGAAAAAACACTATCGGTGGCCAGGTATTAACAATGACAATCTAGACAAATGCGAACAGTGCCGGAAAGCTGACAAGCATTGGAGAGTAAGTAAGGGTGAAATGCAATTGGTTGAAATACCTGATGGATCATGGACAAAAGTTTCTATTGACTTCTCGGGACCTTTTAATGTCTTACCAAATGATTGTAAATATTTGGTTGTTTTAACTGATTATTACACTAAGTGGGTGCATTATGATTTTATGCAAAATGTAACAACTGATGTTGTGATAGTTTTGAAGAAAATATTTGCGTTAGAAGGACAGCCTAAGGTTTTAGTTTCAGACAACGGAACACAATTAGTGTCTAAAAAAATGAATGCTTTTTTTGCAAAACCTGGGTATTAAACAAGAGAAGACACCACTGTATAGCCCCAAATCTAACGGACAGCTTGAAAGAATGAATAGGTTCCTTAAGGAGGGAGTTCAGTTAGCGGTAGCATCTAATATAAGACAAAAGGTAAGCACGTACAATAACACCACCAATTACATAACCAAATACACCCCATTTTACCTAATGAGAGGAAGGGAGTGTAACACAGCCCTCACGCCTAAGTATAATGAGTGGTTTAACAAGAACGCCGTGACAGACATCATACGTGATGAAAATAGTGAAATTCGAGAGAGAATAGTGGCAAAACAGAAAAATGCCAAAGCTTATGCTGACATATACAACAGGGCCAAAGAGAAGAGAGTAAAGAAAGGTGATTGGATCATCAAAAAAAAACATTTAGAGTACCTATAGGTGAGTCTACCTTCACTGTTCCTCTTTGTGTTGAAAAAGTATCGAGGGGGCTGTTTATCTTGGTAAGAAAGGATGGTGGAGCAAAAGTGATATTGTTCCATTAATGAATGGTCAAGAAAAAATCATAATGAGAGTGAGGTCTGTACAGGATGAAATTTTAAATGAGAGTTTGTTGGATCTTAGTGAAGATACTTCTTGTACTCAAAGTTTCTACGATGATTTTGATAGTCACCCATCTTCTCTTTTTGAAACAAGCAATTTTGAACCTGGGTGGAAAGCAGTTTGATTACCAATGAAGTTGGCAATAGAACTGGGCAGAATGGTACTTTGTATACAAAAAGCAGTAACAGAGTTGCTAGTGAAAATGTAAATGTGATGCTTGGTAAAGACAGTACTGAGGAAATGTATAACATGAAACCTAATCAAACTACATATGGAAGACAAATCAGACTCCTAAAACGTTTTGATGACTTTGTAATGGAATAGTTTTCTTTTGTTAGGAAAAAAGGAGCTGTTGTACCTTCAGAATCCTTTTGTTTCCTTTTTCTTGTAAAGGATTCCTTGTTAACTTATGCATATTCTTTCTTCCCCTTCCACTCTAGCTTTCCCTACGTCACTATAGCCTTCAACCTATCCCCTAGAACTATATCTGTGACGTCACATACCCCAATCGACTTGCCGGTGACCCTTCATCCTGACCAGTCCCTCACTTGTGTGCTGGCCTGTGGCTCTTTTATTTTCAGTTTTAAATAAATTCTTAATGAAATCTATTATTGGCGTGCCCCCACTTCTTTCCTACAACACGTACGCATAGGGGTTCTCAAAAATGAAACCTACACCTAATAAATTGGCGAGTATATGCCTGCAACTGCAGGAACTACCAGATAGTACATGGAAAAGAAGGGGCAATATTTCCCGATCTGCGCCGTCTTTGGAACTGAGGAACCAGGATCGAGGCATGGCGTTGGCTCCACAACCTGCGATTCTGGAAGCTTCACGTGCTTATCAGGAAAAAAGCGTGACCTTGCGTAATGGAACTGGTGTTCATGCACAGAGCTCCAACTACAGGACAAGGGTATGTTTTTTTCTCACTTTTTTTTTTCTTTACGCCCAGACCAATGCCAAAAACATATGTATATTTGTTATATACAAAAATTACCAGAAAAGCCAAAAAGTGAAAGATTACCCGAGGGATTTATTAACCATCAGGAAAAAATATAAGGTACACGTCAGTTGTTGCTGATGAACAATGGGAGCACGAAAATAGAAAGCATACATTTTAAATGTTCAACTACGCAGCTTTCTGGTAGCAAAAATAAGTCTTAACTGAGCTTAATCTCCATAATCATGTTCCCAGGTCAGGTCCCAATGACTGTAACCACCGTTAAACCAGGAAAAACACTGCTGCAGAATTAAATCATATTTTTGATAAGTATATTCAAGTAAGCATCTTAATAGCAGTGGTTTAAAAAAGGTGTATTACTTTGGCAATATGTATGCACGAGCCCACCGGCCAGCATACTCAAGACCTGACACCGACTGCCAAAAACACCGTTGGAAATATTACAGAGAAATTGAGATGCTAGAAGGCGACATTCCAACCTTGAACAACGTTCTATATATCCTCAAGATAAAACAATTTTTGAAGCGTTACAACCCTAAAACGAAAAAAAAACACAGTAGTCCCGCGATTGTAACCGGAAGCCCGTCATTTCAGATTGCAACCCTACTAATTCGCTGATTTTGTTTTTACCTCACATAAATTCGGAAATAGAGGCTGAAATGCTAGTGCTTCTAGTACCTGGAAACTTCATTTAAAAAGCACAAATAACAGTAATGATTCGCCTTTTCACATACCTCTCCGATTTACCAGAAAAATACTCGCGTGTACCCAGTTATGACGGAACAGGCAGGGGAAGTTACTTCCGGCGCAACCGGATGTGTGTACTAAAGTGCTAGGTCAGAATGATGCTAGAAACGTTTCATTGAGGCCATTTGCTCCATGGAATCAAGAGTTTTAGAAAACGGTTTTTGGTAGGATATAAATACCAGCGCTCCGATTTCGTTTATAGAATTCCGATTTTTTGTTCCCGCAAAAATAACCTTTTCTTTTTTACCTTCCTTGCAATCAAAATGCCCATTGTGGAAGTCAATTTGAGAATATATTTCTATCTTTGTTTTCGACATCTGCAAGAGTTCCTTCCCTTGTCTTGTCAATTATAGATTGAGCTGTGCGAGAATGGGGGAATAGGTGCAAAACAGCAAACATTTATTTTTTTAAGAGCTATGCAACTGTACGTTATGTGTGCGCATATACTTGCCACCGATATTTTGGGGTGATTTATGTATGCATGCTAACATTTTAGAACAAGGAAGTCAGAGGTTTTGGGAAACAATAAAAGAATGTATTTTCTCCCTCGACTAATATTGAAGCAGAGGCAATTGCAAGCGAGAGACCCTCTCAGCGCCTTGAGACCCTTACGGGTGAGTAGTGGCACTTCATAAGAAATGTGATTGATTGAAAATATAGCTGGCCTATTGTCATGTATGTTTATGTGCCATTTAAGATGCACATGTCTAACTTTTTAGCTACACCCAGGGCAATAGTCCTAAAGAAAGAAGT
This sequence comes from Lissotriton vulgaris, assembly GCF_964263255.1. Classification (NCBI taxonomy): domain Eukaryota; kingdom Metazoa; phylum Chordata; class Amphibia; order Caudata; family Salamandridae; genus Lissotriton; species Lissotriton vulgaris. Next base: position 495,673,918 of record NC_141697.1, on the reverse strand, counting down.
GGGAGGGACTAACCTAGTAAGGCAGAATGCAAGTGACATGAATGTTTATTTATAATGATAAAGTAGATACATATGTGAAAAACGATTACAAAAATGGAAAAATATATATAAATAATAAAATACAGTTTTATAAACTAATCATGTTGTAGGAAGTTAATTTGGGGATATGTCTACAAGATGAGCTTTTAGCCATCAGTAAAACAAAGTGGGTCAGTTTAGAGTTTTTTCTTGTTTTATTTTTGTTTCCCCTTCCTATGTGACCCCAAAAATATGTAGGGGGTACTTACTTCTTTAAAGATCACAGACCATGACATCACGGTGCATGACATCATGGTGTGTGACATCATGGTGTATGATCTCATGACACATGACAAGGCGTACAACAACACAGCGCATGACATCACACATGGCATCACAGGACTTGACATCATAGAAAGTGGCATCATAAGTAGGGCTCCCGGTTTTATGGTATTTATTTTTTTCACATTTCCGTCTGTATTTATCCATATTTATTTTTTGGTCATTTTTTTCTCTATTTATCCACATTTATTTTTGAAGCAAGAAAAAAGAAAGCTAAAGCTAGTATTTTTCGACATTTATTTAAGTTGACATGCACAATTGCACTAGGTTGTTATAGCTGTTTTTTAAATTGGAGCCTATGCTAAGTGCACTTTACATATTGGGAGTAAATTTCTTCCCTGTCCTCTAAGAAAAGCTGCGTAGAATTAGTGATTTTGAGTAGGTCTCATTTGCGCATTTAGCTATCTTTCCAGGAACAGATCTGCTTCACAACTTTTTGTAGGGGCATCGCTCTTTTCTGCAGCTGTCTCTCTTAAGGCACATTCCACTACTTTTGGGTATCTAGGGTATGTCACAGCCTACAGATATGTTTCTCCCCCTAAGGATGCATTTCCAAGCTCAAAGCTTTCTTAGAGAGCACCAACCTCTGCAGATCTCTCTCCCAGGTCACGCCTTGCCTTCTGAGTCTTTAGTTTCTAGCACACGTGCAGCTCGCACCATTCCGATCTCGCTCCCTGGTTGTCTCACCCCTGGAGCTCTCATGCAAAGCAAATCAACCTTGCAGAATTGTATCTCCTGGATGCGTCCACATCTCTTCTGGGCCCCTCTCTGTCTCCATGGCACCGCACTTCCTCTGCAGCTGTTTCTCTTTTGGAACAACACTCTCTGAAGCTTTCTCTCCCATTGCACTTCACCCACTGCATCTCTCTCTCCCAAAACTCATCATTGCTTGCAACAAACCCAGCCTCCGGGGACATTCTAGCCAGCAGATGTCTCTACCAAGTCACCTCATACTTGCAGTTCTCTATCCCTACCCACATACCAGCAAGCATGTCTCTCACTCCTCCACCAAGCACAGCATCGCCTGCAGCTTTCTCCCATACCAGCCCCTCCATCCTCCCTCAAGGAGCAAATTGCTGTCTCTGAACGACGCCCCCCCAATCCTATCACTGCTGTTAGCGCTCGCTCTCGTGTCATTTTCACCTTGCACAACTCTCCCCAACTATTTAGCAAAACAGTGCATATTTCCCAAGACATATTTTGCCAATTGCTCCTAGTTCCTAAAAATCTCTTTCCTACGGCATATGTAAACCCTTGTGGATTTTTCGCCCTTGGCACATCACCCCTTGCAGCACTAGCTCTCAATCTGTGCATCTAACGGCGATTACCTAACTTTACTCTTGCCTGCCTGTAGTTCCTATGTGCCACAACACTTTGCTTATGTCCCCAGGCGTTTAGATCACATTGACTACGCCCACGGCCACCTCTTTCAAAAAACGTCCAGCCTTTCACTAAGCAACCCACCCTTCTCACAGGCCCACTCCGATTTGTGGCAAAATTACTTCCCATTCAAGTTGTGCTCTATATCCCCTACACGTGAGACCTAACAAACAAAAGGTTGCTGGAGCTGCAGCCGATGTCCTGAGGTGTTTTCACACCTCTTAATGGACATCGCTGCTTGCACTGCTCCATCAATTATGTTGCGTGAACTGCCACTGTGAGGGGGTGCTGGAATGTCTCTGCAGACACGGCAGCCACCCCTCCCTCCCTGTCTCTGGAGCAGTTTCAGGGCAGCAGCTTCCCATTTCTTTTCGACGCCCCTGTGCACCTCTGAGGCTCTGACTCCGATTTTACAGAAGAGCACAGAGGCAGGAGGAGCATTGGCTTTGTTAGTATTTTCCCGTTTTTATATATAAATACAAAAAAAAAAAAAGCTTTCTGTCTGTATTTATATGTAAAAATCCGTTTAAACGGAAAACCGGGAGCCTTAATCATAAGCCACAACTTTACAGGAAGTGGCATCACAAGAAGTGACATCAGATCTAAAGCCCTCACATATATGTTTAGCAGGTCTATCATGTGTACGTTTGAGCACGTTGAGAGGATAATAGCACAGTGAGCTATGGAAGATGATATGTGACTTCTACACCTTGTAATCCCCCAGTTTTATGTAACACATCCTCTACATTAATTTACAAACGTATATAATATATTGTACATATAATATGCAATTTGTTTTGTATACATACTGGGAAAGACCAACACTTCTGACATTCTTACAGTGCATGTATATCTCCTAACCAGGAACTGAACAAAGTGAAAACTGCCTCTCTTAAGTATGTCTGAAGTGTTTACAAGGTGTGAGCCTTTGTTTTCCCTCCAGCTTCATTTGCATCCAGATGTGAGGCTCCTGACTGCTCCCAGCCGAAAGACTGAAACTAAAGGAGGCCTCATGATCCCTCAAATTCAGCCTTTGTTATGGGACAAATGTAAAAACAACAGTTGATGGACAGAAAGCAGAACAGTGTCCTTCATTCACCCCAGTACAGAGATCTGGGCCTAAATGTATCGTTTTTTTGCTCAACATGGCTTTCCAGTTTGAACCCAGCCATATGCAAATCAGTCTTGACCCTCTGCCTCATGGGAACAGTCCAGCCCAAACTCCCAAGCCAGGTCCTCCCTGGACTGGAAACAAGCATCCTAGGACCGGCTTCGGGGTTTCACCCCTCTTCAGCCGGGATAGCTTGATTCCAGTGGCATGGAGAGCACTGGACCCACGTCTGGGCATACCCGTACTACTCGGGTGACAAATACAAAAACAACAGTTGATGGACCAGAATGCAGAACAATGTTCTACATTCACCCCAGTACAGGGATCTGGGCCTAAATCCCCGATCTGAGGTGGCAGAGTGAGCTTAAGAATGATGATGGATTAAACCCAGATCAGTTGACTGGGGGTGTATTGACCGGGTTTTTGGTTCTAGTTCTGAGTGATGGCGACTTTAGCTTGCTACCATCCTAGATCCCTATTCTTAGCTTGTTTTGGTCCTTTTCAGGCCTCTTTTCAGACTTAGAAGCATAAACTAGAGGATGGCCGCTTTATATGATGATAGATCCCTTATTTCTGACTCTAATCCATCTATTGCCTATTAGCTTTGACATAATTATGTGTCCTTTCATCATTTTCAGGCCTGAAGACCTATAGTAGAGGGTGGATCCTGTAGTTCTGACTTTATATTACCTATTGGTAGGGTTTGTGTATGTGCTTTGATAGAGCTATGTGTCTATATCATCCTTTTCGGGCCTACAAGGCCCAGAACCAGAGAGACTCCATTTTGCTGTCTGCCTCTGCAGACTGAGATGCTTGTAGGTCAAGTGTGATGTTTTAGTTATGAGGTGTTGTTCGCTCTTTGCAAACTAGAGAGAACCAGCCGGAGCTGAATCTTATCAAGAAATGTCCCTGGGGCTCAAGTCTCTAGACGAAACAAGCAGCTGATCACTGTGAGAGCGTCTGGAGCAGGGAGCCTGGTACAAGGATTTGGTGGGAGGAGGCCACTGGCTGGAACTTTCCACTAGGGGAGAGCATTCCATATTAGCGAAGTGCAGAGAGGCAGAGTGTTCAGATGGATCTTGGAGCGGTCAGATGGATCTTGGAATGGTAGAAGTCAGATGGTTTTTGGAGCTGAAGAGAGCAGTCAGGTGGTCTTTGGAGTTGAAGCAGTCAGAGATGATCTTTGGAGTTGGAACTGTCAGCTGGAGCTGCCAGTTTGTCAGAATGTATTGAAGCAGTTGCCAGTCAGATGGAAGAGTTGGAGCTGCCTTTTGGAGCAGTTGGAGCCAGTGGAGTGAAGCCGTGGTGACAGAGGGAGAGAGCCCTGATTCCACCAGAGATAGAGAAACATTCCTTTCTTATAGGGTGAGGTATTCTAAACTAGTTTGCTTTACACTTAATCATTCACTTTCCTTTATTTCCTAGGCTATATTCCCTACTGTACTGTTGCACTGATTAATCCCTTTTCTTTTAGCGGTGTGCAGTCCTGTTATAATTCATTATTTCCCTTTTCAGCTATCTGCAGCAATATTCTTTCAACTATATGTGAATGTGTTAGTAATCTGATATTCTAATAAAGAGACCCGATTCCTTAGATGTCTATCTCCCTTTACTTTTCAGGCTATGTCTAGATTGCTATGTTATAGATAGATATGCTATTGTGATGTTATAATTTGCTATTGTGTAATAAAGGGACCCCATTTCTTAATGAACAGCTGTGCAGGTGTTATTTCTTCATGACTAACCTTTCTTCTAGCCAGATGCTGTTATGTGGACGGATGTGTTTCCCGTCCAGGTAAGTGGTAACTGATCAAGGGAGCAAGGAGCGCCTAAATCAGGGCATAACCTTTGCATATAGTAATTACATTTGGTTGTTATCTTCTAGGACAGAGCTAACCCTTCTTTTTACCCAAATGCTGACAGGAGAAGGATGTGAAATTCCCTTCCCTGCAGATAATTGAGCATGGAAGATTGTGTGTAGATCAGGTCAGGAGATAACCTCTGAATGCTACAATTTGGCCATTCTTGTGTGAGAGGATTGGATCTCCTATTTGCCACATAAGGGATAACAATTGTGTATGAGACATCCCCAGTAGATATTAGATATATAGAGAACTTCCCAACAAAGAGAGAGAGAGAGAGTTGAAGGTATCAATAGGACAGTGATCGCCGTTGTGTAGCGGCGTTAGTGAGAGCACCGGAGGGATACTGTGTATATCGTCACACGATTGTGGCCGCAGCGTGAGCACCCGGAGGATACGGTGTGTATACCCGCAGGATTGCGGCTTGCGTGAGCACTGATTGATGTCAGTGTGTAATGGTAGATGCATTAGAACTGCTCTCCACCATGAGGAAGAGAGTAGCATAGTCTGGGCCAGATTGCTGTGAGACTATAAGGTGAGATCATAGGATGTGACATGGAATTCCTTAGTAATCAGTGAGTATTCCTAGTAATCCTATAGATTTAGTGGTGTTTTTGATGATATGAGCTTGTATATTGCTAATTCCCCATCCCCAGGAAGGTACCTAGGTACTGTGGTAAGTAGGCTCTGGGGAAGGAGATGGGTACGTTTCGGCTGGATTGGTGGTGTCTTGGTGAGCTGGTGATATCTGGTCTGAAGATCCGGTCGTTACAGGGGGTGAGTGGAGAAGTGTGGCTCACTGGTTAGAGCAGGCAGACCCTGAAGCAGAGGTCAGACCCGGGACCAGGGTTCAATTCCTGACGCGGCAGGGTCTTGAGCTCAAATGTCCACGGACTCGATAATTCTCGCTTCGGTGCCTGACCTAATCATGGGTTCACACTCCGCAACTCTGGGCATTAAGCTTGCTTAATCTCCACAACGGCCCCCGCGGCGGGATGCCTGGCTTTCACCTTGGGGATGCCCGTTAGGGGCTATCTCACAGGGAAAATCCAGGACGGGTTCCCAAGGCAAGCGCCGAGATGCCTCCGGGTAGTCGAGCGCTATATAAGAACATACAAATAAAAAAATAAAAAAAATAATGCAATGTTCAACACTGTCCATCATCCCCTTTTGGTTTTGCTTTGTTTGCCCTAAGTTGTCAGTGTATGCCCAGACGTGGGTTCCTTGCTCACTTTACCACTGCATTCAAGATTGCCTGGCTGATAAGGGCTGTGAGCCCGAAACCGGTCCCAGGATGCTTGTTTCTGGTCCAGGGAAGACATGGCTTGGCAGTTAGGGCTAGACTGTTCCCATGAGGCACAGGGTCTGACTGATTTGCATATAGCCATGTCTGGACTGGGGTGGCGGAGTGAGCTAAAGTATGATGATGGATTAAACCCAGATCAGTTGACTGGGGGTGAGTGCTTGCAATGTTAAACACTCCGTCCATCATCCCCTTTGGTTTTGCTTTGTTCGCCCTAAGTTGGCCGGGTATGCCCAGACGTGAATCCCTTGCTCACTTTGCCACTGGATTCAAGATAGCCTGGCTGAAGAGGGCTGTGAGCCCAAAACCAGCCCCAGGATGCTTGTTTTCTGTCCAGGGAAGACATGGCTTGGCAGTTCAGGCTGGACTGTTCCCATGAGGCACAGGGTCAGACTGATTTGCATATGTCTGAACTCGGGTGGCGGAGTGAGCTAAAGAATGATGATGGATTAAACTCAGATCAGTTGACTGGGGGTGAGTGCTTGCAATGTTCAACACTCCGTCCTTTATCCCCTTTGGTTTTGCTTTGTTATGGGACCAGCAGGAGTCAAAAATAAGAAATCCCCATACCGCCTGCACCTTGTTGCTTGTTGCAGATGGAAAGCAAACAAGCTGCAGGCGCTGCTGAAAGTGTCCCTGTGTTTGGAAATTACACCTGGAAGAATTCAGCAAATTATTCAGTGGGGCCCAAATTCTTGGCAGGGTGGACAGCATTCACCCTGTGAAAATAGTGGGTACCCCCGACTCGTGCCCTGCCTAAACCACATTACGTCTGGAACAGATAGTTTTACTTTTAGTGACTCAAATCCCCAGATTGCAACGCAATTCAGAAAATATTAAATGTTGAGTGAAGCCACTTACACCTACACTATACTTTACACAAATAGCATGTATCTTTCTCAAATACTGGAACATGCTTCCTCTCTTAAGGATTCCCAGCAATTGCTCATAAAGCAGAATACCATTTATCTAATGACTCTCGCTTTATGTGGTACAGGATTCTTCCAATGACATACAATATAAATATGGAAGTTGTGGGTGCAGTATTCTGTCCATAAATTAAATGTATTTTGATGTTTGCTAGAAGCTTCATACTTCCCATGGTAAAGAGCTATCACATATCCTAAAATGCTATATAAGTGTTATTCACATTTCCAAATGTAGTAGCAAACCTCGGTTCCACTGTGTTGATTCCCCCCCAAGAAAACCTCAGGAGTGAAAGGGTATGCTGCTGTTACCCTTCCCTCCCAAGTGTCTGTTCTGCCTCAGATGATTTCACGCCACCCATAGTTGCTGGCCTAAGAGTTCAAAGTATCAAAAGGTTGGGGTTACAATGGAAAGTGCTCCCCCATGCTTGTCTGTGCAGTGCTTTTAGGAGATTCTGTCTTTCAGCTTTCCTGTGGGTTCTCTTCAATGGTGGCATGATCGAGGCAGTGTGGTTCCTTTGTATACTCCTAACATCAGAATCATCTTTATACAGATTGGTTTCCTTTTGGATTTGGGTGGTTGTTACTCCTCATGTTCAGTATCGTCAAACAGTTCTCATGTGGCCTGGGGTGGGGTTCAAGATTTTAAACCTTGTCCACTGTGGCCTTTACAGGAGTTTTAGGCGGCCTGTGCTTCCGTGTAGGTCCATTGTTTCTGAATAAGATTTGCTGTTGGTGTAAGACATTATACTGAAGACATCATTTGAACAATTAAAAATTATGAGTGACCAACTCATGGAGAGCAAACAACCGCCTGGATTGTCTCTTCCCATGTTATTGATTACCGGTCCTTGTTAATGAAACCAAAGGTTCTGATTTATGTCCACTTTCTACTGAAGAGAATGAAAGAATCAGTCATCAGGCAGAGATTCAAATCAGTGACATGCAATTCCCTATAGCAAGCATACAGCTCCCTGAGCTATCTTTGAACCGGACACCAGACCAACACCGTTGGATCATTTGAATCCTGGTGAGGTGCTCAGTAAAGGCTGCTGTTTTCCTCTAAATAATGGAATGTTGCCTGTTATAAGGTATAGTCTCATTTTGAGTGCCATTGTAAGTTTAAAATTTAGTGCAAAATATTATTGTCCCTGTATGAGGCTGACTTAGTTTATGGTGCTCACTTATGTAAGTGTAGCAACCTGAATTAATCCAGACAACCCATATGGTGATTGTAGTGGTTTAAGACAACCTTAGAGAGCTCTCTAAGTGGTAGTTGTGGAGAGCAGCCGTCGGGCTTAGTCCAGAAGGAGTGTAAAGCAGCTTGTTTTACCAGTACTAATCATATAGTGTAGGTTAAGTGAAAAAGAACCACACAGTATAGTTACAAAAAATATGTATTTATTATAAACACACACTAACGCATTTCAATATCTCCTACCCGGAGTTACAATCACAATACACGCACTACTTTAGTAATAAAACTTAAGTAGCACAAATACACAGTGGTCTCCAGGGGAGATCAAACCATAAACTAATAAAGTGGAATGCGAACCACAACCTAAGTCGAGACTGGACCTAGAAGATGTAGAAGAATTGGGGACCCTTGAAACCACCCAAGCTAAGCACCCAGGTATCCCACGGAAGCCGTGTGCAGAGTCGGTACACAACCATGTGCTCAATGCAAGTCAATAGGTAAGTCACAGTTGCAGTTTTTAGGAAGAAGGACCTTTCCCAGAGAGTGCTGAAGAATCCCAGTGGAAGATGGAAGGTTAGAGAGTTACCCCACCCGTGGATACCCTAGGAACCAGGATACCTACACCCGGGAAGCTGGGTGCATACATTCGAAGTGACGTCGGAAACCAACCGTAGTCCACAATGGAGGACTTCAGTGAAGATGCTGCTGGCGAAGAAGGTGAAAGAGTCCGGTGGAACCCAAAGGTGGATACAAAATTAGAGGTACCTGCAAGCAGAAGGGACAGAGTCTATGCCACTCATGAGTGAACAGGAGGTACGGAAGAAGAATGCCCACAGAGGTCGGGGATGAAGGAAAGTTGATGGTGCCCTTGGAGCTGCAGCTGTGCAGACCAGGTGATGCTGTGGAGCCATTCACAAGCTATCCCATGTTGGATATCGACCACCAGGCGGTCAGTGTCCGTCGGGAGCGCAAACATGCCTTGGCAATGGCAACAAACGTCATATGCGAAAAAGTTGTAGTGTCAGGAAAAGCAAGGTCCAAGTGACGCACCACGAGCAGGTAAGTCAGATCAAGCCAAAGAAAATCCCTATAGAGAACAACCACGTGCTGAAGGCACAGGAGTCGCAAGAGGACAGCGAGCAGCTCACCAAAGGATGAAGGCCCACTGTGCAGAGGATGTGATGCAGGTGAAGATCTTGGTTGCAGGAGATGCTTGAGGCTGGAGCTTCTTGAAACCCATGTAGATCTCTGGTTTAGAGAGTCAACAAGCCTTGGCAACTGCAATTTGACGCGGTGCACAGGGGTACTGCTCCAGTGGTTCCACCAAGGGATACTGGCTTCAACCTTGATGTGAAGACAGTGCAGGCTTTGAAGGAGTTGCAAATTCACCACCTTGGTTGCTGAACCTTTTGGAGTCCATAGGAGTTCAGGAACAGCAGACTTGTCAGCTTTGTTGCGGTGCCTGCAGATGCAGGGAAGTGACTCCTTCACTTCAAGGGAGATTGCTTCGGGTATTTTGGATGTCCACAGGCATTGTAAAGAATCTGTATGGAGCACAGGCACAGACAATGCAGAAGACTGGTAGGATGACGAGACCAGGAGCAGCAAGAGTCTTCCCAGTTGCAGTTTCGGTTCCCAAAGTGAAGTCCAACGAAGTCCAAAGTGCCCAGACGGTTGAAGATGAAGTGGTTTCGGATCTGAATCTTGTCCCACCGCGAATCTAAGGAACCACCCTCAGGTAAGCCCTTAAGCACCCTTAGGAAAGGGTTGGGATCATTCAGGGGTCCCTCCCATATGAGAGGCTGGACAGTGTGAATGATACTCCCATGTCTTTTGTCTAGTTTCGTACCAGAGAGGGAGCCAATGGTTCCCTGAACTGGTTACAACTGGAGTATGCAAGGAGGGCACCAAATACGCCCCTCAAAGTAGTTTAGTGGCACTGACAAGTACCCCAGCCTGTCCCAATACACTATGTCCCATTTGGAAGGTCGTCACACCTCCCTGTGACAGGAAACCTATTGTCCTCCCTTCCCCTGCTCGAGCTTGGCTGTGCAGCTTGAGGGCAGAATCGTGTGTCTGGTCGGTAGTACCCATAGTTTTGTGTCTGGGTCTAGAAGACTGGTACCTGGAGCACTGAGGGCCACCCGGAGGAGCTTTACAGTGCATGGAATCATACCTCCAACACCGTTTGCGATGTTGGGGTATGACCCCAACATGTTTGATACCAAACACAGCAGGGTTCGTTACAGCCAGTTTAGAGTTAGCCATTGCGTAATGACGCATGGCCACTCTATGTATCGTGATGGCTGATGTACTTACAATTCGGGAGAATGGACTTTGTGGATTGTAGGGGTGTCCTGCTCATGCAGGGACACCCTCACACTTATAACCGGGCACCCTGTCTTCAGGATTGAAAGGCTTGCCTCAGGGGTGACATAGGTTTTAAGTGCAGTGACCTCACATTTAAGGAAACATATATCTGTTGTAAGTGGTGCTAGCACCAGCTAACACAGACTGCAATAGCATTCCTGTAGTCACAATTTGAGTGGTCTCCCATGGGTGGAATAATACATGCTTCAGCCCATGGTGTTCTTTAGTGCCATATAACAGGGGCTTACAAAGGTACATCAGTACCCAATCTGTGGTATCCCTAAGTACTCACCATGTCCAATTTAGGGAAAGAGCACAGAAACTTGGCTTCTGATTAGCAGGATCCCAGTCAGACTAGTCAAAAACAGAGCAACACCAGGCAAAAGGTAGGGGTAACCATGCTAGATGGATCCTACTTACTTAGAGTCCCCAATATCAAATCAGGGTTTCCTGAAAACTGTGTTTTCAACTAGTGTTTTTTTCATGCACAATTTTCGTCTGGGTAGGACATGCTCTTTAAATAAATAGGAAATTATCCATAAATCATCAGGAACAAGTTCACCATGAGGAGTAATCGGTACTCATTTCAAATCATCAGGAACAGTCCTAACTTTAGTTTTCAGATGGTCATTTACAAGTAATCCTCAAATCATCAGGAAAAATCCAAACTTCTCAAGTAATCAGAAGGTCATTTACAAGTTTCTCTTTTTTATTTTTGTATCTGTTTCAGTTAGAAATTGTTGTCCTCAATGATTTCATTTGAAAATGTCATCAATGATATCAACAATGTAATTTAACATGACATGATTAATGCAATATGTGAGCTCATAAGTAGTGTATGACGGGGAGAAAACTACAGTTATCTCACTGAACTATAACATGAGAATTTCAGTGATTTTTCACTTTTTAAACATTCGTCCTGGTGTGGCCATCACCTAACTATAATGTCACTTAACCCGGGAATGTGTTGGACTGTTTTACATACACAACTATATTATCACTTTAATCTTTTTTTGTCGGTGAATTTCTTTTTTTTTATCATAATCTAAATGAAGCTTATATAAATTCTTCAGGTGGGGGCCTTACTTCAAATAGCATATGGCAACATGCATTAGGGAGTTTTCAGAAGACCTGGGTTCTGACCAGATATGGTGCTAGACTTTGTGAAACCATGGAACCTGACCCACTCTACAAACAACCCCTGGTTGCGTGCAAAGGAGATTGGATGCAGAGTTTTACCTCTGGATATTTTTTTGAGAGTGATTTTTATACACTTTATTTTTTTATTTTTAGTTTTGAATTACTATTTTCTTTTAACATTCCACCTTTTAAACTTTTAAAAATGTTTTAAAATCTATTTTTATTTTCATTTTTTTTTCACGAGTTATGTTCTTTATTAACAATACATTCCATAGTCTTGAAATATATATTTTTGCCACAATTTTAGGCAGGACCTGCAATGAGTTCCAAAATGCTGCATCTTGTCACCTTTTTCGTGCCCTTGACACAGTACATCTTTTGACCTAGTCTTTTGTTCTTCTGACACTTTACTCCTCTCCACCAGCTATGGTATTAGGATGCATAGCCGTCGGGTGCTTTTACAGCCCACTCATTCCCATATAATACAGGCCATTTTCTCCATATAAAGTAGCTGGTTGCACAAAGTGCACATAACCTCCTGAGCATTTTTGCCAGATGGAAGTTGGGAAAGCTGCCATACTACTGATTGCTTCTCAGGCCTCAGTTGTTGTTTTGCTGCAGATGTCGATGGAATGACAGTGTTGTCATCTTGTGATGCTGCACCTGTGCTAGAGGTGCTGGATGGTCTGTTTGATGTTTCCTTGTGTCTAGTTGTCCCAGAGGCCATGATGGAATGTGTTTCTGTTTACACTAAACTGCCTCTCTAAAACACATCTGGTAATGGCGGTGAGGAATATCCTTTGAGGCTGTTTCGAAGGATCATTGGCTTATTTTTAAGTGGTATTCCCTTAGTGGTCAATCAGATGGCTGCTTTTATTTATAATCGCCCCTACGCACTGCAGTAGTCCCACGAGACCCATATAGCAAATGCCAGAGTGCTGCATCACTTTAGGAGGGCATTTACTTTCTTTTTCGGGTCTTGTAAAAGTACCAAGAGACCTGGAAGTTTTAAAACAATAAAAGTTGTGTTTACTAAGAATGAGTCATTTTATTTCACTTCTAAGCTTAGGGGTTTCCTTACAGGCACCCATAACCAAGTACTGTTGTAGCATTTATTAAATTTGCTCCCTTTTTAGGTGTTGCACATTAATAAGAATGGGGTGACCCAATTAGTCAAAAGGACCTGGGTAGCAATCGGTACAGGAAACAAGTGGTCCTAGACAGTATTTTCAGTGATCAATAAATGAAAACGCTATATTAAATAATCATATGCGGTTAGAACCTGCAGGGTAAAGTGAGAGAGAACAGGCCAAATGCATTCATAAACATAAACATAAAACAGTACCCACTGATAAGTTTCAGGCGAAAGCGACAGTATTATCTTAATGGCAGTTTATTCTGTGTTTTTTTACAGAAAGCAAAATGCGGCTCCCAGTTTGATTACAGGAGGACGTTTTTTTTGGTTACTACCAAGTGGTCTGTAAAAAAGTGCAAAGAATAGTGCTCGTGTGAAGAGGCAAAAAGGGGTAGAGAGAAAAACTCCAGATTAACAATTCTGATCCTTTATCGTGCCAAGGTTGACCATACTTAGCAGTGAGGAAAGCCTGCCCCTGATGTCATTTAGGACATAGTTACTACTTCATCATATCACAGTGATATGTTCATCTGTGATGGTTTTCAAAAGGGTGGGAAGGGACAGGAGGGTGCAGGCCCCACGGTAGGGGGTTGTCATCGACGTTTCAACCCAGACGCAACAGGGGTAGTTTTTCTCCTCAGCTGCAAGTCTTCCTCAGGACGGGGGAGGGCATGGAACCTAGAGAGTAACCATGAAATTAAAATTATGACTCCACAACCAAGCAATACATCTGGGTACATTCTTACGAGGGTACTGACCTAAGTAAAAGCATGGAGAGCCCCCACAGAACGGTGGGCAACCTGCAATGGAGGATAGAATGCATAAGGCTTAGTGCCCGCCTAAGTCAGACAATATAGGAACAACATAGGTTCCATCCGAGACAGCACTCACCCTTTAATGGTGTGCCATGGACATGAATTAGTCCCAACAGACAAAGCCGGAATGAAAACGTCCAAGCGCGGAAATCTATCCTATAATACCTACATCGACAAACAAACATGAATATAATGTTACAAATATGATCACCAAGATCATTAGAAAAAACTGGACATAGTCAAATTAACACCACAAAAAACCACTCACCCGCTGTCAGCCTAGCGCTAAGAGAAAGTTCATACAATGGCATCTAACAGCGCTATGTCACTGCTTCCTAAGAAAGAACACAAAATAGTACAGGCCGGTCAGGGCAATGCTACATTTAAGCCGAATGGCACAAAACTGACACTGAGAAATGTTACAACACGCAACCTCGCGACAACGTACCTGCACGTGCAGCTGTCAAAGGATCTCTGGTGGGCTCCATCTAACAGACAGACTACGCGTTTACTCAGAGCGTTATATGAACGAAAAACCGGAGCGTGATGTGCACGCTTCTCCTAATCAGCGAGTACAGTGTCGCTGATTAGGAGAAGCGTGCACATCACGCTCCGGTTCTTCGTATGATTTAATGTATCGTTTTCACTTACTGATCACTATAAATACTGTGTAGGACCACTCGTTTCCTGTATCGATTTTTAGGTGTTGCAGCACCTGAAACTAGTACTACACTACCTCTGACTCACAGTGAAACCTTTTGTGATTGGCTGGTATCACTGTCTTTATTCACTTTGAAGTCATTTCTGCCCCATTACTCTCATTTTAGAGAATCACTGCAGTGAGTTCACATCTAGTGCTCTATTCAGTTTTTTTCTGATAGATTTTTAATTTTTGGTGGGATTATTTACATTGGAAAAATCTTTTTCACTGAGGTTTGAGAACAAAAACAAGGTGAACATCAAGAGCCTAAGGATGTACAAAAAGAAGGAGAGGGATACTCCTGAGTCTGTCGTGTGGGAGCTCTTCTGTATCCCCAAAAGACAGAAGAAGGTGTCCGCCCAGATGTCGAAGAATGGAATCCAATGTTGTATCTATTCTTGACAACAGCAAGCACTCTGGATATAATGGAGTCATGCTCAAGGAGAGCTCCCTTCCACATCCCCTACGGCAGCGCGGGCTATGTAGGCGGGGTCGTCCCCAGTGTGGACAGGACATTTACCTTGAGGTGTCTAGACGTCGTGGGTGGATCTGTTGAAGCACCTGCATCCACGTCTACGGGTCTCAACAAGACAATACCAGGCACATAATAATTATTAACTAATAGGGTAGGATCGCCCGTTAGTGTACATAGTTCACCCTGGTCCTGATGAAATGCTCAGTGATACTTTACATGCAGTAGCATGAAACATGTCGACCACCACTACCACATAGAGTAAGTTTCTGCCTCCATGGACCCTTAAGCCTGCGAAGCAACCACTCTCTCTGTTTTTAATGAGGTGGGTTACCACATTATTAAAAATTCCTTGTGGACTACCTGATCTCTTTTAAACCACATACACACATCTACACCCCTCACTATTGTTCTCTAGGCCCTCACACCCACAGCACCATACGGCAGGAATAAAAGATCCCCGCCAAAGAGCCCCTTTATGGGAACCCGTCGGGTATTGCACCGCCGAGCCGACGAGGAGCAAGGCCAAATGATGAAGCATGACACCTAGCTTGCTCGGTGTATGAGGCATCTTGTTCCGAATAGGAGGATTCCCCTCCTTTGTGCTTTCACTCACGCACGTTTCCAACTGTCACTTGATTCTCTAACCCAGGGGAACTGTGTACCTTCTTCTTTGAACAGCAAGCACAGTTTTGTAGTCCTCTGTTGCCACAAGGGGAAATACTTGGAATTTTTCCCTCACATTGGGGTACTTACAGTGATGGAAGGATGAATGAGTCGATGCTTGAAGAGAAATTGTGACCCACTAACACTAGGAATATTTTGCCTTCGAAAACACTATTTCTTAAGAAGATGTTCTTGCAATTGAAGCTGCTGCTGTTAGCATTACATGTCATATCCTTTGAGTTGGACTCAGCAAAATTCATTATTTTTCTCTATCCCAAGAAACTTCCAGGTCTCTACTTCAGTCTTTTTTGTGCTGTATTTTTTCATAAGTGTGTGCACTGAAAAGATGTTCTAGATAATGGTATACAGTGGCATAACAAACTATGAGGGGGCGCTACTGTAAACTACATAGATGGGACCCCCCCTCTCCAGACACAGTAAGGATATCTTAGGCCAGTGTCCCATGCACAGTCTTGAAGGGGACCCCCTGGAGCTCAGGGCCACGCTGCACCGCGGGGGCCATTATTACGCCATTATTATTTGCTGGGTGTTAGAGCATTGTTTGTAGCACAACAGAGAAAAACAGTGCCTGCCTGGAACAAAATAAAAACTCTATCTGATCAATAATTTGAATGTGCAGTCAGTCGTTTAACCCTTCCCATGCTCATGACGAGTACAGCTCGTCATGAGCCACTGTTCCCGTGTGCTCATGACGAGTTGAGCTCGTCATGAGCCGTGGAATGCTCACATGCGGGGCTAATCCCCCTGCTGTGCTGAGCGATCCATTTAACGGGCGTGGCCGTGACGAGCTCAGCTCGTCATGAGCACACGAGAACCGTGGCTCATGACGAGCTCAGCTCGTCATGGGCACCGGGGCGCTGTGCGCGCCCCTCTCCCCCCAGCACAGCAGGGGAATGTGCTCCTCAGCATAGGGGTTAAGAGCCTCAACACCTCTTTTTTTCATTCACATGACAATATCCCAAAACCTTTGTTTTTCAATTCATTCACTGTACCAAATTTATTAAAAATATTTGGAGCATAAAATATCTTATACACTGTATTTAGTTATTCAAACCAAGATAAACATATATATTTTTTTTCATAAAACAGTTTTTATTGCAGGTGGTATAGCATACACAGCTGATCGGTGCCTACAACCCTGAGGCTGGCAGCGTTCCAACAGTTGTAAGAAATGAAAATGGTACACAGCCCATATGCCGACATCCCGGGGGTTCGGCGGCGATTGCATATCATGATGTAGTGCTATGACCAGGTATACGATCACAGTAAATGCAAGCAGACTGTTTGGTATTTTCTCGTTTTTGTAAACAAAGGAACAAGAACCAGAACTAAAAAGAAAAGCAGAGTCAAACAATAGTCACAGTCAGCGCTTTATATAAGAATCAGTGTCTAGTTCAAACATAACACAAATTAGCGCAGGAGCCGCCCTACAGGACCATTACGCGACATAGCTAGTTCAGCCGTTGGGGAATCACAAAGTTCACCCCTGTAAGCATTCCAGGGCCCCCACTTTTTATCCCACAGCTTAGGACAACCACGCACCTTGTACACTGTCTTTTCTGCGATCATGCATCGGTCCATCTCGGCCACCCAGCCCACCACCAGCGGTCTGTCTTGGCAGCCCCATTTCATCGCAATGGAGCGTTTGGCTAGCAGGAATCCCAGTGCAGCCCATTGCAATTCCTGATCATTAAGGTCATTAGCACCCCATATGTCAAGGACACATGGCTTGGGAAAGGAGGAGAGCGGCTTACCCAAGGAGTCACTCATTTTCCCAACAACACCACCCCAAAACTGTTGCACCTTCGGGCAGTCCCACAATATGTGAAAAAAGGTGCCAGGTAAATTACAGCCCGCAGGCACAGTGGGTCAGGGCTTCGCCCAATTCTCGCCAGAGTAAGAGCGGACATATACGCCCCTATGTAACACCTTCAATTGTATCAGTCGGAACCTGTGGCAGATAGCCAATTGTCTATGGGACATGAGGGCCGAGCGCCAATCCTCCTCATCTAATGGACCCAAGTCTGCTTCCCATTTGGTCCGTAATGACTGGAAGGAGTAGGGAAGATTATTACACAGTTTTCGATAGGTGTAGGAGATGGCTTTCTCAGGAAGCGGCTCAGAGAGTAATCTATCTTCTAAGGGGGAGATAGCAGGAATGGAGGAGAGGTCTGGAATGGCGGTCCAGATGGCGTGTGTAATCTGTAGGTATCAAAAGAATTCCGTGGATGCAAGGGAATATTTAGCCTGAAGAGCAGTAAAAGACAGAATGGCACCCTTTTGAACTAGGTCCCCTAACTCCAAAATGCCGATCGTGTCCCACGTGTCGAAACCCTGGGAGAAGCAGAGGGAGCCCAGGCGTTGAGACGACCACAGGGGGTTTACTTTAGTGAGCGTGTCTGCCCATCTCAAACTCTTGTTGGCTCTGTGCCACGTGAGCCATGGGACCAACGTATCTGTGTTTAGTGGGTTTGTGGTAGAGGGCCCCCAGATATCCCTCCCGCCCGTTCTAGGTTCTGTCAAGGAGGAAGACCGGGTTAAGGGGCGAGCCATGTATCCAGTGGTTAACAGCCACTAATTGCGGCGCCCAATAATAGAGGAGGAGGTTGGGCAGGGCAATGCCTCCGTCGAACCCGCCTTGAAAGAGTTTACACAGGGCAATCCGAGCGGACCCTCCATCCCACATTAGGAGACGGAGCTCGCCCTCCACCGTTCGTAAATAGGAGTCCGGGATTAAGAAAGGACAGTTTTGCAAAGCATATAGAAAGCGCGGAAGAGCCAGCATTTTGAAAAGCGCCGCCCTGCCTGGAAGAGAGAGCGGGAGGAAGCACCAGTGGGCGACGTCACTACGGAGTCTGCGCAAGGGGCCCAAATAAATTACGGTCGTGAAAGGTCTTCGCATAAGGTGTGACATAAATACCGAGGTACTGAAAGCTGTCAGTAGCAATCGCGATGGAGAACCCTCAGGGCAGCCGGGGAGGGGGCCGTGCAACATGTAAAGCGTAGATTTAGTCCAATTGATCGAATAGCCCGAATATTTCCCAAAATTGGTGAGGACATGAAACAAACTATTAATGGGGGACCGGGGGAAAGATACATAAATTAGGATGTCGTCGGCGTAAAGGGAGATCTTGTCTGTCACATCTTCATTCCATTGGAGACCCCTGATCGAGACATCAGTGCGGATCCAGTGGGCGAGGGGCTCGAGGGTAAGGGCGAAGAGCAGCGGGGATAGGGGGCAGCCCTGTCTGATACCCCGGTGGAGGCGAAATGGTCGGGATTTGTGGTCATTGACCCTGACGTGGGCAAAGAGGTCCGTATATAGGAGTCTCACCCAGCCAATGAATTGGGGCCCAAAACCAAAACGGGCCAGAACCTCAAAGAGGTAAAGCCATTCGATCGAATCAAACGCCATCGTAGCATCAAGAGATAGGATAGCTGAATCTTGCTGGATAATGGAATGGCGGCTCATGACATTGTGGACCCTTCGCAAATTCAAGGCCGTGTTGCGGCCCGGAAGGAAACCGGATTGATCGTCATGTATTAGGGAGGGAAGGACAAGAAGAAGACAGTTGGCCAGCAGTTTAGCCAGGACCTTTGTCTCCGCACTGATCAGGGAGATCGGTCGATTAGAGCCGCAATCAGTGGGAGGTTTAGTTGGCTTGAGGATGACCGCAATGGAAGCCAGCCGCTGGGCAAGCGGGAGTTTACCGTCGTCGCGGCTTTGTATAAACATATTGCGTAGATGAGGGAGAATCTCTCTGGCCATGCCCTTGAGGAATTCAATAGGGACTCCATCCGGGCCCATAGCTTTCCCAGAGTTGACGGCGAAAAGTGCTGTGGTCCGCTCCTCCACCGTGATGTCAGCGTCCAGGGTCGCCCGATCAGTGTCCGAGATGACAGGGAGACGCATCTCCTCCAAGAGTTGCCTAGATTCTTCAGGCGTATAACAGGAACCAGCGGTTTACACGTGCTCCAAATGGTCGGCAAAGGCCTCCGCAATATCTTGTGGGTCCACAACTGTGGAACCGTCCGGTCTAAGGATGGAGGGAACCCATCTGGATCCTTGGTCTCGCCGTTCCAGCCACGCAAGCATTTTGCAAGCAGCATCTCCGAATTCATATACACGGTGGTGTGTGCGGAGCAAACGAGCCTTCGCTTTCTCCTGAGTCAGTGCTTTATATGTCAATTGCTGAGTACGGAGGCGGTGAGCAGTGTCGTTGGTGGGGGCGGGTTTGTGTGCCGTTTCAAGGTGAATGAGGTCTGTTTCTGCCTGGAGGATCTGTTCTCTATGTGCAAGCAAATAGCCCATTTTTAGTGTCAGTGCCTCACCTTTTACGACCGCCTGGTACGCCTCCTAAAGCGTTACCGCCGAAGCAACAGAGCCGGCGTTTTCAGTGAAGTATTATTCGGTGCGTTCGAGGAGGCCGTCTTTGATATCGGGGATTTGCATAAGCCAGGGGCTAATAACAATAGGGCCGCATGTGTATGGACGATGATAGGTCAAGTCCACGCTGAGGGGTGAGTGATCAGATATGCCCCGTGGAAGACCCATCGGGCGAACGAAGTAGCCGAGGTCAGCAGTGGGGCAGAATAAATAATCAATGCGCGATATGCTTTTATGCGCGTTTGAGTAGTGTGTGAAATACGATGTGGTCGGATAATGGTGGCGCCAGATGTCTTCCAGCCCCATGACTTGCGTAATGTCGGAGAGGTCGGAGCGCGACCGAAGAGAACAGCTTCTTGGGACTCCGATCTAGGTTGTTGCACATCGTGCTGTTAAAGTCTCCGCCGATCAAAAGTGTACCAACAGGGAGGCCCAACATGCGAGCGCCCAGCTCCTTAAGGGAGTCTTGGACCAGTGCCGGTGGAATGTACACTGAGAGTATGTTCAGCGGGCAGCCCTCACAGGAGGCCTCAACAAGCGCAAAGCGGCCCAGGGGGTCAGCCCATGTCTTGGAGCGAATAAATGCAAGATTGTTCTTGACCAGGATCCCGGTGCTGCGGGACCCAGAGATGAAACCAGCGTGTACCAATAATGTATAGCTGTTTCGTTGAAGAGCTCGACAAGAGTTACCCTCTAAGTGCATTTCTTGTAACAGGACGATGTCAGGGGAGTGGCGCCGGAGATATTGGAGGACCACACTTCTCTTAATTTTGTGTCCTAGACCATTAACATTCCAGGACAGGATCGTGAGGGTTCTAGAGAGGGGATGTGTCATAGTGATAAACTAAGTGGAGTATGTGGAAGGAGAAATGGATGCAAGGCAGACCAAGGCACCAGTTCAGCAGATCAAAACAACGAACTGGAGCAGGAAGCCCACAAAGCTCTAGGGGACCAGGCAATCTCTGGGGTGAACAGCTCGGCAGCATGGGACCCACGATGGGCCGAGAGCTATAAGCAATGTGACAAGAAAGGATTCCGCGTGAAAGCAAAAAAAACAAGAAAAACAATGCAATAACAACAGAATAAACCCACGTTTCCCCACCCCCCACCCCCCACTCCAACCCCCCTCCCTGCTTTGCTGCCCGCGGATTTCAAACTATCCACACCCCAACTAGGCAGAGTGCCTGTCGCCCTCCCAAACATGGTAGGGGTATTCGGTGAGCCGGTGCCGCCCCCCGCCTGACCCTAGCAGTGAAGTGACCAACATGCATATGAATACGTAAAATATAAAATAGTTCCCAGTTCTATATCCTCATGGTAGAAAGAGTACCTGGTAAGCAGTCAGTGTGGCCCCGGCTGGGGCCGAGGGGTGCATCATCAGGAATCAGGAACGAGCGAGGCATGGAGACCCACTATACAGAGCAGTCTCCGCAAACAAGTCCCAGTAAGAGGAGAAGGTCTGCAGAATAGTAGCCAAGGTCAGTGTATGAGGAACTTCTAACGGCAAAGGGTCATCAGTCACCTATGGAGTTGAGGCCTGTAAAGAGTTCCTGACTATCCGGCATCTGATCATCTCGTGTGTGTTCGTCCCGGTCATCGCGGGTGTTGCGGTTTCTCGGAGATCTCTCAGCCCGGCGCCAGCCTTCAATCCAGTCCCACACCTCTTCTGGCAACCGGAAGAACCAAGCCTTGCCATCATGTTCCACGTGCAATTTCGCTGGGAAAAGCATTGAATATTTGAAGAGTTTATCGCACAGGGCTTTCTTGACTTCCAGGAAACTGCGTCTCCTGGCCTGTACCTTCATGGTGAAGTCCGTGAACAGAGGCATTGTCCAGGAGGAGAGGCGGTCCCGCCCGGGCAGCTTGGAGGATGGCGTCGCGGTCACGAAAGTTGAAGACCATCGCAATGATAGGTCGGGGGGGGAGCCCCCGGCTTGGGTCTACCCCCCGGGACTCTGTGCGCCCGCTTAATTGAAAAGTAGCCTGAGAGTTGTTTTGGCCCGAGGTGGTTCGTAATCAGTTTTTCCACAAAGAAGTCTGCCGCTGGCTCCTCCATGCGCTCCGGAACGCCCAAAATGCGAAGATTGTTGTGTCGTGCCCTCCCTTCATAGTCGTCCAGGAGGTCGCTCATTTGTTTCTGTTGCTTCTGGAGCTGCGCCACCTGCTGTTGGAGGGTAGAGGTGTCATCAATAAGAGCCGCAGTTTTAACTTCTACGTCCTTGACTTTGGAGTCTATTTTCCTCGGGTCCGCCCGCAGCAGTGTCACCTCTGTATTGACTGAATCTATCCGCATCTCTAGGGAGGATCTCACCCCAGCTATCGCCTGCATGACGTCCTCTAGGGTAGGGGTCTTCGCTCCCAGCGAGGGGGATGTAAGGTTCGGGGTCTCAGGGGAGGCCACGGTCTTATTGTCCCCTTAAGTGCCTCAGGAGTTCTTATTAAGCTGCCTCTGGTTGGAGGGCCTGTTCCCTTTGTTCGACGCCATGAGGAACAATGGTGTTAGGGCGGCGGCGTGCAAGGCTCAAAGGGAAGCAAAATGTAGTAGCAGAAGCGGCCTATATCGTTGGAACGGGCAGTACAGACTTGTCAGGTCCAACCAAACCCAGCAGGCAGAGCTTCACTCAGGGAGCAGCAAGTAATGGAGGACACAGCGTGTGTTAGCGAATCTTGGGAGTCAGGAGTGTCACATAGGCGCAAAGAACGTCCGTGAGGTCTAGGCGGGCTCCAGGACTCACCACGAGTCAACAATGGCCCAGGATCACCACGTCCAAGATAGGCACGGTAGCAAAAGGGCGGACCTGACGTCAGCAACGCCGGGCGGTAGACTCTCGAGGCGTATAGGAGGACTAGGCCATGGCCAGGGCTCCGGTTGGAATAGTATCGGCAGAGACCGCTCTACGGGCGATATTCAGTACTTGACCCCACGCAGGCGCTATAGTAGCGCTAATGCAGCCTGTAGCTATAGTGCTGTCCCTGCACCCAACGCAAATCCGATGACAAAATGGGCCTCAAGGCAGTGGTGTTCGAGCTTCCGCTGCTGGTGGAAGTGGGCCGCAGCGGCGAAGGTCTGAGGGCCTGTTAGGAGGGAACAGAAAATGAAAGCGGCTCAGTGCTGTCCCTGCAATCAGTCCCCCCAGGCACGCCGCAGTAGAGTCGTGGCTGACGTGATAAGCGGGCGGGGTAAGTCACTGAATGACGGCCGTCACGGGCCCAAAAGCCGGGGAGTTGCGTGGGAGATCCAAGGTGGAGCAATACCGGCAAAGGCTGCTGTGTGGGCGAGACATGATTTGGGACGTCACGTGGGCACCACAGTAGCGCCAGAGTGTCCTGCAGCTATAGCGCTGTCCTGGTAGCCAACGTACCTCCAAAGAAGAAGTGGGCCTCCAGATCGTGTCGGTCGGGCCTCCGCTGCAAATGGGAGTGGGCCGCAACGGGCCGAAGTTGAGAAGGTCCGAAGCCCGTCGGCTAGAAAAGGAGAAATCAGTGCGACTCAGCCCTGGCTCCGCAGTCGGATAATCCCCACAGGTATGTTGCGGCAGAGTTGCAGCTAATACAAGGAGCGAGCGGGGAGAGTCAATGGGTGCAGGTAGCCACAGGCCCAGAAACCGGGGTGTTGCGTGGGCGGCACTCCGACAGTGAAGCGGCCGGACGCAGCTCCCCTAGGGCAACACAGCTTGTGTAGTGAGCCGGCAAAGCAGTCTCTGGCAGCCAGGGAAGTCACCTGCTTGGCTCCGGTGCGGCGCAGCAGGGTCCGCCTCTCGACCCAGGTCCTGGACAAGGCAATGGCAGCAAGGATAGTCAGTAGTGGAGTCTAAGCTCCGATGTAGGCGCCATCTTGTAGGCAGCTGGACCTCCGCTTCTCAGGACGTATTCTCCCCGCACAGCAGCAGGAACAGGGGCAACTTCAGTACCAAGGTAGGCACTGGGGTCTGCTACATGGCACCCCCGATGTTTAGGGGGGTCCCAGGTTGAAAAACTGATATTTTTTGGTGTATGAGCAGGCGGGGATCGGGAGTCGCGACCATTCCCGCCGGCTGCTAGCCACGCCCCAAGATAAACATTATTAATGACAACCTATACATATAAATCATGGGTAACTACCTGTTTTATCAAGCCAACACCAAGACAATCAAGCTCACAGTCACTCAATCAGACATACCGATTCATACTGTCAACTTTCATTCTAAAACATACAATAAAAATGACCAGATGATTTTTTTATATTGGAGAATTGTTTCTATAATGGACTAGGAATAACAACATTAGACCCAATCAATTCCTAGTTGTGTGCAAAAATATATTACATTCAAAGATTTTCTGTTTATATATCATAGTTTGCTTCAATCATAAGAGTTAGAATTAATTTGAATTCCTGTTCCTGATTTTAAGGTTCCAGTCCCAAGGTAAATCTGCATTTCTGTGTAGACCTAAATACACTGTCAACACTTCTTCAGGGCGCAATGTAGGGGTATATATAACACTTGCGAGGGAGAAACCTAGAGTGGTCCCTAGGGGGACACTGTTAGGCAATTCAACATATCAAGAATGGACAAAAGATTGATTCAAAGAATGAATAAGCAGTCCAGGGGTAGTGAAGTAACCTGTAAGGATTTTCTCTAAAGAGAATTCAGCAGACAAGGACTAGTGGGAGGTAATATCCCTAATTATTTGAATCCAGTTGTTAGTCTTAATATCCAGCTATGATGTACAGATCAATGAAATTACTCTATCGGGCACCCGAGAGCAATGGCCAGATCGCTCTTGATTCCTTTAAAGAACCCTCCGTCGATATAGAGGTTCTTCGTCGATATAGAGATGAGTTTGAGCCTGCAAGAGTATCTCATTGAAAGACCTTGGCATATACCTGATCCTCCAAACATGCTGAGTACCTATAAGCCATTACAGTCTGTTCACATTCTATCATGCCTTATTTTAAGATGTCTTTAAAATCAATTGGTTCTCCCAGAGAATAAGATATATAATGTGGTCTAGTGAATTGTATATCTTCTGTTCTATCTTCCTAAAAGGGCATTGAGCACAGGCAGTTACTCTGGGATACTGTCAACTTTCATTCTAAAACATACAATAAAAATGACCAGATGATTTTTTTATATTGGAGAATTGTTTCTATAATGGACTAGGAATAACAACATTAGACCCAATCAATTCCTAGTTGTGTGCAAAAATATATTACATTCAAAGATTTTCTGTTTATATATCATAGTTTGCTTCAATCATAAGAGTTAGAATTAATTTGAATTCCTGTTCCTGATTTTAAGGTTCCAGTCCCAAGGTAAATCTGCATTTCTGTGTAGACCTAAATACACTGTCAACACTTCTTCAGGGCGCAATGTAGGGGTATATATAACACTTGCGAGGGAGAAACCTAGAGTGGTCCCTAGGGGGACACTGTTAGGCAATTCAACATATCAAGAATGGACAAAAGATTGATTCAAAGAATGAATAAGCAGTCCAGGGGTAGTGAAGTAACCTGTAAGGATTTTCTCTAAAGAGAATTCAGCAGACAAGGACTAGTGGGAGGTAATATCCCTAATTATTTGAATCCAGTTGTTAGTCTTAATATCCAGCTATGATGTACAGATCAATGAAATTACTCTATCGGGCACCCGAGAGCAATGGCCAGATCGCTCTTGATTCCTTTAAAGAACCCTCCGTCGATATAGAGGTTCTTCGTCGATATAGAGATGAGTTTGAGCCTGCAAGAGTATCTCATTGAAAGACCTTGGCATATACCTGATCCTCCAAACATGCTGAGTACCTATAAGCCATTACAGTCTGTTCACATTCTATCATGCCTTATTTTAAGATGTCTTTAAAATCAATTGGTTCTCCCAGAGAATAAGATATATAATGTGGTCTAGTGAATTGTATATCTTCTGTTCTATCTTCCTAAAAGGGCATTGAGCACAGGCAGTTACTCTGGGATAAGGTGAAGAAGCAAGGAATACCATCTTTCCTTCTGAAACCGATTCAAGTATCATATTCAAATGACTGGGTTAGAGTACGATTAGTTGATGGCTAATGTGTTTCAAGAAAAATTGCAAACTCCTTGGGCCTAGAACAAGGGTACGTGCTTGCCCTATGCCTTTTTAACTTGTTTTTATCAGACCTAACACAAGCCATGGTCGAGGTGAATGCTTACCCACCTAAATTAGCCAGAAGTCACACATCGAACTTATTATATGCGGACAATGTTATCCTATTAAGTTTAACAAATGTAGGGTTGCAACATCTGATAAATAGGATATCAAATCATTCTTTGGCAAATGGCATGGTTCGACACCAAGAGCAAAGTAATGGAAGTCAACAATAACACATTGACAAAGTATAAGCACAGATGGTACCTCCAAAATTGCCAACTAGAGCAAGTAAAAACATACCTCTACATGGGAGTACTTTTCGATGATAGAGGATCATTCCAACCACACAAGATAGATCTGCAAAGGAGAAGTAATATCTTATTGACTGCATTTTGAACCTTGCAGATGTCATTAGAGGTGCCACTTTTAAAAGGGATGAATGCAAAATTATTGCCAAGTATAGCTTATGGTAATAAACTACTGTGCCGAAAGGACTCTATAACCATAAATAAGGCCTTGACCAAAACATTGAAGCTACTTTTTCATCTCCCACACAATGCATCATCTGTCCAAATTAGATCAGAATTTGGGCTATGTAACCAGCTCATTGCTAGGAAAGGCCAATTCATAAAAGTGTGGAAAAGAATAAAAACAGACAACACAAACCAAAAGTGCCACCTTTTATGGCAAGAAATACAAAAAAATCCGAAATCTCAATCTTGGAAGTATTTACAAGCTGCCTTAGATAAATACTCAGCACATGCTATTTGGGATATGCCTATAACAACAGAATCTTCTAAAAAGACTATTAATAAAATAACAAAATAACTATTGATGCATAAAGACAAAGAATCCCTTGCAAAAAGATTGCATGCATGGATACTCATGAATGAGTACAAATCGGTCAAACCACAATCCTAATTAGAAATTCCTTGATCTATAAATTAAAAAAATCTTTTTTTAAAGCATTATTTGGCTTTTCTACAGGATATTCTCACGCAATGCCATGGCTGTGCACAACAGAACCAATTCCTTGTCAATTGTGTAAAAAAGGAGAAGAAAATATTATACATTTGCTTTGTATATGTCCAAAGTTGTAGAAAGAAAGATGAGCGACACTTAAAAGGCATTTTAACACCCGGGAAATACGGTCTTGTAGACAAGCACTTCTAAGATGTCTTAAATCAACTGACATAGTTTTGAGCTCTGCTTTTGTGAAATTCATATTAATTATAAAAACAAAATTGGTCTCCGATGATTTGACGTAATCAAAGAGAACAAAATGGGACATGTTAAATAGTGAATTTGCACAATAAAATTTGCACTATCCAGATATTGGTAAAAAAGAAAGTTATAGTTATTAACTTGAATTGTATCAGTGTTATGATGATTTGCTACATTTTAAAACATGGATTTTTTCCATCAAAATAATGAGTAATATGTTTTTATCCTAAATGTGAATTTTTTATTACTGATTTTTTGCTTTTACATCTTGTATGAATTTAAATAATCAAACAATAAAAATAAAAAATAATAATTGAATTGAAAATAGCAGTCTCAGAATTGACAAAGTCTAGCAGGCTATCTTTCACATTGAGATCATTTTGTCTCCATACTTTTCTCAGGGTGCTGACGATGTAAATCTTAAAGCATTGTGGTGCTTTTTGAGTACTGAGGCAGCATAAGACTGTAAAGGAAGATGTTTTGCTAAGAAAAAAGAAATTTCATACTTTTTCGCAGTGCACATTTTTACTAGATTTGTAGATGATGGAGTCAGGAAGGTGTGGAGGGGTAGTAATAGCAGACTTAGAACCAAAGCAACAAGTCTTATTTGTGGTTTTGGAAACAGCATTTCTAAAACAATTGAGCTCAATTTGTAACCACCGGAAAATTGAGCACAATATCGACAGGACAAATCGGTTTAGGATAGAAATATTTAGTTCTTGCCCATTAGCTATCCATATGTGAATTCACAAAGTAAGAGAAACCTGTCTTCGAGACAAATTGTCTTGTTTTGAATGCTGAAGAAGGGGTGCTTTTTTGGCCCTTGCCATTCATCTTCCTTCCAACCGCCTTTCCCTTCAGCAGCGCAAATGGTGGTTCTTCTTTTTCTTTGCTTGGGTGCTCATCACATCTCCTGTGCTTCCTGGAGGCATCTGTCCTCGTAACTGGTACATATGCTAGGGGTCAGATACAATGGGAGCAGATCATGGAATTGATTTGTTGGCAGAGCCCTCTGTGTCTTCTGGACCCTGGAAATCATCCTCTGTCTTTGAGCAGGATAAAATTTCTTCGCGAAGAGGTGCCAGCTCTGAATGATAGGTTACTAAGATTATCCTCTTCCAAGCTGGGACCTTCTGGCGATATGTCAAAGCATGGCCATTCAACACACTGAGTGGGCTTTCTCCTAGACATAGAGACTGTTGATATCACAGTGGATTTAACAGATGAGAAGGCCCTCAATGGCGCATAATAGGTTAAGGGCACACTCCACGTTGAGTGCCCAGACATTAATCTTTGTAGATGAATGCATTGACGCTAAATACCTCGACATCAGCCGGGAAGGGGAGAGTCTGTGAAATCATGGAAAGTCTGGGTGCTACGAGCAGTGGTTCAAACCTTGTCACACGCAGGGCCAAAGAGGAGGGTAAAAGCTGCCCTGCTCCACTGAAGCTGATTAACTGAGAAGGCACATGGCCTACTTACCCATCCTTTCCCCTGAGGTGCATTGCCTCCCCCGTCTCCAGACATACTTTAACCTTCCATATTCAGTGTCATTCTGAAAGGCACACATTGCAAATATCATACTGATCTTTGGAAGACTTTTATCTACCTAGTGACACCAAAAACAAGAAGTGCACCTATCAAAGAAGCCAGCATAGAGCCTCAGATGTTAGGCTGAAGTGAATTAAACCTCAAAGAAAATATCTTTAAACAAAATTTAAAAAAAGGTTTTGTTCGAGGGCAGATGTCAAGAGGGCAATATTCTCCCTCTCACCCCCCACCAAAAAGTCCTTTTCTGTCAAAAATATCGCTCTGGAAAGACAGATACTTCTTCCCGAGCATCACAAAACAAGACTCCGTTCCTAACCATGCACTGCATGATGGAAAAGCTGGCTTCTTGTGGAATTCTCAAACATGCAGTGTCACAATTGTGCTGTGTCTGTGTGTATTTCTAAACAGACTATAAGGCGGCCGTTATTATTCTTTGTTTAAAAAAAATATTAGAAAGTGTTGTGTTCAGTCAAACAACCAGCCAATTTAATGCAATTAAAAGTTCAGAAAACGGTGCCTCCTATGCGCCCATTTTCTCCTACTAAAGTGTTTTGGGGATTCTGCACATGCATAAAGACATTCTACTCTTTAGGTATGTCAGGAAAAAGTGCACCATAAGCAGACAAGAAACACCCTGGAATGGACCATAGTCCTCAATGATCTCACACAACGCAAGACACTCTGCTGTGCCAGCAGGTTCTTCGTCATTTTAACCAGAGATACCCTCTACAAAACCACTGCCAACAAAGCCTGCAGTAGAAGCAAATCCCATTTCAAGGAAATCAAACACTATGCCAACCCACTGCCTGGCCTTCCAATCCCACTTTCTTTAATAAAAAGCTATTTTCATTTTATGAATAAAATGACTGTGTCACAAACACATGAGTGTGATTTCCCGATCCCATAATTACATGCTCCTTGATTTTGATTTAAAGGTTACATGAGATATAAGACGATGAATGCCAAACCAGAAACCATCAACAGGCATAATTTCTATTTCAAGACCATCCTGCATTCCATCATTACTCTCCAGATGTTTCTGTGCTTGTGCAGGCATTCCCAGGCTCTATAGATCGGTTCTTCCAAGATCCAGCAGTCATCCAAGCCTGCTTCCCACCCAGCCTGGACTGATGCCTCATGCTTTCTCCAGTCATTTAAGGTCTCTTTTTGCAATAACCAGACCCAAAAGCTGCATATGTCAATTAACTTAAGCATTGGTCAACAATGTTACTCAGATATCTGGAGTACAGCATCCCCACTGCTTTACAAACACTTGACTCAATCATCCCCATAAAAAGTTTAAATAATTCTGCTTCCTCATACAATGTGTATAAAGTCCCATTCTTCAGTACAGCATCTCAGATACGCATGGTAGGAGTTTCTCTGGAAATGGCATTGCCAACCGCCTACTGAGATAGATGTAGTGTAGATAATGAAACTGTATTAGTCCGTGGTATGTGGCTATGGCTATATCTCTTGGAGCCATGAGTTCTTTTTACTAAGGTAGATCGTTAAGATGGCTTACATCCTTCTACCATTATGCTCTGAAAGCTGAGACTGTGTCTTATGTATTTATCACCTAGTTCCACGAAACACTAGAAATCCTTTTATCCAGTAGCTGGGAAAAGGTTAGTTTCACTTGGAAAAGTATGAAATTCAGCAGGGATTCTAATGTGGACAAGTATGGCGATCATGCGTAGCAAAACTGAAGGCATTTAAAGAATTGAGACTAAAGGAGTTGTATACTCCTCTAGTAGATCCACAAAACATCCTATTTAATTAAGGGGGTGACAAAAGACTTGAGTGTTTCCCACCATTACCCATCCCTCAAACCCCCAGGAGCCGTAAAATGTGGGAGATTAGTGCCCAGCTATAAAAAAAATTGCCCCTGTCAGACCACCCATCTCGTCGTTTGTAATAATTCCCTGTTACTTTTGTCACAGAAGCAATGCCTAGCCGTAAGTCTACCACAACAGAAGTAATGACCGGGTGAACAGTCTCCATGTGCCCATAGCTTATTCCGAAATGATAGAACTGATCACAGGCCTCCTAACCAATCATTAAAGGCAATCAGGTGGAGAACCAGTCATAGGAGGTTACGTCTGCCATGCCCAAGCTGCAGTCAAATGTCAATTTACAACATTTGAGCATGGATACCCTATGCATTCTGCTGTTACACAGGAATGCCCTAAGCATGGAGATTAGCTGCATAAAGAAATGGGGAGGCAGCTTGTAAGGGATGTTTAGCATACATTAAAGGAGCTGTTGAAGTAATACCAGTTTCACTAGGGTTGTCCCATCCATCAGAGATGGGGCAGTGGCTTCCAATGAAGATTATCTCTTTTCAGTCTATTTACCACTAGTATAATATTGCCAGCCCAAAGCTGAAGTAACAAAATCTCTTTCAAGGCCATCAACATCACTGAATACAAAGTCCATTCTGCCACCTCCACCTACTCTGCCATGGAAATACTTTTTTGTAAATTTTATTTTTCAGTTTGTGTAAAGACAAACCATTTTGCACATTAGCGTTCACTTGCGATCATACAGTAGTTTAACAAGAAAAATCAAAAACATCATACATATGTGGGGCAACACGGGGTCATACATCAAGGCAGAGAAATAAATATAGTCTGTGATAAGCACTAAATTCTGCAGTGTCCAGCTGGACATACAATTTAATCAATTAAATGTTTACAGTATTTTCAAAAGCAGCCAACAATAAAAGTGGGATACAGTCCTGCATCCAGTACATGAGAACAAAACAAACATACACAAAATAAATATTAAGATTTTCAGGCAAAAGAAAGAGGGAGCTTTGGGTCAAATGTAAATACAAAACAAGCTATCCATAATAGTTATCACACCAATATAACACAATGGTTGGCTGTGTGACACTATTCTGTAGGTTGACGACGTTTTGATCCCTTTAGGGGAATAGTGGGATCATCACCAGGACTGTTTAAATTACATGCCTGAGTATTAGAAAGCTGCCTGTAAATAAAGAGGAGAAAAAGGCAGAAAGAACGTAGTGAGAGGAAGATCTCGCTTGTTTGAAACCAAGTGTAGAAAGTGGCCATGCACTGAGGCGAATGGGGGGGCCCTGTTGTTCTATATTTATTCCATGCGTGGGTGCATGAAAATGAGTGATCTTTAAGGATGATCATGAGAGTCGCGCTGCATGGTATTGCTGAAAGAGCATAGTGAAAAACGCTGTGTGAGTGACTGAACTAAAAATGCGGCGATTGATGGTGAACTTGGTAATTGCACTTGTGAAGTGCATACTAGCACTTACATTTGCCCATAGCTCATTCGGAAATGCTAGAACTGATCTCAGGCCTCTTAATCAATCATTAAAGGCAATGAGGTGGAGAACCAGTCATAGGAGGTTACGTCTGCCATGCCCAAGCTGCGGTCAAATGTCAATTTACAACATTTGAGCATGGATACCCTATGCATTCTGCTGTTACACAGGAATGCCCCGCGCATGGAGATTTGCTGCCTAAAGAAATGGGGAGGCAGCTTGTAAGGGATGTTTAGCGTACCTTAAAGGAGCTGTTGAAGTAACACCATTTTCAGTAGGGTTGTCCCATCCATCAGAGATGGGGCAGTGGCTTCCAATGAAGATTATCTCTTTTCAGTGTATTTACCACTGGTATAATATTGCCAGCCCAAAGCTGAAGTAAAATCTCTTCCAAGGCCATCAACATCACTGATTACAAAGTCCATTCTGCCACATCCGCCTACTCTGCAATGGAGATACTTTTTTTGTAAATTTTATATTTCAGTTTGTATAAAGACAAACCATTTTGCACAGTAACGTACACTTGCGATCATACAGTAGTTTAACAAGAAAAATAAAAAAAAATCATACATATGTGGGGCAACACGGGCCATACATCAAGGCAGAGACCTGGAAGAAAGGGAGAGAGGGGGCATCATGCACATGTGTAGTCTGCAAGAAGCGTTCTGCTACAGGGAATGCAAATCATCAGGATTATCTAAATCAGATAGCAGTATCATCACAAATATAGTTTTCTAAACTTAATAGATAGGCTCAGAGGGGTTGCCAAAGATCTTTGGGTCTTGAAGTTGGTGGATGCCATGCAGCATAGATTTAACTGGTGATATTGCAATAATTCATATCTTTCAACCAGTCGGCTGTGGTGGGGATTCTACGGTTGCTGCAGCAAAGGGCTATCCGTCGCTTGACCAGTTATAATGTGACGTCAATGAATCACCTTTGACCCATGCTCAATGGTTTAACATATCCCAGCAGTGCCATAATTGAGTCGGGATCGATGGTGTCTTGCACAGAATTTATGTGTTTTGTATGTTTCATGTTTGTTTTATGGACAGCAACTTGAATATTTTGATTTAAATACAGAGAATATGAAAGTGTATGAGTAAAACTTCACCTTTATTTTTGCTTTGTGGTCAGTGTGTTTGATTATATTGGTATAGGTACCACTGTCTTTGTATCCTCATTAGGGACGAAGTATACAAATAACACAATTGGACTACTGTGTATTTCTGTCCGACAGAACCATTATTATTTACTGGATAGTGAAATAGCAGCTAAATTAGCGGCCCGATAACGATGTCGGAACTTGAAGCAGCAATTAAAGGACTCCCAGCGGGTAAGGCAGCGGGGCCCGATAAGCTTCTGCTAGAGATATATAAATGCTTTTTTCAAGTCCTGAAACAGGATATGTTAGATACATTTAGGCTCGCGCAGACTGGATCATGTCCTAAAACGTGGGATGAGGCCAGCATAGTGGTCTTTAGGAAAAAGGGAAAGCCAGCAGATCAGCCAGCCTCATATCGACCTATTTCATTGCTAAATACTGATGGAAAGATTTATTCTAAAATACTAGCGGCAAGGCTTTCAGGAGTGATTTCCCCGCTGGTGTCTGAGCGCCAGCACGGTTTTATCCCCAAACGAGGAACAACCGATCATGTTAACCGGGTGATTGCTTTAATAGACTACGCAAACGGTATGGAAGCACCTCTGAGCCTCATACTTCTGGACGCCGAGAAGGCTTTTGACCAAGTTTTGTGGGCTTTTGTATGGGATGTTATGAAATATCGGGGGTTTGGGCCAAAATATATAAAATCTATACAGACATTATATCAACAACCAAGTGCACGGATCTGCACAATGGGGCTACAATCGACATCGGTTTTGATACAAAGGGGGACAAGGCAAGGTTGCCCGTGTTCCCCGTTGCTATTCGCCCTTTACATCGATCCGTTTCTAAAGATGATGGAGAATAGTTCCCGAATACCACCAGTCATAATACGTCAGCAACAGTATCGGGTGCTTGCGTATGCCGATGACGTTGCTGTAGTCTCTCCAAAGCCTGCTGTGGCGATGCCCGAGATCGAACATCTTGCAGATGTATATGGCTCGGTATCCGGGTACAAATTGAACACTGCTAAGACTCAGATCTTATGTGGAAATATTAAATCTTTTACAGATATTAGAGTTCTCTCAGAGGTCACGTACTTAGGGGTACAGATAAGGGCCTCGGCCTCTGCTATGGTACAATCTAACTGGCAGATGTGGCTGAGGCGGATCCGCAAACAGCTGGACCAGTCTGAATGCCTTCACTTAACATTGGTTGGTAGATGTAATATTTTAAAAATGATGGTACTTCCCAAGATTCTCTATTTTTTTCGCTGTGTACCATTAGAGATCCCCTGGCCAATATTACACAATTGCAGTCGATTTGTATGAAATGTATATGGTCCCGTGGAAAGGAGCGGCGTGCAAAAAAATACATGGCTTTACCAAGGGCTTTAGGTGGGTGGGCTGTATCTGATTTTGTTCCATACTATTATGCTTGCATGCTCCAGCATATGAATATCTTACTTACAGGGGTAGGACCCTCAGACCCAGCACTACAACCTTCAATTTATAGCTTACTTCTTGGTACCGAAGCTAGGAATCGCCTTTTCCTCAATATGGACTGGAATTACTATAAACATACAAGATTTAAGGTGGCTGCCGCTGCCTTTAAAGTATGAAAGGCTAATAAAAAACTGTACAATAAAAGGTTTCTAGGTATACCCCACTGACTGCCCCGATTTTTTTTCCCCAGTATCTTTTGGGATCGTACAGTGGTGAGCTGGCGATTGAAAGGCTTAATTACTTTGGGTGACTTACACACAGGGGATAGGCTAAAATCATTTGACCAGTTGAAGGAACAATATCAGCTCCCAAATTCACATTTTTTAAAATATCTGCAAATACGCGATTATTTGTTGTCTGTGTATGCTACCCAATCCTTCTATTGAGGTTAATAAGAAAGGAGCTCGTATAGGGGTACTTTATAATTTAATGTTAGATGGCATGCCTAATGATTTCGAAGTGCAAGTGAGTAAATGGGAGAGCAGGATAGGTTGCCAAGGGATTTTGCTTGAGAAGTCAATTGAGTTAGCGGGACGAGTGCTCATGTCTGCCAGCCTGGTCACACAACACTATAAGACTTTATTTTATTTGTATCATACGCCAGACAAAATTTCAAAGTGGGGTGGTGACCCGGATGGGAAACGTTTCAGGTGTAGTGCCCAACAGGCGGATGTGATGCATATCTTTCGCACTTGTCCTAAATTGAGGGATCTGTTTGGGCATGTGAACAAGTTTCTATCTGAGATTATGGGTACTCCTTTTCAGCTGTCACTTATGCAGATTTTACTTGATATAGATATGGGGGGTATTGTCGATGTGGCCTCCAATGATACTGTATATGTGGTATTTGTTGCCACAGCTGTTCTCAGGCTATGTATAGCTTCTTGTTGGTTACAAAGAGATGCCCCTTTATTTGAAGCATGGCGGATGCGGTTTCTTTTTACCTACAACACTGAATACAGTTTGTATGCTCTGAAAGGGAGGAGGAAAAGGACACTGGGACAGCAAATTTGGGGCTTGGTCAGTACATATATGGCAGCAGATGGTTGAGTATCCATGACTTCCTCTGTACCTTGACATTTGTTCTATTATAGATACTGCTTTGATGTATCTTTGCTTTGTATAACTGTATAGCGTTTGCTATAGCGGAATACTTTTTTTCATTAAGTTTATGATTTTTTGCTCAATTTCTATATTATTGTATGTTTTACACCATCCTTGCAATTTCTTGATGAGAAGTATTAATGCCTGTTGTTTTATGTGCTCATGCTTTGTACCTTAATTATTTTTTTTTTTAAATGATCTGTAACTTCATAGCAGCAAGAGCGTTCATTTGGGCTCATTTGTGTCTTGCAGCACTACATTTTTCCATGTGTGTTTTTTCCTGTACACAAAAGCACCGACTATCCAGCGAAACCACTCAACTCCTCCAACCCAGCACTCCCCATTTCCAAATGTATCAGAAAGCAAAAAAAGCAGAATAGAATGCCGATGTGTAATGAAGAGGCCAGTAAGAAAGCGGTGATACAAGGCACAAGCACCATAACAAACCTCATTGTCACCCCTTCCTTTCCCTTTTGTGAATAACCTTGCACTATTGAATAATGAATAAGTGACTTCTCATATTCCCAACCTTTTTCTGGTCAGTTTGCATGTCAGCTCCATAATCCACTCTCTGCAAGCCTTTAATTCAGTTTCCACGGCCTCGTCCTCAATATGTAAATCATCAACACTGTTCAAGAACAAGTAAACTGTTCAAAAGTGGAGCAAACACTGCAAGAAATGTCTATAGAAATGGGTGGCAGCATATGTTCATGTTATGAAAGAGGTTTTACATATGAGACTACACTTAGGACATCTACTGAACTTTGTGTGGCACAAAGGTTGAAATAGAAGGAAATATATCATCAGTGCAGTATTACTAGGGCCCAGCAATGAAAGGAAGCCATTGGACCCTAATGAGTGTACATTTCCAATTGCCTTTAAGGTACCTGCACACTAGTTGTCTTCACTATTCTTTCATGTGTATGCCACTGCCACACCTCTTAAACCACTCTTTGCTCTACCCTGTTAGGAATACTGCAAAAATTAATTTAGCATTACCCCCACTTGCTCATCGATCACCTTCCCTCTTCTACACCCTGCCCAATCGCTCACACAGGTGCTACCCTACTCCCATGATGTCCATGCTCCAGAAGGCCTCAGACTGGTGGGTACACAGAATTCAGTGAGCCCAGGTCAAGGATGTCAGATGTAATCCTGTACTCAAATCAATTGCTAAAGATTATTTAACAGACCACATCAAAACATGTCACAAAAATGTGGGTATGTGTAGCAAGAGAGGGGACAGGCCAATATGCTCCCAGTCCTCCCCGGAACAGATATAAGATTGTCTAGCTGCACAGACCACAGAAACCACACAAACCCAATTTAACATGCACATTTATTTACAACAAGGGGTGGTGAGGGACAGAGTCTCTGAATTAAGCAGAAAGCTCTCACCCAGTCAAGAGATCAGGGCTAGATCCAACACCGTTTTTTTAGCTCACTGCACCATCCCAGTTTCAGAACCTGGCTATATGCAAATTAGTCTGTTCCTGTCCCAGTGCATGATGGTAACAGGGCAAACCAAACTACAAAAGCCAATCCTTACACTGGGAAGGAAACAAGCTCCCGGGGACCGGTTTCTGGCATTACAGCCGTCTTCGGCCCGGTTTGCTTGAATCCTGATGGTGCAATGAGCAAGGGTCTCACATCTGAGAATACCCTTCCACGCTTAGGGTGGACAAAAATATTTACAACAAGGGGTGGTGAGGGACAGAGTCTCTGAATTAAGCAGAAAGCTCTCACCCAGTCAAGAGATCAGGGCTAGATCCAACACCGTTTTTTAGCTCACTGCACCATCCCAGTTTCAGAACCTGGCTGTATGCAAATTAGTCTGTTCCTGTCCCAGTGCATGATGGTAACAGGGCAAACCAAACTACAAAAGCCAATCCTTACACTGGGAAGGAAACAAGCTCCCGGGGACCGGTTTCTGGCATTACAGCCGTCTTCGGCCCGGTTTGCTTGAATCCTGATGGTGCAATGAGCAAGGGTCTCACATCTGAGAATACCCTTCCACGCTTAGGGTGGACAAAAATATTTACAACAAGGGGTGGTGAGGGACAGAGTCTCTGAATTAAGCAGAAAGCTCTCACCCAGTCAAGAGATCAGGGCTAGATCCAACACCGTTTTTTAGCTCACTGCACCATCCCAGTTTCAGAACCTGGCTGTATGCAAATTAGTCTGTTCCTGTCCCAGTGCATGATGGTAACAGGGCAAACCAAACTACAAAAGCCAATCCTTACACTGGGAAGGAAACAAGCTCCCGGGGACCGGTTTCTGGCATTACAGCCGTCTTCGGCCCGGTTTGCTTGAATCCTGATGGTGCAATGAGCAAGGGTCTCACATCTGAGAATACCCTTCCACGCTTGGTAGTTTAGTCTGCCCTGTTCCCATGATGCACTGGGCCAGGGACAGACTGATTTGCATATAGCCAGGTTCTGAGCTGGGATGGGGCAGTGAGATAAATAACGGTGATGGATCAAGCCCTGATCTTTGGACTGGGTAAGAGTGGTCTGCTCAATTCAGACACTCTGTTCATCACCACCCCCTTTTGTAAATCGATTTTGGCCACTATAGGTGTGGCAGGGTATACTCAGACATGAGTCCCTTTCTCACTGCTCCATCAGGATTCAAGCAAGCCGGGCCGAAGAGGCTGAAATGCCAGAAACCGGTCCCCGGTAGCTTGTCTCCTTTCTGGTAAAGAATTGGCTTGGTAGTTTAGTCTGCCCTGTTCCCATGATGCACTGGGCCAGGGACAGACTGATTTGCATATAGCCAGGTTCTGAGCTGGGATGGGGCAGTGAGATAAATAACGGTGATGGATCAAGCCCTGATCTTTGGACTGGGTAAGAGTGGTCTGCTCAATTCAGACACTCTGTTCATCACCACCCCCTTTTGTAAATCGATTTTGGCCACTATAGGTGTGGCAGGGTATACTCAGACATGAGTCCCTTTCTCACTGCTCCATCAGGATTCAAGCAAGCCGGGCCGAAGAGGCTGAAATGCCAGAAACCGGTCCCCGGTAGCTTGTCTCCTTTCTGGTAAAGAATTGGCTTGGTAGTTTAGTCTGCCCTGTTCCCATGATGCACTGGGCCAGGGACAGACTGATTTGCATATAGCCAGGTTCTGAGCTGGGATGGGGCAGTGAGATAAATAACGGTGATGGATCAAGCCCTGATCTTTGGACTGGGTAAGAGTGGTATGCTCATTTCAGACACTCTGTTCATCACCACCCCCTTTTGTAAATCAATTTAACATGCACAGCTACTACATTTAATCCCAATTGTGCTTGATGTAGCCCAATCTGGCAACACTGCAGCAGACACTCTACCTGTCACAAAGGGGCCATGGTGTAATTTCCCCTCTCAAGCATTAGCAGCCATAATCCTGATAGAAGATTGCTCACAGATGGGGGGCCCAAGCCGAATTGGGCAACCTCACATAGCAAATGAACAAGACTCCACAATACCTGATTTGACAGGCACAAAAGAAATGCACATTGCAAAAGCAAAACTCATATCATTGCACTCAATGACACACACTGTCCTGTAATGACAACAGAACACACACATGCACTGGTCTGTGGAAAGGGCCAATATACCAACAAAAAAAGCATTCATCCTATGCAAATGTATTACACATTCACATCCTAGTACAACCCACTGCAACCATAGCTGGACATGATGGGGCCTCACAACTGTCAAGGCACATGGTTCAGCCACTGACAGCACTGCATCTGCATGTGCACATAGCAGTGTGCTAACACCACTACAACCAGGGACACACATAACTGATCTCACCATCAGGAACAACAACATCACAAATCAACACAGCACACAGATCACTCTCCATTATCCATGAGTCACTCCTAAAATACCCCTCGTTGCACTCTCACAGTCCACCCTCCACATGCATCAGAATGAAGATCCACAGGTACAGCACATCTGCTGCTAGGAGGAACATTACTATTACCATCACCACTTAACACTCATAACATAGCAGACCAAACAGAGAGTATCTGTACATGTCAGTGTGCCAATAACACACATACAGACTGAGCTTCCACTTACACTCCACATCAAAACACCAAAGGCTATCACATAGAGAGATAGAATACATAAAACATCTAAGCAGGTGGTCTCACATGTAATCATGTATGCAACATCTCAGACACCCACTTACATGTAAGTTGGTCACCCTATGTCAACACAAATCACTAAGGACAGGCCTATACAAACCAACCAAACATATATGCCCACGCCACAAGCCCTTTCTGTACAGTTTTCAGGCAACAGTCCTCACTTACTGTACACCCTCACAAATGACAGAGCCTGCATCACATTGCACAACCTCAAATGTATCTTCAAATAAGTCACATACTCATTTACAACAAACATCAGGATGGGTGGCAGTGGCTCAGCAAAAACCTCTACACTGTGGATGTCATCTACTGCTCTACAACTCCAGCAACTATATATGCAAAGGAGAAGCCTAGAGGACAGTGTTGCAAAGTGAAGTGTACTACACTGGATTTGCCTACACTGGAATGTGGTAGAGTCAAATTGCATATTTTGTAGTGCCAAACACTGTTGAGGGGCACAATGGATTGGGCAGAATGGATTGTGCCACGGTGTAGTGGCACACGCTGGAGTGGTGTGTAGTGGAGTGTCAAACACTGGCATGGCATAGAGGGGAATGTTGTTGTAACGAGGTGACCGGGACATTGTCTAACAGTAAGGGCGGCGGCAGAGAAGTTTCCTGGTGGTCTGTTCATGATGAGGATATGGTTGCTCCTTCTTCACAGGACGAGCCTTTTGCTTGGGGAACCCCGTTGCAAGAAATACAACACGGCCCCTTTAACTGGCCGATGGAACAGGACGCCGGGACGGCCCATCGTGACGTATCCTTCATCGCATTGGATAAAGCCCCGGAACCTTGGAGGTCGGCGTGTGACGTCACCGACAGGGGAGGAAGCCGCGGAGAGGAACCCGAGGAGGAAGAACGCCGGAGAGACGAGGAGAACGCCACGCCAGGACGATAAGCAGACGAGGCTGGGAGAGGAGAGGCCCTGTCCAAAGAAGACGTGCCAGGAGGCCAACGAGACCGCGCAGCGCCGTGCCACACTCCCGAGGGAGGAGTGTGGCTACGACAGGTACGGGAGAGAATCTCGAACTGGGTGGGACGGCGGGGACATTCACCCGCGGTAAAAAGCCTCTCAACCCCTTAGTATCCTGCACTACCCTTCCCCGTTATAAAAATACCCTCCCTCACGCCTGTCACTTAGCCTCGGTAAACGTCTGCAACACTTGAAGGTGTCCCTCACTCCCTGGTACCCGGGAAAGGAAAAGTATAGGACGTGGCAGTAATTGGTCCTTTTCTGTGTTTTATTTCCGGTATATCGGTTGTGGGAGGTCCCTCTGGAAGAAGCGCTATCCTGACCCGAGACCCTCTAGAGGAAAGAACACCCCTCCACAGTCAGCACCACGGATCCTGCCGGTTTTGCAAGAGAAAGACTAACTTTATGCAAAAAGAAACTTTATGTTAAAATAAAACCCTCGTTACCAAGACACAGTGTCCAGTCCATTCCTGACCCCCCTTTACAAGTGGTGTCAGAAGTGGGATCGCCTGACCCCCACCAGCAATCCCTGATGGATCAAGTAATCCAACATCTTATTGAAGGACAAGACAAGCTGGAATGGGCTATAAAAAATCAGATTACAGTAGCTGACGCTGACCGGGAACTGTTCAAGAACGCTCTTACCGCCCAGATAGAAGGTCTACAGAAAGTGGCCCAGACCCCAGTACTTGGAGCCGAGCGTAGAGCCGGAAGTCCCCATCCTTCAGGGGTAGCACTACAAAAATATGTTCCTGGGGAAGACCCGGATGCTTTCCTCTCAAATTTTGAGAGAGCAGCCCAAGCGTGTGGCTGGCCCCCAGAGAAATGGCCCTTTTTCTTAGCCCCTTTGTTATCTGGGGAAGCTCAGGCCGCCTACCAGGTGGCCAATCATGCCGGCAATACCCCTTATGCAACTATTAAGGAAGTTATCCTGGATCACCTGGGATTAGATCCCGAGGCTTACCGCGTCCGATTTAGAAAGGAAAGAGGAGTGGATGGGGAAAATCCCAAAACCCTGTATCTAAGACTGAAAATGGCGGCAGAAAAATGGTTAAAGCCCGGCCAAAGAAGTAAAGAGGATGTTATGGACAGCATAGTCTTAGAACAATTCATGGAGGCGTTGCCTTACGGTACTCAAAGATGGCTACGCCAACACTCTGGTTTAACCGTAGCCCAAGCTATCGAAATGGCTACCAATTATGCACGAGCCCAACCCAGAACTTTTGCTTGGGACTCTGAAAAAAACAGCAAACCACCGGTAACCTTGAGAAGTGACAAAAAGAAACCGGAGCTACCACCTCCTGTCAGGCAAAAACCGTTGAGGGTGGATAACGTACCGTTTAAAGGACCCCAGTGCTTTGACTGCGGGGAGTGGGGACACATCGCTCGGATGTGTCCAAAAAGAAAACCGACCGAAGAACCAATGGAGGTTGGCTACATACCCCGAGCTGTCATGTACTCCGCAGAAATGGGTCCCTCATTCTATGTACGTATCCAGATTAATGATACAAATATACGGGGGTTGTTAGACTCAGGGTGCCGACAATCTGTAGTACAGGAGAAATTGGTTCGACCCACACAGATTATTCCTAATGAACAAGTGCACATAAGGTGCGTCCATGGTGACGTGCGACCTTATCCTGTAGCCCAGTTGGTCATTGAACCTCAGAATAGACCCCAGTGCAAATCAAAGTTGGGGTTATATCAACCCTACCGGAAGACATCATTTTGGGCGTTGATAACCCCGATTTTATGTCCCTCTTCCAAGATAAATTGTCAGCTCAGGACAAAACAGCCACCGCTTACCTAGTAAAGGAACCATGGGTACTGGATAGGAATTTTAGATTTGCACAGGCTAACGATTCCACACTGCTGAATGCTTGGGAAGCCACACATGTTGCACAAACTCTCACTTCCCCGACGTATCCCAAATTCATAATCCAAAAGGATTTACTATATAGAGAAGGAAAGGCAGGGGATGACCTTCAGTTAGTAGTGCCATCTGCCTTTCGGGAACAGATCCTGTATTATGCCCACTCCCATCTCACAGCAGGTCATTCAGGGGCAGAAAAAACCACCCAGAACATCGTACAACATTTCTTTTGGCCAGGTCTTTACAAAGAGGCGGAATTATATTGCAAGAAATGTGAAATCTGTCAAAAGAAAAACTTGACACGTCCCAAAGCTGTCCCAATGCAACCTATGCCTCTCATAGGGAAACCGTTTGAAAGAGTTGGGATGGATCTTATCGGACCCTTACCCCGGTCTTCCAGTGGACATACATATGCCCTGGTCATAGTGGATTATCATACTAGGTTTCCTGAGGCTTTTGCATTAAAGGCCCCCACTACCAAGAACATAGCGGACAAAATGGTTGAGTTGTTCGCGAGAGTAGGATTCCCAAAAGAGATCCTTACAGATCAAGGTACCCCTTTTGTATCAAAGTTAATGAGGGAAGTATGTAAACTGCTAGATGTACATCAAATTAAAACCTCAGCATATCATCCTCAGACGGATGGCCTCGTAGAGAGGTATAACAGATCATTGAAAACAACCTTGAAGAAGATGCTAACTGTAGAAAGCAAGGATTGGGACAAACTTCTACCCCTAGCCCTGTGTTGAGGGCACAAGTACAGAGTAGTTTGGGATGTTCCTCCTTTGAGTTATTGTACGGTAGGCAACCCAGGTCCCTCCTAGAGATAACCAAAGAAGCCTGGGAACAGGAAGACTTTGAGGAACAAAGATCTCTCCTAGAATATACCCAACAACTACAATCCAAGTTGGGAAAACTCAGGGATTTGGCATATTCCCATGCAGAACAAAGGCAACGAAAACAGAAGTTCTATTACGATAAGGGGAAAAGATGGCGCACTCTTGACAAGGGAGATTGGGTGTTGGTATTGCTTCCCTCTTCTACACAGAAGTTTAAGAGCGAGTGGTTAGGACCATA
This sequence comes from Lissotriton vulgaris, assembly GCF_964263255.1. Classification (NCBI taxonomy): domain Eukaryota; kingdom Metazoa; phylum Chordata; class Amphibia; order Caudata; family Salamandridae; genus Lissotriton; species Lissotriton vulgaris. Next base: position 495,630,112 of record NC_141697.1, on the reverse strand, counting down.
CCCCGTAATAGACACAATAGGACAAACCACCTACAGAGTCCAATTATCTCCCTCCAGAACCCAAACCTTTCACATAAACCTGCTAAAAAAATGGATTGGACCTCCTCCAAAAGCAGCCCATTTTGGTTTACCGGTTTGTGATTCCCAAAGTACTATAGTGCAGTTACCAGTCAACTCAGAGTTAACGAAACAAGAGAAAGAGGGTTTATTACAGACTCTCAGTCCCTTTTCTTCCATATTCTCGGATACCCCTGGCCTAACTCATCTGACAGAACACCACATTCAGACAGAGGAAGGAAAGATAGTCAAACAACGTCCATATAGGATTCCGGCCGCTAGGCGAGAGGATGTAAAAAGAGAAGTCAAAGAAATGCTCAAGTTGGGAGTCATCAGGCCCTCTCACAGTAACTGGTCATCTCCTATAGTGATGATACCAAAACCGGATGGATCCACTCGTTTTTGTATGGATTTTAGGGCTTTGAATGCCATATCGGCCTTTGATGCCTATCCTATACCACGAGTGGACGAGTTAGTTGAAAGGATTGGAGAAGCAAAATTTATAACCACGCTAGACCTCACAAAAGGTTACTGGCAAGTGCCCCTGAGAGAGAAGGACAGGAAAAAGACAGCCTTTGCTACAGAGGAAGGACTCTACGAATTCAATGTACTACCCTTTGGCTTACATGGGGCGCCTGCCACCTTCCAAAGGTTAATGAACCGAGTCCTCTCTGACCTGAATCAGTATTGTTCCGTCTATCTAGACGACATTGTAATATTCAGTAAGACCTGGGAAGAACATTTGAGACATGTACAAAACGTCCTACAAGCCCTCAAAAATGCAGGTTTGCATGTTAACGCAAAAAAATCAAGAGCAGCGTTTCCCAGGGTGAAGTACTTAGGTTTTCTACTAGGAGAGGGGGTCATAGCTCCACAAGAAGAGAAAATCAAGGCTATTATGCAGACCCCTTTCCCATCCACCAAAAGAGACTTGAGGGGATTCCTAGGCCTCATAGGATACTACAGACGCTTTATAGAGAACTTTGCTGCTAAAGCCAGTCCCTTGACAGACCTACTCAGCAAAGCTTCCAAACCCTTTCAGTTGACTCAACCATCAAAGGAGGCTAGGGAGGCGTTTGAGGCCCTCAAAAGAGCTATCACTACAAATCCAGTGTTGATACCACCTGACTACAACAAAGAGTTTTCCCTGGCTACCGATGCCTCTGAGGTAGGGATTGGTGCTGTGTTGTCCCAGGAAGGGGAGGACGGTACCGAACACCCTGTACTGTTCCTAAGCCGCAAGTTGCACCCCAGAGAAAGGAAGTACCCTACCATTGAACGGGAATGTTTGGCTATTAGGTGGGCTGTAGATAAACTGAGGTATTATCTGGAAGGCCGTCCATTTGTACTCTATACCGACCATGCTCCCTTGCAATGGATGCAAAGGAACATCTCCCTCAATCCCAGGGTCCTCTGGTGGTCCTTGTTTTTGCAACCCTTCTCTTTTGTCATTAAACACCGCAAGGGGAGGGACAACGCTAATGCGGACTTTTTGTCTAGATCACCCCTTCTCCCCGATCGGGAGAATCCAGGGGGGGAGGTGTGTAACGAGGTGACCGGGACATTGTCTAACAGTAAGGGCGGCGGCAGAGAAGTTTACTGGTGGTCTGTTCATGATGAGGATATGGTTGCTCCTTCTTCACAGGACGAGCCTTTTGCTTGGGGAGCCCCGTCGCAAGAAATACAACACGGCCCCTTTAACTGGCCGACGGAACAGGACGCCGGGACGGCCCATCGTGACGTATCCTTCATCGCATTGGATAAAGCCCCGGAACCTTGGAGGTCGGCGTGTGACGTCACCGACAGGGGAGGAAGCCGCGGAGAGGAACCCGAGGAGGAAGAACGCCGGAGAGACGAGGAGAACGCCACGCCAGGACGAGAAGCAGACGAGGCTGGGAGAGGAGAGGCCCTGTCTGAAGAAGACGTGCCAGGAGGCCAACGAGACTGCCCAGCGCCGTGCCACACTCCCGAGGGAGGAGTGTGGCTACGACAGGTACGGGAGAGAATCTCAAACTGGGTGGGACGGCGGGGACATTCACCCGCGGTAAAAAGCCTCTCAACCCCTTAGTATCCTGCACTACCCTTCCCCGTTATAAAAATACCCTCCCTCACGCCTGTCACTTAGCCTCGGTAAACGTCTGCAACACTTGAAGGTGTACCTCACTCCCTGGTACCCTGGAAAGGAAAAGTATAGGACGTGGCAGTAATTGGTCCTTTTCTGTGTTTTATTTCCGGTATATCGGTTGCGGGAGGTCCCTCTGGAAGAAGCGCTATCCTGACCCGCGACCCTCTAGAGGAAAGAACACCCCTCCACAGTCAGCACCACGGATCCTGCCGGTTTTGCAAGAGAAAGACTAACTTTACGCAAAAAGAAACTTTATGTTAAAATAAAACCCTTGTTACCAAGACACAGTGTCCAGTCCATTCCTGACCCCCCTTTACAGTTGTATAGTGGAGTAGTGTAAATAGGAGTATTGTACATGGGGAGTGGTGTGCAGTGCAATAGTACGTAGTGGAGTATTTTACTTTCGAGTGGCATCCAATGGAGTTGTGTAGACTGTACTGTCATATAGTGGTAACAGGTACACTGTAACAGCAGACATTGGAGTGGCGGACAAGGGACTGGTGTACAGGACTGGTATGGAGTGGAAAACCATATAGTGGAGTGGAGACCGTGTAATGTAACATCAATGCATGAGTAATGGAACCAATGCATATATGTTTGGCAGAGTTGGGCAGCACAGTGAATTCACTTGTACAAAGGAAAGACTTAAAAATGTCAGCTCCAATACCTATTATCTCAGACATTGGAGCAACACACTCTCCCTACTCCCAGCGATGTGGCTCACAAGTATCTAGACTATAGGACAGCAAGGTCACAACTGCACATAGCACCTGCAGCAACATCCATATGTGATGACAACCTGTTGCATGTCTCTGTGATTGGTACAAATCATTCCCTCACAAACTGGTACGTACATGTGTGAAAGGTTTACGGCCAAGTCCACAATACACATTCCTTCTGCTAAATTTTCATTGACAATTATTATGCATTGGTTGACAAATTCACACATGGAAATGTACACATGTGCCCGTGAAGCCATGCATATCAAAGATCACTGTACACCTACCCAGGTGTGTACACATGAAATACAATCATTCACATATGATTCCCCCTGTCCGCCCCACAAGTCATACAGTAAATCCAAATGCTGGTGTTGATGTAGAGGAAGCAAAGATGACATGCGTACCAAAGCAGAGCCCAGACTAAGCAATGTATAGGTCAAGAGTAGCGATTCACAGATATGCATCATGGTCCTATTTACCCTCTGATTCAATGAGCACGTTACCTGCTCCAAGCTCTGGGGATACCTGCAACTGATAAAAATTACCTGCCACAGTGAAAGCAGTACTTTTATACTGGAACACGTCATCACATACATGTACATTGTCCAGCATCATTAGCAAGGCCAGTAACAAAGGTCGTAGGCAAACATACCTTTTATCAGTGAGATAAAATGTTATGTAAATTGCAATACAACAAGGCCAATGGCCAGTCCAAAGAGAAGTCCGCACATGTGTGCTGGAAAACGTGCCGCAGAGGTAACTGCCAGGGAAACCTCCTCAGGATAGGGGCTTCAAATGGGCAGCCCAGGCACCACTCAGGGGGTTATGGGTGGGAAGGGGAGGCTGGGTCAATCCCTGGGAGGACTGGACCGGGGGGAGGGAGGACTGGCTGGGGTAGTGTGAGGACTGGACTTGGGAGCAGGAGGGCTGGCTGGGGTAGTGGGAAGATTGGTCCTGGAAGGGGAGGGCTGGCTGGTGCAGGGAGAGAACTGGCTCAGGGAGGGGGTGGGCTTGGCTCGGTATGGGGAGGCCTGGCCTTCAGAATTTTTGGAATACGATGATAACCCCGAAGGTTACATGGGGGAATGATAATTGAGGTGGCCATATCAGTCACCTTCTTCTCTGAACCTGGGGTTGGTGGTGGTGTTTTTTTGTTGTTGTAATTTTCCCTGATTTGGGTATGGAATTGGGATGGGTGGATCCTTTCCCCTTCCTCCACTGTTGGGAAGGGACATCTTGTTTCCTGGGGCCACCCTTTTCAGGAGGTGGCTGGAAGCTGAAGGTGGAGGGATTTGGGTCAAGCCAGCCCTCTTAACTCTTGTTGGGGGCAGCATTGGCAGACCAGAGGGCCAGGGCACACAGTCTAAGGGTCTTTAAAGAAGTATGAGGAGGTGTGGTGATGGGTGGGGTTTTGTAGCGAGAGGAATCTGAGGTCTGAGTTGTGGATGCATGTTTTCAGTTTTTATGTCTCTGAGTTTCCTGGGATGGTATAGTTGGTGTTGTGTCTTGGGTGCTTGTAGTGTGTGTTGTGGTAGGTGTGGCATGTGTGTGTCTCTTGGAGTAGCATTGATGTGGGCTGCATGTGGATATCTCAGTGCCTTTGTGCTCTGATAGGCCTTTGCTCTGGTCAGGTGTGGGGATTGGGAGGGTGGAGGGGGATGGGACAGGAGCTGTGATGAGAGGTTGGTTGGTCTGGATGGCTGCCATCACTGTGGAGGTCAGAGACTGGACAGATCTCTGCAGGCCAGCCATGTCCAAATGAATGCCCTCCAGGAATGCAACAACTTGGGACAACATGCTGCCATGATCCAGGAGGGCATTTAGGACTCCAGTCTGACCCACAGCAATCAGAGGCAGGATGTATATGGCCTTCACACTGAGGGCAGCAGTGGAGACAGGAGCAGGGGCGGCGTCACTTGGGGGAAGGATACTCTACCATTCTTAGGGGATCGGGCCCGGACAGTAGGTTGAGGAGCAGCATGGAGGGTTGACACAGGATGTGGGTTTGCAGATTGAGATGCAGGTGTTGAGCTTCCTTGGTTCCCCCAACAGCATGGAGTTGCCGCTGAAGTGTGGTGTCGTTGAGCTTGGTATGTCAGCTCCTGTCTCCTCCAGGGCACTCCTGTCCCCCTCCAAGGAACTGGTCCCCTCTGTGTTGCTTAAATCCCTGGGACCACTCATGCCAGCTGCTTCCCCAACGGTGTCGGGCCCCTCTCCTTTATTGCCCTCAGTAGATGCTGTAAGAGACGGAGACATATGTTCAATACAATGGCCTTGGCACAAATAATGTAATTAAATACAAAACCAACTCATTTCATATCAGAACAGGAAATCACTTGTACAAGTACTGGTTGCATCAGCACAACATCTGGCATGATAATATGATGTATTGACACATGACTTGTGTACATTCATGCAACATGATGCGTTGACAATGACACATCCCATTGCATGTGCCAACATTTACTTCTCACATTCAATTGTGTCTAGCTACACCGACATGCTTCCTATCAAGCGAGCTACACATCTAATTGTGTAGTGCCACTCTGACAGTATTGTGAAATTCCCTAACCACCACACATAAAAAATGAAAAATACAAATGGGTAATTGACCTTACATGCATACACTAATATCTCTTAGTACTGTAGAACACCTACTTGGGATCATTGCCTTCATAATCTAAACTCATTGCTGAAATGGAAGTGGATACCACACCTGTATCACACCCCCATTTATCTTGATCATTGCTGACCACTGCCAGATGATGCAATTGAGATATACACATCAGCGGACATTACCACATCAACGACATGACATGTTTCACATTTAGTATGGATAAATGTAATAAGTGTTAACAAAGAACAAGGCACATTAGCCTGGCTAGGGCAATCTCAGTCAAGGGCCTTGCATGAGAGCATAAATCAAACACCAGACATATGTCAATGTGAGGGCGAGCCTTGAAGGTCAGAAGGCATCAGAATGTGTCTTTCCGGGAAGATTAGAGTGACCTCCACAAGGGCAGGAAATATGTGGTCAAAGATAGTGTCTTTCATCCCTATGTTGTGCTGGCTGCTGACACACATGGCACATCAGTGTCTCAAGACCAAACTCCCTGATGCAAATCAGTACCCTCAACTTGACTATGCACTGATGCATATGTACACCGCTCCTCAATGCACACACAATAAGCACTGCCACTCAGATTGACGTAGGCTGACTTGCTTGCAAAGTACAGTACATTACTTTTGAAACATTTCAAAATTCCATACACACTGATCCCATACAACCATGTCAAAACTTACAATGAAACACATTCACCCAATACCCACATACTGCTCCATTGCATCAACCTTACACTGTCTGACCATCACAAAGACATATTGCCATGTAACCAATGTCCAAATTGACCGCACCTAATGCACAACTGTTCTCATTACAATCTACACCAGCAGCACATTTGTGCAGCTTCTGTGATTGTGGCAGGAAAACAACTGTTGTGATGCCATGCTTCAGGTAGCCCAATAAAGGTTGAGCTTTGATGCTGTCATTTGTATCATTTGGCTCTACACAACACATAGGACAAGTGTATTCTCTGCTAAGTCATTGCACCCTGAGACCTCAATTGGACATGACTCAAGCAACTGCCACACCATCACATGAGTCACAATAGTCTGAGAGCCACACTGCACACATAAGGATGTCAAGTGTACGCTGCTAGACAATTCACAGACTTATATTCATGTGAGTGAATGGGTCATTTCAGACAAAATTTTGCAGACGGAATATGCATACATGGTAAGATTGTTTGGGCTGACAGTGGACATGTCAATGACACATGATGTGGAAACAGCTGTATACACCCGGCACCTCCTACCATTCCCACACAATCAACTTTCAACAGATTGCATCACACATGAGACATCTCTGAGCTTCCTGAGTTGATGTTGGCTGGAATTAGGTAGTCAGTCATGCACAAAGTCACACTCAGCCCAATACTCACCCCCCACTTGCTGCTGTTGGGCTCTCAAGTGGCCAACTAGCTCAGGCTGGGTCACTGCCAGAATGCGTGCCCTCAGGGGGGTCAAGGTCCGGCACACCAACCTGCCACTTCGAGTGGCCAGGCCCAGCTGCATCTCGGTGATGCTTTGCTGAGGCCGCAGATGTCGTTTCACCTCGTGTGGCAGTTGGTACTGCGCCTGTTGGAGACTCCCAGGGTCTGCACCTTCTGGGCGGTGCCCCTTCATATGGCCTTGCACTGATGGGACTTTGAGTTGTAGGCATGGGAGACATGTAGGAAAAGATTTCAACAATATGTAGTAGACATTTGTGCGCCAGTTTTGAAGCAATTCTACACATACCACACACATTGATCCATGGACAGCATAATCATGAAGACCATGTCACATACTACGCTCTGATCAAGCTTGATAAGTACAATGGCAACGTCTGTGAGGATAGATCTACCACCAGGTCATTATATACACCTGCTGAGGCTGGTCACTTAGATCAGGCTGAGCAAGGACATCATCTGTGGTGTGTAATGTGTGTGACCATGACAGACAGTACACTGTAATTGAAACCTTGTGAAAATACTCACTTTGTCTGACACTACATACACCTTTACGTTCAGGCACATTGCATGGCATCATCTGGTATTGAGGCCACAGTAAAGTACCTGACACTACAGTCACTCACTAAGGTGACAATGTTACGGGCTGTCATGTGTTCAAATGGTAGCTATATCTGTTTGTGTCCAAATAGGAGGGTGCACTACTCAGATGGCTAAGGAAGTCAGATGTTTAGATGTGGCCTTTCATCATTGCGCATTTGCAGGACAGCCCTTTTGCGAAATGTGACACTGAAACTGGGATGCCATCAAAATACTCACCTGCATGTGGAATGTGATTGGTGACACAGTACATACACATGTGATGTTCACAAAAATATGGTAACAAAAGTAGGATTACATCTCCACTGTACACGTCTCAGATGAGTTCAGATAAATCTAGGCTGATACAGATACAGGCCTTGATCTCGTGGGCAGACAACACTCATCTCCATTGTGTCACTGTAACCATATTTACTTAACTTATCTATACGCTCCGCCCAATTGACAGGTCCCACCTCCATCATATTGACATGGTAAGTTTGAGATTAATTTGGTAACACCTCATAGGTGCATGAAGTGTCAATTGGCCCTGTCATCAGTGTATCTGTGCAATTGGCAAACTTATTCTGTCTAACTCCTCATTGCATGCAGTCAGGGATCAATGTGAAGAAGCCTCTACACACCATTGTGCCATAACCATCAAGTCATCATGCAAGTCAGAGTAGCAAACATGATTCTGACCCATGCGGAGAACAATATCTGCGCTTAAAGTGCCAAAGAGAGCTACACTACTTACAATGGTCATCCTCTCTACAGACTTAAGTGCAACATTTGGAAGGTCATATATGGGCCATGTAGTGGTCCTACGACAAAGGCATCTACATTGGCTTGCTCTCTGAGGCATATACTAGTGTATAGTTACATAAGATAAGCATTTGAATGACTCCAAATTATGTACACATTTACTTACCAGTACCCCAGGTGCACCATATAGCTGCACGTACTTGCCAAGGACCGGGTTCACCAGGAGATCCAGTTACTCTGGGGTGAAGGGACTGGTCCTTATATTTACAGTACAAGCCATGAGTGCTCCCAGGGATGAAAAACCAGCAGCAGGTGATGAGGCGGTATAGCAGGCAGCAGTGTCTGTAGGCAAGTGACCAGTTGCCCATTTGCCACACGCAAATATATATATATATAGGTCACTAGGGTGGCTTCTGCGGTATTCTGCCATTGCCATTAGTCCTCCTCAGTCGCATTCCTCAATTGTGTCCAATGGCGTGACCGCAGTGGCTAAGCACGCCTACCATGATTTTCAAATCCCCGAATGCCGGCCGCAACGGCATGTCCCATTGGCGGCCATGTTATGCGCATAGGTGGTGTCACACCGCTGGGGTCAGAATCTCTCCGCTGCATCGCTGTTTTTTTCAATTGTTTCCAATGGCAGTGACCACTGTGGCTGAACACGCCTACCGCGATTTTCAAATCCTAGAATTTTGGCCCCGACAACATGTCCTATTGGCTGCCATGTTATTCGCATAGGCGGTGTCACACCGCGGGGTCAGAATCTCTCCACCGCATCACTGGCTATTTTCAATTGTCTTCAATGGCAGTGACCGCAGTGGCTGAGCACGCCTACCGAGATTTTCAAATTCCCAAATGCCGCCCGCTACGGAATGTCCCATTGGCTGCCATGTCATTCGCATAGGCGGTGTCTAACTGCGGGGGTCATACTCTCTCTACTGCATCGCTGGCTGTTTTCAGTTCTTGCAATGGCGGTGACTGCTGTGGTTGACACCTACTGCGTGGGTCACGCCACCCAGTGATTGCGGTTCTTGATTAACAAATTGCAGCATTATTCTCCGCCCACAAAATCAGACAGCAAGGGCACCTTGTGAAGGGACTCAAGAGTGTGACATTTATTTTTCTCATCCAAAATATGAAATAGCAGTTCCAAGTTGATTTACAACATTGCTTTGCCCTTCCTCACAAGTCAGTGTCATCCATGTGTGCACAAACAAACCTTACCTGTTGAGTTGTGTTCCCTTGTTGTGAATGTGACAATGTGTGTAATGCAGACTCCTCACACAGACAAAATGGACTAAACACAAAATGTGCATATATGCTGTACACAGTGCTGAGAAATAATGATGTCTTGTCCTGTTTTGAGTCAATGGTGAACTATAGAGATTATGTTGTGCATCATTTAGATCAAGGTGTGTCATGTTAAGAGACAACAGGTATATCCATCTCTGGCTTTATGCTGTGTGCCACCTGTGATATGTTCACTACCCACATGGTTGGGTACCCATGAATTTGCAAAGTATCATCTGTCTGTCATCTTTGCCATTGAGCCCATTCTGGTAGTCAGTGCATACATCTTATCAACCTAATCAACTACATGATGCCAATGCATGTATACAGGTCACACGTGCATGACAAAGATTCAACATGACTGATAACTATGTGCTAGTCTGAGTCATTGTGTACGCTGTAACCAACAACTCATCTTTTCCTATTTTCATACATGTGAACCCTACCAGAGGGAGAAGAAGACAAACACCTGTCTATTGGCCTTTCCCGGACCTGTTGACCATGGAGAAGTGAGACATCATCAAGAAGTTCCCACTCAATCGCCTGACGATTCAAGAGATATGTCAGCAGTTGGCTCCTCAGTTAATGGCTCACAGAACCTATCCCACAGTGAAGGTAGGACATTTCTTTGCCACTGGTTCGTTTCAGTACACAGTGGCTATATCAGGTGGGATGTCACAATCGAATTTCAGTATGGTGTTGCGTGATGTCATGACTGCATTGATGAGACACATGAACAGTTATATTCATTTCCCAAGAAGAGAAGAACTGACAACTGTGAAGGGTGACTTTTATGACCTATGTCGCATCCCACATGTTGTAGGAGCCATTGATAGCACACAAATTGGCCTTGTTCCACCTCAGACAAGTGAGCAAATCTATAGCAACAGGAAACATCACTATTCTATCAACGTGCAAGTGACTTGCCTCGCGGATTTGACCATTTCACATGTAATAAACATTTCCAGGTTCTGCAATATACCCCAGTTGATGTCTCAGCTTCAACCGAAGAAGGCCTGGCTTGTTGGTGAGTGAGATGTGTCAATATTTTGGGTGTGTGTGTGACATGCTGACCTCCTCATCAAAAATATTGGTTCTGATTATACATCTGTGTGTCTCAAAACTAGGTGACTCAGCATATCCAAACCGTCCTTGGTTGCTGACCCCACTGAGAAATCCAACAACCCCAGGGGACGTCCGCTTCAATGATGCCCATGGGAGGACACATCGGGTAGTGGAGTGTGCTTTTGGACTCCTGAAGGCCAGATTCCAGTGTTTGGACAAGACTGGTGGAGCCCTTCTCTACTCACCCAGGAAGGTGTGTCAGATCACAGTTGCCTGCTGCATGCTCCACAACCTTGCATTGTGCAAGGAGATGCCTCTGATTCTGGAGGATGGGACCAGCAGGAGCCCCAGGTGAGAATCCTGACTTGGACAGTGATGAGGATAGTGGTGAAGAGGAAGGTCTTGACTTGCGTCAACAGCTCATCAACAACTACTCCCCCTGGAGTTCTGGACTTTTTGGTTCCGTCCAGAGGTGTCAGGGGACAACACCCAAAGACCCCGGAGTTCTACCTGTCTCGGTGTACGAATAAACAGAAACACGGGCTTCTCGATGGTGGCGTCAAAGACCAAAGGTTTATTACTGCAGGGACACAGAAGTCACAGAAACTACACACGGGCAGATTCTAGGAGCCTGTTCGATTTGTACAAAGAGGGTTGCTCCTTATATACAAAATATTAACCTTCAGGCGAATTCTTCACAATACTAGTACATTCCAAAACCTTTGTGGCCTAAACAATAAATATTTGGCGTTGCACAGGAATCGTCGATAATATCTGATGTCAAACATTACGAAGAGGGGTTCCCACTAGTCCATCACAATCCCTTGTCAATATTGCATTCAAGAGCCGGACCGCCTCATCGTAAATTTCGTTACCTCCCCCTAATAAAGATTCAGAAAGAAAGGAGCGGAGCCAGGTGTGGAAGATAGAAAAGTAGGATAAGGGATGTTTGTGGGTCGTAAATGGGCAAGGCTACCGGCTTCGGCCGCCTAATCATGATCAGGCCAACGGACACGAGAACCAGTATAGCAGGACTGGCCTCGGGCAGAGGAGGCAGCCTTTGTCGAGTCATGCAGCCACAGCGTGTTCTGATCTAAGGTGCACGTGTCACTAGAGAGGTGAATCTCCGGCTAAGCCTACGTGTCCTTAATTGAAATGGAGAAATCAGAGGTCATTGCGTGTCCATTGTCTATGTGAGGGCAAGAAATAAAAAATGGCTGACATGATCTAAGATGGATGCCATGGGTAGATCAGAAATGTGTTTGTAACAGGAGTACTCTTGCTCGTAGCATAGCGAAAATACCAGGATATGCTAAATGGATCATTTGCGGTTCACTGATATCAAAATTATGTATTTCCGACAATATTGAAAACACGGGTTCAAATCGTCACGGAACCTCAGACCCTCCTTTTGCCCTTACATAGGCAATTACTCAGTCTATGTCAGAATCTAGTTCTATGCTCATCAGGTCAGTGACATGCTGTTGTATCATCATCCTTTCTCGAGCCTTTTCTCCAAATGCAGGTGGTTTTCTAAAACAGGTTGCAGCACAAAGACTACACAGAGCTGGACCACACTGGATAATCAGGCAACACGAGAACAGGAATACTAAGATGACACCAATGACCATCAGAACCTTCCATCCCCACGCTGATATCAGAGTCCAAAACCACTCCATGAAGGACCAGTTTCCCTTGTCTACGTGTATAGAGTCGGAAATCTTGTGTAGCTTAGAGATCGCCTCATAGACAGTTGGATCATTATTGGGAATAAAAACACAGCAGCTCGATTGGATCATTCTGCATACCCCACCTCGATCTGCAAGTATTACGTCTAGAACCATACGGTTCTGCAACGTCATGAGTCTATCCGCCTGAAGCTCAGCTGTCAAGTTGCTAAGGGCACCAGCAGTTTCGGTAATAGTAGATTCAACTACCCGTGTTAGCTGACGTATGTTTCTACTATTGGCCATAGGCCCCCAGAACGGAAGGAAACCTTTGAAGAAGTCTCCAGCTTCCTGACCAGCGGTATCTTCCTTGCTGAAGACACCTCTTGCTACTCTGGTCTTGTGATAATCAGATGAAGCAGTGTATGTCGGAGGCAACAATCGAGCAATATAACATGACCCTGAAAAGTCAGCAGGCAACCATGTATACGCTCTGTCTTGACAGATGAAGTAGGTACCCCTAGCAGTAAGAAAAGCAGGGGAGGAGTTAGACAGAAACACATAAGTCTCAACGCACTCACTCCTCCCTAGATGAGCCCTCGGATTTCTCCCATTTCCTTGCAAACAGACCTGACCTCGGTGAGGCACGACCCAGATTGGAGTTGAGCTTTTACGCTTGCTTTCTCCCAAACTAAGGCGATACTCTGAAGAATTCCAACTCAAATATACTCGTAATTCATCTCTAGGGTAAGATGGAGTATTATTGACATCCTTGATCATGTCAATAATTCCCTGAACTAACGCTTTGTTGGCAGAGTTATATTTAGTGGAACGTGGTGGACGCGGAGGATAGGTTTCAAGGGCATAAGCAAAAATGGTCTGAAGGGCCTGAAATGATCCATTATAGCTAAAAGGCAACACCAGATAGGGAATACCTTTATCCATGGTGTGTGGTATCAAGCCACACACCCAGCAGTCCGTAGTGTTAACTACCAGTTGGTGTTGATGCAAGAGTTGTACGAAAGTGTTATTGATGAATTCTGAGCGTCGAGCTTGCTCATGTTCAGGAAACTGATGAAAAGAGTGCATAGAAGAAACAGTAGAAGTAGCAGGATCAAGGGGAGGTACTGTAGTTACTGGCATAAAAATCAAATTCACACCGAAGACAATTCCACCCACCAACGTCATCAAAACAATTAAAAATGTAATAGCACATTGCATCAGAAAACATTTGCTGTGTAGAATTCTGTTAAGTCTGTTTCTGCGAACATAGATCACATTTTCTCGTTGCAGCGCAGGAAGCTCCATCTTCTACAATCCGCTCGCGACCACTGATGATGTGTACGTAGATGAAAATGCCTCTATCAGCCCTGGGAGTTCCCAGAACCAACAGAAAGATCGACCTTGTGTCTGACCCCCGCAGATTCAACTAGGCACACAGCCACGACCCTACGGCTACCCAGACGGCAAGGCAATTTTAAAAACAATAAAACAATAGCAAACTTCCTGGCTGATGGCAAAAGTTCAAAATTCAAATATCACAATAGGCAGTTTCCTGCTTTATTTGTCCATATTACGAGACCGTAAATTGTATCTTAGTTTTGCAGGAACTGTTTGATCGGAAAATAGTGTATCATTAGTAGATGTTGCAGTGTTCAAGTTCGCAGATGACAGAGTTTCTTCTGATGCAGAGGACAAATGTTCAGAGTTCAAAGGAGTAGTTTCAGGAGGAGAGTCAGAGTTCGAAGTGTCAGTTATCAATTCAGCATCGCTAAAAGGGACAAACTTGGGTGTTTGCTCGAATTCAGAGGCACCAATTCCCTTCTTAACCCAGTCGTCATAAGGAAGTGGCAGGGGCACACGTTTGACGTGTGTCGCATGGATCCAGTGCTTGCGTCCGGCCACTCGAACAGCAGTTCTTGTTGCAAGCAGCACTTGGAAGGGGCCAACAAATCTGGGCTGAAGGTTCTTCGTCCTCGCGAAATTCCGTACCACAACGTGGTCACCTGGTTTCAGTTGATGGCCTGGACTCTCCGGTGGCTTTGGCAATGCATCGAAAACCTGTTGGTGAATAAGACTCAATTTAGCAGTCAAGTCGTAAAGGTAGTCAATCAACATTGGATATTCCAGTGAACAAAATTCCTTTGGCCTTGGCACTCCCCAAATATTAGCGGGACGGCCAAAGACAATTTCATACGGACTAAGCCCTACTCTAGAATGTACAGTCGCTCTCGTGGATAACAAAGCCAAGGGTAGTGCGTCTGGCCAGGATAAACCCGTGGATGCCTGTATTTTAGCTAGTTTTAGTTTGAGGGTGCCGTTGTAACCCTCAACTAAACCAGCAGACTGGGGATGGTTTGCACTGTGGAACTTTTGTTTTATGCCCAAACCGGCACACACACTCTGCATAACTTTCCCTATAAACTCACTTCCGTTATCTGACCATACAATCCGTGGCATTCCGTTTCTAGGGAAATATTCCTTGAGAAGAATTTTGGCAGTTGATAAGGCAGTATTTTCCTTCAGTGGATATGCTTCGATCCATCTGGAAAATGCACAGACTACCACCAGGACGTACTTTAGATTATTACAACGATCCATGTGTATGAAATCTAGCTGAATTACTTCAAAGGGGCAGGAAGGAGGAGCGAAGTGACCAGCAGGTGTTGGGATTCCCTTGCCAGGATTATGCATCAGGCATACCATACAATTTTTTACCACTCTCTCAGCACATTTACTAATCCCATCATTCTTCCAAACTGGAGCTAACATCTTACAGATCCCGTTAGAACTTATGTGTGCTACTCCATGTGCCATTGTCACTACTGCAAGCACATACGCATCAGGCAACATCCATCGCTGTTGTTCTGACAAATCAATCCAACATCCATTTGAATCCAATTTGCCTGTACTTTCTTTCCATGCAAGCTTTTCCTTCTCAGTCGCTTCTTTCTGAATTTCTTTCACACTTTCCATTGTACCCTCACACATTCCAGACTCGGAAATCCATCTTGCAGACGTTGCAACATACATTCTACTCATCATATCTCTAGCTGTCTGTTTAGCGGTCTCATCAGCAAAAGCATTCCCACGACCAACATCATCCGTGATTGCTTTATGAGCACTGCATTTCACAATCGCAACTTCAGTCGGCAAGGTTAGAGATTCCAACAAGTCGTTAACTAGCTGACCATGTTGAATCTTAGTCCCATGGGACGTAATGAAACCTCTTTCTTTCCACAAACGGCCAAAACTATGGGCCACGCCAAACGCGTACGGACTATCTGTGAACACATTCACTCTCTTTCCCTTAGCTAAAACACACGCTCTTGTTAGAGCGATTAACTCTGCAGCTTGGGCAGAATTCTGACTCACTCTTGCAGTCTCCACAATCGTCCTCAAAGTCGTTACTGCGTAAGCAGCGGTCACATCACCATTCTCCAATTTAAAGCATGACCCATCCACATACAACGTGCCATCTGGATCTGACAACGGAGTGTCTTTTAAATCAATTCGTCCTTTTGTCTCTTCCTCAGTTCTGAAACAACAATCATGGGGCTCGGAATCACTCGACTCTTGATTAGTCGGCAACAATGTTGCTGGATTCAATACATTGCATCTTTTGATTTGAATATGACTAGCTAGCAATGTCAGCTCATAACCTGATAATCTAGCGCTGGTAAGATGTTGCGTTTTAGTTCTATTCATGAGTGTATCCACAGCATGAGGAACCATGACTACTAGCATGTTGTTCATCACCAAACCAGCAGATTGTCGAATGGAAGCCGCAGCTGCTGCTGTAGCTCTCAAACAACTAGGTAATGCTCTAGCTACCGGATCTAATGTTGATGAAAAATACGCACAAGGGCGTTGTTTATCACCAAATCTCTGTGTCAGAACACTCAACGCGCAACCTTCTCTTTCGTGAACATAGAGCGTGAATGGCTTACTGTAGTCGGGTGTACCCAATACAGGAGCTGAACACAATGCTTTTCGTAACTCAGAAAAACTCTCCTGACATTCAGCAGACCATGGCACCGGACTCGGAACACCTTTCCCAGTCAAAGCTACCAATGGTTTTGCTAAAAGAGAAAAATTTGGGATCCACTGCCTACAGTACGAAGTAATACCTAAAAAGGCACGTACTTCTCTCTGTGTGCGGGGAACTCTCATCTGCGTAATTGCTTTAATTCTCTCTGGGGTCAACTTCCTTCCCTCCTTTGACAAGAGATGACCTAGGTAGGTCACTTCTTGGCAGCAGTATTGCATTTTTGAAGGTGACACCTTATGATTTAAATTGGACAAATGATGCAATAACGAAATTGTAGCTGCTTTGCAAGTTTCCTTGTCACCGGCAGCTACTAGAAGATCATCTACATACTGCACTAGGGCAGAATCAGGAGGAAGTACAAAGGAGTCTAACTGACTTTTTAATGCCTGACTGTAAATGGACGGACTCTCACAATAGCCTTGTGGAGCTCGTTTAAATCTGAAACTTCGACCTCCTAGACAGAAACCGAAAATATCTCTGCTTTCTTCGGCTATCGGAATGCTGAAAAAGGCATTCTTCAAGTGGATGACTGAAAACCATGTGGCCGTAGCAGGAATCAACGTTAACAAAGCAGTAATGTCTGGAACCACAGGAAACTGTGGAACCACAATTTTATTAACCTCTCTGAGATCGATAACAAACCTATAAACTGGAGGCTTTGTAGGATCAGTACGTTTCAAAATCGGTAATACAGGACTGTTACAGACATTTCCTCTAGTTTCTTCAACCACACCTTTCTTAATCAAATCTTGTACAATCAGTAAAAGTGCACGTTCACCTTCACTAGAGATTTTGTATTGAGGAATTCGTGGAAATTTTACATTTGCTTTCAAAGTAACTACATATGGTGGTATTTCCAAAAGGCCTACATCATTAGGACCAGTCGCCCAAAGAGTATCAGGGAGTGAACGCAGCTCTGGCGGGAGTGCATCCATAGACAAGTACATCGGAGAGGTGATTCTTTTACCCAACGTAAGCTGTACTCCTTCCGGAGAACAGTACAATGTCGCATATAGGCGTTTTAACAAGTCTAAACCAAGCAGATTTTCATTACAACCTGTCGTCAAAATCAGGGGTGCTTTCAATTGACACGGTCCAACAGAAATAGACAAAAGACCAGATACGGGGTTGTAAACAGGGGCGCCTGAAAAACCTACAGAAACATTTGTTAACCCGGACAAAGGTGCGCCAGGGAGTTTCGCATGAATGATAGAACTTTTTGCTGCACCAGTATCCAACAGAAACGGTTCGACTACACCTGATGTTGCTACTGCGACATAAGGCCCACTCTGATCCACTGGAAGTGATACTACTCCCTCTCTCTGTCCATGGCTGTCCTAGTACCCATTTTGCTGAAATCCCTCATCCACTTCACAATAGTCTTCAACATGATACTGTTGAGATCTATTTTGCTGGGCAGACTGTCCATTTCGTTGATCAAAGTGATTGGAGGGGCGATCATTCGTCTGTGGAGGCATAGCACCTCGTCCTCGACCTCTAGAATTTTGCATAGAACCACCACGACCTCTCTGAGCTGCTGCAGCATTATTTTGCGCTAAGATCGGACAGTCATTTTTGTAGTGACCCTCTTTCTTACAGTACGCACACTGGTTCCACTGATGTTGAGGCCTCGGTGAACTATAATCTGTCCTTTGATATGACCCTTGCTGCGTGTTAGTCTGATTCATGCGAGGCGGATATGCCTGTTGCAAAAGAACTTTAGTCTTTAAATCTTTCGTTTTCTTATCTGATTTCTCTTTCTCCTCTTTATCCCTATTTTCATAATACTGTGCAGTTGCAAGTATTTGCGCAGTTGTAGAGACAGCCCACGCACTCTCGGAATCTTTCAATTTGTTGCAGAGCTCTGGTAGTAAATTGTGTACAAATTTATCGACAAACAATCTCTGTCCTCCTTCTGTGCTCATATCCTGACCACTATGATCTACAAAAGTCTCTTCGAACCTCGTGAAGAAGTCGGAGACACTTTCGTCTTTCTTCTGCCTGCATGCGGACAACTTGTCCCAGTTAACGCGCAGTGCTGGCATCAGAGTCTTCATTAAGTCAATTATCCTACCTGGAAGATTAGCAATTAGAGGTTCGGGTTTGGAACCACCTATTTGCTGACCATCCGCCGCTATGATAGCTGCCCAATCACCACCTAGGGCAACTGGATGATTCTCTTTACGTATCTTAGCCCAAATTGGTTGTGGAACTACATTCCCAAATAACATATCAATGTCCGCTAGATTCATAACACAAGCCTCAACTGTCTGTGCTAACTCCTTATAGTATCCAGCAGGATTCTTACGCGGATCTGGCAAGGCCTGTTTCACTGCTAACACTTCGGCTCGCTTCCACGGAATGTGTATCCACACTCTCTGGAATTGCGCCGGAGCGGCTACAATACCATTAATAGCATCAGCTTGCACAGCTTCGCGCCAAATTGGAGGAACCTCCCTCATTGGATATTGGCGATTCTGCTTCGTACTACTTTTCTCTAAGTCTCTCGGTGAGCGAAGAGATGGATCATTCCTATAGCTTAAAATCAGTTCCATCGCTTCTTTTATATTTGGGCCTACTATCATTCCTGCAGCAAACTCTTTCTGAACTTTAATTAAGTCTTCTAAATTCGATTCAGAGTCATCTTCTTCTAGTTCCTCACGTAAAAGAGAGCACATCTCGTCAAAAGCATATCGTTGCGTTGGTTCATTCCACTGCATAAATGTATCTAGTACATCTCTCGTACTATATCTCCTACTCTTCGAAATCCATCTGAGAGCCGTGGAATCCAAGATTCCCCGTTCTTCAGTACTTGGAAGCTGACTACGTCTCTGTACAGAGTCAGAGGCAGGAGTTTTAATTAAGGTTTTATAGAAAGGAGACAGAATATTAGAGACAGAATCAGTGATTCTTCGACGAACAGTAAGCGGAGTCATAATACTAGCAGATGTAGAGAACACAGTAGCAGTAGGAACAGATAGAACAGGAATAGTAGGAGTATCAGGCAAGGCAGCTTGTGAAACAGTAGGTGTAAGCGATACAGGTATAGGCAAAGAAGCCGGCAACCCAGGAAGTGGGGGTGCCGAAGGAATATTCACATTAATTATAGGAGGTACAGGAGCTTGATTCTGAGGGACAGGAGCAGGAATACCAGGTTGTCCAGCAACCGGCAATTGAACATTCGGTGCAGGCCAAGCCGTAGCACCCTGTGCATACGGTGGAGGTGACTGTAACAAGTAAGACAGCAGAGGATCGTTTTCGGGGTCTTCTACTATCTTAGTTGTTTTCGATGGCAAGGCAGGATAGCACTTGTCGATCGCTAAATTATGCTCTCTAATAGCCACCTCTACGGCCTTCTCAGACTCGTTGACTTGCAGCTGCTTAACAGCCTGTTCTAAAGTCAATTCTTGCTCTTTCTGTTCTTTTTTTAACCTTTTAATTTCTCTCTGTTTAGATTCTTTTCGTCAGTAACAGAAAGAATCAAACATTGCCGGCCGGGCTTTCTTCCTAAACAATTTCGCTTCTAAATTATCAAGGATTTCGGGTTCAAAACTACCATGCAGTGGCCAACTAAGGACACCGTCCTTTTCTGTATAGCGGACCCACACCTCATTGTAAGATATAGGACCCACACCATGCTTACAATACAGATCATATAGAGGAGTCCCAATCGGAGGAACCAGACATGAGTCCTCCAACCGTGAATCACTGCTGCAACCAAAACACGACAACATACAATTTTTCCGACTTACCATTTTGCAATCCGGAACACAGAATCGAACAAGACAAAAAAACAGATATGTGCACTCGAACCAAGAACTTAGGCCTACCAAAAGCGAACTAATGTATCGATACCCAAACTGAACCAATAGATTATCGTAACCAGAACAACAACCAGTGATAATCTTACGAAACCAAACCAAACCAAGAACAAAAAAGGATTTTAACAACCCTCACGAAGTAACCAACTAGCAACCACTAAATACTTAACTGAGGTACTGAAGACGTCACCAAGGAGAAACCCGTCTTGTCTCGCCGTACTAAGGACTGCACCTCGGGTCCAAGACAGGGCAACGGTCAAGGCAACGGACCACTGCAGCCGTCTTGAACGGGAACCCTCGTGGAAGAGAACTTCGGGCCACTTTTGCGATATGCCGGGATCGATGAAGTGGGGCGCCTCCCTCAGGAATCTTCACACGAAGCTTCTCGAACTCTTCAGGCTTTTGGACCGGTACCGAATGACATCGCCCCACATTGGGCGCCAATTGGAGTTCTGGACTTTTTGGTTCCGTCCAGAGGTGTCAGGGGACAACACCCAAAGACCCCGGAGTTCTACCTGTCTCGGTGCACGAATAAACAGAAACACGGGCTTCTCGATGGTGGCGTCAAAGACCAAAGGTTTATAACTGCAGGGACACAGAAGTCACAGAAACTACACACGGGCAGATTCTAGGAGCCTGTTCGATTTGTACAAAGAGGGTTGCTCCTTATATACAAAATATTAACCTTCAGGCGAATTCTTCACAATACTAGTACATTCCAAAACCTTTGTGGCCTAAACAATAAATATTTGGCGTTGCACAGGAATCGTCGATAATATCTGATGTCAAACATTACGAAGAGGGGTTCCCACTAGTCCATCACAATCCCTTGTCAATATTGCATTCAAGAGCCGGACCGCCTCATCGTAAATTTCGTTACCTCCCCCTAATAAAGATTCAGAAAGAAAGGAGCGGAGCCAGGTGTGGAAGATAGAAAAGTAGGATAAGGGATGTTTGTGGGTCGTAAATGGGCAAGGCTACCGGCTTCGGCCGCCTAATCATGATCAGGCCAATGGACACGAGAACCAGTATAGCAGGACTGGCCTCGGGCAGAGGAGGCAGCCTTTGTCGAGTCATGCAGCCACAGCGTGTTCTGATCTAAGGTGCACGTGTCACTAGAGAGGTGAATCTCCGGCTAAGCCTACGTGTCCTTAATTGAAATGGAGAAATCAGAGGTCATTGCGTGTCCATTGTCTATGTGAGGGCAAGAAATAAAAAATGGCTGACATGATCTAAGATGGATGCCATGGGTAGATCAGAAATGTGTTTGTAACAGGAGTACTCTTGCTCGTAGCATAGCGAAAATACCAGGATATGCTAAATGGATCATTTCCAGTTCACTGATATCAAAATTATGTATTTCCGACAATATTGAAAACACAGGTTCAAATCGTCACGGAACCTCACCCCTGAGTGTAAGTATTCAGTAAGATGGCATGACTGTTACTGTTGCTTTAGCTGTTGTGGTGAAGAATTGAGGATGTGTTGGGATGCTGCCTCTTTGTTGTGCACAACTGTGGGCTACTTTGTGCATAGCTATGTTTAGAGGAACTCTTAACTGATGTAAATGTTTATGTTGTAGGTATGTGTTGTCTGATCTGATCCTTGTACTGTGTACCTCAGGAGTGCAGTGTTGTTTTTGTAACATCATAGAACTGATTTATTTTATTTCCTTGTGGTGTCATTGTAGGTCCCTTCACACTGCCATTTTCACATCTGACATGTCAATTTAATCAGGGAATGTCTGATCCAGACTTTTTGAGTCCAACTCAGCTCTGCAAACTACTTGCACTGCAATAGGATGGATGTTTCAGGTACAACTTGCTATTTCTCATGTATAGTGTGTTGTGCATATCCTATGTGTTCCATCGTGTTCCTTATCACATTGTGTCTGCAGGCCAATACATGTTTTTCAATGTTCACCTAGGGTGATACCTCTCTGTGTTTGGACTGGATGTAGGTGTCCATGTGTGTCATTATTGTATGTGGCACAAATCATGTGACAACACGTACTTTTGGATCTCAGTGCCGCATTCGACACTGTGTCTCACCAGATTCTGCTACAACGCCTGATGGAAGCCGGAGTTGGAGAGGTGGCACTTGAGTGGTTTCGCTCCTTTCTTCAGGATCGTGCCTTTAAGGTTTCCACTCCTCCTTTTGTTTCTGCCCCTCGCCTTATACTCCAGGGTGTCCCCCAAGGGTCGGCCCTAAGCCCTACCTTGTTTAATTTATATGTCCAGCCATTAGCGGAGGTAGCCCATAGCTTTGGTCTCTCCTTAGTGTCATACGCCGACGACACGCAGCTGGCGGTGGCACTCAATGGCGACTCCAACATGGATGCCTCCACCTTTCAGTCAGCCCTTAAAGCTGTGGCAGGTTGGTTGGCGAACAATCGGCTTCAACTTAATGCCTCTAAGACCGAGGCCATTATTTTTGGTAGGGAAAGTGAATTATGGGGAGATCAGTGGTGGCCTTCCGATCTTGGCCCTGTCCCCGCCCCTGTGGCAGAGGTTAGAAACCTCGGGGTGTGGTTTGACAATAAGCTTTCTTTCACTTCCCACACAAAACGGGTGGCCAGTACTTGCTTTGGTACTCTGCAATGTCTCCGACCTATCTTCAAGTTTTTCGACGCGGAGACTAGACAGATTATTGTTCAAGCCCTGGTTCTTACCAGACTGGATTACGCCAGTTCCCTGTTTCTGGGCCTAAACCAGGCTGAGCTATCTCGCCATCAGAGGGTTCAGAATGCGGCGGCTAGGATGCTTGTTGGCCTTCCAAAGTTTGTCTCGGCTCGTCGGACCATTCAGGATCTTCATTGGCTGCCGGTGGGGCAGAGAATTAAGTTTAAAGCTCTCTGCTTAACTTTTAAAATTCTCAAAACAGCCTCCCCTCCTATCCTTGCACAGACCATTCAGCACTATGTTCCTACCAGAGCTCTTCGCTCTGCCGGATCTAATCTGGCTATAGTGCCACGGTTTAAAAAATCAAGGATGGGCGGCCGCTCCTTTTCAGTGCTGGCAGCATCCCTCTGGAACTCTCTGCCGGCTCCATTGCGCTCCATTCCTGAGTTGCTTTCTTTCAGGAAGGCACTCAAAACCTTCCTTTTTGCTACAATTTAGGCCTTCCTCTTAATCCTCTTATTTTTTCTGTCGTGTTGTGTTATTATTCTCCAAGCGCCGGGACGCCACTTTGCTGCGGCATCCGCGCGCTATACAAAAACCACATAACATAACATAACATAACTTATGTCCTCAGGATATCCAGAAGATGTGGCCACACCAGGTTAGAGTGTACCAGTGCAGAGTTGCAGTTTTGTCCCCTGTTGCTGTGACTGTTTGGCCGTGTGAAGTTTCTTGTGGCCTACTTGACATGTATGCGTCTGCACAAATGAAACATCTATGTCATTACTCTGGCATTGGACAGTCCCAGATGTTTCTTAAACATATTTTTATCTGGGATCTTGCTATGTGTAAACTGTGGTACAGCATGTTCACTAGTGACATGTGTGATGTCACTGTGTGGAAGTTCTTCTCCTCCTAAGCACCTACGGGATTGACACTGTAATAAAGATTTGTGTGTACTTTATACTACGAAGTCTGTTCATGTTGACATGTTTTGTATACTCAAATGCAGTGTTAGCTTGTGCTGCACCTGGTGACTGCCTATATTGTTTTGCACATAATGTCATTGGGTGGTACAGTCACAGTCAAGTTCATATAGTACTTACTCAGAAAAACATAAAACTTAGACAAAGGAATGTGTAATAGGTGTATTTATTTATGTGCATATTGTGATTTCAAAAAAGTATAAAATGGGAAAGGTGAACACATAGGGGTTCAGTTGTCTATGATGGTAAGAGAACACATTAGATTTGTTACGACATTTGGAGTAGTCCACAGACTCCTGCCTTCAGAATAGAAATGTGTGACAGGATAGTCCACAAAGTCAATGATCTGCGCACAACTGGTCACATTATGGCCCGGTCTGCTTCCTGGCGTGGGTTGGCGCTTTGCCACTTGAATCTCCCGTTGGGTTTCTCGGATGTCCCTGCTTACGTTTGGGGGAGGGGAGGTTCCACTGCTGGAGGCTCTGAGATGTCTGAGGACACCGCGTGTGACAGCTCATCCCTGTCTGTGGTAGCTGCAGAGGTTAATGTAGCAGCTGCGGGCTAGCCACTGGATGTTGATGTTGTGGGAGGAGGCGTGCCTTGAGCTGCATTGGTGTCCCTCAGCACCCCAACAAGATGGCCCATGATATCAATAAGTTGACAAAAACGGTTGTCCATGGACCGCTACAGCAGCTTGATCTCCTGGAGTTTCTCAATGACCTGGCCCATCTGTCCTTGGTTGTTTTCATAAGCCCCAAACACTCTGGCGATGTTGGCCAGGGCTTCGTGTCAACAGTGGGCTCCTATGTTTGGCCCCCAGTGGCCCTCCCGCCAACCCTGCCTCCGTACCTATGCCCTTTACTGGGCCTGCACCCGCACACTGTCCCCTGCCTCTTCTGTGAGCGTGGCTTTGTTGCTCACCTCTGTGATAGTTGCTGTGGTGCAGGCAGCAGTAGAGGTGGTTGGTTTGCAGGTAGTTGGGGCAGAGCTCAGTGATGAAGAGGTGGGAGGAGTGTTCCAGGCTGTTTGGGGGTGAGGTAAGAGAGCATGAAATGGCTACCTACCTGTAAAGTGAAGCAGACGGGTGTAATGGCTGCCAAGTGATAATGGGATGGGAGGAGTGTTCCAGTCTGTTTGTGGGTGAGTCAAGAGGGCCTGGTGGGAGCTGTAGTGGTGTTCTCCTGTCCCCACCCTCTAGTAAGATAGCTATCTACCTGTAAGGTGACGCAGAGGAATGAAATGGCTGCCACATGGCTCTGGGGTAGGAGAAGTGTTCCAGTCTGTTTGGGGGTGAGGCAAGAGAGCATGAAATGGCTACCTAACTGTAAGGTGAAGCAGTGGAATGACATGGCTGCCACCTGGCTGGGAGGAGTGTTAAATGCAGTTTGGGGGTGAGTCAAGAGAGCCTGCTGGGAGTTGTAGTTGTGTTCTCCTGTCCCCAAACCCCCTGATGAGATGGCTACATACCTGTGAGGAGGTACTGAAGAATGAAATTGCTGCCACCTGGCTCTGGGGTGGGAGGAGTGTTGCATTCTGTTCAGGGCTGAGGCAAGAGAACATAAGATGGCTACCTAACTGTAAAGTGAAGCAGAGGAGGGTAATGGCCTCAAAGTGAGGAAGGAATGGGGTGGGAGCAGTGGGTACTACATATGTGAGCATTGGACGCGATTGTCTATGTCAATAGTTGTGCCAAACAGTCATCACAGTGTGATGAAAGTTTAGTAGTTGGTACTTACCAGTCTCCACTCCCCCAGCTATTCCTGTGAAACTCTGGATGCAGGATGGCAAGTGTCTTCTCTTGATTGCGTATCAAGAGAGAGAGAGAGGACCAGAAAGCTAGTCCTTATCCCCGGGGTTTATATATAGTTAACCAAAAAGAGACTAGCTTATGTATTACGAGGTTTAACAAAAGTCAAGGACTCAAGTATGTTTCGTCAGGGGGTAGGAGCACCTGGTGAGTGTGCTCATGAAGCCCTCCCACCTAGCGTGTCCCGGGTGTGCTTCGACGCCTGATTACAGCGGAGCAGGTATGTCGCTGAGTCTGCGGTGAAGAGTGTTATGAGTGTGATTTAAAACGGCTTGGCGGGGGTCCCAGTACCCAAAGGTGAATTAAACTTTAAAACCTGGGCCACCGTCTAAATCCACATTTGTCCCACCTCCCTCTACCATCCCCCCTGAAATCATAACGTTTGATCAAGCGGTATACAATGACATAGAGAACCTCAACCCCACTAACCACTTCAACAATCTGTCCTGGGAAGACAGGAAGACCATACAACGCCTACAAAACAACCCCACACTTGTCATTAAACCAGCGGACAAGGGGGGAGGCATTGTCTTGCAGGATAAAACGGACTACGACACTGAGTGTCGCAGACTACTAAGTGACAACAGGAACTACCGAAGACTGGAGCAGGACCCAACGGAAGGACTACGGACAACAATCCATGCACTAGTCAAGAGGGCAGCAGATGCAGAACATATTTCTAAACAGGAAGCAGAATACTTATGCCCTGAACACACCAGGACCCCGTACTTCTACACAGTACCCAAGGTACACAAGGGCAAAACCCCCCTCCCGGCAGACCTATCGTGTCAGGTATAAACTCCCTGTTGGAACCACTATCACGATACTGTGATTTTTTCTTGAACCCTTTGGTGCAAAGAACACCCAATTTAGGTATTTGGTTGGACTCTGAGCTCACCTTCATGGATCATACTAAGAAGGTGGCTGCCACGTGCTATGGCATTCTGCGGGGAATAAGGCCGGTTTTAAAGTATTTTGATCCCCCTACCAGACAGCTTGTGGTCCAGGCCTCAATTCTATCTCGGCTGAACTACGGCAGCTCGCTGATGTTAGGGGTGAATCAAGCGGAGGCCTCTAGGCTTCAAAGGGTGCAAAACGCCGCGGCACGGGCCATTGTGGGCCTTCCCAGACATTGCTCAGTGTCTGGAACTATCATGGCCTTACATTGGCTACCGGTCAGACAGCGAATTAAGTTCAAAGCGCTGTGTCTGGCCTTTAAAATTTTGAAATCTTCTTCGCCGCCGGCACTTGCTAATCTACTCACTCCCTATATTCCTTTGAGATCCTTGAGATCGGAGGCGCTCCACCTGGCTGTCTGTCCACGTTTTAAACTGAGCAGAATGGGTGGCCGCTCCTTTAGGGTGCTTGCGGCAGGTTTATGGAACTCGCTCCCGGTGCACATCCGAGCCCTTGATGACTTGCTCGCCTTCAGGCAGGCGATTAAAACTTTCTTGTTTCCCGTGTCTGTATAGTTGCCTTTTTCTTTTATTGTGTGTTATGTTATAGTGTCTGTCAAAGCGCCAGGACGCCCCTTTGCTGGGGCAGCTGTGCGCTATAAAAATATAAATAACATAACATAACACCACCACCAGCAACAGGTTGCTCGAAGAAGCTGGAACAAGATCACAGCAGACCAGCTCGCTGCTTCCATGAGCCAGCACCCTCCTGCCAGCTCAGCGAACCCCAGCCAGGCCGCCGACAACCTCACGAAGTGGATCAGCAACTGCGCAGACGACCTCGCCCCACTGAGGACCCCGCCTAGCAGACCCGGCAGCAAGAAAGCCCTATGGTTCACCGACAAACTCAAGAGCTCCAAGAAGAACTGCCGAGCCCTCGAGAAAGCCTGTAGAATGGAGCCAACACCGGACAACATGACCACCCTCAAGCTCGCCACCCAGAAGCACCCTCAACTGATCCACGCCACCAAGAAAACAGCATTCAAGGACCGGCTGAACAACAATGCACACAACTGCAAGGAACTTTTCAACATCGTGAAAGAGCTCTCCAACCCCAACGCCGGAAACAACGACATCACCCCGTCACAAGACCTCTGCAACTCCCTCGCCTCCTACTTCCACAACAAGATCGCTGACATACACAACAGCTTCAGCCCACAAACAACGCTTCCAACGACCGCACCAACGCCCTCCACCACCACCCTCAGCGCCTGGACCCAGATCAACACAGAAGACACCATCTGCACGATGAACTCTATCCACTCCGGATCTCCGACCGACCCCTGCCCCCACCACGTCTTCAACAAGGCCAACGCTGTCATCGCACCCCACCTGCGGGACATCATCAACACCTCCTTCGACACCGCCACCTTCCCTGAGAGCTGGAAGCACGCCGAACTCAGCGCTCTACTAAAGAAACCAACAGCGGACCCCACCGAACTCAAGAATTACCGCCCCATCTCGCTCCTCCCGTTCCCAGCCAAAGTCATCGAGAAGACTGTCAACAAGCAGCTGGCCTCCTTCCTCGAGACAAATGGATCCTTTGACCCCTCACAGTCTGGCTTCCGAGCCAACCACAGCACCGAGACCGCCCTCATCGCTGCCACCGATGACATCTGAGCCCTGCTGGACAACAGTGAAACAGCGGCCCTCATCCTCCTAGACCTCTCCGCGGCGTTCGACACTGTCTGCCACTGCACCCTAGTGCAGCGCCTCAGCAACATCGGAATCCAGGAGAAGGCACTGGAGTGGATCATCTCCTTCCTCGCTGGAAGGACACAGAGAGTCCGCCTACCACCGTTCAGATCTGCAGCCACGGAAGTCATCTGCGGCGTTCCTCAGGGCTCCTCGCTCAGCCCCACCCTCTTCAACGTCTATATGAGCCCCCTTGCTGCCATCGCACGCCAACACAACCTCAACATCATCTCCTACGCCGACGACACCCAGCTGATCCTCTCCCTGACCAACGACCCCGCGGCCGCCAGAAACAACATCCACTAAGGGATGAAAGACGTAGCCGAGTGGATGACGAGCAGCTGCCTGAAACTGAACTCAAACAAGACGGAAGTCCTCATCCTGGGCTCCTCGCCCTCCGCCTGGGACGACTCCTGGTGGCCCCCCGCCCTGGGCACCGCACCCAAACCGACAGACCACGCACGCAACCTGGGCTTCATCCTGGACTCCTCCCTCTCCATGACCAGACAAGTCAACGCCGTCTCCGCGTCCTGTTTTAACATCCTGCGCATGCTACGGAAGATCTTCCGGTGGATCCCCACAGAGACCAGGAAGACGGTCACCCAGGCCCTCGTCACCAGCCGACTGGACTACGGCAACGCCCTCTACGCCGGAACCACCGCCAAGCTCCAGAAGAGACTCCAGCGGAACCAGAACGCCTCAGCCAGACTCATCCTCGACATCCCCACACAGCCACATCTCCGGACATCTGAGAGACCTGCACTGGCTCCCCGTCAACAAGAGAATCACCTTCTGTCTCCTCACCCACGCACACAAAGCCCTACACGACCAAGGCCCGAGCTACCTCAACAACCGCCTCAACTTCTACGCCCCCAAATGCCACCTCCGATCGACCAACCACGCCCTCGCCGCCGTACCCCGCATCCGAAGAGCGACAACAGGAGGAAGGTCCTTCTCCTACCTGGCCGCCAAGACCTGGAACACCCTCCCTCCCGACCTTCGCCTGACCCAAGACCACCTCTCCTTCAGGAAGAAACTCAAGACCTGGCTGTTCGAGCAGTAGCGCCCCCCACCCCCCCCCCCCCAAGCGCCTTTTGACCCTCCGGATAAGTAGTGCGCTCTATAAATGCCTTGATTGATTGATTGATTGATTGATAAAAGATACCAAACACCTTCTACAGGTCATAAACAATATGAATTTCAATACCGATACACAACTCCTGGTAGGGCTGGACGTGGAGAGCCTGTACACCAGTCTCCCCCAGGATGCAACCTTGGCAGTTCTCCACGACATCCTAATGGAATCCCCCTGGCCTTACCACACTCCGAGGGATTTTGTACTAGCGTGCGCAACCTTGGCTCTCAAAGAAAATTACTTTGAATATGAAGGCACCTTCTATTTACAAACGAATGGAACATCCATGGGCAATGTTTTCGCCCCAAGCGTGGCAGGATTGTATGTACACCATTTTGAACGCACCCACATTTCCACAGACACTAACCCCTTCAGTCATCATATCTTGCACTGGCACAGATATATCAATGACATTCTAGTGATCTGGCAGGGATCCCAGACCGACCTAGACGGATTCATGACCTGGCTCAACACCAGGGACCCATACTTAAAATTCACGAGCACAGCAAGTAACCATCGACTCCCCTTCCTAGACTTGGACATCATAGTCAAAGACGGGACCCTGGTCACAACAACTTACTATAAACCAACTGCGAGGAATTTGCTGCTCCACTTCACGAGCTTCCACCCCCGCCCCCTCAGAGAGAACGTACCATTCGGTCAGTTTCTAAGCATACGTAGAAACTGCACCAACATTACGGATTACAAATCACAATCTGCGGATCTAGCCACCAAACTGGAAAACCGTGGCTACCCCAAAGCCATCATCCGTAAAACACAGAAAAGGGCGAGGAATCAAAATCGCGAAGCCTTACTTGAGAACATCATAAAGGAGGACCATGAACAACCCATCACATGTGTCACTACCTCCAACACAGCGTCCACTGAAGTAAGCAAAATCATTAAAAAACACTGGAGAATAATCAATTCAGGACAGAGGAAATGGGACACCCCGAGATTTGCGTACAAAAGATACAACAATCTAAAAGATCAACTGGTGAGCACTCGACCCAGACCACAACCAAAGCAACCAATGAACACCGTCCTGAACGCATGGGGCCTCCCCAAGATCACAGGACACTACCCCTGCAACGATTGCAGCGTGTGTCACCTCACAACACACACCAAGACCCTGAATTTCGACCCAACGAAACCACACCAACTGTAACTCACGCAATGTGATATATCTCCTCACATGCACGTGTGGCCTCCGCTATGTGGGGATGACAACACGCAAAGTCAAAACAAGAATAACAGAGCATCGAAGCACCATAAGATGCAAGAAAAACATCAGTAGACTCACCAACCACTTCATCACCCACTGCCACACACCCAATGATTTAAATTGGACAGTCATTGAGCAAATTCCAGAGAGCACAATTGACAATGACAAAAAACTTCTGAATAAGGAACAGGGATGTATATATCGCCTTTCAACAGCAACCGAGGGTCTCAACGACGCTATCCCTTGGAATTCCCTGACTTGTTCGTGATTAAAGGGATTACTTCATTAGTACTACCCTGCGCTAGCTGTCCTCCCATCCCCACATATTACTGAGAAACCCCTTGTAGCATATCTCTTCCCGAGCCCCACAGTTCTGAATACTGGGATATTGGTGCCCCCCCCCATGATTACGTTAGAAGTGCTACTATGGCACTAAGAACAATGGTCTGTTCCTTACGTTAAATTCTCCTTTTTACTTAATGTCCCCAACGCGCCAGCGTTATACACATTCCGCCTGCGCCGGCTCATCAGTGCATTACTCTGACAATATTCTCCACATTCTAATGCCCTCAGTGCACTAGCGGCATAAACCTATCCCGCCCGCACATGCGCGCCTATGCACCACGCTCGTTTCCCCCAATGCGCATGCGCGGAGACAACACTACCGTCTGCGCATTCGCATTACAAATCACGGGTACTACGCATGCGCGACCGCTCCTCATTCATCAGAGCACGCCCGGGCGCCCACGCAAGCACCATGACTCGACAGTTCGAGTCTCTCTACCCTTTCCTCCACTATGCAGGTGCAAGCAATTATCTAATTAACCACAGTATAAAACACTCGGCAGCACTGGCCATTATTTACCGGTATGCGAAGGAGGCACTACAGGTCCAGAGCAGGCTCTGCCCAGAAAAGCTGTGAGTATGATGAACAACCACCACTACCACTGGTAAGAGCTACCTTTCTCCCCTACAGGTCTCCTAATCAAAGTGGCCAAAACCTTTATTTCCCACAGGGTCAACCCCTTGCCACTTCACAACCTTGGAGCAGAATATTGCTTAAACTAGCG
Organism: Lissotriton vulgaris; assembly: GCF_964263255.1. Lineage (NCBI taxonomy): Eukaryota > Metazoa > Chordata > Amphibia > Caudata > Salamandridae > Lissotriton > Lissotriton vulgaris. The sequence goes on along the minus strand of NC_141697.1, from coordinate 495,598,405 downwards.
TAAGAAACAACTCTTGCGCCTTTTTACCACACATGCACTATGGTTGTGAATACTGTGTTTTAGCCACTCCACCCCCGAACCACAAGTGCGAACCTCGCCCTAATGGTACCACCAATACCATTACACTGTAGCCGCCTATAGCCTGCACTCCCTCCGCTATAGTGTCGGCAGTCAGATGTATATAATGCAGTACATTTAAGTGACTCTCTTTTCCCCTTGCATGTTTTGTCCTTGTCATATATGTTACATGTACAGGTGTTTTGAGAAGGGAACCCCCCTCTCACACATAGAAAAACACTTTAGGGCGTGTATACACATAGTCTAAGTTACACACCCACTAGTTTAATCACATACACTTATTTTAATCTCGTCCTGAAGAAAGCCAGCATATTCATAAGGCACTGGCTGAAACATGTTGACCCACCAATGGATGTGGGAGCTCGTAACTCGCCTCTAACATCCAACAGCCTTATTTTTAACCGCTGACGGTGGCCCAGGTATTAAAGTTTAATTCACCTTCGGGTACTGGGACCCCCGCCAAGCCGTTTTAAATCACACTCATAACACTCTTCACCGCACACTCAGCGACATACCTGCTCCGCTGTAATCAGGCATGAAAGCACACCTGGGACACGCTAGGTGTCACTGGGTGGGCCCGATGATGAAGCATGCCACCAACTAGGTTGGTGGGTGAGGGCTTCATGAGCACACTCACCAGGTGCTCCTACCCCCTGACGAAACACCTTGAGTCCTTGACTTTTGTTAAACCTCGTAATACATAAGCTAGTCTCTTTTTGATTAACTATATAAGTGTCTTCTCTTCCCATTCTGTGAATGCTAGTAGAGGAACGGGAGGGCCCTCGCCTGTCCTCCGAGCTGCCTCGTGGTTCCTGTTGTCCCGGGATTTTACCCGGGTCTTGAGATCATGCCCCCTCTTCCTAATGTCCTCCTTGTTGCCCAGGGTGGACCCTACTGCATTGACTTAGTTAATTATCCTGTCACACATTTTATTCTTCCTGACAAGTGGGGTCTGTTGAACTAGGGTTCCAAACATATTTGGTTCAGCTCTAATGATCTCTCTTAAGTTGGCTTAGCTGGACCATTGCAGTTGGAACGCAGGGCTCATTGTGACAGGACCGTGGTCTCATCATAATTTCCTCAGCGGTCATGTCGCTGGGGAATCGGCGTTTGGTTTTTGGAGAAATGATTTTCCGGCCGCCACATTTGGAGTCTCAAGCTTTCCAACAGTGGCAAACCGAGCTTTTAGAAATATGACCACCACAAGTTAGTCGGTATAATTCAAGCCCACAATGCCAGCTTATGTGAGAAAGTGACAAAGCCTCTACTGTTTACTAGATACTGTGCCCATACCCACATCAGTGTATAGAACGAAATGGAGGTGTTATATTTATTGATGAAAAATTAATTTTACAGGAGGTCATTTAAAATTATATTATCTAGGCTAAAGGAAATAGTAATCCTTTGATATGGGCCATATATATTTTCCTCGGATGTCAGTATCAGATAGAGTTCATGTGGTATCATCAATATATTAGTTTATGCAAACTTTTCTAGTTATTTTGACTTAGGGCCTGATTACAACTTTGGTGGTGAGGGCGTGGTCTGCCATGCCAGTGCCCCGCTCCCATACTGTTAAAGCCGTCCGCACACCGCCTGCCAGATTACCAAAAGAATATCGTGAGGCAGGGTGTCAGCCTCAAATACATCTTGAATATGGGGCTGATTTTGTTTTTAACATACCTCTTCTAAGAGATTGCTCAGAATGCAGTGTTTATTTTTTCAATAGAATTTGGAATTTACAAAGCAATCTACATTGGCTTGAGCTTTCATGGTAGGTAGTCTGATGACCTAGACTGGATCCGCAGTGGCTCTGCTGGAAAGGTTTTCCTCATACTTCTGAGTGAGGGGTGTCAGTAGTTTGTACGGTATAAGGATTTCATTTGTCTGCTCATTGACTTGAGCGCTACAAAAGCGGATGGTGATGGACGGAGCATCTGAACCAATCACACACTCACACCCAGTCAACAGATCTGGGTTTAATCCATCACCGTTCTTTAGCCCACTCTGCCACCCCAGTTCAGACATGGCCATATGCAAATCAGTCTCACCCTGTGCCTCATGGGAACAGTCCAGCCGGAACTGCCAAGCCATGCCTTCCCTAGACCGGAAACAAGCTTCCCAGGACCGGTTTCTGGCATTTCAGCCGTCTTCAGCCAGGCTTGCTTGAATCCAGGGGCAAAGTGAGCAAGGGACTCACATCTTAGCATACCCTGCCAACTGCTGAATTGACTCCTGAGGCGGAAGCCGGGAGCCCGTGTATGTGTGTGTTTGCTGCGTGAAACAGCTTGTAACTTTTTTAAAACCACTCACCTGAATTTTTTAAAATGTGCATTGAGCACCACCACTGGCCAGACCATTTTGGATCTGACCGGGTGGTGTTTGTGATACACGGAAGACGGCTGCCATAATGGGGGAACCGAGTAGGTAGCGGGCTAGTTGTTGGAGCGCCAGGGAAACAAAAGACGCCCTGTAGCTCCCAACACTCTATTGCTGAATTGACTCCTGAGGCGGAAGCCGGGAGCCCGTGTATGGGTGTGTTTTCTGTGTGAAACAGCTTGTAACTTTTTTAAAACCACTCACCTGAATTTTTTAAAATGTGCACGGAGCATCACCACTGGCCAGATGATTTTTGATCTGACCGGGTGTGCGGTTTGTGATACATGGAGGACAGCCGCCATATTGGGGGAACAGAGTAGGCAGCTGGCTAGTTGTTGGTGCGCCGAGGAAACAAAAGACGCCCTGTAGCTCCTGACACTTCATTGCTGAATTGACTCCTGAGGCGGAAACCGCGAGCCCGTGTATGTGTGTGTATGCTGCGTGAAACAGCTTGTAACTTTTTTAAAACCACTCACCTGAATTTTTTAAAACGTGCCCTGAGCATCACCACTGGCCAGACGATTTTGGATCTGACCGGGTGGCGTTTGTGATACACGGAGGGCGGCCGCCATATTGGGGGAACTGAGTAGGCAGCAGGCTAGTTGTTGGTGCGCCAGGGAAACAAAAGACGCCCTGTAGCTCCCGACACTCCATTGCTGAATTGACTCCTGAGGCGGAAGCCGGGAGCCCGTGTACGTGTGTGTTTGCTGCGTGAAACAGCTTGTAACTTTTTAAAACCACTCACCTGAATTTTTTTATAACGTGCACTGAGCATCACCACTGACCAGACGATTTTAGATCTGACCGGGTGGTGTTTGTGATACACGGAGGATGGCCGCCATATCGGGGAAACCGAGTAGGCAGCGGGCTAGTTGTTGGTGTGCCAGGGAAACAAAATGGAAGTCACAAAATGTACGCGCAGCGGACGCGCCAAAGGCGCGCCAAAGGCAAGCCAGTCTGTGCCCGTCCGCGGCAGACCGAGGCTAGGGGCCAGCACCCCTGCAAGTTTGCCTCTTAAAGTGCAGTACAACGCCCAGCAGCTCAAGGTACTCTGCCCTATTATTGGGGATAAATGTAAGCACAGCATGAGTCTTGAGAACTATGACAAAGAATGTATGCACTGCTTCTTTGCCGTTAACCGCCAGCGGAAGGTCAGGTGTAGGGAACAGACACTAAATCTGGCCCTTATTAACTGTCGATCATTAGGTAAACACAGGGTGGAAATCTGTGACTCCCTTATGGATGGACAGGTGGATGTCCTTTTCTTCACCGAGACATGGCTTAATATTACTTCGGCACCGGACATTGTAGCCGCTCTCCCGCGGGGTATGGTATCAACAGAATGGACAGGCAAGAGGGGAGAGGGGAGAGGGGGAGGGATCGCCATAATTTGCAAACACGAGTTTTTGTGTACCCTGGAGGCCGCGGACATTGTGGACAGCGAGACCGGCTTTTTTTCCATCTCTGCATCCCATAATCACATCCTTAAGGGATTTTGACATATAGACCCCCAGGGCAAGGGGCACGGTTTGCTGCACACCTGATTGAGAGCGTAACGCAACCACCCCTGAGGTATGAGAAACTCCTTCTCCTGGGACACTTGAACCTCCATTTCGATGACCCCACGAATGGAGAAGCTCAGGAACTTCGACAGGAGCTAGCAGGAATCCAATTAATGCTGAAATCTGAACTGCCCACCCACTGCCAAGGCCACCTTCTGGATCCAATTTTCCCAAATTGGGGCACGCTGGCTGTTACTCCTCCAATTCCCGTGATCTGGTCTGACCATTATTGGGTCGAATTTAGAGCGGTAGTACCTGAACTCACAGCGCAGGGCGAAATGAGAACTAAAAATAGACGCAGGAAATGGGCAAAGTTCTCTACGGAGGCATTCAATAAGGCCTTTGACAGGGGTGGGTCCCCCGGAGGTCTGGGAATAGAGTCAGCCTGTGAGGAATTAGATAGGCGGGTCATAAAAGCGCTGGACTGCACTGCACCTTGGTCGCATAGTGCTCCGCTGAGGAAATCGAAATCCGCTCCGTGGTTCAATGCTGAACTCCGGGGTAAGAAAACTGAATGCAAACATCTGGAGAGGCTATGAAGGAGAAGCTTCTCTGAGTTGGAGAGAAATATTTATACAACTAGCCTAAGGGAATACCATGCCCTAATTATGAAGGCCAGTAAAGCCTACTACTGCAGTAGAATTGAGGGAGCTGATAACTCCATGAAGGAATTGTTCTTGGTATATAAAGAGCTATCGGACCTCTCTAGTACAACTACCCCTATGATTGGCTCAGTAGAATCCTGCGATCAGGTGGCAGAGTTTTTTGCCAATAAGGTGGACAAGATCTATTCCGCCTTTCACGGCTAGGGTAGGCTGCAGTAAAGATGCTACCCCCACGAATCCGCATAGGGACTGTCTTACAGCATTTCTGGTTCCCCCCCAGGAGACTCTATGCCACATTGCAGGTAGTATTAAATCAGGGTCCCCTACAGACCCAGCACCTCCCAAAGTACTACAAGGTAGTTTGGAAATCCATGAGCCCCACATCAGACATTTACTAGAACTCTCCTTTGACTCAGGACAGGTGCCTAAGATCGCGGAAAAGGCAGTCAATAAACAACTTTCTGCTTATATTGAGACTTATGGCTTGCTTCATTCTACCCAGTCGGGCTTTCGTGCCCTCCTTTCGACCGAGTCAGCACTTCTCTTTTCAACTGAAACCCTGCGGAAATATGCGGATGAGGGTCAAACAGCGGCACTGATCTTACTCGACTGTAGTGCCGCCTTCGACACCGTAGCCCATCACACTCTGCTACGGTGTCTGAAAAGGGGAGGAGTAGTGGGGAAAGCGTGGGAATGGCTGGAGTCATTCCTAGCAGACCGCAGCTTCCAAGTGGCAAAGGGACACTTTTGGTCCAAAGAAATCGGCCTAAAACAGGGAGTACTACAGGGATCCAGTCTTAGTCCTACCCTTTTTAACCTGTATGTTGCACCTGTGGCAGACATCACAGATAGATTTGGGGTAGAAGTAGTGTCCTATGCAGACGACACGCAATTGATGGTGACTCTGACACAACCAAAGGAGCAATGTGCCACCAACTTCACCGCGTGTATACAGGAACTTGCCGCTTGGATAGCTGATAACTGCCTCAAGCTGAACGGAAATAGGACGGAGGTGCTGATTGTGGGCAGGGCTCCTTCAGTCTGGACTTCAGCATGGTGGCCTTCCACGCTGGGTGCTCTACCCACTCCCAGCAATCCAGTGAAGAACTTGGGGATCTGTCTGGATAATAAAATCTTGTTTCAGCACCAGACCAAACAAGTGGCAGGCACCGGTTTAGGAATGCTGAGGGTCCTTAGGAAAACGCTGGACCTCCTGCCACTGCCTGCTAGACAAACTTTAATACACGCCCTAATTACTTCCAGATTGGATTATGGAAATGTCCTATATTTGGGAGCCAGTGCAAAGTGCATGCAGAGGCTGCAACGCATACAAAATGCAGCTGCCCGCCTGATTCTGATGCTTCCCAGGAGAGCGTCAGCCAAGAAAGTGCTCAAAACACTGCACTGGCTGCCAGTCAAGGAACGTGTGGTATTCAAAGCACTCTGTGTAGGCCATCAAATCTTACAGAGGAAGGGCCCCACGTACTTGCACAATCTGCTTGATCCATACCTCCCTACTCGACAGCTGAGATCAAGTGGGACCGGACTAGTCCTGGTCCCAAAATTCAACAGAGCGAGAATGGGAGGGCACGCTTTCAGAGTCATGACCTCCACTCAGTGGAACAGACTGCCTCAAAGGTTACGACTTGAAACATCAGAAGCCGCTTTCCGCAAAGAGCTAAAAACCATCCTGTTCCCCAAAGTCTAACTGAGGGACCATGGGCTGCCTAGAATATATGATCACTAGGTCTGTCATTCAGTTCTATCCAGCGCAGGACCGCACTAGCTAGTGTAACCAGGCGCTTTGTAAGCTTTATATAAATAAATAAACTTTTGGCGAACAAAGCGGTAAAAAAGAGGGTGGTGATGGCTGACTGGCTGAAGACGGCTGAAATGCCAGAAACCAGTCCTAGGAAGCTTGATTCCAGTCCAGGGAAGGCATGGCTTGGCAGTTTGAACTGGACTGTTCCCATGAGGCACAGAGTCAGACTGATTTGCATATGGCCTGGTCTGAACTGGGGTGGCGGGAGTAGGCTAAAGAATGGTGATGGATTAAACCCAGATCTGTTGACTGGGTGTGAGAGTTTGATTGGTTCATATGCTCCGTCTATCACCACCCCCTTTTGGACCGCTTTGTTTGCCATAATTTGGCAGGGTATGCTCAGACGTGAGTCCCTTGCTCACTTTACCACTGTATTCAAGCAAACCTGGCTGAAGACGGCTGAAATGCCAGAAACCGGTCCTAGGAAGCTTGATTCCGGTACAGGGAAGGCATGGCTTGGTAGTTCGGGCTGGAATGTTCCCATGAGGCACCGGGAAAGACTGATTTGCATATGGATGGCCATGTCTGAACTGGGGTAGCAGAGTGGGCTAAAGAACTGTGACGGATTAAACCCAGATCTGTTGACTGGGTGTGAGTGTTTGATTGGTTCAGATGCTCCATCCATCACCACCCCCTTTTGTACCGCTTTGTTCACCATAAGTTGGCAGGGTATGCTCAGACATGAGTCCCTTGCTCACTTTGCCTCTGGATTCAAGCAAGCCTGGCTGGAGATGGTTGAAATGCCAGAAACCGGTCCTGGGAAGCTTGATTCCGGTCCAGGGAAGGCATGGCTTGGAAGTTCGGGCTGGACTGTTCCCATGAGGCACAGGGTCAGACTGATTTGCATATGGCCATGTCCGAACTGGGGTGGCAGAGTGGGCTAAAGAACAGTGATGGATTAAACCCAGATCTGTTGACTGGGTGTGAGTGTTTGATTGGTTCAGATGGTCCGTCCATCACCACTCCCTTTTGTACCGCTTTGTTCGCCATAAGTTGTCAGGGTATGATCAGACGTGAGTCCCTTGCTCACTTTGCCACTGGATTCAAGCAAGCCTGGCGGAAGAGGGCTGAAATGCCAGAAACCGGTACTAGAAAGCTTGATTCCAGTCCAGGGAAGGCATGGCTTGGCAGTTCGACTGAACTGTTCCCATGAGGCACAGGGTCAGACTGATTTGCATATGGCCAGGTCTGAACTGGGGTGGCAGAGTAGGCTAAAGAACGGGGATGGATTAAACCCAGATCTGTTGACTGGGACTGAGTGTTTGATTGGTTCAGATGGTCCGTCCATCACCACCCCCTTTTGGACCGCTTTGTTCGCCATAAGTTGGCAGGGTATGCTCAGACGTGAGTCCCTTGCTCACTTTGTCACTGGATTCAAGCAAGCCTGGCTGGAGACGGCTGAAATGCCAGAAACCGGTCCTAGGAAGCGTGATTCCGTTCCAGGGAAGGCATGGCTTGGAAGTTCTGGCTGGACTGTTCTCATGAGGCACAGGGTCAGACTTGCATATTTCCATGTCTGAACTGGGGTGGCAGAGTGGGCTAAAGAACGGTGATGGATTAAACCCAGATCTGTTGACTGGGTGTGAGTGTTTGATTGGTTCAGATGTTCCGTCCATCACCACCCCCTTTTGTACTAGTGACTTGAGCTCAGCAGAAACCACAGGTTGCAGCAAAGTAGATCCTGACCTGCTCTTCCAAGAGTTTCTCAATCTGGCGAGATTTTCCCTGGACATGATAATTCTGAATTATAGGGAAATGAACATTAGAAGTGTGAAAGGAATTGGGATTGAGAAAACACCCATGGCGAGAGGGGCACTGTTTTCTTTATTTCTGAAAAGAAAATTCCACTTTAGGATTTTCTTTTTGAAAATAAAAAAACTTCGTTAGTTTGCCATACGGCAAAATTACAGTGCATTAACAGCATCCGCTTGGATGGCAGTTGCTGCCAATGCTAGAAATGCTAGCCAATGCTAGAAATGTCCACATGACTTGCGGACACTTCTACATTTACTCTGCCACTGTGGCGAAGGATAGGCCGACCATCAATAAGTAAATCTGGCCTTTACTCCACAAATTCACGGTTTTACACTTCACCCAAAAAGTAAAGTATGGACCGGCCATTGTAACATATGGTTGATCCAGAACTAGGCAAATACATGCCTGAACAAAAGACATGAATCTCAAAGCGCTTCCTACAATTGGCCTGTGAAGTTAAGCTCTCAGGGCACACAATGGATCCTTGCAACAAGATGACGGGTAAAACACAAAGTGCTCATCAATGAGGAAAGCACTTGTTCCGCACACCATAGTCCAGAAATGGCAGCAGTACAGTGATGTAGAGAGAGGAGTGCCCGTGCCATCAAAGACCAGAAATACTTTCTTTAATCCCATCTTCCCTCTGTGGAATAATCAATAAAGGGTGTTCTGTTTGAGCCTTTGGAATTGGTTGACCTTGTCGCGTTCTAATCTAGGACCCCGATCGATACTGTGACCTTATGCCCCTATCCGGCCATAATCCACAAGATAAAACTCAGCAACCTGGGAAAGCCCCGCTTGCTATGTTTTGATTAGTATTAGAACTCTAATGAGCACTGAGAGACGATCACTTCCTAGTGACATCTTTATTGATGTCTTATGTCCAAAAACTTACGTCAAACCAGGTACCTTTCAGGTATAAATATTACCAACGTTGCCTTAAGCAAACGCTGATGCAGCTGATCCTAATACGGCTGCTACTATCGCTACTGCTATCGCTGCTAACGAGCGAACGATGGTGTGGTGAACACAGGAGCTGAATAGCTGTCCCCTTCAGAGCCCAGCAGATGCAAGCTGCCCGCGGACGCTGCCCCTCCTCCTCTTCCTCGACGCGCTGAGAGAGACGCTGTCTTTTCTCCTGCCGAGAAATCCAGCTCCGGCGTTTCCAGCCTACTCTTGCGAGTTCCTGGGATATCGAGTCCTGGAAGGAGATACAAGACCTCCAACATTCTATTCCAGAGGTATGGTGTTGACTAAACCCTTAGAGAGAATTCTTGAAGCAAACCTTGGCAAAACCAACTTAACTTAAAGCTACTTACTCCCCTCCCAAGTATTAGGCTTAGGTCAGGTACACTGGGGTAGGCGTAGTTAGAAGCACCAGTTGAGTACGTTAGCCTAATGTATATATGAATGTATATATGTTTTACTCATTTTAAACCATTGTATGGCTAAGAAACCATATCAATGCTTTTACAGTATTATTTCGCAATACTCATCTTACTGTACGCCCTTTTTATAATAACTAGTCTTGCAATTGTGGCAATTCATTTCTCCTGCATGAGAAGAAAGACTGTTCAATAAATAATACCCTTTTATTGAAAACGCCCGTCTCTCTATTCTCTGCATATTGGTGAAAGTAATCTGCACAAAACTGACTGAGTAAAATAACTGTCTATTGTTTCACACGACTCTAGAGATTGACTCTTATTCTAAGGAGCAAAGTTGTCATGTTTATGCAGTTGTTGGAAAACTGAATCCCTTCTTGTCTGTACCAGGGAAGCTGATCACTTCCTATTCAGTCAAGAAAGTTTCCAATGACCTCTGAGCTAGTTGGTAACAAACCCAATTAAGTTTAGCATAGTCAGTAGAGGCCTGGAAGATCCGCACTTCTACGTCGATACTACTGTTTATGTTATTCCAATGCGCAGGGCCTATTGGGAAAATAGGAACTACACTACATGGCGCCCAAACGTTTGGTAAGGTGATAAACTAACGCAAGACGTTAGAGTAACTCAGTCGTGCATTTTTCACACAGACCCCTTTCTCTCGTAAATACTCCAATAGACGTCTGGAGTGGGTGAAAGGTTAAAATCCGCCCGACCTTAGTAGGAAGAGATTCCTATGTCAGCTCTGGTTTATTCAACGTTGAAGGATACAGTGTTCCAATATATTGTGCACCTAATCTTTGTCTCCTTGGAGACCTGCTCTGCAAAACCTGCATTTATAAAATGTCAGTAGAAAACAACGGAACTGATGCCGCAGTAGATGCGACTCAGCAGGGTCCCGACGGGACTACTGAACCGGGTGCAATAATCATCCCGGCACATTTAAGAAAATCTATAACGTCAAAACTTATAGAAAATGGACTGACCACACAAGGTGGCACAGTCGTCTTCGTGATAGAGGCACACGAATATCGGCAGACAGAGGTATTCTATTCATGGATAAAATTTGCAACACACAAGTTCCACTATTACAAAATAGGGGATACACCGGAAGAGTACGCTCCTTTCGAGGAGATTGAAATCCCATTAAAATTCCAAGAGCATTTGCTCTGGTTTAAAGGCGCCCTAAAACACATTGATCATATAACCAGGCTCGGTCCACTAGGTAGACCAGGAGCAACGTGGCCCGTTCTAGCCAGCTACACATCACATCCAGACATTGATAAAATGTCAAGTGAAGAACTCTTAATTAAAATAAGAGAATTGACAAAGGCATATAGAGAGTTAGTAAAATTATTTATTAAAAATAATTCAAACACTCCTAAAAAGAGCTGGGATGGAAATAAACAATCCACTCCCAAGGAAAAAGTTTTCCAGTCCAGAGGAAGGTCTCCTCGACGGAGGTAAAGAACTCCGACTCGAGAACACCAGTCTCCCCAGAGGGAGCCCTCTGAGAAAAGATACAACCTTAGAAATAGGGATAATTTGAAGAAGCCTGATAGATATCAAAGTATTGATACACGTCCCTCTCGATCTTTTTCGCAGAAATCGGAAAGAAGAGGACGGTCAGACCCAGGAGAGCACACCAAGTCCAAAGACAATGAACCTGCTCAAAGTAAAAAATCTCAATTTCCAAAAAAGAAGGTAGCCAGTATTAGAGTAATCGAACATGCCGAGACTACTGAGGACACAGTTGAAAAACGGGGAGTGGGCACAGACAATGTTAGACAGTGCAGCAGAAATCAGTATAGCCCGCAAGATCCTGATGAGTCATCTGGAGACAGTGGACACGAATGAATACATTCAGGTAAAAACTGCCGACACCAGAGTTAGCGAGCCCCATAAGATATACGAAATAACATTGCGTATAGAGGGTGATAAGACTAGGAAAATAAGGGGTCTATTTTGGGATAAACTCTCAAAAGGCTATGATATTCTGTTAGCTGAAAAAGATTGGCCCCCAGAGTTTGTCAGGGAGTGCCCTCGTGGCAAAGAAATGATTATGCCTGCCTTATCGAATCACATTCCGATTCACAAAAAATATACTTATGCAAGGAAATGGGCAGTAGCCCAGGCACCAGCATTATATAAAAATCATGTAGGATGGGATGAGGACTCTCCTCCTCACAAAATCCAGTTAAAAAGTAAACCAACTGCACAAAGGCAGTATGCCATTAAGCAAGAAGCTAAAAAACAAGTCAGGGAGATTTTAGATCAACTTGAATACCAGGGGGTGATTGAAACATGCACCTCTCAAATGAACAATCCTTTGTTTCCTGTCTCCAAACCAGACAATTCATATTGTCTAGTTTTGGACTACAGACACCTTAACGCATGTTGCAAAACATTTGCAGTACAAAATTCGCATAGTGCTGCACTAATGAATAACATAGTTAGGCAAAAATATAAAACGACATTAGACATATCTAATGGTTTCTTTTGTCAAAACATTGCACCAGAAAGCAGATATTTGACCGCTTTCTCAGTAATGGGGTCACAGCAAAATTTCTGTAGGCTCCCACAGGGATTCAAGAACAGCCCAGGACTATTCTCAGCTAGAGTAACAGAGTTACTACAAATATATGATGATGAGGCATTATCTTACGTAGATGATATCTATCTCACAGACGACGACTTGGAGACTCACTTGAAAAGAGTGAACACCATTATACTTGGGTTCGCAGCAGAGGGTTACAAATTCAACTTTAAAAAGTCTCGAATTGCCCATCTGACAGTATTATTTTTAGGATACGAATTATCAGGTGAAGGAAAAAGCCTAGCGGACAACTTCTTAGAGAAGTGCGCTGTACTCCAAGCACCAAAAATGCTGAAGAACTTACAATCGATTCTAGGCTTCCTGAATTTCGGTAGAACTTACATTCTAAATTACGCAGAGAGGGTTAAACCTCTCTACGAACTAATTAAACCTGATTTTAAACCAATCAATTGGACTCAAAAACACACAGAAATTTTGAGATCACTGCAAACAGACATGTTAGCAAAAACAAAATTAGATACTCGTGACAACACATGCGATCTTGTAATCCGCATCATCCCAGGAAGATGCGGATATTCGTACGTGACCTCTAATGAGGGAGAAAAGGTACCAATTTCAATTAAATCTCACTTGTACACACAAGCAGAAAAAACATTCAGTCTCACAGAAAATACTGTGAAAGCAGTGGAAACTGCATTAGCAAATGAACGAGAACTAGCACATGGCAAAAGGATCAATATCCTCACAGCGGAATCCGCCTTCGAGGCGCTATTCAGCCCAGTAAACCTGCCCACAGTGTCACTGGATCCGAAATGGATACAGTGTGTAGATTCTCTTGGAGCGGAAGATGTGAAATACTATTTCGCCCCGCAATTCGAAAAACTGAATGAATTGACTTATGAAGAAGAATATCCTCTGCCAATCGAACTTCTGCCTCTCCCACAGTACGCCTGTATAATCTATACAGATAGATTTGTACAGCATTTTAACGTAGAGAACAAATCCTACGATGCAGCCTGTGCGATTGTTAAAGGTCGCTGGCTGTGCGGTAAATTCAGACCGAAAATAACAAAAACTGAATCAGTGAGGTACTGTTCGGCTCAGAGAGCTGAAATCAGATCTTTAAAGATGGCACTTGAAAATGCAGAATGTGAATTCCCGACACTAATCGTGTGCGATTCGCATTTTTGCGTCAACTCTTACAACAAAAAGTTGCAGAGCTGGATTGAAAATGATTACAAAGATGACACAGGTGCCACAATCAAGCATAAAATGCTTTGGAAACAAGTAGCTCTTTTACAGAAAGAACTACAAAAGACTCACGTGATACACACTCTGAGTCATCAACGTGATGGCGTTCACGTTGCAGGGAATTCATTGGCTAATACAGCCACAGCGGAAGCAACTAAACCGGCTTCCGTAGCCACAAAAAAGTGTTCAGAAAACTACATAGACGGGGAAACCATGCTGGCAGTGAAAATGTCCGTAAAAGGCGACTGTGCAGCACTACCCGTGAACTATCCACTCAATTATGCATACGTAATTGATGCAAACTCCGTTCCTTTTGCTCGAATCCCTGGAGTGGGGGAGAGGGTAATTCCAAACATGAACCAGAGAAAGTTATTAATAGCAGACGCACACATGGGTGAAGGTCCAAGACACATACAGATGAGGGAATCTCTGACTGAATTACAATCAGTATACTGGTGGCCAGGAATGAGCGTGCAACATCAAACATATGTAAAGAACTGTCCAAATTGTGACAGGGATCGCAGTAGTGAACTGGTCGAGTCTGTTGCACGGCTACCAATTAGAAACAGCGTAATGCTGTCTACCTGCCATCCAGCGTCCTATTATCATTAAGGCTAAACCCACTTAAAAAATGAGGCCCCAGCGCTCGGCTGACGCCAGAACGGTTATAAAAGATCTGCGAGTCTTTATCGGCACATACGCAATTGCCATGTTCCATTCTGACCAGGGTCCTGCTTTCAGCTCTCGAGCTTATAAGGAAGCCATGGCCAGCATGGGCGTTGGATTGCGGTATTCTTGTCCGTCATACCCCGAAGGGAACAGTGTGGTAGAAAGAAAAAAATGGGACATAAATCAATCTATAACAGCGAAGGTATTAGGTTCAGGTGCTTGGTGGGTCAAACATTTAATAAGTGTCCAGTTAAGCCTAAACAACTTGCCAAGAAATTCTCTAAAAGGTTTCAGCCCATACGAACTATTGTTCGGAACTAGAATGCGAATTCAGGACTTAGATAGACAGGTATCAATGGTAGAAGATAAGAAAACAGACTTTGACATCAAAGATCGTTTGGCTGTTTTACAGGACTTGAATGAAACAAGAAAATCCTTAAGCAACATAAAGTTAAAGCAACAGCCAGCTACCACTGACGAGGCACCACCAGCCCCAGCAAGGCCTGTCTGGATTCCAAAGATTGGGGATCTAGTCAGAGAAAAAATAGCGGCGAAGAAGGAATTTGGGCCTTCTTACAGAAAAGCAGTACCTGTCTTAACTATCAAAGGAACAAGATCAGTAGTACTACCGCCCCTTGCTGGTAAAAAGGAGAACAGAGTTGTATCAATCGACCTGGTAAAACCACAAGCATGTGGCCTATAATCAACAGTAGGCCCAGTGGACTCCCGAGAAACAACAGAATACCCAAACTTGCAACAATCCAAGAGGTTCAAACTGAAAGACTAATCACATTCGATCAGCCTGCAGTGCACAGAGAGGGACTATGCAATAATGCCATGGAACTCGTGCCTCTTGAGACACAGATTGAAACAGTTCGTCAAGAAACACCAGTCTACAATGATGTGGCATCAGAATGTGCTACAGAAAGACAAATTGAAAGAACAATCCCAACAATTGACAGAACTGCTCTGGCTACTTCATCAACTTCGATAACTTTTCTGAAGATCAAAGCAACCCCGAAGTGATGCCAGAAACAAAAAAGACTTTTAAAGAAAAAGCAACAGAACTCTTTCAACAAATCAAAGAAGTATATCTGGATGCACCATTGATTTAGCATTGGATTATGTCAGGGGTATTTATACTCCTACTATGCCTAATTTTAGTTTTAATTTTAGGAAGGTTTATTACAATTGAATGGACACAGCAAGTCAGAACATCAACTTAGTCCTCAAACCACACAGATCCTCCCACGTGAAGAAAAGAGAACTGTCAACAGTAAATGTCACAGCCATTCCAATACCCGGTGGGGTAGTATGGGAGAAAACTGACTATGAAATATATGGTCCGGTCGAGATCCTGAAGTATCCTCATCAATTCAAGGTTTCCTTAAGTGACTTTGTAAAAGCTAGTACATTCTCTGATGATTGGGACTTTGAAAGTATTAATAATATGATGTCTGATTTAGTAATGTCAGCTAGATTCACAGAACATGATTATTTACAAGGTTCGTCTAGTTATGAACAGATATTCTGCTACACACACTATGGTGATCGTTACTTGCATAAATCTGCACAGCCTAGAAATGTTTTTAAGTATAACCAATGGGAACATTGTGCTACACCACCTAAAAGCAGTTCTAAAAAATTCTATGAGAAATTTCAGTACTTCTCAGGGTTTAACAACAGTGATGCAGAAACGTTTTATTATAAACTGTTAGATAAAACAGGATTGAAAACAATGCTGACAAATACTAAATTGATATATTCAGAAGCATTTTATGAAAAAATGATGACATTTGGTTTTGATTATTGGAAAAATAACATTGAAACAAAACCATCTGGGGTACAAAAGATTGGCAGGTACAAGGCCTAGAAGCACTATTTCGAGCCTGCATGATCCCAGAACAAATTATGTTTTTAAATGAAACAATTCATCAAACAACCTGTCTTGGCCTAGCTAAGATCAAAGACCTTAACAAACCGTCTGTTCCAAAGCCAATACCTGATAATGCAACAACAGATATTGAGATAGACGTATCTAAAATTTTACATTTAAACAGAACACATCCTGCTTGGAAAAAGTGGTTAATCTGGCCTACTGACACAAACAACTGTCAAGATAGATTCCTGAATAAAACACTGGGGTTAACAATGACCAGACAAGACCCTAGATACTCCCAGAGATAACATCCAGGGATAGTAACAACATACAGTGTAGGGAAGCTGTGCCTTGAATGGCTAGAATCATCCACACTGGCTGAAATTAAGCAACACTTGTCTTTACTTAAAGATGGTGCTGATTTGCGCGATTTTATTATGGGACCACGCAAACAGCGTCAAAAGCGTTTCATAGCGACCAGTATCTATGCGGTATACAACGAGGCTTGGAAAGTCACACAAATTGAAACAGCTGAAAAAATACGAGAAATTGATCGTATTAATTTGGAAAAATCACTTTCTGTAGTGGACAATGGGTTAATGACTCTGTCCTCCAGAATATATTCGTTGGACAATATTGTATCATCTGCCATATAGTTTTTAGTAATTTGATGGACATAAATTCGTGGAGTGGGTGTCGCGTTCTAATCTAGGACCCCGATCGATACTGCGCCATAATCCATTTATTCCCCTATATTGGCATAACCGATCAAATGCAATATTCAGAAACTCGTCTCTGGCCTCACACGATTAGAGCCACATTTCAAAATCTCTTCCTCTGCAACTTCCTTTGCAGCTCATTAGTGCTAATGACAGAGCAGAAGCCACTATCTAAGATTCCTAGATTACACTCCGAGTTCTTCAACAAGATAAAACTCAGCAACCTGGGAAAGCCCCGCTTGCTATGTTTTGATTAGTATTAGAACTCTAATGAGCACTGAGAGACGATCACTTCCTAGTGACATCTTTGTTGACGTCTTATGTCCAAAAACTTATGTCAAACCAGGCACCTTTCAGGTATAAATCTTACCAACGTTGCCTTAAGCAAACGCTGATGCAGCTGATCCTAACACGGCTGCTACTATCGCTACTGCTATCGCTGCTAACGAGCGAACGATGGTGTGGTGAACACAGGAGCTGAATAGCTGTCCCCTTCAGAGCCCAGCAGATGCAAGCTGCCCGCGGACGCTGCCCCTCCTCCTCTTCCTCGACGCGCTGAGTGAGAAGCTGTCATTTCTCCTGCCGAGAAATCCAGCTCCGGCGTTTCCAGCCTTTTCTTGCGAGTGACTGGGATATCGAGTCCTGGAAGGAGATACAAGACCTCCAACATTCTATTCCAGAGGTATGGTGTTGACTAAACCCTTAGAGAGAATTCTTGAAGCAAACCTTGGCAAAACCAACTTAACTTAAAGCTACTTACTTACTCCCCTCGCAAGTATTAGGCTTAGGTCAGGTACACTGGGGTAGGCGTAGTTAGAAGCACCAGTTGAGTACGTTAGCCTAATGTATATATGAATGTATATATGTTTTATTCATTTTAAACCATTGTATGGCTAAGAAACCATATCAATGCTTTTACAGTATTATTTCGCAATACTCATCTTACTGTACGCACTTTTTATAATAACTAGTCTTGCAATTGTGGCAATTCATTTCTCTTGCATGAGAAGAAAGACTGTTCAATAAATAATACCCTTTTATTGAAAACGCCCGTCTCTCTGTTCTCTGCATATTGGTGAAAGTAACCTGCACAAAACTGACTGAGTAAAATAACTGTCTATTGTTTCACACGACTCTAGAGATTGACTCTTATTCTAAGGAGCAAAGTTGTCATGTTTATGCGGTTGTTGGAAAACTGAATCCCTTCTTGTCTGTACCAGGGAAGCTGATCACTTCCTATTCAGTCAAGAAAGTTTCCAGTGACCTCTGAGCTAGTTGGTAACAAACCCAATTAAGTTTAGCATAGTCAGTAGAGGCCTGGAAGATCCGCACTTCTACGTCGATACTACTGTTTATGTTATTCCAATGCGCAGGGCCTATTGGGAAAATAGGAACTACACTACAACCTTAAAGTTCTATCTTACAAAGTTTTACTTTTGGAGGCTATATATAAAGAGTTTAAAATTGGTGAAATTGGAGACTTTTATTTCCTGATCCATTTAACCAGTTCTAAGCAGAGATGCTGGTATTGCACCTCTACCCTAATTATACTCCAAAGATTCCATCTGCTTTCAGGAGTCTTGAGATCTGGTTTTACTAGTTTTGATTTCTATAACTTCTTCCTCAAAGGAAACAGCTTAGCAGTTACTTGATGTCATGAGAGCTCTGTCTATTTTATATTTCTTCTGAAAGGTGGAGTATGTGTGACTTTTTGTTTATCAGGACGAGGTTTGCACGCTTCTTCAGAAATACTAAGGTGCTGATTTTAAATTTGGAGGTCATTTGGACCGCAAACTCGAGGTGGCATGGTGGGCACCGCTGCACTGGTGGTTGACCACCGTATTATGAGTGCGGCAGTCCCACTGCCACAGGACCACTGCAACTGCCGGGAATCCATGATCACTCGGCAGTGGTGCGGTGGTCTGGGGCAACAATATACTGGCGGTGATGCTGTGGTACTGCCAAGCATATTACGACTTTCGAGCCCTCCACTATTTTCATGCTGGTGAGCCTGCCATGAAAAGTGTGGTGTCAGGAAAGTAAGGAGACCCTAAAGGGCCCCCTGGTGCCCATGTGCATGGAGATGCATGCAGGAGGGCGCATGTTGTGCTACTCTGTCTGGGCTAACTCTCTCCCCCCACAGCTCCGCAGTCTAGTTTGCCTCGCCGCAGCGCTTAGCCCTCCTCCTGATGATGATTCGCGCCTGCAGCCTCCCGCACTCCAGCCTCAGCCCTAATCCTGCTCCCTGCCTGCCTGGTGTCCCCTTCTTGCCCTCTTGGGCTTCTCTGGTCCCCCATAAGTTTTACTTAAGCTTATTTTACTATACTTTTACTTTAAGCTTTACTGAAGCTTACTTTTAAGCGTATTTATTCCTCGCCTGTTTCCTGTCGCTGCTGCCCCTGCAGCCCCTCCGCCCCGCTCAGACCCCGCTCCCGCCTCCCGACTCGCGTCCCATCCCCTTCCTCTACTAAATGGCGACCGCTGCTCGGATGCGCCACTGGTGCACCAAAGGCAAGCCCATCTGCGTCCGTCCACGATCCGACCGTTACCAGTGCCAGGAACCCTGGATCTCTAACCACCCATCACTACGACACGACCACCCTCCTCGCACTTAACCCCGGAAGACTCAGGGAATGCCAACAGGCCTCGCCGAACACAACCCTTGGTCAATTCTCCTGCCTCCACTGCCACCAGACCATCACCACCACCCTGGCCTCCAACACCGACGATGGCAGCACCGGCAACACCCTAAAATGCATCCTCCTCAACGTATGCTCCGTACACAAAGACGCCATGGAAATCTGGAACCTACTCGACTCTCTCTTGCATGACATCGCCTTCTTCACGGAGACCTGGACAAACGCATCCTCTGCCCCCGACATCAACACCGCCATCCCGGATGGATACCAGATCCAGAGGAAGGACTGCCCCACCACCCTGGAGAGGGCCATGCCAAGAGCACCCTCCACCTCAGCACCTCCAGCGAAACCTTCCCCTCCGCCGAACACCTGCACTTCCAGACCCAGACCAG
This sequence comes from Lissotriton vulgaris, assembly GCF_964263255.1. NCBI lineage: Eukaryota > Metazoa > Chordata > Amphibia > Caudata > Salamandridae > Lissotriton > Lissotriton vulgaris. Next base: position 495,578,713 of record NC_141697.1, on the reverse strand, counting down.
CCCCAAAACTACACTCATCTACAGACCCCCAGCCCCCGGGCACAATTTGCTCCCACCATCACCAACTTCATCGCACCCCACGCCATCACCTTAATGAACTACATACTCATTGGAGACCTGAACTTCTACCTCAACAACCTCAGCGACTCCAACTCCTCCATCCTTTGTGACAACCTCACCAGCATCAGACTTATCAACTCGTCAATACACCGACCCACAGAGCAGGACACAACTGTCACCTCTAGCTGCTTCAACACCCTCTGCATCCTCCGCAAGACCTTCAAATGAATCCCCCTGAGTCAAGGAAAACAGTCATCCACACACTCATCACCAGCAGAGTAGACTATTGAAACGCACTCTACGCCTGCATCAACAAGTCCTACTCTGCAAACTCCAGAACTCCAGACAATACAGTACACCTCCGCCAGATTCATCTTCGGCATTCCCCGGCACAAACATATCAGCCAACACCTACAAAGACTACACTGGCTCCCTGTGGAGAAAAGAGTCACCTTCAAAATCCTCACTCAGGCCTACAAATGCCTACACGATAACAGAGCCAAATACCTTAAACAACATAATCAACCTCCACGTACCCAAAAGAAACCTCTAACCTTCCAACCTCGCACTGGGCGAAACCTCGCTCATCCACAGAGCCAGAGCAGGCGGAAGATCCTTATCTCACATTACAGCCAATAAAAATAATAATATTAGGCATTTATTAAGTGCACAGCTACCCCAACGGGGTGTTCCGGTGCTAGTAGACAGACAGCACTCGGCGCAGGACAAGAGTACAACTAATCCTGTCTACAGAATAGCCAGGTCTTGAGAGATTTACAAAACTCAAGTTCAGACTGGATCAGGCGGAGGTAAAGGGAGAGTTTGTTCCACCGTTGGGTGGCACCCACCTCGAAAGACTTGCCTCCTGATCTAGTTTTTTTAAATCTGGGGCTAACAAGCAGATGCTTAGTATTAGAGAGTAAGCCTCTAGAATGATTGTGAGGCCGAAGTCTCTTTCTAAGGTAGGCTGGTCCTAGACCTTTGGCTGCCTGAAAGGCCAATGTCAATGCTTTAAACTCAATTCTTTTGGCTATGGGGAGCCAGTGCAGTTTCCGCAAAAAGGGAGATATATGTTGTCTGAGCGAAACGCCGCAGACAAGGCGAGCTGCAGCATTTTGGACCGTCTGGAGTCTGTGGAGCAGGCCCACCGATAGACCCAAGTAAAGTCCATTCGCATAGTCTAGGTGCAAAGTAACAAGTGCATGGACCACAGTTTTGCGAGTTTCGCTGGGCAAGTAGTCAATTATTTTTTTATTGTTTTAATTTTGCTGAAGCAGGCGGCTGAGACTGTCTGAACCTGAGCGGCAAAGGACAGAAAGTTGTCCCATCTGAAGCCCAGGTTCTTGACCTACTCTTTGGGAAGAGGGGCAGCGCTCAATTCCTCCGGCCACCATAAATTGGAGGCGAGGGTAGATGGTTGGTTAAAAAAATAAGACCTCAGTCTTATCCGCTTTGAGTTTCAGGAAATTGCGGTCCATCAAGGCGGCAATATTCCTTGGACATTTTTTGAGAGGTTCAAAGGTGGCAATGGATACATCATTGAAGTTTAATAGAAGCTGAGTATCATCAGCATATGATGTTATTTTGATCCCCGATTTCGAGATCATTTCAGCCAACGGGGTAAGGTATATATTAAAAAGAAGCAGGCTTAATGCTGAGCCCTGCGGGACACCCCATTTGAAGGGTCTCCCCATGGAAGTGTAGGGATGGGTTCGAACCTGCTGTTTGCGGTCCGAAAGGAAGGAAGATAGCCAAGTCAATACTGTGCCCTGGACTCCTATGGATTTTGTGCGGTTCAGGAGGATAGGATGGGAAACGGTGTTGAATCCTTCAGACAAGTCTAACAGCACTACCACCGCTTTGGAGCCTCCATCTATTGCCCACCGTATTGAGTCTGCTATTTCAATTAGGGCTGACTCCGTACTATAACCGGTGTGAAACCCAGATTGAGAGTCATGTAGGAGGCCTCTGGACTCAATAAAGCTGGCCAGTGGTTGATGGACCAGCTTCTCTAAAATCTTTGCCCGAGCAGGTAGTAAGGAGATAGGTCTATAGTTACAAGGGGCTTCTGGGTCTGCATTGTTTTTTTTATGATGGGCACCAGAAATGCATGTTTCCACGCTGCTGGGTAGATACCCGATCTCAGCGATGAGTTCCAAATGGGATTTAAATGGGGATTGAGAAATCCTGCCAGGGCCTTGTATTGTTTAGCTGGCCAGGGGTCGCTAGGTGAGCCAGACTTGCATTTCTGTAGATCCTGAAGAGAGGTTTCCTCCAAGACCTGGAATGAGCTACCAGCAGACATCAGACGCGCCCCCTCCCTGAACACCTTCAGGAAGACCCTCAAGACCTGGCTCTTAGGCTAACAGATCTATGGACTGCCACCCCCTTAGCACCTTGAGACTCTCACGGGTGAGTATCGCGCTTACAATTCCCCTGATTGATTGTATGCACCCCTGATCCTGCACGGCATGGGCTGCACAACTCCATAACGTGCAGGAATGAGATTTGGCACTCCCTCTGTGCTGCAGTTCTATGGCTCACATATGAGCCTTAGAACTGCACCGCAATGTGACCGCCAAAGCATCGCCTGCCAGACCATGAGGAAACTCATAATTTGGTGGGCTGTGTGCAGATGAGTTTGGTGGTGTGCGAGCGGGGCGGTGGCCCGCTCCCACACCATCAAACTCGGACTCAGGCCCTAATCCATTGGTTTATACAGGTTTTTTTTAGTACCTGTGAATTGGCTGGAAGTAATCTTCCAGGGCTTGTTGAAAGTAGGGCTAAGAAAGGAGTGTCCACCTTGTAGTTATTGTTCAGGGGTGCTTCAATTAAAGGAATTTGTTTTGCTGCAACGTGTGCAACTTCACACACATGTATGACACATTAGTGCCTACAGGTTAGGGTGGCTGCAGAATTTGGTACTTATGAGGCTGGACTTGGGCTTTGTGTGTCCCTACTTTGCTAACGGGCTGCTGCACGGACGAATCACACTACCTGCTGCCTTATCTTTGGACCCTGCACCCACGCCTCGTGGCCCCCGCTTCGCGGGAGCCGCTCGAGTGCCTGCGACCTTCCTGCTTTCTGCTGTGGGGAGCTTCATGAGCGGCGGACCAGGGAGCGAAGCCATACTCCACCAGGGCTTGTTGCGGGACTGCGAGGACCAGCGGGCAGTGCGATAACCTGCCACAGCTGGTCCTCTTCCCGCCGACTCCTCCCTGGCCCTTGAAATTGAGGCTGGACTAGGGCTTTGTGTGTCCCTACTTTGCTAACGGGCTGCTGCACGGACTAATCGCCCTACCTGCTGCCTTATCTTTGGACCCTGCACCCACGCCTCGCGGCCCCCGCTTCGCGGGAGCCGCTCGAGTGCCTGCGACCTTCCTGCTTTCTGCTGTGGGGAGCTTCATGAGCGGCGGACCAGGGAGCGAAGCCGTACTCCACCAGGGCTTGTTGCGGGACTGCGAGGACCAGCGGGCAGTGCGATAACCTGCCACAGCTGGTCCTCTTCCCGCCGACTCCTCCCTGGCCCTTGGTAGTAGGGGTGTGGTTACACCTACAGGAACTATATAGTTGGATAACCGTTACCTGCCCGCCGGACGCGCACGGACGCGCACGGGCGAAACCCGGGCAAAGAGCGGGCCGTTTGAGGCCGTTCGAGGACCTGAGAGACTGGACTGGACCCCACCCCCCAGGTTGTTCTGAGGTAGCACATCGTCCACACTACATCTTTATTTAACAAGCCACACCAGACCTAACCTAGCATTATGTGCACATGGGCTACCCGCAGTAAAGCTGCCAAGGGTGGGAAGATGGTAAACGGAACGCTGGATGACTTTATTACCAGAACAAACATTGCTATTGATCACGAAATTTCCAAAATGCATAAACGTGTTTCATTGGACCTAGAAGCAGCTAGAAGGCTGTCCCAAAATATTGCTATGTCTAAGAAATCTTCCCTAGGTCATATAGCAACAGTTAAAAGCCCCGAGCATCCATTAAATCCGCGCCTAATCACTACCTACGCTGAGGTCCACCAAACCCCACCCCCACTGCCCAGGTCGTCTGAGACCTCAAGTTTTTTCCAACTACAAAATAGCCAAATCTCCCCTCTGCCTTCTAGCGACCCGGATCTTGCCACTCACCCTGATACAGCCCCTCTCCCGATTTCTCCTAGTCCCATTGAGGAGCATGTTGATCACCAGGGTTCCCATCAAAAGGGCACAGCTCACTAAAGGAAACTCACTGCAAGGTCTGCTTCCTCGAGGAAGAAGGCCAAAATTGCTAGGGCTCATTGTTCAACCAATGCCAACTTACTCGAACAGGGAGTAGTAGTAAGACCGGTAGTCGAAGATTTGGCCTTTCCAAACGTTGCTGAGAACTGCCCAAGCCTGGGTCCGATTGATATTGCCATCACACAGACGAATACTGGGACGGGATCAAGTGTAGTTGGGGGAAGTGATGAGGAGTTCTTAAGTATCGTCTGGAACACACTAAAAAAGCTCCTTACCCCGCTAGACCTTAGACTCGCCCGCATTGAAAACCACCTTTTAGAAGTTGAAAAAAGCATCTTAACTCTACCCCTCCGCCGAACACCTGCACTTCCAGACCCAGACCAGCCCCAACACTACACTCATCTACAGCCCCCCAGCCCCCGGGCACAATTTGCTCCCACCATCACCAACTTCATCGCACCCCACGCCATCACCTTAATGAACTACATACTCATTGGAGACCTGAACTTCTACCTCAACAACCTCAGCGACTCCAACTCCTCCATCCTTTGTGACAACCTCACCAGCATCAGACTTACCAACTCGTCAATACACCGACCCACAGAGCAGGACACAACTGTCACCTCTAGCTGCTTCAACACCCTCTGCATCCTCCGCAAGACCTTCAAATGAATCCCCCTGAGTCAAGGAAGACAGTCATCCACACACTCATCACCAGCAGAGTAGACTATTGAAACGCACTCTACGCCTGCATCAACAAGTCCTACTCTGCAAACTCCAGAACTCCAGACAATACAGTACACCTCCGCCAGATTCGTCTTCGGCATTCCCCGGCACAAACACATCAGCCAACACCTACAAAGACTACACTGGCTCCCTGTGGAGAAAAGAGTCACCTTCAAAATCCTCACTCAGGCCTACAAATGCCTACACGATAACAGAGCCAAATACCTTAAACAACATAATCAACCTCCACGTACCCAAAAGAAACCTCCAACCTTCCAACCTCGCACTGGGCGAAACCTCGCTCATCCACAGAGCCAGAGCAGGCGGAAGATCCTTATCTCACATTACAGCCAATAAAAATAATAATATTAGGCATTTATTAAGTGCACAGCTACCCCAACGGGGTGTTCCGGTGCTAGTAGACAGACAGCACTCGGCGCAGGACAAGAGTACAACTAATCCTGTCTACAGAATAGCCAGGTCTTGAGAGATTTACAAAACTCAAGTTCAGACTGGATCAGGCGGAGGTAAAGGGAGAGTTTGTTCCACCGTTGGGTGGCACCCACCTCGAAAGACTTGCCTCCTGATCTAGTTTTTTTAAATCTGGGGCTAACAAGCAGATGCTTAGTATTAGAGAGTAAGCCTCTAGAATGATTGTAAGGCCGAAGTCTCTTTCTAAGGTAGGCTGGTCCTAGACCTTTGGCTGCCTGAAAGGCCAATGTCAATGCTTTAAACTCAATTCTTTTGGCTATGGGGAGCCAGTGCAGTTTCCGCAAAAAGGGAGATATATGTTGTCTGAGCGAAACGCCGCAGACAAGGCGAGCTGCAGCATTTTGGACCGTCTGGAGTCTGTGGAGCAGGCCCACCGATAGACCCAAGTAAAGTCCATTCGCATAGTCTAGGTGCAAAGTAACAAGTGCATGGACCACCGTTTTGCGAGTTTCGCTGGGCAAGTAGTCAATTATTTTTTTATTGTTTTAATTTTGCCGAAGCAGGCGGCTGAGACTGTCTGAACCTGAGCGGCAAAGGACAGAAAGTTGTCCCATCTGAAGCCCAGGTTCTTGACCTACTCTTTGGGAAGAGGGGCAGCGCTCAATTCCTCCGGCCACCATAAATTGGAGGCGAGGGTAGATGGTTGGTTAAAAAATAAGACCTCAGTCTTATCCGCATTGAGTTTCAGGAAATTGCGGTCCATCAAGGCGGCAATATTCCTTGGACATTTTTTGAGGGGTTCAAAGGTGGCAATGGATAAATCATTGAAGTTTAATAGAAGCTGAGTATCATCAGCATATGATGTTATTTTGATCCCCGATTTCGAGATCATTTCAGCCAACGGGGTAAGGTATATATTAAAAAGAAGCAGGCTTAATGCTGAGCCCTGCGGGACACCCCATTTGAAGGGTCTCCCCATGGAAGTGTAGGGATGGGTTCGAACCTGCTGTTTGCGGTCCGAAAGGAAGGAAGATAGCCAAGTCAATACTGTGCCCTGGACTCCTATGGATTTTGTGCGGTTCAGGAGGATAGGATGGGAAACGGTGTTGAATCCTTCAGACAAGTCTAACAGCACTACCACCGCTTTGGAGCCTCCATCTATTGCCCACCGTATTGAGTCTGCTATTTCAATTAGGGCTGACTCCGTACTATAACTGGTGTGAAACCCAGATTGAGAGTCATGTAGGAGGCCTCTGGACTCAATAAAGCTGGCCAGTGGTTGATGGACCAGCTTCTCTAAAATCTTTGCCCGAGCAGGTAGTAAGGAGATAGGTCTATAGTTACAAGGGGCTTCTGGGTCTGCATTGTTTTTTTTATGATGGGCACCAGAAATGCATGTTTCCACGCTGCTGGGTAGATACCCGATCTCAGCGATGAGTTCCAAATGGGATTTAAATGGGGATTGAGAAATCCTGCCAGGGCCTTGTATTGTTTAGCTGGCCAGGGGTCGCTAGGTGAGCCAGACTTGCATTTCTGTAGATCCTGAAGAGAGGTTTCCTCCAAGACCTGGAATGAGCTACCAGCAGACATCAGACGCGCCCCCTCCCTGAACACCTTCAGGAAGACCCTCAAGACCTGGCTCTTAGGCTAACAGATCTATGGACTGCCACCCCCTTAGCACCTTGAGACTCTCACGGGTGAGTATCGCGCTTACAATTCCCCTGATTGATTGATTGTATGCACCCCTGATCCTGCACGGTATGGGCTGCACAACTCCATAACGTGCAGGAATGAGATTTGGCACTCCCTCTGTGCTGCAGTTCTATGGCTCACATATGAGCCTTAGAACTGCACCGCAATGTGACCGCCAAAGCATCGCCTGCCAGACCATGAGGAAACTCATAATTTGGTGGGCTGTGTGCAGATGAGTTTGGTGGTGTGTGCGAGCGGGGCGGTGGCCCGCTCCCACACCATCAAACTCGGACTCAGGCCCTAATCCATTGGTTTATACAGGTTATTTTTAGTACCTGTGAATTGGCTGGAAGTAATCTTCCAGGGCTTGTTGAAAGTAGGGCTAAGAAAGGAGTGTCCACCTTGTAGTTATTGTTCAGGGGTGCTTCAATTAAAGGAATTTGTTTTGCTGCAACTTGTGCAACTTCACACACATGTATGACACATTAGTGCCTACAGGTTAGGGTGGCTGCAGAATTTGGTACTTATGAGGCTGGACTTGGGCTTTGTGTGTCCCTACTTTGCTAACGGGCTGCTGCACGGACGAATCACCCTACCTGCTGCCTTATCTTTGGACCCTGCACCCACGCCTCGCGGCCCCCGCTTCGCGGGAGCTGCTCGAGTGCCTGCGACCTTCCTGCTTTCTGCTGTGGGGAGCTTCATGAGCGGCGGACCAGGGAGCGAAGCCATACTCCACCAGGGCTTGTTGCGGGACTGCGAGGACCAGCGGGCAGTGCGATAACCTGCCACAGCTGGTCCTCTTCCCGCCGACTCCTCCCTGGCCCTTGAAATTGAGGCTGGACTAGGGCTTTGTGTGTCCCTACTTTGCTAACGGGCTGCTGCACGGACGAATCGCCCTACCTGCTGCCTTATCTTTGGACCCTGCACCCACGCCTCGCGGCCCCCGCTTCGCGGGAGCCGCTCGAGTGCCTGCGACCTTCCTGCTTTCTGCTGTGGGGAGCTTCATGAGCGGCGGACCAGGGAGCGAAGCCGTACTCCACCAGGGCTTGTTGCGGGACTGCGAGGACCAGCGGGCAGTGCGATAACCTGCCACAGCTGGTCCTCTTCCCGCCGACTCCTCCCTGGCCCTTGGTAGTAGGGGTGTGGTTACACCTACAGGAACTATATAGTTGGATAACCGTTACCTGCCCGCCGGACGCGCACGGACGCGCACGGGCGAAACCCGGGCAAAGAGCGGGCCGTTTGAGGCTGTTCGAGGACCTGAGAGACTGGACTGGACCCCACCCCCCAGGTTGTTCTGAGGTAGCACATCGTCCACACTACATCTTTATTTAACAAGCCACACCAGACCTAATCTAGCATTATGTGCACACGGGCTACCCGCAGTAAAGCTGCCAAGGGTGGGAAGATGGTAAACGGAACGCTGGATGACTTTATTACCAGAACAAACATTGCTATTGATCACGAAATTTCCAAAATGCATAAACGTGTTTCATTGGACCTAGAAGCAGCTAGAAGGCTGTCCCAAAATATTGCTATGTCTAAGAAATCTTCCCTAGGTCATATAGCAACAGTTAAAAGCCCCGAGCATCCATTAAATCCTCGCCTAATCACTACCTACGCTGAGGTCCACCAAACCCCAACCCCACTGCCCAGGTCGTCTGGGACCTCAAGTTTTTTCCAACTACAAAATAGCCAAATCTCCCCTCTGCCTTCTAGCGACCCGGATCTTGCCACTCACCCTGATACAGCCCCTCTCCCGATTTCTCCTAGTCCCATTGAGGAGCATGTTGATCACCAGGGTTCCCATCAAAAGGGCACAGCTCACTAAAGGAAACTCACTGCAAGGTCTGCTTCCTCGAGGAAGAAGGCCAAAATTGCTAGGGCTCATTGTTCAACCAATGCCAACTTACTCGAACAGGGAGTAGTAGTAAGACCGGTAGTCGAAGATTTGGCCTTTCCAAACGTTGCTGAGAACTGCCCAAGCCTGGGTCCGATTGATATTGCCATCACACTGGCGAATACTGGGACGGGATCAAGTGTAGTTGGGGGAAGTGATGAGGAGTTCTTAAGTATCGTCTGGAACACACTAAAAAAGCTCCTTACCCCGCTAGACCTTAGACTCGCCCGCATTGAAAACCACCTTTTAGAAGTTGAAAAAAGCATCTTAACTCTACCCCTCCGCCGAACACCTGCACTTCCAGACCCAGACCAGCCCCAACACTACACTCATCTACAGCCCCCCAGCCCCCGGGCACAATTTTCTCCCACCATCACCAACTTCATCGCACCCCACGCCATCACCTTAATGAACTACATACTCATTGGAGACCTGAACTTCTACCTCAACAACCTCAGCGACTCCAACTCCTCCATCCTTTGTGACAACCTCACCAGCATCAGACTTACCAACTCGTCAATACACCGACCCACAGAGCAGGACACAACTGTCACCTCTAGCTGCTTCAACACCCTCTGCATCCTCCGCAAGACCTTCAAATGAATCCCCCTGAGTCAAGGAAGACAGTCATCCACACACTAATCACCAGCAGAGTAGACTATTGAAACACACTCTACGCCTGCATCAACAAGTCCTACTCTGCAAACTCCAGAACTCCAGACAATACAGTACACCTCCGCCAGATTCGTCTTCGGCATTCCCCGGCACAAACACATCAGCCAACACCTACAAAGACTACACTGGCTCCCTGTGGAGAAAAGAGTCACCTTCAAAATCCTCACTCAGGCCTACAAATGCCTACACGATAACAGAGCCAAATACCTTAAACAACATAATCAACCTCCACGTACCCAAAAGAAACCTCCAACCTTCCAACCTCGCACTGGGCGAAACCTCGCTCATCCACAGAGCCAGAGCAGGCGGAAGATCCTTATCTCACATTACAGCCAATAAAAATAATAATATTAGGCATTTATTAAGTGCACAGCTACCCCAACGGGGTGTTCCGGTGCTAGTAGACAGACAGCACTCGGCGCAGGACAAGAGTACAACTAATCCTGTCTACAGAATAGCCAGGTCTTGAGAGATTTACAAAACTCAAGTTCAGACTGGATCAGGCGGAGGTAAAGGGAGAGTTTGTTCCACCGTTGGGTGGCACCCACCTCGAAAGACTTGCCTCCTGATCTAGTTTTTTTAAATCTGGGGCTAACAAGCAGATGCTTAGTATTAGAGAGTAAGCCTCTAGAATGATTGTAAGGCCGAAGTCTCTTTCTAAGGTAGGCTGGTCCTAGACCTTTGGCTGCCTGAAAGGCCAATGTCAATGCTTTAAACTCAATTCTTTTGGCTATGGGGAGCCAGTGCAGTTTCCGCAAAAAGGGAGATATATGTTGTCTGAGCGAAACACCGCAGACAAGGCGAGCTGCAGCATTTTGGACCGTCTGGAGTCTGTGGAGCAGGCCCACCGATAGACCCAAGTAAAGTCCATTCGCATAGTCTAGGTGCAAAGTAACAAGTGCATGGACCACCGTTTTGCGAGTTTCGCTGGGCAAGTAGTCAATTATTTTTTTATTGTTTTAATTTTGCCGAAGCAGGCGGCTGAGACTGTCTGAACCTGAGCGGCAAAGGACGGAAAGTTGTCCCATCTGAAGCCCAGGTTCTTGACCTACTCTTTGGGAAGAGGGGCAGCGCTCAATTCCTCCGGCCACCATAAATTGGAGGCGAGGGTAGATGGTTGGTTAAAAAATAAGACCTCAGTCTTATCCGCATTGAGTTTCAGGAAATTGCGGTCCATCCAGGCGGCAATATTCCTTGGACATTTTTTGAGGGGTTCAAAGGTGGCAATGGATACATCATTGAAGTTTAATAGAAGCTGAGTATCATCAGCATATGATGTTATTTTGATCCCCGATTTCGAGATCATTTCAGCCAACGGGGTAAGGTATATATTAAAAAGAAGCAGGCTTAATGCTGAGCCCTGCGGGACACCCCATTTGAAGGGTCTCCCCATGGAAGTGTAGGCGGACCAGGGAGCGAAGCCGTACTCCACCAGGGCTTGTTGCGGGACTGCGAGGACCAGCGGGCAGTGCGATAACCTGCCACAGCTGGTCCTCTTCCCGCCGACTCCTCCCTGGGCCTTGGTAGTAGGGGTGTGGTTACACCTACAGGAACTATATAGTTGGATAACCGTTACCTGCCCGCCGGACGCGTACGGATGCGCACGGGCGAAACCCGGGCAAAGAGCGGGCCGTTTGAGGCCGTTCGAGGACCTGAGAGACTGGACTGGACCCCACCCCCCAGGTTGTTCTGAGGTAGCACATCGTCCACACTACATCTTTATTTAGCAAGCCACACCAGACCTAACCTAGCATTATGTGCACACGGGCTACCCGCAGTAAAGCTGCCAAGGGTGGGAAGATGGTAAACGGAACGTTGGATGACTTTATTACCAGAACAAACATTGCTATTGATCACGAAATTTCCAAAATGCATAAACGTGTTTCATTGGATCTAGAAGCAGCTAGAAGGCTGTCCCAAAATATTGCTATGTCTAAGAAATCTTCCCTAGGTCATATAGCAACAGTTAAAAGCCCCGAGCATCCATTAAATCCTCGCCTAATCACTACCTACGCTGAGGTCCACCAAACCCCACCCCCACTGCCCAGGTCGTCTGAAACCTCAAGTTTTTTCCAACTACAAAATAGCCAAATCTCCCCTCTGCCTTCTAGCGACCCGGATCTTGCCACTCACCCTGATACAGCCCCTCTCCCGATTTCTCCTAGTCCCATTGAGGAGCATGTTAATCACCAGGGTTCCCATCAAAAGGGCACAGCTCACTAAAGGAAACTCACTGCAAGGTCTGCTTACTCGAGGAAGAAGGCCAAAATTGCTAGGGCTCATTGTTCAACCAATGCCAACTTACTCGAACAGGGAGTAGTAGTAAGACCGGTAGTCGAAGATTTGGCCTTTCCAAACGTTGCTGAGAACTGCCCAAGCCTGGGTCCGATTGATATTGCCATCACACAGGCGTATACTGGGACGGGATCAAGTGTAATTGGGGGAAGTGATGAGGAGTTCTTAAGTATCGTCTGGAACACACTAAAAAAGCTCCTTACCCCGCTAGACCTTAGACTCGCCCGCATTGAAAACCACCTTTTAGAAGTTGAAAAAAGCATCTTAACTCTAGCCAGTCTTGGTCTCCAAAATATCAAAGGGCCTGCCATAGCTGAAGAGGACACACCCATTACTATGCCAACTGCACAGCCCTCCAGTAAACCAATACCCAAACCACGTACAAAGGGCTTCGAACTTAATATCCACCAACCCCACTGTCAAGCCACTCTCGCTGCCCTCACAACAGTTATCTAAACCAATTAAAGAGTCAGGTGCCCAAAGGGGGAACGACACCAAGCATAACCAAACTACCAAGCAGGTCCCACGTAATGTCGAAAACGTCCGCGGGGGATATATAGATCTACCCCCGGACGCAAGGCCCTGTGTGGTAGTACTAACGGGTGTTCCGGAACTGGGGAGTTCTAACCAAGAAAATTACTGGTCCCTCAAAAACAAGGTTATTCATTGGTTGAATACTAACAGGCAGATCCCAAGGCACCTGAGAAGTAAAGTCCTAATGGTGCGCAGAGTTCCCTGGATAGGACCCTCACGTAAAACCATCCAAGGTGACTGTATTGTGGTCTCGTTTGAGGATCCACAGACAGCGCATCACATCTGTTCATGGAACTCTGGAGAGGACAAATCACCTATCACTGTAAGACCCCTAACTTTTTTTACCCCTCACGCCCTGCTCCAAACTATGGGGGCGATTGGTCCTATCCTCGCCATCCGGCTCGTGGAGGGGCTAGAGGTGATTGGCAAGGTCCCAATAGGAGGTGGCATGGAGTAAAAACCGCCAATAGATTCGGCTGTCTAGAAGAGGTAGACTGACTCTCTCTGCCTCCTACTTTATCCTTCGGAGCCAGGATTAAATTGCCTCCAGTAACCTTGGCTTCCCCTATCCCAGAGAGCAGCTTAATCGGGAGCAGCCCTGCTTTGCGCTCATTGGAGAAGCCTGTTAGGTCACCTCCCAGCGCTCAAATTTCCCACCTTCCCACTAGCCATCTACCCGACTATTTAATCCTAGATGTTGAAGCTGACATGGGGGTGATGAGTAATACCACCCACAAGGCAGCCCAGCCATTAGCTATTTCGCTGCAGCCTATCTTGCCACCATGGCCACCCTTACTTACACCTATTTATTGTGATAAGGCAGTCCCTGTACCCGCCCCCACGGTAGGCAAATCTATAGCCGGGGTGGGGTCACATCCCAAAGTGGATAGTCTATAGTGGATGTTATGTCGCCACCAGTAGTTAGGAGCCTGGGTCTTGAGCTTAATCCCCTTGTAAATGCACCAACATCGGGAATGAGGGCTACCGGGAGCACTGTACCGGGTACTGTGCTCCAGATCCTGAGTTGGAACGTAGCAGGCCTCACACGCATTTTTAATATCCCCGACTGGAATACCCTTGTTGAATCCTTTGTGATCTGCATACTGCAGGAAACTTGGTGTTTAGAACCTCGTCACAAGGTGGGTTACACCACCTACTTTGTCCCTGCTTCACAACCATCTGGCACCAAAGGGCGCCCTTCAGGCGGCCTCTTAATTTGGGTTAGAATTTCTTTGGGCCTTTCTATTAGGCATTTACCCACAAAATCCCCCGATCTACAGAGAATATCAGTTAAAGGTCCGGGGGGGAAAATCTTGGAAATATTTAACATCTATCTAAGGGGGGCAAGGGGTGGTGTCTCCATGTTGCCACAGACAGGCTTAGAGGAAGAACTCGCAACCTGTAATGCCAACTCTTTTGTCCTACTCGCAGGGGATTTTAACTGTTCCTTCGAGCCTCTTTCCAGTGAAGACATTTTAGACACCTGGGAGAAAGACACTAGGAGAGGTATCCCCCCATTAACACTTAACCCTATCAAAAAATGGTCACAGGGGGCCATAGATCTTAATGCCCTCTGCATGGAATTCGGTTTAAGGGCGACCAATGGCAGATCCAAATCTGATCTCAATGGGGCACACACCTATAATAGGGTTGGTCACACTTCTCGGATCGACTATATCCTCCTCAACTACAAGCTTTGGGCCCACTTGCTCGACATGGAGGTCCTAACAACCACTAATAGTGATCACAACCTTCTAGCATTGACACTGTCTTCCCCTTGGAGGGGCTCGAAGCCAAACCCTCCCCCTCACTTATGGAAGTCAACACACGAGGTGTGCCCTGCAAACTGTGGAAGGAGGCTTAAATGGAAAAAAGTAGCCGCGGACGAAGGGAAGATGACCTTAGCAAATTCCATAATGTCCAACGTCAAAGCAGGGCTAGACGCCATGAGCCCTGCTAGTGTGGATGTTCCACTCCTTTTCGTTGAAACAACCAAAGCTCTGGGAGATCTTTTTACTATCGCTCCAGCAGATGGGAGACGGAAGGCAAAAAGAGCTGCAAAAGGTAGAGCATCCTGGTTCACCCCTGCCTGTCACTCCTCAAAATGTGAACTTATCAGAGCAGTGAAATCCAAGGATGTCAACCTCATAAAACTTGCCAGGAAAAGTTACCGGAAGACACTACTTACGGCTAGGGTTGACCACGAAACTCAATTCTAGATTGATCTAAAAGTGGCGAGCTCCAGGAAAGATTCGAAGGGTTTTTGGGACTTGGTGAGATTGAAAAACAAACCCGATAACTCTCTTATGACTTGTAACATCACTGGGGAGGTATGGTTTGCTCATTTCTCCCAGCTCTATTCCCAAACTGGGGGCCCCACACCCAGCCCCACGAGCCAATTGTCCGGCGTGAGACTCCCGGACTCATGGAAGGGAGCGGAGGTCGTCCCTATCTTTAAAAAAGGGGCCCGGGACGACCCCGCAAACTATCGCCCAATCAGTCTGCTGGATTCCACGCAGAAGATAGCGGGCAAAGTAGTCCTAGGAAGGATTCAACAGTGGATTGAGGAGGAGAATATCCTCTCGGACTATCAGGCGGGGTTTAGATCAGGCACTGGCACCATCAAGCAAACATTTCGGCTCTTAATGATCGCCTGGAAAGTGGTAGTCCTGGGTAAGGGCAGCCTGTACCTTGCCTTTATAGATCTACGCACCGCGTTCGACTTAGTTCCACGAGACCAACTGTGGCGCGTATTGGACACTATGGGCATTCCCCAGTATTTACTAAACATGCTCATAAAACTACATGAGGACAACTTTGCTCAGATCAGGTGGGGAGATCAGGGCCAAAAAACACCTCGAATCCCTGTGAAAAGGGGAGTCCGCCAGGGTTGCGTGCTTGCCCCCACACTATTTTCCCTATACGTTAATGGAGTGGTGGAGAATCTTCTAAAACATCCTGCTGACGCACCTTCCCTGGCTGGTAGGAAAATCCCTACTCTCCTCTTCGCAGACGACACCCTCCTGATCTCAAAAACACCAGCAGGTCTGCAACGCCTACTCTCCGGCTTTAAGGACTTTTGTGACGCAAGAGGTCTATCAATAAACATGAACAAAGCCAAGTTCCTGGTCTTGAACGCCCGCAAGAAATCTGTCATTCCACCGTCTCTGGATTCTGTTCCACTTGAAAGGGTGAAGGAGTTTGACTATTTGGGCATTCGCCTCAGTGATTCTATGAGCTGGCAACCCCACCAACAAAAGGCATTGCTGGCCCACAAGAAGGTGGTAGGGGCACTTTTGAAGGAACAACGGGCCTCTGTCCTCAAACCCATCGGTCCTGTGTTGGATATTTACAGGGCAAGGGGGGTGAGTGCAGCCCTTTGTGGATCCGAACTATGGGGCATTCAGAACACTGACCTTTTGACCAGAGTGGAAAACAAATTTCACAGAGACCTTTTGGGACTGCCGTATAGCACTCCTGCCCTTTCAATCCTTCTAGACGCAGGTACTCGACCCATAGGGGATCAGGCGAGGTTGCGCCCTCTTCTCCTCTGGGCCCGTATCTGGAGAGTACCAGAATTGTCTAGCTATGCTGATGGGCTAAAGAAACTTCTTTTAACACCAGGTTGGTCCAAAATCCGTTGGCTTAAGGAAGTCAAGCGCCTTCTCATCGAACTGGGCCTTGAGGATGCGTGGGTTAACAGATCTGCCCCGCCCAAACAGACATTAAAGTCGCTATACTGGTCATGGGTGACGGACACCAGAAATTATAATCCCATTCTCTGTAGAACCTCTGTTGAATTTCTTTTGTTCAAGGATGTCCCTTACTGTGAACCATATTTAGACCTGATTAGCAAATCTTGGGACCGGGCACTCTACATTAAATTTAGGTTGGGGCTACTACCAGTGGGTAGATTGATAGCCAGTTGGAGGGCATCGTCGCATTCATCTCTATTTTGTCCTTTTTGTAACAGTAGGCCAGAGTCTGTGCCCCACCTACTTTTCGAGTGCCCAGCCTATCTCGCCCCGCGTCGCACCTGGCTAAAGCCTTTGTGCAGGAGTCTCGGAACCAGATCCCATCTTGAGGCTCTGCGTATTTTAAGATCTGACCCCCGCCCCCTGTTTGCTTTCTGTATAGCTAAATTCCTGGCTTGGGCATGGCGGATCCGATCTCTCAGGCTACCAGCATTACCCCAATAGACAGCTGTATACCCCGTATTAATGCTCATTTTGGCTGCATGTAATCTCTGTAAATATTTTAACATTGTATTGAGTTTTTTAATATATATATGTATTTTTCGTAATGCTTTTCAAGATATGTGCAATGTATCGAAATAAAGCTTGTTTCAATCAATCAACTTATGTCCTAAGCAGGCCCGGCGTGTGCAGGGCGTTATACCGGGGCGGTGACGTCAGGCGGGAGAGGGGCAGGGTGTGGGGTTTTAAAATGCGGAATATGGACCATTACAGGTAAGTAACGAAAAAACTAAATAAAACAAATTTCGTTGCCTATGCTGCATCACATTTGGCGATGCAGCGCGGGCAATGAAATTCGTTTTATTCAGTTTTTTTTGTTACTTACCTGTAATGGTCCATATCCCGCATTTTAAACCCCCCCACCCTGCCCCTCCCCCGCCTGACGTCACCGCCCCGGTATAACGCCCTGCACGGGCCGGGCCTGGTCCTAAGTTCTATGAATTCTAAATAATGAAGTGTATTTTTGTTTTGGAATTAATAAAACTAGGCATTGCAATTCACATGTTATTAGTTTGTATTTTTTTCTGTTCTAATCGCAAGTGTAGTAAGTCCTTTTAATCTACTTGGGTATAGTCTCAAATGGTAAAGGACTGGGATGAAGAGATGGGCAAGAAGGTAATAACCTGATTACCTACCTGTAATCTTGATTACTCCGAGTTCAGGTCTTCCTCATCACAGCCCTAGCTTTTTTCCTCCCTCTATCCCCACCAGTGTGAAGCTTTATTTTAGAAGACAAGTTATTTCAGAATTTTTTTGCAGTTTCTATATGCTGCGAACATGGCCCAAGGGCATTGGAGCTCTTTACATGGTCACCAGTTGCATTACACAAGGAAACTTTTTGTTTTAGGCATAGGGGGATTAAGTGATTTACGCAGAATCTCCGAAAGTCGTTATGGTGGCTTCCGCTTTACTAGAATGGGCAGGTACAAGGGAAAACACTGAAGACATTTGGTAGTATAATTTAGTTAAGCTTCGAAAGCTAAACTATTGCTGTGGATAGGGGCAACTGCTCAAGTGTTAAGGACTGTGATGAGGAAGACCAGGACTCAAAGTAATGAAGCTTACTGATAAATAACCGGTTCAGTTATGAAATGCTTGAAAAAGAACAGTTACTACATTTACAAGCTGCAGTTCTAATTCACTCTAGCTATACTCAGAGGTAAAACACAAGTGTTTCAATACCAAAGTTAAACTAGCACTGCAACATAGCAAAGAAAATTTCACTCAACTTATGCTTCAGAGCAGCAAAGAAAGAGGCCCTTAAGATGGGCATGCTGCTTGTTATGGATTATGGGATCCATGCATCAAGGTAATCGTTTGAGATTACCAACAAGCAAATTTTAAGGATTCGCTATTTGGTAATCGTAAATGCCTATGCATGAAGGATTAGCAATTAATCTTGTGAATTCTTAACCTTTCCTAATAGCGATTCGCAAATTGCGAATCGCTATTAGGGAATGCATTCCCATTTATTTGCAGTTTGTGATTACCAAATTGGTAATCGCAATTTGTGAATGCAAATCCAAGGGTGCCTGGAGGCCTAATGCCCCCCCTGAAACAACCCTCAAAAAAGGTAAGTATGCTAATGTGTAGCACACACATGCCCTAAGGGCATGTTTGCGCTACATAGCACATTGAAAAACTGATTTGTTTTTGCATTTTCCAATGCATGCACAAATTACCATCAACTTCAAGTGGATGATAATTAGCGTTTCCTAAATGCACGGTCGAATTTAGGAAATGCTACATGCATCTCAAATAGAGAAATTGTGATTCGCTAAATGCATTCGCAATTTAGGTAATCGCAATAAATTACGATGAACTATTTTGTAAATGCAAAAAGGTACATGCATCAAAAAAGCATTTTTAAAGTCGCAAACAGGCCGATTCGTTTGCGACCGGTAAAATGCTTGATGCATGAGCCCCTATGGGTTTTTGTTTAGTTTATTCCTACTATGTGACTTGTAAACGCTTGTAAGCCCCATGGGCATTTAAGTGCTTTCATTGGTGTGTAGAAGGCTGCTGTTTTTTTTAAATAGCAAAGAAAGTAAAGCATAATCCTCGAGTTCAAACCTGACACAAAATTAGGAAAATGAAAAAACCCTATTTCTTTATGGCAATAGAACATTAGAACGTTTGATGCTGATTTGTTGAGACTGGTTGTGAATCACTAGTCACATTCACAGACTGACTAAAAAGTCCAAATGCAAACTCCCTTCACCCTGCCCAGCGAGAACCTCAGGCATAAGGTTAGCATACTTAAATGATGCAAATCTCGGACACCTTAGTCTTTGGCTATCACTTTTGGGCTAGATTGGGGTGTGAAATTCTGCAATGCATTTCAGATTGCTCTGGGTTTCAGTGCTTGATTTGTCATTTTTGGAAAATAGCACAAGCTAACCCATTTTTACATCTGCTTTACCACCAGCTTATACCTGGGGCTAACCTTAATTGTAATTATGCAAAACATGCAGCAGTTGCATATGTAGCAAACACGGCAAAGCCAGTGGGTCTGGTCTTGGCAAACTTGGGCAATGGTTAATTTATTATTACGTGCATATGCCACAAAAGAGAAGAACAAAGAAAGTCAACAATCTACCACCTTAATTTGGTGGACATGTGCTTGCAATAAAAGACTGAAATAAAAAAAAATAACTACTGCATGTCATTTTAATAGTAAAGTATGACTGATTGCTATCAGGCATGTGTACTTAGAACAGGTACACAGTTTCTAGTTTTCATGCACTTACAGGAAAATATAATTCGTATTTTCACAAAGAACTGATACTTTTATCTTAGAGTTTCTGTAACCCCAAGATATAATTTGAACACACAGGGATCATTCAAAAAAGTAGAGCAAAGGATAAAGAATGAAAAGAAAAGTGAATTGGAAAAGTAAAGTAATGATCCATGAGCCCTGGCACTGAATTTGACTTCTTTTTATGTGAATATGCACATGTGAACAAGCAAAATGTTGTCACGCGCAGTGGAAAAGATCCAATGTGTGAAGATGGCTGGTTCATTGCCCAATTCTGTGAGCAGTGAGGAAGCAAAATGTGAATGGTATTTAAACAGAGAAATGGATGAATAAGCACTTCTCTGTATGTGTATGTGTATTTTTATATATTTGTTTGCATTACCCGAGGCTGAAAAGACAGAGAAAGCTGTCTCTAGGCCAGACTTAAAAAAACAGCCAATTTGTTTGTGCTAGTTTTTGTAATTTGTGTTTTCTTCTTAAATCCTGTCACAAAAGGAGCTGATGCAGTATGCAAGCATTCCCATGCTAAAGGATTTTAGAAGGTGAGGGTAATGGAGCATTTAAAAAACGTAATTGCTGATTATTTTGGTGAATGAAAAGATAGATTTGAAAGAGAAGTACGATGCTTCAAGCTTCAAGAGTTCCTTTAATAATCTCAATATTTCTAAAACAAAATCCTCGGAATCTTCATAAATGTGCACCTGTGACATTTATGTGATCAATGCGTGAATGTGACAAAAACTTAAACAATTTGGTTGGGAAGACAGGTCTCCACAGAAAATTGTGTCTGAAAGAATAATGTCTAGATGATTTACAAGTAATCCTCATTACTTCAATTTCACATTCAATGTCCCACTACTCACTATAAGCAAAACTGAGGCATTGCCTCAAAATTATCCCCCTTCCCGAACATCTTTTTTCTATTTTAATTAAAACACGCCAATCAGGGCCGCCGCCTGCCCACCAGATTACAAGTGAAATCATGGTCTGGCATGCGGGTGGCGTGGCGGACCCGTGGCGGGGCAGTAAAATGGCTCAGTTATGAGCCTTAAGGCTGTATCGCCTAAGGACCGTCACAGCATGTTCCAGCACAACATAGACTGTGAAGCCAATGCCGTGCTGGAATCTGTCTCAAAAATATCGAAGACAAAAATATTGTCATCTTATACTTATAATGGAAATGACAAAAATGTTAGAAAAAGAAACATCTTTGTCAATAATAATGTTCTAAAAAATATTGTTTTTAAATATAAATAGTAAACATATAAAAAATTTACAGTAATATAATAATAATTAAATGTGTTTAATTATTTTTAAAATAAATATAACTATTATGCTTATTTTCAAATATAAAACACTCATAAACAAACTAACATTTTCAATTTACATTGTCATTTTATTTAAATGTAATAATATAATAAAAAATATATATATATACATATCCAGTCAAGAGTCCACTGCTTGTTCACCGTGAACAAGCAGCGGATGCTGCGAAACGCGTCGGGTGATTGAGCCTGAATAAAATTCATCGAGGAAACAAGTATGGGCTTCAGCGTGTTGTTTAATGATTCAAAGAACAACTGTTGACTGGATTGATTAGGCGTTGGCGAACCCCGCTGTGGCCCGCCGTAATTGAATCGGCGCTGGTTTGTCTTCACCAAATTGCTTGGATATATATATATATATATCTCCTCGTTGCCTCGGAAAATCGCCACCGCCTCCAGACCAACGGGTGTCTCGCCTGAATCAAAGACCTCCGATGCCGGGTCTTTCAAAATCACCACAAAACGAGTAGAAGAACCACACACTGGCGAGACCATGTACCAGACAAATGAATATGAAACTCACTCCTGCCCGCCATCAGAACAATCCCTTCTCTGGCTCGATTCATAAAGGATGCCAAAACCTTCCTAATGGGCATATTCCCCGCCTACATTTTTGCCTCCTGTTTTACCCAGAGGCCTTGCACTATTTCCTCTCTAATGCATCTCCTGGAGCACACCGAAACTATCCTCCCGTCACCTCCGGGCATCCCCCCATGGAACTTGGGACCTTCGTTTCTCGCGAAATGTACATGTAAATTGTAGTTTGTCCCTTTTATCCCTTTGTATCCCGCCCCTCCCCCTCCAAGTGTTTTGAATACTACTGCGGATTCCTGTAAAGCGCTCTGATACCCTAACAGGTCAAGTTCGCGCTCTTTAAAACTAATAAATAAATAAATAAATAATCAAATATTGAGATTAGAACCATGATAATAACGCTTGCCCCATAAAATAAGAGATTGGAATTTAAGAAGTGCTTTAAAAGTACCATACAAGGAAGGGACACCTGCTGATACACGGCGCGATATTGTATATACCATGTTGCTCAGTACATGGCAAACAAACCGATACACGGTTGATGGAATGTGTTGTGAGTTACATTCAAAAGTAAGAGTGTACATTTAATTTTAGAATTATAAAATGTACGGTGACAATACATAATCATGTTCATTCACAATTGTGTTTTTGAAGACATGAACGATCATGGTATGCGTGAAATACTTCATGAAAGAGATGAGCTGCATATAAAATGCTGGTTTATATAGAACTTTAAATGGCGCTGACGTGAGAGCAAGTGTGCTGGTCCCTTCTTTGTTTTATTGTACAAATGAAATGTGCTTAAAAACATGGCCTTTTCCGGTGTGTCAACACCGAAGAAGGCAGTTTGCCTAGACACGTCTGTTGCTGGTCATCGAGAAATAAAGCTTTCTTTGAACGTCCCCGAGAGTGAAGAATTTTATTTTGCAACCAAAGGAACAGGGCGATAATACATTGCGGAGTCCACTGCCGCAAATCCACACCCTCCCGTGAGTGCCCCGTGTTTAAAGTGGTGCTGGAGCGTAAATATTAAAATATATATAACTAATAACATAATTTTATTTTAATAAATACCAATTTAATTACAAATAAAAAAGTAAACAGCGTAAAAAACTATATTACAGATTAAAAATATTAATAATGACAAATATTATATTTTTTAATTCACAAAAACATAATAATATAAAATTCTACAAATAACAACTACGCTGTTCCTACTCTAGTCAGTGCAACAGTATAGAGAGCGTTGGACACAGGAGGGGCCAAGTTTTCTATTTCCACCTCAGTCAGTACTTCAGTCGGGATAGTGTTGTATATCGGAGGGGATTACATTTACTATTCCCAATCCAGTTAGTGCAATAGTAGTGCAACAGTAGGGAAAGTGTTGGATTGGGGAGGGGTTAAATTTACTATTCTCACTCCAGTCAGTGCAAGACTACGGAAAGTGTAGGATTGCAAAGGTGTAAAATGTACCACTCCCACTTGCAGTCTGTGCAAGTTTAGAAAGTGACTAATTCTCATCAAGAAAATAAAATATTTGCAAAGCTATATTAAATTAAAAAAAAATATATATATATATATATATATATAAACTTTTTGTGGTTTTTAAAGTGTAAATATATATTTATATTTTATATATTAAGCCACTTGTACTTTTAACAAAGTATGTTTATAATTTTGACATACACTTGTTAGCACTTGGAAATGTAGTATTTTTTCTATGTTGCTGAAACTTTTGTAAGAATTGCGCGTGCACTTGCACTTTAAATGTATGGCATTGGCTGTTAGCAACTGGCCATGTGATCAAGCTGTAAAGGCGAAACGCGTTATGGCGGCGGCAGGCTTGCTGAAATAAAACACCAAGGTTAAAGCACTCAATTTTGGGTCCGTTCTTTCGTCAGCGTTGGAGTGGTGAGCTGAGGCGGCTGCCTTGGCTGGTGACGAATTTTCGTTCATTTGTGTTACCGTAGAGGCTTCCACGGTACGAGCGGAACCCCTCCTTGTTGGTTTTGGGCTAAGCGGCAGGAAGCATTCCCTTGACTGGTCACCCGGAAGAGGTTTTACGAACTCCGGGAGGAGTAAGCCGCATTGCCCCCGGACGCCTGGAATTATCGGACTGTTTTGTAGCTGACACCTGAAGGAAGGAAGGAAGCACCGGCCGGTGCTTTGCAACGGTGAATCGGCGAAAGCGGTCTCTTTAAGGACGATCCGGTAAGGAGTGTGCGTGTGTGACGGTGCTTGCTCACTGGATTAGCACCGAACAGCGAACCTTGGTGGAGCGATTTAAGCTCTCAGCCTAAAGTGCCATAATGTCCGCAAATAAGTTGCGTGAGCGGGAGGAGGCGGCGGAGACAATGTTTCTGGATTCCCCGGCTGGGGGGTCTGGCCAAGTCCCACAGGCAACGCAAGCAAACACAGGAAATCCCACCATTCGTGACTTATTCAAAAAATTGGAGAAGTTGATGAAATCGGAACAATCGAAATGGTGGGAGCACAGGTCTCTTTCAAGGTACTTGCAAGTCAACAGAGTACCAAGGGGGCTGAGAATAACACTAGCCCCCAGTTATGAGAACCCTGACCCGTTAATGCTTAAGGAATGGGCTGAAGCCAATTTAGAGTCATCTGCGAAGTTATTAAGAATCCTGGTGAAATACGCCTCAAGCGACCGGGATAAATTGCAAGTTGAAATTGATAAATTGGAAGAGGAAATAACTGGACTGGGAGTAAACGATCAGACTAAGAAATTGCGTGAGGAAATGCTGGTCCGTTTGAATAAGGAAGAGGAGATTATTAAAAAGAGGAAGGCCTTTAAATTTGAGAGAGATCGATTGGACTATGCTAATGGCCAAATCTTCACTTTTGCCAGACGGTTCGATGGGGTAAAAGCAAGAGTCAAGGGGGCACAGGGTGGAGTGTCTGCCGCCCGTGACAACTCCATTTCTAGCTCAGAATTGAGCTCCAACATTGAGAGCGAACCAGAAAATGAAGGCAGAACGGACCAGGCGTTGGGGTTTACCAGGCTTACCGTTGCGGAAGAGGTAGATTGCCTATGCCTGGATCGCAAGGACACTCTGCGATCGAGAACAAAACGCACACCAGGCGCAACTACCGGCGGAACCAACGCCGCAAAAAATGTAGGAGCCGCAAAGGCACAAGCAAAGGGACCCCCGAAGGGCAGATGGAACCGATCCCATCAACGCAATCAGGCACAATCGAAAACACCAGCTCAGTGATCAATCTCACAACAACAAAATTGACCAAGCAGGAGGAAGTGGTTCTTGCTTTGGGACTGTCATATTGTCCGCCTAACAATTTCAATTATGCGGATGCACGTATGGATACCTACAGATTTATCCGCAAGCTTAAATTAAACAAATTTCATTGTCTTCAATCCAAGAAACAAAATCCTGCAGAAATTAACAGCCCGACTTTGTTGACCGTGGAGGACCAAGAAGATTTGAATTTAATATGGTCTCTACAAAATGAATCCTCTGGAAATGAAGGGGGCAATTGCAACATGGAGCGAACAAATGCAGCAGCAGGTTTGACATCTTTCAAGCCTAAATCGACTTTTCAGCCCATCATGCTCCATGATAATATAGACGTTTATCATGACTTGGTGACCAAAGAACTGAAACAATTATATGTTGCCACCAACAGCAAACAAAATATCATGAACAAACGTAATTGGAGCTATTTACAACTGGTGGACAAACTTACTGCGGATAACAACATTTTGGTGCGTCAAGCAGACAAGGGGGGCAATGTTGTCTTGTGGCCTCGGAACCTATACTTGCAGGAGGCGGAAAAACAGCTCAATGACCTTGCATGCTATAGAAAGAGCAACTGGCCAACACTGAAGGCAACATTGGGAGACCAGGCAGCCAAGCTCCAGGCGTGGAGGAGTGCAGGCATCATTACGGAGGATGAGTTCCGCTTTATGAGGAAAGAACATCCTGTGGTTCCTTCGTTTTACTTAATCCCCAAAGTCCACAAAAACTGTACTACACCCCCTGGGCGCCCCATAATCTCCGCAATAGACAGCTCCTTGGAAAATGTATCAAAATATATAGACTTTTTTCTCCAGGATTGGGTGAAAGGATTGAATTCATATGTGCAGGACTCAACGGATTTTATTCGCAAGACTGAGCATTTGGTTTGGGGCCCAGACCTCATATTTATGACTCTGGATGTATCCTCATTATACATCTCAATTTCCCATCGAGATGGACTGAAGGCAATAGAACATTTCCTCAATAAACGCCCCATATATTATGGGGTTCACAATAGGATGCTGTTATCCATGGTCCAAATGTGTTTGGAGCAGAATTTCTTTCTGTTCAATAATCAGATTTACCATCAAATTAGGGGTGTCGCCATGGGGGCCTGTTTCTCCCCGAGCTACGCATGTTTGCACATGGGGCTATGGGAGGAACAGGTCCTGGCGGGAGATCTGCTAGAAACCATGGAACAGCATGTGGTCACCTATTTACGTTATATTGATGACCTTTTTTTGTGTGGAAAGGGACGGAGGAATCAGCAAGGAAATTTGTTGAAAGGCTGAATGTGAATAATTTGAATCTGCATTTTACATCTTGCATTGATGCGAAAAAAGTCTGTTTTCTTGATATGGAAATATATGTCAGTGAAAATTGCATGCAAACCAGACTATACAGAAAGCCAACTGCTGGCAACACCATCTTGCACCCAGCAAGCCACCATCCTGGCCATTTGATACGCAGCATTCCCTACGGGGAAATGTTGCGTATCAGACGCATCTGTAGTAGCGAGGAGGAATGCACTGTAGCTCAGGAAGCTTGTAAAAATAGATTCCTTGCAAGGGGATACTCCAGATCCTTGGTTGAGTCCGCACAGAAGAGGACACAACAGATATCCCGGGAATCTGCCCTTACCCCGAAGAATAGAGAGTCAGAAACAACTGCGGTGGTAGGGGTTAGCAGTCCTCGCATGATTGTGACATACAGCAGACAGCATTCAGCGCTAAGAAAGATACTTTGCGATAACTGGAACCTCATATTGGGGGATCCGGTTATTGGGAACAAGGTATCGAAAAAGCCACTCCTAACCTTCAGGAAATCCAAATCTATGGCTAATGCCTTATTCCAGAATGCCTTAGAACCACAGATGTCTTCAACGTGGAAGGCTTTGGGAGGGGGGTTCAAAAAATGCATACAGTGTAAGGCATGCAAATATGGGATCAACAAATCCAACTATGTTGTCCCATTCTCCAGTACCCCGAGGAATATCACTAAACGCCTTACTTGTAGGACAGATTATGCGGTTTATGTGCTGGAGTGCACATGTGGTCTCAGGTACGTGGGGAGCACCCGCCTGCCGGTCCACAAACGTGTACTTCAGCACATCAGAGCTATCTCCAACAAAGATCAGGCCTACCCTGTTGCAAGGCACTTTGAACAACAGCATAACTCTAACCCTATGCATCTGTCCTACTTTGTTATTGATGCAGTTTGGCCCATGAAAAGAGGGGGTGATCGAGAGGCGAAACTACGCCTGCTTGAAACCCGTTACATCCTGGAACTAGATAGTAAGCAGCCACAGGGTCTTAATGCGACGGAAGATCTTTACACTTGTCTATGAAGTGATGAGAGTAATTACATAGTAAAATCTCCGCGCCATAACTATTCCAGGACGATTCATTCATTTATTCACTGTGATTTGCAGAGTTTGCCGCTTGGTACTTGTTTTTTTTAAATTATAACACTGTTGTTACTGTATTTTACCATCTGACGCCTCCTCACGGTCTGTGTTAAGAGCTTCTTTCAAATAGGAGGAGGATTAGCCTATGTGGAATAACCATGGGTTGAACACAACATGTGTTTCTGTAAAAAAAGTTTTGATTTCCTTTTCAGATATTGGTTGAGCACAAGCACGAGCACTTTAGGAAATTTTATTCACTTAACACTATATTTTTGTGCCAATGTCAGAATGCAATGTGTAACGTTGTAGTGCTATCTTACGGAAAAAAGGTTGTGCCCACTGGGGCTTTATTTCTTTTGCCGAGTGCCTTGTACATTTGGGGAGTGAGCAAAATAGTGAACAACAAATCCTTATGAATCCATGGGTAAAATCCTGTGGGTCCATGTTCACGATATGATTTAATTGTATTCATACAGTTATTCTAAAAACTTTTTGTGGTTTTTAAAGTGTAAATATATATTTATATTTTATATATTAAGCCACTTGTACTTTTAACAAAGTATGTTTATAATTTTGACATACACTTGTTAGCACTTGGAAATGTAGTATTTTTTCTATGTTGCTGAAACTTTTGTAAGAATTGCGCACGCACTTGCACTTTAAATGTATGGCATTGGCTGTTAGCAACTGGCCATGTGATCAAGCTGTAAAGGCGAAACGCGTTATGGCGGCGGCAGGCTTGCTGAAATAAAACACCAAGGTTAAAGCACTCAATTTTGGGTCCGTTCTTTCGTCAGCGTTGGAGTGGTGAGCTGAGGCGGCTGCCTTGGCTGGTGACGAATTTTCGTTCATATATATATATATATATATATATATATTTATTCGAATTAAGATCCCAAAACTCTGGGCCTGATTACAATGGCAGTGGGACCGCCACGGTCAAGCTATCGGTGGTGGTCTCACCACCATCTGCCCCTGCACCTCCCCCCACCACATTAAAGTTTAGACATGAAAAGAATGCCCCCCCCACTTCTTTTTTAGAAAAAGCTCTTAGTTATAAGCAACACATCAACTTTAGTTAGATATGTTAGGTATATTTATTTGTACCTTGCTTTCACAAATTCTTTGGAAAATTCAAAATGTACATGTCAGAGAAAGAACACAACAAATATGACATATACATGTATCAACTTAAACACAACATTTAGGTAGGAAAAGAAGAAAAAATCATTACATCTAACAGGTACATTCACTGTACACAACAAAGCATTTACGTCTATATCAGACTGTCCCACAAGAGAAATCACAGTTACTACTCTCAGTGACCATCAATGATAATTATGGGAACAGTAGTGGACAGAATCACAAGTGAAAGAAGATATCACGACACATGAGTTGTACCAGTCACTACAAATCAAGGGTTATTGGTCGTGTTAATTTTGTTATTGGTGCTGCTAATTTTTATCTCCTTCCTTGCCGACGCGTTTCGAACTCCATACATCAGTTATGGGTTCTCTTCAGGGCCTTGTCATTATTATCTGCATGTGTGTAAAGGAAAAGAAGAACACTATTTAAGTGTCAAATCCTATAGCCTCATCTTCTAAGATCGCTTTTGAGCTTCTACATTTAAAATCCATTTTACCTGAATGGTAGCCGTGTTTATCCTATGTCTTGTTCTGGATAGTTAGAGCTGCAGTCTACAAGACGTTAAAAATTCAATTTAGAGTCATGTTCAGTAATAGCCCTACAGTCACTTCAAGCAAAAACACTGCAGGACGTACCTTTGACTTTCTTTTGGGGTTCGTATGGGCGTCTCCCTATGGCACGGTGATGCTTTAGTGACCTGGGGGAGGGCGAGGAGGAAATCAATACCAGTGGGCTTATATCCTCATTATACCCCATTCAGTGGATTATTGTGCCGCCCCTACCTTGTTAGGTGCACCGCGGGCTTCGGGAGCGGCTTACTCCATGACACACACTTTTCACCCGGTTCTTCAATATTAATTAGGAGTACCGCGTAGTCACTCTCATTCGAACCTCCGATCTCCTGCACTGTTAAGAAATGGACCGGTGTTTGTTTTAGTGTCCCATTACATAAACCCATTATCGTATGCTCACTGGGCCCTCCGCTCACCTTGCTCAGTGCGGCTCGCTTTCACCAATGCTTCACTGTGGAGGGTGGCGGCCGGGTTACTTGGATACTAAATACGGTCACATGACCGTAGGTTTTCTGGGATTTGTAGTTGGTTGGGAATACGCGCGTACCTGTCAGTTAGCCCACATGTGTACGGAGCGTTGTTATTCCACTGGCTCTCCCCAATTTAGCACCCTTCAATCAAGGGGGACTGGCAAGCCCCCGTGGAGTCCCACACAACCTTGAATCATAATCTAGACACCTCGGAGAGGGTGTTTAATCCGTTTTGCGCACTATTAAATTTTAGAATCAGGTATGCCTCTTTTCTGAGCAGAGTATCCTCAGTGTCAATCAAACCCTTGTTTCCTGTTGGCACTATTGTACAGAGTACAGTCCACTTAAAGTCCATTTCACTGTGATCTGAATCAAGGAAGTGTTGGACCATAGGGGCGCTCACAACCTTCTTTTTAATTCGTGACCTGTGTTGGGTGATCCGACTATTGACCTGTTGTGTCGTTTTCCCTATGTACAATTTTTGGCAGACACAGATAGTTGCATATACCACATTTCGTGTCTTGCAATTAGAGAACCCGTTGTTTTTACATTTAACTCCCCTGTGTTCAAATTCAGCCCCTTCAATTGTGGATTCATACAATATGCAATTTCCACATCTATGGTGCCCTACTATTGGCTTCAGGCCCCATATTGAGAGTAGATCACTTTTTGGCTTAGGGGTTAATACATCCGCTCTAATTACACTTTGGCCAATGCTCTTATTTTTCTTATAGGCGAACAACGGTCGCGGGAAAGGACATTCAAGTCCTTCTAACAAATGCCAATTTTTCAGTACCATTTGCCTTACTCTGTATGTATCTGTCCCGAAGGTTGTCACACATACCAGCCTGTCCAGTTCTGATTTCACTGTTCGCTCAAGTAAGCACTCCCTAGGGGTGTGGTGTGCCCTCTTCTTGGAATTGCTTAGCAGTTTTTTGGGGTACCCTCGATTCTTCATCTCTTCGCAAAACCTAGTTGCGTGTTTCTCATATTCCGCCACCTCCGAGCAATTTCTTCGAATCCGAAGCAATTGCCCGTAAGGCAGGTTGTCCCTCAGGCTTCTTGGATGTGCACTTCGATGGTGAAGGATGGTATTTTTATCCGTCTTTTTTCGAAAAAGAGAAGATTTCAAATGCCCATCTGCGCACATTATTTCAAGAAACGTCATCTTTTCATTGCTGGACTCCAATGAAAACTTGATGACATCAAGTTTTCATTGGAGTCCAGCAATGAAAAGATGACGTTT
Source organism: Lissotriton vulgaris (assembly GCF_964263255.1). Lineage (NCBI taxonomy): Eukaryota > Metazoa > Chordata > Amphibia > Caudata > Salamandridae > Lissotriton > Lissotriton vulgaris. Next base: position 495,548,181 of record NC_141697.1, on the reverse strand, counting down.
CTAGACCTTGAAATAATGTGCGCAGATGGGCATTTGAAATCTTCTCTTTTTCGAAAAAAGACGGATAAAAATACCATCCTTCACCACCGAAGTGCACATCCAAGAAGCCTGAGGGACAACCTGCCTTACGGGCAATTGCTTCGGATTCGAAGAAATTGCTCGGAGGTGGCGGAATATGAGAAACACGCAACTAGGTTTTGCGAAGAGATGAAGAATCGAGGGTACCCCAAAAAACTGCTAAGCAATTCCAAGAAGAGGGCACACCACACCCCTAGGGAGTGCTTACTTGAGCGAACAGTGAAATCAGAACTGGACAGGCTGGTATGTGTTTCAACCTTCGGGCCGGATACACACAGAGTAAGGCAAATGGTACTGAAAAATTGGCATTTGTTAGAAGGACTTGAATGTCCTTTCCCGTGACCGTTGTTCGCCTATAAGAAAAATAAGAGCATTAGCCAAAGTGTAATTAGAGCGGATGTATTAACCCCTAAGCCAAAAAGTGATCTACTCTCAATATGGGGCCTGAAGCCAATAGTAGGGCACCATAGATGTGGAAATTGCATATCGTGTGAATCCACAATTGAAGGGGCTGAATTTGAACACAGGGGAGTTAAATGTAAAAACAACGGGTTCTCTAATTGCAAGACACGAAATGTGGTATATGCAATTATCTGTGTCTGCCAAAAATTGTACATAGGGAAAACGACACAACAGGTCAATAGTCGGATCACCCAACACAGGTCACGAATTAAAAAGAAGGTTGTGAGCGCCCCTATGGTCCAACACTTCCTTGATTCAGATCACAGTGAAATGGACTTTAAGTGGAATGTACTCTGTACAATAGTGCCAACAGGAAACAAGGGTTTGATTGACACTGAGGATACTCTGCTCAGAAAAGAGGCATACCTGATTCTAAAATTTAATAGTGCGCAAAACGGATTAAACACCCTCTCCGAGGTGTCTAGATTATGATTCAAGGTTGTGTGGGACTCCACGGGGGCTTGCCAGTCCCCCTTGATTGAAGGGTGTTAAATTGGGGAGAGCCAGTGGAATAACAACGCTCCGTACACGTGTGGGCTAACTGACAGGTACGCGCGTATTCCCAACCAACTACAAATCCCAGAAAACCTACGGTCATGTGACCGTATTTAGTATCCAAGTAACCCGGCCGCCACCCTCCACAGTGAAGCATTGGTGAAAGCGAGCCGCACTGAGCAAGGTGAGCGGAGGGCCCCGTGAGCATACGATAATGGGTTTATGTATTGGGACACTAAAACAAACACCGGTCCATTTCTTAACAGTGCAGGAGATCGGAGGTTCGAATGAGAGTGACTACGCGGTACTCCTAATTAATATTGAAGAACCGGGTGAAAAGTGTGTGTCATGGAGTAAGCCGCTCCTGAAGCCCGCGGTGCACCTAACAAGGTAGGGGCGGCACAATAATCCACTGAATGGGGTATAATGAGGATATAAGCCCACTGGTATTGATTTCCTCCTCGCCCTCCCCCAGGTCACTAAAGCATCACCGTGCCATAGGGAGACGCCCATACGAACCCCAAAAGAAAGTCAAAGGTACGTCCTGCAGTGTTTTTGCTCGAAGTGACTGTAGGGCTATTACTGAACATGACTCTGAATTGAATTTTTAACGTCTTGTAGACTGCAGCTCTAACTATCCAGAACAAGACATAGGATAAACACGGCTACCATTCAGGTAAAATGGATTTTAAATGTAGAAGCTCAAAAGCGATCTTAGAAGATGAGGCTATAGGATTTGACACTTAAATAGTGTTCTTCTTTTCCTTTACACACATGCAGATAATAATGACAAGGCCCTGAAGAGAACCCATAACTGATGTATGGAGTTCGAAACGCGTCGGCAAGGAAGGAGATAAAAATTAGCAGCACCAATAACAAAATTAACACGACCAATAACCCTTGATTTGTAGTGACTGGTACAACTCATGTGTCGTGATATCTCCTTTCACTTGTGATTCTGTCCACTACTGTTCCCATAATTATCATTGATGGTCACTGAGAGTAGTAACTGTGATTTCTCTTGTGGGACAGTCTGATATAGACGTAAATGCTTTGTTGTGTACAGTGAATGTACCTGTTTGATGTAATGATTTTTTCTTCTTTTCCTACCTAAATGTTGTGTTTAAGTTGATACATGTATATGTCATATTTGTTGTGTTCTTTCTCTGACATGTAAATTTTGAATTTTCCAAAGAATTTGTGAAAGCAAGGTACAAATAAATATACCTAACATATCTAACTAAAGTTGATGTGTTGCTTATAACTAAGAGCTTTTTCTAAAAAAGAAGTGGGGGGGCATTCTTTTCATGTCTAAACTTTAATTAAGGTCCAGCCTTTCCCATTACCCAAGGACCTAACTCCTTCATATGAAAAAACACCACATTAAAGTGGCAGGCAGATGGTGGGCTGGCGGAGAGACTGTCCGCCACCACCACACATCCGACAGGCTCCTTGAGCCTGTCGGGCCGTCGGAGTGACTGCAACCCCTACAAAAGTGTCGGTGCCTGCTCAGGCAGCACCACGGGGATTACAATGTTCCTTTCCTCTGGCCGTTTCATGGCTGTTAACTCACCATGAACAGGCAGACAGAAAATGACTTTGGGGGCCCCTAGCAGGCCCCCCTATCCACCATTACTTTAATAGCTTTCTACCCCTTTCCTCTACAAGCTATACAACACACATCTTAAATGTATTTTTAACATAATAATATTTACACATTTTACATAATTAATTATCAACTAATATTACAATAATTATCATTAATTACCTTCCCATCCGTTATCCACACAAAAACAACAACTAACACCTAAGATATATATGTAAAAAATGTTAGTTACATAATTTACATAAATAATTATCAATTAAACAATTAATAAAACTATTTAGCACTAATTATAAATTAATTGTATTTAACTTCCCAAACTTTACCTCTACAAATGCAACAACTCACACCTAATATATAAGTTAAACAATATCTGAATAAAACAATGTACATAATTAATTTTTCAATTAAATAAATGTAAATTAACTTTGAGGCCCCGGTGGCCTGTCTGTTACGGTCCGACTGACATCTAATGCTGCAGTCCAACCGCCAGCATGTGGAAGAACCAACCAACGATAATTATTATTTATATACCTAATTTCCTATATGCCCCTTACCAACACAAAAACAACACACACCCAAACATAAAATGTTATATATTAAACAATTTAAATAATGAATTATCAATTACATATTTAATTAGAAGAATAAATAATTCATAATTCATTATAATTAATTTACTTCTTAGCCTATACCCCTACAAACACCATAATTGATGATAATATACTACCCACCCAATACCCCTGCAAAATCCACGACCGGCACCTGAAACTTAAAAATATACTTAATCGTACAATTAACAGAATATTTATAAATTAAATATTTAATATTAATGAAAAATGTATTAATAATTAATTTACTTCCCACTCTACACCCCTTCAAAACACACAACCTGCAGCTAAAACTCAATTTAAAATGACGATACAATTAACAGACTTAAAGAGGAATTAAATAATTAATATGGATTAAACAGTAATGATCAATTAATTATAATTAATCCGCTTCCCACCCTTCACCCATATAAACCCCACAACCAGCTACGTTACTAAAAATGAAAAATAAACTATTACTTTAAATTTAAAACTACTTATAATTTGCACACTATAATAAACAACATTAAAAATGTGTATACAATTTATGACATATACAATTAAAATATATAGAAAAATACATAAAAATAATTATAAATCGATATTATTACAACAATATTTTTAACATAGATATTTTTGTAATCAATATTTATGCTTTCTATATTTTTATTATTTATTTATTTATTTTATTTAAGACATTTATATAGCGCAGCTATTGCCTTACAGGCATCCTGGCGCTGTGGCTTCGCGAAGTGGCAGCACGATAAGTAGCAAAGAAAGGTGTCCGGCAGGTTAAGCCTTCGGAAACAGCCAGGTTTTGACACGTTTCTTAAAGGGAGAAGTTCCTCCGTTTGACCGATATCCAAGGGCAGACTATTCCAGAGTTTGGCAGCAGCAACTCCGAAAGATCTGCCCCCAGCCCTAGCCATCTTAAATCTAGGCACTTTCACCAAACAAGCAGTTGCTGAGCAAAGTGCTCTGGTTGGGGTGTACCAGGCAAACTTGGCTTGCAAAGAGCTGGGCCCAAGTCCATGCAGGGCTTTGAAGATGAGACAGAGAGATTCAAAGGACACTCGCTGCCTAAGCGGGAGCCAGCGGAGTTCAGCCAGCGCCGCTGTGGCCAAAGACCTTCTGGGCCAGCCAAGAGCCAATTTGGCAGCAGCGGACTGAACTCTTTGAAGTCTGTCTAACAGCAGGCCTGGTGACTCGAGAAGCAGCGCGTTGCAATAGTCAAGGCGACTTAAGATGGTACTCCTGACTACCAAAGCTCGGGCCTGTAGGGGAAGTAACGGTAAGATCTTACGAAGGGACCTGATAAGGGCAGAACAAGTGGACACCGTTTTCGCAACCTGCGCTTCCATGCTCAATTTATTATCCATCATAACGCCCAGATTGCGGACAGTAGTGACCGGATGAGTTTTTGTCACTGATTCTGGAGGCCAGAAATTAAACGGAAAAGGGCGAGGGATCCGACTTCCAGCACAGAACAATACCTCAGTTTTGGTGGCGTTGAACTGTAGTGAGTTGTTATGTAGCCAGCCAGCCGTATCTCGCAGACAATCGTGAAAAGACTCCAGGGAAATCGATTTCTCACCCTCCCAGGAGAGGATGAGTTGAGTATCATCTGCGTAATTGATAGCATTTATCCGATGAGATTTTATCAATGTAATCAGGGGTTTCAGATAAACGTTGAATAAAATCGGGCTGACTGCCGAACCTTGAGGCACCCCATGAGACACCGGAGAAAAAGCAGATTGAAACGGGGGTAGGGACACCGCCTGCTTCCTATCAAGCAGGAAGGAGCGAAACCACCGCAGGGCACCACCACCCACCCCGGCCTCACTCAGTCTTTCCAGGAGGATCACATGATTTACCGTGTCAAATGCGGCAGACAGGTCAAGCAGAATCAGAGCCACTGCTTGACCTCTGTCTGCACGCATTTGAAGGTCCTCCATGGCAGTGAGTAGAGCTGTTTTGGTCCCATGGGCTGGGCAAAAGCCAAATTGTATTTCATCCAGAAATTGATGATGCTCCAGATGTTTAGAAAGGCTTAAGCTCACCCATCGTTCAGCAATTTTTGCAGGGAACGGTAACAAGGAGATAGGTCTATAATTCTGTAGACATTCTGGAGTCAGGGAGGGTTTTTTTAACAATGGAGATACCCGGGCCTGTTTCCAGGAGGCAGGAACCGTGCCACTAGCCAGTGACTGATTACAAATCCTACAGAGGGTAGGAAAAAGTTCATCTCCATAGTATTTTATGAGGGACAGGGTCCAGAGGTGATCCCGATGAAGTACCCTGAGCCAGTCTGCCGAGGTCCTCCTCCGTGATGGGAGGAAACTCCAACAGACAATCCGCAGGCTGCCATCCTGGGCTCCCAACTCCAGCATCTGCACCTCCGTCCACCGGACTAGTGGAGCAAATCAAAGTGGGGGTGGTACTCAAATTGTGAATAATGGCCTCCATTTTCTCCTTGAAAAACAGAGCCAGGTTATCACTAAAAGCCTGCGTAGGAGGTCGATTTTTTTGAACAGTCAGGGTGAGTTAGACCGTTCAGAATCTGAAAGATACTTTTGGAGCTATTTGCAGCAGTACATATCGTGGAGCAGAAGTAATCGGATTTGGATTTATGAATCAGGGCTTTATATTCGGAAAGCTTAGTTTTCCAGAGCAGTCTGCTATCATTTGTATGTCCTTGCCTCCATTTCCTTTCAGCCTGTTTACAGGCTAGTTTTAAAGCCTTTAAAGAATCATTAAACCACGGAGCCGAAACTCTGCCCTTATACTTGCGTATTTTTAGCGGAGCAAGAGAGTCTACCCTCGTGGTGATCCTGAGACATAAAGAAGCATAGTTCTCATCGACTTGACAATCTGAGGAGAAACTGTCTTCCACCTTGAACACAGCATCCGTAGTTCTCCGCCTCCCAAGGGCTCTCCAGTCCCTACACATAAATTAATTGGTAGTGCCTTGTGCCTGTGTTTGCGCCCCCTTGCTACTAACATAGAATTTAAGAAGGAGATGATCAGTCCAGTCCATAGGCAGGGTTTCACTCAGATGTACTAGCTGTGAGACCGAAAAAATCAAGTCAAGCCAGTGACCTGCCCTGTGAGTGGGTTCCATAACATATTGGTGGAGACCAACACTTTCACAAGAATGAAGAAGGTTAAGCAACCCCGCATCTAGGGAGCCATTCAGCCACAGGTTAAAATCACCTAAGATTATCAGTTTACTGTGGGAAGCAGCCATATTGGTGAAGGTGGTAAGTAATGACTGTTGTTGCTGGATACTGAAGGTCCCGGGTGATCTATAACAGATGATCACCGTGAACATAGCCCCAGTGTGACTATTAATAGAAAGGCCAAGCAACTCAGCCCTAATAACCGGGTCCATGTCTATGGTCTTGACATGCCAGGAAGCTCTATAAATCACCCCCACCTCACCGCCCCGTCCTTTAGGTCTGGGGAGGTGAAGGATTTTATATTCCTGCGGGCATGCCCAACCCAGCTTGATTTCACATTCAAGGTGGGTCCAAGTCTCGGTGATGAACAAGGCATCTAACTGATGTGATTCCACCAATAATTGGATTTCCTCTGCGTGTTTGGGCAAAGATCTAACATTGAGAAGTCCACAGGACAGGAAACCCCCGATCACAAAGTCATTCAATGGAAGAGCAGAAACTGCAAACGAGAGATGCCACTCATGCGCGTGCTTACCAAAGTTGAGTAGAGTCTCACGGGAGTATAGTGGGGGGACTGCAACCGGGAGAGAAGTACTCCCAATGGTGAGTTGAGCTGCATAACTGGCACTAGGCGCAGCTTGGGCGTGGACGGGCGCAGACGGGCTTGCCTTTGGCACGCCTTCGGAGCGCATCGGTGCACCCGCTGCGTGCGTCCGCTGCGCGTTCCCCCCAGTGTCCTTTCTTTATGGAGCCTGCTCCCCAACCACTAAACCGCGAGTGCGGGCTACCTTAAAGATGGCGGGTCCGCTCGCACGGACGAACCTGGCCAAGTAAGTAAAACACAGGAGCAGGGTCGCCCTGTTTCTGGCAGTATAAAAACACAGTATACACCATAAAAGTTGTAATTCACTTTAAAATACTGTTTTAAGAACAAAGAGTATCGCCGCTAGTGCAAGGCAGGCAACCGTGCTGGCAGAGCCCTACCACACACGAGTCACCACCTTGGGAGCCAATAGAAATGATTGCACGCTCGCCCCAGTGTCCTTTCTTTATGGAACCTGATCCCCAACCACTAGACCGCGAGTGCGGGCTACCCTAAAGATGGCGGGTCCGCTCGCACGGACAAACCTGGCCAAGTAAGTAAAACACAGGAGCAGGGTCGCCCTGTTTCTGGCAGTATAAAAACATAGTTTACACCATAAAAGTTGTAATTCACTTTTAAAATACCGTTTTAAGAACAAGAGTATCGCCGCTAGTGCAAGGCAGGCAACTGTGCTGGCAGAGCCCTACCACACACGAGACACCACCTCGGGAGCCAATTTAACATCTATATTACTTACTTTAAAAATCAATATTTTTGTCAACGATATTCGTGCTGGTTGATACTTCTGTATGACCATATTTCCAACACAATATTTTTTCTGAATACCACCAAATTCAACAGATAATAATTGACAAATGTTGAGAGATTTGCCCAAGTTACATCTCAAACATCAGTAATAGAGGCTGTACCCCATTTTGCCCATGTGGCTGCCGTTTGCGTAGTGGAGCAAGTCTGGAAGGATCCTAGAAGAGAGAGGTCAGGCCTGGAATATACCAAGACAATCACTTCCTTTATCCAACTATTCACAATAGACAAGGAATATTTTCATCCTCTTTCTGCTGCACTGAAGTTAACAAAAAGGAAATTCTATTTTGGTAACTTTATAGTATTCAGCTCAAAATCCTTGTTTGAAATTGGCTCAGAATGTAAACCAGGAAAAATGATCTCCTTGTCTATGTGGAAAGCCATATTCACCTTTGGAATTAAGTTTGGATGTAATCTCAACTCTATTAAAAACCTTTAAATAGGGAGGGTTACATCTTAATATTTTTAACTCACCCAAATGTCTTGCTGAAGTAATGGCTACTAGAAAAAACACTTTCAAAGATAGAACTTTCTCTGAACCTTCATCCACTGGTTCAAAAGAAGGATTTTGTAATGCTGATAACTTAGGGGTCGATTACGATGGCGGGCGGACTTGGCAAAAGGGACCGCCCGCCATAGGTGCAGCGGTCCCGCTACATAAATTAGGATGCGCCCGCCACACTGGCGGGCACATCCCGTATTTTTACAAGCTGCACCCGCCGCAATGTAAAAATACATGTTACGCATTTGAATGTACAACTTGATAGGCATTGTGCGGTGCCTACCACCTTGTACATGCAAATGCAGCGGGGAACCATAGATACCCCCCACGTGCTGCCCCCCACCCCTATGGGGGCCCATAACGGGCCCTGAAGACATTCTCCGCCTGTCTTTTTGCAGCGGGATCTCCGCCAAAAAAAGACAGGCATCGTAATGCCCATGGCGGTGCCTGCACGGCACTGCTGCCATTGCCCCATTGTACCGTGCCCGGCAAGGCGGGCGAAGAAGGACCACCTTGCGGGACCATGGCGGACGGTCTTTCCATCCGCTGCTGTACTATTCCCACCACCATCCTAATTTGGCGGTGGGAATATTCAGGTTGATGGTGGCGATCCACCCACCATCGTAATTGGCCCCTTAAATTGTATATTCCATGCTGGAATCACATTTTTTACTTTTGGTTTCAAAATATCAAGATCCTTGAAAAATCTTAACTTCCAGTGTTCAATCACTGCTGGAGGGTCCAACGAAGATCTAAATGTTTTGATAAGATTCCACTGTCATCTCAAAGTGTCCACTAAACTCTAACAAACCTGTGTCAAAACTCTCTTAGAAAACTGAAGAATTTTCTCTGGTGGACAAGACAGGAGAAAACTGATTCTTTTTTAACCAATTATTAAAAGAGATCCAGTGGTGATTATAGGTTCTCTTGTTGGATACAGGATAGGCAGTGTTTTTTTACTAGGCAGCTGATGTGTGTTGATTTCCGGGTTGCTAATCTACACTACCTCCCTGACTAAGCCTTAGACTGGTTGACTTTGATACCCTGAGAGTGAAGTGTTTAAGGAGTGTGGAGCCTTTAGTCTTGGGATGACAGAAGTAAATTATCTGATTCACCCGAACTGAGCCCAATAAATTGTAGTTGCCCTGGGACTACTGAAAAAAAGTTCTCACAGATACTGACCTGCAGAAGATGCTTCCCAATTCTAAATTTGCAGTGGGTATTGAAAGATTTTGCATTACTTAGTGCAAGTTCCTATGCCGGACGCATTATACTATAGCTATTTTAATTAGAAATCAGATGGATGCCCTAGATGTCATGGAAAACAACCTGATTTTATACATATGATTTAGATGTGCCAATTAGTGTGGGTGTACTGAGGCATAGTTATAAGACAAGTATTTATTACCGTTGGTGGCAAAATTGACTTGTCACTCAAGTGTTGTATACAGGGTGTGCATTCAAAGCCAAAAGGGGTAGATGAGAAATAAATGGTTTCATTATTCCTTTGCCGTGCGAAAAAAGCTCATTGCTATTTACTGCTTCCAGAGTACCGGATTGTCTTTTTCTGGTTGGCTGCAAGATCCGGGCGAATGGATACAGAGGGACAAATTCTGTGTGGTAAGAAATCAAGCTGATGAAAAATCATTTGAGCGGTCCGAGAGCAATGTATGGGAATTTAGTAGAAGGTAGGAATGAAAGGTCAGTATGTTTTCGATTCAATCTTTTGGAGCAGGTACGGGTTTAAAAAGTGAGACCAGTCAACACGATTGCATGGTCCATGCATTAATACGTATAAGATGATATTGGTGCTTGCTGCTTCAAAGTTACACATCATCTGTCTTGCCTGTTATGATTTGTTTTCTTGATATGAAAATAAATAAACTTGTTTCAAGCAAGCCAATACAATGTTGTCTCCGCAAGTAGGGTGGCATCTTGATATTTGATTTCTAGGACCCGCCTCTCCCAACAGTCACCCACTGAACTAAGAACAACCCATATGGCGAAAGTGGTGATGTCATCAGTCTGGCAAATAGGGTTTCAGTCTCTGTTAGACGTGACATTTTTGCAGGGTTATCACCAAACATTTTGCTTCCTTCCTCCCATTTTTTTTATGACCTGTTGTTGTTGGTTTTAAGACTCTGGGTACTTTACCACTGCGATTCGGTAATAAAGTGCATATGCTGTCTGTGTAAATTGTATTGGTGATTGATTTTATCCGTGATTGCCATATTTGATATACTAATAAGCCCCTAGCAAAGTGCACTGTGTGTGCCCAGGGCCTGTAAATCAAATACTACTAGTGGACCTGCAGCACTGATTGGCAAGTGCACCCACTTGCCAGGCCTGTCCCTCCCCATTTATTACATATAGGCTGCCACTAAGGTAGGCCCAAGGCAGCCCAATGGGTAGGGTACCGTGTACTTGAAAGGTAGGGCATGTAGTGGTGTGTTTTCACATGTGCTGATAGTGACATACTGTTTATTTGGCTTTTCACTATTGCAAGGCTATCTCTTCCATAGATTAACATGGGATCTGCCTGGAAAAACCTTTTTAAGTGCAGATTCTCAGTGGATGATGGGCCTTCCTGAGCTAAAGTGGTCGGAGGAATTGTCACTGTCACCTGAATAGGGCTGTGCCTGGCCTCTCACAATGCTGTCTCCACCCCCCTGGTGTGGGTCTGGAGCCAAGACCAGGCCGGACATGAACTTGTGCACTAAAAAGACAATCTTTTGAGGAATGCCTACTTCAAAGGCCAAAAGAGGTATACATATTGGACCTATAACTCCACATTTTTAGAATACTCTGGACTAATGACTGCCAGAAGAAGAGCTGGAAATGCTATCAGAAGAGACAACCACTTTGCTGAGTGCTTTACTTTTTTGGCCAGCTGTGTGCTGCTTTTGTCTTTGGCAGTGAAATGATTGGACTGAACTTTCTTGATTCTGCTGCTTAAGTTTCTCCAAGGGCTTGAGGTAGAGCTTTCCTCCTGTTAGAAGTCTGAGTCACATTAAAGACTTCGACTTTATCTGCTTACCAGCACTGAGAAATGCCTATTCATGCTGCATGCATCGTGTTCTGTGGGCACCGCACGACGCATAACCCCGCTTTACATCTCAGCCCCACTGACGTCAGCCTCCTGACTCTCAACCTCACTGAGTTCAATTTGCAACATGTGTGACTTCAAGGGCCCAATGACTTCTGCACCAAACTCCAGAGCCGACGCCGTATCTTCGGATCCAATCACATGGTCCACGACGCCCTTTTTGCGGGTCTTCCCGACACCATAGCTGGCCATCGACTTTGCAGAAGGCCTGATCTGTTGGATTTGTTGTTTATGACGCCACAATAGCTCTGGACAGATCTATCGACTTTGAGGAACTGTATTTTAAGCGGATTCTTACAAAATGTGTATCTTAATTTATTTATGTTGCATTTTTATCATTTTGGTCTTATTTTACAGAGATAAATACTGGCTATTTTTCTAAAACTGGTGTGGTGTCAGTTTGTAGTGTTTTCACTGTGTTACTGTGTGCTATGTGCAAATGCTTTACACTTTGCCTCTGAGATAAGCGTGACTGCTCGTGGCAAAGCTACTGCCAAGGGGCTGAGCAGGGGTTGTCTTGGGTATGTAATCCCCTTACCTGACTAGAAGTAAGGGTTCCAACTTGGACAGGGTGCAAGCCAATGCCAGCTAGAGAACCCCATTTCTAACACTCTCAACAAAGGGGATAGTGTAGGACAGAACCCCTGAGCAGATGTCTATTAATGGTAGTGCATGGGATAGAAAGCAGAAAATTTAACTAAACATGAAAGCAGATTACATCCACAACTATGAAAACATGGAGGAGACATTTGCAGCCGGTTATGCTGGACGTAAACCACATGCCGAATGCCAGATGGCACAGGAAATCAGTTCATGTAGACAGAAAATAGTGAATACTGCAGAAGGTCTTAAGATACAATTTTCCTGGTTACACATTAGGCACAAGGAAACCAAAGAAGAACAATCAGCGATTTTTGTAACAAGCATTGCCAAAGCCTATAGGCCTAAGAATGCATGCTTCAAGTCCTAAGGGCATGCATGGCACCAGTAAGTTTAATATGGGTTTTGTTTTAAAGAAAATGTAGGCCAACATAGCTGATGATACTAATGCATGTTGAGGTGGGCACACAAAAGCGTTGTGACAGGTGGGTGTTGATGCATGACTAAGTCATAACGTATGCACATATTGTAAGCAAGGCAACAATTTGCAATTTACTGTTCTAACATGGTCGAAGGCCATGTTGTTTCAAACATGAAAAAAAGTGCGTACAAAGAGCAAAAGCAAAAATGAGTGGCCTGGCAGTACTTTGCAGCTGCCATGCCCCTGTAAAAATTAAGTAAATAAATACTTAATTTTAATAAATACCAACCCCAGCTCCAACACCAACGACGTCCCACCCTCGCAAGACCTGTGCGACTTGCTGGCCACTTTCTTCCACTGTAAGATCGCAGACATTCACAACACCGTCAACGCCACGACCGCCCCGACAACCACTGAGACCTCCGCCCCCACAACCACCGTCCGCACCAACCACCTGCTCTCCTGGACCAACATCAATGACACCATCAAGATCATGAACACCATCCACTCCGGATCTCCGTCAGAGCCATGCCCACACCACATCTTCAACAAAGCCAGCTCAGCCATCGCACCCCATCTCTGGAAAGTCATCAACACCTCCTTCGAGACAGCAACCTTCCCGGAGAGCTGGAAGCATGCCAAGATCAACGCCTTACTCAAGAAACCCAAGGTGGATCCCAAGGACCTCAAGAACTTCCGCCCATCTCCCTGCTCCCGTTCCCGGCAAAGGTCATCGAGAAGACCGCCAATGAAAAACTGACCCGCTACCTTGAGGAGAACAACATCCTGGACCCTTTCCAGTCCGGGTTCTGCAGCGAGACTGCCCTCATCGCCGCCACCGAGGATATCAAGTCCCTGCTGAACAACGGAGAAACGGCAGCCCTCATCCTCCTGGACCTATCAGCCGCCTTCGACACGGTCTGCCACTACACACTACGAACACGGCTCCACAACGCCGGGATCCAAGAGAAGGCCCTGGACTGGACCACCTTCTTCCTCTCTAGCAGAACACAGAGCGTCCGCCTTCCCCCTTTCTGCTCCGAAGCCACCGAGATCATCTGCGGCATACCACAGGGCTCATCCCTCAGCCCAACTCCGTTTAACATCTACATGGCACTGCTCGCCCACGTCGCCCGCCGGCACGACCTCAACATCATCTCCTACGCCGTGATACCCAGCTGATCCTCTCCCTCACCAAGGACCCCCCACACCACCAAAACCAACCTTCACGAAGGAATGAAGGCCATCGCTGAATGGATGAGGAACAGCCCACTGAAGCTGAACTCGGGCAAGACGGAGGTCCTCATCCTCGGATCCACCCCATCGGTCTGGGATGATTCCTGGTGGCCGACCACACTGGGAACCGCCCCAACACCCACCGACCACACACGCAACCTAGGGGTCATTCTTGACTCCACCCTCTCCATGACTAAACAGGTCAATTCCGTCTCCTCCTCCTGCTTCAAAACCCTCTGCATGCTCCACAGGATCTACAAGTAGATCCCCACTGAAAAGAGAAGAACGATAACCCAGATCCTCGTCAGCAGCAGGTTGGACTACGGAAACGCCCTCTACGCAGGAGCCTTGGCCAAACTCCTGAGACGGCTCCCACGCATCCAGAACACCTCTGCAAGCCTGATCCTCGACTTCCCTCACCGCAGCCACATCACACCCCACCTGAGAGACCTGCACTGGCTCCCTGTCAACAAGAGAATAACCTTCAAGCTCCTCACCCACGCACACAAGGCACTACACTGGACCAACGTACCTCAACAGATGGCCCAGCTTCTACACCCCCACCCAAAGGAGGAGCCTGCTCAGATTGAAAAAACAGAGGAAGACAACCAAAGAAACACATGCATTACCATAGAGTGCTCAAAAGCACATAAAAAGAGTAACCTCCGATATGCAGTGGAAGGATGCAACTCCTTCATACAGAACACTGAGCAACCGGAAGGCTCCTGGTTGGGACAAACACAAGAATAGGGAGGGAGGGCATGGAATCAAGAGCAAACAACTGAGATGGACAGCTAAATCATCCAATCATAAGCAAGAAGCTAAAGAGGGCTCACTCCAAGTATATGTTATGTACTGGAAACAATATGTCTTGCTAACAAATAGCTAAGGCTGTTTGTAGGAAATTCCGAAAAAGGGGATTTTTTAGTAAGGGCCTAACTAGGAGGAAAGCCGTTCCACCTATTTCAAACAAAGCAGCCAGAAATCATTTGGTGGTACAAAATCTCTAAAGCAGCCACACAGTGAGTATCAGAGATGAGAGAATTGCTACGCTTGAGTTGACTAGCATGAATATTTTTGAGGTATTCTTGAACTATCTCCCATCCCTCCAGATTATCTGCCGGAACCTATTTTGGAACCGTTTCGGTGCAGAGATGCCACATAATAAACGATTTTACAACACGATGTTGAAAAGTTGTGAATGACAAACGCTTTTTGGTAGACAAAGAGAAACATTGTATTGCCGTCTACATATGTGGACGAATGTATCCATAATTTCCTCTTTCAAAAAAAATGGCTGAAATGAAATTAAAAAAAAATTGATTTGGGCATTTTCTGGCTGTCTGATGTACTTGGTTCAAATCCAAATCCGTACCTTTTTTTTATTTGTAACATAAATCACCATGATACATCACCATGGTAACACGTAACGTCAATGCAATGTACATACACCCTCTACAGGAAAATATAAGAACTGCACAAGAACGTAAAAAGAAATTCTTGCCCCAGTCAGTGTTCGTCAATGGAATTGCCTTTTACTTAATTCATTGCCGTTGGCAACATATTAGACTGTTTGTATTATATTTACATACCAATGATTTTTAGAACAACTGGTACGATATTTTATTACATAGATTTGTTTACCTTCGTCGTGAGTAAGTGCTATATAAATAACAAGGGCTGGTGAAATATGATCAAATTCACGTTGGTTACATTCACAAAACGATAATTAGAGGACAAATCTGAATTGAACCACAAAACGCCCAATTTGAACATGGACGAAGTTGTGATTGTCGTGGTGTAGCGAGGCCAGAAAACATTTCCTTTAATATGGAGTTTGAGGGGGAGGGGGTACCTGCTGAGCGCCAGCCCGAAATTTGACGTGTATAAACATAAAATAGTTGGGTTGAAACTGGTCTGAAAAGAAGAATAAAAAACAGGTGTTAGTATTTTCAGTGGGCAAAGTGTGAGTGATGAAGTATGTTGCACGTATAAGGGCTGGCAATGGAACTGCGAGAACACGTGGATGGAAGAGCAAATGCGAAAGGACTTATAGAGCCAGGAAAAAAACACAGATCCATATTTGCTTACATCTACATCTGTTAGAAATTGGATAGACTGCAAACTGGTCAGGGGTGCAACGTCGAAAATGAGAAAAAAATATCTCATATTCCTTTCAATGTGGTTGCAGGTGCATTATTTTGGATGCTTCACCTACACTATTTTTCACCCGAAGAACAACTATCCTTGCTATGACTAATGACACGTCAAGGCTTTTCACACCCAATCTAAACTAGTCCTGGCTAGAGACTGCGAAGATGGGCCCACTGCAGCCACTTACCAGCTACCACAGTGTACTTCAAGTTACTTGGATTTTTTCCACTTTTTTGCACGCGCTCCTTTCAATTGAATCCCTAGTATCACAGTTTACCTGTCAGAAGACTTCCTGGGACCACACTTTCAGCAACGGCTGCAATGCATATCACTCTTTGGGTAGCATTTCAGAATGTCACATTGAGAAACAGCCAAATAAGTTTAGAAGCGCCATTTTGGTGATTTGGGCAATTTTCTGTGATTTCCTGGGCTTCATAATTGCAAATAGGTTGCTTTACAGCCACCACTAGAGACTGCGCATCTGTGTTGCAAACAGAACATCTGCCAGTTCTCCAGAATTATATCTTCCATGATCAAAGGTGTCTTGCACATTGATGGTTCTCCTGCTTTGGATTTTTCATAGATTCACATGCTTGACTTATTCCCCGTCACAGGGCTGGGAATCTCTTGTACATTTAAAAGAGCAATGAACCGTGCTAAAATAGCCACAGTCCCAGCAACAGTGTTTGTTTGATAGCACATGCACTGCTTTGAAACGACCCAAACGTAAGCCAATGATGTGAAAGGGCAGACCTCTTTTCTCCTCCTAGAGGCCACCGTATCTCATATTCCCACTGCACGTTATGTATGAGGGTGTCGCTTGAAAGACTTCTGCTCTATCTTGACATAGTGGCTGCTCTTGTCTGGATTCTTGACGTTTTTTCAGCTACCCTGGACTCCTGCCAGTTCCAGTTTATGTTACACAGTACAGAGGCTTGTTTCTATGGTTATTTCACCTTTATTCTGGCCCAGTGGAAAGGTTCATGGGTCATCATGACACACAAACAGGAAAGATTTCTCTTCAACACGGGTTTCTCTTGTGAACAGAAAAGCTCTACACTGATGACCCTCATGACAAATGCCTATATTGCTTACACCCGAGGAATATGGTGTCTCGCTGTGACATTTGTCAGACTTTTCCTTCAAAGATCCTCAAGGAGTGAGAAAGGAGATTGGCATTGTAGTTTTTGAAGAGGAAAGATTCCCCGTCTATAAGGGATGCTCCATTGTTGGGAGATAAATCCAGGCAGAGTGCTCCACCAAGCAATTACATGAAGGGGGCGCAACAGTGAAACATTTTGAAAACCAGAACTGGGCTATTCTGGAGAGAAAAAAGCACCGGTAGTCACTTCTCGGAAGAAAAATAAAACGAAATTCCTTGACAAGGCATTGAAGAGGGGTGGAGTACTGTGTGCTCAAAATATTGCGTAAATGCAGCTCCTGAAAGGCTTTGTCAGAGTTACACCTGAACCATCATTGATGTGAAGCTTCTTGTCAATGAAGAAGGGAACATAGGTATCACCCAACTCTTCCATATTGCATTCTACTGTTGGTAACTGTCCCATTAATGGTGACTCTGTCAGCAGTGACCATGACGATGACCTTGTCAACGACAGTTCCATTTATGTCACTATATACCACCTTGTTGATGATAGCTCCATTAATGACACCATCAAGGACCATGGCATAGGACTTTACTATTCCACCTTTGTTGGAGCCTGATTTGTTTTTTTACAAGGATTCCAGCTTATCCATTGCAGGTTTCGTTGCAAGTACCAGTGCTAATTACATTAGTGACCAGGAGCAGTTCGATACAGCTAACATTCCAATACAGCACTATGTGCAATATATCCTGGAAAATTAGCCCACTAGGGAGCAATATATGCAATCACCAGATGAAGGAGATTACAGAAGGGCTTATGAGAAACAACAAGAGCATTAATAATGCTTCAAAAACTACGAGTGACTCAAGAGGCCAGACAGCACTGTCGGGACCCACCGATGACACCAATAGCCTTTCTTAATACTCTTCCAAACGTTGGTTCGCAGCCTCAACCTTAACATGGGGTCCTTCAACAGGTCAAACACAAGAAAATGATTGACAGAGCGCTGAAACTTTTCAGACACTAACCCCTAGTCACAGATCTGGGTTGAACCCATCATTGTTCTTTAGTGCACTTCGCCACCCCAGTTCAGACACAGCTATATGCAAACCAGTCTTAACTCTGTGCCTTATGGGAACAGTCCAGCCCGAACTGCTAAGCCATGTCTTCCCTGGACCGGAAACAAGCTTTCTGGGACGGGTTTCGGGCTAACAGCCCTTATTAGCCAGGCTTTCTTGAATCCAGACATACGTGAGCAAGGGAACCATGTCTGGGCATACCCTGCCAACTTAGGGCAAACAAAGCAAACACAAGGAGATGATGGACGGAGCATTGAAACTTTTCAATCACTCACCCCCAGTCACAGATCTGGGTTGAGTCCATCATCTCATAGGGCCAGATGTAGGAGCCCAAATACCGGTCGGTAACGGCCGAATTCGGCCGTTACTGACTGGTATTTGGTGATTGGGATGTAGGGGCATCATTTTACAGATTCAGTAAATTTACCGAATTGGTAAATTTACCGATTCTGTAAAATACCGAATCGGTAATTTTACCGATTCGGTAAAACCCAGATGTAGGTGGGACTCTTCTGAGTCCCAAAGGCCTTTCAGATTCGGTATTTTACCACCCAATCCAATTGGGTGGTACAATACCGAATCCTGGTGTGCATGCACATGTGTCACAGATCTGGGTTGAGTCCATCATCTCATAGGGCCAGATGTAGGAGCCCAAATACCGGTCGGTAACGGCCGAATTCGGCCGTTACTGACCGGTATTTGGTGATTGGGATGTAGGGGCATCATTTTACAGATTCGGTAAATTTGCCGAATCGGTAAATTTACCGATTCTGTAAAATACTGAATCGGTAATTTTACCGATTCGGTAAAACCCAGATGTAGGTGGGACTCTTCTGAGTCCCAAAGGGCTTTCAGATTCAGTATTTTACCACCCAATCCAATTGGGTGGTAAAATACCGAATCCTGGTGTGCATGCACATGTGTGCATTCACACCTATGCCATGTGACAGACAAACATGCCCTTAGGGAATGTCTGTGTGCCACATGGCACACATGCCTGTATTTGGGGTGCTAGAGGGTGTCAAAGTGACACCCCCTGCACCCTTGCTGGAATCGGTATTTACAGAATCGGTAAATACCGATTCGGTAATGCCCATTGATTCCTAAGGGCTTCAATGCCCATAGGAATCAATGGGCATTACCGAATCGTTATTTACAGAATCGGTAAATACCGAATCTTAACGATTCAGTATTTACAGAATCTGTAATACCTACATCCCCCCCCTCTATTTTACCACTTCTTAAATACCGAATCGGTACAATTCGGTATTTAAGAAGTGGTAAAATAGAATTACCTACATCTAGGAGCTAGTTCTTTGGCTCACTTTGCCACCCCAGTTCAGACACAGCTATATGCAAATCAGTCCTGACCCTGTGCCTCATGGGAACAGTCCAGCCCAAACTGCCAAACCATGTCTTCCCTGGGCCGGAAACAAGCATCCTGGGACTGATTTCAAGCTAACATCACTCGTCAGCCAGGCTAGCTTGAATCTAGGTGCAAAGTGAGCAAGGGACCCATGACTGGGCATACCCTGCCAACTTAGGGCAAACAAAGCAAACACAAGGAGATGATGGACAGAGTGCTGAAACTTTTCACTCACCCCCAGTCACAGATCTGGGTTTAATCCATCATCGTTCTTTTGCTCACTTTGCCAACCCAGTTGAGACACAGCTATATGCAAATCAGTCTTGACCCTGTGCCTCATGGGAAAAGTCCAGCCCAAATTGCCAAGCCAAGTCTTACCTGGACTGGAAACAAGTATCCGGGGACCGGTTTCGGGCTAACAGCCCTCATCAGCCAGGCTAGCTTGAATCCAGTGAAAGGTGAGCAAGGAACTCACATCTGGGCATACCTTGCAGACTTAAGGTTAACAAAGCAAACACAAAGAGATGATGGACGGAGCGCTGAAACTTTTCAGACACTCACCCCCAGTCACAGATCTGGGTTGAATCCATCATCATTCTTAAGCTCACTTCGCCACCCCAGTTCAGTCACAGCTATATGCAAATCAGTCTTGACCCTGTGCCTCATGGAAACAGTCTGCCCTAAGTGGCAATAGTAAATGTGACCCTTATGAAGTCCAACCCTTTTTCTTCTGTTGCATAGACTGAGATGAGAATAGTAAATGTAACCCCTCCGAAGTCCAACACTTAAGTGGGAATATTAAAACCTACCTCTCTGAAGTTCAGTGCTTTCCCTACTGTTGTACAGACTGGAGTGGAAATAGTTAATTTAATCCCTCTGAAATCCAACACTTTCTCTACTGTTTTACAGACTGGAGTGAGATTAGTAAATTTAACCCATCCAAAGTCCAACGCTTTCCCTATTGTGTATAGGGTCTTTAGTAAATGTGTTTTTGGGGGTTTAAAATTGTTTCTATGTAATTTATTGTCTAAGTTTATTGATATATTTGTGTTATTGAATTGTTTACCTGTTTATGGTTTTTATTGTGTATGTGTGATATATTTTTTTTCCCTTGCTGATTAAATATAGTAACAGCACTTGAGGTGTCCGAGTGGTTCTTTTGTGGAAAGTGACATTGGAGCGAATATATATATATATATATTCACTGAAAAAACCATAGGTTTCACACCAGTTATAGTTAGCTGGAAATTTTACTGATATAAAACCATTGAAATTCCCACGTTATAGTTAGTCGGACTCACTATAACTTGCGCGTACAATGCACTGCTGATGACATCACTCATGACATCACTGATGAGACCATCCAGTGAATGTGTGTCTTTCTGAAAAATAAATTTGTTTTATATATGTATTTGTAAAGGTCGATGGAAGAATAAATGTTTAAATAAGTGTGTAAATGGATGTTTTTTTAAAAAAAATTGGTTGGGTAACTGGCATATTATGTGTATCTTAGTGAATACATATATTAGCGAGTATTGTTTAAATATTTAAATGTTTGTATCAGTGTTTCTCTTTGTGTATAAGTGGCTGCATGGGGTTGGTGACTGACTCACTGTTTGTATGTGTTTTGAAGACAGCATATGTGCAGGACTGTATGGGTGGATGAGTGTATATATGTGTGTGTTAGTGAGTGAATGACTGTCTCACTAGTGTCTTCATTAGTAACGACATATGTTTTAATCTAGTATATGTGAGTATTGATGTATATAAGTGAGTATAGTATATATAGTGAGAGATTGTAGGAGTTCCTGTGTAAATAAGTATGTGTTTCTATAAGTGATTGTTTAAGAGAGTAAGTATGGGTAAGTTTCCTTAGAAGTAAGGTGGCAGTGTGTGTATAAATGTATATGCAAATAAATGGATGTTTAATAGTTTATTTGCATGTGTGAGTATGTGTGTGAGTAACTTTTGGATGATTGCTGATGTGTAACAGGATGTGTAGGTGTATCACTACATATGATGAGTGAGTATATGTATGAGTGACTATATAGAACTGTTGGTGAATGAGTGGATGTGTATATAGATGGTGGAATTACTGAATTGGTTGTTGTTACTGGTTTGGGTATCTCCATTTTTTTGAAAATGTTTGTTTCTATTTTTGAATATGTGTTTCAAGCGTTACATTACACTGAAATTAGGTCTGTCACTCTGTCACAAGGATGGTGTCATCAGTGATGTCATGAGTGATGTCATCAGCAGTGCATTGTACGCGCAAGTTATAGTGAGTCCGACTAACTATAACGTGGGAATTTCAATGGTTTTATATCAGTAAAATTTCCAGCTAACTATAACTGGTGTGAAACCTATGGTTTTTTCAGTGAATTTCATAGGTTTTTTAAATGCTAATTCCTAACTATAACTGGTGTGAAACCTATGGTTTTTTCAGTGAATTTCATAGGTTTTTTTAATGCTAATTCCTTTGTATATCGAGTTTCTAACCTTTTTTTTTTTACAATTTGCTGTTTTTTTTAAGTATTCATTTTTTTTATAATTTTTTTCTTTTGCGCTCTGGGTGCGCGCTCCTGGAAGCTTTCAGCTAAGCTCTCCTGTAAGCTTCTCCGAGAGCTCATCTGAAAGCGCACCCAGAGCGCAACTGTCGTTCGTGAAAAAAAAATATGAATGAAAAGTTAATAATAATGCAAAACATTTCGTACCATACAAATAAAATTTGTTTTTTTTAATATTGAAAATGATTATGCATTTCTATTAAAGATTGATGACGTCACTTCGGCGCACAACGTACGTGCCCTCGGAAGCGCCTACGTGCGCGGCTCCTAAACGCACGCAAAAGCGCCTACGATCGCGCCACGTGTGCGCCCCGGAAGCGCCTACGATCGCGCCACGTGTGCGCCCCGGAAGCGCCTACGATCGCGCAGCGTAAACGCACCCGGAAGTGCACCCGAGCGCGCAGCGTAAGCGCGTCGGGTCATGTGACCCTAAAATAACACTTTTCATTGGTTGCTAACAGTTTTTTTTTACAATGAATGAAATCCCCACCCATTTCCTTCACTTCTTCTTTCACTTTTGTGACTGAAAGACCTGCCTTTTTTGCTGCTCCTTTTTTCTTGGTTCATCATGGCTGCCAGATCATCCAGCAGTGAAGATGACTTCATTGATGAAGAGCCACCTACCCCAAAGGTGAAGGGACATTTCATCTGGAAATTTTTTAAGTTTCCAGAAGGCCAGAAGAAGGTGAATGCACCAAAAGTAGAGTGCAGGATCTGCAAAAAGGTCCTGTCACGGGGTAACCCCCTAAAAAAATACTCTTTTGGCAACTTCACCATGATTCGCCATGTGGAGACCAGGCACCCCCAGAATTTTGCCCGAGAAAGTGTCAGGGCTCTGGCACAGGAGGTTCCCAGAGGTGGGGCCTCTACATCAACAGGAGGAGCAACTTCTTCTGGAAGAGACCAATCTCAGGGGCAGGTAGCAAACATCCAACCTGCATTCAACCATGGGGTCGTCAGATGCAGATACTGCAATCAACTCCTCACCTATGGGGAGCAAAGTGTCCTGCTCATGGTTCGGGCATTAGAGAACCATCACTGCCCTTCCCACCCCTAATTTTTTTCTTTTCTTTTTGCTCCTGTTGAGCAGTTTCTATTCCCTGTTTTTGTTCCTCTTCAGTTAAAAGAAGAAAACCAAAAGTTCTTTTCAGAACTACCTCCAATTCTCATCAAAGAGCTATAATCTTAAAAAATGAAGAGTAAGTGAAATATAGTGCATTGATAATTGAAAGGAGAATGAGTAAGAAAGAACAGAAAGGTATGAGAGGTGAAAGGAAGTGAAGTAGGAGGACTGAAAGAAGGTGAGTGTTAGAAAAGAAATTTATGACACAGTGAATAAACTGGAGGCCTCATTTCTGAAAAGTGACGCATCGCTACGTGAAAATAGCGATGCGTCACTTATCTGGACGCACTCCTTATGACATTCCACATATGTCATATTTAATATATGACTAATCAATTCGCAAGGAGTTACAGATATGTCAGTATTTCTGACATATCTCTAAACACAAAAGTAACGCATTGCAGGAGTGCGTCACAAAAGTGACGCAACTCCAGTAATGTGTCCTTTCACATGGAAAAAGCACCATGTGAAAGGTTTGCTGAGAAGCAGGCGCAAGATTTTGGCGCAACTGCATCCTAAAAGTGACGCACTGCGTCATTATTAGCAAGCTTTTTGCAAGGAACACCCCCTCTGCATGCATTATACCTGACACTATTTTTTAAAAAGTGACGCATCTAGGTACATGGGTCACTTTTTAAAACTCTGCGCCATATTGTATCTGCATCAGGTATAATGTATGCAGAGGGGGCAATCCCTCGCAAAAAGCTTGGTAATAACAACGTACTGAAATCTATGAGATTTCCCTGCGTCATTTTTTGGATGCTATTGCGTCAAAATTTTGCGCCGGCCTCGCATCACTTTTATGTTTACACATATGTCAGAAATACTGACGTATCTGTAACTCCTTGCAACATGATTCGTCATACATTAAATATGACACATCTGGAATGTCATAAGGACTGTGTACAGAAAAGTGACGCATCACACCAGCAGTGTAATAAAATGTGCCTCGTTGCACTATATTTAAAGGATGCAACAGCATCCTAAAAGTGACGCAGTGAAATCTCAAACATTTCACTGCGTCGCTATTACAAAGCTTTTTGTGGGGGAACACCCCCTCTGCATACATTATACCTGACGCTATTTTTAAAAAGTGACGCATCTAGGTACATGGGTCACTTTTTAAAACTCTGCGCCATATTGTATCTGCAACATGATTCGTCATACATTAAATATGACACATCTGGAACGTCATAAGGAGTGCGCACAGAAAAGTGACGCATAACACCAGCAGTGTAATAAAATGTACCTCGTTGCACTATATTTAAAAAGTGACGCATCTAGATAGATGCGTCACTTTTTGAATATTGCATAACAATGCGCATTTTTTTACACCGCTGGTGCGTCACAAAAATTGACGCACAGGAAGCGCAAAACTAACAGCGCAAGGCCTTCATAAATATAGTCCTGGATTTAGGGGGTCAGAGGGGGTCTACTCTTCCCCCTTATGATCCAATCAGCTTCCTGCGCGCAAGTCGCTCGTCGCGCCTGGAGCGCACTCCCGTGCGCGCACGGGAGAGCGCATATGCCCGCGCAAAACGAAAAAAATTTTTTAATGCCCTGCAGGACCCTATTTTAGTCCCTACATCAAACCTAGGGGGTCAGAGGGGGTCTACTCTTCCCCCTTATGGTCATTTGCCCCTTTTTTTTTCAAACCCCTTCTGTCTCGATTTTACCGAGACACAAGATGGCGGCCGCTCCGCACTGTTTAGAATGTTTACAGACAACTGAGATCCAATCAGCTTCCTGCGCGCAAGTCGCGTGTCGCGCCTGGAGCGCACTCCCGTGCGCGCACGGGAGCGCGGCTATAGATATATATATTTTTTTGAACCTTAATTACTTAAAATCCACTGGAGCACATATCTTGAGACATAGCAAAGGCACATCGGGCTACCAGTCCCTACAATTTTGCCAAGTTTGGTGGAAATCCATTCAGCCGTTCGGGCTAAAAGTGAAATCGACCGCCCTATGGAAATTAACATGGGGAAAACGCGTTTTGGGACCCCCCTTTTATCTCGGCCCCCGCTTGACGAATCCCCCCCAAACTTTCAGGGAAGGACCGGACCGCCATGAGACCATTTTCCTGAAAATTTCAGGCAGATTCGTCAACCGGCGCCAAAGTTATTCAAAATAGAATGTTGAGATTTAACATTGAAAATTATCCTAACTATAACTACCTACTGGCGACCGCCAGTAGGTAATATATATATATATATATATATATATATATATATATATATATATATATATATATATATATATACCTACTGGCGGTCGCCAGTAGGTATATATAGTTAGGACCTAGTTTCCAAAGGGAATCCGTAACATTTTATTGGGAATACCTTTGGTGCCGATGGACGAATCTTCGCGAATTTCTCAAAGAAGATGGCCCCTTCCGCTCCGCTTCTTCCTTGAAAGTTTCATATCTGATGAAAATCCCACACATCGCCGACCCGGGTGAAGTGACATTATGCATTCTGGGAGTTGGAGTTAGCTTACAGATGCAACCTCCAACAGGTGAGCTTTTGATGCTTGGGGGAGGAGCTCACAGGACTCTGGTATTCAAAAGAGAAGCAGGACTATTACAATGTATTGGACTCCATTCGGTGCAGGGCGCTGAGGAAGGCACACCGAACGCTGAAATGCATTCGCCGCCACTGTTTGCTGTTCTGCTGCAATAAATGCTTCCCAAAGGATTCCCCTCTGGCCTCTGCTTTCTTCATTGTGGAGGGAGGTTCTTTCGTATTCTCTATGCCGGCCAGAGGCGTATTACAGATGGCCCTGCTTGTTAAGAGACCCGGACGACACTGGCACAGTGCTGCTTCCTGCAGCAAATTGGTTCAAGGTATTGAATGGTCCGTTGTCCGCCAAAGATGTCAGGGAAGGCTTGAGCGGAGAGAGGTATTTACCTCCAACAGGGTGCTATGTAGTCACGTGGCTGCCCCCACTTATTTGCTTCCTTGGACTGAAGGGCTGAGCAGTACGAGGGGACCCGAGGTGGCATTTGATGTTATCAGAACTGTGCATGGGGTCACTCTTAAACACAGCCTGCAATAACTCTGTAGCTCGTTTCATATTTGATGAAAATCCCACACATCGCCGACCCGGGTGCAGTGACATTATGCATTCTGGGAGTTGGAGTTACCTTACGGATGCAACCTCCAACAGGTGAGCTTTTGATGCTTGGGGGAGGAGCTCACAGGACTCTGGTATTCAAAAGAGAAGCAGGACTATTACAATGTATTGGACTCCATTCGGTGCAGTGCGCTGACGAAGGCACACCGAACGCCTAAATGCATTCGCCGCCACTGTTTGCTGTTCTGCTGCAATAAATGCTTCCCAAAGGATTCCCCTCTGGCCTCTGCTTTCTTCATTGTGGAGGGAGGTTCTTTCGTATTCTCTATGCCGGCCAGAGGCGTATTACAGATGGCCCTGCTTGTTAAGAGACCCGGACGACACTGGCACAGCGCTGCTTCCTGCAGCAAATTGGTTCAAGGTATTGAATGGTCCGGTGTCCGCCAAAGATGTCGGGGAAGGCTTGAGCGGAGAGAGGTATTTACCTCCAACAGGGTGCTATGTAGTCACGTGGCTGCCCCCACTTATTTGCTTCCTTGGACTGAAGGGCTGAGCAGTACGAGGGGACCCAAGGTGGCATTTGATGTTATCAGAACTGTGCATGGGGTCACTCTTAAACATAGCCTGCAATAACTCTGTAGCTCGTTTCATATTTGATGAAAATCCCACACATCGCCGACCCGGGTGCAGTGACATTATGCATTCTGGGAGTTGGAGTTAGCTTACGGATGCAACCTCCAACAGGTGAGCTTTTGATGCTTGGGGGAGGAGCTCACAGGACTCTGGTATTCAAAAGAGAAGCAGGACTATTACAATGTATTGGACTCCATTCGGTGCAGGGCGCTGAGGAAGGCACACTGAACGCCGAAATGCATTCGCCGCCACTGTTTGCTGTTGTGCTGCAATAAATGCTTCCCAAAGGATTCCCCTCTGGCCTCTGCTTTCTTCATTGTGGAGGGAGGTTCTTTCGTATTCTCTATGCCGGCCAGAGGCGTATTACAGATGGCCCTGCTTGTTAAGAGACCCGGACGACACTGGCACAGCGCTGCTTCCAGCAGCAAATTGGTTCAAGGTATTGAATGGTCCGGTGTCCGCCAAAGATGTCGGGGAAGGCTTGAGCGGAGAGAGGTATTTACCTCCAACAGGGTGCTATGTAGTCACGTGGCTGCCCCCACTTATTTGCTTCCTTGGACTGAAGGGCTGAGCAGTACGAGGGGACCCGAGGTAGCATTTGATGTTATCAGAACTGTGCATGGGGTCACTCTTAAACACAGCCTGCAATAACTCTGTAGCTCGTTTCATATTTGATGAAAATCCCACACATCGCCGACCCGGGTGCAGTGACATTATGCATTCTGGGAGTTGGAGTTAGCTTACGGATGCAACCTCCAACAGGTGAGCTTTTGATGCTTGGGGGAGGAGCTCACAGGACTCCGGTATTCAAAAGAGAAGCAGGACTATTACAATGTATTGGACTCCATTCGGTGCAGGGCGCTGAGGAAGGCACACCGAACGCCGAAATGCATTCGCCGCCACTGTTTGCTGTTCTGCTGCAATAAATGCTTACCAAAGGATTCCCCTCTGGCCTCTGCTTTCTTCATTGTGGAGGGGGTTCTTTCGTATTCTCTATGCCGGCCAGAGGCGTATTACAGATGGCCCTGCTTGTTAAGAGACCCGGACGACACTGGCACAGCGCTGCTTCCAGCAGCAAATTGGTTCAAGGTATTGAATGGTCCGGTGTCCGCCAAAGATGTCGGGGAAGGCTTGAGCGGAGAGAGGTATTTACCTCCAACAGGGTGCTATGTAGTCACGTGGCTGCCCCCACTTATTTGCTTCCTTGGACTGAAGGGCTGAGCAGTACGAGGGGACCCGAGGTAGCATTTGATGTTATCAGAACTGTGCATGGGGTCACTCTTAAACACAGCCTGCAATAACTCTGTAGCTCGTTTCATATTTGATGAAAATCCCACACATCGCCGACCCGGGTGCAGTGACATTATGCATTCTGGGAGTTGGAGTTAGCTTACGGATGCAACCTCCAACAGGTGAGCTTTTGATGCTTGGGGGAGGAGCTCACAGGACTCTGGTATTCAAAAGAGAAGCAGGACTATAACAATGTATTGGACTCCATTCGGTGCAGGGTGCTGAGGAAGGCACACCGAAACGCTGAAATGCATTCGCCGCCACTGTTTGCTGTTCTGCTGCAATAAATGCTTCCCAAAGGATTCCCCTCTGGCCTCTGCTTTCTTCATTGTGGAGGGAGGTTCTTTCGTATTCTCTATGCCGGTCAGAGGCGTATTACAGATGGCCCTGCTTGTTAAGAGACCCGGACGACACTGGCACAGCGCTGCTTCCTGCAGCAAATTGGTTCAAGGTATTGAATGGTCCGTTGTCCGCCAAAGATGTCAGGGAAGGCTTGAGCCGAGAGAGGTATTTACCTCCAACAGGGTGCTATGTAGTCACGTGGCTGCCCCCACTTATTTGCTTTCTTGGACTGAAGGGCTGAGCAGTACGAGGGGACCCGAGGTGGCATTTGATGTTATCAGAACTGTGCATGGGGTCACTCTTAAAGACAGCCTGCAATAACTCTGTAGCTCGTTTCATATTTGATGAAAATCCCACACATCGCCGACCCGGGTGCAGTGACATTATGCATTCTGGGAGTTGGAGTTAGCTTACGGATGCAACCTCCAACAGGTGAGCTTTTGATGCTTGGGGGAGGAGCTCACAGGACTCTGGTATTCAAAAGAGAAGCAGGACTATAACAATGTATTGGACTCCATTCGGTGCAGGGTGCTGAGGAAGGCACACCGAAACGCTGAAATGCATTCGCCGCCACTGTTTGCTGTTCTGCTGCAATAAATGCTTCCCAAAGGATTCCCCTCTGGCCTCTGCTTTCTTCATTGTGGAGGGAGGTTCTTTCGTATTCTCTATGCCGGTCAGAGGCGTATTACAGATGGCCCTGCTTGTTAAGAGACCCGGACGACACTGGCACAGCGCTGCTTCCTGCAGCAAATTGGTTCAAGGTATTGAATGGTCCGTTGTCCGCCAAAGATGTCAGGGAAGGCTTGAGCTGAGAGAGGTATTTACCTCCAACAGGGTGCTATGTAGTCACGTGGCTGCCCCCACTTATTTGCTTTCTTGGACTGAAGGGCTGAGCAGTACGAGGGGACCCGAGGTGGCATTTGATGTTATCAGAACTGTGCATGGGGTCACTCTTAAAGACAGCCTGAAATAACTCTGTAGCTCGTTTCATATTTGATGAAAATCCCACACATCGCCGACCCGGGTGCAGTGACATTATGCATTCTGGGAGTTGGAGTTAGCTTACGGATGCAACCTCCAACAGGTGAGCTTTTGATGCTTGGGGGAGGAGCTCACAGGACTCTGGTATTCAAAAGAGAAGCAGGACTATTACAATGTATTGGACTCCATTCGGTGCAGTGCGCTGAGGAAGGCACACCGAACGCCTAAATGCATTCGCCGCCACTGTTTGCTGTTCTGCTGCAATAAATGCTTCCCAAAGGATTCCCCTCTGGCCTCTGCTTTCTTCATTGTGGAGGGAGGTTCTTTCGTATTCTCTATGCCGGCCAGAGGCGTATTACAGATGGCCCTGCTTGTTAAGAGACCCAGGCGACACTGGCACAGCGCTGCTTCCTGCAGCAAATTGGTTCAAGGTATTGAATGGTCCGGTGTCCGCCAAAGATGTCGGGGAAGGCTTGAGCGGAGAGAGGTATTTACCTCCAACAGGGTGCTATGTAGTCACGTGGCTGCCCCCACTTATTTGCTTCCTTGGACTGAAGGGCTGAGCAGTACGAGGGGACCCAAGGTGGCATTTGATGTTATCAGAACTGTGCATGGGGTCACTTTTAAACATAGCCTGCAATAACTCTGTAGCTCGTTTCATATTTGATGAAAATCCCACACATCGCCGACCCGGGTGCAGTGACATTATGCATTCTGGGAGTTGGAGTTAGCTTACGGATGCAACCTCCAACAGGTGAGCTTTTGATGCTTGGGGGAGGAGCTCACAGGACTCTGGTATTCAAAAGAGAAGCAGGACTATTACAATGTATTGGACTCCATTCGGTGCAGGGCGCTGAGGAAGGCACACTGAACGCCGAAATGCATTTGCCGCCACTGTTTGCTGTTCTGCTGCAATAAATGCTTCCCAAAGGATTCCCCTATGGCCTCTGCTTTCTTCATTGTGGAGGGAGGTTCTTTCGTATTCTCTATGCCGGCCAGAGGCGTATTACAGATGGCCCTGCTTGTTAAGAGACCCGGACGACACTGGCACAGCGCTGCTTCCAGCAGCAAATTGGTTCAAGGTATTGAATGGTCCGGTGTCCGCCAAAGATGTCGGGGAAGGCTTGAGCGGAGAGAGGTATTTACCTCCAACAGGGTGCTATGTAGTCACGTGGCTACCCCCACTTATTTGCTTCCTTGGACTGAAGGGCTGAGCAGTACGAGGGGACCCGAGGTAGCATTTGATGTTATCAGAACTGTGCATGGGGTCACTCTTAAAGACAGCCTGCAATAACTCTGTAGCTCGTTTCATATTTGATGAAAATCCCACACATCGCCGACCCGGGTGCAGTGACATTATGCATTCTGGGAGTTGGAGTTAGCTTACGGATGCAACCTCCAACAGGTGAGCTTTTGATGCTTGGGGGAGGAGCTCACAGGACTCTGGTATTCAAAAGAGAAGCAGGACTATTACATTGTATTGGACTCCATTCGGTGCAGGGCGCTGAGGAAGGCACACCGAACGCCGAAATGCATTCGCCGCCACTGTTTGCTGTTCTGCTGCAATAAATGCTTCCCAAAGGATTCCCCTCTGGCCTCTGCTTTCTTCATTGTGGAGGGAGGTTCTTTCGTATTCTCTATGCCGGCCAGAGGCGTATTACAGATGGCCCTGCTTGTTAAGAGACCCGGACGACACTGGCACAGCGCTGCTTCCAGCAGCAAATTGGTTCAAGGTATTGAATGGTCCGGTGTCCGCCAAAGATGTCGGGGAAGGCTTGATCGGAGAGAGGTATTTACCTCCAACAGGGTGCTATGTAGTCACGTGGCTGCCCCCGCTTATTTGCTTCCTTGGACTGAAGGGCTGAGCAGTGCGAGGGGACCCGAGGTAGCATTTGATGTTATCAGAACTGTGCATGGGGTCACTCTTAAACACAGCCTGCAATAACTCTGTAGCTCGTTTCATATTTGATGAAAATCCCACACATCGCCGACCCGGGTGCAGTGACATTATGCATTCTGGGAGTTGGAGTTAGCTTACGGATGCAACCTCCAACAGGTGAGCTTTTGATGCTTGGGGGAGGAGCTCACAGGACTCTGGTATTCAAAAGAGAAGCAGGACTATTACAATGTATTGGACTCCATTCGGTGCAGGGCGCTGAGAAAGGCACACCGAACGCTGAAATGCATTCGCCGCCACTGTTTGCTGTTCTGCTGCAATAAATGCTTCCCAAAGGATTCCCCTCTGGCCTCTGCTTTCTTCATTGTGGAGGGAGGTTCTTTCGTATTCTCTATGCCGGCCAGAGGCGTATTACAGATGGCCCTGCTTGTTAAGAGACCCGGACGACACTGGCACAGCGCTGCTTCCTGCAGCAAATTGGTTCAAGGTATTGAATGGTCCGGTGTCCGCCAAAGATGTCGGGGAAGGCTTGGGCGGAGAGAGGTATTTACCTCCAACAGGGTGCTATGTAGTCACGTGGCTGCCCCCACTTATTTGCTTCCTTGGACTGAAGGGCTGAGCAGTACGAGGGGACCCGAGGTGGCATTTGATGTTATCAGAACTGTGCATGGGGTCACTCTTAAACACAGCCTGCAATAACTCTGTAGCTCGTTTCATATTTGATGAAAATCCCACACATCGCCGACCCGGGTGCAGTGACATTATGTATTCTGGGAGTTGGAGTTAGCTTACGGTTGCAACCTCCAACAGGTGAGCTTTTGATGCTTGGGGGAGGAGCTCACAGGACTCTGGTATTCAAAAGAGAAGCAGGACTATTACAATGTTTTGGACTCCATTCGGTGCAGGGCACTGAGGAAGGCACACTGAACGCCGAAATGCATTCGCTGCCGAAATGCATTCGCTGTTCTGCTGCAATAAATGCTTCCCAAAGGATTCCCCTCTGGCCTCTGCTTTCTTCATTGTGGAGGGAGGTTCTTTCACATATATATATATATATATATATATATATATATATATATATATATATATATATATATATATATATATATATATATATATATATATATATTCACTGAAAAAACCATGGGTTATAGAACATATATAGTTAGGGATTAGCATTTACAAAACCTTATTTTACTCACACAAAACCATTGAAATTTCATATATAGTTAGTTGCACTAACTATATATCGCGCACCCGCAATCCACTGCTGATCATGTCACATATAACATCATTCATGACATGGTCAGTGACATCACTGATGACAGCACTGATGACATTATCCAGTGACTGTATGTTTCTGTAAAGTTAAAATATGTCTTACATATTGAAGAATGAGTGGATGTATAAGTGTCTGGATGGAGGATTTAGTAGGTGCATGACTGACTGTATGAGTGAGTGATTAAATGTGTCTCACTGAGTGCATGGGTTAGTGACTAAACTGTCTTAATTTGTGCATCATTATGTCTGTTGTTCTGTAAACTGCTGCATGTGTTGATCAGTAGCTATATGAGTAACTATATGGGTTATTGATTGGTTGCCCAAGTATTTGTATGGGACACTGAGTGTGTGTGTGGGTGGCTGGGAGGTGTATGACTCTGTGCATAGATGTGTGAGCAGTGGATTCACTAGATGTATGGGTTCAAAAGTGCATGTGGAAACAGCTGTATGGGCGGTTGACTGTGTGCATGAGTCTATTGGTGAGTGAATGGATATCTTAGTGCTACATGTCAAAGTAAGTACATATGTAAAACACAGTACATGTGAGAGTTGACATATATAAATAACTGTGCATGAGAGCCAGTGAATGTGTGAGTGGCTGTATGGATCATTGTGAACTTGTATCAGGGATTGTATAAGAGAGTAAATGTGTGTTAGTATATGTTTGAATAAGTAAGGTGTGTATAACTGTATAGTTGAGGAAATGGAGGTGTGATTGATTCTTTGCATGACTGACTAGGTGTGTGAGTAACTCCATGGATGAGTGACAGTCTGTGAGTGTCTGTTTACACTGATTGTATCTAAGGTTATATTAGAGTCTGAAGAGGTTCATCGTATTATCACATGAATGATATCATCAGTGATGTGATCAGTAATGTCAAATGAGATGTCATCAGTGATGTCATTTGAGATGTCATCAGTGATGTCATTTGAGATGTCATCAGTGATGTCATCAGTGATGTCATTTGAGATGTCATCAGTGATGTCATCAGTGATGTCACTGACCATGTCATGAATGATGTAATATGTGACATGATCAGCAGTGGATTGCGGGTGCGTGATATATAGTTAGTGCAACTAACTATATATGAAATTTCAATGGTTTTGTGTGAGTAAAATAAGGTTTTGTAAATGCTAATCCCTAACTATATATGTTCTATAACCCATGGTTTTTTCAGTGAATTTTCAAAGTTTTGTAAATGCTAATGCCTAACTATATATGGTCTATAACCTATGGTTTTTTCAGTGAATTTCATTGGTTTTTTAAAAGCTAATATCTGTAGCTGTAAAATGTATTCTTCTTTAAATCTTAAAATATATTTTACATGTTTTTGATACAATTTTTTTTTTGTTTCGCTCCCAGTCCGCGAACCGGTTAACTTCCTGTTAGCTCAATTTGGAGCCGCGACTCGGTCCGCGAACCGGTAAACGTTCCGTTTGCGTAACTGTTGCGTTAGCATGACGTTTTGCGTTGTCGCGTAATACGTCATGGACGCGCCAAGTTAGCGTACCCGGAAGCGAACTGGAACGCGGCGCAAAGCGCGAAACGTAAACACAGCAGGTCATGTGACTCGGTAATAAGACTTTTCATTGGTTCATTTCACTTTTGGTTTCCTAATGATGTAATACTAGGTCATGTGATCTAAAATTAACACTTTTCATTGGTTTAGAACTTTTGCTTTTCCCAAATGATGAAAACCCCTCCTTCTTTCCTCACTCTGACTTTCATCTTGGTGAGAGAAAGACCCTTTATTAACATTGAGCAATGGCTTCTTTAGTAGCTTCAGCTGGTTCTTCCCCACCACCTCCACCACATCCAAGCAAGAGAGGACCACCTGCTGAAGTTATTATTCAAGAAGAAGAGGAAGAACAGGAAGAGGAGGAAGAGCAGGAAGAGACACTGTTTTTGCCAGAGGAGCCCAGGAGGTATAATCGGAAGGAGAACTATATTTGGCAATTTTTTAAATTTCCCGAGGGCCAAAAGAAAGTAAATGCATGCTGAGTGTTTTGCCGTATATGTAAAGAAAGACTGTCCAGGGGGACTGATAAAAAATACAGTTTCTGCAACTACACTATGCATCGGCATATGAGTAGGTGGCATCCTAACAACTATAGTGCTGCCCAGTTACGAGACGAGCAAGAAAATGCCCCTTCGATGGCCAGAAGATCGGTTGTACAAGAAGTGACGGGACCAGAGGCGAGGGAGATGGCCCCAAACATACAAATGAAGTTTGGGGAAGTGAAACAAGTGTGCGTGCGCTGTAATCAATTCATTTGCTACAGAGAAAGTAGCATTACTCTAATTATCAAAGCTATTGATAATCATGTTTGCCCGAAACGCCCAAAACAATAAATTCTTCTTTTTTTGTTGCTCCTGTTGAGCCCTTTACAATGAATCGTTTTTGTTTTTCCCTCTCCCCCCAAAAAAACAAAAAAATATCAAAATGTTCAGAAAATACAAAAAAATTAAAAAAATGTTCTGAAAAATAATTTAAAAAAATTAAAACAACAAAAACAAAAAAAAAGTTCTTTTCAGAACTACCTCCCCATTATAAAAAAATTGGTAGAATATTTGGAATTCTGCCAACCTCTATTTCTTTTAGTTCGCTTCGCGGTTCGCACTCCGGTACGCGAACCAGGAGCGAATCAAAAACATTTTTTAAAAAAAAGAACAGTAAGTATAAGGGAAGGAAACAGACAGTTATGTTAAAAGAAAGACAGCTATAGGGAGTAAACAAAAGATACTGTTACCCGCAATCCACTGCTGATGATGTCACATATTACATCATTCATGACATGGTTAATGACATCATCAGCAGTGGATTGCGAGTAACAGTATCTTTTCTTTACTCCCTATAGCTGCTCCAGTGAAGGAGCATCCTGGCGCAGGGAAAGGTAGACACAACATAACACTAAATCCAGCAGCAAAAAAGCAGAACACTTGTTTCCTTCCCTTATACTTACTGTTCTTTTTAAAAAAAAAAACATTTGTGATGAATCAGAAACAATGACATTAATAGAGACAGAGTGAGTGAACAAGAGTGAAGAAGTATGAGAAGAGAGGGACTGAGAAAAATAGTGGAAGGAGTAGAATAATTAAGTAATAGAGAAAGGAATGAGGGAAGTAGCAAACGCAGGAAAGTAAGGATTAAACAAATGAAGCAGTAGAACTAATAGAAGTTAAATGTGATAGATTAAATGATTGATTCAGGATGACGATAAGGTGTGGCCTCTCCAAAAGTTTGTTTAAGGTGAGGCCTACTCAGGGTTGCATATCAAATTTATGCTTGTTGAAGAATACAGAGGAGATAATACATGTGAAGGCCTACCATTGAAGTAAAACATGTCCACTTCACTCTTGAACAACGGCCAGACCTCTTCTGTGTCCATAGACAGACCTAAACTTCATTTGCACAATGTCATTCGTAAACTTAGAAAACACAAGTAATGTAATTGAAAAACGTGGAGTTTCTCTTGCTCATTTCACAATCACATCACCTGTGTTGCCTTTGCTTAGGTATCTCATAGTGCAGATGTAGTCCAGCATATGAAACAGTACCCAGAAGTGCAGCAGTGTATGCATTAACTTTGATATTTACAGAAGCCTCAGTTTCTCCATGTCTACCTCACATTTCTAAATGTATATCATAAGTACAAAAAGTAGAACATTAATTATACATGTTAAATGGTTTATTTTTGCTGTTCTCGGAATGTATCAAATTTCACTTAAATCAGTGACTTGAAGGTATTCATCATGTAACAGCGGGGAAAAAAAACACAATCAAAATGATTGTGTTTAAAAAACCCATTCAACATAAGAAATCTGAATTCAAAACTCCTTAAAATTAACTTACTTTCCATAACGTCGAAGGATGTCCTATGAACAGCGTACACTCTGTTGTGCTATTAATATTTTCAGCCCGCCACTTTCTGAAAGAAAACCTCCATCGTTTTGAAAAATATGTTACATACGATAAAAGACTTCTCACATTCTACCACATGTTTCCACATGGCCAAATCATGTTGGAGCGACTTACAACTCTTGGAATTCTTGTAATCAAATCCCGTCATTTTCAATTTTCGCAACTTTCAGAAAGAAAACATTTAAGATTACTTTCACAATCCTGGACTACTAATATCTTACCCTTCTTGCTCACTCATGTTCTACTTTTTCTATGACACTGATACTGCTTACTATGAAGCAGACTTACTTGCATCAGGTTTATATAGTTGGATTTTTAAAATGACATTATAATTAAAAGTTTTGGACCAATAATCTAGACAGCATTGCAGACTTACATTCCCTCTACTCCATGAACCTCTTGCAATTCCTCAGAGCAAATCCCGAGATTCTTTCCTTAATATTTTGGTTTTAAAAACACCAGGTAAGAATTTTTAAGGTCATACGGCAATTTTTTTTTGAAAGTTACAACAGAATCGTTGCAGAATGACTAGCCGTTTCTAGACTTTAAATAAGCTGTGTAATGTCCTGATGTTGTTGAAGGACCATCATGATAGATAATTGCTGCAGTTACAAAAGTCCTTCCTGATATTGACAACTGCGAAGCAACAACATTTTTTATTAAAGTTGTCAATTTTGATCCATCAGGCCTACATCGTTGGATCATTAAAATGACATACTGGCCATATCTTCGTATAAATAATGTTGACATCATTTCAGATTTACATTGGCTACACTCCATGTTGTGATCAGCTGCTTTTACTAGCTTATTAAAGGACACTGATTTACTGTCTGTCAAAGTTAAATATATAAATCTTTCTGAGTCTACACTAGTAGTACTTGATACCCTACAGTTCTCGCAGTCATGCTGCCATTGATAAGAAAGCCCAAACAGGTGATCTACATCTACACCCTCATCTTGCAATACATCAAGCATATACATTAAAAACTCCTGACAATCCTGCTGAATATTTTCAGAGAAGTCTGTTTGACCTGAACATTCGTCTAACAGATAACGAACTTCAGACACACTTTCTACTTTTGTTCTATCAGTGCTACATTTCTCTAACACAGAATTCAACAAACAGCATAAACTTTGTTCAGAATTGGTCACAATCTGTTCTTTTAAAGTCTCTAGTGAAAAGACAACATTAACCACTACATTAGCATAGCAGTTGACACCAGAACTGTTTTCAAATTGAAAACCGACAACATCTTCAACAGAATCCATTTTCTTTCTGCTTACAATTTTCGGTTCATCGACTTTTGGGCTTTTTGCTACAACCTCCCTACTATTACTGATATTTCTTCGTTTCCAGCCTACCACACGTTTCTCAAACAAAGGATATTGAGGCAAATGTGGCGCATACTCTCTTCTTAACCTATTGTATTCCTTAACACAATCTAGATCTGCACAAATGTTTGTGACATCAAAGTCAATCAAGTACAATCCTGATAAAGATCTAACTCGTGACAAAGCCACATATGCCATACCTTCCTTGAACACAGAACTTCCTATATTCACCAATGCACTATCTACACTTAAACCTTGCGATTTATGGATTGTCACCGCATATGCCAAGCAAACAGGAAACTGTTTACGGCGAACATATAAGTCTTTAACAAGCAAAAACCTTGCAGAACAACGACCAATTAGCTGTACTTCCTCAATGCCATCAAATTTAATTTTTAAAAATTCAATTCCATCTCTACTTCTGTATTTCTCAAAATCAACAACATTACCCATTGATCCATTTACCAGACCTCTTTCAACATGTAAATTCCTTCTCAAAATTATTCGGCAATTTAAACACACATTCAAAGTCTTTTCAAAACCCGCTGTTTTAGATATAGTCTTCTCTAATGAATCCAATTTTGATTTCAAATTCTCAGACAAAATAATTGTTGATCCCATATGCTCTATTCTGTCAATAGCTTCAAGTTTCACAATCTCTTGCTTTTCTAAATTCAACATTTTGTTGTTGAAGATGGCACATTCTGCAAGAGTTGGCATCAAACATATTCCGGATTTCTTCTCAGTAATTTTCTGAAAAATATTCTCAGGCACAACGTCTTGTTCTGGATATAAATTTGACAGTAATCGTGCATGTAATGCTTTTTTTCCATGCTCGGTCACTTTTCCAATTCTAATATCTTGTAGAATATTCTTGTAATCTTCATCCTTTGCCTGACGCATATTTTCATGCAGTTCAGCATAATTGAAGTTTAACCATATATTGACGTTGCCAATGCTCCCTAGGCACTTCCTGGTATTTTCATGCGTGAGTATTTTGAACACAGGTTGTCCTTTTACTGGTGTCAGCTGTAGAAGATCTCCGAAAACAATGATGTGTTTGCCACCAAATAACACATCATACTCAGTTTTAAGAACTTCTTGCATTCTCAAATGCACAAAGGCAAGCATGACATTGGAAACCATGCTTACTTCGTCAATGATAAGAAGTTTCATTTTCCTCAAGACTCTTGAAACTTCACAACAAGCATCCCCAGATAACTCGTGGTATTGTAATTTGTTGTCATGCTCCACTGGCAGCATCAGTAGACGATGCAAAGTAATACCTTTAATGTTATGTGCTGCCAGTCCAGTAGGAGCGGTAACAACACAAGACAGCGATGACTCAGTCCTTTCCTGCAAATAACAAGAAATTGCTTTAATAAGGAAACTTTTTCCAGGTCCCGCTTCTCCACTCACGTACAGTCGGACAGGCTTCAACGACGTACATGAGCACTCTTTCTTCTCATGACTTAATCCATGATCAATTTGCTTGGTAACTTCGTCATATATTTTCCTCTGCTCAACGTTGAGTTGTTTTTCCAAGTCTTCTAAGTTAACCGCATCCTCCTGAGCATGTGCCATGGCTCTTTCCACTTCATTCATAGCAGTGGCAGCTTCATTTTCGATAATAGGTCCTCCTAGTGGATCCTGACTCAATGAAACAGAACTCTGACTGTCCTGAGAACTGTCTCTGGCAATCTCGGCTGCAATCGTTGCTTCCTGCTCAATTTCCAAAGTCAACATTTCTTGATATTTGGGAAAAGCAGGACATTCTATGGTCTCCTTGGTGGCAGTGAAAGAGTCTTTGTAACAGAGGAAATCTCCAAGCAGTTCCTCTTCTGCACGCCAAGGCTTGAACAGTTGCAAAAGTGCTAAATAGAAAAACTCATTTTTTTCTGGAGATTCGCCACTCAATTTTCGATGATTTACCAAGTGGCATTTTCTTTGCTTCACCAGACATCCCTCACTTCCGATTACAGCATACACTCCTTTCTCAATATCTTCTTTGATGTTCCTTTTGAATATGTAATTTTGTAGAACCTCATACAAACAAACATTCTCGAGGTGAGTGCTTCGATTTGGATAATATGTATCCAACATGTTGGTCTTCAAAATGTCGGTACTGTTTGGCTCCTTTTCCGCCAAATACTTAATTTCCCGCACAGGTTTCAGAACTCGATTACGCGTTGCAGCAAGACCAAGACTCGCCCAAACGATACTCCTGGATTTAGAATAAAGACTTGCTGAAGACAACCGGTCAGAACATTCGTAAGCTCCAATTTCTCGATGCGACAACATCTTCAGACTGAAACTGTACAACTTCTTACTGAGGCTCTTTTCATGGGAAATGTCCTCCCACATATCCTTCAATTCTGTCTTTTCTTTTTTGGTGATGTAAGATGTCACATACCGAGCCACAGCCATACAGTTGTCAGCCACAAACTGTATATCCATGTTAGCATTCCACATGGACAAAATGACTGGGTTGTAGTCGTTGATGTACTTGGGCTCTGCGTTCCTTTTCAAATTGTATGTATTTTGGGGTGATTTCCTCGTCACATTATGTCGCAGAGAAGACATTAAACTGTTCACTCTTCCTTTAGAAATCACCGGTCGTGGAAAGTTGAAACGACATTTGGTGTAGAACTTGTCCTTGTTTCTGAATTTACGACGACAGTACTTTCCACAACGATGGCTTTGGAAACGTAGAACTTGTTCTCTTAAGCTTTTCTTCTCCGTTGCGTTTGGAACAGCACACGTAGAATACTGTTCTATGAAATTCATCACTAAGTCATCCGGATCTGTTCCAAATTTAGGTGCATCCTTGATCCACAGCAACATATGTATATGAGGAGCACCTCTTGCTTGGTACTCCTTTCTCCAGAAGAAATCCAACACCTCTCCAAGAGGTGGATTCTTCTTATTTGTGATGAAAGACATAGCTTCAAATCTATGATTGAAGTACCTGCATACATTCACTGGATCCAAAGAGCACAGTTCCCCAGGTGTCTTGAATTCAATGTTTTCAATGTTTCCATTTGCCTCTCGTAGAAATTCAAGTAAGTCTTCCCAGCCATACTCGGCACAGCTCAGAGTGAGGAACCATGTCGGAGCTCCTAAGTTCCTCAGCATACATTTTAAATCACCATGACGACGGTACCAGTATTCATTAGTACCACGCTGACACGCCATGAGATTAATTAGGTGAGATTCCAAAATACTGTCTTGGACATTGACTTTATGCATAAAGTCACTTGCCGAGATGTTTCGCATCTGTATACCACTTTTTAAGATGTGGTTCACTGCATATGGCAGTCCAGACAGATCGCTTTCAAACAGGAGATGAAACAAATAGGGAATGCATTGACGAAACCTAGGATCTTCTGCATACAATCGTAAAGTCCGGTATTCAGACGCAGGAATTTGATGAGGTCGCTCATCATATCTTCCTCCTTGACCTGTTGGAAATAGCTGTGGGAAACACCGAGCTTCCAAACTTTCCTTCCAAACACTGATGGGACTCCCTTTGGCTTGTTTCATTTGAAACAACTCAATAGCATTCCCCATGACTTCCTTGGAATGCAAAGGATAAACACTATAATGTTCATATATTTCTTCACTTTTAGAGGCCTCTACTTTCTCAATTTGGCCAGCACACAAATCGCTATCCTCTTCATCACTTACTTCCTCTTCTGCAACATATACATTCTTATAGTACTTATTATTTTTCTTCAAATACAATGTTGCCTTTTTGACTTTCCTAACATCCACTAAATCTTGCCATATTTTCTTATTCTTTGTCGGAACCCCATTAACTAAGATAACCAGAGGTTCCTCTTCCACTTTTTCTACTCCAATTGTGTTTATGTTTTTGTTCAAATCTAGAGGCAAATAAACAACTCTTCCCTTTAATCCTCTCTGTAAATCTGATGGAGGCAACTTCCCTGTCTTTGGCTCCATTCTTACAATAGCCTGAAAGGGATGGATACTTTGAATCAAAATAGATTCATAAGTATTTAAATCCTTCAATTCAGAAGGAATCTCAACCAATTCCAGATTATTATGAACCGCCCTAGCAGGCATCTGGTTTTGGTTTAATTTGTTACAACAATAAGTACACACACGTTGATCCGATCCCAAATCAAAACA
The DNA here is from genome assembly GCF_964263255.1 of Lissotriton vulgaris. NCBI lineage: Eukaryota > Metazoa > Chordata > Amphibia > Caudata > Salamandridae > Lissotriton > Lissotriton vulgaris. Next base: position 495,506,203 of record NC_141697.1, on the reverse strand, counting down.
ATTTTCTACCATCAAGTATGTGGCAAAATCCTTCCATTCACTATTACTTTCCCTTTCACTTTTTGCATATAAATCCACTAACTTAATCTGATTCTTGTAATAAGTGCGTCGACAACACACACAAGTGAAATTAGGCCTCTCACTTGATTTCATCGGAAACGTGGCAATTTCCTTCTGAAAATTATCTGTACTGGAAACCTGTACATTATCTTCAACATTACCCTCTACTTCTGGGTCAATTTGAACATTCTCATCTTTACTTCCAAAGTAACAAAACTCAATTTCTTCACAAATATTCTTGACATCTATTTCAGAACCATGCAAAAGAGCAGCACATAATTGTTTAAGCATAATTGCTGGACTCTTAGCATGATACAACATTCTCACTAATTTCCTCACTTTATTATGATGCACTGCTAGCATCCTGAAATGATGAAAAACACTCTGGCATACTCTCCTGGAAAGACAAGCCAGTGAATGACCACACAAACCTGTCACTTGTCTCACTCTGCAAGGATCTAATTCTTGCAACAACTTCATTTTCTGCTTCAAACTTTTCTTATTAAATGTCCGTACAAAACCACAAAGCAAATTGATGGAATCCTGTCGCACACTGCAAATAGAACTACACTTCCAAATGTACACAGGACCTTTAGGACGTCTTTCTAAAACCTCATTACCTAACACCTCTTCTATCTCTGTTGTCACAAGTTTTTCTTTTTCAACTGGACAACCATCCTTCACTTCATAAGCTCGACCACTGGTGTCAACTGCAAACACCAAATCATTATCCTGAAAATAACTCTCCTCATTAAAAAATGCCTCACAACTTGAACTATGCATCCATTCTCCGGAAAAAACTTCACAAAAGTTACTACGATTAACTACTCTCTTCCATCTACTATTTGATTTGAAATCAGAAATTACCTTGTTTAGTGTCCTAATTCTATTGATTACCAAAATAAACAACTTTCGCTTAATTTCGAAAGCATGATCAATAATTTTCTCTACATTTTTCTTTTTCTTATAAAATGCCACTTTCTGTTGGCCTTTCTTAATATTTTTTAATAAATTAACTATTATCCTGTTGCGGAACATTCGTTTTCGAATGTCCCTAAACTGTTGTTTCCTTCTACTATCATGCACAGAGTTATCTCTTGCTCTAGCAGTAACATTTTTGATTGGTCTTTCCTTTCCATTTAAATTGCTTCTCTTTTTCTGGACTGAAACATTTTCTGTAGAAATACTTTTTTTTACTACAAATATTTCTTATGAATGATTTCGTGGTCTTACCCGGAGCTTTCTTGGTGATTTCACAAGTTTTTTTGGGAGAGGACTGCTGCAATAATAGATGATCCTGCTGTCTTTGACGTTTTCTAGCCTTTCTAATTCGATTCTTAGTTGGCATTTTCAAATTTTGAAATGATCTGCAGTTGAATCTGTGGAAAAATATAATAAAAAAGGTTATTAACCACTATTACCAAACAGTAAATGAATAACAGTCATCAAAAACTTAACACCCTACTTATTATTTAACATAGCAAATCTTTTGCACCACCACTGCGTCACAAAAGTGATGCACAGTGGTACAAAACAGGCATACACCTATCATAAATCTCTCTGTAACATTTTAAATGATTGATTCAGGATGACGATAAGGTGTGGCCTTTCCAGAGGTTTGTTTAAGGTGAGGCCTACTCACGGTTGCAGAAGAGTTTTTCGCTTGTTGAAGAATACAAAGGAGATAATACATGTGAAGGCCTACCAATGAAGTAAGTTATGTCCACTTCACTCTTGAACAAAGGCCAGACCTGTTTTGAATCTGTGGTCAGACCTAAACTTCATCTGCACAATGCCATTCATAAACTTAGGAAACACTACTAATGTAATTGAAAAAAGTGGAGTTTTTTTCCATTTTTCAGAATTACTTCACCTATGTTTCCTCATTGACTTAAAATGTCCTTAAGACACATGAAAGCGTTTTTTGATTGCCCTTGCACCATTTTTGGGTCATTTTTAAAATGGCTATGTAACTCCCATAATCAAAATCAAAATTTGCCAAGCACAGGTGGGAGCTTATTTACAGGAAAGTTGCCCCTTGGAGAAAGCTCTTCAATTAAAATGGGAAAAATAACATCATAGACACTCAAATGCCTTTTAAATATGCTCCAAACAACCTATGAAGCTCTAGCAGTACATATCCAGAAATGTAATTGATTTCAAAAAACGTTTTTGAACACAACATATAAATCAATTGTATACCTACATTCAAGAGGAAATGACATAAAATGTCCTTAAGACACATAAAAGCGTTTTTTTTGATTGCCCTTGCACCATTTTTGGGTCATTTTAACATGGCTATGTAACTCCCATAATCAAAATCAAAATTTGCCAAGCACAGGTGGGAGCGTATTTACAAGAAAGTTGCCCCATGGAGAAAGCTCTTCAATTAAAATGGGAAAAATAACATCATAGACACTCAAATGCCTTATAAATATGGGCCAAACAACCTATGAAGCTCTAGCAGTACATATCCAGAAATGTAATTGATTTCAAAAAATCGTTTTTAAACACAACATATAAATCAATTGTATACCTACATTCAAGAGGAAATGACTAAAAATGTCCTTAAGACACATGAAAGCGTTTTTTTGAATGCCCTTGCACCATTTTTGGGACATTTTTAACATGGCTATGTAACTCCCATAATCAAAATCTAAATTTGCCAAGCACAGGTGGGAGCGTATTTACAAGAAACTTGCCCCATGAAGAACGCTTTCCATTTAAAAAGGGAAAAATAACATCATAGACACTCAAATGCCTTATAAATATGGCCCAAACAACCTATGAAGCTCTAGCAGTACATATCCAGAAATGTAATTGATTTCAAAAAATCGTTTTTAAACACAACATATAAATCAATTGTATACCTACATTCAAGAGGAAATGACATAAAATGTCCTTAAGACACATAAAAGCGTTTTTTTTGATTGCCCTTGCACCATTTTTGGGTCATTTTAACATGGCTATGTAACTCCCATAATCAAAATCAAAATTTGCAAAGCACAGGTGGGAGCGTATTTACAAGAAAGTTGCCCCATGGAGAAAGCTCTTCAATTAAAATGGGAAAAATAACATCATAGACACTCAAATGCCTTATAAATATGGGCCAGACAACCTATGAAGCTCTAGCAGTACATATCCAGAAATGTAATTGATTTCAAAAAATCGTTTTTAAACACAACATATAAATCAATTGTATACCTACATTCAAGAGGAAATGACTAAAAATGTCCTTAAGACACATGAAAGCGTTTTTTTGAATGCCCTTGCACCATTTTTGGGACATTTTTAACATGGCTATGTAACTCCCATAGTCAAAATCTAAATTTGCCAAGCACAGGTGGGAGCGTATTTACAAGAAACTTGCCCCATGAAGAACGCTTTCCATTTAAAAAGGGAAAAATAACATCATAGACACTCAAATGCCTTATAAATATGGCCCAAACAACCTATGAAGCTCTAGCAGTACATATCCAGAAATGTAATTGATTTCAAAAAATCGTTTTTAAACACAACATATAAATCAATTGTATACCTACATTCAAGAGGAAATGACTAAAAATTTCCTTAAGACACATGAAAGCGTTTTTTTGAATGCCCTTGCACCATTTTTGGGACATTTTTAGCATGGCTATGTAACTCCCATAATCAAAATCTAAATTTGCCAAGCACAGGTGGGAGCGTATTTACAAGAAACGTGCCCCATGAACAACGCTTTCCATTTAAAAAGGGAAAAATAACATCATAGACACTCAAATGCCTTATAAATATGGCCCAAACAACCTATGAAGCTCTAGCAGTACATATCCAGAAATGTAATTGATTTCAAAAAATCGTTTTTAAACACAACATATAAATCAATTGTATACCTACATTCAAGAGGAAATGACAAAAAATGTCCTTAAGACACATGAAAGCGTTTTTTTGAATGCCCTTGCACCATTTTTGGGACATTTTTAACATGGCTATGTAACTCCCATAATCAAAATCTAAATTTGCCAAGCACAGGTGGGAGCGTATTTACAAGAAACTAGCCCCATGAAGAAAGCTCTTCAATTAAAATGGGAACAATAACATCAGAGACACTCAAATGCCTTATAAATATGGCCCAAACAACCTATGAAGCTCTAGCAGAACATATTCAGAAATGTAATTGTTTTCAAAAATCGTTTTTAAACACAACATATCTGTTTCAGCTTACATGAGAGACCATGGAATGGGCTCCATGTACAACAATAACTTGTGTTACTGCATGCCAGATTTCTACACAGAATATGCAATTACAATTTCTCAAAGAAACAAAATCTATTTGTATATCACTTGAGACAAAGCAACATTTTAAAAACACAGCTTTCTTCATCATTTTCTCCTTAAATCATACTATTCTCTATCTAAATTAAATAAATCTTTTCTCACCTTAGCAAATACTTTTTGAGTTTCAAAACAGTCTCAAAAATACACCAAATTGTCTTCAGCAGAACAAAGAGGATGCACTCCAGAGGCTGCAGCTATAGAAAGCACAGAAATGCTGATATTCATTACACATATCTCTCTTATTAGCCAATCAAAACTCTTCCCTCACTTTTTTCAAATCAAAACCCTTCCCCCCTCTGCCCTCTCTGCCTTTTTTGCTTAGCAACCACCTCCTGAAAAACCTCTCATGTTTGCAAGTTCACACAACAATGTTTCAATTGAACTCTGAACTCTCAGTGCACCTGCGTATCCAGTGCAATCTTTCATTAAATATTTTTTCCTTGACCATTCAAATTACATCTTTCAAAGAACACATTCATGCACCCTAACTTTCTGTTTTCAGAAATGGAAATGCACCAATCACTGCTAATGAATCATTAGCACTGGAAATCCACTGTTTTTTTTCTTTACAAACTCCTACTGTTTCAACTGCCCTTTCATTACCACACTTCATCTGACTGCAGCACAACCTTCTCCCACCATGTTTAATGTCTGGATTGTTGGACATAGTTACATCTACTGGGCTCAAAGGTATGCTGAGAACAGAAATTTACCTAACCTCAATTTACAAGATGTGGAAATTAAGTGGTTGGGCCAAAGAGGATTAAAATGTCACCAATTGATACCATTGGTGAAAACCTTTATGCATTTACCAAAACCTGACCTGTTACTTGTGCACTGTGGAGGTAATGATTTGGGCACTTTGACTGGGGTAGGTCTGGAAATGCTTTTAAAGGACACCTTTGAGCAATTAATGGCACTTTTTCCTCAAACTGCCTTGGTATATTCCAATATATGCCAAAGACAGAAATGGAGGTGGTCCAACCAATTTTGTCCACAAATTGAGAAGTCGAGGAAGCATGTAAACAAATCTGTTTCAGCTTACATGAGAGACCATGGAATGGGCTCCATGTACAACAATAACTTGCGTTACTACATGCAAGATATCTACAGAGGAGATGGAGTTCACTTCTCAGATGAGGGCAACAGAATTTTCATTTTGAATTTAAGACTGTGCATTGGTACCTACTTATAAGTACCTAAATGTACCATAAACCCAAAAGCTCTTCTCAGAGCTACCCTACATCTGATCACTCACAATTATTATTTTTCTCTAACTTTTTTCTCTAATTTTCAACAAACTACGCTCCCAGAGCACTACCCGGTACGCGAACCGGAAGCTAACCGCGCAAAATTAAAAAAAAAAATGTTTTTTTCCAGCACATATGGTCCTCCTCAGCCACCCTCAGAAAACCTAGGGGGTCAAGATACATCTACCGTGCCCCCTTCTACCCATTCTGAACATTATTTGCCCTCCATCTTGTATCTTGATTCGACCGAAACACAAAATGGTGGACTCCCGTAACGCTGCTGGTTCGCGGACTGGACCGCTTCCCGGGAAGCGGTCCAAAAAAAAAGGTGGGAAAGTAATTCACAGAAAAACGACTGGAAACACTCTCACCAAACATAGATTAGCTCATACTACATAACAATCCCTTTCATTTTCACAAATTTGATTGAAATTCCATTTAGCCATTTAGCCTGTAGACCTCTCTAAATACCGTGAGGTAAATTACTTCACAAAACACATCTGAAGTGTTGGAATTGACAACCAATGAAAATGTTACTTTCATTTTCTACTTTTATTACCTGACATTTGATTGGTTATATACCTGAATATATATAAAGGAAGAGAAGGAAACACATCCATTTTGACTGCTACTTCTTGTTGTACATTACAATTGAATTATCACTAAACACTTCAACTTGTTTGTAAAGGTAAGTTGTTATTTTTAAAACTGAAGTATATTGTGCACTATAAGTTAATATGGTAAACTTTTTCTGATAGTTATATACTATCCCTCTGTAGTAGTTATAGATTTAGATAGACTTCTCTGTTATAGTTATGGATGGAGTTAGGCTTCTCTTAGTTAAATCACAGACACTTTTTTATATTCCTACTTCCACTCTGATACTATACACTGCCAAAAGATAAATTCACTGATAAAAACTGCCTATCTTAAATTAATCCCAACAGTGCCCTATCTCTACTAATATATATTTTTTTTATCCAAATTTCAGGCAAAATGGAAGGCGAACAGAAAGTTGAATTTAAAATTGTCCTGCAAGAGAGCAGCCAAGAAATCATTTATCAAAATGAAAATGAATTTATGGATGAAACTAGGGACCAAGAACTACTGCAATGTGTGCAAGCAGTAGATGACCTCCTTAAAAATGAGGACATTTTACACCCTCAGAAACTACAAAGTATATTCAATGAGAATTATGAAATTTCTGACAGTGAAATGTTAGAAAGTTTAATAAATTATGAAACACAATCACAATAAAAAAAAATGCTTAAAAAATAAAGAAATTAAAAAATAATCAACAAAAACAACAAACAATTAACATACAGTATTTGAAAAGTCTATCATTCTTTTTTCCTTATAGTACGCTGCCCAGAACGCTTTCCGGTTCGCGGACTGGGCGCTCCCCACACAAAAAAAAAATATTTTTTTTTTGCCCTGCTGGGCCCTTTTAAAACCTCCACATAAAACCTAGGGGGTCAACGAGGATCTACTATGCCCCCTTATGGTAATTTCCCCCTTTGTTTTGGCCTCCTCTTGTCTCTCGATCCTACCGAGAGACAAGATGGCGGCCGCTCCGGACTGTTTAGAATGTTGACAGACACCGGAGAGCCAATCAGCTTCGCATCACAAAGTTCCGTTACGCGAAAAGTACGCGAACCGGAGCGCTACCCGGAGCGCTGTTACAGATATATATCTTTTTTTGAACGTTAATTTCTCAAAATCCACTGAAGCACATATATTGAGACCTAGCAAAGGCACATCGGGCTAACAGTCCCTACAATTTTGCCAAGTTTCGTGCAAATCCATTCAGCCATTCGAGCTAAAAGTGAGGCCAACCGCCCTATGGAAAAATGAATGGGAAAAACGCGTTTTGGGACCCCCCTTTTTTCTCGGCCCCCCCTTGACGACCCCCCCCCAAATTTTCAGGGGCTGCTCAGAAACAAAATGTGCCATTTTCCTGAAATTTTCAGCCAATTCCGTCCACAAACGCCAAAGTTATTAGACATAGAATTTTCAAAAATCCCATAGGGAAAAAATCCTAACTATATATACCTACTGGCGACCGCCAGTAGGTAATATATATATATATTGTGATCAAGCTCCCTAGTGGAGTGAAACGCGTTACCCTTTAATAAATGTTTTGAACCTGCTACTCACTCGAGTTGGATTATTGGAGAGCTTCATTTACCTGTCTGCTGTGGCGCTGTGAGGTCTGCACCCTGCTGCTGCCTGTCATCCATTGACAGGCGGGGATTTCTTCATATATATATATATATATATATATATATATATATATATATATATATATTTTTTTTTTTTTTCGAAAGGGCTGACAGCTAACATCCGCGCTGCAGTCACACAAAGAGACTCGCACTCCAGGGTCTGTGTTTTAAAGATGTTTAATGGCGACGCGTTTCGACCAAACGGTCTTCTTCCAAAGCCAACCAAAATCAAATGTGTTCACCATTTTATGCATAAAGTGTTTCACATACTTTCCAAGAAATAAAGGTAGGACTGCTCTATTAACAAGAACTACAAATGGTAAGAACTACCATGAAGGTAGACGACAGACTTTACCATAAAAGTTTTTCAAAACATAGGTTAAGTCCTGTTTTTGACATATTTGCTGTATACGCATGCAAATTCATAAAATTTAAATTAAATTAAATTCAGTTTATTGTATTGTAAATTATAGTTATGCACTATACAGTGTAAAGTGGAATTCCTATTCACAAAATTAGCAAACAGGATCTTAAAGATTTTGCATAATACCTTGTCACGTTATCACGGCCAAGTGGCCACATTTTCCACAACATAAAAGAATTTAGAGAATTTTTATGAATTAAACGTCACGGCAAAGTGGCCAAATCAAAATGTCAATATTCCTCATTTGACTGTCTGGGTAGTTCTTAACATATTAGGCAGCACCACCTACTCTCCAGCTAAGGTAAGAACAGGCAATGTCTCAATAATATAACCGGAGTATCCGACACTATATAAGAGAAGAATGCCAACTCAACTTAACAAGTAAACCAAAATAAAGGGTGAGGGACTGAAATACCTCTTTCAGCCCTGTGGTGATAGTGAAAGTGAACCCTGTGTTGTCAAAAATCTACCTAGCCAGGTACGACATGAACAAGCACAATGGTGTGAGTGTGAGAAAAATTAAAATCATTGGTATTATCATCAGTACCCACATTTGGACAAGGGACAGATCAGTATATATGATGGGTTCGTAACACAATACAGAACCAGACATTTCAGACAGATTGGGATTGGTAAAGAGGCTCTGCGCCCATGAGTTTTAGGGGTACAGATGTTGTTTACCGACCTGTGTCAGAGAGAGCCCTCTCTGAACAGGTTTAGTGAGGGAGGGGAAGACAAACACATGTACCAGAAAGGGGGGAAAGACAGGGTAACAGGGGGGGACAGGATCATTTAAGAACTTGTGCATAGTAGGAATAGGTATACCGGCTCAACATATGGTCTTAGCCAATATGCACATGCAGTTCTTCGTCTTCGTTCAGACCAAAGGGGTTCATAGAGTCCAGGTGAATGATATATCGGGATTCCAGGATACGTAGCTGTTTAAGACGGTTTCCCCCTCTGGGGTTTGCTGGGATCCTGTCCATGCCAAAAAAGGAAAACTGGTTAACATCACTGTTATGAACTCGAAGCCAGTGTCTAGCAGTTGCATAGGACAGATCTACATTTCTGATAGCACGCATGTGCTCAAGGATCCTCTTCTTTATAGGAAAGATGGTACTGCCTACATAGAATTTCGAGCATGGACACATAATTGCATAGCGGTCGCCAGTAGGTATATATAGTTAGGACCTTGTTTCCAAAGGGAATCCGTGACATTCTATTGGGAATAACTTTGGTGCCGATGGACGAATCTTCGCGAATTTCTCAAAGAAGATGGGCCCTTCCACTCCGCTTCTTCCCTGAAAGTCTCGGGTAGATTCGGCAAGCGGGGGCTGAGAAAAAAGGGGGGGTCCCCATGTTATTTTCCATAGGACGATTAGACACGGCTACAGCCCGAACGGCTGAATGGAGTTACAAGAAATTTGGCAAAATCGCTTTTTGGGGTGGTGGGAACAACAAATTGCATGGCAGCCGGACAATGACATCTATGTAAACAAAATAGCAAAATGGGTCAGATATATCAACGACCTTCTAATTGTATGGGAAGGAACTAGTCAAGAATTTGAGGCCTATTTTCAAATCCTAAATTCATCAAGCACTAACATAAGATTCACTTATAACATCAGTAAAAACAAAGCGATTTTTCTTGATACAGAAATATATATTCGGAATGATAAAGTTGAAATGACCTTACATAGAAAGGAGACTGCCACAAATTCTACGTTACATGCTAGCAGTTTTCATAAACCTTCTGTAAAAGAAAATATTCCGTATGGTGAATTTTTAAGATTAAGACGGATTTGTTCAGAGGAAAGCGAATGGAAAAAGACTAGCCATGCAATGGCGCAAAGATTAAAAAACCGGGGCTACAATAAGAAAGGTATTGAAAAAGGTTGGAAGAGAGCAAATGAGAAACAAAGGAAAGACGCTCTAACAACTAAATGTGAAGCCACAAAAACCATAAATAAAACAGAGGAAAGAAAAGTAAGATTGATTCTGGATTATACAAGAGAATCCAAGCAAATTGTGGGCATCATAAGAAAAAACTGGAAACTACTTCAACTAGACCCAACAACAAGTAAAATAATGGGGAAGCATCCACAGGTAACCTTCAGACGTGCCAAAAACCTGAAAGATAGACTTGTACAGAGTCACCATCAGGATCATACCAAGAAAAAGAAAGGAATACAATGGATGAAAATAAAAGGTTTTATCAAATGCCAGCACTGTAAGGTGTGCCAAATAGCAGTAAACAAGAAGGAAGTACTGATGCCCAACAACAAAAAATGGAAAATCAAGGAACTGATTACATGTCTAAGTACTCATGTGGTATATGTGATAGAATGTCCATGTTCTCTTAAGTACATTGGAAGCACAAAGAACAAATTAAAAAAGAGAATTTTAGAGCATGTAAGAGCGACAGTAAATAAGGACAGAAATAATGCTGTCGCTAAACACATGGAGAGTACTCACAATGGGGATTGGACATTGTTAAAATTCTATGCATTAGAAACCATCATCCCACATGAGAGGGGTGGTGACAGAGAAAGAACTTTGAGATGCAGAGAATCATGGCAAATACTTAATTTCAGGACAATGACACCGATGGGTCTGAACCAAAGTGAAGAACTGTATGTACATTTGTAAAAAATGATGTGGATTAATGGAATATGGTTGTTTGAGTAATTCGAAAATATAGAGGAATAGCAGAAATAGAAAAGAATGTGCAATATACTTATAAAAATGGAAATGGATATATACATATAGCACTAATATATAAACATAAACAAACAATATTATGAATGAATTGGTTTTAAAAAATTAGTTGGCAGGGACATCCACAAAGAGGTATAATTAATTAATTATAATGAGTACTAAATTTGATGATAGAATCCGTCAAAATCATAACTAATCCTCAATGTATAGCCCACTAGAGGGTGAGAAATGGTTATTATAAAAAAATGGAGAAAAAACCCCTTTAATAACTACGGAATAAAATCAAAATGAGGATATTAGTTTATACACAATTAGACATCAACGCCCACTGGAGGGCTAAAAATTAATCTTAAAAATTGGAAAAACTAACACGGATAATCTAGCGAGTTTCCTTTATAACATCCAAATAAGGTCGTATATCGGCCTCTTTTAAGACAGATAGATGTCCCCTAACCAAATTGAACACGTTAAAACATATGAAAAGATATACAAAAAATACTTATTTAGTGAATAAACATACCAGCTTTTTAAACCTGTGTTTATTTGGTCAAATGTTGATAAAAACTACATTTCCCAAGTTACTTCTGCTATCATGAAGCAGGAAGTGATGCATTGTGTAACAGAATGTTTGGTGGGACCTCTGTAGAAATAGGAGGGACTCAATTTCATCATTGCATTAACCGTGAGCAAGCTACATGTTTGTAGCGAAACGCGTCAGAATTATTTGCTGATACGCTGGAAAACAACTGCGAAATAAACCTTTTGGGAAAAGAAAGAACTTTTGTGAGTGCGTACTCAATTCTTCTAATGAAGAGGTGTGTGGAATATATATATATATATATATATATATATATATATATATATATGTATATATATATATATATATATATATTCACTGAAAAAACCATAGGTTATCGACCATGTATAGTTAGGGATTAGCATTTACAAAACCTTATTTTACTCGCACAAAACCATTGAAATTCGCATATATAGTTAGTTGCACTAACTATATATCGCGCACTCGCAATCCACTGCTGATGATGTCACATATTACATCATTCATGACATGGTCAGTGACATCACTGATGACATCACTGATGACATCTCATTTGACATTACTGATCACATCACTGATAATATCATTCATGTGATAATACGATGAACCTCTTAAGACTCTAATATAACATTAGATACAATCAGTGTAAACAGACACTCACTGATTGTCCCTCATTCATGGAGTTACTCATACATCTAGTCAGTCATGAAAAGAATCAATCACTCCTCCATTTCCTCAACTATACAGTTATACACACCTTACTAATTCAAACATATTCTAACACATATTTACTCTCTTATACAATCACTGATACAAGTTTTCAATGAGCCATACAGCAACTCACACATTCACTGGCTCTTATGCACAGTTATTTATATATGTCAACTCTCACATGGACTGTGTTTTACATATGTACTTACTTTGACATGTAGCACTGAGATATCCATTCACTCACCAATACACTCATGCACACAGTCAACTGCCCATGCAGCTGTTTCCACATGCACTTTTGAACCCATACATCTAGTGAATCAACTGCTCACACATCTATGCACAGAGTCATACACCTCCCAGCCACTCACACACATACTCAGTCTCCCATACAAATACTTGGGCAACCAATCAATAACCCATATAGTTACTCATATAGCTACTGATTAACACATGCAGCAGTTTACAGAACAACAGACATAATAATGCGCAAATTAAGACAGTTTAGTCACTAACCCATGCACTCAGTGAGACACATTTAATCACTCACTCATACAGTCAGTCATGCACCTACTAAATCCTTCATCCAGACACTTATAAATCCATCATTCTTCATTATGTAAGACATATTTTAACTTTACAGAAACATACAGTCACTGGATGTTGTCATCAGTGATGTCATCAGTGATGTCATTTGAGATGTCATCAGTGATGTCATTTGAGATGTCATCAGTGATATCACTGACCATGTCATGAATGATGTAATATGTGACATCATCAGCAGTGGATTGCGGGTGCGCGATATATAGTTAGTGCAACTAACTATATATGCGAATTTCAATGGTTTTGTGCGAGTAAAATAGGTAAAAACAGCACACCTCCTACGTACAAGCACACCCTGTCAGTACTAATACTTCACATTATCTATAATTATAATTTGTCAAAGAAGCAAAATCTTTTTGGAAATGAAAACACTTGACACAAAACAACATTTTAAATGCACAGCTGGCTTCCTTATTTTCTCCATAAACTACACTTGTCTCTATCTAAATTAAATGAATTTTTTTCTCACCTTAGCAAATGCTTTTTGAATTTCAAAACAGTCTCAGACACACACCAATTTTTCTTTAGCAGAGCAAAGGGTATGCACTCCAGAGGCTGCAACCAACAAAGGCACAGAAATGCTGTATTTCATCACACATATCTCTCATGTCACCCAATCAAAACTCTTCCATCACTTTTTTCAAATCAACACCCTTCCCCCCTCTGCCCTTTCTGACATTTTCCCATAGCAACTACCTCCTGAAAGACCTCTCATGTTTACAAGCTCACACAACAATGTTTCAAATGAACTCTGAACTCTCAGTACACCTGCAAATCCACTGCAATGTTTCATAAAATCATTTTTTCTTAACCATTCAAATTACATCTTTCAAAGAACACATCCATGCACCCTAACTTCCTGTTTTCAGAAATGGAAATCCACCAATCACTGCTAGTGAATCATTAGCACTGAAACTCCACAGTTTTCTTTCTTTACAAACTCCTACTGTTTCAACTGTCATTTCATTCCCACACTTCATCTGACTGCAGCAGAACCTCCTCTCACCATGTTTTCTGTCTGGATTCTTGGACATAGCTACATCCACTGGGCTCACAGGTATGCTGATAACAACCTCAATTTACAAAATGTGGAAATCAAATGGATTGGCCAAAGAGGATTGAGATGTCACCAATTGATACCATTGGTGAAAACCTTTTTACATTTGCCAAACACTGACCTCATAATAGTGCACTGTGGAGGAAATGATTTGGGCACTTTGACTGGGGTAGGTCTGGAAATGCTTTTAAAGGACACCTTTGAGCAATTGATGGCACTTTTTCCTCAAACTGCCTTGGTATATTCCAATATATGCCAAAGACAGAAATGGAGGTGGTCCAATCAAATTTGTCCACAAATTGAGAAAGCGAGGAAACATGTAAATAAGTCTGTTTCAGCTTATATGAGAGACCATGGAATGGGCGCCATCTATAACAATAACTTGCGTTACTACATGCAAGATATCTACAGAGGAGATTGTGTGCACTTCTCAGATGAGGGAAACAGAGTTTTCATACAAAATTTAAGACTGTGTATTGGTACCTACTTATAAGTACCTAGAACTTACACAGAACCCAAAAGCTCTTTTCAGAGCTACCTTAACTATAATTACTCTTTTTAAATTTCGAATGTACCTTTTTTCACTAATTTTCACTTATGTTCGCTTCCCAGTTCGCTACCCGGTTCGCGTACCGGTAGCTAACCGCGCAAAAAATTCAATTTGTTTTTTTTCCGACATATATGAGCCTCCTCAGCCATCCTCAGAAAACCTAGGGGGTCAGGATACGTCTCCCGTGCCCCCTTATACCCATTTCCCGCATTGTTTTCCCTCCATCTTGTGATTTATTTCATCCGAAACACAAAATGGCGAACTCCCGTTACGCTACCGGTGAGCTACCCGGTTCGCGTTCCGGGAAGCGCTTCTACCGCGAAAAATCTAATTTTTTTATTTGCCCCACGGGACCCTTTAATAACCCCCACATCATTCCTAGGGGGTCAGGAGGGGTCTACCTTGCCCCCTTTCATTAAATTCCCCATTCGTTTTTCTCCACCTCTTGTCTCTCGATCCTACCGAGAGACAAGATGGCAGCCGGTCCGGACTGTTTAGAATGTTGACAGACACCGGAGAGCTAATCAGCTTCGCTTCGCGAAGTTCCGTTACGCGTCAGGTACGCGAACCGGAGCGCTAACCGGAGCGCTGTTACAGATATATCTGTTTTTTTAAACGTTAATTTCTCAAAATCCACTGTAGCACATATATTGAGACATAGCAAAGGCACGTCGGGCAAACCATATCTACAATTTTGCCAAGTTTCGTGTAAATCCATTCAGCCGTTCGAGCTAAAAGTGATTCCAACCGCCCTATGGAAAAATGAATTGGAAAAACGCGTTTTGGGACACCCCTTTTTTCTCTGCCCCCCCTTGACGACCCCCCCCCAAAATTTTCAGGGGCTGCTCAGAAACAAAATGTGCCATTTTCCTGAAAATTTCAGCCAATTCCGTCCACAAACGCCAAAGTTATTCGACATACAATTTTCAGAAATCCCATAGGAAAAAAAATCCTAACTATATATACCTACTGGCGACCGCCAGTAGGTAATACATATATATATATATATATATATATATATATATATGATACTCTTTATTAGCGCAGGACTCGGACTGCTGCGTGTCTCCCCCAACGCTTTTTGGCAACCAACAATTCCTTGATCATGGGTACAATTAATAATCACCAACAGGACATCCATCTTTATACCAACTCCAATGAGCCTTTCCAATGAGAGTAACTCTGCATTATGGTCCTTTTAGTTCAAATTGTAAAATCCAATGCAGCGTCTATGTCCCAATTCCTGAATTCAGACACTAGTTTCCCTGCATTCCAGCCCCCAATCCAAAGTCTGAACAGGCCCCCATAACGCAATGAATCTGCGAGAACAACCACTGCCGGAAATTCTCATGGGCAGATGCTGCTCTTTGTTTTAAAAGGTGGTGCCGTCTCGATGGGGCTTCAGGCGAAGACGTTACAAACACCACAAACTATTCCATCTGCCCGGGGAGAGAAGAAACGCACTCTGGAACAGCTGATACTCTTTATTAGCTCAGTACACAGACTGCTGCTTGTCTCCCCCAAAGCGTTTTGGCAGCCAACTTTGCCTTGATCACGAGTACAATTAATAATCACCAACAGGAAATCCATCTTTATACTAACTCCATTGAGAGTAATTATGCATTATGGTCCTGGTAGTTCAAATAGTAAAATCCAACGTAGCGTTTATATCTCAATTCCTAAATCAAGACGCTAGTTCCCCTGCATGCCAGCCCCCAATCCAAAGGCTGAGCGGGCCCCCACAATGCAGTGAATCTGCAAGAACAACCGCTGCCTGGAAATCCTCATGGGTGGCTGCTGCTCTTTGTTTTAAAGGGTGGTGCAGTCTTGAAGGGGCGTTTTGCAAAGCTATACACAAACTCCCAAAACTTCTCCATTTGCCCAGGGTTTTACACATACATTGGACAGCATTCAATCATGACCCTGGAGAGGGAGGTGTAGACTCTGCCAGTTTTTGCAAATATCCCTTCTAGCGACATCCAGCAGATAAAATAGCAGACTCCGCTGAGATCTATCAAGGAGATTATATGATATAGTGTCCACGCCAAACGGAACAAGAGTGGAACTAATCTAGATTTTGACTTTTAGCACTTCAGATATAACTTTACTCTCAGTCTCACAGAAGATGGAGAGAGAGGGATACAGGTAAAGAAAATGTGTTCATCATTCACTTTGGGGCATCCACACATTCTGCAGATCGAGATCTTATTTTTCTTCAAACCTCTCAATGTTTTGAGGAGCCCAAAATATACTATTAAGGGCAAAAAAAGTGATTCATCTTTAAAGTGGCAAGTT
Source organism: Lissotriton vulgaris (assembly GCF_964263255.1). Classification (NCBI taxonomy): domain Eukaryota; kingdom Metazoa; phylum Chordata; class Amphibia; order Caudata; family Salamandridae; genus Lissotriton; species Lissotriton vulgaris. Next base: position 495,489,440 of record NC_141697.1, on the reverse strand, counting down.
TAAAATGCTGTTTAGTAATTTTAGAGCTATTTGCCATAGGTGCTGTAGCTCCATCCATGGCCCATCCCTTCCCTGATCCGATATGGAGCCTTCAGATTTTCCTCCTCTACATCTATTAATACCCACTACCAGGTGGAGACCTCTTTTTTTATGGCCAGCATATCCTGCATTTTTGACTCAATCTCCCAGGGCCCTCCAATCTCCTGCTTTCCATTCGCATACCAAGTTTCAAGTTTAGTTTATTATGTTTTGGCTCTCAACTGAGGGCCACATAAAACACATACAATTATACAATAATGGTTACAAAGAAAAACATAGGTTACAGAGTTAAAAGAGCTACAGCTTATTCACTGGTTGAGCAGTAATCTAGCTCTTCTCCATGAAACATTTAATAAATATCTAAAAACCCCTTGAAGAAGTTAAAAATTCTAAAACAGAACATTTCATTAGGCGGACAGTAAAGTGCATGGAAAAAAGTTTTAACATTTAAAATTCCCAGTTGTAAACAAATTGGTTTTAGCCACTTAACACGCAAATGGCTCAATGCCGGACAAATAAACAAAACATGATTACGATCCTGAACGGCATTACTACAAAGGTTGCATATCGGGGATACACCATACCATTTCGCAATGAGTGGAGAAGTGTGGCTCACTGGTTAGAGTGGAGAAGTGTGGCTCACTGGTTAGAGCAGGCAGACCCTGAAGCAGAGGTCAGACCCGGGACCAGGGTTCAATTCCCGACGCGGCAGGGTCTTGAGCTCAAATGTCCACGGACTCGATAATTCTCGCTTCGGTGCCTGACCTAATCATGGGTTCACACTCTGCAACTCTGGGCATTAAGCTTGCTTAATCTCCACAACGGCCCCCCGCGGCGGGATGCCTGGCTTTCACCTTGGGGATGCCTGTTAGGGGCTATCTCACAGGGAAAAGCCAGGGCGGGTTCCCAAGGCAAGCGCCGAGATGCCTCCGGGTAGTCGAGCGCTATATAAGAACATACAAAAATAAAATGAGGTCATTAAGAGGGAGCAGATCATATCTTAAAAGGTACCACAATCTACGGACTCTGTGGGGAATATTCCAAGTAAGATATTGTTGGGCCAGTTTAGGTGTATATGTACTTAACAATAATTGCCTTTCTTTATTCCCTTGTTTAGCGATCATATCCATCTTAAAACTGAGCTCCCATGAGGCACATTTTAATTTAGACTTTAGTTCCGCAGGCGTAAGTGAAAACAATGAGCTTTCATCCAACTCCAACAAAACGACAGCTTTTCTAAAGTTCTTAACCAGCATAGAGAACTCATTAAAGTGGCCCAGAAGTTCTTTTTTAATAGCTTCCCGTAAGGTATCTGGGTTACTTCTCGCTAAACATGCCACCCACCTTACAAGGGCAATCAGCCCCTGTACCCAGCAACTACGGAGCCCGAATTCTAGCCTGCATGCAGAAACTGAACAAGCTGTATTTAGAGAGGAAATTCTTCTTAGTACCTTTCCTTCTATTTTTTGCAGGAATCCCCAATAATTTAGCTCCACTAATTCTAATCCATATAGTAATGTAGCGGGTATCTTTGCTCTAAATACCTCTAGAAATAATGAGAAATGTCTCTTCCCTGTAGCGTTATACAGTGAACTTAACCCCATACCATGAGCCAATGCTTTATGTGCATTATGATCAATGTGGGGTCTCTCACTTAAATTTGCTGAAATGATTTTGCCTAAAAAGATGTAAGTTTTAACCACCTCGAGTTTTTGTCTTCCTATGGCCCAACAATAATTTACAGATCTACATTTTTTCTTTCCAAAAATGCACATTATTTTGCTTTTTGAGACGTTAATCTTCATATAATGTGCTTCTGCAAATCGATTCAATGCCTGCAGACGGTTGGACAGGCCCTTTGGAGTAAGATCTAGTACAAGGATATCGTCCGCATACATTAAAACCGATATTGCTGATTCTCCAATTTTTGGTGCTTGCCCCTCACAAGCAGAAATGAACTTAGGAAGGTCTGCCGTGTATAAAGAAAATAATGTAGGGGCCAATATACACCCTTGTTTCAAACCATTTGGGGAAGGTATGGATTGTGAGAGTCCTCTCTCTCCACCATATAATACCTTGCACCATGTGTTCGAGTGAAGGGCTTTCACAAGCTGAAGGAGCTGTATTGGCATACCTAGAGCTGCAAGCTTTCTCCACAGCGTTGGACTATCGACTTTGTCGAACGCCGTGGAGAAGTCTATAAATGCCACGTAAATTCCACCACCTCGAACACGTACATATTTATCAGTGATCACCTGCAGTGCTGTTAAATTATCTAATGTTCCATGATCTTTACGAAATCCAGTTTGTTCCAAAGGTAAAATACAATTAAGTTCTATCCAGTCATTAATCAAAGTTAAAAGATATTTAGCGAATACTTTTCCTATTGCATCCAATAAAGCTATTAGACGGTAATTTGCTGGATTCTCCCGTTCTCCCTTTTTAAATAGAGGAATTAATATACTTCCTCTCCATGAGTCAGGTACAGATCTAGAAAGGAGACATGCATGAAATATTGGAAGAAGGATCTTGCTCCAGGAGGTGACATCTTGTTTCAATAGGGACATGGGTATTTCATCTGGACCCATAGCTCCGGAAGAGCGCATACTCTTTAACACAGAAGCTATGGTTTTCTCGGATGGAAGCTCTATATTATTTTTGCTATTCAGAACTAGATCCCCATTGTCACCCACTGCACCATTAGAAGCATACAGGCCAGATATGAATTTTATCCAAATATCTTCAGCGATAGCAATGGGTATAGGGGTGGTTCTTACGCCACATCCCTTCCCTATTATTGCCCAAAATTCTCTGGAATTATTAAAGGCTAATGCTTCCCATAACCTAATCCAGAGAGAATCTTCTTTATCTCTTTTTAATTTTATTTTCAATCTGATCCTCCTTCTCCGTAGTAGAGCTAATTTCTGTGCATTTTCCTCTGTTCTACTTAGGTACTGTAGCCTTACTAATTTATTTATCTCCTTATTTAAGGGTAATAGTATACTAGGAGGGGAATACAACCTTCTGGTATTTTTTTGTTTTCTTGGCTAACATAGTAACCCTTTTCTTAAAGTTTTCAAAGTTTAAAAATTCCCTACCCTGCCATTCTTCTAATTCCAGAATGGTTTGAGCTAGTATATTTTGGATTTCCTTCATACTGGTAGGGTCCCAGAAGCACCTTCCAGATTTAGCATGAATGGAGACTCCTTTGGTAACTATAGACCAAGAGTCTGTATCTGGAGGTTGTAGCGAAACAGTTAAGTTGATAATATTATGATCACTTAAGGAAGACTGAGAGATCCTTATATCTTGAATGAAGGAAAACGTATCGTAATCCGTGATCACATAATCCAAAATGGATTCACCCCTAAATGACCTATGTGTGAACTTGGCAGGAATGTCAGAAGGCATCCTACCATTTGCAATTAGACCCTCAAAATAGCTAAGTTCTTCAAGTAATATTTTTCCTCTTTTATTAGATTTGATGTTACTAGGAAAAATTGCTTGAGGTATTTTATATGCTTCTTCCTTATAAGTATTTCTGAACATATCTATACTTGCATTAGAAACTTTGCTATTTAAGTCACCCATAAGCAAAATATAAGGAGGCTGATCCTGCTCTAATAATTGTTTTACGTAAGAAAACATTCGCTTCAAAACAACATTAAAAGTATCTTCAGGGGGAATATATGCATTTAAAAATACAAGAGAAGAACGATTTCCTACTGGCCCTATATTATTACCATATGGCTCAACGACTTAACAAATATCCTAGGACTGTAAATACTGACCAAAATGCCCACGCACAAAGCAGGCCACATACTAGACTGCATTTGCACCAATACCAAAACCCTAACTGTCGAAGACCCGCTGATCCAAACATGGACCGACCACTGGCTTATTCCTTTCAACCTAGCCACCAACAAGAAAAGGCCTAATACCGCCAACCTAAAAATCGAAGTCCCTATGCAAAAAGACTGGAAAAAGCTTGCCAGCTCTCCAAATCTCCTGCTCACCGCAGAGAAATCTAAACCATCGCTATCTGGAGACACAGAATCCGACTACAAAATATTTTTCAATTGGATCTCAGAGTGCTGTGGTCCGGCCAACTCAGAGAAAGTAAGAAAAAAGCAGAATAGAAAATCTGCACCCTGGTTCTCCCCCGAACTAAAAGCCAAACGGACAGAGATCAGAGCACTCGAAAAGAAATGGCGTAAAACATACGATCCAAAGGAAGCTCTTGTCTATAAAATCGCTAGGAAAATATATCACTCTATGATAAAAAACGCCAAAAAAGACCATTTTCTTCAAAGAATTAATCAGTCCAACAATAACCAGAAACAGATTTTTAAAATTGTGGACGAGTTTATGAACCCCAGAATCCTCAGGCAAGAAATACCACCCTCACTAGCTCTCTGTAACGACATAGCTGACTATTTCGAACAGAAAATACTTAAACTTACCACAGACTTCCCTGACCCTCCTGAACCCCCCACCTATGACGCAACGCGACCAATCGACAACAAACCCCAGCTGAAAAACTTTACTCACATCAGTCTCGATGAATCCCGACAAGCAATTCTCTCCAGTAAATCAGGCTCCCCGTTTGACCCATGCCCCCCGATGCTGCTCCACACTCTGGTGGACACGGTAAATCCAGCCATAAACTCCATTATAAACTCCTCTTTGGCCACTGCTTCCATTCCGGCTGAATGGAAGCTCGCTGCAGTCAAGCCTCTGCAGAAAAAGCCCCTACCTGACCCCACTACGCTCTCCAACCTTCGCCCCATCTCATTGCTCCCACTACTGTTCAAACTGACTGAATCTGCAGTCAATAAACAGTTGACCAAACATCTAGAGGAAAACCACCTATTTCATCCTAACCAGGCTGGTTTTAGGGCCAAACACTCCACGGAGTCAGCCCTCCTACATACTGTAGAGACCCTCAAGATGGCACTAGACCAAGGGAAAAAGGCCGTCCTGATCCTGCTCGACCTGTCGGCGGCCTTTGACACGGTCTCACACCCCGTGTTGATAGGCCGCCTGACAGAGTCAGGGCTAGCAGGAACCGCCATCGAATGGCTGAAAAACTTCCTAAGCCATAGGAGACAAGTCACCATACTAGGAAACTACTGCTCGGATGAAAAAATCATAAAAACAGGGCTACCACAAGGCTCAAGCTTGAGCCCGGTTTTGTTCAACCTTTATATGACCCCCCTGATTGAACTCATCACATCCTTTAACATTAGCACGATATCTTACGCTGACGACACCCAGCTCATCCTAGTACTGGAAAACAACTCTTCCAAAGCAGAGAAAAATTTAAGAAACTGTCTGACGGCAACCTTTAAATGGATGCGAACGAACCATCTCAAATGTAATTCAGGTAAAACTGAAATCCTCCCTTTCGGCCAAAACAACCTCTTTTCCCCCACCAATTGGTGGCCTCAAGACGCCGAAATCCCCCCTAACACCATCACGTCGGCCCGCAATCTAGGGATAAGGTTTGACGAAGCCTTATCCTTTAAGCAACAAGCAGGTACAGTGGCAGGGTCCTGTTTCAATATCATCAAAGGTCTTAGAAGATTCTTCGACCTCCTTCCCCTAACAGCTAGAAAGACGAAAGACCGTGGCAGTAGCCCTCATCACGTCCCGCTTAGACTACTGCAATAGCATCTATGCAGGCTCAAACAGAGCTGTTCTGCACAAGTTGCAGATGGTTCAAAACGCCGCCGCCCGCCTGGTGCTAAGACTACCCAGGAAATCATCTGCCTCAAAAGCACTCAAAACCCTGCACTGGTTACCCATCCACAAAAGAGTGCTATTTAAAATCCTGCTCATTACGTTCAGAGCCTACCACCAGTCAGGACCGACATACCTGTCCCAAAGGTTTGGAAGATACACTCCCTCACGGTCACTCAGATCATCTAACCTAAACCTACTCGCAGTCCCCAAGTTCAGACTAACCACAAAAGGTGGAAAATCCATCGGAGTGCTTGGAGCCAAAGCCTGGAACAAGCTCCCACCACAAATTCGCCTGATCCATTCCGAAAAACTGTTTCGTAAAACGCTCAAAACATGGATCTTCAACATCGAAGACTCACTCTGCTTAGCGTTAATCTAACCTACACTTTATTCATAGACCAGGATCTATGAATATGATCTACCTTAAGCAGCATCCCCCCTTCTTCTCTTTCGGGACAGTGATGTCTAGCGCCAAGATGCTCCCTGGAGTGTAAGCGCGCTTTATAAAAACCCACTCACATTCACATTCACAAGATTACTGCTGTCCTTGTAGTGGGAATACTGCCATTGTAGTGTATTTAATAAAAAACAGGCGATTCCACCTTTTGCATGGCCTTTCTTTACAGACGTAGCAGCAGCCTCAAGGACAATATAATCTTTTCCTCCATATATACTGTTTTTACACCATGTTTCCTGAATACATAACACATCAGCATGCAAAGAAAATAAAAATTCTAATTTCTCAGAACAGTTATGTAAGCCTGCGGCATTCCAGGATACTATTTTTAACTGACTGTTAAAGATGCTTAAACAGTCTTGGATTGTTCGAAGTGTTTTTAGACAGAACTCCTGGTAGCCAATTCCATAACTGATTATCTTCTGCTGGAGGCTTATCCGTATTCATAGAGGGAGGTAATACCTCAGAGACCATGCGTTTACCTCGGGATACCCATATTTTTAATTCTTTACTGTTGGAATAATGATAGGAGCAATGATCTTCCTTCCCACATTCCATTTTAAAGGCTTCTTCTCTGGGAGCGAAACACTTTCCGTTGTTAATGAAAGGAAGAACGTCGATCCCTCTACACTGAAATGCTTCTGCTTGCTGGAGAACTAAGTTAGCAATTATTTTGGAACAAAATTTTACTCGTGCTCGTTGTTCACTTCCAACCCTTATTATGGAGACCAAGTCAATGTCTCTAGACAGAATAAGTTTTAAACTTTCAATGTCTTTGAAAGAATTAATCAACCATGATCTATTCAGGTTTAGGTCAGACTCAAATAAGGGAAGGAAGTCCAATGTCAAAGTATCAATACAGATATTAGAAATTTTTAAGGGGACACAAGAGATGTTCGTCGGTTCCTCAGCTATGGGGCAAAAATTTGCAGCAAACGGGTTAAGTACCCTTTTTTCAGTATTAGAATTATTTCTTATAGCCTCCTTTGCTGGTTCCATAGAAATTATTTCAACTGCTTTAGAGATTAATGGTCCCTCATTCGTGATACTGACAACAGGTAGATCTTCAACAACCGAGTTAATAGCGGTAACAACAACCACATTGGAGGAGGTATCCACTAATGATCTATCTATGATATCTATTACATCACGGGCTTCTGTGTCAATGTGCTTTTGAAAAACAATTTGTCTCTGTTTTTTCTTATTATGCTTTCGAGTAGGTTTCCTATTTTTTCCCTTATACTTTCTACTTTTTACTTTTACCATCTCTTTAGAAAATGCAATTCCTTCAGAGGCTTTTGCATCCTGTTTGAAAATAGGAAAAAGATCTATCACAACAGTTTGGTTGACCTCTGCCGAACTTACTTCCTTCAGAGATGGTTCGGATTCTTTTCTCCTTTGTAAGGGGGGTGAGGGAGGAGCCACAGAGGGCTCATGAATTTCAACCTTTACCAGCTTTTCCATTTGTGCATTTTTACTCAATGTAGGATTACTGACCAGGTCCTTCTGGTCTACAGTTTCAGTATGTTCAGTAGTCCCATTCTCAGAATTTTTAACCAGCAGTACTTTCAATATTTCTGTAACCGAGTGCAAAATGCAATCCGAGCTCCCGACAAATTTACCTAATAGGAGAAGTATGGAAGCGAGTAAATGTTCAAGAGCTATCAGAGATTCAGAGATCGGTTTTTCATTTTTTGGTTGTTCTGATGCAATAAGAGAACAAATCCCAGATAGATTGAGCTGTGAGGAGTTCAAATTGCTCTGCAATGAAAGGATGTCATTTGATGCCAAAGAAGGTGTGCTGCTGTATAGCAATAAACCCGATGGTGTTGCTCCATTTGGAGTTTTACTGGTCTTTGATTGTTCCGGTATTTTCTCATCCAAATAGCGACCACAAAGTTCAAGATCGATACTGGATGGGATGGAAATATCATTTATATTCATTTCCTCATTTTCTGAGTGTTTAGAAGTCATAGAAAGAGGAGCTTTAGTGAGATCAGGATTAGGGCCTTTAGATGACCCTACTAAGGGGGTTAAGTTAGTATTTGGAAGAGAAGTAGATATAATTTTTTCTAAACTCAAGTCGGGTTTAGTAATTTTCACTGCTTCAAAGTGAGTATCAGTCATAGATGACAATGAATCGTTAGAAATAATTGGCGCTTCCATAGAATTATTCACTGGTTTTCCCAAATTTTCAACAACTGCATCTGACCTTTCAGTAGAGCACTATTTTCCTTTTTATTCCTTACAGTGTTTGATCCAGTTTTTATGCAAGACCTTCCACCCAGTACTCTTCCAGAGCGTAAAGTTTTTGTTGTCATAGTATAAAGGTAAAATATGGGTAGCACAACTACTAGACACTAGACGGTTTTGTTTTAGTTCAAGATAAAAATAACGGGGCCCAGCCCAGCCTACCTCGGCCACCGAGGGCCCGCCCTTTGCCCGGGCTTCGCCCGGCGTCGCCCGCGCGCGTCCCGCGTTGTGGGGTCTTCCAGTGCACTTAAAGCCAGGTGAGGGGGGCGTGACGGGGAGGTGCTCCAGGCCCAGCTGGCTTGTGGGCAATGATGTTTTTCAGCCTCACACTCCGCCTTCAACCCCACAATGGCGAGTGTTTCCCGCGGAGCGGGAAACGCGAGCTGTTAAGTCCCAGCGCTGCCAGATAGCGCTTTCAAGCTCACGGCGCTTTAAAGATTTAGGAAGCGTTTCTGTAGATATCCAGCGCTGCCAGATAGCGCTTACAGACTGACGGCGCTTACGACGATTCAGGAGCGTTTCACCAGCAAATCACAGCAGCAACAGCAACGACAGGAAAGGTCTCTGAGGCACTTCACAAAACAACAGCAGAAGTCTCCATTCATCGGCTCCGCCACTATCCCCATTCGCATACCAAGAGGCCAGCTGCAGGTATTTAAATCTGGACAAATGACCATTAGTCCTGACCATCAGTACCTCACATGGACTGTCAAAATGTGCCCCCAAGTTGTTATACCATTCTCCATCAGTGGATATCTCAGACTATCTAATTAACACTTCGGAGTACAGCCGGAATCCCAGATAGGTGAGAAATCTGATTAGTATTTAGTACTGAGATCTTCCTAATTCTGCACCAAAGACTGAGTGCTGACTTTAAGACCTTTAGCCAGACTTTTAAAAAGTATTTTGGGATCCCAAACTTGTAAAGAGAACCAATGGTTCCCAGGTCGTTGGTCATTGCTATCAACATCTTGCACCAGGTTGAAGTATCAGGGGACCATAACAGCTCCCGGCAGTTCTTGAACTTAAACAATTCTTGAACTGAAAGCATCGCAATAAAGCCTCCTATTGAGCTAAGATTGCTTTTTCCTGGAAAGCTTTAAAGCCCCAGATGCCCAAATGAAGGCTGTTGGCTTTATTGAATTTTTACAATAAGTGCTTTAGAAAAAGGGAAGGCAATACAATTAAAAAGATAAGTCCGTTTTGGAAGAATAGACACTGTAATTACATTTACCTGCCTAGATATTGTTAGTGGAAGATTCCTCCACTTGGTGTTGAAATTGCCCTGAGGAAATGGATAATAGAAATGCCCAAATATTAATAGTTATGCTCCGACTTTGCTTTCCTGTCAAAGACTGTTACATTCCAACACATACTCTCCGATTTAGCCTTATTAATATAGTTCTCAGTGAAAGATCCAAACTTCTCCACTAGCTCCTTCACTCTAGGGAAGGTCTGAACAGGGTCCGCTGTTTAAATTATAAGATTTTCGGCATATGATGTTATTTTATACCTAAATCCCTGTGAGACAAAGGAATAACTTGTGGGTCCAATCTAAGTGACAGTGCAAATGGTTCAATACAGATATAAAAAAGGGAAGGGAAAAAAGGGAAACACTTGCCTGGCACCTCTATAGAGACTAAACTTCCTGGTTAAGGTCCCATTAAATAGAATTCCGGTGCACAAGGTTTCATACACTTTTTGGAGGGCCATATTGATATTCGGGCTGAATTCCAACACCTATAGAACCTCCCAAAGGTACTACCATCAGACTCTTTCGAAAGCCTTGGTGGCATCTATTGTTAACACTGCCAAGGGACCAGAAAAGGTAGAAGCAAGATCAATTGCACCTATTAGCTGTACTGTAAGCTCACATATCTGCCTTTTTCCGAATAAACCTTTCTGGTCAGGATGGATTAATTGGGGTGCTAAATTGGCCAGTCTACTAGCAAGAATTCTGATAAAGACCTTATAATCAGAATTTAAAAGTGAGATTAGCCAATGTGAGTCAGCCTTCTTTGATCTTTGGCGGGTTTTAAAATTAATACCAAAGTGCCTTCCTTCCATGACTCCGGGATCTGAGGATTTGTGAGATACATAGAGTTGAATACGTTTCCCCACACTGGAATAATTACCTCTTTTAATAGCTTATAAAGTTCTGAGGGAATGGCATCTGAGCCTGCGGCCTTCCCATTTTTGGCTTTTTTCAAATTTTCCCAGACTTCCCCCTCTGTAATCTGGGCTACTAGAGAGTTCTTTCCCAGGTCCGTAAGCATGGGGAGGCCCCCTACCCTTCAGACATCCCCCAAAACAAAGCCTGTATGAACCTCTTCAGTGTATAGAGATGAAAATCAGAGAAACCAGGTGTTCCTGCTTTTCCCCATTATTATTAGGAATGTTGCTCTGGGGGTTTATTTTTATTTCTTTAATGTTGTTCCTAGTCCTATTGGATTTTGCCTTCCCAGCCAATAGTGCCCCACCTCTCTCCCTGCACTCGAAAAGCCTCAAACACTTAGCCTGGCATTTCTCTCTGCATGTCTGCTCAACCATCATTTTATAGCTTAACTGTACTTCTTCCTGCCTCTTTAAAACTCCATCCCTGTCCTCAAATGAGTTCTGTGTCTGTAAGATAGCCTCAATTGCCCCCATTTTTTGCTCTAGTGAGCTATGCTCTTCTCTGGCCTACTTATTCTTAAATGATGCTTGATTTCACAGGATCCTCAGGATAAAAGCCGTATAAGTGTACTAATATTGGCTATGGAAGCTGTCCCTATATTATCTGCAAAGAAGTCAAAACTGATTTTATCCAAAATCTGACCAATTCCTATGTCTAGCAGAAAAGCCCAATTTACTGTACACCTAAGATTTTCTCATTCAACAGGGAACTCTACCAGCATGGTAACAGCTGAGTGGTTGGAGATATGCCCCAGTGAATGCTTGACCTATTTCACCTTCTCCAGGATGCTGTTATTGACCCAAAAAATTGTTGAGTCTGGAGAAGCAGCCATAATTTTTACTATAGTGCGTGTACCCCTCTGCTGTCCCATTCAATGCCACCACACATCTAAACGGTCCATGTCTCGCAACATATTTCTTAAGACTTGGCTGTTAAGACTTGCCTGACCTTAGGTGTGTGAATACAATCTCTCTTGGTAGATCTATCTAGATTGATGTCCAACGGGTGGTAAAATCACCCCCAGAAATTATCTTATCATTAATGCTTATGTAAAAGCTTTATTATGTTCCTTTCTGTGTGGCCCCAAAAACAAGTATATCATCAGTGTAATGGAAAGCATTTATGAGAGGCTGTATTATATGATGAATTACATCCTGAAAGAGTTCTGCAGAGGATGACACTCTGTAATGTAGCCTTTTGAATTTAAATAACCCGACTAGAATCGAGAAGGTAGTAATGTACCTGCAATTTTTTTCCAATTTAAGCTGGTGATACCCTTTGCTCAAATCAAAGCAGGAAAAGACTTAAGCTCCATTCAGCTGCATATTCATGTCAGCTATGTGCGGACCAGGATGTTGTTCTATTTCAATTTCCTTGTTCGCTTGCCGCATATCAATGCAGATCTGCATGCCTCCTCCACTATGCTTCTTTGACACTATCTCTATGGGTGATGCCCATGGTGTGGGACCACGGGATCGCTCAATGATGTCATGTTTTAATAATTCCACATTTTCTTTCTCAACAGCCTCCTGTAAATAAAAAATTATTTGTTGATGTTGTTGAGCAACAGGATAGATGTCCTAATTTATTTGAAGTTGCACTTCCATTGTCTTAAGTCTTCCTAATCCATGAAACAAGGACAGAAACTGATTCACTATCTCATGATAGGCATTGACTCTGGAGTATACAGAAATCAGCCCCATGTCAACAGCAGTGGTGAAAATGAGTAAACATTGCAGGACATGAATTGGAGGGTGGTATTCTCAGCAACTGCTATTGTTTACTTAGCCTGAGCCTGGAGCTCTGTGATGTCACTGGAGAGATGAGCTCAGGCAATGAAATGCGGAGTTTTGAAGTGACTGGCAGTTGCTGTTGTCGCCTGACTGAGATGTTGGATGGGATTATCTCCTTCCAATAAAGCAACTTACTTCAACACAAAACATATTTCCTTCTCGTCATTTTGTTGTGTACTTAAAGCGTCACACTGGCATAGTCCGCAGCATGGAGTGAGAGAATCTCAACACAGTCTTCTCGTCGATTCCAATGTCAGCCCTATGAGCGTCCGGCCCGCTGGCCCCTTGGTACTATAATATGTTTATTTTATTGTTCCGCATGGTTTGACTTCTGCGCCTCTTCCGCTGCAGGGGTTGAAGAGTAAATGTGTGCCCACGTAAAGAGGATTGAAGGTGGCCTTGTCTCCTGCTCTGAGAATTTCTTGCCGCCTCGTAAATTAAAAAAAGCCCTAACACGTTGCTATTCTACGACGCCCGCCTTAGTTCATGCAGCGGTGTTCGTTCATGCCTTTTGTGCTGAGAAAGTGCCCCAGTGCCTTTTGAAACTGATCTGAGAAAATTCCTGGGTGTCTTTTAGAAATGTAGCCTTGAGCTGTGATGCCTGCATTGGTTGAAGATGCCCGCTTCTGACTCCAGTTTCCGCCTGCACCCCCTTTCTCCTTGGGCCGTGTGAGCTGCACATCAGATGGTTATCCCCGGTGCTTGTGCCTTGCCCGAAGTACTGTGCTGTCGCAGCCCTTGTCCCTTGCCCACAGTACCGTGCTAGCTGCACTCAGCTGTTGACGCTGGCACCTCATTGTGCAAGTGTTGTGCACACTGCTGGTGCACTGACAGTGTTTTTGTAGATTTCTGGCAAAACATTGTTTACTAACGTGAGCACATTGTATTGGTGGTGCGCACATCTTCTATCTTTCTCCATCTAGCTGTCTAAACCTGCGCCTGTGCCACCACAGCTGGATGTTGCATTTGCCTCATCTCGCCAATGATAAGAAGTGTCCTGCTCTTAAATTATTTTGCTCTAAATGCAATAAGAAAGGTCATTTAGAGTCTATTTGTAAAGCAAAGGGGGCTACTGTTAAAGAGAACTGTGTTAGTGATAAATCTGGGCCAGAGGGAAACAATTTCATGTGTGGTCAAAATGTGCTTCAAGTTTTTGACCACAGCAATACCAAACACAGCCCTTTTGATTCCATTTGTGTAGAAGGGGAGACAACTGATGTTCTCTTTGATTCAGTGGCAAAAACTACCATTGTTTGCAATTAATTATTTTCTAACAAGTTGGCTCACAACGTCAGGTTACTCCAACCTGACATCAATTTATGTGCTTACGGTGGGTAGCCTATAAAATTACATGGTTATTTCATTGCTTAAGGTGGGTAGCCTATAAAATTACATGGCTATTTCATTGGGGTCATAGATTATAAACAACGCCTCACTTGCAGCAAAGTGTATGTTTCTCAAAAGGATGATATAGTTGGACACCACAAGGCAAACTCGGTGTGATGCTTGATCCTGGTAGCACCACATCCATTAAGCTTAAAGATGTCCCAGGCTGGATGTTAATTCTGTTACTGAGCCTCTGTTGCGGCTCAAATCAGATTTTGCTAAGCTGTACCGGAATGCCTTAGGATGCTGAAAAAATCTTACAATCTTACAAGCATGCGATATGAATAGTTGATCAAGAAGTTGGGGGAGCTTAGTGGCTTGCTCCCATAGTCACTGCAAGAAAGAGCAATGGCAAATTATGCGTATGTGTGGACTTTAGATATCTTAACAAGTGAATTGTGGTGGATAGGTATCCTCTCCCTAATATCTCTGAATTGATTACGCTGTTGGGTGGTGCCACTGTCTTCAGTACCATTGACTTAACTAGTGCATACCACCAGATTGAGCTAAATCGTTCTTTTTCCCCTTACTTCCACATGACTCTATCGACTTGTTCTGTGATGTAGTTACTGAGGAACTGACCAAACAAAAACACAAAATAGCTAGAAGGAATAAGATGAATTTCAATTTATCGTTCCAGCAAAGGGAAATTTTTCTACCTTTGGCCCAGAACAACAGCATAATAATAAGACCATCTGATAAGGGTGGTAATATTGTGCTATGGGGTAAACAAATGCACATTGATTAAGCTAAGAGACAATTGAATGTAAATGCAATACTACCGTTTACATTAGGAGCATTACTACCACCTGGGAAAAGCTGTTAGAGTGGAAGCAAGCAGGGTTGATTATGTGGCATGAATATTGTTTTTTGAAAAAAGACTATCAAAAACTACCTATACTATACCTCTTACCAAAAATTCATAAAAACCCAGAGGTACCACCAGGAAGGCCAATAGTATCATCAGTAGGCAATGTGAATGAGAACATATCAAAGTATGTAGACCACTTTTTAAAGGAATATGTTGTTGAGTTGCCATCTCACATAAAAGATACCAAGGATTTTTTAAATAAAATAGACGGTATCAGATGGGAGGAATGATTTATTCTAATTACCCTGGACGTGAATTCATAATATACCGTCATTGATCACGTCCAGGGAATTGATGCATGTATGCATTTCCTGGGTAAGAGAGACATATGTTACCTAGAATACACAAATATGCTAGCTGACATGATGAGGATATGTCTCACTAACAACATTTTCATGTTTGATGGTGACATCCACAGACAGACACAGGGCACTGCAATGGGTACGTGCTTCACACCAAGCTTTGCGGACCTCTTTTTAGGGAAATGGGAGGAGGAACTTCGAGATAATGCAAACTTCCAGTCAGATTTTAAGAAAATTGTACTATGGTTGATGTACATCGACGACCTTCTTATTATATGGAGAGGGAGCGAAATGGAAGTCACTGACTTCATTCTAAGACTGAACAATAAGCCATACAAGATTACACTGACACTCAACATCAGCCAGGAGAACGTAGAATTTCTCGATACACAGGTCACAGTAAAGGGTAGTGGACTAATCACTAGTCTACATCGCAAAGAGTCCGCAGGGAACAGTGTCCTCCATGCCAGTAGTGCTCATCCTGATGCACTTAAATGGAGCATCCCTTATGGAGAGCTACTGAGGGCACACAGGAACTTTAGCACAGAAGAGGCTTACACTAAGGAACAAGACACTATACTCAAGAGATTTAGGGAGCATGGTTATCCCGAGTGGGTTCTCATGAAAGCGATGAGTAAAATCAAAGAAACAGACAGAGCGAAGGCTTTGACATATGCAGACAAAGAAAGAACGCATACACAAGCAACTAGAGTGATTACTACATTTAATCACCAATCGAAACAAGTCCACAAAATCCTGTCGGGCAATTGGAATATACTTAATAAAGACACTGTCATAGGTCCCAATCTTAGTGACAGACCAATGGTAACCTAGAGGAGAAGCAAAAGTCTCAAAGGCATACTAGTTAGAGGTGAAATCGCCGAGTCCCCGCAAGCCAACACACATAACCTTAAAGGGTTTTACCCCTGCGGGCATTGTAAAGCTTGCAAATCTAGTCGGATGGTGAAGGAATTTGAAATAACGGGATCCAGAAAGAATAGAACAATAACACAATTCCTTAAGTGTACTACTATTTACGTCATCTATGTTTAAGAATGTCCCTGTAGACTCAGGTACGTAGGCAGTACGACCTTTAGGGTCACGAAACGTATCCAAGAGCATCTCAGGGCCATCACTAACATGGACCCACACTACCCTATTGCGTAACACTTTCAAGAAAAGCATGAGTCTAAAAATTCTCTCCTCCGATTCTTCGCTATTGAACAAATGAAACTGGGGAACAGAGGAGGTAACAGGGAACTAGCACTTAGGAAGAAGGAGTCTAAATGGATATTAGAACTAGAAACTAGATTCCCTGGGGGCCACAACTCATGTTACTAAATGGCCTCTGTGTTTACCGCATTAGGCGAGCCACATAACTCTGAACTTCTATGTCTATTACATTTTGTATACATATGCACATCTGTTTGAAGCTATCAAATCGTGTGATCAAGACACTTCGTGTGTCGAAACGCGTAGCACTTGAAATAAACTCTTGGTATTGGTATCTGGACCCCTGAGAGCATGTGATTATTGTCTGTCTTTAGACTGGAGATTAAAAAGTCAGTTTTTGGGTTACCTGCACCACCATGCGCCAACTGGCAACGGGATTGATCTCAGCAAAAGACCCACTTGGATTTGTATATATATATATATATATATATATATATATATGTATATATATATATATATATATATATATATATATATATATATATATATATATATATGCAAAAAGAAGCAGAGAACTCTGGGTAGTTCTCAAGTTTAGGTGGAAAGCAGCTCCTGTATAGGGCACTCTCAACACCAGCTACACTCTAGATGTGCTCACCTCAAATGTCTGCTTTTCTATCAACGTCCAAATCAAAGTCTTTAAGCATAGGATTAGCACAGTGCTATCCACGCAGAGATAGAAATGGACAAGGTCTTTTGCCATTTCTACAGCAAAGTATTTAAGCATAGGACTAGCACAGTGCTGTCCATGCTGAGCTGTAAAATTACAAAAGCCATTTATCACTCCAGGCACAATATTACAGCAGACACTTGAGGTGAGCAGATCTAGAGTGTCGCTGGTGTTGAGAGTGCTCTATACAGGAGCTGCTTTCCACCTAAACTTGAGAACTACCCAGAGTTCTCTGCTTCTTTTTTGCATAATTTATTCGTCACTCTATGCCTGAAAGGGTATTTTTTTGACTTGTACTGGGTGCTCCCTTGTGTCTGGACAAAGCTATACCTCTCTGAAGAGCTCTAATTAGAGTGAAACACTGTGTCAGGAGTTGTTTTATTCATTTCAGGTTGGCTTGGTTGGTATTTTCCCAATTCAAAGCTGTAATATTGTGCCTGGAGTGATAAATGGTTTTTTTTCATTTTACAGCTCGGTAAGCACAACACTGTGCTAGTCCTATGCTTAAAAACTTTGCTGGTGAGCAGATCTAGAGTGTCTCTGGTGTTGAGACTGAGAGTCCTCTAGACAGGAGCTGCTTTCCAGAGTTCTCTGCTTCTTTTTTGCATAATTTATTCATCACTCTATGCCTGAAAGGTTATTTTTTTTAGATATATATCAAGGGTCTACGGACCCAAAACGCGTCATGGCTGAGGTTTGATTGAGCTGCAATAAACAACCCACTGCTCAGCACCAAATCGTGGTCCGGGCTCCTGTCTTTTCTCCTGTGGAAATCTGCAGTTTGAGAGGAATTGCTGTGATACATATATATATATATATATACAGTCCCGCCCGAGGACCACCACCCCGGGGCTTATTTTAATAGGGTGGGGGGCTCTGAGGCCCACCCAGCCCCGGGGACCACCACGCCGGGGCTATTTAAAAAATTAGAGCCCCCCAGCCCCGGGGACCACCACCCCCTGGGGCATTTTAAAAATGTTGGAGGTGCGGCCCCCCTCTTGGAGCCTTGTAGAGGCCCTGTGGACCGCCTCCCCCCAGGGCCGGCTCCTGCAGTGTCCCAGGGTGCTACGCCCCTTTTTACACCTCTCTGCAACGCAACCCCCTGGTGCATACTGGAGGTTCCTGGTGGGCTAGTTGGCCCCCAGGGACCCCCAGTATGCAAGGGGACTTAATCCTCCAACTTAGAATATGCCACGGGGCGCGTTTGCACAGTGGTGAAGGTAGGGGCCGGGGCTTGAGGTGATATGTGTGTAAACATGCCCTGTGGCGCGTTTTAAGTTGGGGAATTAATTCCTCTTCTATCCAGAGGTCCCCTGGGGGCCAACTAGCCCAGCAGGTACCTCCAGTAAGTGCCACGGAGCTGCGTTGCAGAATGTTGTAAAAAGGGGGCGTGGTCTCTGAACACCTCTCTGCAACGCAGCTTCCTGGCGCATACTGTAGGTACCTGGTGGGCTAGTTGGCCCACAGGGGACCTCAGGATTGAAGAGGAATTCATTCCCCAACGTAAAGCGCGCCACATGTCACCTCAGGCCCCGCCACCTTCCTTCACTATTGAGCAAAATATTTCTCTAAAATCAGCCGAACTACGAATTCCGATTAACCACCTGTTATCACGAGAGACGTCCGTGCTGCATCTTTGAGCCCAGTACGGACCCTGAAAAGTAAATCTAAGCGTACTTACCAGTAACTTGTATTTCCTTTCATAGGAATCTATTGTGTGATTTGAACCAGAAAATTTTCTCAGTGTCTATTTTTGAAACGTACAAATATTCCTCTAAAATCAGCCGAACTACGAATTACGATTTACTCTCCTGTTATCAGGAGAGACCTCAGTGCTGCATCTTTCAGCCTACTACTGATCCTGAAAAGTAATTCTAACCATACTTACAGTAACTTGATTTTCCTTCCATAGGCTAACTTTGACTGGTTTCACTTGGAAATTCTTTTAAGTGTGGAGTTTTGGAACTTTAAAAAAATTCCTCTAAAAACAGCCGAACTACGAATTCCGATTTACTCACCTGTTATCAGGAGAGACCTCAGTGCCCCATCTTTCAGCCCACTAATGATCCTGAAAAGTAATTCTAACCATACTTACAGTAACTTGAATTTCCTTCCTTAGGCTAACATTGACTGGTTTCACTTGAAAACTCTTCTAAGTGTGGAGTTTTGGAACTTAAAAAAATTCCTCTAAAATCAGCCGAACTACGAATTCCGATTTACTCACCTGTTATCAGGAGAGACCTCAGTGCCCCATCTTTCAGCCCAGTACTGATCCTGAAAAGTAAGTTTAACCGTACTTAGCAGTAACTTGAATTTCCTTCCATAGGATATCATTGACTGCTATATAAAATATATAGAAATTAAAAAATATATAACATTAAAAAAACTATTACAATTGCAATATTTTTTAAAACTTTTTTTCAATTTATATTAAAAATATGTAATGTTATTTAAAAAATAAAATATCTAAAAATAAATACTTTAAAACAATGTAGTAAATCAGTATAAAAAATTATAACAATTAATACATTTAAAAATTATCATTTAAAATCCTTTGAAATTCACTGAAAAAACCATAGGTTTCAGCCACGTTATAGTTAGGAATTAGCATTTAAAAAACATTAGAAATTCACTGAAAAAAAACATAGGTTTCAGCCACGTTATAGTTAGGAATTAGCATTTAAAAAACCTTAGAAATTCACTGAAAAAAACATAGGTTTCACATGTTATAGTTAACTGGACATTTCACTCACTCAAAACCATTGAAATTTCCCCGTTATAGTTAGTTCAGCTAATTATAACTTGCGCGCCCGCAATGCACTGCTTATGATGCCACATATTACATCACTCATGACATGGTCAGTGACATCACTCATGACATCGCTGATGACATCTCAAATTACATCACTCATGAAATCACTGATGACATCATCCTTGTGAAAGAGTGGCAGACCTCCTCTCACCCTAATATAACCTTTGATACACACATTCAAAAATAGAAACTAAAATTTAAAAAAAATGGAGATACCAATCCCAGTTACAACAACCTATTCAGTAATTCCAACATCTACATACACATCCACTCATTCACCAACAGTTCTATATAGTCAATCATACATGTACTCACTCATCATATGTACTCATACACCTATACATCCTGTTCCACACCAACACTCATCCATAGAGTTACTCACACACATACTCATACATGCAAACAAGCTATCAAACATCCATTTACTTGCATATATGACTATACACACACCACTACACTTACTTCTACAGAAATGTACACATTATTAAACAATCACTTATAGAAACACATACCTATTTATACAGGAACTCTTCCAATCTCTCATTCTCACATATACTCACTTATATGCATCAATACTCACATATACTAGTTTAAAACATATGTACTTACTCATAAAAACACTATTGAGACAGTCATTCACTCACTAACACAACCATACACACACTCATCCACCCATACAGTCCTGCACACATGCTGTCTTCAAAACACATACAAGCATTGAGTCACTCATTCATTCATCTATGCGCTAAGTAATATTCCCCACCGAACCATACAGACACTCATACTGATACTCAAAAAACCAACTAATAACCCATATACACACTCATGTAGCTACACAGCAACCCATGCAGCCACTTATACACAAAGTGAGACACCCCTACAGATATTTAAATATTTAAACATTACTCGCTAATACATGTATTCACTAAGATACACTTAATAAGTCAGTTATACAATCGATTTTACAAAATAAACCATCCATTTAGACACTTCTTTACCCATTTATTCTTCCATCGACCTTTAGATATACATATATAAAAATATTTATTTTTCAGAAAGACACACATTCACTGGACACTGGTCATCAGTGAAATCAACAGTGATGTCATTTGATATGTCATCAGTGATGTCATGAGTGATGTCACCGACCATGTCATGAGTGATGTAATATGTGACATCATCAGCAGTGCATTGCGTGCGAGCGAGTTATAGTTAGCTGAACTAACTATAACAGGGGAATTTCAATGGTTTTGTATGAGTGAAATATCCAGCTAACTATAACATGTGTGAAACCTATGGTTTTTTCAGTGAATGTATATATGCCATTTTATTTGAAATGACTTGTATGAGGTGTCGACATCAGGAATTCGAATATTACTTGTGTTCCCTGTTAGATTGGAGATTGAATTCATTGTTTGTTATAAGTGTGGCATTTCATTCGACAATTCAAATGTTCATATTATTCTTGTGCTGAAATGCTTGCTGTAATGCTTTTAAAAAGCCTAGGAACTCCGGTATTTAGATGACTCATCCCAGGGCATTATGGGACTAGTCCGTTTTGGGTTACCAATGATAACATGGAGTCTAATATTTGTGTCTGCAATATACACACTTCGTATTTCTAGCCTCTCAGTGCACATATTAGCCCAATGCCATATTGCCATAACTCATCCTAGCATGTTGATGGGAGGGATATACATCGGACTTCCTACGTATTTTCAAGTCAAAGTGCAGCTTCAACAAGGATCAGAGGGCAAGTTCAGCAGCAATATCACCGGCTGCTTTGTCTAAACTCAATATAAAATTCACCTCATATATATGTTATTAATGATGTACGCAGCACACTTTCATTTAATTTGATCTTCACTTTTGACAAGTGTAGTTTAGCTTACTCTGGCATTTGTTTCTGAAGTGGTTAGCGTTGTATTTTGGAGAGCATGTAAACACACTGTTGTGTTTGTTACTATCAGCCCTACCCATAGGCAGGTAACATGTGTTTTTCCGTGTACTGTTTATGTGGCTTTAGTGTTTCATTAGTGGCAATATAGGCTATTTTTGCACTACGCATTTATTTTGCACTATATAATGTTGCATGTTGCATGGATATCTTTTTTAACAACAAGCATGCTTTATTAGTCATAAGCTTTTAATGTAATGATATTCACTGAGCATTTTGATATGTGTAAAATGTTATACTGTACCACGGAATAACTTTCTTGTATGTTTAGCATTTTCTTCTATGCCTATGCGGGGGGATGGGCTATAAATACTGGCATATAAATGGCGATCACGAGATTGATAATGGCTGTTGTGACAGCCGAAAGTTTCTCTTCAGTTGTGGGTTCAAGGGAGACCCAAGGAAATAAAGGAAGCACTATACCAACAGCTTCGAGTGCGTGCCTTCTTCTGATGTGGAGTAGGTCGAATAGGTCGAAACTCGTAAAGGCGGTGGTGCAGGGCGTTCTCAAATAAATATAATTACACCAAATTCTGGGTCTGCATTTGTCTGTTTCAAGTATCCTGAATGGTGGCGAAGTAAGGAGAATATATATATATATATATATATATATATATATATATATATATATATATATATATATATATATATATATATATATATATATGTGAAACAATGGTCTTTACGCATAGGAGATCACTCGACGGCGCTCATGTATGATGCAGTCTCCCTTTTTACTTCACATAGTTTTAGTTTGCCCAACGCGTTTCAAGGTGAAAGCCTCTTCTTCCTGGGCTACAAATGAAACATCTGTGTCTCGCATCAGTGTGTACCATATCCGGTTTTTATTTCTTTATCACACTGCCCTCCAGTGGTTGTCTACACAGTGGCAATCATTATGATGCATGATGGCACATTTAGTCCTTGATGCTAGAGTCAGTCTTCATTTTAGTAATACAAATGTTCCTTCACTTATTTTTATCTATATTATTACCTTAGTAGGTCATTTTTCAATCAGGCAGACTAAATTTGCATATTGAACGTCGTGCTCAGCAGGTTTAAACAGCGTAGACCTGTAGCCTCGCTCAGGTGGTTCTTCATTTCTTTTCCAGCTGACGATGGTGCCTCTCCCCACGGCCAGGCTGCCGTGTAAAATTCTGTAAAACCAATCACCTTTACCCTTAGAAGATCACTCAACGGCGCTCCTGTATCATGCAGCCTCCCTTCTTACTTCACATAGTTTTAGTTTGCCCAACGCGTTTCAAGGTGAAAACCTCTTTTTCTGGGGCTGCAAATGTACCATATGCGGTTTTATTTCATTATCACACCGCCCTCCAGTGGGCGTGTACACAGTGGCAATCACTATGATGCATGATGGGACATTTCGTCCTTAATGCAAGAATCAATATTATAGATAAAATAAGCGAAGGAGCATTTGTATTACTAAAATAAAGATTGACTCTTGCATCATGGACTAAATGTCCCATCATGCATCATGATGATTGCCAACCTCCTCCTCGCCGATACCCCACACATTTGCAGAGCCAGAACAGGAGGAAGATCATTTTCCTACAAAGTGGCCAAGACCTGGAATGAACTCCCCACTGACATCAGCCCGCCCCTTCCCTGAACACCTTGAAGAAGGCTCTGAGGACTTGGCTCTTTGACTGATAGAAAACTGCTGACCACCCCCCAGCGCCTTGAGACCCTCACGGGTGAGTTGAGCGCTTATAATGCTCCTGATTGATTGATTGATTAACCTTTGATAGTGAGTGTGTGACTTTATGCATAAGTGTCTCAATGGGTGTGTGAGTGAGTGTGTGATTGTCTCAATGGGTGTGTGTGTGTGGCTGGGTCTGGGAGTAGGCGCTTGAGTGTCTGAGTGGGTGCATGTGTGTCTGAGTGGGTCTGCAAGTGGGTGTGCAAGTGCCTACATGGGTATGTGAGTAGGTCTATGAGTACCTGCTTGGGTTTTTGAGTGGGTGTATGAGTGTCTGAGTATCTGAGTATCTGTGTCAGGCTATGACTGGGTGTGCAAGTGCCTGCGTTGGTCTGTGAGTGGGTGTGTGAGAGCCTACATGGGTATAAAAGTGGGTGTGTGAGTGACTACATGGGTCTGTGAGAATGTCTGATAATTCCCAAATTGCTTTGTGAATTGGTGTGTATATGCCTGTAGGGTCTGTGACTGGGTATATGACTGCCTGTGTTTTGGTCTGTAAATTGGGTGTGAGAGTACCTGTGTGGGTGTCTGAATGGGCCTTAAAGTATTTTTTCCAAAGTGTATCAAGATTCACAAATCCAATATGGATTTACATGGCCTGAGCCTTGCAGGGGATTTGCAGATTCCCAAAGTTGAAAACACCCCAATATAACTCGAATATGTATCCAAAAATCCTTCTAACACTCTTCTAACAACCATGGGCGCAGGGTACCTCTAGTCTTTCACCTTTAATTATTTTCCAGAAACATTTAAAGCCCCAGGACAGTTCCCCAATACTTAAAATAGTGGGCACAACATCCTGGTCAGGTTGTGGTCAGCCAATCACAGCGTCGCTGGTGGCGTGTGATTTCATAGATCCATCGCGGGGAATCTGCTGAGGGTCTGCATCCCTTGATATACAATTTTGGTTTTCCTTTAATAACTCTGCAACTTCTGAACATATTTTCACCATATCACAAAAAGTGCTCTTTCTGGACCAACAGATACCTCTGTCAAAGTAGTTTGGGCAGTAGCGAAGTTCAAAATCACCATGGGAGATGCACAATTTTTCTCAGCCCCTGCTTGACAGATCACTCAGAAAGTTTCCGTACATAACCAGACATACTGTGCCACTTCTTTAGGAAACTTTCATTAAGATTTGTCAAATACCACCAAAGTTCTAAGAAACTAGGTCCTAATTGTAACTACCTACTGGAAATCACCTGTAGGTTTTATATGTATATTTATATAGAGTGCCTGTTGAACGGACTCGCAGTGTCGAGACAACAACATTTCGTCATATGGACACCATTGGATGTTAACCATTCATCATGAGGCATTTTCGTTTAAAAGCAAAAAGATGTAACACCTGAGACAAGAGCATTTGATAAAGGCAGTGTTGCTGAAACGCGTTATGCTGGTCTCAATAAAGGTTTGATGCCTTCAAAACACGTGTGCTCTGATCCTTCCAGGTGAGAGGAGTATGTGTCTTGGACTTGTAAATTAGGTGCGGCCACAGCACCGCAAGCGCACATCCTCAAACAGTCCGGCAGGATAATTGGCAACTAATGGACATTTCAAAGTGCTTGGAAAACTGCCGGACCACCGCATCGTTAAATTTTCTGCCTGCCAGCACGAGTTGGGACATGATTCCATGGAGGGCACCTGTTTACTTAAAAGTTTCTTCCGGGCAGTGGTGACAACATGCTGTAAAGGATAATTGCGGTTGGATGAGGGCGTGGCGCGTGCAACTGAGCTTGTGATACAGGAGTGCACAGAGGGAAACAGCACGCGCCACCCACTGTGGAGAAGGTACTTACCCAGAGTGCCTGTTGATGTGGACTCGCAGTGTCGAGACCACAACATTTCTTCATACGTACACCATTGGAGGATAACCATTCATCATTAGGCCTTTTCGTTTAAAAGCAAAAAGATGTAACACCTGGGACAAGAGCATTTGATAAAGGCAGTGTTGCTGAAACTGGTTATGCTGGTCTCAATAAAGTTTTGAGGCCTTCAACCCACGTGTGCTCTGATCCTTCCAGGTGGGAGGAGTATGGGTCTTGGACTTGAATATTACGTGCGGCCACAACAATGCGAGCGCACATCCTTAAGCATTCCTGCAGGATTAGTGGCAACTAATGGACATTTCACAGTGCTTGGAAAATTTCCGGACTGCCGCAACCTTTAATTTTCTGCCTGCCAGCACGAGTTGGGACATGATTACATGGAGGGCACCTGTTCACTTTAAAGGTGCTTCTGGGCAGCGATGACAACATGCTGTGAAAGATAAGTGGGGCTGGATGAGGGTGTGAGGCGTGCAACTGAGCTCATGATACTGGAGTGCACAGAGGGGAACAGCAAGCGCCACCCACTGAGTTTCTGAGTGCTAAACATATGTTCTAAGGTGCCACAAAACTTCAATTAGAATACCTTTTGTATTAGTAATGAGTGATTCCATTTTTTGACATATAATATCTGAGTAGCAGTATGACCATGTGTATCTGTGTGTGAGTGGGTGCGTGAGTGACTGGGTGTGAGAGTAGGTATGTGAGTGGCTGTATGGGTGAATAATTGGGTGTGAGAGTAGCTGTATGAGTGAGTGAGCGGCTGTTTGAGTAGCTGTATTGATGAATGAGTGGGTCTGTGAGTTGCTGTGTGAATGGTTGTGTGAGTGGGTGTACAAGTGGCTGTATGGGTCTGTGAAAAGTAGTTGTGTGGGTTATGTGAATTGGTATGTGAGTTTCTGTGTGTGTGTATATGAGGGTGTGTGAGTAGTTTTGAAGGTGTGTGAATAGTTTTGTGGGTCAGTCAGAGGGTGTGAGTGACTGTATTTGTCTGAGTGGTTGTATGGATATATAATTGGATATGTTAGTGGTTATATGAGTGGGCTTGTGAGTGTCTTTGTGGGTCTGTGAGTGGGTGTGTGTGTTGATGTGTGGGGTTGTGTCAGTGGATTTCTGAGTGGTTGTGTGAGTGGAAGTGTGAACCAATGAGTGGGTATACAAGTGTCTGAGTGTGTCTGTGATTAGATGTATGAGTGTCTGAGTGGGTCAGTGAGTGGGCTGTGAATGTGTAAGTGGATCTGTGAGTGTGTGTGTGTGTGTGTGTCTGAGTTGATCTGAGAGCTGGTGTGTGAATGTTTGAGTGAGTCTGTGAGTGATGAGGAGAGTGTCTGAGTGGTTCTGTGAGAGGCTGAGTTGGTGTGTGAGTATCTGACTGGCTCTGTGAGTTGGTGTGTGAGTATCCGAGTGGGTCAGTGAGTAGGTGAATACATGTCCGAGTGGATCTGTGAATAAGTGTGTGTCTGAGTGGATCTGTGAGTGGCTGTGTGAGTGTCTGAGTGGGTCTATGAATGGATTTATGAGTGTCCGAGTTGATCTGTGAGTGGGTGTGAGAGTGTCCAAGTATGTCTGTGAGTAAATGTGTGAGTGTCTGAGAAGTCTCTTAGTGGGTATATGAATGTCTCAATAGGTCTGTGAGTGAGTGTCTGACAACCTGAGCACGTTTGTAAATGAATGTGAGAGTACCTCTGTGGATGTCTGAGTGGGTCTAAGTGTTTTTTTTCAAAGTGTGTCAGGATTCGCAGATCCGTTGAAGATTTATATGGGGCTGCACTCAGCCTCATGGCGGCTCCGCAGATTCCCAAAGTGAAAAAAGAACAATATAACCAATTTTTGTTCCCAACATCAGTCCCTCTGACACTTCTCTAACACACCCATGGGGTCAGTGTACCTCTATCGTGATCTCTTTAATTACTTTGCAGAAATACTGTGAGCCTCCGGACCATTCCTTGATACTTAAAATGGCAGCCGCAACCTCCAAGTCAGGTTTTAGATAGCCAATCACAGCTTTTCTGGTGGTGGGTGGCTTTGCGGATCAACCGTGGGGAATCTGCAGAGGGTCCGCATGCCTAGAAATCTATATTTTTTCTTTAATAACCCTGCAACTAATGAATGCATTTACACAAAATCAAAAAAGGGCTCTTTCTGAGTCAACAGCTACCTCTCTGCCAAATTTAGTGTAATTCTGCCCAGCAGTTCGGACTGTAGCATCTTCAAAATCCCTATAGTACTTTGCATGAGACATGCACTTTTGTTTACCCCTGTTTTCCTTGGCCCCTTGCTTGACGGGTCACTCCAAAACTTTCCATGCACAACTAGATATACTGTGCCAGTTTTTCTGGATACCTTCACAAAGATTCATACAACAGTGCAAATGTTATAGGCAAGTCCAAAAATTATTTTCCGGTGGAAACTAGGTCCCAACTATAAGCATTTCCATAAGAAATACATTTTTTTTGTTGGGAATAACTTTGACACCGTTTGATGATCTCCATCAAACAGAGCTATATGCAAAACATATGCAAATCAGTTTTGACCCTGCGCCTCATGAGAACAGTCCAGCCCGAACTGCCAAGCCATGTCTTACCGGAATCATGCATCCTAGGACCAGTTTCTGGCTATCAGCCATCTTCAGCAAGGATAGCTTGACTCCTGTGGCTTAGTGAGCAAGGGACCCATGTCTGGGCATACCCGTCCCACATAGGGTGAAGAGCAAAACACCTAGTTTCCTTAGGAAAAGCATTTTTTGATTTGCTAATAACTTTGACGTTGTTTGATGAATCTTCGCAAAATTATCCAACAAAAAGGTCTACCCAGGTTAGCTCCTATGAAAACTTGGGGGGTGATTTGCAAGTGGGGGCTGAGAAAAAAAGGGGTCCCAAAAAGTGTTTTCCCCATGTTAATTCCCATGGGAAATTTTATTACAGGCCACAGCTCAACCTGCTCAAGGAATTACAACAAATTTGGCAAAAAGGTAGAGCTTGGTTCAGAAGGCGACCTTTTTTTTGAATGGTGTAAATCCGTTTAGTAGTTGCTGAGAAATTTAAAAAATAAAAGTGAAAAAAATAATTTTCTCATAGGAAACTTTAGGCAAGGCTACAGCTCGAACTGCTGAACGGAATACTGAATGACACCAAATTTGGCAAAAAGGTAGTGCTTGATTCAGAAAGCGTTTTTTTTTTAAATGGTGTAAATCCATTCAGTAGTTGCTGAGAAATTAAAAAAATAAAAGTTTCAATATCTGGGGCAGCGGTGAGTTTGTGCACCCTCCTGACCACGCGCTTGACTATGATTGGCTGTCACGACCACAAGATTCACTGTGATTGGCTGTCAACACTGTCACCAGGAAGTGACTTGGTAGTACCGAGTTAAAAGAAAACATTCGAAAAAAGATGAAAAGAGAAGAAAAGGGGTCAGAGTAGAAGCACCCTGACCCCCTAGTCCTGCTCACGGGGATCTCACAAGGTTCCACAGGCCTAAAAATTATAATTTTTTGTACAAAAAACATCAGAATGCACGCGGGGTGCACAAATCCTCATGGTAAAAATGAAAAAAAAATGAACGAACTTGATTTAAATGAGCCCCCGGTGGGCCAGGTTCCGGGGGCAATCCTATAATTATATTTCGGGGGCTTGCAGGAGGCCTCCACAGCACTGGGGCCCTCCACCATCCAAAGAAATTAGGTGCTGGAGGGCATACAGACATCCCACAGTCCAGGGGATTGCCACCTCCCAGGGCTTGTTTTGTAATTGTTCGGGGGGCTTCGAGGCCACCCCAAGTCCCTAGGATCGCCACACCCTAGGGCTTTAATTAAATATGCAGGGTAGGTCTCGCGGGCCCACCTCCTCCCCGGCTGTGAAAATAGAGGGAGGGGGGGCGAGCAGTCTCCCTCCTGGAGTGCTTGATGGCCCTAGGGACCGCCCCCTCCCCCCCCCCCCCCCAGGGCCAAGTCTTGCAATGTCCTGGGATGTGAATCCCCAGGAAATTTCCATTTACTATGACAGGGGGAGAGCATGTCTCCCACCCTGTGATAGCAAACCCTGGCTTTCTTTGTTGAAGCAAGAGGAGGAAAACCTTGTCTTGCTTCAATAAAGCGAAATGAAGTGCGGTCTCACCCCTTCAATTAAAGAGCACCCAGGTGGTCCAAGAAAGGAAGCAGCTCCCGCAGGTTAGCAGCTGCTGTTGATGAGGTCCTTGGGGCCAAAAGTGGCCTGGGAGGGGGGCCATGCATCCCACTTCCCCTTTTTTAAAAGAAATTACTTAAAATTAATGAAAATTAACATTAAAAATAGTTTGGAGTGGTGACCCCCACCCCCGTCCACCCCCACCAATAAATGTGATAGCAAGCTTTCGAAATGTGTAAGGTAGCAAATCGGCTGATGTCGTACAATTATAAAATTCTAAATGCATGTGAGTTTGGACAAATGAGAATCATAGTCATTTATGGATTTAGATACAAAACATTTTATTTACACAAAGCAAAAAAATGAATGTAGATATAGCCATGGCGTGTCATCATCCCTTGCCAATCTGCAAATCACAACCTGGAAGACAAAAAGTAAGATAAGATTGTGTATTATGCGCCCATCAAAAGAGAGAGAGAGAAAGAGTGAGAGAGAGAGAGAGAGAGAGAGAGGAAGAGTGAGAGAAAGGAAGAGAGAGAGAAAGAGGGTATGAGAGAAACAGAGAGAGAAAGAGAGAAAGAGTGAGAGAGAGAGGAAGAGAGAGAGAAGGAGTGTGAGAGAGAGAAAGGAAGAGATGGAGAAGGAGAGTAAGTTCCGACACTGCGGACAAAACCCTCAGAGCTCACCTTTTCGCCACTGATGTATCTCCAACCACGTGCCGGGACATACTGCCACACTCCAGCTCACTCATCTGAATCTGTCAAGACCCGCTCACCTGCACATCCAGATTACTTCTGTTGGAAGGCTGAAGACAGAAGACAGTTCGAACCCTCCCCTGCACTCCTGGTTCACACTACACTGAGAGAGAACAATGTGCGAAAATGAGAAGCTCAAGGGAAGGGGAAAGTGGAGAAAATAACAAAAGAGAGAGAAACAAACACAGCTCCTCTTGAAGTGGATACCAATGATGACTGCACCCAAACTGTGGACACTGTGGATTCTATAAAACACAAATAAACAAGAATAAACAATTAGACCCCTTTCTGGCTATCTATGTTCCTTTATTTACACTCTGATTGACTGTACATGCATATCTTAATACCTCTCTACTCTGGTCTTTCTGCTCACCAGAGCTGTGGGGTTGATCAGGAATAGACTTTTTCCTTTAAAGAAACGGATACCTTATTAACATGTATATTGTGCGTTGAAACTATGCTTTTCCTTTTTACTGAGTCTCTATTAAAACCAAAACAGAAAACTCACTGAACAAGCACCCTTTACAAATGTCCAAAGTAATCCTATTCACATTGTATATATTGTTCATTCATAAGATGTGGACAATTCTGACGATATAAATATATTTAAAGAAACCCAAGGAATGATGTCTCTTTCATCAAATCTTTGTGACACCTTTGAACTGGACTTGTTATGCCACAAACAAGTTTTTGCTCGTAAGTTCAAATGTCTGTTTTTCCTCTGATGCCTTTTAATATGGTCCGATCATGGCCTTTAAACTTGTTTGAAAAATATCCTTCATGTACATGAACTCTTGCCTTTACTTGTATTTCTTCTATGTAGTTTGCGCGATATTCTTACTGTTCTTTCTTTTGTTGCAGGAGGATCTATTTTGGCAAGGGACCGGAAGGCTGGAAGCGCCGGAAGACTGGAAGCGCAGGAAACACTTTGGAGGAAATGCAGGGACAGACTAAGACAAGGAGCTGAAGGCTCGGGGGTCTGGAGACAGAACGAAGGAAGGGAGAACACCAGGAGCAGAGATGAGGAGCGAGGAAGCAGGAAGACCAACGCGGGATCCACAGGTAAGCTGGGTACTGAGACGAGCACAAGCAGGCAGTGATGTTCCGAGAAGCCTTTTATAGGCAAGAGCGGGCGGATTTCTCACGCCCTGCACGTTGAAGCGAAGGCGGTTTAGACACATGCAGTGCTAATCTGAACATAGTTCTAGGAAGTACTTTAATGTCTGCAAACACATCTGGAAGCATTGTCAACAAGCCTTGATACAACCAACGCTACCTTTGCAGAAGAGAAACAACAAATACAAACTTCCTTATTAATGCTACTTGCAGTTACCAAAAAGCTATGATGCTATTATGTCCCTTCTTAATGTTAATGCTGAAAATGAAGGATAGGAAGGACAGGCCCATTGAATGGAACAAACCCTTCCAGAAACATAGTATAGAATCAGTAATTGCAGAGTACATACGACTGCTCACGCTTTTATCGCTGTCCCGCTTCTATGCACCCAGGCTGCTGCACACCATCAACTCCCACCCCCAGTGGTGACTGCCTGCCCCTGCGCACCCAAGCTTCACTGCACACCTTTCACCACCGCCGTTTGTTGAAGAGGGTTCACCACATGCCCAAGCAACCTCCTCAGCCATGGCGTATATGCGGTTAAGCTGAGCTCACAATTCAAATGGGATCTTGATTGCTAGGATGGTGTATCGAGGCCACGCATCATTGCAGCCTGCAAACCCGCTCAGTTCTTGCGGTGGCACTCTGTGACCAGCGAGGCCATGCCACGTGGCGGTAGGCCCCTGCTGTTTGATGGCTTAGGCCTACACTGCCATCCAGCAGGGCACACAAAAGCTGACCGGTCTAGACCGCCAGTACTGGGCATCATCGCAGGCTGCTCAGCACTTACAGTGCCACTACCTCAGTGGCCCGAAAGTCACTAATCCGTGGTGGTGTGCCTCTGCCGGCCATAGTGCATCCGGTGCCAGCAAGTCTGAAATGGCGTAGAGCACGTGCGCCTGGTCTTTTTTATTGGCAGGGTCACATGTCCTGTGATGCCTGTGCTGGATGGGTATGGTGCGGGTCTATATCTCCCGTGAGAGAGTGGCTGTGGTGTACTGACAACTAGGTCTCTAACCAGCAGATCACTGCAATGAAACAGTGGGCAATGTAGCGTTGTTATCCCTCCCTGTAAGCGTAAGTGGAGTGGACTGGCCTGGCTTATGCCAGTGCTGCGTGAGGCTGTGAAGAATGACCCCAGAGCAATGGGCGTGGTTCTGTCCTGATTTGTACGAGGAATCAACTGATGCGGGTGTCCCTGTTGTAGTGCTGCCATCACTTGGGTCACAAGCCCCAATGTGTCACTCTATGACCCAAGTCCCACAATGTGGCCAACATGGAAGGTACAGGGAATCACTGACCCTACATTAATCCATACTTCCACACATGAAAGATGGTCGACATGACACATCTGTGTTGATATGAATGTTTATTGCACATTCAGTGAAGTATTGCAGCTGTACCAATACAGGCCCATGCAAAGTTGTTGTTCAGTTTTTGACACATGGAGGGCAGGCAATTTGAGCCAAGCCTGTGCTCGGAGATTAGGCTGCGCCAACATATGTACTTATACAATCACTCTGCCAATCCCCAAGCACTTATAAATTAACTATACACTTTTGTTGTAGTACTCTAATAATCAAGTCTCTACCTACGTACTTATACAATGACCGAGACAAAGTTAAATAATCGAAGTTTTCCACACTGCCAGAGGTAGCATGGTTGCATACGCTGTCCACAGCACAATGTAATGTGGTAGGGCCCAGGGGCAGCATCATGCATACATAATGAACACACGGACACAGTTAGATAGATAGTGGAACTGGATAAGGGCACTTGCGCTTGACTCCTTTTTATTACCAAGATCATATATTCAGTGACGTCTGTGCTGGGTGCGTGTGGGGTGAGTGTAAGCCAGCCCTCAGGGAATGGTTGGTGTTGGCAACAAGTACAACAGTAATCGTCGGATCACACACAGATTTATTTATAAAGGGTTCATGACTTGTGCTGCCAGATATGAAATAACACAGAAAAGATTCTATCGTAAAGGGTCCATGACTTATGATGCACTGAGGTAGGGGCAGCAGATATGAAATCATCCACAAAAGATTGTATTATAAAGGGTCCATGAGTTATGGTGCACTGAGGTAGGAGCATCAGAAGCATTCAGCATGTGCGCAGCCAGCGATGATGCGTTGTCCTGGCGGGCCGTACTGGGAGCAATGTCTCTTGGCTACTGGACTGCATCATCTGCAATCACAACTCAATCTGAATTGTGATCCCTACTGTCCGCACTGTACATCAAAGGCAGTAGTCTGTACAGACATAACTCTGCGGTGCTGTGCCGCTGGGTTCGCAGGGGGTCTATGTTGAGGAGGCCCGCAGTTATGGTGGCTGTCACATGGCAGGGTGAGGGCCGCCACTCTGGCAGACGAGTTGGCCTTCTCAGAAGTGAACCACGCCCAGAGCCCCGGACTATTTATTCACACTTTTACCCTGGAGTGGCCTACGTTGACCAGCCAATTTCGCTTTCGCTTACAGGGGATGATGACACAGGTACATAACTGAGATCTTCCCCACTGCCTGAGGTAACATGGTTGCTCTACTGTCCACAACACTACAAGCACCAGCAGTGTATGTCCACATAGAGAGGTTTGTGCTCTGCATAGTGTGGTCTGTCCAGCACATCACCGCTACCCTTGGCATTGAGTGCATTACTATTGGTGGGTTACATCGTGGAGAAGTGTGGCTCAGGGGTTAGAGGCGGCAGACCTGGAGCTTGAGTTCGGCCCTGGACCGGGGTTCAACTCCCCGCCTCAGCGGGTCTTGGGCTCAAAAATTCCACGGACTCGTTAATTCTCGCTCCGGTGCCTTCTCGACTCACGGGTTCACACTCTGCGACTCTGGGCAATAGCTTGCTTAATCTCCACAACGGCCCCTCGTGGTGGGATGCCTGGCTTTCACCTTGTGGATACCCTGCCAGGGTTATCTCACAGGGGAATACCAGGACGGGTTCCCTAAGCAAGCGGGGAGATGCCCCAGGGTACGTCGTGCGCTATATAAGTTTCATTCATTTCATTTCATTTCATTTCATTTCATTCATTTCATTTCATTTCACATGCGTCCTTCACCCATGTTTGGTTGCCACATCTCCCAACATTCAGCTATTGTGTGGCTGAGGAGTCATGATGTTTTTGGAAGGTCCGCTCTCTTGTTGTGTTCTGCCTTGGTGGTAGTAGGGGGATGGTCTAGGGGGTGAGGTCCTGAGGGTGGTGGCAGTGGGTGTTGTGGCCTTCTTGGGTGTCGGAGGTGCATGATCAGTAGCTCTATGACATGTGTTGGTCTTCAGATGTGATTCTGGGCTGGGCTCTCTTTTACCCTGTAGGTAGTCGTCCTGCTTTACCCCAGAAAAAGGCAGATGTTAGATTCCTACTGCTAACGCAGTTTATCACCTGTTTTTGGATTGCACAGCATATTTGGCTGCTCGTTGAAAATATTGGGAAGTGGTGTTTTCGTGTTACTTTTGCACGGGAACGCCTACTCTGCATATTATTACCGTTAGTAGTTGCTCTCATTTGTGGCGTTTTTTTTTTGCGGAAGCTATTGCTGGAAAGCTGATGATAATTTAAAATCACAGAATAAACTATAGGTTTACTAAACATAATAATTAGAAATTAGCATTTAAAAAACCATTGAAATTCACTGAACAAACTATAGGTTTTAGGGACATTACAGTTAGAAATTAGCATTCAAAAGACCTTAGAAGTTCACTGAAAAAAACATACATTTCATGGGCGTAATAGTTAGTTTGACATTTCACTCGTACAAAACCAGAGAAGTTCGAACGTTATAGTTAGTAGAGCTAACTATAACTCACGCCCCTGCAATGCACTGCTGATAATGTCACATATTACATCACTCATGACATGGTCAGTGATGATCAGCAGGGCTTGAAGGCTGTCCAATTTTATTTGGAGAAATGTCAGCTGAATTACACAATGCATAATCAAATGCTACTTGAGTGTGTGGAGTTTTGTCTCAGAAACAATGTTTTTTTGTTTGAAGACCAGTTTTTCAGACAGACCTCTGGGACGGTGATGGGCACCTGCTTTGCTCCCAGCTATGCAAACTTGTTCATTGGCTGGTGGGAGGAGCAGGTGCCCAAAACCTTGGAGGGAAAGGAGATGGGCAGAGTGGTGCAGTGGTACTGATACATTGATGATTTATTCATTGTATGGCAGGGAACGGTGGAATCAGCCCACAAATACATCAATGTTCTGAATAATAACGATCTGACCCTACACTTCTCAGGGACAGTTAGTCCAGTGGCAGTGGACTATCTGGACCTGAGGGTGTTTGTAGAGGATCATAACATACACACAGTACTATTTCGTAAGACCACTGCAGGCAATTCTGTACTGTTTGCCAGCAGTAACTATTCACCTAAACTCATCCAAAGGATCCCGTATGGGGAGCTCCTTAGGTTAAAAAGGAACAGCACGCAGGAGCAGGACTTTGAGGCAGCTGCCTCAGAGTGTATTGCAAAATTTAACGTAAGGGGTTATGATTTTACTTTGCTGACTAAAACGCTGCAAAAGGTAAGACAAATCCTGAGGGATAAACTCCTGCTAGATACAAAAGGAAAAGACAACAAGGGACAGCAAAGGCAGATTCAGAATGGTCACCCCCTATTCCTCTGAAGCCACTTATCTCAAGAAAATGCTCAGAAAAAACTGGCACATCCTTAAAACTGATAGTGTCACCAAAGATGATATTCCAGCACAGCCTTTAGTGACATTTAGAAAGGCTAGATCTCTAAGAGATATGTTAGTAAAAAGTCATTTGGATAATATACAACAACGCACAAATACTTAAAAAGAAATGAAGGGCTTTTATCCTTGCAGTAGATCCAAGGCATGTAATAACAGCAAGACGGTTCTGACATACACATTAACAGACACAGGCAATATCTAGGAGATTACTAAGTTCATAACCTGTAGCACCACCCATGCAGTGTCCTGCCTAGTGTGCCCATGCGTACTGCACTATATAGGCAGTGCTATTCACCAACTAAAAATCAGAATTCTTGAACATTTGAGAGCCATAGACAAAGTGGATCCTGCATACCCTGTGGCACACCACTTTGCGGAATTCCATCAAAGTGACAGAAAGAAACTACAATATTTTGGCCTAGATTATGTTCCAATAAATCCACAAGGAGGTGATAGGTTACACAAATTACGACACTTAGAGTCAGGTATATTGTAGACCTTTTGACGAAATTTCCTAAAGGAATGAACAGTGGGGGGGAATTAGCGGTACATCTGGGACCATGAATGGAACGGACTATGAATGACAGTATGAAACAGATGAGTTCAGTTTCAGCAATGTGAAATAATAGCAAGATGAATTGATTGAGGAAATTGATATAGGAGCATTACCCCTTCTTTTGACATAACCGTGATATATCTTTGATGTTTTTAGAATACATATAAAGCAATATGAATTTGGTTCAGTAAAGAAGTGTATGAATTTAGGAGCAGTAAGAGGGGACACCAGCCGACCCACAGCTATATCAAAATAATACACTACAAAATCTGAGGAATACTAAGAGAAACACCTATATATGGCAGATCTAATAGATATCAAGTAATATGGTTTGATTTCTAATGAGTTTTCCTTAAGAATAACATGTGCAGAAAGTATATATATACATATATATATATATATATATATATATATATATATATATATATATATATATATATATATATATATATATATATATATATATATATATATATATATATATTCACAAGAATTCTCTGGCGGTTAGGAGAGATGATGAGGCGCACACGAATCACAGTGTTGCAGCAGCAGCTTTATTTGACAGTATGAGGCACCTGACGCGTTTCGTTTGGCTCGCAAACTTCTTCAGAGGTGTAGCCTCGGTTTGTAGGAGCGCGCTGTGGGACACAGGTGTGTTTTGTTCAGTTTTGCCTGCTTCATGGTGACCCCGCCCTTTGCACGACAGCACGGCATTCTGGTACCTGTGGTCCCGTTATTCTTTTGAGTCCGTTCTGCTC
Source organism: Lissotriton vulgaris (assembly GCF_964263255.1). Taxonomy (NCBI): domain Eukaryota; kingdom Metazoa; phylum Chordata; class Amphibia; order Caudata; family Salamandridae; genus Lissotriton; species Lissotriton vulgaris. Next base: position 495,452,181 of record NC_141697.1, on the reverse strand, counting down.
CTTTGTGTGTTCGCCATGGGGAGGGTGTTTTCTTTCCTCGCTGTGCAGGGTGCCTTCAGGCTGGCAGTCTCTTGATTTTAAACAGCGTTGCCAGTTTCCAACTCCGTGGCTAACTCAGCATGTTTGTACTTGCCAGTCCTGCGTTCTCCTGGCTCCCTGCTCGCTCATGGGGTGAGTACAATACTGTCGTCTGGATCGTGGTAGTCACAGTATTCCAGATCTGTGTTTCTCCCCGAGTGCTTCTCAATTTTTAGTGAGACTGCTGGGGATCCATACCCGACTTTGGTGTCAGGTGGCAGCCTCTTTCCCTGGTTTTCGGTTTGTCCGAGACTAGCAGAGTGTGGTTCAGTGGCGGGAAAGTTGAGGCGCTCTTGCTGGTGGTGAGTTGTCCTCTGCGACAGAACCAGTCGCTTAATATTCACAAGAATTCTCTGGCGGTTAGGAGAGATGATGAGGCGCACACGAATCACAGTGTTGCAGCAGCAGCTTTATTTGACAGTATGAGGCACCTGACGCGTTTCGTTTGGCTCGCAAACTTCTTCAGAGGTGTAGCCTCGGTTTGTAGGAGTGCGCTGTGGGACACAGGTGTGTTTTGTTCAGTTTTGCCTGCTTCATGGTGACCCCGCCCTTTGCACGACAGCACGGCATTCTGGTACCTGTGGTCCCGTTATTCTTTTGAGTCCGTTCTGCTCCTTTGTGTGTTCGCCATGGGGAGGGTGTTTTCGTTCCTCGCTGTGCAGGGTGCCTTCAGGCTGGCAGTCTCTTGATTTTAAACAGCGTTGCCAGTTTCCAACTCCGTGGCTAACTCAGCATGTTTGTACTTGCCAGTCCTGCGTTCTCCTGGCTCCCTGCTCGCTCATGGGGTGAGTACAATACTGTCGTCTGGATCGTGGTAGTCACAGTATTCCAGATCTGTGTTTCTCCCCGAGTGCTTCTCAATTTTTAGTGAGACTGCTGGGGATCCATACCCGACTTTGGTGTCAGGTGGCAGCCTCTTTCCCTGGTTTTCGGTTTATATATATATATATATATACCTACTGGCGGTCGCCAGTAGGTATATATAGTTAGGATTTTTTCCCTATGGGATTTTTGAAAATTCTATGTCAAATAACTTTGGCGTTTGTGGACGGAATCGGCTGAAATTTTCGGGAAAATGGCACATCTTGTTTCTGAGCAGCCCCTGAAAATTTGGGGGGGTTTCCTCAAGGGGGGGCCGAGAAAAAAGGGGGGTCCCAAAACGCGTTTTCCCCATGTTAAATTCCATAGGGCGGTTGGCCTCACTTTTAGCTCGAACGGCTGAATGGATTTGCTCGAAACTTGGCAAAATTGTAGGGACTGTTAGCCCGATGTGCCTTTGCTAGGTCTCAATATATGTGCTCCAGTGGATTTTGAGAAATTAACGTTCAAAACAAGATATATATCTGTAACAGCGCTCCGGGCTGCGCTCCGGTCCGCTTACTTTTCGCGAAACGGAACTTTGCGATGCGAAGCTGATTGGCTCCCCGGTGTCTGTCAACATTCTAAACAGTCCGGAGCGGCCGCCATCTTATCTCTCGGTAGGATCGAGAGAGAAGAAGAGGTGAAAAACGAAGGGGGAATTTAATGAAAGGGGGCAAGGTATACCCCTCTTGACCCCCTAGGAATGTTGTTGGGGTTATTAAAGGGTCCCGTGGGGAAAATAAAAAAATAATTATTTTTCACGGTAGAAGCGCTTCCCGGGCCGCGAACTGGGCCGCAAACTGGTAGCGAAACGGGAATTCGCCATTTTGTGCTTCGTTTTAATTAAATTACTAGGTATAAGGGGGTGCGGGAGACGTATCCTAATCCCTTATGTTTTCTGAGGGTGGCTGAGGAGGCTCATATATGTTGATATATGTCTTCCAGCGGCTGTGCGTGCGCCATCTTGTCTTTCGGTAGGATCGAGAGAGAAGAAGAGGTGAAAAACGAAGGGGGAATTTAATGAAAGGGGGCAAGGTATTCCCCTCTTGACCCCCTAGGAATGATGTTGGGGTTATTAAAGGGTCCCGTGGGGGAAAAAAAATTGATTTTTCACGGTAGAAGCGCTTCCCGGGCCGCAAACTGGTAGCGAAACGGGAATTTGCCATTTTGTGTTTTGTTTTAATTAAATTACTAGGTATAAGGGGGTGCGGGAGACGTATCCTGATCCCTTATGTTTTCTGAGGGTGGCTGAGGAGGCTCATATATGTTGATACATGTCTTCCAGCGGCTGTGCGTGAGCTTTTTTTTTTTTGCTGCGTGACGTCTGTTAACGTTCGATTCGATGGAAATCAGGAAGTGTTGACCGCCAATTTGTCAGTGCGATAAAATATTTTGTTATAAATTAATCCTTATTGATAAACATTGTCTGCGCCATCTTGCCTTTTTTCCAATGCCACAATTTTGTCGTGCACGGCAGCCATTTTAGATGCCAGGCCGGTCCCAGGCTATCACCTAGCCCTGCGGATGTAGTTTATGGCCCCAGCTGTAGAGAATCCAGACATGCCAACCCTCCCGATTCAGGCGTGAGACTACTGATTTCAGTGCTAGTCTCCCGCCTCCCGATTTCTGCAAGCAAAAACCTGGGGGCATATTACCAACAACTAGCGATAATTTTTGTCTCTAACTTGTTTAGAGACAAAAATTATCGCCGCACATCGGCGATTTTTATCGCAGATAAACCTTGCTATTAGCAAGGTTTATCGCAAATGCGATAAAAAACGGCCGCAATGCATGAATATCGCTGAAAAGTCAGCGATATTCATGCATTATCGAGCAAATGCTCTTAGCCATGTTATCCACCTCCCATTGGATAACATGGCTAAGAACTGCTCAGGGCAGGTGTTAGCTTTTGGAGATATTCGCGCTTAGCGCGAATATCTCCAAAAGTTGGTAATAGGAGATAGCGATGTTAGGGACTGTTTCCAGTCGTTAACATCTTGGCACGCCCACTTTGCATGTCATTAGTGATAAATATCACTGACATGCAAAGCGGGGCCCAAGATGGTCGCTATCTCCTTTTAGCTGTCACTAACTGGTGTTAGCGACAGCTTGGTAATAGGGAGATAATTTTATCTCCGCTTTCTTGGCTTTTAAAGCCAAAAAAGCGAAGATAAACCCCCTTGATAATATGCCCCACGATTCCTCGGGGGTTTCAGGTGACAGGGCTTGGTATTGTGTTACGTGGTAATTCTTCCAGGAAACGTCAGAGGGTCGATGCAGGGGTTCTAGAAGGGGTGATAAACCATTTAAGCCTCATGAACAAGCGCATGGTCTTTTAAAGATCTGTGAAGTACTCGGGGCGGCGGTGTGTGTGTGTCCTCTTTCAGGAGCGGGCGGGGGGAGGGCACTGCCAGCAACTTGCCAGGCCAGGCAGTGTTCAACACTTGCATCACCCTTTCTCTGCCTGCTATTGCGCTCCATGCTTCGGAAAGGTAAGAAAAAGAACGTGCATTTGAGTTTGAAATGTCCGATCCTGTAGCAGTACACTTGCAAAGCCCACACATGACAATAACCCGATTCAAGGCCCCATTCACCCGATTTTTAAAAAATATATAGCACTCCAACAAAGTAGGATTATAAAACTTTATTAACTTTTAAATATAACGAACGCAACAAAAACTGTAAATACATTTAAACATTTTTTGACAAAAAAAAGCAACAATGGTCAGAAGCTGTCTTTTGTGCGAATAGTCCCAAGGCAGCACAACGTGCTGAGTTCTGGACGGCACCCAGGTGATGTCACCTGGGTGCCGCACTGGTTTTTGGTTTCCTACAATGCAGCTCAGAAAAACAGCGTGGGGCGTCCCGGGTGGTGCGGGAGAAGGCCTCGTCAGTAGCGGTCTGTTGTGCGAATAGTCCCAAGGCAGCAGAACGCGCTGAGATGTGGATGGCACCCAGGTGATGTCCAGTAAACTGCCGCACTGGTTTTGGTATCCTACAATGCTGCTCCGAAAATTGGCGTGGGGCGGCCCGGGGGGGGGGGGCGTGGGGGAGGGGGCGTGAACGGGACGCCCCAGGTGGCGGCCATCCAGCTGAGTTGCGCCCGCTCTTGCGGCTACAGCGTCTCGCTCACCATGTAGTTGAGTTGCGCCCACTCTTGCGGTGCAGTGATAGGCGGCTGCCACAGGACTCTTAAAATGGCGGACGGCTCTTCGGTTTTGGGCCTGGTCCACTAAAATGACCCTGGGACACCTTGGAACTCGGACGCTTGCCTGCTAGGGCTTGGGCTCCATTCTCGAAAGCGTCCCCTCAGCCGTGAAGATTCTACAAAAGTCTTGGGGGCCCTCGACTCCTGCAGGCTTCTGGTGGGGAGCGGCTGCCATGATTGCTCGCGGAATGACCACGACAGAGCCACGAGATGGTGGTGCTCTCATGCTGACGCCAGCTTCAGTCTGAAACATCCAGAAACAAGGTGGGGCTTTCATCGTTTGGGAAAAAAAATGTTCTAAACCAATGAAAAGTGTTATTTTTAGGTCATATGACCAAGCCTTCCATCTTTAGGAAACCAAAAGTAAAATGAACCAATGAAAAGTTTTATAAACAAGTCACATGACCTGTTATGCGGCATAGGGCTACAAAAAGCGTAGAAAATCCGTTGGCACGTGAGGCGGCGTCAGTAGCGGACCGATGTGCGAATAGGCCGAAGGCAGCACAACGCGCCGAGATCCGGATGGCACCGAGTTAGTGTCCAGCAAGTTGCTGCACTGGTGTGGCTATCCTACAATGCTGCGCCGAAAGTCGGCGTGGGGTGCCCCGTTGGCCTGTGAGGTCGCGTCAGTCAGTGGGGGCTGTGCGTCTCCCCCAAGATGGAGGTTCCTCGGCTGCAGTGGAGCGCCCCTTAGCGTTTCACTCGCCGTCCAACTGAGTTGTGTCCGCACTTGCGGCTACAGTAGGCCGAAGGCAGCACAATGCGCCGAGATCCGGATGGCACCGAGGTGGTGTCCAGCAAGTTTCCGCACTGGTGTGGTCATCCTACAATGCTGCGCCGAAAGACGGCGTGTCCAGCTGAGTTGCGGTCACTCTTGCGGTACAGTGACTCGAACGCGCAGAGATCCGGATGGCACTGAGGTGGTGTCCAGCAAATTGCCGCACTGGTGTGGCCATCCTACAATGCTGCGCCGAAAGACGGCGTGTCCAAGTGAGTTTCTCCCGCTCTTGCGGTACAGTGACTCGAATGCGCCGAGATCCGGATGGCAAGTCCTGGATGTTGAGTGCCATAGTTGAGAGTTCTGAGCAGTGCTTGTAAGACTGTCTGAAGCTTATTTGCACCTGCTGCAGCTTCACTATTGCCCTGGTGTGGGCAAAGATCGCACATGACATAGGCGGCCGGCTCCCGAGGTCCGGCGGAACTTTTTTCCTTTTCCTTTTTGCTTCTTGTCCCACAATCCGTTTCAACTGAAGACACGACCAGGTCCCTGAATGTGTGCAGGGGGACGTTATTGATTGAATCAAAATGGCGGCTTCACACAAAGCTGACTCAAGCGTTGCTGTTGATGCTATACAGACAAAAATTGGTTTTCAGTTTGTACATTCTTCAGGATTTTTTTTTCCATCCAAGGCTGATTGAGAGTTTGTAGAAAAATGGCTTCAGATTTTCCACATACTACTCTTCAACATTTTTCCTAAATGTAACAATGTGAGACTCACTAGGAGAACGGCTGTTTAACTTTCCTTTCAAAATGCTGCCAACAATATTTTCTGAATGGAAGACACCATCTTGTAGCATAAAGGGCCGAAATGGGTTCTGGTCTGGCCGATGGTTGGTGGAGACATTTTGACTATATCTTGGACATGCCCGGCCTCGCCCAAAATGGCGCCGGTATAAATGGGACTCGTAACTCCTTGTTGTGTACTGGTTGAACAACTTTGATATCACGAGATATGAATGCAGTTTTGATGCTCATGGCGGGCGGGGACGAGAATTGATTGAATATTTTGACATCCCTATTGATATTAAGTTCTGATGTGTTATTGATTACTGTAGTATTGAAAGTTCGAATTAACGTCACCCATGGTACTTGCCCGCAAATGTATATCTAGATGATTTTTTTGTAAGTGGCCCTGTCGTAATTTAATTACAAAATGTACGTCCACCGATTCCGCAACTGTTAGACACCTTAGTTCTTGCAACCTAATGGCCCGCTCGTTACGTTCCTCTATAATGTAAATGTCTCCTAATCATATACGATTTCAGTTTGCTCCGTGGCCGGCCCACGTGGTTATAGGCCCGTATTTGTATACTGACATTTTCACAATAAAGGTTTTTAAAACAAAACATGGTAGTAGTATTTACATTGGTAAAGTTTTTACTTTTAGTCACTGTTTTCGAATCAGTAGAAGGCAAGTGAAATAAAGCAGTCCAATTACATGCCGGATAAAAGGTATAATACGTAGGAACGCAGTAAAGATAAATGGTCAAGGGCAGTTGTGTTTTCCACTCCTGCAACATAAAGTGATCGATAAGAATCTGATAATCAGGCGTATCGGCGACTAAGACAGCAGGCCGAGTCTCTTTTACTCAACGGCTCCGTCATGGAACGAAGAAACGCCCTTTTTTTTGAAAAAGGAATATATTTTACTTGCAGGACAGTTGTAAATTTTCCGGGAAAGTACATTAGCCTGGAATATTATAATATATATGTTTTAAAAAAAAAGTTCGAAATCAATAAAAAGCGTATTTTTTAGGTCATATGACCAAGCTTTTCATTATTAAAATAACAAAAGTAAAATGAACCAATAAAAAGTTTTATTAACAAGTCACATGACCTGTTATGCTTACGTTACGCGCTGCGCGCCGCGCCCCGGATCACTTCCGGGTGCGCTAACGCTGCGTTTCATATAACGCATTACGCGACAACGTAGGTCAAGAATATAGTCAAAATGTCTCCACCAACCAGCGTTCGGAACACAACCCCTTTCAGCAGTCCAAAAAGTTCTGTTAAATGACAACAGAGGGGACAGGCAACAAGAACCATCAGTCAAAGAGGGGAGGGCAAGTTCTTCTCTACCGGGTCATGTTGGGGCTATACCGGAACTGATCGAATTGGTAGTCTACAGTGTTTCTGGATGTTTCAGACTAAAGCTGGCGTCAGCATGAGAGCACTACCATCTCGTAGGTCCGTCGTGGCCATTCCACGAGCAAACATGGCAGCCGCTCCCCACCAGAAGCCTGCGGGAGTCGGGGCCCCCCAAGATTTTTGTAGAATCTTCACGGCTGAGGGGACGCTTTCGAGAATGGGACCCAAGCCCTATCAGGGAAGCGTCCGAGTTCCAAGGTGTCCCAGGGCCATTTTAGTGGACCACGCCCAAATCTGAAGAGCCGGCCGCCATTTTGAGAGTCCTGTGGCAGTCGCTTATCGTTGCATCGCAAGAGCGGGAGCAACTCAACTACATGGTGAGCGAGACGCTGTAGTCGCAAGAGCGGGCGGTAAACAGCTGAATGGCGGAAGAGGCACAGTGTAGCAAAAGCGGGCGGAATGGCAACTAAAACGGTAAAGGGGCGCCCCACTACAGCGTGTCTTCAGGTCAAACGGATTGTGAGACAAGGTCCAGAATAGAAGAGTCATCAAAAGGCAAAAAGTTCCGCCGGACCCCGGGAGCCGGCCGCCTATGTCGGGGGCGATCTCAGGCTAAACCGGTGCTATAAGACTTGGGGAGGGGGTCGGAGCCAAGCGTCTTCTCCGAGTCCGTGCCATCACACCGCCCCTCGGGGGCCTCCGTCAAGCGGTTTAGGGAGGTACCATATCACATTGTTTTCAAATGCAGTCAGGTCCACAAACGACCCTCACTTACTTTGAGAATAGTGAACCTGCAGTAGGTGGAAATGAGCTTCAGACAGTGTTACAAGCGCTGCTCAGAACTCTGAACTATGGCACCCAACATCCAGAACTTATGCCATTTGAGAATGGCAGTGACATCGAAGCAACTCAGGGACCAAAACCATTAACGTACTTTCACATATGAAAATCTTACTTGGGGAGGGGGCAGGAGCGAACCGCCCCCTCCCAGTCCGCGCCACCACACCGTATGTTGAAAATCTGAAGCCATCGTTCTACAAACTCAACCAACCTTGGATGGAAAAATCTTGAAGAATGTACAAACTGAAAACCAGTTTTGGTCTGCATAGCATCAGTAGCAACGCTTGCTATCAGAGTGCATGAGTTTCATGCTCGATCGATTGAGCTAGCCGGATCGGGCAATAAAAAGTATAAAATAGTTATGTAAATAGTTATTTAATAAAATGTTTTACCCTGTTTCTTTGCTGGTGTGTTGTATATATTTTTAATATTTGCATAGTGTTTGTCGTTATTTTGGGTGGGGTGGGTGACGGAGCCGAGCTGTCTTGCAGCCCTCATGGTGTGGAGCTCAGTTCATCTCACTATTTTCGTATTTCTCATGAAGGGTTGTTCCTAATATTTCTATTTTAGCGAGGTCAAAAAGAGATCCAATTAGTGGCCTACTGATTTTGCTCGATGAATTTTATTTTTTTACACAATTTTTCATGATTTTTCACTATCTGCAAAGACTAAACAGAGTATTGCGACTTTGTGCTTGTTTGTAAATAGAGAATGAACCAAAGAGAATCAATTGTAAAACAGTAAATGCTTGGATAACAATCAATCAAATGGAGAGACAAGCAGGCACGACGGATTACAACGGGGGTAAAGGCCTGCGTTAACTACTCTTCACTATCTGCAAAGAGAGAGTACTACTAAGAGAAAAGAGGGGGGGCAGCGTTCAAAGCACATCAGCGTGCATAAACACGAAAAAGTTTTTACCTATCACGTACTTGACATTTGACAGCTTTTGATATTTGCTATTAAAAAACCATTGAAATTCACAGAAAAAAACATAGGTTTTAGGCCATATATAGTTAGGAATTTGCATTTACAAAACCTTGAAAATTCACTGAAAAAACCATTGGTTATAGACCATATATAGTTAGGGATTAGCCTTTTCAAAACCTTATTTTACTCACACAAAACCATTGAAATTTCATATATAGTTAGTTGCACTAACTATATATCGCGCACCCGCAATCCACTGCTGATGATGTCACATATTACATCATTCATGACATGGTTAGTGACATCACTGATGACATCACTGATGACATCTCAAATGACATCACTGATGACATCTCAAATGACATCACTGATGACATCTCAAATGACATCACTGATAAAATCACTGATAACATCTCATTTGACATGACTGATCACATCACTGATGATATCATTCATGTGATAATACCATGAACCTCTTCAGACTCTAATATAACCTTAGATACAATCAGTGTAAACAGACAGTCACAGACTGTCACTCATCCATGGAGTTACTCACACACCTAGTCAGTTATGCAAAAAATCAATCACACCTCCATTTTCTCAATTATACAGTTATACACACCTTACTTATTCAAACATATACTAACACATATTTACTCTCCTATACAATCCCTGATACATGTTCACAATGATCCATACAGCCACTCACACATTCACTGGCTCTTATGCACAGTTATTTATATATGTCAACTCTCACATGTACTGTGTTTTACATATGTACTTACTTTGACATGTAGCACTGAGATATCCATTCACTCACTAATACACTCATGCACAGTCAACCGCACATACAGCTGTTTCCACATGCACTTTTGAACCCATACATATAGTGAATCAACTACTCACACATCTATGTACAGAGTCACACACCTCCCAGCCACCCATACACACACACTCAGTTTCCCATACAAATACTTGGACAACCAATGAATAACCCATACAGTTACTCATATAGCTACTGATCAACATATGCAGCAGTTTGTAGAACAACAGATATAATGATGCACAAATTAAAACAGTTTAGTCACTAACCAATGCACTCAGTGAGACACATTTAATCACTCACTCATACAGTCAGTCATGCACCTACTAAATCCTTCATCCAGACACTTATACATCCACTCATTCTTCAATATGTAAGGCATATTTTAACTTTACAGAAACATACAGTCACTGGATGTTGTCATCAGTGATGTCATCAGTGATGTCATTTGAGATGTCATCAGTGATGTCATCAGTGATGTCACTAACCATGTCATGAATGATGTAATATGTGACATCATCAGCAGTGGATTGCGGGTGCGCGATATATAGTTAGTGCAACTAACTATATATGAAATTTCAATGGTTTTGTGTGAGTAAAATAAGGTTTTGAAAAGGCTAATCCCTAACTATGGGGGTCATTATGATGGAGGATTTTCCGCATCCTCCGGGCCGGCGGAAGCCACCGCCGGCCCGGAGGATGCGGAAAATCCTCTGCGGACCCACCAGGACCCTGATGTAAATAATTAATTTACTCTCTTAATTTCTATGCAGGTAAGTACTTAATCAATAATAACTCAATCGAAATGAAAGAAAACAGAGTCCGTGGTGTAAGAGTTTCTAAGGGTTTTATTCCTCATAAAGGAATCAGGATATCATGTTCTGACCACCACACAGGATGTCAGAAGGGATAGATGAGCGCGCCGTCGTTTATTGACAATACATAGCTTATATACTTGATTTACATCATAATGTTCAATGTAAGAGGCGTAACAGCTGAGAGAAGACAAGATAACAGTATACACGTGGTGCTAGTACATCATCAAGAGGCGTAAACTAGGCGTGTGTGCTAGAAACGTCACTGATAGGTGACGCAAGTGGGTGGCACCAAGGGGTGGTGCTAACAGAATGTTGCAATGTCAGCAGAAATCGGAAGCTTGGATGCGCGCGCAGCTGCATGACGTGTGATAGACGGGGTGCAGGGGACTTGACATTTACACTGGCGGAAAGAGACAGAAGTCTGGCATGTCAGATCAACTTGTGCTTCTATCATATCTGATATCTGATGTTTAGGAACTAAGCTATCTGGGCAGAAAGGTCTCTAGAGCAGAAGCTATTCTATACTTGCTGTGAGTGCGTGTATAAGCGCCTGAGTGTCTGTATGAGAAGCGTGGGGGCATGGGGCCTTCCATGGAAGCATGGCAACAGAGGCTATGAATTACTTGCATAAAGACAGGTCGGCCCTTTAGCCCTGTAGCTGAGGAAGGATGTTTACTGAAGCTAGCAGGCCGGAATGTATCTTTGGGGAGGAAAACAGATAACTCGAAGGTTATAGTCAATCTTGGCAGGCAGCAGGCTGAGCTGAGCACGGAGGGCCGCGCTAGAAGTAAGTCAGAGTTCACGGGTACGGGGGCTGCTTGGGCAGAGGCCCTCGCAGTCAGAAGCCAGAAAAGAGGCTCGGTGGCAGAGATTCAGGGCCTACTTTCAGCCAGGCTGAAAAACGTAGGAGTACACTTCAAAAAGACGTTGGCATAGCATATTTAGGAACGGACCATCAAACCCATTCATGGTGGGTCTGAAAGAGGACAAGTTAACGTTGGACGCAAATGTATTTGCGTCTTCATAGCTGGTACAGGAGGGAAGTTACATGCACTTTTAACTCGTACATGGAGTCGGTGGGGTACTCGCTAGGGAACACAACATGACCATAAAATTTATATTACCTCATTCCCTCCTTGTTCCCTACGGACCCTTCACGATATATCGATCCTCATAAATCGATCAGTTTGTTCTTGTAACATTATATGTTCGTCTTTCTTTCTTTGACTGTTTGAGAGGCAACTGGAATGCTCAATGCAGGATGTGGCACACAGTCCACATATCGCTGGCCCACACTGCAGGCACAGGCAACAACTGAATACTATAACAAGGCCAATGCCTAGGAACGATAAGATCTTCCATCCCCAAGCTGTTAACGTAGTCCAGAACCAACCGGACCAAGTCCAGGTGCCTGGATTCTGATGTATCTGATTTGCAATTTTATGTAAACGGGTGATAGCTTGATAGACAGATGGTGCGTTTTGTGGAATGAAAACACAGCAACTTGACCCGATGACCTTACAGGCTCCACCTCTATCTGCCAAGATGACGTCAATCACAAGGCGATTTTGAAGGACAACAGTCCGTATAGCAGACTGCTCCTCTGTTAAGTTACCTAGAGCGGAGGCAGTTTCGTTCACTACTGCTTCGAGTGTTCTCGTTAATCTGCGTATTAATTTACTGTTTTGGACAGGTCCTAGGAAGAAAAAGAATCCTTTATTGAAATCAGTGTACTGTTCCCATGCCGTTTCTGTGTAGTCGACAAGGGGAATATCTCTTTTGGGTCTATTCGGTGCTAGATTCGTATTTCTATGGTAATCAGGAGGAGCTAGGAAAACAGGTGGCAGAAGGAATGCAATGTAACAGGTACCATCCCAATCTGGGGGCAAACGTATGTATGCGGTATGACCACAAACAAAGTAGGAATGACTGGTAGCTTTAAAAGACGATTTACCATGGTCACTGAACTCGACCACAGTAGTGCATTTACTATGACCTACGTGTACTGAACCTTTCTTGCTAACACATAATTCACCTGTGACTGGTAGTACTAACATATGGGGCAGAACTGGAGCAGTTTCAGATTCAACAGTGAGGATCATAAGGCTAATTGTGTAATTACCTAATCCATATACTTCATTTTCTAGATCAGTTCCTATTCGAGTGGGAAGTCCTTCTTGATCAGGATAACAGACGTTGAGCAGGACTAAGTTCAAGTTTCCCCAAACCCAGCCCCCATCGAAAACAGCAATATCAGGATCTAAAGAATTAATTATTTTAAACCATGCTCCACAGGAGCCATTGTGAGTGAATGGGTACGGAAAGAGAGGCAGAGCTCCCTTGTAATTCTGGTAGGGAGGGAGTCGGCCACATATCCAACAGTCTGTAGCATTATTTGTCTGATGAGAATGGTGTAACATACTAATGAATGTATTGTTGCGCAGCGCAAGTCTGTAAGAGAGTTCATGTGCAGGAAGTTCACTAAAAGTGTGTTCAGCAGAGACATTGTAAGCAGATTGTTCACGCCTGAGAATAGGCCAGTACATAGGGAGCAGAATGCTGGCAATAATAATTAGAATACTCAGAATAAACATGATTATTAGTGTCACTATGCAGTGACTACGAAGTGATTTGCAATATGTTCTTCTCTTTTCCTCTCTCTCTCTAACTCGATCTAGGGGATACATGTCAGAAACTATTTAACCGATTCACCTAAGGGAGGACTTAAACAATTAAACTGTCTGACTTGCTAGATCGAAGCTTCATTCGGTAAAGTTCTTGAGGAGTCTTTTCTCTTTTAGGCACAGTAACGTCTTGTGCTTCAATACAGTCTTTGGTGGGGGTGGACGAGTCAGAGTCCTGTTTCAGTCCGTTTTTTAGTTCATTGCATAGTTTGATGTGACTCGTGTGGACCCACCCCTTTCTCCCCTCGATTTTCACGGCGGTCCTGGTGGTAAGCAGAACGGTCTTTGGAGACTTCCAGCGGGGCTCCAGCGGACTTTTCCGGTCGAAATTCCGGACGACTACCAGGTCACCTGGGCGGACCTCATGCGCCTTTACATCGGTGTTGTCAGGGAAGGCTGCGGCAACCTGTGAACGACATGATTGGAGTGCAGACATCAAGGAGGCAAGGTAATCTGTCAACATGTTACAATCAATATCAGTGATCTTTTTCGGAACGGGCGTCCCCCACATATTCGGCGGTCTTCCAAAGACCACTTCGTACGGGGATAGCCCTGATCTCGAGTGGGCGACCATTCTCATGTAGAATAGTGCCACGGGCAGGGCGACTATCCAGTCGACCCCTTTTTCCTGACAGATCTTGGCAAGACGGATCTTTAGTGTCTGATTATGCCTTTCTACAAGGCCAGCTGCTTCGGGATGTCGGACACAGTGGAACCTCCACTGATATCCTAGCAAGAGGGAAACTTGTCTCATCAGCTCGGACGAGAACGGCTGTCCGTTATCTGAATACACGACACGGGGCAAACCGTACCGTGGGAAGAATTCACGAACCAACTGTCTGGCAGTGGTCGGAGCAGTGTAGTCTGGGACTGGGTATGCTTCGGTCCAGCGGGACAGAGCACAAACAATTACAAGGACATACTTAAATCCTCTACAGCTATTCATCTGGATATAATCCATCTGGAGGACTTCAAAAGGGTGATCGGGAGGATGAAATCCACCTTGCTCAACAGGGACGCTTTTACCTGGATTGAACTGACAACAGATCATGCAAGTACGCACTTTCTGTTTTGCTGCTGCTCGTAAGTGTTTGTTGTACCAGAGATTCTGTAAACTGTCTAACATGGCTTTCTCTCCAAGATGGGCAGGACTATGTGCTGTATTTATCATGACTTGAACCATTGAGTCGGGGAGAAACCATATAGATTTTCCCTTCGTCACCCAACCTTGATCTGTCTGAATCCCTCCTAGTTCAGTCCATTTCTTTATCTCCTCTGGAGTAGCATGTGTCTGGATATCAATTACATCTAGGGCGGGATCTCTAACTGCCATACACTGGGTCTGGACTATTGTCTTTGTCACATCAGTAGTCTGGGTGTGAGTCAGTGCTGTATGTTTTGCTGTCTGGTCTGCCAGGTCGTTACCCTGGGAAACAGAATCTGTGACTTTAGTATGTGCCTTACACTTCATGACTGATATGCCCGAGGGCAAATGTATTGCTTCTAACAGTGCTTGAATGAGGGGGCCATGTTGTATCTTGGCCCCATGAGAAGTCAGAAAACCTCGTTCTTGCCAGAGGACTCCGAAGTCGTGTACAACTCCGAAGGCATAGCGGGAATCTGTGTATATGTTAACATTTCTGTTCTTGGCTAGAATACAAGCTCGGGTCAGAGCGATGAGCTCTGCTGCTTGAGCAGACAGGGTGTCAATACGATGTGTTTCTTTAATTTCAGTTTCAGTGGTCACGGCGTACGCGGCCACTAATTCTCCTGTACTTGTTCTCATGCATGAACCGTCCACATAAAGTGTCAGGTCTGGATTTGTCAATGGGACATCTGTTAAGTCTCGTCTAGGCTTAGTTACTGCATTAATTATTTCTATACAATCATGCGGAGCTGGATCTGTCATAACTGTAGGTAACAGTGTTGCGGGGTTCAGGATGCTGCAACGTCTGATTTCTATGTGTGGCTGGAATAGTGTTAATTCATAACCTGTCAGTCGTGCTATAGTTAAGTGTTGAGTCTGGGTTCTGTTTAACAAAACCTCTACAGAATGTGGTACTTGAACTGTTAACTGATGACCTAAAACAATTGAATCACTTTGTCTTATTGCTAACGCTGTTGCTGCTACTGACTTTAAGCACGCAGGGAGTGCTTGAGCTACTGAATCCAATGTACTAGAAAAATAAGCACAAGGCTTATGTGAACCTGCTTGGTCTTGAGTGAGGACAGACAACGCTGTGCCATCACGTTCTGTAACAAAAAGTGTAAACGGTTTGCTGTAACATGGTGTCGCTAAAACTGGTGCTTGGCATAAAACTTTCTTTAATTCTTCAAAAGCTTGTGTGTGTTCCTGAGTCCAAGGGAGGACAGTCGAAGTCGCTGCCTCCTGTGTCGTTAACTGAATGAGTGGTTTAGCTAGAAATGCATACTGGGGAATCCATTGTCTGCAGTACGAGGTGAGGCCTATGAAGGCCCGCACTTCCTTTTGTGTCTTGGGTTGCGGCATGTTCACAATTAACTGAATGCGATCGGGAGTGAGCTGTCTCCCCACTTTGGACAGCAAGTGACCCAAGTACACAACTTGCTGAACACAGAATTGTAGCTTCGAAGGAGACACCTTGTGTCCCTTGTCGGCCAGGAAATGTAAAACTGTCAGTGATGCTTTTTCACATTCGGGCTCACTTCGTGCGGTGATCAGCAGATCATCGACGTATTGTAGTAAAGCGGTGTTAACTGGCATTTGAATACAATCTAGTTGTCTTTTCAGTGCTTGACTATAGATGCTGGGGCTTTCTGTGAATCCTTGAGGTGCGCGCGAAAATTTGAAACTGCGTCCATTTAAACAGAATCCGAAGAGATATTGGCTCTCTGGATCAATAGGCACGCTGAAGAAGGCGTTCTTGAGATCAATTACAGTAAAGAACGTTGCTTCTGAATCAATAGCAGTCAAGAGAGATGATATATCGGGGACCACAGGATACTGTGGGATAATGCATTTATTCAATTCTCGAAGATCAATCACCAGCCGATATACTGGCGGTGCATTGGGATCAGTACGTTTAAGAATCGGAATGATGGGTGAATTACAGATATTGGAGTCGGTCTCGACGACCACTCCTTGGGCAATGAGCTCTTCAATGATTTTCAGTAAAGCCGCTACAGCATCGGGTGGTAACTTGTATTGTCTGATTCTGGGTAATACAACACCTGCCTTGAGGGTAACGCGGTATGGTGTAATGTGCATACATCCTACATCAGTTGGGCCTTTTGCCCACAAGTAATCAGGTACATTTTTCAATCTGACGTCAAACTCACGAAGGACGTAATGACCCTTGAAATCCCGCAGAAAGAGTCTAACCCCCTCCGGGGAGCAGCATATTATAGCTCCTAGAGCCTTCAGTGTTTTAATTCCTAACAGATTTTCCGGACATGATTTTGTTAGTAACAGGTCTGTAACGCGTGATAATGGACCCACAGCCAGGGGAACTGGTTCTGATACTTCATTTACAATAGGTTGTCCTGAAAAACCAAGGGAAACATTTTGTGAGCCTGAGAGGGGTGCCCCTGGAACTTCGTCATGACTTATTGTAGTGCGACTTGCCCCTGTGTCAATTAAAAACTTTCTATCTTTCCCCAATACTTGACTGTGTACATAAGGACCTTCTTGATCTACAGGAATCTCGATAAGAGGCAAGCCACCTTCCCTCTCTAGGCTGTTTCATGTATATCGGGAATATTCGGGGTAAGCAGACTGGGCATACTGGTACATCTGTTGTGAGACTTGCTGAGTTGCAGCAATGGGCTGTGGCTGTGGTACTGCTACGGTCTGTGCTGTCTGTGCGGATGCATGCATGGGCTGTGTATTCTGTGTAGACTGATGCTGGTTATGGTCTTGTCTAGGCGGATGCGGTCTCTCTTTAGTTTTACCTGTCGCTATGTTATGTTTCAGAACTGCACATTCGTGTACGTAGTGACCTGGCTGCTTGCAATAATTGCATGTCCCTTTAACAGGAGCTGCAGCGTGACTTGTCTGGGTCGTACCTTTCCTGTGACTGTCGGATGGGACCGTCTGGGCTACTAACATTTTCATTTTCGTGTCTTTCATGCGCTTCTGTTCCTGATCTTGTTCTTCCCTAATTCTATTCTGGTGATATTGTAACATTTGTAACATCTGGGATGGCGTATTTGCTTGCCATGTACTCTCGACTTTATACACTCTATTTTTAACTAACGGTAGGGAATTCTCGACTAACTTTGATACAAAAAGATGTGGGTACGACTCGCTACTTGGCTGGAGGCCACTATTGATAATAAAACATTTCTCGAATCTTGAATAAAAGTCGCTAGTATCTTCATCATGTTTCTGTTTACAGGACGAGATTGCATCCC
Organism: Lissotriton vulgaris; assembly: GCF_964263255.1. Lineage (NCBI taxonomy): Eukaryota > Metazoa > Chordata > Amphibia > Caudata > Salamandridae > Lissotriton > Lissotriton vulgaris. Next base: position 495,434,678 of record NC_141697.1, on the reverse strand, counting down.
AATCCTCCTTTCTAGTTGTCAATAATCTGGGCAGGACCTGTACTATTAAACCTGGTAATGCTTTAGTTTTGTCCCCAAGGCCTAACCCTGGAACCCGTTTCTTTTCTTCATCCTCTATTTCTGCCCAGGCAATCTTTGCGTCTCCCACCTCCCAGTCCTTTTCCTTTAATTTCTCGAATATACCCGTAGGCAATAATACTTTCAACATTTTCATGATATCATCATATGTGTAGTCCCCCATCAGTAACATGTCTTTGAGCTCTCTATGAAAACCTGCAGGGTCTTTATCATGGCATGGTACTAATTTCTTCATTTCTAACAGTTCTAATTTAGTTAGAGGCGTGTGTACATACACGCGTTTCAAAATTTTATCCTCACCCATAACAGGGTGCACTTCTCGCAAGGGGTTCTGACTTTCAATACCACCCCCGCACTGCATATGGTACATTTTCCTTTCTGGAGGTGGGGCGGGAACATATTCAGGACTTACAAAGGTGTCATATCTGCGTCGTTGTTCTAGAATTATTTGAACTAATTTAGTGCTTAAGCCTCTCCATCTATCCATCAGTAGTGCTTCTAGTGTCTCATGTAAGGGACCTGGATCTGAATAATGTTTTCTGTACTTAATGAGAAGGTGCTGAATCATATATATACCTGCTAATTTCTGTTCGTCGGGGGAGAGGTTCAGAAATGTCTGTGCTACGGTGTCATCATTATATATGTCTGCATTTTCGGCCCATGATACCGCTGATCGGGCTAATTCTTGTTCATCCATAGAATTGAGTACATGGTACCCCACTCGATCTCGAAGCCGTTTATCAGTTTCCTGGAACTGATGTTCAGCAGAATTCGGATTCGTTAAGGCAGAGAAGAAAACTCTCTTGCTTTCTGGACGGATACCCTTCCTAAGATAAGTTCCCTTACCTACATATGCTATAGTGCTTGTAGTCGGTTCTAGTTCTTCAGATTCTTCTTCCTCCTCGGAGGGAGCCTTTTCTTTCTCTTTCTCGTGTACTGCTATCACTGCTTTCTTAATCTTTTTATACATGGCCTCTATGCAATTTTGTCTGTCATGTTTTCCATCGGCTATATTTTGACCCCACTTGTTCAATGCATCTAATTCACTCTGCTCTGTTCCGGGCCTGTCTCGTTCTCTTATTAGACAATTTATGAAAAATCGTAGTATCAGTGCTTGCATGGTAACTTTCTGTTTCTCCAGGGCATCCTTAATACTGTCGGGGTCCTTTCCCGTTTGAACGAACTCATATATTCTATCTAGGTGCTCCTTCATTCCTGCATAACATAACAAACTATCAGTAGCAGATCTTAACCGTAAAGACGCTAATACCATTAAGTCGTCCTGTCCAGGTTCTGGATCATATCTACAAACTGACATATTTTCTTTTAGTGCATCAAGACGGGATGAATTAGAAGAACGGGGGGATCTGTGCGTAAGAGGACTCTGCATACCTCTGAGATTTAATCTGTGAGTCGGTGGCGGGGTCTGGAGACCCGCGGTCGCACCTCCTGAAGCGGAAACTTGAGCATTATCTCTGTGTGTAGTCAGTATCTGAATTTGTCTTTTAGTAGGATCTGATTGAAGTGGTTTCGGCAGATCAGTTTTAGGTGAGGGAAGTGGCGGAGCTGGCGGAACGGGACTAGTCTTTTTCGGTGTCGGCTGAGAGTGATCTTGGGGGGCAGTACCACCCCCGGCCCTGTCAGTAGGCAGGGCACGAACAGGCAGATTGGTGTAAGCTGGCGCTACATCCTCGAGATATGAATTTAGGAATATGTCTTTAGTAGTCTTATGCATTACTTTAGTTGGAACTAATGGTGACGGCAAATTTTTCGGTATTTCTGAAATGGCGTCAGGGGTACCATCGGCCAAAAGATACATGTTGTTCACTTTGCCATTTAGGATACGATCTATTTGTTCTACTTTTACTCGAATTCCCTCAGTAACTAATTCGTTTCCTTGGGCCTTTTCTGATTCTTTAAGCCTGTCTTCTCTACGGAGTGCTCTATCAGCACGCTTACGTGATTCCTTACGCCAAAATTCTATGGCGTCTTTCTGAGATTGTCTAGCTTTCTTTTTCCGTAATATTTCTTCTACCTTTATGATGCACTCGGCATCCCATGTTCCGTTAACTGGCCATCGGTATCTTTCCTCTAGGTGCTTGGTATAATCTGTCCATAACTCTAGATACAAGATGGCGTCTATGCCATGCTTATTATACATGAAATTACCTGGAGTGTCCCTAGGGGGGATTGGAATCTCTTCCTCTAACATCCCTTTCCTAGTTCCTATCTGCTTTAATTTGTTAAGAAACGGCATTGTGCCTACTTGATACTGAAATGCTTGATCCTTAATACTTAATTTCGCCTGTAACTATTTAAACAAAAAAACACAATAATACACAAGAACAATCACATTCATACCACGACATTAATCACATGAAACATTTAAAGACATAGCTAACTTCCCCCTACTCTGAATGTACCGCTCAACGATACAGATACACTGCTGTAACAGTGCAGAAATTCGGAATACTTTATATACTGCTAAACAGTACAGATACACTGCCTAAAAACAGTGCAGACCGGACTTGCGTACCCAAACCCGTCTAGATACGACCCAGCAATGGTACTCACCGGGAAGCACGGAAAACAGAAGGCCTCGGAAAACTCGACTGGACTCGACTCGGAACTTCGGAAAACTTCGGAAAACTTCGGAAACCTTCGGAAAACTGGTGGGCCTCTTCACACCTCGGACCTTGCTTCCTTCGGCTGGGCTCTGGTCGGGATCCTCCGCACTCCTCACCGCCTCGTCTGGGCACTGATCGCAGTCTTCGTCACCTCCGTGTGTCAGAGGGGGATGCAGGAAATCCTGCCAGTACACGTGTTGTCCGTCTAACTGATGGCAGGGGACACGGATTGCAACGCACCTTCCGGCGCGTGAGGTGGGGGAGGGGTCCCTATTCGGGCGCCAAAATGATGTAAATAATTAATTTACTCTCTTAATTTCTATGCAGGTAAGTACTTAATCAATAATAACTCAATCGAAATGAAAGAAAACAGAGTCCGTGGTGTAAGAGTTTCTAAGGGTTTTATTCCTCATAAAGGAATCAGGATATCATGTTCTGACCACCACACAGGATGTCAGAAGGGATAGATGAGCGCGCCGTCGTTTATTGACAATACATAGCTTATATACTTGATTTACATCATAATGTTCAATGTAAGAGGCGTAACAGCTGAGAGAAGACAAGATAACAGTATACACGTGGTGCTAGTACATCATCAAGAGGCGTAAACTAGGCGTGTGTGCTAGAAACGTCACTGATAGGTGACGCAAGTGGGTGGCACCAAGGGGTGGTGCTAACAGAATGTTGCAATGTCAGCAGAAATCGGAAGCTTGGATGCGCGCGCAGCTGCATGACGTGTGATAGACGGGGTGCAGGGGACTTGACATTTACACTGGCGGAAAGAGACAGAAGTCTGGCATGTCAGATCAACTTGTGCTTCTATCATATCTGATATCTGATGTTTAGGAACTAAGCTATCTGGGCAGAAAGGTCTCTAGAGCAGAAGCTATTCTATACTTGCTGTGAGTGCGTGTATAAGCGCCTGAGTGTCTGTATGAGAAGCGTGGGGGCATGGGGCCTTCCATGGAAGCATGGCAACAGAGGCTATGAATTACTTGCATAAAGACAGGTCGGCCCTTTAGCCCTGTAGCTGAGGAAGGATGTTTACTGAAGCTAGCAGGCCGGAATGTATCTTTGGGGAGGAAAACAGATAACTCGAAGGTTATAGTCAATCTTGGCAGGCAGCAGGCTGAGCTGAGCACGGAGGGCCGCGCTAGAAGTAAGTCAGAGTTCACGGGTACGGGGGCTGCTTGGGCAGAGGCCCTCGCAGTCAGAAGCCAGAAAAGAGGCTCGGTGGCAGAGATTCAGGGCCTACTTTCAGCCAGGCTGAAAAACGTAGGAGTACACTTCAAAAAGACGTTGGCATAGCATATTTAGGAACGGACCATCAAACCCATTCATGGTGGGTCTGAAAGAGGACAAGTTAACGTTGGACGCAAATGTATTTGCGTCTTCATAGCTGGTACAGGAGGGAAGTTACATGCACTTTTAACTCGTACATGGAGTCGGTGGGGTACTCGCTAGGGAACACAACATGACCATAAAATTTATATTACCTCAACCCACCGCCACATTAGGATGGCTGGTGGGTCATGGTTTAGGTCTGCAGCTTTTCCGCCGCGTCTGGCTTACAACCGCGGCGGAAAAGCACTAAAATGGTGAAGGTGTCTCTTAGACACCTTCAGCCAGATTAGGATGCGCTTGGGAACATGCTTTTCCGCGGCGGCTTGTCCGCCGTGGAAAAGCATGTGTAACTGCACTGCAGGGGCCCGTTGCGGGCCCCTAGGTGTAGTGGGGGTGGGGGGTGCACATGGGGGGTACCTATGGTACCCCCCTGCATTTGCGTGCACAATGCAGCAGGCACCGCGCGGTGCCTGCCGCTTTGTGCACGCAAATGCTGTGCATGCATTTTTAACATTGCTGCGGGTGCAGCTTGAAGCTCCACCCGCAGCAATGTTAAAAATAGAGGATGTGACCGCCACCCTGGCGGTCACATCCAAATCTGCACAGAGGGAACGCCGCAGCCCATGCGGACGTTCCCTCATGCTCTGGGGTCGCGGATGGACTCAAGTCCGTCCGCGATCCTAATGACCCCTTATATATGGTCTATAACCAATGGTTTTTTCAGTGAATTTTCAAGGTTTTGTAAATGCAAATTCCTAACTATATATGGCCTAAAACCTATGTTTTTTTCTGTGAATATATATATATATATATATATATATATATATATATATATATATATATATCCAATCTTGCCAAACTCATCCGATACGAAGAAGGCGCTGACACCATGAATCTCAATCCAAACTCGATTTATTTACTCACTGTCTGCTTAGACGCGTTTCGGCGTTGCCGCCTTGTTCACTACATCTGCATTCAAAATGAGCTCATACATATATACTGTGGAGATATGGGCGTGTCTAACAATTAGCACACAGGTTTAGACCAGGTATTACCATGGTTACATGATGGTAAATCTGGGATGTTACACAGAGTCTTTTCTCCATCCTTATTACCGAGTATTCATTGCAGAAAAGTTTTTTACACAACAGAATTTAAAAATTCCTAAATCACCTAAACAAGTGTTCAAAGTAATAGTGATAACAGCCTTTTCATCAAATAGCATGTTACATTTCACAGCTGTTGAAAAGGCAAATTAAAAACATTTGCTGCCATTTCTGCGTTTAAATAATAAGTTAACACATTTTGCCGCTTTTTTACCCTGAGTGCCTGCCATGGATGTGCCCTTTATTAAGGTCCTAACTTAGTAGACCCTCTGGTTTGCCTGTGCATCCCAGTCTCCCATGTGTCATGCTGGTGTGTGTACCATTACAGCGTGTGTGTGTGGGGGTGGGCTTGTTCCCCATTCTATGATCCCCGTTATTGCCGCTTTGGACCTGAGCATCTCCCCGGGTGAGTTCTGCTGCACGTTATAGCCATTAGCTTCTTTCCTAACGCTAAAATGTTGCCAAAAGCTGCCACCGCTGCCGGCTCTGAGGGTAGCCTAAAAGTTAGCAGGATTGCAACAAAGTTTCGCGCTGAAACAGGTTCAGGAAATAATGCGTGTTGTATCTATTGGCTTCTTTCTTAACGCTACAATGTTGCAAAAGGCTGTCACCGCCGCCGGCTCTGAGGGTAGCTCAGAAGTTAGCTGGTTTGAAACAATGTCTCGTGCTGAAACGGTTTCTGGACATAATGCGCGCGTGTTTCATGACTGTTATCACCATCTGCTAACAAAGTGGATATTTCGTGTATTTGTGCCTTCATTATTAGCGCAACATTGTATCTGAATCCCTGACATGGACCCTCGCGCATGCACTCACTCCAAAGTTTATCTTATGAAATACTGCCCTAGTGGGCTTAGCGGCTTGCTCATTCATTTTTGTGTAAAATTATACTGTAAAGTCACAACAAACAACAAGGGCATAGGCATGAGCATGGTCATACTCTAAGTAGAGCTGGTAATTGTAGGGTAACCAGGGCAAAGTGTTTCGTAAATGTGCACTAAAGTGTACAATTAAATTAAATAAAAGGAAAAAACTACAAATTGTGCCTTGTGTTCAGACCTAAAACTGTGTCTGAAAGGTGCTCTTGTGTGCCCATAAGTACCCCGTGAAAGGTGTGGTAGTTGAACTGCAGATGTTCATCGAATGGTACTGGGGGGAAAAAGGAAGCGCTAAGGGTGTATTCTGATTACCTTATTATAGGTGGACACTTAAGGCTTCGTCCGCATTCAGGCCGAATGGGATCTTTGAGTTCAGGAGTATGATATACCTGGACTCCAGGCGGCGCAGTGCCAAAGGGCGATTGCCACCCCTGACATTTTTGGGAATGCTATTGATTACAAAATATTGAATGTTTTTAGCATTACCATTGTGGGTTTCATGGATGTGTCTCGCTACGGGGTACGTAGGATCATTGTTGGAGATTGCACGTAAATGTTGCAAGATCCGTACGTGGGCTGGATGAATGGTGGAACCTACATATCTTTTACTGCATGAACATGCTAGTACATAAACTGCAAAGTCAGTCTTGCACGTAAATGCATCCCTCAAAACATAAGGTTTAATCCTGAAGGGGACTTGCACTTTTGTAGTGTTCACACCATAGGTGCAGGCTTTACATTTTGAACACTTTTTAAAGCCCCTCTGGGAATCTAGCCAGTTTTTGGTCTTTCTAAGGGTAGGCGCATTGCAGACCAACTCATCTCTCATGGATTTAGCCTTTTTAAATGTGATTGAGGGACTAGTGCCCACCAATTCTCCTATGCTTGGGTCTCCCCGGACTAAGGGCCAATGCCTCCTCAGGATCTTTCGTAGGTTACTATGGTATCTATTGTAACCCGTTATTAATCTTGGAGGGTCATTACTATTGGAAGATGTGTTTTTGTTGATGATTTTAGGGAAGATGAGATCTTTCCTATTCTTTCCTTTACATTTGTCATCAGCCCTCTTGCAACTGCTGCTGGTATACCCGCTATCCCTGAGTCTTCCAAACAACTCTTGTTTGGCTTTGGACAGCCCTTCTTCCGTGCTACAATTACGTGTCATTCTAAGGCACTCAGCATAGGGAATGGATTGTTTCAGTGGTGTAGGGTGGAAACTGTGTGAGTGCAGAAGGGCATTCCCTGCGGTAGGCTTTCTGTATGTGCGTGTCTGTATTTTGTTGTCCTGTACAAAAAGTTCTAAATCAAGGAATTGGATAATGGCATCATTGGTATCACATGTAAACTTTAGGTTCAGAGCATTTTCATTCAAAGCCAACACAAATTTTTCTGCTTCTTCGGCACTACCCTGCCATAAGATAAAAATATCGTCTATGAACCTTTTGTACATCACCACATTATCTTTCATGATATCTTTATATTGTACTCTCAGAACCTGCTCCTCCCACCAGCTGCACCAGCATGCATTTTTAACATTGCTGCGGGTGCAGCTTGAAGCTCCACCCGCAGCAATGTTAAAAATAGAGGATGTGACCGCCACCCTGGCGGTCACATCCAAATCTGCACAGAGGGAACGCCGCAGCCCATGCGGACGTTCCCTCATGCTCTGGGGTCGCGGACGGACTCAAGTCCGTCCGCGATCCTAATGACCCCTTATATATGGTCTATAACCAATGGTTTTTTCAGTGAATTTTCAAGGTTTTGTAAATGCAAATTCCTAACTATATATGGCCTAAAACCTATGGTTTTTTCTGTGAATATATATATATATATATATATATATATATATATATATATATATATATATATATATATATATATATATATATATATATATATATATATATATATATATATATATATATATATATATATATATATATATATATATATATATATATGTATGTAGGAGTGGTGGGCTTCAATAAGAAATCAGTGTTTTTAGACAACTACAAAATGGCCCCCATGTTAACAGATCGATGTATGCCCCTTCTTTGTTTCCTTGCACGTGAGCAATGCTTTATTTTCATGCCTCTTTCAGTGTGCTAAGAACACAGAGGACGGCTTTACGCCAAAATGTTTGTCTCTTTAGCTTCTGAATAAAGTTTGGAAGCGCCCCCCCCCGTGAGTGTGGTAATTTCTTCAACAATTTGAAAGATTGAAGCGTGAATAATTAGCGTTTTTCTACTACCACAACCAGCCCCGCCTATGAGTGCACCGTTTGTATAAGTGGTAACGGAGCGTTTATATATATATATATATATATATATATATGAAAAAAGAAGTTGCCGCTCCACTGGAACGCACTCGCCGGAGGTCAGGCCAAGCACAAGGCTGCACACACAGATCAGCTTCAGACCTAGGGCTGCCTACACGTTTCGGGACATCTCCCTTCCTCTGGGCAGTAAAACAAATGAAAGGCATCAATTGTTGGTAAGTAAGTCCCCTATTTATTTTGCTTGATAAGTACCTTGATAAAAATCAGGTGAATAACCAACTTGCATTGTAGGACTGGAAGTCCTGTTTTGCATGTCCCAGTGGACTCAGCCTTCACAAACGTCAATAACTTACTTTTTGGGACAAACAATATTCCGTGTTGCCCCTTGTCAATAAAGATGGCCCCTTCAGTTCTGCTTTGATATGCAAATACAATAGGACAGACCCACATGTATCTTTGGGTGGAGTGTAGCCATGGCCTGGGCTGGGCCACAATAATCTGAAAAAAGAGGTTGCCACTCCAGTGGAACCCACTATATATATATATATATATATATATATATAGATATATATATATAATCCACAACACTTCCTCTTGTAAGAAGTACTGGCACTCCTCTACAAGTTTTAACAGATCTTCATTTAAAGATAACATTCATCAAAACTGTATTAGACTGGCGCATTTTGTCCCTCAAGAGTGACTTTGTCAAAGTAACAGCTTATGGATTTCAAACACAAACATGGTTATATATGACTTAAACATAAAGAAAGGACTTCACTATACATAAATAAAATACTGGGAATAAGTGAGAACATAGAAAGTTTAGAAGAGCATTCAAATCCATGAGTGTGGGGAATCTAACCCATGTTCTTTCATTTGAAGCATAATTTTTTTATGTTATACAATTTACAATGTGATTTCTTCTTTACACATGTAACATTCAAAAGATTAAATGCTCTGCAATATGAACCCTGGTTAAACCTCAGTGGGCAAAATAGTTTGTTTCATAATTTTACTCATATGGCTCCAAATACAAAACTCTGCATATTTAGTGACAATGGAGAATAAATACCAATTATACACAGCTTTACACTAAGCATACCATTTAACAAACATTTTGGCCAGTGCTACTAATCCATATTATGTATCCATAACTCACTGTGAATTATTAACTAATGTATATGTATACATTAAATATATAATGTACATGGTACCCAGAATGATTGATGGCGTTCCACATTTTCAGGTGCTGCACTGCTATTGATATATTTATATATATATTCATTGAAAAAAACTAAGGTTTCAGGGACGTTAAAGCTATGCTTAGATTTTACTCGTACCAAACCATGGAAATTCAGCAGTTATAGTTACCTGAGCCAACTATAAGTTATGCCCTGCAGTGCATAGCTTTTGGCCTCACATATTACATCACTCATGACACTGTCAGTGACATCACTCATGACATCTCAAATGACATCACTGATGACATCATCCAGTGACTGTGCATGTATTCTAAATGTTTGTGTTAAATATATATACCAAGGTACTACAAAAGTTAAAATAGTATACTTTATATACTACTAATGAGTGATACTTATTCTAGCATGTGATATGTAAGTGGTTGAGTGACTGTGTGTATCTGTTTGTGAGTGGGTGTCTGAGTGCCTGTATGGGTGTGTGAGTTGCTGTATGAGTGTATACACATATATGTTAATAGCTGTATGGGTGAGTTAGTGGATGTGTGGGTGACTATGTTGGTGAGTGAGTGAGTGTGTCAGTGGCTGTATGGGTGATTGGGTGGTTGTGTAAGTGGCTGTTTTGGTTAATGAGTGGGTATGTAAGTGATTGTATGGATGAGTGAGTGGGTATCTGAATGGCTGTATGAGTAAGTGACTAGCTGTGTAAGTGGATGTATGGGCAAGTGAGTGCCTGTTTGATTGGCTGTTCGGTTAAGTGAGTGGCTGTATTGTAAAGTAAGTGTCTGTGTACACAGATTTATGGGTGAGTGAGCGGATGTCTGAGTGCTTGTATGGATATGTGAATGGGTTTGTAAGTGGTTGTGTTGGTGTGTGAGTAAGTGTGTGAGGGCTTGTAATGATGAATGAGTGGCTGTGTTGAAAGGTTATATGGGTGAGTGAGTGGGTGTGTGAGTGGATGTATGAATAAATAATTTGGTATAAGAGTAGCTGTTTGGGTGAGTGTGTGACTCTGAGTGGCTGTATGGGTAAGTGACTTATTGTATGAGTAGCTTTATGGGTGAGTGATTGCTTATGTGAGTACCTGTATGAGTGAATGAGTGTGTGTCTGAGTAGCTCTATAGATAAGTGAGTGGTTGTGTGAGTACTTGTATGGGTCTATGAATGGATACGTGAGTGGTTGTGTGGGTGTATGAGTGGATGTAAGAGAGGTTGTATAGGGGTGTTAGTGGGTGTGTGAGATTTATTCCAGCTACACAATCTGTAGGAAAGCAAAGGGATTGCAATGCAACCTGAAGATGAACAGTCCTTCTTTAAAAGGTTTGAAAAAGGACAGGTGTACCTTTTTTTCTACAATTGTGTTCCCATCCGCAATAGCTATCAATTGAATATAATAGCCTGGCCTCTTTTATTTATCATTGTGCATGTAAACACATGCCTATATTTACAAATATATAGTTATCGCATATACCTTTCTTATCATTAGTGGGATTTTATGAATATGATGTTTTTTTGCTTCTAGGCATTCAAGGTCTTCAAGTTATTCCCCCTTATGTTAATCATAAAAAGTGAAAGCTTGGAATTAATGTGAAATGCATATTTGTTTTGTGTCTTTTTTCTTTGCAGCATGATCACCTAGTCTGCATCAGTTTGTAATATAATCCTTAATACAGCAGTCTGAGAGAAACACAAGTCTGGAACTGAGAGGAACAATAAGCGTTTTATCCGAGCGAAAACTAAAAGAGTTAGTAAAAAAGCACAACTTCTTTTGACTAAATAAATAAAGTTAGCTGCGTCCAAAAATTAGCTGTCAACGCTGATAAAAAAACATTTGTAACCTAAGAAAACATACAAACTCACCCAAAAACAAACAATACCTGCACACAAAAAAACATAACTTGGAAAATATGAAAACATATAAAATTGCAATATAATGCAATATATATACTTACACAACAAATACATAATTTACACAACACACTAAGGCCTATCGCACACACAGTTACTTTACCCAAAACGAATTAACTAAACTTCCTAGAGTATATAATCTAAACAAACTAACCTAACTAACATACACCCACCCACCAATATACCTTAAACAATAATTAGAAAAAATAAAAATAAAATGTAGACTAATTCTATAAATTCTATTGCAAAACAATTATAATAATTACTGATAAATGAAAAAGTATTTATTTAAAGTGTTCATTAATATATCAAAATATATCAAAACATTATTCATATCAGTTGGTAATTTCTATATTTTAATTTTTATTATATCATTGGATTGTATACAAACTTAAAAATATTATTTCATGTTAAATAATATATTTTCCAAAACAAACTAAAACAAAACACTTTCTTGTTTATTAGTACTTGTAAAATGTTAGCTAAAAAGAAAATGTGTAAAATGGATTTTAATAAACCATACATGACAATATTATTTTATAAACAGTAATGGTTTTTATGAATTAAATACATGTATAATTGCAATACAAGTAACTGTTTTAAAGTTTAGCCATTCATTTTAAAGGCTCACACTAGAAACTTAAAACATTAGTAAAAAATGATACTTCAAAAGAGTGATGTTTACTATTCTGACTAATTAAACTGGGGAACGTGTTGGATTCTAAAGGGGTTAGTTTCACCATTCCTATTTCAAGCTTAGCCACATTGTGAACTTTTAAATCTAAGGGAGGCACATTTACTCTTTCCACTGCAAACTAAACCAATTTGAGAACGGTTGGAGCCTAAATAAGTCTGATTTACTATTCCTGCTCCAAAAAAAGCCACAATGTTGGACCCTGAAGGAGTCAGCTTAGTACTAAAACTCTCAACCTAAACACTTTCGAAAAAGTGTTGGACTTTATAGGGGCCATATTTACTTTTCCCACTCCACAATCATCCACATCAGGGGAGATGCTGCACTGTAGAGGGATTAGGTTTAGTATTTTAACTCCAAAATAAGCCTTTTTAGCCAATGTGTTGGGTTCCTAAGGGTTCAGATGTACTGTTTCCTCTCCAAACTAAGCCACATTGGTGATAGGGCTGGACTCTAAAAATGTCACATATTGCATGCCAGCTCTAATGCTACACACTATGAGGATAATGTTGGACGCTCCAAAAATAATGTAAAAAATACAAAAATAAGCAGAACAAAAACCGAAATATTGCAAATAATAATTGCATTGTATTGTTATTTTAGAAATAAATGTAATTGTTTTTGTCTAATTCTATTATATCGTTTTATTATATTGTTCAGACATATGCAATTACATTAAAAAGTCTTATTTAAAATGAAAGATGTAAGGAAAACCATTCAAAAGAAATAATATTAAAATAATACCAATAAATAAAAATGTATATTATTAGTGAAATCTCTTACAAAAAAAATTATAATTTTGTGTTATCTAAAACAAATAAAAATACATCATAACTGACTTTTAAAAGTTGTATTTTAAAAAAACATTTTCTAACATAATAAAAAATATGATAAGAACATTATTAACTTTTTTTTACAAAGAATAATGAAGTCTTTATGTAAAAAATAAATATAAATATTTAAATAAATATTTAAATTTATAAATTCCAAAACCACTCTAGTATAAAAGCAAGAACCCAATAATAAAATAAAATGAAAGAATATAGAACATTTACAAAATAAATCTAATAATAAAGTTAAAACTATATTAACAAATTGATTACTTCAATAATGATTAAATAATCAAATGTGATGATGATAGTAGTTATGATAATAATAATAATATTCTTACCTAAGATATTACATCCTGGGATAATTATGACATTATTACATCATTTCCATAATATTATTGCCCAATGATATTGCTGAATGCATCAGGGGAAGAATATGTATCCATCAGAACTATTGATAGGTAAGCAGCTTTCTCTTTATTTCCTTGGCTGGCACCCTCCAGTGCATTTGCATGTGTTATAAACTAGGATGATTCAAGGGTCTAATCTTTGTCATTAGTAACATCTGCCATGTTAGTAGCAGCTTGGGTACTTTTATGAAGTTTCAAGATGATTTTCAATATTCAATATTCAATAATCTTTCACTCATCCAAAAGCCCTACAGCCCGAAATACCTCCCTCTCAAGACCTCTGCGACCAAATAGCAGACTTCTTCGAAGAGAAAATCAATCTCATTCAGAAAGACTTCCCCCTTACCATAGCCCCCAGTCCCCCACCCCTCTGGAACAAATAGGTAAACTAACTAGAAACCTAACTACGTTCTCACAGGTCACCCTAGCCCAAACTAAGGAAGTCATCCTAGCATGCAAGTCAGGAGCCCCCTCTGACTCCTGCCCCCCTAGAATCCTTCACCAACTGATTGACACTGTCAACCCCATCATAAACAAAATAGTAAATACCTCCCTCAGCACCGGCATTGTCCCCAGGGCATGGAAACAAGCCATTGTTAAGCCCTTAATGAAAAAATTGAACAAATCCCCTTCCGACCTGACCAATCTCCGTCCAATATCACTTCTCCCAGTCCTGGGAAAAATCACGGAACAATTAGTATACAGGGAACTCAAAAACCATCTCGAAGTGAATAATATCCTCCACCCCCAACAATCAGGCTTCCGCCCCCAGCACTCGACGGAAACTGCCTTGATCTAATTGACGGACTCAATAAAAATATTACAGGACCAAAGAAAGAACGCAGTATTGATCCTGTTGGACCTCACAGCAGCGTTCGACACCATCTCCCATCCCATACTACTGGACAGACTCAGGGACATTGGTATCTCTGACCGGGCATTAAACTGGATAACATCTTTCCTAACAGAAAGATCCCAATCCATCACACTAGGACCTTTCAGTTCTGCAGAGAAAAAGATTCGATCAGGAGTCCCACAGGGTTCCATCTTAAGCCCCCTGCTTTTTAACGTCTACCTTATTCCCCTCATCTCCTTGATTGAATCATTTGGCATAACTGTTACATCATACGCCGACGATACCCAACTCATAGTTAGCTAGAGGAGAATTCTACATCAGCCGAACAAAATCTAAAAAACTGCCTGAAAAAAGTCTTTCTGTGGATGGAAACAAATCACCTCAAGTGCAACACTAGTAAGACAGAAATCCTCCCCATGGGGAAAAATGTCAACTTCTGTCCTCGTCTCTGGTGGCCAGAGGATTCCACAGCCCCTCCCCAGACCGTCACAACAGCAAGAAACCTTGGAGTCACCTTCGATACCGACCTATCCTTCGATCATCACATTAGGAAGGTGGCAGGAACTTGCTTCGGAATCATCAAATCCCTCCAAAAAAATTTTGACTTCCTACCAACGGATGCTAGAAAAACGGTAGCCGTGGCGCCAATCCTATCACGCCTGGATTACTGCAATGGCCTAATGGCCGGTGTGAAAAAAGTTACACTCAAACAAACTGCAGAGTGTCCAGCATTCTGCTGCCAGAATGGTGCTTAAACTCCCCAGGAGGTCTTCAGCTTCCACTGCTCTGAGAACCCTCCACTGGCTACCTTTGCGCAAAAGGATTCTTTTCAAAATCCTAATCGTTGCATTCCGGACATTTAACCACATTGGCCCCAAATATCTAATCAGGCGCTCCCCCCATTACAATCCCCAGAGGACTCTGAGATCCTCCAATAACAACCTACTAAAACCATTCAATTTCAACCTAAAAACCAAAGGGGGTAAAACCCTCACCCACTTATCTTCTAGAGCTTGGAACTCCATGCCCCAGCACCTGAGGTCCCTAACCAAGGAAATCCATTTTAGGAAACAACTAAAAACCTGGATCTTCAGCCTTTCTGACGAGTACGTGCTGGACGCCATCTAATCCCACCTTCCTTCAACCTCATGCATACTTTCCAGTTAGCGCCAGGATGCTCCTTCCGGAGCGACAGTCGCGCTTTATAAATACCATTACCAATACCAATACCAATGACTTTCTGGATCTCATTGTGCCGAGTCTCATTCCGACTAATCCACTCTAACAGTTTGTTCATATCAAATTCACACAATAAATGGGTCTCTGTGTTTCTGAAAAGTCCTCCATAATATGTCCTTTTAAATTCTGTCATTTCTATTTCTACTGTTCTAGAAGCCTAAGAGAACTGATATTTCAGTGATACAGCATAACCATTAGGGGGTTCTCAGCTTCCCTGGAATTAGCTTCTAAGTAGTTGTTAAGTTTTCACATGTATACCTGTGATCTGAATTTCTTTTTTTGATTTCATTTTGTTATGACTCACCTGAAAAGTAATTGCCTGCCTATAATAGGGGAAACAAGAACTAAATTATAGAGATAATGACTAATAAACCAATAACATTTTTTCGGTGTCACCTCGCATGCTGAGATTGGCTCCCAATTCTCATAAAGATCTCGATGATCATCCTCTCCTTCGTTTTTGGCCATACGTGGTCAACTGTCTTGTCTTCTTTCTTCTGCAACATAGGAGGCTCAGAGAGGATCTCTGAGGTCATAACAGGACTAGCTTCAGACAACAATTGAATTACGTCTGCAAAAGTCACATAATTTCAGGAATTTTGTGTTATGCTTGTTATGTGAAATACCTGACATTACACCATTATATGATGTTGCATATTTATACTGCCATTCACAGCAAAATTGTAGTGTGCGACCGGAGGAACAATGCAGAAAACAGAATGTGTGCATCTTTTGTATGTGGCAGCTGTGTTTTTTATTTTTTATTTATGGATATGCATTTTGAGTATTTCCATGTCATTTTTCCAAAATATCACGTAATTACTCAATAGCAAAATTCGTGACCTCTAACCGCGACCCCTTACAAGACTTATGGGGATAGTTAATTTGCCTCGTGTTCATGATGTCATTATTTAACAATTCGGTAAAGGGCCCCACACCTGCAATATCTATACTTCTTGTACATTCTCAGGCTGTATGTTTCCCTTCACCTCCTATCAACAGCAGATACATGTTTCTACATGAACCCTCTTTGCAGCTCACTACCTAATCTTGAATGTATTCCCCATTAGTAGTATCAGCCAAAAAGTCTAAAATCTGCCCGTTTACTCTCAGACACTCTAGATGAGGGAGCATTCCCTTCGTGTGTATGTTCTAAACTGTTCCATGGTGCTAGGCAGAACCCTATGACTGCAGTTCATAACCTTTTAGCAGATGTATATGTAGTGTAAGATTAAACATGTTTAAACTCTCTGCAAGTGTGGCAGCATTTGAAATTGAAGGCTAAATATGAAGTCGATGTCCATAGTTTGATTGATGGGAGCAGCAGAAGTTCAGCATACATAATCTAGTGTTGACGATTGGTCACTTCAATTGAAGCACTGGCACACGCCGAAAAAGAGACAGTATGCATTAGGAGTAAGAAAGTAAAGTGATACGAGTCCAGCGTATTGCTAATCTTTTAGAAAGAAAGCCGCATTTTGAAAAGATTCAACCTCCCAATTAAAAGTTCTATATTTTTTGGGTTTATGAATTTTATAAAACATTTCATATTTTTGTATTTGTTTATGTTTAGATATTTCTGTGTTTGGTACCATTGTTTTGAGGTACGAATCATAGAATTTGCTTACACTAGTGGTACCGGCTTCCAGTAGTTATTCAGTGGGGGTCTACAGGAGTCAAAAGATAAAGATCCCTTGCTCTAGTATCAAGACTTGCTCCTCTTCTCTGAGACTAGAAAAATTCTTTACATATTCATCTCTGGTGTTTTTAAACGATAGCCCTTATCAAAAGTATAAAATACATAAATATATTTAACTTAGAAAATCAAATGAAACAGGCCAGTTGGGTATTGCCTTGAAATTCTAGTGCCTTTTGTAAACGAAGCTAAACTAACAATAAGTAGGAAATACAATGAAAAGTCTGTGTAATGAGTTTGGTATGGAATTTTAGCGCCTTAGAAAAATGAATAAAAAGGTGAAGAGCTTGCTAATCATATAAATAATGGATACACATGAGTGGTGAATTTTATTTGAGACACATTCTTTTTATTCAGTTAGATAATTAAATGGTTCTTCCCGCAAAAGAAGTGCCCAAAGTTAAAGCACGTATGTGTGTATATTTATATGCATGTAACGCAATTGGTATAAATAATTAAGCGTAGATAATTAGCATCTTTTATATATGTACAGTCAATTCAGACCTACTTAGATAAACAGCAAGTGTTGTAGAAGGCTGGACTGCCTCATGGTCAGCAAAGCTGTCTCCCCTAGGGCCACTGGTTGCTGAATAGTAAAATTATGAACACCGCACGGCTGATTGCTCTGTCCTTCAAGCAGTGTGTGGTGTTGAACGCTAATGCCATGTGTCAGCTTCTGAGTGTGTCAGCTGATTATAGAATAATGCTATATATATATATATATATATAAAACACACAAGAGTTACCCCCAAGGAAGAGCCTCCAGGCAAAGGTGAGCTGCTCGTATTTTTAATGAAATGCTGCAGAGTAATTTTCGTCAGAAAACAGGCTTTCATGCAATCCAAGACTATCAGCCAAACGCGTTTCGAGTTACCCCTTCTTCAATGTTTGAATATGGCATAATGTTCAAAGCGGACTCACTTGAGAAATACCATGCAGCACTACGAGACCCAGAAGGCTAGGAGAGTAGCCACGCCCACCTGGGCAGGTCTTGGTTTTATCTCGTGCACATGAACTCCGGTTTTTGACATTATTCACCTGACAGCCACTGAGGAAGGGAAGAGATTTCCTGAAACGCGTTTGGCACTATGAAGGTTTTCCGGTCCTGCTGGGAGCCTGTTTGCAAGCTGCTCGTATGGAAATAAAAGTGAATTGTTACACTGCCGGTGGCTTCTCTCTTTTCGGGGCTAACTTGTGTGTGTAATATATATATATATATATATATATATATATATATATATATATATATATATATATATATATATATATATATATATATATATATATATATACATATATATATATATATATATATCCACACCAAACCAATCCCAAAAGGGACGGGTCCGACACATGCTCGGTGATTCTGAGTTCATTTTTATTAAAAGGAGGCTCTGTTGCTGAATTAGCGAAACGCTAGGGCAGACGCGTTTCAGCCTTGCGGCTTTCTTCAGTGCCCGCTTCACTATGAATGACAAGACGCCGTAGGGGTTCGTGATTTAAAAGTCCAAAAGAACTTGTCTGATTGGCCCAACCTCCTCGGCTTCCACCTCCGTCTCTCCCACACTGATCCAGGACGGAGTTTTGATGTCTCCCACTGAGGCTGCAGTTACAGTGAGCTGCGTTCTCTAACATCCAGTGATATATATATATTTCAAAGCAATTGTCCCTTTCTGGAGGAGGAGCGGCCGGTCAGCTGGTGCAGGTGACGAGTCAAGGACGAGACTCGTTAATAATTTCGAGCAAATTCAAAAAAGACACCGCACTCTTCTCGGATGTTTTCAAGCTTGTTTAATCCATCTTTCAGAAAAACTTCCTCACCTATGCGTTTCGAACAAAAGACTGTTCTTGATCACGGTAGTAACAAGTCCGTTTTTACTTTTCAGTATTTATACCCTACTGCCCGCTTAACAATTAGGATGCATTGTGGGAGGGGTAGTTTTTTGGTTGTTTTGCAACCAATGTCAGTTTCCTTTTCCTAGTTTACAAGCCACATATTTGATGACAGTGTAAAGGTCGGTATTTGGGGCTTAGTGCCTGTTGATTTAGAAGAATGAAATCTTCTAAGGCAAGTTGAGTATCTGAGCTCACTTGCGGGGTTATGTATGGTTATATACATAATCTGGGATAATAGCTGAGTGCTATATACCGAAGTCAGTGGCTTGTGCTTTGGTCCAGGAACTTGACATAACTTAAAACAACGAACAATGCAAACAACAAACTTAAATTACTCATTTGGTTCTCATCTGACCCTTTCTAAATTACAAAAATCTAGACAATATGTACTATAAAAAGCTACTAAGAGGCCAGGTTTCAGACTGACACACAGCAATCCAGAGATAATCATAAAATCAAGGCAATCCAGTTATCATGACATCTATCACATAAGACAAGTGTTTTTCAAAATGATGTAATGAGAGGATCAACAGTTGAAATATTTGAGAAATGTTACTTTAAGCTGAAACCTTACACTGTCATCAAATATGTGGCTTGTAAACTAGGAAAAGGAAACTGACATTGGTTTCAAAACAACCAAAAAACTACCCCTCCCACAATGCATCCTAATTGCTAAGCGGGCAGTAGGGTATAAATACTGAAAAGTAAAAACGGACTTGTTACTACCGTGATCAAGAACAGTCTTTTGTTTGAAACGCGTAGGTGAGGAAGTTTTTCTGAAAGATGGATTAAACAAGCTTGAAAACATCCAAGAAGAGTGCGGTGTCTTTTTTGAATTTGCTCGAAAATATATATATATATATTACCTACTGGCGGTCGCCAGTAGGTATATATAGTTAGGATTTTTTCTCTATGGAACTTTTGAAAATTCTATGTCTAATAACTTTGGCGTTTGTGGACGGAATCGGCTGAAATTTTCAGGAAAATGGTACATTTTGTTTCCGATCAGCCCCTGAAAATTTGGGGGGGGTTTCTTAAGGGGGGGCGAGAAAAAAGGGGGGTCCCAAAACGCATTTTTCCCATTCATTTTTCCATAGGGCGTTTGGCCTCACTTTTAGCTCGAACGGCTGAATGGATTTACACGAAACTTGGCAAAATTGTAGGGACTGTTAGCCCGATGTGCCTTTGCTGGGTCTCAATATATGTGCTCCAGTGGATTTTGAGAAATTAACGTTTAAAAAAACAGATATATCTGTGACAGCGTCCCGGATAGCGCTCCAGTTCGCGTACTTTTTGCGTAACGGAGCTTTGCGAAGCGAAGCTGATTGGCTCTCCGGTGTCTGTCAACATTCTAAACAGTCCGGTGCGGCCGCCATCTTGTCTCTCGGTAGGATCGAGAGACAAGAAGAGGAGAAAAACGAAGGGCGAATTTAATGAAAAGGGGCAAGGTAGACCCTTCTTGACCCCCTAGGAATGATGTTGGGGTTATTAAAGGGTCCCGTGGGGGCAAATAAAAAAAATGTTTTTTTGCGGAAGAAGCGCTTTCCGGTTCGCGAATCGGGACGCGAAACGGGAATTCACCATTTTGTGTTTTGTTTTAATTAAATTACAAGATGGAGGAAAAACAATGTGAGAAATGGGTATAAGGGGGTACGGGAGACGTATCCTGATCCCCTATGTTTTCTGAGGGTGGCTGAGGATGCTCATATATGTTGATACTTGTCTTCCAGCGGCTGCGCGTGAGCGTTTTTTTTTTTTTTGCTGCGTGACGTCTGTTAACGTTCGATTCGAAGGAAATCAGGAAGTGTTGACCGCCATTTTGACACTGCGAGTAAATATATTGTTAAAAATAATTGTTATAAATTAATCCGTATTGATAAACATTGTCTGCGCCATCTTGCTTTTTTTACAATGCCACACTTTTGTCGTGCACGGCAGCCATTTTAGATGCCTTGGCCAGACCCACTCTCTGCACACCGCCGATCCTCAGCATGGCTCCCCACCCTCGCAAGCATCTCCCCCATGCACTGGTCACCCCCGCTCTCTGTCTTATGCATGGGCCATAAACCTCCCCCCATCTGCGCTGCTTTTCCCTGAGAATCACACCCTGTGCCCGCCTGACACCACACTTTCACCCTATTCACTACCGAACCCTCTGACACTCCTCTTCCTCTGTGTCCGATTGTCCAGGCCGGGCCCAGGCTATCACCTAGCCCTGCGGATGTAGTTTATGGCCCCAACTGTAAAGAATCACCCCTCTTCAAAGGAGTTACAGTAGATCAAGGCCCCCACCCCATGAGATCCGTCACACCACACGCGTTCCTACTATCTGATAACGATCCTGTATTGTGATTGGGGAGGGAATTCTCACTGTAAGGGTGTGTGGGACCGAGCCTGAAGCGGAAGATTCCAGGGATGCCATTTTGTACATCAAAGTCTTCACAATTATGTGTCACATTAAAAATATATAGCACTCCAACAAAGTAGTAGGATTATAACACTTTAATAACTTATAAATATATACATCGCAACAAAAACAGTAAACACCTTAAAAGATTTTTATTAAAACAGAAGCAACAATGGTCAGTAGTGGTCTGTTGTGCGAATAGTTCCAAGGCAGCACAACGTGCTGAGTTCTGGTCGGCACCCAGGTGAAGAACCATCCCTTCTTTAAACCCCATGGTGACCAACTATAGTTTATTCTCTATTTCGTTCCCTTGCCATAACAAAATAAAAGTCTTGGGTTATTTATGGAAGGGAAGACTTTTTGTTTCTTCCAAATTTTTTTTAAAAACAAAGGTTTAAGGATAGGCAACCCTTAATGTGCATGTTTTCCACAGAAATTTGCCTTTGAAAACTAGAGGCAATAAATAAGGCTGAAATCTGTATTTTGTTTTTTGATACACATGTTATTTGCGTCTGTGTATTCATTTTTATGCATGACTTTATATGGAATGGTTAAAATAACTTATGATGCAACTTAACAGGAAAGATCACAAACATTCCAATGAGTGCTATGTCCCAGGTTTTACATAAAGTAGTGTTTACCTAGAGTGGTGCTGTGTAGGACACTCTGAATGGAAATTAACCAGAACTATAACCATCTACTTCCAATAATATAACTTTTATGCCCAAATTACGCAAAGATTTAGGTAATCTGCTAAAGGGGGGAGTCGCCATTTCTTTTGATAATTTATTCACCCATCCGTAGCCTCTCTAATTTCCATTACAATGTGTTTGTTGCTGTCGCTAGCTGATGAAAAAACTAAAGTGACAACTTCCTCATCCTTAATTTGTCTTTCTTTGTTCCTTAAGATGTCATCTGTGTCAACCTCTTCCGAGAATGCTGATGCGTTAGGGATTTCCTTGTGTTTCTTAATAGGATTGGTGTCTGCACACTTCTTTGTCAATTCTGTGAACATGACAGCTGCTTCATAGACAGACGATATCTTTGTTAAGTCATTAGTGTTAAGTGTGTCTGAAACTACAGTGCCCTTCTGTTTTACATTCCTCAGACACTACAGAGTTTTGTGTGTTGTTCTTCTGAGCGACAATTATTCCAGAGGTTTCAGGTTCACTTGTTTTGTCCTGCAGTGAGTTAACAGCTTCAGAGACTTCATGTTTATTTGCTATGTCCTGCTGTGCGTCAACTGCTTCAGAGACGTCAGCCTCATTTGTTATGTTTGACTATATCCTGGACCTGCCCGGCCGCGCCCAAAATGGCGCCGGTATAAATGGGACTCGTAACTCCTTGTTGTGTACTGGTTGCCCAACCTTGATATCACGAGATACGTATGCACCGTATGCGCCCTTGGGTGCCGCACTGGTTTTGGTATCCTACAATGCTGCTCCGAAAAACGGCATGAGGCGCCCCGGGGGGGTGGGGTGGGAGGCGGCGTGAACGGGCCTCCCCAGGTGGAGGCTCGTCTGTTGTAGTGGGGCGCCCCTTTAGCGTTTCACTTGCCATTCAGCGGTTTCCCGCCCGCTTTTGCTGCACTGTGCCTCGTCAGTAGCGGTCTGTTGTGCGAATAGTCCCAAGGCAGCAGAACGCGCTGAGATCTGGACGGCACCCAGGTGATGTCCAGTAAGTTGCCGCACTGGTTTTGGTATCCTACAATGCTGCTCCGAAAAACGGCGTGGGGCGTCCCGGGGGGGGGGGGGGAGGCGGCGTGAATGGGCCTCCCCAGGTGGAGGCTCGTCTGCTGTAGTGGGGCGCCCCTTTACCCTTTCAGTTGCCATTCCGCCCGCTTTTGCTACACTGTGCCTCTTCCGCCATTCAGTTGTTTACCGCCCGCTCTTGTGGCTACAGCGTCTCGCTCACCATGTAGTTGAGTTGCTCCCACTCTTGCGGTGCAGCGATAGGCGGCTGCCACAGGACTCTTAAAATGGCGGCCGGCTCTTCGGATTTGGGCCTGGTTCACTAAAATGGCCCTGGGACACCTTGGAACTCGGACGCTTGTCTGCTAGGGCTTGTGCTCCATTCTCGTAAGCGTCCCCTCAGCCTTGAAGATTCTACAAAAGTCTTGGGGGCCCGACTCCCGCAGGCTTCCTGTGGGGAGCGGCTGCCATGATTGCTTGCGGAATGGCCACGATGGAGCTACGAGATGGTAGTGCTCTCATGCTGACGCCAGCTTTAGTCTGAAACATCCAGAAACACTGTAGACTATCAATTCGATGAGTTCCGGTGGAGCCCCAACGTGACCCGGAAGGGAAGAACTTCCCCTCCCCTTTTTTGAGTGATGGTTCTTGTTGCCTGTCCCCTCTGTTGTCATCTAACGGAACCTTTTTTGATTGCTGAGTGAGAAAAAAAAAGGTGGGTCTTTCATCGTTTGGGAAAACAAAATGTTTTAATCCAATTAAAAGTGTTATTTTTAGGTCATATGATCAAGCCTTCCATCATTAGGAAACCAAACGAAAATGAACCAATGAAAAGTTTTATAAACAAGTCACATGACCTGTTATGCGGCTTTGGGTTATAAAAAGCATACAAAACCCGTTGGCCCATGAGGCGGCGTCAGTATCGGACCGATGTGCGAATAGGCCGAAGGCAGCACAACGAGCAGAGATCCGGATGGCACCGAGGTGGTGTCCAGCTAGTTGCACTGGTGTGGCCATCCTACAATGCTGCGCCAAAAGACGGCGTGGGGTGCCCGGGGGGAGGCGGCGCAAACGGCCCTCTTCCGCCTCCCCAGGTGGAGGCACCTCATGTGCAGTGCGGCGCCCCTTAGCGTTTCACTCGCCTTCCAGCCGAGTTGCGCCCGCACTTGCTGCTACAGTAGGTCGAAGGCAGCACCATGCGCCGGAAAAAATAAATACATTAGCCTGGAACATTGTAAATGTAAATGCATCTGGGTCCTTTGCTTTACAAGTCAGAGTGAGAAAAAAAAGGTGGGGCTTTCATCATTTGGGAAAAAACAAAATGTTCGAAAGCAATGAAAAGCGTTATATTTAGGTCATATAACCAAGCCTTTCATCATTAGAATAACAAAAGTAAAATGATTTGAACCAATGAAAAGTTTTATTAACAAGTCACATGACCTGTTATGCTTACGTTACGCGCTGCGCGCCGCGCTCTGGATCGTTTCCGGGAAGCTGCGCCTTGCGCACTGGAGCACTTACGGGTGCGCTAACGCGGTGCGTCATATGACGCATTTCGCGACAACGCAGGTCCAGAATATAGTCAAAATGTCTCCACCAACCAGCGGTCGGAATACAACCCCTTTCAGCAGTCCAAAAAGTTCTGTTAAATGACAAGAGGAGGGACAGGCAACAAGAACAATCAGTCAAAGAGGGGAGGGCAAGTTCTTCTCTACCGGGTCACGTTGGGGCTCCACCGGAACTGATTGAATTGGTAGTCTACAGTGTTTCTGGATGTTTCAGATTAAAGCTGGCGTCAGCATGAGTGCACCCAATTCTAAAACAGTAAATGCTTGGATAACAATCAATCAAATGTAGAGGGAAGCAGGCACGACGGGTTACAATGGGGGCAAAGGCTTACGTTATCTACCCTTCACTATCTGCAAAGAGAGAATACTCCTAAAAGAAAAGAGGAGGGGGGGGCAGCATTCAAAGCACATCAGCGTGCATAAATACGAAAATGTTTTTACCTACCACGTACTTGACATTTTACAGCTTTTGATATTTGCTATTAAAAAACCATTGAAATTCACTGACAAAACCATAGGTTATAGATCATATATAGTTAGGAATTAGCATTTACAAAACCTTAATTTACTCGCACAAAACCATAGAAATTCGCATATATAGTTAGTTGCAATAACTATATATCGCGCACCCGCAATCCACTGCTGATGATGTCACATATTACATCATTCATGACATGGTCAGTGACATCACTGATGACATCACTGATGACATCTCATTTGACATTACTGATCACATCACTGATAATATCATTCATGTGATAATACGATGAACCTCTTCAGACTCTAATATAACCTTAGATACAATCAGTGTAAGCAGACACTCACAGATTGTCACTCATCCATGGAGTTACTCACACATCTAGTCAGTCATGAAAAGAATCAATCACTCCTCCATTTCCTCAACTATACAGTTATACACACCTTACTAATTCAAACATATTCTAACACATATTTACTCTCTTATACAATCTCTGATACAAGTTCACAATGATTCATAAAGCCACTCTCACATTCACTGGCTCTTATGCTCAGTTATTTATATATGTCAACTCTCACATGTACTGTGTTTTACATATGTACTTACTTTGACATGTAGCACTGAGATATCCATTCACTCACCAATACACTCATGCACACAGTCAACTGCCCATACAGCTGTTTCCACATACACGTTTGAACCCATACATCTAGTGAATCAACTGCTCACACATCTATGCACAGAGTCATACACCTCCCAGCCACCCACACACATACTCAGTCTCCCATACAAATACTTGGGCAACCAAACAATAACCCATATAGTTACTCATATAGCTACTGATTAACATATGCAGCAGTTTACAGAACAACAGACATAATGATGCACAAATTAAGACAGTTTAGTCACTAACCCATGCACTCAGTGAAACACATTTAATCACTCTCTCATACAGTCAGTCATGCACCTACTAAATCCTTCATCCAGACACTTATACATCCACTCATTCTTCAATATGTAAGACATATTTTAACTTTACAGAAATATACAAACACTGGATGATGTCATCAATGATGTCATCAGTGATGTCACTGACCATGTCATGAATGATGTAATATGTGACATCATCAGCAGTGGATTGCGGGTGCGCGATATATAGTTATTGCAACTAACTATATATGCGAATTTCTATGGTTTTGTGCGAGTAAATTAAGGTTTTGTAAATGCTAATTCCTAACTATATATGGTCTATAACCTATGGTTTTTTCAGTGAATATATATATATATATATATATATATATATATATATATATATATATATATATATATATATATATATATATATATATATATATATTTGTCGACTGACACCTCGGGGGGGCTCTGCTACAGGAGGCTGCATGCAGGACATCAGTGCTTGACCGCGGGGGGGCTCACCTTGTTGCCGCCACCGCCGGGAGTCCCAAGGTGTCACCAGCAGTGCCGCCGCCGCCCCGGGACCACAACTCCCGGCAGCCCCAGCGGCGCGGCGCACAAACCACGCAGGCAGCAGCGCCAGGAGGCGCTCATAACCAGCACAGCCCTTGGTGGAGCGGGGGAGCTCTGCTACAGGAGGCTGCATTCAGGACATCGGTGCTTGACTGCATGGGGGTGCTCACCTTGTTGCCGCCACCGCCGGGAGTCCCAAGGTGTCACCAGCACCGCCGCCAGCCACCCCGGGACCACAACTCCCCGCAGCCCCAGCGGCGTGCGCACAAATCACGCAGGCAGCAGCACCAGGAGGCACTCATAAACAGCATAGCCCTCCGCACCGCGGGACGAGCCGGGCGAAGCCCGGGCAAAGGGCGGGCAGTCTTAGGCCGTCTGAGGACGAAGGAGGACAGGCCGGGCCATCCTCCTAACGCCTACAATGGGTAAGCGAAAACATCAAGTCCATTCAGAGGAGGGGGAAAGAAGGCTAAGGTTCCCAGGAAATCAGAGTCCATCATCTCTTACCTGTCTACTGCCATTGGGGCTCTTTGCAAAGAAATTGCTACCGCAGAGCTGGAACTTGGTTTAGTTACACCCCCTTTGGTCTGCGAGGAGATTGATAATGTGTCTAACCCAGTGTCAACTGTTCCTCTGGAGCCAGTTGTGGTTGTGGCTAATCCTCCCAGTATGGCTGACTCTATTAACACTTTACTGGAGGGGGCTAAGCAGTTAAAGTCCAATGTAATCCCGACCCGGGGTCCTGGAAAGGGGGCTAAGAAAAGTATTAAACGGGCTAAAACGCAAGAGACCCTAGTGAATACCAATAGCCCTACATTGAACAATCTGGGCAAGATGCTGGAAGCCCTATTCATTTCACGACTGGAGCCCCTGCTAGCTGATATAGCCAAAGATATTGTGGACACCCTGAATACTTGTGTTGCCGGACTTATAAAAAAATGTGCCAAAATTGACTTATTTAATAATGAGTACAAATTGCATAAATCAGTGGACAAGATTGCTACCCATTCTAGTCATGCAGTGGCCGAGGTTACTGATGCATCTTATGGGCTTGAGCCCTCAACTAGCTTAAATGCCAGCGCTACCGCAATGCTTCGAGGGGGGAGCTGGGACTCAGTGGGCCTGGGTAAGCGTACTCATCTAGCGAGTGCGTCAGGTAGTGTGCTCTGTGTACCTAGCACCTCTGTTTCCCAGGTAAAGGGATGTGACATCAACCTAGATCTCCCCCCAGAAGCCGCTCCCTTAGTGGCAGTTTTTTGGGGGTCCCTCCTCTTAAGGCTGGCGAGGAGGAATCAACTGGTGCACTGATGAGGAAGGCCAGATCCTGGGGCTTTAATTATAGTAGTGGTGGTTTGGATATCTCCTCAAGCATCAACATGGTCAGAAGGGTGGGTTGGATTGGGCAATGCCCAAAGATCAGTGAGGGCGATTGTGTCATAGTCAACTTCAATAGTCCCGACATGGCAGACAGACTGTTTTGGGATGGATCCGAATTAGGCCAAGCAGGGTCTAGACCAGTTCCCTTGGGATTTTTTTTATCCACCACCAGACCCATTTCTTGGTCCTAACAATACGCATATTGATAATTTCAAATAGCACAAGGTTCACCGTCGACTTCGTAAACCACAGCCCAACCGTACACACCAATTGGCAGCAGGGGACCAAAGACCAAGAGCTGTAGAAGGGAGAACTATTGCAGGCATCCAACCACTGCTAAACTGTACGGCAACACAGGCAACTGGTTTTTCTGTAAATAACCGTTTCGGGCCACTAGCAGAACTAGATGCTAATGATTGACAGGTAGATCAGGTCCAGTTTACTTCCTCAGGTTTCCCCATTTGTGAGGCAGTGGCTGGATGTAAAATTATTAGCTGGAATGTTGCTGGCATTAGAGCTAAAAGGTCTGACCCAGTTTGGTTGGATTTTGTAACATAACACAATATAATTGCTTTGCAAGAATCCTGGGACCCCTCATGTAGTTTTAGCCTGGATGGATACACTAGTTTTGTAGTCCCGGCAACTGCAGGTACAGCGGGGAGAGCAAAGGGAGAATTAATCTCTTTTTTCCCTAAATCTAGTTGGGTCTTTCAGGCTAATTGATTCTGGTTCGTGTAACATATTAATGGTGGAATGGTCGATTTCAATCTCCCATAAGATTCTTTTAATTAATTTTTATAATTCCAGAGAGTGCGATCAGGGCAACCAACATTTGGAAGCCTTGGAAAAGCTTATGCTTTACTACACTTCTAATCAAAACACTGTTATCGAGTTCATCCTCATGGGTGATTTTAATATTCACCCCTGTGGTGAGGAGTGCTACGCAGGGGTATATGAGGGGCCGCTTGGATCCGCGGTCCCCCACTTTGAACATACAAGGCAAGGGGAGGCTCTTGAAGAAATATTGGCTAATTGTAATATTTTTTAATCAAGCCTTATAGAGGGGGAAGTAAGGGATGCCATTTACAAGGGCACGTATCCTGGCACAGTTATTGATTACATCTTTATTTCTACCGGGGTTTTATATAGGGTAGGGGCCCTTAAGGTCTCACCTTCAATATTTAGTGACCATAGCCCAATGTTCCTAGAGTTTGACCTAGGGGTAGCTCACAAGAAATGCCCCCACCAGGCTGGGCTATCAATAGTCACTAAAGACCAAGGAAGGAGGATTAAGTGGGCCAAGGTGGTCCCTGAAACTTTTCTTGATGATTTGCTTGTCAAGGTCGATGGGCATATGGCCATCTGCCTCGATAGCAACTCAACTGGACCTGAGATCATTAGTGCTTTTGAAGCTATATGCATTCAGATCTCGAGGGACTTGACTACCACTAAAACCTTGAGAGGCAATCCCCAACCAAGATGGTTCGACACCAGTTGTTCCAGGGCTCATGGGGCTTTGCTTAGAGCGCTAAAAGCCAGCCCAAGAAATAAGATTGTCATCGCAGATTTAAGGAGGTCTTACAAGTAAGCCACTAGCAGACGGCAAAGAGAAATTGAAAAGAATGCCTGGGACAAGCTCCGTTCAATTGATGTATTGCATGATAGTGGGATATTCTGGGCAATAATTAATCATCCGTTCTTTGCTGCCTCAGAGAACACAACCTTGGACTGTGTTATTCAAGATGAATAATGGCTTCGCCACTTTAAGGAGATTTTGGCGCTGCTGGCCCATGCGCCTTTTGGGGTCTCCCTTCGGTGCCTGAGTCTATGCCCTTATTATCTTTTAATTGTGACGAAGCAGAAAGAGCGATCCAGGAGACTTCTAAGAATACGGCCCCAGGCCTGGATGGGGTTCCAGCTGATCTCTAAGGTAACTCCCCGACTTTATGGGCCAAGATTTCAACTAATGTTTTTAACGCTTCTAGTGAAAATTTGTTTCCCGCTTCTTGGGCTTCTTCTGGTATCATTCCAATTTTTTAAAAAGGGCAGCTTGAGGATCCCTCCTGTTACAGACCCATCTCCCTCATAGACTCTGCAGTTAAAAATTTGGGCAGAGTCCTACTTCATAAACTTAGGGATAACATAGAGAGCTTAGGAGTTCTTTCAAATTTACAGTATGGGTTCAGAGAAAAGAGAGGCACCCTCGATCAGTGCTTATACCTCCAGCTTTTAACCCTTTCGATGCTGATGACGAGCTCAGCTCGTCATGATGCACGGTTGAGCTGTGCTGATGACGAGCTGAGCTCGTCATGAACAATGGGAAAGTGGGGGCCTGCAGCACAGGAGGGGAAAACACCTAGCAGCCAAGGTGTTAATTAGTAGATATGCGGTGGCGAAGGATGGGTCTTATTTATGGCATTTATGGACCTATCCTCTGCCTTTGATTTAGTGAATCGAGGCAAATTGTGGGCGATTTTATTACAGATCGGTATTGACTCTCCCCTGCTTAGCTTCTTAGCGGCCTTACATAAAGATCTCAAAGCCTCAGTTAGGGTCACTCAGGAGGGCAGATTTACGAGCCAATTTAGGTCAGAGAGGGGGGTTAGGCAAGGTTGTATCCTGGCCCCCCTTCTCTTCACTATCTATATCAATGCTCTGGAGAAGTCTCTAGGGGGTTCTGGGGTGGATGTTCCACGTGTAGGAGAATCTGTAATACCGGTTCTCCTATACGCGGACGATGCAGTTTTATTGGCTCGCACAGGAGTGGGCCTTCAGAGACTGCTGGTTTCCTTTGTTGCTTCCATGGACACGTTGGATCTGAAAGTCACTATAAAAAAAGCACATGCTATGGTGATGGGCAAACTCCGCAACAGAGTTAAATCTAAAATCTTCTTTTGCAAGGGAGAGGAGATGTAAAGGGTTGCCGTTTTCTCTGGGGGTTCTTTTTGACGATAAAGGCTCTTGGAGCCCCCAAATAAAGCTCAAAGGTATTTCTATGGCTAGGTCCACCTCAGCACTCCTGAGCTTCACGAAACGGTTGGGGTCCCGACCAATGGAGGCTCTGTTGAAGGTTTACAACTCAAAATGCCTGTCCATTGTTATGTATGTGGGGATTTGTTTCTCAGGACAAGATACAATTAATTGAGAACACATTTTTGAGATCCCTTCTGATGATGCCCCAGTCTACCCCACTTTTTCTACGCACTGTGAGTTAGGGCTGGGCTATGTCACAGATAAATTGAAGGTGGCCTGTTAGACCTGACACCTTGGCGTGAGTCTCCCTTCCACTTTTTGCTGATGTGCCTCCGATGTTTTGCTGGTTTTCCGATACTCAGGGCACTGCTCCACGGCTGACCCGTGCCGCAGTGCAAGTGCTCCCTACTGTAAATTGTACATGCGATTGGTATCCATGATTGGTTCATTGGATTTACTGTTAGTCCCTAGTAAAGTGCACTAGAGAGTGCCGGGGCTTGTAGATGCCAATACTGCTAGTGGGCTTGCAGCGCTGGTTGCGCCACCCACCGAAGCAGCCGTAAAGATGTGTCTGGGAACTGCGACCGCAGAACCCGCGTGCGGTCTCCTACTGTCACGCCAGCTGGGCAAGTGCACCCACTTGCCAGCCCCGAACCTTCCCTTGACTACATATTAGTCACCCCGATGGTAGGCCTGCGGGCAGGGTGCGTTGTAGGTGTAAGGTAGGACAAGCCCTGATGTGTGTGGCATGTCCTAGTAGTGACTTACCCCCAAGACCGTATTTCACTATTGAAGGCTACCTGCTCCATTAGGCAGACTGAGCTGCTGGAATTATTACACCCTATAATCCCAGCAGGCTCAAGGAGCATGGTAGCGCGTCGTGTTTAGTATGCCTGAACTCAGGATGATAAAATATTTCTTTTAGTAAAGTTTATTTTAGTATCCTGGGTTTGCAAATGCTACTTTTAGAAAGTTAGCATTTGCTTGCCTAACCATTTCAGCCCGCCTCTGCTGGTATGTGTATCTGACTGTCTGGGACGTTTGAGTGACAGGGCTGGGAGGATGACAGGTGGTGAATGCGCAGATTACACCTTAGTGGGAGGTAGGAGTGCCTCTTGACTCAAACTGTAGCTGTGCTCGGCCACCACAATGCTGGCTCCAGCCTCCTGGGGAGCGACTGATGACTCAGCCGGCACCTGGCCCAGGAAGGGCGAAGCCCCCATCAACAAGGTACTCTGGCCGCCCCTGTCCGCACAATGCTGGCTCCACCTCCTGTGGGGCGTCTGATGCGCCTGCCCCTCACACTGAAAGCAGAAGCCAGAGTACACCCGCCAGGGTACTCAAGGACTGAGAGTGGCTATGCAAAGGCCCCCCTGGCCTGCGAGAACAAAAGAATTGGCCTATAAAAGAAGGAGCCCTGCTCCTTGAAAATTAGATCCTGTTTGGGCCACAGAAGGACTCTGCCCAACAAGAAGGACCGTGAGAGACAAGGAAGGGTGCTGACTCTTGCCTGTGTCTGGTGCCTTGCTGCCGAAGGAGGGGAAGAAGAAAAGACTACGAGAAGACTTTTGCTTTACTTTGTGCCAAACTCTGCTAAAGAGATCTCCAAGGGCATGCAACTGAACTTGCCCCCTGACCAGCGCCCCAGGACCAGTGGGCGCTGCCCCCTGAAAGAAAGCGACTGTGGGTGCTGACCCTCGCTGCAGTACCGACGGAGGAATCTCCTCCAAGGCAACGACATCTACCTGACCACCGTGACCGGGGCCCAAAGCAACAGCGAAAGCAAAGTGAGGACCAGCCGCCACTGGCCCGAACACCGTGACCGCAACTGCACCGGGAGCCCGAGAGCAAAGCGAAGGAGGACCCGTCCGGTCCAAGCTCTCGAGTGGACTGCGCTACAAACAGCCACTCACCTGCAAAGACGGACAGTTGCCTGTGAGAATCCGCAAGGTCGGTAACCTGCCCGACAGCCCAGCTGTGAGCGCACAGCTGCACCGGCACTTGGCTGGGTACGTCCTGCACTTGGGGACCGTACTGCCACTTGCCACCACCGCACAGCCACCGCCGCCAGGGTCGGAGCGGACGACGAGGAGAGGACCCTGCCGCCACAGAACACAGCTGCCCCGGATGACCCGTGAAATGCTCGGCTGAGAGCCGCAACGAACAGCGACCCCGGGAAGGCAACGCGACGTGGGACAGATCCCCTGAGAGCCGCCTGCTCCACAAGAACTTTGTTGACATCGGCCTGAGGGCCCTAAGAGAACGCTTAAACTGCTAGAAAGAACTGTGGTAACCTGAACTGAGTAATTTGCAACCGTTATCGTAAAGTACGTTGACTGTATTCACAAGCCTGCTTAAAATCTATATAAAGATATATATTTTTACAGAATACAGTCTGGTCTCGTTGTGTGGTGGGTTGGTTGTAAAGGTGTACTATTGCAAGTGTTTAACCCTATGTGCCCCAAAGATTAGCCTACGACTGCTTAAGCCACACTACCTAGAGGGTAAGCAGAGGTTGTCTGGAAGGTAACCCTCAGCCCTGACGAGGAAGAGAGAGTCCCTGCTTGTCGCTAGTGTTGCACTGCGCCAACTAGAGCCTCCCCCTTCCTACATTGGACGCAGCGGTGAGGATTTTCGAATTTACACTTGCGATATCTATACCTGAGCTTCTGACCACTACACAAGGATTACGGTCCAGTTACTTAGCCACAGACTTTGCTTTTGAATTTTGCCAAAAAGAAGATTCCGAGTGTGAGAACCATGCCGGGCACGAAGAGCCTGGATGGAGCGGAGTCCACGACCTCAGAGGTGTTGGAGGTCGAGTGGGACGCCGCGAAGCTGGATAAATACACCAAGGATGAGCTGAAGTTTTTCTGTAGGAAACTCAAGGTTCCGCACGCTGGTTGCAAGAATAAGCCAGAATTCTACAAGGCCCTGAAAGCCTGGGTAGAGTCCAGAAAGGCCCCGGAGGATCAAGATGCCTTCGCGGAGCAAGATGCAACGGAGGAGCAGAATGCACTTGGAGATCTGATTGATCTCGAACGACGAGACAGCGAGCACAGCTTTGGTAAAGGCCTGTCGCCAGAGGAGCTGGCGGACAGGAAGGAAACAAGGAATCACGAAAGAAAGCTGGCAGAATTGAAAATCCAACTGGAGCTTGAAACAAAAAGAATGGCGCTGGAAGAGCGAAAGCACCAGATGGATTATGAAGTAAAAATGAGGGAGATAAGTCTCAAGGAGAGAGGCTTGGATCGTCCTCCCTCTGGTGGCAGCACATCGCCAGTGCAGGTAGAGTCAAGAGTGCACATCCCGAAGGACGTAGTTAAGGAGTTCTTTAAGGGGGATGACATAGGACAGTGGTTTAGGGCATACGAGGTAGCCATGTCCTCCCACCGGGTCCCTGACAAGGATTGGGGAGCGGGGTTGTGGGGAAGGTTCCTTAGCGAAGGGAGAGATACCTTGCTAGATTTGCCCGTTGAAAATCAGAGATCCTATGCCCACATGAAAGAAGCTTTAATGAACAGGTACGGGCTTACCCCTGAAATGTATAGACAGAAGTTTAGGGGATGTACTAAGCGGCCTGGGAATACGTATGTGGAGTATGTGACTTACTTTTGCAGAGCACTGGATGGTTGGGTGAAGGGTAGCAAAGTTAATGATTTTCAAGGTCTCTTTGATTTAATTGCATGGGAGCACTTGTCTGATCACTGTTTTCCTGAGTTACGCCAACACCTGATCGATAGCAAGCTGTCCAACCCGAGGAAGCTTGCTGAGGAGGCGGACCGCTGGCTCAGCACCAGGGTCCACAAGGGTCCCGTGGGAGACTCCGCCAAGAGTGGGCAGGGTCCCCAGCAGAAGAGTGGGGGGGACAAGGGGGGAAAACAGAAAGGGTTCCAAAAAGGCCCCCAAAGTAGTTCCCAGGGGAGCCCGCAGCAGGGTTCTCAGCCTCCCCCACCCCCGAAGCCGAGTGGAGCCCCGACAGGTAAACCTGTTCCAAAGGGGCCCTTCAACTGTTACAAATGCGGCGAACCTGGACACATCTCCAGTGACCCCAAGTGTCGCCTGTTTGGAAAACCCGCACCCACTGGTGCTCCGCCCCGAAATGAAATGGTCCCGGGGGGTGGAGATCCCGTTCACATGACCCTGGTCTCGCTAGTAGACAGTGAGATGATCCCTACGAACTACCTGCCCTCTAACACTAAGAAATATGGGCAGGTGGTGATCATCAATGGTAAGGAAGCTGAGGCTCTTAGAGACACAGGAGCCAGTGTGACTGCAGTGAGGCAGCACCTGGTGTCTCAAGAGCAGGTTGTACCCCATGCCTACTGTAGGGTTATCAACGCTGATAATTCAGAGAGTTAGTGTCCGATGGCTCAAGTTCCCTTCGAGTGGGGGGGGGTCTCTGGTACTCTACAGGTCTGTGTAAGGAAAACCATGCTTGTTGACTGTTTGCTAGGGAATGACTTGGAGCACTCCCCTTGGGAAAAGGTGGAGAAGACGACTCACCTGCGGATGGTGGGTCTGCTCCGATGTTTTGCTGGTTTTCCGATACTCAGGGCACTGCGCCACGGCTGACCCGTGCCGCAGTGCAAGTGCTCCCTACTGTAAATTGTACATGCGATTGGTATCCATGATTGGTTCATTGGATTTACTGTTAGTCCCTAGTAAAGTGCACTAGAGAGTGCCGGGGCTTGTAGATGCCAATACTGCTAGTGGGCTTGCAGCGCTGGTTGCGCAACCCACCGAAGCAGCCGTAAAGATGTGTCTGGGAACTGCGACCGCAGAACTTGCGTGCGGTCTCGTACTGTCACGCCAGCTGGGCAAGTGCACCCACTTGCCAGCCCCGAACCTTCCCTTGACTACATATTAGTCACCCCGATGGTAGGCCTGCGGGCAGGGTGCGTTGTAGGTGTAAGGTAGGACAAGCCCTGATGTGTGTGGCATGTCCTAGTAGTGACTTACCCCCAAGACCGTATTTCACTATTGAAGGCTACCTGCTCCATTAGGCCAGACTGAGCTGCTGGAATTATTACACCCTATAATCCCAGCAGGCTCAAGGAGCATGGTAGCGCGTCGTGTTTAGTATGCCTGAACTCAGGATGATAAAATATTTCTTTTAGTAAAGTTTATTTTAGTATCCTGGGTTTGCAAATGCTACTTTTAGAAAGTTAGCATTTGCTTGCCTAACCATTTCAGCCCGCCTCTGCTGGTATGTGTATCTGACTGTCTGGGACGTTTGAGTGACAGGGCTGGGAGGATGACAGGTGGTGAATGCGCAGATTACACCTTAGTGGGAGGTAGGAGTGCCTCTTGACTCAAACTGTAGCTGTGCTCGGCCACCACAATGCTGGCTCCACCCTCCTGGGGAGCGACTGATGACTCAGCCGGCACCTGGCCCAGGAAGGGCGAAGCCCCCATCAACAAGGTACTCTGGCCGCCCCTGTCCGCACAATGCTGGCTCCACCTCCTGTGGGGCGTCTGATGCGCCTGCCCCTCACACTGAAAGCAGAAGCCAGAGTACACCCGCCAGGGTACTCAAGGACTGAGAGTGGCTATGCAAAGGCCCCCCTGGCCTGCGAGAACAAAAGAATTGGCCTATAAAAGAAGGAGCCCTGCTCCTTGAAAATTAGATCCTGTTTGGGCCACAGAAGGACTCTGCCCGACGAGAAGGACCGTGAGAGACAAGGAAGGGTGCTGACTCTTGCCTGTGTCTGGTGCCTTGCTGCCGAAGGAGGGGAAGAAGAAAAGACTACGAGAAGACTTTTGCTTTACTTTGTGCCAAACTCTGCTAAAGAGATCTCCAAGGGCTTGCAACTGAACTTGCCCCCTGACCAGCGCCCCAGGACCAGTGGGCGCTACCCCCTGAAAGAAAGCGACTGCGGGTGCTGACCCTCGCTGCAGTACCGACGGAGGAATCTCCTCCAAGGCAACGACATCTACCTGACCACCGTGACCGGGGCCCAAAGCAACAGCGAAAGCAAAGTGAGGACCAGCCGCCGCTGGCCCGAACACCGTGACCGCAACTGCACCGGGAGCCCGAGAGCAAAGCGAAGGAGGACCCGTCCGGTCCAAGCTCTCGAGTGGACTGCGCTACAAACAGCCACTCACCTGCAAAGACGGACAGTTGCCCTGTGAGAATCCGCAAGGTCGGTAACCTGCCCGACAGCCCAGCTGTGAGCGCACAGCTGCACCGGCACTTGGCTGGGTACGTCCTGCACTTGGGGACCGTACTGCCACTTGCCACCACCGCACAGCCGCCGCCGCCAGGGTCGGAGCGGACGACGAGGAGAGGACCCTGCCGCCACAGAACACCGCTGCCCCGGATGACCCGTGAAATGCTCGGCTGAGAGCCGCAACGAACAGCGACCCCGGGAAGGCAACGCGACGTGGGACAGATCCCCTGAGAGCCGCCTGCTCCACAAGAACTTTGTTGACATCGGCCTGAGGGCCCTAAGAGAACGCTTAAACTGCTAGAAAGAACTGTGGTAACCTGAACTGAGTAATTTGCAACCGTTATCGTAAAGTACGTTGACTGTATTCACAAGCCTGCTTAAAATCTATATAAAGATATATATTTTTACAGAATACAGTCTGGTCTCGTTGTGTGGTGGGTTGGTTGTAAAGGTGTACTCTTGCAAGTGTTTAACCCTATGTGCCCCAAAGATTAGCCTACGACTGCTTAAGCCAACCTACCTAGAGGGTAAGCAGAGGTTGTCTGGAAGGTAACCCTCAGCCCTGACGAGGAAGAGAGAGTCCCTGCTTGTCGCTAGTGTTGCACTGAGCCAACTAGAGCCTCCCCCTTCCTACATGGCCCCACTGATTTGTTGGGCCAAAACCTGGTTAAACCAGAAAAGTACCATGAACCACGCAATTCTTGATGATATCTTAGCAATGGATAATGTTAAAAGTGTTCCCTGGCTGAAGTATTTGAGAATGATGTTCACTCGATTAGGGCACCCCGACCTTTATTCATCCCCAGGTCGAATCACTAAGGAGGCTATAAATTGGATTAAGATTCACTTTGCGGGCATGGCAAGTGTGGAACGTGAGGAGAAAGAACTCAAAAAACTATCAGTTAGAGCCAATTTTGTGTTATTAACATCTCCCTCACTTGAGTCTTATTTGAGGATCGTCTCATATCCCTACCATAGATTCTTTTTAATTAGATTTAGATTTAACTTAATCCACTATTCTCTGGGTACCTATTCATCCTGGAGCAAACCTGAATGCTGTAAGACATGTAGGTGTGATCATTCCTCTTGCCAGGACACAATGCATTTTATCATGTTTTGTGGGCTCTATTCGGATTTACGGAAAAAAATATCTGCTACCAATTGTACGAGAGGTAGGGTTTATACAAGTCAGACCCGCTCTCATGTACCTGCAGGTAGTTAAGCTGTCCCCACAACATTTTTTATGTGGCCAGCTTTCTGGTGGCAGCTGTGTGGGTGATAACAAAGAGTTTGCCTTCCATATTTGACCCTGTGTGACCGTTTTTTTACCTGATGGATTTTATCATGTGTGTTTTTATCAGAAAAGTAATTTTTAGCCTATACTGCTGGTTTGCACTATTGATGTATATATATGATGTATATATATGTGTGTTGTATGTCTTTGATCTGTATGAATTTGTCTGCCTTTTATGATTTTAAGTAATCGAATAAAGTGTTTTGATGATGACACCTTGCTTAGTCTCTTACCTCTTGTGTGAGTTTCTGTTTTATGTGTCAAGTCACGTGGCCAGATTAAAGTTGTGTAGAATATTTTTACACTGAGGGTTGATTAAATTATTTTTGGCTTTTGTAAATGGGTATGGCAAAATGAAGGAACACAAAGGACAATAATGCTATTTTATTGGTAACTATAAACCAGACAGAGTTATGGGCTTTCCATAAAAACTTGTTCCCAACTGAGCTATTTTAAAACAGCACAGTCATCTTAGATTTAATACTGTGTGTGAGTGTGCGTGTGTGTGTGTGTATGTATATATATATATATATATATATATATATATATATATATATATATATATATATATATATATTTATATATATACCAACACACGATCCAAATTCCTCGGACCGCTTCTCAATTAAGGGCACTCCAAGCCATTTCAGATAGTTTTTAAATGCCAAATTTATTATCAGCGCTGCAAAATCTAGTCGAACAAACGCGTTTTGGCGTTGCCGCCTTCGTCGTATATATATATATAAGTGTGTGTGACCAAGGCCTCTGGGTAGGCCGAAACGTTATGCTGGCAGGCTGCTCTAAAATGTAATAAAGAAGAATTTCTCACCTGCATATCTGGGTCGGCTTTCACTTCTTTTCCTGTGAAGTCCCTTCTAGGAACGAGTCTTTTGGCATATATATTTATGTACAAGTCAGGTTTACTCTCTAAGAATGAGTTAAATTTTCTAAATGTTGAAAATCTGATTATTCCATTCTTGTATTTCCTTCCTAAAATTCATAAGTTGGTATCCCCTGTAACTGGGCGCCCGATCATCTCGGCTATTGGTAGTATCAATGAAAAGATTTCCAAATAAGTTGATTTTTTTCTGCAACCCCATATGATTTCTTTACCCTCGTATCTTAAAGATACCACAGATTTTCTCAATAAGGTGACAAATGTATGTTGGCATTCTGATTACATATTTTTGGTAATGAACATTGAGTCATTGTATACCTCGATTAACCATTCTCAGGGGTTGCATGCTGCAGAGTATTACCTAAACAAGCGGGACATCATGTTTCGAGGACATAACACAATGCTGTTGGAAATGATATGGATTTGTTTAAATTCAAATTATTTCAAATTCCAAGGTAACATTTACCAACAATTGCGCGGTGTGGCAATGGGTTTGTGCTTCTCCCCCAGTTATTCATGTTTACATGTTGGCTGGTGGGAGGAGCGCGTTCTCAGAGTCACAGACGCCAAATGGTTGCCACACATTTCCCAATACTGGCGCTACATCGATGATGTGTGTATTTTTTGGAATGGAACTGTAACAGAGGCTATGTCTTTTGTTAATGAAATTAACAACAATGAGTTAAACCTAAAATTCACGGCATCTATTAACAAAGATGTAGCAGAATTTTTGGATGTTCAATTGTATGTGGAGAATGCTGAGTTGAAAAACAAACTTTTCCGCAAAACCACTGCGGAAAACTCCATATTGCATGCCCATAGTGCGCATCCGATCCACACTATCAATAGCATCCCTTACGGCTAATTCATTCGAATTCGTCGTATTTGTAGTGATGTAACAGCTGCCAATGCCTGTTTGGACTCCTCTGTAGAGAGGTTTCTCAGAAGGGGTTACACCAAAAAAGTACTAGAGCAGGCCCTTGTCAAAGCGAAGTCCCTCGATCGCAATACTCCGCTGAAACCTAAACCTGCTTCAGATCTCCAAACGAATTGCTCGATCAGACTAATTACCACCTTTAGTTTGCAAGAGAGAGCAATTTGTCGCATTATTTGTTCCGAATGGCCAATTGTCCTTACTGACAATATTCTAAATCTAGTTCTACCAAATCTGCCATCTATCACATTTAGACGAGCACCTTCAATGCGTGATGCCCTAGATAGACCAATGCCGGAAGTTCTACCAAAAAAATCATGTTTTTTTAAAACTGTTTTTTTTAAATGCACTTCTTGTCGCGCATGTACCTTTGCCCGAAATTCAACATACTACACATCGGCTTTTAGCGACACAAAAATTCCTATAAAAGAACATCTGACTTGCAGGTCAGACTTTGCAGTCTGTAAAATAAAATGTACCTGCAATTTGGAATATATTGGGAGCACTAAACTCCCTGTGCATCAGCGCATTTTACAGCACATACGCGCAATTGTGAACAGCAATAGTGATTATCCTGTCGCAAGACATTTTAAGGCTGTTCACAACAACCAGTTAAAAGACTTAGAGAACACCGTCTTATGCTCAGTACCAGTCCCCGGCTGGGGTGGTGACCGTGAACGTTTGCTAAGACAAAAAGAGGCACATCTCATTCTTTTACTCAATACTAGAGCTCCTAATGGTCTTAATCTTACAGAAGATTTATATGTCTTTCTGTAATTTAGTTAAAAATGTGAACTATGGGCATCCTATTTGAATCTGTGAATAATAATATCTCTGCAACACCGCAATTCACAGTTTGTTTATGTATTTATAGCGGTCAATCTATCTTTATTGATTTTAGTTCATTGCGGTGTCTTACGGGGTATTTCAGATTTATATTTGGATTGTTCTCTTACGCATTGAATTGCATCTCAATTTTGCAATGTTCAGTATTCTTAATGTAACTCAGTGTCAATTCAAAGAATGGCTAAATTATGGTTTTGTTTTCTATGTCTCTCTGCTGCTGCTTTCTACCATTATTTTTACGGATACACTGTTTATTTATGATTTAGCACGTTTTACTTATGTCTTTTTTATAATTGTATTTTTTGTTTAAATTTTAGACCCTATTTTGCAACATGATTTTCTACTGCCAACCAAATTTATCGATCATAAAGAAAAATTCCCTTTGGATTACAACTAAATTTATCTTCATGATATGAATCCTTGATGATGGACTTTCTCAATATGGATATGACTTAGAATGTTTATTGGTTTTTTGCTCATCTTGTGCACTATATTACAATGTACTTTTGATTGAGACACTTGTCGATCATTTTCTGACTTTCATCTTTTTTATTTACAAGAGTCATGAATTTAAACTATAAACAATGTATATATTGTATATATTTATGGGATTATGGAAACCTACATTTGTAGATAAGATTCAAATATTTTTTATAAATCATACCTATTCCCTATATTTGACTCGTAAATGTATTTAGATTATGACACTTGTCGGCTATTTTTCACTTTTTCATATGATATGAATTGTTTGGTGTAGATTATGTACATAGTAATTCAATTGCACTTTATAAAATGTTTTTTAGTATTGAGCAAACCATTGTATAGCACTTTGTGAATTCCATAAGGGCAATTGGTTTTAAGGCACTGTTACATTTGTACTTGCAATATGGCGCACACTATAGTCTTTTCTTTATTTTCACTACTGCACTTTCTTTGTTTGAATCAAATCACCTGTGCACTGATTATAAATTGTGGTCAGTCTCCTGGGCGCGTTATGCGAACAAGCTCCTTTCAGGAGTGAAACGCGTCATGGACGACACCATGTCTTTTTATTTCATCTGTGTGAAATAAATACTTAAACTTCAATGGATAACATCGTTGCTGCTTCTTTTCATCTGATTTATTAAGGAAAAGTCATGCAAAGAGGTCCTTACCTGATCTTCTTTTCACCGCGGATTGGTGAAACAGGAACATTGTTATGGTATATATATATAACAATGGGCCCTGAACAGTGGGGAGGAAATGGCGTTCCATCTGGGTAAATGAAGATTAAAGCACAATGGGTAGTACAGTATCAATTTAGCCCACGCTAATTGCACTTACTTGTATACAAAGGTGATTATGAAATCTGCTAATGGTTCTTTAGATGCGTACTGTGACTTAACTCATATTTTCCTTTAGGAATTAATGAAATTGACTTGTGTACCTAGATAGGTGTCTTGTCTTGCTGTATTTGTTTTAAGAGCAATACATCTGACTGTATGGTATATGAGCCAGGATGGCTTCTGCAATGTTGCCTGGTTGCTGCTCTTTGTTACTTTCAATATATTAACAAGACTGTTTTGAAAGTATTTTGCACATTGAATCAAAAATGCAAGAGAATATATAAATGAATTTTCGAAGTAATTTTACATTACCATTTAGATATGCACTTTTGATGGATCAATCTTGAGATATGGTTGCATAATCCGGTATGAAATAAGAAATGTATGGTTGTATTTATTTGTACACAGATTGACTTTCACAATGATGAATAGTGATAGAGGACTTTAGCCGATCCACTGCTTGATGTTTCTGTTTTGTTTATGTCTCAAACATTT
Source organism: Lissotriton vulgaris (assembly GCF_964263255.1). Taxonomy (NCBI): domain Eukaryota; kingdom Metazoa; phylum Chordata; class Amphibia; order Caudata; family Salamandridae; genus Lissotriton; species Lissotriton vulgaris. Next base: position 495,391,695 of record NC_141697.1, on the reverse strand, counting down.
TAGATACCAATTATACCCACTGCTTGTACGGATTAGCCCATCGATGGGCTCAATTATACACCTCGTTTATACCGCAATGGTGCATTTGTACTATTCTAAGATGGCGCCTAGAGGGACCATAGTGGGGTTGTCCTCTGTCCATTTCCATGACTAGGAAAACGCTTTATTAATTCATTGTGATGTGTGCACTGATGTTATTCACACTGACAAAGGCAGCACGCCGAAACACGTCTGTGTAGAACGCCCGCAGAATAAAAACTTGCGTGGTTGAAAGGACTCCTCGAGTGCTGTTTGTTTTCTTCACATGCGAAGAGAAATTGGAGCGTTTTATATATATATATATATATATATATATATATATATATATATATGCTGCAGAGACAAAAGACATAAAACAAATATGCGTATCACATTAATTCCAAGCTTTCGCTTTTTATGATTACCATTGAGGGGAATACCTTGAAGACCTTGAATGCCTAGAAGAGAAAAAACATGATATTCATAACATCCCACAAATTATAAGAAAGGCACATCCAATAACTATATTTGTAAATATAGTTATGTGTTTACATGTACAATTATTATGTTTTATTATTATGTTTCTTATATAGCGCCAGAATCGACCCCCGAAGGGGTATATCCGCGCTTGCCTTGGGAACCCGTCCTGGTTTTTCCCTGTGAGATAGCCCCTACAGGGCATCCCCAAGGTGAAAGCCAGGCATCCCGCCGCGGGGGTCGTTGTGGAGATTAAGCAAGCTTAATGCCCAGAGTTGCAGAGTGTGAACCCATGATTAGGTCAGGCACCGAAGCGAGAATTATCGAGTCCGTGGACATTTGAGCTCAACACCCTGCCGCGTCGGGAATCGAACCCTGGTCCCGGGTCTGACCTCTGCTTCAGGGTCTGCCTGCTCTAACCAGTGAGCCACACTTCTCCACAATGATAAATAAAAGAAGCCAGGCTATTATATTCAATTGATAGCTATTGTGGATAGGTACACAACTGAAAAAAAGGTACAAACTGTCCTTTTTCAAACTTTTTTAAAAGAAGGACTGTTCATCTTCATGTTTCAGTGCAATCCCATTACTATTCCCCAGATGGTGTAGCTGGAATTAATCTCTCAATGAATGAGGATGTTGAAGCAACATATGAAAAGGGGGCCCCTAATGATGATGGCGCTGTAACAGTTTACAAAAAGACCAATTTAGGTGGAACCCAATGCCGCAGACACTGTTTGCGATTGGGCTCTTCCCAGAGCCGGTGATGGAGCTGGTGTAGCTGGTATTGGAGGATACTTCTATTTTTCATACTCCATGATTGATAACTGCATTGATGTGTATTATGATTGATACAAGCTGAATGCTCAAATCAGTTCTCTTATATTGAATGAGTCTATCGGTGGCCAATAAAAATGGAATATCCAAATAAATTGTCACAAAAGAGTTCACACACTAAAAAGAGGATCTTGAAACTTGCAGAATGACATACCCAGTTTGTACTTTTTGCATTCTGTAATTCTTTTCTGCAGTTCAATGCCATATTTTCATGACATTAGTGTTCAGACGGGTAGGGGGGAGGGGTTGTTACTGTCTAACTGGTTTTCTATCTCAAGTTTGCACATTGGCACAGTCCTTAGTACCGGGGGTCTAAAAAACTGAATTCTGTGCTGTGTTATAGAGGAATGTTTTAGATAACGTATCAGTCCCAATTGACTTTAGTGATGAATTTGATTTGCTTGTATTTTGATTATCAAACAATCGTTATGACTTTTATAAATGTGTGCTATTGAAAGGACTGTTCATGTGCATGTTAATATAAAATTGTTTTGTGATTAAACATGAAATAAATGTTTAGAATGTTGGACAGAATTTACGCAAGGATACTGGTTTGAAATGTTATTCTGGAAGCTAGAAGAGGAGGACACAGGAGCCTAGGCTAATTGTTATCCCCTGAAACAACCCAACAGCTTCATTGCAATACCTAACCTTGATCTTCTCTCCTACAAGTAACCTCCAATACCCACAGACCGTAAGTGTGTAGCTGAAGGTTTTCTGGGTGGTCACATTCATGCGTACTTCTGTATGGCAGAATCTTCAATCAATCATTGGAATCAAATCCCCAATCTTAGCGTGTTTGGTCACCTGTTGAAATACAGAACCGTACGGGTCACTACACTGACTCGTAGTGTGGAATTAAGACTATCAAGGCACTTAGGGTTGCTTGGACGGAAGGTCCCAAAAATGGTACCTTCAAGTAAGGTTTGGAGTCTCCAAAAATTGTACTAATGAAGTGGTGAGGCATGGTCAGGAAAGGTGGAGAGGGAGGCATGTTTGGGAAAGGCTAAGTCAGTGATCAGGGACTATGATCGAAGGAAGCCTGGCCACCCACCACTTGAATTGAAATCGCACTTGTATAGCGCTTTCCACCCGGAGGCCTCGTAGCGCTTATGACTGAAAACTTACTTAGCGCGGGCTCAGGGCAGATGAGCAGGATTTAGCATACAAGTGAGTTTTCAGGGCTTTCCTGAAGGAAAGATGATTGGTAGTTCCTCGAAGGGATAGAGGAAGGGTGTTCCAGAGCTTAGCCGCAGTGTGTGAGAAGGAGCGGCCTCCCCAGCGGGCTTTCCTGACTCTGATGGAGGTAGCCAGCTGGAGGGTACAGGATCGGAGGGAGCGGGACGGGACATAGGGAGTGACCAAGGGCTGTAAAATTGCAGGGCCACAGCGATGGAAGGCTTTGTGTAAAATACACATGGCCTTGAATTGTACTCTAGCCGCTATGGGGAGCCAGTGAAGCTCCCTTAGGGCATTCCTTGCTGACTGCCAGCGAGGAAGATTGTGGAGTAGGCGGGCCGCACTGTTTTGGGTGACTTGGAGCTTTTGGGTGACAAAGGAGGGAGCTCCCATATAGAGGACGTTCCCGTAGTCCAGGCGAGATAGTATAAGGGCCTGGACCAGGATCCTCCTTCCCTGAAATGGAAGCAGAGGGAGCACCTTACGCAACATCCTCATCAATCCAAAACAGGTAGCTGCGGTCTTTGTGGCTTGGGCCGAGAAGTTCAAGGCTGTATCGAACCAGATCCCCAAGCTTTTTATTTGGGGCTTGGGAACGGGGGGCGGGCCCAGACATCGTGGCCAGATGGATGCAAAGGCAGAGGGAGAAGGGTTACCCAATAAGATGACATCTGTCTTCTCCCCGTTAAGTTTTAAACAGGAGGATTGCATCCATCTGGCGACAGCCTCCAGACAGGGGCCTAAGGTGTTGGACGATCCCTCCGAGTGGTCTAAGGAGACCACCAGTTGGGTATCGTCCGCGTAGGTGACAATACGCACACCGAAGGGATGGACTATCCTGTCTAGGGGTTCCATGTAGGCATTAAACAGGGTGGGGCTCAGGGAAGAGCCCTGAGGAACCCCACACCTGAGTGGATGTTTAGGTGACACCGCCTCACCCTCAAAGACCTGGAAGAAATGGTCAGCCAGGAAGGATGTCAGCCATTCCAGGGCCGGGCCCGGCACACCCATGTCCGCCAATCGTTGTAACAGCGTGACATGGTTTACCGTGCCGAACGCGGCGCTGAGGTCTAATAGGATGATGGCGACTTTTCCACCCCGGTCTAACACTGCTTTTGCTTCTTCTGTTACCGCTAGGAGGGCGGTTTCAGTCCCATGTAAAGGGCGAAACCCTGTCTGAGAGGCACGCAGAAGGCTATTTGACTCCAAATAGTTCATCAAGATGTTATTTACGTGCCTCTCAAGCAGTTTGCTCAGCCAGGGGAGTAAGGAAATAGGACGGTAATTCACCTAGTTGGACTGGTCAAGATTGGGCTTCTTCAACAGGGCCCTCACCATCGCACACTTCCATGAAGGAGGTGCGGATTTAGAGGAGATGGAAGTGTTGAGAACGTCCAATATGACCGGGCGAATCACGTCCATGGCCTTCATGAGGGTCTGAGGGGGTGCTGGATCGTTGGGAGAGCCAGAGGTAATTTTGGAAATAAGTCTGTCTAGGACCGGAATGTCTATGAGTGGAATTATGTCAAGTCTACAAGAGACAGACGCATCAGAGGTTATGGAGACGGGGGGTTCCAGGTCGTTGTTAACGTCCCCAAAAGAGGAGTATATAGTCTGGATTTTTTCAGAGAAGAAAACAGCCAAATCATTACAGCGGTTTTGGGCAACATCAGCAGACGGGCATTCCGTAGGGGGTGAGATGAGTGATTTAACAATTTTAAAAATTTCCCTTGGGGCGTTGGCGGCTGCATTAATTTTGCTACCATAAAAAGAAGCTTGTGCCGCCTTTATCTCCTGTTTATAGAGCCTAATGGCGGCTCTATATTCATCCTTCCTAGGCTTGGAGTAGTCCTGTCTCCAGGCTCTTTCGTATTTACGACAGGCTAATTTCATGGTCTTGAGAGTGGGAGTAAACCATGGGACGGCTTTCAGTCTTTTCGTGAGGTTACTAGCTGATGTAAATCGGGGTTCCCAAGGCCTACACGCTCCGGAGATAACCCACTTATACTCAAGAACTGTTGGCACGGAAACTGTAAAAGGCAAAGAACAAGTTTATTAAGACCCCATGGGGTGGTGGTACACTCAAACAGCACCCTTCGGTAATGCAAGAGGTATCACACCGAACACCGGTGTGACCCCGTTTATATACAATTTTGGGGCAATAAAAGATAGGCGGCACAAGTTAAGACACATTTAAGGACATATATGGTCATGTTTTGGAATACTGCCAGCTCATTGGAGGGGGCACAACTCCGCTGGTCAGTTTGGTGCACATTCCTGAAGGCTTACGGGTCAGTGGGAACTGCGCATGTGCGGCTTGACCAATACTAAAAATAGCCTGTTGCTGGGCAGGTTGGGGTGGTCAGTGGAACGGACAACGGACTAAAGGGCACGCCGGCCACGAGGCCGCTCATGGTCTAAGATGGCCGCCGCAACATTCAAAATGGCGTTTTCGTATATAGCCAAGAAAAGGAGGACAACGTGTAGGTTCAGCTAATCGCTAATACGGCCGGGCCAATTACGACAGACGACCCTTTTAGCGTTTAGCTGAATCTACCTCATAATGAACATAATCAAGATGTTCGTCCTCGATGTCTATTAACATTATTTGTGTTACCTCTTTGTGAAGCATCATTTTGTCATGGGCAAGAGCTCGTCTTGATGGTATGCAAGCTGATAAACACATTGAGCATAAAGCTGGGCCACATTAAATACATAGGCATATGAAAAACATGGCTCCCACAAGTATACACAGAATCGTCAACAGTTTCCAGCCCCATGTTGCAAGCATGGACCAGAACCATCCCGAAAGTGTCCAAGTTCCATTGTCCGGGTGTATCTCAGCTGCAATCTTATGAAGCTTGGAGATGGCATCATACACAGATGGAGAATTGTCCGGAATATACACGCAACAGCTGCTTCCGATAATTCTACATGCCCCCCCACGATCAGCTAAAACAACATCCAATACCATCCTATTTTGGAGTGTGACAATCCTGGAAATCTGTAGTTCCTCGGTAATATTCCCCAGGGCAATAGCAGTGCCATTCGCAACAGCCTCGACAACACGCGTCAGTCGTCTGATTTTCCGGCTGTTCAGTGCAGCCCCCACAAAGGAGAATAGTCCCAGATTAAAGTCCACATACTGTTGCAATGCAGTGTCTGTTTGGTCAATGTCTTCCAGAACAATAGTTCGTTTGACCCTATTCAAGACGAAGTCATGGTACAAGGTATAATCATTGTGATACATTGGAGGGGCAATGAATACAGGAGGTAACACAAACGATACATAGCACGTGCCCAACCACCCCAATGGAAGCTGATGGTAGCCCTTCGTTCCACAGATAAAATATGTATTTCGTGATGCAACAAATGAAATGCCATTCGGGCTATCAAACGTGAGAGTAGTATTACATTCGCTTTTCCCTACTGCAATCGAGCCCTTATTCCTGAAACATAAATCGGCTTTTGTAGCAATGACATTTATAACATGGGCACTAGATACATTAATGTTCCGCTGATTGCTGTATACACGTGGGGCAGACACATTATCAGGCCTATACTCTTCCCATTCAAAACGAGTACCCTCAGCCCGGGGAAACCCATCCTTGTCATGGGAACATACTTTATTCAAGCGGAAAAGCACCCCCCCTTTTGTTGGCCATCTCAAAGTAAAGAGGAGGGTGTACCATGCGTTGCATGACCCATTATGCGAAAACGGGAGTGGAATAAGTGGGGTGCCCCCTCTCTTCTGGTGCCCTGGCAACATCCCACACACCCAGCAATTTGAGGTATTGGTCATGTTATGTGTGTGGTGAAGAATCTGAATGAAGCTGTTATTTAAATACGTTTGGCGGTGGCGCTCTTCATGAAAAGGCAATGTAAAATGAAAATGTTCAGAAGGAGCCGGGGTAGTCGGCAGCAAATGTTCACGTACAGGCACCACAAGTTCGACTACCCAGGCTATAACAGCTATCACCGCAATAGTCAGAACAAAAAGAAAGGCACCCAATATTTTCTTATCACGAGATGCCGTTGATGCCATAGTTCAAGAATATTCGTGCAAAGTCTCAAATAGCACAAATCGTGCACAAAGTCTCAGATACACGTACGTGTATACCTAAAAAAAGAAAAATACGGTGCTGAACTCCGAGGTAGCCGTTGTTTTCTTCTCCGGGCCAAGACGGGTGTCGCTACTCTGGCAGAACTGATCCCCCCCCCTTGGAATTCCCGGTTTCCGTTTCACAAACCTGGAGCGGTAACCAACCAGTCATAAAAGGCCACAAAAAAAATCTTCTTATCGTGGACGCAAGTTGTAGCGCTCTCGTCCGGCAGCAGCTTGGTCCGGTAAGGCTCCCTCAACTTCGGTCGACGTCACAGCTGGGCTCTTTTCTTTCTCCAAGATCTCCTTGTAATCAGTCAGTACAGCAGGAGTCACCAGATCCGGAGAGACACGGCGACAATGTGTCGAATGCACCCACCGCTTCCTGTTTGTCACTCGTACTGCGGTGCGGGTCGCAAGAAGGACCTGCTCGGGGCCCTTCCACCTGGGCTCCAGACTGCTTGCTCTCTCAAATGAGCGAACCATCACGTGGTCACCAGGGCGGAGATCATGGCCCTCTCCAGTAGAGTTGTCAGGGAGCGCTTCTCGAACCTGTTGATGAATAGAGAGCAAATCATTTGTTAATCGTGCCAAATAATCATTCATCATAACACAAGGCACATCATGTATTAATCGCGGCTTGGGCACCCCCCAGATATTCATCGGGCGGCCAAACACCACCTCATAAGGCGTAAGGCCAGTTCGTGAGTGGGGTACTGATCTAAGAGAGAGCAGTGCTAGCGGCAAAGCGTCTGGCCACTTCAACGATGTAGACGCCACAATTTTGGCCAGCTTAAGCTTCAACGTAGCATTGTACCGCTCGACCAAACCTGCTGACTGAGGGTGGAATACAGCGTGGAACTTCTGCTGAATCCCTAACCCCTTCAGTACATATTCCACGATCTTTCCAACAAAATGGGGCCCATTATCGCTCCACAAAAATTTACAAACTCCAAAGCGAGGAAAGAATTCCTTAAGCAACACCTTAGCTGTTGTCAAAGCCGTGTTGTCTTTCGTGGGGTAAGCCTCAACCCATTTGCTAAAAGCACATACCACCACTAGGACATACTTCAGGTTATTGCAACGCTCGAGTTGGATGTAATCCATTTGAAGCACCTCAAATGGTGCAGAAGGTGGAACGAACCCTCCTTTCGGAGTATGGGTCCCCTTTCCGGGATTGTGTTGCAAACATACCAGGCAGGTCTGCACTACTCTCTTTGCAGTATTAGCAATCTCGGGATGTTCCCAAACTCGTGTTAAAAGCCGAGTGATTGCAAGAGCTCCGACATGAGCCAGTCCATGCGTCATCTGGACCATCGCCTGTAAATAAGCCGCAGGCAATTTCCACTTCTCCATGTCTTTGCTTCTCCAACAACCCTCGTCATCTAGTACCCCATCTGCTGCCCAAGCCGCGAGTTCAGATTCAGTGGCTGAATTTTGAATATCCCGTATTTCTGCTCTAGCATCACTCCATCGCTCAGCCTGTGATTGTACCACGTACATGGGGGAGCTAGTTCAGGACATGGCCGTCTGTCTTGCTATACTGTCTGCAAAGGCATTTCCTTGGCCCACTTTGTCCGTGATCTTTTTATGGGCACTACACTTCACTATCGCTACTTTCTTAGGGCCAAGCAACGCGTTTAGGAGGTCACGCACTAGCTCTCCGTGCATAATGTGCTCTCCGTGCGATGTCAGAAACCCACGTTCCCGCCAAAGTAGCCCGAAGTCATGGGCCACTCCAAAGGCATACCGGCTGTCCGTGTATATGTTCACACATAATCCAGCACTCAATTCGCAGGCTCTTGTTAAGGCTATCAGCTCTGCTGCCTGAGCCGACTTTTGTGGTATCCTAGCTGTTTCTACCACTGTCTTAAGCGTCGTGATCGCATATGCTGCGGAAGTCGTACCATCTGGCAGCCTTAAACACGATCCATCAACCCACAGTTCCCCATCCACTTCTGGAAGTGGCACATCCTGTAAATCGGCACGACCCTTTGTCTGTTCCTCGGTCAGGAAAACATAGTCGTGATGTTTTTCTTCCTGACCCTCCTCGGCCGGATAGGGCAATAAAGTGGCAGGGTTCAAAGTAGCGCATCTTTTCAATGTAATATGTGGCGCCAAGAGTGTCAGCTCGTATCCTGTTAGCCGTGCACTCGTAAGGTATTGGGTCTTAGTTTGGTTTAACAGGGCATCTACTGCGTGGGGAACTAACACCAACAATTTGTGTGATAACACTATTCCCTCACTCTGTCGTATGGCCACCGCTGTTGCTGCTACCGCTCGAAAACACCCAGGCAACCCTCGTGCTACAGGATCCAGAATGGCAGAGAAGTATGCACATGGTCTCTGCTTATCCCCGTGTAATTGCACTAACACTGACAACGCGCACCCATCATTCTCATGCACGTACAATGTGAAAAGTTTCGTGTACTCTGGTGTACCTAACACGGGTGCGGAACAAAGGGCCTGCCTCAACTGCTCAAAAGCTTTCTGACATTCCTCTGTCCACTCAAGGGGCATCGGTGTAGCTTTGGACAGTAATGCTAGCAAAGGTTTTATGATATGTGAAAAACCCATGATCCATTGCCTACAAAAAGACGTCAACCCTATAAAGGCACGTACATCTCTCTGCGTGCGGGGGACTGGTGTATCTAAAATCGCTTGAATTCGATCAGATGTTAATGCACGCCCCTCCTTAGACAACAGATGACCGAGGTAGGTCACCTGAGGTCTACAGTATTGAAGCTTTTTCTTGGAAACCTTGTGATTGTTTTGTGCCAAAAAGGAAAGCAACGCAAGTGTGCTCTGTTCACATTGTGCATAGGAGTCAGCGGCAAGCAGAAGGTCATCCACGTATTGGATGAGCACGACGCCAGACTGCAATTTAAAAGAATCTAACTGCCTTTTCAAAGCCTGGCTGTAGATGCTAGGACTTTCAGTATAACCTTGGGGAACACGACAAAATCTATACGATTTATTTTTGAGTGTAAAGCCGAACAGGTATCTGCTATCAGGATGAACAGGAATGGAAAAGAACGCATTCTTTAAATCAATAACGCTAAAGGTGGTGGCTGTCGGTGGAACCAAGGTAAGCAAGGTCGTAATATCAGACACCACCGGGTATTGGGGAATGACAATTTTGTTAATCTCTCGCAAATCAATAATAAATCGATAGATTTTACCGTCAGTATCTCTCTTAAGAATTGGAAGGATAGGACTGTTACAAACATTATAAGGGACCTCCTCCACAACCCCTGCAGAAATCAAATCCTGAACAATATGTGTCAATGCAATTTCACCTTCTCTCGAAATCTTATACTGTGGCACTCGTGGCAGAGGGGCCCCCTCCTTAACAGTAATGTGTATTGGTGGAATACGCATCTCTCCCACATCCGTATCTGAGGTCGCCCACAACGTATGCGGTAGAGAGGCCAAAGCTGGAATGTCTAAAATAGCATAAAATCTGTCAGGGTCAGGGTAATTGTCATTCAGGATAACCCGCACTCCCTCTGGAGTGCAACGTATTGTCGCTCGAAAATATTTAAGCAAATCAATGCCCAGGATATTGTCTGGGGTATGGGGTGATAACAAAAATTGGCCAAAACTGAAATATTTATCAATGCATAGTGCAAGGGGCTTGGACAATGGGCTGGGGGAGGGTGTGCCATCAAACCCTACACACGTAATCATTTCGCCAGACAGGGGAGCCCTCGGAACCAAGTTTTTCGACAAAGCGCTACGAGTAGCTCCTGTGTCGACTAGAAATTGATCAGTAGAACCCAGAATGCCCGCTGTTACATATGGACCTTGCTGATCTACCGGCACTTCAACTGATTCCTTACCCCATCCTACGCAATCCTATGCATGCACATAATCCTGGTGTTCCACATTCTCTCCCTCAGAAATTTGATATTGATTCCGTCTATCAAACGTATTTCGTTCGTCCTGGCCACGGCCCCTCTCCTCAATCTGCCTACGATCACCTCCACCACCTCTCGCTCCAGTATAACCTCCTCTTGACCTTCCACTTCCTCGACCACGCTGACTACGCTGTTCGCGAAGTACCGGACAATCTTCAGCCCAATGCCCAAACTCCTTACAATACGCACACTGATCCTCCGCTATGTCCGTACGACCATACGATGCGTTTCCTCCACCTCGTCTACCTCTATCATTCCCTCTACCCTGTGTTCCCGAACCTGCGCCAACATCACCTTCGTTTTCAATTCCTTCGCCTTTTTCTCTACACTTTCTTTAGCCTCCACTTCCTGCCGCTCATAATACTGAGCCATAGTTAACAAGGACGCAGGGGTCGCCGTGGCCCAGGAACTTTCACTCGACTTCAATCGCTTTGCAATCTCTGGTAGTAGATTAGCTACATACTTATCTACAAACAAATGCCGACCCGTATCGTCAGTTAAAGATTGACCACTGTAATCATGAAACGCCTCCTCGAAGCGTGTTAAGAAATCTGAGACCATTTCATCGGGTTTCTGCTTGCACGACGTTAACATGGTCCAATCAATCTTTTTGGAGGGAACAAGCGTTTTTAATTTATTCAAGATAGCTGCCGGAAGGTCTAGAATTAGCTGACAAGGCTTACATGCTGGTTCCCTATCCAGATCTGCAGCATTTATTTCTTTCCATGTTCCCCCCAATATCGTTTCATCATTATTTTTACGAATTTGCCTCCACATATCAGGTGGTAAAATTAGCCCAAAAAACAAATCTATATCCACGAGAGTCATCACACAAGACGATATAGCCCCCTCCACCCCCTCATAGAATGCCGCCGGATTCTTCCGAAGATCAGGTAAAGAATTTTTCAATGCCATGACATCTGCTCTATTCCATGGCGTGTATACCCAATTATACACAAAATACCCTTTCGCATCCTTCGACAATTTATCATCATCCGTACCTTCCCCTTTAGGTGGAACATACAAAGGCGCGGCTTCACGCATAGGCATAACATGCAACGCAGAACTCTTATCTGAACCACGGAGAGAACACTCTTTAGCCCGCCCGTTATTCTCCAATTCGGACTCCTTTTGCCTCCGTTTCCGTTCCTCCCGCAATTGGGTTGTCTCATCCCGCAGCTTGATCAATTGCTTGAACAGGTCGTCAACATCTGAAAGATCAAAATCACCTTTAGCCAAATTCTCACGATACACCGACAACACTTTAGGCTCTAACGTATCAGAAAGTTCACGATATGCGTTTACAACTTCATCCGCCAGACTGGACAGAAAATACATTAATTCAAGATCCGACCACCCTTTCTTTTCTGTTAACAACTGCTCCTGAGTAACACAATGCTTATTCACTTTACGAGCCCAACTGCGTAAATGAGCGGACCTTTCCGCAGTAAACCTGAGAGCCAAAACCCCCTTCTGACCCAACTGATCCTGTCCATCATCCTCTGAATCCGCAGCCGGAGCCGTCGGCGAAACGTACGGAGGCGGTGACCGATCTAACAAAGAAAAATCATCAATTTCATTATTAAGGACAGGATAAAGTGGTCGGCGAATAGGAAATTGACCAGTCATTTGCAATTTACGTTCCCGTTCCTCCCTTTCTTTCTTCTCCTGAGCCTCCTTTTCCTCAAGCTGTAAAGCCTTATCCCGAGCAGCCTTGCGCTGCTCTTTGTCCGCCAAGGCAACCTCACGCTTCATTCGTTCACGCGCCGCTTTCTCCAACATTCGCACGCAATCAAACATATTTTGTCTAGACCTACGTTGAAACAGACATTGCTCTACAAATTGTATTTTACTTAAATCAAACGACCCGTGTAGAGGCCATTGCAATTCAGGATCGGCCTTGGTATACTTATGCCATAATTTACTGTACATAATAGGGGGAAGGCCAAGTTTGATATACATTTACCTATTTGGTGTTCCCTCTGGGGGAGCCGGCTGTGCTTCTGCTAACCTAATTGAGGTACCTTCTCCAAGACAACACATTCCTCGGAGTGTGCTAAAAACAGGCATGTTCGAAAAGTATCACGAAAGCGTGACACCGGACAAAATGGCACTTACAGTTCTTCACACGATTGTGCCGCTCAGAGGAAAAAAAACAAAGTTAGAGAAACATCTCTACATGCCTGCCTATGTGAAGTGCACTACACATATAAGTTCAAAGACCACAAATTCACAATGTTAGCTAACTCGAATCAAAGACGTAGATCATAGGACTTCGGCAAGCGTCCGAGGACTACCTTACCGATCACAAATCACAGAATTTCAGTAAGCGTCCGAAGACTACCTTACCGAACACAAATCATAGGACCTCAGTAAGCGTCCGAAGACTACCTTACCGATCACAAATCTTACCCAAATTCCCAAATGTCCAGATTCCAACTGCCAAGGTTTTGTAAGCCAAATCAGCCAAACGGCACTTTCTCAGCGATGCAGACACTTCGAAAACTCAGTCGGAGACCGGCGCCACCTGGAAGGTCAGATCGGAAGGAAAGGAAAAAACACCGTGGCAGCCAAGACTCGGGTCACTCGTGGCAGCGCGCGCCCATGGCGGGTTTCCAAGCCTTCGTCACGACCTCTCCTTCGGGCATCCGAGTCGCCGATGAGTCCCTTCGTGGTCGCCAATTGATGTAAATCGGGGTTCCCAAGGCCTACACGCTCCGGAGATAACCCACTTATACTCAAGAACTGTTGGCACGGAAACTGTAAAAGGCAAAGAACAAATTTATTAAGACCCCATGGGGTGGTGGTACACTCAAACAGCACCCTTCGGTAATGCAAGAGGTATCACACCGAACACCGGTGTGACCCCGTTTATATACAATTTTGGGGCAATAAAAGATAGGCGGCACAAGTTAAGACACATTTAAGGACATATATGGTCATGTTTTGGAATACTGCCAGCTCATTGGAGGGGGCACAACTCCGCTGGTCAGTTTGGTGCACATTCCTGAAGGCTTACGGGTCAGTGGGAACTGCGCATGTGCGGCTTGACCAATACTAAAAATAGCCTGTTGCTGGGCAGGTTGGGGTGGTCAGTGGAACGGACAACGGACTAAAGGGCACGCCGGCCACGAGGCCGCTCATGGTCTAAGATGGCCGCCGCAACATTCAAAATGGCGTTTTCGTATATAGCCAAGAAAAGGAGGACAACGTGTAGGTTCAGCTAATCGCTAATACGGTCGGGCCAATTACGACATAGCCTGTACGGGGAGGACCATATCAAGTGTGGAGGAGATCCAATCATCAAAGTTGTTGGCTGCTGTATTGGCATTCAGTGCCTTCCTAGGTGTATCTTTAACCAGGGCAGCTTCCCAAGCAGGGAGGGGGAGTGAGGACCATTTCCTACCTCTGTGTTTAACGAGGCCGTGAGTGGAGGGAGGGGGGTTTGTGCGCCAGGTGAAGGGTATCAAGAAGTGGTCCGTCCAAGGTAGTGGAATAGGGGGCTCGACCATGAAATCATCAATATTGCTGTAAATGTGGTCAAGCAGGTGACCACTATTGTGAGTTACATGGAACCCCTTTTGATGTAGATCCAGCGCTTGAAGGTTGGAACAAAGAGTATTGGCTGCCGTATCGTGAGGATCATCTAGATGTAAATTGAGATCCCCCAACAAGGTGAAGTTGGGTGAGGATAACACGATACTTGCAGCAAGATCCGTAATTTTAATAATGAAGTTGTTAAGAGCGCCAGGAGGACGGTAGGCTAGGATGCCAGAGAAGGTGGTTGTGTGGGGAGAATTCTAGCAAAAAGTGTATACTTTCGCAGGTTGGTGAAGTGGTGGGGGTGATTCTGCATTTGTAGCTGTCACGGTAAACAATGGCCACTCCCCCACCTCTCTTAACTCTCTCCACTTTTAAGCTTGATTTAAAACAATGGTCCACCCTTTCTAGTAGATATTATTATACCTGTTAAAATATGCAGCTGGAGGCAAGTACAATTTTCTTCATGTTGTTCAGTCCATGTAAAATATAAATGATTGTCAGCAACTGCAAATCAATAGGAACCCAATGAAACTGGCCATCTTGAGTTTTCACTAGAAGGGAAGTGTAGGTATTAAATAGCAGCATGTCCTCTTTAGCCAATAACGCCTCACACTTGTTCGATGAGGATCCACCAGTCAATTGATTATGCAATTTAGGCTAAGTCTGTGTTTTTTTAGCAAACTTAATTGAAAAAAGACACATCGGTGAGCACTTGAAGAGTCTGTCACTCATGGACACCATCTGATTAGCCCTTATGAAATATATTGTCTTTTTCAATACTGGGTAAAATTGGTGTGGGAAAGCAAGCAAAAAAACTCAAGGAAATTCTGGTCCCTTGTTAACCGCACCAACCTGCCCCTAACAAACTCTGGCTCTGCAAATATACAGGAAGCAGAATGGGCAACATTTCTAACAGATCACTTTCAGGCACAAGACAACCAGGATTGCATCAGATCACCCAGGGGCTGCGGGATTGCGGAAGATGCATCACAAAATATCTCCCTGGATACAATCTGGGGACTTACCCCTGCATATGCACTAACCGAGGATCGAGTTGCCAAAGCTGTGACAAAAGGGAGGCAAGATAGAGCACCAGGCCCGAATGGCCTACCACAAAGGCTATTCAAATCGGACATTCCTTTCTGGTCCATGGTGTTACTAAATCTCTTTAACTACACCCTGAGAACACAGACAATCCCGGACTCATGGCGGGGCGCAATAATTCATCCCTTTCATAAATCTGGATCACGTGCTATGCCTAACAATTATAGACTAATCGGCTTACTGGACATAGAGGCAAAACATTTTGCAGGACTCATTCCGGAGGATTTAAGGCAATGGGCAAAGGACCACGATCTGATCCCCCTGAACCAGACAGGGTTTGTTGCCAATTCAGGAACTACAACAAATTTACTGGCAATTTCCACTATAATCGACAAAGCCTTATCAACAAACAGGATGGCCTTCTCCTGCTTTGTCGATTTTAAAGCAGCGTTTGATAGAGTGCCTAGGGCGGCCCTCTGGAAAAAACTGACACAGTGGGGTATTCCAAACAACATACTGAACCCAATTATTCAGCTTTACTCTGACACATGGGTTCGAGTGAAGCTAGGGTCCGGCTCGCACCTCTCGCGAAAAATTATGACCTCACGAGGTGTCAAGCAGGGATGCGTGCTGGCCCCTCTTCTCTTTAACCTATTCATATCTGACCTGCCAAATACTCTAGACAAGGTAAATAGTCATCCACCCAAAATAGGAGGCGCGGCAATATGCAATCTTTTATATGCCGACGACCTGGCCCTGTTTAGCCTCACTAGAGTAGGGTTACAAAGGCTCCTTGTTGCACTATCGCAATATACGACTGGCAACCAATTAGAAATTAACATGGAGAAAACCCTGATAGTCCCTTTTGGTAAGAAACACTACAGCGGCGGTGGTTGGTCAATTAACAAAATAAATCTTGCGATTGGCCAATCATACAAATACTTAGGCGTCCATTTGGACGCAAGGGGCAGCTTTTCAAAGCAAGGTAGTGTGATCATAGCTAAAACTACGGCCCTAGTGGTATCCCTGGCCAAGCTATCGAAGAAACTCTCAGGTCTAACCCTTGCCCCTCTACTAGAAGTCCTTAGAGCAAAAATTGGGCCTACACTTTCTTATGGCATAGAGACCTTTAAAGGTAAAATGAATACTGCCCTAAACAAACACACAACCAAAATCTACAGAAAGGTACTTCATTTACCGAGCACTGCTTCCCCGGCCCAGATTAGATTAGAGCTGGGATTAACCAACTATGAAGCTTCTAACGTGGGTACTTACCTTAAGCTGTGTCATAAATTAAGACAGGCCGAAGCAGGTACACTAGAGTCCCTAATCTGGAAAGAAATCAATGAGACTAATCCAGGGGGGAACATTTGGGCGCCTTCTGAATGATTACACCCATCAAATGTCAGTTGCTGATCTTTGGGCTCTTAACCCCAGTCAGACTGTTTTTAAAAATATAATCAAAAAATGTGTAAGACTGAAATCTCTGGCGTTAGACAAAGCTCTTGTCACGAAACGTAGTCACTCCTGGGCGGTAGTTAATTCCTACAAGCGATTGACCCCTGCAGCCTACCTCTCCTCGACATTTTCACTTTATCTAAAGCGCTGCTTGATAGCCCTAAGAATGGGAGATTGGCGCTTTCTCCAAAATTTACCCACCTGGCGCCGTAAGAAGAAAGACACAACATGCAGAGGATGCGGGTTAGCAACAGAAACAATCTTGCATGTGCTCTGCATCTGTTCCTCATTTAATTTCCAACGCAGGTCTCTGCTTAAGCCAGAATGGAACAGGCTCGGAATTCGGACCTGTAGGCATGCCATCATTGCTGCTCTATCTCCAGATAATACTGTCTTAAACATAAACTTGTCCAAATCCATTCAGCACGCTTATCGCACCCTAGATAAAATGGACATTGCTGAGACTGTACTGCCGAGTGTCAAGATCGAACATGCTCTTTAACAGAACATGCAATGCCCGGGTGGGCCAATCTATGAATTGAAATGTTTTAACTAGCATGCTTACGGTTACATTTTATTCTTTTATCATTTTTTATTATAAAACTGTACATAACGTGATTTGTACAATCTTTTAAAGATATGTTTTTATATCTAAATAAAGAATTACTTACTTACTTACATATTGTCTTTTTCCTGTTAAAATACAAATGGTATTTTATTAAAGCCTGATAGTTCCAATAGTGGAATTCAGTATGGAAACCAACAGATACTTCAGTACTGTGTGTGTCCTTTGGTAAATTTATAAAATTGCGGTTTTGTGTAAGACTGAACCATGGGAAAACACTGCAGTATCGATAGTTTATGGAAGGTAATCATTCATTTATAAAAGATAGCCATTTGCATAAACCCTGTAGTTGTTTAATGAGTTTATAGATATCCATAGATATTATATGCAACGTAGGTAATCAGTGCTTTAAGTGGGATGCAAATGGTGGAGGGCCTAAAACAAGTGTGAATTGAGAAGCATCTTAAAAAACTGTTACAGAGGGTGTGGCCTATGTAAATAATGCATGTGAAATGGAATCCTGTGTTGTCCTAATTCATACAATGAGGGTTCACTGGATAAAACATAATCAAACTCAGCGGGATATTTTATATAACAATTTATATAGCACCTTTATCCAGGGCCAAAAGAAATTAGAAAAACTTTATGAGGTAATTTTAAAAGTAAGAGAACACCACTGGCAAACAACAGTTTCAACCACCTGTCACTTATAGGCTCATTATGATGGCGTAACGATTGCCACCGCTGAACCGGCAGTGGGGAACGTTACGCCATTGTAACGTGAAATACCCCCGCCATATTACGATGGCGAAGGGTATCGTGGTGGACGCAAATTCCGTCCGCTGCTTTTCCGCTGTCGGCCGGGCAGATTTGGGCCACTAATATGATGGCGGTGCCTAGCAGGCACCTCCAGCCATATAAGGATGTGTGTGGTGATGCCGCCATGGAAAGGCTGGTGGAGTTTGGCTTTGTCGGCCCATTACAGGGGTTTGTGGGGTGCACTTCCTGCACTACATGGCAGGCACTGTGTGGTGCCTGCCAAGTGGTGCAGGGAAATGCTGTGCGTGCCCTTTTACCATTGCGGACGGTGCTGCAGCCAGCAGCACCGCCCGTAATGGTAAAAGTATTTACAACAAGGGGTGGTGAGGGACAGAGTCTCTGAATTAAGCAGAAAGCTCTCACCCAGTCAAGAGATCAGGGCTAGATCCAACACCGTTTTTTAGCTCACTGCACCATCCCAGTTTCAGAACCTGGCTGTATGCAAATTAGTCTGTTCCTGTCCCAGTGCATGATGGGAACAGGGCAAACCAAACTACAAAAGCCAATTCTTACACTGGGAAGGAAACAAGCTCCCGGGGACCGGTTTCTGGCATTACAGCCGTCTTCGGCCCGGTTTGCTTGAATCCTGATGGTGCAATGAGCAAGGGTCTCACATCTGAGAATACCCTTCCACGCTTAGGGTGGACAAAAATATTTACAACAAGGGGTGGTGAGGGACAGAGTCTCTGAATTAAGCAGAAAGCTCTCACCCAGTCAAGAGATCAGGGCTAGATCCAACACCGTTTTTTAGCTCACTGCACCATCCCAGTTTCAGAACCTGGCTGTATGCAAATTAGTCTGTTCCTGTCCCAGTGCATGATGGGAACAGGGCAAACCAAACTACAAAAGCCAATTCTTACACTGGGAAGGAAACAAGCTCCCGGGGACCGGTTTCTGGCATTACAGCCGTCTTCGGCCCGGTTTGCTTGAATCCTGATGGTGCAATGAGCAAGGGTCTCACATCTGAGAATACCCTTCCACGCTTAGGGTGGACAAAAATATTTACAACAAGGGGTGGTGAGGGACAGAGTCTCTGAATTAAGCAGAAAGCTCTCACCCAGTCAAGAGATCAGGGCTAGATCCAACACCGTTTTTTAGCTCACTGCACCATCCCAGTTTCAGAACCTGGCTGTATGCAAATTAGTCTGTTCCTGTCCCAGTGCATGATGGGAACAGGGCAAACCAAACTACAAAAGCCAATTCTTACACTGGGAAGGAAACAAGCTCCCGGGGACCGGTTTCTGGCATTACAGCCGTCTTCGGCCCGGTTTGCTTGAATCCTGATGGTGCAATGAGCAAGGGTCTCACATCTGAGAATACCCTTCCACGCTTAGGGTGGACAAAAATATTTACAACAAGGGGTGGTGAGGGACAGAGTCTCTGAATTAAGCAGAAAGCTCTCACCCAGTCAAGAGATCAGGGCTAGATCCAACACCGTTTTTTAGCTCACTGCACCATCCCAGTTTCAGAACCTGGCTGTATGCAAATTAGTCTGTTCCTGTCCCAGTGCATGATGGGAACAGGGCAAACCAAACTACAAAAGCCAATTCTTACACTGGGAAGGAAACAAGCTCCCGGGGACCGGTTTCTGGCATTACAGCCGTCTTCGGCCCGGTTTGCTTGAATCCTGATGGTGCAATGAGCAAGGGTCTCACATCTGAGAATACCCTTCCACGCTTAGGGTGGACAAAAATATTTACAACAAGGGGTGGTGAGGGACAGAGTCTCTGAATTAAGCAGAAAGCTCTCACCCAGTCAAGAGATCAGGGCTAGATCCAACACCGTTTTTTAGCTCACTGCACCATCCCAGTTTCAGAACCTGGCTGTATGCAAATTAGTCTGTTCCTGTCCCAGTGCATGATGGGAACAGGGCAAACCAAACTACAAAAGCCAATTCTTACACTGGGAAGGAAACAAGCTCCCGGGGACCGGTTTCTGGCATTACAGTGATGGATCAAGCCCTGATCTTTGGACTGGGTAAGAGTGGTCTGCTCAATTCAGACACTCTGTTCATCACCACCCCCCCCTTTTGTAAATCGATTTTGGCCACTATAGGTGTGGCAGGGTATACTCAGACATGAGTCCCTTTCTCACTGCTCCATCAGGATTCAAGCAAGCCGGGCCGAAGAGGCTGAAATGCCAGAAACCGGTCCCCGGTAGCTTGTCTCCTTTCTGGTAAAGAATTGGCTTGGTAGTTTAGTCTGCCCTGTTCCCATGATGCACTGGGCCAGGGACAGACTGATTTGCATATAGCCAGGTTCTGAGCTGGGATGGGGCAGTGAAATAAATAACGGTGATGGATCAAGCCCTGATCTTTGGACTGGGTAAGAGTGGTCTGCTCAATTCAGACACTCTGTTCATCACCACCCCCCCCTTTTGTAAATCGTAATGGTAAAAGGGCAGGATGTGCCCACCATACGCGGGCGCATCCAAATTGGGCAGGTGGGACCACCGCACGTCTGGCTGTCGGTCCCATCACCGTTATGGTGGCAGGCGGACTGATGTCAATCGGCCATCATAAGGAGGTCCCTAGTTTCTGTGTCACAAAGGAAGCTCTTGTGGCATTGCTCTGTGGCACTAGCATGTGACAGGCTGAAGGTTGTGTTCTTTTTCGGTCAGTGGGCGAATGACAGAATAGAGGGTGCCCCCTAGGGCCTAAGTTGAAAATCAATTTTTTTGTTTCTTTGCCAGAGCCCTCCCTTTGCTGATCCTGGCCTGCTCAGAGCACTGCAGATAATATTAATAAAACAATGAACTTTTTCTTGTCTTATGAAAATCAACCTCAGAAGATTATGAAACAAGAACCATCTGTTTAACACTGAGGGCTTCGTAGCTGCCATTTGAGAAATAATTCATGCCTGGGGTGGTGCCGTAGCCGTTGCATGTGAGCACTTCCATTAAAGATGTTGCTTAAAGTGCCATCAAGGGCCAGCAGCTAAATACTGTTCGTAGCCCTGATGTTCCCAGTTTGGGAAGTCTCATATTCGAAATCTCTGTAACCGTTTGGTTCTGTGCTAAGAACTCTTTGTTAGTGAGGGATCAGCGTGGCAGCCATCTCTAAGGAGAGGCTGTAACTACATTATTTACGCGTGCTGAATAATTCACGATTTTCACGGAAAGTTGTATTATGTATGACAATTTAATTTGAGAAACGGGGAACGTTAACTAACCTTCCTCCTCTCTGCGATGATATGCCTCTCAGCATATCCTCGTTATTAAAACCCATTTATGTATTGTTCCTCTCAATTGGTTAAAAAAAATCGGAAATAAAATGGCTCAAAGCTTTCAGAGATAGGTAGATTCTTTCTCGTATACATTGTTTCAGAGGTGTACGCAGTCCGGTTCTCTGATTCAGGCGATAATGCGAGGCTAAGGCTGGCCAAGGCGGACTACTGAAAACTTGGACACTTGCCACTGAGTAATAAGAATTGAATATTTTGTGAATTTCCTCATGGCGTGTTCAACGGAACTGTCGAAATATTTTTTTGTCTATATTCAGTTCAAAATATTTTTTTTTGGGGGGGGAAGAGTCAGCCTTTAATTTGCTTTTTTATTTTTTAGAAGAATAATAAGAGTATAATAGTACAAGACAACCATAAAAGTCTCAAATAAATGAGTCGATAAACTTTCAAGGTATACATACAAAAGATTTGCAGAGTTATAAATTCATTCAGTTTGAATTCATTTCGTCTTCATTGGTAGAATTGTTTTACAATTATTTTCCCCAGTGTACCATTGGCTCCCAAATCTGTGCGGACCTTTTTGCCCTTTAGATTTTTGATCGCAGTTCCCACTTGATAATAACACCATACTCTTTCCCACAACTGAAAAACCATGGGTGTTTTTTCCCTCCCAATCCCGTGAAATACATAATCTGGATATGAGTACAAAAATACCAGACATTTCCTTGGTGTATTACGATCTGTATCCATCAGAATCGACCTGTCAATTGCATATCAGCTACCAACATTGACGAGATCAGTTTTTCAATTTGACCCGAATAGTTCCTCAGATTTGGACATATGCTAGCCTATCATCATATAAAAGCACTGCCGCTCATGGCGCCATTAAGCATTAAGCATTACAATAAGTTTCCTGGCTCTCTAAATGTTCTTTATTTTCGAAGAAACAGAATTTAGGAGGGGGGATATAAGGTAATAAATGAAAGAATCTATAATTGTATTTTATCTTTCTAATTCCTAAAAACAGCTAACATTGGTGTGCTATTTTGGCCAGGTGTGTTGGCCTCTTCGCATGATGTGTTATGTCTATATTTATATGTACCACTAAGAAGCTGGGATTAGAACATTTAAAGTGGGGTATTGTGATCTCTACCAGACAAAATCTGGAGCCTGTGGGACTCAAATGCCATTAGGCAATAATTGTAACAAGTATTACCAGCCACTGTCTTGGGAAATAGAAGAACCAAGTACTGCTGGGAGCTCACTGAATTTCAAGCATCTCATCTGTAGACTTGGACTTGGAGGGAATAGTGAAGTGGAACAGTCAAAGCTTACTCTTGATAATAGTTGTTATTCCATTTTTATGTCATTAACATTTATTATTTGTTATGCTGATTCTGACATATCTCAAATGTCTCCATACTATGCAGGTGTCTAAGTCTTATGTGCTTGAACAAGGATTACAACAACATGTAGCCAAGGTTCTGCCTGTGTGTGCTTGCTCTCAGTGCCTAGTTAAGTTCCTGATCAGTCACCTGGGGGTAATGATGGAAATCTCTTATGGGTGACTGCCCTGCTCCAGAAATTGTTGCATAGTTCTTGGAGCACTGTTCCCCGGTGGAAGGGGCCACAGTCTGGGCGAGTTAGAAAAATGAGTATACATGGGGATGGGTTTGTGAGCCGCCCATTGGTGGGAGTCAACTAGGAGGGAATGGTGGTGGCTGCATCTCTCCTGGAGTCAGCGTTGGTGCAGTTCGTATGCAGTTGCACAGTCTCAGTCATGTAAGAAGTGGTGACAGAAGTTGGAGGGAGCACACTGACAGACATGTACATTAGTTGCTTGAAGAACAGTGGGAAATGGAGGGAGTCGTTGCTCATTGGTTGGTTTGATGAAGTGTGGCCTATGCGGGGTCCAAGTGCAGGAGCCTTATACGCTTAATGGTTGCTTGATGACTTGTAACAACGTAAAATGCAGCAATGGGCCTCATATAAGCATCAGTTGTGGAGGAGTTGGAAACAATGGAGAGTGCAACAGGCTCACACCGAAGACAGGAGCAAAGATGGCCTCACACTGAAACAGCAGGCTGCAGCACACCAGCTTTAAGGACTGTACATAATGGAGAAGGTAGGTTGGGCTGACAGTGGGTCACGGGATCAGTGTTTCTGACTTCCTTGCGGCAAGAGGGTCCATGCTTATCTTAGTCCCACAATGAACAGGAGAAGGACGTTGATCTTAGGGCAGTCTACCTCCTCAGTCTGTCAGCAGCTGCATTAAGGGAGTTTCTTACTCAGCATTTAGGGCATAGCTGTTACCCTTGAAATGTGTACATCCAATATTTCTGCAGCTCTGTCCTTGCCCCCACTTTTTGGAACGCACTCCCCTCTGCTATTAGATCTGCTCCTTCCTACATTGAGTTCCGAAGGGCTCTCAAAACGTTTCTTTTCCTACAAGCCTTGCCATCCTAGTCCTATGCGCCCCGCCATTGGTTTTTCAGCTTCCCCCCAGCGCCAAGAAACAGCTTGGTAGACGTGCGCTTTATACATTCTTTTAAATTCAAATTCAAATCTGGTCCTCATCTTCATGTAAACAGATGTGCAGAGCTCCTCAAAGTAGAAGGTGAACACTAGTTAAACTCGAGGTTGAAGCTAAACTTCAGTCTTGGGGCAGTTGGCCCAAAGCCCCTCAAGCAAATTTGAAGTTAGCCTCAAACGTTTTGGGGGTGGGTGGAAAGAATCACAGAAAAGTGCATTTTCTTTTCAGTGGGCCATTACATCTAGCTTCATGAAAAAGTGACTGTCTCATTTTGTGGATTAGTTGCAAACAGATTCTGTTCCACAGCACACGGCATTGCCTAAGGTTTATGGGAATGCAGTCCATGTTCTTCTGTTAGACCTTTGTATCTTGGCCTTGCTTTCTGGCCATAGTTATTGTTCAAGTGTCACTCTGGCCAGGATGCAAAGTGGCCTGCTAGAGCTGGTTCGGTTCTAGCTCAGTGCAACACAGGGTCCGCTATATTAATTTAATGACTCAACTCAGACAGAGCACTTGGCATTACGAAGAATTCTAGAGGGAGGAGGGAATGTACGGAGAAGTGAAGAGGCCAACATGTTGGAAGAGGAGAAACAGTTAACTGCACCCAACAAGCCTAATGATTACACACATGCATGGTGGGTCTCAAAATGAGAATAACGCATCACATTTACCAAACCATGCTCAGGAACATTGCATATAAAATCAGGGCAAATGCGGGGCAAACATGTATACTGCACGGATTTACCAGGGAGACCGAGTAGACATTCTTCCCACTGGGGTTTATGTAAAAAGACCTGCACTCTGATCTAGTTGTGAGGGTGGTAGTCTCATACTGAAGGTATTACCACTTTAGTTGGAGACCAACCACCCAATCAAGTGTTGTACTCTTTCATATTTGTATGTTGAATAACCACTAACATAAATAGCGTGTCCTAAATGTAAGTTATAAAACTATCATCCAATGGGTGTAGATTTTATTTAATTAACTCCAAAGGAACATTGTTGTAGAAAGTGATATTTAGGACGTAATGTTCATGCCAGAAGTTATTCTGACGATACTCTGGTAACTCACCCTCTCAATGTGGGTGAGCAACATGCTAGCATCACGTACAGCACTTGTTAAGAGATGTATGTCATAGGGCTCCTCCTCAATAAAACATACCAGGTCTGCATACATGATAAAATGAGCAGCAGTTTGTCTGGTGGACTCAATACCAGTCAGTTTTGACCTTATAAAAGCTCTCTTAAGACCTGATGTATTTTTTCTTATTCCAAGGAAGCTCTTGCACTGGGTTCACAGGCAATACGAAACAAGCATTGACAATGTCAATAGATCTGAAGTTGGCTGCCAACTTTTTCTAGGCCAAAGATTGTGAATGATTTTGTAAAACTGTTCATGGGGACTAATGTTTTTCGTAAGTGTACATAATGCAAGAGCAGTATGTTGTCACTCACAGAGTTGGATCAGTGGCTGCAGCGGGCTGACCCATGTCCCATGCTGCCTTATATAGAGGGCAGACAAACATGTAAATGACACATTGACAGACTAATGGATGAAGAGAGCTGACTGAAAACCCCTTGAACGTATCTAATTTTATTGAAGTCAAATGTCTTAGCCATCATCAGGCTTAAAAGTCACTAATCGCCTAAATGAAGTATTAGAGATAGCTAGTGAACAAAATAAGCATTGTAGGAACTCAGTTTCAGCTCACAACACCCTCCAACTTGTTCTCAGTCAGGGCACTCCTGAAGTTTTTGCTTGTTTATTAAAACACAGAATGGGTTAACTTAGGGTCAACCCGGACTGTCAACGGCGAGCTACAAGTGAAAAGCTGCTAACACCCACCCTGACAAAGCTGTCCTTGAACACGAGTTTTGCTTGATATCACACCCAAGCAAACTATTAAGACTTTACATGCTTTCGAGATTGTTTATAAAAGAATTCTCTGGTGTAACACGATGTATACAAAAAAGCAGATGTGTGAAGTGCTTGAATTAATTTCAGCCACTTGTAATTCCTCTGGCCGCTTCCCAATCAGTTGGTATTTTACACACCATGCCACCTCAGTTTGGACCCAGTCATATGCAAATCTGTGTTGACCTTGCTTCAAAAGAAAGAGTCTAGTCTTAACTGCTAGATCCTCCCTGAACCAGAACACAAGCAACCCAAGTCCATTTTCGCCCTTATTAGGGCTTATCAAGCAGGTACAGCCTGGTTCCAATGGCGCAGTGTGCACAGGACCCATGACTGGGTATACCCTTCCCACGTAGGATGTTTCACTGAAGTATACAAAAAACGTGATGAGTAGTGTATTATGGGACATTCCTTGGCTAGCATCACACTGCTTGCTTAGGATTGCAACTGTCCTTAAGAAACAAGGTTGTCTTACACATTGCACAACCAGGAGCCATCATTCTAGTCCATAATGTTTTAAGAGTTCATTTTAATTACTTTTGACTCTGCAAAGAGACAATTATTAGTCCTCATACAATACAATACAAAGTATCCTTTTGGTACAATGAGTTAGTCTCTTGAAGAGTTTGCTAACTCCAAATATTATAGGGTGATTCTCTTCCACTGTGCACTTTAGTAGGACTCGGTTCTCATTGCCTGAAAACGAAAACACACTCCCTTAGTAAATTTTGATGGTGGTTTTTATACTTGGTATAAAAATGGGGAAGTATGGATTAAACTTCCACTTTTTGGCAAAGAGTAACAACACTTTGCTGTCTCATCTATTGTTGCCCTTAATTTGAGTAGTTGAGGTGTGTATATTTGTATGCGAGGTTGCTCTTAACTGTCCCAGCCATACAGGCCCTTTTGAATTTTTTTTTGTGACAGTTTTAAATTAGTGAATGCCTGGCCAGTGAGTTGCTGCATGAGGGGTCCCTGCCCAAGATTATGGTCTTGCCTGCAAGGAGTGCTGTGTGTGATAGTTTAGCTTCTGTGAATGCCCTCTGAATGCATTGACATAAAGGAAGCTCTGTCTTATACAGAACACACATACACAGACACACGCACACTCTCTCCCAGAAAGCAGTATGTAGGAGTTTTATATTTGAAAACACCTTACCATAGAAGTGTCTTAAGAATATGCAACACCTGTGCCACAATATTTGTGTCAGCTGTGTACTAATCAAGCTGTTGTGAAGGCAATGCGAAATCTGCTACTCGTGTGGGTAGAATGCTCTTGCCACAGACAAAAAATGAAGCATGTATGTCAAGCCTTACAGAATCGCCACCGCTTGTCTGTAGAAGGAGGCTGTTGGCTGCATTCAAGGATAGCGCACAGTCTCCAGCTTATACGATGTAGTGATTCAGGCTAACCAAAGCAGGGTGCCCAAAACACATTTTGCACAAAAACTTGCACTTCTTTTGAGATGTTTTAGAAAATTTGTGAATACACATCACCAGTAAGTCCACCTCATCCCATTTCAACATGTCCAGTGCCAAAAACACAGTACAGATAGCCAGGCACGGCCCGTGCCGGGCGTTATACTAGGGCGGTGACGTCAGGCAGGGGAGGGGCAGGGTGGGGGGTTGTAAAATGTGGGATATGGACCATAAGAGGTAAGTACCGAAAAAGTAAATAAAACTAATTTTGTTGCCCAAGCTACAATCGGCAAATCATGGTCCAAGCCAATGGGCCAGTTTTAGGGCTCAAAGAAAAGAATATAAAAACATGATCTGGGAATATAAAAGATCAACAAATGATAGCTTTTGGTTAAAACTAATCTACAGCTCAAAACTACAGAATTCTAATATATTCTGGCAAACAATAAACCAACTAACAAGACCTTGTAACGTCCTGAGTTCTAATGTGCAGGAATCGGAGTGGGCAGCATTTCTGGCATCTAAATTTTCAGACACTCCGGAAAAAACACAAAGTAGTGACCCATGCACTAAAAGTCAAAATAAACTGTGTCATGTAGAAGAAAAAGGGGGTAAATCGTTGTTTAGAGACCATAGTGATTTAATAAGCTCGGCCCCTAAGAATAATCCATATACGGTGGAAGAAATAATTAAAAGAATCAAAAAAGGAAAACCAAGTGGGGCGCCGGGCCCGAATGGCATCCCACAAGCAGCGTATAAATATGCTCCGTAATTCTGGGGACCTTGCCTGGTGGAACTGTTCTCAGACATACAGAACATGAACCAAGTACCAGAGAGTTGGAAAGGATCAATATTTATGCCGATTTATAAAGGTGGGGACAGATCCTTAGCAAACAACTATCGTTTGATAGCGTTGCCGGACATCGAGGCAAAATATTTTGCTTCTCTACTCTTGGATGATTTGGTCGCATAGTCTAGTGAGAAAGAACTTATTCCCCTAAATCAAACGGGGTTCAGGAAATGGATCGGAACAACAGCAAATATCCTATCCATAACTATGATCGCCGAGAAGTGCATGAGTAGAAAACAGGATCTGAACATGTGTTTTATAGATCTTCAGGCG
Source organism: Lissotriton vulgaris (assembly GCF_964263255.1). Taxonomy (NCBI): domain Eukaryota; kingdom Metazoa; phylum Chordata; class Amphibia; order Caudata; family Salamandridae; genus Lissotriton; species Lissotriton vulgaris. The sequence goes on along the minus strand of NC_141697.1, from coordinate 495,363,561 downwards.
GCCTTCGACAGTGTGGATCGTAATCTGCTGTGGGCGAAATTGAGATCATGGGCAATTCCTGAGTGTATCCTAAAGGGTTTGCTGCTATTTTATTCTGATACTTGGTCGCAAGTAAAAATTGGTGATGGATCACGACTGTCGAGAAAAGTTTCCACAACCATCGGCCTTCAACAGGGGTGTGTTCTTGCGTCACACTTATTTAACCTTTTCATCTCAGATCTCTCTGCGAAATTGAACCACTGCAATGCCCACCCACTAAAACTTGGCGATTTAAACCTCACGCATTTGGCTTATGCAGACGATATTGTCCTCCTGAGCCTAACAAAGGTGGGGTTAACCAGATTAGTAACGGAACTGTCGGACTTCTTGATGGCAAACAAGTTGTCATTAAACATTTCAAAAACTAAAACCATGTTGATTACTAACCGCCGTGGATTGCATCATGATATAGAGAAAGTCTCGGTTTACAAATATTTGGGATTTTATATAGATGACAAACTTAACCTAAAAGAACAGAATAACTATCTGACACAAAGAGCGGGTGCTCTGATATTTGGACTAAGTACCTTGGCAAAAAAATTGGAAGGGCCATCACTCAAACCCCTTCTAACCGTAATGGCAAATAAAATCCTCCCAACCCTGACCTATGCAAGTGTGGCAATGCACGGAAAGGACGCCGACCTACTAAACATCCTGACAACTAAAATATACAAAAAAGTATTACGTCTCCCACGCACGCCATCACCAGCGCAAAGGCGACTTGAATTCGGACTAAAAAACGAAATACCGGGGAGACAATACTCTTATATTAAGGTCTGGTATCAGATCAAGCAAAAAGCAAGTAATAACAATCTGAATACCTACCTATGGCAAGAGTTTAAATCCCAAAAGAATTCCAAAGCAAATCAATTTCTCATGCAAGCTTTGGAGACAACCTGCTCAAAAACCCTATGGGATAATAATCTGTCATTTGTTGTTCTAAAACAGACCCTAAATAAAGTGGCCAAACTTCATTCGTTAATCTTGGACAAAGAAATGTTCTCCCATCGTTCGCATTCATGGGCTGTGATAAATGGCTATAAGACATTGACAGCTGCACAATACCTGGAAACAACTTACTCTATTTTTATTAAGAAAAAGCTGATGGCGTTGAGACTTGGTGACTTTCCCACACGAGCAAATGAACCTGCCTGGAAATTGCTTGACGACGTTTCTTGTCGACTGTGTGGTAGCCCTAAAGAGGACCTAATACACATAATTTGTCACTGTAAGATGCTATCCAAGGAACGGTCACACCTAAAGGAAAGTTATCGGTCCATGAAACTACGAACATGTAGATCAGCCATTATTGGAAGCCTGGATACTACTGCTCCAAGAATACACTGCAAGCTGGTGAAGTTCTTGCAGGCATTTGAGAAACGTATAAAAACAATATGAACAATTAATGCTTTGAATTTTATAACATTGTAACATTTTTTTTGCGACAAATTTATACATTTTATATCTGTGTGTGACATTCATCAAATTGTTATGGTTTTAATTAACTAAACAATAAAGTTTAAATTTAAAAAAAAATTCAAATTTGTTGCCCACGCTGCATCACATTTGGCGATGCAGCGTGGGCAAGGATTTTTTTTTTTCGGTACTTACCTCTAATGGTCCATATCCCACATTTTACAACCCCCCACCCTGACCCTCCCCTGCCTGATGTCACCGCCCCAGTATAACGCCCGGCACGGGCCATGCCTGCAGATAGCTACACATAGGTGTTGGTTAAGACTGAGGACCTGTTTGGACGTTGTTGCTAAAGGTGCAGTTTGCTAAACTGGCATGCTGCCCTCTTTTTCCGGTGATTGGACAAAATATCTCATTTAACATTTTGTAATTTCTTAATATTGTGTCAAGAATATGATTAAAACAAAAATATGGTGTCAAAATTGTCGTTGTCAAAAAAATTGTTTTTATGGATTTAATACTGTTTTAAATAATATATTTTGCTTCAATATAGTTTACTTAAATATATTTGGAAGAATATTGTTGTGACAATAATCTTATGTATGTTAGGTAAAATATTAATTTAAGTTGTTAAGGTTATTAGTTAAATTGTTTTTATTTAATTTTTTTATTAAGTTTTTGAATTTAAATTTTTTTATTTTGTTAAGTTAAATTAGTAATTTATAACATTGTCGCAAGTTCTTGGGTATGTAGGGGAATAGGGCAGGAAGTAATTTATACCATTAGCAATTTAATTTTATTATTAATTATTTTCGTAATGTAAGAACATTTTTATTGCTTAACAGTTGTTTACATTGTTTTCATTGTTTAATAGTTATACTATGCGTGTAAGTTTATATTTTATTTGTTGCATATAATAATGTTTTTTATTTTTCAAACCGGTTTGTTAGGAGAATAGAGTGGGAAGTTTATTTAAATTAAATACTTTAACATTTACCTTAAATAATGTATTACTGTTAATTATGTCATGTTTTTATTTTTATAATGGTGGTTTTAATTATTTAAATTTTTATATTATAATTATATTTTGACTGTTTTGATAACCAATTTATATTTAAATAGTGGCTTGTTTGTTTTTCGAGTTATAAGATAATAAGTTATTAGGTTTGACATTTTTACTTTATTGATAATAATATTCAATTGATTAAGTGCTATTTATATCTTTTTTGTGTACACGAAATTATGTTGATTTTACTTTATTTATTAATTTACTATTGTGTTTTATTAATGATTTATTTCAAATGTATTTTTAATAAATTGTATTTAAGGGTTAATTTCTAAATTTAATGAAAAAATATTTTTACTTCAGTTCCTATTGAAGTTTACATTTTCAGGTGTTTACTGATTTTAGTTGGGAAGGGAAGCAAGTTATATGTAAGTTATTTTTTTATGGGTTTTTACTTTATTATGATTTTTTTTTACAGTATACTTCATATTTTTTGCTTTTAAAATATGATTTCATTTTTTTTATTTAGTAGTTATTCATATGTTTTGGGGGGAAATTATTGGGAGGTATAATTTTATTTCTAGTAGAAATAGTAAACCTAAACGCTTCGGAGTCCAACACTTTCCCTGCTGTTTCTTAGACTGTCGTTGGAATAGTAAATGTAACCACTCTGAACTTTTGAACTTTTTCTGAACTGTTGTGAGAATAATACATTTTACCCTTCTGGATTCCATCGTGAAGACCTACTGTTGCTTAGACTGGAGCAGGAATAGAAAATTGACAGATAAAATGAATTCATGAAATGATGCTTAGTCCCTTTTCTATTTCCTCAATTTTTTCGATCTTTATGCTACTATAGCCGTCCAAATATCTGTGCAAATATTGAATTAGAATACTTATGCAGGAAGTGGTATTGTTTATAGTGATTTTTTTTATGGCAATCCATAAATTTGCTCTATCTTACTTTTGACGATATTCTCTTCACGATATTCTTGACACAATATTTTTGTCTTTCATATTATAAATACAGGAAGACAATACTTAGGTTAATAATATTAAGGACCAGTATTTTTATATTTCCATTTTTCTGTTCCCTATATTTTATCATACAACCCTTCTTCCTGGGTAGGACTAACCTTGAAGGATCATCTCAAACTTTGTCTGGCTGCCTGTTTCTGCTGCTGACGTTACTCTGAATAGTAGCCTCCCAGCTAGCCCACTGAGCTCTACAGCCCCTAAAGGGAGCCAATGCCAGCTATACTCATCACCATTCAGAGAGGGAGACAAGCTATTGGAAAGTAAAGATCACTCATGCTGTTGTTGTCGAACATCTGCTTCGCTGATGGAGATGAGCTCCCAGAAAGATCAACTGCTAGAAAGCAGTGGTGAGATGGTGGTTACTCTGACTCTCTGCCCTCACATTTCTCATTTTAGCCATTTCATTGTTCCTTTTCTCTACCTCCAATATGGGATGGCCTAGTATCCATCTGGATGGCTGTGTAGCTCGATGTAGAAATCGTTGTGGTCTGTTGTGAGCCCTGTAATCTTCTGGGCTTATACCATTTGCGATGATGTTGACACCTTAATGCCTACACACCACCCTAAAGTCTGCCATTGCACACAGACTCCAAGACATTGTTCAATTCCCTTACAGGTACCTAAAAAGTATATATAGACTTCAGACTGCTGACTTCTGATGGAAGTAGGGAGAGAGTTCCAACCCTTGGAAACAAGATACGCAAAGGAGCAGCCACCACTTCTCACTCTTTTAATTAGGCCTAGGCAGTGAACTCCACTCTGTTCGATGAGTTTGCGGAGTTTTCACACTCCGAGCTCTGTGGAGCTCATGGAGTTTCATAAAACTCCGCTCTTTCCTCACTCGCAAATGGTAAGTTGAAGAGCAAGAGTGACGAAAATCCAACGCTAGACCTCTTGCCAGTGAGATTTCTCATGCTGCAGTCGCAGATGGTCGCTACCACTCGTGTTGAAAAACCTTCCATTCACGTTGAGGAAGCTGTTGCTCGAGTAGAACTTCTACTCGAGCTGCAAAAAGAAGCAGCACCCTCTTGTGCTGCGTGTGATGCCCTTTGTGCTGATTTTACAGTGCGGGACAAACACCCAGAGTTAACAGTGCAGACGGTGCGAGGTAATGCACTCCGGTGCTCGCGGAGGTCTGCGTAGCTTGCAGAGATTTCTTGGCACTCGAGCAGTTTATGTTATGTTATGGTATATGACATTTGTAGCGCGCACGGATACTCAGGAGTGTCCTGGTGCGGGAGCCAGTTAGAAGAAAACAGAAGGGTGTGAGACGTGGCTGGATGTTAATAGAAAAGCAAGGTTTTTAACTGATTTTTAAACAGCCTGAGGTCCTGGGTGTTTCTCAGGTCGTAAGCGAGAGCATTCCAGACTTTGGCTGCCCTGAATGAAAGGGAGCTACCCCCTGTTCTAGCAAGGCAGTAGCGCGGGATGACGGCGAGGCATTGTGCTGCGGAGCGCAGATGTCTTTGAGGCACACAGAAGCTGAAACACCTCCTACGGTAGGTGGGGCCCAGCTTTATATAAGGCACCATGGGCAAGAGTGAGGCTTAAACTGCCCCACCGGGAGCCAATGCAAAACCCGGAGATGTTGCGTTTTACTAGACCTGCCAGAAATGCCCAACAGCACTCTCGCTTCTGCATTCTGAATGGTCTGTCGCGTTTTCACCTGATAACTGGGAAGACCAATAAATTACGCATTGGCGTAATAGATAAGCAACAGGCTTAGGGCACGAGTCACCATTTCCTTTGCTGGTCTGGGCAGCTTTTTTATCTGTGCTGAAAATCTGAGGTCCTCACTGAACCATACCCCCAGATTCTTCACTGGACACCCCATTGAGTTAGGCATGGAGTAGCCGACAGGCCAAAGGTCCTCCCTGAAGTGCGGCGGAAAGAACCCTTTAAGGAATACCTCAGACTTGTCCTCATTGCATTTAAGCTGAACCACTGCGAGCCATTTAAAGACTGCTGCAAGGCAGTTTTTGGCTGAGTCAGGAGGCAGATCTTTTTCCTTCCATGTAAAGAGGAGCTGGGTGTCATCAGTGTAAGCTATGATCTTAGCACCCAGCTCCTCCGCCAGATAGATTAGTGGCGTGATATAAACGTTGAAGAGAAGGGGGCTCAAAGTAGACCCTTGAGGAACTCCTGTGGTCACTTTTCTTGGTGCAAAAGAAAACGGAGGCAGCCAAACCTGCTGGGTTCTATTCTCAAGAAAAGATTCAATCTAATTCCACGCTGATCCTGAGATTCCGATGTTAGTAAGACGGGCCAAAAGTTGGCAGTGAGGCACCGTATCAAAGGTGGCAGAGAGGTCCAATAAGATCAGGGGTGCTCTACCGCCTGAATCCAGGCATTTTCTGATGGCCTCCGTCATCTCAACCGGGCAAGCTCAGTGCTGTATGTGGTCCTGAATCCAGACTGGGCTGGGTGGAGGGCGCCAGTATACTAAACAAACTTGGAGAGTTGTTTGTGGGCTGCCTTCTCACACACCTTCGCCATGACCGGGAGAAGTGAGATAGGTTGGTAACTGGCCAGTATAGCAGGGTTTAAAGAGGGCTTTTTTAGCAGGGGAGCAGTTTTGCCTGTTTCTATTCCAGTAGGACCGCAGCAGTTTTAGGCAATAGATTGATGATATTGTTCACTTCAGGGTTAACCACCTCCGCTGCAGCTGCTAACTGCCTGGCTAGGCAAGGATCAGCTGGGGAACCTGATTTAAGGGATTAGAGAATTGGCAATGTATCCAACAGGGGAATGGATGAGAAAGCTGTCAGGGAAGTGCGGACAGAGTCTGAGGTGGGGAGAGGTGAAGAGGGGTGTTTCCCCTTCAGTTGACTACTTGGCCCGAAGCTGTCCTGGATCGATTCAATCTTGTCTATAAAGAAGCCGGACAGCTTCTCACACCAAGAGTTAGAGGCAGGAAAGGCAATACGTTCTGTGCAGGGCTTCAGAAAACTCTGAACAATGGAAAAGATTTCTTTTGAGTTCTTTTTTGTCTGATCGATGTGCTCCGCGTAAAAATTGCCTTAAGCCTTCTTAATGGCGGCAATAATCTTTCTGGGTTTTCCTTAATTATTTTTGCCAAAGGGCAGTAGGCCTGTCTCCAGTTTCGCTCAAGGTTTTTACATGATTGCTTTAGCTCTTTCAGCTCATCAGAGAACCATGGTTTGGATGGAGTATTTCTTACCCTCTTGTTGACCAAAGGTCGGGAAAGGTGTTACACAGCCTGTGAGATCTAGCTATTGAAATCCCCCACAGCGACCTTAGGGGCGGGAGATTGGGTATCTGACAGGACTCTGCACAGGGCAGCAGGCTCAATTTGTTTGGGAGGTCTGTCCTTCAGTGACCTCATAGTCGTATAGGGTGTCTGGTTAGACCATGAAAATTAGATCAAGAAATGATTGGATCAGGAGACAGGAAGTGGTTCCTGGACGGTTAGAGGGAAGTTGCACCAAACTGCGTCTAAAATATGCCACCCTATGGGATGGGAAATTAATTCATTGGATCAGTTGGGCAAGTTATAAGAGTCACTTAATTCCCATGAGTCGGTGGCCTCCACACAATCCAAATGGATATTGAAGTCCCCTAAAAGTAAGAAATTTAAGTGTTGCAGCGCTCTAGGCACCATAACTTCATCTAAGGTCTTCAAAAAGATGACAGAGGGGCCAAGGGGATGATGTATCAGGGTGCCTCTCAAAGTGCAGTGAGGGAAATGGAGTGGGAGAAGTCAAGGGCTTCCCCCTCACCAATGGCTTGGGTCACCGCCTGTGTAAAAACTCAAGTTTCTCTGAACACTACTGCAACCCCTCCTCCTCTGCCTGTTTTGCGATCTGCCCCTGCTATTTTATACCCCATTGGGATGGCCAAAGCAATGGTTGGTGCCGAGAATTCGTTGAGCCATGTCTCTGATATAAATAATATATCCAATTGATTATCTGAAAGAAGCTCAAAGATATCCAAGGCGTGTTTCACTGTGGAGCGGGCATTAATTAGGGCAGCACATATGCACTGGGACTTCTGTGGAGCAGAAGGGACGCGTTTGCCAGTAATGTTATTGCCGGAGTCCTTCCTAAAACAGAAGTTGCACTGCTGGCATTTGCTGACACTATTGTCCAAAACCATAGCACAGCGCGCTTCATTTATGTCTGAATGCCCCTAACAACTAGAGCGCACCCTCTGCAAAATGGCGGCCTATATTGTCCCACCAGGATTCCCCGTGAGTGCGTGGTGAGTTAGAGTAAGTGAGCGTTAGTTTTCCGTTTTTTAAAAGCAGTCTAAAACACGTTTTTGCAGCAAGTTCAATTAAACATTCAGCACAGTTTTCGGTTTCTGTTTTTAATAGCGATCCAAAATACGTTCAGCAGCAAGTTCAAATTCAAAATACAGCACAAATGGCACTAGAATCTCTCACACCCAAGCCAAGGGAGAGCGGCGTACTAGCACCACCTCGCTCCTTATGTCACTGTTGTCTGCACAGCGAGCTTCATTTATGTCTGAATGCCCCCAACAACTAGAGCGCGCCCTCGGCAAAATGGCGGCCTAGATTGTCCCACTGGGATTCCCTGTGAGTGCTTGGTGAGTGGGAGTAAGTGAGCGTTTGTTTCCCGTTTTTAAAAGCGATCTAAAATACGTTCAGCAACAAGTTCAAGCATAGCATAGCAGAATTCTGCGAACTCTGCCCAGGCCTACTTTTAAACTTAGGCACTGAAAGGAGCCTTTGACTGCTTGATCGAAGAGACCTCCCTGAAACATGGGAGATAAGTAAGTTCCAGATGATTAGCTGGCCTTTCCCATGGATGGCCCGATGTGCGATGCAAAGAACCTTGATAAGAATTATCTTTTGAACTGATAGTGAAGGGCTACTATGGTTGTTCTGGCTGATTGGTGCTTAGGTATTTTGCAAAGACTCTGGCTGCACCATTCTTAGATAACTTTAAGTCTTTTTATCACGTATTTTGGACTCCCTAAGCAAAGGGAGTTACCATAATCCAAACATGAGATTATTAGACCCTGTCCCACTAGCCTCCTAGTGGAATATGGTAAAATATGTAGAAGCTTTCTAAGGGATCTAAGGATGCCAAGGCACGTTCCCGACAGTTTTCTACCCTGTATTTCCATCATGAGTTTATTATCTATCCAGAAGCCTAGACTAGAAATAGATGTTAACACACACACTCGCTCTCTAACACAAACTATGATTGCCTGTTGTGTGAACAGCCTTTGTTTAATGGCCACCATCTCCCTGAGTAAGCCTTGGAATGTTCAGCTTCACTTCCCTGAGGGTCAAGTGCTGAAGTGGTGTACTTGGTGTACAGTTCTTGGTTAAGCCCCAGAACACCAGTGGTAAAAGGCTCTTATCAGCACAGTTTGAGCCCAGTGATCCCTGATTGCTCTGATACTCCCCAAAAAGTCCCTGCAATGTGCAACAAATGTTTGGTAGATGACACATCATACAGTAACTTGTAAAAGGCCTACATCCTGATTAATTTACAGGAGTTAGATCCACAAATTCCAACAGGGTTAAAAGTCTCAGGACTGAGTCATGGATATTACACAGGTATGTGGCCTTGCCGTCACAGGCCAAGAGGCTGTAAATAGGTACAAAAGAAAAATCTGTCAAACACTTTAAGGAGCTTTTTTAATTACAACATCACAAACGTGTTGGGTATCCTCCCACCAACACTTGATAAAGCTTGCTCTCAGGCATTGCAAGGTTGCCCCTGGGCCTAATGTAAGCAAAAGAAATATTGACACCCGACTGAGCAATAATAAAACAGCCATAATTGTGTGGTAGTGGGACCATCATCGCCTTAGGCGCCAGTGCATCTGTCACACTATTTACAGTTAATCCGCTGCATATATTCAAACTTGTATTCTATTCTTACATCTACATTTTAATTTGAAGCAAAAATGATCCTGAAACTTAGACTTTTGGGTCAAACAGCCAGACCTGTAGAACCAGGACCTCCAAAACAGCTTACATTTATCTAAGGCTGTGGGAAAGAAGCAGCTGAATAATTTGACCCCACTCCAGATGTGAACTGAGACCCATCAATATCATGACTTTGACAACAGGATCAGATATAGTCAGGAGCACACAATCAAAGATGTCCTGTCATGCTGACATGAAAAAGAATATCTAAGCCTTGATATCAGTATGCCAGAACGTTTCTATAGCGTGTTGTGGGTCTTCCAGGGGGCAATCTTCCATACAACTTCATGATGTGGATGCTGTACTTTTTATACATTGTCTTTAGTGTTTTTTAGTGTTAGAATTGTTAGCACTGGCATGATTACCAGCTATTTCTACTGACTCTTCTTACAATATTGTGATTTTGATTTGACACATTGTCTCTGTGCACAGTCCAAATTAACGTTATAGTGCCAATTACATGCAATGCTTAACTGGCACCACAAAGCTGTGTGTTAATGTACTTGACAGTGTTTGGGATCTGTAATGCCCTGGAGGCTTCTGGAGACATGAAAATTGTAAATGTCACTAAACTGCAAAGATGGCATTGATGGACCATGCTACAATTTTTTTTTTTTTACTATACATGCAAACATGTTTTCTACGCTTTCTATTCGTTGGAATATACAATTTGCGGGAATTATGTAATCCTTAAACTCAGGAAAAGTTCATGTTGATATATTGACCGCGACCTATGGACATTAAACAAAGGTTGTTCATACAACAGGCGAGTATAGGTGTGTAAGAGAGAGAGAGTATGTGTTTGTGTGTGTGTGTTTGCATCTGTGTTTGTGTATTACACATTTCATTGGTTTTAGACCCATATTTCATTAGAAAGATTCTACACGTTTGAATAATGGATTGAAAGCAATGGGAAGCCCGGGAATTATTAGAGTTTATCACAGCATATATTGTTCTGCCTTCTTTCTTAAATAAACATATTATGTATGTTCAAAAATTGCTTATATAGACATACATATGTATGTTTGCATGTATATATTCAAAACATTTCCAAAGTCAGACATTCAAATATTGTAAGAAAAGTTAAATCCATCCATTGGAGTGTCTGCTAATGGTACATAGTGACTGCTTTGTTCTATATCACACCGAGTATGTAAAGAACTGTACACACGTGGGAATATACAATAGACTTTGTATCAATATGTTTATATTGTTTCTGATATGTAATGTTATAGCGCTTCAGGCTGTAATCCGAAGCTCTGTAAACAACAGATGCTTTCTGTATTCACGTTAACAGTACTCAATATTTTGACTTGGAAAGACAAAAGGTAAAGTTCGCCTTGCCAAGTTTCGTATTACAGACCTCAAGATCGCACCTTATGTTTCGAGCGTGCCTATCTGAGCCACCTTGCCAAATAATTACGCCCAGGTCAGTACACTGCACACTTTGACATACATATTACACATATATCAATATCAGTGCCATTTTGAGGAAAATATCTGGTTCTGAATTAATCATGTAAGTTTGAGAACGTGTTAATGGAAACCCGTCTGCTGCCTTTTGTGAGCTTCTTGTGAAGGTGAGTGTGACAGTAATATACCATTTTCGCCGCCTTGGAGCAGCAGTGATGTAGTTATCTAAATGCATGTGAAAATCTGAATAGATAGCGCTGGGAAATTCCACTGTCTGTCTGAAGCAAACACCAAAGCATTTATTAATATTCAATGTTTTTGGTTCGACCTATATTTTAGTCTAGCTCCGTTTGTGCGTGAGTATAAAGCTGTACTCCCGCATAATCGATTCATCTATAGGGACCATATTCCAGTTTGGCCGACTCGTTACTTAGTTAAAAAAATCCGTGTCTGGGTGATACGTTTTCATTTTCAATTGCACGAACCCCGCTGTATTTAATTTTCAAATGTCCTAAACTCACAGCATGCCATATTCTACAAGCACATAACATAAAGAAAATGTCAATTACGTTATGTACGTTGTGTTTAATGGCCAATAATAATCACAATTTAGTGATCTTAAATCTGTGATCACAATATTTTAGTGATCTTGAAACTGTAAACGTCTCTTAAAGATCTATTGGAGGTATGTACCAACGTTAGATAACAGTTTTATATAAAGCGAATTTGGTCCAGTGGCACATAGCGCTTAAAGTACCGAATCATATAACACATTTTAGGCAGAAGTAAGTTGCACTATTAGCCCAAAACGAGAGGCTGTTGAGTCGAAGACGAGTCTCGAACCTTCAGCTCTTTTGTCAAGGTCAGCAACAGCTGTTATGCAACATCTCCTCCGTTTTCTCCTGTTTTAGCACAGCGCGCGCGTTTTGCTGCGAGTTCACGTGCCCTAGTAATATTTCTTGCATATGTTGTTCTTCATGCAAAACTACTTTGAATATAGTTTGGTTTAGGCCAGAGACATCGGCGCGAGGCACAATGGTGAATCGGTTGCTACTTTCTGCTGATCGGCTGAAAAACGCGCGCAACTGCTCGCGAGGAGCTCGCCCCCCAGTCGAGGGTCAGTCTGTACGAAAGAGAGCAGCCGGCAGAGCTTTCAGTCGGCAGGCAGAGAGCCTCCATAAATGATGCAAATGGCCCGGGGGCGAAGCAGGGCTCTGCGAGGATAATCTGGGGGTTTTCCGTCAGAGCGAGCGCGGAACCCAGGCGTGCTCTGATGCGAGCAGACACCTCCAGCCATCCGAGCCATCTATCCGCCTTCTAACTCTCCCAGACTGCACAGGCAGGGGACACTCTGTGCCTGATACTAAGTAAAAGAGGGGGCAACGGCATCCGCGTATTCAGATGCGATTGGAAAACACGCACGTCTCGCTAATTTCTGCCTCGGCAGAGCAGCGCTCTGTTCTCCCAACAACCAAGCGGCGCAGTCATCGAGCTGACAGCGCATCAAGAAAATATATCGGGATGGCACATGAGAACATATTGAGGGTAATTCACGGCATGCACACATGCTTTGAAAGCAATACCACAGCAAACAGATGCAGCCTGTGAGAAATAGCGATATGTGCGCTGCAGTCTGGACTGGTTTCACACAGAAAACGCACGGATGTCACTTTTGACGACAGATTTGTTGTCTGTCACTGCGACGCATTTGTTTCCTGAGGGCAAACATTCTGTGTAGAAGGCGTTATTGAGCCTCGGGCGCAATTAGGAGGCGCACCAATTAAACATCTTCCCAAAGGTTATACGAGTCTGCTTACAGTGTGTCTTTGCGTCGATGACCCGCGGATGACTTCTCGCTCTCCCCGGCTATTCTCGGTGTTTATCTGAGGGCGCTCATCCGAAGACAATGTTTTCACCAGGAAAAAAAGATGAAACTCCGCGCAGGCTTGCAAGCGAGCCGTGCCCGCAGCAGACTGAAAAAGAGCCGCTGCCAGGGCGCCGCGAAGCACGCCCTGACCCCGATTCTTGGAGAGAACTCGATGCGTCTGGCTGATGCTGTGCGATTTCCACCCACAAACGCTCCTTTTTTATTGAGGTTGTATTATCTCGGTCGTGAGTTTCAGAGAGCGTTTTCGACTGTGTGGTTGAAATATTATAAGGAGTGTGCATTCGGTGGATCTGTTTGGGGCTTCTGGACTCGAGCACAGAGAGGCTCCAAACCCCTCAGTGAAGAACACGCTATTAATATTTGTTTTTCAATATAACTCAAATAGCACTCTTACATATCCGCCGCATCAGGAAAAAGGGATATCGTATGAAATCGGGCACCTTCCTAAAATCGGGCAGGAATCGAACGGCTTTCTTTTCGCGGAAGTATTGCTCTGCTGATTTCGCATCCCCGGTTGTTGTGCTGGTCACAGGACAGCGTGGCTGAGTTCCTTTGCCCTCGGTGACCTGTCCAGAGTCAATAATTTATCCCACAATCCAGTGGACCATTTAATTCGCATGCGGTGGGGCTGCAGTCGGCTTGGAGCTGTTTTGATTTCTGTGTAAAATTGAATACCTAGGCCCGGATTTATAAAAGGTGTTGCGTTGTCTGTACGTTGCACAAGGCGATGCAAGGCAACGCAAATTCTTAAATCATTTTTAAAAATGCAGTGTATATGTATCATTCTTTTCGTCCTGCATGATGCAAGCTCTGCTCTTTTTTTGCTTTTTTATATAGCGCAAACTCGACCCGAAGGTATTGGAGCGCTTTACATGAGCACCAGTTGTGTTATATAAGGACATATTCATATTCATTTGCCCAGAATCACAGGATGTTGAGCCGGTGCAATACTCAAACCTGGTTCCCCAGCTCCAAGGTCGACAGCTCTGCCTTAAAAGCTCTTGGTAAATATATTTTAATGTATGCAAGATGGGTGTTCTGATGAAAACCTATTGTGGTCTAAAGCAGTGGTATTTTCAAAACAGATGCTGCGTCAAGCAGTGTAGCGCAATGCTTGAATTGTGCCACTATCCTTTGCATGGTCCTAGCAGCTGCAAAAAGGCACGCAACTTCATCACTATATAAAGGGATTGGCTATAACATTCTTCTCGTAATCATTTCCAGCCATAGAGGTTGTTATTCTGCGAGTGAACGTCTGAGACAACACCACCTACAGAGAAGGAGGAAGGGAAAGATTGTTTCCAGAGGAGACTGAATAAAGAGAATATTTTTTCTTTACAGGAGGGATTGGACCAATTCATGCAGCCCCACCACATGGGAAACTAATGGCGGTACTAAGGGCACAAGTCCTAAATAAAGAAGTGGGGGGACGCTCAAATACAGGAAGTGACGTCACAACAGGAAGTGATGTCACGAAAGGCAAAAACATAGAAGTGGGGGGATGCTCCAAGGCATGTCAGGACGTCACGGCCGGAAGTGACGTCATGAAAGATAACAATTAGAGCACTCCTTTCACACATATCTGCACTTCCAAAACACATCTATGTAAATTAGTCCTATAGTGCAGTACATATATGTTGAAGAAAGAGAGCCTTTATTTGAAAATTTATTTTGAAAAAGAATAAAAAACAAAAGATGTTTCTGTAATTTCACAGGCAGCCTGGCACTGTGCACCCAATGGTTTTTTGCAGGGTGTAGAATCAACTCTTGCAATGTTATTTGAGCAGTCCTATATACATCTGTTAACATGGCATTACATACTTCACCTACGCCTGTCAAATTAGTGAGTTAGATAAAAACGTAAAAAGCCGTACCTGTAGGCTGTTAAAAGAGCCCTTCCCAGGCGGAGGGTGGGGAGGGGATGTAGCTTTTTTTGTGAATAGCTTCCCATGTGCTTACTATGTTTGTAACTACAGCTTCTATCGGGAACAGTCAGTGATGGGACCCGGGGCGTTCCCTTTCTGTCTTTTTATTTGTTGTGTTTTTGCATGCAGTTAATGGCAAGAATACACGATTCCTTAGCAAGGGCATCTTTGCAGGGGGGACGGCGTCCACCCGGTAAAATAAATTAAAATAAGTGGGGGGATACCGTCCACCTGCGTGGTACCCCGACTCGAGCCCTGGCTGTACTTCATTTGTTGCCACTCGGGTCTTTTCAGAGCATATATGGCCAGATAGCAGGAATCTCACCAGCGCTTTGTCTTCATTTTTGGCAACTGTCCTGGATGCCTTCCCCAGCCTAACACTTCAATTTCTGCACTTCTCAAATCTAGCAAGAACCACTAAAATTTACATTTCTTAATGATATTGCTGCGTTCCCTCATGTCTTGGGACCTATTGACTGCACGCACGCAATTGGTGCCACCAGCTGCAACATCACACATCTCCCGAAATAGGAAGTACATCTATTCCATAAATATCCAGGCTATTGCGGACTGTAACAGACAATCCACTGATATAGTAGGCAGGTGTCCTGGAAGCACACATGAAGCGTACGTATTCAGACACAGCACTATAAATCAGAGCTTCCAGGATGATCTCTATGACAATTCCCTCTTACTAGGCAACAATATTTTTTATAATTTCAACATTGTTTTAAATAATATTTAGGTTTACGCTTTTGTATCCATGATAATGAGTTAGTTACACAAATAAATGCTGTGGTAATTTAAAGTTCTAGCTGGTCTACATGTATGTATCTTGCTAAACAAAATGAATATATATGTTTTTAGACATATTTTTAAGTGAGACTGCTCTTTAATTCAATAATAGTTTATTCTTATTGGTTAAAATGTACATTTACAATCTTTCTTAACACATTTCTTAAAGACATTATCTAATAAGTCTGATTTATGGTCTAATTTCTTTAAAAAGTATTGTTAACTTTAAATTTAACATAATTCATCCACAAAATACTTTCGAAATGTTTTTGACACAGGATGTATGCCTTATATTATCTACATGTTTATTTCAGTTCAGTTTTATCTACATTTTATTTTTTTCTGTCCAATCGTCTGCCTTATTCCTAAAGTGAAAGTAATTGCTGTTTCAATGAGTGGAAATATGTATTCATAATTCTTGCATTGTGTCTAAAGAACATATTATTGTTAAATCACAATTACAGCTGCTAAATCTTGCATATCATTGGACACACCTAACCTATAAAGGTGTCTACAGTATTAGATTGTAATGTTTGCTAAATGGGTTTACTCCCCTTTGCAATACGTTATGTGGATGTTATGTTGCATTAATATACCTGAATTCCTGTAGTCGCAAGAGAGGATTTTCGGTTGATCGGAAGTTGTGGCGCTCAGCTGTATTTGCGAATGTGTGTATTGTGTACAAATGACGTTAAAGGTGGATATGGTGCTAGCCAGGTAGGGGAGACCCCTGTAACCCCTATATCTGTATGGGAAAATCCCACAGCAATATCTTAAAGCCAAGTCCTGGGCTCACACATACAATAGTAAATCGAGTAGTTAGAAAAATTCTCTAGGTGTAAGTCCATAGTAAAAATCCAAAGGAAGGTCCTCCGTGGCTCGCCTCCACCTCCGCTTCCAGAGGCAAGCCACGGAGGACCCCTCTTGCATTACAAGACGCACTTCAAAACTTCTCCGTTTCTAAATTGTAAAACTTCCCCTTCTCACGTGAATCCAGCGTTATGGTCTGGGATTACAGCTTATGCCTTTAACTAAACCCAACTACTTTATTACAATTACGTGCAAGTTACCGTGGCTACATAATCCCTCAAGTGCATTTTCAGACACCCCTATATACTGGCCGAAGTCAAACACACCGGCCAGCTTAGACTTACCGGGTTGGAATTAACACTGGCATCTCGATTACACTACCTTGGTATTCAAGCACAGCTATTCCTACAGACTTGACAAAGTCACACATACCAGCCAGTTTAGACGTGCCGGGTTGGAATTACCACCGGTATCTGGCCCTGAAGAGTCAGAGGTTCACCGATACCCTGAGTAAATACGCGTCGGCTGGTTGTTCTATGCTGATTGATTGACAAAACAAAGAAAATTAAAAGAAATAAGAAACAGCTCCTCTGCTATTGTTAATAATGGATTTTTACTATGGACTTACACTTAGAGAATTTTTCTAACTATTTGATTTACTATTGTATGTGAATACCTGATATCCTCTTTCTTTTTTTAGGTGATCGAGGATAAGGCCTTCAGGCATGGTTAATCACTCCATTTGCACAACCACAGATCAATGGACAAAAATATTTAATCATCCATTTATTCATTGAAGAAGACTTGTTATGTTGTGAATAGGGCATTTGGTATGCTTAAATCCCACATAAAGTGTTTAAATTAGTGAGGAGGGATATACCTTTACAGTCCACCTATGATGTGCAAGATAAAAATAATGTGTGCCATTCTACATAAGGTAAGTATAAAATCGAACATTGAATTGGAAGAGGAAATGAATGCCCCTAGAAGTGAATTTTCAAATGAATTAGATTCAGAAGAAGTAATTGATTTGTCAGAAGACGTACTCAAAAAATGTCTTAGTTTCCACATTTCTCAATTTTCAACAGACATATTTGTAATTTTTTAATTTTGTTTTTACAAATCCGCAAATATTTTTCTTTACATTATTTTATTCAATAAATTATATTCCTGCTTTAACCATCATTTAAAAAAAAATCCTCGTCTCATAGTCCTGAATTGTTTTTTCCGTATTTTAAAAAAGCAAATGGCTTAGAGGCCGAGTTCGATGTGGTTGGAAAACGGCTCTGACTGTCGGTCGGAGCTGTTCTGACCGCATCGCAAATGTCCTGTTCAGATTCCTTTCTGACCCACCCATTTTGAAGGTCGGTCAGAATGCATGCTACCATTGTAAAGAATAGGAATGCGACCGACTGGTGTTCAGTCGCATCCTAATTGCTGGGTTGGGACCGACGACAGGAGGTCGTTCGGTCTCAATTTCCAAACGATGTCAGACGGACTCAGGTCCGTCCGACATGGTAATCGGACCCTAAATGTATATATTAAGTCATATGTTGTTTTATATATTGTATGTAATGCAAAGTGATGGTCACTACTATGTGGTTATAGTTAGGATGGCGATCCATAGGAAATTCATTTTATTGGTTTGCTAATAACTTTGGTTCTGTTTGACAAATCTTCACAAAACTTTCCAAAAAAAAGCTTCTCTTTGCTTAGCTTCTTCCTGGAACGTTTCAGTGTGATCAGTGAAGCGGGGGCCGATACAAATGGGGTTCCAAAACACAATTTCCCCGTGCTGGTACCTTAGGGGTTTATAGAACATGCTACAGCCAAAATGGCTGAACAGAATCCGAACCACATTTGACAGGAAGCTAGATCTTGGTTCACAAAGCCTTTGAGGCTGCAGGGGCCCTGGAGCTCCCCCCACCGCTTCCAACATTCTACGTTGGGGGTGCACCGGGTGGGCACCAGGGAACCCATCATAGGCCTTTGGGATGGGGTCTCAGGGGCAAGTATTGGCTCAGGAACGGGGCTACAAGCCCCCATGTAAAAGAATATGACCACAGGAGATGGTGTCCCTGGTGCATGCAAAGGCTCTGGGAATGGAAGCTGCACCCCCCCCCTCCTGTTTAAAATAATTTCAGCCCCAGGAGATGGGCCTCCCAGGGACAGTATTGGCTCAGTGAGGAAGGTGCATGCCCCCTCCTCTTTAAATCAAGTTGGGCCCCAGGAAATGGGGTAACAGGGGGCCAATATTGCCTCAAAGAGTGGGGCTGCATGCCTTCCTCCCCAATAATTTTAAAAACAGGAGAAAGTTCCTGGCTCCCGGCTGCACCCAGTATGGAAACTGGCAGGGGGAGCTGGCTGGGTCATGGCTGCCCTTGGGCTCCCCGCTGCCCCAACAAAAAGTAAGGATCTGCGTGTTCCGGGTAAGCACAGGGACACCCAAAATATGAATTAAAAATATATGAATAATAAATGATTGAAAGGAGCCACTTATTGATTATTCACTTCTCCTTGCAAAGAGTGCCACGGAATGCCCTGCAAAGTCTTTTTAAATCCATTTGTTTTAGTCTGGTGGTGACCCTAGCAGAGTCAGCGGCACAGCCAACATTTTTTTTAATGTTGTGAGGGTGGTAGGAAGTGCAGCAACTCCCCATCAACATTAAAAAAATAGGTTGGGCCTGAATATGAATTGGGTGGTCCTCTTGTAGGACCACTACTACTGTGCCTAGAGGAGCACCTCCAAGCCACCCACCAGAGTCTGACTTGAAGCCAGGGCAGATGGGTGAGTGGGTGGTCTCACAGTGGCAGCTATGTTAGGCTCATAGGAGAGCCTTAACAGCAGACCGCCACCGTGACAGCTCCTGCAGCACGATCCTGCATGGTGTGGCATGCACCATGTCATGCATGCTACATTGTGCAGGAACAGGGGTGCATTTCTAGGGGGGTACAACATGTGCCCCCCAGAGATGATAGGGGCCAGTGGTAGAAACTCTTACCTGCATGTCTGCCACCCTTTTCATGGCAGGCCTACTGCCATGAAATGGGTGCTGGATTTGCAAGTTGGACTATGCTAGGAGGTGCTGCATCGGCACTGGCAGCATATTCCTGCCCCTTTCTTCTCCGCCACCACTGCAGAATCATGGTGGAGGCAGCGGTCTGACTGCCACAATCAAAATACTGCGTGCATACCCGGAGTTGTGGTGGTCAGTTACACTGTGAGGTCAGTGGTCCAAAGACCGCCGTTTTTTGTAAATAATCTAGGGCAACTTCAATTTAATGAAAATATCAGAACATGTCAAATAAAAGTAGTGACACTAGTATTTAGAAAAATACACAACAGTTATATTCCATTATATATGAGTTTGTTTTAGATATAAAAACATAATATATATGAATCTACAGAGACAAGATTTGTGCAACATACTACCTACAGTCATCCATCACACATTCATACTACAGTCTGATACTAGTTTCAATATTTAATATAATTGCTAATAGCATAATTCATTAACAAGCCATATAAGGTGTAGCAGAGAAACTATTTGAACACATCATTTTTCGTGTGGTTTCCAAGTTGTATCAATGCGCGTTTCGGCAGAACACTGCATTCCTCAGGAGTTCCACCACCAAATAATATGCTCAATATGGTAAGTGTTTCAAAAGATGATAACGCTGGTTAGTAATAGGTGTAGGTCACACAGCCTATGCCAGTGCTTCCCAGACAGTTATACACCCACTGAGAGACCCAGTACAACACTCATACACACACTCACAGACACATGCATGTTTTTATATAGTTATTTAGACAGTGATGCACCCAGTGTGATGCACAGAATCATTATATAGTTATGGATTTGAATGTGGTGGTGTGTATTGAATGCCTACTTCTGTTTTGCTAACAGGCCCACACAATTACTCACATATGCACTGTGAAATGTTACAGTTCTGAAAAACAATTTAAAAAACAGAAATTCACTGGTTACCTAGACACTATAGTAGGTTCAGATTTCACTTGTACAATGCCATAGAAGACTATAGAAATTCAGCAGTTATAGTTACGTGAGCTAACTATAACTTACACCACTGCAATCAGAGGCGCAACTAGAGTCAAATTTTGGGGGGGGCTAAGAAAAAATTTCGGGTGGGCTGAACCTTTAATCAGTAGGCAGAGTGGGGCTGCAGGGGCTCTTAGAAGGGGTGAAACAACTGCAAGGCCTAATTAACATTCAAATGGTCTTTTAAAGACCTGTTAAACGTTCGGGTGCGGCTCTGAGTGTGCCCGGGATCTGTCTCATCCCGGGCTGCCACACACGACGGGGGGGCTGAAGCCCGGTGAGTCAAATGGGTGTTGCGCGCCTGACTGCAATGGACTGCTTATGACCTCACATATTACATCACTCATGTCATGGTCAGTGACATCATGGGTGACATCTAAAATGAAGCAAATTTGACCCCTGGGACCCAATGCCCCAGAGCCAGGCTGATATGCTAAATGGGAGTTAATTGGCCCCACTCCGGGCTATTTTCTGCCCCAGGGACCCCATCCACTGGGACTCAGCTGTCCAATGTAAAGGGACAGGAGCCACACAGCCCCCCTTCCGGAGCCTTTAATGATCCTGGGGACCCAAACCCCCAGGACTGGGTACTGCTATGTCCCGTGGAGCCCTCCCTAGCATTTTTGCTCTAGCTTGGCAGGAGTAATTTTAAAGCTCCTGCCAAAAGAGAGCAAACAGAAAGTGTGCTCCCAGCAGGCTGAAGCATTGAAATGTTCCCACCTACTGGAAGAGGACTTTTTTTCATCTGCATTTGTGGGAGCAATGCCGGCTCCTGTTGGAGGCAGGGAGTTGGCTGGGGCAGCGGGGGCATTGGTGCTCCCCCTGTGGCCTGAAACAACAAGACGCTGGGTGCCCTGGGTGGGGCCAGGGCACCCACCATTGACTGACTGGGTCCCAGGGGATGGGGTCCCAAGGACCAAAATAGGCCCTGGAAGGGGGGCTGTGCAGCCCCCTTCTGATGTTTTAATTCATAAGGGGGCTGCAGTTCCAAGCTCCAATATTGCCCTATGGAGAGGGACTGTGTGCGTCGCCTCCGAATTTAAAACATACAGAGCCCTTGCGGATGGGGTTCTAGGGGACAAATTGTTCTGCAGATGGAGGGCACGTGCCCTATGCCCCATATTTTTGATGGCTGGGCCCTGGGAGATGGCGTCCTCGGGCTGAAATCAGCCTGTGAAGTGAGCCTTTGTGCCCCCCTCTTATTTAGAATATGTCTGGGCTCCAGGGGATATGGTCCACGGTACAGTAATTGGCCTGGGGTGGGGTTATGCTTGCCCCCAACTCCCGGGTTGCCTGCATGTAGGGGTTTGGCTGCAAACTCCCAGCCGAGCACGGGCAAATACTGTGTACTGCATGAGTTGGATTAACGTAAGGTAATGAAATATTTCTTAATGTTATAAAAACCATAGAAATTCACAGAAGAAACCAAAGTTTACAGGGACTTTATAGTTAGGAAATACAATTTAAAGAAACCTAAGAAATGTACAAAAAAAACAAAGGTTACAGGCACATTGTAGGTAGGTTCAGATTTTACCTAGAGAAAACCTTATCAATTCAGCAGTTATAGTTAGAGTTATATCAAGAAACTACAAAAAGTTACTTAAGGTAGCTATAACTTGCGCCCTCGACGTGCCCCACTAATTACAGCACATATTACATCACTCATGACATCTACTATTACATCATTGATAATATCAGTGCAACATTTGCTGTAAAATTATTGATGAGAAAAGCGTGCATGGCGGAGGCACCGGCTGGGAATAGACTTTAGATATGTTTCCATTCCCGTACTGAGGTGGGCAGGGAAAGAGATCAGATATTGCTCTTGCCTGGAGAGAGCAGCATAAGTAGCTTCTCCCTGCGGGCAGGAGCAATGCAGCTCCCTCAGCATGTGGGAGTTGGTTGGGGCCATGGAAGCCCTGAGGCACCCTCTGCTGCCTCCAACTTTGTGTATGGTGGGTGCCTTGGTTTAGCACCTAGTCACTCACCTATGTTAAACTCAGGCCCTGGGAATAGGGTTCCCAGGGTCAAAGGATGGGCTACCCAAGGACTTTTTAAGCCTTTGGGGAGGGGGGCCCGAGCAGCCCCCTTCCCCTTTAAAAAAAGATTGCACCTATAAGGTCCAACCAATTGTATCCCAATCCCTTCCACGTTAGCAGAATGCAACTGTGTTCCCGCCATTTTCAGGCTGATGGACAGTGCTTTCTTTACAATTGCAGGTTGAAAAATGATCTGAAACCCTTGATGGATGTGAATACATATTTGATTTATTGGAGCGCAATCTCTTCTATATTAATTTTCCAAGACAAGTGTGTTCTTTCTTGTCCTCTGCTGGTCTGGAAACAGAGTCCACGGTTCTTCCTTTCAACTGCTGCAATATCCTCCTGTTTGGCCTTGCCCCTCCCTCATTAGTTGAATGCAATGGTGCTGGCTCTGGATGAGTTGAAAATATTTTGCCAATCCGCTACAATCCACGAGGTTGACCGCCTGTAGGGGGTTTGCTGTAGGGTCTGGCCACAGGCCAAGTCTGCGGACAACCCTTCACCGCGCACAGCCAAGGGCGGTGATCGGCAGGAGGTGGCTTTACACATGGTAATAATATATTACTTTATGTTAAAAAAACCTTAGTAAGTCACTGAAACAAACAAATATTAAAGTAATGTTATAGTTAGGTGAATATATCAGTGACAACATTAATTTAAACTGAAAAAAATGCAGAAATTTACCAGTTATAGCTAGCCGAGCTAACTATAACTTGCTCACCACCATGCACTGCTTATGACCTCACATATTACATCACTAATGACATGTTCTATGACATCATTTTTGATATCACTGATGACTTCTTAAATTACATTATTGAAGACATCACTGATGGCATCATTCAAGCTTCTTTTGTACACATTACTCTATAAACTCGTATGGCATTAGAGGCCTGAAAGTAAGTACAAATAGCTTAAAATGATATGAATCACCATTAATGCCATTACAGATACATCACTCTTAAGTGTAGCAAGCATGTGTTATGTTTAATATTGACCCTATATCATACACTTCACAGGTAGCCTAGTTGACATTAACAATCAACTACATATATATGGAAAATCCTCACTGCACATGGTATTCAATCTATATACAACTCTTCAGAGAAAGCCAAGTTACTCAAGATACTCAATGTCTGTTCCAAAATAAATGCCCTACTACGAACAGATTTTATATGTATCAAACCCCTCAAATTCACCAAACTTAAACTGAGAACTCAACTTAGTAGAAAAGTGGATAGTGTAAACAGTGTTTTCTCTATGGAGAGAGTTTACTTTGTACTACACTGTTTGCAGACAGTGAAACTTTCATGAGAAATACATCACCGAGTAGTAAAGAGTATCTGCCTAGATCAGCGTACAATCTAATTAACACTTGTCAAAAAAGACACTATTTGCTTAAAAATACCAAGATCTGAAGGAGCTAAAGATTATACTACCTGTAGCCTTCATACTGTGGTGAAAATATTACAAATAGCCCATCATCTGAAACAAAAGAAGCACATTTACATAGGTTAGTACGTGGTGCAAACAATCTTTGATGTTATGTAAAAATAGTCATTCTGTGGTGATTCTGTCTAATAACTCCAGCCTGCTTACAATACTTAGTATGTAGTACGTAAATTTGTGTGGAACATTCTGAACACAAGTCGCCAAGTGTCACCTGCACATAGAGCTTCTTTTCAATGAAATGTTTTATAATGTGTTCAATACCTCTGCTCACCTGTGAAGAGCAAATGCATTTTGTAGACACTTACACCCATTAGCTGGACACAGACTGTGCAAAATTAGGTCGAAAAGTTATATGATAACTACTCATCACTATGTAAACCAAGAAACTAAGACACTCATTGAATGATGTAATCAGTGGTATTGTCAATGATGTAATTTGAGATGTCGTCAGTGCTGTCATCAATGATGTGATAGAACATGTCATTAGTGATGTAATATGTGAGGTCATAAGCAGTGCATGGTGGGGTGCAAGATATAGTAAGCTCTGCTAGCTAGTAGAATGTATGTGTTTTTCTTTTAGTTCAAAACAATAATGTTGTCATTGTCATATTCACCTAACTATATAGTTACTTCAACTTTTGTCATTTTCAGTGAATTTCCAAGTTTTTTTTACAATAAACACTGAGCTTTGTATCACACCTAACTATAACGTTACTTTAGCCTTTATTTTTTTTCAGTGAATATGTTTATATATAAGTTGCTCGAGTTAGAACTTCTTAGAAAAAAAGATGACAAGAGACGTTTGCAAAACAGGAACAGTTTGTTTAATTAAACATTTCATCCGGGAGAACAGTTACAGGCAACAATCAGTAGATGTCCTTCTTATATAGAACACATAACAGGTCATAAAAGTTTCCAGCTTACTATATATGGTGAGGAATGATAGTTGCTGCATTTGGAATCTTAAATTAATGATCAAATTGTTACTACAGGTAGGTCTCGACCTCGCTTGGACACAGTGTGCCCAGTGGATACCATGTCCAGATGTCCGGCATGGGGAGCGCATGATGACTATGTGTTCTAGGTCCTGTTTGGCTATGTGTTCCTAACTCATGTGACTTCTGACTTTATGGTGTTTTAGGAGCGTGCATACCCCCTCCGGCCATGTGTGATTTATTGGGGCAATCTCCCCATAGCATTGTAATGTTGCTGCTCCTATCTGTGGGCTGGATCAAGAGCTACCTGTCTGAGGATTTGCCTGACAGCTATGCATCCTCCCACCTGTGACCTATCAATCAATAATCCTGGGCCTAGGACTCAGGGCCCTGGTTTACTACATATTTGCGAGTTGAGGTTGATATAGAGTTTAGAACAGGCGATTCTATTAATGCGGATGAGATTTAATCTTTATCGATGAAAAATTAACATTCCCCCCTCTAGCTGATTTTTCAATTGCAATATATACCTCATGCAGTCATACAGTTTCTTTATTTGGTGCCTGTTGTTCTTTATGGTTGCTTTTGACTACAACTACCTTCCTAATTACTAACATTCTACCCAGTTTGAGTACTTCGTTTTACAGCAAGTGATCCCCAGTTGTATAACCCCACATACCAATAGTACCACAATAATAACTGGCAACAGTGATTTACATAAACCAGATATCCATCGTGGGAGCCAGAAGAACCAATTCAAAACCACTCCTGCTCATGAGCACCTCCATCTTCATGCACGATTATTTGTAAAATGTAAATGTAAATGAGTGATTGTAAAGTGTGAACTACTAACCCTTGCGGGTCTCAAAGCGCGGGGGATGTTGTACACCACACCTCTCCACATTTGTAGATTGTGCAGTGTTTAAAGGGCAAGCATCATTGTTCCATTGTCCATTTCATTTGCTGGGATTAAAGTGCTGTACAAGAAATGGGCAACCCAATATACCATTGAGGGCTCGGGCTAAGATAAATTAATAGGGTAAGGTTCGCCTTCAAGGGATTTTGCTCAACTGTATATTTCAGTAAATTTAGATAAATGAATTTGAGACCTAACTTAATTTCGGTCTAAGCATAACAATAGCAACCATTTAGAAAATGTACAATTAGTTTGACGATCACGTCAAATTTACACAAGTTCCAAAAAGCACAGAAACCAGTATGTATAGAAAAATGTTTTGACTTTATATATTTATAATGAAGGGTACTTAAAGATATATAAACAATGTGACAAGAAGGAAACAGTATAAGATCAAAACTCCTTCACTGTGACAATTGTAAGACTTTTCTTCTTTGCTAAAATAAAAAACTAAATAATAGAAGAAAAAGCCTGGGTCGACGTTTCAGTCTTTTTCTTTTCGTTATTAAGACCATCTTCAGGACAAGGCAAATATATAAGAATTGACCCCTACAACAATAAGCAGAACATAACTAATGATCTTTTCTTATTGTTTATACACTATAAAAACCAGACAAACTGTGCAAAATAACCATATTAGATGGAGCAAAAATGTATTGCAACATATATTGATTCAAACTTATAATCAAATGACAATTTACTTAAACATGTTTATTCCTATTCCAATTCATAAGCATTTATATCATCAAGGTTAATAATTGATTTAGCGAACCATAGTTCTATCGGTGTGCCTACATTTCCTAATTTCATTGGTTCCAGGCAATCTACATTTGTTTTCGACCAGATCTCATGCTAACACATTACTTTATACAATGAGCCTTTATACCTGATATTTTAATGAGAATGACCGTATTCAAATTTATCTGGGAAGGTTGACTTCACTAGATGAATGTCGAATCTGCAACCATCAAGACAGATATTTTAATCAAGTAATTGGTTGGTTATTGTATATGTGATTCAAAGCAAATGGCTCCATATTATAATTAATTCTCAAGAGCACCTTATAATCAAGGAAGATACCATGGTCCACATGGTGCTAAATTGAAGCCTGTACGATGCGGGTACCATCACAAATTTTGTAAGAAGGTTTATAAAACAGACAGTTATGTGAATAAATCTGTCTGATAAATGTCTGTCTTATCTAAATATGCGTTAAGATAGGCAGTGCTGATGTTAATTTATGTATCTCCTATTGACTGAGCGGCAAAGGGAGGTTTATCAAAAGAGTACATATGAATCACCTTGATAAAAAGCGGTAGAGAGTAGGTTGATAAAAAGCGGTAGAGAGTAGGTTAACCCTCCTCAGTGGCACTTGTTGTTCTTAAAGAGTTACAAGGCCAAACCGGAGCCTAGACAAATACAGAACAATAATGTGTCAAAATTAAAGTGCAGCAGGTGACTCCAATCTAGGCACACACCCCTCCCTCCATTGTGGTCATTAAGTCCAGTACACAACAGTGCTGCATAAACATGAGGTGGATTAATATTATTATGTTTGAGCTTGTAAAGCGCACTGTTACCCGGAGGTTTCCTGGCGCTGTGTAACGGTGGGGAACCCGTCCTGGCTTTCCCTGTGGGATGGTCCCTGCTGGGAGTCCCAAAGGTGGAGCCAAGCATCCCCGGCATTGGAGGGGCCGTTGTGGAGATTAGGCAAGCTAATGCCCAGAGTTGCCGAGTGGGACCCCTGATTAGAGTAGGCACCGAAGCGAGAATTATCGAGTCCGCTGACCGAAGTCCACGACCCTGCCGTGTCGGGAATTGAACCCTGGTCCCGGCCGACTTCTCCTCCCGGGTCTGCTGCCTCTAACCAGTGAGCCACACCACTCCACGGATTGCTGGCATATCGTCCTTGATAGAATTGAGGCTGAGTTCAGTGCTGTTCATCATTTTGAGCATCTCCCACAGGGTAATTTTTAATCAGCAGGCATTAGTCTCCGGGAACCAGCTGAGTGTAACTATGTTCGCCGCACTGCCAGCAATAATCCATAAGTATGGAGCTGCCCCATTGCATCTCCGTAATATGTAATATCACTCTGCTGTTAGCATTCGTTCCAATCTGAAGCATTCCTTTTTCTCTGATACATAAGTAATACAGTGTAAGTCTCTATACAATTTGGGGTTGACCTTTTCCTTGTAGCCGTGTATCCACCCACCTCAGTGTTCCAGATTTCCTTACATGGGGTAGTCATACTTTCATTCAACCCATCTGAACCATTCCCCTTTTTATCCCAGAGCTGAATGGCCCAACATAGGAATCCCATGTAGGGAGGCCACTTGCCATTTAAGAAGACTGTCCTGGATACACTAAGGGGCACTTTCAGTCCACAGATGGATGCCAGAGCAGACGTGTTTGAGCACTGAGTTGGGGGTTTTGTTACCTTCAAAAATCTCTTCTTCTATACAGCTCGGGCCATGTGATATCTTCCCCTATGGTGCCCTTCCTATGAATCCTGTCCAGTTCGGCTTGGATTATCAGTGGGTTCAGTGTTGATCTATAGCGCTGTTGGGTTGGTGTTGTATCGGGTTATGTTTACAACTACCCTGTGTGGTTTTGTCTTGTTGAGTTGGATCTTGGCCCTTATCCTCCATAGTTAGAAGTGTATAAGGCATTTTGCTTTCTTGTGGGCTACTTCTTGGGACAAGTAAAGCCTATGTGCTCCGAGTTGGGCAATGTCCTTTTTTCCTTTGGGTAATAAGGGGTTATCGGCAAGTGGGCATTGGTGCACTTTGCTGTTTTTGCGGTTTTCTGTTTTTACCTATTTTTGAAAGAACTTGGTTGATTGCTAATTCAGCTAGTTACCCATGATCCCTTATGAATGGTTTTGGAGACCCTTTATTTTACAACAGGGGTGTGATCCCATCAACTTACTAGTCGCGATCTAGTGAGATATCGGAAGGCAACCCACATAAAAAATGTATTTAGCGATTTGGGGAGTAAGGGTGATTATTATTATCCAGGCAAATCTTATTTTTATAAGCCGTTGAGCCCCCCACCAAATCCTACTTGAGTGTTTTCAGCTTTAGTTGGAAATATTTCTCTGACATTTCTGTTCTGGGTGGTCAGATCAGTGTTAGGTAGGTTTGTGAAGTCTCATGAGTACAGGGAGGGATAGAATTGTGGCTTTAGTAGGAGTTCTAAGGGTGTCACTAGGTTTATCAAAGGTGCCTCGCTCTGGGCGTGCATAAGTCTCCAGTTGCTGTGGGGCCCTTTTTACAGAGGCTATTTTTCCTGATCGCATGCTATCTGGATTTGACATTACCTTTGTTTGCTTTTGCTATGAGTTGTATAGTTCAGTCCTTATGTGATCTCTATATGTGCATGGCAATGTGGGAAGAGGGAGGGAGTTGCAGTTTGATGTTGCTGGTGTTTGCGGCATGCCACAAGAACACATTTTTGTGCTTGCAAATCTCCCTGTACCCAGAAAAGGGTGCGCAACATGGCCCTCCCTCACGGCCTGGCTTTGGCTGATCTTGACTCTGCCTTTTTATCTGGAACCTTCATTTTGGGCTAGTTTTATGCATTTGTTTAATTTCAAATCAAATCAAAAGCATCTTTATTCGATTCACAGAATTATCAAAGCATCAATAAATACTAAAACGTTATTAAAAAAGCATTCATTTCTTTTTGGACGTTTCCTTGAGCCACATCATTCATTATTTCCTTGCTCCATGGGGAGAGGGAGGGGATCTTCTCCCCTCCCTATACCGCCCCCCATGGGGTCAGCAGTCGCTCTGACTGTTTCCTGGATGCTGCTTGCAAGGCTGGAGCAATGTGAGGGGACTATGCTTGGAATGGGTTTGAGCCTGGAAGGGGTGCACCTGCTGCCTTGTGATACTTTCGGAGCAGGGGTAGAGACTCAGTTCCTGCCCCCCCACTCCCTCAAACCCCACCCCACCTTGAAAGGTTGACTGAACCCCCAACTGGAGTCTTGAGCTCGTCATCCAGCTGAGGTAGGATGACCAGATTTCTAAAGCCAAAAAAATCAAAACATTTTCACAAAAATAGAAGTATGACTTTCAATAGGGGTGTAGAGTGCCTTGAAGGCCCCCAATGGAGCAAACACAGACCCCTAGGCACTACAGGACATAAACCAACTACAGACTCATAAAGGCTAGTTCAGGAGGGCCTCTCATAAACCTGGGATAAACTGCTGGGACAGCTGACCAAAAAATGGGGACTGTCCAGACAAATCCGATGCGTCTGGTCACCCTACACCGAGGTCTCTTAGCTTACTGACTCGCACGTAAGGGGGTTGTAGTTTTTTATGGTCCCATCATCCCAGGAGCAAGAAGAACATTGTTTCCATCACAGAGGATGGTTTCGTTCATAAAGATAGTCCTACATGGATTCAGAGGCTTTTAGAGCATTTCGGGGCACTGTAAGGACTGCATGCCAAGAAAAAATTGTTAAGCATAGGCATGATGCCCGAAAATGGGGACTTTTTGATATGATGATTGGAATGCGTCCCATTAGACTTTGACAGTGGGACTTGTGTGTCGGCTTTTTAAAATAGTTTTCTTTCCCACCCCCTTGTCAGACTGCCCTGCCCCTGGGATGTGGCAAGTGAACCCCACTCTGGGGTAAGAGCGGTAGAGTGAAGCCTAGTTTCTGTAGGCGCTTTAGGTAACCTTATTATCCTGTGCTCCCATGGAATCATCACTGATGCCAATAACTTAGTGTGGATACCTGATCGACACAGTCCACAGCAACCCGGAATTCCTGAAAGCAAGCAAAAAACATTTTGGACCCCCAATGCTGTCTGTCGTCCTTTCTGTTCTGAAAACATTTTTTGGGAAGGGGTTAGGGGAATACTGGTCATAATAAGTCACTTACTTATTACTTATTACTCTTGTCTTCAATTGCTAGGGGGGTCTATTTTACTGTGGACTTTGGTTCTGTGGTTGTGTGAAGGTGCTCCCTCCCCACACTGTCACTCCTCCTTGCTGGGGTTGTGGCCCGGTCCCTGTTGTGCTGGGTTACCTGTCTGTGGCTGCTGCTGCCACCTGCTCGCCCAATTACTTGATTCCTGCTGCAGTTGTATGGTGACCGCCGGACCTCCCTGCGTCTGAGTGTATAATATGTTCTGATTACCCTGTGCTTGGTCCTGAGGAAGCATGTTTGTGGGGTTTTGTGGTGACTGGCTCTGGCTCTCTAACCTCTGCTGCTTTTGCTGCTCATGGTATGCCTGTGTTTGGCATGCCTATACCAGGTGACCCCACCTACAGCAATAGTAGTACTGTCTAATATTTGGTTTTGAAGAGCCTCCCTGGCCTACACTACCATTATCTGTTCATTCTCCTGAACTACCTGTTTGAAACCCTCTAAAGGTTTGCGGTGAAGCCTCCATTGTGGCTAGTGCCATCTACATGGCTGCGACTGGTGTTATCTGCATGGGTGCTGGCATCGCTGCCCCTTGAGGGCAGCCTTTTTCAACTTTTGCTGCACTCATTTTTCTGTGTCTCTTTGGTCTGCTCCTGCTTCTCTCTATCCTTTTCTTACTTTTTCTTATTGTAGTGGAGTATGTGAGCTTTATCTCCCGCCAGGGTTTTGTATCCAAATCAACTATGCTTTTCAGCCCTCTCTGTATTTCGGTGGGTAACCCTTTCTTTAAAATATTAAAGAAAAATGTGACTTGTGGGGCCCGAATTGGTCCCCGGCTGTCCAGTTTCTTGTCCCCATCATTCCCTCATTCTATTTAGGAAATCATTTGTGATTTCCTCTGGCTTGATGGTCGGTGCCATTAGCCCTCCTACATCTGAGTGGCCAAGAAATATTTTTCTTAGGGCAGTCAAGATCCAGTGCCTGTGCATATTAAATGCAGTATCATCATGCTAGGTGTTTGTTAGTGTCATTGCTGAAATGCGAGCTTGGGTGAACACCATGATAGTCTATTCCCTAATTAGACTGCTTAGCAGACTCTTAATGTCTCCTATTGCTAGGCTTAATCCTGCAGTGTTTTTCTTGAAGCATGTAATCCATTTCTCTCCCCCATCCAGCAACGGCGATAACTTTGTTCTCAACCCCTCTTTGTACATCTGGGCCCATGGCACATATACAATCCCTGTCATGCCTTTCTGCAGTAGCGGGTATACTCTCATTCTAGGTGACTCTATGAGTTTCTCCTCAAAATAGCGTTCCTATCTTGCGAGGCATTGCTGCATGTAGAGGAAGTCCCAACTAGGGGTTCCTCCTTCATGCCTGATGCAATGCTCCGCTTCCATGTCCTCTGGTTTAAACAATCCTTCTCTCCGCCAGCATCTGTCATATTGGCCCCTCTCCTCAGCCCAATCTACTAATAGGAATCAAAATGAGTATGCAAAAGTCTTACCTTCTTTTTTAGCTATTATCAGTCAGTTGTGGGGCCCTTCACTGAAGACTTCCTTGCCCCTCTGCTCCCGGCTCTGTCTTAAGGCAGGTGAGAGTGGACCCAAAAAAACCCAAAGAAACAAAAGGGCTCAGGCTACTGTTTTCTAAATAAGCATTTGGTAAAGGGGAAGGGGAATGTGCACCATCACCAATCCCTAGCGTGTTTTTGTGCCTAGTGCGGGGGAACAATGGTGCTCTTCACTGGTGTCGCGTCATGCGGGTACAGAGCAGGAATATCGTCGTAAAAATATCGGCTAACCTAAATATCGCCGAAAAAATATCTACAGGAAGAAATATTGATGACAAAAATATAGTTTGACCAGAATATCGACAGACAGGTAAGTAATATCGATAACATTAATATAGTTGTAATAAATATCGTTTACAAAAACATAGTTTACAAAAATATCGTTTTTTAAATAATTATAAGTAATGTAGTGTTTTTAATGAGTATTTGTTGTCAAAGTAGTATTTTTTGTAGTATTTTATTAGTTAATAATGTATTTTATGTTGAATTTAGTGTTAATAGTTCCGTAGCGGGTTGTGGGTTTATAGGGGAGTAGGGTGGGAAGTAATTTAAATATAATAAAATAATAGATTAATTAATGTTTTAAATGATTATAAATAGTGTAATAAATAATAGTTAATTAATTTCAATTAGTTAATTGATTAATAATTATGTAACTAATTATGTTAATTGTTTAATTAATTTTAGGTGTGTGTACTGGAATTTTTTAGTGAAAATGTAGTGAATTAATTACATTTTAATTGAATAATTATTTAATTAATGATTAATTAAATTAAAAAAATGATTTGTTATTTTATAAATGAGTAAATACATTTAGTAATGTTTACACCTACACTATCCAACGCATTCCCTACTGTTGCACCTTCTGGAGTGGGAATAGTAATTTTTACCCCTACGCTATCCAACGCTTTCCCTACTGTTGCACCCTCTGGAGTGGGAATAGTAATTTTTACCCCTACGCTATCCAACGCTTTCCCTACTGTTGCACCCTCTGGAGTGGGAATAGTAATTTTTACCCCTACGCTATCCAACGCTTTCCCTACTGTTGCACCCTCTGGCGTCACGGGAAACGGGACTACGAGACAGGAGCACCCTACAATAGAACCCGCTTGGATCTTTAATTCATTTGTGCCTATTACCTTATGGCATACCCGACACCAGATAGCCCTGGCCTACTTAGAAGACACCTTTAAGATCCCAATTGGATTAATCTTTTCTTAGTGAGGATGCCGTCCTTTCAGATCTAGAGAAGTCACACAGCCCGCCCAATCCAAGTTCCTCACAACGGTGGTGGATGCCATCATCTGCCTGATAGCCTGCTTAGCACTCCAGGGGACACTAACTCAGTGCACCCCAACCCATGGACACTTCTGTTTGCATATTGCGTGGCCGCTGTACTTGCTCTGGCTACCTCCATGATGCTCACCAGTTGTTTCTGTAATGCTGGTGTTTTCTGTTTCCATTCTAATAGTGTTCACTGTTCAAGTTGTTGCCAGCACCAACCACTAGGTGAGGGCTGGCTTACACTTAACCCACACACATCCAGCACAGGTGTCACGGTACATGTGTCCCTGACAATAAGGGGGCCGGTGCACGTGCCCGTAGCCAGTTCCACAAACTATTTGCATATGTCCGTGTGGTCATAATGTATGCATGAGGGCCCCTGGCCCTACAACATTACATTGGGCTGTGTACAGCGGAGGCAAACATGTCACAGCAGGCAGCGGGTTAGACCTTGAACATGTAGCTTTATCGTCACCCACTAAATATTTAAGAGTAGTGGACTGGGCCATCGTACCCAGGTCCAGTGTGGGTGTGTGAATGATAATTGCGTGCCTCTGGGTGTTGTTCTGTACTGGAAATGTGCAAATGCATGTGTCTCTGTCACAGTGTGGGTCTCCTTCGTGGGGTGTAGGTGGTCCCTGAAGGGAATTAGGCACCCACGTATGTGATCTAGTTCATCTTCCATGGGCTCGGACCCCACCGCACCTGTTTGGCCACCCCCTTTTGACATTCTGACACCTGGCATTGGAATGCCATGTGTGGCTCGGTGAAGTTTTGGGGGCCAGCCGTGCTGGCGGGTGGTTCCTGCTGTGTGGTCTGTGCAGGGGTTGGGTATGTAGCTTGGCTACCCTGGCACTGATGGTGGGTTGCCTGAAATGAGTTTGCAACAAAAAGGGGTACCCCTAATAACATTTCCTATATCAGGGTCTACGTAACATATGTGAAAAGGCCATATAGGAAACACAATAAAAAGTGGACTATCAAGTTAACACAAACAAATATGTAAACACCCAAAGATTATGTCATCAAAAGCTCATATTTTATTAAATAGCTTTTTTATATATAAAGGGGGAGAGAGGTTTATTCACTCATTATTAAGATCAAAGATGTTTTGCCCCTCTCCTATTGTTTCTAACACAAAGAGACACTCAAAAGTAATCTATGTATCACATACATTTTGTATCACATGCATATTGTCGACATTCATTTTACGGTTATATTAATATCTCTACTGATACTGGTTTCATTCAAAGCATGATATTTTAGGTCGAAATTAATGATGTTATGCAGTCAATCAAATGAGGGCAATTGTCAATTAAGGAAGTCACATGTGCACAATATAATCATTGATCTGTACATACAGTGTCTCTTAAATCAGACATAATTATTCACATTACAAATTACAATACTACATAGATGTAAAAAGGTGATATCCATATTAATTTGTCTCTCATGGCTAATAATATAATCCTACGAGCGTTTCGGCCTTGTGCCTTCAATAGGTAGAGATGTAAAATAGAAGAGAGGGGGCAAAACATCTTTGATTTCCTATATGACTTTTTCACATATGGGTTGCCTGAAATGTCCATAAGCTGTTGTAGGGCGTCGGTGTTGAATATGTGGTGGTCCTCTCCAGCATCACTGATGACTTGTCTGCTCTGCCAGAGGTATTATTTTTCCCTCTGCAATGTGAAGGGGAGATGCATGTTGACATTGTGTTGACATGAATGTTGGTGCATTGTTCTTGTTTGCGTGCAGACTGTATGTCAATGTACATTGTGACTGTTTGGGAGGTGCAGGATTTTGATCCGGGACAGTGAACATTTGGACTACTTGACGGATGTGAGGTCCTAAGCGTACATTTCCATCTCACAGTTTCCTGCTCTGTTATATGTAGTTGGCCATTTTCAGCACATGTGCGGAGCCAGTTGTGTCCTCTGTTCTGCAGTGTCGGGGTTGCACATTGTACCACATTGTCGTCAATGTGGATTTGCTGTTATTGCTATGTGTGTGTTCTCCAGTGTGCCACATGGTTCAGAGACATGATCCAGGGTCATTGTGGGTTTGCAGTGTGCTACACATCGTTGTGCATGTGTGCCATTGTGCCCATCTCCCCCCGTGCCCCCAGTCCCTGGTCATTACTCACCCTGTTGATGTTGTGTCAGGTCTTCTCGCGCTGTGTCCGAACTCCCATCTCCTTGCACCATCTCCACACTGATGACTGTGGCCTCCGTGTCCTCCAGCTCCTCCTGTGGTGCTGGACTCCCACCTCCTGTTGCTGTTGCTGCCTTCCTGATGGCAGCGGGTTTGTGCTTGGTTTAGATTTTCACATCATGCCAGCGCCTCTTGGCCTCCTCCATTGAACTCCTCGACACACCGACTGCATTCACGTTAGTCCAATTGTGGGTCAGTGTTCTGTCGCTGCCGTGACGCAAATATGGTTTTGCTGCGGACTGCACCCTGTCTTCCTTTTCCTCTACTCCTTGTCCTTCTCCGACCATGAAGTTCCTTGCTGGTGGTGTGTGGGACTTGTGGGGTTCGTGTTGGCCTCTGCACTCGGTCCGGTTGCCTCCATGTTGCTATGCACTTTGGATTGTTTTTGGTGTGTTCTTTTTGTTGCTTTTATTTTGCATTTTCCCGCATGACGCGTGGGATTTGCATGCCTGTCACGGGTTTTTGCTGCTTTTTGTATCGCAATTGGCCTCATCCCAACTTATTTTGCGTTAGTATTTCGCATTTTTGCTGTGACACGTTGACTTTATGGTGGACATTTGATGCCCTGTCGTGGGCCTATCACATGGTGCCTACGTGTTGTGAATACTTAGTTAACACAGCGTTATTTTCCCTTGATAGACTGCGATGTGAAGAGTTGCTTAAGCTCAATTTGCGGTAATTATCACACGTTCTTGAGAGTATCCCCCAATGTGCGCAACTTTTGCATGCAATGAAAGTGCAATGAAACTACAAAGTGATGACAAAGTTCCAATCAGAGAATTGAGATGGGGTGGTCTATAGTTTAAAGAGAGAGAACTGCATACAAATAGGGATGGTGGATGAATGGATAATTTAATGTTAATATAACCTATCTCTTACGTCACCCTAAAATGAACCTTTCGTCTGTCAGTCACAGGACCAACCACACCCACAAGATTAATTCCAAGAAAAGGAAGATTGATTCTGAATGCTGAGCCTTCAAAGATACTTGGACCAGGATTTGTTTGTGATCGAGAAAAATGGGAACATATTGTGTGTTATATGGCAAGAAAAACTAGCTGTTTGCATAGAGCACAATAGCAAGCGACATTATTGTGCAACATATCCCCAAACTGTTGGCCCTGGTTCACAGCTAATGAATTCTCTGAAACAAAACACAATTGTGCACCAATCATTTTTGAGACCTGCAAAATAGAAAACGGAGACGACAACCAACATCAGCTTTTGGTAATTCAATCAATAGCCAATAAACGGGAAACCATAATCTGATGGCGAGTTTCTGATTTTACATATTTACATCCAAGGCACTTCTGGATGAAAAGCTCATAGTGGACAAAAGCAGCCTTTCGCATCAGTTGATAGAAGAGTAGAGGAGCTAAGAGGAGACCTTCGAAATGTTCTCATTAATAGACTCAGTACCTCTGAGCTTTACATGATGGGGCTTAATTAAAGTACAGAAATACGTGATTCAGCTCAACTGACAATTTTTCTACGAGGAGGCACCAGAGAATTCCAAGTTGTTGTTAACTGATTGAACGATATCCAATGAAAGGCATGACAACTCGCTAGGACATTTTCAATAGATTAATCTTCTCTTAATGTAGTTTAATCGTCCCAGAGCAAAGTTTGTGGTCTAACAACTGATGGCTCTCGTGTGATGATAAGCAAACTCAAATAATTTGTTAGACGAATAATGAAATTGGTGCTTCAAGAAGTTGTCATACATCACTGAAAAACTCACTAGGAACAATTCTGTGCAAAACCCTTGGATATGAGATGTTAAGGAAAAGATTATTTCTAAAGTGACTTTTAAACAAGCACAGAGCTGAACGACAGTCAGTTTCAAGCATTTTGTGATCACATAGGATCAGACCTTGGTGATGCAATACACTTCTTTCAAGTTGCCTGGCTCAGCAGTGCGGCCATTTTAGCCAATTCCCGATTCCTACTTGAAGAAATGAAAAAAAAAAGTCATGGCAACAAAAGGAAAGGATGTAAGCTTCATGGATAAGGACGAGTGATTAAATAACGTGGCATCTCTAGCTGTCATCACCAAGTATCTTCAAGGCCTGGACTTTAACTTCAAAGAAAGGACACATTTGTAAACAAACTATAAGAGCATGCCCATGTCTTATGCTGGAATTGATTCGGAAACAAGCCAATGAAAAGGATGCCTCTCCATTTCAAAATACTGGCAAGGATTCATGCCGAGACTGTGGTTCATGCAGAGTTATCTGCACTGATAGACAGCCTGCTGGACGAATTAAAGCAAATATTAGCAGACTTCAAGTGCAAAGTGATTAGCTAAATCTGTGTGCTGATCCACTTGGAAGGAATGCTCCTGATGTGCATAACATTTTCAAATTGGAATTAATCTACCTCTAAAATAATGAAGAGAGCAATTACAGAGCATGATCTGTTAACATTTTACAAACAATATGTTCTTTAACATTGCTTGCCAAATATTTCTAAACATACACTTCGGTTTATTGTGCTACTCGGGAGCGCATGTAAATCTGAGCAACTTATTTCAAGAAGGAAAAATGTCAAAACGAAATCACAATCAGTTTTAGCAGACGGCCTTGCATTGCAACATCAAGTGTTCCAGCAGATATTAACAAATTGTGTAAGCAAGAACAATGCCAGATATCACGTTAAATTCAATGAGTGGTTCAGTTTACTTCATTGTTAAGAAATTGATGGCAGTTTATTTCATAAGGATTTTGTCTGGCACTACCTATTTTGGCGAGGTAGCTGTACTAACCCCCCTTGAAGGGGTTGTGGACCTGGTCCACATGCAGTCAGATGTGAGATGCTAGCCTCAACACCCTGATCAAGCGACATCTGGCCCTCCTCTCCCTCATTTCATCGCTTCCCGTGAGGGGATTCCATTAATGAGATCTGCATCGGGACCTGCCCAGAGCAGAACATTGGGAAGTATTTGCTTTTTTAGCTCTGGTCAAATGCTGAAGGTGGATCCAAGATTGCAGCTCACTGACACAGGCTGTTGAACCCAGCTGCTGGCAGAACTGATTTCGAGAGTGATTGAGGTTGGACCTCATTCGCAGTGTGAGGTCAATATCAGAGGCCCAACGAGCATGACGGCTGCAGGGTGGATTCAGTGGCAAGTGCCCACTTCTCAGAGGCGCAAGAGGCTGGACTCCTCCTTGGCTGTATGGAAGGAGCAAAACCAGTGGGTGAGTGATAGAAAAGCCCTGGCAGGCACATCAGAGCAGTCGCCACTAAGTGTGTTCCTCCCTCCTGCAACAAGAGATACAGGTGACTAAGGCTTCTGCCAGAGCACAGGTAGTGATGACGGACCTGAAGGACTGGGTTTTTCTAAGACCCAGCGGTGCCAGGGATAACACCTGAAACCTTCGTGGGTTACCTGTTCCGGCGTACAAATGACAGAGACACGGGACACTTCCTTCGGCGTCAAAGATTCGAGGTTTATTTACTGCAGGGAACACAGAAGTCACGAGAAGTACATAACATGTAAGTTCACGAAGTCTGATTCGTATTGTATTCGTGGATCGCTCTTTTTATACAGTTTTTCGTCATAGGATAACATGACAAACAAAAGGTTACAACCCGGTTCCCACAGTACATTTCATAGGGGTCGCTTTTCATGTATTCAGGGCCCGGAACATAATTACAGTAGCATTTGGCGGTTCCCAACTGTAAAAGTACATATTCCCACCATTAGTGCATTCCGTTCGGCTGTAAACGAATCAAGGAAGAGTCAGAAACAGGTGCAGAGGAAGACGGGGATAGCGAACAGATCGAAAAGAGTGTAAAGGGGTGGTACCAGGAAACACGATTGCAGGGATCAAAGGAGACATGCCTAATGAATGCACAACTAAAACAATAGACCGACACGGCAAGATGAGCCTCGAGCAAGGCCATCTGCCTTACAGTGTCATTCCCCTCATCATAAAGACACCCTCAAAAGAATACGTGTCTTCCGCAAGAATTTGGGAATCCCAGGGTCACGAAGCGGACAATGTCCATTCGCTGGCTACTTGAGGGCAAGAAACAAAATGGATGCCACATCTAAAATGGAACCCGTGGGTTCAGATGAAGAAACCCACGAAACAAACAAACGGTTTAGGCTAGCACAGCGAAAAAACGTACACCCACTAAACTCGTCATTTGCGGTTCATAGATACCAGACTCGACCATATTCGGGCGAGTCAAAACACCACTTACAATTGTCACGGAACCTCAGACGCTCCTTTTGCCCTCATTTAGGCAAGCACTAGTCGGAATCAGAATCGATCTCGATATTCATCAGACCATCCAGATGTCGCTGCAACATTATACTATCCATCAGTGCTTCCTTGGTAACAGGCGGCCGCCTTATACACGTCGTAGCACAGAGGCCACATAAGGCAGGACCACACTGCACACAAAGACAACACGTGAACAGAAATGCTACAACAACCCCAATGATCATCAGAATCTTCCAACCCCACGTCGACATCAGGCCCCAAAACCACCCTAGTAGCGTCCAATCCCCTACGTCCACGTGTATGGACTCAGAGATCTTATGCAACTTCGAGATGGCTTGATAGACAGTTGGAGCGTTGTCAGGAATGAAAATGCAGCAACTCGAATGGATCACCTTACATACTCCACCTCTATCCGCAAGGACAACGTCTAAAACCATACGATTTTGTAACGTCATAAGCCTATCAGCCTGAAGCTCTGCTGTAATGTTGCCAAGGGCGCTCGCAGTGATATTAGCGGTCGATTCCACCACTCGAGTCAACTGTCTCAGGTTCCTACTATTGATCATAGGTCCCCAAAACGGCAAGAAACCCTTAAAGAAGTCTCCTGCTTCTTGACCGGCAGTGTCCTCTTCGCTAATCACGCCTCTCACAACTCTGGTCTTGTGATAATCCGACCCAACAGTAAAGGTCGGCGGCAACAAATTTGCAATATACCATGTGCCTGAAAAGTCACGAGGCAACCATGTATATGCGCGGTCGTAACAAACAAAGTAAGTACCCTTGGCAGTCAAAAGAAAAGGGGAAGAGGTCGTCGGCAAAACATAAATTTCGGTACAGGCACTCCTCCCGAGCTGAGCTCGCGGGCTTCGGCCTAGGCCTTTCAGACAGAAATTACCGAGATGGGGTACGATCCAGATCGGAGACGAGCTTTTAAGCTGCCGATCACCCACTGACATGCTATATTCAGCCTCACTCAGATCTCGGTATGCTCGCACCTCTTCCTCTGGGATAAGCGATGCGTCGAAAATATCCCTATCTAAATCGGCAATCGCTCTAGCCAAAGGTTTGTGGTACGGGCCAGGACCATGATCTGCAGTGCGTGGCTCCCAATGGGGGTAAGAATCTAGTGCGCTACGAAACATTGTTTGGAAAGCTTGAGCTGAACCCTGGGAACTGTAAGGAAGGACCAAGTACGGAATTCCCCTATCCGTGGTATGTGGCATTAACCCACACACCCAACAATTCGTAGTGTTCATTACCAACTGATGCTGATGAAGGAGCTGAACGAAGGAATTGTTCATGAATTCCGCACGTCTAACCTGCTCGTGTTGTGGTAGGATGTGAAAGGAATGAGGAGAAACAGTGGAAGTAGGTTTAGGTTCAAAAGAAGAGGTAGGTGAAGCAGAAGGCAATAGTGACTGTATCACATAATACACTCCACCCACCAATAACGAGGAAACAGTTAGGAACAGAAGGAACACCTGAAACATGAAGCATTTAGTACGTGCAATTCTATGTAATTCGAATCTTTGAGATTGAGTCTTATCCAATTCCGACAGCTTCGAGAAAGCCATCCTCTAAAACCGTCCGCAACGTTCTTGACGCACTTCGTTCTGTGTAGCAATGGTCAATCCCCAGGAGTTCCTAGGAATCGACGGTCTCCAACCTAGTGTCAGGACCTACTAAACAGAAGGAAGTACCCGCACGGCCCTACGGTTCACCCGAATGTAAAGTTCTTTCAATCAAACAATATATACAAAATCTCCTGGCTGTGGAAACAAACGCACATATACGGAAAAAACTCAGAATTCATACAAAAATCACAGTTGTTCAAAAATGTTCAGAAATGGGGGAACGTGAATTTCAGGGGAGAAAGCAAAAATATTTTTATTAGTCTCTAGTGTTGGAACGGAGAAAGTATCTGCTTCTCCCAGGACGAGTCTGATCTTCAAACAGTTGGTCAGATGGTGAAACAGAATCCTGTCGACCAGACAATAGTTCAGATCTTGAGTTCTCCGATGACAAATGTTCAACAGTATTATCCGGCTGCACTGAAGTATGTCCCACAGGCTGAGCGTCGCTGAACGGCGCAAAGTTCGGCAAAGCTTCGGTTTCAGATGCGGCAATGCCAGTCCTCACCCACGAGTCCGCTGGTAAAGGTATCGGTACCTTTTTGGTGTGGGTGGCATGCACCCAATGCTTGCGGCCCTCCAAACGAACAGCAGTTCTCGTGGCAAGGAGCACCTGAAAGGGTCCTATGAATCTTGGTTCGAGATTTCGCTTCCGTCCAAAATTCCTTGTCACCACCCAGTCTCCGGGTTGGAGCTGGTGGCCTGGACCCTCCGTCTGCGCAGGCAGTGTTTCAAAAACCTGTTGATGAATTAACCTCAGTTTAGCAGTCAGATCATACAAGTAATCGATTAGCATTGGATATTCAAGATTGGAAAATGAACCAGGTCTAGGAACCCCCCAAATATTTGCAGGGCGGCCGAACACAATCTCATATGGGCTGAGCCCTACTCGAGAGTGTACAGTCGCCCTAGTTGACAGAAGAGCTAAGGGCAAAGCGTCAGGCCACGGGAGGCCAGTCGTAGCCTGAATCTTTGCGAGTTTTAGTTTGAGAGTACCATTATACCCTTCAACCAAACCTGCTGACTGGGGATGGTTGGCGCTATGGAATTTTTGTGTAATTCCAAGGCCCTTACATACACTCTTCATCACACTCCCTACAAACTCACTTCCGTTATCAGACCATACAATCCGTGGCATTCCATACCGAGGAAAGTATTCCTTCAGTAGGAGTTTCGCTGTGGACAGGGCAGTATTGTCTTTAAGAGGGTAGGCTTCGATCCATCGGGAGAATGCGCAAACTACAACCAAAACATATTTTAGGTTATTGCATCGCTCCATATGGATGAAGTCCAACTGAATCACCTCAAAGGGACATGAAGGAGGAGCAAAGTGGCCAGGGGGTGTAGGAGTTCCCTTGCCAGGATTGTACATCATACATATCATGCAATTCTTGACCAACCTCTCAGCACACTTAGCGATACCATCATTCTTCCATACGGGAGACAACAACTTGCAAATACCTTTCGCACTAATATGTGACAAGCCGTGTGCCATAGTCACAACAGCTAGCACATACGCATCCGGCAACATCCACCTTTTATTCTCCAACAAATCAATCCAACAGCCATTCGCATCCAGTTTTCCCGTACTCTCTTTCCACTTGGTCTAAACAGTCTCGGTGGCCTCATTCTGAATCGCTTTCACACTCTCAATAGTGTCTTCACACATACCAGCTTCTGCAGGCCACCTTACCGAACTCGTCACATACATTCTAGTTGTAAGGTTTCTCGCAGTCTCCTTAGCAATCTCATCAGCAAACGCATTGCCACGACCAACATCATCCGTCACCTTACGGTGTGCACTACATTTAATAATCGCCACCTGCTTGGGCAATGTAAGTGCATCCAAAAGATCATTCACAAGCTGTCCATGCTGGATCTTCGTACCATGCGATGTCATAAAACCTCTCTCTCTCCACAATCGTCTAAAGCTATGCGCAAAACCAAACGCATACTGACTATCCGTAAACACATTCACCCGTTTCCCTTTCGACAAAACACACGCTCTGGTTAAGGCAATTAGCTCCGCCGCCTGTGCAGAGTTCTGATTCAATCTTGCAGTCTCCACGACCGTACTCCATGTCACCACAGCATACGCAGTCGTCATATCACCATTCGGCAACTTAAAACACGAACCATCCACATACAAAGTACCATCGGGGTCTTCCAATGGAGTGTTTTTTAGGTCAACACGACCCTTTGTTTCCTCCTCAGTTCGTAAGTAACAATCGTGTGGGGCTACCTCATCTGATTCCATATTGGTTGGCAACAAAGTCGCCGGGTTTAGGACATTGCAGCGCTTTATTTGAATGTGACTTGCCAGGAGCGTCAACTCGTAACCAGACAACCTTGCG
This sequence comes from Lissotriton vulgaris, assembly GCF_964263255.1. NCBI lineage: Eukaryota > Metazoa > Chordata > Amphibia > Caudata > Salamandridae > Lissotriton > Lissotriton vulgaris. The sequence goes on along the minus strand of NC_141697.1, from coordinate 495,319,729 downwards.
CTCGTCAAGTGTTGGGTTTTCGTACGATTCAAGAGAGTGTCAACTGCATGCGGAACCATCACCGTAAGCATATTATCCATGACCAATCCTGCGGATTGTCGAATGGACACCGCAGCTACTGCTGTTGCTCTCAAGCAACTCGGCAATGCTCTAGCTACCGGGTCCAAGGTCGAGGAAAAATATGCACATGGACGCTGCTTACCACCGAATTGTTGCGTCAAAACACTCAACGCACAACCTTCCCTCTCGTGAACGTATAATGTAAACGGCTTACTGTAGTCAGGAGTACCTAACACAGGGGCCGAACACAACACATCACGTAGTTCAGAAAAACTTTTCTTACACTCTTCCGTCCATGGCAAAGGAGTCGGAACATCCTTGCACGTGAGGGCCACCAATGGTTTCGCTAGCAATGAAAAATTTGGAATCCATTGCCTGCAGTATGACGTGATACCTAAAAAGGCACGCACATCTCTCTGAGTTGTTGGCACAGTCATTCGAGCAATCGCTGCAATTCGTTCTGGGGTCAACCTTCTTCCCTCCTTTGACAATAAGTGACCTAGATAGGTTACTTCTTGACAACAATATTGTAGTTTGGAAGGTGACACCTTGTGATGTAAGTCACAAAGATGCTGCAAAAACGACACCGTAGCAATTTTGCAAATGTCCTGTGTGTCCGCAGCCACCAATAAGTCATCGACATATTGGATCAAGGCCGCACCAGCCGGCAATACAAACACATCAAGTTGGATTTTCAGGGCTTGACTATATATCGATGGACTCTCACAGTAGCCCTGAGGAGCGCGTTTAAACCTAAATCTGCGGCCACCTAGAGAGAAACCGAAAATGTCCCTACTCTCTTCAGCAATCGGAATGCTAAAGAAAGCATTCTTTAGATCGATCACCGAGAACCAGGATGCAGAAGCTGGAATCAGAGTCAGTAGAGCCGTAATATCAGGCACCACAGGGAACTGAGGAACCACAATTTTGTTCACCTCCCGTAAATCAATGACAAAAGGATAAACAGGAGGCTTAGATGGATCAGTGCGTTTCAAGATGGGTAACACAGGGCTATTACACACGTTTCCCCGAGTCTCCTCGATAACATCTTTCTCGATCAAAACATAGATGATCGCTAACAACGCTCGCTCACCATCAAGGGAGATACGATACTGGGGAATGCGTGGTAATCGCACATTCGATTTCAATTGAACAACATAAGGGGAGATGTCAAGCAGGCCCACGTCATTGGGACCTATTGCCCACAAAGATGCAGGAAGAGAACTCAATTCCGGTGGGAGCTTATCGATGGACAAGTACATAGGAGAGATAACTCTCTCGCCCAATGTAAGCTTAACTCCCGCAGGAGAACAATACAAAGTCGCATACAGACGTTTCAGCAAATCCAGGCCCAAAAGATTTTCGCCACAACCAGTAGTCAAAATCAAAGGAGCTTTCAGCTCACGTGGCCCAATTGTAAGGGGCAAAGGACGAGAAACCGGATTGCTAACAGGGGCGCCGGAGAATCCAACGGAAACATTTGTTAAGCCAGACAAAGGTGCGCCAGGGAGTTTCGAATGCATGATGGAACTTTTCGCTGCACCAGTGTCCAACAGAAAAGGCTCAACTACGCCCGAGGTGGCAACTGCGACGTAAGGCCCTCTCTGATCAACCGGAACTGATACTACTCCCTCTCCTTGTCTATGGCTGTCCTAGTAATTACCGTCGTCAGCACCCTGATCGACGTAATAATCATCCACATTGTATTGTGCGGATCTACCTGATGATGACCCACGCTGATCAAAACAATTATTAGAATCAGAGGAATTATTAGAACGATCATTTTGATTTTGCGTAACACCGCGTCCTCTACCTCGTGAAGCCTGTTGAGGACCACTACGGCCTCCTCTAGATGAATTTCCACTATTTCGATCACGCAAAACTGGACAATCGAATTTCAAATGACCCTCACCTCTACAATAGGCACACTGATTGTACCCAAGCATAGATCTTTGCGAAGAAGGGTCATTTCGCAATTGTGACCTAGATGACTGCGATTGCGATCCATTCCGCTGCTGAGAATCATTCTGATTCGAGCGCGGAGGATACGCTTGTTCCAACAAAACTTTTGTTTTGAGCTCTTTCGTCTTTTTATCTGCACGATCTGTTTCTTCTTTTTCTCTATTTTCATAATATTGAGCCGTAGCCAATATCTGGGCAGAAGTAGAAACAGCCCACGCACTCTCTGAATTCTTCAATTTATTGCTTAGATCAAGCAACAAATTCGACACAAATTTGTCCACAAACAATCTCTGACCTCCCTCAGTGCCCATATCTTGACCACTATGATCGATGAATGCCTCCTCAAATCTCGTAAAGAAATCGGAGACACTCTCGTCCTTCTTTTGCTTGCAAGCAGACAGTTTATCCCAGTTAACTTTCATAGCTAGCATAAGTGTCTTCATAAGGGTAATTATTCTCTGGGGAAGATCAGTAATGAGTTGTTCAGGCTTAGCCTCACCAACTTGTCGTACGTCAGCCGCTGTAAGCGCAGCCCAATCACCACCTAATTCAGCTGCATGATCTTCGTGACGTATCTTCGCCCATACCGGTTGCGGTACGACATTGCCGAACAACATGTCGATGTCGGCGAGGTTCATGATCGTATCATCCACTAGTTGGGACAACTCTTTATAGTACCCTGCAGGATTTTTGCGAGGGTCTGGCAAAGTTTGCTTAACCTGCAAAACTTCCGATCGTTTCCATGGGAGGTGTATCCACACTCTCTGGAAATGCGGCAGAATGATAGGATTAGCCTGCGCATCACCTGGCATCCACACTGGCGGGACTTCGCGCATGGGATACTGACGAGGCGTTGCCATCCACTCCTCAGTTTCGTCTTTAAACAATGCTCAAGACATTATAGCAGGACTTAAGGATAGTAGCTGCTTGACAGCACGTCGAACATTGCTACCTACAATTATACCGCTCGAAAACTGAAGCTGAAGGTCAGTTAGAGCAGCCAATACATCATCAACCGCATCAACTGATATTGCATCGCGTAAGAGCTTGCACATTTCTTCAAACACGAATCTTTGCGTTGGCTCATTGAATTGAGAGAAAGTCTCAACAACTATACGTGGAGGATTCTTAAGGGGATATCTAATCCAATTTTTCGCCATATTATATAGCGTGTTACGTTCCCTGCCACCAGGAAGCAGACTTCGTCTTTGGGGAGCATCAGAACCAGCAGATCCAAGAGGAGTGTAGAAGTTGGCGGCAACATTAGGAACACGACGTCGAACAGACGGGGAAGAAGAGAGAAGCAAAGGGGAAACAATAGAAGAGGCAAAAACAGGAGGAGCAGCAGGAGTAGCCACAAGGGTGGAAGTAGCGGGAACAGTGGTTTGAGAAGGTATAGCCGGTGGAGCAGTAGGAGCAGGAGCAGGTAGAGGAACAGGAACAAAAGGATTCGCAATAGCAGGACCAGCGACAGGCGGATTAACAGCTGCCGGAACAGCAGGTTGAGGAACGGGAGGAACCACGGGAACTGTGGTATCCTGCGCATATGGAGGTGGCGATTTCAATAGATAGGACAACAAAGGGTCCTCTACTGCGTCCTCTCCCTTCTTATCCGTACCCGTCGGTAAAGCGGGATAACATTTATCCACTGTCATACGTTGTAATCTATCAAAAATTTCCTTTTCCTTCTCTTCTTTATCTCGCTGAAACTGCTCTGCATTTCTCATCGTTGTAACGATACCTTCTCTCTTATTACGTTTAAGCTGTTCAATTTCTTTTTGCTTGACTTCTTTACGCCACAACCGAAAGGAATCAAACATGGCCGGCCTTGCTTTTCTTTGGAACAATTTAGCTTCAAGATTGTCTAAAATCGGGGTCTCAAAACTACCGTGAGGTGGCCAACTAAGGACACCGTCCTCTTTAGTGTAACGAACCCAGCAATCATTGAATGTAATAGGACCCACACCATGTCGACTATATAATTCATAAATTGGAGTTCCAACTGGAGGTATCGGACACGAGTCCTCCAATCGGGAATCCGCACCACAACCTCTAAAGCAACTGAACAAAGTACTACGGCCAAGCATCGTGCACACTAACCGAGTTTCATAAACTTCAAGGGTTATTGGATTACAATGTCCCTGCAAAAGAGCAAAAACCCTCGGTTTTTGGCGACTGCAGACGTCAAATAGAACAACGAAGAACAAAATACCAAGAACCACAAATGCAATGGAACCATGCAACAACTAAGCACCAGCAACAACAAAGGACTTTGGGAGCGACCCACAAATACTTAACTCAAAGATCAATGGCGTCACCAGGAAGGCCCGTCAATCGTCTCGCTGTACCAAGGTCTACGCCAGGCGCCAAAACAGGTCTACAGTCAGGGCAGCAGTCCGTCGCAGCCGTCAGGAGGCGGGGATCTTTGCGGGAAAAGTCTTCGGGCCACTTGTTTCGACAACAGGATCGATGAAGCGGGGTGCACCTTCCCTCGGAGATTTCACACGAAGTTCCTCACAATCGTCGGGCTTTGGACCGGTACCACTGATGCAGCCCCATGTTGGGCGCCAACTGAAGGACTGGGTTTTTCTAAGACCCAGCGGTGCCAGGGATAACACCTGAAACCTTCGTGGGTTACCTGTTCCGGCGTACAAATGACAGAGACACGGGACACTTCCTTCGGCGTCAAAGATTCGAGGTTTATTTACTGCAGGGAACACAGAAGTCACGAGAAGTGCATAACATGTAAGTTCACGGAGTCTGATTCGCATTGTATCTGTGGATCGCTCTTTTTATACAGTTTTTCGTCATAGGATAACATGACAAACAAAAGGTTACAACCCGGTTCCCACAGTACATTTCATAGGGGTCGCTTTTCATGTATTCAGGGCCCGGAACATAATTACAGTAGCATTTGGCGGTTCCCAACCGTAAAAGTACATCTTCCTACCATTAGTGCATTCCGTTCGGCTGTAAACGAATCAAGGAAGAGTCAGAAACAGGTGCAGAGGAAGACGGGGATAGCGAACAGATCGAAAAGAGTGTAAAGGGGTGGTACCAGGAAACACGATTGCAGGGATCAAAGGAGACATGCCTAATGAATGCACAACTAAAACAATAGACCGACAAGGAAAGATGAGCCACGAGCAAGGCCATCTGCCTTACAGTGTCATCCCCCTCATCATAAAGACACCCTCAAAAGAATACGTGTCTTCCGCAAGAGTTTGGGAATCCCAGGGTCACGAAGCGGACAATGTCCATTCGCTGGCTACTTGAGGGCAAGAAACAAAATGGATGCCACATCTAAAATGGAACCCGTGGGTTCAGATGAAGAAACCCATGAAACAAACGAACGGTTTAGGCTAGCACAGCGAAAACGCGTACACCCACTAAACTCGTCATTTGCGGTTCATAGATACCAGACTCGGCCATATTCGGGCGAGTCAAAACACCACTTACAATTGTCACGGAACCTCAGACCTAGTGGTAGTTTGGGTGTGAAGTAGGGTGAAAGTAGTAGAGACATGCAGACAGTGAATCAAGAAGACCTCAGCTGGGAGTGTGAGCTGGAAGAGCACTGTGCTGAAAGATGTCCAGTGGTTAGCAATGGCTCCTCACAATAGCGAGTAAAAGCAGCCTCAGGTCCATTTGAACAGTGACAGGGGGAGCACATCTGTCCTGTGTCAATAATCTAACGGTGGAAGGCAAGGTTTATGGTGGGTCATCTGGAGCCCAAATATATACCTTTAGTACACATGCTTTACATCGCATGCCATTACAACGCAGTCATTGCAATGACCGCGTTGTTACAACACGAACAATTACATTGCAAGTAGTTTCAACGATTTGCTGCAGGGGGCACGCTAGACTTGGGAATAGCATAATTTACTATTCCTACTCCAGTTTGTGCAACAGCAGGAAAGGTGTTTGATTGCAAATCCAACACCTTCTGCCCCCTACAGTAAGTCGTTGTAACGACGTGCGATGTAATAGTTTGCGTTGTATTGGCATGCGATGTAAAGCATACAATCTCAAGGCTGTGTCCCCTGGAGCCCCACCAGTAAAATGTTGATGCATTAAGGATACTGCTGTAATATAAAGCTGACACCAGTAAACAGTGAGATGTTACGAGTGGGAACAAGATGTTGAAGTGATCATGGCTACCTTGGTATCCCCAGAGAAGCTTGAAAAGCTGCAAAGCTGACTGCTTAGGTTGTGGACTAATAAAGGGTATCAGCAGTTATTAATTCTGAGTGATAACGAAGCTGCCTGTCAGAACGAGCAAATGACTTGGGTGAGATAGTTTACCCAGAGGCAGTCTTCATAGTGTCCAAAAATGGCAGCGGCAAAACGTAAGCAAGAAACATCCTGGAAAGAGATGATCTTCCCATTGTCCTCTAGTAAGCCCAAATTACAACATACAGCAAAAATGGCTACATCACCCACATAGGAAGCATTGCCTATACCTCCTGTGGAAGGGTTCCTTATGAAGTGAAGAGTTCATAAAGTGGCTTTTCCAAGGTCTGAAAAAAACATTTCACTACACTGCAAGCAGCGATGGGCAGAGATCTTCAAGATGTGAAGAAAGAAGTCCAAGATCTTAGTGAGGGAGTACCACAATTGGAGGAATCAACGGATAACAATTCATCAGGGCAGGACTTTTTGAAGAAAGTAATGATTAAGCTGTAATCCTCCAGGAAGAATTAGAAGATCTTGGGAATCTATTCTGCCATAGTAACATTTGCATATCGGGAGCACTTCCACCCTAGAGCCAAAACATCTGATGTTATGTTCAATGCATGTTCAGAATGCTCCTGGGAATGGCAGACTCTGACGAGGTAGAACTTGATAGAACGTATCAGATGGCAAATGTGCTTCACCAGGTTATCAGTCACCTGGCATTCTAACCAGGATCCACCACTTTGCACTGAAATACAATAATAATGGAGCTGTCTAGGAAGATACAACACTTACATTTCTATGGAGCAAAGATATTTTTTACCAAGACATCTCAGCAAAGACGTTATAGACACACAGATTAATTTGCCATGCCACAGAAGTTCTCAAGGTTCACATAACGACGTATAGATGTGGTCACTCATTCTAGATTATTGTTGAGTGGAACAAGCAAATGTACCATGGGCGATCACTCAGAAAATCCAAGAAAATTCTTTGCCTTTAGAAAATCCAAGGAAATTCTTTGGCTGCTGCTAAATGGAGTGTTGAGGGCTAGAGACATTTCTGTAACTTCTGGGGACATTCACAGTACTTAGCAGCAATGTTCCCTTTAACATGTTTTTGCTGTGTGGGGCAAAAGAGTATTTATTTGCATCTTTGTCGTGATTACGAGCGGAAACAAGTTTAGTGATGAGCCACAAGATTTATTTAAAACTGCCACCAACACAGAGGTTACCACATCCTCTTCCACTTGTAAGAGGGATACATTTGTGCAAGATGGAAGCTTATTTTGGGATATCAGATCTAACTTTGGTGGTAATGGTCAATGCATGTCAGCATTGAACACATGCCAGTTCAATGCAGACTGTTCAGATTCTAAGGAATGGGTTTAATTCACCCAAGAGTGATCAAGTGAATATAAAGAGAGGAAGGAAAAGCAAACAGAAAATAAGCATTAACTAAATAAAAATGATAAAATGTTTGAATTGTCAAATAGTGACAGCTGTGACCGCGTAATATTAAATCAATCTTAAACACGTGTCTCTTTATGTCATAAGCCACCTATCTGAATTCCCGATATTTCAAATGAGGTGGCAACGCTAGTTCCCAAATCTACCTGAGACTTTCCCTTGGTTTACAGGAGGAGACAATGCCCCGGTGGCAAATCCCAGGGGGAAAGGGTTTGGGATGGAGAGAACGTGTAGAGTCAATAATGCTGTGGCTCGTCTACTCAACAGCAACACTGCAGCAGGCATTCACACTAGTTTGATAAATTGTACCGGCAGATATGGTACCTATAAACAAAAACATAATAAGGCTTTAGTGTAGTATAAACTCTATCTCTAAAGGTATCACCTCACGAAAGATTTTAAAATCTCAAACAACCTTTCATTTTGTTGTTGTTTTGTTTTCATTTAGATTGTCCGTAGAGGCTCCTTTTAACAAAATGTTTGAAACTGAAGAGAGAATGATTTCAGCATCAAACCCACAAGCAAATTTGGATGGGGTTAGCTTCACCCAAGTCCTCTCTAGCAGAGCCCTGCCAACAGTATGTAAAAGTTGAACAAAAACACTGGTTACCTTTGTTTGCAGCACAATGTTGCAACTGAGCTCAGCGTTAAGTGAAATCAAATCTGTTAATGCGTCTTTCCTTTTATTCTGGTTCTTTTTACCATCCAGGTGAGAGACTAATGCAAGACATTCTTTGTGATGAGGTAGAAGTAGAAGTATCAAGGAAGCTGGCGAGACAGAGTTCTGGAAGCCAGGAAACAGGTAAGTGGCAGGCGAAGAGGCTAAGCGAAGGGGAGGAGTGTGGACAGTCTTTAAATAAGACTGCTTTAGAACGTTCATGAAGGTCACATTCTAATTGTTTGTAACAAGGGACAGGTGCAGACAATTAACTTGATGAGGCTGCCTACTAGAAGGTGCTTTAGAATGTTTACAAAAGTCACACTTTAATTGTTTATGGCAAGGAACAGGTGCAGATGATCAATTTGATGAGGCTGTCCTCTAGAAAGTGTTTCAAAATGTACACAAAGGTTACATTCTAATGGCTCATACAAGGAACAGGTGTAGGGTATTAATTTGATGAGGGTTGTCTTCGGGAAGATTCATGTTGAGGCAATAATCTCTGCCAGTTGCTTGATGCTTATTCTGGTGGATTTTCTGGATGTTTCCATTGTGCCTGAAACCTGACCTTGCATATGCATTGTAAAACATTTGTCAGAGCTAATAAGCCTTTTTAAACAAACCAGGGAACACCAGCTGCAGCTAGCTATTACCAACAGCATGTAATATGGTCAAAAGTCAGGGTACAAGGCATTTGTTCATTCATAAGTGTTGGGAGGAATGATATGAGTCATACCTGTATATTATGATAGTCAAGAGAGGTGAGCTGTGGCAGGAATCCTGACACTTTATTCCTATCTGATCCTGAATGAGCCACCTTGGACTGATGCCTGATACAAACAAATACACGAGGGAATTGAAGAGGATATAAAAAGAGAGGAGAAAGAAAGTGTACGGTACTGAAGAGCAAGAAGCAAATGTGATAGAGAGCAATATGAGGGAAGGAAAAGTAAGAGAAGAAAGTTAAATCTGAGATGAAGGTGACACAAGAGAAAGAGAAGAGGATGCAAGAGGAGAAACTGTTAAGCGAGAAGAATGAGAGTCAATAGGTGAACCTGAGAAAGAGAGTGAAAAAGACTGACACAGAAAGATAAACAAGGTGATGTAGAGATGAGAGGGGGTTTGAGGAGGGAGAGAAATAACGAAAGGTGAAGATGTATATTTTTAGCATTTGATCTGTAAATATTTATCTTAAATGTGCCTTGATAGGAGTCAGTCTCCCTCTCTTGTCTCAGTGTGAGTAGGGAATGACTTTATACATAGATATTAAGGACCTAAGCCTGTCAGGTCTAAGCTTCCTTGCTTTAATGTGTTTGCAATGGAGTCTGGCAAAAGCCACTTCACTATCAAAAAGCCAAAAATGATGGTCATTGTCAGTGGTTGCTTTATTTATGATGCTAATGAAAGAGTATGCACAGCAAAAAATTGAACGGGGAGCCACATCAGTCAGTCGTTTTTCTTTATGTAGCAGCACATCACCGTGCATGATGAGATTCTTAATCACAAACTTATTAAATAAAAAAAACGAAATGACAAATACCAGAATGCAAATTGTGTTTAGCAGAACAAGTTAGTTCTTGCTTCAGGTGTTAAACATGAAGATCGGGTCTTTTAGTAGCACTGGAGTTTAGAATGGGCTTTGGACTTGGACTACACCATTTGGAGTAAGCACTAACAGTTTTTGACGTGGACTACACCAATTTGCCTACTTTAAAACACAATGGGTTTTTCAGGTTTCTAATTTTCTACCATATTTTTTGCAAACTATTAAAGGTGAATCAGACACTTTGGGTTGAAAACTAAGATTCCCTTTCAAGTGCAGTTGTTTATTAGTATCCCAGTGCCACTGGGCAAATATATTAACACTTATCTAAGAAAAAAGGGCATAATAAAATTGTTCTTGCTGAGCAAAACAAGACGCTGCTGAGGTCTAGTACCAGAATATAATCAAAAGAAAATAATAATACCCCGAATTTCTTTAAAGCTTGACAGGATGCGAGACTCTTACAGCCTCACTACTCATTGTGATCCAGCACAAGCAGTGTGTATTTGAAAGGATAGAAACAGTGATGCTGACGCCTTTATTTCTACGTTTTACTTTGATTTCACAGGCATTTGTTTCTAGCTGACCACAGTTTTTGAAAATATTTCAGGGGTACACCTGCTGTCATACCTGTGCCTCATCCACCCTGCCTCAAAAAGGTGCAATACAGGTGAAAAGTGGAGTGTTGCACTTTTTGTGCTGCCAGTATTTATATTCAATGTAGAGACAAGTGTCTAAGACACCATAGAGCTTCACAGACATGAAAACATTTTTCTGCATTGGCCCCGGGAATATTACTATGGCTTTGTACAGGACTTTAGATATGTAGATATAGAATTTGATAACAAGTCATCCGCATCCCATAGTCTTTTTAAAAAAAAATTCTGCCCTTGGTTACTTTGGGAAAGGAATGACAAACGATTTCACTTCTAAAACTGTCCCTGTTGATTTTTAAGTGAACCGCATTTCTCTGAAATGGACTTCCTTTTTCTTTACCTAGACTCGGTGGAATGCACATCTGCATATTTTTAACTTCTCTATCTGGGGGCCCCAAGAATTCCAGTGCATGGCATTGTATCGGAATGTGATTAGACACACACGTGCTCAGCATAGAGGAAACATAGCTCACCAGAAGTATTTATTTAGATCTACCGGTCTGAACCTCCATCTCTGGTCACATAGCTAGTATTGGCAGGTGGGTAAGGGAGAAATGTGAGTGGAACCTAGTTCTAGATGGAGGAAAAGATAATACAGCCCGAAAACTGGATAGACAATGTTACTGTCTAGAGAAGGGGTATAACCTACAGAAGTGGGCTTGACAGACAGCAGTTGAGAGTTAAATCCAACACAAACAGTGTACTCTCATTATTCTGCTGCAAGGTTGGATATGGCACTCCTAGACCTCACAATATACCACATTGTGGTGAGAGCAAACATGGACCTCTCTATTAATTGGTTCATGGCCCAATAATACATCAATTAAGATGGCATGCAAAGACAAGTATGTGAGGTTTCCACTGCTGACTGAATGACATGCTTCTCCACAAACCTTTAGTGATGGCAGCTGTAAGTGAACAAATAAAAAGATACCTACAGGATACAGGAGAATGGTATAATGGGAGTGGCTTTGGATGTGCTATATTAAAGAAGATTAGGGCAGTTCAATTAACAAGTTGCAGGAGTAGCTGTACATAGTGAAGATCCAATATAAAAAGCCCAATTGCAAATAATATGGTACAGAGTCCATAAAGGGTCAACTTAAGTTATTAGATCTTATTAAACTATTGATAAAATAAAATACAACATGTTGGGATATTAAAAAGTCTAACATGCAATCTGGAGGAAGCCCCATCTTAAGCCCTTTGTGACACAATAGCAGAACACAGAAAATTGACCTTATTTATAACAAGATTATCACAGCAGATAGGCTGCAGTCAGCCAATATGAACTGAAACTCTTCTACCTGCATGAAGAGGCAGTCTCTGGTGAGCTTCCCCCCCGACTCGTGAGGATGTGGAAGTCTTACTATGCACTGTGAAGTCAGACTCTCCTCTTGACGTAATACCAGCCAAAATCTCCTCCTCTCTTGTTAAGCAACTTTCAGCTCCCATCTCTTCCCTTCTTAATCGCTCCTTAAAGGAGGATCATCTTCCGCTAGATTGGAAGGCGGCACAAGTCATTCATAAAAACACTAAGGTCTCCATGGAAGATCTCTCTAATCTATGACCTATTTCCCTTCTTCCTCTCTTGAGCAAGCAAACTTTTGGAAAAGTATATTAATAAACACCTATCAGACTATGGCGAATCTTTGGGCAGCCTTGATTCATTGCACTAGGGCTTTAGGCCCAAACACCGCATGGAGATCGCCTTGGTGGCTGTCACAGATACCATCAGACTAGCCTTAGACAGTGGCCAATCTACTCTCCTGGTGTTGTTAGATCTCTTGATTCAACACGGTCAATCACCCGATTTTGCTCAGGAGATTGGCCGAATCTGGAATTGGTGGATTGGCCTTACAGTTCCTCTCCAACCGCTCTCAGACAGTTAACCTGGGACCTTATCTATCTAAAACTATGGAGCTGATCAAGGGTGTGCCTCAGGGCCCATGTTTAAGCCCTACTTTGTTCAATATCTATGTCGCTACCTTGGCCGGTCTTCTAAGGACCTATGGATTTACACCATTTTCATATGCGGACGATACCCAGCTCACCTTTTCATTTAATAAATCCCCCCTCTCCACCCAGTCTAACTTCTCCTCTGGCATGATAGCAATTTCCCAATGGATGTGAAATAATTTTCTCCAACTTAACGCTGGGAAGACTGAGATCATGCTATTTGAAGAGGCTCCACTGTTGTGTTCACCGTAATGGTGGCCAGGGGATCTGGGTGCTTCCTCAGCGCCTCAGGTAGCAGTAAAAAATCTGGGTGTTCACCTTGAGCAGTCCTTGGCCATGAAGGAACATGTGACCCACACTATTGGCTCCTGTTTCCATGTACTTAGTTTGTTGAGACAAGTTTTCCCTTTTCTTCCAGACTCAAAACAAAAAACTCTTATCTAGACATTGATATTAAGCACACTGGACTACTGCAATGCCTTGCTGGTCTCAGCCAATGAGACTTCACTGGACCTCCTATAGATAGTCTAGAATACAGCTGCTCGTCTGGTACTAAATGTCTCGTATAGAATGGCCTCCCTTCCGCTTCTTCAACAGCTTTATTGGGTTCCGGTGCCCAAATGCATAAAGTTCAAAAGTTGCTGCATCGTCCACAAGGCGGTGTAAGATAATGGCCCAGTTTATCTCTCAGATAAATTTAAATGCTAAACTCCCTCTAGAGATCTTCGATCGGGATACAATTCTCTTCTTGTGGTTTCTCGGGTCAAGAAGTCAAGGACAGGCAGGAAAGCCTTCTTGTATCTTGCTCCCCAGTAATGGAATCAGCCTCCTACCTTGCTGAGGCAATGTTCGGACCATCTTCATTTTAGAAGGCTTCTAAGAAGTTTTCTGTTTTAGACTCGCTGCATCAGTCTCCTCCTGTATGTCCGCAGTGCAGAGATACCCCTTTGGGGGTGATTTAGGCGCTATACGAAACCCATAGATAAATAAATAAAGAAACATGCACAAATATCAAAAGGCACAGCACGTAATAGGGTGCCAATGGTCATTTTACCCAACCAGAGCTCTCACTCAAAAAGCCAGTTGGAGCATTTAATGCTAAAATGTATGAAAGTTTGACTGGTTCAATTACATTTTTCTCTCAATACAAACCCATTGAACAGAAATGTGACAGAACCAGTGTGGATCTTGAATATCGACTACAGAACATTGTGGGATGCTAATATTATAGACAGAGTATTTAGGAACAGAATATCGAAAGGCAAGTGTGTATAGATCTAAATTTAAACTTCCCTACATGCACCCACCTTTCTATATTTTGTCATTTTATATTTTGCCCACGATATTAGTGTGGGCTTTCAAATAAAAAGGGAACCAAAGAATCAGCACAGGCTTTGGGTAGACTTTATATCATACTAGCTTACCCGTCGCGCATTGCTGCGATCTCACAAGACAGGAAATTCAAAGAAACTCGTTACGATAACATTACATTTACATTGTGTCATTGTTATTGAAACCTATTCATTTTATTTTTGAAAACATTTCTAAGTGTGACTTGAGCAGTGCGTCCTCGATTGGCTTCCAATCTTGATTCTGGTTGCTCTCCTGTTTAATTCGAGCGGGCTTGAGAAGTGCGTAATTGATTGTTTTCCAATCTTGATTCTCATTGCTCTCCTGTTTCATTCGAGCGGGCTTGAGCAGTGCGTAATCGATCTGTTTCCAATCTTGATTCTCGTTGCTTGTTCGTTTGAGAAGAACGGGCTTGAGCAGTGCGTACTCGATCGGCTTCCAATCTTGATTCTCTTTGCTTGTTCGTTTGAGAATTACGGGCTTGAGCAGTTTGTATTCAAACAGCTTCTATTTTTGCGTCCCGTTGCTCCTCTGTTTCTGAAGCTCATAATGCCTTTTTCTTTCGTGCTTCAGATGTAGATTGACCAATCGATTTCCGTTTGTGGGTCATAACTGTTGACGATGCTCGGAAATTCGCTGTCTATTTTAGTATTCGAAAGATTATGAATTATGATTTATTTATTTTTTGACAGAAACCTTCGCGGGAGTGTACTCAACAACTTCCCAAAGTTTCATGGCGATCTGATGAATGGTGTAGTAGTGCATAAAGGACAAACAGACAGACAGACATACTTTCGTTTATATATATATATAGATAAACAGTGGCCTCTAAGCATCTGTAATGTAGCAAAACTATGTATACAAAAATAAAAACACAAATTATAGTGCAGTGGGTGTGTGTGAGAAAAATGTGCTCAGTGCTTTCTCGTGGGTTATACACACATGTAATAGTAGTTATGTAAGTGCTTATCTAAAAACGAGAATGACATACCCTGTCAATCTATTGTAACCAATGTGGAAAGTGTCAATGGTTAAGGTCGACATTCATTCCTAAAACCAATACCAGGATCAACATTCATCAGGACACTAGGCACATAACTGAGCCAGAGAAAGTACTAAAAAAGAAAGAAATGAGAAAAAGAAAAAATGTTTAAAGACAATGAAAAGATCTGGAATTTGTGCCAAAAGTAATGTACATAGGTGGTACTCACAATTTTATAAAGTTGTGGGCAGACAGAAATTGTGGAAAATTGTGAGTCCTTGAAAAGTTGCACAATTTATGAGGCAAAAAAAGTAAGGGTGCAGAAATGTCTCACCTCTGGGAGGAATTAACAGCGAGTCTGTGCTACGTACTGTTGATTTCAAAGATGTTTTTATCAATTAATCTATCAGGATTTGTAAATCGCAGCAGCATCACCGGTGAGGGTCTCGAGGCGCGGTAGGATTGTGCGGCAGTATCACACTGCCTGTTCCTATTGGTTAAACATCCAGGTCTTGAGGTCCTTCCTGAACTGCTGGAGTGATGGTGAGGCTCTGAGGTGCAGAGGGAGGGAGTTCCAGATCTTAGATGCCTAGTGGGTTAAGGAGCGGCCTTTGCTTTTATCTGTGGGAGAATGGAATTGAAAATGAATGGAACTAGCCTGTAAATAAATTAGGATAAGCGAGTGAATGGTAGGTAATTCAATTACCTGGCAAGGAGAAACAATCCCCTTGTCAAGGATATGCAATAGCATCCTGCTGTAAGGAATTCTGCACTCAGCAGGGCTGAGAAAGCAGTGTCAGTCATGGAACTCATAACAGAAGAAGCACTTTCAGGGTGTGCGTCAAGAGCCCTAGAGGGTGGCTCTTGAAAAGTTCAAGCAGCAGGGTGAGCAATGCCACCTCCTGGGGCTGGAGAAATCTGAAAGTGCAGGACCGCAAGCAGGTAGTGTGCACACTATCTGATAGTCATAATAGAAATAGGATTGGGTTGTTAAGCAGTGCCCATATTGGAGAGGATAGGGACTAGACTAGTATAGGTAAACCAGGCAGCCACATTAAAATAGAATAGCAAAACAGCAAGAAAAGAAGGACAGAATAAAGCAAACCTAAGTTTGACAGTCAAGAATTGCAATGAAAAAGCATATAAATGAACAAATAAATAACAAAAAACGACAATATGAGTACCCCGTTTAATTTACCGTCCCCAATAGTTCTGTGAAAGAGAATGGTTGGAAACTGATGGGGGGATCGGCTTACGTTATGGCCTCAGAGCAGTAGACGGCACTGCTGACCCATATAGTCCGATGGTCTCCTATGTGTAGAGTGCCACCTGGCCTCTACCATACATTGTTTCCACATGCACCTTGAGGGCCAGGGTCAGCCCAGAATGAATCAATACAGGGGCTAGTGGTTGCTCATGGCCACTGTCAACGTATACCAGGGAGTATGTGTGTGTCAGGCATGGCTGCGAAGAACCAGTGTTCACCAGGCTGCAAACTCAACACTGGCGATGAGGACGGAGCTGTCCCCATGTGCAGAGAATGCCCGGAGACCAGAGGCCAGTCTAATCAGCACTGTGTGGTGCGCAAAGTAGCATCAGCGACTCAACCGGTAACTGGTGGGCCCGGTTGTGAGGGGAGAACCCTGTTCCCAGCTCCCTGGCTGCTCTTGCCTTACCCTGTCTGGTGAGGTGTGCCTCCAGGGGCTGCAGCCCTGCTCCTCCGCAGAAGCACTACGGCCCAGACTAGGAGAATGGGCATGGCACTGGTGAGTGACTGCAGTGCCACCTAATGGCTGCTCCTCATCACTGCACCACATGGCTGAGGTGCTGGCGGCCTTCACGTGGAGAGTAGCTGGTTAACTGAAGGGAGCGCGGTTAAAGGCTTTTATGGCCCCTATGGTGGAGGAGTCATTGAGATACAGTAAAAGTAAAAGAATAGGCACATGAGTAAATGTGCAGGCCCTGACGCATTAGTGGGCTGATTGAAGAAAAAAAAACAACAGGAGAAAAAAGAAAGCAGTGTGAGAAGGCGGCTGCTGATAAGCAACACAAAGTGCCTGATAATGTTGGGCAGATTGCAACCGATGGCCTGTTGGTTGCGATTAGATCAACATCTGCCCCTGAGTTCCGCCCACCGCATTATGATACGGGGGTCGGGGGCAGCATGATTAGGGACTAGCGGCTGTTCCGAAGGGCTCAAGGATCTCTTTGGCCCAGATGTCAGAATGCAATCCCTGCAATAAGAGCAGTGCCTTCTCAGGCACCACCGTAGGGATTACGATGTCCCTTTCGGTCTGCCTTACTATGGCGGTCTGACCGTGATAGTAAGGCAGACCAAAATAGACTTTGGGAGCCCCTAGCAGGGCCCCCATACCTCCGCAACCTCTGCTAACAGGCCTGGGTGGCATCTGTGGTGCCCCCCAAACATTCAGGCACCCATGTGATGTCTGCCACATGGTGCATGGATGTTTTCAAACATCCATTTTCCTAATGCAGGTTGTTCAGCTGCCCTTACAGCCCACTGCATTAGATAAATGGATGTTCACGACTGCCACACGATGCTGGTCAGATGCTCAACTGAACGGCATCATAGTTAGATTATTGGAGGAATTAAGGAGCAGAAAGAAAAGGCCTATGAATAAACAGCAGTGACTATAACAGTACCACACGGGTGGCCTATTCTGGTTATGGTGACAGCCAACATGTGGCGACCAAGAGAGGGCAAGAGTCACACCCATCAGGAAACAGCAACAATGAAGGATCAACAACCACCCCCGCACAGCAGCCTCTAGCCCCATATGCACACAACTCTGCCAAAGTGCTACCGACATTTAGTGAACTAGCCAACTTAGCTGATCGAGCCACAGTAGCACTAGATGGTGCTCCTGGATTGGATGATTAGAACACTACTTTTGCTCCAGCCACAAAACCAAACGAAGCAATGAAGAGGTCATTGTTGATACATTTTGGTGGGGCAGGGCTGTATCACTTATTTCAGAACTTGTCTAACAAAGATGTGGACACACTGACTTTGATGCTGCAGTGGCAGCCCTAAATAGACATTTTGATCCGCAGCTCAATCCCGATCATGAGTGTATCAAACTAAGCCAAGCACAGCAGGTGGAGGAAGAATCAATCAACATGTTCTATGCACTGCTCCAGAATTGGCAAGCACAAGCATGAACATCGACCAACCAAAATAAATCAGTGCCCAGATAATCCAGGACTGCAAGTTGGCATTGATCAGATGCCTTAATTTGAGGCAGTCAGAACATTGATATCTTGCCACTTTAGATCATTCTCAGAATGGCCTTTTTCAATGAAGTGCTCTAACAAATGGGCAGAGAGGTCTTGCAGCAGATTCTACTGTCCTGCAATAACACAAAAGAATAGAAAAATATCCTTTCATATTTTCGCTTTTGTTTGGGAACTCAGACTTTGGACCTGGAATGAACAGAGATTCATTCAAACTACAAAGAGAATGAATGCCCGAAATTGAGTGATTTCTTAAATTAGGAAAACCATTATATTCTTTGAGCAGATTAGGTGTGACTTTGGTTGATAGGTGAATGAGAGACAACACTATTTTTAACTGTGCCATTTAGCTTTGCACCATACAGTTAGGGTCAGGGGACCATGGGAGCTCACCCTGTTAGAAAAATATCTGCAGTTGTTGGATTTGGATAACCACTTGACATACAGACTGTATCAAGTTTAGAGATGGGCAGAATCACAAGCCCGGTGTGAGTTTCAGAAGGCTTGAGTAAAAGATTTACACACCTCATTTTCAGAAGGGGATTGGGCTGACCTACACCGTAATATGTATAGTGGGGTACTGGTATCAGGGGTTGGGAACTAAACGTACATTTTTCTACATATGGCATTGTACTCCAAGCAGAATAATATTTGATAAAATATGTTCTGAGGCCTGCTGGAAGGAATGTAGGAAGAAGGTCACCCTACTCCACTTATTTGGGGAGCGCCCGGAAAATCCATGGCTTTCTGGAATGTGGTGCTGGATACTATATATTGTGGGGGAAAAGTGAGCCCCCAGGCATACTGGATTAGTATCCCAAACTCTGGCACTTTGTGCGATTTGAAAAGATTGCACACGACATAAAATGAACTGAACGGTCCTTTGCTGACAAATTGTATGTATTGTTGGATTGTCGCAGATAATGTCTGCTGACCTTTCAATGGACCCTAAGGGTACCATGAATCCTTCTAGGTGAGCTGCCCAGAAATCAACATATTTGAAAGATTTAGGTCCTTTATACCACATGGGTGGAACTTACAATTAAGGGCTTTATTACAAGTCTGGCGTGACTCACCGGGGCACAGTGGTGGCATTCTTTCGGCTGCCCCATTATGACAAGGGCAGTAGGGCCACCCTGGGACCACCGCAACCACCAGGGATCAGAGATCCCTGGCAGTGGCGCAGTGGTATTGAGGCCATAATGCTTTGCAGTGCAACCCCCTCAAGCATATTATGAGTTTCCTCACCGCCACACTCTTCATAGCGGTGCGACCGCCATTTAAAGTGAGGCAGTGAGAAAACAAAGGGGGTCCTACATTCCTCACACCATGTGGATGAACACAGGAGGGCACAAAATGCACCCCTTCTGTGCATGCACACCAGGGCCTGCACGGCATGGACTGCAGCAGCCTATGCTGTGCAGGTACTGCCTTGGACATTACAGTTCCTATTTCATAGGTACATCCCTGGGAAGACGAAAGAACCGCCTGCCAGACAGAAGAAAACTCCTGATCTGGTAGGTGTTTGTACACAGAATTGGCTTTATGCCATCTCCCGCAAAGCAAAACTCATAATAAGACCCTAAGCCCTTTTCTAAGAGTTTGCTGGTAATTGGTGTGGCTATATCACACCATCTCTAACTCCAGTAGTTCAGAATGTATTCATTGTTACAATTGCCCTTTTTACGAGTTTTTCACGGACCGTGGGGAATAATGTGGATTTTGATGCTTATTGCACCAACATACAAATGTCTTGGTATTTCCACTGCTATATACCAGCAGATTTGATCTTTTATCTGGGGGTTGCAAAACATATAGTATTAGTTATATAATTCTGATTTTTGTGATAACAGGAGTTACCACACTTATCGTGATGTAGCCTAGTCCTAACGAGGGCCCCAGTTTGAAATCAGATAGGTGAATCATCTGCTCTTGAAAGTTGAGAAACAATCTGGGGACAGGGTTTGCGGGAGGTGGGGTTGTTGGACATTGTAACTTCTGTTAATTTTCAGAATAATAAAAAAAATCTTTAAATCATAAAAGATCCCCTGAGGCACCTTACAGTTTCAAAAGCCTTCTGCGGTTACCCTGATAATAATTTTGTTTTTGAAATCTGGTAGCATCTGGCGCTGTCTAACTGAGCAACTGTAATGCAGCTCAGAACAATGTTTTCATTGTAACAATTTCCAAGAAGTTTTCCTTTCAAATACATCAAAATGAAATATATTTGGAGATTCAGACAACTATAACCTGATATACAAAGCCATGTTGCTGTTGCACAAACCATGCTTTTCACAAACTCCCAGGGTTTGTGACTGCAAAATGTCTTTCTGCTTTGTACTAAACCCATTGTGTGGTACGGAAACGTTTTTCCAACTGGCAAAATGGATTACCTGACCCTTTCTGAAATGCAGTTGGAATGGGGCGTGACAAGGTTGCCCCACCTAATTATTATTCAGAATGGTGTGTACCAGTGGTTTCCGATCACAATTGTTGTCACCATCCATTGAATAATTACCAAGCCCTCAAGGGAGGGCGTAACAGGTTTGCAAAGGAGGAGCTGCCCCATTGGACAGCTTAAAATTTGAAGTCAGGTCAGGTGACCTCAATGGGAGCAGACAGGGGTCTGTAGCAATCCTGCCAACTCTCCCTAATGATGTCCCTAACTGGATTTTCTTAAAGCAGCTCTGTTTATTTTAATAATAAAACAATGTTTCCTTATTGCGATTGCAAACACGGTGACAGGAGACTTCTGTTCCTTAGAGACCACCAGCTGTGTGTCTGTAGCCAATCACAAGCTCTTCAAATATCAGCCTGCGTTCTTAGTAATCATTAGGCAGGTTTTTCTGAGACACCCTGAAACTGGAGATTTTGCATTGACACCTATTACATCTCAAAATTGAAGATTGGTCCCAAAAAGTCGGTGCACAATTTATGTCCACTTTGCAGCCTGTCTTTTTGTATATCTGGGCCTAGCTACAGGTTGAGTTGTCCAATAAAAGGAATCTTCTCACTCGAAGACTGTTCAAAGAAATTAGCTTGTATATTGCTACTTTCTTTTTGTGATTGATATAGTTTTTGTTCCACATATGATCAAATGTATTCAGTGGTTCTCAATTATTTTCCCTTCATAAAAATGACAATAATTATGTGACTGATTTAATCACATTTTAATGTATTATTCATATTGTAATTATTAATACTGGAATGTAGGTTCTTTATATGTTTGTACTTCATGACCAATTTCATCGTACCTCCCTGAGATGCCACTTCCTGTGGTGTCCTTGGTGACGAAAGTCTTTCACCTCACTTTCTGATGAGCCACCACTTCCTATCTGGACTGGTAACTGACAAAAATTGTAATCTGGTAGTTCACTTAAATACTTTGGATTTCCCTGGTGTAAGGTAATATGTTAAACACAGTTGCTCCTTACAAAGAGAAAATGGAAAACCTTATAAGCAATTCATATAATGTAAACATATTTTACTTGCATTTTGCAAACTTTAAAACAAGAAATTAAAAATACAATATAATATGAAAATAGCTCTTAAACAAACCCAATAATAAAGAAATAAAATATCTTAGGTCCGGATTATTTTTAAATTGAGTGTATCACTTTAAAAGAACATTTTAAAGTACATTCCTTTCTCTGTCACTAACATTCAGTTAAAAGTCAAGCGTTTAACCTAATAGAAATATAGGATATTGCATACTTTTTGGGATATGCCTACTTTGCAATTTGCTTTTTCCCCTGTAATGACCTCATTATTACATGCCCATCAGAATATAATATATTATGTGTTGCTACAAGATGTGAGAATCAAGGGTGCACAAAAACTACTATAATGACAATACAGTGATTTAAAATGAGCTTGTCTTATATTAATAGTATGTAATTCTTTTTATAACAGAATCATTTAATCATACATACGAGAAGTAATGAATAAAAAAATCACATGCTTATAAAAGACAGAAAACCTAATAAAAGATATTGACATATATAAAGGCCATATATAAAATTGATTTAAGTAAAGAAAAGAAATTCCTTAAAACAAAGCTGAAGTTGAAAGAAAATTAAAGTCAACTTTACCTACCGCACAATAAATCACTTGAGAAACCTTATGTTTTTAAGTGCCTGCAATGTTTTAGGGTGCTGTGCCAAGAAAGGTTATTTTGCAGCCTATGTTTGCATTTTTTTCAGCACTTTATTTATTCATCAGTTTAGCATGGCTGGCTTTGGACCCCAAAAGATGCAAACTACTCTAGTACAGAGTATGCATTTTCAAAATAGGCATGTTTATCAAAAACAGGAGCGTTACATCCTATTGTGCTAGCAATCTAAATTATAGGACAGGCCTAACACAACAGATCCTGGCTCCCCCACACATCTTCAGCAGCACACTCGAGGAAGCATGCACCCTTCTTAATAATTAAATCCCTCAAAAAGCCAATACCTCGCATCTAAAGCATTCTTAATTGCATTCATATCCATAAACCAAATCCCATAACTCAGCTCCTGCTCATCATACCTAAAAAGTACCACACCTGGTTTTTCTGACACCCTGTCACTTTCAAGAACAGCTCTCTAACAACTAGCCTTGCCACTTCCGGACCCACCGGCCCTGCACCTAGGTGTAATTTTACATCCAAAATCATGAAAACTAGAAGCCTGGTGAGGAAGCATTGTTGAAGGCTGCTGAAGTTTTTCTTCAGCATGTCTCCAAGCATGTGAACCTGAGTCAACAACAGATGTTCAGTTGCACTCTGGAGCAGCCCTGTTGGCAGGTCTGCCACAGGCTTAGACAGAAATGTTTAGAAAACCTGTCCAATGACCAAAGATAAAGGCTAACGGTGGAGCTGCATCAAGACCTCCAACAACCTCCACCAAAGAGGCTCCCTTCCAAGGGAATCATTCCCATGGAAAGATGGTAAAAGAGGCTGCTGGAACTGCAAGGGTCTCCAAGGTGAGGATGCTGATGCTAGATGCAACTTGTCACACCTGTCTAACCCCAAAGTCTTGGGACCTTTTTATGGGATTGGCAGTCCCATGGACTGCTGTATAGGGAGTGGCAGTCCATGGGAACTTGGTGGTCCGACAGTTGTATTACGAGTTTGGTGGATTGGCTTTGCGAAGGCCACCGCTAGACCACCGAGACTGCCAGCAGACCGATGGGTTCATGACAGGGTAAAGGCAGCCACCATATTATGATAAAGGGGAGCTGCAACACCATGCGAATTATGAGTTGCCTGTTCCATGAGTGGATCATGGCGGTCTGACCATCTGCTTCAAGGTGGTGGTGAAAAAGGATTTACATGCTCACCCCTTTCTTTTTCTTCCTGGCAGATTCCAACATTGATCCTTATCTACAGGTCCCCCTTTCATAGCAGAAGCTTCATCCCGAGGGCTACGACCCTGAGCGTGGTGATCTACAGGTGAGTCCTTTTTGTACCATACACCCATTGCCAGGACTGCCCATCTATGGGCCGAACCCTCGTAATGAGTATATGGTATTGTCCCACATATATTATGCATATGTGTGCATCCAACACATATGCAGTCAAAATGCACACACAGGCATCAATGTATTTGGCAATAGTACTCACCCTCGCTGCAAGAGCCCCACTTCCACACCCTAGGTCTTTGAATGGCCAAACTCGTAATAGGGCCCTTAGTGTCCTGCAAGGATGGGCGCTTGTCAGTTGGCAGGTCATGGGTTGTACCTCCTAGTTTCCTCTTTGCCCTATACTCAAGCCCCTATTCTTTAATTGAAACCAATGTGAGCTTTGAGCCCGGTAAGACAAGAACATGTTTTAGTTACTTCACAGTTACTGAGGAGAACCTAGCAAAAGCTTTAAACCTCTTGCCCTCTTAGAAAGTGTTCAACATCACCACTGCTATCCCTGGTTTTTTGAACTCATCATGAAGGTTGTATACTCTATTGCTCTCCTTAAAGTACTCAATGCCCCCAGCCAAATGGTACACCCAATAACTCAGGGAGCTCACATTTCACTGCAAGTGCTTAGAACGTACTCTGACAAGTTCTAGACTGGAGTCTGATAAAGTCATAATTAAGCCTGCTTTTATTATTTACAATATACAAATTTGTTTGACCTGCCAAACATTCTGATCAATTTTATAGATTACAGCCACAACATTTCTCATGAAATTCTCAAGATTGTTAAATAATTCTCTATTCATGTTCTCAAATCAATTCTGCTTCATGAGCCCTTTTACCTACTGTAGCCTTATTTTTGCAGGAGGGGATCAACTCCATGTATGCTGATTTCGCCCTGCAACCATTCTAAAAGCCGTTGAAGTTTCTCAACTCCCTGGCTATGTTGGTGAAGTGAAGGGGTGCTAACTTTGCCCCACTATATTCCACTGAAGTTGCTAAAGGCAGGCGATCAGTTTGTCAGGCTGTCCTGATGATCCCTGCTCTCATTGTATCTTCTAATCACATATCAAGTTCTTCAGGGACACCTTTATTGCTCTAAATAATACCTCTCTGTCCTCTGCAGAGCTTCCTGCTGTAAGTAAGCACTCTAATATTCTTCCCCTCCTAAATTGATCAATGAACAACTGTCTACCCATCTAGATAATCCCCTACCCTTAGACCTATTTCAGAAAGGCTTCAAAGCGGCTAATGGCAAAGAGACAGCTTTACTGGCAATGAATGGCATCTGTGGCATACAGGATAAAGGCAGGCCAGTTGCTCTGATCTTCTTTACCTCTCCACTGCGTTTGATATAGTGGCACATGCTGGTCTCATAAAATGCCTGCATGACTCTAATCTATGCATAGATGCCTTGAAGTGGTTTCAATCCTTGCTATGCAGCAGGGTAGTTTGTCAGATTACTGAGAACAAAAGTATGGTGACTTCAGAATATCGTGTCAAAAATATAATCTGCAAAAATATAGCGTTTGCATACTTTGGGGTTAAGTACGATGATAGACATCTATCTCCCCAGTCAGACTGCCACATTACGAGGTGGTCTGTCAGATCGCATTCCAAACAATTGAGGCCGTGCCTTCTCAGGCACTGGCATGGGGATCACGATCCAACTTTTCACCAGCCATTTCACGTTGGTTCTTCTGACGTGAAAAGACTGGCTAAAAGGCTTTATTAGGGCCCTTAGCAGGGCTTCTGTCCCCTGTGGCCCTCTGCTATGGGCGCTGGGGGCCACATGTGGTGCCACCCTATACATCCATGCATTGTGTGGCAGGCATGCATGGTGACTGCCACAGTGTGCAGGGATGTTCAAAAAGAAGTGGCTTCTAAAAATAGGTCATTGGGTGAAGAAATGAATGAGTCCCATGCCAGAACCGTAAACTATAAAGAAGGTTACAGCCTCATTAAACCTTTTGGATTCTAGGAATAAACCATATTATCCTAAACCTAAGAGTAAGCAAATAGAGTTGCCACTAATTAATTGTAGCAACATAGATCTATCACTCAATACATTTATTAATTAAATATATAATATTGCAGATTGCCAGCATCACAGGAGGAGAACCCCCGACCACATATGGATCAAATTATATTTATGACAAGAACCATATAAGATGAATCTTAATAAACAAAATGTAGATACATTTTTAAGTAAGTAACTTCCCAGTAAGATATTGGGAGTGTGTGATAATAAGTGTCTAGTACTGAGATGTTTTTGGTGCCAGGGGTAAGCACCATAGTGTTTTGACTGAGATATCCTTTGCACTATTGGGCCTTAATGGTTTGAATAACTAATGAGCTCTAGAAAAATAATCCCTGAGCATGTTTTCAGTGATGGTAGAATTCCTCCTTCAGTGAAAATGTATACATCCATTGTTTTTATTTTTATTTCTATTTTTAGATTCAACAATACTGTTTTTAGTCTATGAGTCTGTCCTGAAAAAGGTGGTGTCAACCAATTTCAATCCACCGAAACGCCGCGTCGACACCTGTTTTTCATAGAGTATTTTTTTTTTATAAATCCTTTCTTAGTCTGTACGTTTTGTATGTATGTCTATGTAAGAGACTTAGGGGCATATTACCGAGGGGTGCAAAAGGCAATTATTGCCGATTTAGCGGCGATAATTCTATTGCCCTATTAGCAAGCTGTGGTTAACTGATGTTAGCGACAGCTTTTAGGCGATAGCGAGCGGTTTGGGGCCCGCTTTGCATGTCAGCGATGTTTATCGCTAATGACATGCAAAGTGGGCGTACCCAACCAGTTAGCGACTGAAAGCAGTCGCTAACATAGCTATCGCCTATTAGCAAGGCAGGCGTAGCGTTGGAAATATTTTCGCGCTAAGCACAAATATCTCCAAATACTAACACCTGCCCAGACCAGTTCTTAGCCATGTTATCCAATGGGAGGTGGATAACATGGCTAAGAGCAATTAGCGCTAATGAGTGAATACCGCTGTATTCTCAGCGCTATTCACGCATTTCGCCACTATCGCTGGATATTTTAGCACAATGGAGAAAAACGTTGCTAATAGCATGTTTTCTCCACTAACATATCCAGCGATAAGCAGTGATAAAAAAATCGTCGCTAAGCCTATTTAGCGATAAATATCACTACTTGTTGGTAATATGCCCCTTAATGACATATGCTTCATTTGTACATGACTGGTAACCGAAATATATAGAATAGGAAATAATATAGAACTATTGTTTTTATAGATGCTGAGACTATATTCTTTTCTCTTTCTGATACACTGAATCGAATGTCGCCCATGAATTATGGTTTTTATACATTGTGTATTTTTTATGAAACTATTGTTTTTATATATGTGTATCTTTTATGGCATCTGGCCCAAATAAAGATTTCAAAGTAAGTATGACGTGTATTACAAAGAAATGTGCGCATTGAAAATTACCATATAGATAAAGAATTATGATACACATGAGAGAGAGCTTATGAGAACTGAATTGTGTCCTCTCTTGCCACGGCATTTTTTGTATTGATTTGGGCTTTAAAGAAAGAAAGAATAACATAGGGAACATCTCCTTGTTACTAGTTACTCTAGCCCAGTTCCCTTTGTACTTGAAGGGTTTCTCTCCCTTTTGTTTTTTGATGTTTTAAAACATGCCGTTTGGCATTGGGGCTTGTGTTGCAGCCCTTTGTCGGGCTGCAGCACAAGCCTCAATGCAAAGAGGCATGTTTCTAACTGCCTCCACAGCGGTTGGATCCTAATTTGGTGGTCAGGACTGCCGACTACCTGTTGACCAGTCCCTTTACCACATGGATGCCGGTCGGATGCTTGTCCGACTGGCATTGTAATAGGCCCCTTTCTATGTAAACTACCGAAATATCGAGTCAAAAAACAGTCGGACAGAATATCATTAAAAATATGGGAAGCACATTGGAAAATTCATATGTATACCATTATATAAAATGTATTTCAAATATTCAACTACAAAACAAGAAAATAATAAAATATAAATGTTTTTAATTAATAATGAAAATTATATACGTATATATATATATATATATATATATATATATATATATATATATATATATATATATATATATATATATATATATATATATATATATATATATATATATATATATATATATATATATATATATATATATATATATATATATATATATATATTCACTGAAAAAACCATAAGTTTCACACCAGTTATAGTTAGCAGGAAGTTTTACCCGCATAAAACCATTGAAATTCCCACGTTATAGTTAGTTGGACTCACTATAACTTGTGCGTGCAATGCACTGCTGATGACGTCACATATTACATCACTCATGACATGGTCAGTGACATCACTCATGACATCACTGATGACACCATCCAGTAAATGTGTGTCTTTCTGAAAAATAAATTTGTTTTATATATGTATATGTAAAAGTTGATGGAAGAATAAATGTTTAAATAAGTGTCTAAATGGATGTTTTTTTAATAAAAATTGATTAGTTAACTGGCCTATTAAGTGTTTCTTAGTGAATACATATATTAGTGAGTAATGTTTAAATATTTATATATATGTATTAGTGTTTCACTTTGTGTATAAGTGGCTGCATGGGTTGGTGAGTAGGTACATGTGTAGGTATATGGGTTATTAGATTTTTTTTAGTATCAGTATGAGTGTTTGTATGGTTTGGTGGGGGTATTACTTATCACATAGATGCATGAATGACTAACTCTCTCTTTGTATGTGTTTTGAAGACAGCATATGTGCAGGACTGTATGGGTGGATGAGTGTGTATATGTGTGTGTTAGTGAGTGAATGACTGTCTCACTAGTGTCTTTATCAGTAAGTACATATGTTGTAAGCTAGTATATGTGAGTATTGATGTATATAAGTGAGTATATGTGAGAGTGAGATATTGAAAGAGTTCCTGTTTAAATAATTATGTGTTTCTATAAGTGATTGTTTAAGAGAGTAAGTATGTGTAAGTTTCCTTAGAAGTAAGGTGGTAGTGTGTGTATAGCTGTATATGCAAATAAATGGATGTTCAATAGTTTACTTGCATGTGTGAGAGTAACTTTTGGATGACTGTCGGTGTGTAAAAGGATGTATAGGTGAATCACTACATATGATGATTGAGTATATGTATGAGTGACTATATAGAACTGTTGGTGAATGAGTGGATGTGTATATAGATGGTGGAATTATTGAATTGGTTGTTGTAACTAGTATGGGTATCTCCATTTTTTAGAAAATTTTAATTTCTATTTTTCAATATGTGTTTCATGGGTTACATTACAGTGAAAGGAGGTCTGTCACTCTGTCACAAGGATGGTGTCAACAGTGATGTCATGAGTGATGTCACTGACCATGTCATGAGTGATGTAATATGTGACGTCATCAGCAGTGCACTGTCCTTGATCACTGGCAAAAAATACAAAGCCACGGCTGCCATTGGGGAACTCCTTATTAAGGTTGATTGAGTCCCACCCCAGTGGGCGTGTGCAGCATTGCCTCAAAGTATTCGTAGTTCCCCACAATAATCCTCAGTGGGTGCTTCCATGTTTTGTGGAGTAAAAAGTCTCTTACCCATGTGGGTTGACTGCAAGTGGGACAAACTGTTTGCGCGGCCAATGTCTGATCCCACAATCATAGACCCTCCGTCCTCTCAGCGCTGGATTTCTGTATCAAACAGCCAACCACGTTTCGGACAACCTTCTGTCCTTGATCACTGTGGGATCAGACATGGGCACACATGGGCCCCCTCTTAGGATCCCTAAAGGTCCTGGGACTGCCACCTCACCAGGGCCCTGGAAAATGCCACCTTCCTGGGGCAAAACATGACACACATGCTGGGGCCACATACCGATCCCTCCCGCAGCCTCAGGTACTGCCACCTCCCCAAGGCTAAATATAATAATAATAATGTGGGGGAGCTAGGCCCACCCCATCCCGGGGACTACCACCTTCTCAGGTCTAACTCGAATAATGCATGGGGGCCACACGCTCCTTCTCCTGGAGCCATAGACAGCCCTGGGTAGGGCCACCCCCCCCCCTTCCCCAGGGCCGGCTCCAGCAATGTCCTGGGTGCCAAATAAAACTTATTGTGTGTCCTGGGTGTGACCAGGGCAACAGGTATAGAGGCCAGGATATGCCACAATGCCAGAGGCCCCGCCCATTTCTGCACCACTCTGTATTCGCACCTCTTGATGCACTGCTGGTGGGGTTATGAAGCCCCCTTGGCTGCCGAAGGCCCTTGAGGGCCAACTACCCCTCCTGTTACCTCCAGT
The DNA here is from genome assembly GCF_964263255.1 of Lissotriton vulgaris. NCBI lineage: Eukaryota > Metazoa > Chordata > Amphibia > Caudata > Salamandridae > Lissotriton > Lissotriton vulgaris. The sequence goes on along the minus strand of NC_141697.1, from coordinate 495,289,939 downwards.
AAGTCCCACACAGTTGGATTTCTGAGGGGTGTTCAAAGGCCAGGCCCCCTTTTTCCATCACTTTACAATAGTACCTCCTGGCTTGCCGCTGTTTGGGGGATGAAGTCACCTTGACTGCTGAGGGTCCTTGGGGGCAAACAACCCCTCCTGTTACCTCCAGCAAGTTCCACATTGTGGGATTGCTGAGAGGTGTTCAAAGGCTACACCCCCTTTCTCCACCACTCTGTAAATTCACCTCTCAGTGCACTGCTGATGGGGGGATGAAGTCACCTTGGTTTCTGGGGGTCTTTAGGGGCCAACAAGATCTTCTGTTACCTCCAGTAAGTCTCAAACAGTGAGATTGCTGAGAGGTGTTTGGAGGCCATGCCCTCTTTTGCCTACCACTCTGCAAATCACCTCTCAGCGTACTGCTGGTGGGGGGAGGAAGTCCACTTGGATGCTTAAGGTCCTTGAGAGCCAACAAGCCCTACTGTTACTTACAGTAAGTTACATAGAGAGCAATTGCTGAGAGGACTTTGGAGGCCCACTCCCTTTCTGTATTAATCTGCAAATGCACCTCCTGGCGCACTGCTGGTTGGGAGATGAAGTCATCTTGAATGCTGATGGTTTTTGGGGGCCCAGTAGCTCTCCTGTAACCTCCAGTAAGTCAGACACAGTAGGATTCCGGAAAGCTGGTCAGATGTCCGCCCCCTTTGTCCACTGCTCTGCAAATGTGAATACTAGTTTTAAAACCATGGAAACTCCGTTAAAGAACAAAGGTTACAGGTATGTTATAGTTAGGAAATAGATTTTGAAAAACCTTAGAAATTCATTTAAAATTCCAAAGGTTACCGGGTTGTTAAAGTTAGCAAATAAAATTTCGAAAAACTTAGAAATTCACTGGAAAAACCAAAGGTTACAGGGACGTTATAGTTAGGCTCAGATTACATTTGAACAAAACTAGGTAATTATAGTTACCTGAGCTAACTATATCTTATGCCCCAGCAATGCACTGCTTATGACCTCACATATTACATCACTCATGACATGGTCAATGACATCATTACTGACATCACTGATGACATCTCAAATGACCTCACTGATGACATCATCCACTGAACCACTTGCACACTTACTCACACCCCATATAACTTCGTGTATGCCTACTCTTACACCCATACAATCACTGACAAAGCCATTCACAGACCTATACCAGTACTTACACACCCACTCAATCCTCCATAATGCCACTCACACACCTACTCACTCACTCATACAGACACTCATGCAACCATTCACTGACCCATACAGCCACTCATACAACCAGTTACTCACCCATACATCCATTCACATATCCACAAACTCACCTACACAGCTACTCACACACCTACAAAGTCCCTCACACACCCTCTCACTCATCCAATCAGCCTCTCAACACAGCCACTCACTCACCCATATAAACCCTCACACACTCAGTCACACAACCACTTAAATACTAGGCCTTGGAACTCCGCTCTGTTCACGGAGCTTGTGGAGTTTTTTGCACTCTGCGCTCCACAGAGTTCATGGAGTGCAGACAACTCCGCTCCGTGGAGTGCAGCAGAGTTTTTTCCCCACTATAAATGGTAAGTTCATGAGCACGAGCTGCCGCTTGGGTAGAATTTCTATCTGAGCGGCAGGACGACCAGCGTGAACAGCTGTTGCCACTGCACTCTACCACTTGTGAAACTCTGCAGAGTATTTTTGTCACTTCACGGAGCTCCGTGTAATGAAACTTTGTGAACTATGCCCAGGCCTGTTACATACCCATTCACACATCCATACAAGCACTCACACATCCTCAAACTCACCCATGCAGCCATTCACATAGACACTCACTCTCCAATACAGCCACTCACACAAAACTCACTTGAGAAAACACCCACTCAAACAGCCACTCTCTCACCCATACAGCCACTTACACATCCAGTCACTCACTTATACAGCCATTCAGACACCCACTCACTCACCCATACAGTCACTACACACCCGTTTCCTCACCCATAGAGCGACTTATACTGCCACTCACCTATCCATATAGCCACTGACACACCCACTCACTCACCAGTACAACCACTTAAACAGCATCTCATTTACCCCTACAGCTAGTCACACCCCCACTTATACACCAATATAGCCACTCACACACTGATACATACAAGAATACATACACTCACACAGCCACTGACATGATATATATTCAAAGTAGTATTACTCATTAGTAGTACACCTAGTACTTTAACTTTTGTAGTACCTTAGTATATATGTTTAACAATCATAAATTCTTCCAAAAATACTTACACTCACTGAATGGTGTCATGAGTGATGTCATTTGATATGTCATCAGTAAGGTCATTGATCATGCCATGAGTAATATAGTATGTTAGATCATAAGCAATGGATTGCAGGGCATAGATTACAGTTAGCTTAGGTATCTATGACTGCCGAATTTCACTAGTTTTGTACCAGTGAGATCTGAGCCTAACTATAACGTCCCTGTAACCTTTGTTTTTTTCAGTGAATATATATACGATAACATTGACATATTTCAGGATCTAACAACCGCTGAAATAAAGAAACTCCATATCAAAACCCTGGGGGACAGAAACAAATTTGCTGGATTCAACAATAGCTACTTCCAGTTAGTGAATAAATTACAGAGCAATGATAACGTCATTGTGCGTCAAGCTGTTAAAGGGGGTAATGTGGTTTTATGGCCCCACACTTTATACATGGAGGAGGCATACTCACAACTTAATGACCGTCAATGGTATAAACACTGTGACCTTGCCAGAATCAAATCAACTCAACTTGAATTTTATACACTTCTCATGGCCTGGAGAAGTGCAGGTTTGATCAGTCTTGATGAGTTTAAATTCATGAAAAATGACTTCCCGGTCACCCCAGTAATATATGTTTTTCCTATGGTGCATAAGGACACAACGAAACCGCCGGAAGACCGATTATTTCTGCAAGGAAGGGTTTACTGGAAAACACAACAATCTATATTGATGCCTTTTTGCAGGAACACGTCAAGTCATTACCCTCCTATATTCAAGACACTAGTGACTTTCTAAGGAAGATCTCTGATCTCACATGGGAGGAGGATTGGTGGTTCATCACATTGGACGTTTCGTCCTTATACACGAGTATCCATCATAGGGATGGATTAAGAGCTGTGAATCACTATCTGGGAAAACGGCCCGTTAAGATGGCTGAACACAACAAAATGTTAATTTCTTTGATATCTTTCTGTTTGAACACAAATCTGTTTATGTTCTTGAACCAATATTACCAACAAGTAAGGGGTGTGGCTATGGGGGCCTGCTTTTCTCCCAGCTACACCTGTCTGCATATGGGTTGCTGGGAGGAGCAGGTCCTACACGGCATCCAGCATGATGAGGTCATCAAACATGTTGTACATTGGTATCATTTTATTGATAAAAATTTTTTGATTGCGCATGATACTAAACTAGAGGCAATTGACTTTGTGGCGAAATTGAATGTTAATACATTGAACCTCACATTTACATCTAACATTAGTCAGGAGCAGGCATTTTTCTTGATGTTGAGATCTATGTCAAAGACCAAAAAGTAGAGACTAGACTCCACAGAAAAACTACAGCGGGTAACACCTTTCTGCATGCCACCAGTTACCATCCGGGGCACTTAATACGCAGCATCCCCTATGGGGAAATGCTGCGTATATGACGTGTTTACAGTTCTGACAAAGAATGCCATCTGGCCCAATCAGCCAGTAGAGAAAGATTCCTGATTCGAGGTTATGAAGCTTCTGTTGTCGATTCAGCTATCACCAGAGCCAACAATGTTTCTAGGAATGACACATTATTGCCCAAAAAATCTCAAGCATCCAATGATCCAGCCATTCAACCGGTTAGACTGATTACAGCATACAGTCGACAACACCAGTCACTCTGTCAAATAATGAATAAAAACTGTAGTCTGGTGTGCAATGACCCGGTTATTGGTCACCTCATGCCAGGCAAGCCTGATATTGCATTTAGAAAAGCGTGTTCTCTCTGCAATGCGTTGGTTAAATCAAGCTCAGAACTGCGTACCAATAAAACTTGGTTAAACAACATCAAGGGCTTCAAAAAATGCGAAACCTGTAAGGCTTGCAAACACGGGGTCAACAGGACCCAATACACAACTCCTTTCAGTGATGTACCTTGCAGCATCTTCAAACAGTTGACATGCCGGAGTGAATTCGCAGTCTATGTGCTGGAGTGTCCTTGTGGCCTGCAATATATTGGCAGTACCAAGTTGCAGGTCCACAAACAGATACTCCAGCACATCAGGGCAATCAACACTAGCGCCCAAACATACCCAGTTGCACATCACTTTAAGGATTGTCATGAGAACAGGAGTGAGTCTTTGAGATATTTTGTGGTGGATCAGGTTGCCCCCTTACGCAGGGGAGGCAACCGTGAATCCATACTATGTGCACTGGAAACTAGGTACATCAGTGATTTAGATACCAAGACTCCACTTGGTCTGAACTCAAGCGAGGACTTTTATACCTGCCTCTAACCTTTCTGTTCTTTAAGAACTATGTTTTTTTTCTGTCTGATGTAGTAATTCCATCTTTCTAATTTTCAGCACAATATATCTTTCAATATTTATATATGTATTGAGCTGCCTCAACCCTTTATGTACTAATCTATACATATTCAATACACTGTTTAAAATGACTCAATTTTAGCATTTTTATAAAAATTCTCTTTTTTTACTCACACTCACTTGCACTGAGCACTTTATGGTTTATCATTAGTATAACTATTGAGTATATTCAAAAGTGTTGGTATTATGCAAGGTTTGGAATTTTACCATCTTGGTTATGTTAACCACATTATGTAGTGAACATCATATGGCACCCTACTGCTATTATATTGGGGAACATATAACTGATAATATTTGTTGTATTCTGTTGTCGGTCTATGCATTGTTTTAGCAGTCTTTTTTATCATGGAATTGAATATTTTAACTGAAATTAATGGTGTGTATATATATTCCTATGATATTGGTGATTATTTTTGCATATATATTGGTATATTTATATATTTATCTTTTCTTTTATTCATGCATTTATTTATTTATTTAAATGATTGCCAAAGAAATGTTATTGGTGCCAGGCATTAGCCGACAATTTGACCATTGTGGTAGTATTTCTTCTATGCCTATGACTGCTTTTGCCACCGATCAAATATTGTTTTTTTTTTGCACTTTTACATTAAAAGTCGGCCTATCTGTTCTCTAGGCGTCATGTGATCAAGGCCTCCGTTGAGGCTGAAACGTGTCATGCTGGCTGCTGTTGCTATATCCACTAAATAAAGATCTTCACCTGCATCTCTAGGTCTGCTGTTCGTGTTTCTCGAAGGACGTTCTTCTCGGCATATATATGGCGTTATGTGAACAAGCTCCTATACGGAGTGAAACGCGTTATGGAAGACATTGGTCCTTAGAATGCTTAAATAAATACTAAGCAACTGCTTACACTTACTCTGTGTGAAGTGGCTCGTTACTAACGAAGGATTCTTTTGGGGAAGAGGTCCCCACCTGTGCAGACCCGCCTTGTGATTGGTGGTCAGGAGTTTCCTTGGAACGCCAAGTGATACCAGCGCCGAAAGGCCAACTCAAGAAGTAAAAAAAAAGCAAAAAAAGAAAAAGAGCACCAAGAGATGGAACAGGAAGTGAGCAGTGATTCAACAACTACAGGTACTGCCCCCTCAGTAATCAACCTTACTGACATGAAGTTGTCTCAGTCTGAACTGCGCATCCTATCGATGGGTCTCACATTTTGTCCTCCCTGTGATTTTAATTATGTGGACACAAGGATTGATCTGTACAAGTTTGTCCGCAAAATCAAATTGCAGAAACACTTTGCGGGTGCTAAAACACGAAACACCCCTTCGAGGGCTGAAACTACCAACGAGGGGCTTCTAGCACGTGATGCCCCGTGCTTGGAGGCTTTGGAACATCTGGGATTGGAACAATCTATATCTCAGGAAGCCCCAGCTCAGACTACAAGTAAGGTAGGGGGTTTGACATCTTTCAAACCACGCTCCACATACACTCCAGTGATGTTATTTGACAACATTGACATCTTCCATGATGCAGCTGTAAAAGAGATTAAGGTGCTACACTCTAAATTGCTGAACCCAAAACGTAGGAAATATACACAGAATGATCAATACTTGAAACTCATCCAAAAGATCCAACAAAATGAAAATATCATTGTTAGGCAATCAGATAAGGGAGGAAATATAGTTTTATGGCCACGGAAACTATATTTAGAAGAAGCCCTCTCTCAGCTGAATAATCCAGATTGCTATAGACACAGTGACGTGACCTTGATCAAGAAAGCCCAGGCAGATTTTTATTCTTTGCTGATGGGGTGGAGATCGTTTGGACTACTAAGTATGGATGAGCTAAAGTATTTGAAAAATGACAACCCGATCATGCCAGTCTTATACCTAATCCCAAAGGTTCACAAGAACCCGGTTAACCCCCCGGGTAGGCCGATTATAGCAGCGTGCGGTGGACTGCTAGAGAAGACAACCATCTACGTAAACTCATTCTTGCAAGAATTTGTACAAAGCCTTCCATCTTTTGCTCAGGACTCCAATGACTTTGTGCGTAAGATTGAGGGCATAAAGTGGGATCCAGAACTATGGCTTATTACATTAGACGTCATGTCTTTATATACTAGTATCAATCATCAAGATGGCCTACGAGCTATAGAGTTCTTCTTGGGAATGAGACCGATAATCATGGCAGATCATAACCGTATGTTGTTATCTATGATTTCATTCTGTTTACACCACAATTTCTTTATGTTTAACAATAGATATTATCAGCAAGTCAGGGGTGTAGCCATGGGGGCCTGTTTCTCTCCAAGTTATGCCTGTCTTCACATGGGCTATTGGGAGAGACAGGTCCTCTTTGGCGAACACTCTGATATTGCCATGAGATCTATTGTTTGTTGGTATCGTTTCATAGACGATGTGTTTCTTGTTTGGAGGGGAGCCCGTCATGAAGCTGAGCAATTTATTGAGACTCTTAACTGCAATGATTATAATTTACAGTTTACTTCTGACATCAGTAGGGAACAGGTACATTTCCTAGACATGACAGTATCAGCTGGACAGGACAAACTTGAAACCAGGTTATACAGAAAGCCCACAGCGGGCAATACAATACTCCATGCCAGAAGCCACCATCCGGCCCATCTTATACGCAGCATCCCCTATGGGGAGATGCTGCATATCAGAAGGTTGAGTAGCACTGAAGCTCAATGCCACCTAGCTCAGCAGGCGAGTAAAACCAGATTCCTGGCAAGAGGATATAATCCTGGTTTGATTGACAAAGCTATTACTAAGGCCAATGCGTTGTCACGCAGTGAAATTTTGCAACGCAAAACCGCTGGCGTGTCGACAACCTCCCAAAATCAGCCAATCAGGCTGATCTGGGCCTACAACAGGCAGCACAGGGTGCTCAGTAAGATCATTTCCAAGCACTGGGGCTCAATTAAATGTGACCCTATCATAGGTGATAAAATTCCATCCACACCATCAATCACCTATAGAAAAGCATATTCGATGCAAGATGCACTGGTTAAATCAAGCCCTGAGGTTTTGTCTAGCAAGAACTGGCTTGACAAAAGCAAAGGCTTCAGGAAATGCTCTTCCTGTAAAGCGTGCCAACATGGGCTAAATAAAACAGAATATGCAGTCCCATTCACCCCCAGTCCTCGCAAGATCAAGAAACAACTGACTTGCAAGAGTGAATATGTGGTTTATGTGCTGGAGTGTCGTGTGTCCTGCGGTATGTGGGCAGTACCAAGCTGCAGGTGCACAAGAGGATACTCCAGCACATAAGGGCCATCAATACGAGTGACCCTGCGTATCCGGTGGCCCGCCATTTCAAGGAGCACCACAACAATGATAGCACCCTGTTACGCTATTATGCTGTAGATAGTGTTGGCCCACTGAGAAGAGGAGGAGACAGGGAGGGAGCCCTTAGGAGGTTGGAGACCAGATATATACTAGAAATGGACAGCAGAGCCCCGGGGGGGTTGAACTCCACTGAAGACTTTTACACCTGTCTCTAATATTCAAAAAGGATGAGTTCTGTCCCTGGTCTGGTTCTCCCATACCTATTCCAGCTACTCAAAAAGTGTATCCAAGTTTGTGCCTAACCAGATATGATAATATGACACTTCCAGCTTTTCTTAATGTTTGGGGCATGTCTAAATATGCTTATGGCCCATATGAGTACTGTAGCCTAGGCTTAGGCTACAATAACTGTTCAACAAATGCCAAGTAGTACTCACGAATGAAAGAATGGATGATAAAACCAATTAAAGGCAAAAATATAAAAAAACTACATAAAGGTTAGAAAAAAACAAAAAATTGATTCACACTTTTTCACTTCACAATATAAGCCAGATTCTTGTCCAACCAACAATGGAAGCATGCGGTAATGGAGTTAAATGGGAAGGGAGGCTGCAACATTTCTGGACCTTTCGGAATAGGATGTCTCCTCTCTTCTTTATTTTCTCCAAGTACACAGACTACTAAGAAGCTTGTGCATAAAATCTAAAGACAGGATGCTGCGATCTCGAGGACGATCTAGTGTTTCCATGCACTTAAGTACACGAATACCTGAGATTTCATCTTGTGTATATAGTGTATAGTCAATGTATATATATCAACTATTTATGTTTGTATATATATTTATTACACATTTATATTTTAATATTGTGATATATATGATGGTTATTTATTGAAATTCTTTATATTTATATGACACTGCTTGCACTTTCCAGCGTCTTTTGCACATTGCCCAATTTTGCACTAGCCTCGTAACTCGTTACTGGGATTTATCCCGAGACTGGAGATTTGTAATGTACATGAAAAATGGCATTTCATTTTTTAGGACTGTATTAACATTTTGTACACTGCATTGCAAATATATTGTGATCAAGGGATTATCCCGTAGTGTTAGTAGCTACAAACGCTACAATGTTGTCTGTGTCTATGAATGAGACCATCTTGCATGTGACCATATTCTACCAATGGTTGGACAATGAGATTAGCATTTGCACTTTAAATACTGCCCCCTCCCTTGCATGCGTCATGTGACCAAGGCCTCTGGGAAGGCCGAAACGTTATGCTGAGGTGTGCCGCTTTTCTAATTGAATAAAAAACACTGCTCACCTGCATTTTGGGTCTCCTCTCTTCATCTGCGGAGAAGGTATCCAGGACTGGGCTCCGGGCGAAAGATAGCAGAGACTGTTATATATATATATATATATATATATATATATATATATATATATATATATATATATATATATATATATATATATATATATATATATATATTACCTACTGGCGGTCGACAGTAGGTAGTTATAGTTAGGATTTTTTTCAATGCAAAATCTCAAAATTCTATTTGGAATACCTTTGGCGCCGGTTGACGAATCTGCCTGAAAATTTCCTCAAATTTGCCCCATTTTGTACACTGCATTGCAAATATATTGTGATCAAGGGATTATCCCGTAGTGTTAGTAGCTACAAATGCTACAATGTTGTCTGTGTCTATGAATGAGACCATCTTGCATGTGACCATATTCTACCAATGGTTGGACAATGAGATTAGCATTTGCACTTTAAATACTGCCCCCTCCCTTGCATGCGTCATGTGACCAAGGCCTCTGGGCAGGCCGAAACGTTATGCTGAGGTGTGCCGCTTTTCTAATTGAATAAAAAACACTGCTCACTTGCATTTTGGGTCTCCTCTCTTCATCTGCGGAGAAGGTATCCAGGACTGGGCTCCGGGCGAAAGATAGCAGAGACTGTTCTATATATATATATATATATATATATATATATATATATATATATATATATATATATATATATATATATATATATATATATATATATATATATATATATATATATATATATATATATATATATATATATATATATATATATATATATATATATATATCAAGCTCCAAAGTTGCCCACGCAATGAGTCGCACTCAGAATCAGAGTCTTTATTCAGGTAAAAACATCGCCTGCAGCATGATCCGGTTTAACAGCCTTTCCATCCTGTAAGCCTGACGCGTTTCAAAGGGTAAACCTTCTTCCTCAGAGGCTGGATGGATCCGGTTTTCGCATGCCACACCTCCTTTCTTTAAAGCCAATGTCCACGCCCTCAGATGGGCTGTTCCTATGACTCAGTGGGGCTTATGGGAGATGTGGTCCTCGCATTACATACTGTTCCTAAAGGTTTAAAGCCCACAGATGGGCCTCATGCAGCAGTGTCCGTTCTGAATCCTGCGCTGAAACGCCACCAAAAGGCTCCATAGCTGCGGAACCCGTGGCCCTCCAATTCTCTCGGGGTGGTGCGTCCTCGGCGGCTGGGTCTGCCGCCAGTATATCAAGCTCCAAAGTTGCCCACGCAATGAGTCGCACTCAGAATCAGCGGTAACCAGAGTCTTTATTCAGGTAAAAACATCGCCTGCAGCATGATCCGGTTTAACAGCCTTTCCATCCTGTAAGCCTGACGCGTTTCAAAGGATAAACCTTCTTCCTCAGAGGCTGGATGGATCCGGTTTTCGCATGCCACACCTCCTTTCTTTAAAGCCAATGTCCACGCCCTCAGATGGGCTGTTCCTATGACTCAGTGGGGCTTATGGGAGATGTGGTCCTCGCATTACATACTGTTCCTAAAGGTTTAAAGCCCACAGATGGGCCTCATGCAGCAGTGTCCGTTCTGAATCCTGCGCTGAAACGCCACCAAAAGGCTCCATAGCTGCGGAACCCGTGGCCCTCCAATTCTCTCGGGGTGGTGCGTCCTTGGCGGCTGGGTCTGCCGCCAGTATATCAAGCTCCAAAGTTGCCCACGCAATGAGTCGCACTCAGAATCAGCGGTAACCAGAGTCTTTATTCAGGTAAAAACATCGCCTGCAGCATGATCCGGTTTAACAGCCTTTCCATCCTGTAAGCCTGACGCGTTCCAAAGGGTAAACCTTCTTCCTCAGAGGCTGGATGGATCTGGTTTTCGCATGCCACACCTCCTTTCTTTAAAGCCAATGTCCACGCCCTCAGATGGGCTGTTCCTATGACTCAGTGGGGCTTATGGGAGATGTGGTCCTCGCATTACATACTGTTCCTAAAGGTTTAAAGCCAACAGATGGGCCTCATGCAGCAGTGTCCGTTCTGAATCCTGCGCTGAAACGCCACCAAAAGGCTCCATAGCTGCGGAACCCGTGGCCCTCCAATTCTCTCAGGGTGGTGCGTCGTCGGCGGCTGGGTCTGCCGCCAGTATATCAAGCTCCAAAGTTGCCCACGCAATGAGTCGCACTCAGAATCAGCGGTAACCAGAGTCTTTATTCAGGTAAAAACATCGCCTGCAGCATGATCCGGTTTAACAGCCTTTCCATCCTGTAAGCCTGACGCGTTTCAAAGGGTAAACCTTCTTCCTCAGAGGCTGGATGGATCCGGTTTTCGCATGCCACACCTCCTTTCTTTAAAGCCAATGTCCACGCCCTCAGATGGGCTGTTCCTATGACTCAGTGGGGCTTATGGGAGATGTGGTCCTCGCATTACATACTGTTCCTAAAGGTTTAAAGCCCACAGATGGGCCTCATGCAGCAGTGTCCGTTCTGAATCCTGCGCTGAAACGCCACCAAAAGGCTCCATAGCTGCGGAACCCGTGGCCCTCCAATTCTCTCGGGGTGGTGCGTCCTCGGCGGCTGGGTCTGCCGCCAGTATATCAAGCTCCAAAGTTGCCCACGCAATGAGTCGCACTCAGAATCAGCGGTAACCAGAGTCTTTATTCAGGTAAAAACATCGCCTGCAGCATGATCCGGTTTAACAGCCTTTCCATCCTGTAAGCCTGACGTGTTTCAAAGGGTAAACCTTCTTCCTCAGAGGCTGGATGGATCCGGTTTTCGCATGCCACACCTCCTTTCTTTAAAGCCAATGTCCACGCCCTCAGATGGGCTGTTCCTATGACCCAGTGGGGCTTATGGGAGATGTGGTCCTCGCATTACATACTGTTCCTAAAGGTTTAAAGCCCACAGATGGGCCTCATGCAGCAGTGTCCGTTCTGAATCCTGCGCTGAAACGCCACCAAATGGCTCCATAGCTGCGGAACCCGTGGCCCTCCAATTCTCTCGGGGTGGTGCGTCCTCGGCGGCTGGGTCTGCCGCCAGTATATCAAGCTCCAAAGTTGCCCACGCAATGAGTCGCACTCAGAATCAGCGGTAACCAGAGTCTTTATTCAGGTAAAAACATCGCCTGCAGCATGATCCGGTTTAACAGCCTTTCCATCCTGTAAGCCTGACGCGTTTCAAAGGGTAAACCTTCTTCCTCAGAGGCTGGATGGATCCGGTTTTCGCATGCCACACCTCCTTTCTTTAAAGCCAATGTCCACGCCCTCAGATGGGCTGTTCCTATGACTCAGTGGGGCTTATGGGAGATGTGGTCCTCGCATTACATACTGTTCCTAAAGGTTTAAAGCCCACAGATGGGCCTCATGCAGCAGTGTCCGTTCTGAATCCTGCGCTGAAACGCCACCAAAAGGCTCCATAGCTGCGGAACCCGTGGCCCTCCAATTCTCTCGGGGTGGTGCGTCCTCGGCGGCTGGGTCTGCCGCCCCACTGAGTCATAGGAACAGCCCATCTGAGGGCGTGGACATTGGCTTTAAAGAAAGGAGGTGTGGCATGCGAAAACCGGATCCATCCAGCCTCTGAGGAAGAAGGTTTACCCTTTGAAACGCGTCAGGCTTACAGGATGGAAAGGCTGTTAAACCGGATCATGCTGCAGGCGATGTTTTTACCTGAATAAAGACTCTGGTTACCGCTGATTCTGAGTGCGACTCATTGCGTGGGCAACTTTGGAGCTTGATATATATATATATATATATATATATATATATATATATATATATATATATATATATATATATATATATATATATATATATATATATATATATATATATATATTACCTACTGGCGGTCGCCAGTAGGTAGTTATAGTTAGGATTTCCTTCAATGCAAAATCTCAAAATTCTATTTGGAATAACTTTGGCGCCGGTTGACGAATCTGCCTGAAAATTTCCTCAAATTTGCCCCGCGGAGCTCCGGTCCTTCCTTGAAAGTTTGGGGGGATTTGTCAAGCGGGGGCCGAGATAAAAGGGGGGTCCCAAAACGTGTTTTCCCCATGTTAATTTCCATAGGGCGGTCGACCTCACTTTTAGCCCGAAAGGCTGAATGGATTTCCACCAAACTTGGCAAAATTGTAGGGACTGGTACCCCGATGTGCCTTTGCTATATCTCAAGATATATGCTCCAGTGGTTTTTACGAAAATTAACTTTGAAAAAATATATATTGGGATTCATTGGGCTATATATATGTTAGAGCCCAAATGTAGCCCAATGTAGCCCAAAGATGGCCACCAGAGACAAAAAAAACAAATGTAGCCCAAATATCAGCCAGATGTAGCCCAACTATAGCCCAATGACAGAATGTCCCAGAGTGTTCTAAAGAACAACTAGAGCGCTAACAGTCTTACTTATGACAAAAGTATGGCACACCTGAAGTCATCTTGATTGGAATAAAGTGTTAATTTATTTATTTATTTTATTTATGGGATTTTTTGTGCGCAACTAATACCCTAAGGTGTCTAGGCGCAGCGAAATACTCCAGATTCCAGCACAGATCAGCACGTTCCTATTGATTAAAAAGCCAGGTCTTCAGTAATTTACGAAAATTAATAAGGGTGGGAGCGGTTTTAATGTGTAAGGGGAGTGAATTCCAGAGCACCGGCGTAGCTACCAAGAATCGCCTGTCACCCCAGGTGGCCGTTCTTGTGCGGGGGACAGTCAAAAGTTAGCTAGCTGCTGATCTTAGATTCTTTTTGGGGGTATATACCTGAAAAGCCTCTTTTAGAAACTTTGGTCCTGTCTGATGAATGGCCTTATAGGCTATACAAAGAGCCTTAAATTTGATCCTGCTCTCAACCCTTAACCAATGAAGGTGGCGTATGGCTGCAGAAGTGGGATGTCGCCTAGGGATGTTAAGCAGGATCCGTGCTGCCATGTTTTGGACGGACTGAAGCTTGTTTAGGATGTATTTATGTGTGCCAAGAAAAAGAGCATTTCCATAATCTAATTTAGAAAATACTAGTGTGGTGACTAACGTTTTTCCTGCAGATACTGGTAAGTACGGCAGGAGTTTTTTTATTTTCTTCAGTACAAAGAAAGCAGCCGAGACCACCTTATTAACATGGCATCCAAAAGTTAACTTATTATCAAAAATCACTCCCAGATTCCTGACCTTGGTGGCTGGCACCGGAGGCGGACCCATCTGACTAGGCCACCATATGTGAGACCATTCTGGAGAAATTGTGCCAAAAGTCATGACCTCAGTTTTCTCCGCATTAAGTTTCAGGCAGTTACTGTGCATCCATGATTGTACATCCAGTAACCCCTCCTGAAACCTAGCTGCTACCACGAGGCCATTCTTGTGCACCGCCAACACAAGCTGGGTATCATCAGCATAGGTTGTTAGGCGCATCCCATGGGATTTGATGACCCTCGCCAAGTCCGAAACATAAATGTTAAAAAGAGTAGGACTTAGCGAGGATCCTTGGGGAACCCCACAAGGCAGTTCAGTGGTGGGCGAATAATAATTGCCCAGCTTTACTGCCTGTCTACAGTTGGCTAAAAAGGAAGCTATGAGATCTTTGGCCAGATGATTGATCCCAAAGGTTGCGACACGGTCGACCAAGATGGTGTGGTCGACCGTGTCGAAGGCCGCCGACAGGTCTAGTAGAATAAGAACTGCAGCTCCTCCTGAGTCCATAATCTCTCTAATTTCGTCTGAGGCTTTTATTAATGCTGTCTCCGTTCCGTGTTCCCTCCAGAACCCAAACTGAGTATCATCTAAGAGTTTATGATGTTCAATAAACTCCGAAAGCTGTTTATTCATAGTTGCCTCTATGATTTTGGACGTAAAAGGGAGACAGGCAATAGGCCTGTAGTTAGATGAAATAGTGGGGTCTAAAGAAGGTTTTTTGATTAAAGGTTTAACAATGGCCTTCTTCCAGCTTGCTGGGTAGACACCAGATGTAAATATGGAATTACATATTTCAGTTAGCGGCTGTGTGATAACGTTCTGTAATTTATTCATTGTTGTAGGTGGGCAAGGGTCAAGTGGAGAACCTGATTTGATCTTACAGATCAGCGCACTGATCTGAGCTTCAGTAGCTGGCTGAAACTTATCAAAAGAGGGATTATTGGGCATTGGATGAATGACGGGTGTAGCATCAGCTTTTCTTGCCTGTTCATCAGAAAAAGTGGAATAAATGTCCGTCACCTTGGTTTTGAAGAAAGTGGCCAGTGAATCACATAGTTCCTGCGAGTTTTCACTTATAGGTCCCTTTGGACTAGAAAGAGAATTCACAACCTGAAAGAGCATCCTGGCTGAGTTGTGTGCTTGTTCAATTTGGCCAGTGTAGAAAAGATTCTTTTGTGTGTTGATGGCTTTTTTGTAGGTTGCTAGAGCGCTCTTATAATCCTGCTTAGCCGAAGGACTGTAATGTTTCCTCCAGCGTCTTTCAAGATTTCTACAATACTGACGTTGGAGGCGCAGTTCCTCTGTGTACCATTGAGCAGATGGCGTAGCTCTATTGGGGCGATAATATTTTTTGGGCGCAACTTGGTTAGCTGCCTTTACAATCCATTCCTGAAAATTTGTGGACATAGTCTCAATATCACCTGTGTTTTCTGGGATAGATGACATCAGGAGATTAATAAAGTGCGGCATATCTGCCTTATTCCAAGTCCGTACCCCCACTGGCGGGCGGACTTTATTCTGGGAAAGTTTGAGTGGTGACAGTTTGATCCTAAAAATTATAGCTTGGTGGTCAGTCCATATCAAAGGAAGTATTAATGATGTCTCAATTTTGGGGTCGTTGGTAAATACACCATCCAGTGTATGCCCAGCATTGTGCGTAGGGCCCCTCACTAACTGCTGCAGTCCTATTGCCTGCATGTCAGCGATAAGTTGGACTGTATCATGGTTATCCATGTTTTCAAGCGGGAAATTAAAGTCCACAAGAATCGTATAGTATGGTGAACCTATTACTGATTCCGTGAGAACTGTAAGGTCTGCTAAAAATTTGGTACGTGTTCCTGGAGGTCTGTACACAAGTATCCCTTTAAAAGCTTGTTTCTGGGTAAGATTGATAGCGAATGTAACAGCTTCGCAATTAGTGCTAAGAATAGGATCACATTTCATTCGGTAGTTGTCCCTATAAATGATGGCTAAACCTCCACCTCGTCCTGAGATCCTGTCTTGTCTAGCTACACAATAGCCTTCTGGGGTAGCCAGTACAAAGTCAGGACCAGAAGCTTCGTCTCCCCATGACTCAGTAATAAAAAGTATATCCAGTTCTTGGTGAATAATAGTCTCCCTTATTACCAGGCTATGTTGGGGGAGTGAGCGTACATTGATTAGTGCAGCTTTTACATATTGCTCAGTGGATGGGGAAATGCTGGGGGTTTCCTGGGGGTGGGATGTGGTATTTGTCGCCAGCTGTGGGGATGGCAGAGGAAAAGCGCAACCTACACATGATATGGGTGCGGTAGGCAAGTGTTTGCATGGCAATAATACTTTACAGGACCTACCCACACCTGTGTTCCACTGTCTCAGCTGTGCGGAGGAGTAGCATAAGGTAGATATGGCCTCATGTGGGGTAGCAGGACCAGGGGGGGTGGCCCTGGGCCCGGATTTTGCTCGGACGGGCGCAGACGGGCTTGTCTTAGGCGCGTCTTCGGCGCGCGCCCGCTGCGCACGTCTGCTGCGCATCCTGGGTGAGCGAGGACTATATAGCTCTCTCCCGGAAGTGGAGAAGAGCTAGAACGCTTCCCGAGCCAGCCCTAAGATGGCGGCTGGTCCTCGTGGACGAGTTCGAGTGCCCAGTTCCCCCCGCTCTAGCGGGTCGGGTAGGTGCCGAATTTCAATTTAAAACACAGTGAGAAGGTGCACAGGGTGTTGCAGGGCGATCAGAAATAAAAACAGTGACAATTTAAAAATTATTAACATTTTCTATAGACCCTCCTAAATTAGCCTCATATATTTCTAGTACAGCAAATGTCATCGCTAGTAAATCACAAGCTCGTTTGTGGTCTGTGGCCTGTAAAATGAGTATCTCTGAGCTGTGGGCTCGCTCGCTCTATATAGCTCTCTCCCGGAAGTGGAGAAGAGCTAGAACGCGCCCCGAGCCAGCCCTAAGATGGCGGCTGGTCCTCGTGGACGAGTTCGAGTGCCCAGTTCCCCCCGCTCTAGCGGGTCGGGTAGGTGCCGAATTTCAATTTAAAACACAGTGAGAAGGTGCACAGGGTGTTGCAGGGCGATCAGAAATAAAAACAGTGACAATTTAAAAATTATTAAAATTTTCTATAGACCCTCCTAAATTAGCCTCATATATTTCTAGTACAGCAAATGTCAGCGCTAGTAAATCACAAGCTCGTTCGTGGTCTGTGGCCTGTAAAATGAGTATCTCTGAGCTGTGGCTCGCTCGCTCTATATAGCTCTCTCCCGGAAGTGGAGAAGAGCTAGAATGCGTCTCGAGCCAGCCCTAAGATGGCGGCTGGTCCTCGTGGACGAGTTCGAGTGCCCAGTTCCTCCCGCTCTAGCGGGTCGGGTAGGTGCCGAATTTCAATTTAAAACACAGTGAGAAGGTGCACAGGGTGTTGCAGGGCGATCAGAAATAAAAACAGTGACAATTTAAAAATTATTAAAATTTTCTATAGATCCTCCTAAATTAGCCTCATATATTTCTAGTACAGCAAATGTCAGCGCTAGTAAATCACAAGCTCGTTCGTGGTCTGTGGCCTGTAAAATGAGTATCCACTTAAAACATTTAATTTGCTAAGTAACAAAATGAGGGGGTTCATTTTGCCATAGAAATTATGATTAGTGCTGAAGAAAGAAAAATAAGGGCACATTTTGGGTGACTTTTCAAATCCTCTTATATTTCATTAAAAACATTCTGATATGCATCTGATCGGCATCTGTTTTCCATCCAAGGTATTGGACACTCCAACCCACCGTATCCCTTTCCAGTAGCAGCTGCTGTGCATTACAGTCAGTGACTGCACGGAGGAGTTTCAGAACACTGTTCCTGTTAAATCCAGGCTCGAAGGGAAAAGGACTGTTACGGGTGAGGCGTACTGGGGGCCAGAGGTGAGAAACTTTTCTTCAGGGATTGCGCTTTCCAGAGCACAAGAACCCCGTTTTTCTAACTGAATCCAGGAACCCAATGAAGGACACTTGCTCCGGGTCTAGGTCACGTTCCCAGTTTGCTGTGAGAGGAGCATTCTGGGTACTGTAGTTTGCCCACACAGCTACAGGGGGCTTTACTGACTTAAACCGGTGCACCTGGATTGTCCACTGATGACAAAACGAGGGGAGGTATTTAAAGTGCCCTGGCGTGAAAAGCCACATCGAAGCAGGCATCTGAGGAAGACATTATGTTGAAATGCGTCATGCCAATGCTATATTGAATCAGAGCCCTCACCTGGAATCCCCGCGGTGTCTCTCCAGTTCTACTAATTTTTGGAACTTTCGTGGCATAAAGTGCGTGCTGTGTCCTGGGCGCGCTAGGAAGAGACCCGCCTCGCAAAGTGGAAGGAGTCACGGGGACAGCTTCGGCATCTGTTTTCCATCCAAGGTATTGGACACTCCAACCCACCGTATCCCTTTCCAGTAGCAGCTGCTGTGCATTACAGTCCGTGACTGCACGGAGGAGTTTCAGGACACTGTTCCTGTTAAATCCAGGCTCGAAGGGAAAAGGACTGTTACGGGTGAGGCGTACTGGGGGCCAGAGGTGAGAAACTTTTCTTCAGGGATTGCGCTTTCCAGATCACAATAACCCCGTTTTTCTAACTGAATCCAGGAACCCAATGAAGCACACTTGCACCGGGTCTAGGTCACGTTCCCAGTTTGCTGTGAGAGGAGCATTCTGGGTACTGTAGTTTGCCGATGCAGCTACAGGGGGCTTTACTGACTTAAACCGGTGCACCTGGATTGTCCACTGATGACAAAACGAGGGGAGGTATTTAAAGTGCCCTGGCGTGAAAAGCCACATTGAAGCAGGCATCTGAGGAAGACATTATGTTGAAACGCGTCATGCCAATGCTATATTGAATTAAAGCCCTCACCTGGAATCCCCGCTGTGTCTCTCCAGTTCTACTAATTTTTGGAACTTTCGTGGCATAAAGTGCGTGCTGAGTCCTGGGCGCGCTAGGAAGAGACCCGCCTCGCAAAGTGGAAGGAGTCACAGGGACAGCTTCGGCATCTGTTTTCCATCCAAGGTATTGGACACTCCAACCCACCGTATCCCTTTCCAGTAGCAGCTGCTGTGCATTACAGTCCGTGACTGCACAGAGGAGTTTCAGGACACTGTTCCTGTTAAATCCAGGCTCGAAGGGAAAAGGACTGTTACGGGTGAGGCGTACTGGGGGCCAGAGGTGAGAAACTTTTCTCTAGGGATTGCACTTTCCAGAGCACAAGAACCCCGTTTTTCTAACTGAATCCAGGAACCCAATAAAGGACACTTGCTCCGGGTCTAGGTCACGTTCCCAGTTTGCTGTGAGAGGAGCATTCTGGGTACTGTAGTTTGCCGACGCAGCTACAGGGGGCTTTACTGACTTAAACCGGTGCACCTGGATTGTCCACTGATGACAAAACGAGGGGAGGTATTTAAAGTGCCCTGGCGTGAAAAGCCACATCGAAGCAGGCATCTGAGGAAGACATTATGTTGAAACGCGTCATGCCAGTGCTATATTGAATTAGAGCCCTCACCTGGAATCCCCGCTGTGTCTCTCCAGTTCTACTAATTTTTGGAACTTTCGTGGCATAAAGTGCGTGCTGAGTCCTGGGCGCGCTAGGAAGAGACCCGCCTCGCAAAGTGGAAGGAGTCACAGGGACAGCTTCGGCATCTGTTTTCCATCCAAGGTATTGGACACTCCAACCCACCGTATCCCTTTCCAGTAGCAGCTGCTGTGCATTACAGTCCGTGACTGCACGGAGGAGTTTCAGGACACTGTTCCTGTTAAATTCAGGCTCGAAGGGAAAAGGACTGTTACGGGTGAGGCGTACTGGGGGCCAGAGGTGAGAAACTTTTCTTCATGGATTGCGCTTCCCAGAGCACAAGAACCCCGTTTTTCTAACTGAATCCAGGAACCCAATGAAGGACACTTGCACTGGGTCTAGGTCACGTTCCCAGTTTGCTGTGAGAGGAGCATTCTGGGTACTGTAGTTTGCCGACGCAGCTACAGGGGGCTTTACTGACTTAAACCGGTGCACCTGGATTGTCCACTGATGACAAAACGAGGGGAGGTATTTAAAGTGCCCTGGCGTGAAAAGCCACATCGAAGCAGGCATCTGAGGAAGACATTATGTTGAAACGCGTCATGCCAACGCTATATTGAATTAAAGCCCTCACCTAGAATCCCCGCTGTGTCTCTCCAGTTCTACTAATTTTTGGAACTTTCGTGGCATAAAGTGCGTGCTGTGTCCTGGGCGCGCTAGGAGGAGACCCGCCTCGCAAAGTGGAAGGAGTCACAGGGACAGCTTCGGCATCTGTTTTCCATCCAAGGTATTGGACACTCCAACCCACCGTATCCCTTTCCAGTAGCAGCTGCTGTGCATTACAGTCTGTGACTGCACGGAGGAGTTTCAGGACACTGTTCCTGTTAAATCCAGGCTCGAAGGGAAAAGGACTGTTACGGGTGAGGCGTACTGGGGGCCAGAGGTGAGAAACTTTTCTCCAGGGATTGCACTTTCCAGAGCACAAGAACCCCGTTTTTCTAACTGAATCCAGGAACCCAATAAAGGACACTTGCTCCGGGTCTAGGTCACGTTCCCAGTTTGCTGTGAGAGGAGCATTCTGGGTACTGTAGTTTGCCGACGCAGCTACAGGGGGCTTTACTGACTTAAACCAGTGCACCTGGATTGTCCACTGATGACAAAACGAGGGGAGGTATTTAAAGTGCCCTGGCGTGAAAAGCCACATCGAAGCAGGCATCTGAGGAAGACATTATGTTGAAACGCGTCATGCCAGTGCTATATTGAATTAGAGCCCTCACCTGGAATCCCCGCTGTGTCTCTCCAGTTCTACTAATTTTTGGAACTTTCGTGGCATAAAGTGCGTGCTGAGTCCTGGGCGCGCTAGGAAGAGACCCGCCTCGCAAAGTGGAAGGAGTCACAGGGACAGCTTCGGCATCTGTTTTCCATCCAAGGTATTGGACACTCCAACCCACCGTATCCCTTTCCAGTAGCAGCTGCTGTGCATTACAGTCCGTGACTGCACAGAGGAGTTTCAGGACACTGTTCCTGTTAAATCCAGGCTCGAAGGGAAAAGGACTGTTACGGGTGAGGCGTACTGGGGGCCAGAGGTGAGAAACTTTTCTCCAGGGATTGCACTTTCCAGAGCACAAGAACCCCGTTTTTCTAACTGGATCCAGGAACCCAATAAAGGACACTTGCTCCGGGTCTAGGTCACGTTCCCAGTTTGCTGTGAGAGGAGCATTCTGGGTACTGTAGTTTGCCGACGCAGCTACAGGGGGCTTTACTGACTTAAACCGGTGCACCTGGATTGTCCACTGATGACAAAACGAGGGGAGGTATTTAAAGTGCCCTGGCGTGAAAAGCCACATCGAAGCAGGCATCTGAGGAAGACATTATGTTGAAACGCGTCATGCCAGTGCTATATTGAATTAGAGCCCTCACCTGGAATCCCCGCTGTGTCTCTCCAGTTCTACTAATTTTTGGAACTTTCGTGGCATAAAGTGCGTGCTGAGTCCTGGGCGCGCTAGGAAGAGACCCGCCTCGCAAAGTGGAAGGAGTCACAGGGACAGCTTCGGCATCTGTTTTCCATCCAAGGTATTGGACACTCCAACCCACCGTATCCCTTTCCAGTAGCAGCTGCTGTGCATTACAGTCCGTGACTGCACGGAGGAGTTTCAGGACACTGTTCCTGTTAAATTCAGGCTCGAAGGGAAAAGGACTGTTACGGGTGAGGCGTACTGGGGGCCAGAGGTGAGAAACTTTTCTTCATGGATTGCGCTTCCCAGAGCACAAGAACCCCGTTTTTCTAACTGAATCCAGGAACCCAATGAAGGACACTTGCACTGGGTCTAGGTCACGTTCCCAGTTTGCTGTGAGAGGAGCATTCTGGGTACTGTAGTTTGCCGACGCAGCTACAGGGGGCTTTACTGACTTAAACCGGTGCACCTGGATTGTCCACTGATGACAAAACGAGGGGAGGTATTTAAAGTGCCCTGGCGTGAAAAGCCACATCGAAGCAGGCATCTGAGGAAGACATTATGTTGAAACGCGTCATGCCAACGCTATATTGAATTAAAGCCCTCACCTAGAATCCCCGCTGTGTCTCTCCAGTTCTACTAATTTTTGGAACTTTCGTGGCATAAAGTGCGTGCTGTGTCCTGGGCGCGCTAGGAGGAGACCCGCCTCGCAAAGTGGAAGGAGTCACAGGGACAGCTTCGGCATCTGTTTTCCATCCAAGGTATTGGACACTCCAACCCACCGTATCCCTTTCCAGTAGCAGCTGCTGTGCATTACAGTCCGTGACTGCACGGAGGAGTTTCAGGACACTGTTCCTGTTAAATCCAGGCTCGAAGGGAAAAGGACTGTTACGGGTGAGGCGTACTGGGGGCCAGAGGTGAGAAACTTTTCTTCAGGGATTGCGCTTTCCAGAGCACAAGAACCCCGTTTTTCTACCTGAATCCAGGAACCCAATGAAGGACACTTGCACCGGGTCTAGGTCACGTTCCCAGTTTGCTGTGAGAGGAGCATTCTGGGTACTGTAGTTTGCCGACGCAGCTACAGGGGGCTTTACTGACTTAAACCGGTGCACCTGGATTGTCCACTGATGACAAAACGAGGGGAGGTATTTAAAGTACCCTGGCGTGAAAAGCCACATCGAAGCAGGCATCTGAGGAAGACATTATGTTGAAACGCGTCATGCCAATGCTATATTGAATTAAAGCCCTCACCTGGAATCCCTGCTGTGTCTTTCCAGTTCTACTAATTTTTGGAACTTTCGTGGCATAAAGTGCGTGCTGTGTCCTGGGCGCGCTAGGAAGAGACCCGCCTCGCAAAGTGGAAGGAGTCACAGGGACAGCTTTGGCATCTGTTTTCCATCCAAGGTATTGGACACTCCAACCCACCGTATCCCTTTCCAGTAGCAGCTGCTGTGCATTACAGTCCGTGACTGCACGGAGGAGTTTCAGGACACTGTTCGTGTTAAATCCAGGCTCGAAGGGAAAAGGACTGTTACGGGTGAGGCGTACTGGGGGCCAGAGGTGAGAAACTTTTCTCCAGGGATTGCGCTTTCCAGAGCACAAGAACCCCGTTTTTCTAACTGGATCCAGGAACCCAATAAAGGACACTTGCTCCGGGTCTAGGTCACGTTCCCAGTTTGCTGTGAGAGGAGCATTCTGGGTACTGTAGTTTGCCGACGCAGCTACAGGGGGCTTTACTGACTTAAACCGGTGCACCTGGATTGTCCACTGATGACAAAGCGAGGGGAGGTATTTAAAGTGCCCTGGCGTGAAAAGCCACATCGAAGCAGGCATCTGAGGAAGACATTATGTTGAAACGCGTCATGCCAATGCTATATTGAATTAAAGCCCTCACCTGGAATCCCCGCTGTGTCTTTCCAGTTCTACTAATTTTTGGAAATTTCGTGGCATAAAGTGCGTGCTGTGTCCTGGGCGCGCTAGGAAGAGACCCGCCTCGCAAAGTGGAAGGAGTCACAGGGACAGCTTCGGCATCTGTTTTCCATCCAAGGTATTGGACACTCCAACCCACCGTATCCCTTTCCAGTAGCAGCTGCTGTGCATTACAGTGCGTGACTGCACGGAGGAGTTTCAGGACACTGTTCCTGTTAAATCCAGGCTCAAAGGGAAAAGGACTGTTACTGGTGAGGCGTACTGGGGTCCAGAGGTGAGAAACTTTTCTTCAGGGATTGTGCTTTCCAGAGCACAAGAACCCCGTTTTTCTAACTGAATCCAGGAACCCAATGAAGGACACTTGCACCGGGTCTAGGTCACGTTCCCAGTTTGCTGTGAGAGGAGCATTCTGGGTACTGTAGTTTGCCGACGCAGCTACAGGGGCTTTACTGACTTAAACCGGTGCACCTGGATTGTCCACTGATGACAAAACGAGGGGAGGTATTTAAAGTGCCCTGGCGTGAAAAGCCACATCAAAGCAGGCATCTGAGGAAGACATTATGTTGAAACGCGTCATGCCAATGCTATATTGAATTAAAGCCCTCACCTAGAATCCCCGCTGTGTCTCTCCAGTTCTACTAATTTTTGGAACTTTCGTGGCATAAAGTGCGTGCTGTGTCCTGGGCGCGCTAGGAGGAGACCCGCCTCGCAAAGTGGAAGGAGTCACAGGGACAGCTTCGGCATCTGTTTTCCATCCAAGGTATTGGACACTCCAACCCACCGTATCCCTTTCCAGTAGCAGCTGCTGTGCATTACAGTCCGTGACTGCACGGAGGAGTTTCAGGACACTGTTCCTGTTAAATCCAGGCTCAAAGGGAAAAGGACTGTTACGGGTGAGGCGTACTGGGGGCCAGAGGTGAGAAACTTTTCTTCAGGGATTGCGCTTTCCAGAGCACAAGAACCCCGTTTTTTCTAACTGAATCCAGGAACCCAATGAAGGACACTTGCACCGGGTCTAGGTCACGTTCCCAGTTTGCTGTGAGAGGAGCATTCTGGGTACTGTAGTTTGCCGACGCAGCTACAGGGGGCTTTACTGACTTAAACCGGTGCACCTGGATTGTCCACTGATGACAAAATGAGGGGAGGTATTTAAAGTGCCCTGGCGTGAAAAGCCACATCGAAGCAGGCATCTGAGGAAGACATTATGTTGAAACGCGTCATGCCAATGCTATATTGAATTAAAGCCCTCACCTGGAATCCCCGCTGTGTCTTTCCAGTTCTACTAATTTTTGGAAATTTCGTGGCATAAAGTGCGTGCTGTGTCCTGGGCGCGCTAGGAAGAGACCCGCCTCGCAAAGTGGAAGGAGTCACAGGGACAGCTTCGGCATCTGTTTTCCATCCAAGGTATTGGACACTCCAACCCACCATATCCCTTTCCAGTAGCAGCTGCTGTGCATTACAGTCCGTGACTGCACGGAGGAGTTTCAGGACACTGTTCCTGTTAAATCCAGGCTCGAAGGGAAAAGGACTGTTACGGGTGAGGCGTACTGGGGGCCAGAGGTGAGAAACTTTTCTTCAGGGATTGCGCTTTCCAGAGCACAAGAACCCCGTTTTTCTAACTGAATCCAGGAACCCAATGAAGGACACTTGCACCGGGTCTAGGTCACGTTCTCAGTTTGCTGTGAGAGGAGCATTCTGGGTACTGTAGTTTGCCGACGCAGCTACAGGGGGCTTTACTGACTTAAACCGGTGCACCTGGATTGTCCACTGATGACAAAACGAGGGGAGGTATTTAAAGTGCCCTGGCGTGAAAAGCCACATCGAAGCAGGCATCTGAGGAAGACATTATGTTGAAACGCGTAATGCCAATGCTATATTGAATTAAAACCCTCACCTGGAATCCCCGCTGTGTCTCTCCAGTTCTACTAATTTTTGGAACTTTCGTGGCATAAAGTGCATGCTGTGTCCTGGGCGCGCTAGGAAGAGACCCGCCTCACAAAGTGGAAGGAGTCACAGGGACAGCTTCGGCATCTGTTTTCCATCCAAGGTATTGGACACTCCAACCCACCGTATCCCTTTCCAGTAGCAGCTGCTGTGCATTACAGTCCGTGACTGCACGGAGGAGTTTCAGGACACTGTTCCTGTTAAATCCAGGCTCGAAGGGAAAAGGACTGTTACGGGTGAGGCGTACTGGGGGCCAGAAGTGAGAAACTTTTCTTCAGGGATTGCGCTTTCCAGAGCACAAGAACCCCGTTTTTCTAACTGAATCCAGGAACCCAATGAAGGACACTTGCACCGGGTCTAGGTCACGTTCCCAGTTTGCTGTGAGAGGAGCATTCTGGGTACTGTAGTTTGCCGACGCAGCTACAGGGGGCTTTACTGACTTAAACCGGTGCACCTGGATTGTCCACTGATGACAAAACGAGGGGAGGTATTTAAAGTGCCCTGGCGTGAAAAGCCACATCGAAGCAGGCATCTGAGGAAGACATTATGTTGAAACGTGTCATGCCAATGCTATATTGAATTAAAGCCCTCACCTGGAATCCCCGCTGTGTCTTTCCAGTTCTACTAATTTTTGGAACTTTCGTGCATAAAGTGCGTGCTGTGTCCTGGGCGCACTAGGAAGAGACCCGCCTCGCAAAGTGGAAGGAGTCACAGGGACAGCTTCGGCATCTGTTTTCCATCCAAGGTATTGTTATGTTATGTTATGTTAAAATGGGACTTTTATAGCGCAACGGCTACTCCAAGGGAGTGTCCCGGCGCTTTAAGCTCCAATCATAGGGAGAGCATGAAACATAACAGTAGCAGAAAGGGCCTAAAAAAGAAAGAGATTATCCAGCAAACAACCAGGTCTTCAGGTCTTTCCTGAAAACAAGCAGGTTAGAGGTGTTTCGTAGGGACAACGGTAGCGAGTTCCATATCTGGGGGGCGAGGAAGCTAAAAGATCGCCTAGCCGAG
Source organism: Lissotriton vulgaris (assembly GCF_964263255.1). Lineage (NCBI taxonomy): Eukaryota > Metazoa > Chordata > Amphibia > Caudata > Salamandridae > Lissotriton > Lissotriton vulgaris. The sequence continues at coordinate 495,263,151 of NC_141697.1, read as the reverse complement.
CCTTTTTAATACGTGGTACCCGCGCCAAAGCCAGGGCTTCTGACCTGAGGGATCGTGCAGGTCGATAGAAGTCCAGCCTTCTCTGAAGATACTTGGCACCATTGCCATGTAAGGCCTTATGGGCAAGAGTCATGGCCTTAAACAGTATCCTCTTCCGCACCGGAAGCCAGTGGAGGGATGCAAGAAGGTTAGAGGCGCTGGTGCGACGATGAAGGCCAAAGATGGCACGCGCAGCGGCGTTCTGGGTAATCTGCAGGCGCTGGAGGAGATATTCAGGCAAGCCAAGATATAAAACATTGGCGTAGTCCAATCTGGACCCTATAAGGGCCTGAACAGTGATCCTCCGATGTTGCTCCGATAGAAGGGGAAAAAACTTGCGCAACATTCTAAGTATCCCAAAACATGTTCCCGTGAGAGTGGAGACCTGGGATTTGAGCGAGAGCTCATTATCGATTTTAATTCCCAGGTTTTTCGCCCACATAGAAGACTGTGTGGGAGGGAACATGTCAGCAGGCCACCATCCTCGCCAATCTGGTTCTGATGGACATCCGAAGAATAGTATTTCGGACTTGTCCGAGTTGCACTTAAGACTGTTCTGTGAAAACCAGCTAAAAACAGCCCCAAGGCACTCGCGAATCCCTTCACCATCAAACTCTTCACCCTTGCGACAGGTGAAGAGGAGCTGAGTGTCGTCAGCATAAGAGACGATCCGGGCCCCATAGGACTCCGCTAATGTCGCCAGAGGGGTCATCAAGATGTTAAAGAGAGTGGGGCTCAGAATAGAGCCCTGAGGCACTCCAACTCCCAGTGGCGGCATCTCGGCGGATCCGGGTGGGACCCAGACCGTCTGGCGGCGGTTGGCCAGAAAGGAAGAAAACCAGTTGAGTACCGTCCCCCCTAGCCCGATGTCACGGAGCCTGGTGAGGAGATCCTCATGGGGGACGGTGTCGAACGCCGCCGACAGATCTAGCATTACTAACAACACCCTGCCTCCCATGTCCAGCACCTCTTTTACGATCTCCGAGACTTCCAAAAGCGCCGTCTCGGTGCTTAAGTTGGAGCGGAATCCCGATTGGGATTCATGGAGTAGATCATTAGACTCCAGAAAGTTGGAAAGCGCGCTGTGCACGTGTTTCTCCAAGATCTTGGTGAGTGCTGGAAGGAGCGAGATTGGCCTGTAGTTGGAAGGCACCTCTGGGTCAAGATTGGGCTTCTTAATCAGAGGGATGACCATAGCTTGCTTCCAGGTCTGAGGCAAAAAGCCCTCGCTCAGGGAGAGATTGAGAATGGGGTTGGCAATAGGGTTAATGACATCTGCCATTTTTGCAAGAAATTTTGCCGGGCACGGATCTAGAGGTGAGCCCGACTTGAGGTTCCTCATCAAGGCTAAAGATGTAGCAACCGTGAGAGGAGGAAAGTCAAGCAGAACTGGGCCTGAGGGAGACAGAGACGTTGTCTCGATCGGCATTGCAGACACATCCTCTGGGGCTCTCAGCGAAAAGGAAACCTGGATTTGCCTGATTTTGGCGGTAAAGAAATTGGCAATAGTGTTAGCCCAGGTCTCTGCTGGAGCATCCTGAGTAGAGATGGAACGAGGGCTAGTGAATTCGCGCACGATGGAGAAAATCTCCTTACAGGAGTTAGCAGCATCATCAATCCTTTTGGCAAGATAGCGCTTCTTGCTCTGAAGGACAAGTTCGTGGTATGACTTTAGCGTGGTTTTATACTGTTGTTTAGCCTCAGGTTCATACTGGACTCTCCAGGCCCGCTCCACCACTTTACATTGCCTACGGGCATTGGCTAATTCCTCCGTGAACCAGGGGGCAGAAGCCCGCCGGGCTGCGGACCTGGGTGGCTGTAAGGGAGCGAACTCATTTAGTCTGGCAAGAAGCCAGGATTGCAGGTTCTCCAGATCTTTCTCCAGGTCACCAGTACAGGCCACAGGGTGATCAATCAGAGCATGTGTGAGCATATCTGCGGTCACCCGATGAAGTGCCCTAAAGCTGCTGCTCTGCTGTCTTGTAGCGCTGGCAGGAGAGGCCAAGGTAGAAGGTATTTCAAAATGGGCCAGGAAGTGGTCGGACCAGACGATTGGCGAAAGTGTTACATTCATGACAGGTATGGTGGAAAAGACCTGATCGAGTGTGTGGCCTTTATCGTGGGTCGGGCCAAAAAGATAGGGAGAGAGGCCAAGGGTGGAGACAATCTCCAACAGTTTGATGGCATTTTGGTCATTGTGGTCGTCCATATGGAAGTTAAAATCTCCCGCAAGTATACATTGCTCCGATCTCAGGACAAGGACCGACATGACCTGTTGAAGATCGTCGAGAAAAGAGCCCACAAGACCAGGAGCTCTGTAGACAATCAGGCCCTTCAGTGCTTGTTGCGGCGATAAAGAAATGGTAAAAGCTAAAGAGTCAGCCCCTTCAATGGTGTGAGTATGCATGACCGTGCAGGGGAAGGTGTTCTTAACAACTAAGGCAACTCCTCCTCCTCTGCCCTTGTCCCTATCCTGCCGATGGATGGTATAATCAGTGGGAATGGCAGCCACAATGTCCGGATGGGAGGAATCATTGGCCCATGTCTCCGTGAGCATCAAACAGGTGGGACTAGTAGTTGATAAGAGATCAAAGATCTCTTGAGTGTGGCGATGCAACGACCTCGTATTAAGGAGTAGGCAGTGATGTTTGAAGCCGCTCTCCTTAACAGGATCAGGGGAGTAGAAGGTACGGACAGGGTGCCAAAGACAAACAGGGCACTTATGCTTACCCTTATGTCGGCTTGGGAAGACTGACAGACACGACTCATTGCAATTGCGTAGCGAAATGAGCTCCTGAGCAGAGTAGGAGAGCATAGTGGCCAGAGGTACCTGCCTCGCCGAGCGCCTCCGGGACGCTGACGGGCGCAGACGGGCAGGACTCTGGCACGACTCCGGCGCAGATCCGGCGCGGCCGCTGAACGCGGCCGCTGCGCGGAGGAGAGGTGAGCTTTTTGTAGCGCTGCTAGAGCGCGAGGGTGAGTAGTCCTACCCCCAAGATGGCGGCCAAAATGAGATCCCAGCCCTCGGCGTCAATGCTCAGCCGAGGGCGGTCTCAGAGTCCAAGGCAAGGGAGGGGGGAGAAGCGAAGCGCTTACAAGCGCTGGGAGATTAAATGACAAGCAGCGCTGTGCTCCTACACGCTTTTAACACAAGCGCGAGCACAAGCTGCAAAGGCACACAGTAAAATGCAATATTAAAATTACACGAGCGAAATCTCACAGGCAAAAGAAAAGTAAGGAGACCTCCCGGCTTCCGCCTCAGGAGGGGAGAGGTATGATGGTAGCAGATGTTAATCACCGGCAAGGTAATCCGGTTCCCTTTTGTAGCGCTGCTAGAGCGCGAGGGTGAGTAGTCCTACCCCCAAGATGGCGGCCAAAATGAGATCCCAGCCCTCGGCGTCAATGCTCAGCCGAGGGCGGTCTCAGAGTCCCAGGCAAGGGAGGGGGGGGAAGCGAAGCGCTTACAAGCGCTGGGAGATTAAATGACAAGCAGCGCTGTGCTCCTACACGCTTTTAACACAAGCGCGAGCACAAGCTGCAAAGGCACACAGTAAAATGCAATATTAAAATTACACGAGCGAAATCTCACAGGCAAAAGAAAAGTAAGGAGACCTCCCGGCTTCCGCCTCAGGAGGGGAGAGGTATGATGGTAGCAGATGTTAATCCAACCCACCGTATCCCTTTCCAGTAGCAGCTGCTGTGCATTACAGTCCGTGACTGCACGGAGGAGTTTCAGGACACTGTTCCTGTTAAATCCAGGCTCGAAGGGAAAAGGACTGTTACGGGTGAGGCGTACTGGGGGCCAGAGGTGAGAAACTTTTCTTCAGGGATTGTGCTTTCCAGAGCACAAGAACCCCGTTTTTCTAACTGAATCCAGGAACCCAATGAAGGACACTTGCACCGGGTCTAGGTCACGTTCTCAGTTTGCTGTGAGAGGAGCATTCTGGGTACTGTAGTTTGCCGACGCAGCTACAGGGGGCTTTACTGACTTAAACCGGTGCACCTGGATTGTCCACTGATGACAAAACGAGGGGAGGTATTTAAAGTGCCCTGGCGTGAAAAGCCAAATCGAAGCAGGCATCTGAGGAAGACATTATGTTGAAACGCGTCATGCCAATGCTATATTGCATTAAAACCCTCACCTGGAATCCCCGCTGTGTCTCTCCAGTTCTACTAATTTTTGGAACTTTCGTGGCATAAAGTGCATGCTGTGTCCTGGGCGCGCTAGGAAGAGACCCGCCTCACAAAGTGGAAGGAGTCACAGGGACAGCTTCGGCATCTGTTTTCCATCCAAGGTATTGGACACTCCAACCCACCGTATCCCTTTCCAGTAGCAGCTGCTGTGCATTACAGTCCGTGACTGCACGGAGGAGTTTCAGGACACTGTTCCTGTTAAATCCAGGCTCGAAGGGAAAAGGACTGTTACGGGTGAGGCGTACTGGGGGCCAGAAGTGAGAAACTTTTCTTCAGGGATTGCGCTTTCCAGAGCACAAGAACCCCGTTTTTCTAACTGAATCCAGGAACCCAATGAAGGACACTTGCACCGGGTCTAGGTCACGTTCCCAGTTTGCTGTGAGAGGAGCATTCTGGGTACTGTAGTTTGCCGACGCAGCTACAGGGGGCTTTACTGACTTAAACCGGTGCACCTGGATTGTCCACTGATGACAAAACGAGGGGAGGTATTTAAAGTGCCCTGGCGTGAAAAGCCACATCGAAGCAGGCATCTGAGGAAGACATTATGTTGAAACGTGTCATGCCAATGCTATATTGAATTAAAGCCCTCACCTGGAATCCCCGCTGTGTCTTTCCAGTTCTACTAATTTTTGGAAATTTCGTGGCATAAAGTGCGTGCTGTGTCCTGGGCGCGCTAGGAAGAGACCCGCCTCGCAAAGTGGAAGGAGTCACAGGGACAGCTTTGGCATCTGTTTTCCATCCAAGGTATTGGACACTCCAACCCACCGTATCCCTTTCCAGTAGCAGCTGCTGTGCATTACAGTCCGTGACTGCACGGAGGAGTTTCAGGACACTGTTCGTGTTAAATCCAGGCTCGAAGGGAAAAGGACTGTTACGGGTGAGGCGTACTGGGGGCCAGAGGTGAGAAACTTTTCTCCAGGGATTGCGCTTTCCAGAGCACAAGAACCCCGTTTTTCTAACTGGATCCAGGAACCCAATAAAGGACACTTGCTCCGGGTCTAGGTCACGTTCCCAGTTTGCTGTGAGAGGAGCATTCTGGGTACTGTAGTTTGCCGACGCAGCTACAGGGGGCTTTACTGACTTAAACCGGTGCACCTGGATTGTCCACTGATGACAAAGCGAGGGGAGGTATTTAAAGTGCCCTGGCGTGAAAAGCCACATCGAAGCAGGCATCTGAGGAAGACATTATGTTGAAACGCGTCATGCCAATGCTATATTGAATTAAAGCCCTCACCTGGAATCCCCGCTGTGTCTTTCCAGTTCTACTAATTTTTGGAAATTTCGTGGCATAAAGTGCGTGCTGTGTCCTGGGCGCGCTAGGAAGAGACCCGCCTCGCAAAGTGGAAGGAGTCACAGGGACAGCTTCGGCATCTGTTTTCCATCCAAGGTATTGGACACTCCAACCCACCGTATCCCTTTCCAGTAGCAGCTGCTGTGCATTACAGTCCGTGACTGCACGGAGGAGTTTCAGGACACTGTTCCTGTTAAATCCAGGCTCGAAGGGAAAAGGACTGTTACGGGTGAGGCGTACTGGGGGCCAGAGGTGAGAAACTTTTCTTCAGGGATTGCGCTTTCTAGAGCACAAGAACCCCGTTTTTTTAACTGAATCCAGGAACCCAATGAAGGACACTTGCACAGGGTCTAGGTCACGTTCCCAGTTTGCTGTGAGAGGAGCATTCTGGGTACTGTAGTTTGCCGACGCAGCTACAGGGGGCTTTACTGACTTAAACCGGTGCACCTGGATTGTCCACTGATGACAAAACGAGGGGAGGTATTTAAAGTGCCCTGGCGTGAAAAGCCACATCGAAGCAGGCATCTGAGGAAGACATTATGTTGAAACGCGTCATGCCAATGCTATATTGAATTAAAGCCCTCACCTAGAATCCCCGCTGTGTCTCTCCAGTTCTACTAATTTTTGGAACTTTCGTGGCATAAAGTGCGTGCTGTGTCCTGGGCGCGCTAGGAGGAGACCCGCCTCGCAAAGTGGAAGGAGTCACAGGGACAGCTTCGGCATCTGTTTTCCATCCAAGGTATTGGACACTCCAACCCACCGTATCCCTTTCCAGTAGCAGCTGCTGTGCATTACAGTCCGTGACTGCACAGAGGAGTTTCAGGACACTGTTCCTGTTAAATCCAGGCTCGAAGGGAAAAGGACTGTTACGGGTGAGGCGTACTGGGGGCCAGAGGTGAGAAACTTTTCTTCAGGGATTGCGCTTTCCAGAGCACAAGAACCCCGTTTTTCTAACTGAATCCAGGAACCCAATGAAGGACACTTGCACCGGGTCTAGGTCACGTTCCCAGTTTGCTGTGAGAGGAGCATTCTGGGTACTGTAGTTTGCCGACGCAGCTACAGGGGGCTTTACTGACTTAAACTGGTGCACCTGGATTGTCCACTGATGACAAAACGAGGGAGGTATTTAAAGTGCCCTGGCGTGAAAAGCCACATCGAAGCAGGCATCTGAGGAAGACATTATGTTGAAACGCGTCATGCCAATGCTATATTGAATTAAAGCCCTCACCTGGAATCCCCGCTGTGTCTCTCCAGTTCTACTAATTTTTGGAACTTTCGTGGCATATATATATATATATATATATATATATATATATATATATATATATATATATATATATATATATATGTACTGAAAAAAACATAGTTTTCACACCAGTTATAGTTAGGAATTAGCATTTAAAAAAACCTATTAAATTCACTGAAAAAAACATAGGTTTCACACCAGTTATAGTTAGGTGGAAATTTTACTCGCATAAAACCATTGAAATTCCCACGTTATAGTTAGTTGGACTCACTATAACTTGCACGTGCAATTTTTTTTTTTTTTTTTTTAAAGGTACACAGTGCAGCTTTATTGCTGTAACGCGTTTCGGAAGCTTTTGCTCCCTTGCTCACACAACAATCTTTCAGCTCTCCACCATTTACATACACAGTTCGTGATGGCCATAGAGATAGGACTGCACATTTCATTTTGGCTGACATATTGGAGTGTACTTGTAATACATTTTAGTTTTACCCCTTATGTCTCAACTTTACACAGACAACGTAAATCATTAAATGCAGTTAAGTACATACACTTTACTTTCTTTTTTTTCTTTCGCCACAGTGGCTATTTGTGCTCGTACTATTTCATTACCCTTCTTCATTCGCCTAGTGGCTTAGTCAGGGTGCAATGTCTCTGGGGAGAGCTTATCTAAAAACATATAGTGAAAAAACGTGAACTTAAGTGAATAAATCTTTACATTACTAAGTGATGAGTTCTTCTACTCTATTCTCTCATGAAATCCTCTGGGTGACAGGTTCAATTGCTCATGAAGTGCACGTGCTCCCTACTCTGAGCATCTTGAATCTACCTGTTAGAGTAAAACAAACAATTAATTACAAATGTGCTCCAATTTGATTAAAAACATATATACACTTTCAAGCTTTTCATAGGACAGAACCTGTTAATTCTGATAAACATTCAGTAGTTCAAATATCATACATTTCAAAAGATACAGTATTCTTATTCCCTAGTTGGAGGTTTAGGAATCATACAGGTGAACTGCTAGCTCTTCATGGTCATTATGCCCATTCGGCTGTCGTGTTTCTAATTCCAGAATCCATTTAGATTCTTTCTTTCTCAACTGTATCTCCCTATTACCCCCTCTTTGGTTTTGACTCACCTGTTCTATTGCAAAATAGGTTAACACATTGCAGTTTGATCTGTGATGTTGGGCAAAATGTCTCGCAACGGGGTATTGGGGGTCCCTGTTTGTAATTGCCCTTAAGTGTTGCATCACTCTGTTTTTGACCATGACTGTCGTGCTGCCTACATATCTTTTCTTACACGGACATTCAAGTACATATATCACATATGTTGAACTACACGTCAGAAACTGACTTATCTTCCTGTTTGTTTTGCCATGAGGAATATCAAAGTCTTTTCTCATTGGGCTATATTTGCAGGCTCTACAGTGCCCGCATGGGAAAAAGCCTACAAGGTTAGGTTGGTTCCTGTCCTTGTAGTCAGTGATGTCTCCCTTCGTGATTATATCCCTCAGGCTGCGGCTCTTTCTATATGTGATTGCTGGTCTGGTACTCAATTCAGGGCCAATGATGGGATCACTTTTCAAGATATTCCAATTTCTTGCAATTATTTTCTTTACCTTTTGAAACCCCCTATTGTACGTTAGAATTACTCTGGTGGTCTCATTCTCTTTACTTTCCTTCTCTCTTGATTTCAGAGTGCTCTCTCTTGTTATATTTTCCATTTTGGATAAGGCCCTATCTAGGACCCACTTGGGGTAACCCCTTTCCTTGAATCTCTGTATCATATTTTCACTTTCTTGTTCGTACTCTTCTGTGTTAGAACAATTTCTCCTTGCTCTTAGTAGTTCCCCATAGGGGATACTCCACTTCAGAGTGTCTGGGTGGCTGCTAAGGGCATGGAGGACACTGTTGCCTGCGGTTTCTTTTCTAAACAATTTTGTTGCCAAGCCATCACCTTCCGCCCTCACTTCAACATCTAGATATTCCACCTTATATCTGTTTTTCTGATGGGTCAATCTTATGTTGTAATCATTAGTATTTAGTTGTTCCACAAATTTCTCAGCTTCTACATCACTTCCACTCCATACTACAAACAGGTCATCTATATACCTGAGCCATACTTTGACTTTCTTAAATGCCTGCCTGTACTGGGGGTCAGTGTGTATTTCCTCCTCCCATTTCCCCAGAAACAAATTCCCGAAGCTCGGCGCGAAGCTCGTACCCATACAAGTACCAGTAGTCTGTTTATACCGCTCACCATTAAACATAAACACATTATTTTCCAGGCATATACGTATCATTTCACCTAGCATCCTGGTGTGCTCCAGGTACATTATGTTACGTGTTTTCAAGTAATGCATACATGCATCAATGCCATGTTCATGTTCAATGATAGTGTACAATCGGTTGACATCCATTGTCATGAGTATGTATTCTGGTTTCCAGTTCATGTTGTTAATTTTTTTCAAAAAGTCTTGGGTATCCTTCACAAAGGACGGAAGTTTCCTTACATGTTCCTGTAGGAAAAATTCGACATACTTGGACACATTTTCATATACGCTCCCTATGGATGACACTATGGGTCTCCCTGGTGGTGCTAGTGGGTTTTTGTGGATTTTCGGGAGGAAATATATTATTGGCAGTTTGGGATAATCCTTTTTAAAAAGGTAAATTCATCCCATGACAGAAGGCCATCTTCCTGCCATTTGGCTAATTTGGACCACATTGTTAAGATGTTATTTCTATATATTCCCCCATTGCTTTTGCAGTAAAAGGTTTCATTATTTAGTTGCCTCATGGCCTCTTTTATATAAGTCTCCCGATCTTGTATGACCACATTCCCACCTTTATCAGCTGGGCGTATTATGATTAGGGAATCATTAGCTAGGGATTCAATTGCTTTTCATTGTTTGAGGTTTAAGTTAAATCCTCCTCCCTTTTCTCCAGGATAATGTTTGTATTCCCTTAATGACTTAGTTGTAACATCATAAAACGTGTCTACATTGTCGTGAGGAAGATTAGGAAAAAATACAGATTTTGGTTTAAAACCTGTTAAGGCAGCTCTATCTGTGGTCATATTCATTATCCCCACGTCCCCATCATGTGTAAGGGTTTCAATGTTATCTCCTTCCCTGAGTAAATTCTGTGCCACTTGAATGGCATTAGCGTCACCCACTTCTAAAAAGGGCTGACTCGGAGTAATAGGTTCTTGTACATTCAGGTTACCAGTATTTGATTTTAGGGCATGCCATTTCTTCAATTTTAGTTTCCTTATGAAGCGAAATATGTCTATTCTAGTGTCACTATAATTGAACATTTCTGTAGGGCAAAACGAGAGTCCTAGGCTCAGAGTATTTTTTTCAATATTAGTTAGCTCTCTACTTGATAGATTCACTATTGTTTTATTTACCAGTTCATTGTTCTCCATTATTGGTTGCGTTTCTTGCAGCCCCCACGTCTGGTTCCCACTGGCTCGCGTTCCACTCCTTTTCCTTTTCCTTTGTTTCCTCCTTTTTCTCCGCTGCTTGCTTCGTCCGTCCCTCTTCCGGCTCCTCTTGCTTTCCCCCGTGGCCTCCCTCTTGTGCCTCTTCCTCTTTGTTCCGGAGGGGGTGAGAATCTTCCCAACTGCTGCCCCCTCTTCAGCGCTCGGAATTCGTCTAAATACGTCGGTTTAGAAGTGATTATTTCCATTTCAGCGATTGTGCTTGCGCTGTGTATGGAGCCGTCAGTGTCTGACCCATCTATGGTCTCTATATCTGGTTCCTTCCCTTGTGTTTGAGGGGATCTGCTTGACGAGGTGGATTGTTTTATGTCATACAAGTGGTCATACTTTTTGCTGTATGTGAGGATACGACCGGAGTCATAATCATTGCAATCTCTATGCAGTTTCCTTTGTTTCCTTAACTTTATGTCCTCCTCATACTGGGTCAATCTGGCTTTCATTTCATCCTTATATTTCTTTACACTTATTTGATCACTCTCATTGTTCAATTCCTCTTCAATCTCCAGTATTTCTTTCAGTATCCTGTCTCTATCCTCCCAGGCATATTTTACCAGTATACACAACATAGTTCTGGAACTGTTTGTCGAATTCTCAAACCACTCTTCAAGCATGCGAGGATTAGGAGATTCGTGTGAGGGCGTGATATATATTCTCAGTCCTCTGGGGATCATGTTTTTATCCACATAGTCTTGTAGGGATACTTCCTCCCACCATTTAGATGTTTCATTCTTTTTCAATTTCTCATATTTTCTCAATTTTCCTATGAGCGTGGTTTCCACTTGCTTTTGGGTTCCCACTTGCTGTCCCTTGCCTGGTGCTCTCGCCAACAGTGTCTGTGCCACACGCCTACGTTGCGCGTCCTCATCCATTGTTCTTTTTCTTTTTTGGATGTTTCAAAGTTTATCACTGGGTTCTTTTGAAAAGCTTTAAAAAACAATGATCAGATGCTAAGGTTACTTCACCCTAACTTCCTGATCGTGTGTTCACGTTTACAGTTTATTTCAAGTTCGTTTTAAAGCTCTGAGTACCTTCTTACTTCCCTCCGTGAATCGGAGTTCCAGATGCCCTCGTAACAAAGTATCCTGTCCTGCCGAGTGTTGCACACGCCAATAAAGCTACACTGTGTACCTTTCTACCTTCTGAGCGTGCGTTTAAATTTGAGAATCATTGGAATATATATATATATATATATATATATATATATATATATATATATATATATATATATATATATATATATATATATATATATATATATATATATATATATATATATTCACTAAAAACCATAGGTTTCACACACGTTATAGTTAAAAGTGAGCATTTAAAAAACCTTAGAAATTCACTGAAAAACTATAGGTTTCACACATGTTATAGTTAGCCGGACATTTCACTCATACAAAACCATTGAAATTCCCCCGTTATATTTAACTATAACTCGTGCGCCCGCAATGCACTGCTGATGACGTCACATATTACATCACTCATGACATGGTCAGTGACATCACTCATGACATCACTGATGACATCTCAAATGACATCACTGATGACATCATCCAGTGAATGTGTATCTTTCTGAAAAATAAATATTTTTTATATATGTATATCTAAAGGTTGATGGAAGAATAAATGGGTAAATAAATGTCTAAATGGATGTTTTTTTGTGTAAAATTGATTGGATAACTGATTGATTAAGTGCATCTTAGCGAATACATGTATTAGCGAGTAATGTTTAAATATGTAGATATCTGTATCAGTGTCTCACTTTGTGTATAAGTGGCTGCATGGGTTGGTGACTAGCTACATGAGTGTCGATATGGGTTATTAGTTGGTTTTTAGAGTATCAGTATGAGTGTCTGTATGGTTTGGTGGGGGGTATTACTTACCGCATAGATGCAAAGCCAGGCATCCCCCCTGCGGCGGGATGCCTGGCTTTCACCTTGGGGATGCCCTGTAGGGGCTATCTCACAGGGAAAAGCCAGGACGAGTTCCCAAGGCAAGCGCCGGGAAACCTCCGGGTAGCTGTGCGCTCTATAAATGAATTAATAATAATAATAATAATAATAATAATAATAATAATAATAATAATAATAATAATAATAATGAATGGGTGACTCACGGTTTGTATGTGTTTTGAAGACAGCATGTGTGCAGGACTGAATGGGTGGATGAGTGTGTGTATGGGTGTGTTAGTGAGTGAATCACTGTCTCAATAGTATCTTTATGAGTAACTACATATGTTTTAAACTAGTATATGTGAGTATTGATGTATACAAGTGATGTATATAAGTGAGTATATGTGAGAGTGAGAGATTGTAAGAGTTCCTGTATAAATAAGTAGGTGTTTCTATAAGTTATTGTTTAAGAGAGTAAGTATGTGTACGATTCTGTAGAAGTAAGTTTAGTGGTGGGTGTATAGCTGTATATGCAAGTAAATGGATGTTTGATAGTTTATTTGCATGTGTCAGTTTGTGTGTGAGTAACTCTATAGATGAGTGTCGGTGTGTAATAAGATGTATAGGTATATGAGTACATGTGATGAGTGAGTACATGTATGAGTGCCTATATAGAACTGCTGGTGAATGACTGGATGTGTATGTAGATTTTAGAATTACTGAATAGGTTGTTCTAACTGGAATTGGTATTTCCATTATTTTTTAACTTTTAGTTTCTATTTTTGAATGTGTGTATCAAGGGTTATATTATGCTATTACGCTGAGAGGAGGTCTGTCACTCTTTCATAAGGATGATGTCATCAGTGATGTCATCAGTGATGTCATTTGAGATGTCATCAGCGATGTCATAAGTGATGTCACTGACCATGTCATGAGTGATGTAATATGTGACGTCATCAGCAGTGCATTGCGGGCGCGCAAGTTATAGTGAACTATAACGGGGGAATTTCAATGGTTTTGTATGAGTGAAATGTCCAGCTAACTATAAAGTGTGTGAAACCTATGGTTTATCAGTGAATTTCTAAGGTATTTTAAATGCTAATTTTTAACTATAACGTGTGTGAAACCTATGGTTTATTCAGTGAATTTCTAAGGTTTTTTAAATGCTCATTTTTAACTATAACCCGGGTGAAACCTATAGTTTTTTCAGTGAATTTCTAAGGTTTTATAAATGCTCATTTTTAACTATAACGCGGCTGAAACCTATGGTTTTTTCAGTGAATTTCAAAGTTTTTGTAAATGGTAATTTTTAAATGTATTAATTGTTATATTTTTTATACTGATTTACTACATTATTCAAAATTATTTATTTTTAGATATTTAATTTTTTTATTACATTACATATTTTTTATATAAATTGAAAACTAAATGTTTTTAAAAATATTAAAATTGTAATATTTTTATATTTTATTATATTTTTTTAATGTATATATATTTTATATAGCAGGCAATGATATCCTATGGATGGAAATTCATGTTACTGTAACTACAATTAGAATTACTCTTCAGGATCAGTATTGGGCTAAAAGATGCAGCAATGAGGTCTCTCCTCAAAACAGGTGAGTATATCGCAATTTGTAGTTAGACTGATTTTAGAAGAATTTTTTAAAGTTCCAAAACTCCACACTTAGAAGAATTTCCAAGTAAAACATGTCAATGTTTTCCTATGGAAGGAAATTCAAGTTACTGTAACTACGATTAGAATTACTTTTCAGGATCAGTAGTGGGCTGAATGATGCAGCACTGAGGTATCTCTTGATAACAGGTGAGTAAATCGGAATTCGTAATCCGGCTGATTTTGGTGGAATTATTTAAAGTTCCAAAACTCCACACTTAGAAGAATTTCCAAGTAAAACATGTTAATGTTAGCCTATGGAAGGAAATTTCAAGTTACTTTAAGTATGGTTACATTTACTTTTCAGGGTCCGTCCTGGGCTCAAAGATGCAGCACTGACATCTCTCGTGATAACAGGTGAGTAAATCGGAATTTGTAGTTCGGCTGATTTTACAGGAATTTTTTAAACTTCCAAAACTCCACACTTAGAAAAATTTCCATGTGAAACCACTCAATGTTAGCCTATGGAAGCAAATTCAAGTTACTGTAACTACGATTAGAATTACTTTTCAGGATCAGTAGTGGGCTGAAAGATGCAGCACTAAGAATTCGGAATTCGTACTTCGGCTGATTTTAGAGGAATATTTCGCTCAGTAGTGAACGAAGGGGGCGGGGCCTGAGGACACATGTGTGCAAACACGCCCTGTGGCCCGTTTTAGATTGGGGAATATATTCCTCTTCAATCCTGAGGTCACCTGTGAGCCAACTAGCCCATCAGGTACCTCCAGTTTGCGCCAGAGAGCTGCATTGTGGAGTGGTGTTTAGAGGGCATGCCCCCTTTTTATTAAAACACTCTGCAACACAGCTCCGTGGCACTTACTAGAGGTACCCGTTGGACTAGTTGGCCCCTAGGGGAACTCTGGATTGAAGAGGAATATATTCCCCAACCTAAAACGCGCCACAGGGAGTGTTTGCACGCATGTCACCTCAAGCCTCGCCCCCTACCTTCATCACTGTGCAAACATGCCCCGTAACGCATTCTAAGTTGGGGGATTAAGTCCCCTTGCATACTGGGGGTCCCTGGGGGCCAACTAGCACACCAGAAACCTCCAGTATGCGCCAGGGGGCTGCGTTGCTGAGAGGTGTAAAAAGGGGCGTGGCCTCCTTTCACCTCTCTGCAACGCAGCCCCCTGGCGCATTTACAGAGGGAGAACTAATTCCCCTTGCATACTGGAGGTCCCTGGGGGCCAGCTCGCCCACCAGGAATCTCCAGTATGCGCCAGGGGGCTGCCTTGCAGAGAGGTGTAATGAGGCCACGCCCCTTTTTACACCTCTCTGCAACGCAGCCCTCTGGCTCGTTTGCAGAGGGGTAAGTAATTCCCCTCACATGCTGGGGTCCCTGGGGGCAACTAGCCCACCAGGAACCTCCAGTGTGTGCCAGTGCGTTGCAGAGAGGTGTAAAGAGGCCATGCCCCTTTTTACATCTCTCTGCAATGCAGCCCCCTGGCACTTTCTCTGAGGGGGAACTAATTCCCCTTGCATACTGGGGGTCCCTGGGGGCCAACTAGCCCACCTGGAACCTCCAGTGTGCGCCAGGGGGCTGCGTTGCAGAGAGATGTAAAGAGGCCATTTCCCTTTTTACACCTCTCTGCAATGCAGCCCCCTGGCGCTTTTTCAGAGGGGGAACTAATTCCCCTCGCATACTGGGGGTCCCTGGGGAACTACTAGCCCACCAGCAACCTCCAAAAATGTTTAATGGCTCACACATCTGTGAATACAAATTTTAAAGCTTCTCACTGTGTCCTCTTTCACAAACGGTCTCACTTCAGCGTTTATCCAATACTCACAATGTGCTGTATATCACTTGCCAAGCCTTTCTAAAGAACCGAATTTCTCTCAGAAAACCTGCTTGTGTTCGTCTCTCCATCTCATTCCCTGCACCCAACATACCAGAATCGATGACTGCTGCTTTTCTTTCCTGGTAGTGTAGAACTGAAACACCCTACCGCTACACATGCCCTGGCTGAGAAATGCTTTACTAACAAGAAACAGCCAAAAACTTGTCTTTTCTAAAACTAGTCTCTGTCTTCGTCCTTATCATATTTTTTCCTGACTTTTATTTCTGTTCTTCCATTTTAACTCATAATTCCATGCGTCCTCTTGGGGTTAGTAGGCACTATTCAAATACGAATAACATGTCAACACTAATTGATGTGGTAGCCCTACATGATAGAGAGACCCACTGTGTGCATTTCATAAAGGGTGAATTACAATAAACATCCATCAGGTAAACTACTTTGACTACAAAAACCTTTACATTTCGACAACTACCAACATATTGATGTTCTATTCTACAGAGCAACTCCGGGTTATTCATAAGTTACAGCATGCATTCTGGGCTTATTTCCACTGACAGCTCTTCTGTTCTGAACCCCATCCCAACCTACACCACTCTAACATGTATGGCCCTCCTAAAACCAATTATTTTGCTTCTTTCAGGCTTCCCTCCACTAACCTTGCTTCTTCCCTCAACCTCCCATCCCATCCCCACCCCTAAACTCTAACTACCTAATACTTTTGTAATCGTCTCCCTTTTACCTAATTTCCTCAATGGAGAAACCAGCCCAGGGGATGCAACCTGTTACCTGTTCATCCTCTCCAGCTACAGGTAACTCCCACTCACCTACTTTTACATTATCACCTGTTAACAATTGCCCTTTGAATAACTCCAGTCACCAGATGAACTTTTACATCTAGACTCTTTCTCAAGTCCCCTTCAGTCCTTTTCTTTCTAACAAACCTGTTACCCCCTCTCAGTTTAACCAGTCTCATTCTATCTTCCCCATTGCTCTTAAGGATTCGGCAGACACACATATAACCCTCTCCTCTTCTCCTACTATCTTGCAAAAACAGCACTCTTACTAACCCAACTTTGAAGAATATTTCAACCGAATACTGCACTTCTACTTTAATTCATTCTCCACTAACGATTGTCTGACACAATAAAAAAGGCACAAACCATACTTTAGCTCTAATTCTCCACCCGATCTGACAAACCCTTCACTCACTACCCTATATTTCTTAATCCAACTTCCATCTCCCAAATGTGCAGTATTGCATGCACACCTTCTGGTAACTCTCGCCCAACAAATGAGTACCAACGTTTTTCTTAGTTCTACCACTGGCTCGCCAGTGGCTTGAATAAATGAGCACCAAAGAGGGAACCCACTCAACCTAAACACATAAAAAATATCCCTTGCATTATAAAAGATATAAAGCTGCTACAATCGAAACTTAGAGTATTACAACACTAATGGTGAGAATTAGTTGACAAAACCAACATAATACCCCTTGTGCGTCACACCAGGACCATCAAAAAGCATAAAGAAACCATTATTCCACACAGATCACTGATGCAGAAAGTCTTCCAAGAACACTATATAAGATCCTGTCTGAGTTCCTTAACCCGTAATTCACCACCACCGAAACATCGCATTCACAAGCCTTCTGGGATACCATTGATAATGAGTGGATCAAGGCAAAATTTCCATTACGCCGGTCTAATCTTACCTAATTTTGCTTTGCGCTTATTGTGTGAAATTTCCACAATTATATTATTAAACCAAGTAGTGCAAATGTGCCACACTTGTAGAAAAATACCCAAGCATAGGGGAAAAATGCAAATGGTAGGAAAGCAAATGACTGCTGTTTGCAGTGCTTGTGTTTCTTGCACTATTTATATCCAAATGTTGTGACGATGAATTTCATGTTAAAATATACCACCAGATGCTGGTTTTGCATTTCATGTAATTATGTGAAATTTCCTAAATGTTTCTGAATTTTTGAATAATCAAGCAAGAGTAAAGTATTTTATTTTGGACACCACTAGTCATGTGCCCCCGCATGCACCTTCATGGGTAGATATTCCCAGTAGCCCTGTTGGGGGCACCTTTACATGCCTTTCCACCAAGAATTTCATGGTTTTGTATGAGTGAAATGTCCAACTAACTATAACGTCCCTGCAAACTATGGTTTTTTCAGTGAATTTCTAAGGTTTTTTAAATGCTAATTTCTAACTATAAAGGCCCTCAACCTATGTTTTTTCAGTGAATTGTTATGGGTTTTTAAATGCCAATTTCTAACTATAACATAGTAGTTGCGTTTGCAGAGTGGTGCAGAAAGGGGCTTTGGCCTCCGGCCAGCACTCAGGAATTCCACTTCGTAAGACTTACAAGAGGTACCAGAAAGGCTACTTGGCCCCCAAAGTACCTCAGGAGTAAAGTGGACTTCATCCCCCAACCAGTATGGTGGACGTTTGCAGAGTGGTGGAGAAAGGCGAGCATGGCCTCCGAAGACCTCTTAGCAATCCCAGTGTGGGACTTATTGGAGGTAAATGGAGGGGTAGTTTGCTCCCAAGGTTTTCCTTGAGGGCCATCTACCCCTCCAATTACTTCCACCCAGTAAGTCACACACAGCAGGATTGCTAAGTTCTCATTACAGGCCACTCTCCTTTTTCCCACCACTGTCCAAACGCGCTCCCTGGCACACTCTTGGATGGGGATTAACGTCCCCTTCACTACTTAGGGTCCTTAGGGGCCAACTAGCCTGCCTGATACCTCCAGTATGCACCAGATAGTGGTATTGCTGACAGGTGGACACAGGCCATGCCCCATCTCTCCACCACTCTGCAAACATACCTCCTGGCGAGCTCTTGGCTGGGGTATGAAGTCACCTTGCCTCCTGAAGTCCCCTGGTGCCAACTAGCCTCCTGTTATCTTTAGTAAGCCCCACACAGCTGGATTGCTGAGAGTGGTTGCAGGCCACACACCCTTTTTACACCAGGGACCCTCAGGATTCAAGGGGACTTAATCCCTCAATTTACAATGCACCAGGAGGCGCGTTTGCAGAATGGTGCAGGGAGGGATGCTGGCTTTTCTTTTGTTTTGTTAGAAGAGGGGCTGTGTGGCCCCACTTTTCTTAATATTTTGTGGGCCCTGGGGACCCCATCCCCCTGGGCCTGAGCCATTTACTTAATTTTTTTTAAAGGGAAGGGGGCCGCTTGGCCTCCCTCCTGAGGCCGATTTCAGCCCCTGGGTCCCCATCTCTGGGCCATGGCCACTTAGTTATTTTATTTATTTATTTTTAATTTTAAAGGAGGGGGCCACGTTACCCCCCTCCTGAGGCCATTATTGGCCCCAGGGACCCCATCCCCAGGCGTTTGCCTTTCAGTTTTCTTTATTTAATTACAGGACCGGGGCCTCATGGCCCCCCTTTTGTATGCCACTTTTCGCCCTGGGGACCCCATCCCCCAGGGCCTGGCCACACATTGGGGACTGTGGGGGAAGCCCCAATGCCCCACAGTCCCAGCCGGTTCCCTGCATCCTGCAGGAGCCAGTATTGCTTTTGGGCAAAGGTACGTGCTAACATGCAGCTCCCTTTGCCCAAAAGCAATTCTGCTTTGCTTCATGGAAGCAAGAGTAGTTTTCCAAAGAAGTGTTTGCTATAGCAGGGTGGGTGCCTTGCTCCCACCCTGTCATAAGCAAACAGCATTGTCCTGGGGGTGGGCATCCCAGGACATTGCTGGAGCCGACCGTGGGGGTGGCGGTCCCCAGGGCCAAGGAGGGCTCCACAAGGGGGCAGCATGACCCCCCTCCAACAGATTTAAAGCTTCCGGGAGGTGGTGGTCATCAGGGCCTCAATGGAACCCCGTATTTAATTTACTCCATGCCCCGGGGAGGTGGTGGCCCCCTGGGCAGTGTGGGGGGGCAGGAATCCCCTCACTTCCTGCCCCCACACTTGTTTATTTAAATTGAAGTCCTAGGCAGGTGGTGGTCCCGGGGCTTGGGGAGCCCATGAGACCCCCCACACATATTTTAAGTTATGCCCCGGGGAAGTGGTGGTCTCCGGGGCAGTGTGGGGGGCAAGAGCCCCTACACATTCTTCCATTAAGGCCCCGGGGAGGTGGCGGTCCCTGGGTCTGTGGGGTGCCATGAGCCCCCGCACATTATTGATAAAGCCCTGGGGCGGTGGCGGTCCCCAGGGCTGCAGTGTAGGAATAGTATTGTATATATTACTACTTTCCTAAATATTCTTAAAGGAGTACGTACGTGATCTGTTAGCAGAGCACTGACCGACCTCTAAGCAACTTTCCCGACTTCTACAGAATAGAGGTTGTAAAAATGTTAGGGTTTTTTGTGCTCCTTATTCTTCTTCTCCTGTGGAATACTATAAAGTCACTATGTATATTTTAATGCTGTGAACTTATAGTACTTCAGAGGGGTTAGAGATTTATCTCTGCGAGATATTAACAACATTTACTACAGTTATTTCCGTTAATAACTTATTACCTCACAGTTTGTAGCACTGCTAATATTTCATAAAATAGTAGTCCCTAAAAAACTGTATACCTTGTGCTTTATTTAATGTTTTGATGAAGCATACATTACTAGGTAATATGACGTCATTTGTGTTTAACTGTTTTTTACTTGTTATTGTTGTTGGACCTGAGATGATGTAGTGCATGAGTGTTTCTTGTAGCACTTCTTTTCTACTTTACCTAAAAGTAACTGATGCCCTCTTATATTAACAAGAATATGGGGCAACACTTTTACGAACTATAGGCGACAAAAAAAAGGAGCGTGTGGCCACGCTTAAGGGATATTTTATGAATTGTGTTTTTATTTGTCACCCCTCTGATATATACAGACACACTTTCCTAAGAGAGTATATTTGTGATTGCTTAATAAAAACTGTTTCAAAGCTAGACTTAATTTTTTGCAGCGCAACCACATCTACTACTTTGTTGCAAGGAAATAGCACTACCCGTGACAGAAGTAAGCACCGCACTATAAGTATACATTATAAGTAAAGGTTGCTCCCGAGAAGTAGATTACTCAGAACCTTATTTAAATGAAGTCCGCAGCAGCGCGCTTTCTTTTTCAACCCCCTCCTCCATATTATAATATTTGCTCCAAAGATGTAGCACTCCCTGTCAGAAAAGTAACCACCACATTATAAGTAAATACTGCTCCTGTGAAGTATTCCACCCGCTGACTTAATAAAAAGAAGACCACAACACACTGTTATTTTCCTGACGTGATTTGTAGGCCCCACGCAAATTATATAAATGGCCCTTAAAATATATAAAAACAATTGTTATCTTCACAGTCCCTGTCCACCACCTTGTGACCACTGTACAGAGTTAATAATTTTCCTACCCTCCCCTCTGCTACTTTATTTTCCCATACTCCTTTGAAGTGCATCTCAAAATGGCTGACAACAGTGAACCATTCCCACCCAATAAGGAACAAACTTGTTCTCGGAACACTTTAGTCAATAAAATGTCCATGGTGTTCCACAGAAGGGTAGGGAATGGCTGCCATCACTTCTACTTTTAATGCTTCACAGCCAATGAACATTAAGATTGGGAAGGTCCTGCTTGGAACGCGTTACCCAATGAGATGTCCCTGTTACTCCGCTGAGGGGGGAGTTTTCGCTGATAACACTTCTACTTTAAGTGGTTTACAGCCAATCAACATTAAGCTTGGGAAGGTCCTCTTTGGAACACGTCATCCAATCAGATGCCCCTCCTACTCGGTGAAAGGAAAGGAAATGGATGGCAACACTTCTACTTTCAATGGTTTGTAGCCATTGAACATTAAGGTCTGGAAGGTCCTCCTTGGATCATGTGAGCCAATCAGATGTCCTTGCCACTCTGCGGAGGGGAAGGGAATGGCTGGCAACACTTCTACTTTCAATGGTTCACAGCCAATGAACATTAAGCTTGTTGTTGGAACACCTCAGCCAATTTAACGTTAATTTTGTTCTGCGGAAAAGGAGAGAACACACCCTCCCACATAATATTAAATTTCCTCTAACAAAGTGACACTATCTGTGATAAACATGAACACCATATTATAAGTAAACATTACTCCGCACTATATTAAAGGAAGGCTGCAATACAGTCCATTGTTGTTTTCCCCATATGATTTCCACAGCCTACTGATCATTGCAGCAATACTGTGCGTTATTGTTTTGCGGACGCGATTTCCACAGCCAATGCAACATTCATACTACCTGTGTGTGCACTCTACATACTTGCTGACGCAATACGGCGCATTGTTTTCCCTACAGGGTATCCAGAGCCTACACAACCTTGCCACAATACCGCGCACCGTTGTTCTGCGGACGTGATTTCCACAGCCAACGCAACTCCCTGCCGCTACACCGTACAGCCTGCTTAAAGTAACTTCACAGTGTTCCTACTATATCCTCTTATACAATTGTTCTCCTTTTTCCCCCCTACTCCTTTCAACTGAATCACAAAATGGCTGCCAACACTTCCTAGTTTCAACCGTCACAGCCAATGAGCCGCAAGTTCATGCTCGTAACCCCTCAGCCAATCAGATGTCAGAATTCTCAAATATCGATATCTGTAAAATTTGACATTTCTCAAAAACGATTGAACAGATTTACCCAATTTAAACTAAAGCGTGCTTTCTGGACCAAGACCTTTCTGCCTGCCAAATTTGGCGTAATTCCGTTCAGCAGTTTGACCAGTAGCCTTGTCTAAAGTTTCCAATGGAAATTGCATGAAGAAAACATGTTCTGGGACCCCCCTTTTTTCTCAGCCCCCTTGACCAATCACTCCAAAACTTTGGAGATAGGAGCTTATCTAAAAGGAGAACATTTTGGGAAAATGTCGTAAAGATTCATCAAATGTTATAGGCACATGAAAGAATGCTTTTCCTATGGAAATGTGGTCCTAACTATAACTACCTACTGGCGACAGCCAGTAGGTAATATATATTTATATATAGATATAGATATAGATATAGATATAGATATAGATATAGATATAGTTATATATTACCTACTGGCAATTGCCAGTAGGTAGTTATAATTAAAACCTTGTTTCCATAGGAAAAGCATTTTTTGATTTGCTAATAACTTTGGTGCGTTTGACGAATCTTCACGAAATTCTGCCCCCAAAAAATCTATCCAGGACAGCTCCTATGAAAGTTTGGGGGTGATTCGTCAAGCAGGGGTTGAGAAAAAAGGGGGGTCCCAAAACACGTTTTCCCCAAGTTAATTTCTATAGGGCAGTTTGAGAAGGGTTACAGCCCGAACTGCTGAACTGAATTACCTCACATTTGGCAAAAAGGTCAAGCTTGGTTCAAAAAGCGACCTTTTTTTTAAATGGTGTAAATCCGTTCAGTAGTTTTTCAGAAATTCAAAAAATAAGAGTCAAAAAATCTATTTCCCATTGGAAACTTTGGGCAAGGCTACAGCGGAAACTACTGAACGGAATTACCCCAAATTTAGCAAAAAGGTAGTGCTTGGATCAGAAAGCAACCTTTTTTCAAATGGTGTAAATCTGTTCAGTAGTTGCTGAGAAATTCCAAATAAAGAAGTTTCGATATCTAGAGATGCAGTGGATTTGCGACCCTTTCCGACCACAAGCTTCATTCTAATTGGCTGTCAACACTCCAAACCAGGAAGTGTTGGCAGCCATCTTTTGAATCGGTAGAAGTGAGTCACCAGAAAACAGAGAAACAAAGATATAAAACAAGAGAAGGGGGGCAGGGTAGAAACACCCTGTCCCCCTAGGCCTGCTCAGGGGGTCCATGAAGGATCTGCAGGGTCAAAAAAAGCATTTTAATTTTTTTTATTTTTGGTGCAATTCGTGCTGGGGTCACGTAATCCACTGAAATTGTTTAAAAACAATGAAGTGCGGTTTCCTGCATTTTATTTTTATGAGGCCCCCGGGTAGGCTAGGTCCCGGGGGCATTTCTTAAAAAATAATAGTGTGGGCCCGCTGAGGCCCCCTCAGCCCTGGAGACCACCACCTCCCCTGGGCTTCAGTCATGTTAGGAGAGGGGGCAAGTGCCCCCCCTGCAGCCTGTGATGGCCCTGGGGACTGCCACCACCCAGGTTGGCTCCTGTAGTGTCCTGGGGTGCCATCCCCCGGGACACTGCTGTTTGCAATGACAGAGTGGGATCTGAGCATCTCCCACCCTCTCATAGCAAACTTGCTTTGGATTTTGGAAGTGAGAGCTGGGAAACTTACTTACGCTTCCAAAATCCAAAGCTGATTGCTTTTCCACACGGGGAGCTGCATGTCAGCAGCTCCCCATGTGGAAAAGCAATGCCGGCTCCCGCAGGACGCGGGGAGCCAGCGGGACAGTGGGGGTATTGGGGCTCCCCCCACAGTCCCCAACGGTGAGGCCAGGCCCCGGGGGATTGGGTCCTCAGGCCTTAATTGGCCACGGGAGGGGACCGACACGACCCTCTTCTTGTTTTTTTTTTTTAAATAATGAACATGTCGGTATGCTTCGGGGGATGGGGTCCCCGAGACGAATGTAAATTAGTGAAAGTGGATTTTTTTTTTTAAAGGAAATCGCGACTCTAGCACGGCTCTCAGAGCGGCACCAGTGTGAAACCGAATGGTGCGCAGCTCTCAGTGCGGCACTTGAGTACTTCTTAAATCTTTCAAACACCGAGGGTTATATTCTCAAGGACACATCGCCGAGTTAACGTCACTTTATCGCAACCAAAATGATTATAAATTTAACGCACCATTAACAAGCTGGAGCAAACAGCCCATATCACCAGTTTACCAGTGATAGCAGCCTCAAAAAGCATTGTCACCGATGACCCCGGCAAATATTGCTAATACGATGTAGAGTAGGCGTTCCAGTGCAAAAAGGAGCGAACACATCAATTCGCAAGTTTCTCAACCACCAGCAAGATCGTCGAAGAGAGTACAAAACAGGTGATAAGGTGCGTTAGTAGCAGGAAGTTTACACCTGCTCCGAGCTGGTGTAAAGTTGAACTACAACCTGCAACATGAAAGGGAGCCCAGCCCAGAACCACACCTGAATGACAACAGATACAATGGAGCCAACGATCATACAGCTCGGACACCCAAAACTGCTCCGACACCCCCTGCCACCAGCCCCTTGTACACCATCCCCGCTCACCTCCCACAAACAAATGTGACAGCAACCTTAGGAAATCTGGAACATAACAAATTGGCTGCTGTCACACAATTATAATAAAGAAGATGCATGTGAGGTTGGACAAATAAGAATCTCAGTCATCTATGGATTTACATATAAAACATTTTATTTAAACAAAACAACTAAATAAAAGTAGGTACAGGCATGGTGTGTCATCTCTCGACAATTTGTGAATCACATCCTGCAAGACAAAAAAGAAAGATAAGATTGTGTGTCATGCATCCATCAAAGGAGAGAGAGAGAGAGAGAGAGAGAAAGAGAGAAAGAGTGAGAGAGACGTAGAGGAAAAGAAAGAAAGAAAGAAAGAGTGTGCGAACGAGAGAGGAAGATAGAGCAAGAGAGAAAGAGTGAGATACATGTAAGAGAGAGAGAAACAGTGTGAGAGAGCGGAAGAGAGAGAGAGGAAGAGTGAGAGAGAGAGGAAGAGACAGAGAAAGAGTGTGAAAGAGAGAAAGGAAGAGCTAGAGAGTGAGAGAGAGAGAAAGAGTGTGATTGACAGAAAGGAAGAGATGGAGAGGCAGAGTGAGTTTTGACACGGCTGAGGAAATCCTCACAGCTCACCTTTCTGTCACCGGTGTGTCTCCAACCACATGCCGGGACATAGTGCAGCCCTCAAGTTTAGTCATCTGCAACATAGTATAGAATCAGTAATGGCAGAGTACATACAACTGCACAAGCCTAATTCTCTGTTTCGCCACTGCGCAACCAGGCTGCTGCACCCCATCGACTCCTGCCGCCCAGAGGTATCTGTCCGCTCCTTGTACTCAGGCTGCTGCACCCCATCGACTCCTGCCGCCCAGAGGTGTCTGCCTGCCTCTGCATACCCAGGCTGCTGTATCCCATCCACTCCCACTGCCCAGAGGTGTCTGCCCACTGCTGTGCACCCAGGCTGCTGCACCCCATCCACTCCCACTGCCCAGAGGTGTCTGCCCATTTGCTGTGCACCCAGCCTGCTATACCCCATCCACTCCCACTGCTCGGAGGTGTCTGCCTGCTTTCTGTGCACCCATGCTGCTGCACACTATCCACTCCCACCACCCAGAGGTGACTGCCAATTCTACAGAAACAAGCCTCTCTGCTCACTTTCCGCCACTGCCGTGTGTCTAAGAGGGTCCACCACGTGCCGAAGCAACCTCCTCAGCCGCTGCGTACACGCGGTCAAGCCGAGCTCTCAATTCAGAGTGGGTGTTTATCGCCAGGATGGCCACGTATCATTGCAGGCTGCACACGCGCTCAAATCTGGTAGCACTAACTCAGTGGAACTGAAGTCATCACCTTGTGGCAGGAGGTCCGTGTCAGGGGAGGGTCATCAATCTGTGAATCACAGCCTGCTAGACAAAAAGCAAGATAAGACTGTGCATCAAAGGAGAGAGCGAGACAAAGAGTGAAGGAGAGGAAGAGAGAGAGAAAGAATGAGAGGAAGACAGAGAGAAAGAGTGACATAGAGAGAGGAAGAGAGAGAGAAACAGTGAGAGAGAGAGAGAGAAAGAGAGAAACAGTGTGAGAAAGAGGAAGAGAGAAACAGAGGAAGAGTGAGAGAGAAAGAGGGAGAGAAAGAGTGAGAGAGAGAAGAAGAAAGAGAGAAAGAGAGTGAGGGAGAGAAAGGAAGAGCTGGAGAGGGACAGTGAGTGCCCACACTGTAGACACAGCCCTCACAGCTCACCTTTCCGCCACCAGTGTATCTCCAACCACATGCCGGGACATAGTGGAGCCCTCAAGCTTACTCATCTGAAACGTAGTATGGAATCAATAATGGCAGAGTACATACAACTGCTCATGCCTAAATCGCTGTCCCTCCTTTGTGCATCCAGCTGCTGCACCCCATCAACTTCCACTGCCTAGAGGTGTCTGCCCGCCGCTGCGCACCCAGGCTGCTGCACCCAGGCTGCTGCACCCCATCCACTTCCACTGCCCAGAGGTGTCTGCCAACTTCTGCGCACCCAGGCCGCTGCACCCCATCCACTCCCCGAAGGGGACTGCCCACCGATACACACCCAGGCTGCTGCACCCCATCCACTCTCACTGCCCGGAAGTGACTGCCCGCCACTGCGCAAACAAGCCTCACCTTGCACAAGCTGCGTGTAGAAAAGAGGGCCTACCACATGCCGCTGCAAGCCCCAATCCCGGGGCCCACAGACAGGGCACCCTGCATATCTTGCAGCCACGCTCCGCAGGCCACCAGGTCTCACATTTGGTGCTGGGTCTTGATTTCACCATGGCAGGGGACATACCAGTGCACCCGGCTTCTCATAGCAGGCTGCACACCTGCTCAGCCCTTGCAGTGCCACTAACTCTGAGACCATTGAGGCGACACCACGTGGCGGTAGGCCTGTGCTGTCTGATGGATCAGCCCTACATTGCGGTCCAGCAGGGCACACAGAACCTGAGTTGTCCAGACCGCCGGGGTGGGCCATCACCGCAGGCTGTACACCCGCTCAGCAGTTACGGTACCCGTACCTCAGTGGACTGAAAGTCACCATTCTGTGCCGATGTGCCTGTGCCGGCCACAGTGAATCCGGTGTGAGCAACTCTGAAATGGTGTAGAGCACGTGCGCCCGGTCTTTTTTATTGGCAGGGTCACGTGTCCTGTGACACCTGTGCTTGATGGGTGTGGTGTTGGTATAAAACAACTGAACACTCAGACACAACTATGTCTAGTGCAGGAGTGCACTGTTCGAGCTTGCTCAGGTGCGAAATTTTAACCACTCTTTTATATCATTTATCTTAATGTGAAAGTGTTAAATTAAACATTCATTGATTTATATTATACCATCATCACTCTGATAAGCAACAGTAATAATCACAATAATTGAAGTTCATTGATTGTTTACTATTGATTTTCAAAAATGCATAGTTTTTTCAACTTTTTTTACAAACAAATTAACAATTAGTTTTCATTGAAAATATGATTCACTTGATCTGGAAAGGGGCATACGTGGATATATTTGCACTCATCAGGCCCAAGCGCAGGGATGTTGAAAACAAGGAAAGGGAGGGCAAGGAGAGCTCTTTCAGGGACAGGAGGCCCAGAGTAGAGGAGAATTTGTCAAATTGGCTCTTTGGCTTTCATGTGTTTTCAACAGTGGTATAGGAAAAAAGGCCTGATTTGGCAATTCCATTGATCTTTTATACGAACAAGATCGTGAAGGCGCATGCAATGCATGGAGGGACTGTCTGGCTTGATTATGACAGGGATTTCAGGTGGGCAAAGGAAGAGAATCCAAACATTGGTTGGGATCAGGTGGAAGTAAACGCCTGGCTGGAGAGCTTGAATAGCAGGGAACATTCCACTAAGCAGCCCTTTCGGACCTCCCAGGGGGGCCCTGGAGAAGAGAGAGGGGCCTGTTGGGCATTTAACAAGAAAGCTTGCACCTGGCCTGCAGGGCAGTGCAAGTTCAAGCACGTGTGTTCCTACTGTGGCCACGCCTCAGACCCAGAATTTAAGTGTAATAAGAAGGCAAAAGAGCGTGGAGGGGCTGGGCACAGGGACTCCAAACCCCCGCAGGCCTAAACTGCCTACGCCGGTGGACATAGAAAAATTGACCCATTGGCTTAACATGTATACTGACAGGGCAGCAGCCAAGGTTTTGTTTGAAGGTTTTTCTGTAGGTTTTAGGATTCCAGCTCTAGATGTCCCCCCCATTAGCCAGTGCAGCAACATCTTGTCTGCTAGGATGTACCCTGAGGTAGTGGTGAAGAAAGTCGAGAAGGAACGTTTGCTGGGCAGGGTGGCAGGCCCTTTCCCTGCTCCCCCATGGGAGGATTACGTATGTTCACCCATTCATAACCTATCAGCTCCCAGGGGGTCCTCAGTGAATGATGCCATCGACCCAGCCCTATGTTCCGTGACGTACTCTTCTTTTGATGCAGCAGTGCACAGGGTGAGGGACCTAGGAAGGGGGGCCATGTTAGCAAAAACGGAAATTGAATCGGCCTTTCGCCTCCTGCCTGCGCACCCTGAGGATTATCACTTACTAGGCTTCCAGGTGCACCACCAATTCTACTATGACAAATATATGCCAATGGGGTGTGCAGTCTCCTGAAAATACTTCGAGACATTTAGTTCTATGCTTCAGTGGGTCTTTTCACACAAAACCGGGTGCTTGGACGTGGTGCATTACTTGGATGACTTCAGGGTGATGGGACCGGCGGCTTCTGGGGCATGTGCCAGAGCGCTCGGTGATTTAGTGGCAATGTTCCAAGAATTCGGGGTCCCCTTGGCTCCCAACAAAATGGTGGGCCCGGACACTTGTATGTCTTTCCTGGGGATTGAAATTGACACGGTGGCGGGGGAATGCAGGCTGCCCTTAGACAAAGTGTTAGCTTTCTCTCAGGCGATTGAGGATACTTTAGCAGGTCCAAAGGTGACTCTGCACCAGTTGCAGGTGTTGGTCGGTCAATTGAATTTTGCCCTTAGAATTATTCCTATGGGGCGCCCTTTCTCTAGGTCCATAGCCAGGGCAATGGTGGGACTTAGCCAGAAGTATCATCGGGTCCGCCTGAGAGCAGAGGTGAAGGAGGATCTCAAGATATGGCTCAGCTTCCTGAAAGACTTCAATGGGAAGGTGGTGTGGCCAGCACCCCCTGTCTCTAGTACTCAGTTAGGCTTATTTACCAACGCAGCTGGCAGCATTAGTTTTGGGGCCATCTTGGGCCCGTCCTGGTGCAGGGCGGAGTGGCCGGCAAAATGGCACACATCAGGTCTGACTAAGAATATTGCATTCCTAGAACTTTTTCCCATTCTGGTGGCAGTCACGATCTGGGCCGATCGCTTAAAGGACAGGGCAGTGATTTTTTGGTCAGACAATATGGCGGTGGTTGAGGCCATTAACAGGCAGGGAGCTACTTGCAGGCATGTGTTGAGGTTGTTAAAGATGTTAGTGCTGGCATGCCTAAGACTCAATTTGACTTTCAAGGCAGCACATATACCAGGGGTTGATAACCACGCTGCTGATGCTTTGTCTCGTTCCAAGTTACAGGACTTCCGGAGAATCCATCCACGGGCGGAGGAGCGAATGTCAGCGTTCCCTACATCACTGTGGACAATTGGAGCCCCGCATTAACGGGGCTGGTAGGTGCCGCCCTGCGTGATCGCACCAAGCGTGCATATCAGCAACATTTTCAGTTTTACGGGTCCTTCGCAGTGGAAGCTGGCGTAACTGACGTGGGACGGATCGCCACCTACAGGCCGTAGGTGGCAGCTCATCTGACATCTGAGGCTGTGGTCCGACCTCTGGATTAGGATACCAGTGGTCAGAGCACATTGGGAAGGGGCAAGACCACCACCTTCTACATGCTCAAGGAGCCCGTCGGTGTGGCAATCCGCCACCAATCCCTATAATGGGATATAATGCGGAGGCAGTGCCATAGGGTTTATGATGTCCCTTTCCCTCAGCCTTTACATGGTGGTCTGACCGCCATGTAAAGACAGACAAAAAAGGACTTTGGGGGTTCCTAGCAGGGCTCCAGTATTCCGTGGGCCTCCGCTATGGCGCCAGGGGGACTCATGTGGTGCCCCCCCCAAAAATCCATGCACTATGTGCCAGGTACCACATGGTGCCTGGTACACGGTGATTGGATGTTTGTAAACATCCCCTTTTCTATTGTAAATTGTGCTGCTGCCCTTTTCCGGGCCGCAGCACGAGCCACAAGCTTTTCCACGAGCTTTTCGAGGCCCTATCGTCCCTCAACCTAAAACAACATATAGACATCCCCACACACACTGGAGGCCATATTCTTGATCACATCTGGACCCACGGGGTCAAGCTTTCTCACCCGGTGATCACTCCCTACATTTGGTCTGACCACTTTCTGGTCGAGGCCACCCTTACCATCACTGGCCACGTCAGGGTCCCTCCCTCAGAGGGCGGCATGGCACGAAAATGGAGGGCTGTAGACACTCAGGATTTCCTTGACCTCCTCTCGAAATCACGCCCTTCCCTCACGCCCGACCTTAGTACTGGCGAGCTAGCCAATGACATCTTTCATTGGCTTGCCTCGGCCAGCGATATTTTAGCCCCCCTCACTAAATTCCCTCGGTCCCGGCACAATCACTCCCACAAGTGGTACAACTCTGATCTCAAACAGCAACACCTTGAACTTCGCCAATTGGAGCGCAGGTGGAGAAGGGATTACTGCATCACAAGTAGGGAGATTTACTTGGTCGCGCGTAATAAATATAAGAAAGCCATCATCGCGGCCAAATCCGCACACATCGCTGAAAGAATCCTTTCTGCACCCATTAAATCTAAGGAAATTTTTAAAGTCATTGGGGAACTTACCACTGACACCAGGACCCTTCCCACCCAGGCCCCCACCCAGGAATCTTGCAATGCCCTCAGTTCCTTTTTTGTGGATAAAATTGTTATGATTAAGGACTCCATCACCGCCTCCTTTCCTGACGCTGTTACTACCTTGGTTCCTCATAATTCTTCCTCACTTTCGCACTTCCCTACCCTTTATTCAGCTATCCTAGCGAAACTAGTCACCCGGGTTAAGTCTGGTTCCCCGGATGACTGTTGCCCCCCCTCTATACTACGAGACATCTGCCTCTCCCTTCCCGAATGCATTCTACCCTTGTTGAACTCGTCTCTTTCCTCGGGCACGGTGCCTGGCTCTTTTAAGGAGGCCGTTTTAGTCCCTCTCTTGAAGAAGCCGGAGGCCGACCTTTCGGTCCCAGCTAATTACAGACCCATCTCCCTCCTTCCCTATCTTTCCAAAATTCTGGAAGCCCATGTTACTGCTAGCCTCTCACAGGAGGCAGTCATCTTGGCCGTGCTCGACACTTTGAGAGGCAATGCCGACAAGGGCATTCCCCAGGCCCTGGTCTTGTTAGATCTGTCGGCCGCGTTCGACACGGTGGATCATGACATCCTTATCCGCCGTGTCGAACAAGCCGGCCTCCAGGGCCCGGCGCTGGCCTGGATCCACTCCTTTCTGTCTGGCAGGTCTCAGTCGGTCAGTCTGGGTACCTTCCGTGGACCTAAAGTACCTTCCACTTGTGGTGTCCCCCAGGGTTCCTCTCTGTCCCCCCTTCTTTTCAATCTCTATCTTCGCCCCCTTCTTCTTTCTCTGAGGCAGTGGGACGTCACCGTCTTCAACTACGCTGACGACCTACAACTCATCTTTCCTCTTTCCACCCCTTCTGCTGTCTCCAATTTTCACTCTGTCATGTCTCATATACTCCTCTGGATGAGCCAAAATCAGCTCAAGCTGAACCCTGGAAAGACGGAGCTCCTTCTTCCAGGCAGGAGCTCCACCCACTGGGCCCAGTGGATTTGGCCCTCCCCCTGCCCCTGTGGCATCCGTGAAGAGCTTGGATGTCGTTATTGACTCTGAACTCTCTCTCAAGGCCCAGGTGGGGGCAGTGGTCTCCTCCTGCATGCACCAGCTCCGCAGGATCAGGAAGGTCGCTTACCTTCTGTCCCCCGAAGTCCTGCTCCAAGTCACTCTGGCCTTAGTCCTCTCCCGCTTGGACTTCTCGAATTCCATATACCATGGCCTGCCAAAAACCTTGCTTTACAGGCTGCAGATCGTCCAGAACCAAGCGGCGCGACTGGTATTCAGGATCCCTAAATGGCAGTCGGCCAAGCCTCTTCTTGCTAAATTGCACTGGCTCCCAATCAATCTTAGGGCAGCCTTTAAGATCGGCTGCCTAGTATTCAAGTCCCTCACTGGTCCCTCCCCAAGGTTTCTGAAATCCCTCATCACTCCGTACTGCCCCCCGCGCACTCTCAGATCTTCTCATCTCCACCTCCTGGTAATCCCCTCCTTCAAACTCGCGAGGGTTGGAGGTCGAAGTTTCTCACATTTTGCCCCTACACTTTGGAACTCTCTCCCTCTCTCTCTCAAATCTGCGAAATCACTTATCCTCTTCCGTAAATCTCTCAAAACTTGGCTTTCCCCCAATCTGGTTAATCTCTAATCTGCCATCTCCAGAACCCCAATCAGCGCCAGGAAACCTACGGTGATAGTGCGCTCTAAAAGAACCTCCTAACATAACAATAGAAATAGGCATGTTTATGACGGCCTGCTCGGCGGTTGTATCCTAATTGGGCTGTCGGGACCGCTGACTCTTTGTTGGACAGTCCAGTGTCCCAAACTATGGTGGTCAGATCGAATGAGGCCTAGTGTCTGTTCATAAGATAATTCTAATCTTGTTTCATGATGTTATGTATATGTTACAATATTCTCAATTCAGTTTGAATTTTGTGCTCCCAATGTAATATTTACAACAAGGATACATCAGAGTATATATAACATATGTGCTCTCATATATGATAGTTTATCTTGTTTGAAAGTCTTTGCCATCAATTTTTATGTTTTTTTAAAAGTTTCTATGTTTTAGTAATTGTGATTCCCTCGTATTTATAGGCTTGGCTGTAATTATACTAAATGACAGGAAAGATATCAAATTTGACACCTTAAGCCGAAGTGACATCATTTATTTAGATGCAGAAATCCATATGCACCTCTAGCCACATAAATAATGTTACATTATTACAACGTTTAGAAATGCAAGTTTGAAAATTATACCCATTTGAGGTGAGGTTTTGAATAAATTAATTTATTACACCCATCAGAGTGTAATATAATTATATTGTATTACTTGATGTTCCAAGTGATGAATAAATAAGTTTTCGTTATGTTGTGAATTGTGAAATTAGTTGATCCAAAAATTTACGGATTTGAAAAAACAATAAGCTCTATAGGGCATATTATCAAGGGGGTTTATCTCCACTTTTTTGGCTTTAAAAGCCAAGAAAGCGGAGATAAAATTATTTCCCTATTACCTAGCTGTCGCTAACACCAGTTAGCGACAGCTAGTAGGAGATAGCGACCATCTTGGGCCCCGCTTTGCATGTCAGTGATATTTATCACTAATGACATGCAAAGTGGGCGTGCCAAGATGTTAGCGACTGGAAACAGTCATTAACATCGCTATCTCATATTACCAACTTTTGGAGATATTCGCGCTAAGCGCGATTATCTCCAAAAGCTTACACCTGCCCCTGAGCAGTTCTTAGCCATGTTATCCAATGGTAGGTGGATAACATGGCTAAGAGCATTAGCTCGGTAATGCATGAATATCGCTGACTTTTCAGCGATATTCATGCATTTCGGCCGATTTTTATCGCTTAGGAGATAAACCTTGATAATAGCAAGGTTCCTAAGCGATAAAAATCGCCGCAGCTCGGCGATAAAAATATTGCCGCTAAGCCAACATAGCGATAATTATCGCTAGTTGTTGGTAATATGCCCCTATATTTCTTCAAGGTTGGGTATAGCAAATAATAACAACAGACTGTGTAAAAAAAACAGTAAATTAGTAATTGAACAATGATTAAGTCCGTGAGACGAAGCGCATCGGTTTCAAACTACTTTTTTTCAAAAATATTAGTTTTTACTCCAATGTTTGTAATGCTATAAGTATTTGCTAAACAGTGAACTTTTTAATTGAGTGAATAATTATGTATATGTTATAATGAGTAACAGAAATGTTTTAATAGGATTTAGCCAATTGCCTATGTTCATTATTTAAAACAAAGATAATTATTACGGTAAGTTTACATGAATATGGAAAACAAACATGAAACTTTATTTGATACTGAGTATGTGCCTTGGCTTATTCAAAGCTGTTCTTTCTGTGGAATGCAGAAATCCAAAACACTCTCCCTGACCACTGTGATTTCTCATATTCCTTCTAGTGCCAGGATCAGTTGTCACAGACACATTAGTAAAACTTGAAGCCTCTTCATTTTCCACTATAGTTCTGGTAGACCTTCTGGCTGCAACAGCAAGCTATATTTCCTCAACTGTATATGTGATTTGTTGAAGACTTTAGGTAACATCCCTGCTATGGCGAACCTTCTCAACTTGCATATTTGCTGTGCGCCTGCACATGGGTTTCGCAGCGTATGTCAACCTTTCAGCAGAGTAATCTATAGTAGTGTTTCCCAAACTGTGGGTTACGACCCTCTTTTGGGTCGTGAATTATGTTTAGATGGGTCCCAAAAGTCCCCCATAAAATGTCTTTAAATGGTGTGTTAATCTCCTCACATTTGCGTGCTTGAGCATCAGAGGTCAAATGTCAGGCTATGCCTTCTGGGAAGCTGCTGGTTGTGGTGTTTTCTTTTTCTGACTGCAAAGTGAGGAGTTTTTAAAGTGAAATATATGGCAATCTTAGGAAGTAATTTTGTTCCAACACTTAGCAAAATGTAAACACCTGTAAATAAACTGTATGGATTCAGCAAAGCAAAAATGAATTACATTTTTTTGTAATTCTGAAGTGAGCTGGAAACAGGGATTTTATTAGAATCAAAACAAAAAGAGCCATTTTCATTGGTGATGCATAAATAATATATAATCACAGAAACCTCAGAGGTGTGTGTGGGAAATAAAATATGGCGGATTGAAGACGCCACTGCGGTGCAGCAGAGTCTGAAGCGCCCTAAACTCCTCACACAGTTATTACCCATTGCTTGCCTTGCCGACTTGGACTCGACCAGAGTTAATGTAGTAACGTATGCCGCAAACTGCCTTGCCAGAAGAAGTTTGAAGTCTGTTCAATACTAACCGGACCTGCCGATGTTACAGCTCCTGCTCCTGCAAGGCTTGACGGGGCGAGATAGTCGGTATCCGGAGACGCCGTACTGGGCGCGGTGGCTATTCTCCTCCTAGCTTGGCTACTCAGGCCTTGGCCCTCACTCGTCTCAATCAGCCACTGCGGCCAAAATGCCGCCACAAAAATCTATTTTCGGATTAACTCTCTTTTGCAAAGATATGGCCCCCAAGAATCTATCGCGGGCATCTCGTGCCGCGAAGGGGACACCAGCAGCGGAGGAAGGTCCCGATCAGGGGATTATCATAGCTGCGGCACACATTGAGAACGCAAGTACACGCGCAGCTTCGGGGGCAGCTACCGGGGCTGGGACTGTGACTCATCTACCGGCTCTGCAGGAGGATACAGGGAAGCACGACAAGGTGATTCCACAGACCGGTAAGCTGCAAGCCATACGCCCTTCTCTATTTCCTGCTTCGGATAAATTACCAGTTGTTAATGGCTAAAACTGCACTGCTACTGTAACTGCTACTGCCACCAGGTCTAAAAGCAACAATGGTGCTGGCACTTCGAAAACTCAGTCGAAATCTGATATTTCAGGAGGAGAACTGTTTGATGGAAGGGTGAATCGGATAAAAGACACTCTGATAAGGGTCTCTCCTGGTGGTTATAAGGGTGATCTACGGAGTGGTGTATCTGCAATCAGTGAAGCCACAATTGCAGATCAGGAACAGGGGGGGCACTGAGCATGAGCCCAGCAGTTCTGATAGGGGTGCTGTACTGGACCATAGTAGTCCTCAAGCACTGATAAATGTCTATCTTGAACAGAGTGGCGAAATACAAGAGGATAGCACAGATGGGGCAATTGAGACTATTGAGCATGCTCCTGTGAGCGCTGAAAAAACGGAAGGGCTCTCTAACAAGTATGAAGAAATCGTAGAAGACGAAGAAGCATTGAGAACGGGGTCCCCCGCAGACCTTGCAAAGCAACTATCGAGAAAGAAATGAAGAGCTAAGGCCAAAAGCAAATTAAAGAATAAAAAAAACACTAACCCTTCTAATCTCTCAACGGTGATATTGTTCTCAAACACGCGAGGGGAACCCATCAGGGATGAGAGCCCAGTACGCAAGTGGATCCAGGCAAAAGGGGGAGTGAAAACTATGCGCTGCGACTATCAGGAAACAACCCGACTGAGACAGCTTCCTCTCAAAGAGGCAAGTGGCAATGCTTCCTCTCCCGATGCCACTCTTGAGGCAACGAACCTTGATACAAACTCTGTAGAAGGGGGACGTTCACAAGTTGAAACAAATGTGGTAACATATGGGGCAGAGGGGGCGAATAGTACCGACTGTACTCGAATTGCCACCACAACCCCATCCACTATTGCAACAAGGATGGAAGTAATAGGAAGATGCTCAATGGGAGAACACACTTCTTCAAATTTACTTTCTGATGCTCCACTCAGCATTACTGATACGGCAGAGTCTGCTCAAACTGAAAGTTCGTCCTTGGCTTTAATACTCAATACACTGACAGAGCAGCGGCAGGAAGCTCAACAATATTTCTTGCAATTAAAGGAAGACAATAATAAAAGGCAAAACTGCCTATTGGAGGTGACCAGTAAGATGGGCGGCATTACGCAAGAAGTTGAAGAATTAGAGCAGAGGATTGTGGTGGTGGAAGAGCTATCGGTACGCACAGAGTCACGATCATCCCACCATGATGCAGAGATCAGAGTGCTTCAAAATAAACTTGAAGATATGGAAAATAGACAGCGGAGGCAGAATCTCAGACTTTTTGGTATTCCCGAGGGATCAGAGGGCTCCGACCCTCGTGCTTACATAGTCAAATTATTTCAGCGCGCCTTCCCCGATCTATCCCGACTGGGATTGGGACTAGCAAATGCAAAGAGTTCATAGACTGCCATTAGTAAATAGAAACAAAGGGAGTAAATTCCCCCGTCCTTTCCTGATTTTTTGGGGGAATTTTTTACTTAGACAGGCAGTCTCCATGAAAGCAAGACCCAATGCCCCTCTGGTGACAGAAGATGTAACTTTTTTTGTTAGGTCAGATCTTAGTAAGACCACAATGGAGAAGCGCTGGAAGCTGCGACAATTAATAGATCCCTTTAAGTTAGCAGGGGCTCAGGTATTTCTTCAGGAACCGGCCTGTCTTAAAGTCATCAAAGCCGGTCATACATACTACCTTACCGAGGTTAAAGAAGCTGAGCTGATACTATCAAAAATCAGTACAGAATAATAGCACTTATAATAGGTAACGTATACAATGAATTTGTGGTGGGGGATATTCTAATTGCATGAATATTTATTTTTGAGCGATCCAAGTCCTATATACTGGAAGGAGTGGGATCTTTAGACAGCTGCACCCTTAGTCGGCTGCCCTTCCAGCAGCAGCGGGAGTTAGAGGGGCTTTTCCCTTTAGGAACTCAGGGGTGGGCGGTAGGCTGGGGGGGTGGGGGGTTTTGTGGTTGGGGAGGCGATAAAAATAGGAAAAGACAAAACAAGCTTCAGAGTGATTAAATGTGTAGACTACAGACTGGTTAAAACGTTGGAAATAAAGAATTGGGTAGAATATCTAGATGTATTAAATATTCGCAATGCTTCAAATGTCTCAAATTAGATGTTTAGCCTGGAATGTCACGGGCTTTAATAACAAAAATAAGAGGCGTCTGGTTTGTGAGGAGCTGAAAATGTACAATCAACACCTGGTCTTGCTAACTGAAACACATATTTGTTATAAGGATAAGAAATTATTGGGACAACTTGGCTATGAAGTGGTGGTATGTACCACATTAAATGCCCCTATACGGGGTGTGGTGATCTTGAAGAAAAGGCAATTACGAGGGGAAGTCATTAAAACATCATCAGATAATGGAGGCAGATGGGCCATTGCCCAAATTGAGTTGGAAAAATGTAAATATGTTTTTTGTGCTATTTATGGGCCTAATACAGATGAACCACGTATTTTTGAATATCGAATTACTTGCTTGGGAGGGTGAATTGATACTGATGGGTGATTTTAACTGTGTTATGAACTATGATCAGGATGTAACCAAGAAAGGCTTATTTCGACGTATGCGGAAAACAAGAGCTGCGATTTTGGAATTAGCACGTATACACAATATTAAAGATGTGCGGAGGAATTTACATCCTGGTATAGTTGGCTATACATACTACTCCCCACCTCATAAAGTGTGCTCACGCATCGATCTGGCTTGGGCATCGGATAAAGCTATTGAATCTGGGTATATGGAGATCAGCCCTAGAGTAACATCAGATCACAATCCCATACTCTTTTCATTTAGTATAGCTCAAAGGGCACCAGAACCCAGACCTTTTACGTTCCCTAGATATTTATTAGCCAACTTAGAGTTTGTAGCATGACTTAAGGAGCGCATTAAAGAATTTATCAAAATAAATATTAATACTGCCTCACTCCTATCAGTATGGGACGCCTGTAAGGCCGCTACGAGAGGATTTGCTCAACAGTTTATATTCAAACAAAACGCAGAGTGTAAGAGAGAGATAAAGATGGCTTCATCGAATATTATGATACTTGAAAACAACTTGCTAATACACTTAGATCTGGCGGGCAAAGCATGCAACATATTGTTCAATTAGAAACTAAATTAGTCACTCTACGTTCAGCATTAAAAAGCTCGCTTAGGGAGAGAAATAGTTTTAAAATACACACATTTAAACTGTCTCAATATGAGTGCGGAGATAAGGTTGGGAAGGTCCTCGCTTACAAAGTCGCAGACGATAGCGCAGCAACATTAATTAAATCTATTAAGGGCCCCCATGACATCTTGTATAGTCAACCGGCACAAATATTGGATCAGTTTGTTTCATTCTATTTAAAATTGTATACCCCCGAGAGCTGCCCTAGTGAGGACCATATACAAATATATATCAATAAGAACTTTCCCATAGGAGAATATTTAGAACAAGAATGTATTGATCGATTGGAGGAAGAGGTTACACTAACGGAGCTGTGCCTTGCTATCAACTCTCTCCCTTCTAATAAGGCGGCAGGGGAGGACACACCCCCCATAGAACTCTATAAAATATGCGCGGATGAACTACTACCACTTCTTTGCTTAGTTATTAACCAAATTGGTGACACAGGCAAAGCTCCAGATTCTTGGAAGACAGCTAAGATTATGTTTTTTAAAAATAAAAATAAACTACTAACAGATTGTGGGTCTTACAGACCCATCTCCTTGATAAACGCTGACGCAAAAGCATATTCTAAACTCCTGGCAACACGGCTGGCTCCACTTATGCCGAGGCTTGTTAATGCTTAACAACACGGCTTTGTTATAGGGCGGGATACAACCACCCATGTTAACATGGCTATAACTGCTTTTGATGTGGCTGCAACTAATCTCACCCCACTTGGTATGATACTTTTAGACGCGGAAAAGGCGTTTGGCCGAGTGGGGTGGGAATATTTGTGGGGGGTTGTGAAGCAATTTGGCCTAAAGGGTCAATACTTGAGAAGTATACAGGCTTTGTATAGGGACCCCAATGCTAAGATAAGCTATGTTGGGATAATGTCTTCAAACTTTTCAGTCTTAAGGGGAACACAGCAGGGGTGTCCGCTTTCACCCCTGCTTTTTGCTCTCTCAATGGACCCATTTTTAAATGCTCTCCAGATCAATCTAAGATCATACCTTTCCAGCATTAAGATAACATTCTTAAAATCACAGCTTATGCTGATGATTTTGCGGTTTTCACGACAAATGTGGCGGACGCCATGGTTGGGATTACGGAAGAAGCTAATAATTTTGGTGTCATCTCCGGCTGTAAATTAAATTTAAACAAAACTCAAGTTATAATGAACCACCAATCTCCCTCTGCAGTGCAGGGTATGTGTCAGGCCACGGTATATTTAGGGTTGAAGATATCTGCTAAGATCGGAGATATAAACGTACTTAATTATGACACTCTATTAAAAGAAGTGGGCGTCCTCCTGAAAAAATGGCATAAGATTCCGCTTAATCTCATAGGGCGAATTAATCAAATTAAGATGAACATTCTGCTGACATTTTTATATCTTTTCAGGTCTATTCCTCTTTGCGTTCACAATTCGTTTTTTAAAAAATTAGACGGCATTCTCAGTAGTTTTTTATGGGTCTATAAAAAATCTCGAAGATCGATTTCGATATTAAAGTTCCCACTTGATAAGGGTGGTCTTAACTTTCCTGATTTCAGAACCTATTTTTTTGCGACCTTTTTGGGATGGCTCCGTAGTCTGTACGTTGTAAATAATCAATTTTGTTTTCACCAGTTTATGCTTGGAAGGGATGCGAAACAATTCTTGGCAGGAGTGCAAGACCCGAATTACTTTAAACACGTTAAATTTAAGACTGCGAAGGATGCAGTTCTTATTTGGA
The DNA here is from genome assembly GCF_964263255.1 of Lissotriton vulgaris. Lineage (NCBI taxonomy): Eukaryota > Metazoa > Chordata > Amphibia > Caudata > Salamandridae > Lissotriton > Lissotriton vulgaris. The sequence continues at coordinate 495,222,359 of NC_141697.1, read as the reverse complement.
ATCTGATTTTGACCATTTGTAGAACTTCTTTTTTTCATATTGATTTGCCATTGTGGGATAATCCAGGGCTTCCCAGCATTTTTAGTGATAAAACAGGGCGCAACTGGGCCAATTTTGGAGTTACGTTTTTAGGAGACTTATATGGCACAGCGGGTTTCTTACATTTTGAAACATTGAAACTTTTATATAAATTGCCTGAAACTATGTGTTTTAAATACATACAAATAAGGGATTTTTTTATACGCAAGATGAGTCTGAAGGAAGTGTGTGACTCTGATATTTGGACTTGCTTTTATTCGGGCAATAGGAAATCATTAATTAGTGTGGGATACAAGTGCCTTAGTCAAAACAGAATAGATGATTGTCCAAAAATGGCTCTAAAATGGACCACTAGACTAGGATTTATTGTAACAGGCCAGAATATCTCTGCTGTACTAGTTAATATCAATAGAGTGGTACAATCCTCAAGCTTAAAGCTCCAATCTTATAAAACTATATGCCATTTATATTACACTCCACAAAGAATTTCCAAATGGTCGCAAAACAGTGCATTTAGCCACCGTACTAAATTTCCTGAATGTGGTCTGGTGGCAGCTGACCTTGAACACATGATTTATTCATGTCCCTCATTAACTAAGTACTGGACAGGAATAGAAAATATCTTACTCCAAAAACGAGTGATTAATTCCGCATTATCAGCAGCCTCAGTTCTATTGGCTATACACTCTACTAATAGCTTTAATAAAGATTTGTTAAATATTGTACTGTCCTGTGCAAGATTGGTCATAGCTAGAGCTTGGATCTCTGTGAATTCACCTCATACGATGGAGTGGTGGGCTCTTGTTAATGAAATTTACACTATGGAAAGTTCACTTGCCAAGATTAGAGGAACTAAAGCAATCGGAAAATTTGTTAAATTTGGGGTAACTTTCTGTAAGATGTGCAATGTTACTGACCACGGAGGCTACGGTGTTATGTTGACTTTATTTACCGACAAGGGTTATTACCTGTTCTATTGGGGTTTTATTGTGTTTAAACAAAGATCACAGGAAATGTGAATGCTTTATTTCATATTTGTATTTGTCTACACTGTTCTTGTAAATTGCGATTGTAAAATATCTGGGATTGTTTGTCAATAAAAAAAAAAATTTTAAAAATCAAAATCACAGAAACCTCATTACCATACATTTTTATTTTTGTTTGTAATATAGTTTTATCAGTAAAACTGTATGTCTGTGGAACGTTAGTGGCTGTTTCAATGGAAAATGTGCCTTCTGTAAATGACAGTGTGCTATCAAAACAAGGCTTTAGTTGCATTAAAAAATCGCCCCTCATGTGCATTAAAGCGCAGATGTTTGTTATTCTGAAAAGTGGGTTGTGATCCTAAAACATTTAGGAACCACCAGTCTACAGTACGCAGGCAATTCTTTTGTGTGCCTTTGCCTATATGCGTTTGGATCTGAGAAAGCAGAAATAACTTGTCACAGGTCCATCACTGCTTTAATTAAGTAAGAAATAGCTGATATAATTAGCTCATGTCCTTCAGCACACATGGTAGTTCTGGGTTTATTAACTCTCCTATTGAACTCACGTGTGGCTCTAAACTGCTTGTTTTGAGCCATCAGCATACATTTCTATAAAGTATGTAACTCTTTGCAGGAAGAGATCTAATTGATACATTTGACAGAGCCATTGCATAGAGTGCCAACCCTGTCTTACTGATGGCTGTCGCCAATGGTTTGGGGAGTTGCGCACTTGGTTATTGACTGGGTAACAAAGGTTGCTGATCTTTGGGTTAATGTGGGAGATGGCAGCAGTGGTGGTCTTGGTTGCAAAGTGACTTGTTCTGTTGCTGCTGTATGTTCTAAAACACTTGCTACTGCTTCACCTATGTCTTCTTGACTGGGTCTGACTTTTCATCGTGGGTGGCTTTGTGACATTGCAAGCATGTTGAATATCAATTATTTATGAATCAATAAATATACTGTGTTAATTGATGCTCACTATGCAAACACACTACCAACATTTTGGAACACATCTCCACCCTCACACCTGAAATCCTCTTCCTCATTGAGACCTGGCTCAACCCCACTTCCATGCCGTACATCAGCACTGCAATACCAGAAGGATACAAGATCAGCCACTACGACCTCATCAATAAGCCTGGTGAGAATCACCATTGAATACAAGGAATCCATCCAATGCACCACCACAAATGAAAACATCACCCCAGCCATGGACCACCTCAACTTCTGACACCACATAGACTGCAAAACCAGAACTAGGGGCATCCTTGGCTACTGTCCTCCAGGACCATGCCCAGCTTTCTGCAACATCATCAACTTCATTGACCTCCTCACCATAGACTCCAACAACTAAATTTTCCTCTGTGACCCCAACTTCCATCTCGACAACCACACTGACATCTACACTATCAACCTCCTCTTTAGCATGAACTGCATCGGACTCACCCAACGTATCCATGACACCACGCACACTAGACAACACACTCTAGACCCCATCTTCATCTCCAACTACTGCATCGGGTTCCGCCACACCACGGAACTCACCTGAACCTACCACTTCATCGTCCCCTTAACCATCACCAGCCCATGGACCTACGCCTCCAGTCTGCCCAATGCCTCCCACCACAGCTGGAGCAAAATCTCTAAGGACACATGAATCAACACCCTCAACACCACCCATCCCATCTCCTCCAACAACGTAGAAAAGAACGTCAGAAATGTCAACAATTGGATCACCAACTGTGCACACAACATTGCTCCCATCGGTAACAATACCCATAGAAAGTCCACCAAGCAGACTAGCTGGTACACTGAAGACCTCAAAACTGCTAAACAACACTGGAAACAATTGGAAACAAGATGGGGCACAAGCAAGGACACAAGAGACAAGGCCACCTTCAAGACAACCTTCAACCTCTACCACTGACAGTTGAGCAAAGCAAAGTAAAAGGCGTCATGGATTGATTGAAGTACCAATAGGAGCAAAGAACTCTTCAAAATCATCAAAGAATTCTCCAACCCCTCAGCTGCAACAAAAAACATTACTCCCCTCACAGGAACTCTGCGACAAACTTGCAAACTTTTTCTATGACAAGATCACCAACAGCTGATGACATTTCAAACTCTAGCTCAAGACCACCGACTTCTTCAAGCAAGGCAAGGACCCAGCTACCATCAAAGAAATCTGACTAACCGAATGGAGCCAGATTGCCCACAGTATACAGCCACCATCATGAACGAAAACCACTTAGGTGGCCAAGCTGACTCATGCCCTCACCACATCTTCAACCTAGGAGAAAGCAGAATCTGCCACATACTCACCACCTTGTTCAAATCCTTAATTGCTACAGCTATCTTCCCAGAGGACTGGAAACACACAGAAGTAAACGCCATTTTAAAGAAACCATTGACAGACCCCAGCAAATTCTCCCTGCCCCTGTTTCTGGCCAAAGTATTAGAAAAAGCCATCAACCAACAACTCTCCCCACATCGGTAATGGAACCTCCTATTCAACTCCACCCAATCCGGATTCCGAAGCAACTACAGCACAGAGACAGTCCTCATTGTAGCTACCTTCAGTCTGCAGTCTTATGAAGTCTTAGCCGCAGTTTGCCGAGAGCCACCAGAGATACTAAGCTTGTCTGCATGGTAAGCGTAGTTACAATGAGGGCCTTCTAAATTATGCAGCTGGTTTTGAAGATTGTGCAGGCTGGCTATTGGGGGCAATGGAATTCCTGCAGGATAGGGGTTATGTGATCATATTTCTTCCTTCAGAATCTGGAAGAGATGTTCCTCGGTGTGTAGAATACCTCTAATGCTAGTGTGGAGTCTAGGAGGCATCAGATGCAAAAGTGCGAGGGCTTGAACGGCAGTTCTAAAGTCGCCTTCTGAGAGAAATGGTTTGACTTTCTTTGAAAGAGAGACATGGCACCCAGATCTCTTTAAAATTTTGGCAGTGTCTTTATTTTGCGAATAAAGTTGGTGTCCCAAATAATGTCAATTGACTTGACATCATTCTACTTTCATATTTCACCATACTAATTCACCACTCATCCTTTATGGGTTTCCGGAGTAGTGTGCTTCAACACCCCATCAGGGGTAACAAGGTCTATATATATATATATATACAAACCTTTTTTCCTCTTTTATCCTATCCACCACTTAAAATTACTTGCATGTTTCACTATACTAATTCAACTCTAATCCTCTATGGGTCCCGGAGTAGTGTGCTACTCGCCAAAAAAGCGCTTTGACACCTCGTCAGGGGTAGTAAGCACTATATAATGCAATTACAATACAATACCGATGACATCCGAACCCTACTCAACCGTGGAAAGACTGCAGCTGTGATCTTCCTAGACCTCTAAGCAGCCTTCAGTACAGTCTTCCACCACACATTCATTACAAGGCTGCACAACGTAGCTATCCAAGGAGCCGCACTCCAATGGATTGCCTCTTTTCTCACCAGAAGAATGTTAAAAGTCCACCTACCCACTTTTTCTCCTACCCCAAGGAAATCATCTGTGGAGTACCCCAATGATCCTCGCTCAGCCCCACCCTCTTCAACACTCATGTGACACATTTGGCCAGTATCACAAAACCCATGGACTCAACATCATATCCTACACCGAAGACACACAACTCATCCTCTCCGAAGACACCAACAACACCAAGACCAACTTTCACAACTGCATGACAGATATTGCCAACTGGATGAAGGACAACTGCCTGAAGTGCAAAATGGACAAGACAGAGGTACAAATTTCTGGGGGGGGGAAAGCTCCCCATGGGACGCATCCTTGTGGCCCTCAGACCTATTCTTAACCCCACTGACCCTGCTAGGAACCTAAGCATCATTCTGGACAAAAAGCTAACCATGAAGACTCAGGTCAACTGCATCTCCTCTTCCTGCTTCTTTATTCTTTGCATGCTTCATAAGATATTCAATGAATACCCTAACGCTCAAGACGCACCATCAACAGGCCTTCATCTCCAGCTGACTGAACTTTGGCAACACTCTCTACGCAGGGATTGCAGCTTACCTCCTCTGATGACTACAGATCATACAGAACGCTGCAGCCAGACTCATCCTGAATCTCCCTATATGACCCCACATCACTCCATACCTCAGGAAACTTCACTTGCTCCCTGTACAGAAAAGATGCCAGTTCGAACTCCTGGACCATGCATACAAGGCCATACACAACCTTGGACCTGCCTACTTGAACCACCAACTGAACGTACATAAGCCCAACAAACACCTCCACTCCTCGTCCATTTCTCTAACCCTCACCCCCGCATATGATGTAACAGATGTGCAGGTTGCTCCCTTCTCCTACCTTGCAACAAAGACTGGAGACAAGCTACTTTTTCATCTAAAGACCTCAGCATCTCTTTCAGAGTTCTGGAAGTCCCTGATGACCTGGCTATTTGGCTAATCAACTGGACTCTGCCAGCACCTGGATACCTCATGAGTGACAAGAAGTGCTCTATTACTGATTGATTGAAAGTTAAATATTCTTATCTGTAGGTTCCATCTTATGAAAGATGATAAGTGAAAAACGGATGCACTATGCATGTACTGTATCAGTAATGACCTTTCATTTTTCCATATTGATTAATGTTGTTTGTATGATTTTGTATTGATGTGAAGCATTATTCTCTAAGGACTATATTCATCAAGGTGCATTGTGTGTGATGTAGATAAGAACCAGCCAGTAATGTATGACGATTTCTGATTTCCTTTCTTATTTTTCCTTTTAACAGAGTTTTACATGGCGCGATCTTAACCCGAATCGGGTATCAGAGCGCTGTACATAGCACCAGTTGCAGTTACATGAGGACACATTCATTTTTGTTAAGCACGGAGAGATTAAGTGATTTGCCCAGAATCACAGGATGTTCAGTGTCATTGCCGAGAGTGGAACCTAGTCTCCAATATTCGAGGTTAATCGCCCTAGCCGTTAGGCCAACTCCTCTCCCTTCTATGCTTGGTTTCACTGTTGATCGTAGTTGCTTGATGGTGGGTTTTCTGCCTATTGCTCCTATTTCATGCCTCTGGACCTCTGTTTTCTCCTTGTTCCTGGATGGCAGATAATCCCAATATTTGCAGATTTCCTCCATGCTCCTTTTGGTAGTCCCTATAGCATTTATGTGGCCTTGAATAAACCTTCATATCTGCTATGTGACAGCCTCTCGGATATTGAGAAAGGTATTTTCAAGAATGTGTATTGACACATTGTTCCACCAGAATCTCCAGTTCCTAGTCACTGAATTTCCTCTTTCTCATGTTGTCACCTCTTCCTTGTCACCTCTTCCTGTGGCTCTCAGCTTGTGATTTTTGTCTAATTTATTCATGCTCCAGTGTTTTGAAGTGTGTTCTTCTCTCTTCCTTGATCTGTGAAGTCATCACTCACTGCTTTTGCAATGTTCGCAGTTTGTGATTCATGGTCCCCAATTTGTGAGCCAAAATGAATTGCAAGTTAGAAATTGGTATTTGGCAATTGCAAACTTTCAGAAACTGCTAGATGGTAAAGATGTTCTTAGTCCATTTGGCCTCTTGTACTCAGAGTCGCCCCTTGCTCCAATATCGTCCTGGATGAAAATACATATGCAGCTCTCGATACGGCTGATGAATAAAATGAGGCAGCAGCCCCTTTTCGCAGTTCTCCCCCTGGCTGGCTACATCAAGGCAGCTAAATCTTGGCAGCGACTAACCTCTGAACACACATCTCCATACCTCCCCCAGTTCACCTGAATCACCCACAACTTAGCTCAGTCAGACTTGGTGCAAATTGTTTGTTGCTGTGGTGAGGGGGTGTTGATGTGTGGCGGGAGTGGGTAAGAGGTAGATTGGAGGGCAAGGTCGGGGGCTAATAGAGTGCAAAAACAGCTAATTAAGAATGTTAACAATGATTAAAAGCACTTTAATCAGAGATATAGGGTCTTTGCTGTTTTCAGGACCTTTATTCTGAAAGTTCTTTGCCTCCCTCTGAAGATTGGTATCCTGGGCCTGAGCCCAGCTCGCCTATGCCAAAAGCCGGCCCTGCTTACACTTACTGTCTGCCTGGTACCTGTTCGGTAAGTGTTATTTGTTTCCTCAGTTGTTGTATCTCTAGCAATTAACCTTATTGTTTAATTTTTTTTCTCCCAGGCTGGACTGCAATGATTAAATAGCATGTCATGGGTTGGACAATGAATGCTCCCAGTGTTCTAAAGTTGGCTCCACAAGGATTAGTTTGCATGTTCCTAACTGGGAACTTGAGGCATATTCACGACATTTTGGTGCAATGCAGTGCGGCAATCAAAGTTGCTGCACTACGGTGCATCAAAGTATGACATAAACCATCACTGTATCTACCAAGATATGGTGCTGTTTTTCTTTCTCCCTGCACTGGTGCACTTCGGTTGTCATGCACCAATGCAAACGCTCTTGCCCAATAGTGCAAGGGGAGGGCTGCCAAGCATAGGTTTTGTTCTGGAGGGAGACCCTGTACAAATCACAACACATGCAAAGCTGGGAAAATATGGAGACTTAAAAGTTGCTCCGATGTTACTCCTGCCTTGAGGAGGTGTAAATTGTATACACACATCCCTGCTTAGAAAATATTTGCAGATAGGGATTTGCATCAAAACCTACGGGTGGCTGCTTGGGAAGACCCATATACCACCCATTGTATGCCCTCTTTACAAGGAGTTTCCCAAAGTAGCTCATAGTGCTACTTTGCATTACTATAGGCAACTTTCCAAGGCAAATCATAATTAGCGTTGGAAAGTAAATCCCACCACACCAACTTACGATGGGTTGTAACACAAACCTGGTGTAAAGACTTCATAAATCTGATCTTTGGTGCTCTTGTTTTGCCCCCTTATTAATGAGAAATATTGCTCTGGATTGGAATCTAGAGCTTTCAAATTGGGACAGAGACTATGTTTCTGGATGAATACTTAGGGACTTCTTTTTTTAAAAAACAATTCTTTATTGCAGAAATTGCAGTAAATTTCCATATTTTTTGTTTTTTGAGACAACCCCCCCCCCCCGCCCTCCACCCACTCCCCGAACAATATGAAAATCCATATCGACTGACAACAAATAAACTAAACATAGCAAATAATTAGATCCAGAAAAACAAGACAATTAATAATTACGATAGAGAAATAAATAAAGCAGTCTATCCTGGACCTTCAATCCAATGCATTAGTGGGTGCCAGATTTCTAGACCCTTCCTTTTTTTTTAAACCTTTCCTGCTATATATTGCTTTCTCCAAGCTATAGGTCAAGAGTAGTCGAGCCCACCATTGTTGAAAGGATGGTGGAACATTGTCTAGCCAAACAGAGGCTAGACAAATTTGAAACACTGCCATAGAGACAAAAAGAAAACCCTTTATGTTATCCGGATGGTTCAAATTGTCTAGCCCCAGAATTATTTCTGCTGTTGTAATTTCTATTTGTGTCTCCAGTATTTCAGAGAAAGGTAGATATCTTGCGACTAATAGTGCATAATGCCCCACATGTAGCGAACATATGTATTAAGTCTACTTCTGGCATCATACATCTGGGGCAGAAGGTCCCTTTGCCAGTACCCCATTTAGCTAATTGATAAGGGGTATGATATAAAGAGAAAAAAGTTTTATAAAATTGGGCATGTAGTTTCGAGGACATTAGTAGCGATTGAGACATTTGAAATTAATTCTGGATAGCTAAACTTGATATCCCAAGTTTGTTCTGCCATTTAAGTATATTTTTATCCATATCATCTGGACAACCAGTGATTAAATTATTATATATTACCCCGATTTTAACATTACTAAACTGTACCACAGATTCTATTAACTCATTTTTCTGCAAAGCCACACTTCCCCCCATCTTTTTCATGTTAAAGTCCCTCACCTGTAGGTATTTGAAAAAGTCCCTATGTTCTAAGCCATATTTATTTGTTAAAGATTCAAATGACATGAAGCCGGCTGGCTCATAAAGACAACCGACTTGGACTATACCAAATCTGATCCACCGTGTCATACACAAATCCGAGAAAATCTCTGGGAGGTTTTGATTACTTATAAAAGTCGTATAGTACGAAAACCGACCTAACCCTAAATGTTTGCGAACCTGGTTCCAGGCAGCACAAATACCTTTTAAAGTTTTAAACTGCACTTTCTTAAAATGGCAGTCATAGGTCAATCGCCACAGATGTGCGCCCACTAGATTACCTAGAATAAGTTCCTGAGGGGTTGGAACAGATCTCTCTATAGTATCCTCATGATTAGTCTTTAGTAACAGGCTACTATATTTAAGAATCGTTGCCCACCAGTAAGTTTTTAGGTTAGGGAGTGCGAGGCCTCATCTATCTATTTTTTTTTAAATTTTTTATTTTTTTTTGTTATCCTCATCTGCCCGACACTCGTTCCATAGATGCAAAGAAAACACAACAACCACCTCTCTGCCATCCGGAGCAAGGCCCTAATGATTGAGCCGCTTCGCAGACTGGGCAGAACTTATTACGAATTGGCGGGAGATATGATGCACCTTGTTGGCACTCCTCTAGGCAACTTCATACCTGATAGGCCAGTAAATAGATATCGGAGTCGGGGCAAACCACTAGACTGAGCCATGGAGTAGATGGGCATAATCATCGGACCTTTGGGGGGGGAAAAAAAAAAAACAACGAGCCGGAGAAAAGGTTCACTTCCAATCTATCAAGAGTTTCCGAAAGGTGAGGCTTTGGGTACTACATGATCTAGCCAAATCTATCTTGAATGTTTCATAGAGAGACGTTAGCCAGGCGGAGTGTGTGGGAGGGATGGTATCTACCCAGTGTACCCAGTGTATACAAATCAGCCGTCTTGCCAGAAGGATAGTGTAGAATAAGAAAGACCGCAGAACCCCGATGATGTTCTGATCAAAGCCAAAAATGACTAATGATAGCGTAAGAGGAATGTTGGTCTTGAGAATTGAATCCAGAGTGACTTTAACCTCTTTCCAGAAAGCATTTATGTGAGGGCATTCCCAAAACATGTGGGTATCTGAGGCTGCTGGAAGTTGACATTTGTTACAGCATTTCCCTTCCTGATATTTAGATAGACGTAAGGGGGAGAGGTATGCCCGATGTAAAGTGAACAAGTGGTTTCGTCTCAGCCAAGCGGGTTTGACAAGTCTATACAAAAGAGAAAAAGATTTTATCCACAAATCCTCGTCCAATAACTGGATTTCACTTCCCCATAGCTCCATTGGGAGGTTGAAGTCTCCATCTATCTCCTCCAGAATGGACCAATACCAAAAAGCAACCTCCTTACCTCCTGTCTGTTTTTCAACTAAGTGCTGTTCAAGGGGGCTAGGTCTCCCGATATTAGGGTTTTTCCTAATTATTTTTCTGGCCCAACTGCTGATTTGGATGTACTTAAATCTTGACAAAGTTGGCCCTACTTTCCTCTTAAGCTCCTCCCACTCAATCAAGACACCTCCAAATACCAGCTCACCCCATCTTGAAAGCCCGCCTCAATTAGGGGGGCTGCCAGGCAGTCTTGCAAACACAGAGGGAGCCCAGGAGAGTCCTATATCTGAGCATAGTTGGAGAAATATGCCAGCCCCACTCTTAGTTTAATTTGCACCCAGGACTTCAATATTGTTAAAAGAGTCTTAAGCCTCACCTTTTTAAAAAACTTTCGGTCCCCGAACTTGAATAGAAACCCATCTAACGGAAGGTTTGCCCCCACCAGCATTGCCTTAAACAATCTCCCATTTGAAGAATTATCTGGTGACTTCACGAGCATTCTTGTGTGGGAAAGCTGGAATGCCCACGCATAATACTGCAAGTCTGGCAGAGCAAGCCCTCCTTTTTCCCTCCTCCTCCTTAAATTTTTCCAGGCCAACCTGGTAGCCTTATTGCCCCAAATAAAAGAATTAATTTCCTGCTGACATTTATGAAGTTGCTTAGAATCAAAAGCCAAAGGGATGGAATTAAAAATAAAGGTCAGTTTCGGGAGGATAGACATTTTCACTATATTGACTTTCCCAAAAATTGACAGTCGAAGGCCCGCCTAGGATTTCAATAAGGCCCTACATTCTTGGAAGACCAGATCTAGGTTGGCCTTAGCCAAGGTGTCTATATAATGCGTGACTTTAACTCCGAGGTAACGAATTGAGGGTGTCACCACAACGCCTGGATTAGCAGTGTTCCACGTCATGAGCTCAGTCTTCTCAGCGTTAATATCGTAGCCCGATATATGTCCAAATTCTTTGGCCATTTCGACTACTATGGGAAAGGCAGTTGCTGGATCACTAGTGTAAATTACTATGTCGTCGGCGTAGAGCCCTACCCTTTTTTCCCACCCTCCATATTCAAATGAGGAGGTTCTTGGGTCATCCCTCAGAGATTGTGCAAAAGGTTCAATATAGATATTAAAAAGTAGGGGGGATAGGGGGCAACCCTGTCTCGTTCCCCTACTAATCTGAAAGGGCTGAGTACATGTACCATTCACCAAAATACTCGCACTGGGATCAGCATGCAAAAGACCTATAGCCCTACGGAAATTAGGTCCAATTGCAAATTTCCTCATGACATCAGCTAGATATGACCAGTTTACTCTATCGAACGCTTTTGTTGCGTCGAGGGTCATAATGGCCAAAGGAAGGGAAAAGGTTGAGGCGATGTCCACTGCCCCAATTAAATCATAAGTGAGGTCTGAAAGCTGTCTACCTCGAATGAAGCCCTTCTGGTCAGTGTGGATAATTGAGCTTACTTCGCGTCCCAGCCGAGTCGCCAACACCGCCGCAAAGAGCTTATAATCACTATTCAGAAGTGAAATTGGCCTATAAGAGCCACATTTGGCCGGATCTTTCCCGGGTTTTGGGATCAAGACAATTGTTGCCTCCCCCCATGATTTAGGTGGGGTGGCTCCCTTTACTAAGATATCATTAAAGAGTCTAGTAAGTACTGAAACAATTTCGGGTGACAAAATCCGAATTAGCTCACCGGGGAGACCATCGGGGCCAGCCGCCTTACCCCGCTTCACCTTTTTGATAGCTTCACTCACCTCTATCTCCGAGATTGGTCTGTCGAGCCGGTCACTTTGTTCTGGGGTGAGAGTGGGGAGAACTATCTTCTCTAACCATCTGAGCCTAGTCAAAGGGTCGTCCCAGATCTCCTCCTTATATATTTGTTGAAAAAAGTCAAGAAAAGCTTCCCCGATGTCTGTGGTGGAAGTTCTTTCATTAGTCTCCCCCTCTACACTAATAAGTTTGATATGTTTTTTTGCCTGGTCAGATTTGATTTTCCAGGCTAGGACCTTGCCCAGGATTCCCCGTATTCAAAGTTTGAAAGTTTGCTAGCTGCCCATCTCTTTGCGACCCTCTCTTGGAGGATACTTTCTAGCTTCCCCTTTAATTCCTTCCGTTGTTTCTGGTCTTCAATAGTACCAGTTCCGGAACCGATACGTTGGTCAAAGAGAGCGATTTCCTGTTCTATGTTGGTGATCATTGCCCTGTACACTTTCCCTCGATGAGAGGCCCTGTTGGTGATGTGACCTCGTAAATTTGCTTTATAAGCCTCCCACCCAATATCCAACTGAGCTGAATTTATGTTAATGTCCATAAAAAACTTGGTTTCGTGAATAAGGAGGTCAGTTTCCTCTTCTTCTAAAAGAATAGTACGGTCAAATGACCAAGACGTATGAGGGATTTGCTGACCTAATTTAAATGAAAAGAAAATGGCCGAATGATCTGATAGATGCGAGGGCAAGTAAACTAGTTCCTCCAGGGGATCTCTTAATGAGTAGCTAAATAGGGCATAATCGATTCTAGACTTATGGTTGTATTTGAAGTTATGATAGGATATACCAAGTGAGTTACCCGCTCTCTCCCTCCACGGGTCTGCTAATCCAAGCATTGACATAATCACCCTAAGCGCTTGCCTGGATTTCTCATGAGTTAATGCCCTAGAGTTGGGGGATTTGTCCAATTTAGGATTTAATACTAAATTAAAATCTCCCATCCAAATTATTGGATCATGAGTTGTTAAAAGTTGGTTCTGGATTTTATGCAGGTATGAGGGGTCGTCCTGATTGGGGCCGTAATAACCCACCAAGTTGTACGGTCTGTCCTCTAAACTTACTTTAGCATATAGCCACCTACCGCTAAGATCCTCTTCATAATCTATAATCTGCGCTCTAACTTGCCTTTTAAAGATGATAAGGATGCCCCGAATATTAGCATTGTGGTTAGTACAGATAAAACTACCCACCCATCTAACATTCCTCAACATATCCTTCACTTCTTGCTGAAGAAGATGTGTTTCCTGGATGACAATGACCTGCGCTGGGGAGTCCCTCAAATACTGTAATATTCTATGCCTCCTCCCCCTTACACGCAGGCCATTGACATTCCAGGACAAAAATTGTATCCCCAGCATCTGATGTCGTTCCCCCTCAACCAACTCATCAGATCAATAAAGAGTACACTACTCCCAAGGCAGATTAGACGAGACTGGATTGCATTTAGTGAAAATAGTAAATTTAGAACGATGTCTGACAAATGAAGATTTTTTGCGATTTTACCCCTACCCCCCCCCCCCTCCCCCCTCCCTGGAAAACCCTCCCTTAGTTAACCTGGCCGGTGATGCCAGATTTGTCTCTCTGAGGAGCCCCCCCTGTAGGAAGGTGGATATCTGACTATGGTTACCCCCAAACTTTTTGCCTGGTGTTTATCTGGTTTTTGACTTAGTTGGCCTGGGTTCCTGCTATTCAGGACCCCAGGCTGATTGCTCTCTCCTTAAAATGGACTCCATGTACCTTAGGTGCATAACACAATTGGAATTGGTTCACCTTATAGGCCCCTGTAACAGTGTACCATAGGTACCCAGGGCATAGGTGTAGCCAAGGCCTACCAGGGGCTGCAGCATGTGTTGTGCCACCCCTGGCCTGGCCTCCATATTTGACACAACTGGCTGATCACTCAGCTGGGGTAAGTTGGTGTAATCACCTCTTACTTAGGTACAGTATGCCTGTGCCTAACCCTAAACTGGACACATATGTTCCTATCAGCCACTCCTATGGAAGGCCTCATCAATCCTGGAGGCAGAGTGCTTGGAAATATGTGAGATGGTGCTCTAGCATGAGCTGAGCCTGTCTGCCGCTGTCGGGAACAACTCCCTAAGCTGTTCCGGGATACTGCCATACCATATACTCTTAAGTGCATTATAATCCTCGCGGTTAAATGCTATCTTTGGTTTGGCTTTATCAAAACATGTCGAGTAAGGTGTCATACGAATTGGAATACTATCCCCTCGCCAATTCTGGCGACGGGGATAGCATTCCACCCTTCTAGAGGGACACGACATGTGCGTAGCCTTAACCCCGGTTAAAGTTAAACAGAGCCTCAGCTTCACAAAATGGACGCTGCCACCACAGACACAAGTCTGGCCTCCTGCTGCTGACCGAAACTCGGCAGATGGTGGCCTGGACAAAGGGTTTCCTGCCTTGGGAGGTGCGAGCACCACCCCAGACAGGATTTTGTGTATTGGGTAGGACAGGGCTGAATAGAATGAGACATGCCTGGGGCACACAAGGTGTCCCTGTGCATAAGCCAGCCCAAACCGGTTCTGGGGCTTTCCAGCCCCAGTCCTGGCGAGGAGCTGGACAAAGGAGAGGGGGTGTAACCACCCCCCTTCCTGGTCCCACCCATAAGGGAGGGACCTAGCAGGAGATCCACCCCTCAGATGGGAATAAGAGAGGGAGCAGTGCCATTGCACAGCAGATCATCCTGAAATCAACTTTAAACAAGAAGAAGACTGGACTTCGACATTCTGCTGCACAGAAGACTGAAGAGAATCTCCCTTGTGGCCTAGGAGGGGCCACCCTGTGAACACAGGCATCACCCAGCACCTCGACGTCTGCTTTGCCGCCGCCTCCCGCCGGAGCCCGAGTGCAGAGCCTGACAAGACACAGCTTTCCAGACTTCTCCCAGCCTGATCCACAGTCCCTGCAAAGAAGGGACCCGTGGAGGCACCGAGAGACGTGGGAGCGGCCATCTTGAAAGACCCCCGAGACGCTGACTGCGTAGCACCCGAGGCACCCTCGACTCTGTGCTTTGGGGTTTCAGAAGCCCCACAACCGAGCAGCGTTTGCACCAAAGATCAGCCCTCCAGCATCTCCACGATCTGCGTGGGGCCCTTTTGCTTTGTGCCACTTGACTCGCCATCCCGGCCGCTTGTCACGTGGTCAGCGGCCATCTTGGCGACGAAACCTACAATTTACACTGTGGGTCTGGTTGCTCCAGACCTGCCCTCGCTCCTGTAGAAAGGAGTACCCGCTCTGACCTTGCTGGTCCGAGTAATAAGCCTTTTTCACTTTCCCCGTGGCTTGCATTAGCCAAGGCTTGTTTGCTTTAATCGAGTTGCCGACACCGCCATCAGCTAGAGCCTTCAAGGGACAGCTCGTGATCGACTCCTGGACGTCCTTGACCTCTTCGTGTCCACGTGGCTGCAGAGAGAAACAACACCTCATCACCTGTTTGCACCCAACTTTGCCTGATTCCAATCTGGTTCCACGGTGGTCACTGGTCAGTGACTTTGAACATTGTCCCCTCTGCTTTCAGGTCTTCACCACTTCAGATCCACCCTTGGATCCACCGGACACTTCTCCTTCACATCGCCTGCAGCATCTTCAGCTTCAAGCGCCAAGAACCTGCGTGTCAAAACCGACGCCACTTCGACCCTGTGCACCCACTTCCTGTGGGTGAGGTAACATTGCAACGCCGGTGTCCCTACACTGGTACACACCTCTAGGGTCTGTGTCTTAAGTTTTGTTCCTCTAGGTTCAGCGGAAGTGCCCTTAAACTAACTTTGTACTTTTTAAGCACCATAGACTTTGCATTGGAAAGTGCGTGCACTTTGAACACTGCACCCGAGTCCCGTGGGCCTTTCCCGACTTAGTCATTGCCAGTCTCGAATAGCTCCAGCGATTCCCAAGGCCCTAGGCCTCTTCACTTTCCTCCTGGTATCTCTTATACCACTTTCTTAGTATATGGTTTAGGTGGCCCCTAGGGCTCATCCATATTGTGCAACTTTTGTATATTTTAAACTGTCTTGTGATTTAACGCTTGTGCTTCTGTGCTCATAAAGAGTCCAGGGGATTTTATAGTTAATAAATCAATATATATTTTCAATATATATCTGTGTGGTGTCCCTTTCATTTGGTATTCAAGGGGGTTGTGTATGGTATAACAGCTGGCTTCACATGCCTTTCAGAGTTTAGCCTAAGACTGCTTTGTCCACGTTACCACTAGGATAACTGGTCTACAAGGTTGAATTACAACCAATCATCATAAGGGTTGCTTGGCATGGTACAAAGTGATCACTAGAATTAGTGAGCATTATATACCAGGCCAACTTCTCACATTGGTGAGCAGCGGATTGGGATCTGAGCTTGCTGTTGTTTTACCATTACAATCTTTGAGATTATCATTTGAAAGATCATACAGGTACCTGCTAGGTACATATAAAACAAGACTAGTATACTTAAGTTCTACTGAACTTAGTTGTTGTAGAGCAAAGGGAGTAGCACACCCTAGCTACAACTACTAAATAGGTTTAGTAGGTAAACACCAGTGTAGGTAGATTGCAACACATCCACCCACACTAGAGCAATGTCTGGAACAGAGGGGTCCAGTGGACTTACTCCTGTTGAGAGTGACCCTCCAAGGGCACCATCCAAATTTGCTATTTTTTCCTTTAAGGAATTAAGACAGCTTTGTGTCTTAAGGGGTCTGAAGACAGGGCCTTCCCCTACTACAGACCACCTAAGAGAGCTCTTAGACCAGTCTGAGACTCTAAAGCCCTCTAAGGCAAACCCCACAGGGGATGCTGAAGGAGGCCATCCTTCAGAGGATGACACTGTAGACACCCCTGCCCCTATCATCCTGGTAGATGAGGAAGCCTCCACCACTGGAGCTCCTCAGGTAGATGTAGAGGAAGAGGAGGAAGAGGAGGAGGTGGAAAGCAGTGAGTCAGATGATGACAGAGATAGTCAGGTGCTGGTCAGTAGACTGAACCAGGCTAACTTAAGCCTACTTGGGAATGAATCTGGTAACAACCCATTCAGACCCCCAGGTGGACTTAACCAGAAGCCTAGGAGGAGAAGGACTCACTCAGGTGACTCTAACAACTCCCATGCTTCTAGAGGTTCTCATGGTCACTCCAGAAGGGAGATGACTAGCCCTCAGAGAAGGGAACATGAGGCCAAGATGAGAGAGGCTGAGCTTAGGATCCAGAGGCAAGAGTTAGAGGTTGCCCTGGCTAAGGAGAAACTTGCTAGAGCAAGACAGCCTAGAGAGAGTGGATTAGGATCCACTGGTGGCAGCACTATCCAGAAGGATAAAGACAGGTCTTTTGATACAAGAAACCTGAGTAAGATTGTGCCCCCCTACAAAGCTGGGGATGATATCCACAAATGGATGACTGCACTTGAGAGAGCCTGCATGGTACAGCAGATCCCTCAGGAGCAGTGGGCAGCAATCTTGTGGCTCTCCTTTGAAGGTAGAGGCAGAGACAGACTCCTCACAGTTAGTGATGAGGATTCTAGAAACTACATGGTCCTGAAGAGTGCTCTGATTGATGGGTTAGGCTTAACCACTGAACAGTACAGGTTAATGTTCAGAGATACCCAGAAGACACAGACTCAGGACTGGTCTGAATTTGTTGAGTGTGCCACTAAGGCCCTGGAGGGCTGGTTGCTGGGAAGTAAGGTTACTGACTATACAGGATTGTATAATTTAATTATGAGAGAGCAAATCTTAAGTAATTGTCAAAATCAGCTTCTACATCAGCACTTGGTTGACTCTGATCTGACCTCCCCACAAGAATTGGGTAGGAGGGCAGACAAATGGGTCAGAACCAGGATCAGGCCTAAGAACCAAGGTGGTGACCAAAAGAAAGAGACTACCAAGCCTCAAGAGAAGGGTGGGGATAAAAGTAAGGAAAAGACTTCCCCAGGGCCCCAAAACTCCAAGAATGGGGGTGGGTCCCAAGACACTTCTACATCCCAGAAAAAGCCTTATTGTCATACCTGTAAACAGGTGGGGCATTACAAAACAGATAGCTGTTGTCCCAAGAATGGCAATAAGGAGAATATACCTCCAGGTAAGGCTCCAACACCTCCTGTCACTGTTAGCAGTGGTCCCCCAGGTGGTGGGAGCACCCCCAAGAATTTGGGTGGGTTTACTTTTGGAGGACAGGTGGACTCTGGCCTATCCAGGTCCCCTAACTCAGATACTCTTGTCTATGAGACTGGCAAGGGGTTTGCCAATTTCACAGCTTGCCCAAACACTTTGAGCAAGTATAGACAGGAGCCCCTCATCAATGGCTTGAAAGTTGAGGCCTTCAGAGACACAGGGGCTAGCATCACCATGGTGGCTGAATGTCTAGTCCCCTCAAGGCAACTTTTACCTGATGCCAAATATCAGGTGGCAAACATTGATGGCATAGAATCCAATCATCCCATGGCCGTAGTCAATCTTAGCTGGGGAGGTGTCACTGGCCCAAAGAGAGTGGCAGTGTCAGCAAACTTGCCTGTAGATTGCCTACTGGGTAATGATTTGGAAATCTCAGCCTGGGCTGAGGTTGAACAGCAAACCCATTCTAGAATGGTAAATCTCCATGGAAAGGTTAGTGGGGCTGTAATGGCTACAGCCCCAATTCAAGATGTCCTTCCTGAAAAGGTTGGGAGGGCTGAGCAAACCTCAGCCCCATCTTTAGATAACTTCCCTCCTGGAAAGAGTAGCAGAGCTGTACTAGTAACAGCCCATACCCAAACTGAGTCTCCTCCTGAAAAGGTTGGTGGGGCTGTGATGGCCACAGCCCAAACTCAAACCGATACCTGGGTAGTGAAGCCTGAAATGATGGATCACTCCACCCAAACAGAGAGCATTGAGGAGGAAGAGAAATCTCCCTCCCACCAGACTTTAGGAAAGGATCAGCCTCCTCAGGGAACTGATCTTACCCCTGATGAAGGAACTGTCCCAGAGGTTGTTAGGCCTGGCCTGACAGAGCCTCTGATGGCAGTGGACCCTTCTCAGGAGGGACCCAGTCTGGAGCAGGTAACCTGCCCCTCTCTACCTTGCCTTACTCAGCCCAGGGCTGCAGAGGACAAGAAGGACAGTGAGACCCAAAGGGCCCCCTGTCAAATAAAGCCCCCCCATCAGCAGATTAGGGGCACCGAAACTAGTAGCCCTAGTGAGGTGCAAGCTTTAAAAACTCCTGAGGGATCCCCCTTAAAAGTAGTTAGGGACCTCCCCCAGATGGATATTGTTGGGCACAGCCAAACCTGGGACCCTAAGGGCCCAAACCTGACCTGTCCCTCCAGTAAGCCAAACAGAGGGACCCAGCCTCCAGCTTTAGGTAGCCAGAGGTTGACCCTGAGAGCACAGTGCAACTCAGTCAGAGAAAGAAAGGCACACATGGTGGAGAGTGATTGGAGGAAGCTGAGCCCTACAGAGGAAACTCACTTCAGTACTCCATCTCAACACCAGCCTTTGACTTTGCAAAGACACACCACAGGTAGAGATTCCCTATGGTGGAGACCCTCCGATACCCTTAGGGTGAGGGATTGCTTAGTGGACCATGAGACAGGGGGTTACCAAGCCAGAGCTGGTACTTCCTTATATGGCCACTTAGGCAATATAGGCTTACCTGGTCAAGGATAGCCTTATCTCCTTTCGTTTGGGGGGGGGGGTTATGTAGGAAGGTGGATATCTGACTATGGTTACACCCAAACTTTTTGCCTGGTGTTTAGCTGGTTTTTGACTTAGTTGGCCTGGGTTCCTGCTATTCAGGACCCCAGGCTGATTGCTCTCTCCTTAAAATGGACTCCATGTACCTTAGGTGCATAACACAATTGGAATTGGTTCACCTTATAGGCCCCTGTAACAGTGTACCATAGGTACCCAGGGCATAGGTGTAGCCAAGGCCTACCAGGGGCTGCAGCATGTGTTGTGCCACCCCTGGCCTGGCCTCCATATTTGACACAACTGGCTGATCACTCAGCTGGGGTAAGTTGGTGTAATCACCTCTTACTTAGGTACAGTATGCCTGTGCCTAACCCTAAACTGGACACATATGTTCCTATCAGCCACTCCTATGGAAGGCCTCATCAATCCTGGAGGCAGAGTGCTTGGAAATATGTGAGATGGTGCTCTAGCATGAGCTGAGCCTGTCTGCCGCTGTCGGGAACAACTCCCTAAGCTGTTCCGGGATACTGCCATACCATATACTCTTAAGTGCATTATAATCCTCGCGGTTAAATGCTATCTTTGGTTTGGCTTTATCAAAACATGTCGAGTAAGGTGTCATACGAATTGGAATACTATCCCCTCGCCAATTCTGGCGACGGGGATAGCATTCCACCCTTCTAGAGGGACACGACATGTGCGTAGCCTTAACCCCGGTTAAAGTTAAACAGAGCCTCAGCTTCACAAAATGGACGCTGCCACCACAGACACAAGTCTGGCCTCCTGCTGCTGACCGAAACTCGGCAGATGGTGGCCTGGACAAAGGGTTTCCTGCCTTGGGAGGTGCGAGCACCACCCCAGACAGGATTTTGTGTATTGGGTAGGACAGGGCTGAATAGAATGAGACATGCCTGGGGCACACAAGGTGTCCCTGTGCATAAGCCAGCCCAAACCGGTTCTGGGGCTTTCCAGCCCCAGTCCTGGCGAGGAGCTGGACAAAGGAGAGGGGGTGTAACCACCCCCCTTCCTGGTCCCACCCATAGGGGAGGGACCTAGCAGGAGATCCACCCCTCAGATGGGAATAAGAGAGGGAGCAGTGCCATTGCACAGCAGATCATCCTGAAATCAACTTTAAACAAGAAGAAGACTGGACTTCGACATTCTGCTGCACAGAAGACTGAAGAGAATCTCCCTTGTGGCCTAGGAGGGGCCACCCTGTGAACACAGGCATCACCCAGCACCTCAACGTCTGCTTTGCCGCCGCCTCCCGCCGGAGCCCGAGTGCAGAGCCTGGCAAGACACAGCTTTCCAGACTTCTCCCAGCCTGATCCACAGTCCCTGCAAAGAAGGGACCCGTGGAGGCACCGAGAGACGTGGGAGCGGCCATCTTGGAAGACCCCCGAGACGCTGACTGCGTAGCACCCGAGGCACCCTCGACTCTGTGCTTTGGGGTTTGAGAAGCCTCACAACCGAGCAGCGTATGCACCAAAGATCAGCCCTCCAGCATCTCCACGATCTGCGTGGGGCCCTTTTGCTTTGTGCCACTCGACTCGCCATCCCGGCCGCTTGTCACGTGGTCAGCGGCCATCTTGGCGACGAAACCTACAATTTACACTGTGGGTCTGGTTGCTCCAGACCTGCCCTCGCTCCTGTAGAAAGGAGTACCCGCTCTGACCTTGCTGGTCCGAGTAATAAGCCTTTTTCACTTTCCCCGTGGCTTGCATTAGCCAAGGCTTGTTTGCTTTAATCGAGTTGCCGACACCGCCATCAGCTAGAGCCTTTAAAGGACAGCTCGTGATCGACTCTTGGACGTCCTTGACCTCTTCGTGTCCACGTGGCTGCAGAGAGAAACAACACCTCGTCACCTGTTTGCACCCAACTTTGCCTGGTTCCAATCTGGTTCCACGGTGGTCACTGGTCAGTGACTTTGAACATTGTCCCCTCTGCTTTCAGGTCTTCACCACTTCAGATCCACCCTTGGATCCACCGGACACTTCTCCTTCACATCGCCTGCAGCATCTTCAGCTTCAAGCGCCAAGAACCTGCGTGTCAAATCCGACGCCACTTCGACCCTGTGCACCCACTTCCTGTGGGTGAGGTAACATTGCAACGCCGGTGTCCCTACACTGGTACACACCTCTAGGGTCTGTGTCTTAAGTTTTGTTCCTCTAGGTTCAGCGGAAGTGCCCTTAAACTAACTTTGTACTTTTTAAGCACCATAGACTTTGCATTGGAAAGTGCGTGCACTTTGAACACTGCACCCGAGTCCCGTGGGCCTTTCCCGACTTAGTCATTGCCAGTCTCGAATAGCTCCAGCGATTCCCAAGGCCCTAGGCCTCTTCACTTTCCTCCTGGTATCTCTTATACCACTTTCTTAGTATATGGTTTAGGTGGCCCCTAGGGCTCATCCATATTGTGCAACTTTTGTATATTTTAAACTGTCTTGTGATTTAACGCTTGTGCTTCTGTGCTCATAAAGAGTCCAGGGGATTTTATAGTTAATAAATCAATATATATTTTCAATATATATCTGTGTGGTGTCCCTTTCATTTGGTATTCAAGGGGGTTGTGTATGGTATAACAGCTGGCTTCACATGCCTTTCAGAGTTTAGCCTAAGACTGCTTTGTCCACGTTACCACTAGGATAACTGGTCTACAAGGTTGAATTACAACCAATCATCATAAGGGTTGCTTGGCATGGTACAAAGTGATCACTAGAATTAGTGAGCATTATATACCAGGCCAACTTCTCACACCCCCCACCCGGCCCTGTTGCGTGTAATTAATATGAAAGGTGTATCCGACAAAGCCGACAAAGCCGACAAAGCCAAGGTTAATACCTTTGGAGGAATCTCAGAGGAAAAATATCCTGTGTGAAGAAGTGCAGAAAATAATGAAAGTAAAAGTAAAAGTAGAAGTAAATAAACCTCTGAGAATTCTTCCCTTTATTAAAGCTTCACCTATAAGTCCTACCCCCCCCCCAATTCCCGACCCGTGTCATTGCCTTTTTTTTTTTTCCTCCCTTTCCTTTTTTTTAACTTTATATCTTTTTTTTTTTTTGAAACACCCTCCCGTGAATTTTTAATTTTACTTTTTTGCTTTTTTTTTCTTGGTTATGCTCCTATTATACAATGTCAAATGGCGTTATCAAATGGAGTTATCAAGATTGAGTTCACTAATCCAAAACGATGATACTGTCGTTGACACGTACAGGCAGCAGCTATAAAGTAGTAGGGGGAAGGATGTTATAGGGAACATACAGGCACATGCATCAAGCGATTTAGGAATCGCAAACGGTGCGAATCGCAAAATTCGGCCGTTTGCGATTCCCAAATCACTATTTGGGATGCATTATCCAAAAAGTGAAGAAATCGCTATTTTTGCGATTTTTCAAAGTGCGATTGCTTTTAAGGAATCGCAATTTTGCGATTCCTTAAAAGCAATGCATGAAACTGAAAAAAATTGCGATTTCGCAATTAGAGAGAAAAAATTACCATGAGGTTGGACCTCATGGTAATTTTGCGAAATGTTAGAAATATGCAATTTTGTGCATTTTTCTAACTTTCATGTTGTGCACACACATGCCCTTAGGGCATGTGTGTACACAACATATGTGCATTGCTTGATTTCAGGGGTGCAACAGGGTGTCCTCTGGACACTCATGCACCCTTGAAATCACAATCTCAATTTGCGATTAGCTAATTGCGAATCGCAAATTGAGATTGTCTTCCCATTCATTCCTATGGGCCTCTAGGCCCATAGGAATGAATGGGAAGGGATTCCTTAATTGCGATTCGCAAAATGCTAATCGCAATTAAGGAATTCTAAGAAATCGCAATTTATTTAGCGATTTCTTAATGCATAGGCATTTGCAATTCCTTAATTGCGATTCCTTAAAAATCGCAATTAAGGAATCGCAAATGCCGAGATTGATGCATTTACCTGATAATCTCTTAATCTCTTGGTCTCTTAGTCTCCTAGTCACTGTTGGGCTCCCTGCTGATGGTCGCTAATAGAGACAAGGAGTTCATCCGCCTCCAGAGGGGAATGGATGTTATGCATTTTATTATTATACATGACCCTCAGGAAGGCGGGAAACCTCATCTGAACAGTGGCCCCCAGACCCCTGAATTTCTCCATTCTCTGGCCTAGCTCCCACTGTCTGTCGAGAGTTGTTTTAGAAAGATCGGACCTAACAACAAAGGAGAAATCTGGGGCTTTTAAAGATGTAGCTTTTAGCGCCAAGTTTAATATTTTCTCCTTGGTGGAGTAGGTTAGAAAGTTCACTAGGATCTTTCTGGGTTTTGATCTACCCGGGTTTAGGCGAAATGGGTCTCTGTGGGCTCGCTGAATATCCCTCTCCAACTCTTCAACAGATTCCCCCAAATTCAGGGTCTCTTTAAGCAAAGAGGCAATTAATGTTTTCATTTCTCCCCCCTCCTTTCCTTCCGGGACCCTCAGGAGTCTAATATTGTTTCTCCGTGAGTAATTTTCCAAAGACTCCACTCTTTCCTTTGTTGCGTTTCCATCGCGTCTTAGAGATTGTATCTTTCCCTCAGCGTATTCCAATTTAGTTTTTAATTCACCGACGGTACTTTCTAGAGTATCTGTCCTCTCGGCAAGCAGGTCTACTCTCTTGTCAAGTGCGTCGAACGCCGCTTTGATCTCGTGCTGGTTGCGTTTAGATTCAGCAAATCCACTCTTGATTTCATGTAGGAGTATCTCCAGAGATATCCCTTCCCGAGATTCACAATCTGGGGGTACTGGCTCATCACTATTTCCTCTGACAGGTAAATTCAGAGACCCTGGCTCCTCTGAAATATAATCAGCAGATTCCGAGACCACCAGGGTTGGAGACGCGGTCTCTGGGTATTATCAAAGCCACTCATCCCTTTAACTTGAGGGCTATTCTCCCCCGCTCTACTCGTGTCTTCTAGGACCTGTGGCAGTACCTTAAAGAATGTCCTAAGTGAGGGGGTAAGTCGCACAGCGCTACTGTTAGTATTTCTGAGGGGTTTTTTGGCCCCAATCTTAGGGTCTGAAACTCGGGGAATAATGGCAGTACGTTTGCCGGTAAAGACAAAAATGGAAGACCCTGGAGTACCCTCCTTAGTAATACCTTCTACTACATTCACTGCGCTGGAACCCGGCACTTGGTCAATAACAGAGTCTATTACAGTGTCTGCAGCATCTGTAGTGTCTATAACCCTTGTTTTGCCGAGCCCGCCCTTAATAGTACCTTTGGCACCCCCACGCCCGGTCACCTTATTTGAAAGTTGATCAGGGTTGTGATCACAATTGTTGCCGACTTCACGTTCTGCTCCTTCCTCCGTTGTAGACCTTACCTCTGGATTAAGTTTGAGGCGACGTGTCCGTGATTTTTGTTTGTCTTTTCGAGGGGGCTCAATCCCCGGTCGCGTTACTTTTGGTGGATCAAGGCAGCCTCCCTTTAATGCAGCCGAGCCCTTCTGGGCTAAAAGAAAACTGCCACTGCCTCCGAAGTTTCCACGAGCCGCCGCCCTGCGGCTCCGTCGCAGCTCCACGGCTGCCTCGGTCCACCGCGGAAGAGAGGTGGAAGGTAGGACCTCGAAGCCGCACATCCGCCGGGCAGGCGTTCCGAGCCCAAGGCTAAGCTTGAGGTGGGTGCCGCTGTGAATGCCACCGCACAACACTATAAGCTATGTCTGAAAGGGACCAAAGGATGCCCAAAAGAATCCAAGAGAATCCAAGAATCCAAAAATCCAAGCGGCATAAGTGGCATAAGCGGCAAAACAGTGCAGGGCGGTGCCACCACACAACACCGTGTGCCGCGGTCGATAGCTGGAGAGGCTCAGGCGAGGCGAGGGTGCACGGACGGGAAGAGTAGAAAGACCGAAAGGACTCCTAGGAAAGTCAAACCGGTAAGAGGCTCAAGTTCTGCTTAATTTACGCTACGTTTTCCACCGGGGGTACGGGAGCTCCGCTAGAGAGACGTGACCTGCCCTAGCCGGCGGCCGCCATGTTTTCCCCAATCTTCACAAAAGTTATTTACACAGGCCTCCTCTATCTATTGGTAAAGTAATAAATTTGTTAGCTCTACGGGTTTTCCCATAATTCCATATAAAATGAGAGAAAATTCTATCAATTTCCTTAAATAATAATGGTTCAAAATTCAAGCCGATAGTACGGAAAAAATATAAAAATTTAGGAAGATATAGCATTTTAATTACATTACATCTTCCTATGATTGTAAGATGTAAATTATGTAATTTTTTTAAGCCTTTTGCTGTTTGTTTGATTAGGGGATCCATATTAAGTTTTGCCAAGTTATTTAAATTAGCAGTAAAATTGACGCCCAAATACATTGCCTTGTCCGTTACTCTATCATCCACAAAATTACATTTGCTATTGATTATAATTTGAGTTTTAGTTTGGTTAAGTTTATACCCCGAGATTTCACCAAATGTATTTGCTTCTTTTTCCATTTCCTCCACAGATTTATTCGGATCAGCTTTGACAATAGCGATGTCATCAGCATAAGCTAAGGACTTAGTTTCACCATTAAGAGTCTTTATGGAAATTATAGATGTATTTTTTTCCAGTCTGTGGATAAACGGATCAATAAAAATGGCGAATAGCAACGGGGAGCAGGGACACCTCTGCCTTGTTACTCCTGCCTTGAGGATGTGTAAATGTTATACACACATCCCTGCTTAGAAAATATTTGCAGATAGGGATTTGCATCAAAATCTACGGGTGGCTGCTTGGGAACACCCATATATCACCCATTGTATGCCCCATTTACAAGGAGTTGCCCAAAGTAGCTCATAGTGCTACTTTGCATTACTATAGGCAACTTTCCAAGGCAAATCATAATTAGTGTTGGAAAGTAAATCCCACCACACCAACTTACGATGGGTTGTAACACAAACCTGGTGTAAAGACTTCATAAATCTGATCTTTGGTGCTCTTGTTTTGCCCCCTTATTAATGAGAAATATTGCTCTGGATTGGAATCTAGAGCTTTCAAATTGGGGCAGGGACTATGTTTCTGGATGAATACTTAGGGACTGATTTCGAATTTTGGGGGTCGGACAAGGCAGTGGTTAGGCCACCTGCCAGATTAGGAGTTTCCTCCTGTCTGGCGGTATTTATTTTTTTACATTCCCACAATGTAGCCCTTAAAATGGGCACTGCAATGGGAATGCCAAAAACCGTTCCTGTGTCGCATCGACTGATAGGTCCATGCCATGAAGGAACTGGGGTGCTTGCATACAGGGGTCACTTATTGTGCCTCCCTGCATGCACCCCAGGGCGCAGAGGCACAAGGGCCCCCTTTGTTTCCTCTCCACCAAGGTTTTCATGGAGGAGGCACTGCCATGAAAAACAGGGCAGAGAGGAAGCACCAAATATGCTTGGTGGGAATAGTAATTTTAACCCCTACGCTATGCAACGCTTTCCCTACTGTTGCACTCTCTGGAGTGGGAATAGTAATTTTTACCCTCCCGTTATCCAACGCTTTCCCTACTGTTGCACTCTCTGGAGTGGGAATAGTAATTTTTACCCTTACCCTATCCAACGCTTTCCCTACTGTTGCCCTGTCTGGGGTGGGAATAGTAATTTTTACCCCTACCCTATCCAACGCTTTCCCTACTGTTGCACTCTCAGGAGTGGGAATAGTAATTTTTACCCCTATGCTATCCAACGCTTTCCCTACTGTTCACTGTCTAGAGTGGGAAGAGTAATTTTTACCCCTACGCTATCCAACGCTTTCCCTCCTGTTGCACTCTCTGGAGTGGGAATAGTAATTGTTACCCCTACGCTATCCAACGCTTTCTCTACTGTTGCACTCACTGGAGTGGGAAAAGTATTTTTACCCCTACGCTATCCAACGCTTTCCCTACTGTTGCACTCACTGGAGTGGGAATAGTAATTTTTACCCCTACGCTATCCAATGTTTTCCCTACTGTTGCACTCATTGGGGAATTGTAAGTTTTTACCCCTACGCTATCCAACGTTTACCCTACTGTTGCAGTTGCTGGAATGGTAATAGTAAATTTTACCCTCCCGCTATCCTACAGTAAATATATTGTATATTATTAATTAATATTATGTTAATATATATATATATATATATATATATATATATATATATATATATATATATATATATATATATATATATATATGTTAAAAAAATTAATTGTATGTTTATTTTTTTTACTTACATTAATTACTTAATACTTTTAAAGTTATTTAAGTATTTTACAGTATGTTTTAGCTAATTATAGTTATTCAGTTTTTATAGTCTTTATTTCGAAGTTTTCCTTCATAAAAGACATAACATACATAAAAATTCACAGAATAAAGAAGAGAATGATATTAATCAAAAGCAAAAATTTAAAAAGAATGAACCTTAATATAAGCAAATAACCACTTAATACATTTTTTCCTTTAGCAGTTATCAACAAAAAACCATACCAACAATATCTGGAACAGTTTCCATTATACACAATGTTAGAACCAACATATATAACAGGCAATATGTCCCAGATCATAGTCAGTCAATCAATTTCAGTTTCGAAATAATCTAGTTAAATTAATAATGGACGCTATTTGCTAGCTTCTTTGATATACCTTGCTCGGATTACCCAAGCCCATCCAAGATATTTTGCCAAACCAATAGACACCCACTCAGCTGTATTAGCTCTTAGAATGTGTATTGCTTCTTTACACACCCGTATTTTTGTTCATCAACAGACTGGTTTGAGCCACTTCAGGCGGGGTGCGCGATAGGCATGGCATTCGAATAAGAAATGGCTCTCAGTTTCGTTAACTTCTAAACAAAAGGGGCAATACATTTTCAGACTATTCTGCCATTTGTTAGTAAGTTCCCTAATTGGTAAGGTGCCTACTCTGAATTGATGATAGAGTTTTCTATCTAGGCCTTTGGTGATGTTATCCCAATACGTCTCAAGTTGGGGAATTACTTTATAAAGCAAGAAGGAACTGGTAAGTGAAGAACCAGCTGAGAGTGAAATCATATCATTTTTAACAACTGACCAGAACAACTGTTTAAACTCATTCTTTGAGGGAAAGGTTTGATTACCTGGATCTGACCAATGTAATGGTAGACCCATCTTAAGGAGGGTTGCTTTAATACTTTTGAACCAGGGTATATATCCTGAGCCAAAAGATAGTTGAACCTCCCGAAGTTCATTAGCAAACATTATCAATTCTGGGGTAGACCAAATTCTTCTCCATAAAGCAACCATTCTAAATAGAGCTTGATTTTTGAGAGAATGGCAGCCCATATCGAGCAATAGTGGGATTGTTGGGGTTGAGGGCGGTAAACCTACCAAGCTTCGGAAAAATGTGTTCTGTATTTTATCTAGTGGTGCAAGATCAGCATGACCCCATAGATCAGAGCCATTAAGAACGGCCGAACTAATTTTGGCCTTATAGATTTTCGTGGCAGGAAGTACTCTTTTCGTGAGGGAGCAACGCTGTTCCTTCACGAGACACCCTGATAACCTAGCTAGTTTGAGGCACATAGCCTCAATCTGTTCTCTCCACCCCAGTCTATAATCAATAGATACGCCTAGGTAGGTCATTACCCATACTTGCTCTAAAGATACTTCGTTCATGGTAACATAACCCTTACGTGGTTTACATTTTGTAAATACCATAAACTTGGTTTTCGAGACATTAATCTCCAGATCATTTAGTTTACAAAACTCCGTGAATTTATTAATGGCAGTTTGCAACCCCACCTGGGTTTTGGCCAGAATCAGGGTATCGTCGGCGAAGATTAAAAGTGGGAATTTAGTCCCTCCCAATACAGGGGCATCAGATGAAATAGACGAAAGGAACTCCACTACCTGATTAATGAAAAGGAGAAAAAGGGATGGTGCCAAGACGCACCCTTGTCTAACTCCCCGCGTAACAGGGAATGACTCCGTTACTTGGCTTTGGGATCCCCATCTCACTCTCGCAAAATTATGATTATGTAACCTAATCGTTAAGTCTAATAAGTCAGGAGGCATTCCCATTTTACTTAGTGCCAACCACATCTTATATCTAGGGACCAGGTCGAACGCAGATTTTAAATCTACGAACGCAGCGTATAATGTACCTCCTCCTAGATGCACCGTCTTCCAGTAAATCATGGTGAATCTGACTACCTGGTCGATAGTGCTTGTGTTGGCTCTAAAGCCTGCCTGTAGCGGGGACAAGATATTTTCTTCCCTCACCCATGACTGTATTCTGCCTAACAGCAATCTGGCCATTACTTTTTGTAGTGCGTCGATGAGGCTAATGGGGCGATAATTCGCCGCACTAGACTTATCTCCTTTCTTGTGTACTGGAAGGATCTCTGCCCCTCTCCAAGATACCGGGATATCTGCTCCCAAAGCAATGGCATTAGCCAGGGCAGTGATATACGGGACCCAATTTTCCATATCATGTTTAAAAAGATCTACTGGGACACAGTCCATCCCGGGTGCTTTGCCATTTTTACTTAGTTGTATCGCTATCTCCGTCTCACGTTCACTAAAAACCACATGTCCGCCGTTCACCAACTGTGGAAGAATCAACATTCCCTCCTCGCTTGGATTATCATTTATTTGCTTACCACAAAACTGGGCTGAAAAAAACTCAACCCACGTATCCGCAGAGACATGGTTAGTTGGGGTTTGCTGATCACCACATCCTCCCCATTTAACTACCTGCCAGAATTTCAATTGGTTACCTGATAGACTGGCCTCATAAAGGTCCTGCCAACGATTATCATCCTATATAGTTTTGGCAAGTTTTAGGGTTTTTCTGTACTCCGCCCTCGCAGCTTTAATTGCCTGAGTATCCCTAGTTTTGATTACAGATATCAGGTGATTACGCGCCTTCCTACAGCTCGCATCATACCATTTTGCCCCCAAATTACCTTTTTTTTTATGTTTAAGACCACCTTTAAACGTAAATTGGGTTTTAATTGTGGTAAATAATGATTCATGAATTGGGCCTACCTGATCAAGAATGTCCCTATTTGCCAGTATTAGCTCCAGCTTTTCAGTAGCCAATATGACATCCTTGGAGATCTTTGACAGAACTCTAGGATCTTCCACAATCTTATCCCAGCGAAGCCTACGACAATCGTTACTAAGGACTGCATTCGCTGTTGTATAGATATCAACATTTTGTTTTCTATCTATGTCCAATTCCATTTTTAACGTGATTGACAAAGGGTTATGGTCACTTTCGGGACGTGCGATTACTTCCATATCTACCAAAAGATTCCACTACTCCATTTTAAATAAGCAGTAGTCAATACGACTGTTACTATAACCATTGTCGAAAGTGGGATTTCCTACAAGGTCAGACTTGGACCTCCCATTGGCTGCCCTCAAATTCCACTCCAGACATAGCCCAAGCCAATGTAGCACTGCCTCTGTAGTTTTAGTAACTGGTGGAAGAGTTAGGCTGGGAATGTTCCAAAGCTGGTCTGCTGCCTCATAGCAACCATCATCCATAGACAATATGGGCTCGAATGTACAGTTCAAGTCACCCAGTAACATTACACAATTGTCAATACCAATGTCATTTAACAGGAGTTCAAGATCATTCATCACTTCAGGGCATTTTCCCCCAGGTCTTCCCCTTGCATAAACGTTGATCACGAATAGATCCCGAGTTCCAGCCCTAGTCAATTTCAAACCCATGAGATCATCATTCAAAGTTGGTAACTCATATATCCTGACATTTAGCGGTTGGCGAACCCAAATTACAAGCCCCCCAGACGGCCGTCCCCTTGGGCCTTTATGAGCTGGTTTGTAAAAGTTCAAAAAGCCCACCCGGAAAAGTGCTTCCATCGACCAAGATTCTTGAAAAACCAAGACATCGTATTGCTCTACAAAAATCCCCCAGTCAATCTCAACCATTTTGCCCCTTAGCCCTGCAATATTCCAGGACAGTACCTTTAAACAGTTTTCAGGCTCACAAGGGGGATCAGTCGATAAAAGAACTGGTAGGTCTAATAATTCAACTGGACCTTCACACGACACATTAGACACAATAGAACACATACCCTCAGTATATTCTTCTACCATCGAAACAACAAGAGAATTGTTACTCAAGTGGTCGTCCAAAATTTCCACCACATCAGTTCCTGGGGAGATGACATCTTCCACTAGCTCCCGTGTACAATTTAGAATTGAGGGTGAAATATCCTTTGTCAAACCTAGATGACCCTGGTCATTAACCATTAATCCACTATCATGTCAATCTACTTCATCCAGCCAACTAAGTGGAGCAAATCGATTCGAGAGGTGAGGCCGGAACAAAGGATGGATGGACATATCAGGAAAGGAACGTTCTCTTGAACCATTCCCAATAGGGAAATGATTGTGGTTTGGGACTGTATTAATTTTTGGGTAGAAATATTGTAATGATAGGGTCTGTACATCACCAATGCGACCAAATCTGGGCTCTCTGCAAATAAGTTCAGCAACCCAAGGTTCTCTAAAACTAATAACAATGCAGTCACCCTCTAGATCTTTTTTACTATATCCGACCCACTCTACTCTTCTGACATTGAGTATAACTGCCTTCGTGGGGTGCGGTAGGGGTCGGTTCTTATTTAGCCAATAGTTGACTTTGTTACGTAATTCGTTATAAGATTCCTGTTTACCTACTTCCAAGGGAGCCACACCAGTTAAAATAACAGTATAGGGTAGTGATTCCGGAGGAAGGTTCACATTACGTTTAGTACTACCCATTCTAGGCTTTTTATTGGCTGGATTAGTTTTAGGTACAGGCTTGGGGGTTTTTAGGTATAGTACTGGGAACGAGAATGGAATTATTTGCAGTAGAGGGTTTACTATTTCTATTTACTACAGAAACCTGGGTATGTCCAGAATTAGATGCTTGATTGGAAGCACTTGGGGCATTTGATGGCCCAGTCGATTTTCTTATGACCCCATCAGTTACGTCCTTAACTTGCTCAGGGGGAATTACTTGTGGCACTACCAAGACAGAGCGATGTAATAAATTATTTGAAATGGACATGTTTTCTTTAATTAATGTTTCCATTAGGAGTGATTTGATCAAAAACTCGATTTTCCCCAATAAGGTGGCTTCAATGCCACAATCAGCAGCGTTAATGCTCCCTGGGGGTTCTAAAAATCTAGATGGCAAAGAGGGTTGAGGAATGACAGCAGGGGTTGGGCTTTTCGGATGAGGAGTACCCTCACTATGGATAGAATCCTCTCTTTTCCTTTTGCTCGTTTTACAAGCGGACTGGTTCTCCAAAGACTTGGGGTGAGGATTAATAACAGAACCAAGTGTATTATCAGGGGGCTGCTTTACTAGTTCGCTAGCCTTATGCACAGGAGAATGTCTAATGGAACTACTTTCCAACGAATTGTCAGAAACTGAGTCTAGGTCCCCAGTATCTTCTACCAATACGACATCCTGATTAAGTGTGGTTGGAATAACATCTCTAGCATTTAAAACAACATCTGTCAGGTCAGTTAATGGGACCGGGGAACGGGCATTATGGATCGGTCCTAGTGAGGAACGCCTACCAGTCACCAAGTCCAACGATAGGCGCTTTTCAACCAGGGCGATTTCATTTTCCAAAACGCGAGTAGTGCGCTGGAAGAATTGATCTATGGTGCCAGTAAAAACCCCATTAGAAGTAGACATCTGCACTTCCCTAACTTTGCCAGAACGAAGAGGCATATTAAAAGGTGTGGGAGCAAGTAGATTAATATACAAATATTTAAAAACAAGAATAAGAGATATACCAAAAGTGAATGGAATATCATAAAATACCCAAGATCACAATGAGAATCATCAACAAAACAGTTCAATTAATAACCTCAGGAATCAATTAAAAACCAAAAAAAAAAAAAAAAAAAGAAAAAAGAATAAGGAACAAAAAACAAAAAATAAAAATATAAAGGGAGTAGCCCTGCCCGGCCTCGATCGGCCTCGGACGGCCGCTGACGGCCCCGCCCTTGTCCCGGGCTTCTCCCGCGCGCTCTCCCGCGCTGCGGGAGTACTTAATGGCCGATATAGATTAAACACACAAAAGGTGGGAGGTGTAGGAGGGGTCGGGGAGAGCGGCCCAGGTGTTGACAATCAGGGCTGGCGGGCGCTCCTGGGAATTGCAGTCCCAGTTGAAGCACACGCACTCGCTCGCAGCCCCAGGGAGTCACTGTCTTCGCCGTTCCCTCCACAAACCTTCAGCTGCAACAAAGTATCTCTGTCGACGCGGGACCCGCGGAGCGGGTTCCGCGAGAAGTAAAGATAAAAGCGGGTCAATCCCAGACGGATATGTCTTAAATCAGCAAAGCGTCCCACACGCCGTCACAAGGGAAAGTGCTTAAGAATCCTCGGTGGAAGGGTAGGAGGGGTCGGGGAGAGCGGCCCAGGTGTTGACAATCAGGGCTGGCGGGCGCTCCTGGGAATTGCAGTCCCAGTTGAAGCACACGCACTCGCTCGCAGCCCCAGGGAGTCACTGTCTTCGCCGTTCCCTCCACAAACCTTCAGCTGCAACAAAGTATCTCTGTCGACGCGGGACCCGCGGAGCGGGTTCCGCGAGAAGTAAAGATAAAAGCGGGTCAATCCCAGACGGATATGTCTTAAATCAGCAAAGCGTCCCACACGCCGTCACAAGGGAAAGTGCTTAAGAATCCTCGGTGGAAGGGTAGGAGGGGTCGGGGAGAGCGGCCCAGGTGTTGACAATCAGGGCTGGCGGGCGCTCCTGGGAATTGCAGTCCCAGTTGAAGCACACGCACTCGCTCGCAGCCCCAGGGAGTCACTGTCTTCGCCGTTCCCTCCACAAACCTTCAGCTGCAACAAAGTATCTCTGTCGACGCGGGACCCGCGGAGCGGGTTCCGCGAGAAGTAAAGATAAAAGCGGGTCAATCCCAGACGGATATGTCTTAAATCAGCAAAGCGTCCCATAATTTTTACCCCTACCCTATCCAACGCTTTCCCTACTGTTGCACTCTCAGGAGTGGGAATAGTAATTTTTACCCCTATGCTATCCAACGCTTTCCCTACTGTTCACTGTCTAGAGTGGGAAGAGTAATTTTTACCCCTACGCTATCCAACGCTTTCCCTCCTGTTGCACTCTCTGGAGTGGGAATAGTAATTGTTACCCCTACGCTATCCAACGCTTTCTCTACTGTTGCACTTACTGGAGTGGGGAAAGTATTTTTACCCCTACGCTATCCAACGCTTTCCCTACTGTTGCACTCACTGGAGTGGGAATAGTAATTTTTACCCCTACGCTATCCAATGTTTTCCCTACTGTTGCACTCATTGGGGAATTGTAAGTTTTTACCCCTACGCTATCCAACGTTTACCCTACTGTTGCAGTTGCTGGAATGGTAATAGTAAATTTTACCCTCCCGCTATCCTACAGTAAATATATTGTATATTATTAATTAATATTATGTTAATATATATATACACATATATATATATATATGTATATATATATATATATATGTATATATATATATATATATATATATATATATATATATATATGTTAAAAAATTAAATTGTATGTTTATTTTTTTTACTTACATTAATTACTTAATACTTTTAAAGTTATTTAAGTATTTTAAAGTATGTTTTAGCTAATTATAGTTATTATTTCATTAATTTTAAATTACTTTTAAGACATTTAAAAAAAAATATTTTGACTAACTATATTTTTTCTTTCGATATTTTTGTACTTATCTGTTTGTAGATAGGACTTCGATATTTTTGCTTTCTATATTTTTACTTCGATATTTTTAGTATTCTATATTATTGTATTCTATATTTTGTTAGTGATCCTTGCAGTAGGCCTGACATTCAGTGCTCTCAAGCTGACACTATTGTGATTAACTATGACATGAATAGTTGGATACCTTGAATTTCAAACTAGCACTGTTGTGACTGTCTCATATACATTAGGTTGCTGATGGCTTTGGCCTGGGAACTGCAGTGATTAGTTTAGATGTTACTGTTTGACCACCTATTGGTCTTTGGCTGCGACTGTGGTCAGTAGCACAAATTATGTTTTTAATTGGACATCATTTGGGCACAGTGTTGATGTCTCTGATGCAGCAGGTTGAACATTGTGTGTCTGATTTACAAACTGGCATTTTGTTGTTCATTCAGTATCATTACAGTACATCTACTCATGTACTACAAAGGATGATAAAGATGGCTAAAACTGTGACAAAGAATGTGAGCATGAGAAAGAATCTGGAAAGAGTGTGGTAAAGGACAGGGAGTCTCTGGTAAAGGAATCATAACTACGTAAGCTTAGCTTTCGGCACCCCAACCTATGATACGCCGTCACCTGCGGGCTTCTGAGCAGAACGTTGGGCACAGACGCTCATTCTTTTACAAACCAAGCACTGATGGCTGGCAAGTGGGTCACTCATGCTGAACTCCTCTAAAACGGAAACACTATACTTCCCCTAGTCTACTGACTCCAGTGGCATAACAAAACTTCAGGGGGGCTTCTGCAAAGTACATGGATGGGGCTCCGCCCGGTCCCAGTCAGAGCTCTCATGCCAAGGGCCTGTGCACAGTGCTGGAGGGGCCCCCTGGAGCTCGGGGGCCCCGGCACTGCATGGGCCGTGGGGGTATGTCACGCCCCTGCTGGATCCCTCCCTCTTACCGATTCTATCCTTCAGCCCATGCATGGAAATGAGAAACTCATTCCTAACACAACCACCACAGCACGCTTCTAGTTTCTGAACATATGAAATATGAACTCACCCTTGGCATTCAATACAACGAAAACACTCATCAACTATTAGTATTCAGTAGACTAGACCGCTCGAGTGTGCCTCTCAATTTACTCCTATGCACCACTAGCCAAGACCATAAATGTTGCTACATGAACTCTATGCTGCTTAGCCAGACATACCCCAGTCTCATGTTACCACCACCAGGCCACTGGCTCACTGCAAGCAACAGGACCCTATAAATGCTAACTCTCCAGTTCAAATCAGTAATTAGATGGGTCCAACTCACTACATCTTAAAGTGCTACACTGCAACTGTGAGCCTTAGATCCACCAATCACAGTGTTCTAGATACACCTAAGAAACCTCACACTACCTCCAAGTTGTGGGCCTTCTAGCCTCCGAACTCCATACACTGGAAAGTTGTATGTCCAAATGTCATGTACAGAAATATCATCTGACATAAACATTGTCATAAACATGCCTTATACAAAAATATTGTCCCACTAGGAGTAGATTTTTTATTGCTACAATGGGGTGATAGTTATCAGTGATATTTAGGACACAATATTTATATTCCAGCAAAAATTGTCTAGTACATACCCACTGGAACACTCTGCCACTAGACACTCAGGGCACCCCTCTCTTCAAGAGCTTATAACAGTCTTGACAAAATCATGTGGTGCCACCCAAAAGAGAATACTGATAACGCGCGCTTACAAAGGATGTAGTCTGAACTATCGCAGAAGGAATATCGAGTGGCCACAGAATTGTGACCAAATGTCAAAAAGCAAATTACCGAAGATGTAAGTGCACAGAGGGAGGTGTAAATGTGCTATTCTTAACTCCACATCTACGTTCATTGTCGATATATATATATATATATTAATCGAAGTGCATAGATGTCGAGTTAGGTATAGAAAATATATAATATATACATACTCACATGTGGATGTTTTGGTCCTCCACAGTCTGGTCACTCACACTTTTGTGACCACTTGATAGTTCTACCACGACACATTGGCACACTTATTTTAAACTTAAACTATTGGTTCTGCGCGTGAATCCCCCTACATTCTTCCCCTACATAAGGCAACCGTTACTATTTAAAACATCCCTCGATAAGTGTTATTGTTGCTAAATAAATAAAATGAACTGTCTCTGGTGCCTAGGTTGGACACCAGTGTTGTTAGGCTGGCTGTACATTGACTGGCTCAAATTACGTCAGCTGGCGTTTGGCTGTGTGGCTCTGGGGCATGGTTTGCGCCTCTCGGTCAGGCACTGCAGTTATTTTGTCACATGCGGCAGCCGTTGTTCTCCAACTGGCACTGCGGTGATGCTCTCTGCTTCTATGGTCTGGGGCCGTGATCTGGGGTGAACCTGACTCTGGTAACTGAAGGTTGGGCAACCCGTACTCTCGAGATAGCACTTCAGTGGTTGGCTATTGCACTACAGGATTAATACTCGCCGCTCCCCGGTTGGCACGGTAGGGGCTGGCAGTGATGCTGTCAGATGGACACCGATGCGGCTAGTCTGGCATAGTATAGATTTCCCTGATGCCGAAGACTGGACACCGATGCTCTGGGGCAGGCACTACCACGGGCTCTGACGCGATGCTCTCAAGCTGGCACTGCAGTGACTGACTGATGCCATAGGTTGGACACCCGGTGCGCTCCAGCTGGCCCTGTCAGCCCCTGGACAATCCGCCTCTCTGAGCGCTCGCTGGGCGCTGTCGGATCGGGGAGGTGCTGAAATATCCCCTCGCTGCCTTGTTTGGATTGGCAAACTGTGACAGTGATTGACAGGTACCCATGGCAACCGCAGGACCAATCTGCCCGCTCCAATAGAAAGTGCGGCTGGGTGTGGGCACAGACTCTTGTCTTGGCAGCAGCGCGGCGGCTGCCTTTCCTCTGCCTGCGCTCGGAGCTGCCAGTGCATCCAGTGGCCCGGAGCCTCGGCGGACCCCGCGCGTCCTCTCCTATACCGGGCCCTTCTCTGCCCCTCCAAGCTCCCTTCCCGGGGCGGCCCTCTGCCCACTTCGAGCTCCCTCCTCGGGTCAGACCTCTTTTCCCCCACCCCTTCCCGGCCCCACTCTTACATGTGGAGTCTCGGACCCCCGGCCAGCCTCCCCGATGTTCCAGCTGCCGATGCTGAACTTCAGCCCGCAGCAAGTGGCCGGCGTGTGTGAGACGCTGGAGGAGAGCGGGGACATCGAGCGCCTGGGCCGCTTCCTGTGGTCTCTGCCCGTGGCCCCCGCCGCCTGCGAGGCCCTCAACAAGAATGAGTCGGTGCTGCGCGCTCGGGCCATCGTGGCCTTCCACAGCGGCCACTTCCGAGAGCTCTACCAGCTGCTGGAGCAGCACAAGTTCGGCCGGGACTCGCACGCCAAGCTGCAGGCACTGTGGCTGGAAGCGCACTATCAGGAGGCCGAGAAGCTGCGGGGTCGGCCCCTGGGGCCAGTGGACAAGTACCGAGTGCGCAAGAAGTTCCCGCTGCCGCGCACCATCTGGGACGGCGAGCAGAAGACGCACTGCTTCAAGGAGCGCACCCGGCACCTGCTGAGGGAGTGGTACCTGCAGGACCCCTACCCCAACCCCAGCAAAAAGCGCGAGCTGGCGCAGGCCACCGGACTCACCCCCACACAGGTGGGCAACTGGTTCAAGAACCGACGCCAGCGGGACCGGGCGGCCGCAGCCAAGAACAGGTCGGTGACGCGGGTGGGCACGGAGGGGGTGTCTGTCACCGTGCTGGAGTTTGGGGGAGTGTTCTACCACCCTTGGGGTCAAGCTGATACTCAACGGGGAGATGTTGGCGCTTTTGGGGACTTTGCTGGCTTTTTGAGGACTGTTGCTCATGCTTGGGGGTGGGGGCACGGGGTCATGCTGGCAATCCCCTGAGAAGGATCCTGGAAATCCTTCTGGCACTGCAGACAGGGTGAAAGGAGTGAATGTACTGACATGTCTTGGGTCCCTACTGATATCCCTGGGGGTGAGGGGTTGTCTCGTTTAGGGCCGCGCAGCCTCTAGTGCGGCCAGACTTGCATCCCTGGGGTCGTGCTGGCATTCCTGGAGGCAGCTCTGTCACTTTTGAAAGATAGGTGAGGGGAACTTGAGTACTGCTGGGGTCATTTTTCCAAATAGGAGGCTCGTGTTGTCATTATTAGGGGCTGTATGTAGGTACCCATGTGGGCCGCCGCAGCCCCCAGGAGAGATGTGCAGTGCTGGGGGGGCCTTGGTACAAACAGAAGAAACAGCAAAGACCGACTGACCGCGGTCAGCTCGATCGTCACGCTCGGGCGATTGCAGAAAAACCGTGCTTGACGCAATCTAGGTCTTAAAATACAATATTCGTCGCCCACCTCGTGCATTGTGACGCCTTCGAAAAGTGCAATTATGTTAGAATTTATTGCACGTCTGAGATTTCAACATTTGTTTTCACCCCCAAACACTCAATGACTTATAATACCTCTGTCCCCAAATTTTAATAATCGGTGTGCCTGTCCACATTTAATAAATATGATATAAATTCCATAAGGCTGCATATTTTTCTTGCAAGATAAGCAATCTTATCAATATATTAGCACATGTGTTAGTATCGTGGGCCCACTTTCTTCTGTCGCAACCGGGTCTTAATAGCTACCCGAATAAGAGACATGCGGTCCTGCAAGGGACACTGCAAAATATGCATTAGCTTTCTTGAATATTGTTTGTCGATTTTTTTCTAAATGGCCAATGTCCATTTTTATTGACCTATTGCCTAAAAGATCAGGTAAATTCCTAATTGTGCCAGAAAGTGACCTATTTTGTATAGGCTAGTGGAGAGGTAATTTATAACACGTGCAGGGCTGACACGTTTAAAAAAAAATAATGACAATAATCCATACGCTACCAATACCCAATTAAATGTACGCGTTGATATATTGCACTTGCTCCTTTACAAGGGCAGTGTTTATCGTATCATGGTTAAGACCGGGTTCATTGTGGCCTCGACAAAGCTGGAATTGTTTCTATTGTATCCAAGGAACAGGTGGGGCAACACTGCAATTTTCTAATCTTAAAATCGATATATCGATTGCCCACGCAGCGCCGATATATTAAATCGGCAGCCCGCAATGCTAGTGTTGAAAAATGTTACCCGCGACGTGCGTTCATAATTCTGGGTTGGACGCGTCCATTTTCTGGGGTGCAGTTTTCTTCTGCCCGCTGTATTTAAGCGAGGTGGACCACTTCTAGCTGTGCCGAAGAACGCTTCGGTTTACTGTGATTTGCAGTTTTGCTATCTGGCATGAAATGTGTATTTCGCTGCGCTGGAAAACTATCATGAAACGGTGGTATGTCTGTCCACACTGTTAGCAGCACAAACAGTCGTGATAGGTGACCCGCACTGCTGAGGCTGGGTCTCTGGGGCGGGGGTCTGTTTCAGTTCATAGCTCTGAAAATAACGAATATTGGACATAAAAGGCGAGGAGGTCTTTATTCGATAATAACAAGTTGTGAAATAGAGTACACGCTCTGTACACGAAACAGCAAAACGCGGTTCTCCACTGTCCATCCCAGGTCAGCTTTCTGGCTCCTGCTGTCTTTTTAGGGCAGATTCAGTGAGTGCATTCAATGCCCCCCCCCCCCCCCCCCCCCGAATCCCCTGCCAGTGTGAACGTGGGGATTACAGCGGACCGTTCAGAGATAGGGTATTTCACTGTAGTGTCGGATGAGAACAAAACAAAGATCGGGTGTGCAGGCTTCAGTTCGGGCGTGGGAGTCGGATCCGTTAGGTGTGTGGACTAGCGCTGGCTGGGGGTCGTCTGGGTGTCGGAGTCTGGTGTGTAGGAGAACTGGTGGAGAGGTGTGTGGGTGCTTGTATTAGGTGAGGACGGGCTCGGCTTGGGGTCAGGGAGTCTGACGTGGACTACCACTGTACTGACAGCAGTCTCCTCTGGGGGGCGTGGGAGTTTAGTGTGGGGGGGGGCACTGGTGGAGAGGTGTGTGGGTGCTTGTATCTGGCGTGGATGGGCTCGCCTTGGTGTCTGGTCGTTGTGGGAGTCTGTCGTGGACTACCACGGACTGCAGTTTCCTCTGGGCATTGGGGTCTGATGTGGGGGGGTGGGGGGGGGGCACTGGTGGAGAGGTGTTAGGGTGCTTGTTTCTGCTTGGGGTCCGGTGGCTCTCGGAGTCTGACGTGGACTACCACTGACTGCGGTTTCCTATGTGCGTGGGAGTCTGGTGTGGAAGGGCACAGGTGGAGAGGTGTGTGGGTGCTCGTGTCTAGTGTGGATGAGCTCCGCTTCGAGTCTGGTGGCTGTGGGAGTTCTGGCGTGGACGTCACTAGCTGCAGGGTCCTTTGGGCGTGGATGTCTGGTGTGGAACGGCACTGGTGGAGAGGTGTGTGGGTGCTTGTATCTGGTGTGGACTGCCACTAGCTGCGGTGTCCTCTGTGCGTGGGAGTCTGGTGTGGAAGGGCACTGGTGGAGAGGTGCGTGGGTGCTTGTATCTGGTGCGGACTGCCACTAGCTGCGGTGTCCTCTGTGCGTGGGAGTCTGGTGGAGAGGTGTGTGGGTGTTTGTATCTGATGTGGACTGCCACTAGCAGCGGTGTCCTCTGTGCGTGGGAGTCTGGTGGAGAGGTGTGTGGGTGCTTGTATCTGGTGTGGACTGCCACTAGCTGCAGTGTCCTCTGTGCGTGGGAGTCTGGTGGAGAGGTGTGTGGGTGCTTGTATCTGGTGTGGACTACCACTGACTGCGGTGTCCTCTGTGCGTGGGAGTCTGGTGTGGAGGGGCACTGGTGGAGAGGTGTGTGGGTACTTGTATCTGGTGTGGACTGCCACTAGCTGCGGTGTCCTCTGTGCGTGGGAGTCTGGTGGAGAGGTGTGTGGGTACTTGTATCTGGTGTGGACTACCACTGACTGCGGTGTCCTCTGTGCGTAGGAGTCTGGTGGAGAGGTGTGTGGGTGCTTGTATCTGGTGTGGACTACCACTGACTGCGGTGTCCTCTGTGCGTGGGAGTCTGGTGGAGAGGTGTGTGGGTGCTTGTATCTGGTGTGGACTACCACTGACTGCGGTGTCCTCTGTGCGTGGGAGTCTGGTGGAGAGGTGTGTGGGTGCTTGTATCTGGTGTGGACTACCACTGACTGCGGTGTCCTCTGTGCGTGGGGGTCTGGTGTGGAAGGGCACTGGTGGAGAGGTGTGTGGGTGCTTGTATCTGGTGTGGACTACCACTGACTGCGGTGTCCTCTGTGCGTGGGAGTCTGGTGTGGAGGTGTGTGGGTGCTTGTATCTGGTGTGGACTACCACTGACTGCGGTGTCCTCTGTGCGTGGGGGTCTGGTGTGGAAGGGCACTGGTGGAAAGGTGTGTGGGTGCTTGTATCTGGTGTGGACTACCACTGACTGCGGTGTCCTCTGTGCGTGGGAGTCTGGTGGAGAGGTGTGTGGGTGTTTGTATCTGGTGTGGACTGCCACTAGCTGCAGTGTCCTCTGTGCGTGGGAGTCTGGTGGAGAGGTGTGTGGGTGCTTGTATCTGGTGTGGACTACCACTGACTGCGGTGTCCTCTGTGCGTGGGAGTCTGGTGTGGAGGGGCACTGGTGGAGAGGTGTGTGGGTGCTTGTATCTGGTGTGGACTGCCACTAGCTGCAGTGTACTCTGTGCGTGGGAGTCTGGTTGAGAGGTGTGTGGGTGCTTGTATCTGGTGTGGACTACCACTGACTGTGGTGTCTCTGTGCGTGGGAGTCTGGTGTGGAGGGGCACTGGTGGAGAGGTGTGTGGGTGCTTGTATCTGGTGTGGACTGCCACTAGCTGCAGTGTCCTCTGTGCGTGGGAGTCTGGTTGAGAGGTGTGTGGGTGCTTGTATCTGGTGTGGAATGCCACTAGCTGCGGTGTTCCTCTGTGCGTGGGAGTCTGGTTGAGAGGTGTGTGGGTGCTTGTACCTGGTGTGGACTACCACTGACTGTGGTGTCTCTGTGCGTGGGAGTCTGGTGTGGAGGGGCACTGGTGGAGAGGTGAGTGGGTGCTTGTATCTGGTGTAGACTACCACTGGCTGCGGTGTCCTCTGTGCGTAGGAGTCTGGTGGAGAGGTGTGTGGGTGCTTGTATCTGGTGTGGACTACCACTGACTGCGGTGTCCTCTGTGCGTGGGAGTCTGGCGTGGAGGGGCACTGGTGGAGAGGTGTGTGGGTGCTTGTATCTGGTGTGGACTACCACTGACTGCAGTGTCCTCTGTGCGTGGGAGTCTGGTGGAGAGGTGTGTGGGTG
Organism: Lissotriton vulgaris; assembly: GCF_964263255.1. NCBI lineage: Eukaryota > Metazoa > Chordata > Amphibia > Caudata > Salamandridae > Lissotriton > Lissotriton vulgaris. The sequence goes on along the minus strand of NC_141697.1, from coordinate 495,178,644 downwards.
CTTGTATCGGGTGTGGACTACCACTGACTGCGGTGTCCTCTGTGTGTGGGAGTCTGGTGTGGAGGGGCACTGGTGGAGAGGTGTGTGGGTACTTGTATCTGGTGTGGACTGCCACTAGCTGCGGTGTCCTCTGTGCGTGGGAGTCTGGTGGAGAGGTGTGTGGGTACTTGTATCTGGTGTGGACTGCCACTATCTGCGGTGTCCTCTGTGCGTGGGAGTCTGGTGGAGAGGTGTGTGGGTGCTTGTATCTGGTGTGGACTACCACTGACTGCGGTGTCCTATGTGCGTGGGAGTCTGGTGGAGAGGTGTGTGGGTGCTTGTATCTGATGTGGACTACCACTGACTGCGGTGTCCTCTCTGTGTGGGAGTCTGGTGGAGAGGTGTGTGGGTGCTTGTATCTGGTGTGGACTGCCACTAGCTGCAGTGTCCTCTGTGCGTGGGAGCCTGGTGGAGAGGTGTGTGGGTGCTTGTATCTGGTGTTGACTAGCACTGACTGCGGTGCCCTCTGTGCGTGGGGGTCTGGTGTGGAAGGGCACTGGTGGAGAGGTGTGTGGGTGCTTGTATCTGGTGTGGACTACCACTGACTGCGGTGTCCTCTGTTCGTGGGAGTCTGGTGGAGAGGTGTGTGGGTGCTTGTATCTGGTGTGGACTACCACTGACTGCGGTGTCCTCTGTGCGTGGGAGTCTGGTGTGGAGGGGCTCTGGTGGAGAGGTGTGTGGGTGCTCGTGTCTGGCGTGGATGGGCTCCGCTTCGGGTCTGGTGATTGTGGGATTCTGTCGTGGACGGACACTGGTTGTGAGTGTGCCAGCTGCGCTGGAAGGGCCGTGGTTGGGGCTTCTGTGAGTGTTTGAGCCTGACGTGGGTGGGCGGTGATTGTGGGTCATGTAGGTTTGAGTTTAGCTTGGGTGGGCGCTGCTTGGGGTCCGTTGCCTACGGGAGTTTGGAGTAGATTGTGACTGGCAGGGGAGGGTCGCCGTGAGTGCTGGAGCCCGATATTGGAGGGACACTGCCTGGAGACTCTGTGGATGCCGAAGCCTGTTTCAGCCACTTATTGTGCTGCTTTGGGTGTCTGCGTTTGTGCGGATTGGCGCTTGTTTAGTTCTCACTTGTGAACTGCGGGTGGTATTAGACTGCACTGCGTGGGATCCGGCTTGTCGCGGTGGCTGTCAATGGACATTCGGCGGGGTGCACATGGTTGTGAGTGTTTTATTGAGAGTGCTGTCAAGGAACATCAGGTGGGGGTGCTTTCTCGTGATCTGCGGATGATGTGACGGAAGTACTTTGGATTAGGGCATCGCTTGTAAGTGCTGTGGGTATAAGGTTTGGTGCCAGTGTATGTAAAGGCTGAGGTGTGGGTGCTGCTGATTGCCTTCGATGGGTGGCCCGGGTCTTTGTGCTGTGGGTGCTTCAGATTCGTGCTGGATCGAGGTCCCGCTTCTAAAGTATGGTGTTTGTATATGGAACGTGTGTCTGCTACTGTATGCGCGGTAAAACTCCTTAACAGTAACATTAACTAGATGCTGGGTGGCACTTGTCTGGGGTGCACGTGTGCGCGGGTGGCTCCTCTGAGGTAAACCTGAGCAGTGGAATCGGCTGGTGGATGGACAGCTCCCAGGGGGAGGGGGTCCATTGGGTAGGCAGATCCCGAGGCTGTGTGAGAGGGGTTCCTCGGTGACTCAGTGTGAGTTTGTAGCTCTTGGTGTGTGTTGGCGAGGGGTGGGGGATTGATCCCTTGTAATCAAACCTGGAACTGAAAGTGAATACATGCCTCCCTGTGGTGTGCGAGGGTGGTTCCTCTGTGAGTTAGAGTGTGGGTAAGTAGCTCCCTCGAGTGTGGGAGAGTGGTTCCCCTGTGCCTTAGAGTGTGGGAAGGTAGGTCCCTTAGGTGTGAGAGGGTGGTTCCCCTGTGCCTTAGAGTGTGGGAAGGCAGGCCCCTTAGGTGTGAGAGGGTGGTTCCCCTGTGCCTTAGAGTGTGGGAAGGCAGGTCCCTTGGGTGTGAGAGTGTGGTTCCCCTGTGCCTTAGAGTGTGGGTAAGTAGCTCCCTGGAGTGTGGGAGAGTGGTTCCCCTGTGCCTTAGAGTGTGGGAAGGCAGGTCCCTTAGGTGTGAGAGTGTGGTTCCCCTGTGCCTTAGAGTGTGGGTAAGTAGCTCCCTGGCGTGTGGGAGAGTGGTTCCCCTGTGCCTTAGAGTGTGGGAAGGTAGGTCCCTTAGGTGTGAGAGGGTGGTTCCCCTGTGCCTTAGAGTGTGGGAAGGCAGGCCCCTTAGGTGTGAGTGGGTGGTTCCCCTGTGCCTTAGAGTGTGGGAAGGAAGGTCCCTTAGGTGTGAGAGTGTGGTTCCCCTGTGCCTTAGAGAGTGGGAAAGGAAGGTCCCTTAGGTGTGAGAGTGTGGTTCCCCTGTGCCTTAGAGTGTGGGAAGGCAGGTCCCTTAGGTGTGAGAGGGTGGTTCCCCTGTGCCTTAGAGTGTGGGAAGGCAGGTACCTTAGGTGTGAGAGGGTGGTTCCCCTGTGCCTTAGAGTGTGGGAAGGCAGGTCCTTTGGGTGTGAGAGGGTGGTTCCTCTGTGACTTAGTGTGTAGGGGGATGCTCCCTGGATGTGAGAGGGGGGTTCCTCTTTGCCTTAAAGTGTGGTAGGCAGTACTTTTGGGTGTTAGGGGGCGGTTTCTCATGAGTTATAGTGTGGCTAAGCAGCTCCTGGGGTGTAAGAGGGTGGCTCCTCTGTGACATAGTGTGGGTTGGCAGCTCCCTGCGGTTTAGGAGGGTGGTTCCTCTGTGATTTAGAGCATAGGTAGGCAGCTCCCTCTGGTGTGGGAGGGTGGTTCTCCTGTAACTTAAAGTGTGGGTAGGCAGCTCCCTGGGGTATGAGAGGGTAGTTCCTCTGTGGCTTACAGTGTAGGTAGGCAGCTCCATGGAGTGCAAGAGGGTGGTTCCTCCGTGTCTTAGAGCATGGGTAGGCAGCTACTTGGGGTGTGAAAGGGCGCTTTCGCTGTGGCTTGGAATGTGGGTAGGCAGCTCCCTTGATGTGAGAGGGTGGTTCCTCTTTGACGTAGAGTGTGGGTAGGCAGCTCCCTGGGGTTTGATAGGGTGACTTAGAGTGTAGGTAGGTAGCTCCTTGGATGTGAGAGGGTGGTTCCTCTGTGGCTTAAGTGTGGGTAGGCAGCTCCCTAGATGTAAGAGGGTTGTTCTTCTGTGACTGAGAGAGTGAGTAGGCAGCTCCCTGGGGTTTGAGAGGGTGATAGAGTGTGGGTAGGCAGCTCCTTTGATGTGAGAGGGTGGTTCCTCTGTGGCTTAGAGTGTGGGTAAGCAGCTCCCTGGAGTTTGAGATGGTGACTTTGAGTGAAGGTAGGCTGCTCCCTTGGGGGGGGGAAAGGGTCGTTCCTCTGTGACTTAGAGTGTGGGTAGGCACCTCCCTGGGGTTTGAGGGGGTGACTTAGTGTAGGTAGGCATCTCCCTGGGGTGTGAGAGGGTGGTTCCTCTGTGACTTATAGCGAGGGTAGACAGCTCCTTGGATGTGAAAGGGTGGTTCCTCTGTGGCTTAGAGTGTGGGTAGGTAGCTCCCTGGAGTTTGAGGGGGTGACTTAGAGTGTAGCTAGGCAGCTCCCTGGGGTGTGAAAGGGTGGTTCCTCTGTGACTTAGAGTGTGGGTAGGCAGCTTTCTGGGTGTGACAGGGTGGTTCCTCTGTGACTTAGAGTCTGGGTAAGCAGCTTCCTGGGGTATGAGAGGGTGGTTCCTCCGTGACTTAGAGTGTGGGTAGGCATCTCCCTGTATGTGAGAGGGTGGTCCCTTTGTGACTTAGAATGTGGGTAGCCACTCTCCGGTGTGTAGAAGGTGGGGGGTGGGGGGGGGGGGGCGGGAGTCCCCTTGTAATCAAACATGGATGCTCAGATCGTGGGTAGACAACGTCCTGATGTGTGGCTCTCCAGGGACCAAGCCTGACACTGGATCCGTATGTATGTGTTTGGGCAGTACCACAGAGGTGCATGAGTACCCTCTGCCCGTGTGTAATCAGTTCCTTCAGGGCTCCCTCGGGGTATCTGTGGCGCCTCGCCTGCAGCAGGGTTCTCACTCGTCTCCCTTCTCTTTCTAGGCTGCAGCAGCAGGTCCTGTCCCAGGGCTCGGTGCGCTCCTTGGCAGAAGACGGGACCCTAGAACCCCTGGGCACCGCATCCAGCCCCGCAGCCAGCCTGTCCAGCAAGGCGGCCACCTCTGCCATCTCCATCACATCCAGCGACAGTGAATGTGACATCTGAGCCGGCGGGAGGAGAGGGGCGAGCCATGAATCTCAGTGCCTGCCCGCACTCTTTGCCCTCACTGCGTGCCTGCTCACACCTCGCGCCCGGCTTCGTGCGCACCACGGACAGTGACTCACGCGCCCGGCGCGCGGCCACCCGTCCCCGGACTGCCGGGACCAGTACCGTGTACCGCCCAGGAGCCCCGGCCTCTTAGGCAGGGCCCAAGGATGCCTCAAAACACGGACATGTTCGAACGCCAGCCCGTTAACTCTCGTGGGTATTTCATGTTGAAAAGACGCGTTATAATTTTGCTTTACTTTAAAGTTGTTTTTATAAATATATAATGTTTATTTACTTATTTAAAGGATTGCCATGCGTAGATTTTCTATCCGTTGTTGCTTGTTGTTTCTCTGTGCACACTTGGCTTGTAGAGCTTGTGCGCCAATAGTGGAGTCAAGTAGCGAAATTAAAATAATAAAGTCTGTGCTGAACGACATTTCTTATAAAAAGAGCGATTTGTAATTTTTTTAATATTTTTTTTTTAGATTTATCATCGTTACCTTAGCACACGTTCATAGTCGTTGGTAATAGTGCCAAAGGGGTATTGGGCGTTAGTACACGAGGTGTTTGAATATTGCTCTTAAATAGCAGTGGGTTCAAAACACACAATTCCTTTGTTGTTTTGCTGTTTGATATAGCGCGAACATTGCTCGAAGGCATCGGAACGCTTTACCTGAGCACATGTTAGATTACAGAGGAATTCATTGATTTTATTTTTTTAGGCACGGGGTGATTTAATATTAGTAATCCGTTTAGATCCCGTGGGTCGCGCGGACCCAACCCATGACACGTAAACAAAAGATTCTAAGCAGTCGGACGGCGTTGTTACGTGAAGTCTCCAAAGTGTGCCTGTTATGCCACCACACTCCCACAAAAAACACAACTGTGCTTAAAAACGACATTTAAAGTTAACACTTTTACTAAAACAGAAAAAACGTTGAATTATATGTTAATATTTTCTTAGACTCTAGACAGCTAAATATCACACTCCACAGTAGCCAATCGAAAGTCAATAAAAGGATTGTCTGATAAAAAATGTACGTCATAATAAACCGAATTTAACAGTGATTTATTAAAATATCACCGCGGGGTTATTGCGACTTACCGCAAATAGAGCCTTGAGATTTGGGTGACGTTAATTAACCACTAAAGCCTATATCCGTGCATTTTGTCAATAACTTTTTCCATCCAATAGGAAGTTTAGAGCTTTTCTCCGTTGTAACATAAAAATGTATAATGCTTAACTGTGTTTTGGGGCGCAAAGATGCCATCTCACGGACCCTGGATGCTGCAACCGACTACTTCTATAGCCTCGTTGTTTATTCCTGTCATGCCCATTCAGCATCGTTATAATATCATTATTCAATCTAAGGTGCTGTTGTAGTTTTAAAAACTCTCAATTCGTGAACCTTGGCCCATCTGTGAATGTTTGTCTACACACTTCATGGAATGCCCGAAGTCAATACCTTCCCCGTGGAGCAGCTTCTGAGATCAATAACGCTGCAAAACCAGTCCCGAAGACAACACACACTTTTAAACGAGGAAGAAGAGGTGGCTAAGACCACCACACATCATTTTATGTTATTTTATTTGGAATTTTTTCCTAAAAAAATGAGGCAACCTCGGTGCTTAAAGGTGGATACAGGTAAATGTACAAATAAACACCTTCCTGTTTTAGGGAGAAAAACACATCATTGATAAAAACAACTTATCAGAAAATATTTAATATAAATTGCATCCCAATGTAGCAATCTTTGGGTCTGGTGAATTCTACAACACCTCCCCACCCCACGCCTTCCCAGCAATGCTTCCCTATTGTTTTTGTAGCGATGGTTGGTCCATGCCATTTATTAATAATTGTTTTATTAATACATGTGCCCCAGTTTGAGAAATATTCATAGGACTTTCCGCCCCAAAATAATTTGGTTTTATTTGCTGCACCTTTTGTTCGGATGCTTTCACATTAGCAGAGTGGATATCGCCTGTTTGAGCATCAACAAACAAGCAGAGTGATTGATGGAAGCTTACTGTACATCCGGCTAGTTTGGGGGCTCGCAGATGTAAGCCTGCCAATGTGATGCTCAGGGGTCCTCCGCTCGGTCGACGGCGCCCAGAAAGAACACACCTCGCTCTGTTTGCGGACGACCCCGCAAGCCAGCCAAGAGATTCTAATGGGGATCACACATCCGTAAGGAAACATGTTGTTGCAGAATATAATTTTTTTTTTAAGATGCCCTACTGGTATTATTACCTCATGTGATAAAGAAAGGACCAGGGGGTCTGGTTTGGCTGTATGTTGGTGGGAGTGAGGTGAAGCCTTTCATTGCGGACATTTTGCAGAATTCATAAATTCTCGTTTCAGTCGCCAACGGCACTTTGCCAGTCATTGCAGGTTTAACCTAGTTTATTTCAAGGCCGTTCTGATCAGTACTGATAAAAAAGGCACATGCATGCATCAGATTCTGGAACACAATGCTGTTGGAGCACTACAAACGAATACACTCGTGACCGGTAAACGCCAGCCTGCAATTCAAGCCTCCTCTCGACACATACCTAAGGCCGGGCATCGAGGTCTGACTCAACACAAAAGCGACTGAAACCCTCAAGTCGCGGCTTTAAGGTCAAGTAATAATCCACTCATCGCTGTGACAGAAACAAAGAGTGTGTGAGCAGGGATCAAGTCTCCTGCCTATCAGGGCGCAGACTGTGTTCGATGAAACCACGTTGTTCGGTTTGTTGTCTGTGTGGAACACGGTTTCTGTTCAAATGTCCTTCTTTGTGACGTAGAATGATACCCAAACACTGTTTGTGAGAACCACGAACCATAAGAGGCTAGACAGTAAATCTTATCTTCTGATAAAATAGATACACACCGCACGTCCACAATATCTCACAGAAAGAGCAGCGAATACTCGCTTGTCAGGCAGTTTGCCATAGATGCTGAACAAATAAGGTGTGTGTGTGTGTGCTTGTGTTGGGGTAGAGTTGTAAGGGTGCATTTGTAGTATTGTCGCCGTTTTGTTTTTGTGTTTTTCGGCTATCGTTCTGCGGGACTGGTTGTGGGGGTTCTGTTTCATGTTTTTAGTCGTAGGTAGCGAGGGTTTTGTTTCATCCTTGTTGGGTGATGGGGGATTTGTTGCTGTGGTTGTTAGTGAGATTCATCTTTTTCTTTGGTGGTGAGGTTGATAGCTAATTCGTTTCTGCAGCAAGTGGAAGTGGGCGTCTCTCTCAGTGGTGTTGGTCGGTATGTGGTGGGGCTCTGTTCGTGGTGGAAGTGGATGGGTAGAGGCGCTGTGTTTCTATTGGGAGGTGGCAGTGGGGTGTTCCCTTTCTGGTAGGTTTGCAGTTGGGATTTTTTTTAGCAATGGCGATGAGAAGTATGTGGTGTACCATAACTGTGACCCTTGTGGTGTTGATAGAGAGGGACCCTTTCTTTGGCAATGTGGGTAAATAGGTGGCGGTTTCTGTGGCGGCGTGGTGGCCTTGCAGTGGGGGCACGGTATATGTAGCGATATGATTTTTTTCTGGTGGTGGGCAGTGGGTGGTCCATTTACCTATTCCTGGTGGAGTGGGTCGGTAGCAGACCTCTGTTTTTGTGGCAGATAATGGTAAATTGCGCAGATTAGTGGTTATTTTGGGGGTAGTAGCGGCTCAGTTTCTGTGGTGATGGCTCGTTAAAGGGCTTCACTTTTTTGTGGTAGTCGGGATGTGAGAGCTTCTGAGGTGAGTGGGACTTCGTCTCTGTGCTCGAAGCAATAAATGAGTAGTTATTGCTCGTGGCACATATACCAAGGCTGGCTTCCAGGTTGCTTACATAATAGCTTTTCTCAGAACTATAGACACTTTGGTGCAGTTAACTGGTGCGTTTATGTTAAAAACAACCGCAAAAAAGGTCAAAACGAGCTTTCCAATGCGTGCGATCGATAAGCAATACACGGGCACTCTCCACACAGTAAAAAACAACAAACAGAGCGGAAAAGATAAAGTCGCACCACGGTTACCCTGCGATTGGTGTAAACATGTAAACGTACGCAAAGGGGCTACACTGACTGTTGAAATATAACGCACATCATTGTGCCCAAGAAAAATTAATTCAACAATGTGAGTGCAGGAAAAAAATAAAGCACGAGTTTAGCATGTGTAAAACAACACACAGCACGTGCCCTGTTCCTGGCGGAAATAACGCACATTTCCAATGTTCGGAGAACAGAAGTGCATTACTGTAATACCATGGAAATTAAAAACAATTGAGTTTGAGGGTAGCATAAAAAACCGATCGATCGATAGATAGAACGCACACACGCATGGACTTTACCCGTGTGTGGTGTGGTTACGTATGCATGCATGCATTTATGTATGTATGAATGTAGGTATGTCTTTTTTTCTTCCGGAGACTGTATAATTAGGCTGTGTGTGTGTATGTATATATATATATATATATATATATATATATATATATATATATATATATATATATATTCCACAACAGGATCCCAGGGGCACAACCATCCACCAGAACAGCGCAACACCAGGAAACAGACTCCGTGGGCTAAGTTGAAAGTAAATGATGATTTGTTCAAGCATCAAATGTCCAAATGAGGCGTTTCGGCCGCCAGACATGCGGCATTGTTTATATATATATATATATATATATATATATATATATATATATATATATATATATATATATATATATATATATATATATATATATATATATATATATATATATATATATATATATATATATATATATATATACACACACACACACACACACACGCACAATCTAGTTATACAGCCTCTGAAAAAAAGGAAAATGCAACCATTATCCTTCGCTGGTCGTGGGAATAAAGTGGGAAGTAATGCAACGCATGCACTGTGCCTTAGGTTAAAAATTCCCACGCACACATCCTTTTCTAGGGGTAAAAGTGATAGGACAGAAATGCACTGGTTCTGTGACAAAAACAAGTAATACAAATATATGATCTGCCAACGCTCAAAATATTATAACATGCGTGGAGTAATAATGCCACAAACCCTATCTGTGGTACCAAACAAAATAAAACCCACACGATCTAACCAAGGGAGAAATAAAGCAACACGCATGCGCTATGTAATGTGTGCCTGCGCGTAGTAACACAAATAGAGAAATGAAAGTTGATTTCCAGATAGGACAAAGCCGCTTCCGCTGACAGAGAATTTAATTTGTGCACCCACAAACACCCTGGTCCACTCCACTAAGCCACACTGTCGCCTGACAAAACCCTGCTCCTAGGACCCATAATGGTAGTTTTAATGGATTTAAACACCGCTGCGTCTGAGTCCCATCTCTTGTGGCCCGCCATGTCCCTGTCTTCACCTTGGAGATAGTATTACTGTATTACCGTCATTGTGCCCCTGGGAGTGCCTGATTTTTGGAGGTGAGGAGAGGACGCTCGCGCGGTGGAATCGCGCGCTAAGCTCCCTCGCCCGGCGCGCGGATTTCATGTTACACTATTTGACACTGATCTTTAAATCGCTTGAGCTGGCTGCTTTTGTCAGCTCGCTGCCATTTCATTTGACTCCCTGTCCGCAGAGATCTCGCCCTTTTGTTTTAAGTGGATTGTTTGATTTATTCTGGGAGAAGGGAGGGAGGCGGAGGAAAGGGGGGGGGGGGTAGGGTATGGAAAAGGGCGGGGAGAGGAAAAGAGGAAAGGAGGATGGGAGGAAAGAAGCAGGACGAATGGAAAAAAGGCAGGGAAGTGGAACAGCAATAGCAAGAAATAACGAAGGGCTGAGAGAGAAACAGAAAAGGGAAAAGAAAGGACGATAGGACGACATAGGCGACAAAGAGACATTTCCAAATGGTGAGGGGCAGCCGACACCAATATGCCCCAGAGAACTGCAAATGAAAAGAAAAATTAATGGAAAGGCAGCGTGATGACTTCTGAATTTACCAATGCATGTTGCCTATAAGCCTTTCTTACACCGATGCCTTGATCGCGCTGCACTGCTTCTATGATAGAGCAGCCTGCAGACATTTTATCTCTCCGTACATTAGCACTTAGCCACATTGAACCGCGGGAACAAAGAGGCAGGCATGTCTTTTGCCTGTGCATGGTCACAAAAAATCCATATTGAACGTTGTCTGCTTTCCCGAAGGCTGTGTCTGAGCAGCTCTTATGGCGAACTAATGGGAAATTTGCTCAGCTTTTACAAAGCGGGGCCATGGCGCCCTCTCTGAGCAGGCTTTGCTGCATGGCATCCTTGTTTAATGCCTGCTCAGATGGAAACACAAAGAGACCCAGCTCACGTGCTTTCGCTGGCTGGCCCCGCATTCTGGGGGTCGCTCTTCCCTCGCAAGCGCTCCCCGAAGCACCCATAGCGGTCATCGGAACAAATAATGAGCTTTTAGCGGCACTTGCGACCTCAGGTCTCACTCAAAGGGTTAAAAAAACCCGAAAGTGGTCACCGAGCGCTTGGTATGTGGGATGAGACTGTAAGGACACAGCGACCTGCCAGCCTGTAGGTTTTGTATGGATATGTTTACATTGATATGTCCAATGTATTTTAAATGGTTTACAGCAAATAAGCTTCCCACCACGTTTTGCGCAGTCTTGGCATTGCAGGTCAACGATCTGCCAAAACACAGAAAGACCCTGCAATTATTTGATGTATAAAAACCCTAGACATTCACTGAAAAAACACAAAGGTTAAACTGGGGTCAAGGGTAGACCTTCTAATAAAAAAAACTCGACTGTATTAAACCACGGAAACTGACCAGTTAACACCTTCGCTGCGGCGGCTATTCTGCCGCAGCGCTAACGGTCGCGGGGGGGCGCGCGGCTCCCCTGTGCGGGTGACAGAACCGTTCCGTCTTGGCTCGCGGGTGAGCTGTGCTTGTGACGGAACGGTTCCGTCACGGCCCCGCCCGCTTAATGAAACGCGCCGCGCAGGCGCGGCGAGCGGGCCGTGACGGAACCGTTCCGTCATGAGCACAGTCCACCCGAGGGGCGTGACGGAACGGTTCCGTCAATAGCGTCGAAGGAGTTATAGGTGACTGATCAATGCATATTGAACTGCCATAGATTTCAGACCACATCAGTGTTGCAAAATGTTATGGTATGTGAATTTGTAGAGCGCCGCTAATCACCCATTAGGGTAACCAGGCACTTTGCAGTATGAGGGTATGTGCAGTCAGAAGCAGTGCATCCGCGGGGTAAATTATACTTATGCCAGTCAGGTAGGATTGGTGAATTTCAGTTATTTTGAGGTTTAAATTGTATGTTTTGTATTATAAGAAGACCTACGTATAACTTCACATTAACCTTTGTTTTTTCAGGGAATTTCTACGTTTTTTTAAACAAGTTAAAATCTTACTGCCTTTCTTACATAGACATCTACTTTAATCTTTGGTCTTTATTTAAGTGACTGTGTATGTTTTTGCCAACCCCCCTCCACCCCTCCCCAGCTGTGCACAATAAGGGGTTGCTGGAGGTCTTCAGGCCAGGCTCTGCCGCCAACTCCACCTGGACAGTCTTCCGCTGTGCACACCGTTGGGGGGAAGTTGGATGCAGAGCATGGACTGTGACAAAACCATACAGCCAAACCCCTACAAACATTTAACATGTCATGAGTGATGTAATATGTGAGGTCATAAGCAGTCCGAGGCGAGGGCACTCATTATGGTTAGCTCAGTTAATTATAATTTGTGAATTTCAGTGTTGTTTTATTTTTAAAAGAGTAGGGTCTATGCGGAGTCTGCACTTAGTGGAGGCTTGATCACCTAATTGGGCTTGTGTCTTGGAGTGAGTAAGTTCACACAGTCTGTGCACTAAGTGTTGACAATGGTAGGAGGGGCTTACCCTCTTAATGGGCCCTAGATCTCTTGAAAGAGTGGGCCCTATGTAAAGTCTGTACTGAGCAATGCCTATTCACTGTAGGGGCTTTCTACCTAGTAGCACTGACCTATGGCTAGGCTCTGCAGCCAATTCCACGTGAGCTGACACTCCCTCACCCCTTACCAATCACAGACTTCGGCCCAACCCTCAATTTCTTTTTTTAAAACATATTTTTTTGGCCCCACATGACCACACTAGTGAGCCCTGCGGGAATCCCGCATGAGCACATGGGGGTCTGGAGGTTGGTCATGTTAGCTCCTGTGGGACTCCCTCAGGCCAAAGACGAATCAGCATTTAAAAATAAATTATGTCTCTGGGAGGGACCCTGTAGGAAAGGGCTAGGGGAACAGGGTATCCCTACCCTGCCCCCTTCTATATGCTTCGTCCACAACATTTTTCTTCATGTTGCGGTCACCAATTACATTGCTTGGTCCTGCAGGACTCCCACGGGACCAACCAATAAGAATTCACTTTTTGTCATTATTGCTTGCAGGAATCCCATTAAAATAGATATCTCTACATTTTGAACATTAATTTCTCTGAAACGGCTGATCACATTACACCAAATCACAAAAAGCTTGCTTGCTGAGTAAAGATCTAGCTTTCTGACCAATTTGATGAAATTCAGTTCAGCTGTTTTTTCTGTATCGTGTAATTTTTCCTATGGATGTTCCATGGGGAAAAATCGCTTTGGGACCCCCTTTTTCTCAGCTCCCGCTTGATGGATCGCCCTGAATCTTTTCAGGGAGGAGCTGAGGTAGATGAACTTTTTGTTGTGGAAAGTTTCTTGAAGATTCGTCAAATAGAGCCAAAGTTATTATCTAATTAACACAACAAAAAGTATACTTGCTACGGAAACTCTGACCTAAGTATAACTAGACAGTGGTGACCCTCACTGTGAAATATATGTAGCTCAGTAAAAAAAGTCAGAAGATGACAAGGCTTTAGACTGGCTGCTAGGTTTGACAAAACCTCAGTTTTATCTGTATACACTTTTAATAAATCTTGACAGTCATCAAGAAATTGATGACATGCAATCACTAAATTAATTACAAATCCGCCCTCTAGGTTTTTCTTCCAAGAGAAAATTATTTGGGTATTATCTGCAGACCAGAGCGAGCCCCTGAATTCCAACTGTGGCCGTTCGAGTGATCAAATAGGCCTGGGAGATGATGTTGAAGGTCGAGGAGAGATGCACTCAGACCAGGACAATAAGGCTCACCTTGGTCTCTGTGAAGTATAGGTTTTCCAAATAACCATCCAAGGAGGCGGTAGGTTGCATGAAATAAATCCTTTTTAAGTTTAATGATGTAAGTTAAGAGGCAAGATACAGGAGCGCTTCTGCACCCAATGAAGACCAACAGTTCAATGCCAAGTATACAGTTTACATTCAATGGTCTTGATAACATCACGAGCGATGCACTTTTGAAGACAAACATTCTCTTCAAAAGCACACCACATAGAACATAAGAACATCACAAGATGAGCAACATAAAAGAAGTACTAAAGAACTTACTCATACTCTACATCTTCTCCCTTCCTTACATAAATAAAAAATAGAATAATAGAAATGAAAAATAAGATAAATAAAAATAGAATTAATATAAATTAAAACAAACTTAGGATAAGTAATAGACTTTAAAACTAGAGGGAATAGAACAATTCCTGTGAATCCTTGGAGAAAGAGTTAAACCAGCATTAGAGGTGGAAGGAGTAACATAAGCACTAGAGGAGCTGGGTGTAACGTGTGAATCATAAGTTGATGCAACATCCTGACCAGAAATATCAACAGGTAAGCAAACATTTTGAGAAGTAACCAAACAATTATCATCTGAAGATGTACCTAAGGGAAAATAGGAACATGAAGAAACATCATCAACATGTTTTGTTGTACAAATCTCTTTTGCCTGGTCAGGGGTAAGCTTAACACTTACTCGTTTATTCCACCACCCTTTCCTATCAAGAAAAACAGACCCTTTTGAAACTTTTAAGACCTGAGTGGGTAAAGAAAATGTTGACCTTCCTTTTTTAACTCTATCATGAAATGTTACCATAACCCAATCACCTACATCAAAATCTTATTTGGATGAAATGATTTTGGAATTGAAATTCTTTTTTTTTAAATAAATTGTGGAGATGAAACATTTTCCTTAATGACATCCCTATCCTGACAAGCCAAACAAGAGTTGTCTTTAATTTTAAGATCTTTGATCCAGGACGGGCAAATGTTCCCATTGGGATTGCGTTTTTTAAGTAGCCTAAAAGTAGAAATGCCTGTGGTGCAATGAGGAGTGACTAAAAAAGACCATAGCTTCCCTCTAAGAAATTCCTCCACATTTACATTAGAGGCAATGGCAGACTGTATTCCTTCGTTAATTAACCTGTTAATTCTTTCTAATAAACCATTCGAGGAAGGCGAATAAAGAGCCACCCTCAAATGTTTAATATCATGAAAGAACCATTGTCACTCACAATTTCTGTAGGTGGGCCTTCTGAAACAAAAATCTTTTTTAAAAACTCAATTACTGTCACTGAATCTGGTTTTTCGCAAAAATCAAATTCACACCACTTAGAATGATAATCGATCAATGAAATGATGTAACGTTTGTTAGTGGGTAACACAGCAAAAGGACATGAAAAATCAATTGCTAATTTATGCCAAGCTTCCTCTGGCAAAGGAACTGTGTGTAAAGGCAATTGAGGGACTTTCCAATGTAGGTCTGATACCAGACATGTTGTACACTTATCAATCCACAAAGTGATATCCCTATCCAGCCCAGGCCACCAGAAATGTTCCTTTATCTTCCTCGAAGTACCCCCAATTCCCAAATGTCCCTGATGAGCAGAATCACATTTTTTTTCTTATGTCATCAGGAGGAACACATAGATCACCTCTAAAGATAACGTCATGAACAATTGAAAGTTCTTCTAAAACTTGTGCATAAACTTTCAAAGAAGCAGGTTGGACACAAATCTTCGGCCAACCCGAAACAATTACATTTTTAACAGCACCAAAACTGCATCCTGAGAATAGCTTTTAAGCCAGTCCGCCTCAGAAATAGAAAAAGGAGATAACACTAACTCCTCAATTGAAGCAACTACACATTCAATTTCATCTTCTTCCGTTTTCCTGTCATCATGATTCTCAAAACTTAGTCTTGATAGAGCATCTGCTCTAGAATTATTACCTCCTGAAATATGTTTAATAGTAAAGTTATATTCATGAAGTCTAGACAAAATCCTAACCAATCTGGCAGAAGCCTTTCATGTTCCGTTGCCATTAAGAAGATTTAAGAGTGGTTTATGGTCACTAAGAAGTGTGAAATGTGATCCCCAAATATACATTTAAAATTTATCTACAGCCCAGGAACAGGCAAGAGCCTCTCTTTCAATGGTGGTATAATTTGATGCAGCACTACTAAGGGATTTTGATGCAAAACCAACAGAATATTCCTTGCATCCATTCCTTTGACAAAGTATAGCACCCTAGCCCTTCTGACTTGCATCTACTGAAATGACGCAGTTTAAATTAGGGTTGAAAGAGGAAAGTGCTGGCGCCTCTACAATAACTTTTTTTCACAAGATTGAAAGCACCATTGGCCTCATCAAACCACATAAACTTTACCTCCTTTTTAAGTAAACTGCGAAGGGGTTGAATAATTTGCGAGTAGTTTTGTATAAAACGAGAATAATACTCTGCCAAACCTAGGAAAGATTTCAAATGCATCCTTATCTTTTGGAATGGGAACATTATAAATAGCTTTAGTTAGAGAGATTTTCAGTTTAATTCCTTCTAAGGAAATGCTATGTCCAAGATAATCCAGTTCTTTCACCATAAATTTGCATTTCTTCTGCCCAAGGGTTATTCCAACCTCTTTAAAACGAGACAACACCTTTCTTAAGGTTTTCAAATGTGCAGACCTATCTTTAGAATGTATTAGGACATCATCCTGATAAGCCTATACATTTTCAATGTCATTTAATAGGATCACTGAAATAATATCGACTGACAAAATATCGACTTGCCAAAATATCGTGGACAAAATATCGACAGTCAAAATATCGAGTTTGTATCTACAAACAGGTAAGTACAAAAATATCGAGTACAAAATATCGTTAACAAAAATATAGATGTAAAAAATATCGACTTTATTAAAAACAGTGTTAAATTAAATTAATATTAAATTTTAATTACTAAAATATACTTAAAACGACTTAAATTAAATTATAATAATTAAATAATAAATGAAAATAATAAAAATAATTTTTTTAAATCTTATTTGTTGACCCTGAACCCTAAAAATACCCCTTTACCCAAAAACCCAAAACTGACCCTGAACCCTAAAAATACCCCTTTACCCAAAAACCCAAAACTGACCCTGAACCCTAAAAATACCCCTTTACCCAAAAACTGAAAACTGACCCTGAACCCTAAAAATGCCCCTTTACCCAAAAACTGAAAACTGACCCTGAACCCTAAAAATACCCCTTTACCCATGAACTGAAAACTGACCCTGAACCCTAAAAATACCCCTTTACCCATGAACTGAAAACTGACCCTGAACCCTAAAAATACCCCTTTACCCATGAACTGAAAACTGACCCTGAACCCTAAAAATACCCCTTTACCCATGAACTGAAAACTGACCCTGAACCCTAAAAATACCCCTTTACCCATGAACTGAAAACTGACCCTGAACCCTAAAAATACCCCTTTACCCATGAACTGAAAACTGACCCTGAACCCTAAAAATGCTCCTTTACCCAAAATTTATCAATATTATTTAATTACCAATTAATTATTAATTAACAATAACAATAAAGTAAATATATTAGAACATTAGGTGTAATTATTTTAATAATTAATATTATTTTTTCAAAATTAATTACTTAAAAATAACACAAAATTATATATATTAAAAATGTACTCTAATTAATGTAATTAACTAATTACAATTAATTAATTAACAATTATTTACTAATACAAAATATGTTCAAAATTATATTAATTAATTAACTAATTTATATTAATTAATTATCAATTAATTATTAATTAACAATATTAACAAACATATATTAATTAATTAATTATTATTAAATTACTTCCCACCCTATTCCCCTATAAACCCACAACCCGCTACAGAATTACATTACGCAATTATTATAAAAACAAAATTCATGTAATAAAATATTTTATAACATTAATACACACTATTCACACATATTATTACATGAAAATACACTATAAAATATTATATATTATTAAAAAATCGATATTTTTGCTATCTATATTTTAAACAGTCGATATTACTTCACTTACCTGAAAAACGATATTTTTGTAGTCGATATTATGTCCAGTCGATATTTTGTCCAGTCTATATTTAAAACTCGATATTATGTCCAGTCGATATTTTGGAGTCAATATTTTGTCTCTATACCCATTTAATATAGTGTCCATGAATTTCTTGAACACACTGGCAGCAGATGCCAATCCAAAAGGGAGTCGTAGGTATTTAAACGCCCCAAATGGAGTTATAAATGTGGTAAGCTCAGATGATGATGATGTGAGGGGAATCTGATGGTAGCCACTTCTGAGGTCAAGAAGTGAGAATACTATCGAATCAGAGATACCTGTAAGCAATTCTTGTATTTTGGGCAATGGATGACAGTCCACGATTATATGTTGGTTTAAAGAGCGTAAATCCACACACAAGCGGATGCTTGAATCCTTTTTCTTAACGACAACGATGGGACTAACCCAAAGCGATGAATTAGTTGGTAAAATAATGCCTTCAGATACTAAATTATCTAAGACTTTTTTCAATTCATCCCTCACATTCAATGGTACATTCCTTAACTTGTGAACAATGGGAATTGCATTTGGTTTTAGTCTAATCAAATGTTCGAAATGTTTAATATGTCCTACAGATTCATTGAAAACCTCAGGAAACTCAGCCAACAAATCATCAATTTTTTTGTTCTCATTTTCATTTATCAACAAAACTGGAGTATCATTTATTTGTACTGGTGTACTTGAACCTGAAACCAATTTTAATCCCATTTTGGCAAGGTCTTGCCATCCAACAATACACTTACCCTCTATAGCCACATAAACGTTTGGAAAGGTAAATCTACCTAAACATGAAATATTTGACAAAAAATATCCCAACATATCAATTTGTTTTCCTCCATATCCTTTTGGAATAATATCTAATGGTAAAAGTTTTACTTTCTTGCACCAATGTGTATTAAATAAAATATCAGAAATAATGGTTACTGGAGCCCCAGAGTCAGCCATCATATCTAACTTAATGCTATCAATATACACATCACATGTTGTGTCTTTGACACGGACACTGTCTGTGGATGCCTCCACTAAATCAATAAATAATATTTTCTTATTTACATCTTCAACAGTATTAATGTGAACATGATGTAGGTTTGATTCAAGAGATGGAATATCAACATTAGAAACATCAACATTATCATCAAATGTGGAAAGTGTGCTAACTTGAATTGTTTTCTTATTCCTACAAACCATGTTAAAGTGAAAAATTTTGTTGCAAAATGTATATTTTTTACCCAACGCTGGACAAATTGGACTATTGCTGAGATGAGTCTTAGAGCCACACCAAAAACAAAATGCATTAAACTTTTTCTGAAAAGGTTTAACTGGTTTGTTCTTTGTTGAAATAGCGTTAACTTGAAACTCGTTATTAGTGCGTGATACATTCCCATCAGCAATGCATCTTGAAGAAACTATAGACCTTTCCACGCTCTTTGCCATATCTATGACTTCACATAATGATGGATCTTGACAACTCAATGTTCTCTCTTGAATCTTCCTGTGATAGCACTTGTAAACAAATTGGTCTCGCAAAACAGTATCCAAATATGGCCCAAAATTGCATTGAGCTGCTAAATTCCTCAATACGGATATAAACTCTTCAACAGACTCATGTTGCTCTTGTTTCCTTTTCATAAAAGTAAAACGTTCCATCATAACACTAGGTTCTTCAATTTTTTTTTGTTTAGTCGTAAAATTGCCCCAGTAAATTCATTCCATCCTTCTCCATCACCAGATGGAGGTTGTAAAATTGGAAGATTATTAAAAATTTCCCTTCCAGCAGTTCCCAAATGACTATATAAAATTGCAAGTTTTCTTTTAGATGAATACTCATCTGCTCCAATTGCTACTAAATAGTTTTCAAATGTTTTAAACCATAACTTCCATGCCTCTTTTGGTTTTCCTGGAGTAGGCAGAAAATTATCCAAGTAAACTATTTGTTGATTTGTAGCCATGTTTCAAATATACTTTAAAAAAAAATATTTAAGAAAAAAGTATATTATTTCTTGAATCCAATATTGTTTCTTTTATTGAAAGTAATCTTCAAGAAACTAGTTCTCCTTTAAATAACTCATTAAATAATGAATTTAAATACCTTTTCTCTTCTGCGCGACGATTG
The DNA here is from genome assembly GCF_964263255.1 of Lissotriton vulgaris. NCBI lineage: Eukaryota > Metazoa > Chordata > Amphibia > Caudata > Salamandridae > Lissotriton > Lissotriton vulgaris. Next base: position 495,159,010 of record NC_141697.1, on the reverse strand, counting down.
AAAATGCATTTCTTGTGTTAAACGAGTTGATTTTCGTTTCTGTTGCTATAGAAACGAGTTTGTTTATAAATCCAAGATGGCCGCCAGAGCGTGTAGGAGCGTGGTGACATTTGCTTTGTTTGTCACTCTAACACTGCTGTATATGTCATGAATGACTTAGCCCAAGACCAATCATCCGTCTAGAAATCAGGAAAAAGCTTGAAAATTCACTGAAAGGCTGTACTTAGGCTGAGAGCATCCGGGTTTCTTTCTACAGCGCAGGAGAGATTATCCGGTATAAAGCGTCTTCTTTAATATTTCTTGCGAAGTTGCAGGTGTGCAAATTTTAGTAAAATGCCGCTTTTTCCCTCGTCGCCAAATGTGAAGTATAGGTTTTCCAAATAAACATCCAAGGAGGCGGTAGGTTGCGTGAAATAAATCCTTTTTAAGTTTAATGATTTAAGATAAGAGGCAAGATACAGGAGCGCGTCTGCACCCAATTAAGACCAACAGTTTAATGCCAAGTATACAGTTTAAATTCAATGGTCTTGATAACATCATGAGCGATGCACTTTTGAAGACAAACATTCTCATTAAAAGCGCACGATATAGAACATAAGAACATCACAAGATGAGCAACATAAAAGAACTACTAAAGAACTTACTTACACTCTACAGTCTCTGATTAGGAGTATGCCATCTAAAAATGAAGTAAGTGCTGTCTGGGTGCTGTGGGAAGAGCGAAACCCTGACTGAGTGGCTTCTAGTACATTATTGTGGTGGATAAAATCTGTTAACTGCTGATTGATTCCCTTTTCCAGAATCTTTATATGATAAGACAACAATGACATTGGTCTAAAATTACTAAATGCTGAGGTATCAGCTGAGGAGACCAAGGACCTATACCTTTTATCCAGCAAAGAGGGACCTCAGCTGCTGAAATGGACTCATGACAGAGATGAAGAAGTGCCTCTGACAGACCTGGAAGAGATGACTTAAAGATCTTGGGGAGAAAAGAAAGGACTAAAGGTGATCATGAAGAAATAGCGGATCAAAGAAGGAACAGGTATTCAAATGAGACAAGATTAAAGCTGAAAATACTTTTTTTCCCTAGGGAGGTTGGAGGTAAGTGCCATAGATGAAGCAAAGTGATTTCCCTCGATTGAGACTAATTGAGAAGGAAAAAAGTGGTAAATTGCCTTCATCACATTGGCGAATAAGTCAGCGAGGTGATCACAGAGTGATTGTAAAGGGGTTGAGGATGTGGCTAAAAACTGAAAGTTCTGAACATTTCAAAAAGTTGTGATGAAGGTCATGTGAAGCCAGGTTTGGGTGCCCATGACCGGATGGGACTAGGGCCCAAAGCCCTCTGCACATGGCCAAAGGAAGTGTGAAGCTGGGGTCGAATGCCGGGGGCAGCTTTGGTAGAACTGACCCTGTGCCTAACACCCACAGAGCACAGCCATATGCTATGGTAGCATGGGTTACATACTCACAACAGGATGGGGTCATATATATATAAAGTCTGTGTGGGTCTTTCAGTGGGTGCATGAGTGTATCAGTGGGTTTGTGAGTGGGTGTGCCATTTTCTGAATACATCTCTGATTGGGAGCATATTTGTCTGAATGGGATAGTGACTGGGTGCATGAGTGTCTGAGTAGGTCTGTGAGTGGGTGATTGAGTATCTGAGTGTGTTTGTGAGTGGGTGCAAAAGTCTTTGAATGGGTCTGTAAATGACTGTAAATATCTGAGAGGGTCTGTGAGTGTGTGCATGTGGACAAATGGGGAGGGGCCACCCATCCACAGGGCCTAGCCATATACAAATGAGGGAGGGAGCTGTGTGCTTCCCTCCTCAGGATGATTTCGACACCGGGGCCCAACCTTTTAATTTTTTTTAATACAGGAGGAGGCAGTGCGGCTCCCCTCCCCAGTATGATTTTGGCATTGAGGACCCCATCCCCCGGGGCCTGGCCATTAACAAATGGAGGAGGGGGGTCACACGGCCCGCTCCCGGGGCAAATTTCACCCCATGGGCCCCGCCTCCTTGGGTGTGGCCATTATACTAGGGGACCACCGCCATCCTCCTCGGGCTGATTTAAACCCTGGGGTTCCCATCTCCTGGGGCCTGGCCATCTTTCCTGGGTGCCCTTCAGTGGGCCCAGCGGTCAATGGGACCGTGGGGGGGAGCCTGAATGCCCCTGCGGGCTCTGCCAGCTCCCCGTCTCCTGCGGGAGCCGGCATTGCTCTGACAGACACGGGGCTGCTGAAATGCAACTCCCTGTCTGCCACAGCAATCATTCATCTGCATGCTTGGGCAGGGAAATAGATGAAATCTCCACTTACAACAAGCAAGAGCATTTTCACAGCGCTTGCTTGCTGAAAGCAGAGCACTTGCTGTGACTTTGTGAGAGATGTCATAGCTCCTGCCAGTCAGAGCAAACAGCTATGTTCTGGAGTGGGCACCCCGGGACATAGCTGGACCCACCCCTGGGGGGGCCTCTTCCAGGGAGATGGCAGTCCCTAGGGAAAAGAACAGCCAAGGAGAGGGGCCGTGCAACCACCCTCCCATTTTAATAATAGCATTTTGGCTGCAGGGCGGTGGTGGTCCCCAGGGCCGGGGAGGTGGGGCTGTGAGGTTCCTCCATTACAAAGTAGACCCAGGAGGGTGGTGGTTCGCAGGGCATGGGGTTGTCTGTGATCCCTCCCTGATTTATTTAGAATTAGCAACTGAGAGGTTGTAATCCCTTGGCCGGGGGGTCAATGCAGCCCCCAAAAAAGACAATATATTATTATTATTATTACTATTATTATTATTATTATTATTATTAGGGTTTTGTAGAGCGCATAGTAACCCGTAAGCATCCCAATATATGCCCCGGGGAGGTGGTGGTCCCAGGGGAATATTAATGCCAAAGAAGGGGGACCCTGTGCACCGCCTCCTTTAAATGTTTTATAGGCCTGCATGCCCTCGGGACCTGACTCAACCGGTAGCTAAATTGTAGAGAAGCACAAGAGTCTGTGTTTCTCTTTTTTTAATTTTCATTGGTAGCTCCAGTTCCAATGTGACTCCCACTGAAAGAAAAAATGCTTTTTTGCCCCACCGGACCGCCCCCAAGAGGCCTAGAGGCTTAAGGTATTCATGCTGTACCCCTTATCCTTATTTATATTTTTGTTTGTGTGTTTCGGCTGAAGCTGTGTCCCAAGATGGCTACCTGGTTGAAGTATTGGCAGCCACTCAGATTTGAGCACCTTTGTTTTTTTTCAATGAATTTCTATGATTTTTAATGTTATTTCCTAACTATAAAATCCTTGTAACCTTTGGCTTTTTTAGTGAATTTCTACTTACAAAAAATTTTATTTCCTAAAAATAATGTCCATGTAACCTTTGTTATTTTAGTGAATTTCTAAGGTTTTTATTTCCTAACTGTAACCTGTACCCTTTGACAGTGAGTGTGTGAGTGGCTGTACAGGTCTTTGAAAGGTTGTGAGAGTGCCTGTGTTGGTCTGTGACTGGGTGTGTGAGTTTCTGTGTGGATCTTTGAGCAGGTGTGTGAGTATCTGAGTGGATCTACGAGTGGGTCCGTGAGTGTCTGACTAAGTGTGCGAGGGCCCGATTCACAAAAGTAATCTGAGACAAAATCCTAACTTAGGACTTCTAACTTTAGTACTCCTAAATGCATTTTGTGAATACCGAAAGTCCTAAAGTTAGGATTTTGTCCCAGTTAAACTTAAGTTTTGTTCTTCTTAAGACCACCCAGGGCAATCAGTGTGCTAAATTGCAGCGGGGGAGAGGGGGGGTGCTTCAATGCCTCCTTTGTTCTGTAGGGTCATCATCAGAGAGGTGGTTGTCCCCGGGGCCGAAAACGGCCTGGGAGGGGTGCCATGCGACCCCACTCAGGTAATACAATTATGTATGCCAGGGGAGGTGGTGGTCCCCAGGCACGTATACATATATATGGTTATGTTATTGTTAAATGAATATGTCAGTGATAACATTAATGTTTTGAACTAAAAAAAACACAGACATTCACCAGTTATAGTTCGCAGACCTAACTATACCTTGTGTTCCTATTGTTCACTGCTTATGACCTCACAAACTACATCGCCCATTACATATTATATGACATCATCTAATAAATCACGGATGACATCTCAAATGATAGCATTTATGACATCACTGATGACCTCATCCAAGTTTCTTTTGCACACATTGCTCTATAAACTAGTATGGCATTAGAGGCCTGAAAGTAAGTACAAAATAGCTCAGAATAATATGAAGCAACATTAATGCCATGAAAGAATGAACTCCCTTAGGTGAAGCAAGCATGTGCTACGTTCAACAATTGACCAATTACCATTCACTGAATAACAACAAAAGAGTGAAAATGAAGGAAAGGCGGGAGAACAGCATGAGGAAAACCTCTTATTTAAAAGAACTCTCACTCACCAACCTATTTGGTGACATGCTTCATCATTGGGCTCCCACCAGAGAGGCCGAGTGCCCCCCTGGTGTGATGTGACGCGGTGTGTTTTACAATTCAAACATCTCCACAGGTCAGGGTACGCCTTGGAGAGCGCACACCACCGTGGAGGTCTGGTCCTGATGAATGCTTAGCATAACACACATTTAAAAGCAGAAACATGTTGACCTCTAACCACTTTTAGACTAATTTAGATGCGCCTGGTCAATCTAGCCAGACAATTAGCGTCTGTTGAACTTGCACCTGTTTTTAATGATGTCTGGTTTTCCACCATTAAAATGTCTTTTGGATAAAACCAGACATCTTTTAACTTGCACCACTTGCACTGCTGCACTGACACTACCTCACCAAAGCCCGCTCCGCTGTAATTCAGGCGTCGTAGCACACGAGGGGGGCACCACAGAGTATTAAAAATTATCTAGTAAGAAACACCCGTCAAAAAAGACACTATTTACTTAAAATAACTAAGGTATGAAGGTTTAAAAGATCTTGCTACCTGCAACCTTCATACAGAGGTGAAAACCTTACAGATAGCCCATCCTCTGAAGCAAAAGCAGCATACGTAAATAAGTTGGTACCTGGTGCACAAGTCTTCTATGTTACATAGAAATTATAATGCTGAGATGATTCTGTTTAATTACTCAAGGCTGCTTACAATTCTTAGGGGCTTATCTAGATCTTAGCGGAGTGAATACTCTGTCACAAACGTGACGAATATACCGTCCTCCGTATTGTGATCCCCATAGGATATAATGGGATTGTAATACGGAGGATGGGGTACCCGTCACGTTTGTGAAGGAGTATTCCCCTCTGCTGAGATCTAAATCAGGCCCTTGGTATATACTATGTAGAATCTTTGTCTGTTAGAATTTGTTTCTGCAGAACCAAAAAATATATGTGAAACATGTTGTTCACAAGTCATCAACTATCATGTGCACACGGAGCTACTCTATATTTCAAAGATTTTTAACTAGTTTAATATCTCTACACATCTGTGATGCATTAGAAGCACATGTGTTTTGTAAACACTTAATACCAATTAGCTCAACAAAGGCTGTACAAAATTAGGTGGAAAAATAATATGGTAGTTACCCACCACTATGTAAACTATAAAATAAACTAAAACACTCATTGAATGAGGTCATGAGTGATGTCCTCCATGAAGTAATTTGAGATGTCATGAATGATGTCATAAATGATGTCATAGAACATGTCATGAGTGATGTAATATGTGAGGTCATAAGCAGTGCATGGCCCAGGAGCAAGTTATCTAACTATAACTGGTGAATTTCTGTGTTTTTTTAATTCAAAATGTTAATGTTATTACTGATATATTCCCCTAAATATAATGTTACTTTAACCTTTGTTTTTTTCAGTGAATTTCTAAGTAAAAAAAAAAAAAAACAGATATATTTATCAGACCTAATTATAAAGTTATTTTAACCTTTGTTTTTTTCAGTGAATTTCTAGGTCTTTTTTGACGTAAAATAATATTTTATTACTATAAACTAGCTGTACCTGGCCACGCGTTGCTGTGGCTCAGTCTGGTCGAATGGAAGAGACAGAAATGAGTAAGCGCAAGTTTCTAATATGTTTAATTTCACAATGCTTGTGGGTATACAATATCTTTTTGTTCATCCTAATATATGTAGACTATTGTCTATATGCGTTCCTTGTATTTGTTGCGCAGCAACCAAATCGATAGGGTCTGTTTGGGTTGCAAAGTGAACCAACCCCCCCCTCCACCCACTTCCCGGTCTGCTATCCTGACACCAACTGTCCATCCTAATATATATAGACTATTGTCTATATGTGTCCCTTGTATTTGTTGCACAGCAACCAAATCAATAGGGTCTGTTCGGTCTTTCGATTAAAAACACGCGCGTATTGGACACGCACATATTCAAATCCAACTTTGTGTATATATAAACACGCGCTAATGTTGCAAAGTGAACCAACTCCTCCCCCCTCCCTCCACCCACTTCCCTGTCTGCCATCCTGACACCAACTGTACATCCTAATATTTGTAGACTATTGTCTCTATGCGTCCTTTCTTAATGTTGCCAAGTGAACTCCTCCCCCCTCCCTCCACCCACTTCCCGGTCTGCCATCCTGACACCAACTATCCATCCTAATATATGTAGACTATTGTCTCTATGTGTCTATTGTAGTTGTTGCGCAGCAACCCAATCGATAGGGTCTGTTCGTCCTTTAGATTAAAAACATGCGTGTATTTGACACGTGCGCTTTCGAATTCAACGTTGTGTATATATAAACACGCGCTTATTCGAATTCAACGTTGTGTCAAAATTTCAAATCAATCGGTGAAGAACTTTCGTAGATGTAAGATTTTTATCAAACGCACATTGACATTTTTATGTCGGTTTGTGCTTTCGATTAAAAACACACACATATTCAACACGCGCGTATTCGAAACCAACACTGTGTATATAAAAACACTCACATATTCGAATGCAACGTTATGTCAAAATTTCAAAGCAATCGCTGAAGAACTTTTGTAGATTTAAGATTTTTATCAAACGCACATTGACATTTTTATGTGTGTTTGTGCTTTCGATTAAAAACACGCGCGGATTTGACACACGCGTATAGGAATCCAATGTTGTGTATATAAAAACACTCACATATTCGAAGGCAACGTTGTGTCAACATTTCAAAGCAATCGGTGAAGAACTTTCGGAGATTTGAGATTTTGAACAAACGAACAGTTACATTTTTATTTATATAGTTAAGGCCCCCTCCAACCAAGGCTTATTAGGCCCTGGAGACCCCAAACTCTGGTGCCAAGTAATTAATAAAGAGAGGGGTACACAGGGTCACCCTACCTGAACCTAATTAGGGCCCAGGAGTCTTATCCCTGGGTTCAAAATTGAAATAAAAGGGAAGGGGGGAGAAGAGGCTACCATCCCCAAGCTATTATATGTTCCTGGTAGCCCACCGATGGGGCCGAAATTAAACAAAAAAGGGGAGGGAGGCCGCACAGATGCCCTTTTTTTTGATACACTGGGAATATTGCAGGATTGTAGTAGAAACTACAGATTAAAAAAGTGCAGAGACTAAGTCACAACTGCAGGGCCTCCGCCATGAGAGCGGAGGCTCTTTGTGAATCAGGCACGCAATGTTTAATCATACCGAAAATCCTAAAAAAGCTACAAATTCACCAATTAAGGTACTAACATGATCTTAACTCCTTCCCAAGCCATGAAGTAGAAAAGTTGAGTGCCTTTGCCAAGAAAGTGAGTGAGAGCATGGTCTGCCGGTGGTCTTACGTTTTCACTTCGTGTCACCTTTTTACATTAAATAGTCCTTAGATCGCATTGGATGATTTTAAATGTGGCATTGTATGGTGTTGTTGGCTTCCATATAGTTCTTAGGCCCTCATTAGGAGGGGCAATATCCACTATAGATCGTTAAACCCACCCTTCCCGGGCCACTCCAAGAGGTACAATATTTCAGAGCCTGGAGACCCAGGGTTTGGCTTCACTGGGTGTCGCTTGGAGCAACCCGTCCCCTCCCCGATCTCTGCAGCACCCGAGAAGCATACAGTGCTCCCCTGGGCATTACCCAACCTTGTCTTTGCTTGTCCTTGAGCCCTGGCCCTCACTAGTCCTCCAGCTGCTGTTTGTTGCCTGCTGTGGGTAGATGGAAAATGTCAGTGGATTTGTTCCAAGAATCTTGTAAAAAAATTAAAGGAAATGTATATGATATTCCTTCATCTATGTGGTTATTTCATTTCCGAGGACAGATCTCGGAATTTACAGATTTTGGTTCAGGGATACAAACTTAATAGGAGATTCAAGACCTCCAAAACGCAGCACCAAAATCCGGTAAACTTGTAAAGGGGCTCTAAGAAAAATATTTCATCCATGTTTGAACACTACTGCCATAAAAAGTAACATCATTTTGGCTTCCAATTTCATTGCATTTATATTTTTGACCAGGGGTGTGCACATTTTTTTATACTTTGCCTTCGCTTGAACACCCAAAAATTAAGTGATGAAATTATGCGAAATGCATCTCCGATGATTTGCGTTTAGAAAACTTACGCAGGCGATGCATTTTGCATTAATAAAAGTAGCATGAAACCCAAGTTGCATTTGTGGCCATTTTGTTTACTCCCCTCTGCTCCTGCTTTGCTTTTTCCCGGTCTCCTTGGCTTAGCCACCTCCATCCACCCCATTTACCCCACTCTTGTCCACTTCTCTCCTCTTTTCAAGTTTATTTTCACTTTTTGTCTCTCTTGGACTGTCCCTGTGCTTTTATTTTTCCTCGCCTGTCTGTTTTTATTTATTATTTTTCGTTACCCATTCACAGCTATAATAGAGGCACAAAGTGCCACCACAGTGCCATCACATACCCCCAGTGGTCATCAACATCGTAAAGAGGTAATGATACGCCGCATTTTTTCTGAGGAGGCGGAGCAACACTAATCTTTTCAGTGTACCACCACCTCCCCCTAATATTGGCAGTAAGTTATTTATTTGCAGAGTCCAAAAAGTGTCAGATCACTGGAGTGACTCAGACCCAGCGGCAGGGTTTGCACCACTGCGCCAATGTCATAGACTGTGAGCAGGACCTGCTGGATCTGCTCGGAGTCAAGGTGGCAGCACCAACAGGTGAGTAAACATTAAGCTTTTTTAATGTTATTTTTTATTATTTTGCAGGAAACATTATTTAATGCGCTAAGTTTAATGGCTCAAATAAATATTTCCTCATTCCTATTCAACATAGATGGAGGGTGTGGGCACCTTGGGGGAAAAGTGCACACCCGTATGCACCATCTTTGCTGCAAAATGATTGGTTAAATATAATTAGCTTTCTTTTTCTACAGCAGAAACCTTATGAAATAAATGACACCCTTTCATATGCTCCTATGCATGCAACTGTATCTTATGTACTCATTCATGTATCTGTGTGGGTGCTTGTGTGCCCGTTGAGATTCTAGCTGTGCTTCAGCAGTTTATCCCTTGTGAGTGCAAATTGGCAGGATTATCCGCTCCTGCTGTAGCTGAAGCTGCCCTGCAGGGTTTGGGGCTCCCTACACGGAGGTGCTTTGTGTGGATTGTTTTTGGGAGCATGACCCGCTCTCCCTGAAAGATCTTACATGGAAATAATTGAAAAATTGGAGCGCAAGGGAGGTAAGAGGGGTATTGAGATCGCCTCTTGCATACTAGAAATGAAGGTGCATTCTGCATTTAAGGTTTGCAGCAACAATGAGCACGACAGATATATGATTTTAAAAGTGCCATGGGCACAAACATTATAACTGAGAATGGTGTTTATAATGCAAATGGATAAAGCATTGGACTGTGATAAATTACAAATTTTGCATTCAAACACATGAGTAATGCTTGAAATCTGTTTGTGGTGCATTCTGGTCAATTGAGGACCCTGGGACTAGGATCAGAGTCAGCCCATCAGTAACAGCCGCAGTGCTTCTCTATGATTAAGCCATTTTGTTGAAACGCGCCAGAGAATGAACATACTGTTGCTGCCCTGTGATAAATAAAGCACTTTGAGATTCTACCTGTGATTCAGCAGTTTTCCCTTGTGAGTGCAAGTTGGCAGGATGCTCCATTCCTGCTGTAGCTGAGGCTGCCCTGCAAGTCTGGGGGCTCCCTAAACGGAGGTGCTTTATACATATATATCCAGCTCATGGGGAGTGCCCATCAGGCAAGCCGCACTCAAGTGGCAGTGTGCTTTCACCAACGCATTATGTTTGGTATGGGCGGTTGTCCGTTCGAATGATGAAGGCATCTGACTAAAGCCTTACGTGTTTTGAAATATTTTTCTTCCTCAGAGACCATCACAAAAGTGCATAATGGTGCTTCCTTTGCCCTTTTATAAGCGACATTGTGAGCCAAAGTGGGCGGATCCTAATGATACAACATGTTGCTTTCTTGGGATTGGAGTCCAAATTGTATCCGCTAATGGATGCACTCTTAATTCAATGCCACGTTTCCAGGCTCGCACATGAGCCTCGAAGGTGAGAACCATCCTCAATCTATCACTGTCCCCCCACTCTGTGGATCCTGTGTTCTCCAGAATCCGTGGCCCCTGTCCCGGGGTGGTGCAGGCTCTGTGGCAGGACAGCCGTGTGTAACATCCAGCTCATGGGGAGTGTCCATCAGGCGAGCCACACTCGAGTGGCAGTGTGCTTTCCCCAACACATTATCTTTGGTATGGGCAGTTGTCTCTTCGAATGATGAAGGCATCTGACTAAAGCCTTATGCGTGTCAAAATATTTTTCTTCCTCAGAGGCCGTCAGAAAAGTGCACAATGGTGCTTCCTTTACTCTTTTATAAGCGATATTGTGCGACAAAGTGGGCGGATCCTAAGGAAACAACACGTTGCTTTCTGGGGATTGGAGTCCAAATCGTATCCGCTAATGGATGCACTCTAAATTCTATGCCACGTTTCCAGGCTCGCGCATGAGCCTCGAAGGTGAGAACTGTCCTCAATCAATCACTGTCCCCCCACTGTGTGGATCCTGTATTCCCCAGAATCCGTCCGGGGTGGTGCAGTCTCCGCGGCAGGACAGCCGCGTGTATCATCCAGCTTATGTGGAGTGTCCATCTGGCAAGCCGCACTCGAGTGGCAGTGTGCTTTCCCCATCGGATAATCCTTGGTATGGGGGGTTGTCCCTTCGAATGATGAAGGCATCTCACTAATACATTACGCGTTTCTAAATATTTTTCTTCTTCAGAGGCTGTCAGAAAAGTGCATAATGGTGCTTCCGTTACCCTTTTATAAGCGCTATCATGCACCAAAGTGGGCGGATCCTAATGATACAACACATTGCTTTCTGGGAATTGGAGTCCAAATTGTATCCGCTAATGGATGCATTCTCATTTCTATGCCACATTTCCAGGCTCGCGCATGAACCTCGAAGGTGAGAACCGTCCTCAATCCATCACTGTCCCCCCACTGTGTGGATCCTGAATCCTCCAGAATCCGTGGCCCCCATACCCGGGTGGTGGAGGCTCTGCGTCAGGACATCCGCATGTAACATCCAGCTCATGGGGAGTGTCCATCAGGCGAGCCGCACTTGAGTGGCTGTGTGCTTTCCCCAACGCATTATCTTTAGTATGGGTGGTTGTCCATACGAATGATGAAGGCATCTGACTAAAGCCTTACGCGTTTTGAATTATTTTTCTCCCTCAGATGCCATCAGAAAAGTGCATAATGGTGCTTCCTTTACCCTTTTATAAGCAATATCGTGCACCAAAGTGGGCAGAATCTAATGATACAGCACATTCCTTTCTGGGGATTGGAGTCCAAATTGTATCTGATAATGGATGTACTCTCAATTTTATGCCACGTTTCCAGGCTTGCGTATGAGCCTCGAAGGTGATAACCGTCCTCAATCCATCACAGTCCCCCCACTGTGTGGATCCCACGTTCTCCAGAATCCGTGGCCCCCGTCCTGGGGTGGTGCAGGCTCCACGGCAGGACAGCCGCGTGTAACATCCAGCTCATGGGGAGTGTCCATCAGGCGAGCCGTGCTCGAGTGGCAGTGTGCTTTCCCCAATGCATTATCTTTGGTATGGGTGGTTGTCCCTTCGAAAGATAAAGGCATCTGAATAAAGCCTTACTCATTTTGAAATATTTTTCTTCCACAGAGGCCGTCAGAAAAGTGTGTATTGGTGCTTCCTTTAAACTTTTATAAGCGATAATGTGCACCAAAATGGGCGTATCCTAATCCATAGTGGGATAGTTGTACCCTAGGGATCCTCAGGATTCAACAGCAATTAATCTCTCAACTTAAAACGGCCACAGGGCGTGTTTACACAGTGGTGAAGGGAGGGGACAGGACCTGAGGTGACTAGTGCAAACACACCCTGTGGCGCGTTTTAAGTTGCGGAAATAATTCCCTTAAAACCTAAGGTCCCCTGGGGGCCAACTAGCCCACCAGATACTTTCAGTAAGCATCATGGAGAGAGATGGTCCAGGCCGTACCCCTTTTTACACCTCTCTGCAACGCACCTCTGTGGCGCTTACTGGAGGTACCTAGTGGGCTAGTTGGACCCTAGAGACCCTCAGGATTCAAGGGGATTGAATCTTCCAACTTAAAACGGCTACAGGGGGTGTTTACACAGTCGTGAAGGAGGGGACGGGTCCTGGGGTGACATGTGGAAATAATTTCCCTTCAATCCTGAGGGCACCTGGGGGCCAACTAGCCCACCAGGTGCTTCCAGTAAGCGCCACTGTGCTGCATTGCAGAGAGGTGGTCCAGGCCAAGCCCCTTTTTACACCTCTCTGCAACCTAGCTCTGCTTTGCTTACTGGAGATACCTGGTGGGCTAGTTGGACCCAAGGGACACTCAGGATTCAAGGGGACTATATCCCCCAAATTAAAACAGCCACAGGGCATGTTTGCACACATGTCACCTCAGGCCCCCCTTCACCAGTGTTCCAACGCACTCTGTGGCGCATTTTAAGAGGTTGTTTCATTCCCCTGCCCTATTATGTACTAGGGTCTTACAGAGGAGGTATTGGTAATACAGGGGTACCGTAACGCATAGTGTTCCCTAGTGTAGGTAGGTGTTTTCACTTTATTTGAAGTGTCTTTTAGCATAGCACTGGCTCTAGGCCTGTTAGTCAGATTCAGTTACCACCAGGACCCGTCTGAAAAAGTTGTGGGCACAGAAGGACTTTCTGATCCTCTGTTGGTTCTTTCTGTACATCTCTTCTTCTTCTTGCACTTTTCTTCGTCTTTGTGGACTTCTGTTGCTTCTTTCTGCATTTCTTTTTTTTCTTTCTGTGCGTTGTTTCTTCTTTCATCACATGTCCTACCTCTGTAGGCATAGCTAGAAACTTGCATTTAAAAAGCCGTTGAAATTCACTGAAAAAAACATAGGTTTCAGGCACGTTATAGTTAGAAATGAGCATTTAAAAAAACCTTAGAAATTCACTGAAAAATCATAGGTTTCAGGCACGTTATAGTTAGAAATTAGCATTTAAAAAACCTTAGAAATTCATTGAAAAAAACCATAGGTTTCAGGGGCGTTATAGTTAGTAGGACATTTCACTCGTACAAAACCATAGAAATTCCCCTGTTATAGTTAGTTCAGCTAACTATAACTCGTGTGCCCGCAATGCACGGCTGATGACGTCACATATTTCATCACTCATGACATGGTCAGTGACATCACTGATAACATGTCAAATGACATCACTGATGACATCACTGATGACATCATCCAGGGAATGTGTGTTTTTCTGAAAATTAAATATGTTTTATATATGTACATCTCAAGGTCGATGGAAGAATAAATGGGTATAAAAGTATCTAAATGGATGATTTGTTTTGTAAAATTAATTGTATAACTGACTGATTAAATGTATCTTGGTGAATACATGGGTTAGTGAGTAATGTTTCATTATGTAAATATCTGTATCAGTCTCTCACTGTATATATAAGTGGCTGCATGGGTTGGTGAGTAGCTACATGAGTGTCTATATGTGTTATTTGCTGATACTTCATCCCAAGGTGAGAACCTTTTCCGCAGTAAAATACTCCTCCTCTCTCCCCATCGCTTTGGAGTTCTTGCTGTGAAGATTGCTCCTGGTGGGGGCGGAGACGCTTATTAGAGATACTGACAGCTATCTGGAGGTCTGAACTGTGGGGCTTAGAAGTGCGTGGCCGTGCTCCCGTCCTGAGTTTGGTACCGCTGCGCTGCAGACCTGTGAGGGTGCTGAAGACCCAAGAAATTTAAGGCTGGATTGGACACCTGTACCTCTCACTGTACAGCCCCTGGTTCATAAGCACGCTGGAGTAGGTGACGTGCTCCACATTAAAAACGGGTCTGAGTCATCCTGAGCTTCTGCAAGGAAAGTGTTGTGGACCTACCTGAACTACGAGAGGCCTGGGCAAAGAGGCCCGCTATACATCCCTGGGTGGAAAAGTCTGAGCCATAGGGAGAGACTGGAGCCAGATACAGCCGAAGGCCAGTCGCACAGTGGGGCACAAGTTGGAAAAAGCACCACACATACTCCCATTGTTTGGGCCCAATTACTGCTGGATTCTCTCTCTGGAAATTGTGTGAGAAAAGAGGAGGCCTTCTAAGGGGTTAAGTGCACGATGGGTCACCTAGGGCAAACAAGCAAAGCTACAATTTCAAACGCGGTAACAAGCCCCTAGCGAAGACACAGAATCGCAAAGAGAGGATGACCAGTCTCCTCCACCCCAACACAGGATGTAGACATCAAATCACTACTCCTCACGATGCGCCAAAGCCTAACATCTATCGAATCCAAAACGGACACCATGAACATACACATGGACTTTATTGCGCAAAAACTTGAAAAACATAACAGGCTCATATCAGAGGCCGAGCAGTGTATCTCCTTACTCGAAGATAATGATAATGCTAGCTGCGCAAAACTAAAAGGTATGGAGAAACTTTTGCAAGTCATAGTGGTGAAAAATGAAGACGTTGAAGGGCGCTTGCGCAGAAATAACTTGCGCATCGTGGGAGTCCCAGAGTCCACTGACACAGGCCGCATGAAGGAATATGTGGAGCAAATGCTTCTGGGCCTCTTTGGGGCGGAAGCCTTCTCCAAAGTATTGGAAGTGGAGAGAGCCCACAGATTGCTTATGATGAAACCAACACCGGGTGCTACGCCACATCCTATAAGACCAAATGTCTGTCCCCATGCATATATGTAAAATGCAATTGCTTCCAATGGGTTTCACTTAAATGCCAAATTCACACACCCTGTTTATGTTCAGTGTTAACTCGAGCGTAATTACCCGCTGGAAATCCATGTTTAACTGATTCTGTTTGCTAATACTCAGACTGAATCGGAGTCACACGCGTTGTAAAAACTATTCACGCATGCTGCTCTGAGTCCCCTACAAATTTACTGATAATTTGCCATTCTATGTAAATGGTTAATTAATTTTATGCAACGACCAAATGCAATCGCCTCACATGTTCTTCACCCTAATTGGTTGCAATAAACAAGGACCCCATGAGAAGTTAATATATCTCAATTCCTAGGACAGGGTAATATAATATGAGAGAAAAACTTCCTAGGCAATTATATCAAATCAATCCAAATTCAGAAGTATAAAACAGGGAAAAGTAGACAAGAAAATCATGTAGAAAAATATGGTATATTTAATTATTAAAATAAAAACATACATTTAAAAACAACATTGATTATGCATTCCACATTTAAATGTATTCATTTCATTACTATTCAATACAATGTACACAAATGTGTGAAGGTGGCAGTCTTTATCAGTAATATCTATCATCACCCTAATTGTCCAGTCGCGCACCGTGGAATTGGTCAGTGATGGTTCGAACAAAATATTGTTGGCCGTACTCACTTCATGTCGCATTCCTTGTGTCACACGTTCCATATTAATAATTCATGTAGACCGCGCTGAGTCCTGCCTTCTCAATGGAAATACTACCCTAGCTCCATTTAAGTCTGGTCCGACCCCAGATTTAGACACACGTGTTAGAGTACTTAAATTTGCACCACCGCTCCCGCGATAAAAACAGCTGTCAGTACACCTGATGGCTGTCCATAACTCCCCAGCATGGTAGCCCCACACGGTTATGGTTCTTGACTTCACTGTATCCCTATGCAGTGCCCACAATGACAATCACGCTCTTTCTACTACACCTTACTCGCATATCCCATCACACCCTCAATTGTGACTTGAACTGATCACGCCGCCCACCGGTCACTTCTGCTGCCTAGACCGCCCAATCGCTTTGCTGCCCTTCATTTCTGATTGTAACAGAGAGTCTTGCATGCCAATCAGAACCCTCTGAGTTGCACTCTGCGTTGTCATCATTGTCCCCCGATTTTTTCGCTCCTTAATTTTTGTCCTTGTATTTTCCTTCCTTACCTTATTCCCCCAGGCTATCGAGTCTCTATACAAGCAGGCATGCGATTAATGTCCTGATGATGTTCCGTTCATTCACTCAATGGATCAAAACGGCGTCTACTCCTTAAAAACACCTTATACGCCATAAACCTTCAGTTACCTTGCTGTAAAGGTGTTCTTTTGCGATTTGTTATCATGATACTATGTATTTCCTATGTGTAACAAACCAAAAAAGCTTTGCCTGAGCCCCCTGTTGTTTGTTCTCTCCCTTGTGTCCCATTTTATGTATTTTTGAGTATTATTGTCTATATTGCGTACAAGTAAATACCAGACCTCTGTACGGCTGGACAAGTCCACTAAATATAAAAACGATTGAGTCTATATTCATTACCTGGTTTCTTACCTTCTCTTTCTGGGGACCACTGTTTTTTAAAATAATTGAATCCCAAGGTCCCCGGTCGACTTGTTTGGGTACCCTTGTTGTTTCAGAATATGCCACGTCCCATTATGGCACATATCCTCAACTATAAAGACCGCGACACAGCAGCTTGCCAGGGAGAAACAGGACCTGATGTATGATGAAGTGAAAGTTTTGCTGTACCCGGATTTCACCATGGCAGTGCAGGAAGCACAGACAAAATTACTCCCAGTTAACAAGAAACTCCAATAAGCAGGCCCCTCCTTAAGCCATGCTATACACTGCAAGACTGCATGTCCAGCATCACAGAAATACACACATCTTCAACAGCCTACAACGTACATAGGACTTCCTAAAAACCTTCATGGGGCACTCACTTACACCACAAGACAACGACCCTGGCTCAAGGCGTCCCTCGCCGACACATGAGGAAGACTAAAGACAGACCGTAAGATTAGCAATGCTACTGGGATCTGGTAAGACCATGCTTCTTGCTATACCACAACCGGCAGGAAGCACATGCCACCCGGAGAACTTTGACTTTGCACCTGCACCATTGTTCCCTTACAGCGGGGTACCCTGCCCTGTTGACGCTGTTGCAGCATGTTCTTCCCGGGCTCCCTCACACTATGCGAGGTGAGCTGATGGTCTCTCTAGTGCATACCCCCAGAGGGAATTCCCCCAAAGAATGTTTTGTAAGATGTACAGGACATTAATGGTTATTGCTCTGTTATTGTTAGCGCACATTCAGTCTGCAGAGACTAGTGGAGTGGACTGTGCTTCCTTTATGCCCTGCCTACACCCTTGGGTCTGGGTAGGGTTGGAACGTGATATTATTACTGGGCCCAATACACACTGTCTGTGCTGATGTTTCTATGGTCTGAGAGGGTTACAATTCCCCTGCGGGATTGGGCTGAAGGTGTGGGAAAGAGGGTTGTTTAGCTAAAAAGTTATACGTGACTGCATTGCATGGTACTACTCATTGCTTGCTAGGACTCGACTGCAAGTATTGTACTCTGAGCATACCTAGCTTGATAACACTTATCTTCACCTGCCATTCCAGAACCTACAAAGAAGTACATGACTAATATAGATCTGGTTCGAAATCTCATCATTAACTATAACGTGGAATGTACGCGGACTCCGCGATCCTCATAAGCGGGAGCAGGTCCTCCACTACTAAGACAACATGTCCAGGTGGCAATGCTGCAAGAGACGCATTTGGCTCCCAAATTATTACCCACGTTTGGTAGGAAATGGGCTGCACACAGCTGTTTCTCCTCATACTCAACCTATGCAAGAGGCACTGCTAGTTTGGGTAAAGCAGGCCTAGGATCCTACCCGTTGGTGTCCCTACAGGACTCTCAAGGTAGATTCAGTGTAATGTGGGGTAGACTGACAGAATATACAATTACACTGCTGAGTTGCTATGTGCGCAACATTGATGACGCAGGTTATTTTAATAGTTTATGGGGGCACACACTGGAAGTGGGCTCTACTTTAATTATATGGGGAGGAGACTTTAATCTAGCAATCGATCCAGATGTGGATCGTTCATACCCGCATTTGCTCTCGCACCCATATGCTACCAAACACCTCTCAGCCATATTGGTCGACCACCAGCTGTTCGATGTATGGAGATCTCTTCATCCAACGTAAAGGGAGGGTACTTTCTTCTCGAGTGTGCACAACAGTTGGTCCCGCCTGGACTATTGGTTGCTATCAGTCGGTCTAAATACATGGCTTCAGTGAGGTGTCACAGTTAGCTCGCACCCTCTCGGACCATTCTCCTGTTCCCATGAGGTTGACACTGCCAGGCAGTGACTCCCCATACCAGTCCTGGAGACATCTGCCCACCATCCTGTTGGACGGTGCCTTTGGGGAGGAATTGTGCCAAGAAATGTTAGACTTTTTCCCCAAAATATAGATAGCGTTTTCACCCTTGTATGTGTCTGCGAAAGTTTTAAGGTCACCAGTCCTATGGAGAGGGTGAGTGCCCCGGCAGAGCTCTGGTTGAAGTTAGCAGAATCCCCAATCAAATCCTGGAAATTACTGATGAGGAGGGTAACAGACACACAGACTCACGGGAGATACTCAACATTTTCTCCAAATTTTATACCGCGCTATACCATACTAGAAGCAGAGCTCCCCCGGACATAGCTGTGTATTTTGAAGATACAGCTTTAGGCTGGATCAGTGACTCCAGTAGAGAGTTTTTATCTGCTGACATTGCGGAAGACAAGATCCGGGCTGCAGTAACAGGACTGCGCTTAAGTAAGGCCCCAGGGCCAGACGGCACACCAGCCGATTTTTATAAATGTTACATTGAACAATTAGTCCAGATCCTGAAACAAATCTTTGAGGAGGCTAGAGACTCCGGGCATCTACCTCTCGCCATGCGGCAAGCCCTATTTATATCTCTGCTTAAACCAGGCAAGGTAGCCAATAAATGTGAGGCTTATAGGCCTTTATCTCTAATTAATTGCGATGCAAAGATCCTCGCTAAAGTCATTGCCAACCGACTGGCCTTGCTAATGGAGGGGCTTGACCTACCAGACCAGGAAGGCTTTGTACCAGGTGAAGCCACCTCACACAATTTATGCACCACATTCGCACTCCTCCATGATATAGACCCCTAAATTTCCGCTGCTGGGATATTCTTAGAAGCCACAAAGTCCTTTGATTCTCTGGAGTGGGACTACATGATTACCATATTGGGCAGAATGGGTCTCCTCCTTCCTTTTGTAGTAGGAAGGGGGAGACTGCTCTCCTCCCTGCCAGAGGTTGTAGTTCAGATCAATGGCTTATACTCCAGTTCATTGCCCATTAATGCGGGCATGTGATAGGGGTGTCCATTGTCCCCATTACTTTTTGCCTTGGACATTGAACCCCTAGCGGCCAAAATAAGACATCACAGAGAGTATGCTATAATATATCCCTCCCGTCAGATATTATTATCGTTGTATGCCGAGGATATCACCCCATATCTACCAGACCCTAGCACAAGCCTTAATCCAATCTTAAAGGAATTAATCAGATTTGGTGACTTATCTGGGATAAAGCTGAATTGGACCAAATCGCAGATCTTCCCGCTCACCCCTACCCTCCTAGATTTGCTCTTGAGTACCCACTAAGTTGGTATGATGAAGAAATAAAATATCTGGGTGTGACCATAATCAGACATACTGAAGAGACGCTAAGAGCAAATTATGAGTCTGCAATTAAAATAATCAGTAATTGGGTGGATCGCTGGATTGCCTTCCCGCTTTCACTGGCCGGCAGAGTGGCTGTGCTGAAGATGAACATTTTGCCCAAGCTCCTCTACCTATTTATTCCTATACCTTATTATCCAGGGCGCACCTTTTTTAACACTCTCCGATCCCTACTTATCAAACTAGCATGGGACGGGAAACACCCCCGGATAGGATGGAAGCATATGACACAGCCTTTCTCCAGTGGGGCTTTAAAACACCGGATATGGAACTATACTCCCTTAGCGCTCAGGCCCATTACACAACATATTGGCTTCATCGACCACCCTTTATGCCACATCTAGCCATTGAACTGAGTATATGACACACACACCCCTGAACTTGCTGCTGGGAGCGTGTGTCCCAAGTGAGAGAGTGATGCATCATACAGTTTCCTGTACCAACAATGCTTGGAAACGCCTTGCTAGAGAAATGGGCAAGACTATACTCTACTTCCCAATTGTACCACTGTTACACCTTCCATGTGCTCCTGTCACACGGGAAGCTGTGTGTCGGGAAATTCTGCATAAATGAAGCCTAACCACATGGGGCTATTTATATCAGGAGGGTAGGTTCAAGAACCTAAGGAACTATGAACTGGGGAGAGCACTACCCCCCGGAAACGTTTATGTATATAAGACTGAAACATGAAATCTGGGCCAACACACCGGGATTTCCAAAAGAGCCCCCCACCCTAGAGGTTTTACACACTACGTTAAAAATGTCTGGTCCTGTGCATGCTGTGTCTTGAATATATCGCACTGCACTGATAGAAAGACCACACACACCACCAGGGGCTAGATGTGCGTGGGATCAGGACCTGGAAACCCCCATAATGGATGAGCAATGGATTTACTGTTGCACGCAGACTGCAGATATCATGGCCAGTAGCCGGCTATGAATTATATACTTTAAGGTCTTACATAGAACCTACTATACACCCACATTGTTATGTAAATATGAATTGAAAGATGATGGTTTCTGTATGAGATACCAACAGGAAGGTGCTTACTTCTTACATTTGCCATGTGTATGAAGCAAGGTCAAGGGATACTGACAGGAGGTACTGGATGCACTGTCCAAAATACTGCAAACCCTCTCCTGAGCTCTCCTTTACTTGCACTACTAGGGTATACAGCTGATATTCCAAAAACACATAGGAAATTCACTGCCATGCGTCTGTTGTTGTCCAAGCACAGGGTGGCCTGCAGATGGGGTAGGAGATGTGCCCCAAGTTCAAAGACTACCTAAATGACTTTATATATAATAATGATCAGCTCATGACCTATGAAGAACTACTGCCAACTACCTCCCTCCCCAGAGATTTTTGGGAACCACTGGTAACATACCTCCGGAAACATGGTGAGTGAAAATGTGCGTCCCCCCTGTTGGCAGGGCAAGAGGAATCTTTGAAATGAAACAAAGCAAATGCATATAACTTACCCACAGAAAAAATTGTACATATCAGGTTAATAACTCTGCTGCATTAGCCACACAGAGTATATGAGAGAGGGGACCTCTGGCTCCACAGGTGAGCTGTGTGATATGGTGGGGATACAAACTGACTCATATAGTTGAAAGTATGCAAGGCAGATACAAACATGTGATCTCAATGCATGTAGTCTGTATTTCGGTAATATAATGTACCTGGCAATGTCTGTATATTGGTTTGATTTTTTTTAAAGTTTGAAAACTCAATAAATGGAATAAAAAAATAAAAAAAAATAATTAGACTGGAGCCATCACAGCTAGGGTGCAGAATGAAGTGGCTTTTATTGTATCACATATAAAAAGCGACAATTCAGGTGAGCTGGCGAAACGCTAAGGCACACACGTTTCAACCTGATGGCTTTCATCAGTGCCGGTTTCGATATAGCAGTCTCTGCACCTGGGGACTTGTTCAAATGCTGACATGTTGACTCTTATTGGAGCTTGTGTCTTAGCCCCATCACTCTGTTACAGGTGCCAAGTACCTCCATGCTGCAACATTTGCTTTACTCGCCACAAAGCAAGTAAAGCTCCGTTCTGCACCCTAGCTGTGTTGGCTCCATTCTAATTTGAGTGGAATTTGGACTATATATATGTATTCACTAAAAAAACATAGGTTTCAGGCAGGTTATAGCTAGAAATTATCATTTAAAAGACCTTACAAATTCACTGAAAAAAACCATAGGTTTCAGGGGTGTTACAGTTAGCTGGACATTTCACTCATACAAAACCATTGAAATTCATCCGTTATAGTTAGTTGTACTAACTGTAACTCTCGCGCCGCAATCCACTGGTGATGATGTCACATATTACATCATTCATGACATAGTCAGTGACATCACTGATGACATCACTGATGACATCACTGATGACAAGAGCCAGTGAATGTGGTTTGGTTTGTTATTTAAATATGTATTATATATATATATATATAGCAATCTGCATTTAAGAATCAGTGGATATATACCTATCTTGAGGGAGGATTTAGTAGCAGTCTGATTGACTGGTTACTTGACTAATTTATAGTGTCTCACTAAATATATTGGATAGTGACTAAACTGTGTGAATATCTGTATTACTTTGTCAGTTGTTGTGTAAACTGCTGCACCAATTGGTTCCTGGCTACATGAAAGTTTTTATTAGTTATTGATTAGTTAACTGACTATTTGTATGGGAGAATGAATGTGTGTGTGGTTCGGTGGGGGTTCTGTGACTGCCCAAAGATATGTGAATAGTTAATACAGTAGGTATACGACGTTAAGACTATATGTTATAATAGTTGTTTGGGTGAATGAATATCTTTATGATTGTGGTGATGAGCAAATATATTTCTCAATGGTACATGTCCAATAAAGTAGAAAAATAAAAGGCAGTGTATGTGACAGCTGTTGTATAAAAATAAGTATACATAAGACTCATTGATTGCATCAGTGACAGTATAGATAACTCTATACTTGTAATAGTGGTTTCATAACACATTAAGTATGAGTTACTATCTATGTGAATAATGAAGTGCTATTTGTATAAGTGTGTAGCTAAGTAAATGTAAATATGACACATTGTTTGCAAAAGTGAGTAGGATGACTGCATAACTGAATAGGATGTGTGCTGGTGGGTAATGTCAATATATGTGTATAAGTATATTTGATTGTGTCCTATTGATTATCGATCATTGAAAACATGTATGAGTGAATCTATAGGTAATTGATTAGATGTGTGTGTAGATCTAGGAATCACTGAGTGGGTTTTTAGATACTTGTACTGCTGTGTCAATGGATTCAAATATGGTGTTTTTTACAGTGAGTGATGAAAGGTTATACTATTGTATGATGAGGTGTATCTGATTGTCACGTGGATGGTGTCATCAGTGATGTCATTTGAGATGTCATCAGTGATGTCATCAGTGATGTTACTGACCATGTCATGAATGATGTAATATGTGACATCTACACCAGTGGATTGCGGGTGTGAGAGTTACAGTTAGTACAACTAGCTATAACGGAGGAATTTCAATGGTTTTGTATGAGTGAAATGTCCAGCTAACTATAACACCCCCGAAACCTATGGTTTTTTCAGTGAATTTCTAAGGTTTTTTAAATGATAATTCCTAACTATAACCTGCCTGCAACCTATGTTTTTTTCAGTGAATTTCAAAGGTTTTTTAAATGCTAATTCCTGACTATAACCTGCCTGAAACCTATGTTTTTTTCAGAGTCACAGGTTTTTTAAATGATTATTCCTAAATATAATGTTCATTAAGCATATCTGTTTTTTTCTATCTTTTTTAATTATCATCCCGTTCTCAACATAGTAAAAACTGCAAATATATTCCTTCCTCTAAGAAAATCGCTACAAACCAGAACCACAACTAACGTTAATAATATACAAACTAGGCGGTCTCGTAAAAAAAAACACCACTTCCCATACTTTTAACAACAAACCAAATCTACAATGCTACCTAAAAAACAGGTGCTAGTTCCATTTACCACTAACAAATTAATATCATCATTTAACTAGTGTAAGGACGTCAACTGTGTACTGTGTGAATTACATCCTACTCACACCCATATTTAAAGACAAATATGTAATAGAGGTACTAATTATGCATTTCCAACACCCAACAAAATCACAACACCTAGTGCCACCACCACTACAACCACTCCTCTTGACCTCTCCCCCTCTACTACTTCAGACGCAGGGCAAACAGGACAACAGACCTTCCCAAAAAAATATATCCCTTCAATAGCACATTAGCTCAATGTTCAGAGATGTGGCAATCAACTATGTATAAGGGAAGGAACTCGCACGTCAACCATAATGTACACAATGCTAACACTACCTGTAATATGCTATACACAACTCACTATTCAAACCAAAAACTTTTCCGTGTGTAGATATACTATTGATACGTGCAGTGTACTGCACAGTGGAGGCAACCGTATTATTTCAGACTCTGGGGAATATCTCGGCCATGTAGCTGTGTTGTCTCCCCCCCTTGAAGCAGAAGCGGAGTGGGCTGGTTCAACGTACGCAACTCCGGTGTAAGAGTATAAATAATTAGCCTACGCCTTGGGCGAGGTTCACTTATGCAAAGAGAAAAGACTGCCACAGCGAAGGTCCTCACTCTGCCACGTGGCTCCCGCCATGACCACGTGCCTCCTCGATATAGGTCCATTGCCAACTCAGCGCCACAGCACGCAGACTTATGTCTGTATCGACTACTGCCTTGGATCTACACTGCGGACAGCAGGGTTCACAACTTGAATTCAGCTTTGGATCTACACTACGGACAGCATCAAATTCAGCCTTGATTTATTTAAGGCTGAGATAATTGTACTCTACATTCTCAGATTTTGTTAAATGATACAACAAAAATAATTTTTGGATGTCTGTGCTGACTTCTGCCTTCGGTCAACAGTGAGGGCAGTAGGGTTCACAACTTGAATTGAGCTTTGGATCTACACTACGGACAGCATTGAATTTAGCCTTGATTTATTTAAGGCAGAGACAATTGTACTCTATGTCCTCAGATTTTTTTAAAGGATGCGACAAAAAACATTCCTCAATGTCTGTACTGAGTACTGCCATAGATCTACATTGTGACGGCTCACTATTCACGTGGAATGGCATGTGCACATGACGCATTCCAGTAAGAAAGAGACATTGCACCAGTGCGACCCACCCAAACCACGAATCATCGCAGGGTGTGCACACGCTGAGTTCTTCAGGTTCCACAGACTGACTGCACCACAAGTCATCTCCCATGGCCTTATTAAGGCAGAATTCACTAGACAAAAAACATTACTCCCAGTGCAGCCTGCCCAGACCACGCATCAATGCAGGTTACGTACACGCTCAGTGCCAAAGGTACTACTAACTCAGTGCACCATAATTCATTGCAATGTGGCCGTATTCAGGCATAATTAAACAGACTCTTCATTCATTATTTGCAGAGTGCAGTACCAAACAAAGTATAACGTCCCTCAAACCTACACAATATCCCTTTAGTAGCCTTCCTTCAAAAACTTCTTTTACATCAGTTCTAGGTTTAGTTGAATAACAAAATTCACACTGCAAGTGAAAAGGCACACTCAATGGCAGTCTACACTGCGGACAGCACAGGTCACAACTTGAACCATACAGTCCCTGAAACATACATATTTCAACAATGTATTCCATACATGTTTTATCTTTTATTTCAATCGTGATTGCAGATGATGCAGTCCAGTAGGCAACAGACAATGCTTCCAGTGCAGACCGCTCGAACCACGCATCATTGCAGAGTGTGCACACGCTGAGCACCAGACGTACCACTAACTCAGTGCACCATAAATAATCGCCAAGTGGCCCTATTAAGGCTAAATTCAGTAGTCAAAAGACATTCTTACAAGTGCGGTCTGCTGAACCACGCATCATTGCAGGTTCTACACAAACTGACCCTACCTTAATGCACCACAACTCATGAACTCTTTACGATAGAATTTTCTGTGTATTATTTCACATATAGTGCTACTACCTTTGTACAGCAGAAGTTATAAACTGTTTATGATTGGATATCTGTGTATGATATCATGATTGCTATTCTACTTGTTACCAACAGCAACGTAATAAAATGGAGTCAAGCACAAGTGCCCGTACCCACTTCAGCTATCTATCTGTGTCTGTGTATTTATTATGTTTGTAAAATGCTGCTCCTGCGCCCTACCACATTATATTGTGCTGTAAACAGCGAATGCAACCATCTTACCTCTGCCAGTAACAAAAACTTCGATTATATAACTTTCTCTCACTCATTCTACAAATACGAACGTACAAACTGGAACATTACAATACTGCAAACAAAGTGTATAGTACATTTATAAGTGTGCGCTATTGCTCTATTTTTTTTAGCATATTTATATAGTGCAAAGTCAACCCAAAACTATATAGGCAATTTACATGAGCACCATATTTACAGTACATTTTTAGGCATGCATAGATTAATTCATTTTTCTACAATAACAGGATGTGGATGCAACTCCAAGCCTCAAACACTGATTTCCAGCACCAAGTTCAAAGTATACCCGAATGACCACATACGTGTATATATATTAGCTGCCCTTCATGTGCCAAAAACTGCAACCTAAAGCTTTCATAGCCCTGTATTACTACAGCTACAACACTCAACTGAATGTACATCAAACATTCATATTCGCAGAAATGCATCATGTCCAACATCTTTTATGTGTGCAACTATGGATGAATATAGGGTCAGTGACACCCCGTACCTTCCATGTTGGCCATGTTGTGGGACTTTCCAGACATAGTGGCCCATTTGCGTTTAAGACCCAGGTGACGGCAGCACTGCAACACGGACACCCGAATCAGTTGATTTCTCATATAGCTCACGACGCAACCACGGCCATAGCTCCGGAGTCATCGTTCACAGCCTCGTGCAGCACTGGCATACGTCAGTCCAGCCCACTCCGCTTACGCTTCCAGGAAAACACAACAACGCTACATGGCCCAGATTTCCATTGTAGTGATTTCTTAGTTCCAGGTCTAGTTATCAAAACGACACATACACTCCCTTATGGCTGGTATACACCCATACCACACCGATCCAGCACATGCGTCACAACACTGGTGACCCTACCAATCAAAAAGACAGGGCACACGTGCTCTCTGCCATTTCAGAGTTGCTCCCATTGCAAGCGTTGTGATGGCCCATCCTGGTGGTTGGGAAACCGCATGTAGGCCGGAACTACTGAACAGGGGGCCCACCAGCATGTGCGAGGCCTCTTTGGTCACTGAGTTAGTGGTACCACAAGGACTGAGCGGGTGAAGAACCTGCAATGATGATGGGTGCCCGAGTATGTCCTTTGCCATAGTGATATCAAGACTCAGCACCAAATGCGAGACTTCTTGTATCTGCATGATATGGAACGTACCCTGTCCGCAAAAAGGTAAGCTGTGAGGCCTGGGTGCGCAGCGGAGGGAGTAGATGGGGTACAGCAGACTGGATGCAAAAAGGCGATGCAGCAATTTAGGGTACGGAGTCCTATATACCGTATCTTATTGCATTTGTATTTTTTTTCTATAGCAGGAAAGTTTTTATAGTCGGTCAAAAGTCAGTCGCTCGTAATGATTGAAACCACATGTACCACTGCCCACCAGTTGTTTCCTATAACCTGATAGAAAACAATACTACTCTACTAATTCTTCATAAATCGAAGCCCATTAAACAAGTTGGAACTGTACAAATAGTTGTATTTTTTATGCAGGAGTGAAGGTGTGTGAAAGGGCGATGTTATTCTACTCCACATTAAGATAGTGGCAACTACCAATCATAACATCGTTCTTTTACTATCTTTTAGATGTAGAGCTTTAGGGTGCACTATGTCCCGGCACGTGGTGGAAGACACACCGGTGACAGAAAGGTGAGCTGCGAATATTCTTTTCAGTCACTCTCTCACTTCCTCTCTCCTTTGATTAACAAATGACGCACAATCATATCTTCCTTTTTATCTAACTTGTTGTATTTCACAAACACTTCCAAAGTTCAACGTTAGGATTCTGCGATGATGCGCGGCCATCGTATCAACCGATCAGAACGCTGCTTCGACACGTGGTGGACCCTCTTTGAATCACACCTATGGCACAACATGAGCAAAGAAGCTTGTTTCCGAAGCAACGAGAAGTTACCTGTGGGCTGAGAGAGTGGATAGTGTGCAGCAATTTGACTGCCTACGAATGTACAATTACCTCGGGCAGTAGGAGTGGATAGGTTGCAACAGTCTGGGTGCGCAAGAAAGGGCACTCACCTCTGGACACTGGGAGTCAAAGGGGTGCAGCAGTCTGGGTACGCAGTAATGAGAACTCACTGCTATGCAGTGGGAGAGCATGGGTATAGTACTCTGGGAGAAAAAGAGTGCACAGACACCTTCTTGCAGTGGAAGTTGATGTAATACAGTATCCTGAGTGTCCAAAGGCATAACGCAGAAATATACATGTGCAATTGTATGTACTCTGCTAAAACTAACTCTATACTATCTTTCAGATCACTAAACTTGAGGGTGCACTATGAACCAGCACATGCTTGGACACACACCGGAGGCAAAAGGGTGAACTACAAAGATTTTCTCCAGTATCAACAAAACCTCTCCTACTCCATCAATTACTTTCTCTCTCTCACACATTCAATGTCATTTTTTCTCTCTTTCTCTCTCTCTCACATTGTTTCTCTTTCTCTTTTCAAGTGATGGACGCTGCTGTCCACTCTGCAGATAAATAAATCAAGGCTGAATTTAATACAGTCTGCAGTATAGAACCAAAACAAAATTCAAGTTGTGAGCTCCGCTGAAAACATTGTTTGCAAAAGGCCTAGAGACACAATGCCTCCAATTAAATGCGCTGCAAATAAACGATATTGTCCTGCATAATGACGTGATCTCTCACCTAGTTCTGTCTCATCTCTGAATCATTTTAAAGACCGGCTGGACCGTACTGTAGATCTGACCCAGCAGGCACTTCCCTACAGACACCTCTTCAATGCGGGTCTATGAGAAGGGTAGGATGTATCAGGCACACTGCACACGTGCGAATAAGCAATATTGCCAAGTGTTATGTTAATTTGTGATCTTTGATCCTATTCATTCACATCGATTTAATTGTAAAGACTTATTTTCATTTTTGTTTTGTAGGTTACCTTCCCTCCTACCATTGGAGTCCATATTACATTTTGTTCATTTTACTGTTATGTTAAAGTTATGTTTCTATTTATTTATTTATTTTTGTTTTAATAAAATTTAATTTTAAAAACCTGAGTGTCTACATCTTCTTTCTCTGACAACATTTCACTGTTATTTAGTGTGACAATCATAAGCTTAGGGAAGATTTAAAAATCAAAAGTAGAAATTATGTTTATAACTCGAAGTATAATACTGGGGTTAACTCTTTACCAGTTCTTTACCAGAGTCTGTAGCTGTGATTAACGGTTCCTATGGAAAATTTTAAAAAGTCCAGCACACTTGCTGTTTGGATTAGCAACATTGTGTGGTGAACTTGTGACCTGTGTGCTCAGTTAAGTGTTCCATGAACTGTTACTATGGTAACAGGCAGTAAGCAGTTTGGGAGTAGAGTGGAAAGGTACTGGCTGTACAGAAACCGTTATATTTACCCAGGATCCTCGACATGACAGACGGGAAAGCAAACTGAGAAGACAGAACACTATGGTCATTACGAGCAAAAGAAATGCACAACTCTTCGAATTAACCTCAAGAGAGGGCTTGAGGAATAACCACTGATGTTACAAACCCCCCTGTACAATTTGCCTACTCTGTACTCAACAATGGGCAATTCTTTATCGATCACAATCAGACACTGTTGCTTCACGATTCACAGTGTGCACTTCACTAAATACTTTGTGCCTATTTAAACAGGAGACGTGATTGTCGACATTCCAAAACTTAGGGGCATATTTACAAAATTATTGTCGCTATAACGGCAGCAAACTACAGCTAAAACGGCGATATTGGACTTCAAAATCCTTTGTTGTCTTACCGGAAGATTTTTTCAACACTGCTGTTTGCTATGGCAGGGTGAGAGCCGTGGCTCCTGCCCTGCCATAGCAAACTTGGTTTGCATTTTGAAAGAGAACACGAAAACCTACTATCTCTTTTAAAATGCAAAGCAAAATACTTTTCCCCACGGGGAGCTGCATATTAGCAGGTCCCGTGTGGAAAAGTAATGGTGGCTTCCGAAGGATGCAGGGAGTTGACTGGCACTGTAGGGACGTTGGGCCTCCACCCACAGTCCCCAAAGTTGAATATACACCCATGGGATGGGATCCTGAGGAAGAACAAAAAATTAGTAGCAGGTGATATTTTTTTACGGTAAAATTAGGAGTCTGTAATGAGCATATTTACAAGGACAGCATTAAAATGTTCTGGTGTAAACCTGGGCTTCCATTGGAATTCTCACAAATTCTCAAAAGCCTATTATTAAGCCCATTATTGCAGCTTTAGCAGCACTTTCCTAAGGCTAAAGCGACGATAATTTTAATGCTGTCCTTGTAGATATGCCCCCAATATTGCGAGAAATACAGCGATAATTCATGTTCGCAAGTGAAAAGCTTGTTATTATAAGACTGTGGACTTAACATATCAGTCCACCTCGCATATTAAACATGCTTAAGTCTACTTCAGAACAGATGTTGGGATCAGACATAAACCGCAACTACCAGGAGTTTTGCTATTGGTCCTCAAATCCAGGGCCGCCTTGTAAATACAACGCTGTTGTCATACCTCCCCCTTCCATGGTATATTGTCATAGGAACACCTGCCTTTCCACTGGTAACACCTACATTACAACTCATTGGAGATACGAGGCGAGCCGTTAGCAAACCGGCTGCTAACATGCGTTAATGCATCTTAGCGACACCTAGAAAATAGGGCGATATAATTTTCACCGCATTTTTGGCTTTTTAAAAAAAATTGGGCGAAATGACACTTGTTAATTTGCCCTCAAGTTTGCTATGACAGAGCGGGGAACCTCGACTCCCGCCCTGTCATAGCAAACAGCAGTGTCCCAGGGGTAGGTACCCCAAGACACATCAGGAGCCGCTCCTGGGGGGTGGTGTTCCCTAAGACCTTCGACTGCTCCAGAATGGAGACCACGGGGCCACCCTCCTAAAATATAAAAAGACCCAGAGGGTGGTAATACCAGGGGGCTTAGACGGACCTTTGAGCTCCCTCACACATTTATTTTGCAGCACCGAGGAATGGCAGTCCCCGGGCTACAGGGCCCCTCGGAACCCCCATCAGATGTAATATTTTAGACCCCGGTATTTGGCCCTCCCAGGTAGCTAATATTTAAACAAGCACAGGAGCCCATGCTTCATTTTTATGTTTTTTGTACGGCGGATCCATGCACCCAGCGCACATTTCTCAGTTTTTTCCCCCTTTATACGTTTTGAACACTGGTTCCACTAATTTCTAGGTCCTTGCTTCTACCAAGGCACAAAATGGCTGCCAAGACTTCCTGGTTTTGAATGTTGACAACCACTTGACAGCCAATTAGCATTCAGCGCGTGATCGGGACGGTGCGCCTAGAATGCGCATATCCACCGAGGCCATATATATATGTACATTTAATTGCAATTTTCTCAGGAACTACAGAACAGATTTACACCATTTAAGCAAAAGGCAAGAGTCTGAACCAAGGACTACCTCTTTGCCAAATTTGTTGTAATTCCGTTTAGCAGTTCGGGCTAAAACACATTTTGAGACCCCCCTTTTTTCTTGGCCCCCGCTCCACGAATCACACCAAAACTTTTAGGATAGGAGCGGACAGGAGCCCCCCACCAGTTTTTAAAACTTTGCGAACATTCGTAAACGGGCGCCAAACTTATTTTAAATAGAAAGTTGCAGATTTCCTATGGAAAATAGGTCCTAACTATAACTACCTACTGGTGACTGCCAGTAGGTAATAAATCTCTCTCTCTCTCTCTCTCTCTCTCTATATATATATATATATATATATATATATATATATATATATATATATATATATATATATATATATATATATATATATATATATATATATATATATATATATATATATATTGTTAGAACCAGCTGTCTCTAGTTGGCAGAGGTGTACACTTCTGACAAATAGGGACACACCTTTTCTAGTCAGGGCAAGGGGATCACACCCTTCGATAACCCCTGCTCACCCCCTTGGTAGCTTGGCAGAGCAGACAGGCTTATCTCAGAGGCTGTGTGTTAAGCAAATATGACCACATACAGTAATAAAATGAATACACTACAAATGGACACGAAACAGAAGTACATTTAATTGCAATTTTCTCAGGAACTACAGAACAGATTTACACCATTTAAGCAAAAGGCAAGAGTCTGAACCAAGGACTACCTCTTTGCCAAATTTGTTGTAATTCCGTTTAGCAGTTCGGGCTAAAACACATTTTGAGACCCCCCTTTTTTCTTGGCCCCCGCTCCACGAATCACACCGAAACTTTTAGGATAGGAGCGGACAGGAGCCCCCCACCAGTTTTTAAAACTTTGCGAACATTCGTAAACGGGCGCCAAACTTATTTTAAATAGAAAGTTGCAGATTTCCTATGGAAAATAGGTCCTAACTATAACTACCTACTGGTGACTGCCAGTAGGTAATAAATCTCTCTCTCTCTCTCTCTCTCTATATATATATATATATATATATATATATATATATATATATATATATATATATATATATATATATATATATATATATATATATATATATATATATATATATATATATATATATAGTTAGAACCAGCTGTCTCTAGTTGGCAGAGGTGTACACTTCTGACAAATAGGGACACACCTTTTCTAGTCAGGGCAAGGGGATCACACCCTTCGATAACCCCTGCTCACCCCCTTGGTAGCTTGGCAGAGCAGACAGGCTTATCTCAGAGGCTGTGTGTTAAGCAAATATGACCACATACAGTAATAAAATGAATACACTACAAATGGACACGAAACAGAAGTATTATAAAAATAAGTATTTTTATATAAGGCTTAGCACAAGACCAAATAACGACAAAAATGTACACAATCTGAATAAATACGTTGGGAAGGGGAAAAGGATAGTTCAAAGGTAGTTTCTTCTTTAGCACAAAAGTCTTTAGTATCAAAAGCAAATCTTCTTCTTGGCAATACAGTTCTTAGCAACAGGGTAACCCACACGGGGGCTACACGACGTCGAGGCAAAGTTAATCCAAAGGTTCGGCGTCGACCGCGAGGAGCGCTACGTCGAGCCCGGAGTCACACGGACCCCCAACAACACAGTACCTTTGGAAAATGAAGCACACGATGATCAGCGGCGTCGAGCAATCCGGCGTCGCGTCTTCAGTGTCGATCAGGCCTCAGCAGGCGTCGTCGCTGATGATGCGGTTGCACAGAGTGAGCAGCGCTCACGGCGTCGAGAGGGCACGAGGGCGATGCGATCAGCAGCGGTGAAGACACGAGGTCCCTTGGAGCTGGAGCCGTACTCCCACTCACTGGCGTTGCTGCTGGCGTCGGTCGGGCCCGACGGCCGGTCGTCGAGGAAGCGGGACACTGGGGCCGTTACCCACTATGTCGGGCTGGATTCGACGACGTCCGTCGGCGTCGAGGTTGCTGGTTCTTTCAGAGGTGCTGGATTCACAGGTTCCAGCAAATAGCACTTTAAGCAGATGAAGTCTTTTAGCCCTGTGACTTCAGCAGGAGACTGGCACTCTTCCAGCCCTTGGAGATTTTCTTAGCAAGCGTGAGAGTACACACACAGTTCCTCTCTCCTGGTTCCTTGGCAAAAATAAAGAAGCACCGCAGGATTCCCCCCAGCAAACAGCACACTGGCAGAAGGGGTGGGCAAGTCCTCAGATCAGCAGACCTCTTGTCCTTGGTTACAGGGTTCCTTGTCAGAAGTGATCTGATTTCTTAATTCAGGGGTCCTTCTCTTATACCCCTTTTCGGCTTTGATCCCTTTGTCCATGCCGGGGGCTTTCCCAACATCCTGGGTCTGTTGTGAGTGGAGCCAGGCAGAAGCACCTGGCTTATTCACTGAGCAGGGCTGGGTCTTCAGACGCCCAGCAGGAGGTGGAGCCAGCATTGACACTGGCAGGAGCAGAGCTATCGGCCTCCTGGCAGGAGGTGGGGCTAGGATCGTCCATGGCAGGCACAGAGCCATCAGCCGCTTGGCAGGAGGTGGAGCCAGCATTGTATCAGGCAGGGCAGGCTATCAACAACTACTCTCCCCCTACTCTCAACGCAAATGTCCCACTCATCCCACACTGACTCATCCAGACCTGTGGAGCCACCCAGCTCCTGTCACACACACGCACGCAAGACCAGCAGAAATCAGATATGGTTAGACAAGAAAATAGACACTTTCTAAAAGTGTTATCTTCGAACCCAGAGTCCAAAAACCATCCACACCAACGGATGCGTAATTAAACCCCGAGTTCAGGGATACCAAACTCGACATTGCACCATGCTCCCCGAGCCAGCTAGGATCATAGCATTAATAACACCGGTGGCCCATTCTAACTAATGGAGAGCAGGCTACCTTGCAATAGTGAAGAACGAAGATGGCTGTAATTCACTATCAGGGCATGCCAACTTGGTCAGGCGTGTCCTACCTTATACTTACAATGCACCCTGCCCGTGGGCCTACTGTAGGGGTGACTAACATGAAGTCAAGGGAAGGTTTGAGGGTCTGGCAAGTAGGTATACTTGCGCAGCCTGCGTGACAGCACTAGGCTGCACGTGGGTCTCGCAATGACCGACCCGTAGACATTCTTTTACGAGGCCACTCTTGTGGGTGGCACAACACGTGCTGCAAGCCCACGAGCGGCATTTGTATTTACAAGCCCCGGCACTCCTGGTGCACTAGACTAGGGACTGACAGTAAACCAAATAAGCCAAACATGGATACAATAGATACATCAATTTAACATAGGAAGCACTTGCGCTGTGGCACTGATCAGCAGTGACACCGCGCCCAAAGCATATACCAGCAAAACATCAAAAAACAGTGGAGGCAAACAGAAAATATATATATATATATATATATATATATATATATATATATATATATATATATATATATATATATATATATATATATATATATATATATATATATCTATATATATATATATATATATATATATATATATATCTATATATATATATATGTATATATATATTACCTAGTTATTGTTAGGACCTAGTTTCCATAGGAAATCCGCAACATTCTATTTGGAATAACTTTGGAGCTGGTCGAACTAATCTTCGTGAAATTATCCGAGAAAATGGTGTGCTCAGTTCCGCTCATTCCCTGAAAGTTTCAAGTTGATTCGTCAAGTGGGGGTCGAGAAAAAAAAGTGAGGCTACAGCCCGAACTGCTGAACGGAATTACACCAAATTTGGCCAAAAGGTAAAGTTCGGTTCGCAGATTACGCTTTTTGTTAAATGGTGTAAATTCGTTCAGTAGTTTCTGAGAAAATGTAAAGTAAAATCATGGATATATCTATAGATGAAGTACTGTATGAGTACTGTCCGAGGATAGTGTGCGTATCATTACGAGCACGAGCTGCATGCTAATTGGCTGTTGACTGTCTGTCAACACTCCAAACCAGAAAGTGTTGGCAGGCATCTTGTGCCTCGTTAGAACCGAAGCACAAGAAAGCAGTGAAAGAAACATGAAAAACATGCAAAGGAGGCATGGCAGAAACACCCTGACCCCGGCGGCCTACTCAGGGGGTCCCACAAGGACCCCCCTAGGCAAAAACCATTAAAAAAAAAAGTTGCGGTATACGCGTGAGGTACGCGTATGCTGTGAAAAAGAAGGAAAAAAAACGAAGCCCGCTTTATTGTTAATTAGCCCCCGGGGGGGGGGGGCAATTCCCGGGGGGAATGTTTTTTATTTATAATGGGTGGCCCAGAGGGGGGCCCACTCCTCTGACCAGGCCTTGGTCAAAATCCTCTGTAATGAAATAACCAGACAAGAGGCACACCCTTGTCGTACATCATGGCCAAGACCTGGAAAGAACTCCCCTCAGCATCAGATGAACCCCCACACTGAGAGCATTCAGGAAGAGCCATAACACCTGCCTTTTAAAATGACAAAAGCTGCACAAATCCCCCCCCCACATACTCCCCCAGCACTTGGAAATCCTCACAGGTGAATAGTGAGGTCTATACATCTCTAATTGATTCATTCATACGCCACCACAGTTTGTGTTTGAGTGTAATGAACAGGCCCTGGCATTGCTTTGGCTGTCTGTAACTCTTAAGGGTAGTGAAATGAGCAGTACTACCTTCTTTAATATACACAGAATCTCTGAGATTGGTTTGGTGTGGCTTCACGTCTGAGAGCTACTTTTAGGGTGCTGGTAAGATACCAGTAGTTCCCGCATTAGTAGTTGGAGACTCCTGGGATATATAGTGAGTGGGGAATTGTAGTCCTGAACCATGAATGTGAATGTTATTACACCACAAAATGCATACAAATAGCACTTTGAATCAGTGCATTCCCTAAAGCCTGCCTCACTTCATGAGTTCATGCTTACTGAGTGAGTGACTACATTAATATACGGTAATAAAGAGAATTAAAAAAAAGTTTTATAAAAGGGAAGTTCCTAGAATAATAAGTCGAAAAAAAAGGGGAATGAATGTTAATACTCCTATTAAAAAAATAGTAACCTATAGAAATGCTTTAATAATAAAACCAAGTTTAAATAAAGCATTTTAGAAATTATACAAAAGTTAAAAAGTATGGAAAGAGGCTCATTTACATCAACACATGACACGCTAAAACAGTGAAATGAGAACACCTGTCAACTGAAAAACCTGACTTAATAGTGGGAGGAGCAATAAATGGATCCCATAGACTGTTAATAACCAAAAAGTATATAACCCACACCCGTAGGATGATTAGTTTTGTTTCAGAGAATCAATACGGGCGAAGAAACTACGAGCAAAGGACTGATTTGGAACTGCAGTATCCCAGGGGTAGGCACCCCGGGACACTGCAGGAACTGGCTTTGGGCGTGGTGGTCTTGAGGGCTCTCGAGGGCACCAGGCGGAGGGCCACCGAGCCCCTGTCACACAATACAGAAATCTCCGGGGGGTGGTTGTTCCCGGGGTTTGAGGTCCACACAATTTTAATTTTGTTGAGGGGGGGTGGACGCGCAAGTGGCGCAAGGGAGTTGTAAATGTGGTACACAGTGTTTTGTTTTAGTTTGCCTTCCTTTCTGTCTTGTAGAGGTTCCAGGGTAAATATAACGGTTCTTGTACAGCCAGTACCTTTCAACGCTATCCTCAAAATGGCTTTCTGCCTGTTACCATAGTAACAGTTCATGGAACACTTGCGTGAGCACAGAGGTTAGAAGTTAAGCACAATATGTTGCTAATTGAAATAGTTACTGTGCTGGAGTTTATATTTTTTCATAGGAACCGTTAGTCGTAGAAGAAGTCAGTGGAAAAGTTTTGTAAGCAATTCCTTCCTGTTTGGGGAGTAATAGGGTAACGTGCTCCAAGCGGGACTTTACGAAGCTTAATGTTCATTGGCTGTGAAGTATTAAAAATATAAGTTTTGGCAGTCATTAATTCTTCCTGTGCGGAACAACATGGGCATTTTATTGGCTAAAGTGTTCCGAGCACAAGTTTGCTCCTTATTGGGTGGGTATGGTTCACTATTGTCAGTGATATTGTGACGCATTTTCCAAAGGAGTATGGGAAAATAAAGTAGTAGAGGGCAGGTTAGGAACACTATTAACTCTGTACAGTGCCCATAAGGTGGTGGAGAGGGATTATGAGGGAAACATTTTTTTATATGTTTCAAGGGCAATTTATATAATTGCTGTGTGGTGTCTAAATCACGGCGGAAAAATGACAGTGTCTTGCGCTGTTTTTTTTAATCAAGTTTGCAGGTGACATACTTCTTAGGAGTACGATTTACTTGTAATGTGGTGTTTACTTTCCTGATGGGGAGGTATGGTTGGCCAGCAAAAAATTCAGTCTAGGTTTGAAACAGTTTTTATTAAGCAAATACAAATAAACTTTCTTCAGAAACTGTCGCTGTATATATGAAAGGGGTGACAATTAAAAATGGAATTTCATAAATTATCAGTTAAGGGTGGCTATATCCTTCTTTTTTCTGCTACAGTTTGTAAAAGTGTTGCCCCACATTCTTGATGATGTAAGAGGGCATCAGTTACTTTTAGATAAAGTAGAATAGAAGTGTTGCAACAAACACTCCCGCACTGCATTATCTGAGATCAAGAGAACAAGTAAAAAAACAGTTAAATACAAGTGACTTCATATTACATAGAAATGTATGCATTATTATTTTTCAAATTTGTATTCTGTACAATTCAGGAACGTGCTGTCATAGAGCTTAGATGTTGCAGACTGTTCTACTAACAAATCACATACTCACTAAAGAATATATAGGATGGTACTCTTATAATATATAGTACAGGTCCTATATATTCTTTAGGGAGAAGGTGAATAGGAACCGCAAATAAGAATAGAAATTAGAAAATAACATTCAGAAATGTAGGGTTTGTTAAATATTTAAAGTAACAAAGTATGCATGATAGCTATATTTTTTTGTTCTGCTGTTTCGTAAAATATGTTTCTTGAAAAAAATATCTGATCAAGTACTTTTTAAAATTTGAAAGTTATATTACAGATGGGGCTGAAAAATCTCCCATTCCTCTTCTGTAGCAATAGGACAATCTATTACAAGTTAACGATTGATACCATTGTTACAGTAAAAAGAAAAGGAAAATAAAGTCATGTATTTAACAGAACATCCATAATGAAATACTTTTGAGCGGTAATTATTTACTGAACTTCTTTTCTCCGGGAGGTGAAAAAGTTTGATCTTTGTGGCGACGGGTCATAAACTCCTTTGAGATCATGACGGTGAGAATTATAATATGTATATATTCTCACAGCACATGATCACAAGGGGGAAACAGACCGAATACTGGAAGCCAGTAATTTTGCTTACATATCGTTACACTTTGTGACGACGGATCATGAACTCCACTGAGATCACCATAACTGTTAATGTTATAATATACATATTAACAATATATGATCTCCAGGGGAAAACACAATAACAACTGTAAGATTGTGACATTGATTGTAAATGTTTAGGGTTTGAGTTGATGGGTCACCAACACCTCTCAAGCACAGTACAGTGTCAATATTATAATATAAAAAGTCACAATATATTAGCTGAAAGGAGCCAGAAAAGGAGCAATGTTTGTTGTAATCTATCTGTTTCTAAAAACAAGCTGTGGACGTTACAAAGAAAAACCGAAAAACATGCAATAATTTTTTTTTCTAGATATAAATGTTTAAATATTGACAAATAGCCACACATTATAACTAAGTACTATGCCTATGCCATACTGAAACAACTTACAACTCCGGAATATGTTTGTTGATGCAAAAAGAGAATCCAATGACAGAATACGGAACCTGCAACACAGATTGGCGACTCAGAAATAACTCGCAAAAACGAAACTAATT
This sequence comes from Lissotriton vulgaris, assembly GCF_964263255.1. Taxonomy (NCBI): domain Eukaryota; kingdom Metazoa; phylum Chordata; class Amphibia; order Caudata; family Salamandridae; genus Lissotriton; species Lissotriton vulgaris. The sequence goes on along the minus strand of NC_141697.1, from coordinate 495,119,442 downwards.
GCACAGTAGGTGTGGTTTATATAGTGTTTGGTTGTTTAGTAGTCTACGGAAGGAAGATGTGGCTCTGACTATTTAGATGACACGTTTTGCAGCTTACACGTGCTCACGTTTTAACTGTTTTACTTCTGCACATGTTGGGAAAAGTTACAAACTGTGAAGCTGTAAAGGTTTCAATTTCGATAGTAACAAGTATAAGGTATTATTATCTACATACGTTGGAGAGTTTAAAAAGTGTTACTCAGTAAACTGTGTTCTTTGCATTTTCATGATTGAAAACATCTAAATAGAAGACATAAAAAAATATTGTTATCATTAGAAAACAAAAATGATTAATATTTGTTATTATTATGCTTCTTAATTTAAAAAATGAAAGCATTTGTAAATTGTAAACCTACCCTCGGAAAGGTGTGCTGGTGCTTGGGGCATTGGGAAGATTAAGCAAGATATTACTTACAGTGGGATAGTGGTGGGCTAAGATGATGATGGACTATTGAATCGAACTGTGAACAGTGTTGTTGAAAGTCAGGTATTATAGGTACTGTGTCATACTTTTACCACACTTATATGTTAATTACTGCTAATTAATTTGAAAATATTCTTAAATTATAAGTAGGGCTGCTTGATTTATGTTTTTACTGATGTTTACTGATAAATACAAACAGAAAAGTAATATTTTCCTCTTTGTATTTATTTTAAACTGTGCATGAATACGGAAATTGGGTTATTTTTTAAGCGTTTGTAAATGCTGTTTATGATGAGTAGTAGGGCAATAGGTCTGTTGTTCTGAATGTAAAAGAGTCTTATTTTAAATTTTTTTATTTTATTTATATTGCAGTTACCTAAAACCATTTGCAATGCATCTTGCATGCCAGTTAAAAGAAGGTTTTAAAAAAAGAGAACCAGCAAAAAAAAATAATAAAACAGCAACTCTAAAAGAAGACATTTGTATGCAACACTCTCAAAACAGTATATAAAAAGACAATAAATATATAAGTATATATATATCTAAACATTTGGTAATTACTAAAATGTTATCTTCTCTGTCTGGTTAATGCGGCAAGTTGGCTTATTGAACTGAATTGGCTTTTATCTTGCCTAACCCCTCGTCTTCCATAAACCTATTTCGAAGTTCGGCCATGTATTTCCCAAACCTGGCCAGGTCCGATGGAAGAGTACAGGAAAAAAGTACCGAAACAGCCACTTTTACTGTTCGAACCCCGTGTTGTAACCAAATTTGTTTTAAAAAGGTCTGTTGGGGCAAAAGCATCGCAAAACAGCAGCAAATCATATGTAGCATAGATTCGTGTTTATAGTTACAGAGTCTGCATCTTGTTTTGTTCAAGCTACCTCCACCCGGGGTTTAGCTCTTTGATTGGAAGGGGCACTAGTCTTGCCCATATAATGTTTTTAAGTGCTTGACTGAGATAGGGCTGGTTTTTATGCCCAATACATGATGTTGCCAACCCGGGTGGCCCTCTTCCTGTTACCAATTCTGCTAGGTCATTCGTGTGTGACAGATGAAAACATTGTTTGTTTATTGCATTTTTAATCGCCAGATAGTTTGTTGGTGCGTCCTTACAGTTTTCAATTACCAGCCCCAAGGATTCCACTGCTTTAACCTTGTAACTTTGCCACGGGTTGGTGGTCTCTCCGTAGAGTGGCTTGAGCTACCTTTTTAAACTTCCAGCTGGGGCTGTTAAAGCTTGATAGAAGTATTTTACATGTGTTCCCAGGCATTCCTTACTTTGTTTTTTTAGGTCAAACACAAATTAAACTGTTACGAGTGTGTTTGGGAAGTTTAAAAATGCATTTGTAGGCCTGGCACTGCACTTTGTCCAACATTGCCTCCATTTTTCCTGGGAATGCCTGTTGTGCATACCCTGCGGTTGCCCTGATCTTGACGTGTAATACTTTTCTGATAGGTGCTGTCGTTGGACTCTGCAAGAGCTCGTTTAATTTGCATATCGAAAAGATTGTTGCCTGTGCTCTGGCCTTCATTTTATGCATGTGTGATGTTGCTTTGCCACTTTCACTTTTGTACGAACGCATGGTGTTGATAATTTACTTACCCACGTGCCATTTCAGTATGGCTTTATTGGGGAAGTGCCCAAAAATGACAACTTTCGTTTTTTGAGAGTTGATTGTGAGTTCGTTGATTTCGATTTTTGGGGTTACCAGGCTAGCATTCAGAAGCTTCTTCCCCAGATCTGCGGTGTACAGATTAAACAGCGTTGGGGCGAGTACACATCCCTGTTTTAGTCCATGATTTGTCAGGCACTTCTTTGTTATAGTGTTGTCAGCTAGCTTTACTTGGATCCAGGTATGACTGTATAATGAAATGATGGCATTAAGGACTCCTGCTGGGATGTGCCAATTGCTCAGTTTTTCCCAGAGCTTGTGTCGGGGTTCCCTGTCGAAGGCAGCTGAGTAGTCGACAAAGCATGCAAAAATTGGTTTATTGTTTTGCAGTTGGCTTACTGGCCCAAATATGACATGGCCCGCTGTTATCTATTGTAGAGCAGCCCTTACGGAAGCCAGTCTGATAGTGGGGGAGGATTTCATTCTCTTTGATCCATTCATTTAGTTCCTTCTGTAGGGTACTAGCATAGGCTTTTGCTTCAATGTCCAGGAGAGCAATGAGTAGGTAGTTTTTTGGGTCTGTATTGTCCCCCTTCTAAAAGATAGGATGCAAGAAGGACCCTCGCCATGAGTACTTTTGCTTTTAATCTACATTCAGTGAAGAGTTTAGAGAGAATTCTGCTCCAGTAATCTGGATCTTCTTTAAAGATGGCCCCTGGGATGCCATTAGGCCCAGGAGTCCCGTCTTTTCTTATCCTTTTTATGACTTGTTTAACTGAGTTACCATCTTGTTCTTTACCAAGTGATCCCATGGGAGCCTCCGTATCTGTGTCTTCTCCAAGTGCGAGATGGACCTCATGTTTTTCATGGACTGTAATAGCTGCTTTCTCAATGTAAATTGAGGCTATGTGCCTTATGCAGGCGTCGGTGTGTACTGAATTGTGCCTATCGGCTTTGCCGTTCTCCAAGTTTGCAATGTATTGCCAAAGTTGTCGTTGTTTGTGGGGTTTTGCGAGCTCGTGTATTATTACCCAGTCTTGCTCTAGTTTTTCCTGTTTGAGTGACCATAATAAGTGTCTCTTCTTCTTAGATAAATCTATACATTTCTCCCTTGTTTCCGGTGTTCCTCTGATGTTATGTAATCTCTTTGCCCTTTTTAGTGTACGTGACAGTGTAGTTAGATTTGTGTTGTTATGTCTAAAGTATTTTGCAACCCGGTGCACTGACATTGAAATTGTTGACCAATTTGGCTTTTAGGTTTCCAATCCACTTTGTCCAGTTTTCTATTGTGGGTGGATTCCCCGGGTCCATCTCTTGTTTTTTTTTTCAAACATTGAACCGCTTTACTTGGGTCTTGTTCCACTTTATCCTTTTAACTAGGGAATATTCTTCAGTCCCTGTTGACTGCGATACTACCACTGCTTGTTCCCTCTGTAGTAAGCCCAAGTTTAAGTCCACCTGCAATAGTTTGTGGTCACTAGTTTCGTTTGCTATTATGTCAACGTTGGCAATTTTCTGGGCTAGCAGATTACATAAAAATACATAGTCAATTGTAGAACAATTCCGAAATGTGGCCATGCTCAAGAGCTTGGAGTCTGGAGATTTCACTATGTCCTTCACGGATTTTAGGTCGTAATTTTTTAGGAAGGAATTAAAAGCCCTTTCAGAACTGGTTAGACCAAGCCTGTCGCTCTGGTATGTTCCCAGGTGATGCAGGTTAAAATCTCCTACGATCACTTTTGCCAAGAGCGCGTTGGAGTATAAGGTTACCTTTATTAGTGTTATGATATGTTTGGTGGCATCCAATTTGTTCTTTCCATGTGCATTTATATATAGATTTATAACTAGAATAGGTACACTATCTTTTCGGAACCTGTCACCCTCTTTTATGAGTGCCTGTAGTGCATCGGAATCTGTTTTTACCCTCTTTACTGTCACCTGCTTTTGATTTTTTACATAGATCGAAATGCCCCCAGATGGTCTACTAAAGTGATTGTTTTTGGTTGCTAGTTTATGGAACCCAGCGTAGCCTTCGAGGTGTACATAGTCTGTGGCCCAAGTTTCTTGTAGACATACTATGGCTCCTTCCTGCAATATTTGTGGACAGTTTCATGTTTCAGTGCTTTTTGTAATCCTACCATGTTCCATTTGAGGTTGGAAAGCATTTTATGATTAGTATGGAATACGCTCAATGATTCCGGTATTACGGGTTTAACGATTGTAGGCCCTTGTCAAAACCCTTTAGATTCTAGTGTACCCTCTTGGGCATCAGGAATATTGAATTGATCTTTGTGGCTCTTGGCTTATTCTGTTTAATTGAGCATACATTTGCATTCTGGGTGAACCGTCATCTGTTACACTCCTACTTATGGTCGCTTCCTCTTGTCTCCTGACTGATATATCAGTTTTGTATGATTTTTGCCTGCATTTATTTTTTATGTGCCTCTGAGTATTCCTTGAAAGGACTCTTTCATGTTCTTTGTTGTAAAAGAGTCAAAACAGTAAAAGACTTTTAGAAAAGATCCTTAAAGAGCAATATATATCCTTGTATAATAAAAGCTGCATATAGTTTATCATGTAAGAGTGTTTACATGAGTGAAGATGGTTTGGAAATTAGCAACAGTCTCATACAAGTGCTAAACGTACATTTCACAGGCAGCGAGAATGAAGAACAAGAAGTTAGTGCTGCAGATATCAGCTGTGATTTCCTAGACAAAAGCTTGTATGCTGATTTTGTGGAAGCATTAGATGATATCGAGTTTGATCATATAAATTGTGAAATTGATAACCAGGAAATTGATATCAATGAAACTCCTGATGAAATTATTTTAGAAGCTCTGTTAAATTATGAGATGTTAGAAGAAAAAATTATTATTATATAATAATAATGGTTTGAGTACTATGTAGTAAAACATTCACTGTAATAAGAGTATAGCACTTATAAATTCACTTATAATTTTTTTAATTCTTTGCCCAGTCTGTATCCTCTACACTTCCTTCAAACACTCTGTCACTAACATTTTAGTATTGTAGTGAGCCATACAGCAGGATGTCCTTATCTATGCACTGTGCTAAAAATGAAGGTCTTACACATTTAGTCAGGCAGTCTCTTTGCAGAACTGTAATCATCCAGTCCGTACCCAAGTAATCATGGATCAAAGAAGGCCTTAGGCCATGGGCTGTTTTAAACCCCTATAGACTATGCTTGCAATCTTCTCTGCACCTGCAAACTTGCCTTTTATACCTTTAATTCCCCAGTATGTATTGTTACACTTTCACTAAACACTATCACACTACTGTTTCAGTATTGTAGTGAACCATACAGCAGTATGTGCTTATCTATTCATGTAGTAAAGTAGGCCTTAGAATATGGACTGCTTCAAACTCCTATTTGCTATGCATGTACTCCTCTATGCACCTGAAAACTTGTCTTTTAAACCTTTAATTACCCAGTCTCTATCCTTACACTCCCTCCAAACACTCTCTCACTACTGTTTCAATATTGTAGTGAGCTATATAGCAATATGTGTTTATCTATACACTGTACAAAAAGTGAAGCAGTTATACATTCAGCTCGACACTCTCCTTGGAGAACTGTAGTCATTCAGCCACTACCCAAGTAGTCATGCAGTAAAGTAGGCCATAGGGCATGGTCTGCTTCAAATCCCTACAGACTATGCAGGCACTGTTCTATGCACCTGAAAACTTGTCTTTTATACCTTTAATTCCCCAGTCTGTATCCTTACACTTCCAGCAAACACTCTGTGATTGCTGATTTAGTACTCTACGGAGCCATTCAGCAGAATGTCCTTATCTATGCACAGTGCTAAAAATTAAGCTCTTATAAATTCAGGCATGCTCTCTCGTTGCAGAACTGTAATCATCCAGTCAGTACTCAAGTAATTATGGAGCAAAGTAGGCCTTAGGCCATGGACTGCTTTAAACTCCTATAGACTATGCTTGCAGTCTTCTATGCACCTGCAAACTTGCCTTTTATATGTTCAATTCCCCAGTCTCTATCCTTACACTTCCACCAAACACTCTGTCACTCCTGGTATAGTTTTGTAGTGACTCATTGATCAGTGTGTAGTAATCCATTCACTACATTAAAACACTAATGGACAGATGTACAATAACTGGCACATCCCCAGGGATATGCCAGTTATTGTGCACTGTGGCATCACAACCATTGATGCGCCGTATTTACAATGTGGTGCACTATGGGGCAAAAACAGCACAGATATGTGATGTATCTGTGCAGTGAAGGTGTCACATTGCTTGAGTTGTGTTGCAAGCACAACGCATCTCCAGCAATGCTCTGGGGGCTCTATGCTCAGAATGCTGAGTCAATCCTTACACCTGCTTCAAGCAAGTGCATGGTTTTGACTCAGCATGAGCTCAAAAGTGACAAAGTGAAATCTTGTAGATTTCACTCAGCCACTTTTAGGAGGTGTTCCTGCGCCAGAACACCCCCCCATCGACCGTGTAGAAATGTCTCCTTCTGGTACAGGAATTTACAATGTGACGCACCTCCCACATGCATCATATTGTAAATATTACACACCATGACGCATCTTTTGCACCACTGCTGCATCAGAAAAGTGATGCAATAGTAGTGTAAAAGAGGCAGAAGGAGGTTGTAAATCTGCCCCTAACACTTACAAATTCACCCAGGCAGTTTCACCAGCAGTGTAAAGGGAAGCATAGACTTGTAACATATTTATAAACATATGTTACATTGACGTGCTTTGAAAGTACTACAGTATACTATAAGTAAACACCTTATAGAATTATGCTGTAGCACTTCCTTATAGTTCTGCACTTTCATATTCACCATACACTACTAATGTACTCATTAATTCATTTATGCACTACACATTCAATCAGACAAAGCTTTACACACTATTATAGAAATATAGCTCTTTTTTGACCAGTGAAGGTAGTTCTGACAACAACTGTTTTTCTTGTCTTTTTAGTTTTGTATTTTTTTTTCTTTTTTGAACAATTTTTTTTAAACAAAAAAATTAAACTGGAAACAAATAAACTGTGGAACAGCAAGAAAACAGTAAAAAAAATTGTTATTGCCGTGGACAACGGTGCTCACGTTTCCTGCGTACAATGAGGTCAATAGATTGTTCCCCATAGCATAATAATTAATCGCTAAATTTGCAACGAATAGTCAGATCTGCAAAATCTGGTTGTATGTTTGCATGCGGACTGCTCGGTGAAGGTGGTGATGATGCACTTGATGTGTTAGGAACAGCAGCTTGACGCTCCTCCTGCAACCTTTGTGTTGCAACTCTGGTGTAGTTGTTCGGGTGCAGATTCTTCACATGGCGCACCATGCTTGCTGTCCCGAATGAGTATTTTTTGTTGGGGTCACCCCTAGAGAGAGTAACCTCACAAATTTTACAGGTCACTTTGGGAGCGTTTACCTTTTTTTCCCCTTCAGGAAATGTACAAAATTTCCAAATAGCAGCTTCCTTCCTCTTCTTCTGAGGCTGCTCATGTAGAAATTCTTCATCAGAGGAATGTTGAGAAGAGTCAACAAATTGAGCCATAGTGAATTTTTTTTCTAAATGACTGAAGCTCCACACAAGAGATGCTTCTCCTAAGAAAGCCAAAGTAGAATGATTAAAATGAGAGGGGTCTTTGAACAGTTGGAATAGGAAGTGTTATGAACCAATCAAATCTGTTCTTTGAAAGTCACATGGCTTTGCCTACGCTTATGGGGTGCTTACGGTGATCTTACGGTGTAAGTACGTACAACGTACCGGCGCGATTTGCGTAATTGCTTTTAAAAGTAATATACGCTTATTAAAAGTTTAAAAAAAATATTTTCATGATTATTCCAGATAATGTCTACCCTTAAAATTTACATTAAATACATAGTGACATTTGGGTTTAGTTAATTTAATAAAGTTAGCACCTAATATAAATTACGCGAAACGAGGCATATGTAATGATAGTGTTCATTTGTTCATTTACAGTTACCCCTGAAGAAGGGCTTGAGATGCCCAAAATGCATTGGGTTTTAATAAAAACAACACTGCTTTAAAGTAACCATGCGTTTTCATCGTGTTCTTGAAAGAGGTCTGGAATGGGCACATCTTGAACATTTGAAGCTTGTGAAACAAAATGGTACCATACATGTGGATTTAAAATGAAGAAGGATGAAAATTTAGATTAGCATTGGTTGAATAAATATAACAGTGAAAAACCAAAGTCGGAACAACTCAACTCCTCACACAAAAGAAGTGTGTGTGAGGCACCTCTCCAAATGCCAAAAGCCGACCCATCCAAATTATATACAGAATAATGAGCTACTAGCTCTTGTGGTGTGCACTTCCACTGCCCCCGTTGTCCCCAAGTGGTGATCGTTTTTTGATCAACAACAAAGATTCTACCAACTGTGGGTTGCACCATCATATATCAATACCACAAGTATCAATGGATTTAAAGAATAATGTTCATCCAATATCTGTTTGCTTTTGATCTTCTTTATTCAAATTTCATTGGGCAGCCAACGAGTTTCGTCCAAAAGAACTTCATCAGGGCGTATTCTATGTGTCCGGTAAACACATACTTCAAATCTGTTCCATCTTATTCGGTATCAGGTTTGCATATAAACGGCTACTGTGCCAAAAAGAGCGACGTGCTGCGACGGGAACAAAAATCTATTCGAGTGTTTAAGAAGACTCAAATAGATTTTTGTTCCCGTCTTAGCACGTCGCTCTTTAATACTTGTGTATTGATATATGGTGGTGCAACCCACACTGGATAGAATAAAATGTAACAGGTTGATATTAAGTACTGGTGTAATCACATTGTTTAGCTGTGCAACTGGGTTCGTGTGACAGCGTCGCACTACATTACCTGAGTTTACACCAGTGTGCCAAGAGGGCGAGGCACAAACTCAGTCAACACGCACTCTTGGAGTATAGGGACAAAAATTGACTAAATGAACTAAGCATGGTGTGCATCCCACCACCCCCCTAATTTCAGTAAAATATCGACATGACAAGGTGTTTAGATTGTAACATTTGATATGTGCATTATTTTACAATGTATTTGAACATTTATTATTTACAAAGTGTATTCAGGTTTTTACCTTTCAATTTCACCCTAGTAATGTATACAAGTGATCTTTTCTGCATGGAGACGCACTATGCGGAGTAACTTTTCTATGTCTATCCATATGCTGTTCACGTGAACCGGAAGTGCTTTTTGGTTTAAATTTCCCAGTTTTGTAATGTGTCTCCAAGTGAACAAGGACACAGTTCGTGTCCGAAACACATCTGGAGACTGCACCTTCGATGCTGATTTAATAAAGCACCTATCATTGGCAACAGCATTATTCATGTCCGTGGTCCCATCTGTGCGCGCTCGCACATGGACACTGCTAGCAAAAAACATATATATATATATATATATATATATATATATATATATATATATATATATATATATATATATATATATATATATATATATATATATATATATATATATATATATATATATAAAACCAATCAATTTTTTTTTTAAAACATCCATTAAGACACTTATTGAAACATTTATTCTTCCATCGAGCTTTACATATACATATATAAAACATATTTATTTTTCAGAAAGACACACATTCACTGGATGGTGTCATCGGTGATGTAATGAGTGATGTCACTAACCTTCTCGTGAGTGATGTAATATGTGATGTCATCAGCAGTGCATTACACGCGCAAGTTATAGTGAGTCCAACTAACTATAACGTGGGAATTTCAATGGTTTTATGCCAGTAAAATTTCCAGGTAACTATAACTGGCATGAAACCTATGGTTTTTTCAGTGAATATATATATATATATATATATATATATATATATATATATATATATATATATATATATATAAACATGCTGCAAGAACTCGTCTCAGTCTCCCAACGAAACCAACAGCCAAGCAAGCAAAGACGAGGTAGACCCGATTCAGTGCTTCTTCTTTTTTATTTAATTTTAAAGTGCAACCACATCAGCCACGACGCGTTTCGGCAGATCCCTGCCTTGATCACATACATATATATATATACCCACAAGATGAAATACTCTGAAAACATGTCCAACCTCCTGACTGGGGCTTGGATGGCGAGCACTACAGCCAAAAATATTACTTTGCATCCCTACACCTTCACACCAATTTAGAAAAACAAGCCAACAGCAGCGAAGTCACTTCTCATAGCAATTTTAATCAGCAGATAAAGGCAAACACAATGCATTTCAACCAGTCACCATCTTGATCACGTGACAAGTAGTTATTAGAGCTGAGTTTTAAAAGAGCAACTGCCATCCTTAACATAGAAAACAGATTTTGCTTCACCCAAAATGTGCTATATGTGCAAAGCATGATATAATTCAAAATCCATCCCACAGGCTGTGCATCTTACTTTTAACAAAAGGAGATTGCATTACACATTGTCATATGTTTTTAGAAGGAAAAAGTCTTCAAAATTAACACAATTGTATTGTACATAAACACTATGGGATGTTCAGGAAAAATTTCAAACATCGTGTAAACTGTCATGTTTGTTTTTGAGACTATAGTAGCCTAAAATATTTCATTAACAACTTTAAATCGCTCTGACCCCAGGTCTTTTGGGGGAAAAATCATAAATCCCAAATTACTTGCTATAGTAGCCAAACATTCATCAAGTGACCAGCCAGCCTAATTATCTTGATCAAAAGCAGTGCAAATTAATATACACTTAATAAACATACAAATAATGCAATTCAAATATCTGATTTGGGGCTGGTTATTATGCATGTCTTTAGTATCCTGATAGAGACAACCAGTTTATATTCTCAATTCATCATTTTGTGCTTGACTATTCTTCATTTGACACATCCAATAGTCAGTTGATCAATTTCGCTATGTGTTTGAAAACCCAAATGATCTATAGGATAGAAAAAATATAAACAAAACACAAAAACTAACCAAAATCAATCAAGTAAAACTGAAGTATTACAATATATGTTAAAAATCAGCTACACGTGCTCATAAAAACCCTGCTTACATAGCAGGGAGGGATGCTAAAACGTTATACTTCTATTTTCTCATAATGTAGTCATAACTCTTTGTCCAAGTTCATTCTTATAGGAAACTTACTGCCTGCTTCTAAAATAAAACAGGATTGTTGTCCCTGCAGAATTACCAACCTATTACCACCTCTTGGATATAAAAGTACAGTGTCTAAGCCAATAAAATTGACCAATCTCCAGTCACCCACATGTTGTACATTAAAATGTTCTGCTGTGCTGTGTGTTGTATTGCTGTTTGTTATAGCCCATTGTGAAGTTCGTTCTTAAATAATCCAAGAGAGGAGAAGTATTGTATTTGAAACTGGCTTAATCCATAAATGAAACTCCAGCCACTAGTTCAGAGAGCATCCAGAACAAACTGCCACACTGACAATATTTTCAACTATATACATTCTATGTGGAATTCTCTGCAGCAGCAGAGAACCAAGTAGTAGACAAAAGGTCTCCACATTGGAGCTGAATTCACAATCCTTATACCAACTGCAGGTTTTAAAACCCTTCGGCGTGTAAACCATGTGCCTTCCTTGGACTGTAAAAAACTATGCACTAGCATATCTATTAATGAGGTGTTCCTTTGGTATGTAATCAGTGGATGGGGACCAATTTTCTTTTGTTAGAATGGGATCTTGTGTGAGAATAACCCACCTATTTGTCAAGATCTTTCTTATTCTCTGAGATCCTTGTGAATTTTTGGTGATGAAGTGGATGGGTTTCTGATTGTCATAAACAGGTTTGTGGGGTACATGCAGTCTCTTCTCTACTGATGTTGCCTGCTCTTTCCTAGCTAAGTTCAAGTGTTTAAATAACCTCTAGTTTTAAATCTCCTCATCATTTGTTTCCAAGTTTCAACATTACCCTCCTCAAAGCCGCAGTTACACTTTGCTCTGAAAAATTCCCCATTGAGGATGTTCCACCTGCAATTTGGAGCATGACTACGGCGGGCATGGAGAATTGAATTGCCTGCAGTGTCTTTGCTAAACAATTTGGAACTTAATCAATTCCCTTTTGCTGTCAATCGAAGATCCAAAAAATCTACAGTCTCTCTACTGTAGGTCTTGGCAAAGTGTAGATTCATGTTATAGTTAAGCTCAGATTTCACACGTATAAAACAATAGAAATTCAGCAGTTATAGTTACCTGAGGTAAGTCTAACTAATGCCCCTGCAATGCACTGCTCATGACCTCACATATTATATTACTAATGACATTGTCAGAGACATCACTGATGGTATCACTCATGACATCTCAGAATACATCACTGATGACATCATCCACAGAAGCACTCACACACCCACTCATACCCCCATAAAAACCTTTTATATATCCACTTCCTCTCCCACACAACCCCTCACATACCATTTCACAGATCCATACCAGTAGTCACACAACAAATCACTCATCCAGTTAAAAATAAATTGCTGTGAATTCGTGAATTTTGTGAATTTGCAGCAATGTTTTTGTTAAACAAAAGATTTTCTGCTCTGCCGGGCTACCTCTGAGACCCCAAGACCAAGGCTTGGGGGTCACGATATTCCTACCCTTCACCCTTTTAATTTTTACAGATTTTTTGTGACTTGGCTCAAGCCGATTTCCAAGATGACTTCCAACACTTCCTGTTTGAAGTGTTGGCAGCCAGTCAGAGCACTGCAGACCTTGGCACAAGCTCATCATTATTTGCAAAGACTTCCTTATAGGAGATAAAAATATTTGAATTTCCTTAAATTTCTCAACAACTGCTGAATGGATTTACACCAAATAAATGAAAGCATGATCTGCAAACCAAAATCTACCTTTCTGCCAAAATTCAGTGTAATTCCAACAAGTGGTTCCGGCTGTAGTCATGTCTAAATCACCTATGGGAATTAAACATGGGAAACACAAGTCCCCCCTTTTTTCTCTGCTCCCACCTCAAAACTTTCCTTGCACAAAAAGAATCAGCGGCACACTTTTTGGGAAAACTTGGTGAAGATTCGTGAAACGGCACCAAAGATATAGGAAAGTCAGAAAATGCTTATTCTATGGAAAGATGTTCCTAACTATGACTGCCTACTGGCGACACAATATATATATATATATATATATATCACTGAAAAAACCATAGGTTATAGACTATATATAGTTAGGAATTAGCCTTTAAAAAACCTTGGAAATTCACTGAAAAAACCATAGGTTTTAGCCCTTATATAGTTAGGAATTAACATATAAAAAACCATTGAAATTCCTCCTATATAGTTAGCTGGACATTTTATTGATATAAAACCAATGAAATTCCACATATAGTTAGTTGCACTAACTATATATTTCGCGCATCCGCAATCCAATGCTGATGATGTCACATATTACATCATTCATGACATGGTCAGTGACATCACTGATGACATCACTGATGACATCTCAAATGACATCACTGATGACATCATCCAGTGTCTGTGTGTTTTTGTAAAGTTTAAATATGTTTTACATATTGAAGAATGAGTGGATGTATAAGAGTATGGATGAAGGATTTGATTGTATAAGTGAGTAAGTATGTGTTAGTATATCTGTGAAAATGTAAGCTGTTTTGTGTTTAACTGTATAGATTAAGAAATCAAAGTGTGATTGATTCTTTACAGGACTGACTAGGTGTGTGAGTAACTCCATGGATGAGTGGCAGTGTGTGAGTGTCTGCATAGGTGTATGAGTGCATATGATAGTGTTGTAATGATGAGTGACTGCATGTACGAGTGACCTTATGGGTGAATGAATGAATGTGTGTGTAGACGTAGGAATCAGTGAGTGCGTATGTAGTAAATGGTATTGGTGTGTCAATAGTTTAAAAAATGATACTCTGTATTTTACACTAGGTGTAACAGAGGTTATATTAGAGTGTAAGGAGGTGCATTGTATTATCACATGAAGTATATCATCAGTGGTGTGATCATTGATGTTAAATGAGATGTCATCAGTGATGTCACTGACCATGTCATGAATGATGTAATATGTGACATCATCAGCATTGGATTGCGGATGCGCGAAATTTATAGTTAGTGCAACTAACTATATGTGGAATTTCATTGGTTTTATATCAATACAATGTCCAGCTAACTATATAGGAGGAATTTCAATGGTTTTTTATATGTTAATTCCTAACTATATAAGGGCCAAAACCTATGTTTTTTTCAGTGAATTTCCAAGGTTTTTTTAAAGGCTAATTCCTAACTATATATAGTCTATAACCTATGGTTTTTTCTGTGAATTTCATTGGTTTTTTAAAAGCTAATATATATATTTATATATATATATATATATATATATATATATATATATATATATATATATATATATATATATATATATAGATAGATATATTAATATATATATATATCTTTTCACTTCTCTCTCTTTCTCTTTCTTACGGACTCTCCCTTGAAAGTCCCACTGCCCATTCTCTCTCTCTCTGTCGAACTCCTTCTTACTCTGCTCCATCTTTCTCTCTCCACCCCTCTCTTCAACTCTACATCTAGCTCTGATTTATTTCTTCTCACTCCCATCTCTATTTCTCTTCCTCTCGTTATCTGCATCACTCTCCCATTCGTCTCATATATATATATATATATATATATATATATATATATATATATATATATATATATATATATATATATATATATCGATGCTAGTAATTATAGTAATTATATTTTTGACATCTAGTCCAGGAAGCAAAACACACTCACAGCTGTCTGTTTTGATGCTCACAGTTGTCGGTCCCAGCTGCATCTTACCCCGTCGTGCTGCTTCTGAGACCCGACTGCTCTCGCAGCTGCAGAAGTGCAGATGACGCGCTCACACTCAGAGGCCCCTCTGCGCGTCACAATGTATCGTCTTCCGCGGAAGGTTCGCACCTCCCGAAAGCACCCGTCTTTTCCATCCCTGACAGGGGGGGGCTCATTTCGAAGCGCCGCTTGAAGTGATGACACAAGGGTTCTCTCTAGGGCTGGCGCGCGAACCCTGCCAGCGCCTGCACTCAGCTCGCCAGTGCCTGCGCGAGGGTTCATTTTCCGGTTCCTTTCATTTCTCCCACGAGGCCCTTCTGCCTTGATGGGGTGCCTGCCCCTCACAACGTAACTCTTGTCTTTCCAAGAACGGAAGCATTCTTTGGTAACCAGCTCACCTCCAAGAAGTGGAACCGAAAGAAAGGAGCGCTCCCCTCACCTCTCTTATCAGGGAGGGGGGCTTTCGGTGCATTTCCAGGTCCTGGGTCTTATGCTACATTAGGTACTGATTGAACCAGGTGGATATGTCTTTAGAGTAGTCTTTGCTGCCGCCCCTCTCCAATCACGTTACAGAGTGTCGAGGCCTCTTTCGGCATCCCCTAGCTGATGCTCAGTTCTTCGACTGATATCCGTCTTTATGCTGCTTGCACGCCTCTACTGTCAGCTAAACATCATTTCTGCTCGTGGTTTAATCAGATCGCAGCTGCTCGGGCTGCACCGCGGCCATCTCGGAAATGTACAAGGCCAATCTGAGGCAGACCAGGAGAAGTGAGCATGCCGGCTCCAGAGAAGAGCTGTACTTGGTGCTAGACGCAGGCAGGCGAGACAATGAATATCCTGAGCCGAGCCAAGCCAAGTATTTGTAAATCACGCTGCATATAACATATACAAATATATGACAAATAATTGTGAACGTTTGCTGATGCCGTTTGCGTTTCTGTTTAGAACATAAACTGCATTGATTGACATCAAAATGGCACACCCTGATGTATCGGGATACAATTTTCGTGCAACATCAGCGAGGCGCCCTGAGATTGCGTTAGCACTGCGAGGGGAGTTTACATCCCTCATCGAGCAAATATAGGATTTGGCACCATTAATATGAAGGGAGCAGGGGGTTCCATTTGTGAGTCTGATGCGCGAGAGCGCTGGGATGGGCGAATGCTGAGGAATAGCAGGCCTCTATCCCTGCGTTTAGTTTCTCAAAATAATGTTTCTTTAATTGTGTCAAATAGCATACTGCTGGTAACAGTTGTACACAACACACACACACTTCCTGCTTTGGGCAGCCAATCACGGCGAGCCTCCCGGGCCCCGCTCACAACAAGGCGGCGGCCATCTTGAGGCGGCTCGGGCCGCTGCGGTGATCTCGGGGGTAAAACGAGGGGTGGGCACCCTCGAAATTAAAATAAAAACATTATAAAATAAAAGACAGAAGCCCCCCAAGCCCCCCCCCAAATTTTTTTTAACGAAACATCACGGGGTGCCAACACTTCTTCGATGAACTGCTGACAGCCAATCAGATCTCACGATGAGATGCTGACAGCCAATCAGATCTCACGATCAGAGATATGTGGTTAGGCTCCGCCCAGATATATAATTTGATTCTCTTCTGATTTTCTCAGGAACTACTGGAGGGATTTACACTATTTAACCAAAAGCGTGATCTGCGTACCAGACACTACCATTTTGACAAGTTTGGTGTAATTCCCTTCAGTGGTTCAAGCTGTAGCCGAGTCTAAAGGTCCTATGGAAATTACCATGGGGAAAACACGTTTTGGGACCCCCTTTTTTCTCAGCCCCCACTTGACTAATCCCCCCCAATCTTTCAGGGAAGGAGAGGAGCGGAGCGAGCCATCTTCTTTGAGAAATTTGCGAAGATTCATCAACCAGCGCCAAAGTTATTCCCAATAGAATGTTGGTGATTTCCTATGGAAACTAGGTCCTAACTATATATACCTACTGGCTACCGCTATATATATATATATATATATATATATATATATATATATATATATATATATATATATATATATATATATATATATATATATATATATATATATATATATATATATATATATTCATTAACAACACAAAGGAAGGTTACAGGGACATTTTAGCTAGGAAATATAATTTTAAAAAACCTTGGAAGTTCACTGAAAAAGCCAAAGGTTACAGACATGTTATAGTTAGGCTCATCAAGTTTCACTCGTACAAAACCAGTGAAATTCAGCAGTTATAGTTAGCTGAGCTAACTATAACTCGCAGCCCAACAATGCACTGGTTATAGCATCATATATTAAATTACTCATTACATGGTCAGTGACATCACTGATGATATCTCAAATGACATCACTGATGACATCATCCAGTGACTGTGAGTGTTTTAAAAACGTTTATGAGTTTTAAATATATATAACAAGGTGAATTGATGAATCAGAGGGTGTATGAGTGCCTTTAAGAATGATTCAGTGGGTGCATGACTGACTGTATAAGTGAGAGATTAGGTGTTTAAGTGAATGTAGGGGTAGGTGACTATGTTGTCTGAATGTCTGCATCAGTCTGTCAGTTGGTGCCTAAGTGGCTGTATGGGTTGGTGAGTGGGTATCTGAATGGATGTATGAGTGGGTATCTGAATGGATGTATGAGTGATTCAGTGGTTGTCTGAGTACCTGTATGGGTGTATGAATGTCTATGAGCGTGGGTGAGGGAGTGTGTGACTGCCTGCATGGATGTGTGAGTGGGTAAGTCAGAGGCTGTATGGGTCAGTGAGTGCATCTGTGAGGAGCTGCATGGGTGACTGAGTTTGTGCATGGCTGTGTTGGTGAGTGAATGGATGTGCCAGTGGTATATGGGTGAGTAACTGCATATGTGAAAGACAGTATTGGTGAGTGTTGGAGTATATGAGTGACTGCATGTGTGAGTGAGTGATTGTGAGAGTGGGTGTGTGGGCGAGTGTGTGCTTGTGTCACTGGCAGTATGAATGAGTGAGTATGTGTTAGTATCTGTATGAATAAGTGAGTAGATGTGAATATAACTGTATAGGCAAGTAAGTGGCCATATAGGTGAGTGAGTAGGTATATGAGTATCTCTATTGGTGACTGACAGTATATGAGTGACTGTATGGGTATATGAGTGGATATATAAGTGGTTGTATTAGTGAGTGAGTTGGTGTATGAGTAGCTATATGTGTATATGAGTAGATGTGTGTATAGACCTATGAATCAGTGAGTAGGCGTGTAAGTAGTAACTTACTGGTATGGGTGTGTCAATGGTTTTAAGAATGGTAGTGTGGAAATTAGAGTGGCTGTATGAAAGTTTATATTGGGGTGTTAGTGGTTACATAAGAGATTCTGTGGATGATGTTATCAGTGATGTCACTGATCGTATCATGTGTGATGTAATATGTAAGGTCATAAGCAGAGCTTTGCTGAATTTCACTGGTTTTGTACAAGTGAAACTTGAGCTTAACCATAACGTCTCTGTAACCTTTGTTTTTTTCAGTGAATTTCTAAGGTTTTTTAAAAGTTAATTCCTTCAATAACGTCCCAGTAACATTAGTGAATCAGTGAATTTCAAAGGTATTTTTATTTTTATTTCCTAACTGTAACCTGTAAACTTTGAGAGTGGGTGTGTGAGTGGCTATATGGGTCTGTGAGTGAGTGTGTAATGACTGGGTAATTACATAAGTGCAAGAGTAGTGCCTGGGTGATTGTATGATTGCATAGGTAGTGCCTGTATGATTCTATGAGTGCAATTGCCAAGAACACACTGAGAAAACTGGGTGTTTTTGAGAAAGTATAAAACATGTAGATAGACATATTTTACATAAAGTTTCAGTGTAGCTATTTAGTGAGATACTAATTTAACTTTCTCCTTTGTATTCATTTGTCGAAATAACTACATAAAAAATGCATTTTCTTATTCACAGCAACACCAGAGGTCGCAGAGACATCAATAGTCATGAATAAAAGTGACAAAGTGTAAAACAGATAATATAGACATATTTTACACAAAGTGTGAGTCTAGCTGTTTAGTAACATATTGGTTTACCTTTATTTTAACAACAGATTTGTAGTAAACAACAGTTTCAAAAAATAACTTTCAACATCTGAACTCACGAATAGACCAGAACTACCAAACACCCATCAAACTACTCATTGTTCCCTAAACTCATTTTGAAAATTGTGCTTTCTTTAAACTTTTTTTCACTATTTCTACAAGAAGACGCTGATCGTTTTAAGATCATGTGATTGGGAAATAAAGGAATATGATTAGTATCGTAAGTTGCGTCTGGGGACATGCTTTGTGACCATGTCAATGATGAACTTAGGGCTCTTGCAATGCAGCGCCTTGAAGGCAAGGCAGCTTGATTTAAATGCAGCCTGTTGCTCCACCGGCAACCAATGGAGTTTTTGCAGACACGGTCTGGTCGATTGCCATCTCAGCTGTTTATAGATTAGTCTTGCCGATTGGTTCTGAACTATTTGAAGATGGTTGAGCAGGCATAGTGGCAGGCCAATGTAAAGAGCGTTTGAAAAATCAAGGCGGGAAAGTACCAGTGCTAACAGCGCCTGAACAAGGGCTGGGTGGGTCAGCAGGTGAGTGATCTTTCCAATTTTTCACAGTTGAAATAGGCTGGTGGATACCACTGAACCCACTTGGCCTTTGAGAGAGAGAGATCTGCATTTATAATGACCCCTAGACTTTTCACAGAGGGAGGAGGGGTAGGGGAAGGACCAAATTCCCTTGGCCAGAAGTGTGGGCCCCAGCTGATAACACTTTTCCCATGCAATACAAGTTCAGTCTTGCCTGTGTTAAGCTTCAGATGGTTAAGGTCCATCCAACGTTGGATATAGGGCATAGTGGTTTTAAATTTGATGTTAGAGTTAGGGGAGTCTAAAGGAAAAACCAGCTGGAGGTCGTCAGCGTAATTAAAGAAGGTTACCTTCTTATCCTTTAGTGAATGGATCAGTGGCCTAAGATAGAGATTAAATAACAAAGGGGAAAGGGAGGAACCCTATGGTACCCCACACGAGATGGATACTTTGGGGGCCATGAATGTGCCAAGGCGTACTGCTTGAGTTCTACCTGTAAGGATAGACTTAATTCAGTTGTAAGCAGGGCCTTGTATACCTGCTTGTTCGACACGGTTCAATAAGATGTTATGATCAACCATGTCGAACGCAACCGACAGATCCAGGAGCACCAGCGCTTGGGAAGCCCCCATATCAGCAGTAGCTCTCAGCGTATCCATAATCGCAAGGATTACTGATTTTGTTGACTGCGCAGGTCGGAAGCCAACTTGATTAGGCTCCAGGTATTCAGATTGTTCTATACTGTTAGAGATGCATCTGGCCACATAGTTCTCCATATTCTTGGCTAGGAAAGGTAAAAGGGAAATAGGGCGATAATTGGAGGGGTTTGTGGGGTCAGCCCCATGTTTTTTTAGCAGTGGAATTACCGTAGCATTTTTGAAGGTGGTGGGTACCTCCCCTTTACTGAGGGACTCATTCAGAAAAAGAAGAATACTATGGGGCAGTGCAGAGAAGACACCTCTGAGGACCGGGGGAGGACAGCAGTCACTAGGGGAGCCAGATTTAACACAGGTCAGGAGGTCTAGTAGCGTGTTAGGACATATATCTGACAAGTGACTCAGGCAAGATGGGTTTCCGGAGATATCATCCAGTGGATCCCTGTTGACATTGGGTGGAATGCTCGCCTTTATAGCAGCAATTTTTTCCAGCAAAAAGTTGTTTAGGGAATAGCACAGTTCTTGGGTTGGAGCTTGCGCATGTAAAATTCTCTCATCGCTGCTCAGGTTGTTCACAATTTGGAAAATTTCCTTTGATTTATTCTGGGCATTCAGAATTTTAGTAGAAAAGTAGGCAGCTTTAACAGTCAATACGGATTTTTATAATCATTGCGAACTAGCAAATACTGCAGTCTGTCTGCGCTTGAATAACGACGCCTCCATTTCCTCTCAAATTCGCGAAGCTTAAGTTTTTGAACCTTTAGTTCACTAGTGAACCACTTGTGGGCATCAGAGTGTCTAGCCCGGGAAAATTTAGTGAGAGGGATGTGTATGTCACTGGCCGACAGCAGCCAGTCCGCAATGTCCTGTTCCATAGTGTTGACATTGGGATTAAAAAGAGGTGTGGTGCTGGCTAAGGTGTTAATAAAATTATTTTTATCAAGGGTTCGCCACTTTCTTGTCGTGCCCCCTGGCGTTATAAGGGTCTTGCTCCTGCTGTTAAAAGTAGCTGTGAATTCAATCAGATAGTGGTCAGACCATAAACAGGGAGAGATAGAAGTCACTGATAGAGTGAGATTGTGGGTCCAGATTTGGTCCAGAGTATGTCCTTTTATATGGGTAGGAGAAGATAAGTGCTGGGACAGGTTTAGGTTGGAGAGCAGTTCAGAAAGTTCGGTTGCATGTGGTCCTCCGAGGATGTCATTAAAGCAATAGTTAAGATCACAGATAAGCAAGATCCTTGCATGGTTCATTACAAGGTTGGCCATTTGTTCACTTAACGAAAGTAGAAAAGAGGGCATGGGTTGGGGAGGGCGGTATAAAAGCACTAGTGCGAGAGAACCCGTGTCAGTGCCTATTGTAATGACCAGATTCTCAGCTTCTGGCAGTTCAAGGGAGGTCAAAGTATCAAATTTATGATTCTTGTGTATTATGGCTGTGACACCCCCGCCCATCTTCCCTGAGGGTCGGTTGACTGTTAAGATATAAAAGTCTGAAGGGAGGGCTGCCAGTATATCTGGCGTAGAACCCTGGGTAAGCCAGATTTTGGTGATCAGCAGGACATCCGGTTTTTCTACAGCTAACAACAAGAAGATGTCCAGCTGATGTTTCACCAAAGAACGGGTGTTCAGATAAAAAACACGGAGGGTGGTCGCATTGTTTAAGGAGGGAAGGGGGGAGGGAGCTGGAGGGGGCGGTGTTCAGCAGCCCGCCTGTTCTTGCAAGATACCGTTATTCAGGATGCGGTTATAGGTAGTACGTTCTAGGGGGACTGGCTGTAGTGCTAGCTTTCTTAATGCTGCAGGGGAATAGGAGATAAATTGACCAGTGTTTTTGGCCCCTGATCCCGGTCGGGCGTGGACGGGCGCAGACGGGCTTGCCTTTGGCGCGCCGCCGGTGCTCCCGTTGCGCCCGTCCGCTGCGCTTCTGCACTGTGATGGACATTTATTCCTAACCCCACCTCCAAGCTCTACCTCCTGCTGGCCGATTGGATGAGGCCTAAGGTGGGGAGCTGGACGAGTGAGAGGGTTGCGGCAGAGTAAGTAGGGCTTCAATTTTTAAAAACGCTATTCGGATCAGTGCAAACAAGTCATTTTTAAAACATAAACAGTATTAAAAAACAGAGCGCCAGCAAGCCAGGTCTGCACGGCAGTAAGACAACAATTGCCCGCTGTTAGAACTGGCTATTTCTGGTAGGCTAAGGCTGACGCCAAAGCCAGGCAGAAACCACCATTCTAGTCAGGGCAAGGGAGTCACACGCCTAAATAATCCCTGCTCACCCCCTGGTAGCTTGGCACGAACAGTAAGGCTAAACTCAGAGGCAATGTGTAAAGCATTTGCGCCAGCACACAACAGCAACAACATCCTAGGCACACCACAAAAGGAACTCCACACAAGGTTATTATAAAATAACTTTTGTATTGTAAAAACACATCAGATAGTATCACACAATAAACATGGTGCCAACTGGCACAGGCAATATTCACAAGGGATTATGTACACCAGCACAGGGCCACATGGGCGCCTGTCAGAATCAGCACTTAGTAGAAATTAGAATAAGTATAGCATAAAATAACAGTTATAAATCACATCCAGTAACTACTGGGATCAGGTAAGTACCACCTGTACTGGAAAGAACAACCACCTAAGAATAAAATACATTTAGGGGTATAAGCAAGAACACATAACACATGATGCATAAAAAACATTCAGAGGTGTAATAACAAGGCACATGATGCATCAAACACACATTCAGAGGTGCAGGGAAGGAAGAACACATGATGCATAAATCAACACATTCAGAGGTGTAAGAACAAGGAAGACACATGATGCTTAAAAGCATTCAGAGGTGCCAGACCACAACTCAATAGCGCAAAAACACATGATGGCTAAAAACATTCAGGGGTGTAAGATCAAGGTGCGTAATCATATTAAATGCATTACATTTCCTAGCACCACATCACATTGGGCAAAACTCACATTAGGCAATTACCATCACATAGATAATCACATACCAGCCCCCATCTAATAAAGGGACTAAAGAGCCCTGTGTCCAGAATGTCAGGGCACGCTGCCATGCAGCGCCAGTCAGGGGTGCGCCACTGGCGCAAAACCTAAACGTGGCAAAAGCCCACTACCTGCTGGGCACCTGAGGACAATCACAAGACCTAAACGGTGCAGCTACCCACTAATTGCTGGGCAGCTGAGAATCATCAAAACTGCGACAGGGCCCTCACTGGCCATAGGACAGACCTGTACCAAATCGTTGGAGCCACACAGGCTCTGCCACAACACTGCGCAGAACATTGGAGCCACACAGGCTCTGAAACTGTGGCACATTGGAGCCTTCTAGGCTCTAGGAACATAGACAATGCGCCCCCTTTGAGCCATCTGGCTCCGTAAACACTTGTGTCCCCCAAGAACCTCACTGGGCTCTAAACATAACACTCGCAGGCAGGAGGGGGCGGGCACCGGCAATGTGCCCCGATGCCCCCTCTAACTAAAAATGGCCCCCAGAGCCTTCTCAGGGCTCTACAACAAATGCTGGTGCCTTCGGTGGAGCCCCCCCCCTCTGGGGGACTCGAAAGAACAAATGCCCCCGGAGCCCTCGCAGGGCTCTAAAACAATATTGCGGGCTTGGGGCCTCTCAAGGCTCTTCAGGAACCACTATGCCCTCAGAGCCTCTCACGGGCTCTTAAGAAACAACTGTGGCCGTCGTTGGAGCCTCTTAGGCTCTATACACTGTTGTAGCGGCCCGCTGCCATCCGGGGCCGCTCTGACCGTCACTCTGAGCCCCCTGCCCTCCCGCACTCACCGGCTGCTTCTTGGCTCCTCCGGTGGTGGTCCTGGGTGGCGGGGCTCAACCCAAGAGCTCCTTCTCATCTCGGGGCTCCCTCTAGGTCACGGGAGCCCCACAACTGCCGCCGCAATCTTCTTCTCCGGTCTCCCTCCGGGCACGGGAAGCCGGCAACACCGCCAATGGCTTCCCCCAGGCAGGGGGCAGCGGCAAACACATCCTCCCGGCCCCGCCAAAAACCAGGCGGCGGGCCAGACCTCTTCTTCCGGTGGGCAGCCAATGGCTGCGCGGCAACTCTTCCTGGGGCCAGCCAATGGCAGCGCGACCCTCCTGACGAGCCTACTGGCTCTGGTCGCGCTGTCGAGGCCACGGCGGCGATTTCTTCGCCAAAGCATGGGGTGGACTCCCGTTGTAACTTACATTAAATAAACGGGAAATAAAAGCGCTACTAGCGCTTGGGGCAAAGTAAAGCGCTTACAGCACTATAAGCAAAAACAAAGCGCTCTCAAGCGCTGGGGGCAATAAAGCCCTCCAAAGCGCTAGAACACAGATAGAACGCTCCCAGGCACTCAGGGGGGAAATACAGCGCTTCCAGGTGCTATAAATACCAATCAAGCGCTCCCAAGCACTTAGGCTTCAACAAGCCTAGGTAAAGGCAAGTAAAGGTCTCTGCAGGAAAATGCAGCTTCTCCAGGCTGCCAAAGGTCCCAGAGATTCCCAGGGGCAAAGCAAAGTCCCCCCCAATCAGCCCAGGCAAGGCAGAGGGGTACCCCAGAAGTCCTCCAGGCATCCAGGAAAGTCCATCAGGTGTCCAGGGGCTGGTCAGGGCCCAGGGATTCCCCTTGGCCCAAGCAGCAGCACGCCCCTGGCAAGATTCAAGTCCAAAAACAAGAACATTTTGTAAGGGGACACAGCCCCTTTTTATACTATAAAATCCTTTGTCTAGCAGGGTGCAGGCAGTGTGAGAACCAGCTAGAACTGGTTATAGGGAATTTCTTTCACTGGCCAGGCTAGGGACATCAGACGCACCCCAGGGGGTGGAGCCAGCATTGTGTGGGGAAAACCCAGACCCATTCAGGACCCTCAAACCAGATGGTCAATCCACAAGCAGGCCCAGGCTCACTCCTCCCCTCACATCAGCATGCTAAACACTCCATTCACCACCGGGGCAGACCCTCCCAGACTCTTGGAGTCAGGCTCACCAGCCAGCCTCAGCCAATCACACGCCAGACACAAGTTACACAAATATGCCTACTTCTAGAAGTGGCACTTCTACACTAGACACAATCATGCCACATATATCATTGCGCAGCATTCAACCTCACGAGCTCGCACATACCAAACTCGACCCTGCCCTCCCCACACATCAGGAACTACCATGGTCATACATATTCCCCATGCATTCCTATGGGAGGGCAGGTCACTCACCACACATACACAGAGAGCTCACGCACTTTATACTGTACCTCAGTGAAAAAGTGCGCAGAGACCTAAAATCACCAACACCAGGTCACAGAAACAGGCTAGGAAAAAGCAAAAAGTCTTGGGGTGAACCTGCCAAAAGGGCCGGGTCCAACACCCGCTTCCTGTGCTGAGGCTGCTTTTAGGTGCCTGGCCCCGCCTCCAAGCTCCACCTCCTGCCGGCTGATTGGATGAGGCCTAAGGTGGGGAGCTGGACGAGTGAGAGGGGTGCAGCAGAGTGAGTAGGGCTTCAATTTTTAAAAACGCGATTCGGATCAGTGCAAACAAGTAACTTTTAAAACATAAACAGTATGAAAAAACAGAGCACCAGCAAGCCAGGTCCGCGTGGCAGTAAGACAACAACAAAAGAGTGTTCATTCTATTTATAATCAAAATGAAAAGCTTACTCTTCAAAGTAAAGGCCTTATCAACTACTCTCTCGGCGTGCTCTTTCTGCTTCAGTGCCTGTCTCCTTCTATTCTTTTTCATAGTTCTCAGTAGATTTATAAATACTCTACTACGAAGCCTTCTGGCTCTGATTTTCTTAAACTGCTTCTGTCACCTGGTTAAGGTGTGGCCATCTTTGTTACATTCTTTCCTGTTCTGTTCGCTGTTATTCTTTCTCATAGTTTGATTTTTATTTTCATTATTTTGTAATCTTTTGAAATGTCCACACATATTTTTAAGAAATGACTTTGTCCTCTTTCTAGTAGCTCTTTTTTCTTTCACCGCTTTTTCATTTAGCCCCTTTTGTGTTTCAGTTCTGCATAGATACTGTAGTTGCTTCTGTTCCTTTTTCCTCCAAGCTTTTGTGGGCATTCTGTCTGTAGTTATGCAGATATTGTTCTGTAAAAAAAAAAGTTGTTGTACCAAGTGTTTTACTACAGGCTTACGCATAATACAAAAACAGTTTTTATGTTCTGATGCAGTTTTAAATCTACAGATGAACCTAGCTATATAACTGCAAGCACTTGCTTCACTGTACCAAACGCAAACCAAAACACAGAACTTAATTTATTAGTTACCTTTTAATATTATAGCACTTTCTCCTACAACACAGCAGCTCCATAACTCACTTGTACTTTTACTCGCTAAAAGACAACTTTATCCCTTTTGTACTAAATTTTGAAATATAAATCAATCAAAGTGTAAGGGTACATACATTGCCTCAATATTGTAAATCCGAAAACACAACATAAGAGCTGTTCTGTGCTTCTCTGCCACTGTGTCACTGGTAGATTTAGTGTTTAGTACTTTTCTACTTAGATGTGTCAGATGTAAATTTTGAGAAACACAACATATAAAAATCTGCACATTAATCTGTATCACAGCACATACCTCACTAATTCTTCTTTGTGTGACAGGTTACATATATAATTCACCAGATGGTTCTTAAAGAATACACATTCCTCACTCAAACATGTAAATACATGTGTTTGTGGTTGAGTACAACAATACTCCCTGGATGACTGGATGAGTGCATAGTTAGTGCTTGGCTGATACCCTCAGAATATAGGTAGTGCCTGGATGATTCCCTGAGTATGTAGGAACTACATTGGTGGTTCCATATCTGCATAGCTAATGCCTCTGTATTTACATGACTTTATTGCTACTATCTGGGTGTTTGAATGAGTGCATGAGTACTGCCAGAATGAATAGATTAGTGCCTAATTAACCCCTTAATGATTCAACACATGCATAGATAGTGGTTGGATTATTCAATGAGTGCTACTGCAGTCCCTGGGTGATAACAGGACTACATGTGTAGTATATATGTGATTTATTTAGTGCATGCATAGTGCATATGTCATTGTTAAGTGCATAAGTAGCACCTGGTAGATTGCATGAGTGCATGGGTAGTTTTTCAGTGGAATGAATGAGTACATGTTAGATGCCCATGTATTTGTGGTTAATTGAACAGGTAATACCTGATTGATTACAGAACTACAGGTGTCTTGCTTGGATAATTGAATGACTGCATCAGTAGTGTCTGGCTGGTTACATGAATGCATGACTAATGTCTGAGCAATTGTATAAGTCCGTTGTTAAAGCTTGAGTGATTGGATTAAAGCAAGTGTGCTGCTGTGGTGATTATATTAGTGCAAGAGTATTGGCTCAGTAATTGGATGAGAGCATAGCTACTGGATGGGTGATAGGTTCACTGCAATAATACTTCTTGCATAATTGGATGAGCTCATGACTAGTACCTGAGTGTTTGGATGAGTGCATGGGTTGTACCTCAGTATTTGGATGATTGCATGGGTTACAAGTGAGTGTTTGGATGGGTGTTTGAATAACTGCATAAGTACAGCTTTCATGACTGTATATGTGAATGGTTGGTGCCTGCGTTATTGGATGAATGCAAGGGTGTTACCTGCATAGTTCAATGATTTTATAATTAGTACCTCCGTGATCGGAAGAGTGCATGTTGAGTGCCTGGGTGATGGAATAAATACGTGCATAGTGTGTGAGCGATTTGATTAGTGCCTGAGTAGTGGCTAAGTGATTGGATGAGTGCCTGAGTAATACATGGGTGACTGTAATGTATCTCTATTGTTGTTAAATACATAACAGTTGTGACTGTATCTGTAACTCACTGTTTAGCTCCTTCTGTCCGTATATGTCAGAAAAGTCTAGATATCACACTTCATATATAATTGGATACATGCCTCTACAAGCATACATTACTCTATCACTCAGCATGCACATGCATCAGTAAGTTTCTAAAACTGAAAACAACAAATCTCATTTTTTCAAAGCACAAACCCTTTTCTTAATGGCATACCTACATCATTTCTCAAATGTTTCTTGTGTGTTTAAAACATATTCAGTATTTTTCAATGAAAAGATACACACCAAATGAAGGTAGCACAAGAACTCTCAACAGACATTCTGCACTATACACTCTCCTCAATTTTAAACCGAGCATATTGACAGAAATACACCACCCTCACCACATACATTACATTTTCATTAGCCTTAAAGAACGTAGATCATCTTGTAAACATATATGTGTTTCCATAATAGATATATACCTTCAAGACAAATTTCCAAAAATATATAGTTCTCTGCATCTTTAATAAAAGTCAAGAGTCCTATTGTACATAAAACTATCTGTAACCACAAAATGCATGACTCACCATCTACGCTTACCCAAGATGGTCATATAAGTAAAAAAACATTGACAAATACTTCCTAATACATACTTAACAAGTATTACTACTTTATAATACATATACAGAAGCAGAACATTTTCTTATCTTTTATTTGTGACTACACTACTCCTGTTTAATAATGTGACTAAGAGTACTGCAACTCCCAGACTGCAAATAACATCGATGTATCTATTCCGCACATGATGCTTAGACATTTAAAACATTCTTAGCTTTAAATACATTCCTCATTGTAACTTTCAACAGTATTATACTGCTATTTTTCTATAAACTACACAATTAACTAAAGGGGCACTAATTCATTTCCGTTTACTTCCCAAAACATTTGGTAATAACATATTTTGCACATACCCTCTGATATATTTAATCTCATGTATGTTTGTCATATCACTGTCATACTCTTTTTTTATCACACTCCCATATACATATTCAGTTCTAATGTAATTTTTTTAAATAACTAAAACGCTATGTACATATCAGTGAACTGAGTTTGTAGATTATATTGTTGTTTTAGCTATTTTTTAAATAGTTTTGACACAGTTAGGATTTGTAGAAACTAAGCACAAGAATGGTACACCACTCTCATACAAGGCAACCATAAAATGGCAACCTCTTCAACTTTCCGCTCTATGATCATGAGAAAGGCAGCAAATAAAATTGTCTTTCATTTTAGACTATTCTATCTCCACTTGTGAATGGTTAGCATCTGTTAACCCTTTATCTCTCTTTCAAAATCAGGTTCCTGTCTCTGTGTGTTTGCAATGGTTTTGGGCTGATCGCGGACTAATCGTGAAAAAAAGCTGAAGTCCAAACCAACACTTAGTTTCAGAGATTCTACATTTGGATACTGCACACCAGTTTATTACATAGTCCTCAATTGGAAACTAAAGTTCACCTTTACTTAAATTATGTCATAACTCCTCAGCCTTTAAAGAAACACCCTTTCCTTCAATACACTCCTAGCTCAGTGTATCTAGCAACCCAGTGGAACCAGTAGGTCACAAGCTCATAGCACATTCTAGAAGGAACATACTACTTCCAAATGAGGCGCAGCAGGTGTGGTTTACTGCACAGATTCAGAGGCATATCCATGTCTGTATTACATTATTTTTTTTAAACAACAGCCATTAATAGCACTTTTTACTAATGCATCCAAAGTACCACCTAATTTTATTCACTTACTTACTGACAGCTTCTAATGAAATATATCTTTTTTTTTAAACCACGTCCTTTTAAACAGCTTTTCATTTGGTAAACTACCTCATTCAGCTCCAGCCTTCTCCTGACTGCTATTGCTCCTTCACTTCAAAATGCTTAGAGTGTCGATTATAGGCCACACCTATGTTTATTGGGATAAAGAGGCTGCAAAAAAGAGAGGTATTGACAGGGGCTTTGGTTTGCCAAATGTGGAGAATACTTGGTTTGGCCTGAGAGTGTTAAAGTTTCATCAGTTGCTGGCTTTGGTTAAAACCATTGTAGATTCTCAAGCTCTTCCCCTCATGATTGTGCACTGTGGTGGAAATGACTTGAGCACATTGACTAGTGTAGGGCTGGATTTCCTAATGAAAGATACCTTTGCAGAACTGATGGCACTTTTCCCCCACACCGTCTTGGTATACTCTAATATATGCCAAAGACAGAAATGTAAGTGGTCAAATCAGTTCTGTCCACAGATTGAAAAAGCCAAGAAACATGTTAATAACATGTTAATAAAAAACGTTTCTGCATTCCTCAGAAACCATCACATGGGCTGTATCTATAACAACTATCTACGTTTTGACATGCATGGAATTAATAGCAATGATGAAGCGTACTTTACAGATGAAGGCAACAAGGTGCTTCTAAGTAATCTGAAACTCTGCATGCAGTCTTATGTGTAGGTGTCATATACACAGAATCAACACAAAGGCTCTTGTCAGAGCAACCCTAGTACCCAAAATATAGTTAATTTTCTTTATAAGGTTCATTTTTTTCATTTTTTGGTATCTTCGAGATGACGACGCGATTGTAGTGAATATGTTGTGAAATCACAAAACAAAAGCAAAGCAGACATTCACCTCCACCAGCACATAAAAAAATAGTGACTAAAAAATCCATTGCAAACATTGCTCCACAGATATTACTATATACATGCTTCTTTAAAAACATGTTTAAACTCATGTTGTTGTCCTAAGTTTCTTTGAAATCCATCTTTAAGACCTATTTTCCGTGTTCACAGTTATTCGCGTGGGCGCGACGACGCTGTTAACTGCGACGATCACGCCTATTCCATAAAGAGGAAAACACATATATGCACACATATAACAGTAATATGCACACTAGGGGTTTATTTCTGTACACTTCAAACTCATGTTTTTCTAGTGTATTTCTAAAACAACATTCTTGAAAACCTATTTTCCGTTTTCTAGGTGATCTTGATAACATCGGTAATCGCGATCCCCGCGGATACATTGCGAAAGTGAAAAGCAAAAGCAAAAATTCAATACCCACCACCACATTAAAAAATTATAACTATATCATTAATTCTAGCCAATACTCTAGATAAATCACTATCTAAATAACTCTATGGAAACCATTATGAGAATCTCAATATAATACAATGGGAATTAAGGATTCACTGATTTTAAAAACATATTTCCACCAATAATTGGGGTGTTGCCACGATAGTCGCGATGTCTCCCTGACCATACATTGGGGGCGACATTGGCGATCGTGGCTTTGTCGCTCATATCACGTGCGATTAAAGAAATAAATTTTGGACAGCTAGCTTGTGTCACTAACTCTTGCATTTCTTAAACATGGGGTCAGACCCTGACCCCTTCAGTTTGCTTTCACAGAAAGGTTTAAGCCCGGGAACCATTCCCGATAGATAACATGGCGGTTTCAACTTTCTGTTCAGGTTGCGTCCAGCCAATCACAGCATTCCTGTCTCGATTAATAGCGAAACCCTTGCAAAATATCTGCTTCCAGAGATATCACTAACATTTATGGTTTATATTTCTCATAAATTACTGAATGGATTTGCACCAAACAATAAAAATGCACAATCTATGTAACAACATCTACCTTTCCGCCAAATTTGTGCAATTCCCTCTAGCGGTTCGGGCTGTAGGTTTGACAAAGTAAAACAAGTGAACAAAGGAGTGTTCCTGAAACGCTTTGAGTGCTACTTGCCATTAGACCCGAGTGAAATAAAACAGAGGTTTACTGCAGCAGATTTTGTGTCCCGGTTGGAGTGTGTGACGGCTTTGGCGTATATATATATATATATATATATATATATATATATATATATATATATATATATATATGTTTACTGCCGGAGGGCACAGCACTGTTGTGTGCTTCCTAATGCTGCAGGCAATTTTGTTTAAACATATATATATATATATATATGTATATATATATATATATATATATATATATATATATATATATATATATATATATATATATATATATATATATATATATATATATATATATTTGTATATATATATCCTACTGGCGGTCGCCTGTAGGTAGTTATAGTTAGGACCTAGTTTCCATAGGATAAGCATTTTTTCTTTTCCCAATAACTTTGCGCTGGTTGATGAATCTTATCGAAATTTTCTAAACTAGTGGCCTGCTCAGGTCAGTTCCTGTCTTGAAAGTTTCGGGGTGATTCGCCAAGTGGGGGCCGAGAAAAAAGGGGGTTCCCAAACATGTTTTCCCCATGTAATTTTCTATAGGAAACTTTAGACACAGCTGCCCCCGAACTGCTGAAAGGAATTACACCAAATTTGGCAAAATGTTAGAGCTTGGTTCAGAAAGAGACCTTTTTTTAAAATGGTGGAAATCCGTTCAGTAGTTCCTGAGAAATTTGAAAAAAATAAATGTTTCGATATCTAGGGATGTGGTGGAGTCGCGACCCTTCCCGAGCACAAGCTTCACTGTGATTGGCTGCCAACACTCCAAACCAGGAAGTGTTGGCAGCCATCTTGTGACTCAGAAGAAGGGATTCACCAAAAAACAGAGAAACAAAGGTGAAATAGAAGAAAAGAGGGCAGGGTAAAAACACCCTGACCCCCCTGGCCTGCGCAGGGGGTCCCACAAGGACCCCCTGTGCCCCAAAAAGCTTTTTTTTAAAAATATTTTTGGCAGAATTCACACTGGGGTCACAAATCCTGCCAACATTTACAAAAAATGAAGCGCGGGCTCCCGTGCTTCATTTAAGTGAGGCCCCCGGGGCTGGGCCAGGTCCTGGGGGCATTGCCCAATTTCTAATTTGAAAATTGCACCCACCGCAGTCCCGGGGCTATGACAATAAGACTATGCGGGAGGGCACTCAGCTCTCCTGTAGCCCCTGAGGCATGATTTTTAATGTGTGGGGGGCATCCAAGGCCCCCCTAAGCCCCGGAGACTGCCACCCTCTGGGCTGCTCTTAAATATTCACGGGGCACACAGCCCTCACTGCTCCGGGGACTGCCACCCCCAGGGCTTTGAAAAAATAATAATAAACCTGTGTGGAGGGTGCAAGCCCCCACATGCCCCAGGGACAGCCACCTCCCCTGGGCACTAATATGCAAATGCGGGGGTCTGTTATGGACCCCCGAGCCCCGGGGACCACCACCTCCTCGGGCTTCACTCATGTTGGGAGGGGGCTGCCGGTCCCCCCTCCTGGAGCCCTTCATAGGCCTGAGAACCACCACCCTCCAGTACCAGCTCCTGCAGTTTCCCGTGGTGCTCGCCCCGGGACACTGCTGTTTGCTATGACAGGGCGAGAATGCACACTTGTCTCCCATTCAGTTTTAATAAATTGCCAAATTGTAATAATCCCATATCCTTGTTTAATCTTTGAAATCAAAGAAATCTTAATGTGTTTTGCCTTCACCCACGTTTTGATCACAGGTAAGATAATTCATGAAAACATCGACATTTAAAAAAAGATGTGAATGTATACATGGACAAAAGACAGCAGTCAAAAAACATTACATGATAATAGAACCAAGGCAGACATCTTGAAATGCCACAGCTGGATAATGTTAACTAAATCATTTGTCACTTCTTATCTATAACTTCATATAGAGCAAAATCCAAACATGACCAAATATAAACAGACCAGCCTGTATAGATAAGTGCAAACCTCCCAATGAAAAAGAGGCTGTCCTG
Source organism: Lissotriton vulgaris (assembly GCF_964263255.1). Lineage (NCBI taxonomy): Eukaryota > Metazoa > Chordata > Amphibia > Caudata > Salamandridae > Lissotriton > Lissotriton vulgaris. The sequence goes on along the minus strand of NC_141697.1, from coordinate 495,085,683 downwards.
AAATGTGCATTAGACACAAATATAGCGGACATAATATCTCATGCAAAAAAAATAAGAAACTCATTTGTATACTGATTCAACCTAAGATAATATTGTCCTATTCTACAAATGTATCACTTCATAGTCATTACAAATAATAAAATCTGGTTGAACCACCTTAATAACCTGACAGCCAAGTTATAAATTATAATAATTACAACATTCAAAAAATCATAGATAAATATAAATGTATACCACAAGATGTAAAAAAGATTTTTTACATTTTTACAACTTGGCTTAATGAACTATCAGTTGTAAAAATGAAGAAAATCATGTGTCAGGGGTTGCTTTCATTCTTTTCAGGGTGGCTTAGTTTGTATTTTACCAATTCAAAGCTGTAATACAGTGCCTGGAGTGGTAAAATCCTTTTGTCATTTTACAGCTCGGCATGGACAGCACTGTGCAAGTCCTATGCTTAAAGACTTTGCTGTAGAAATGGCAAAGGATTGTCCCATTGTATCTCGGTGTGGATGGCATTTTGCTAATCCTATGCTTAAATACTTTGATAGAAAAGCAGAAATTTGAGGTGAGCAGATCCACAGTGTCGCTTGTGTTGAGGGTGCTCTATTTAGGAGCTGCTTTCCACTTAAACTTGAGAACTACTCAGAGTTATCAGCTTCATATATATATATATAAGGGAGGCTTTACTGCGTAGGTTAGAGACACAGTACATTTTGGTACTGGACAGCAAGATACCCCAGGGCTTAAATTCAAGTGAAGATTTTTATACATGTCTGTGATCTGAAATTAGCTTTTAAATTAGATTTTTTTATTAGATCTTAAAATCCATATTTAACTGCTGCCTGCACAAGAATATATTTTTTACCCTCCTGTTTTTATATGCACATTTGCACATTAATAGGTCACGGCTGTGACCATTATATGTTACACATTTTGTTAGCACAAGCACTTTTAGGCTGTTTAAATCATGAAAACATCATCAATTATGGCCCACTTGGGCAATATTGTACAGAGCCTTATGTTTACATTTCCCTTTTTGCGAATTTGCACATATTTTAACATTCAAACAATTATGTAGTTTAATGTGATTGGTGCTATAAGCTATAGTTTTTATTTGAAAAACGTTAAAACTCACTGCGAGGGTTTTTAAGATGCTTTTATCATAATTTATGCTATATATATGTATTATAGAAATCTTGGTAATATTTATGTATTAACATCTAATGCATAAAGCATAATTGCAGAGGGATTAGAATTTGACTCTGTCTGAAATCAGGAAATGACTGAGTATGATTTTCATGTCTATGCCTATGACGTGGTAATTTTTGCACTTGCACTGTCACTTTAAATATGGGAGGCACTCCACATGCGTGTCATGTGATCAAGGGCACTGTATTGCCCGAAACACGTCATGGTGGTGGTGCAGGGCGTTATTGCAAAAAAATAAAATAGCATTGCACCAAATCTGGGTCTACGTCCGTTGTTTTGGAATGAAACAGTATCATGAAACGGAGTAAGCAGGAGATATATATTTATATATATATATATATATATATATATATATATATATATATATATATATATATATATATATATATATATATATATATATATATATTTATATATTATCTACTGGCTGTCGCCAGTAGATAGTTATAGTTAGGACCTATTTTCCATAGGAAATCCACAACATTCTATTTGGAATAACTTTGGCGCCCGTTGACGAATCTTCGCGAAATTTTCAAAACTTACGGTCAGCTCCAGCCCGCTCCTTACCTGAAAGTCTTGGGATGATTCGTGTAGCGGGGACTGAGAAAAAATGGGGGTCCCAAAACACGTTTTCCACAAGCAATTTCCCATAGGACCTTTAGCCGCAGCTACAGCCGAACTGCTGAACGGAATTACACTACATTTGGCAAAGAGGTAGTCCTTAGTTCAGACTCATGCCTTTTGCTTAAATGGTGTAAATCTGTCCAGTAGTTCCTGAGAACATGACAGTTAAAAGCATTTATATATCTATGGCCTCGGAGGGTCCGCGTACCCTAAGCGCAGCCTAAGCGCACCCTGCCATGTAGGAGCTGTATTCTAATTGGCTGTCAACACTCTAAATCAGGAAGTGTTGGCAGCCATCTTGTGCCTCAGTAGAAACGAGACACAAGAAACACCGCCAAAAACCTCGCCAAACGCGAGAAGGGGGCAGGGTAGAAACACCCTGACCCCCTGGGTCTGCTCAGGGGGTCCCACAAGGACCCCCAATCCCAAAATTTTGAATCAGCATAATCCGTGCAGGGTGTGCGGATCCTGCCGATCAAAAAAAAAATGAGGCGCTGACTCCTGCGCTTCAAGACTAATTAGCCCCCTGAAGGCCAAAGCCGGGGGCATGATCTAAAAAGTGTGGGGGCAATCTCCCCCACATGCCCTGGGGGCTGCCTCCCCTGGGGCTTTAACATAATATGCAGGGGGCACATGGCTGCCCCGCAGCCCCAGGAACCACAACCCCCCAGGGCTTATTAGGATAATTTTTGGGGGCCTCTAAGGCCCCCGAGCCCCGGGGACTGCCAACTCCTGGGGCTTTTATTTTAATAAACTAATAAAAAATTCTTCAAGCCCCCCACACACCCTGGGGACTGCCACCTCCTCGGGGCTCTATATATGTAAATTGGAGGGTCTGTGATGTACCCCCCATCCCCGGGGAGCGCTGCCCCCCAGGGCTTTGAAGAAGGTGGGAGGGTGGCCACACGGCCACCCTCTTGGAGCCCTCGAGGGCCCTGGGGACTGCCATCACCCAGGTCGGCTCCTACAGTGTCCTGGGGTGCCCACACCCGGGACACTGTAGTTTGCTATTTGGAAGAGAGAGCTGGCAAACCTGCTCTCTCTTCCAAATTGCAAAGCAGATTGCTTTTCCACATGGGGGCAGCATGTTAGCTGCTCCCCGTGTGGAAAAGCAATGCCGGCTCCCGCAGGAGGCGGGGAGCCGGCGAGATTGTGGGGGGATTGGGGACCCACCCACGATCCCCAACGGAGTGGCCCTCCTCAAATTAAATATATCATTTTTTTTTAAAACAAAGGTAGGCCCCGGGGATGGGTTCCCGGGGCCATAAGGAGGGGGGCAAGGCAGCCCCCCTCCTAAAATATAATACATAAAAAAGGGCCATGCCCCGGGGAGGGGTCCCCGGGGCTGATTAAGGCCTCGGGAGGGGGGGCCACACGGCCCCTTCCCAATTTTTTTAATTTTTTTAAAAAATTAGGGGGTAGGCTCCGGGGGATGGGGTCCCCTGGGCCAAAAATGAGAAATAGAAGGGGGGCTACGCAGCTCCCCTTCTTAAAAAAAATAAAAAAGAAATACCGGCATTGCACCGAGGCCACGAGCCTCTTTGCTGCACTTTGCAAACACGCCCTCTGGCACGTTTGCAGAGGGGGAAAGAATTCCCCCTAGCCCACCAGGAACCCCCAGGATGCATAAGGAGGCTGCGTTGCAGAGAGGTGTTCTGAGGCCACGACCCATTTTTACACCTCACTGCAACGCAGCTCTGTGGCGCTTACTGGAGGTAGCTGGTGGACTAGTTGCACCCCAGGGACCCTCAGTATTCAAGGGGAGTTAATCCCCCAACTTAAAACACGCCCCAGGGCGTGTTTGCACAGTGGTGAAGGGAGGGAGCTGGGCCTGATTTCACATGTGTGCAAACACACCATGTGGCATGGTTTAAGTTGGGGAAGTAATTCCTTGTCAATCCTGAGGGTCCCTGGGCGTCAACTAGCCCACCCGGTACCTCCAGTAAGCACCATGGAGCTGTGTTGCAGAGTGTTGTAAAAAGGGGGGTGGACTCTGAACACCTCTCTGCAACGCAGCCTCCTGGTGCATACTGGAGGTTCCTGGTCAGCTATTTGGCCCCCAGAGATCTCCAGGGACCCACAGGGTTGAGGAGGAATTAATTCTCTAACTTAAAACGCTCCACAGGGTGTGTTTGCAGACATATCACCTAAGGCCACGCCCCCTTCCTTTACCACTGTGCAAACACGCCCTGTGGCACGTTTTAAGTTGGGGAATTAATTTTCTTTCTATACTGAGGGTCCTTGAGGGCCAAATAGCCCAACAGGTATCTCCAGTATGCGCCAGGGTGCTACATTGCAGACAGGTGTTCAGAGGCCACACGCCTTTTTACACCTCTCTGCAATGCAGCTCTGTGGTACTTACCGGAGGAACCTAGTGGGCTAGTTTGACCCTAGGGACCCTTAGTATTGAAGGGGACTTAATCTCTCAACTTGGAACAGCGACAGGGCGCGTTTACACAGTGGTGAAGGGAGGGGACGGGGCCTGACGTGATGTGTGCATACACGCCCTGTCGCGCGTTTTAAGTTGGGGAAAAAATTCCACTTCAAACCTGGGGGACCATGGGGGACAAAAAGCTCACCATGTGCTTCCGGGAAGTGCCACTGCGCTACGTTGCAGAGAGTTGGTGGAGGCCGTGCCCCTTTTTACATCTCTCTGCTACACAGCTCTGTGGCGCTTACTGGATGTCCTACGAATTCTGATTTACTCACCTGTTATCAGGAGACACCTCAGTGGTGCATCTTTGAGCCCAGTACTGATCCTGAAAAGTAATTCTAACCATACTTAGCAGTAACTTGAATTTCCTTACATGGGCTAACATTGACTGGTTTCACTTGGAAAATCTTCTAAGTGTGGAGTTTTGGAACTTTTAAATATTCACCTAAAATCATCCGAACAATGAATTCCGATTTATTCACATGTTATTAGGGGAGAACCCAGGGCCGCATCTTTTAGCCCAAGAAACAGCAAGGGTTTTGGCTAGAGCACAGTAAGGCTGCGCCAATAAACTAATAAACAAAGAAATTGCCAGTACTGTGCAACATATCAAAATTTATCAAGGGCAACGAGCTGGAACATGTTCGTTCCCACAGACAACTCTTTCAGTCGAAAGTTCTTATCAAATTCAATTAAGTTTATTATGATTTTGGTTTTCTTTTTTTTCTTTTTTTGAAAAAAGTTTTGCTTTTTTATTATTGAGAAACACAAGAAGAATGTATATAGTTTTGACTTCAATTTGATACATTCATTGTAACTAACATGGGGAAGGAATACCAGGCCTTTGGGCTGAAAAATAAAGGAAGGGAAAGGCAGAAATGCCAAGGAGTGGGGAAGGATAAGTTCAACATTTAACACATATCACTCATGGACACATATTGACGACAGACAACACAAAATGTGGTTGTGGGGGGACAAAAAGGGGATATTTTTGACCAAGAATCAATTTTATATTATAGGCTCTGCACGGTTTCTATTTGTATTGGCAGGTGAAACCTAATCCACTAAAAGGAAGGATACAACCATTAAAATACATTCATGACATAGACCATCAACCCTTATTATATTTACAATGCACAATTGTAATCGATTGGTCTATACAAACAAAAATATTGAGGTAATAAGGTTGACGCGTTTCGAATCCCTAAGAATCAGGGGATTGTCTTCAGGACCAACCAAACAAATCTGAAAGACATAAATTAAATGACATACTGTCAGTCATCTAGATGAGCAACTCTCAACTTTCATTCAGTTCAGCACATACTCAGATCCTACCTGTTCTTCTTTTTAAAGTCTTCTATTCCAGAGAACTAGAAGAGAAATATCCAGATATATATTCCATTTTTTGGAAAAACAGCTTATTAGATCAGACTTCTTATGAAGGAGTCCCTTAGTAAGTGTTACTTACTTAATTGTCGGTCAAGCGTTTCCTACTCGGTCTGCAGTAATTCAAAATTCCAGAACCGCCATTTTCCTTATTATATGTTTGTTTCTGTAAAAAAAACAGTGATTTTGAGTCCAGGTGTTGTTTACATGCAAAGCGAGTTTTGGAGTTTCAAAAACGAGCGGTTGATCGGGTCAAGGATCACCACTTCAACGTGTTATTAGAGCATGTCTGAATCCTATGCTAGCATTTGTTTGTTTAACCAAACATTTTACTGGACGCGTTTATTAAAGAGCACCAAAAACGAGTCATGAGCGCAGGACTCGGGAGTGTTATTCATCGTCGGTCGCTTATGCGTTAACAAACATCTGAATACCCGCAGAAGGTTTTTTTAGTCAGTCAAGCGTGTTCGTATATTTAACTGAACATTTAAATACACGCATTGAAAACGAGTCGTGGTCACGAGACTCGGAGATGTTAGTCATCGGCGGTCGCTTAAGCGTTAGCAGACATCTAAATACCTGCAGAAAGTTTTTTATGTGGACAGTCGAGCGTATTACCTTGAAGCGTTCTTTGGTTTTCTCCTCAAAGCGTCACTGCCGTGGGTGCAAGCGCCGTATATTAGTTCTGGGTCGGACCTTTTAAATGAACCCATATTCCGGGTCAATCTACGCGTGTTGCTGGGAGTTGTAGTTTTCTGACTGTACACTATTTATCACATTGCGGGGGTTGTTTATTTTTGATATTTCAGATGGGTGGGTTTCTTAATGGTCAGACCTCGAATTGTTTGTCTTCACATATTTGATCGAATATCAAGCCTTTCCTCCTATTGTTAACGTTATGTGTTAGGTCGGTTTGCCGTTTTTCATTAAATATACGATTTGCCGGTATTTGTCAAAAAGGATTTTTCGGTATAAAAATAACTAACAACTGATCAGAGTTGTCCGTAGGAAATTTTTTTTAAAGGGGTTTTGAGATTAAACAGTTCTAACATTTCATTTAAATCTCAAATAGTGGAATAATTTTGTAGATATCTGTAGGATTCGCTTGTGTTGTTTGTTACAGCGTACTTGAAAGCCATTGTTTTAAAACAGGTTTAAAGATTATACAATTCAGACATCTCATTTAAGCCTCGAATGGTGGTATTAAATTTGAGAATAAGCATGGCCTCTCTCTGTCTCAGTTTGGCCTCTACATCTCCACCTCTTGGGTCTGGTTCAATCTTCGATATTATAGTCCATCTTAGGTCGTTCTCTCCATGGGATTCATCAATCCAATGTTAGACTAGGGGGGCTGTTAGTATTTTCTTCTTTATCCAGGATTTATGCTGTGACAACCTTTGCCTCGCTTCCTGGTTGGTTTTCCCAATGTAGAGCTTGTTACATGGGCAGATGATTCCATATACGAGGTTTCGCGTTTTGCAATTCGTGAATTGGTCATGTTTCCATGATATTCCTTCATGTTGGAGCAGGTTTCCCTCAGTAGTGGTGGTACAGCACAAGCATGTGCCACATTTCCGATGTCCAATGATTGGGGGAAGATTGCCATAGTCCCGTAATGTGGGTGATCTTACTTTGGGTACAGCCGCTCGAACAATTTGGTTAGCAATACTTTTGTTCTTTTTAAAGGCGAAGAGTGGAACCTCGTTGAACTGGACATCCAGATCGTTTAATAAGTGCCAGTTTTGATGGATGATTTTCTTTAAAAAATTGGATGATGGACAAAAGGTTGAAACGTATACTGTGCATTTTAGTTGTTTCTTTTCTTTCTTTTTGAGCAGTTCTTCGCGTGGGGTCCACCATGCTCGCTTGATGGCTTGCTTCAGTAGTTTTGCTGGATAGCCACGATCTAGTAATCTTTCTTTCAAGGCGTTGGCATGATTCATGTACTCATCCTTGAAGGTACAGTTCCTCTGAATGCGGAGGAATTGACCCACAGGTAAGTTCTGTTTTAAGCTCCTCGGATGGTTGCTTGAGTAATCTAGTGCTTTGTTGCGATCAGATTGTTTCTTGAAAAGTGTAGTCACTAGTTGGCGATTGGAGCAATATACTTCAACGTCTAAAAAGGAAAGTCGATTCTTAGATGTTTGAAGACTAAATTTGATGTCTCTCATCCTGTTGTTGAGCCATTCATGTCACTGACCATGTCATGAGTGATGTAATATGTGACGTCATCAGCAGTGCATTGCACGCGCAAGTTATAGAGAGTCCAACTAACTATAACGTGGGAATTTCAATTGTTTTATGCGAGTAAAACTTCCTGCTAACTATAACTGGTGTGAAACCTATGGTTTTTTCAGTGAATTTAATAGGTTTTTTAAATGCTAATTCCTAACTATAACTGGTGTGAAACCTATGGTTTTTTCAGTGAATTTCATAGGTTTTCTTAAATGCTAATTCCTAACTATATATAGGGCCTCAAACCTATGAAATGTAATATTTTTTATAATGAATCCTATATTGTATATTTATATAATATATATTTTTTTTTGCCACGGTGTGCTCCCGGGGCGCGCCCCGGTGTGCGCACTGGAAAGCGCATTTTTTCAGAGCGCCCCGAGTCGCGCACCGGTGAGCATCCCGTTAGCGCTATTGCCGCGAACAAAAACATCATGACGTATCGCGTAGCCACGTAGCTGCGTCCGAGTGATACGCACGGCGTAAGCTCACCCGGAAATACTCGTGCAACGTAATCATCTGACCGCTTACGCGGCGCACCCCGTGTCGCGCCCGGGGGCGCGTCGCGTCGGCGTGTCGGGTCATGTGACCTAAAAAAAACACTTTGCATTGGTGCAGAACAGTTTTGGTTTCTAAATGATGAAAGCCCGGGTCATGTGACCTGAAAATAACACTTTTCATTGGTTCAGGACAGTTTTTTTTTCCAAATGATGAAAGACCCCACCTTTTTTCCTTATTCTGACTTTGTCCTTTGACTGAGGAAGACCTGTTTGAACATCTTTGAGAAAAATGTTGTACTTTAAAATGGCTACAGTAGCAGCAGCAGCTGGAGCATCTGCACCACCACCACCACTACCACCATCAAGAGGACCACCACAACATTACATTGGTGGTCAAGAAGAGGAGGAGGAGGAGGAGGAGGAGGAAGAAGGGAGAAGGTGGCTGCCAGAAGACAATACCCCATACAAGCCAAGGCAGCACATCGCCTGGGAGATTTTTTCAATCCCAGAGGGCAAGAAAAACGTCAATGCACCCAAGGTGACTTGCCTAATCTGTGACATGGAACTTTCAAGGTGGAACCCTAACAAAAAATATTCTTTCGGTAATAATACCATGATTAGGCACATGCAGCGCAAGCATCCGAACAACTATTCTGCTGCAGAGGTGAGAGAACTGGCCAGTAACCCTCCCCAATCTACAACCACCACCTCCAAAAGAAAGCAACCCACTCCATCGGGACCAGAGACAAGGGAGACGATCCCTTGCATACAACCACGGTTTGGGGAATTCCGAATTACATGTATTTTTTGTGGTAAGACCATCTCCTATTGTGAACAGAGCATAAAGCTCATCCTCCTTGCTGGTGACAACCACAATTGCCCCAAAAAACCCAAATTTTTTCTTGATGTTTTTTTGCTCCAGTTGAGCCATTTTCAATTCCCTATTTTTTGTTTCTCTCCATAAAAATAACAAAAAAAATATAAAATAGTTCATAAAAGCCAAAAAAAGTACAAAATGTTCAAAAAACATTAAAAAATATAAAACAACAAAAAGAAGAAAAAAAACAGTCCTTTTTAGAACTACCTCCAAATTATAAAAAAAGGCAACATTTTTTTAAAAATCTATCATTTTTTTTTCTCATGGAACGCTTCCAGGTACGCTCCGTGGTGCGCGTACCGGGCGCTCCCCCCGCGCAAATAAAAAAAAATATTTTTTTTGCCCCGCGGGGTCCCTTTTATAGCCCCCACATTAAACCTAGGGGGTCAGGAGGGGTCTACTCTTCCCCCTTATGGTCATTTCCCACTTTGTTTTTGCCACCTCTTGTCTCTCGATCCTACTGAGACACAAGATGGTGGCCGCTCCGGACTGTTTGGAATGTTTACAGAAACCCGAGAGCCAATCAGGTTTCCGTGTGCGAACTCGCGTAGCGCGCTGCTTAGCGCCCTGGTGCGCGTACCGGGGCGCGGCCATAGATATACATATTTTTTTTAAACTAAATTACTCAAAATTCACTGGAGCACATATCTTGAGACATAGCAAAGGCACATCAGGCTACCAGTCCCTACAATTTTGCCAAGTTTGGTGGAAATCCATTTAGCCGTTCGGGCTAAAAGTGAGGTCGACCGCCCTATGGAAATTAACATGGGAAAAACACGTTTTGGGACCCCCCTTTTATCTCGGCCCCCGCTTGACAAATCCCCCCCAAACTTTGAGGGAAGGACCGGGGCGCCGCAAGGCAAATTTGAGGAAATATTCAGGCAGATTCCTCAACGGGCGCCAAAGTTATTCACAATAGAATGTTGAGATTTTGCATTGAAAATAATCCTAACTATAACCACCTACTGGCGACGGCCAGTAGGTTATATATATATATATATATGTATATATATATATATATATATATATATATATATATATATATATATATACACTCCAACCAAAACCTCGTGCAACGCCTTTGCACAGAGTCCAGTACGCAGACGCAGTTGAATAAATCCACAGCCAGTCTTACATGGATATTCTTCTTTTTATTCCATTTTCATAGTAAAGTGCAGAGGTGCACCAAAATGCCGTACAGACGCGTTTCAGGCGTGAACACCCTTGCTCACTGTCAGGGGGTAAGCGGCTCTATATATATATGTATATCTCACCTACTGGTGGTCACCAGTAGGTAGTTATAGTTAGGACCTATTTTCTAGAGGAAATACGCAACATTCTATTTGGAATAACTTTGGCGCCGGTTGACGGGGTCCCAAAACTTGTTTTCCCCATGCAATTTTCCATAGGAACCTTTAATCGTAGCTACAGCCCGAACTGCTGAACCGAATTACACCAAATTTGGCAGAAAGGTAGACCTTGGTTCAGAGTCGTGCTTTTTTGTTAAATATTGTAAATCTGTTCAGTAGTTTTTTAGATATTAAAGGAAAAAATACATATATATCTGGGCGGAGCCTAACGACACATCTCATTGTGAGATCTGATTGGCTGTCAGCACTTCATCCAAAAAGTGCTGGCAGCCATCTTGGGACCAATATACATGAGAGCACCTCATTAAAAAGCACTGCAGTTAATAGGTTTGAAGACTTTAGTTACATTATAAATCATTTGTTGATGGTACCATACTCATTTTAGGAAATGTGTTGTGTTTTAAGGTGATTTTATCATGTGAAAAAGCCTTCTGCTAGGATATCATGAATCATCTTTGAGAGAAAACTATTTTTTTTAAATTATTGAGCAGAGAATATAGTTCATAATACATTATATACTTATATACTTAAAAACAGTTAGACAGCTTCTTAGCTTTAAGCAACAAATCTTATAATCGTACTAAAACCAGAAATACAATAGTGCAAAATATAGAGAAAACTATTTTCTCATGCTTTTCCCACAGAGGTTTGGAAGGTGATCTATAAGCTAAACTGAGAGCATATTTTCTGTAAATTCACATTATCATTCTCAGTCATGTGAGAATGAAGTCTGACATTCTCAGTAAAACATTAGCATCCAGCAAGGGCAGAGACTATCAGTTGATTCCTTTGTGTTTTACTGCAGCTTCCCAGAGTGTTCTAAAGAACACCTAGAGCACTAACAGTCCTACTTATGACAAACGTATGGCACACCTGAAGCCATCTTGATTGGAATAAAGTGGTAACACTTAAAACATTTAATTTGCAAAGGAACAAAATGAGGGGGTTCATTCTGCCATAGAGAGTATGATTAGTGATGCAGAAAGAAAAATTAGGGTACATTTTGACTTCTCAAATCCTCTTCTATTTCATAAAAAAATTCTGACATGCAGACTGAAACATGCACTTTGAATACCTGCAGCAGACTTCCCTGGTGAGCAGTAGCTTTACTACAGTGATCTAATAAGCAACTAGAGTGCTAACATTCAGAATTTATGGCAAATGTGTGACACATCTGAATGCCTTCTTGATGGAACCAAGTAAACAAGCAATGAAAGTGCAATAGGTTTCGCCCTTGTTTAAGTTAAAGCAATTCTGTTTGTAATTAGGTGGCTTTTTAGCTTTGCTTGTATTAGTGTTTTTCAAACTTTCATGTACATAACATGCATATGTATGCATATATGTATATGTATATTAATGCATGGATGTATATTTGTATTTATATAGATATGAATTTTATATATGTTTATATATGTATGTATGTATGTATGTATATATAGAAGCTGTTAATTTCATTGAGGTCTTGAATTCCAAATCATTCAACCTGTCTTTCACGTCTCACATCAGCCAGCAGGTAGCACACTTTCTTGATGTTACATTGGAGGTCAGTCAAGGTAGGCTTGAAACCAAGCTTTATAGGAAGCCTACAGCGGGCAATACCATTTTGCATGCGGGAAGTCATCACCCCCCACATTTGATTAGAAGCATCCCCTATGGGGAGATGCTTAGAATCCGTAGGGTGTGTAGTACGGACTCCCACTGCAAAGTTGCGCAGGCAGCCAGTAAACAAAGGTTCCTTGCCTGGGGGTATAGTGAGCAGCTAATTGATACAGCTATTAGAAAATCCAATGCCCTGTCACGCACTGAAGCACTGACCCACAAGAAAGCACAGAAAAACATCAATTCTAGCACTGAGCAACCTATCAGGCTCATTTGGACCTATAGTAGTCAGCACGGGGCACTCAGGAAGATCGTTACCCAATACTGGAACCTGGTCAAATTGGATCCAGTTATTGGTGAACACATGCCTAACAGACCAGCTATTACTTACAGGAAGGCGTTCTCCTTACAGGACGCACTAGTTAAATCTAGTCCTGAGGTAATACCCCCTAAAAATTGGCTAGCTGCCAGTCGGGGTTTAGGAAGTGTTCCAGCTGCAAAGCTTGCTCTCAGGGGCTCAATAAGACCGAGTTCCTTACAGCATTCTCTGTAGTGCCTCGTAAGATCAATAAGCAACTTACGTGCAAGTCGGAGTATGTGGTGTATGTGCTGGAGTGCCCCTGTGGCCTGCAATATATTGGTAGTACCAAATTGCAGGTCCACAAAAGGGTACTCCAGCATATCAGGGCAATCAACACTAATGACGCCACATACCCTGTCGCACGACACTTTAAGGAGTTCCATGATAACAACAGCAGTCTCCTTAAATATTATGCTATTGACTCAGTGGGCCCTTTGAGGAGAGGTGGTAACCAGGATGGTATCTTAAGGGCACTTGAGACTAGATACATCCTGGAGATGGACAGCAAAAGCCCGAATGGCCTCAACTCCACGGAGGATTTTTACACTTGTTTGTAAGAAACACAATATCTGAAAGCCTTCTGCTGCACTCTCACCATTTTCTCCCATTAATAGTGTTGGCTATACGAAGTAATGTTACCTGCCTTAGCCGTTAGTGTTGGTCCGGTGGTGATTAAATATGACTATACAAGATAAAAGACACTAGGTCATATGAATAATGTCGATAAAAGTGGTTGCTCTAGACCTCAGAAGTGTCATGTAACAGTTGTTAAGCTTAGTATCTCAGAAAAAAATACCGTTTTTAAATTACACTTATTCTATTTAGCACTTTCAACAGCGATGGTTTTTTGGTATGATTATTTGTAAACACCTAATAGTGGGTTAGGTAGGGGATAGGTCAAAATGTACGCATATTTGTGCCTTTCTTATCCGGTAGTTATACTACTACACCGTATTTATTTATCTAGATGGTAGTAGCTTGGAGTATTTATGATGTATATAGATGTAAATATATGAAATTTTGTGTATATATTTTATATATGTGGGACTTTTGGGTATGTTGTGCATTGACTTTTGCAACACTTAAGGCATTTATGCCGGCAGCTCTCAGACATTTTTGCTCTCAATGTATTTTGACTTCGTTTGAGGGTTTCTCTTTGCACATTTTGTAATTATATGAAATTTCGTATGAAGTTTGTAAATACCTTGTGTGCCCATGAATTAACTAAAACTTGAATTATCGGATACTATAAATGTATTTAAACAGTTATCAAAGTGAAGGGCAATTGCGTAAACATGTTTGATTCCCCGCCTTTGTAATTGCAAGCAAATCAGTATCAAATGTGGTAAAACACTCCCACTGCTTCAAATGTAACCAATTAAATGTGTCCGTCGTTGTTGCATGAGCACTTTAAATTCCTTGCAACTCTCTCAGTGCGTCATGTGACCAAGGCCTCTGTGTAGGCCGAAAAATGCTGGCGTGGTGTGCTGAGTAATAAAGAAACTCACCTGCACTCTGGGTCTTCCGTGTTTTTCCTGTCAGATGGCCAAGAATTCAAGTCTGTCGCAGTAAAGGCGCAAGTGCAAAAGTATATATATATATATATAAATATATACATACATATATAAATGCATATGCATATATATGCATATATGTATGTGCATATGTGTGCGTGTAGAGAGAGGTAGAGAGAGGTAGAGAGGTAGAAGTGTAGAGGTAGAGGTGTAGAGGTAGAGAGGTAGAGGTAGAGAGGTAGAGAGTAGTAAAGAGAGAGGTAGAGAGAGGTAGAGAGTAGACAGTGAGTAATAGAGAGTAGAGAGTCGTAGAGAGAGTAGCAGAGAGTGAGTGGTAGAGAGTAGTAGTGTGAGTAGTAGAGAGTGAGTAGTAGAGAGTAGTAGAGAGTGGGTAGTAGAGAGTGAGTAGCAGAGAGTAGTGATGAGTAGTAGAGAGTGAGTAGTAGAGAGAGTAGTAGAGAGTGAGCAGTAGAGGGTGAGCAGTAGAGAGTGAGTAGTAGAGAGTAGTAGAGTGCGTAGTAGAGAGGGCATAGCAGAGAGAGACAGTAGTAGAGAGTGAGTAGTAGAGTGAGTAGTAGAGAGTAGTAGAGAGAGGAGTGAGTAGTAGAGAGTAGTAGAGAGTGAGTAGTAGAGAGTGAGTAGTAGAGAGTAGTTTAGAGTGAGTAGTAGAGAGAGAGTAGTAGAGAGTGAGTAGCAGAGAGAGAAGAAGAGAGTGAGTAGCAGAGAGTAGTAGAGAGTGAGTAGTGGAGAGAGTGAGTAGTGGAGAAAGAGAGTAGTAGAGATCGGGAGAGAGTAGTAGATTAGTAGAGAGTGAGTAGTAGAGAGTACTGGAGTAGTAGAGAGTGAGTAGTAGAGTGTAGTAGAGAGTGAGTAGTAGAGAGTAGTATAGAGTGAGTAGTAGAGTGAGCAGTTGAGAGTAGTAGAAAGTGAGTAGTAGCACATGAGTAGTAGAGAGTGAGTAGTTTAATTTAAAAGGAACACAATGAGGGGGTTCATTTTGCCATAGTGAGTAGTAGAGAGAGAGTAGTAGAGAGTAGCAGAGAGTGAGTAGTTGAGAGTGAGTGGTAGAGAGTAGTAGAGAGTAGTAGAGTGAGTAGTATAGAGTGAGTAGTAGAGAGTGGGAAGTAGAGCGTAGTTGTAGAGATTAGTACAGAGTAGTAGAGAATAGTAGAGAGTGAGTAGTAGAGACTAGTAGCAAGTGAGTAGTAGAGAGTGAGTAGTAGAGAGTGAATAGTAGAAAGTAGTAGAGAGTGAGTAGTAAAGAGTGGTAGAGAGTGAGTAGTAGAGAGTAGTAGTAGAGAGTGAGTAGTAGAGAGTAGTAGTAGGTTAATGTTTGTAACAATACTCCATGGTTTTGACAATGTGTGATTAACTACTGGCTTCTTTGTGAAAATAAATAAAGTTTGGGACCGTTGGTCTTAAAAAAAAAAAAAAAATAGAGAGTAGTAGTAGAGAGTGAGTAGTAGAGAGTAGCAGGGAGTAGAGAGTGAGTAGTAGAGAGTAGTAGAGAGTGAGTAGTAGAGAGAAATTAGTAGAGAGTAGTAGAAAGTGAGTAGTAGAGTAGTGGAGAGTAGTCAGTCAGTGTCAGTCAGTGTCAGTCAATCAGTGTCAGTCAGTGTCCGTCAGTCTGTGCCAATGTCGTTCAGTCAGTGTCAGTCAATCAGTGTCAGTCAGTGTCAGTAAATCAGTGTCAGTCAGTGTCAGTCAGTCAGTGTCAGTCAATCAGTGTCAGTTAGTGTCAGTCCATCAGTGTCAGTCAGTGTCAGTGTCAGTGTCAGTGTCAGTCAATCAGTGTCAGTCAGTGTCAATCAGTCAGTGTCAGTCAGTCAGTGTCAGTCAGCCAGTCCGTGTCAGCTAGAGCAGCTCTGCTGACCTGATTCTCTGGCTCTAATTTGTGGAAACTAGCTGCAATGGCTGTTAGCATCAGCTGAAGCCATTTTGTTTTTGGCAGCCGTTTTGGTTAGCCATGTGCTCGCCATGTGTTTTCTCCCTCTTCACTATTGCCTGCCCTTGTATTCTGCTTGTGTCATCTGTTACAGGTAACTCCTTCAGTACTAAGCCAGAGCCCTGCACATGCTGAGAAAGGACTGGCTGGTAGAATGAACCTGCTCTTAGAGTAACTGGCAGGTTATTTTAACTGATGTCAGCAACTCTGTTACTCCTCCTACTTTGTTGACTAAGTATTTTCTGTTAGTCCTTATATGTGTAATAGCTATTCATGTACTCACTTGTACCGCCTCTTTTTGAATCTACATGCTAACTCAGCTATAAACTGGGCATAAAAGACCCAGGGTGTCTGTACTCCATGGACTGCCTCCTACTGTGGCCTGAGGGTCCCGTATTGACGCAGTCTGCCTCATGAGAGGTAAATAAACTTGTTATTTTGATATTCCAGCTTTGGTGCCAATCTCTTCTTTGTTGGTTTAAGGACCAGGTGCATTAGCAAACCCCTAAAAAGGTTTATTTTTCTACAAAATTGTAAAATGTGTACTATAGTTATAATTATTCCCCTAAGGCAATTACATTATTCCAACTTTTTTACCAATTCGGACTATACATTGCTGTAACTTTACAAAAACAAATGAGGTAGCATTCCATTTCTGGGTTCTAATTACATTACAAACCCCTTAATCTTTTGCTGTGTCAATGATCTCATAATATCATAAAATTATAGTCCCATAATATATCATTAATATCCCTATAATATTTAGTATGTATATCTTCCTTGTTACTCTCTGTGAGTCTGATTCACAAAGGTAAACTTACACTTTTGTGTAAGTTACAAATTTTGCAATTGACAAAGGAATTTTACTAGCAGTTTCTTTACAACTGCAGAGTCTCTGCACTCTGGCAGAGACTCCACACACAAAAAGCATGGTCTTAATTTGGGAGTAGTCAGGGGTCGCAGCTCCGTCCTCTAACTTGCTCCCTGATACTCCTTGCACTTGTTTTGTGACCTCTGCCCTCAGAGGGGACAACATTACCCTCTTTGAGGCCAGAGGTTGCAAAGGAAGTGCCAGGAGTAGCAGGGAGCAATATTGAGTTCAGAGCTGTGACCCCTGACTACTCCAAGTTAGAGGTCAGAACGACGACCCTGACAACTCTCAAATGACATCTATGATCAAAAAAAGATAGGCAATCGTAAAGATACTACTCGTAAAATTCCTTTCTGAATAGAAAAAATATTAAACACACAGAAGTGTAAGTTTACCTTTGTGAATCAGGCCCTAAGTGTGGATATTCATAAAGTCTGTATGAGCTGCTCATGTATAGATAGTTGATATGCGCTTGTGCATATGTTTACTATTACCAAAGTTAGAGGTGGACGAGCCAATAAATTTACAGGAAGAGCCGAGCCAAGGGTCTGACTCAGCCCTATGAGCCAAGGCTCAAGCTGAGCCCTGAAAAAAGTTGCCACATAAATCATACAACAAACAACATGTAAAAGTACCGTAATGTGTCTTCAAAAATCAAAAAAGTATTTCTTTAACATTCTGAAGCTTCTCACTTCAGTACATCTGATTATATGACTGTTTTAGAGACATTTATTAATGAAAAGTGTTAACATTTAAACATTTCTGCCCCCTACCCTCAGCCTGATACAGTGCTATTGGTTTACAAAGGGGCAAGTCATGAGTCATGGGTACTCTAACATATGTGGCCTAGATTCTTAGATGGGGCAATATTCCAATCTATCAAATCAAATACAAGAAGTTTTTGCACAGCGCACACACTAAACTTGCATATTTGAAGGAGTTCTCATATGTGATCATTAAAAAAAAGTCTCTGTAAAATAAAATATTTTTCAAGGATCTCACCATTTTATGAAGCCGGGAAGCCGGAAAGCCTTTATTGGTCCTAGGATTCTAATTGCACATTGTACAGTTCATCCACTAAATTAGTATCTTTTTCTCTTGACCCTTTTACATCAAAGGTTACTACTCTGGCTATTATTGTTTGCGCACCAGGGTAGAGAATAGGTGCCAAACAGAAGCAACATGAAAGCTTGGATCGAGGTTCCAAGAGGAGATTAAGCTAAGCCAGAGCCTGGCTTCAGGCTCAAGCCTGGCTCGAGCTTTAAGTGGCTAATCTAGGTCTAATAAAAGTTATAGATAAGTTCAGGAGACAGTGAGAGTCCTTTTGGAAGATGGTGTACTGAACAAGCATACATAAAGAAACATGGTCACCTCAGCACCATTTTGTCATTACAAAGCATTTTGGCATTGATTTCGAATTACAGTTGTTTGTTTCCAGCCGCTTCCTTGGCATACTTGCTTTGCATTGCAGTCAGAAGCAGGGAGTTTGGCAAGCAGCGGAAGGTGACATTGGTGAACAGGAATTTCCTTCCAAAAGTGCCACTGCATTCTTAGAGCTGCAGTCTAGAAGCAGTGAAGTGTGATTTCACACAATAACTAGGTGCCCATTATGCGGATATTCAAGATTCAAAAATACTTCATTCGGATAAAACCATAGCCATAAAAGCATATCAGACACGACAATTTTAAAGCGCAATACATAATAATGATACAATTCATTAACATTGGGCATAAATTCACAATATTTGAAGCACATATGTTTAAATAAAAGCTCATTAATAAAAGAGAGAGAAAGAACTTTTCAAGGGTTACACATCATATTGCGGGCCCGCACAGCAATTTTCAAAAAAGCGCCAACGCTAAAATAAACTCTTCATCTGCCAGTGTGAGTAGCTTCTGTAAGCATCTACCAAACTGATGGGCATATTTTTTTTTAAACCGATTAAAAGCCATTTAGCGTATTTTATATAAAACTTGCAGAAGAATCCAAAATATAAAGTGGTTCGGTAGCTCTGTCCATCACACGGGCAGGGGAGGGAGTCATGATTTGCATTGTAACAAAGAGGGAAACAGAGCAAACATGTTACAGTGCCTGCCCTTAAGCGGAAGAGGAGACCCCTCTCCCAGTGACTCATGGGCAAGGTGAGGTAGCTAGCCAAGGATGCGCAATATGTTCAATAGTCATAAAATTAAAAACAGACGATTTCTTAGATTCCCTCTCCATCCTTTCCTTGCGGTAGAGTGTATAACGTGCATTTCTGAAAGCATTTTGTGTACGGTATCAGCTGTGCTTGGGCTTAGGAAAAGCCTGCATAAGTTAACAATGCATAGGTTCCGATTCACCCCCGACAGCCACGGGATGTCCTGCCCTTTCTCGCAACTAATGCAATTACCTATGATCCCTCTTGTGAGGGACGCTGCCAGATTTTTCCATATGGCGAGCCAGAATAAGGCAGGGCGGGCCCTTTTAAATCCTCTATTTAGTTCAAGTTAAGTTCTTTATGGCAAACGTACTGAGCAGTGGAGATTGGTGTGCCTAGTAGTTGCCTACAAATATATTCTCTTCTTGTTGAATACTATGACTCTTAGCGATATCCCAAACCTCTGCACCATGGATGGCTGTTGGTATGCACTGGGATTTTTTAAATTCAATGGCTGAAATGGTCCTTGTTCTCTTGGGCCATCGGAGACTAAGAATAGAATTGGAGGCCTTTGAGAACATGCTCCTGGAAAAATGCCATATGTTCGGACCAGGAACCTTTCGCAGCAAAGACCAACCCAAGGTAAGGAAAAGTGTTGGTGCTTTTTTTTATTTTTGATCAACCTCGGATATGAAATTGAATTAGTGTTTCCTCGGCCCACAGGACATTATAAAAGATTTTTTTTAAACAGAACTTAGGTCCAAACTGGCCATGAAGTCAACAAATCCCTGCATAAAGGTGCATAGAGCGTTGGTTGTGTGGCCAATAAGGACTGCATCATCGGCATATAATAGCACAGGGAGTGTTTTATCATTTACTTTAGGAACATCATTGGTCAATGTGATCAGTTATTTATGCAGACCATTAATGTAAATGATCAAAAGGAGAAGGGCTAAGACACATCCCTGTCTAACCCCTCTACTTACTTTAATTTATCAGAGACATAGCCCCTGCTACTGATCCTAACCCGGGCCTTTAGATGTAGGTATGCCAAAAAGTACACCAATGCCTCGTCCAAACCATAAGCCAAGAGGGTGGTTGTTAGAAGGTGGTTCTGACACTATGGGCCGCCCTGATTTTTACCTTTTTGAGCACCTAATTGTTGAGCTTTTACTGTGGGTGAGCCTCATAAATTGTGACTCACCCACAGCGAACTCAGGATGTAAGAGACTGCATAGGGATTTTACTGGTGTCCCCCCAGGCTTGCCCAGGCCACTGTGCAGCAGCTGGAGTAAGGGACACCGGGCTGGTTACATTCAGACACAGGTGTACATGCGGGTGCACACGTGTAGGGGCTGCGCAGGGGAGATTCCTAGCGTGTGCAGCCAAGGAGCAAGTGCAGATAGGATGGTAAGGCAGGACTTATGCAGAATGGGGGATTGACATGGAATAGGCTTTATACAGTGGGAAGAAACATGCCAGGGAAAGTCATTGTGCTTTACAGTGTGTATTCCATTATTCTCTAAAGGGAATAGGGTGCACATGTGCTAGTTTTACTTTCCTAAGGCCTACAGATTCCAGACATGCTCTAAAGTCGACTGTAGTGGATGTGAAAAGAAGAATTCTGCAGAGTCCAAAGTCATATTTGTACTGCTTTTGGGTCATACAGAACTGTCATATTTCTCTGAGCCAGCCCTAACCAGACCCTGGCTGAGGGCTGACCTCAGCAGGATGGATTGATAACCTTTCTTCTAAAAGCTAAGGCCTCCTCTCCAGGAAGAGAAGATGGGTGGGGCTACAGGCTCATTCATCAGCAGCTATCACTGGGTGCCAGGCACCAGGCTGCACCAAGGAGGGAAGGCAGCAAGTGGGGATTGGGTTTGGCTTCAGAGACCATGTGGCCAGAGACCCTGGACGACGCCATTTTGAACAAACCCAGAGGCTGGACAAGAAGGAGGGAGCAGGGGCAGGGAAGAGATATGTCGCTGTTTGATAGGACCAACAGTGACTTCCTGCCAGCCCCCTCCTCAACTTTTCAAAAGTGCTTGCACAGGAAGAGAAGCTCTATCTGAGGTGTGGTCTGCTGAGGTGGAAGGTGCTGGAGCCTGGCAATGGGCAGTTGGAAGGAGAGACCCCCTGACTGTGCACCAGGTCCCTAACAGTGCCAACCAGGTCCCTAACAGCGCCAGAAGAAGACCCCAGGACCATTGTGCAGAAGCAGGGGCCACTGCACAGGGAGAAGAGAGGCCCAGGAGGAGAGCCAGGTGAAAGGCTGGCGCAGTGAGTCAGTGAAGACTGCTCCCTGTAGAATGTACCCTCTTGGAGAACTGGAGGGTGACTGAGAGTGCTCCCAGTGGCTAGGGGCACCACCAGAAGCAAGAAGACGCAAAAAGGAGGCAGATTGGACCCCCAAGGGCTGAGATATGGCTCATGGAAGGTAGGTGACCTTTGACCCCAAAAAAGAACAATGATGAAGCACGTGGGGCTCCATCACCGGTCTTAGAGATGCCCTCGGGGTGGGTCAAGTCTCCGGGGACTGCCCCAAGAAGAAGGAAAACCGGGGAGCGCTATTGTGCTCCCCGTGAAAGTTCCCTGCAGGGGGGCCAGGAGTCCACCCTGCCCCCACCGAAGATGGAGAGGGGGAGCACCATTGTGCCCCCTCATGAAAATCTGCAAAAAGGGGGCACAGGACCCCATCCCCGGGCCCAAAACAAAGTAGGGGAGTGCTGTTGCGCTCCCCATGAAGAAATCCCCCCAAAGGAGGCAAGGAGCCCACCCTGTCCCCCGCCGATGAAGAGCCACCAGGGAGCACCATCGCGCTCCCCGTTATGTGGAGGAGAGGCCCGGGACCCCATCTCCTGGCCCCGAGGTATTGGAATGGGGAAAGCACTGTTCCAACCCCCGAAGGAGTCCAGGGACCCGGGAACCCATCCCTGGGCCCCGAAGTAATGGTGGAGGCCAGGGGAGTGCAGCCGCACTTTCACACAGGTCCGGCGAGGCCAGGGAGAGCTCTGCGTCTGCCCGCAAGCGGGGAGACCAGCCTGGATGCACCGGCTCCAGCAGCCGCACCCAGAGGTGCGGGCTGAGCGGGGAACCGGCAGGATCAGCTGGGGGTGGGCTCCCTGGGCTACCCTGAAAGAACCAGGAAGCCATCTGAGGCACGGGGTTCCCAGGTGGGACCGGGACCCCGAGGAGGACAAAGTGTGGCGAGGGGCCCGGTTGGGACCTGGCCCCCGAAATTTGGAAAAGGCGGCCGGGGGTGGGTTCCCCGCATCGTTACACTCACCTGGGGGTCCGGGTGGGACCGGACCCTCCAACAAGGGATGCCACAATTGGAGACCCACATCGCAGCTCTCCCCAACACAGCGGGGGAGCCGCTGCTATAATATTCATCAGCAGGAGCCTGAAGTGCCCTATAATGCCTTGCAGGGCATGGGGAAACTTATCGTTTTGGGCATTTTGGTGGTCCCCAGAGGAGAGGGGTCCCCCTCAATGGTAAAAAGGGGCTAGGGAGAGCTGCTGGAGAAGCGTAGTATCCCCCCCCCGCCCCCCAGTACGAAGAGACATCCCTCCCTAAGTTTCCAGTGGAGTTGAAAAGAATAACCCCTCAAAGCCTCAGCCAGCATTTAACACCTTTTGGGCCAGAACTTTTGTTCTACAACTGAGGGTGTATTGAGAAGTGCATCCAGGAGTGAAGGACTGAGTTGGGATGTCTCGAGAAGGGCATCCCCTAGAGGTGAAGAGGTGTAATTGCACCAAAATGCATTTACTAAAGGTTATTTCTTTTAGAGGGACTGAAGTTCACATGTTTAATGTGAAATACAATGATAACAGTGATGTCATAAGCAAAGTGGGGTTATGTTGCCAGACATTCCTTCTAGGGTGTCTGGCTGTATGTGCATAATCCTGTGATTTCATCTGTGATGCCATTTGGGGCTGCAATTGCAATACATTCTAAAGATGTGCTGATTACTGTCATTCTAAAGTGTGCTTAAACATATATTCTTTCTGCTGAACTTAGGTAAAGACCCCAGACTGCTAGCCCTTAAGATGTAGAGGTGAATACTTTATGGTCAGGATGAGATGCTCAGTCAGGGTCATGTGTCACCAAGGCAGGTGTGCCCATTTTTAATGCTTGTTGAGGTAATGGGGTGGGTAACGACTGGGATGGTGCCAGTGCGCATGGCCCATGCCCCAGGTTATATTCAACTAATTGCATTGGGGGCAAGACATGTGTATACATGGGAGTGGTGGTACTAGACCCCACCCCCCTGTGGGAGGGGTGGAGATGTTATGCAATGTAACAAAGTAATTCCAACAGCTTATGTATATTTGTAAATTGGTGCATAGTATTGAGTAGTGTTTGTGTTTAATAAATGTACTCTTACTTTTACAAAGCAAAGTACAGACTGGACAATCAATTATTGAGTGTTATGTATGCGCACCTGCAAATGGCGATTACGAGCCCACACCACCTCGCTTGAGTAAGCATCAGACTGCTCTGGAACGCTACCCTTTGAGAGTAACGCTCTACAATTGGGTGTTTGGTTCCCTGTGAAGGACAAATGTAGTCATGTTATTTGTGCAGGCCTCACAAATGCTGCCTTGTTTTCCAACAGTGGACCATTGTCTTGACCTTTTGACAAAGTCGAAGGCAGAGGTCAGATCCATAAAGGCCAGGTATATTGGTGAGCACCGAGCTATAGTATATTTACAGAGGATTAAGTTGAGGTTTAGGCATTGTTCATTGGTGCCTACTTTGCTCCTGAAACCCAATTGACATGACTTTAAAACACCATTTCCCTCGCTCCAGTCTAAGACCTTATTATATAAGACTCTGCCCAGGATTTTTAAAGTGTTATCTATTAGAGAAATTGGGCTGGGCTGGGCTGGGAGGGATCGCCCATTTTAAAAATCGGGAAAATAATGCTTGTTGACCATGTACTAGGTAACGGAGGCATACATTAAATTACTTTTAAAATTTAAGAGAAGGGGAAACCAAACTTCGGACAAATTTAATGAGGTCGATAAGTAGTACATCTGGGCCCAGGGCTTTATTGCCCATACTCTGGTGGATGGCTTCCTCAGCCTCAGACAGCGCTATCTGTATCCTAGTTAGAGTCCTGTGCTTAAAATGATCTACCTCTTGTACAGGGGCAGTGTAGATCTTAGAGAAATTATTTTCCCATGCCTGGCTTGTTATGGTAAAGCTTATGGGGGTTTAATAGCTGCCCCGTTGCCCTCAAATTTTTAACAGCTGCCCAAAATGTGTTCCCCTTTTTTATACTTGCTGCTTTGGCAAGTGCTTCCCAACGATCTTTTAAAATTTCCCTTTTACTTTTAATAGTTGCTAGCTTATACCTCTGACAGGTCGACAGTGCCTTGCGAAGCTGTATTGCCTCAGAGCACTCATGATCAAACCATCTACGACCACATTGCACAGAGGGGTTAGGCTTTGATAGTAAGGATTTGATTGCCAAACTAAGTTTAATAAAATCATAAACTGTCTCACGGTGGGGATCAAGGGCCGATAGACAGGAGTTGATAAAATGCAAGTTAGCCTTAGCAAATGTCTGGAACAGTTCGATGTTGTTTATGCCCTGCCAGATCAATCTTAGGTTGTCAGTGGAAGGTGAAAAATTCTTGGCACCACATTCTGAAACGAATGTGGGCAGGTGGATAGTCTCAGCACTGTTTTAATTGGATGGTGGTCCCCATAAGCTGTGGCAATAACTTCAGCTTTCACTAGGTAGTCCTCAAGTACAGGGGAAATAAAAACATAATCTATAGTGGAGGCACAACCCCTCCCTCTAAATGTCGGCTCAGGAGGGTTATTGTCTAGTGTTACGCCCGCAATTTCCATGACACTGGTAAGATTATGTGTGTTTAAATGTGCTGCCAATTCCATGCCCCTGCGGCAAATGTGCCCACTACTACAGGGCCCTGTACTGTGTGTCATGCCTGATAATTTTCCATTAAAATCACCTCTCATGGCAAATGCCTGCTATTTTAATAAATTCTTTATGGCAGTCTAAATTGGCATTAAAATCCATTAATTTGATAAAATTTCTATTGGGTGCCAAATAGAAATCATTACTATACAAATGTATTAAGTAAAAAGAGAAGCCCCTTATATATATTAGGACTTGAAAACGGTTGCTTTTGGAGCATAGGGCCTTTATGCTTACGCCTGTGGTGGTGTTTATCTAAATTGAAAACCCACGAGGGTCGGCCAGACTTGGAGATTGGGACTGTGATATTATGACATTCAAACCCGTCAATGTATAGTTCTTGGGTCGCCTAGGTCTCTTGAAACATAACTATGTCCTGCTGTCTTACCAGTTTTAACCAGTCTGGATCCCCCAGCCTAGCTCCTGTAAGTATCTGCAGACTGATGGGCATATTTTTTTTTCAACAGGATTAAAAGCTATTTATCGTATTTTATATAAAACTTGCTGAAGATTACAAAATATAAAGGAGTTTGGTCACTCTGTCCATCACGCGGGCAGGGTAGGGAGTCAAGATTTGCATTGTAACAAAGAGGGAAACAGAGCAAACATGTTACAGAGCCTGCCCTTAAGCGGAAAAGGCGACTCCTCGCCACGCCACGTTCCAGCTTAGGATGCTCAGATCTGAATCAACCAGTACCTTAGATGGCGCTTGTTGATCATCGGTCTTAGTTACAGGGGCAGGGAGTACAAGCCCATGGGGACTATCAAGGAGTTCCAGTGTCGGCAGTAGTCAGTCCTGGGTATCAAGTTCGGATAGGGCCTAGAACCTGTTGTGTAAGATTGAGGGTGCACACTCATTTGCAGGGAATCCAGAGATTGGTTTATAACAGTAATCCAGCTGTACGGAACAAATGTTGGAGCTGTGGTTAAGTGTGGACTCACAGTATCTCAGTAGAGGTTGCACCATTGATGGTCTGCGGAAGTTAACCATGATGCAATCTCCATCTATATTCTTAGGGGACGTGCCAACCCACTCGACTCTGTGAGCCATAATGATCTCATTCAGATTTGACGTGTGGAACCTCCTGTTCTTTGTTAGCCAGTCCACACATTTGTTATGCAGGTCGGCCCAGGACTCCCTCTGGTCCCTTGAAGTACCAAAAATTATATCATAGAGCTATACTTACCAACAGCCCATATACCTCTTTACCAATAATAAGTCAGTCGGCAATGGAGAAGGTTCAATCGTTTAGTTTGCAAAAGGCCCTATATAGGGGAGCCTCTCTCGGCACAGCCTTCGAAGGTGCGCAGAGAAGACTCCAGAATACAAGCAGTACAATGCAAATATACTTTCTACATACCTCATGAAACCCGCCTAGAAGGAAAAACACCACTCGTCAAGGAGCCAACAAGAAAGCCCATATAAGGCACAATTGATTGCTATGAAGCTTAGCTCATGCTATTCCGGGGGTAGGTCAGTAAAGGTGCTTCCCTTTCTATCTGGGGCATGGGAGTACAGGAACGGCGCCTGCAAGAATGTGTGCATCCTACAAGAAAGGCAGATATGACCTTGGGTTCCCTGAGCTAGAAACTAATGGTCCGTTCATAGCCCAGGCCGTCATCTCAGGTCACCGTAAAGAAGCAGATCACATGTTTTCCTAACTAACAGAGGGAGACACAAGGAAACGAAACCAAGATGGCGTCTGTTATAGCAAAAGGCCCGATTCTGCACGAGTGTATAACTTTCGGGTATTCACATAAGAGTTTCATATGGTAACACAATAACATATTGGATACATTAGGCCATCATGTAATATCGAATTTATATTCCTTCAGACCGCCCTTTTGGCGTGATGTAGCCAATATATAATTATCCTAATCTAAGAACACACCATCATCGATCAGCATGAGACCGGCAACTTCCTTTTGAGTCATCTGTTTCTCTATCTTCGCCTGATGAGAAACGGACAGTGATGAAGTAAGCTTGGCAGCACAGTAAGAACAACATGCTGGCCCGCAATGTAAACACAGGCAGCAAATAAATACTATACCCAGAGCTCCTACAAGGATCATAAAGATCTTCCAACCCCATGAGGACAAAAGATTCCAGATCCACCCAGTCAAGGACCAAGTACGTGTGTTGGCATGAACTTCTGCCGCCAGGCGATGCAATTTCTGAATTGCCAAATGTATTGTGGGGGCACAATCAGGTATATACATGCAGCAGGAGCTACCAATCACGCGGCATGCTCCTACCCCTTCTGCTAGGATGACGTCAAGAACCATCCGGTTCTGAAGCAAAACGAGCCTCGTAGCCTGAAGCTCTACAGTCAGATTAGTCAATATCCCCGCAGTGGTCTGAACTATATTTTCCACTACTCTAGCCAAGCGTCTAACTTCTCGGCTAGTGAAAATTGGGCTCCATATTGGAAAGAGTCCCTTTGCTATATCTACGAACTGCTGTAATGCAGTATCAGTTTGGTCTGTATCGTCAGTATTGATACTTCTACTACTTCGTTTAGAATCTGATTCTCATTTGATCAATTGATGTGTCTTATGATAGTTGGAGGGAGCTATATATATTGGAGGATAAAGGAAGGAAAGATAACACTGCCCTGCCCATCCTCGGGGAAGCCAAGTATAAGCATTTTCACAACACACAAAATACACATTAAGAGGAGTGGTAAGAGGCGGGGTACTATTCGTGTGTAGAGTGTAGGTATAATTGCACTCACTATTTCCTACTTTGACATGACCCTGTCCCTTGATACAAAAGGAAGCAGTACTATTCAGAATAAGAACTGGCATTGCTTGGTCGTCTGTGAAATCCCGTTCTTGAAAATACTGAAAACATTGAGTGGAATTAAAATGTTCAAAATCCAACAATTCTTCTTTTAACCAGGTTACATTTTCTTAGGTAGTATATACGTTCATACAGGCTTCTGGGTCTAGGGATCCCTCACCCCCATTGCCTAATTCATCAAATCCTTGATGCTGCTCTATATACTTCAAAATAGATTCATAATCTTTTTCCGTGTATCTTTTGGGCTCGGCTACATAATGCAGGTACATGAGGGATAATAACTGAAACCAAGCCTCTCAACTAGCTAAATGTGATAATGGCAATGAAATGAATAAATCGTGTTGATGCATTACAGATGGCAAAAGGCAACACACCCAACAATTAGACTTATTGGTGGTACTGTGAGCTTGGTGCAGCATTTCAATAAACACATTTTTAGCATACGTTTCTCAATGTCTCTCCTTATGAGGGGGCAGGGTATACAAATAATGTTCAGTCAGAGCTGGTGTAGTACCTAATACCTTATGCATGGGATACTGGAATTCCAAATACACAAACACACTCATTAAAATGACCACGAATATAACAATTGATACCACAAAGGCTACCTTCACTCTGGTAGCCCAACTAGAAAACATTGGAACACTTTGAAAGAAAGGACAGGGAGCAAAGGGTCGTTCATCTTCCATGGCAAATCGAGCAAAGGGATACATTCTCACTAAAAGACCAAACTAAACTCTGAATATGAATGCACGCCAACTACCAGAGGGGTTCTTATTCCCTATAAGAGATCTTCTCCCTTTGTCCGTTAGAGCCTCACAGGCACACTCCTATCGTTCATCAAAAAGAACAGATCCAGATTCAACTTTATATTGGTGCAACTTAGGCCCTTAACACAGTCTTTCTTTCTCAACAGAACAATACAACAGTTCCAAGCTCTCAACGCGTTCAGTCTAGTGTTTCGTTCAGTACGTCAGAAAACTAATTTCAACCCTTTAACTCAAGTCTTTCCATATCTCCTGAGATCCGAAGCTGAGGTACTGCATTGTTTTTCCCAGTCAAAAGTAGCTTTATTCGGTATCAATTTTAAAACACCATAAAAGCACATTTTAAAAATACAATTACAAAATTCATCATTATGCTAAAATTCGTGAATACATCTGTGATATGGGTAAAACATATTAAAAACAAAGCAGTTCTAAAAAACCCGAAATGACACTTATCTATGACTGACATTAAAAACTATGATTCATAGATAGTCTGCCTCTCATAAGAGATTTAAGAAACACTGAAATACTAAAGAGAGTAAGCTCATGCTCCATCATTTGCAGTCGCAACAAAGCCGGTCTGCACTGTCTTATGCCCCAATGTCTAAGCAAGCCAAGCATATACCTTTTCCTAATTGCGGCATAGAATTTACAAAACATAATACAATGTATATTTGATTGTTGCGATACATCATCACAGGGACAAAAAGGCAAGGGATCTATCCAGGTGTTCGTCTCAGGGAAAGTCACCAATCTAAAAAAACTGCCCACCCTGAAACGAGTTAGGAGCATCCGGGTAAAGCAGTTTATGGTGACGGATAGGTAATTCTGGAGGCCATTGCCCATTAACAACATATGGTTGTGTACAACAGATTTTTTCTTGCTCTCAATCTGCCACCTGGAATCTTCCAGGTATGAAAGACACATATCCTTACGTTTCCTTCTAGACACACCCACCATATTGCCTGGGTTGTCGAAGAAATCCCGATGTCCAATGGCTGGTAGAAAACGTCTAACGTAATTTATCCATTCTACACTCAAATGCCCCCGATGGCTCATACAGTCGCTGATAATGTCCCTGTTCAGCCCTGTCTCATGAGAGACCCAGACCCTGTGCCACAGCAGTAAAGGGCTCACCTTAATAAGATCAGACACATATACTACACCCAACTCTTTGTGACAGACATAAGTGGCAGTTGACTTTGGGACAGCCAGCAGATACCGTAGAAAGGCGATTTCACATGCCTGGATCTTGCTGGTATCTGTGACACCCCATATGCCTGCTCCGTAAACTGCTGTGGACACGCATTAGGCATTATAGATGTCCATGAGGACAGCTATGGGTCTACCTCCTAATTTTATTGCAAAATTCCTTACGGCACCGATAGCTCGGGCGAAGGCTAATTTCCTGGCATTTGCAGCTGAAGCCCACTTCCCATTGTTATAAAAAACGATGCCCAAGTAGGAAAACGTTTTGGTAGAGGCAATCTTTTCCCCCGCAAGGAATATATTGCAGTTAACCTTACTTTTTCTTGGACAGGGCATACTAAAGGTTTTACTACTATTGATTTTTAGACCCCTCACCCCCATAAACTCGGCAAAGGAATCTAACGCTCTCTGAAGTCCCAATTGCGTGCGTGACATAATGACGGCGTCATCCGCATAAAGGAGGATTGGGACTGGCCGCCCTTTGACTTGTGGGTAGTCCTGCCTAATATCCAGCAAGTGGGATGCTATATTGTTGATGTATAAATTAAATAAAAATGGAGCCAATATGCATTCCTGTTGTACGCCCTTTTTAATTGGGAATTTTGCAGTACATTCACCTTTCAGTCCAAAACGGACTCTTGCACCCGCCCCGCGATAAAGTTCCCTTATAAAACCTATGATAGTGGGGTCAATTTTTAAATGTGAAAATGTTTCCCATAACCTTTCATTACTGACGCAATCGAAGGCAGAGCTTAGATGGATAAAAGTCATGAACAGTTTACCCCCTTTAACCACCACATGTTTGCCAATTAAAATTGCTAGGTTTAGGCCCTGCTCTACCGTGCCCAGGCCATCTTTGAATCCATATTGATAAATGGAGAGTGCACCAGTATCAGCTGCCCATAGGTGTAACCTATTTAGAATCACTCTGCCTGCCAATTTCATTAGTGAATCTAATAACAATATGGGCCTATAGCATTTGGGATCTTGACGATCACCCTTTTTAAATATGGGGTTTACTATTGCCTCCTGCCAGGTTTTTAAAAAGCCACAATTATTACAGCAGTTTAACACGTTGGTCAGGAGAGGGGCCCATAATACCTCGTTGGATTTGAAAATGTCAACGTTGTTTTCGGGCCGTAAGTTGTATCGAAGATGGCCAGGTTGCTCCTGGTCTTCGAACAACACAGAAGCGGGGACATTTGGTGCAACAAAACCCTCAGATGCTTTTGAGGTAACAGCTTTCTCCAGAGACTCAGAACCAGCAGCTGTTATACTTCCTTGCGACAATGACACTCCTTCCTCTTGCCTGATTTCAAGGGCATCCGAGAAAGGCACGAAACTCAACCTCCGCTATCCTTCCTGTGTTAGAACTCCTTCTCGGTTCTGCTGATCAAAAGGAAGCGGCAAAGGAAGCCTTTTGAGGTGCAGCACGTGCACCCAATGTTTCTTCCCATCCACTTTCACTGCTGTTCGCGTCGCCAGTAAGATTTGATAGATGGGACTCCACCTTGGTTCCAAACTTGATTTCCGTTGATAATTCCGCACCTGGGCCCACTGTCCTGGCTCCAAATGATGTCCGGGACCCTCCGGCAGTGGCTGCAGTGCAGCTGATACCTGTTGATGATTAGAACGCAAATCTTTAGTTAAAGCGTACAAATAATCTGTCATCATTGGGTAATCAATATCACAGAAAGATCGAGGCCTTGGAACTCCCCATACATTAGCTGGGCGTCCGAAAACTACCTCATAGGGCGATAATCCTGCCCATGAATGAGGTGTTACTCTTAATGACATTAATGCTAAAGGCAGAGCATCGGGCCAGCTCAAACCTGTGCTTTCGTGTATCTTTGCCATCTTCAACTTCAATGTACCATTATATTTCTCTACTAGTTCTGCAGATTGGGGATGTTGTGCATGAAACTTCTGTTTAATCTGTAGTCCTTTACAAATACTTTGTACAAGTTGTGCATTAAAGCCAACCCCGTTGTCTGACCAAATGACTCGGGGCAAACCAAAGCGGGGTATAACCTCTTTAATAAGGGCTTTTGCAGTGGCTATGGCAGTATTCTCCTTGGTGGGGTATGCTTCAACCCACTTCCTGAAAGCGCATACCACCACCAATACATATTTTAGATTATTCACCCTCTCAAGTTGAATATAATCAATCTGTATCACTTCAAAGGGTAAGGTAGGTGGTGCAAAATGTCCACTAAGAACGGGTTCCCTCCTGCCAGGATTGTGTTGTAAACAGACCATGCAGTATTTAACTACATGTGCAGCAGTTCTGGAAATATTCTGGTTATTCCATACAGGGTCTAATAATGCACAGATACCCTTTGCACCAATATGGGCGGGACCATGGGCCATCACTACTACAGCATAGACCAAAGAATTGGGTAACAACCATCGTTTTTTCTCAGTTAGATCAATCCAACAATTATTTTTGTCCAGTTTTCCTACTTCCTGTTCCCACTTTATTAGCTCATCAGGGTAGCTTCCTTCTGTAATTCTCTCACACTTTCAATGGTGTTATCGAACAAGGACGTTTCCGCCACCCTCCTGGCCGATACACTAGGAAACATAGCAGACATATTGGTTTGTGCAGTATCTTTGGCCACATGGTCGGCAAAGGCATTCTCCTTCCCGGTGGTGTCAATAATTTTCTTGTGGCCGCTACAATTGATAATGGCCACTTTCTCAGGTACAGTCAAAGCATTCAATAATCTCTCAATTAAAGGGACATTTTGTATTTTCTGACCATGGGAGGTGAGAAACTCTTGTTCTCTCCACAGCCGCCCGAAATTATGGGCCACGCCAAAGGCGTACTGCCTGTCTGTAAAAATATTTACTCTCAAGCCTTCACTCAGTTCACATGCTCTTAACAGGGCTATTAGTTCAGCTGCCTGGGCTGAGTGATAGGAAACCCGAGCGGTCTCCACTATAGTTCTAAGAGTTGTCACCGCGTATGCAGCTGTTGTTGTGCCATCTGGTAACCTAAAACAAGAGCCAGCCACATACAACTGCCCTTGGGGGTCAGATAAGGGGGTGTCAGTGAGGTCTACACGTCCCTTTGTTTCTTCTTCTGTTTGAAATATACGATCATGGACATCGTCCTTTTCATCATTCGAAGGGAGGGGTAGTAACGTGGCTGGGTTCAGAGTGGCACATCTTTTGATAATAATATGAGGCGCAAATAAAGTCAATTCATATCCAGTCAATAGTGCACTCGTAAGGTACTGAGTTTTTGTTCGATTCAATAGTATATCCACAGCATGCGGTACCATTACTGTCAGGTCAGTATTTAAAACAATCCACTCTGACTGTCGAATGGCCACTGCCACAGCAGCAGTAGCCCTTAGGCAGCTCGCAAGAGCTCTGGCGACATTATCCAACACCGCCAAAAAATATGCACAAGGTCGTTGCTTACCACCAAAATCCTGTGTTAACACTGAAAGCGAACAACCGTCCACCTTGTGCACATAGAGCACAAAAGGCTTACAGTAGTCAGGAGTACCCAAGATGAATGCAGAACAAAGACCAGATTTTAAAGAGTCAAAAGCGTCCTGACATTCATCCGTCCAGGGCAAAGGTTCATGCACGTCTTTGGTAGTCAAATGCAACAAGGGTTTAGCAAAAAGCGAAAAATTATGAATCCATTGGCGACAGTAAAAGGTTATGCCAAGAAAAGCACGAACATCACATTGAGTGCGGGGCACAGACATGTTAGAAATAACAGATATTCGTTCAGGAGTTAGTCTTCTCCCCGCTTTCGACAGTAAGTGGCCAAGGTAGGTCACTTCCTTTCGACAATACTGAAATTTGGACAAGGACACTTTACTACTATTAGCCGCCAATTTAACATTGGCCTCCTTGCAATCTTCCGCCATATTGGAAGCCACCAGTATGTCATCCACATATTGGTTGAGAACACTGCCAGGGGGTAAGACTAGTTCACCCAGAACCGCTTTCAAAGCTTGACTATAAATACTAGGGCTTTCAGTATAGCCTTGAGGAGCACTACAAAATCTGAAGCTGCTGCCAGATAACGAGAATCCGAAAATATGACGGCTGTCAGGATGGATTGGAATGCTAAAGAAAGCATTCTGAAAATCAATCACTGAAAAATACTGCGCTGAAGGGGGAATCATAGTAAGGATTGCAGTGATATCCGGAACCACAGGATATTGGGGAAACACTATCTTATTGACCTCCCGTAGATCAATCACAAATCGATATGTATTTTTATAATCGGGATCACCATCTATTGGGTTCCTTTTTAAAATCGGTAGAATGGGGCTATTACAGGTATTGGCAGCCGTCTGTCAGGTCCCAGCGGGCGGTGGAGAGTTCGGCACCAAGGGTTCGCCTTAAGATTAGAATTGGTTCCAACTACACCCTTTCTGCCGGCCTTTGGAGACAACTTGTAGCGCAATCCAGAAGTACTGATTCATTTCCTGATTGTGCCACTGACTAGTTGCGTTAGCGCTCTAGTCTTTCGTGGCGGCCATTTTGTGCGCTCGAGCCCTTCGCTCTGCGCACTTCAACGGTCTAATTCCTGAGAGTAAGACGCTTCTATACAAGTGCGTCTTTTCATAGTTATTTTCCTGTCAGCATTTGGAAACTAAACTTCCTCGACCCTCAGCATTGTTTGGCGCTAGACTATCCAGTCTTGGTAGCGCGTTTTCATTCCAGTTCTGAATTCATACCTCAGCAGTTTGCGCAGTATCGCCTCCGCTTCTGGTAGGACTTCTCCTCGTTTCAGTCAAGTCTACTAGAGTGAGGTAAGAGGACAGCGCTCTCCTCGTTTTGAAGCCAATTTGCTCCTCTGAACTGTCATTGCGAGTGTTCATTACATTTCGCCTCAGCAGGGTGTTCTACTCTGTTAGCACCTATGAACTCTTGAGCGTCATTGGCAATTCCCAGTGAAAGACTTTGAATTACAGCAGAGAAAGACTGGTTATTCTTGAGATAAAGACTATTTCCTTGTGCTAGAGATTCTTGTGGAGAATACCAGCGGTTAGACTATCATCCTTCCCGCACCTATGATGACAGCAAGTATAGTAGTGTATAGCCTGATATGCATATAGATATACAGTATTATACCAACTGAGAATTACAGCAGCGGTACATCTCCAAGTTCCTTCGAACTCAATACTGGACTGGATTCATATCCTACTTGTACTCCTAAGTCTAGTCCTGTATTCCAATCTACATAGAGAGAGGCTCATGTCCACACTCATTCAGGTACTTGAAAGTAGAGAACTAAAGTGAGAGTTAGAAGAAGGTGCCAGCATTAGTGGGAACTGTAGTAATGTTTTGCTTACTTTTGCAGGAGACGATCTTCCTGAACGAAGAGTAGGAGATATATGTGTGGCAGTCTCTCTGTTCGTTATCCACTTCCCCTTTCCCTTTCATTCCTGGGCTCAGAGTTCTCTGGGTGCAGGGGTGTAGGGGAGTTGGGAATTTATCATCAATAGCAAGAACCTTCTGGTCATCTGTCTCCACGGAGTCAAAGGGAATTCAGGTACGCTTTCTGACAGATTGAAGTGCCTTAAACATTTCTCTCCGTCTGGGCAGCATGGCAGAAGGTTTAGATGTGAAAGCGTTGGCAACTATCCTAGAAGATTTGCAAAAGCAGCTTAGTGAAACCAGGGAAGAGGTTAGAAAGTCCAATCAGGAGGCGAGTTACCTCAGGCAGCGGGTGGAAGAACTTTCTGTGAGTCCCAGT
The DNA here is from genome assembly GCF_964263255.1 of Lissotriton vulgaris. Taxonomy (NCBI): domain Eukaryota; kingdom Metazoa; phylum Chordata; class Amphibia; order Caudata; family Salamandridae; genus Lissotriton; species Lissotriton vulgaris. The sequence continues at coordinate 495,050,156 of NC_141697.1, read as the reverse complement.
CCAAATTTCGGAGGTCTTAAGGCTCCTACCTTTACTCCTACCTCTTCGACATCGTCTGCGTTAACAACGCAAGTTGTCCATGCTATGTCCCCTACCATTCCTTTGGCCCCACCCGAAAGATTTCAAGGGGATCCGCATAAGGCTCAAATTTTTTTGACCCAGTGTTCCCTGCATTTCCTCTGCAAGCCCATTTTATTTAAAGAAGATCAGTCCAAAGTGGCGTTTGTGCTGTCCTATCTTAGTGGAGATGCTGCAGCGTGGTCATTGCCTCTGGTCTCCTCTAATGATCCAGTATTGTATAAATTTGAAGACTTCAAGGCTGAGTTTCTTCGAATCTTTGATCGTCGCACAATTTCTCAGACCACAGATAACGAGCTTTTGGATCTAAAACAAGGAAACCGAGAACTAGTTGCTTACTTGGCACAATACAACAAGTTAATTGTGGAGACGAATTGGCCAGCAGCAAAAAGAGCGGCAATTTTCTATAGAGGCCTTCGAGATGAGTTAAAGGATGGGTTGTCCCAAATTCCTAGAAGACCTACAGATGTCTCAGAGTTAATCGACTTGGTCCTCCAGATTGATCAAAGGCAAGCGGAACGTCGGTGTGAGAAACGAAGAGAAGTCAAGCCCTTTCCACCACGTTTTGATCGAGTTCGTTCTGAGCCTGTTAAGAATAGTGAAGCTCATTCCAGTGAGGAACCCATGCAGATTGGAGCGGTTCGTGGCCCTTTGTCTCAGGAGGAGAGAGAAAAGCGACGCTTAGGAAAATTATGCATGTATTGTGGTCAGCCAGGTCACTTTGTCAAAGACTGCCCAAAGAAGCCAAAGACCAATTCATGGGTAAAAGACAAGCTCCACCAGTAGACGGAGTTGTACTGGTGGGAGCAGCCCCTGAGACAACTCCCCAGACTCAGTTGCTAGCAAATGAAGGACAGGCTGTGGCTCCACATTTGCTTTTGTCTTGTACTATATGGTTCGGTAAGGGTCGGAAGGAAAGGGTTTCTATAATGTTGGATTCAGGAGCCACGGGGAATTTTTGTGATCTTCAATTTGCCAAAATGGTGGGAATCCAGTTTGAGAAGAAACTAAAGCCAGAACCTGTGCGTGCAGTGGATGGAACTGAGTTGTCGTCAGGCCCTATTGTGTTTGACACTGAGGTTATTACCGTCATTGGTCCAGAGGAACATCGGAGTGTATTTAGTTTTAACCTCATTGATGCCCCACAGTTTCAAATGATTTTGGGGCTCCCCTGGCTCTCGGAACATAACCCAAAGATAGATTGGGCAAAACGTACAGTTGAAATGACCTCTGAATATTGTACAGAACATTGTTTTCATGCATCGACAGAGGTCTCACCGACGACTATGTCTGCTCATCTGGCAAACCAAATGCCCATGGTTTGTGTGGTGGAAGTTCCTGAAATTCCTGAAGTCTATCTTGACCTGAAGGAGGTCTTCAACGAAAAGGAGGCCAAGAAATTACCGCCCCATCGGGAATACGATTGTCGGATCGAATTGGAACCTGGAGCCACGTTACCTTGTAGTCGCATTTATGCCCTTTCGGAACCTGAAAACCAGCATCTTAAAGAATATATTGAACAAAATTTGGAGAGTGGTTTCATCCGACCTTCTCAGTCGCCAGTTTCATCCCCCCTCTTTTTTATTCCTAAGAAGGATGGAACCTTGAGAACCTGCATCGACTATCGAGCGTTAAACTTGGTCACTAAAAAGAATCGATATCCTCTGCCTCTCATTTCGGAACTCCTAGATCAAGTTAAGAGTGCGAGAATCTACACAAAACTGGATTTGAGAGGAGCGTATCATTTGGTGCGAATGGCAGAGGGGGAGGAATGGAAGACGGCCTTTCGCACACGATTAGGTCTGTTCGAGTATCAGGTCATGCCTTTTGGGTTATGCAACGCACCTGCAGCCTTCCAGCATTTTGTCAATGACCTCTTAAGAGAATTTTTGGATCGTTTTGCCGTTGTCTATATTGATGACATCCTCATTTTTTCTAACAACATGGAAGATCATGTGCAACACGTTCGTGTCATTTTAGAGCGTCTGCTGAAGAATCAGCTGTATGTGAAATTGGAGAAATGTGTGTTTCATTCGACCAAGGTGGAATTTTTAGGTTTCATACTTTCTCCCGAAGGTGTCAACATGGATCAGTCAAAACTGGAAGCCATCAGGTCCTGGCCTGCTCCCCGCTCCATCAAAGAAATACAGAGTTTTTTGGGATTCGCCAATTTTTATCGGCGATTTATTCAGAACTTCTCTGAAAAAGTCAGACCAATTACTCGGCTCCTAAAGAAAGAGGAGCGTTTTGTCTGGGGAAAAGAACCTGAAGAAGCTTTTCAGCAGTTAAAGGAAGCCTTTGTATCTGCACCAATTTTGCAACACCCCGATTTGAAAGAACCTTTTTTTGTGGAAGCTGACGCTTCCAATTTTGCAATTGGAGGCATTCTATCTCAACGACAGAAAGAGACGGGACAATTACATCCTGTAGCCTATCATTCTAGGAAACTCACAGCTGCTGAAATAAATTATCCCATTTCTGACAAAGAACTTTTGGCTGTCAAAGAAGCTTTTAAGGTTTGGAGGCATTATCTGCTCGGGGCTCGACATGTCATCACAGTGTTCACAGATCATCGCAATCTGCAGTTCTTAAAGTCAGTCAGAACACTCTCCCCTCGTCAGTTGAGATGGTCCCTCTTCTTCGCAGACTATGACTTTGTATTGACTTACAAACCTGGATCGGCTAATGGAAAAGCTGACGCCCTTTCTCGGCTGAGTCTGGGAGATGTGACGGACAAGAAGGAAGAAGGCTACATCATTCCACAGAATAAAATCGTAGCAGCTATAGTTGAGGATGAGTTGGAAAAGCAGGTTCGAGAAGCCTTCAAAGGAAAAGAATTCTCTAATTGGGTTGCGGAAGGTCCTGAAAGAGAACTCAGAGACGGGAAACCCTACTGTCAAGGGAAACTGTTTGTTCCAGTTGAAGAGTTACAGTCATTAATCATTCAGCAGTTTCATGATCATCCATTGGCAGGTCATAAGGGAGCAGTCAAGACTTTGGAACTGGTGAAGAGGATGTATTTTTGGCCAGGCATGGAAGCACAGGTTAGGCAGCACATCGCCACTTGTGAACCGTGTATAAAAGGGAAGAGTTCTAGACAGCCCCCCCAAGGGTTACTTAGGCCTTTGCCCGTAGCACCCTCTCCTTGGCATACCATTTCCATGGATTTTATTGTAGATCTACCCTCTAGTCAGGGCTATTCAGTAATTTGGGTGGTGGTTGACCAGTTCACTAAAATGAGTCATTTTGTTCCCTTAAAGAGTCTTCCGACAGCTTCTCAGTTAGCAGACCTGTTAGTTCGGCATATTGTGCGGCTGCACGGAATCCCTAAGATTGTAATCTCAGATCGAGGTTCCCAGTTTGTCTCTCGATTTTGGAGATCTTTCTTGAGAGGTCTGGGGGTGGATTCTCGTCTGTCCACCAGCTTCCATCCGGAGACAGATGGACAGACGGAGAGGGTGAACCAAGATTTGGAGCAGTACCTTCGCTTGTATTTGATGGATCAAGAGGGAGAATGGCCCTCTTTATTGAGTACTGCGGAGTTTGCTTACAATAATTCAGTCCACTCTGCCACGGGTTACTCTCCATTTTTCCTTAATTCAGGCAGACATCCAAATATGTTAATGGGTAGAGTGGAAGTAGACGTCCCAGCAGCAGAAGAGGTGATCCAAGATTTGCATAAGGCCTTTCAGTCAGCATCAGAAAATCTCGTTAAGGCAAAACAGAGCTATAAGAAGCAAGCAGATAAGAAGCGAAGGGAGAGTCCAGAATTTGAGGCAGGGGATTTGGTGTGGGTTTCTACTCGCTATATGCGATTGAAAGGGAACAGGAAATTTCAGCCTAAATTTGTGGGTCCCTATCCAGTGGTGGACATGGTCAATCCTGTTAGTGTTAGGTTGGCTCTTCCCAAATCTATGAAAATTCATCCCACTTTCCATGTTTCCTTGATCAAACGTAATCCTCCAAGATTTCAACGTTCGCATCCCTCTGCTCCAGTGCAAGTCCAATCTGCAGAAGAGTTTGAGGTTAAGAGAATTTTGGACTCCAAATTGAGAAGAAACACCTTGTTCTATCTGGTAGATTGGAAGGGTTTCGGTCCTGAAGATCGATCATGGGAACCAAGCAAGAATGTTCACGCCCCACGACTGGTAGCTGAGTTTCATAAGACATATCCTCAAAAGCCTAGAGAGGGGGCTTTGGTGGGGGGTACTGTCAGGTCCCAGCGGGCGGTGGAGAGTTCGGCACCAAGGGTTCGCCTTAAGATTAGAATTGGTTCCAACTACACCCTTTCTGCCGGCCTTTGGAGACAACTTGTAGCGCAATCCAGAAGTACTGATTCATTTCCTGATTGTGCCACTGACTAGTTGCGTTAGCGCTCTAGTCTTTCGTGGCGGCCATTTTGTGCGCTCGAGCCCTTCGCTCTGCGCACTTCAACGGTCTAATTCCTGAGAGTAAGACGCTTCTATACAAGTGCGTCTTTTCATAGTTATTTTCCTGTCAGCATTTGGAAACTAAACTTCCTCGACCCTCAGCATTGTTTGGCGCTAGACTATCCAGTCTTGGTAGCGCGTTTTCGTTCCAGTTCTGAATTCATACCTCAGCAGTTTGCGCAGTATCGCCTCCGCTTCTGGTAGGACTTCTCCTCGTTTCAGTCAAGTCTACTAGAGTGAGGTAAGAGGACAGCGCTCTCCTCGTTTTGAAGCCAATTTGCTCCTCTGAACTGTCATTGCGAGTGTTCATTACATTTCGCCTCAGCAGGGTGTTCTACTCTGTTAGCACCTATGAACTCTTGAGCGTCATTGGCAATTCCCAGTGAAAGACTTTGAATTACAGCAGAGAAAGACTGGTTATTCTTGAGATAAAGACTATTTCCTTGTGCTAGAGATTCTTGTGGAGAATACCAGCGGTTAGACTATCATCCTTCCCGCACCTATGATGACAGCAAGTATAGTAGTGTATAGCCTGATATGCATATAGATATACAGTATTATACCAACTGAGAATTACAGCAGCGGTACATCTCCAAGTTCCTTCGAACTCAATACTGGACTGGATTCATATCCTACTTGTACTCCTAAGTCTAGTCCTGTATTCCAATCTACATAGAGAGAGGCTCATGTCCACACTCATTCAGGTACTTGAAAGTAGAGAACTAAAGTGAGAGTTAGAAGAAGGTGCCAGCATTAGTGGGAACTGTAGTAATGTTTTGCTTACTTTTGCAGGAGACGATCTTCCTGAACGAAGAGTAGGAGATATATGTGTGGCAGTCTCTCTGTTCGTTATCCACTTCCCCTTTCCCTTTCATTCCTGGGCTCAGAGTTCTCTGGGTGCAGGGGTGTAGGGGAGTTGGGAATTTATCATCAATAGCAAGAACCTTCTGGTCATCTGTCTCCACGGAGTCAAAGGGAATTCAGGTACGCTTTCTGACACCGTCTCTTCCACTACTCCTCTCCTAATTAAATCATGAATAATGTGCAACAAAGCTTGTTCGCCTTCCGGCGAGATTTTATACTGGGGGATACGTGGCAACTGTGCATTTGGTTTCAAGGTAATTGATAATGGGGCTATTTTTAACAATCCTACAGCCGTATCTCCTGTCGCCCAAAGGGACTGAGGAATTGTAGAAAATTCAGATGGGAGGTGTTCATTTTTAGCAAAACATTGGGACGTGCTTTTAGTGGGTGGTTTCATTGTTAAATAAACACTATCAGGAGAACAATAAATTCTTGCATGCGATTTCTTCAGTATGTCCAACCCTAACAGATTTTCCCCACAATTAGAAGTAAGCAGAAAAGGAGAGTCTACAGTGATCGGACCAACAGTAAATGGAAGTGGCTTGGAAATGGCGCTCACCATGGTGATTCCTGAGAAACCCACCGATACATTAGTTTGCCCAGACAGAGCAGCCCCCGGGACCAGTGAATGAGCAACCGAACTATTCATTGCTCCAGTATCCACTAAAACTTTTCAGATGTCTCCAGCAATTGTCCTAGTACATAAGGTCCTTGTTGATCAACTGGTACTGCTATATGGCCCCCGCTCTGTCCATGGCTGTCTCATGCATATCCATTTCCATCATATCCATCGTCTTGATAGTCCTCATGATAATACTGCCTACCCTGGGTGTCATCAAAATAATTCCTTCTAGACTCACTACCGGAGATGTCCTCTCGTCTCATACTATTTCGATCAGGGTTACCTCGTCCTCTGCCTCTCCCTCGAATAAAACCACCACGGCAACGGAGCAATGGACACTCTGCTCTCTAATGTCCCTCCTGCCTACAGTTAGAACACTGATTTATTCCAATGTTAGGAGGTGGACCCACTCCTCCCCCTCTTCCACCCATTGCTCTTCTGGGGAATGAACCTCTTCCTCCTCCCCTTCCATTGCTCTGTCCCCTACTAACCTGTTGCAACAGTACTCTTGTTTTCAATTCCTTAACCTTTTGTCAGATTTGTCCTTACTCTCATTCTCTTGATGTTCGTAATACTGGGCCATGCTAAGAATTACAGACGGGGCCGCAGTAGTCCACGTACTTTCAGCAGCCTGTAGTCGAGTCATTATTTCAGGGAGCAGGTTAGTGACAAATCAATTCACAAATAATCGTATACCACCCTCCGTGGATAGATAAATTTGAAATACTTTTTCAAACTGCATGAAAAAAATCTAAAACACTTTCATCCTTCTTCTGTCTGCAAGCCGTTAATTTATCCCAATCAACCTTTCGAGGGGGAAGAAGAGTTTGCATATAGGTGATAATTCGGGCCGGTACGGCCAAAACTTCGTCCTTAGGTTTGTCCCCTGGTTTACGATCTTTATCCCATGTTTTAATCTGATCCCAAGTTCCACATAGTTCTGGGGCATGATCAGTATCATGTATCTGTCTCCAAATATCTACCGGAATCAAAAGACCAAAAAACAGTTCAATATCAGCCAAAGTCATCACGGCTGAATTTGCAGCTTCGGTTAATTCTTTATAATAAGCAGTGGGATTTTTACGGGGATCAGGGAGTTGGGCCTTTAAGGTAAGAACTTCACTTCTTTTCCACGGTGTATAAACCCACTGTTCTTGAAGTCGGGCGTCTACACGAGCCCTAATTACTTGTCCACCCCCATCTTTTAATTCAGGCAGCTCAGGATCATAAAGGGGGTGTACTTCCCTCATCGGGTGCTGCGTCCCCCAAACAGCACACTTCCTATGCATTTGTTCACGATAATGCACCAAGGTTGCAACATTTTGGAACACTTCCTTAACTTGTAAATTGAATTTAAAAGCCCGGTCCCTAATATCTAATAATATCTGGAGTGCTAATCCATCTTCAAAACATTGTTCTCATAAAGAGATCAATCAGACCGCCATATGTTCCAGGGACATTTATTGTGCCACTGGTTCAAAATCCTTCATAGTACTCCAAATATCCTCCAAAGTATAAATCGGGTTTCACATCCATTGGGATGCTTGTACCACGATTGCCCTTCTTTCTTTGGATCCCAGAGACGATCGAGTAAAAGCTTGTTGACCGTCCAAATCCCCTCTGGGGCGTTTAGGTGTAACATCTATAGGGACGGAAGTTGCTCCACTCGAGGAGGCTGCTAAGTCTCTCATCTGTGGCGTTAAAAATACCGGGTGCAAGGATAAGGCAGTAGCGGGTTCAGGCTTTAAAGAAATTAATTCTGAGGTAGTTGGACGGAGAGTAGGAGGAGAGAGTACCAGGGCCTGAGGGGGCATGGCTACTGGGGAAGTAGCGGCTATGGGCATCCCCACAGGTGGCGTGGCTCCAATCTGGCCTTCTCTAACTAGTGGCACTGCTGGATATAGACCCTGGGGTGCATACGGAGGGGGTAAACGAGCCTCCAGTAACTCTTCTATCTCATCTCCTGTTTCCGTTCGAGTTACATAACTTTCATCTGTCTGTAATCGAAATTTTCTATCCATTTGCTCAATATTCTTTTCTACTTTCTCTTTTTCATAAGCTACTGCCTTTTGGTAATCGTCTGTCCTGATTTAAGCTTCCCCAATTTTTCTTCCCTTATTCTCCGCCGTTTCGCTTCCTTCAACCATAGGTTCAAATAATCGAACATTGATTGACGGCTCTTTTTCATAGACAATTTATTCGGCAAATAATTTATCTTCCTCTCATCAAAAGACCCAGTTAGGGGCCATTGCAAATCTGTATTGTCCTTGGTATATTTATTCCAAAGAGTATTAAACAAAATTGGAGAAAAACCGTGTTTTACATACATATCGAAACTCGGGCTGCCTTCCGGGGGAGCAGGCTGTCTTTCTTCCAGCCTTCCACCCCGTCGACAGCAACATGCAAAACATATTTTGCTAAAACACGACATATTTAAAAATTCACCACATTACCATCACAACACTTACTCATTCATTCGGATGCGTCCTTTTAAGCACATACTCATTTGCTCCCACAACATACATTTGCTCTATACGTAGAGTGCTTAAAGGAGAAGAATTTTTTCTTCACTTATTGTTTCTTTCGTTCTTATTTTTCAATCAAATTCTTCAATACCATACTGTAATTCTCGTAATACAAAATGACATGTCTTTTCCAAATCGAACAGCGCCCGTCGACTCCTGCTCAGGGAATCGATCTCGCCGGATTCCGGACCAACAACTGTTCACAAAAGAGACTGTCCAAAGACTGTCCTGAGATCATCAGTCAGGTGAACCACAAACCCTCTTGCAGACCATCCCATAGTCCTGTGCTGGTTGAGCCGGGTGGATGGGCGCGTGGCTCCAGAACCCAGGCTTACCCAGTTAATCCTAGGGCTTTTCCGAAGAGGATTTGGCCGAGTAAGCACCCTCCGTGCAACACTAAGGCGTCCAATGTTGGACACGTCAGACACCCAGATTCCCTGTGGCTCTCCGACCTCTACTTTCCAAATACAGGTAACTGTTACAAAAAGCCACTTCTTCCAAGTGCTCTCTATTCCATCGTCGTCGAATCAATATATAAAACAATTCACTCACCTGGTGCACTCGGGTCTGATTGCGGATTCTCCACTGCTGACTCCTTTATAGACCAACACGGTCAGCTGTTCTGGGTTAAGCCCGAAGGACTCCGGCGAAAGATCTTTTAGCAGCTGAGAAGGTCACTGGATTTGAGAGTGGAATTTCTTTTTTTTCTACCACAAACTGGTTTCTCAATCAGGATCCTCTTTCCGTCCACCCACTCGGCCAGAACCCCTCCCTGTCCCTCTACTCCTGTTTACAGGAGGGGACGACCCTTTCGCAGAGTCCCGGCCGAGTCGCCAACTAAAGTACCAAAAATTATATCATAGAGCTATACTTACCAATAGCCCATATACCTCTTTACCAATAATAAGTCAGTCGGCAATGGAGAAGGTTCAATTGTTTATTTTGCAAAAGGCCCTATATAGGGGAGCCTCTCTCGGCACAGCCCTCGAAGGTGCTCAGAGAAGACTCCTGAATACAAGCAGTACAATGCATATATACTTTCTACATACCTCATGAAACCCCCTGAGAAGGAAAAACTCGACTCGTCAAGGAGCAAACAAGAAAGCCCATATAAGGCACAATTGATTGCTATGAAGCTTAGCTCATGCTATTCCGGGGGTAGGTCAGTAAAGGTGCCTCCCTTTCTATCTGGGGCATGGGAGTACAGGAACGGTGCCTGCAAGAATGTGCGCATCCTACAAGAAAGGCAGATATGACCTTGGGTTCCCTGAGCTACAAACTAATGGTCCGTTCATAGCCCAGGCCGGCATCTCAGGTCACCGTACAGAAGCAGATCATGTGTTTTCCTAACTAACAGAGGGAGACACAAGGAAACGAAACCAAGATGGCATCTGTTATAGCAAAAGGCCTGATTCTGCACGAGTGTATAACTTTCGAGTCTTTACATAAGAATTTCATATGGTAACACACTAACATATTGGATACATTAGGCCAACATCATGTAATATCGAATTTACATTCCTTCACCCTCTTAAGTGTTGGAACACCAGCCAACACCAGCACATATGGACAAGCGGCCGGGTAGGCTTAAGACTTCTGAGTTAGGCCTTGAATGGTTTCTACTTAGTGTATCTATTGTGCTACGGCTTGGGTTGCCTGGCACTATTGTAGCATATGTACGGTCTGAGTTGTTACGACACCCTCGGTTAGGGTCGGAGGCAAAGTTATGACTGGGTCATCTATCGCTGATAAGCCGCTCTCTAGATTAGGATTCAATGCTGCTTCAGCCCTGGATAAGAAGCATTCCCTAATTTGTCTACATGTAGAGCATGCACTGCTACCATGGGGACTGACAAGTGAGGGAATAGCAGGGGCTGGGACAGTGGCAATGGTGGTTGGAAATTGATTGTCACTAACGATAGAACCAACCCCCGGGGCGGCCGTGGCTTGTGCTGTCACCGACGGCAAGCTAAGCCTTCCCACAGCTATGTCTAGATGGTCTAATCGTTCCATAAAGGGAAATGAGTTTGGAGTCTAGCAAATCATTAATTTGCTTATTCACAGTATCAATTACAATATTAGCAAAGGTATCCCCAACCCCCCCATTGTCCGGTGATGCCTCAGTCTGTGTACTGATGGAGCTGTGCGAGGTCCCATTTAATCCTGCCTTAGGGGTGCCTGTGCTTAAGGATGACTGCATCCATGCAGACAAACAATTACGGGAAGCGCCAATTCTGGGTGGTTGTTTCCTTTTGGTGCAAACAGGTTTCCCGCATTTCCTCTTGCATTTGGCAATCGGGTTTCCCACATTTGTGGGAGTGTCAGTGGTAGATTGAGGCTCCGATGTGTTGCAACCAGTTGGACTTGCGGTGGTGACACGCGGGGTATTTTAGTACCAGGGCTGTGGAGCTGCAGGGAGTTTTCAAATGAACATGTATGCTTAGGATGGAATTGGAAAGTTGAAGGGGTTTGCAAGCGGAAAGGGTGGAAGAATGGATAGTTATCATCATATTGTGGACGGGACAGCAATAATAGAAAAATAACTGAAAGTGTTACCTATGCAGCAGAATTTCAGAAAAATATGGGCATGGCACTAAGACTCCATAACTGTGTAATATGAAAGGTATTCTTCAAGAAGGAAAACATGCAATATTTATGCCTTTTATAGTAGTGTGGGAGTACACGTATAAATAATCCTGCATGCAGTGCGCAAGTATGGATGTTATGGTGCGTGAGCCAAGCAAGTGGAATATTTGGGGCTACCTTTGCTTTGTAATATTTAGTACTGAGCAGCCGAACATCATAAAAAAATGTGTTCACCTGAACACTACTGTCTTTTTCCACCATCCACCCCCCCCCCACCCAACCACACACACATACAAACATATATATACATAAATACAAACATCTTCTTGTTTTCATCATGGTGAAGGACTTTTAAGACACCATTATCATTTGTAATTTTACGTTGCAGTGGGGGTACATGCCTGCAGAATATTTTTAATGGTTCAATTTTTGCTCAGCATATTTGCACTTTTCAACCGTGTGCTCATTTCTATGCCAGAGATATTAAACATTATAGCAAATGTCATGGGCGCATTGGCATATTTCCTCCATGGTGGCATGTGCTAAAATGACATACATATTTAGGGACGACAATATGGCGGCTGGTGGGCCTTAAGTCTCTCTCTGCTTCCTTGCAGTGAGCCTCCCAGTGCTGCTCAGTATATTCCTTTCAGCACCCTGAGGGAAGGTCTTTCTCACACTTGATGCTTCTGGCCTGACATTGTGTCTGCAAACAAAGTGCACTCGGCACCTCCAGCTTTGTGTTGTATTTGCTTATCGAAATTAGGCAGCTATTTTCATTAAACAAATGATGGAAAGGCCGGGTAAAAGTCTCCCCGCGCCCCTCTCTGCCTCTTTTTTTCAACAAAGAAGAAAATATTGTGTCAAAAGTAATGTGAATTAGAGGGGAGGAGAAGAGAAACAGCTTTCGCCCATTCAAGCGAGGAGAAAAAAAGCTGGTTGAACATTTCCGCTTCTTTTGAGAGGCACGGCAGCCCCAGCCGGGCCTGAATGGGGGAGGCTTGTAAGCCTCTGTGAGGCTGTCAGACCGCTCACGGTAATGAGGGCTAATGACGGGGCTCGAGTCCTCTCGCGCACAAAAGGGGGCTCCGAGTGGGCGGCCGGGCTGAATGGCGGGCGCGTTTTGAGGGAGAGCGAGGAAGCTGTCAGCAGATTGATTCTGCCAGGGCCATAGAAAGGCGACTGAGTCCTGCAGGCTGGGGCCTGGCCCGGCGCGGTGCAGCTGGGGGCAGAGCAGGCCCTCAACAAGTGTGAGAAGGACATGTGGAAAGTTCACTCCGCGAACTTGGAGGAAAAGGGGATCTCTTTGTGAAATTCCCGGCGCGGATCAGATATGTCCAAAGCAGCTTACCCTACGCCCCATAAAACCACCGAAATCCTTCGTTCTTGATTAAAAAAACATGTAAACTAATTGCTCGAGGCAGAGCGGTGCTTCTGTGCTACTTAATTTGCACCTGGGTGCCACAGGACGCATTGGCGTTGACATGCCAAAGTGTGGGCACTGCCGATGGAGACCTTGTGGCAGAAAGAAAGTAATCGAGATTATCTCGTTGAGTCGTTTTTACTCAAAAATTCTTAAAAATTGAATTTAGGCAAACAAATGCTAAGAACGGTCACCTTTTATCCTTCTAGGGGGAACCCCGCTCCCAACGAAAGGACAGAGATGCCCTAAGATCATTGCCGTTTGGTTCGTAGTTTCGCCAGTCCCGTAGCTATCTGTCACAAGTGCAACAGCTGCAGTAGCACCAGGGTCCCGGGGTGTGAGAGTCCCATTGCACCACGAACATGACCGTCTTTGACTACCCAGCAGGCGTAAATGCGAGGTGTGGTGTGCATTTCCTTGCTTGCTGGTTTAACCTCTTAAGCACTGGCCAACATTTTAGAAGAGGAAAGTGGGAGATTTTGAAATAAATTGGGGGAACATAATTTCCCATTGAAGAGGCAATTTCAGGCGGGAGACAGCTAAAATGAAGCCATTCTTTGGCTTAAAAAATCATGAGTCTTCCGCATGAATCGGGTCTTTTAGCAGATGTTGTCTTACGTCCCCGTTACATTGCTGTGCACACCTGCTCTGTCTTCTTTAAAATGTGTTCCGTTTTCATAGTTTTGCTTTTGGGACTTTTGCAGCCATTTCAATTGTGCGCGTGTTTTTACGAGTTAGGGCGTCGCCTTTTTTGATGCAGGAGGCATTGATCTACGGACAATAATCTCAAGGGCCGTTTTGCTGTACACGTTAATGCAGCCACATTTCACACTAAATGTGAACTGCAAGAACAAAAAAACAAAGTTTATTCGAAAACTTCCTTTCAGTAGCCGCCCAGAATAGACGCTTCTGTGCAGCGAAAATAACGAGCTCTGTAATTTGGAGGTTTCGGACCCCCAATTAGCTGCTTGGGAGGATCTATCGTTCGTTCCTCTTCTCAGCTCCTGTAAACGCATTATGTACAGTAAGCGAGCACGTCTGAGTTAATAGCTCCCCCGTCCCCCTGCTTGCAACCTCTCCTCGCCTGCAATGACGCCCGCGCACGGGGCCACAGTCAGCCCATCGCCCTAATCTGCAGACAAAGCCGCCTGTAACACGGTGGACATCAAACAAGACGAAATAGGCGAGTCAGCTCCATAAAACACGCTTTTTCTGTAGCGTGCGGGCATCAGTGGGTCAAGTGTATGACGCTATCCACAGCGCTCTCACTGCACACAATGCCCTTTTTCTGACCTTGCGTGCAAGTTCATCGCCTTATGGTGGTTCCCTGGCAAATGCACTACGAACACCTTTCGACTGAACCCTCAGAAATTCAAAATCGTTGCTGAGTGAGACAAACGCCTCAGAACACGAAGAAAACCGGGTAAATACCAGAATGTTTTGTCTCCTCACTCCATCCATATGTGCCCAAAAGAAAATCAATAAAAATATACTTTAAAAACAAACAAAAAAAAAACCAAACAGATAGCTTCCGGGGCGGGGTCAGTTTGCGCCCCTTTAGGACAAACAGTGGTATAGGGCAGGACTTAAAAAAAAAAACAGTGGTCAGAGCAACGTGTTTGTCAACTTGTTTACTTGCGAGTTGTGTGTTTAAAGCGCCGACAGGCCCGCGTGCAACGTTTTTGTTTTAACAAACAAAGATATAATTGTCACAGAAGAATGTTGGCCTGTAGCCCGGCTTTTTAAACCATTGCTTTGTATACTTCCAAGTATTATTTATTCGTGATTCATCAAGAAAGGCAGCGCAAAGCAAACCATAGGGCGCATGGGAACTTCAGATAAAGGGCTGCTAGAATTTCAAGAAAAAAAAAAACCTGGGCAAAGTCAACATCTCTTTACGTTCTAAATATTTTATCTGCCGGGTTTGTTCTATTGCCAAGTATTCTCTGTCACATGCACACAGATACAAAAATGTTGCTGCTGTCCAATCAGAAAACGTGCGAACACCTTTTTTGATACGAACCCTTCTTACAAACTAAAACAATGCAACTTGTGTGCTGTTCGAGTGAATCACACAGATTTACTATTTACATTTTTCTATTAGTTTTCCATTGTTTTCTCGAGAGTTTAGCGACCATCTTCTACTTTTTTTTCCTCAAAGCACTAAAAAAACCTACATCTTCACAAACTAATAGAACAAGTCTACTAATAGAACAAATCTGCGTAGGGAAGGGGTGAAAACAACCGTAAAAAGTGCACATTTAGAAGCAGGATAACCTATGCAACTCAGACAATTTTACGAATTTTTGAAAAAAATAGATCGAAATGATTTTGCCTTTTGTGTGTTGCAAACATATGGCTTTTAAAAGAGATCAAATCAAAGAAATAACTCGTTTACTTCCCCTCAACATTTGCACCATATTTCTCACCTGAAAGTTGAAGCCGAGTCACCCTGCTTTCTTTTGGACTCAACCAGCACCTACTTTATGCAGGTCTTGGGCATTCATTTTGGGGTCAATAACATATTTTGTCTAATCAGACATTGACCCAGAACAAGAAGAAAAGGCGAAAGAGAAGCATAGGAAATCAGCGACAAAGGGAGAAAGCAGGAATGAAAAAGAACCAGAAAGTGTGCCATAAATAGGAAGTGTATGATGAAGGAAGAAAGGTCAGAGGTGTAATCATGGCTAGGCAGCCTTGTTATTTATACTATTCAGCGCCTGCTCCTAAGAAAACATTTGGATGCCTGAACTCTTATTATTAATTTATTTTACAAACTTTGGGCCTCATTTACAACAAAATGACGCAGCGCAGTGCTGCAGCCATTATGCTGCTCTGAGGTGCGCATTTCAATTTCAATTCAAATTTACTTTATTCGGTATACAACAACACCATAAAAGTACAGAACAGATATTTAAAACACAGGAAATAAAACCTTCTACAAAGTATTTAGATAGTTAATAAGGAGTATATAACAAGTGCAAGTACAAGACATCTTAAAAATGAAAATAAAATGGACCTACAATTATAGTGACTGGTGCACCCTGGCACATTGGGATCAAACGGGAAGGTTTCCGAAGGGTGGAACTATAATTCCAACATAATAAAATGGGATTCCCCCCAATTGTAAAAATTCATCTGAATTAAAAAACCCTTACAAAACCACTTACAAATGGTCCGTGGTGCAAGAGAGAGATTTCATGACCCCAATCAGCATCGTGAGTCTTTAGTGTTTCTTAATCTTGCGGCCATCCTTAAAAAATTCACAGTACAATAAAGGGTAAGAGCCTCCTCAGACAATTTCAAAATTAACAGCGCCACCCTTGCGTGTTTGAACCTAGCAGACTTTAAAATACTCTTTAAAAACAACTTCCTGGGGAGGGCATAAAAAGGGCACAATAAAACAAAATGGAGCGTGTCGTGCGGAGACTTATAGTCGCAACCGCAGGGGCCCCTCATCTCAATCGATGATAAAAACCCTGATGGACTCCCCAGAGTGTGATGAAGTAGGTTCAGCCTAAATCTAGTCATGGTGAATCTGTCCTGGGCATTGTGCATATACGCAAGGTATGGTTCCAGTCCTGGGCTAGATTTGGTAAGTAGGTGGGCTCTCACAGTTGGCTTGACCAGCACGATGTCTTCCCTGGAGGAGGCCTTCGGCTTTAAAAATGCTGACTTGACAATCTCCTTGTCTCGTGCTGCCAGCAATTTCGGATTTTTGAAAAAGTCGGCGAGACCCAGGCCTGACAAGGTTTCCTTTACATATTTCAACCAGGGGATGTTATGACCATACTCCCTATTGATACAATCAGTTATAATCTGCTTGCCTAGTGCCGCTTCAGGGTTGATCCGCATTTTTAACCAGCAAGAGAGGGGTTTCAATTGAATCTTGTCTCTGATATAGGTGATTGAATAGGAGGGGGTGCTCTGTAGGACTCTGAGTAACCTTTGGAAGAATTTGTTTTCTTCCACCTGTATCCTTGAAGGGTCAATGAATCCCCATACCTCGCTACCATATAACAGTTTTGCCTTGCAAATGGCCCTATACAAATTCACGATTTGTTCTGGGGCCCAGCAACCCAGCCTGTGTGCAAAATTCATAATTGCCCAAGAAGAACTAGTGAGAGATCTACATTTCTCATCTATCAATTTATTGAATCTAGTGTGGGTGTCGAACAAAATTCCCAAATAGGAAAATGCCTGCACTTTTTCTATAGGGTGGGAGCCAATCCTGAAGGTAAATTTCCTGGCTGATCTTTTCCCCATCTCCATGATGTAAGATTTGGAGAGGTTAGCGGACAAGTTAAGGTGCTCCATAAAAATAACAAAATCATCAATCAAGTGCTGGAGGCCCCGCGCGGTGCGTGACAGGAGCACCGCGTCGTCCGCGTACAGCAGGACCGGTATCGCGCTATTACCTATCCTCGGGCTGTCCACACCTATTTCCCAGTGCCTTGTCTAAACCATTAATGTATAAGGTAAATAGCAAAGGTGCCAGTATACAGCCCTGTCTCACACCCCTAGAGCAAGGAAAAGAGTCCGAAGTGCCACTCTCATTATTGTATCGGTCCTGGGCTGAGGTGTACTGATGTAGGGTACTTGAGATTTTAACCAGTCCTGGATCCACGCCCATGGCCCATAAAAGATCCCACAGTTTCCTGCGGTTGACCCAATCAAATGCCGCTGTTAGGTCCATGAAAGCCAAATACACCGTCTCGTTACTAGCGACAGTGTACTTTGCAATCAGGAGGTAAAGGTTTAGGCATTGGCCAGTCGTTGAGCGGCCCGTACTGAAGCCATACTGGATGTCCGAGATTATGTCGTGCTCATCTGCCCAATCCAGAAGCTGATTCAAAATAGCTCCCCCCATGACTTTCACAGTAACGTCAATGAGGGAGATAGGCCTATAGCATTGAGGGTTGTCTTTATTACTCTTCTTGAAAATTGGAACAATTATCGCAGTGGACCAGGATAAGGGCATGCCTGCCTCCACTGCCGAATTAATCACTCTTACTGGGATAGGAGCCCACAGGTCTACCTGAGAAAGCAGAAGATCCGGGGGGATCCCATATGGTCCCGGGGCCTTGTTACGGGTTAATCCCTCAATTCCCGCTTTTATCTCGCCTAAGGTGAAAGGGGTTTCCAGAGCTGTTGATTTCCTACCCCTACGGGTGGAAGGGCAGTACTCATACAATCAGAATTGTAGAGACCTTTGAAATGCTCCACCCAGGCCTCTGGCAAAATGTGGCAGACAAGTTTAGACTTATTCTTATCTTGGAAATACGGTTCGTTCACAGTTTTCCAGAAAGCGGTCATATCCCTAGCTTCGGCCGCTTCCCTCAAGTTTTCCCATGCCTGATTTTGCAGTGAGGTTTTACGATGTTTTAAGGCCTAATTGTACCTCCCCCGACACATAGACACCCTCATCTTGTCTTTGGGGGCAATCTTTAATGCTGCCTTCAGGTCTCTCAAGGCGCTAGAGCATTGCTGGTTGAACCACCTGGGGGTATCCTCTGCTTCTTTTCTGGTTCTACTTCTGAGCAGCCCATCTATACAGTGGACAACCCCCTCAAATGATTTAATTAAGTCCCCATCCTCTATGGTGGAGTCTAGGCACTTCCATACCTGATGATGTTCCTCCATCAGTAGTGCCTTGTAAAATTTGTCACTGTTGATATTTGACCATCTTAGTCTCCTTCCCTAATCCATGGCTATAAAAAAACCTCTGGTCTGTTTACAAGGGGAATATTTGGCTGGGTCAGGATCCTGTAGGATCCACACCAACGGATTGTGAGTACTAAAGGTGCTTAGTTCAACATTAAAACTCAGTATCCAGCATATTAAGGAGGTGGGTACAAAGATAAAATCAATAATAGAGCCCCTTCCCTTACCTTGAAAGGTTGGGAAGATGCCCAAGTACCTAACTACTCTTATCAGGTCCAATGTGTGTGTGAGGGCGTGGGTGCCCAAGACCTTACTTAGTTCCAATCCCTCCCTAGTGTGTTCCATGTGGAGTCCCTCTTCTCTTGGGCACGAAGCCCAATCCTCCTTGATATTAATTAAATGGTTACACAAGTGGCAATTGAAGTCTCCCATCACCACCAACTGAGCTCTAGTTGCCCCCTTTAATTCTATCCCTGTCAGCCTATGATCCAGCTCTGTCAAACTAGCCAATGTTTGTCCTACTTTCATGGCATTATAGAAGTTAATAAACATTAGTTTCAATCCCCTAGTCGTAAGCTGTATACTCTGGATACAGGCGGAGTCCCAAGCTAAGTCCTCGCATTTTCCCCTAACCTCAGATCCACATAAGTGATTAGACCTCCCTTTGCTCACCCTGCCAAAGATCTTACTGCTGGAATAAAGTACATTTTGTACCCTTCCAGGGCCAAGTAGGAGGGGTCTACCTCCCACGTCTCCTCTAGGCAAATAATGTTAAATCTCATTATGTAATCTAACCAGTCCTGGTTTTTTAATTTACTGGACAGGCCCGCTATATTCCAGGCAATTATGTTAATGGTTCCCTGCCCTCCTTCTAGTGGGGAATTAGACCTTGGGATAATATGCCCCATATGGGGTACCGGCCCTCTAGGGGGACTAGACTCAATATCATTCATACTATTGGCTATCTGTATTAGGGGCTGTGTTGACATGGCAGTCAGTTCCCCGCCTAGTCCTCCAGTAACCTTATCCTGATGCGTGTCCTCCAAGGCACCCCCTTGTTCTATAATTGACCCCTCATACGGATCACTGAAATAATATCGAGGGACAAAATATCGACTTGCAAAAATATCGTGGACAAAATATCGACAGTCAAAATATCGAGTTTGTATCTACAAACAGGTAAGTACAAAAATATCGAGTACAAAATATCGTTTACAATAATATAGTTGTAAAAAATATCGACTTTATTAAAAGCAGTGTTAAATTAAATTATTATTAAAATTTAATTACTAAAATATACTTAAAAATACTTACATTAACTTATAATAATTAAATAATAAATGAAAATAATAAAAACAAATTTACAATCTTATTTGTTAAAACATATATATATAGTAACATACTATAATTAAATAAGATACTATTATATTACCGTACGGTACCAGAAGTGTAAAAAATACTATTCCCACACCAAAGAGTGCAAGCGTAGGGAAAGCGTTGAATAGCGTAGGGGTTAAAATTACGATTCCCACTCCAGTGGGTGCAACAGTAGGGAAAACTGACCCTGAACCCTAAAAATACCCCTTTACCCAAAAACCCAAAACTGACCCTGAACCCTAAAAATACCCCTTTACCCAAAAACTGAAAACTGACCCTGAACCCTAAAAATACCCCTTTACCCAAAAACTGAAAACTGACCCTGAACCCTAAAAATAACTCTTTACCCAAAAACTGAAAACTGACCCTGAACCCTAAAAATACCCCTTTACCCAAAAACTGAAAACTGACACTGAACCCTAAAAATACCCCTTTACCCAAAAACTGAAAACTGACCCTGAACCCTAAAAATACCCCTTTACCCAAAAACTGAAAACTGACCCTGAACCCTAAATATATCCCTTTACCCAAAAACTGAAAACTGACCCTGAACCCTAAAAATACCCCTTTACCCAAAAACTGAAAACTGACCCTGAACCCTAAAAATACTCCTTTACCCAAAATTAATAATATTATTTAATTACCAATTAATTATTAATTAACAATAACAATAAAGTAAATATATTAGCACATTAGCTGTAATTAATTTAATTTAATAATTAATATTATTTTTTCCCAAATAATTAATTAACAATAACTAAAAATTATATATATAAATAAATTACTCTAATTAATGTAATTAACTAATTAATATTATTTAATTACCAATTAATTACTAATTAAAATATGTACAAAACTATATTAATTAATTAAATAATTAATATTAATTAATTACCAATTAATTATTAATTAAAAATATTTACAAACATATATTAATTAATTAATTATTATTAAATTACTCCCCACCCTTATCCCCTATTAACCCAACATCCCGCTCCTAAACATTAACTACAATTTATATTACTATTAATAATTTTTTTTTATTTTTTTAACCTTTTTTCTACATATTATTGAAATTTTTTACTTTGACTATTTATATATATTTTGTCGATATTTTTGTACTCGATATTTTTTTATCATTATTTTAATCGATATTTTGACCAACGATATTTTTGTTATCGATATTTTATTATTATCGATATTTTTAACTCAATATTTTGTCCATTCGATATTTTGGAGTCGATATTTTGTCTGTGCACCCCCTCATACAGTCAGTCTAAGTCACTTAGGGCGGAAACGCTTTGTAGGGGGCATATCGGTTAAATAACGGTACTAGACGCTCCCCTGAGGTTGATCTTGCCGTTATTTGCCTCTGATCTTCCCTGTTATGAGCATGCATTGGGTCTCTATAGAAGAAACCCAGTGGGAGCAATCTAACCCTGGTACCACTCTCCTCCTGGTATATCCCCTTCTTTTGATGATACAGCAATTCTCTTACCAGTTCCGGGTATCTAAAATTTAGAATGACACAATCTCCCGGAAATCCCTTCCTGCTTTTTCCGATCCATGATACTCTTCTGGCCATTAAGATGTGCCTGTGGTTGCTGATACTAAACCTGCGTTAGTAGCCAGTCAATGGGCTGCTTTATTTATCAAGGAACGTGTTGTTTCTACCATACCCACTGTACTTGCATGGATCCCTGTCAAGACCACTGTATAAGGGCTTGCAGCTGGGGGTAAGTCTAATACTGGCAGGTCCTGGGTATTAGGTGCCGCGTCCACTACTGATGGCACTAATTCAGTAGGTTTGACAAATCCACCCTCCTTTGATCTGGATGTATTGTCAGTATTTAATCGATCCACTGGTCTCTTCCCCCTTATCTGCCTGTTGTTTTCCATTGTACTTGAGTGGCCATGGGCCTTGCTGATAGTACATCCCTCTCTTGAGGTCTTCTTTATCGCCTCTTCTCTGGGTATAGCGTGGGCGATTTCATTATCATTTGCCCCTCTAGTGCCAACAATCAGCTGTCCTGGCTTGGGGTGTATTTTAGTCTCAACGTCTCCCCTCCCCGTAGGCTATGGCCTCTTCTCTTTTGCGGCCTCCATGCTACCTTTTGTGGTTAGCTGCGAGAGTTGCCCTTCTATCACTTTTAGCCTCTCATGCAAGGTCCCCAAGTGAGCTATTACTAGGGACTCCAACTTTGTAACTAAATCTTTATTACATCCCTCCAGCACTATTGCCTCACTGCAATTCGGACACTGTATGGGAATTGTCGGTGCCCCTTCTTCCCTGGCCCCCTTCCCTTTCGCTCCTCCTCTCTGTCTCGGGTTTTTCGGGGCATAATGTCCCCCTTTCCTTGTGCTCCAAGCTGGGGGTTTGATCTCACTTGAGGTGTTTGTCTTGGTGATGATGCCCTTAGCCTGCAAAACCTTTTTTGAATGTGTGACCACCTCTTCTCTGAGCTCTGGAGTCATTTTTCCACTACCTCCTGATTGGGTGTTACATCCTCCACCTCCCTTCACCCTAGAAGGTCCGGTGTCAAGGAGATGCGATCTAGTGTGCCCCCCTCTTCTTGTGAGAAAGTGTACGAATGGTCGCGGTCGTCCTCAATGGTTTGTGGTGATGACACCGCCCCTACTGTTGGTAAGGGAGAGTGTATTATAGCCGTAGTGGTGACCCTGTTTCCCCTAGTACTTTGTCCTGGGGCAAGCCCAGTAAGGGGGGATGGACATATAGCAGTGGAACCCATGGATGATCTCTTCTGTTCAATTAGCTTATCCAATGAGAGCCTCTTTTCAGCTAGCTGAATTTCATGATTTAAAAGTGACTCCGCCCTTATTATAAAAGCATCCAGGGTCCCCCTTACACTTCCCCCTTAAATGAACTTGTCTCTTTTTGATTACTCATCTCACGTACGATTTCAACAGCCTCCCGAGGGTTTCACAATTAGTTAATCACAACTAGTTCCTGTTAAGGGAGAGCAAAGTTCAGTACCTTGGAGTGAGGAGCGCTGCGTCACAGTTCTTCGCGCCCTTATTATCACAGCCTCCTGTGCGGTTGCAAAGAAATCCTCTTGGCTCCAGTAAATTAATGGACTGTGGCATACAAGTAAGAGGAGGTGGCCCATCCAGGCCTCTTACGGCCCCTGACGGGCACAGACGGGCCCGCCCTTGGTCTGGGCTTTGCCCCGGCTCGCCCGCACGTGTCCCGCGCAGCGGGAGGCGCCTGAGTGATTTAAGCGCCTCCGGGCGCTGAGGATGCTGTCAGCAATGCACGCCACTGGGGGATGCTGGGTATTGTAGTCCCCTCGGGGCCTCTGCAGAGGAGCCTTCACTCCTCTGCAGAGGGACTACAATACCCAGCATCCCCCAGTGGCGTGCATCGCTGACAGCATCCTCAGCGCCCGGAGGCGCTTAAATCACTCGGGGCACTATGGGCACTTCCAAAACCGTTTTGGTGGTCCCAAGCGGGACGAGAAGGTGAGCAGGACCCCCGTAAGCCAGGCAATAGGTGCAATGGATGCAAAAATCAAGGCACGTCAAGGTGCGCCATTTAGAAAGCACATGGATGCGTCATATTAACGACAATACAAGATATCCGTTGTCATGCAACAGCACAGACACCCTTGTGTCATGTTGTCAGGGTTCCTGCATTGCGGGGATGATTGTTTTTGTGCAGGAAGGGACACCTTCCTGAACAAAAAAAAGAATTGATGGCATTTTTCTCTTTCTACCCATGCTTCAGAATGCAGCACGCAAAGAAAGAGGAAAAACAAGGAGAAATAAAAGTAATTCTCCTCATTGCACCACTCCTACACCTCCCCTGAGAAGGCATAGGATTCTGATGAATTCCCTGTTTTACAACACTTTATAAATCTGAGAATGTATCAGGTTCCATGGATATTGTGTGAGAACACCCACAGCAACACCTACTGAACGCCCCTTTCAAGCAGGGTAATGCGTGAAATGAGCCATATCTAAAAGGCCATGAAAAGTTATGCAAGGTGACTTTACGTGTCCTTGTATATATGGGCAAGCCCAATGCGTTGCCACTGCATCAAATAAAGTGACGTACCATCAGTGCAATGGGCTTGGAAATGAAGCCCTTTATTTATAAATATTGTAATTAAAAAAACACCAAAGGTTAAAGTGATGCTATAGTAGGTATGGTGATACGATGCCAGTTTACACCAGATAAATTCATTGAAAGAGTACAAAGATTAAAGTGACATTATAAGTAAGTCTTGAAATAATATAAAAACAAACATTTAAACCAAAAAAATACCCCACTGAAATTAACCTGTCATGGTTAAAGTTGCTGGGATTATATGAATTTGCAGCCACAGTGTTTTCCTCCTAATTCTAAATTTGGAACATTTGATCGATAATCCATCATCTACTGCATAGATTGCAGGTTTTAATAAAAAAGGCTGTTTCTAGCTCAAGTGGATGAAACAATACTTAAAAAACAGCAAGATGTGTTACTGCGCAGTGGTAGACCCATTGCATGGGTTGACTGGTTATCCTTCTATGGATTATTGCTGGATTTGGGTCAGGCTCCGGTACTAATGAATTGAAACCTTTGTTTAGGTAGCATTAATGGGTAATAATGTCAAAATAATTAGGTATTACTATCAGAAAATATGTTGCAGTATGCCACATATTTGCCTTTTCTTGTTGTGTAATATAGTAAATGCTCCTGCATAATTTGGTCCGTGCCTGCCACATAATTCAAGTGGCCCTGGTTATAGTTTATTGAGCTAACTATAAAGTGCACCCCAGCAAGCACTGTTTAAGAAGTAGGCAGTACTAGTAGAGGGGGGAGAGCCCACCTCAAATAATAATCACACTCCTTGTTAGGGAGATCCACAAAAGTCACAAAATAAAACTGCTTAACCCTCTGGCAACTTGCCACCAAGCAGTCAGGCTCAAATTACAGACAAAGTGAGAACTACTTATGCAGTACAAATAGAATAATACAGTCAAAGTACAAAACAATAAAAACCACAAGCATATGAAAAAAATAGAGTAAGGTGTAATAAACAAAATGATACCAACATGACAAAACTCCAATAAGAGGAACCATAGCTATGAATTTTTAAAGATTCAAGTAAAAATAGCTCCAAGCAGTCCAAAATGGCAATAATAGTCAATGGTTATAGTAGAACAGGATTTAGTTGCAATTTGACAGTGACTGAGAGGGAGCACAGGTCAGATATACCAAGCAGGTTTGTCCTGGCCAAAAAAGTTACATTCTGACTTTAGTTCTCTAAGGCCCAACTCACAACAGGAGCACACTGCTAAAGCCTGAAGAACCTCAAGGGAGGCATGTGGAAACCCACAGGGTGGCAGCCAGTGGCCAGAGAAGGGTCCAGTGAAGGTTCAGTTGCCACTAATCGCTGAACAGTTGCAGGAAGAAAAGGTCTATTGCAGTTTGTCTTTTTACTGTAGTTTTAACAAGAGGTCAGCCTTATGACCCCTGGAATCGACTTCTTTGTACTGGGTACAGTCATTAGGGCTCTTCACAGGTCACATACAGCAGGGCAATCCTTCCTCTGTTCTTCTCAAGTCCAGAATGTTCTGAAGTGGGTGCCTGCAGGTGCCACATTAGTGCCATCATGAGCTAGTAGGAGAGAATGACCTCTGAGGATACCCTAACCAGTGGTGTAAAGGTTCCCAAGGTTAACTCTACTCGCTTTGGGCACTTTTAAGATGGGGGAAGTTTCTTTGTCCACATTTAACGTGGGCTCTGTGTGTGTGATGGGAGTGTACTATGGGAAATCTAGTATCCTCCACATCTAACACCAAAATCCAGTTTGAGGCCGTCCTTCAATCCCCAAAAATCTGAGACAGAAGTCTGGTAGAAAAAGAGTTTGTTTTAAAAAAGCCAGACTGTGAATATACAAGAGCTGTTTTGGAATCCTGCCCACGGCCCTTTGAGATGTACACCAAGTGCTATATGTAAACCTTCAGCAGACTTATCCCTATAATATCAAAATGTAGCCTGACTGGATAGCTGCACAAAAGATGGGGCAGGCATAGGTGTCAGCTGCATTTGCTAATGACAGGAGAGACCTCCTTTTAAAGTTAATCCCATCTTAGGGCTAGCTCCTAGGCCATCCAGCCTAAAGAAGAGAAACACCACCCCACAACCAAGAGCCTTTCTCCATACCCCAGGGGAGGTATTACGGGTCAGGTGACACTCACAGTAAAGCCTTTCAGGTTAGGCAGGAAAATGACACCTTTTTACAGTGTAATTTCCAAAAAGTCATATTAAATCTGACTTTATCATTAAGTTGGATTTTGAAATATTATTAAAGTGTGTATTTTAAATATTTTTCTAGCTAGTCCGAAACTCAATTTGCCCCCTATTAAATGTAATATGGTAAATCAGTGTTAGTCTATGGGAAGCCTTCCTAGCCACAGTGAAAACAACTTGGGAGACTATTTACTGGCCAGGACTTGTAAAACATTAATTATACATGTCCTACTTTTTAAATACCCTGCACCCTGCCCTATGGGCATTTAGGACTTACCACTAGGATTGACTAATAAGTATTAAAAAGGAAGGTTTAGCCCATGCAAAGGTTTGTTTTTCTGTGTCAAAATTGTACTTTAAAACTGGTTACATAGCCTGCAGTGGCAGACCTGGAACATATTTCATAGTGCTACTTTAGGGGGCTGGCACAGTGAGTGCTGCAGCCAACTACTAGCATTTTATTTATGGGTCCTGGGTATCTCTAGTACTATATACAAGGGACTTATAAGTACATTAAAGGTGCCAGTCATGTGTATGTCAATTTTACCTTGTGTAAAAAAGATATTGCATGCACTTTACTACTGGCTAACAGAGCGAGACTGTTACTGCCAACAAATAAAGGGGTTCAGCAACAGAAGGCAACATCTGGGGTGACACTTTAGAAAGTGCACATTACCAGCACACTGTATATCTCTCCCCATATTACATCACTCATGGCATGTTAAAAAACATCAATGATGATATCACTGATGACACCACTGATAATACCATATAGTCATATATGACATAGAATTACTTTGAGAACATGTATGGGTGAAAGCATGGAAATAGCGTAAATCCTAGAGGCAAGTTTGGTTGTGTTTGGTGAAAGTCATGTAGTGAATCCTTTAAAATCAGTAACGGTTAGGGCACAAGTATTACTCAGTGGTAAATAAGGTAAAAGCTGAGTGTACCTGATGTGGATTGTACAGGTATGTTTCAAGGTAGGTTGTGGTCTAAAGCCAAACCCTGTTCCAAAAATGTGTGAGAAGGGCAGAAGCTTCTGTTGGCAATACATTACCCAACAGTGGATATCTGGGCACAAGTAATTTTAAATAGTGTAAATAAGTGATACAGAAAATTCCTATGTAGTGAGTTAGGTCTTATTGTGTGGATATTTGTGATGAGAACTTTGCTGAAGGTTTTGTGGTAGTGCAGATTGTTGTATAAGGTAGACTGTGAGGATTTGAGCGCATTATATGGTATGGCTGTGCAGCCTTACCATGCAATATACTTGTAAAAACTGTCTTGGGTCTAGTCAAACTCATTTGTAAAACTTTAATCTCAATCCCGGATAGCAGTGGCTTCGAGCAGCAAGGATTAAACAAAGGAACTAATCTAATGCATTTAACAACAAAATAAGAAAGGCACACAACACAAAGGAAATCCAACACCAATTCATAAATTTGGATTATATCTTTATACATTTTTAGAGTCTAAGATGAGCAAAATCCATTCTGGAGATATAGCTTTCTAAAAAAAACCTTAAATCTCAGTTTAACCACAAACAAGCACTGGTAGGAACATGGCGGCGGGCTGACGCCGGTCGTGGGAACTTCTCGGGCGGCGAGGCAAAACACCACCATGCAGAGTCTTAGAAAACACACCGAGGCAATATGTATGGTAAGAATGTGGTGCTTCGATAAATAACACACCGGAGACTTGGTATTTGACTATTTCCCCTTGTTTTTCTATTTCTCACTGGTGGATTGTTCTGCTTGGAGCCGGGAGCGAGCCTCTCCTTCTCCCGCTGCAGCCGCAGCCAAAGTACGTAATGGGGCTGGAGGCGGAACCGTGGGTTTACAGCGGTTTCAGAGGTCATCGTTCCAGGCTGTGGGTGCGGATCCAGGCTGCAGCCACAAGGATCAACTTCTGAGTTTCCGATGGGAGAGGCCACGTGGCAATTCAGCGGGCGGTTTCTATTCTGAGTGGCTCCATGGCAAGATTCCCTCCTGGTTCCTACTGTGACCCGGTAAGATGGTTGTCTGAGGGGAGTGATTGCCAGCACATGGATTGCAATTTTGTTGCCCCCGGTTTGGTATCTACCTGTGTCCCCCCGACAGCAGCGCAGTGGGTGAGCCTTTCATCAACAGCAAGATAACTGGCAGGGGGGGGGGGCGCTTCAGCCTGGGGTTCAAGGGGGGATGGTTTTCCCTGTGAAGAATAGATACCAGCTATGCTCTCAGTCGGAGCCAAAGATCAAAGAAAGCCAAGTGGTTGCAGAGCTGAGTACAGGAGGAGTGGTTTCTACCACTCCACGAAAAAGGAAAACTTCCAAATCCGGTGACACAAAAAAATTAGGGAGGTCAAAAGCAAAGGCAAACCGTCCTGCTTTCAAAACTACCCCCTCACTTAAATAATATTTTAGGATAATGGAGCAGGCTGTCATCTCTAAAGAACCAGCATCCGCCCCTCTGCAGAGTCTCCCTCTGATTCCGCTAGAAAATAGTTTTTTTTCCTCTTATGAAGGCTTCTGAATTTGAGACAAGGGCTGGTGTTGCTATCATAGTTAAATCATCTAACCCCTTTATGGTGATATCCCCTTAATGTCTGATCAGCCCTGTGTTCTGGTCACGGCTCCTGCCACCGTTATTGCTGTCGCTGCTACAGCCGCTGCTATAGCTTCTCCTCTCCCACAAATTCCATTAGCATCTATGCCTACTTTGGTTAGTAGCAGTGCTTCAGTAGGAAGAAGTGGAGTGAATGAAGACAATTCAACTGAGGTACCTGGAGGGGAGTCAGTCACAGCTTGAGTTTATGCTTCAGTCCCTTAAGGGGTGACCTACTCTCTAAATTCAAGACCTCGGAGGCGAATCAGAAAGGGATTCATTAGAAATGTGAGGCCCTGGAGTCTAAGATCGATGACATCGGCTTGCGAACTGGGATTCTTGAATCGGAAGTTAAGTCTCTTTCAGGAGCTGTGCAGGGGAATACAAAAGACCTAGAGTTCCTAAAAGCTCATAACAGATCCTTGCAGGTGAACATGGAGAGTCTTGAGATGCATGCAAGAAGAAGCAACTTGAGAATCCTTAAAATACCGGAGGGATCAGAGAAGAGAGATATTAAGGCATTTGTCTGTGAACTCCTTCGGGAGGGATTGTTGAAAGATAGAGAAGATATCGACCTTGAGTCACAAATTCAGAGAGTACACAGAGAGCGTTTTAAGTTGCATCCCAACAGAAAAGCTCAAAGGAAAATATTAGTCAACTTTCAAACCTATGCCATTACGGAGCTGATTCTAGGGAGAGCTCTGACTGTGACAGTGCTTCATTTTGACTCTGGGCACTACCAAATCCGTTCTGATCTTGGGAAAAGAACTGCGCAAAGGCAGTGGGAGCTTGGCTCCAGAATGCCTGAGCTAAGGAGTTTGGGGGCACACGT
This sequence comes from Lissotriton vulgaris, assembly GCF_964263255.1. Lineage (NCBI taxonomy): Eukaryota > Metazoa > Chordata > Amphibia > Caudata > Salamandridae > Lissotriton > Lissotriton vulgaris. Next base: position 495,020,908 of record NC_141697.1, on the reverse strand, counting down.
TCAAATGAAATTTTCTGCATTACAGAAAGTAATGTGGAAGAATAAGATGTGTAACTTTATCTCCCCAGAAGAAGTGGATCTCTTCCTGGCCCAAATAAAGGGGTAGTTTAAGTTAAACATTGAGTTAAAGAAAGAAAGGGAGGAAGGAGGAAAAAAAGCACATATAAAAAATATATAAAATATAGGGGGGTTATGACCTACCAATTATTAGTTATTTCTTTTTTTTTAATTTTTATATCCTATTGGGTGTGGTGTCTCTGCATCCCTGGGGGGGGGGGGGGGCAAATAGGCGGTTTTCTATTGCCAAGGGATGGAAGGGGGGTTTCTCATGGGTGGGTGGGGGGGGGCACACAGGGTGTTGGGAGCAAGTGGGGAAAAATAGAAAAATTAGTCCTCATACAAGTCAAAGTAGAATACGCTAGGTTAGTCAGGGAAGTGCTCTGGGAGCCTTGAAAATGAATAGATTAGATAAAATTATTTTTTTTACTTGGAATATTAATGGGCTGAGAAACAGGAGGAAGCTGTCCCGGGTTTGTGAGTTTCTAAATAATAGTGAGGCCCATATTTGCTTGTTAGAGGAAACCCATCTAGAGGCCCACGAATGTAAGCAGGGGTTTCGTAAGCTTAGATGGGTTCAGTATGTGCTCTGTTCTAATCAAACGGGTAGTACAAGGGGAGTTGCACTAATAATTAGAGGCAACGCAGGGATTAATGTAGAACATTTTGAAACAGACCAGTCAGGGAGATGGCTGTTGGCAACCTTGACAGTTTGTGGGTCTCCTTTAGTCTGTGCAGCCTTTTATGGGCCAAATGAAGATAATCCGGGGGCTCTTTCAAAACTAGAGGCTAGTTTACTAAATACATCTGTACCCATTATAATTGGTGGTGATTTTAATTTGGTACTGGATAAGCAGTTAGACCTCACCTCTAAAGCAAAATACACTACTCCACCTAGAATGTTTTCTGTGCTCAAAAATGTAATTAAATGCTTTTGCATTTGACTCGTGAGGGACATCTAGTAACTACTAATGGAACTGCAGCTTGATTCAATGCTTTTGCATTTGACTCGTGAGGATCACCTAGTAACGACAAGTTGAACTGCAACTCTTTGGAGAATTATTTTGATATTGGATACTATAATATTCACTGCTCACTGCTAATCTCATCCCATAATGCTTTGCATGGCCTTTGGTTGGGATTGTATTTTTGCCCATAATAATTGTGCTTGGGGTGGTGCTAAGAGAATGGGACCACCACTGAATCGTTCAGCATGATATGCTCTTTGTGTTCAAGGCATCTGCTTGGTCCCCCCCCTAGGCTAGGAGGGACTCCAAAATCATTACCTTTCTCATTGCCCAATATTTCAATTTCAAAGTTCACTTTTGTGAATTGGTTATATGCTTTTTAACATGTAGAGTTGCTTTATCAAAGCATTTGTTGATGCAGTTTAGAAGCTGACTCTGTGGAGGAGCGGATTTTTTGCCTGACTATGTGTTTTTCATGGAATGCATAGTTAACAAATTTCCGCAAACTTCAAGAGCGGAGCGGAGTTCTTTGCCCAGGGTTAGGGAAAACATATTGTTTAGCATATGCTGATGATTTAGCAATTGTTAACCTGGAGCCTAAGAGTACTGTAAAAGAAATTAAGATGGAGGCCTTGAAGTTTGGACATCTGTCAGGGTATTTCCTAAAACAAAACACAAATTGTTGTTAATAGGAAGGTTCAATCAAACGATAGGCGGGTGGTGTCGCATGTAGTTTATCTTGGTGTGAACATTACTGCAGATATAGGGAAAATCGTGGCGAATAATCTGAGCCCATTGATCCAAAGACTTGAGCTTGACTTCGCGAGAATGAATAATCTTAGGGTTACGTTGATTCGCAGGAGCATCATTGTGAAAATGTTGTTCTTACCTAAAATGTTGTACTTTTTAGGGCAATACCCCTGGAGGTTGAGGGTTGTTGGTTAAAGGTGTTGGATCAGATGATTTTGAGGTTCTTGTGGGCCTATTTGTGCCCCAGAAAAACTCAGAAGTTTTTGTCACTTCAAAAAGGAACGCGGTGTGGGCTGTGCCAAATTTCCAATTGTATTACTGGGACACTGCCCATCAGAAAATGATAGTCTTGTTGAGGGGGGAAGGTGGAAAAGGACCAGGTGAGGTTGACCCTCCCTCAACATATCAGTTTTTATTAGGAGGTGAAGATAGGGGCTGCCTTATGCGTCAATTGGAGTTTGGGTATTTTAAAAGAGTCAAATTTAAAACGCTGATCTATGCCTATAGAATTTGGTCTAGGGTCCAGAAGAAACTGGGGATAGGTCATTTGAGTTTCTATACCCATCTAAACAATAATCCACTGCTGCCGGATATTTTCTGGGATGCACATGTCAAGCGCTGGAAAGAACTCGGCCTGTTGAATCAAAGTGATTTTTTGGGAGCTGCAGGTATTTACTCATTTGAGGAGATAAAAAGTAAATTTAAGTTGGACCATTGGGAATTCTCTAAATACCTGCAGATAAGAGATTTCCTGAGGAAAAAAGGAGGGGGAAAGCGTTTTTTTTAGGGTTGATGTGAGAGATTTTCTTCTCAAACCTATGCCCTCGGTGGGTACACTATAAAGGATGCTGAACGATAGGATGCCGATGACTTAGACAAACATATTAGAAGGGGGGAAGAATCGCTGCAAGTACATACAGGGGAATGTGAAGACTCTTTACATCTAGCTCATTCTATCTTAATATCGGCCAAGCTACAGGTGCAGTATTTTAAAACATGGTTTAATCTTTATATTACCCCATTAAAGATTGCAAAATGGCGAGGGGTTGCAGGAACACCCTTCCCCCAATGCAGTTGGTATGGGGCGGATCTTATTCATATGTTTGCCCCTTGTCCTAGTCTAGACAGCCTTAAAGTGGATATTAGTTGAATGTTAGAGACAAGGGTGGGCCTGTAGATATCAATTACTCCCCAATTAATCATGTTAGGGGTAAGTGAGCGCACAACTTCAATGTATGTGTAGGCTTTTATAGCTATGGCAGTATTAAGGCTATGTCTGGCTACAGAGCGCTAGACCTGGTTCCGTCTTCAAGTCATCAGTGGATGCCTCAACGTTTGGCCATATACCCTATGGAATCAGCAGCTAATGCTCGGAATAGTAGAGTGGCTAAGAAAAGAGGGCTGAAAATATGGGCACCCCTGAGGGATTGGACTAGAGCTATGGGAGGGGAAGCTACCAATTGGAGAAGGGGTAGTATGGAGTAGAAGGGGGTCTGATGGGGGTGGGTTCAAAGGGTTGGAGGGAGGGAATGTAGGTTGATATTCGGGCAGGGAGGCTTCCCACAATGAATTTGGGGCCTTTTCAAATGTTTTTTCTTTGTTTTTTTTTCTTGTCTATAGGCGCAGTATGTATAAAGTTTTATTGATTAGTGGCATTTAATACCTGTAACCTTCCTAAGAATGAAGATGGATGATCTTTCCTTGAAATGGGTTCTGGGGGGGGGGGGGGGGGGATGTTGGGGTTGTATTTATAAATTCTGCAATATAGATTTCTTAAAAAAAGGATATTGCTGTATTTATCATTACCATTCTAGTATGTCATTGAATTATGTTTTTATGATTCTCCTGGTGCCAATTGTAAGTTAATAATGTCTTGCCATGTTAACCTATGTGGCTGGGGATCTGCAATAGGGAAAATGAACTGGGCAATTTCTCCAACACCAGGGCTTATAAAACATATTTTATAAGGACCCTGTCTATATCTATAAGACTCCTCACCCCTGGAACACAGAGTGGAGACTTTAGGGCATTTGAATATGTAAATATATTGCAGATCTGTACTCCATAGTTTTCCTGGCAGAGAAGTCTATTTTGGCAATCAATTTACAACAATGTGGGGAGTGAAATGTGAAAGTTAATTAAACTCAAGGCATATAACACCTATTTTATAAGAGTACTCCTTCCAAAATGTGCTTGAACCCCTACCACTGACACACCTAGGGGAGACCCTGGGGGTACCTAAAATGCCACAATATTGTAATTTATTAATTTGTAAGTGCCCCAAATATCAAAGTCGAGCTTGGGCACAATTTGCATTTTAAAAGCTGTCCTGCAACACAAGGCTGCTTTTAAACTGACCTCAGGCCCCAGCAGTTCACACATGCAAGTGCAAACAGGGCTGCTGGCCTCTAAACTGTCATGCCTATTATATACTGGGGACCTAAAGGTAGTTTCAAACCCCCTGCCCCATTATGTACTAGGGCCTTGAGAGGAGGATGCCAATCATAGGGGTACCCTAGCCCATAGTGTACCCTAGTGTATGTAGGTGTTTTCAATGTATTCTAAGTGTGTCTTCAGCATATCACTGGCCCTGGGTCTGGTTAAGCAGAGCCCAGGGTCAGTCAGAGTCAGTTGTTACCAGTACCAGTCAGCAAAAATAAATAAATGGGGCTGCCCAGGGCACAAGGATGACTTTGCAACATACCCCCCCCGCCCCCACCAAACGAAAGGTGATAGGTTACTAACCTACACCCCGGTAGTCCTAATCAGTTAAGTAGAGAAACCTGGAAAGTCCATCAGCATTTGCATGGGCAACCCCAGGTCTGTGTTCCACTGTAAAGTCCATTCTCTATACGGAAATGGACCACCTTAACAGCTTGGGATTCTCCCCTCTCATCTGCATGAGCCATCTGAGAGGCCTGTGGATAGTTTAAACATGAAAGTGAGTCACAAACATATGTAGTCTCACCTTTTTAGAGTCCAAGCCACAGCAAAAGCCTTTCTCTCAATGGCACTCCACCTCTGCTCTCTGGGAAGAAGTTGCCAGCTAATAACGGCAACTGGCTGATCAAGGCCTTCTTACTTTAACTCTGACATCACTGCCCAATCCCTTGATATGAAGCATCTGTCCGAACCACAAATTTCTTTGTGTAGTCAGTGGCCAGCAGCACTTGTTCTGAACAAATGGCAGCTTTCAGAGTATCAAAAGCCTTCTCACACTCTGGGGACCAATTCACCATCTTGAGCCTCTTCTTAGAAGTTAGTTCTTTTATGGGGCCCCACAATGGTCCCATAATTTTGAACAAACCTTCTATAGTACCCAGTCAGTCCAAGGAATGCCCTGACCTGAGTCTCGGTAACAGGAGCTGTCCGGTTCAAAATATTTTAAATCTTGGTCTGGAGAGGCTATATGTGGCCTCCGCCTACCTGGTGGTGCAGTTATACCACAGAACTCTGCTCTATTTGGCACTTACTTGCCTTAATAGCCAGGCCTGCCTGCTGCATGGCCTAAAGCACTCCCTCAGGTCGCCTAAGGGATCGCTCCCATGTAGAATTGTATAAATCTATATCATCCAGATAAGCAACACTGAACTGCTCTAACCAAGACAAAGACCTGTTCACCAACCTTTGGGAGGTGGCAGGTGTATTATTTAAGCCAAAGGGAAATACCTTGAACTGATAATGTCCCTCTGATGTGGGGAATGCAGACCTCTCCCTTGCTCCATCTGTGAGGGCAATCTGTCAGTAACCGGAAGTTACATCAAAAGTACTCTGGTACTTAGCAGCCTCCAAACTGTCAATGTGCTTGTTAGCTTTAGGTATAGTGAGCATCAGTGTTTGTGACTGCATTCAGTCCTCTGTAATCCACGCAGAACCTTAACTCCTTTGGTCCTCCCTGGGGATTAAGTTTGGGCAGCAGCACCACTGGACTGGCCTTGGTCTCTCAGAAGGTTCAATTATTCCCAACCCCAGCATCTTAGCTACCTCAGCCTTAATGCTGGCTCTGACATGGTCAGACAAACTTTACAGCTTGTTTTTGACCGGTAGGCTGTCCCCAGTGTCAATATGGTGCACACACCACTCAGTGATGCCTGAGGTAAAAGAGAACAGGCCAGCAAACTGCTCCAGCACCTGCTTGTATTCTCTGTGCTGCTGGTTTGTCAACGTGGGAGAGAGTACAGCTCGTTCCACTGATCCATCTTGCACATTATTAGAGAGGAGGTCAGGCACTGGTTCAGTTTCCTCCTCCACTCCCTCATCAGTGACCAATAACATGGTCATATCTGCCCTGTCATGGTGGGGTTTCAATCTATTCACATCCAGGACCCTATGAGGGTTCCTGGGTGTGCCAAAGTCAACCAGATAAGTAAGCTCACCCTTATTTTCTTAGATTGGATATGGCCCACTCTACTTGTCATGAAGGGCCATGGGGCTCCAACACCCATACCAACTGTCCTGGAGTATACTCAGGCATAGTTGCCTTCTAATCATGCCATGAGTTCACGAGCTCCTGGCTAGGCTTCAGGTTTCTGCTTACCTTGTACATGTACTCTTCCATGCTTGATCTCAGGCCTAGCACATAATCATGCACATTGTCCTTTGCTTCTTGAGAGGCTTCTCCAAACACTCACTCAGCAGGCATAATGCCCCCTCACATGGTGTCCAAACACCAACTCAAAGGAACTGAAACCAACCCATTTCTAAGGAACACCCCTGTAGGCAAACAGTAGGCATGGGAGGAGAAGATCCCATCTCTTCCCGAGTTTCTTAGACAACCCAATCATCATGCCTTTCAGGGTCTTGGTAAACCTTTCCACAAGACCATTTGTCTGTGGGTGATAGGGGAGGGTGAACTTGTAGTTGACACCACACTCATCCCACATAGCAGTCAGATAGTTGGACAGATAGTATGTGCCCCAATCTGACACCACCTCTTTCATAAAACCCACGCTATTGAAAGCACCAAGCAGCGCTCTACCCACTGCAGCACCATCTATGGTTTTAAGACGGATTGCCTCATGTTGCCTAGTGGCATGGTCCACTACCACCTAGATGTACCTATTCCCTCATACAGTAGGTGGGTCCATCCCCAACCTTTCATAAGGAACCCAAATCCCTGGCAGTGGTATTAGGGGAGCTTTGTTCTTGCTACTGGCCTGACAGGTGACAAAGGAGCTGCAAAAGTCCTTTAACTTTTAAGACATATGGGACCAGTTCCATGTATTTGTCTGTCCCAAATGTCCTGCCAAGGGGATAGCATAACCCAAGGTTGGGATGAACTCAATGTACTTCTGGGGCACCATCAACGTCCTAGTGGCTCCCTCCTTGAGGTTTCTGGCCTCAGTATAAAGCACTCTATCTTCACAGTATATTCTGTGAATTCCACTGTCATCTAGGCCTGAGTGGTAAACTCTGCTCTATTCACGGTGTTTGCAGAGTTTTCTGCACTCCGCGAAGCTTGCGGAGTGCAGAAAAATTTGCTGTGCATAGTGCAGCAGAGTTTTTTCCCCGCCCGTGCTCTGCAATGGTAAGTTGGGGAGCACGAGTTGCTGCTCATACTGAATTTCTATTTGAGCATCAGGAAGATCATCCGCCATGCGCGGAACTCCGGGGAGTTTTTTTGCATAGCAGATCTCCATGAAATCACCAAGGCCTGCTGTCATCCCCTTCTTCCTGCTTAGATGTAATCTGCCTCAAGCTCTCATGGGTGGGACTATCTATTTATCCCTTACTGAACTACTTTCTGGAGGGTCCAACTTCTCCTGTCAGTTCTGCCAAATTTGACAGCTCTGGCAGGGAAGGAGTCCATCTCTCAGAGGCCATATCCTCCCCATCAGGGTTAGATTCTTTGTGAACCTCTGGAGTTCCCATAGCTGGTTCACCAGGCCCAGTACCCTTGCCCTTGGATGCTTGGCCCTCTGTTTCCAGGGTCCAAGTTTCCAGCCATTCCCTGCAGGATAGTCTGTGGCCTAGTCACAGCATGTACCTTCTCAGGGAGCTGCGATATTTTCATATGGAGACCCCTCTCCACTTCTGACCACTCGGATGCTTCAGGGGTCATTGCCCAGTAAACACTGGACTTGGAGCACAGGAGACACAGCTACCTTAATAGAGCCTGGCACACCTACCCATTCCAAATCTACCACAGCCACAGGATGGAGTTTGGTAGTGCTGTCTGCATAGGTTACCTGGTGAAACTCACCAGGTAGCAACCTCTCCTGAGGCACTAGCTTGTCTAGGACTATAGTTACACTAGCCCCTGTATCTCTGATAGCCCCTACCTCAGGCCCAATAACTTTAGGCCACTGCCTGTATTTATCCCTGTTTGGAGGCAAAGCAGCAAGGGTTGTAGTATTCACCCCACCCATGGACATTAAGGTTGCTTCCACCACCTACCTACCCCCCTCTGGGGAACCACTCTCCACTCTCACACTTACAATGGCAATCCCTGGGGATGGACCTTTATTGGGGGGCTTCTTGGTGCAGACAGCATCTCCCTTTTTGTGCTCTGGCTGGTTACAGTCAAAGCACTTACCCACCTTTAAGGCATCAAAGGACCTACCATTCTTTCCCTGATATCCCCTCCCATTGAATTTTGGTCAGCTCATGTCCCCCTCCTTGTTCAGGGTTTTGTGGGCCTTTGGAGGACTCCTTCTGTTTTTGAATTTCTTTTCCCTGGGTTTTGCCCTGTCGAAGGACTTGTCCTCCTTTCTTCTGGTAACCCCTTGGTGCTGATTGGAAACCATGGTTCTCACCAACTTAACAGCTGCTTTCACCAGCTCTCCGTTGTTTGTCAGCTTAGAGTTTACTAGATATTGGTGTAACTTCTCCTGTGCACAGTGAGACAAAATATGTTCTTTCAACAACAAATTATACAATCCCTCATATGTGTCAACTTTGTTATCAACAATCCAGCCATCCAGCGCCTTTACTGAGTCGTCTACAAAGTCTACCCAATACTTTGTACTCGCTTTATGGGCGTCTCTAAACATCACTCTCTACTGCTCTGGAGTCAGACCAAATTTCTTCACAAAGCATGACTTAATCCGCTTGTATGATTCTGCATCCTCTCCCCTCGGGTCACTAACCTATCCCTCCCAGCTACTGGATTCAACTCCCACAGGAGTGCACTCCAATACATGGAGTTGACCCTAGTTATTCTAGGGGCGCTCCCAAAGGCTACTGGCCACTTAGCAATGTCACCCCCCCTTTGTGTACTTGGGTGGAATACTCTTGGGAAGTTTGTGGTCAAATTCACCACCCCTGGGCATCTCAAACTCTTTATCATTTTCACTGGCATCATTTCTTTTTTCCTCCTACCTCTCCAATTTCTTCTTAGCCAATTCCAGTTTCTCCGTTTCAAGGCAATGGAAGCTAATTGGTCCACAAGCCTGCATTTCTGCCAGGGTCAGTGGGGGTTTCTGAGTAGGGGACCGTTCCCCCCCACCATCTGGAATCATATGGCTAAAACTGGAGAAAAAGTAACAGGCACTATCCTCACCCTCCTCTTGGGTGAGATTGGGGGGACACGCTCCATCCCTACTTGAATCTCCCCAGGTACCCAAGCCCAGGCCCAGAAGGGACTTAAGCAACCCTGCCTTCCTAATCTTGTCTGAAGCAGGCAGCCCCCTAAGTCGAATGTGTGACAGAATATCGACAGACAGAAAATCGACCCACAAAAATATCGACAGAGAAATATAGATGTCAAAAATATCAAAGTGCAACCTACATAAAGGTAAGTACAAAAATATAGAGAAAAAAATTTTGTTGTCAAAAATATCGAAGTAAAAAATATTGTTTTTTAAAATGTTTTAATAATAATGTAAAATTAAGTAAATAATACATATAATTAAAATAAATATAGTTAAATATGTTAAACATATTTTAAAATAACTACTCCTACATATATTGTTAATATAAATTAAAACATATCCATATAAATTAATAAATACACTTACTCCACATAGTGCAACATTAGGGAAAGCGTTGGATAGCGTAGGGGTAAAAATTACTATTCCCACTCCAGAGTGTGCAACAGGAGGGAAAGCACTCAATAGCATGGGGGTAAAAATTACTTTCCTCACTCCAGTGAGTGCAACAGTAGGGAACGGGTTGGATAGCTTGGGGGTAAACATTACTATTCCCACTCCAGAATAGTGCAACAATAGGGAAAGCGCTGGTTAGCGTAGGGGTAAACATTACTATTCCCACTCCAGTGAGTGCAACAGTAGGGAAAGCGCTGGATATCGTGGGGGTAAAAATTACTATTCCCACTCAAGAGAGTGCCACAGTAGGGAAAGCGTTGAATAGCGTAGGGGTAACAATTACTATTCCCACCCCAGTAAGTGCAACAGTAGGGAAAGCGTTGGATTGCTTAGGGGTAAAAATTACTATTCCCATTCCAGAGAGTGCAACAGTAGGTTAAGCGTTGGATAGCGTAGGGGTAAAAATTAGTATTCCCACTCCAGAGAGTGCAACAGTAGGGAAAGCGCTGGATAGCGTAGGGGTAAAAATGACTATTCAAACTCCACTGAGTGCAACAGTAGGGAAAGTGTTGGACAACGTAGATGTTAAAAATAACATTCTTATAAATGAAATACATTTTGTATTATAAATAATGATTTATTAATAAATTTAGAAAAAAACTTACAAATATATCAAAAATAATAATCACTTTAATAATAATAAATATTTCCCACCCTATTCCCCAATAAACACACAACACACTCCACATAACATTTCACATCATTAAATTAATTTCCAATTAATCAATTAATAAACATTAATTTGCAATTAATAATTAAATACATTTTTAATTACAAATAACAATAAATAATATGTAATAAAAATGTAGAACCAATTAATAAGCAATTAACAAAAATATTAATTATCAATACCAATAAATATTATTGATTAAAAATGAATAACAACGTAATCATTATTTAAACAAATATATCAATGCCAATACATATCATTTGATACAACATTAATAACCAATTAATAATTAATTAACAACAAATGTAATTATCCATGCTAAATTTTTCTTAATTAATTACTTACTTACAAATAATTTACTTCCCACCCTATTCCTCTATACACCCACAACCCACTGTAATAATAAATTAAGACAAATAAAATAATTATCAATGATTAATAATTAATTACCAATTAATAATAATTAATTACTAATTAATAACTAATTAACAATAAATTAATTATTAATAACAATAGTGAAAAAATAATAATGACTTAATTCATAATTGAATTACTACCCACCCTATTCCCCTATAAACCCACAACCCGCTACAGAAATAAAACACATTTAATTAAAACAAATTAATAATTCCTAAAAATTATTATTTAATTTACTATAATTAAATAACTTCCCACCCTATTCCCCTATAAAACCACAACCCACTACAGTTTAAAATGCAAAATGTACTTTAAAAAGAATAACTCATTTCTAAAAAATGTATGCATATATTTAAAAAAAACAGTACAATACTTAAAAAAAATATAGAACACATACATATGAAATACATACTAAAATACATAACACTCATATAAATATTGGTATTATTAACATCGATAATTTAACTATCGATATTACTAACATCAATATTTGCAACATCGATATTTCTTACCTTAACTTCGATATTCTGTTTGTAGACATTCTTGATTTTGACATTTTGTCCCTACGATATTTAAAACTCGATATAACTGTGCTTCGATATTTAAAAATCAATATTTTGACTGTCCACCCCGTAAGCCTACACTGTACTCTAGGATCAGCCATTCTAAGCTTAGACAGTTAAGTCAGGTCTAGCTCCATGGTTTCACAACAATTAGCACAACAGACTTAGAGCAATTTGGGTCAAAACTAAAACAATTGATTAAAAACAGTTAAGTCCAAATTCCCAAAATCAAACTCAAATGTTTTGTTTATTTATTTATAAAGTTTTATGTAGCATGAACATGACCACTGAAGGCATCAGAGCGCTTTGCGATTATGCAGCAAGGAAGGGTATAAGCAAACATACAGTCAGCAAAGCAAAAAGTACAAGATTTTAAAAAATGTCCAGCAATCACGCCAGCAAAGCCTCTGAGCTAAAAACAGCAGCTATGGACCCCAGGTCAAGTGGGGAAGGCAGACTGAGGCAGATATTTCTTCATCAAGAGTCCTATAACTTCCATTTTGAAGCGGACAGTATAAGGGATCACCCTGACTTAGGGGGGGAGAGAGTTCAAGATCCTTGGCGCCATGTCTGAGAAGGCTCGATTGTAAGTCTTTTTTTTCTTTAATTTTGTGGTTTGAGTAAAATGGTGCTGGCACTTCTGGGGGCTCTTGTACCACATGAGAGCTCCAGTTTCTGCGCGAGGTACAGTGGGGTCTTGAAGTGGATGGTTTGTGCGCCATGCTTGGAATTTTCAACTGTATCTGAGCTTCACATGGGAGCCACTTCAGGGCCAGCAGATCCTGAGAGATGTGGTTGTATTTCTTAGTCCCCATTAAGAGCCATTGCAGAAGAATTGAGGGCCACCCTAAGAGGAGCCATTTTCCCTTTGGGCAAGCCACACAGCATTGTGTTGCCATAGTCCAGCTTTGTGACCACTAATGCTTGCACTGCAACCTTTAGGTCATGAGCAGGGAGAAAGGGTTTGAGCTTCCTTAAGATACTGAGTTGAAAATTTGCTCCTTTGGTGAGGGAGCTGATGTGCTTTTGCATGTTCAGACTTTTGTCTCATATAATACCAAGCGAGGATGCCGAGTCCACGAGGTGAGGTCTACAATTGAGAGCAGTAAGCTGATTCAGCCATTGTTCCATGACCGGGGATTGCTTCTGGGGTGGATTAGGAGGAATTCTAATTTTAGAACATTTAGCTTCAGGTGGTTCCATGTCATCTAGCTTTGTGTTTCCAGCAGGACTGAATTGAGGGACTGAATGTCCTCGGAGGAGGCCATCTTCAAATAAAGTTGGGTGTCATCCGCATACATGTGATAGTGAATGCTGGATGATTTCAGAATTTCTGTTAGAGGCTCCATGAACAAGTTAAAGAGTGTGGAAGAGAGTGCTGAACCTCGTGGAACCCCCAGCGTAAACGGTGCAGGATGGTATAAGGATTGGTTCACCTTGAAGCTTTGAGATCTATTCAGGAGGAACAAAGAGAACCAGTTACGCACCGGCCCAGACAACCCCATTCTGTGTTCCAGGAGGTCAATTAGGTTATCGTGTTTGACAGTATAAAATGCTGACGAGAGGTCGAGAAGGATAAGTAGGCACGACTCATTGTGGTCCTGCTTTCTTAGTGCATCATCGACAATATGCGTAAGTGCCGACTCTGTGCTATGGCCCGGATGGAAATCAGATTGGCATTGGTCCAGGAGTTGGAAATGGTCGGTGTGGTTGCAGAGTTGGGCAAGCACATCTTTCTCCAGGAGCTTTACCAGGGTGGGTATGTTGGAGATTGGGGGAAAGTTATGCAGGTCCGTGGGTTCAGCTGTTGGTTTCTTTAAAATTGGGGTAACTTGCTCCGATTTTAGGCAGTCCGGAATATCCTCTTGCTAAAGTGCTGCATTGACGATCTTAGTCCACAATGTTAGTAAAGAGGATCTAACTTTAGGGAAAAAGTTCGTAATGATTGGAAGGTTTCAGAGTCAACAGTGTTTTGCGTATTGTGCACCATCGAGGGTTTAGCACAGACTCCAGGATGCATTGTTTTAGGGGGGTCGGGATGCACAGAGTCAGAGATAGCCCCGCCTAGTGGACAGAGGGAGGTCTGTGGACTGATTTACAGGTAGTCCTGGGCAGATAGTAATTCAGTTTCAATCTTACTAGACTTAGCAGTGAAGTAGTCTGCAAATTGTTCACAATTAGGCAGTGTCCCTTCACCCAAAGGCGCGGGGTTCAGATAACTATTGGCATGGGACTTGATGAGTTCGAACAGTTGTTTTGGATGTTTTTTTGCTTGTTCTAGTTGAGCTCCGAAAAAGGTGACCTTTGAGCTTCTGATGGATTTATTATAAATGCTTTTCAGGGATCTCTGGTGATAGAGATGCTCAAGGGAGGGATAGGACTGCCCTTGCCTTTCAGCAAGCCTTACATTTCTTCTTTCGGAATTAAGACTTTCTGTAAACCAAGGTTTGGAGCATTTAGAAATCACATTTTTAGGCTGTAGTGGTGCAACCGAGTCTAGTATGTTCAGCATTGGGTGGTAATAGTGGGTCATGAGGTCGTGAACATCAGACTAGGCATGAGCGGATTTTGCGGATTGGCAATCCGCGAATTTGCGGATTTGCGAACTCGCAATCCGCAAAATCCGCGAATTCCCGCGAATTTGCGGATTTTTTTTTTTTTGTGTTCGCCCGTGTTTCTGCCAGTTCGCGAGGGTTTTTACAATTTCGCAATTTGCGAACTTACCTGTCGGGTCGCAAGTTTTGCGAACTTGTTGTTTCTACGTGTCCAACCTGTTTGGGACACTCTTCTTCATCACTGCCACTCTCTGTCACCACTGCCACTCTCTGACTACTCATGCCACCCTCTGGCCCACCCATGCCACCCTCTGTTTCATCACCACACCCTCTGGTTGTCCAGTGTACATTATTTTCGGCAAAGCAAAGCACACCTTCCCTGCCTCAAGTGACCTGAATTAATTTGGGGCTGATTAATGTGTCACAGAATATTTTTTTAGCTGGCACCTGCTTCCTTAGTGCGCCCTGATTAGTGATCTTTTGCACTTGCTAAGTGCTTTCATTGTTGCAAAATTAGTTACAACACCTGCCCTGCCCCAACTGACAATAATGAATTAGGGGCTGATTAATGGATTTTAACTTCCAGCCTGGCTCCTGCTTGTCTCCCTTAGCTGTAATTCATGACCTTTGTGGCATATGTGTAACTATTCTGAGGTTCAGAGCAGGTCACATAATAGTTTCAACTGGCAACTGAACTCTGGAGGGGCCCCTCAGGAAGCACTACAGGAAATGGCTACTAATGATGTGCCTGAACTTTTGAACCTGGTAAGTAGTTACTTTCAGTTTTGCTTAGATCATATTTCTGCAATTTCGCACTTATTCGCGGGGCGCGAACTCACGCGAACAGTGCGAGCAGTGCGAGCAAAATCCGCTGCTCGCGGATTTGCGGATTTTGCAGGAAATTCGCAAATCTCGCGGATTGCGGATTTCCCAAAAATCCGCAAAATCCGCGAGCGGAACGGATTTTCCGCCCATGTGGGTGGGGGGGCAGGATGTTCTCGCAGAGAGCAGTCAGATCTTGCAGGTTGATGTTCTGTGTTCTAGGACAATTTAGAGGACTTTAAAAATCTTAATTCACTTTACTGAAAGGAGTACTTTTTAAACACAAGTCCTCTTCCACACCACTGAACACCAAAATGTTGGACAGGAAATAGCTTCTGTCTGCACATTTTAGGATAAATTCAACAATAGCATATTGTTGGATTTATCAACACCATTATAGTAAGTCCTTGAATTATATTTTTCATGATTCTCCTGGCAGGAATTATTAGTTAATAACTTCTTGTCATGTTGACCTATGTGGCTGCAGATCTGCAATGGTGAAAATGAACTAGCCTTTTTTTAAAACACCAGGGCTTATAAAACATCTTTTATAAGGACCCTGCCTATATCTACATGGCCCCTCCCCCCCGAAACACACAGGGGAGACTTTAAAGATTCTGAATATGTAGAAATATTGCAGATCCTCACTCCTCAGTGCTGCTACCACAAAAGTAAATTTTGGACGCACTTTACTACAATGTGGGGAGTGGAAAGTGCAATTTCACTAAATTCAAGGCATATGAAACTTATTTTATAAGGCTCCTCCTTACAAATACCTGACCCCCAGCACTGGGACACTGAGTAGAGACCATGGGGGTACTTAATATGCCAAAACATTGCTGTTTATTACTTTTAACTGTCCTAAATTCCAGGATTACAGGTAAGTAAACATATAAATAAATAAAATGAATTTCGTTGCACGCACTGCATCCCCAAATGCGATGCAGTGCACGCAACAAAATTCGTTTTATTTATTTATATGTTTACTTACCTGTAATCCTTGGTAATCCATAGATTACTAACCCTACCCTGACCCTCCCCATGTCACCGCCCGGCAGCTACTCCCACCACCAACCGCTACTGTAGGGGAGGTTATGCAAATCATTGGGGTAAATGTAAATGTATGAAACTTATATAGCGCTGGACTTACCCTGGGGCATCTCCGCGCTTGCTTAGGGAACCCGTCCTGGTATTCCCCTGTGAGATAACCCTGGAAGGGTATCCACAAGGCGAAAGCCAGGCATCCCGCCGCAAAGGGCCGATGTGGAGATTAAGCAAGCTATTGCCCAGAGTCGCAGAGTGTGAACCCGTGAGTCGAGAAGGCACCGGAGCGAGAATTATCGAGTCCGTGGGATTATTGAGCCCAAGACCCGCCGAGGCGGGGAATTGAACCCTGGGCCGAAACTCAAGCTCCAGGTCTGCCGCCCCTAAACCCTGAGCCACACTTCTCCACCTTAACCATAGTGAACCCTAATGTTTGTAGTTCTTTTTCACTGTATCCTAAGTGTGTCTTCAGCATAGCACTATCCCTGGACCTGGTTAAGCATAGTCCAGAGACAGTCAGAGTCAGTTACCACCAGTACCACTGAGAAAAACAAAATGGGGGTGCCCAGGGCGCAACGATGACTTTGCAATACCGATGAACAACTAGAGCACTAACATTCTGTATTTATGATAAAAGCGTGGCACACCAAAATGCTATCTTGATGTCTTGATGGAATCAAAGCTGTGAAGCTGAAAGTCTTTCCTTTAAAATTTAGGGTTTTCATTTTGCCAAATAAATGATATTTAGAGCTTTGGAAAGCTAAAATGAGGATACATTTCTGTGACATTCTCAGTCATCTTCCTCATCAATGTCCCAAAAAATCTGTTATGCACCCCTCCTGCCTCTTTCTGCTATTCTCTGGCCATTTTCTACACCTGTATTGCAAAAAAGGGAATAAAGATACAGAAAGAAGCAAGAGAGGTACAAAAAGAAGGAAAAAAAGTTCAGAAAGAAGCAAGAGAGGTACAGAATGAGGAAAGACAAGTGCAGAAATAGACGACAGCGGTGCAGTAAGAGACAGCAGGGGTGCAGAAAGAGGCAAGAGAGGTGTAGAAAGATGCAATAGAAGTACAGAAAGAAGCAAAAGCGGTGCAGAGAGAGGCAAGTCGGGTGCAGAAAGAGGAGAGAGAAGTACAGAAAGAAGCATAGGAGGTGCTCAAAGAGGCAAGACAGATACAGAAAGAGGCAAGAGCAGTGCAGAAAGAACCAAGAGATGTGTAGAATGAGGCAAGAGAGATGCAGAAAGAGGCAAGAGATGTGCAGAAAATTAGAAGAAGGGTACAGAAAGAAGTAAGAGCAGTGCAGAAAGAAGCAACAGAGGTGCAGAAGGAAGCAAGATAACTGCAGAAAGAGGCAAGATAGTTGCAGAAACAGGCAAGAGAGGTACAGAAAATAGACAGGTGTGCAGAAAGAAGAACAAGAAGTGCAGAAAGAGGCAAGAGCACTATAGAAAGAAGCAACAGAAGTGCAGAAAGAAGCAAGGGCAGTGCAGAAAGAAGCGACAGAGGTGCAGAAAGAAGCGACAGAGGTGCAGAAAGAGGCAAGAGGATACATAAAGAGGCAAAAGAAGAGCAGAAACAAGCAAAAGAGATGCGGAAAGAGGCTAGAGGGGTGTATAAAGAGGCAAGAGAGATGCATAAAAGAGGCAAGAGAGGTACACAAATAGGGAAGAAGGGTGCCGAAAGAGGCACAAGGGGTACAGAAAGAATGAAGAAAGGTGCAGAAAGAAACAAAAGAAGTGCAGAAAGAAGCAACAGACATGCAGAAAGAGACAAGAGAGGAGCAGAAAGAGGGAAGAGGAGTGCAGAAAGAGGCACAAGGATTGCAGAAAACAGGGGCAGAGGTGCAGAAAGAGGCAAGAAAGGTGCAGAAAGAAGTAACAGAGATGTAGAAAGGGGAGGAGGGGTCCAGAAAGAGGCAACAGAGATGCAGAAAGGGGCAATGGGGAGGAGAAAGAGTCAAGAGGGATACAGAAAGAAACAAGAGAGTTACAGAAAGAAACAAAAGAAATTCAGAAAGAAGGAATAGAGGTGCAGAAAGAGCCAAAAGGGGAGCAGAAAGAGGAAAGAATGGTGCAGAAAGAGGCACACAGGTTATTATTATTATTATTATTATGTTTCTTATATAGCGCCGGAATCGACCCCCGAAGGGGTATCTCCGCGCTTGCCTTGGTAACCCGTCCTGTTTTTCCCTGTGAGATAGCCCCTACAGGGCATCCCCAAGGTGAAAGCCAGGCATCCCGCCGCGGGGGGCCGTTGTGGAGATTAAACAAGATTAATGCCCAGAGTTGCAGAGTGTGAACCCATCATTAGGTCAGGCACCGAAGCGAGAATTATCGAGTCCATGGACATTTGAGCTCAAGACCCTGCCGCGTCGGGAATTGAACCCTGGTCCCGGGTCTGACCTCTGCTTCAGGGTCTGCCTGCTCTGACCAGTGAGCCACACTTCTCCAACCAGAGGTTGCAGAAAGAAGTGACAGAGGTGCTGAAAGAAGCAAGGAAAGTGCAAAAAGAAGCACCAGAGGTGCAGAAAGAGGGATGAGGGGTGGAGAAAGATGCAAGAGAGGTGCAGAAAGAAACCAAATAATTGCAGAAAGAAGGAACATAGGTGCAGAAAGAGGCAGATGGTGTGCAGAATGAAGGAAGATGGGTGCAGAAAGAGGCAAGAGAGGTGCAAAAAGAGGCAAGAGGGGTACAGAAAGAGGCAACAGAGGGGCAGAAAGAGGCAAAAGATGTGCAGAAAGTAGAAGAGATGTGCATAAAGAGGCAAAAGAAGGGCATAAAAAGAAAGAAAGGTGACAAAAGAAGCAACATAAATGCAGAACTAGGCAAGAGAGGTGCAGAAAGAAGAAAGTGGCTTGCATACCATTAGGACCAATTTAACAGCCACATTTAGCAATAAGTTACAGGTGACCATTCTAGGTTTGCAAAGGACCTTCCACTACGCTGTCACACTTGTCACTGCATTTTTGATAACGTTTGAGCCATTTGAACTAGAAACAAGGCTTTTTTTGTTCAAATCTGCAGATAAGGCAGCAGATGATGGATTATGTGGGTAATGCAGAACATGTATAATTGTGCGAGATTTGTTGTAGCCAAACAGTTGCTGTGGCTGCCTTCCGATACTGGTCTTAAAGAGATACACACCTGGATGCCCTGATTGAGCCTCCTTCCTTCCCGAGGCCGTGCTCTACAATATGGTTGCCCCCTGGGGTGGCCTACTCCTGACTCTGCACGCTGGGCCTTGGTGATCCTCCCCCGGGCCCCCTGCCTGCCTGTCATTCCAAGGGGAGCTAAGCCTACCTATCCTCCAGTGCTGCTGGGAGCTGAGTCATGCCCTGGGTCCATGGAGGGTGGAGCGGGGCTGTTCTGTGAGGCCTGACTGCCTTGAGGGGGTGAATGCTGGTGAGCTGTGGGGGCAGGGCACCCTGGTTACATTGGAGTCATGGCTGGCCTACCTACCGACCCGCTGTCCGCCCCTGCCTGGTGTCTCTCGGCTGCCATCCTCGGGCAGCGGCGGTAAGTGGTGAGGTGCGCTGGGGCCTGCCTGGCGCCCCCCTTGATTCCGGTCGCCATGGACCCCTGTTGCGGTGGAGGTGGGAGATCTGCTTGCGCCCGCAGAGACCAGAGTTCCGGCTTGTGTGTCCCATCCTCGGGGGCCTATTTTGGGTCCACAGTGACTCCTGAGCAACGGAGGGCTCTTCAGGGTGGTTGCACACCTCCTGGCCTCACTCCTCCGTCCTTTTGGCCGCTTCGCCTGGAGTCGGATGCCTTAGTCGGGCAGCAGCGGGGCGCGCTGAGGCCTTCCTGCCCCCTGTGCCTCTGATATCCCCAGGGCTTCCTCCGTGTGCTGGACCTGTCGAGGGCCTGTAGTTCTCTCACGCCAATGGGGGCCCTAATGCTGGTCTGCCCTGCCTGCCAACCTTGACTGAGGTTGGCTATCCTTGTCAGGCAGCGTCGAGGTGCGTTGAGGCCTCCCTCCCCCCTGTGCTTCTGGCCTTCCATGGGCCTCTAGTCTCCCTTCTCCTGCGTGGGGCTTGGCTGGCCTCCCTGGATCCGGGTGTGGGTGCTCTCTCCTGTTGGGTGCTGGGGCAGCCGCCATCCAGTTGGGGCTTTGTGCTCGTTACTGTGCACCCCATGAACTGACTTGGCCTGGGCCCCCTGACCTGGCCTCCCTGTGGTTCGCTGGCCCTCATGGAGGAGGTGGACCCCATCAGCCCCTTCCTCCTTGCTTGGTGGATGTGCCCATGCCTCCCGTGGATGCTGTTGGGCCCCTTCTGGACACTTGATTGGCCCTACCTGATTTCGGCTACCATTGTCTGGTAGAGGGTGGGGCAGTGGCTATACATGCTCCCTGGCGAGGCCACCGGGTAGACCTAGTCATTGTGGGGTTGCAAACCTTCTTCCCCGGATTTGCCCCTGCCATGATGGATAGGGGAGCGCTGCCGGGCCCCCTGCCCGTCGCCTCTGCAGCTCGGCTAGGCCCTTCTGCACCCTAGTGGACCCTCTTTGCTGTCGCAGCTGCCTGGAGCTGACCGACTGCCTGGAACTGCCTCTCACCCACTGTGCTACGACCTGGAGACTTACCCCCCCGGCCTATTTGGTTGCTTGGTTCCTCCTGCTTGGGGTGCTTATCTTGTTTGTCTGTGGGCTCTCCCCAGGGGTGGACGGTTACCTGAAGGGGCTGACCCAGGCGCCCGGGTCCTAGTATTGACGGTCTGGGTGCTGGGTATCCCCCTCCTCTGCTTGACTGCCTCCCTCCCATGTGACGGCTGCCCGTGCCTTTGGTGGTGATGGGCAGGACCTGCGCCCAACAGACCCCGGCCTCTCAAACCCAAACTACGATGGACAAATTTACCATGGGTGACCGGGACCCAGGGGGAGAACCCACCGCTCCGGCTCCCTCTGGGGGGATCTATCTTGGTGCATCGCAGGCATCGGTGAAGAATAAGATTGGTGAGGTACGGATTGACATGGCCCTTATTCGGCAGGACCCGCAAACCGCCACAGTGTGGATCTCGGAGGCGGAGTTACGTCTTTCAACGGCTGAGGATGATATAGGTCCGCTCAAGACCCAGGTGGCCCATGTCCAGACTCAGACCTTGGAGCTTCACCATCGGGCCAAGGATGCCAAAAAAATAGCACGAAGGAACAACCTGCGCCTTATTGGGTTTCTTGAAGGGGTGGAGCAAGGCCACGCGACACGTTCATGGAGACATGGGTGCGCACATGGATGCCTAAAGACTCTTTTTCCCCATGGTTTTCTATTGAGCATGCCCACTGCTCCCTGGCTCCCCGGCCTCCACCAGGAGCTCCCGCCCAGCCCATCATCCTGCGGATCTTCAACTTCCGGGACAGGGACGTTATCCTTAGGGAGGCCCGGACTAAGGGCCCTCTGATCTTCCAGAACAGCAGGATCATAATCTTCCCAGACTACACCAGGGAGGTGCCGACCCAGCATCACACCTATGACGAAGTTAAGCAGAAACTCCGTCGTCTGGGCCTTCGCTATAGCCTCCTCTTTCTGGCCCGCCTTCGAGTCATCTTTCAGGACAAAGCGTTGTTCTTTGACAGGCCCCAGGCGGCTTGGACCTGTCTCATGTAGGAGCACCCTCTTAGGATCACCTTAGCCTCCTACCCCGTTCGGAAGGTGCCTACGCAACCCCACCTGCCTATACCTACATCCCGGGGGCACCGCCACAGGTCCCCCAGGATTGTCCTCCCGCTCCCCGGAGGATGTGCCTCAACTGTCTCCTCCTCATGCATCGCCCAGAAGATCTGGGTCTTCCAACTCCACTGAATCCCAGATCGACCTGGACCTTGCCCCGTACCCTTATGGGGCTTTGAGCCAGGCCATTTCTGACTCAGATTTGTCACGAAGTACTGTGCTCCGAGGTACTGAGGACGACGGTGGGAACTGACTACAATTGGCTTTTACATGACGATCATATGCTGCTCCAATAGCAGCCTCTGCGGTGGCATCCCCCTTTCCAGATCCATGTATATGTGTATGTATGTATTGGCATTTATATAGCGCACTACTTTACCCGTAGGGTCCCAAGGCGCTTCGACCGCTGCGAAACCCTTCCTGGCTTCCCTGAGAGATGGTCCCTTAATGGGTATCTCCAGGGTGAGACCAGGCATCCCCGGCGGTCTGGTGGGGCCGTTAGTGAAGATGAGGCAAGCTAATGCCCAGAGTTGCCGAGTGTGATCGCTGATCAGAGTGGGCACCGAGGCGAGAGAATTATCGAGTCCGCTGACCCTGGTCCAGAAACCTGCCGCGCCGGGAATCGAACCCTGGTCCCGGGCCGTCCTCTGCTCTCGGGTCTACCGCCTCTAACCAGTGAGCCACACTACTTCACTATGTAGGAGTCTGCCACCACCAGACCAAGTTCGACCACATGTACTACCTGAACACTCTGACTTCATTGTAGGACTTGGTCTTCTTGTTTATTTGTTCTTTCTTGTCTAGCTGTGAACGATTCTTTATCTGTCTACATGGAGGGGTCTATCATTGCCAGGCTCATGTTTTGCTAACCATTTTAGATTAGCTTTCCGATTCAGCTGTGTTGCTGATTTCTTGTTGTTCTTTTCAGGACGACAGATGCTTCATGTTCTGAAGTGTAGGGTGTTGGGGGAGAGGGAGGGCGGGCAGACCGTTGTCTCCTGATGGTTTGTTGGTTTAGGCAACCTAGGGGCCACTGTTTTTTGTTTTAATTGGCATCCAGCACTGTACACGTGCCACAGCTTACGACACGGCGACTCGCATACCACACGCACTGTATCCCAATGCCCAAGCCGGGGCTGGCCTCCCCTGGGACCCATGTATAGCAGTAGTAGCGCTCCACACACAATACCCGCCCATATGATGTCCACTCTGCACAGACCCCTCCACATTATATCGTGGAATGTTAACAGCCTACTAGACCATATCAAGCGAACTACAGTTCTCCGTAGCGCCAAACACCACACTCCCGACATCCTCTTTTTTACAGGAAACGCACCTCTTAGGCACCCAATCTGCTTTTCTTGCACGCTATGGTTTTAATAGGGTCTGGCACTCAGGCTTTACTCAGGGCCCCAGGGGAGTGGCCATACTGCTCCGTAGGGGTCTCCCCTTTAGTTTGTCCCGGGTTGAGAAAGACACGCAAGGTCGCTATGTGGCCCTGGTTGGTAAGATCGAGGGACACCCTCTTAGTCTTGTATCTCTCTACATTACCCCCACTGCCATGCCTGATGCACTCTGGTGACCCACGCTGCTGCTCTCCACCCTTCCCCAGGGCCTGACGGTCATCGGAGGAGACTTTAATACTGTTATGCACCCCTCCCATGACACGACATGTGTTCCCTCTGCACCCAGCCTTGCCTCTGCTAAGCTCCTTTCTGATTGGCCCTCCGCCCTGGGTCTCTGCGATGTGGGGAGGGTGTGGAATCCCTGGTGACAGCAGTACACACACTTCTGCGGCCCACCACACACATTCTCGTATTGACCTCCTTCTGATGCCTGTCCTTGATTGCTCGTTGGTACCCGGGGCCGGTATTCTGCCTAGGGGCATCTCGGATCACTCCCCCATCACCCTCTGGCTTGGGAACACCCTCGCTGGTGTTCGTACGACTTGGAGAATGAATGCCTGTTTTTTGCAGGACGAAAACTTTGTTGAATCACTTGGCCGGGAACTTAAGAATTACTTTGTGCTCAGCACAGGGTCGGTCTCTTCGCCAGGTACTCTGTGGGAGTCGGTAAGGCCACCATATAAGGGGTGGCTAGGGACTTGGTCCACGCGAAGCGCACTGCTCAGGTTGCCCACCTTGCAGAGTTGGAGGCTCGGGCTGCCCGGCTGGAGTCGACTCAGGGGTCTGCTGGGGGTGAAGAGTCCACCGTGCAGGTTGCCCTGCTTTTGAACGAGATCTAACAAGTCTCCCTGGAGGCCGCTAAAATGTTGTGGCAATCTTCGGTGGCTCGGATATATGGCTGGGGAGATAAAAACGACAAATTACTCCATTACCTCATTTCCTATCCCAAGGCTGCCCGCATCATTCCAGAGGTCCGTGATGGGAACGGTACCCACCATTGCACCTCGCGGGCTATTGCCCAAGCCTTTGCAGCACTATGCCAATCTCTACACAGCCCGTCCCCCTGAGGCTTCACTGACTGCATTGTTGGCGGAGACAGGGGCCCACCTGCAACGTCTGTCCCAAACGATCTCAGAGACTCTGGATCTCCCCATTACTTCGGATGATGTTCATGAGACCATCTCTCACCTACACTCTGATAAGATGCTTGGACCGGAGGGATACCCGCAAGAATTCTATGCGACTTATCATGAGTCGCTGGTCCGGCACTTGGTAGAATTGTTTCTCCATGTGGAAGACAAAGGGTCATTCCCCCCTAAAACAGACGTGGCCACTATTGTGGTTCTTCCGAAGACACAACCCCCCTCCATTGACTGCGCAGACTATCACCCTATTTCCCTCATTAACACTGAGGTGAAAATCTTTGCTACTGTCTTAGCCCAGCGCCTCCGTCCTCTCTTACGTGATTTGGTCAATGTATTTGCCACCTCCACCTTGTACTTGCGCATCGCC
Organism: Lissotriton vulgaris; assembly: GCF_964263255.1. Lineage (NCBI taxonomy): Eukaryota > Metazoa > Chordata > Amphibia > Caudata > Salamandridae > Lissotriton > Lissotriton vulgaris. Next base: position 494,996,431 of record NC_141697.1, on the reverse strand, counting down.
ACCGTCTCACTCTGTATTTGGCTCTGCTTTTAATCAATTTTGAGAAAGCCTTTGATATGGTGGATTGGGCCTACCTGGATGAGGTGATGGTGGTAATCGGGTTCGGCTTGCCTTTCTGGCGCCTCACTCGCGTTCTATACTCCGGCCCTACAGCGAGGGTCTTGGTCAACGGTGTACTATCGGAGGCATTTCCTATCTGAAGGGGCACTCGCCAGGATTGTCTGCTCTCGCCACTTTTATTTGCGCTGGCGATGGAGCCGCTGGCCTCCCTTATTCTCAAAGATTCCAAAATCGGGGGCTGGACGTGGGACCTACTGTGGGTGGACAAGATAGCCCTATACGTGGATGATGTCCTCCTCTTTCTGGCGGACACCGAGACCTCCGGCCCGTGCTGGTTGGAGGTTCTCTCCACTTTCGGACAGGTCTCGGGCCTTCGGCTCAACCCGGCAAAGTCCACCCTGGTTTCCCTCCACCCATCCCATGCCTGTTTTGACTGGCAGACAACCATCCCCTTGCGCAGGCAATCCTTCAAGTACCTGGGGATTTGGTTTGCCCTGCTCCCAGAGCTTGAGTGGGCCTTGAACATCACACCCCTACTCACCAGGGCCAGGGCGGACCTTGGGAAATGGCAATATCTTCCTCTCAACCCCCTTGGCAGAAGTGCCCTTTTCAAAATGATGGTCCTCTCCCGGTTCTTGTACATTCTGCAGAATATTTCTTTTTACCTCCTGGCAACTTGGTTTTGCGAGTTCAATGGTGTTTTTACCCGTTTTTCATGGGGGGGGCGGGAGATCGCGGATGTCCCTGGCACATTGCTGAATACCTCCTTACGACGGAGGTATGGGAGTCACCAACCTTCATCTCTATTACCTTGCCACAAAACTTATCGTGGTCCACGACTGGTTCCCTGTGGCTGGTCCGACCCGGCGTACCAGTTGGACCTTCAGGCGATGGACTTTCCGCTGCTTCAGGCTTACTTGTATAGAACCCCCATACCGCGAGACCTGCCCCTGTCACTCGGTCGGTCCTCCTGGCTTGGCGCACTGCCTTGCGCCACATGAGGTGGGATCGGACACTAACCAGGCAGACCCCCCCCATCACCACCCCCTTTTCTGAATATGTGGTATGGCACATGGCTGCAGGAGACCTAATCCCTCCGGGACTTCCATCGGTGGGACCACATAGGGATCTCGCTTCTTGGGGATGTTTGGATGGGGGACCATATCAGAACTTTTGCAGACCTGCAGCAGCGCTACTCTTTCCACCCCCCCCCCAGTTTTACAAATATCTGCGGCTCAGGCATGCCCTGGGGGTGCACCTATTCCCTCCCACCTCCCTTCCCGAGTTTAGGCCCCCTTGAGGCCCAGGTGATGATGGGTAATATGGGTAGGGGCAGGATCTCCCCGATATACCATTCCCTCGTGAACAATACCCCGGCAACCTTAGACGTGCTGCAAGCCCTTTGGGAGGGTTGGCTGGGCCCCTTGGAGGAGGCAGATTGGAGGGATGCCCTCATGGCCCCTAAGACCCTGACGACATCATCAAAGCTGCGCATAGTCCAACTTTACTATTTACAGGGGGCTTATCACACCCCCAAGCACCTATACAAAGCCCAACTGCGCCCTTCCCCAACCTGCGTGCGTTGCAACCATGCCAGCGCAGATTTCTATCATTTGGTTTGGCAGTGCCCTGCCCTTGTTCCATTCTGGGCGGGTGTGGAATTAGAGCTCTCACAGACCTGAGGGTGGACCATTCCCCACAACCCTTTGCGCCTGATTCTAGGCGTGTTCAATGGCCTGGACGGCTCTCGGGCAATTTCCTCGGGACAGCGGTGGCAGCGAGATATAACACAAAAATGGCCCTTCCATGTGAGTTGGAGAATGCAGTGTAGCTAGTAAGTCCTGAGTTTTGTAAGGTCTTCACTGTTATAGCACCTTATAGAGAGGAGAGTCTTAACTCAGTGGGGGCAGATGCAGAGTTCTTGGTGCCTGGAGACGTTTGGGTGTGGACATGTGCAGGTGGGCTTGCCTTTGGCGTGCACGCTGGCACCAGGCTGTCAATTTATGTCAATTGAGGTCAAAACAACTAGACTGCAACTGACCTAAAATGGCAGTCACTGCTGTCTAACTGAACAAACTAAAGCCCCCAGCTCCCTTCACACATCGGTGCACCCTGGAGGACCGGTGTGCACGGACGTGCTATGTAGTAGGAAGCACAAAGATATAAGATAAAGTGTAGCGTGCCTGTATTTCAGATCAAGTTTTTAAAACAGATTTAAGATACAAGTAAAATCATACACACATCAGTTACAATAGGATTGCCGCTTTCAGTACTAGACTCGTCATGACAGGTGTTGTTGTACCACTCCGACCACTGATATTCTATTGTCCGACCTGATGCCTGTAGCATCCAGCTACTATAAACACATACACTTGTAATGGTCTTCAACTAGAGCTTTATTTAACACATCTTATCTGTGCCCTGTCCCTACTCTAACTAACCCTTTCCTGTGTCCACTCCTCCTCTTCCTCTGGCCCCCTAGCTCCTCCCACTCCCAACTACTGGTGTGCTAACTTCACAACATCTCCCCCCTTTGTGACAAAACAACAAAACATACTGACTTCTCAGTCCATCTCCTCGATCAGTCTCTTGGGTGGACGTACGTCACGATGAGGTCGTGGCGACCTGGCTCTCGGACTATTAATACTCAGTGTCTCAATGATCGGAGCATTGTTCTCATGATCATTTGAATGCAGTTCTTCCACCCTGGGATTGTCCATTTCACTCATCATTGTTCTTGAGGTATCTTGTGGCAGTTTCTTGAAGTGCGAGATATTCCTCGTGACTCGCCGCTGCTCGGACTCCGCGGTTACCATGGTTCCTTTCCTTCTTGTGACCACCAATGGTTCGTCTTTGAAGGGACAGTCAGTCTTTTTCTGCGTCTCTTGCTTGACGATAACATGGTCCCCTTCATGTAATGATAATGACCTCGCTCTTCTCCGGTGGTCTGCGTAGGCCTTCATTTTTTCTTTGTTGCGTTCATCAGTGGCTCTTATTTCACGCGGGTCTTTCGCAGGTGACGATGCTTCCAGGGCTCCATCCCACGTTGGAATGCGATTCCTCATGGGACGTCCCAGCATAAGAGTCGCCGGGCATTGGCCAGTCGTTGCGTGAGGAGTTGTACGATAAGCTCGAAGGACTTCATTGAGTGCTGTTTGCAGGTCCCTCCCTTCCGCGGTAGTATGTTGGAAGGTCTTTTTGAGTGTGGCCATGAATCTCTCAATTGTCCCATTTGCCTGTGGCCAGAGGGGTGTAATCCTGCGATGGTGAAAGTCTAGGTGTTTCGCAAAAGCTGCAAAGTCATTTCCATTGAAAGGGGGCCCATTGTCTGATTTAACTATCTTGGGAACCCCCCACGTTGCAAAGACCTCATTGAGTACTTTAAGAGTACTGGCAGTGTTTGTGGACGGCACAAAGCAGGCAATGGGGTATCTGGAATACTCATCGATGATGGCCAGTACATATTTGCCCGATGACAGGGGTCCATAAAAATCTATGGCGATTTCTTGCCACGCACCATTGGGCAGGGTGGCCATATGTAATGGTGCCGGAGGATAGCTCTTGCTAGTGAGTTGACAGAGATGACAATCCTTCAGGGTGGCTTCCACCAGGTGATCGAGGAATGGAAACCACACTCGTTCCCTTAGTGCTCTTTTGGTTGACACGATTCCCCGATGCCCTTCATGTGCCAAAGCAACCACTCCTTGTCTCAGTTTAGTGGGAATTACAATCCTCTGATCTCGCAACAGTATGCCATCAGTTGTGACCGACAGCTCACCACTCACGTGCCGGAAGGCTTGCATTTCACGTTGGGTCGAGGGGTCGGCAGTATCATCCTGAGGATCGTGTCTCCATCGATTGTTGCGGACTCTGTGAAGGACTTTCTGCAGGATGACATCCTGTGCTGTACTTTCTCGAATGGTCTCCATAGGGATAGCTGGCGGTAGAGCTTGATCTGTTACAAAATGAATGTACTCTTCTGCGATGGAGGACTTGGAAGCTGACGATGGAAGGGGGTGCCGGGACATGTAGTCCGCTGGATTTTCAGACTTCCCTGGTTTGTGAATTATGGTGAACGTATATTCCTGTAATCGTAGGCCCCACCTTTCAATCCTCGGGGGCATCTTAGATCTTGGGTTTTCATAAATGGTGATGAGAGCTTGATGGTCTGTAATTAGAGTGAAATGTTTGCCATAAATGAAAACATGAAAATGTTCACATGCCCACACTACGGCTAGGCTCTCCTTTTCGGGCTGGGAGTAGACCCGTTCTGGGTCAGTCAGACTATGATTTGCGTAGGCAATGATGCGGCGTTGATCCGAATCATTCTCATACTGTGCCAGGATCGCTCCAAGCCCCACGGGGCTGGCATCCACAGTTATTTCAGTCTTCCGCTTTGGTTGAAATATGACAAATGGTCCGCTGATTCCACCGCTTTCTTGATTTCTTTGAATGCCTGCTCACACTGGGGAGTCCATTCAAATGACTGACCCTGTTTGGTCAGCATGCGGAGGGGATGGCTGATCGTTGCGTAGTCCCTAATATAACGAGCACAATAGCTGGCCATTCCAAGGAACGACCTGAGTTCGCTGACATCTTGGGGACTTTTGGTGTTGTTTAAGGTCACAATTTTGTCAGGGTCAGGTTTCATGCCAGCTCCAGAAAAGATATGACCAAAGAACTTCAGCGTGGCCTGGTGAAACTCGCATTTTTCTTAGTTCAGAGTCAGGTTTGCCGCCAGTAGGGCATGGCAGTCACGATTGCGTGCAATGTCGTGTACTCGAACGTCAGAACCATAGACAAGGATGTCATCGCTATAGTTCAGCGTGTTAGGAATGTTTTGAATGACTTGCCGAATTGTTTCTTGAAATATTTCGGCCGCTGAGGAGACTCCGAAGCTCAGTCTTTTATATCTAAACAACCCCAGGTGGGTTGCAAAGGTGGTGATATATCTGGACCCCACTTCTAGTTCCAATTGATGGTACCCTTTATTCAAATCTAATTTTGAAAACACAGTGGCTCCATTAAGCGCTGCGATCATGTCGCTCAAATGTGGCCCCGGGTGTCGTTCTCTTTCTAATGCAGTGTTGGGCAGGCGCATGTCCACACAGAGTCTGACTTTGTTGGCCGTGCCCTTCTTTGGGACGATAACGACTGGTGATACCCATGGAGTCGGGCCGTCAGTGCGCTCAATGATGTCCGCAGCTAACAAGTCTTGGAGTTCTTCCTCAACAGCAGTCTGTAGATGAAATGGTACCCGTCGAGGGTGTTGGGCGACAGGCCTGACTTGTTCATTGATATGTAATCGCACCTGACAGTCTCTCAATTTGCCCAATCCCTGAAACAATCCGGGAAACTGGCGAGTCACATCTTGGTTGTCGCTGACCTTGAAAAGGATTTCGACCAGGTGAAGCCGTTCAGTGGTTGGTAGGCTCAAAAGACAGTCTGCTTCCGGGCCCTTGATAACATGGATGACCGCTGATATAGTTGTGTTGTCGTGTGTCAGGGTAGTTGAGAACTTCCCCAGGCAGGGGAGTGGCTTCTTGGCCATCCACGTGAAAACCCTCACCGGTGCGAATGTCAGAGGAGGTCGTGAACTCATCCTTTCGTATTCGGTAACTGGAATGTAGTTTAAGGATGCACCAGAGTGTAGCACAAACTTTGTGTCGTGATTTCCAACTTTGATATCCAGCCGAGGGTATCTCTTAAGCTGGTCTGGATCTGCTGCCAAGTTCAGATATTCAATGGTGTATGCCGAGTCTCGGGACGACGGTCTGGATTCTCTGGAAGGTGACCTCCGTTCCCACCTGGACCGACGTGACTCTCTGCTAGAATGTGACGATCCAGAGGACTGTTCCGTCTGATCTTGGACAGCTCGCGCGTGGTGTCTTCGAGTGTCAGACCGAGACATTCTTGGGGCTCTGCTTCATGTGTCAGATCGGGTTGTCCCTGTGGGACCACTTCGTTTTTCTTTATTGTAGTCCCCACTCATTACTTCGAAGTGGTTGGTTCGACCACACTTCCGAGATCTTTGGCCCATGGCCGGGCAGCTGTCTACATGAGGGTAATCATACCCACATCGGTAGCATTTTCTCACTTGTTCCGATCTTTTCTCCTTCTTCCATGGTTCTCGTCGTTGATATCTTGATTGCTCTTGACGGGAAGACGTGTGCGACCTCCATTGTTTGTCTCTGGAGCTTCTCCGACTGTCACTTTTGGCGTGCACACGCCGCACCAGTTCATGACTCCCTTTGTGTTCCGTTTCCATGACGGCTGCGTACTTCTCCGCCTGATCGTAAGCTCATGTCATTTCTTCTATTTTATCTAGTCCATGTGCCTATCTCAGCAGGCGCCTCCTGAGTTGATCCGAATGACATCCGTCTATTATTTGAGATTTGATGGCGTCATCCGTAGAGAAATTATCAAATTCACAGTATTTGGCTAGTCTCCGCAGACGCATCATGAAGGTACTCATGGGCTCATCCTTCCCTTGCCGAGCGGAGTGGAATGTGTGGCGCTCGTAGTCTACATTACGCTTGTGAAGAAACTTTTTATTCAGGACCTCACATGCTTTAGCATAAGTGTCCACGTCGGTAGCAGGAAGGTCTTTGAGTATTTTGACTACCTCTCGCCCTGCCAGATTGCGCAGAGCAATCAACTTCTTTTTTTCGTCTACAATATCCGACCCTTCAGTGTAATCTCCAAACTCCTCCAACCACTCTTGCCATTTGGGACCCATGCTCCCTCCTGTCGTCACCTTGATAGGTGCGGGTGCCCTCAGGAGCAACCCACTTGGTGGGGGCTGAGCGTTCTCTTCGTCGGACATTTTGCAGCAATCTCACTTGGCCTCGCCAATGCTTGTTTCTTTTACCAATGCTTGTTTGCTTGACCAATGTTTGTTTTATTTTCAATCGCCAATGCTTGTTTTATTTGCCAATGCTTGTTTCTTCCAGTCGCCAAGGCTTGTTTATTTGACCAATGCTTGTTTACTTGACCAATGCTTGTTTTATTTTCAGTTGCCAATGCTTGTTTATTTGCCAATGCTTGTTTCTTTCAGTCGACAATGCTTGTTTACTTGACCAATGCTTGTTCTTTCCCAGTGCCTGACTCTAAAATGGCCGCTCTATGAGAATCAAGGGGCCTGTCCTGACGAGCGCCTGACTCTAAGATGGCCGCCGTCACTACAATCACACAAGGTCTTCACTCTCTCTGGATTCAGGCACTCCAGACTCACCGGCCGGCAGTTGCAGGGCAGCACGCTCCAGAAATCACTCTTCTTTGGCCACCACAGCGACCAGGTGAGGTTAGGGTGGGCTCCCGCCTTGCTCAGCACTTTCCCGCTCTTCTCGGCAGATCGCGTGCCAAAACCCACGCATCAGGCGTGAGGTCGGCACTTTCACCGGCGCAGGCTCCGGTTCTGGCGCGCTTGATCGCGCTGGACGGCGATTTCTCGGGGCAGCGCCCCTTTCACCAGGGCACCTCTTGACTTGCTGTGGGGCACTGGACAGGGTCGGAGTGGGCTCCCGATTCCTGTTTTACAACGGCTGGGTGACACACCCCCGGCGGGAATCGCGCTCAGGCGGTTCTTCAACCGAGCGTTCCAGCGCTCCCAGGTCACAATATGTTTAGGTTTTCCAGCGTCTTTGGGGCCACGGTCACTTGCTCTTGACCCTCCTCGGCCGGCCTCACCTTCTTCCAGCAGCGGAGCTCGTCTCTCGATGCTGCAGGGGACAGGGTGTCTCTAGGTGGTCTCGTGGGCTGCAGTTAGCGATATCCCACCCTCGTCGCCAGTTGTAGCATCCAGCTACAATAAACACATACACTTGTAATGGTCTTCAACTAGAGCTTTATTTAACACATCTTATCTGTGCCCTGTCCCTACTCTAACTAACCCTTTCCTGTGTACACTCCTCCTCTTCCTCTGGCCCCCTAGTTCCTCTCACTCCCAACTACTGGTGTGCTAACTTCACAACAATGCCTAATATGGGTTACCTAAAAAGAGCAGTCTACCTATCCGCTGAAATACAAACCTTTTAGGGGTGGAATGCTTTACCGACAAGGCTTCTACCTCTGGTACTCACTGCTGCTAGCTCTCTACCTGGAATCAGACTACCTGAGATCTAGGGAAGCTTTGAATGTGCATCTGTTGTGACAGGCAGTGAGTAGTTGATAATCTCCTATCTTCGAGGAAGTAATGTCCTCTCCTCAATCTGATTATACCCCTCTCTTGTTCATTGCTACATAAATAAAAGCACAAAAAGAGAAACCTGTAATCCAAGGACATAATTTTGAAGTCATTTTGAAATTGAGGACACCAAAGTGTTTGGAACATCTTTCAGAGCATTACAACAGGCCCGTGGTTTAGGGTATCCTTATTGTTAATGTTACCAAATCGAAAGTACGCTTTACTGGTCCTAAAACATGAAAACATTATTCGTCAGGCCTGCAAAGAACCCAGGGCCATATTTATGACACGGTCACGTAGCTCAGAAAATCACCTTACTGCGCTGCGTGACAGGCAGGTGGCAGGAATGCACTGTATTTAAAAGAATACGCAGGATTCCTGCCTTTGTCCCTGCGCTGGCCCTGTTTTGGCTGTCTAGTACCAAGGCAGGCACCCTTGCACCATGGTGCAAGGGTGCTACATTGTAAGAAGGGATGTTTTTGTGCAAGAATGTGCACTTTCCTGCACAAAAGCAGTCCCCTGAGGCATTTTCCTCATTCTATGTGTGCTAGAGAAACTGGGAGAAAACAAGAAGAAATAAAAATATTTCTGCGCATTGCACCTCACCCGGGAAGGGGTAGTATTTTGGTGCATTCCCAGGTCCACCACTTTTGGTAAATCTAGCAATTCATCAGAATCCATTGATGCTGTGTGGGAACACCCATGCAACTCTCATGGAATTCCTTCCTGGTGCAGATTAAGGCAATGCAGCGTTTTGCGCTGCATTACTCTGGATTTATGAAACCACTCAGCGCCATTCAAGGTCACCTTGTGTGGCATCACAAAACGTATTTTGGACTTTCATCACAAATGCACCATGTTTCGTGCTGCAAGCGCGACGCTACCCCACTCATAAATATGCCTCTTAATGTTTTTAGGTCGAGCCTGAGCCAGCGCGCAGGCGCTGTGCTGGCGATCTGCTGTAGTAGAATATAAAAGAGAAGCCCCGGCCACTCTCCGCCCATATTTTTCATTGGATTTTTTCTTTGTCCTGTGTAAATGCTGGCTTCTGATTCCATAACAGGCTTGTTAGTCCCTTATTAGTACCGCCTTGTCTTCATTTGTAACCTCCCATGGCTACTGGCCCCTTTACTTCAGTTTACATGGTACGTGTTATTTAGTGTTGTAAGCACTATTTTCTTTATTGAGTTTCTCCTACTTCAAGCACAATGACATGCTTTGTTTACATTCAGCATGCTGTGCGCACTTTCACTTTCCAAGCTGCTGGGACAATCGCAATGGCTTGTTTGCAGTGTCATAGGTCCTGCATTTAAATGAGAGATCTATTGAATTGCAAATATTATTTTTTTTATGCAGCCCTGCGCCGCTGCTCCTAATCAACAACAATGGTGGCCAGCAGCGCGCAGCACAACGGGATCAAGGGGAGCATGCATTATACAATATTGTACCTGTACGCGCGCACTGCCGGACCATAGCACTTTATGGGTATGCAATCATAAGCCCTCAAGTTCCTTCCCTGTAGTATCGCTACTGGCTTGCAGTTAGGGTACCCTTTGACTGGTTTTGGGCTATTAAAGCAGTATGGCATGCTGCTCTCATTGTTTCATTCAGATCCTAGCGCCCCCCTCCATTCATTGTTCGTGGGGCTTGCAGCATTTATATACATCTAACCTTAACCACATCGCTGCGGCGGCTATTCTGCCGCAGCACTAAGTGGGCGGAGCGGCCGCGCGGCGGCCACATGCTGGTGACAGAACCGCTCCGTCACCAGCCGCGGGTTGGCTGTGCTTGTGACGGGGCGGTTCCGTCATGGCCCCGCCCGCTCAATAGAACGCGCCGCGCAGGCGCGGCGGCAGAGCCATGACGGAACCGCTCCGTCATCAGCACAGCCCAACCGCAGCTGATGACGGAGCGGTTCCTTCATCGGCATCGAACGGGTTAAGGTAAGCCGGTAATTTGGCAGAATACAATCACCAACCGAGTTATGCTGATAATTAAAGGGAGGAGCTTGGCTACTTAAACATAAAATGCCACAGCAGCACACGTTGGTACAGGGAGTCAGGATCAGTATGCGAATACAAGCGCTGTAGCTCCTTCCCCGGTGTATCGCTACTGGGTTACTATTGCTCTTCCCTCTGGCTGGTGTTGGGCAATTAGAGCAGTATGGCACACTGCTATTGTTGTGCACCAGTTGTGGGGCTGCTTACACAAGTTAATTTTTTAAATGGTAAATTGTCACTGCTTCCAGCCAGCCTCCAGCTCCTACCCGGCCGGTACTGTTGTTCAGGGAGTGGTCTCTGGTGCCGTCTGCAGCATGTTAAGCCATGCCTCTGTAAGGGCATGCAGTGTCAATCTTGTCAATGAAGCTGACGAGTGTATTTAGATAGATTTACTTTACAGCACCTGAATGCCTCTGTGCACATGAGAAAACGCAGGATGAAAATCTAGCATCAACATCAATGGCTGTTTGTATCTCCTGTGAATATCTCAACCCACCCCTTCCCTTCCCCTCATCCTGCTTGCTGCTGTTTAGCAGCGCGGTGATATGTAATCTACAAATCTATACATACGGAGCACATTCTTTTTTTTATATTGTACAAACGCAGCGTAGATATTTATTTACACTAACTTTTGCTTTGCTTTAAAGTGAGTTTTTCAGGAACCTATTTTTATCTATTGTTTGTGTGGAAAGTTTTCACATGCCCTAGCGCTTCCATTCATACCTTCAACCAAAATCCTCTACAGGTCTGCTTTTTAATTTGGTCGATGCATTATGTTTTCATCAGCAATGGAGTCTAAATGCACCATGACATGCTCTTCCTCTTTTCTGACTCAACGGCATTGTGTATTGAATTAATGTTAACTTTTGATCAGTGCCTAGCTCTTAGTGCAACATAAAACACTCTTATACTTCGCCAACTGTAATAAAATGTCAATCTGTTTGCTATACTTCTCCGTGTGTAATTGCAATATGACATTTCACTGTCGACAGTTGTTTTTTTTATAGGTAAGTTTGACAGCAACCTAGTTGCCCAAACATAATAGATTCATTTATTTTATGCGTGTGTGAGGGGAAAAGTATCACCTATTCTAGGATGCTAGTAAGTGAACTATTACACACTACATCTAACACATTTAAAACTAAAAACATTGTTTTGGTAATACAGGTAAAATACCTTTGCACTATTGATGTGCTCCATTAAGATTTATTTCTGGATGTGCAGCCAACACAGCAACAGACTTCCCCAAATTCATGTCTAAGTGAACCAAAATGCGCTCTCCAGCTTCCTCCACCATCATAGATTTTTATTCTTAATTTAGGTAAAATTACTTTGCACTATTGGAGTGCTCCCTTTCAAATTATTTGTGGAGTTGCAGCCATAACAGCAATACTCTTCCACAACCTAAAGGTAGTTTCTAAGTTTATTAGGGTATATGTAATCACTTTTCACCCGCCTAGGCGGTCACTGCACCATCACAACACATAGAAATAATACTGATGTTGCAAGGAAATCTATACGCTCGGTAAGGAGTGGCACTCTCTCTCTTCCCCAAATGTATGGCATTTTCATTTGTGGTGGGTCCCACAGTGCAACTGCACCATCAAACGCTCTCCCTAAATTTATGTAGTTTGCTTTATGTTTGCTGTAATTTTTAAAGCAACATACTTGCAACAAACTTAACATAATGAAATATATTTTATTAATAGCTCAGCGTAATGGTTTCAAACACCATGACCTCTAAGCGCACCATAACATGCTTTTCCCATTCTCATTTTACAAACCTTTTCCTTTTATGTTTATGGTTACTTTCAATGCACTCTCAACTTTATCTCTTTCTCTTCACTCTAATACTCACAAAATCCCCCATCTCCCCGCACCAATGTTCTCTCTCTCGTAAATGTTCAAAATGTCACTATCTCCACATGCCTAGTAACCCCTTTTTTTCGGGCCTGTCTAGCTTCCAGGTGTTCTCTGAACCACTCAAGTGCCCAAACTTGGAAGATCTATATCCCAATTCCTTCTATGCTCCCTCTCTTTAGTTTAGCCACTGGTACTATCTGTGTCTCCCAGTATCTGTTATTCTCATAATACTTTTCCACTGAACATCCTGCCGCATAATTCGACTACAAACAAAAACGCATAGGTAAAATACATTGTCATTTACAAGGTCAATAGCTCTAACTCTAAAAAATGCAAGACCTATTGTATTGAAAATGCTTGTTTAAATTATTGAGTCTCAATCTTGATGACTCCTCAAATAGAAAGATAATTTAAACTCGTAGTAACTTTTATAGCTCAGGCAGAAAAGGGTGTCTTCAACTTTTGCACTCTAAATAGAACCAAACAACAATAATTGTGTTCCCAGGTTACCAAGCTGAACCGTTGTGGCCTAACAGCCAGAGCAGCGGACTTTGGAACTAGAGGACCTGGTTCAAGTTCTTTGTTGGCTCAACACCCTATAGTTCTGGGCAAATCACTTAGGAAACGGTTTATCAAAATGTCATGCAACACTGGTGACCTTTCATGGCTTGGTAAATCTCAATGTAGGTTTTACGTCACCCTGCGCCCCTTCTGTGTGACACAAGGGTAATGGAAAGCATTTCATAAATCTGGATCTGCATCTCCCTGTGCCAAACAACTACCAATAAAAAAAAGTGACCTTGAGTAATGGAAACTGGGGCTCTTGTAAAGCATTCCAAAAACCAAAAGGAGGGAGTGCAGAGGTAATGCTCAAAGGAGCAATGGAGGTGGATATGTCCTCCTCTAGTCAATATATAAGAAACACAAAGATCAGCCCTCAGACTGATGTACAACTGTATCCTCCCATACTATCTTTGTTTCCTACAGTGGTGGAAAGCACATAGCTTTGTTTAAATACCCCTTGGTATCATGCTTCATCATAGGGGTCTTCCCGCCCTGCTGCGGTACGGGGCGTGCTACGACCTACGGCTATGCGGGAGCACTGTTTATGAAAAACAAGACTATGTGTGGTGTAGGAATGTGAATAGAAGGGTCAGGGGTGAGTGAAAGAGTTAATTAAAAAAAGAACTGACTCTATGGACTAAAAAACGTTAATATTCCTTATGAGCTGGTATTGTTAAAAGAGGAGAATAGGTCGGAGGTACATTGCTATGATGAGCAGCCCCTCCTACGTCTATGTCAACATGTTTTGAAGCCCTCCCCTGGCTTCTTCATCAGGAACAGAAGGATCCCTTCTACACTCACAATATAATACAAAGAAATATCAAAAAATGTGTATGTACATGTAGTCACTACTATGTGGTGAGCATGCCAAAATAAACATGCACAATATACAATACCCCAATAGATATACTATTTCATTCAAATCTGGAAGAGAAAAACACAGCCTTTAAAAGCATGACATATACATCATCCATCATGATAGGTGGTGACCTGTAAGGAAGGTGATATATTGTGATACATTTTCCTTATCCTTATCAGTGATGCTAAGCTGGTGCCACGTCCTGCTGGTAGAAAAAATAGACAATACAGAGACAAACATACACTGAACATAAATCACACACTCTATGTCAAAGGACCGGTAAATGCGTGTCCAAGTTGATTAATGTGGCCTGTGGTAATTCGCATTATTCAGATAAGTTACTGTACTATTAGAGAGACGAATATGATAATGAGGTAATGCACATACTTGTTCTCAGAGGAGATAATACCCAGGAGCCTTAAAACGGGTGGGAAAGGTGCCTATAGTCGCACTCTGCGAATAAAAGAAATGAAGAACAACGCTGCTAATTATAATGTTCTGCCGACCGTGGTATGGTCATACTGTATCCTACAGGTCCTAAGCGGCTATGCCGTGCTCACAAATCCAAGGACAATGCCTCTCCTGGATAGTACCTCCCCGCGGCTCAGTGTAACGATGAGCCTGCAGGGGGGAGAGTCCTTAAGTAGTGCGGTTAATTGATAGAATTGCTGCCAAAATTGTATTTAGTTAGGAAACAGTGCTGGACTGCTCAAAAGACCTTGGGAGTAGTTCAAACGAACTGCTTCCTGTTGGTGTTGTTGCCTGGCTGTGGGGCTAGGAAAATTGTCTCTTCACTCGGATCAGCTCTTCGTTAAAGACTAGACCACTAACATCATTGGTGCAAGAGAGAGATAAAACCACTTCCGGTATTGCACCGAAAAGGAAAAATAAACTGCAATCCATATTTAATGGCGTCGGATGTACATATGGAATATAGAACCCAGTATGGTGTTCGAGAAAATCGTATAGATATATATAGGAACCTGATCAAGGCTTCTCCGGAAGCCGAAACGTGCTGTTTTGGAAAATAAACACCCTTGGAATTATCGCTTGGTGGATGGTCGTTTACTGAGAGCGTACAACGTTTGCTTGCAAACTAATACGAGGATTCATTTCCGGCGTGCTCCGCCGAAGTGTACGCCAATTCCGGTGGGGCCACCGGCAGTCGGAAGGAGCGAGTTTTATAATATATATATAAAAGTATATGTATATACACCAAGAAGGACCACACTAGATATGGTTCAAGACGTTTAGGAAAAGTTTATGAGATTCACTGCTCGTAAAAATCATTGTAAAGCACTCTGTTGCCTTGGCCCAGAGTCAAGCTATGTAAAACTGCCAAAAAAACACACCTTCTCAACAGCATTTTTCATACAGTACGGGCCACATTTATAATTTTTGCACGAAATGCAGCAACACACCTTGCTGTGCTGCATGAAAGGGATACAGATATAGCTCATTCCTGTTCTATCCTTGCACTGACGCACTTTTGGGTGTCTAGTGCCAATACAGGAATTCTTGTACCATGGTGCAAGGGTGCCTGCTTTACAGGCAGGATTGTTTTAAAGGCAGGATTGTTTTTGTGCTGGAAGGAACACCTTCCGGCACAAAAACAATCCATTGAGGCTTTTACCTCTTTCTACAAGTGCTGCAGAATGCAGCAAACATAGAAAGACAAACAAATAAGGAGAAATAAAGACATTTCTCCTTGATGCCTTGCCTGGGAAGGCATAGCATTTTTGCTCATTCACAGGTCTACCGCTCATGGAAAATCTGGGAATGTGCCGAAATCCAGGGGTGCATTCATGGAAACACCCACCCTCCACCCACAGACCCCCTCCCAGGAAGGCGTTCCATGGGCGGAGCATGGGTGTTCGCCTGCATCAAGCCATGGATTCTGACACATTCCCAGATTTACCAATATTGGTAGACCTGGGAATGCTCAGAATGCTATGCCTTCCCAGGGGACGCGTAACGAGGTGAGATATCTTTATTTCTCCTCTTTTTTTCCTCTTTCAATGTGTACGGCATTTTGCAGCACACTTAGAAAGAGAGAAAATCCACAAAGGTTGTTTTTATGGAGGAATGTAAATACCTGCACAATAACAGTTCTGTCCTGTTAGAACTGGGGTCCCTAGTTGGTAGAGGTAGGTACCACTGTCCAAATAGGGACTCTTGCTTCTAGTCAGGGTAAGGAGGAAACACTCTTTAGATAACCTCTGCTCTGATAACTTGTGCTTGGCACAAGCAGTCAGGCTTATCCAAAAGCAATGTGTAAAGTATTTGTACCAACACTCACAATAACACAGTGAAAACACCACAAACTAACTCGACAACAGTTTAGAAAAATAAAGGTATTTAATCAAAACTACACAAGACCATAACGACAAAAATCCAACATACACAGTTCAAGAATATGGTTGCGAAAGAGTTCTTAAAGTAGCGATAAAAATAATCCACAGTTGCGTGAAAAGTTCACAGTTGTAACACATTTAGCCAACAGTACCTTTAAATGCGACAAAGTTCCAAAGCAGAAGCTGGTTATGGAAAACAAGCGATGCGTTGCTCCTGAGACTATGGGTTGGCGTTGGCGACAGCCCCGCTGCAGCAGCTGGCATGTTGCGACGAATCTGGTCTGTTTGGGGAGGAAGGCGATGACTTGGATTCCGGTGCGTAGGTTCCTTAGGAAGTTTGTTCTCGCAAAGGCACGGTGCGATGATCCGTAGGGACTGCGACGATCTCCGGGGCGACGATACGTGGTCCAGCGGTGATCTTCCTCTTGCAGCTCCTTGATGCGATGGCTCTGCAAGGATGTTTGCAGGGATGTGATGCAGTCCGCAAGCAGGCGGTGCGGCGATCTCACCCAGCGATGACATGCTCTGCGACGCTGCTCGCAGCGATGGTGATATTCCCGCAAACGAAGGATGCGACATCTCCGGCATTGGCAACAGGCGCTGCAACGATCTCGGCCTTCGTAGCGGCGGGAATTTCCTCGCACTGTCGGGGATGCGCTCCGCAAGCGAGCGATGTAACAACTTTTCTGTAGCAAAGTCTCTCAAATCTTGGTTTCCAGCTTCCCAGCACAGGTACAACTTCCAGAGGCACCACAACTGGCCCAAGCACTCTAGGAAGGACAGAGCTCTCTCAGCAGAGCTCAGGGAAGCTGGGGGTGAAATCCTTTTATTCCTGGGACTTCAAAACAGGGAGCCAGCTCACAAAAGGCCCTTGGAGATTCCTTCAAGTAAGGGGACAAAGCAACAACAAAGTCCTTCCCCTCTCCTAGGCAGCAAAGCAACTGCAGGTCAGTCCAGCATCACACAGCAGGGCAGTCCTTCTTCTTCAGTCTTCCAGCTTTCTCCTTGGCAGAGGTTCCTTCTTGTTTCCAGGATGATCTAATTTTCTGTAGTCATGGGTCCTGTACTTATACCCCTAAAAGTATTTGTTCCCTTTGTGCCCGGTCTGAAACAGTTCTGGGGGTTCCTTGAGCACTTTGCTTTCCTGGGCTCTCATTTCCTTTCAGAGAGAGGGGCAGGGTTGTCAGCCGCTCAGCAGGAGGTGGAGCCAGCGTTGTGTAAGGCAGGCACAGCTTTATTCAGGCCCAGGTGCTTCCCCTCCCACTACTCTAGATGCAGATGGAGCTATTCAGCCCAGGGGCGGCCCACTCAGACTCTGGGAGCCACCCAGCCCCTGTCACTCACAAGCCAGACAGTCAATTCACAAACAGGCCAAGGCACACAGAAAGGTCAGACAAGAGAGCAGCAACTTTCTAAAAGTGCTGTTCTCAAACACAGGATTTAAAAACAACCTTTCCTAAAAGATGTGTTATTAAATTCTGAGTTCAGGTATACCAGACCTTTATGTCCTATCTTGCTCCTATGGGAAGATATGTTGGTAGCCACTGTAGTCAGTATCCCCCATGATAGCCTATGGGGCAAGATAGCCTTACAATAGTGAAAAACGAAAATGGCTGTAATTCACTACCAGAGCATGTCACCTGCACAAGGACATGCTCTACCTTTCACATACACTGCACCCTGCCCAAGGGGGTTCCTTGGGCCTTCCATAGGGGTGACCAATGTGTACAGAAAGGAAAGGGTTAGGCCTGGTCAGTGGAGACACTGACCAGGAGGACATGGCAGTTCACAGACTGCACACAGGCACTGCGGTGGCAGGCCTGAGACACCATTTTAGGGCTACTCATGTGGGTGGCACAATCAGTGCTGCAGGCCTACTAGTAGAATTTGTTATCACCAGCCCTGGCACACTCAGTGCGCTTTACTAGGGACTTCTTGGTGACGCAAATATATCACTCATGGATAACCAATCATAATAACAATTTACACAGGGAGCACTTGCACTTTGACACTGAACAGCAGTGGCAAAGTGCCCAAAGCATCTAAACTAGCTAAAAATGAAATCCAGCACAGCATCAAAAATACAAGAGGTAGAGGCAAAAGGATAGGAGGAAACCACGCCAAAGATGCCAGGTCTAACACGTGTCCGCTCCAGCTGAAAGTGGGGAGAACTACCCACCCTCTTGGGAGTTCTCTTCACTAAGGCAGAAAAACCTGGACAGACCATCAGCATTGGTGTGTTCTGTGCCAGGACGTTGTTCCACTGTGAAGTCTATTCCCTGTAGGGAGATGGACCACCTCAACAGTTTTGAGTTCTCACCCCTCATCTGCATTAACCATCTGAGGGGCCTGTGGTCTGTCTGAACATGGAAGTGAGTCCCAAACAGGTAGGGCCTCAGCTTCTTCAGAGCCCAGACCACAGCAAAAGCTTCCTTTTTAATTGCACTCCACTTCTGTTCCCTGGGGAGTAGCCTCCGGCTAATGAAAGCTACAGGTTGGTCCCAGCCCTCGTCAGTGATCTGTGAGAGTACTGCTCCCACACCATGCTCTGAAGCGTCTGTCTGCACTATGAACTCACTGGAGAAGTCAGTTGCCTTGAGCACCGGTGCTGCACACATGGCAGTCTGTTTGAAGCAGTTTGGCAGACTTCTGTCCAATTCACTTTCTCGGGCTGCTTCTTGGAAGTCAGCTCTGTCAAGGGCGCAACAATGGTGCCATATCCCTTGACAAACCGTCGGTGATACCCGGTGAGACCTGAAAAGGCTCTCACCTCTGTCTGGGTCTTGGGGGTTTCCCAAGCAACAATGGTATCAATCTTTGCCTGTAGGGCCGCCTCCTGGCCGCTCCCTACCTGGTGTCCTAAGTACACCACAGATCCCTGCCCTATCTGGCACTTCCTGCCCACTTCCTGCCCTTTGCAGAGCCTTCAACACTTCACAGAGGTGTTGCAAGTGTTCTTCCCACGTGGAGCTGAACACAGCAATGTCATACAGGTATGCAGCGCTGAATTCCTCCAGCCCGGTCAATACCTGGTAAACAAGTCTCTGGAACGTGGCAGGGGCATTCTTCAACCCAAAGGGCATGACTCGGAACTGGAAGTGCCCCTCTGGCATTGAGAATGCAGACCTCTCTTTGGCCCCATCAGTTAAGGCAATCTGCCAGTACCCAGAAGTTAAATCAAATGTACTGAGGTACTGGGCAGCTCCCAACTGATCCACAAGCTCATCAGCTCTGGGGATGAGGTGTGCGTCAGTCTTCGTGACCGCATTGAACCCATGGTAGTCCACACAAAACCGGAGTTCTGGAGTGGCACTGGGCGCAGCAGCTTTTGGTACTAAGACCACTGGGCTAGCCCAGGGGCTGCTGGAGGGCTCAATTACCCCTAGCACCAACATATTGGAAACTTCTTCCTTGATGCTGGCCCTGACCTTGTCAGCAACTCTGTAACATTTTTATTTCACAGGTAAACTATCTCCAGTGTCTACATCATGGACGTATCATTTGGTGATACCTGGGGTCAGGGAGAACAGGGAGGCAAACTGACCCAACACTTGGTGACAGTCCCTCTTCTGTTCTGGGGTCAGGGTGGGCGAGAGGACCACACCATCAACTGACCCACGTTGCTCCTTGGTTGCCAGGAGGTCAGGAAGAGGTTCATTTTCCTCTTCTATTCCAGTATCTGTAGCCATGAGCATTGTCACTTCAGACCTCTCAAAGTGGGTTTTGAGGTGGTTCACATGCAAGACTCTCAGGGGCTGCCTGGGAGTCCTCAAGTTAACCAGGTAGGTTACTTTGCTCTTGCGCTCCACCATCTCATATGGCCCAGTCCACTTGTCTTGGAGCGCACAAGGCTCCACTGGCGCCATCACCCACACTTTCTGCCTAGGTTGAAATTTGACCAGAGTGGTATTCTGGTCGTACCATCTTTTCATTTCTTCCTGGCTAGCTTCTAGGTTCGCCTGAGCGAGCTTCCTGAAGCGTTGTGTCTGGTTGCGGATGGCCATGACATAGCTGAACACATCCTGGGGGGCTTCCCACGGGACTTCTCCCATCCCTCCTTCACCAGAGTGACAGGTCCTCTAACAGGGTGGCCATACAGGAGTTCAAAGGGACTGAACCCTATGGACTTCTGAGGCACCTCCCTGTAGGCAAATAGCAGGCATGGTAACAAGACGTCCCACTTCTGTCTCATGGGCTCCGCTAGGCCCATAATCATACCCTTTAGGGTGCAGTTGAACCTTTCAACCAACCCATTTCCTTGAGGGTGGTAAGGAATGGTGAACTTATAAGTTACCCCACACTCCTCCCACAGAGACTTCATGTACCTAGAGATGAAGTTGGTACCCTGGTCGGAGACAAGCTCTCTGGGGAACCCCACACGGGAAAAGATCCCCATCAATGCATGGCCCACCACGGGTGCTGTGATTGTCCTGAGAGGGACTGCTTCCGGGTACCGGGTTATATCAAAGAACAATGGCTCCTGTGGTCTGATACTAAAATATATCATTAAATGTGTAGCTAAATAGCAATTTCAAAACACACAACAAGGGCTATCAGGGATGTCAAAAAAGGTTACACCAACAATTTGAGAGAAATACTCAATACTGTTTATAAACTTCAAAACACAAATTGCAAAATTGTACAATTGTATTCAGCTTGTCACATATTCATGTGAACACAAAGAGAGAAAAGGTGCACAGTGTCCCAAGTGTACATGTGAAACCAAAAAGTAAATACACAAACAACATATATTGAATACAAGCACAAAGGTTTCTCATAAAGTAACATTTAAAAAGGAAAATGACCAAAATATTGATAATGAATTAATTGTAGTGTCTATATATAATCCTAGGCACTAATTGTTGGTTCAATTCCTTGTGGCGTCGACGGCGTTTCGACCCTTAAGAATATAGGACTCTTCAGGACAGGACAATAAGGGACATCTGAATGATAACTTATTCTCACACCATACGTGCTAAAAATTGTGAATGACTTACAGGTAGCCCAGCCGGGTACACTGTAGTGGTCAAAAATTTGAGGGCGTGAGGCTTATAGATAGTGGTGTTTTCAATACGTGCAGGACAAGGCCTTATAAATTCGAAGTGGCGCCGGATAGCGCACGATATGTCCACATCATTGGACTCAACACGGATAGGTAGAGAATTATAGACAGGACGATGCCTGAGTCGGTAGATGTGCCAATTAATGGCTTTTCCACAATCACGCTTTGCTGGTCTAATCATGTACCTAGAGATGAAGTTGGCACCCTGGTCGGAGACCAGCTCTCTGGGAAACCCCACACGGGAAAAGATCCCCATCAATGCATGGCCCACCACGGGTGCTGTGATTGTCCTGAGAGGGACTGCTTCCGGGTACCGGGTGGCATGGTCCACCAAGACCAGGATGAACCTGTTGCCTAAGGCTGTCTTGGGGTCCAGGGGCCCCACGATGTCGATGCCCATCCGCTTGAAAGGGGTGCTCACCACAGGAAAGGGTTGAGGGTTGGAGGGGTGCCTTGTACTTTCCTCCGCTCTTGCCACTGGCCTATCATGTTCAGCAAGATCTAAAGAATGTCCCGACGTTCTTCCTCATCTGGGGCCAGTGGAAGAGGGTGACAAGCCTATGTAGGGTCTTGTCTTGCCCCAGATGTCCTGCAAGAGGCACGTCATGAGCCAGACCCATTAGGAAGTTCCTGAAGTGCTCGGATACCACCAGCACACAGGCTGCACCGGGCTCAGCGAACTTAGGTTCACTATAAAGCAAATCATCTTCCCAGTAAATGAAATGATCCTTGGCCCCTAGACCTGCTGCCTGGTCTGCGGCCTGTTGCCGCATACCAACGAGAGAAGGGCACTCCTTCTGTGCCTTGCAGAACTCCTCCCTGGAGGGACCACCCTCTTGCTGCCAATGGGTCAGCTCAGGCAGTTCCTTCAGTTCAGCCACTTGTTACCCGGTAGGCTCCAGGGCATCCCCCTCAGGTTCTGCTTCCTCCTGGGCTGTGGGGACCACTGGGGAGGGTTTCCTGCACCCCTGCCTCCTCTGTTCTTGGCAGGTCTCTGGGCCACTGTTTCAGGGTCCAGTTCTGCTGAATCACCCCTACTGGCTGCCATAGCACACGCGGTCACACAGATCCACGCAGGCAAACCTAACATCTCCAGATTAGTTTGGTGCTCTACATCCTTCCACGGAGAACTCTCCAGGTCATTCCCTAGCAGACAGTCTACAGGCAAGGCATCACTGACAACAACTTCCAAGAGACCAGAGACCACCCCCCCACTCAAAGGGAACATGTCCCACTTTGCAGAGGCGCACTGAGCTATCAGCTGCAACTACCGGGCGAAGTACATTGGGATACACTGCTCTTCAGACACCCACTGACACCTCACGGATGTCACACTGGCTCCTGTGTCTCTCAGAGCCTCTATCTCCCTTCCATTGATGGTCACCTTCTGCCTGTATTTCTTAGTGTTAGGGGAAGTAAGGTTTCTTGGACCACCTCTTGATCTCCTAAAGAGACAAGGTTCATAACGGCTAGCTCCCCTCATCCACTGGAAACCAAATCCCCTCCCAAAACTACACTTGCTAACCCTGGGGCGGGAGCACCAGTGGGGGCTGGGTTTTTCTTGGGACACCTGGATGAAAAGTGGTCCACTTCCTTGCAGTGATAGCATGCAGAGGGGCCTTGGTTATCACTTCTGCCCCTAGGGGGCCATGGCTGTCTAGGTCTGGGGGTTTGGGACTCCTTTCCCTGGGAACTATTTTGGGGCCCTTTAGAGAACTCCTTTTGGTTATCCTTGTCCCCCCACTCTTCTGCTGGGGACCCTGCCCACCTTTGCCTGTCGGACCAACAATTCCTCTGTGGACCCTGGTACTGGTCCAGCGATCCGCCTCCTTAGCAAGCTCAATGTGGTCTGTCAGCTTGCTGTCTAAAAGATGCTGGCGCAGCTCTGGAACACAAAGACTACTCAAGTGCTCCCAACTGATTAAATGAAATAATCCCTTAAATTCAGTAACCTTGCTGCCCTTCATCCAACCTTCCAGTGCATGTGAGTACAAATTCACACATTCCATCCAAGTCTCAGACTCTCTCTTCTTGGAGTTTCCAAACTGCAGTCTGTACTGCTCTGGAGTAAGTCCATACCTGAGACATAGGGCCTCTTTCATATTGGGGTAGGTCTTGGCACCTGCTAATTCAAAGGGTTCTAGAGCACTCCTCCCAGAAGCCTCAAAATGTTTCCACAGGCCCGTCCTCCAATGCTGATGGCAAAGTGGAAAAGGTACAAGTATTCTAAGGCTTAAACAACGCTTTGATAAGCAGCTTTTTATAGGAGAATAGAGACACACTCGAAGCTCTGGACCTCTTGGGCTTCATATAGAAATACAGGTTTGAGAAGTGATGAGTGTGTACTCCATAGAAGATCACAAAGATTCTTATCAGGAATAATATCCGTTCTTTCAAGTCTGTTTACAGAGGACAGGACTATTTCTAGTTGCAGAATAGCATCTTTAATGCTGTTCAGGCACACCATTTATTCTTAATGCAATTTCATAAGAAGTAATCCAAGCATAGACATCCTCACTCCTATTATAATTCTGTACCAGATCCTTGGGAATATATACTTTACCCCCCTGCACTGGCTGTGCACTGCCACCATTTGAACTGGAATCCACCTGCTTGGCCTTGATATCCAGTTCTCTTATGCTCAACTCATGAGCCAACAGCAATTTATTTTCCTCCAGGGCATGGGCATTTTTACTCTCCTCCACCGCCCTTTCTCTTTCTTTTTCCATTTCCATTTTTAATTTCAGGACCTCCAAGTCATGGTCCTTTGTTCTCTGATTTTCTTGTAAGTCTTCTTGGGTGAGGCCCCTACTGGAATGATTGCTGCCAGGCCTTGAGCCTTGTCTGCTCACTGGCAGATCTGTGGGTTGAAAACCATTCCCTCCATTTGTATTATTTCCCTCTTGGGCCTCCCAATGGGCCTTCAAGATTCTCTGCAACGTCTCCTTCCGGTGGCCGCTCTTGAAGGGGCACTCAAATTGGTCGCAGAATTGCCTAAGCAGTGTAACTTTGTAGGAATACAAATCCTCAATGCAAAACTCCAATTCTGCCTCCTCCACACTGGGTGCTTTTCTATTCACAGACATGATGCTTTGAAGAGTTACTCAAAAATAGATTCAAAAAATCCAAATGTAGTATGCGGTGGCATAGTGGTCTGCACTCACTAGTGATGTACACCAATCACTGTGGGTCTAGTACAAATACAAGTTCAAATCCCACCGCTGACCAACAATGTTAGAACCGGGGGTCTCCTGTTGGCAGGGGTAGGTACCACTGTCCAAATAGGGACCCTTGCTTCTAGTCAGGGTAAGGAGGAAACCCTCTTTAGATAACCTCTGCTCACCCCCTTGGTAGTTTGCCACAAGCAGTCAGGCTTATTCAAAAGCAATGTGTAAAGTATTTGTACCAACACTCACAGTAACACAGTGAAAACACCACAAACTAACTCCACAACAGTTTAGAAAAATAAAGGTATTTAATCTAAACTACACAAGACCAAAACGACAAAAATCCAACATACACAGTTCAAGAATATGGTTGCGAAAGAGTTCTTAAAGTTGCGATAAAAATAATCCACAGTTGCGTGAAAAGTTCACAGTTGCGTCACGTTTAGCCAACAGTACCTTTAAATGCAAAAAAGTTCCAAAGCAGAAGCTGGTGCCGTGGAAAACAAGCGATGCGTTGCTCCTGAGACCATGGGGAGGCGTTGGCGAAAGTCCCGCTGCGGCAGCGGGCGTGTTGCGACGAATCTGGTCTGTATGGGGAGGAAGGCGATGACTTGTATGGATTCCGGTGCATACGTTCCGTAGGAAGTTTCTTCTCGCAAAGGCACGATTTGATGATCCGTAGGGGCTGTGACGATCTCCGGGGTGACGATGCGTGATCCAGCGGCGATCTTCCTCTTGCAGCTCCTTGATGATGGCTCTACGAAGATGTTTGCAGCAACGTGATGCGGTCCGCAAGCAGGCGGTGCGGCGATCTCACCCAGCGATGACAGGCTCTGCGACGATGCGCAGCGATGGTGATCTTCCCGCAAACGAAGGATGCAACGTCTCCGGCAGCGACAACAGGCGCTGCGACGATCTCGGCCTTCGTAGCGGCGGAAATTTCCTCGCACTGTCGGGGATGCGCTCCGCAAGCGAGGGATGCAACAACTTTTCTGTAGCAAAGTCTCTCAAATCTTGGTTTCCAGATTCCCAGCACAGGTACAACTTACAGAGGCACCACAAGTGGCCCAAGCACTCTAGGAAGGACATAGCTCTCTGAGCAGAGCTCAGGGAAGCTGGGGGTGAAGTCCTTTTGTTCCTGGGACTTCAAAACAGGGAGCCAGCTCACAACAGGGCCTTGGAGATTCCTTCAAGTAAGGGGACAAAGCAAAGTCCTTCCCCTCTCCTAGGCAGCAAAGCAACTGCAGGTCAGTCCAGCATCACACAGCAGGGCAGTCCTTCTTCTTCAGTCTTCCAGCTTTCTCCTTGGCAGAGGTTCCTTCTAGTTTACAGGATGATCTCATTTTCTGTAGTCAGGGGTTCTGTACTTATACCCCTAAAAGTCTTTGTTCCCTTTGTGCCCGGTCTGAAACAGTTCTGGGTGTTCCTTGAGCACTTTGCTTTC
Source organism: Lissotriton vulgaris (assembly GCF_964263255.1). Classification (NCBI taxonomy): domain Eukaryota; kingdom Metazoa; phylum Chordata; class Amphibia; order Caudata; family Salamandridae; genus Lissotriton; species Lissotriton vulgaris. The sequence goes on along the minus strand of NC_141697.1, from coordinate 494,970,873 downwards.
CTGGCCTCTCCTTTCCTTTCAGAGAGAGGGGCAGGGTTGTCAGCCGCTCAGCAGGAGGTGGAGCCAGCATTGTGGAAGGCAGGCACAGCCTTATTCAGGCCCAGGTGCTTCCCCCTCCCACTACTCTAGATGCAGATGGAGCTATTCAGCCCAGGGGCGGCCCATTCAGACTCTGGGAGCCACCCAGCCCCTGTCACTCACAAGCCAGACAGTCAATTCACAAACAGGCCAAGGCACACAGAAAGGTCAGACAAGAGAGCTACAACTTTCTTAAAGTGCTGTTCTCAAACACAGGATTTAAAAACAACCTTTCCTAAAAGATGTGTGATTAAATTCTGAGTTCAGGGATTCCAGACTTTTATGTCCTATCTTGCTCCTATGGGAAGATATGCTGGTAGCCACTGTAGTCAGCATCCCCCATGATAGCCTATGGGGCAAGATAGCCTTACAATAGTGAAAAACGAAAATGGCTGTAATTCACTACCAGAGCATGTCACCTGCACAAGTGCATGCTCTATCTTTCACATACATTGCACCCTGCCCAAGGGGGTACCTTGGGCCTTCCATAGGGGTGACCACTGTGTACAGAAAGAGAAGGGTTAGGCCTGGTCAGTGGGGACACTGACCAGGAGGACATGGCTGTTCACAGACTGCACACATGCATTGCGGTGGCAGGCCTGAGACACCATTTTAGGGCTACTCATATGGGTGGCACAATCAGTGCTGCAGGCCCACTAGTAGCATTTGTTATCACCAGCCCTGGCACGCTCAGTGCACTTTACTAGGGACTTTTTGGTGACACAAATATGTCACTCATGGATAACCAATCATATTAACAATTTACACAGGGAGCACTTGCACTTTGACACTGAACAGCAGTGGCAAAGTGCCCAAAGCATCTAAACCAGCAAAAAACGAAATCCAGCACAGCATCAAAAATACAGGCGGTAGAGGCAAAAAGATAGGGGGAAACCACGCCAAAGATGCCAGGTCTAAAATGTCCGTAACGCAGGCACGATGAACCACGCTGCATAGGAGCCTGCGCTGGGCAGGTACTTTGTGCATCAGCGTAAGGCAGAGAGCAGGAATGCCCATTTCTTGATAGATATGGCGCATTCCTGCTCTCTTCCTTTCATGCAGCGTAGCAAGGTGCATAGCGTTGCGTGAGATAATGATAAATATGGCCCAAAGAGTTTTTTCCTTGAGTCCGTAGCTCAAGAGATTGATTGTTCTGCTAATATACTCCCCTGCAACAGTGAGAAAAATCTGTGATCACTGTAATCTGAGGTGTTGAAGATTTTAATGGCGGCGTTTTGAATAGAACTTTCTACAGGGTCCACAAAAAATAAGCACAAAAACAGGCATGCTTCTTTAAAATCATCTCCAATAAGTATAGCACAATTAGTGCATGTGATCTAAAAATGTCAACGAGTCGTAGAGATGCAGCTCTCAGAATCTTCTGCGTCCTGATCTGGCAGTTTAATTGCGTCCCGATCTGGGAGTTTAATAATGCTATTACTGCACTGGAGTACAAAGACATTTTGAAGAAACATTATATTGACAAAGAAACATCGGCAACAATTTACGTACTACATTTTCATATACCATTGTGCAATGCCGCCACCTGGTGAACAAAGAGAAGACTGCAATCAATTTTCCTGTGCTGGCAACCACGTTGACCATTTATTTAGTCCCGTTTATGAGCTGGGGGTGATACGCCGAAAGGTTTAACAGTCTATTACATTCTTGAAAATGTAATTACAAGACAAGCCTCTTCGGGCCTAGAATTACCGGGTCCACAAAATCCAGACTCGATAATTTTGGGACGGGAGACACCAGGCGTGCCTTTGCTTCCTTGGGAGCAGGGCTTCAGGCATCAAGACAGCCCATGACCTTTGAGCAGCACGGACATGGAGCAGACAGTGCTCCCCCTATACAGGCTTAAGAGTGACCGCACCCCTGCTGCTCCACGGTACCGCCCAGCCTCTCCTGGACCGCCTGCTGCCAGATTTCTGCCTGCTCAGAGCAGGCAAAAAATGTCCACATTGTAGTCTGGATTTGGAAAAACTGCTTGGTAATTGTCCTGGTATTGTCAGATCTGATCAGTTATTTCCCATTCCAGGCGAAAAATCAAAAAGGCTGTAATTGGTGGGGTATACCAGCCAGAATCGGAAATTCCAGGCAGGAACCTGGGCATCCGGCTAACTCGTAATATTTCAATACAAGACCGACTTTCCAGCCGTGCGACCGTGCAACCGCACCTGGCGGTAGCCCGTGAGGAGCCCTGTGTTCAGAAATAACTTTTGTATTTAAAAGCACCTGACATTTCCTTACTCGCCAGCAGTTTTCAGGGAACAACAAAAGTGTCAAGATAACGCATATGATACATGTTTTTGCTGGAGAGAGATCAAAATTCTTTCTAGTGACAGTTTTGATTCATAATAAAGTAGCCAGAGAGTTAATATGCCTGCTGCAAAGAACGTGTGTATGCAGACAACAGAAAGTTAATCCTCATTGGTTTGTGTCCCATTTCCTATAGACTGCTTTACACGCATAAGATTAATTGCCTCTATATAACTTGTGTTTTAAGTGAAGTGCTCTGACACTCTAGGATTCGTATGAGTAGCACTATAAAATAAAAGAAACGCATGTGAGAAGGGGCTGTCGAGAGATGAGGTCACTGTTGTAAGATGTTAGTAAGCAAATCTGCAGAGAATGAGGTCATTTGGGAGGGGGCGCAGGCAAAAAGATTGTCGCACCAGTTGCCTCTAACCATAAGGCATCCATGTTTGAATAGTTCCTCATACCATCAGCATGATATGTCACAGTGCTTGCGACAGAATCATTACAAAACAGCAAACATAGCAATGAAAAGAATAGGAAAAGGAAGGTTCAGAGAGATGACGTGACAGAAATTAAGGTGTGGGGAGCAAGGTTATTTTGCATGAGATAACATGATTGAGGTTCACCGGAGCAAAGATCGTTTGCTGTTTTTAAATAAAAAAAATCTCTAATGGTTCTCACCTTGGCTTGAAAAGTTTAAAATTTAGATGTATCTCTACAGTGAATTTGTGGATTCTCTGTGGATGCACACGTCCAGTTAGAAAACACAAGTAGACATTTAAATGGAGGTTTTTCTCCTATCATCTATTGCTGATTTGTGAATCTGGGGAGTATCATGAACCCATTGTGCTCTAACTGGCTGGCCATCACAGAACAATTTATGTTGCAGCCACCATTATCCAACACAGTTCAAAGAACTCTGCGTTTTGAAGAAGAAAAAGTGCATAACGGGGTAGGGTAAACACACCTGACCCCTAGGCCTATACATATTGCCTTGAAACAAGTCTCTTGGCAATACAATTCATAACAATAAATATTGTAATCTTGGGATTTTTTAAATCCGTGAGCCCCTGGGTTACCCTGACCTTTGTGAGACCTCAGGATTTGGAAATTCTTAAAAAATAGAAACGTGTATTCAGGGCTCTACAACTGCAATTGTGCAAGGCCACACACAGGGGTTGGCTGCATGCATCAGGTTGGGATGGGGTCCTTCCCGCAGCTAGCCTCCACTGCATATGGCCAAATGAAGGTAAGGATAACCCTTCCAAAGTCTAATACTTTCCCTGCTTTTGCTTATGTTGAAGTGGGAATGGTAAATCTAACCCTTCCAAATTCCAACATTTTACCTGCTTTTGCTTACGTTGGAGTGGGCATTGTATATGTAGCCACTCCAAAGTGCAACACTTTCCCTGCTTTTGATTATGTTGGAGCAGGACCAGTAAATATGACCATGCCAAAGTTCAACATTGCTCCTACTTTTGCCTAAATGTTTCCCCTTTGGCTTACATTAGAATTGAACTGGTTAATCAGACTCCTATGCAGTCCATCCCTTTTGCTAGGGATATTTATTTTTTACTGTTGTTATTTAAAAAAAAATGTTGTACTTCTTTTTATATTTATATTATTTTTTAAATATGTATTTCTTATTTAAATGTTACTTTTTATATTTGTTAGGCCTGGCATCCTTGGTGTGGTTTTCCCTCTAACTTTTTGCCTTCAACTTTCCGGTTTCGCTGACTTAATTTATGCTGACCTTAGGACTCTGCACACTTCACCGTAGCATACTGTTTACGTTTTCTCCTTAAAACATGGTAGAATTGGCTTAAACCCAATTGGCATCTTTAATTTACTTGTAAGTCCCTAATAAAGTGGCACTATCTGTGTCTAAGGCCTGTAAATTAAATGCTGCAAGTGGTCCTGCAACACTTATTGTGTCACTCACTTAAGTAACCTTTTAAACGTGTCTCAGGTTAGCCATTGAGCCTTTGTGTGCAGTTTGAAAATGCAATTTTTTACTGGGCAAAAAAGCCTCTTCCTAGGCCCAAACCTTTCTTTTTAATACATATGTCAACCTTAGGGTAGGCCCTGGACAGCCCATGGAACAAGATGCAGTGCATTTAAAATGTTGGAGAGGCTCCAAGTCTGTTTCAACAGGGGTTCCTGGTGGGACTGTGAAAGGCCATGAAATTGCATTGTCCAAGTGACTTCCGCTTGCCTTCTCTTGAGAACGTTTTGCTCCAAGAAACCTACAAAAGCTAAAGGCAAGTTTCCTAAAATCCCCAACCAGCCAATATGGGGCAATCATGTTCACTCGTAGTCTGATCTCCCAGTAAGCAAGACTAAACGCCCTCCATTGGTCTTATTTTTCAGCCACCATACCATTCGTATTTTTTTAGTGTTTTAATTCTTATTTTGCTTCCGATATTTGAGCTTCTCAGTTAAATGCACTTTTTATACATAAACTTAAGTATGGCTCTATTAATTTCTGCACCTTAACACCTATAGAGAAGCAAAGCCTTTGAGCTTGGACTTCAAAGAGTACTTCAATGTCTGGAAAGATTGCTTCCATTGCTCCTGGATATGGGCATTGTTGGAAGGCAACTAATTTACTTTAAACCTCTAGTCACTCACCCACTCCAACTCTGCTCACCTGGTTTCTCAGAAGCCTGTTCCAGGGTAAAAGGTTCTTTGCACAGGTACAACTTTAGGTTTTCCACTGTGAGGAACAATAGCACAATAAATGCAGATGCCCATATCATTTACTTGTTTGATTGAGTTGCAGTAGAGTGCAAACATCTGGTGGAATATTAGCTGAATGGCAGAGCTACCACTGATGGCCCATCACTGCCAGGTATCCAATTATTTTCCTCCTTATACGCAATAGGCAATGTGGGGCAATCCAATGTAAAATGTGTGACTATACCAGTTGTTGGACTTGGCCCTTTTTGCAGGGTCATCCCTAAACTTTTTTCCTTTCTCCTAGCCTTTTTTTTTGACATAATGTTCGTGGTTTTAGGATTCTGGGCACTTAAGCACTGCTGTCCAGTGTAAAGTGCGTCTGTCTCTGTGATAAATATGATAAGATTGGTCTACACCTGTTTTGCCTATTTAATTTACCTGTCAGTCCCTTGTAAAGAGGTATCTCATATTCCCAGGGCTGGTGAATTAAATGCTACTGGTGGGCTTGAAGCGCTCATTGCACCACCCACCAAAGTAGCCTTTCAAACCTATCCCCTGCCTCTGCCATTTCAGGGCCTTTGCACGCAGTGTCACTGCCACTGTGACGTGGCACCTAAAGTGTGTGCCATGTCCGTGACCCCCTTTTTACTGCCTGTCAGTCACCCCTAAGGTAGGCCCTAGCTAGCCCTATGGGCAGGGTGCATTGTAGGGAAAAGATAGGACATGTACCTTAAGTGCGTGGCATGTCCTGGTAGTGACAAATAGCCATTTTGGTTTCTCACTATTGTGGGGCTGCCCTCCCATAGGAACGCATAGGGGATTCCCTGAGAAGTGATTCAGTGGTAATTCCTGATATGAGAGGAGCAGCATGGTCAAGTTTGATATATTTGAAATTGTCATAACAAATGCGGCGCAATGGTGCGCGCAGATTTATTATAACTATTTTATAAATGCCACTTTTAGAAGTTGGCATTTCTATTTGCTATATGTTTGCCTGCCTGATGTGGATTGCATGTCTGGTTTTTGAGTGACAGGGGCTGGGGTGTGTGTGTGGCTCCAGGAGGGGCAAGGTGAGTCAGCACTAGGCTGAATGGGACATCTGCATTGGGAGTAGTGGGAGGAGTAATCCCTTGACCCTGAATAGGTCTGTGCCTAGCCTGTACAATGCTGGCTCCACCCCCTGTGGCGTGTCTGATCACCAAGCCCCCACCTTAAAAAGGGTAAGAGGAACCGGGCAAACACAATGCTACAATACCCCCTCAACCAGTTGCATCTGGTTCCCCCAAGCCCTGCATTGCAGACAAATGAGAAAGTAGTATAACTATATGGACTGTGACCCCATGATTTTGTGCTATTCCTGGACCTTTGGGGGTTTGCTGCTGCTGGGGCCCAAGAGGAACCGCCATGGGGGCTTGCCTCCCTGCTGGAGGGCCCTGTGTGCTGGTCTCCCTGGGCCTAGCTATACCCCATGGACCCTGGAAGACTCGTGCACCCTGTGAGTGCCTTTCTTTACAATCCTCCAGGACCTTAAAGACTTTTGCTGCATCTAGCACCTTGTGAGCGCTGTATTTTAATTATGAGTAGAAGAGCGTGTGGGCCTTGTGGCACCGAAGCTACAACTGGTTTGGAGGGAATCCGGACAAGTGGATCCCCCCTCCCAGTGATGCCTTGGAGCGGGTGCCCACCCCGCATGCTTTAGGTACCGAGCAGAGCCCACCCCCCCCTATTGAATATTTAAATTACGGGTGCCCACCCCGCTTATGCTTTTATTTTGCTAGCAGGAGCTCACCCTGCTTTTATGGTGCGCTTAGTGGGTGCCCACCCCACATTGTTTGTTTTAGTGGGAGCCCACCCCTCGTTCTACTGTTGGGAATCACTGCCGTTGCCCGATTCAGCGGCAGAAGCTAGGCGCGTTTGCCTGGCCTAGGGCGGAGCCTATGGCCGGAAAGGGACAAGCCTGCTGAAGAGGCAGAATCCTACCCCGCCTGTGGGTGAGTCTGCAGGGAGGCCCCCGACCGCAAGAGGAGAGTGAGGCCACGAGTGAGGAGAGAGCCCTTGAGGAGTGGGGGTTGTCCTGATGCACGCCGCCTACAGCCCTTGTGGAGTGAAGAGAGTGGAGAAGAGCATCAGATAAATAGTTCCCTCGCAGCCCTGGTGAGTGGAAGCTTCTCCCTTGCCCATTGTTTGTGCCGATCGAGGCACAGTGCCAGTTCTAGTACCTAAGCGGTCCCGCTAGAGAGCTGGCCTCTCCAACAATGGGGCATATTTGTTTTTAGAGTTCCGTGGGGGTCCAGAGGGCACAGTAGTGCCGGAGTTTTGTTTTTGGGACATTATTCAGCTGCCCTGCCTGACAGTGAGCAGGTGCAACGTGGCACATTTTTGTGTGGAGAGCCCCAGAGCAGGGCCTCTTTGTTATTCCCAACTGCGCCGCACCAGAGTGGGCAGCTGCACACGATTGGGCACATTTGTTTAGAGGGCACAGTGAGTGCCAGTGACCCCAGTTTCCTTACAGCTGCACAGCAATTAGCAGCAGCTGCCATGTTTAGGCCTGCACAATTGCGCACTTTTGGTGTTGCCACATTGGCATCCCAAGCCCTGACATTTTGGACATAAGGCATTTGAGCCCTCTGAAAAGGCCAGTTGGCCAGGGGGACTGTGTGAGGTTGATAGGGCCCCAGGCCCTAATGTGATTTATGTGGTACACAGGAAATAGGATTTATGCACCCTGATTTATGCCTCTAATGTCATTTATCTTATGAGGTTATTTGCATACTGTGGGTTATGCTTGTGTGTCCTATGACATAATGTGTTTATCTTTAGGATGTTTATGCATAATGTGTTTATGCTGGTGACGCCTAAGGCGTATTGTTTTTATGCTAATGAGGTTTGGGCTTAATGGTATTTATTGCCTCATGTCATGCTATGATATTTTAGGATGGTGTCTAATGCTAATGTAATAATGCTAAGGTCATCATGGTACCAGTAGTTACTGGTTGTCTTTTACATTTACTTACCTGTTCGGATGGCTCTGACCGAGGCCCAATTGGCCTGGTTCTGTATATAATCCCCTGTAAATATTGCCTAGTGCCAGTTGGCACAGTGTAAATGTGTAATTATGTTTCTAATGTGTTTATGATAATACAAAGGTTATTTTCTGATATAACCTTGTGTGGAGTTTCTTTTGTGGTATGCCTAGTGTGTTGCTGCTGTGTGTGTGTGTTGCGTAAATGCTTCACACATTGCCTATGGGAAATGCCTTACTGCTTGTGCCAAGCTACCAAGGTGGTGAGAAGAGGTTATATTCAGCGTGTAACTCCCTTGCCCTGACTAGAGTGGTGGTTTCTGTCTTGCTTTGGCGCAAGCTTTAGCCAATCAGAAATCCCATTTCTAACACCAGTCTACCTACATTCTTCTAGGACTTGGATTCAAGGGTGTGAGGTGTGTGGGGTCAAGCTGATAAATACTTCTTGGTGGTTTGTTGTGAAGTGTGGAATATTCCCTGTCCTAGTGGCTCATCACGCAAGCATGCCTAGCTAACAGCCTTCCTGCTCCCTTCCAGAGAAATCAAACTTAAATGGATGAAGGTTGAGCTCTAAACCTCCCCTTCCAGGAATAGAAAACAGGGGATCCCTCAAAGATCATAGAGCCTCTGCTCCTGGCACCCTCTGTCTGGTGTAAAAAGTCAACATGACTCACAAAGAAGCGGCCAATGACCAACTCTATTCGTGTAGTCATTTATATAATGGCCATTGTGCTAGCCTCACCATTATTGGAATCTAAATCGGCTCTTTCAAGAACCCAACTATTACTATCCAGGCCATTGCTGTATTGGGTAAGGTTATGGACAACCCCGGAGTTGTGTAACTATAAAAGTGGATTGACAGAAATTATCCAGATTGATGAGTACAAGAAAATCGTGTGGTTAAAACATATCGCACTTTGGTGTACCAGGTTAGGGCTGTCCCATTTCTGGGACGAACCCCAAAATATGACATTGGTGTGTAACAAACTTTTAAAGTCTACTTATTGGTCCTATGTCAACGATGAGCTATCCCATTGTGCATCTATTGGTATATTGACCCAGAAATTTCTGACTATAAAGGATAATGCTGCATTCGAACCATTTATGGATGAGATAGGACCTCCATTAGCAAAAACTTTATATTTGCAATTTAGATATGGGGTACTACAGACTAATGCTTATACATGTAGATGGGGGGGTAAAAATGATGATGGTCTCTGTACCCTCTGCTCACTAAAGGCAAAGGAAGATGATGTCCATCTATTGTTTTTTTGTTCGGCTTATACGTTACCTAGGCGCCGTTGGATTAGATCCCTCTGCAAAAACATGAGTGTCAGGTCGCATAAAGAGGCAGAGCGTATCATTAAGTCTAATACCTCACAACTGGTAGTTTTTTGCATAAGCAGGTTTTTATTTAACGTGTATCTCATCAGGAAACGGCTTGGATGCAAGCTGTAATACAATATTGGAGTCTGTAGTTTTCTCCATTCAGCATTAGTCAATGCAGAATGCACTGAGTTCACTTTTCGTAAAAATGTGTGGTTTTAAAGGTTATAAACTCTGGTTTTTAGTCTGGCTTTTTAACTATGGAAATAACCTTTTTTATTGAATTATTTAGATTTTAATGCAGTACTGTAAAATTACTTGCTATGAATTATTTGTTACTTTGCCCCATCATATTAATTGTAACGTGTTCATGTGATTAATGGTTGGCAAAGGGCACTGTATATATTTGTCTGTAAATGTTTTCTTTTTGTCTTTGTACTTCCTGCTTTTATGGCTATATTAGCCGAAATAAAGTTGAACTGAACTGAACTGAACTGAACTATCCAGCGCAGAAAATGCAATCAACCTGCAAGTTGCATGACAGAATATCAAGAACAGCAATATTGTGAAATAAGAATATTTAGTCAAAAGTTCAGCTTACATAAATATCAAGTTTACAACCGTTGCATGTAAACTACCAAAATATTGTAAAAAATGTAAGAATATAGAACATTTAATATACATATATTATATATATACATATGTATATATGTATATAAGTGTATATATATATATATTTATGTGTAATTTATTTATACTGTTAGACTGTAAAGTAGTAATGTAAATAAAAATGAATAGCTTCAGCAGTAATATAAATGATATATAAATTCACAGAAAAAAAACATAGGTTTCAGGGGTGTTATAGTTAGCTGGCCATTTCATTCGTACTAAACCATAGAAATTCCTCCGATATAGTTAGTTCTGCTAACTATAATTCGCGCGCCCGCAATGCACTGCTGATGATGTCACATATTGCATCATTCATGACATGGTCAGTGACATCAGTGATGACATCTCAAATGACATCACTGATGACATCACTGATGACATCATCCAGTGAATGTGGTTTAGTTTGAAATTTACATATGTATTATATATATATAGCAATCTGTATTGAAGATTGAGTGGATATATAACTGTCTGGAGGATTTAGTGGCTGTCTGACTGTCTGTTTAAGTGAGTAATTAAAAGTGTCTCACTTAATACATGGATTAGTAACTAAACTATGTGAATGTGTGCATCACGGTCTCTGTTGTTTTATAACATGGTGCATCAGTTGGTCACTAACTACATGAGTGTTTATATTAGTTATTGATTAGTTGGGTGAGTATTTGTATGGGACACTAAGTTTGTGTGTGGTTGGATGGGGTGCGTGTAACTCAATGCATAGATGTGTAAATGGTTGATTGACTAGGTGTATAGGTTTAAGAGTGCATGTGGAAACAGTTGTTTTGGTGACTGAGTGTATTTATTTGTGTGTTGGTGAGCAAATATATGTTTTAGTTGTACATCTTCAACAAAGTAAAAAAATAAAAGGCATTGTATGTGAGAGTTGGTGTATATAAATAAGTATATGTAAGAGTCAATGATTTTGAGAGTAACTATATGAATGAATGTATAATTGTACTGGTGATTTTTTAACATATTAACTATGAGTTACTATGTGTTTGAATAAATGAGGTGTTGTTGGATAATTGTGCAAGAGAGTAAATGTAAGTGTGATTCATTTTTTTTGCATAACCGACTAAGATGACTGCTGATGTGTCAATATCTATATAGTTGTATATGCGCATTTTGATAGTGTTCTATTGATTAGTGACTGCATGTATAAATTATTCTGTTGTTGAACTGGTAGTTGTGTGTGTAGACTTAGTAATCAGTGAGTGGGTATGTAGGAACTAGTACTGATGAGTCAATGGTTTCAAATATGGTACTCTATATTTTACAGTGAGTGATCAAAGGTTAAACTAGTGTATGATGAGGTATATTAGATTGTTACGTGGATGATGTCATCAGCGATGTCATTTGAGATGTCATCAGTGATGTCACTGACCATGTCATGAATGATGCAATATGGGACATCATTAGCAGTTTATTGCAGGCGCCCGAGTTATAGTTAGCAGAACTAACTATAACGGGGGAATTTCTAAGGTTTTGTACGAATGAAATGGCCTCTAACTATAACACCCATGAAACCTATGTTTTTTTCTATGAATTTTTAAGGTTTTTTAAATGTTAATTTCTAAATATAACGTCTCTGAAACCTATGTTTTTTTCAGTAAATTTCAAAGCTTTTTTAAAAGCTCATTTCTAACTATAATGTCTCTGAAACCTGTTTTTTCCAGTGAATTTCAAAGGTTCTTTAAATGCAAATTTTTAAGTGTGATAGTAGTTATACCTATATTTTTGTACTGATTTTCTACAGATTTTTTTGACTATTTATAAATATTTTATTCATTGTATAACATTATATGTTTTTCTGAAAATTGCAAAAAAAATTTAAAAAACAATTCACACTGAAATTTGGATTATTTTTTGTTTTAATTTTTTATTTTAATATAATTATATTATTTTCTTTAGAAAAAATAATAATTCCTAAAATTTTTTCAGAGTCGTGCACTCAAAGAGTGCACATCATGGTGGGTGCACGGATTCTAGCCGCCATTTTAGAAAAGTCGTGAAGGATGCGCGTATGGTGTGCGACAGCTGCGTGTTTTTCAGTTACATCATATACATTTCATATTGCGTGATGTGCATGATTGGTATGGAACCAGTCCGTGACTCCTGCTCCCGTGCATTAACGAAACATGCACATTACGGTAGGAGACGCTTGTGCGGTGGCGGGTCCCGCATGACGTCATATACGTGCTGGGGCACGCTGGGTGTGCGACTCCCGCAAAATAAAACTTATGTTCCAAAATTATATGTATGTGTCTTTAATATACATATTCGAGCAAGAGATTATCTAAGATAATCATAAAAATAATATATTTGTACTTATAATAAACTTATATTATTTTTAAATATATTTTCGCAAAGTCGGGTGCGTGCCCCATCAGCGCAGAGAAACCAGCTCAGCAGAGCTGTTGTAGAGCCAGATAACAAGGTCAGCAGAGCTGCTCTAGAGCCTAAGAAGCAGGTCAGCAGAGCTGCTCTATAACCAGAGACCCAGGTCAGCAGAGCTGCTGTAGATCCAGAGAAACCCAGTCAGCTGAGCTGCTTTAGAGGGAGAGAACCAGGTCAGCAGAGCTGCTTTAGAGCCAGAGAACCAGGCCAGCAGAGCTGCTTTAGAGCCAGGGAACCAGGTCAGCAGAGCTGTTTTAGATCCAGAGATCCAGACCAGCAGAGCTGCTCTAGAGCCTAAGAACTAGGTCAGCAGAGGTGCTCTAGAGCCAGGGAACCAGGTCAGCAGAGCTGCTGTAGAGCCAGAGAAATCACGTCAGTAGAGCTGCTTTAGAGCGAGAGAACCAGGTAAGCAGAGCTGCTTTAGAGGGAGAGAACCAGGTCAGCAGAGCTGCTTTAGAGCCAAGGGACCAGGTCAGCAGAGCTGCTTTAGAGGCAGAGAACCAGGTTAGCAGAGCTGCTCTAGAGGCAGAGAACCAGGTCAACGGAGCTGCTTTAAAGCCAGAGAACCAGGTCAGCAGAGCTGCTCTAGAGCCAGAGAACCAGGTCAGCAGAGCTGCTTTAGAGCCATAGAACGAGGTCAGCAGAGCTGCCCTAGAGGCAGAGAACCAGGTCAGGAGAACTGATTTAGAGCCAGAGAAACATGTCAGCAGAGATCTTTAGAGGGAGAGAACCAGGTCAGCAGAACTGCTTTAGAGCCAGAGAACGAGGTCAGCAGAGCTGGTCTAGTGCCAGAGAACCAGGTCAGCAGAGCTGCTTTAGAGCCATAGAACCAGGTCAGCAGAGCTGCTTTAGAGGCAGAGAACCAGGTCAGCAGAGCTGCTCTAGAGGCAGAGAACCTGGTCAACAGAGCTGCTTTAGAGGGAGAGAACCAGGTCAGCAGAGCTTCTGTAGAGCCAGAGAAACCAGGTCAGTAGAGCTGCTTTAGAGCAAGAGAACCAGGTCAGCAGAGCTGCTTTAGAGGGAGAAAACCAGGTCAGCAGAGCTGCTTTAGAGGGAGAGAACCAGATCAGCAGAGCTGCTCTAGAGCCAGAGAACCAGGTCAGCAGAGCTGCTTTAGAGCCATAGAACCAGGTCAGCAGAGCTGCTTTAGAGGCAGAGAACCAGGTCAGCAGAGCTGCTCTAGAGGCAGAGAACCTGGTCAACAGAGCTGCTTTAGAGGGAGAGAACCAGGTCAGCAGAGCTGCTTTAGAGCCAGAGAACCAGGTCAGCAGAGCTGGTCTAGTGCCAGAGAACCAGGTCAGCAGAGCTGCTTTAGAGCCATAGAACCAGGTCAGCAGAGCTGCTTTAGAGGCAGAGAACCAGGCCAGCAGAGCTGCTCTAGAGGCAGAGAACCTGGTCAACAGAGCTGCTTTAGAGGGAGAGAACCAGGCCAGCAGAGCTTCTGTAGAGCCAGAGAAACCAGGTCAGTAGAGCTGCTTTAGAGCAAGAGAACCAGGTCAGCAGAGCTGCTTTAGAGGGAGAAAACCAGGTCAGCAGAGCTGCTTTAGAGGGAGAGAACCAGATCAGCAGAGCTGCTCTAGAGCCAGAGAACCAGGTCAGCAGAGCTGCTTTAGAGCCATAGAACCAGGTCAGCAGAGCTGCTTTAGAGGCAGAGAACCAGGTCAGCAGAGCTGCTCTAGAGGCAGAGAACCTGGTCAACATAGCTGCTTTAGAGGGAGAGAACCAGGTCAGCAGAGCTTCTGTAGAGCCAGAGAAACCAGGTCAGTAGAGCTGCTTTAGAGCAAGAGAACCAGGTCAGCAGAGCTACTTTAGAGGGAGAAAACCAGGTCAGCAGAGCTGCTTTAGAGGGAGAGAACCAGATCAGCAGAGCTGCTCTAGAGCCAGAGAACCAGGTCAGCAGAACTGCTGTAGAACCATAGAACCAGGTCAGCAGAGCTGTTGTAGAGCCAGAAAACCAGGTCAGCAGAGCTGCTTTAGCGGCAGAGAACCAGGTCAGCAGAACTGATTTAGAGCCAGAGAAACATGTCAGCAGAGATCTTTAGAGGGAGAGAACCAGGCCAGCAGAGCTGCTTTAGAGCCAGAGAACCAGGTCAGCAGAGCTGTTCTAGTGCCAGAGAACCAGGTCAGCAGAGCTGCTTTAGAGCCATAGAACCAGGTCAGCAGAGCTGCTTTAGAGGCAGAGAACCAGGTCAGCAGAGCTGCTCTAGAGGCAGAGAACCTGGTCAACAGAGCTGCTTTAGAGGGAGAGAACCAGGTCAGCAGAGCTGCTTTAGAGGGAGAAAACCAGGTCAGCAGAGCTGCTTTAGAGGGAGAGAACCAGATCAGCAGAGCTGCTCTAGAGCCAGAGAACCAGGTCAGCAGAGCTGCTTTAGAGCCATAGAACCAGGTCAGCAGAGCTGCTTTAGAGGCAGAGAACCAGGTCAGCAGAGCTGCTCTAGAGGCAGAGAACCTGGTCAACAGAGCTGCTTTAGAGGGAGAGAACCAGGTCAGCAGAGCTTCTGTAGAGCCAGAGAAACCAGGTCAGTAGAGCTGCTTTAGAGCAAGAGAACCAGGCCAGCAGAGCTGCTTTAGAGGGAGAAAACCAGGTCAGCAGAGCTGCTTTAGAGCAAGAGAACCAGGTCAGCAGAGCTGCTTTAGAGGGAGAAAACCAGGTCAGCAGAGCTGCTTTAGAGGGAGAGAACCAGATCAGCAGAGCTGCTCTAGAGCCAGAGAACCAGGTCAGCAGAGCTGCTTTAGAGCCATAGAACCAGGTCAGCAGAGCTGCTTTAGAGGCAGAGAACCAGGTCAGCAGAGCTGCTCTAGAGGCAGAGAACCTGGTCAACATAGCTGCTTTAGAGGGAGAGAACCAGGTCAGCAGAGCTTCTGTAGAGCCAGAGAAACCAGGTCAGTAGAGCTGCTTTAGAGCAAGAGAACCAGGTCAGCAGAGCTGCTTTAGAGGGAGAAAACCAGGTCAGCAGAGCTGCTTTAGAGGGAGAGAACCAGATCAGCAGAGCTGCTCTAGAGCCAGAGAACCAGGTCAGCAGAACTGCTGTAGAACCATAGAACCAGGTCAGTAGAGCTGTTGTAGAGCCAGAAAACCAGGTCAGCAGAGCTGCTTTAGAGGCAGAGAACCAGGTCAGCAGAACTGATTTAGAGCCAGAGAAACATGTCAGCAGAGATCTTTAGAGGGAGAGAACCAGGCCAGCAGAGCTGCTTTAGAGCCAGAGAACAAGGTCAGCAGAGCTGTTCTAGTGCCAGAGAACCAGGTCAGCAGAGCTGCTTTAGAGCCATAGAACCAGGTCAGCAGAGCTGCTTTAGAGGCAGAGAACCAGGTCAGCAGAGCTGCTCTAGAGGCAGAGAACCTGGTCAACAGAGCTGCTTTAGAGGGAGAGAACCAGGTCAGCAGAGCTTCTGTAGAGCCAGAGAAACCAGGTCAGTAGAGCTGCTTTAGAGCAAGAGAACCAGGTCAGCAGAGCTGCTTTAGAGGGAGAGAACCAGTTCAGCAGAGCTGCTTTAGAGGGAGAGAACCAGATCAGCAGAGCTGCTCTAGAGCCAGAGAACCAGGTCAGCAGAACTGCTGTAGAACCATAGAACCAGGCCAGCAGAGCTGTTGTAGAGCCAGAGAACCAGGTCAGCAGAGCTGCTTTAGAGGGAGAGAACCAGGTCATCAGAGCTGCTTTAGAGCCAGAGAACCTGGCCTGCAGAGCTGCTTTAGAGCCAGAGAACCAGGTCAGCAGAGCTGCTTTAGATCCAGACATCCAGGTCAACAGAGCTGCTCTAGAGCCTAAGAACTAGGTCAGCAGAGCTTCTCTGGAACCAGAGATCCAGGTCTGCAGAGAGAAAGCAGATCAGCAGAGCTGATTTAGAGCCAGAGAACCCGGTCAGCAGAGCTGCTCTAGAGCCAGAGAACCAGGTCAGCAGAGCTGCTTTAGATCCAGAGATCCAGGTCAGCAGAGCTGCTCTAGAGCCCACGAACTAGGTCAGCACGCTGCTCTGACACTGACTGACACTGATTGATTGACACTGACTGACTGACACTGACAGTGACTGACACTGACTGACAGACACTGGCTGACTGACACTGACTGACTGACACTGACTGACACTGACTAGTCTCTACTACTCACTCTCTACTACTCTCTCTCTAATACTCACTTTCTAATACTCACTCTCTACTACTCACTCGCTACTACTCTACTACTCTACTACACACTCTACTTCTTACTCTCTACTACTCACTCTCTACTACTCTCTATTACTCACTCTCTACTATGCTCTACTCCTCTCTCTACTACTCACTCTCAACTACTCTCCTCTATTCCCTCTACTACTCCCTCCCTCCCACTCTCTACTACTCTCTCTCTACTACTCACTCTCTACTGCTCACTTGCTACTACTCTCTACTAATCACTCTCTACTACTCTCTACTACTACTCTCTACTACTTGCTCTCTACTACTCATTCTCTACTACTCTCTACCACTCACTCTCTACTACTCTACTACTCACTCTCTACTACTCACTCTACTACTCTCTACTACTCACTCTACTGCTCAAACGCTACTACTCAATCTCTACTGCTCACTCTCTATTACTCACTCTCAACTACTGACTCTTCACTACTCACTCTCTACTACTCACACTCTACTAGTCTCTCTACTACTCACTCTACTAATCACCCTACTACTCACTCCCTACTACTCACTCACTACTACTCTCTACTACTCCATCTCTACTACTCCACTACTCTCTACTACTTCACTACTCTCTATGACTCACTCTCTACTGTTCACTCTCTACTACTCTTCTACTCTCTATTACTCACTCTCTACTACTCTCTCTCTAATACTCACTTTCTAATACTCACCATCTACTACTCACTCGCTACTACTCTACTACTCTACTACACACTCTACTTCTTACTCTCTACTACTCACTCTCTACTACTCTCTATTACTCACTCTCTACTATGCTCTACTCCTCTCTCTACTACTCACTCTCAACTACTCTCCTCTATTCCCTCTACTACTCCCTCCCTCCCACTCTCTACTACTCTCTCTCTACTACTCACTCTCTACTGCTCACTTGCTACTACTCTCTACTAATCACTCTCTACTACTCTCTAGTACTACTCTCTACTACTTGCTCTCTACTACTCATTCTCTACTACTCTCTACCACTCACTCTCTACTACTCTACTACTCACTCTCTACTACTCACTCTACTACTCTCTACTACTCACTCTACTGCTCAAACGCTACTACTCAATCTCTACTGCTCACTCTCTATTACTCACTCTCAACTACTGACTCTTCACTACTCACTCTCTACTACTCACACTCTACTAGTCTCTCTACTACTCACTCTACTAATCACCCTACTACTCACTCCCTACTACTCACTCACTACTACTCTCTACTACTCCATCTCTACTACTCCACTACTCTCTACTACTTCACTACTCTCTATGACTCACTCTCTACTGTTCACTCTCTACTACTCTTCTACTCTCTATTACTCACTCTCTACTACTCTCTCTCTAATACTCACTTTCTAATACTCACCATCTACTACTCACTCGCTACTACTCTACTACTCTACTACACACTCTACTTCTTACTCTCTACTACTCACTCTCTACTACTCTCTATTACTCACTCTCTACTATGCTCTACTCCTCTCTCTACTACTCACTCTCAACTACTCTCCTCTATTCCCTCTACTACTCCCTCCCTCCCACTCTCTACTACTCTCTCTCTACTACTCACTCTCTACTGCTCACTTGCTACTACTCTCTACTAATCACTCTCTACTACTCTCTAGTACTACTCTCTACTACTTGCTCTCTACTACTCATTCTCTACTACTCTCTACCACTCACTCTCTACTACTCTACTACTCACTCTCTACTACTCACTCTACTACTCTCTACTACTCACTCTACTGCTCAAACGCTACTACTCAATCTCTACTGCTCACTCTCTATTACTCACTCTCAACTACTGACTCTTCACTACTCACTCTCTACTACTCACACTCTACTAGTCTCTCTACTACTCACTCTACTAATCACCCTACTACTCACTCCCTACTACTCACTCACTACTACTCTCTACTACTCCATCTCTACTACTCCACTACTCTCTACTAATTCACTACTCTCTATGACTCACTCTCTACTGTTCACTCTCTACTACTCTTCTACTCTCTATTACTCTCTCTCTACTACTCACTCTCTACTACTCACTCTCTACTACACTCTACTACTCACTCTCTCCACTACTCTCTACTACTTATTCTCTCCTACTCACTCTCCACTACTCTCTACTACTCTCTCTCTACTACTCTCTCTCAACTACTCACTCTACTGCTCAGTCTACTCACTCTACTACTGACTGTCTACTACTCAATCTCTACTACTCACTCTCTACTATTCACTCTCTACTACTCACTCTCTACTACTCACTTTCTACTACTCTCTACTACTCACTCTCTACTACTCACTCTACTACTCTCTACTACTTACTCTCTACTACTCTCTCTCTACTACTCTCTCTCTAATACTCACTTTCTAATACTCACTCTCTACTACTCACTCGCTACTACTCTACTACTCTACTACACACTCTACTTCTCACTCTCTACTACTCACTCTTTACTACTCTCTATTACTCACTCTCTACTAAGCTCTACTCCTCTCTCTACTACTCACTCTCGACTTCTCTCCTCTATTTACTCTACTACTCCCTCCCTCCTACTCTCTACTACTCTCTCTCTACTACTCACTCTCTACTGCTCACTTGCTACTACTCTCTACTAATCACTCTCTACAACTCTCTACTACTACTCTCTACTACTCGCTCTCTACTACTCATTCTATACTACTCTCTACTACTCACTCTACTACTCTCTACTACTCTCTACCACTCACTCTCTAATACTCTACTACTCACTCTCTACTACTCACTCTACTACTCTTTACTACTCACTCTACTGCTCAAACGCTACTACTCAATCTCTACTGCTCACTCTCTATTACTCACTCTCAACTACTGACTCTCCACTACTCACTCTCTACTACTCACACTCTACTAGTCTCTCTACTACTCACTCTACTAATCACCCTACTACTCACTCCCTACTACTCACTCTCTACTACTCACTCTCTACTACTCCACTACTCTCTATGACTCACTCTCTACTGTTCACTCTCTACTACTCTTCTACTCTCTATTACTCTCTCCCTACCACTCACTCTCTACTACTCACTCCCTACTACACTCTACTACTCACTCTCTCCACTACTCTCTACTACTCACTCTCTCCTACTCACTCTCCACTACTCTCTACTACTCTCTCTCTACTACTCACTCTACTACTCAGTCTACCCACTCTACTACTGACTGTCTACTACTCAATCTCTACTACTCACTCTCTACTATTCACTCTCTACTACTCACTCTCTACTACTCACTTTCTACTACTCTCTACTACTCACTCTCTACTACTCACTCGACTACTCTCTACTACTTACTCTCTACTACTCACTCTCTACTACGCTCTACTACTGACTCCACTACTCACATTCTACTACTCTCTACCACTCTCTACTACTCACTCTCTACTACTCTCTACTACTCACTCTCTACTATTCACTCTCTACTACTCACTCTCTACTACACACTCTACTACTCTACTACTCACTCTCTGCTACTCTCTCTACTACTCTCTACTACTCACTCTCTACTCTCTATTACTTACTCTCTACTCTCTACTTCTCTCTACCTCTCTCTCTACTACTCTCTACCTCTGCCTCACTACCTCTTCACCTCTACCTCTACACCTCTACCTCTCTCTACACACACACATATGCACATATATATATATGCATATGCATATATATATATATATATATATATATATATATATATATATATATATATATAGCTGAGGTTACCCCAGGGGGCAATGAAAACGCACTCTCTCGCCTCAGATTAAGTGATAGCGGTTTATTTAGTAACCAGTACCCAACGCGTTTCGCTTCTCCCGTGAGCAAGCTTTGTAAGAAGCGAAACGCGTTGGGTACTGGTTACTAAATAAACCGCTATCACTTAATCTGAGGCGAGAGAGTGCGTTTTCATTGCCCCCTGGGGTAACCTCAGCTATATTCAAACGACTGGCCCAGCCGTAGAAAACTGCACCACGCTGTAAATAGAGCGCCGACACCACTCTGGGCTACAACTGCTCCTCATATATATATATATATATATATATATATAACAATCCAAATCGCTGTTTGACATCTCTACGAACACAGCAGCCGAGGACACCAGAAGGACTTTGTAGCAGTCAAATTTATTGCTTAAAATACAGATCGGCATTTCTTGCAACAGTCTACGCGTCGCAGGACTCTTTTCCTTTCTCACGAGTGCTGAAATCCATGTAAACAACCCTTTTAAATGAACATGTGACTTTACAACGTGAATAATAGTGAAAAAAGTGATAAAGACTTCAGTTGAAGACATATTCACAAATTAAATGAGCTACAATATATCAACTTTTTAGTCAACAATTGCATGTTAAACGCCGTTTGTTCATGTGCATTGGTGAAACATTTTTAACATATTTGATAATGCGCGTCCTGTTCTATTATTTACAAAACACGCTGCATTGCATCATAACAAGGAACTTAAGACCTTTTTTTTTTTTCACAACCGTTTTTATTGAAAGTTCAGGCAAGCATAGATACAGCTCTCCACAATCAGGAGGACACTGTCAATAATAGACAAATAGTAGAATGACCCGAAGCGCAAACTTTGAAGCACCCCCCTCCCCATCCCCTGTCCCACCAACCCCCCATAAACATACCCCAACTCCCTTCCCCGGCTACCCACCCCTTATCCCACCCTAACCCTGTGCACGTGTTCACAGTATACCAAATACATGGGTAAGGCAATGCAGGCGTCAAACATCGACCTAGGTCCCAAGGTCCCCATCCGGAGGTAGCACATCGTCTATGTCAGCTGGGGGATCCAGAGTCAGCCCCCTGTAGTCCACCCACCGCTTCCAGATCTTATAATGTTTCCGGGGGCACTCCCTTGCCTCAAACACAGGTAATTCCAGCCCCATAAGAAAGTCTAGTCCCGCCTTCCAGGCGCTGAGTGGGGGGGCACGGTCACTCTTCCAAGCTCTCGCCAGATCCCGCTTAGCTACAACCAACCCCAGTAACAGGAGATGTCATTTGTAGATGTTGCCTCCCACATTCTCCAGGACATGGAGGAGGCCCAGTCTAGGTGTACGAGGGAGGTCCCACCCCAGCACCTCCGACAGACAGTTCCACACCCCATTCCAAAATCGGGTCAGACCCCCACAAGACCACACTGTATGTAGTAGCGTTCCTCTTTCAGCTCCACAGCGCAAGCACTCCGGGGCGGCAATGAGGCCTGCCCTCCACAACCTCTCTCTAGTGTAGTATGCCCTATGTAGGTATTTAAACTGTATAAATCTGAGGCGTACAGCTATGGCAGCCCCACGGGGGGACTCAAGGGCCTCCCGCCAATCATCCTCATCTAAGGGGCCAACATCAGTCTCCCAGGAGGCCTTCAGTGACAGGAGAGAAGAAGAGCAGTGCGTAACCAGCGTTCAATATATTTGGGAAACTTTCTTATCACCCAGGTCCCCCATGAAAAGTTTGGCCTCAATTCGGCTGAATTCGGGAAGCTGGTCCATCCCCATTAGGCTCGGGCCGAGTGCATGGCGGAACTGGAGGTATCTGAAAAATTGGGTCTTGGGCATATGAAATTCGGAGCTGAGGTCCTGAAAGGATTTGAGTGTAGTCCCTGTGAGGACATGGCCAAGTGAAGAGATCCCGATAGCATCCCAACCTCCAAAGCCTGACAGGGAGGCCAGTGCTGGAAGTTGTCCGTTATTCCACAGCGGAGTCTCGGCTGTCAGCCTGCCCCACCAACCCATGCGGCGCAGTGCTTGTCTCCATATCGCGAAGACTACCTGGGTGACCCGCGGCAGCACCCTCCTCCGCCTGGCCGAGTATAATAGCGTATGTAGCGTGGCATCTCCCATCAGAAAGTGTTCTAATGCATATGCCGGGTGACTGTGGTCTCCATACCACCACTCATTGAGCACCAGGAGATGAGAGGCCTGGTAATAGGACAGAAGGTCAGAGGTAGCCAGACCTCCACAGTATGTGGATAGAAAGCATGTCCGCAGTGCCACTCTAGAGGCACCCCCGGCCCACAGAAAGCGGCCAAGTACTGAATTAACACGACGGAACCACTGTGGGTCAATCCTGTGCGGGTGGTTCTGTAGTTGGTAGAGGAGCCGTGGCAGGGCGACCATCTTAAAGATGGCAGATCTGCCATAAATATTAAGGGGCATGCGTGACCAGGCCTTAATGTCCAATTGGACCTTGTCCCATACCGGCTGCACTTTACGTTCCCACGCCATCGTAGCAGAGTCCGACAGGAAGACGCCCAGGTATTTTAGACCACCGACTGCCACCTGTAGAGCTGCGGCCCATGGGTATGTCTCCGGTTCATCACCCAGCACCCACAGGGTCGATTTGCGCGGATTGAGGAAGAGCCCCGAAACCTCGCCAAACCCTTGCCTCATGTCCAGTGTGCGAGGGCCAGATCGGTGAAGGTCGGTCATAAAGAAAAGGACATCGTCCGCATACAAGGCAATGCGGTCTGAAAGTTCTGCCCCCCACACAAAGCCCCGATACTGTGCGTCTAGGCACACTCGTACGGCCAATGGCTCCATGGCCAGTGCGAAGAGGTAGGGGGAAAGGGGGCACCCCTGACGAGTACCCCTGGCAATTGGGAACTTCTCAGAGATCGCTCCAGAGACGCGCACCGAGGCGGTGATGTCTGTATATAGCAGCCTCACATAGGAGATGAACACCGGCCCCAAGTTGAGGAGCGGCAGGAGGGCAAAGAGATAGGTCCAGCTGACCGAATCAAACGCCTTGTCGATATCAGCGAGCAACAACGCTGCCCGATCCCCGGTCGCCCCTACAGCGTCCACCGCAGCCTGCGCACGCCGAATGTTGTGTCTCGTCGCCCGGTGTGGCATAAAACCTGCCTGGTCCGGGTGGATCCGGTCTGCAATATGCGGGAGCAGGCGGTTCGCCAGTGCCTTGGCCAGGAGTTTGGCCTCGAAGTTGATCAAGGATATTGGGCGATAGGACTCATGGCGGTCGGGAGGCCTACCCGGTTTTTGGAAGACCACAATTTCGGCCTGACGCCAGTCTGAGGGCAGGCTACCGCGTTCCCGCGCCAATTCCAACGCCCGCCTATAGTGCGGCCCAAGCTGCAAGTGGAATTTCTTGTAGAACTCGCTGGGGAACCCGCTCGGTCCCGGCGCTTTGCCGACATTAAGCTGACCCAGTGCATCACCCAGTTCCTCCGCTGTCAAGGGGAGGTCTAAGGCCTCCCGCACCTCGTCCGAGACTGCGCGAGGGGGGACATCCGCGAGGAACCCATCAATCGCTTCGGGTGGAAGGCGTTCCCGAGAGGCGTACTGCTCCGCATAGTAGCGCGCGAAGCTCGCCGCAAGAGTCGCAGGGTCCGTTATCACAGCCCCTTCCCCGTCAGTGAGACCTGGTAAGGTGAACGGTTGCAGCGTCTGCTGACAGAGCCTATGAAGCATGGTGCAGGACTTATCCCCCCACTGGTACACCCTGCTCCGCATAGCCAGCCACGCTTGGCAAGCCTCGTCCATCAACACCGAGGCGTAGGATTGCTGCTCTTGTAGAAGCAGTCGCAGCGCCATGTCATCACCCTCTCCCCGGCAACGCGTCTCCAGCACCTCCACCCGCTCCGCGGCTGCAACGATGCTCTCCCGTCGAGTACGATGGGCAGAAGCGCACCATGCAATGTTGATGCTTCTTATGGTGGGCTTCATGGCTTCCCACACCGTCACTGCGTCAACCCCAACCACAAAGTTGTCCTGCCAATAGTGGGCGATTGCACTGCGCATGTGTTGGGTGTAGGCCGGTTGCTGTAGGTGCCACGAAGACATCCGCCACCGAAACGGTTGGCGTGCCTTGCGCAGATCAATCTGTACCGCTACTGGGGAGTGATAAGACAGCCCCCGAGGCCGGATCGCAGCCCATTTCACCCTGTCAAGGAAGGCCCCCGGTACGAACACACAATCCAATCGCGAGAAGGAACCATGCACTGCTGACACATACGTATATTCCCGCGCCCTGGCATGCAGATGCCTCCATGCATCCACCCATCCCAGCCCATCAATCTTCGCTTTCAGCCGCGTAGGAGAGGCCGCAGCCACAGCCCCCTGCAATCTCTGCCTGTCCAGACTCACATCCACTACATCATTCCAGTCACCCCCAATCACCACCAGGGAGTGGGGGATCTCGGTCCATAAGTCAAACAGTTTCTCCGCCAGGGACCATTGCAGCGGGGGGGGGGGGGCATATACACTGCCAAACACTACCGGTTCTGCACCAATCCTCCCCTTCACAAACACAAACCGACCCTGAGGATCAAGCCATTGACGCTCGTGAGTATATGACAGCCGTCTGTGGACAAGAATGGCCACCCCCCTCGAGCCCCTGGAAAACCCTGCATGGAATACCTGATGGAAGCCAAATCGCTGCAGACTCAATGTCTTAGTACTCAACATATGCGTTTCCTGGAGGAGCATCACATCAGCCAATTCCCTTTTACCCCAGCGCAGCACGGCCCGCGCTTAATCTTGTCCAACATCCCCCGGACATTCCAGCTCAAAATTCGCAAAGAGTCACTAGCAAGTACTGGTCCTGGGGTGTCAACCATGGTCTCGATGAACAAGTCTCTGCGACCTCCAGGGCCCGGCCCAGGTCTCCAACACCATACAAGCAAAAATAGCAAGAATCACGTGCACCCCTTTCCGAACACCCACGTCCCCCCTTACCCCCAGCAACCAGCCCCGACCCCCAAACAGCCCAACTCCCAAGTCCCACCCCCCACCCCTATACCTCATGAAACATTGAAGTACCTGTCGCGGCATGGGGAGCTTCAGGCCCAGAACAGAGCGCCTAAAACCAACCATACCAATGGATCCCAACTACTCCCCCCCCACCAACAGGGCGCACCCTCAGGACCACCCCCCCACCCCCGGGAGGACCAGGCGGCCCACAAACAGTACCCCGAACCCCAACATATCAAGTATCTGGTCCACAAGGAGGGCGCAGCAGATAGGCGCCTGCCCACTGAGGGCCCCCAATCCCCACCAAGACCCAGGTCATACTGCACCAGTCGACGTCCGCTCCACCACCAGAGCCAGGTCCTCCATAGAGTCCATCAATAGACCAGGGTTAATCGACAAGAGCCAGAGTTATATGATGATCAGGATTCTTTGCCAGAGTGATCAGTGTTGGGCTGTGTGTCACCCAAAAGGGGGTCTCGGGACAAAGACCTCCGTCGTGAGCGGGACTTCCGATGTCTTTTCCCTTTACCGGCGGGGTTGCTCCATTCCTGGGATTAACTACGCGAGGGTCCAGAGCTCAGTCCCGGCTGGGCGTTCGGTCGGATCCTGACCGTCTCATCTGTCCACTTGAAGACGTCCTCCGGAGAGTCGAAGAAGTGGGTCTTGGAGTTGAAAATGACCCGGAGACGGGCCGGATGCAGCAGTGAATATTGGATTTTTAAGCCTCGCAATTTGGCCTTTGCCGCCAGAAAGGAGTGTCGCTGCTGCTGGACCTGCTTGGTGTAGTCCGGGAAGATCATGATCCTGTGATTGTCAAACAGCAATATCTCTTTGATCCTTGCCTCCTGGAGAATGACATCTCTGTCATGAAAGTTTAGGATTTTTGCGATGATTGGCCGAGGCCGTTCCCCCGCCGGTGGTTTCTGCGTCAGGGCTCTATGTGCGCGCTCCACCACGAAGCAGCGCCACAAGGTGTCCGGGGGAAGCCAGCTCTCCAACCACCGCGCCAGAAAGGCATCCATGGGTCCCTTCTCGCAATCTTCCGGAAAGCCGACAAAGCGCAGGTTATTCCTTCGCGCTCGCCCTACTGCGTACTCCACGCGTAGCGCCAGGCCCTTCTGGATCCTCTCCATTTTGGCCACTTTCTTTTTAAGGGTGCCGATGTCTCCCTCCACCTCTGCGACCCTGGTCTCGGTCTCCGTGATGCGAGCGACTGTGTTGCGGAGATCTTGGCGCAGTAGCATTACATCGGCACCCACCGCGCCAATCTTTGCATCCAACATGTCTCTGGACTGCGTGATGGCCGCCATCAGAGCCGCGTTGTCCGGTCCGGCACTCTGGCCACCCCCAGCCGTCCCCGAGCCTCCTCCAGGTCCGGTGAACTTATCGATGGGCCCCTGCTTGGTGGCGCCCGTGCCACCCCTGCCTCTGGTCATGGTCCCGGCAGTCGCGGCGGGTCGACTCACGTCTGTAATAGGCTTCTCGATACTGTACTCCAAGAGTAGCTGCCACTCGGGGTATGACTGGGGTATCTGAGTCCTGCCGGGCACTGCGCCGCACCCACTCGCCACCACCACGCCAAACTCCAGCAAGCAAGTGCACCGGATGGTACACCGGGCCCCAGCAACAAATGTAGCGGCTAGCTCAGCACCCTACCGTCCCGGGTCCCTGCCGGTCCACGCCAGCCACCTTCGCCATCCACAGTCCACTGGGCACCTCACCGCCGTAAATAAGCAGGTACAATTGGACCCCGAGGCCACGGCAACCAGGCAAAGCCGCTCCTTCTGGCTGCACCAGCCACCAACTTCGGCCCCAGAGTCAGGGGGGCGAGAAAGGCGCCGATGCGCCGCAGTCCACTTCTCCGGATCGGCGGGAACAGGAGGCACAGCCAGCCCACTGGACCGCCCTCCCCCCAGGGCCTCACCACAGGGCTCACCTCTGTCCACAGATCGGGCGGGGCGCTCTCCTCCTCGCGCCGGTAACCCAACACCGGCTCTGCCACCACACTGTCCCCGGCAGTCCCGGGGGACCCGACTGACTCAGGGTTCGCGGAGTCCTCCCGCAGAGCCGCCTCCCTGCGGCCCCCAGCAATGTTCTCGGGTCCACAAGTGGCAGGAGACTCCTTCGCCCCTCCTCCGGCGGTGCGGAAGCAGCCGTCCAGGACCCGAGGGGCCCACCAGCAAGCCGGCCGCCCGGCGCCCAGAGCCAGCAGGCGGGGCCAGGCAAAAATTGAGGCCCCGGCTCACCACGCGGCGAGCAGGCCCGGCGGGCGCCGCCACCAACAGCTGCTCCAACCCGCGATCGGGGGCCTCAGAAACCGCACCGGAGGGCGCCCCCCGGCTCCAGCAGTCTCCGCTATCGCAGTACGGGGAATGAAGGGTTCGGGGCAAGGATAATTCAAGCGGATAAGTTGCGGGCCGGCGGGAGCTCTACAGAGCCACGTCCGCCATCATCGCCCTCGAAGCCAAGCCCCCGAACTTAACACCTTTTAAATTAATAAAAGACTCATAACTTTTAACTGATGCCGCAGTGTATGCATTGTCACTCAATTTTTCTGCTTTTAGATACAGATCAGCAATTCTGGGAACACTCGTCTCCAGTATGGAGCCTTTCAATAACCTTTATCGATCGTGTTTGAACCATGCTCGCGAACACTCATGAAGCCCAAGTGGGACATTGAAGCTTAACACGCATAGCATATATAAACATATATATAAAATGCATATCTATATAAATACAAATACAAATGCATGCATACATATACATATATGCATACATAGGCATGTCATGTACATGAAACTTTGAAAAACACTAATAAAAGCAAAGCTAAAAAGACACCTAATTACAAACAGAATTGCTTTAACTTAAACTAGGGCGAGACCTATTTAATTTTCATTGCTTGTTTACTTTGGTTCCATCAAGAAGGCTTTCAGATGTGTCACACATTTGCCATGAATTCTGAATGTTAGCACTCTAGTTGCTCATTAGATCACTGTAGTAAAGCGACTGCTCACCAGGGAAGTCTGCTGCTGATATTCAAAGTGTATGTTTCAGTCTGCATGTCAGCATTTTTTAATGAAATAGAAGAGGATTTGAGCAGTCACTCAAAATGTGCCCTAATTTTTTTTTCTGCAGGAGTAATCATATCTTCTATCGCAAAATTAACCCCCTCATCTTGTTCCTTTTTAAATTATATGTTTTAAGAGTTACCACTTTATTCCAATCAAGATGGCTTCAGGTGTGCCATACATTTGTCATAAGTAGGACTGTTACCCCTCAAGTTGTTCTTTAGAACACTCTGGGAAGCTGCAGCAGAACACAAAGGAACCAACTGACAGTCTCTGCCCTTGTTGGATGTTCATGTTTTACTCAGAATGTCAGACTTCATTCTCACATGACTGAGAAAGATAATGTGAATTTACAGAAAATGTGCTCCCATTTTAGCTTATAGATCACCTTCCAAACCTCTGTGGGAAAAGTATTAGAAAAAAGTTTTCTCTCAAACATGATTAATGATATCCCAGCAGAAGGCTTTTTCACATGGTAACATCACCTTAGAACACACCACAATTCATAAAATGAGTATGGTACCATCAACAAATGATTTATAAGGTAACTAGTCAAGTCAAGTCAAGTCATTACATTTATATAGCGCACTACATACCCAGAGGGTCTCAAGGCGCTTGAAGAAGGGTGGGGAATTATTTGTCAAATATCCACGTTTTAAGTTGCTTTCTGAATGCTAGGTGGTTCTGAGTGAGGCGAAGGTGAGTGGGAAGTGAGTTCCAGGTTTTAGCTGCCAGGTAGGAGAAGGATCTACCTCCCATGGTGGTTTTGTTGATGCGAGGTACAGTGGCAAGGGCTTGGATGGAGGATCGTAGCTGGCGGGAGGGGGTGTAGAAGGACAGTCGTGTGTTGAGGCATTCGGGTCCGATTTCGTAGAGTGCTTTGTGTGCGTGGGTTAGGAGCCGGAAGGTAATCCTCTTATTGACGGGGAGCCAGTGGAGGTTTTTCAGGTGACCAGAGATGTGTTCTTTACGTGGGATGTCTAATACAAGTCTGGCTGAAGCGTTCTGGATGCGTTGGAGTTTTTTCTGGAGTTTTGCGGTGGTACCGGCGTAAAGGGTGTTTCCGTAGTCCAGTCGACTCGTGACCAGAGCGTGGGTGACCGTTTTTCTAGTTTCGGTGGGGATCCAACGAAATGTTTTTTTGAGCATGCGAAGAATGTTGAAGCAAGATGAAGAGACGGCGTTGACTTGTCTGTTCATCGAGAGTGAGGAGTCCAGGATGACGCCCAGGTTCCGTGCGTGGTCCGTCGGGATGGGTGCTTTTCCAAGGGCCTCTGGCCACCAAGAGTCATCCCAGGCGGAGGGGGAGGTGCCTAGGATGAGGACTTCTGTTTTGTCTGAGTTTAGTTTCAGACGGCTATGCTTCATCCATTCGGCTACTTCTTTCATTCCTTCATGCAGGTTTGTTTTGGCAGTGTTCGGGTCTTTGGTGAGTGAGAGGATCAGTTGAGTGTCGTCAGCATAGGAGATGATGTTGAGGTTGTGTTGGCGTGCGATGGCCGCGAGGGGTCTCATGTATACGTTGAAGAAGGTGGGGCTGAGTGAAGATCCTTGTGGTACGCCACAGATGACTTCAGTGGCCTCTGACTTGAATGGTGGAAGGCGGACTCTCTGGGTTCTTCCAGTGAGGAACGAGGTGATCCATTCCAGTGCTTTTCCTTGGATTCCGACGTTTCTGAGGCGTTGTAAAAGGGTGCTATGACAGACCGTGTCGAAGGCTGCGGAGAGGTCGAGGAGGATGAGGGCGACTGTGTCTCCATTGTCCAGTAGAGTTCGAATGTCGTCTGTTGCTGCGATGAGGGCGGTTTCAGTGCTGTGCTTGGCTCGGAAGCCGGATTGTGAGGAGTTGAGGGATTTGTTGGTTTCGAGGAATTCGGCGAGTTGGTTGTTGACCGCTTTCTCAATGACTTTGGCCGGGAATGGAAGGAGTGAGATAGGGCGGTAGTTTTGAGTTCTGTGGGGTCAGCTGTGGGTTTCTTCAGGAGGGCGCTGAGTTGGGCGTGTTTCCAACTTTCCGGGAAGGTTGCGGAGTTGAGGGAGCAGTTGATGACGTCTCGGAGGTGGGGTGCTATCATGGAGTCTGCTTTGTTAAAGATGTGGTGAGGGCAGGGGTCTGTGGGGGATCCTGAGTGGATAGAGTTCATCAGACGGATGGTGTCCTCAGTGGAGATTGGCTTCCAGTCATTCAGGATGTTCAGGGGGGGTGGGGTCCTGCAGGGTGTTGGGTGGGTTGGTTTTCGGGTCGGTTGTCGAAGCTGTTGTGGATGTCTGCAATTT
Organism: Lissotriton vulgaris; assembly: GCF_964263255.1. NCBI lineage: Eukaryota > Metazoa > Chordata > Amphibia > Caudata > Salamandridae > Lissotriton > Lissotriton vulgaris. Next base: position 494,940,166 of record NC_141697.1, on the reverse strand, counting down.
TGTTGTGGAAGAATGAGGCTAGGGAGTCGCAGAGGGCTTTGTCGTTGGAGTTGGCTGAGGGGTTGGTAAATTCCTTGACGATGTTGAATAATTCCTTGCTGTTGTGGGCGTTGTTATCTAGTCGGTCCTTGAAAGCGGCTTTCTTGGCATTTCGGATCAGTTGGTGGTGTATGCGGGTGGCGTTTTTGAAGGCGTCCTTAGTGCTGGTGGTTGGGTCTTTTTTCCAGGCCTTCTCAAGGGAGCGGCAGAGTTTCTTGGATTTCTTAAGATCGTCGTTGAACCAGGAGGCCTTCTTACTGCCTAGTTTGATTTGTCGTTTTTTCAGTGGAGCTAGGATGTCGGCGCTGTTGGATAACCATTGGGTGAGGTTGGTGGCTGCTTGGTCGGCGTTTGAGGAGTGGGCTGGGGGGTTTTGAAGAAGCGATGAGGAGATCTGGTCGATGGTGATTTTGTTCCAGTTTCTTTGCAGAGTGGGTTGGGGGTGGTTGTAGGATGTGGGCTTGTTGTAGGTGAAGTGAACGCAGCTGTGGTCCGTCCAAAGGAGAGCTGTGGTGTGGCTGAAGGAGACATGTTTGCTGGAGGTGAAGATAGGGTCGAGTGTGTGACCTGCGATGTGGGTGGGGGTAGTGACAAGTTGTTTAAGTCCGAGGTTGGCGAGGTTGTCCAAAAGGGTGGTGGTGTTGCGGTCGTTGTTCTTTTCAAGGTGAAAGTTGAGGTCTCCCAGAAGGATGTAATCCTCGGTGGGGAGCGCGTGTGGAGTGATGAAGTCCGTGATGTCTTCTCTAAATTGTGCACGGGGTCCTGGTGGCCTGTAAAGGATGATGCCTCTGAGTGTGGTCTTGGGGTCGATGTGGATCTGGAAGTGAAGGTGTTCAGTGTTGGCGAGATTGACGTCTGAGCTGGATGAGATGCGGATGGATGTCTTATGGACGATAGCGATGCCTCCTCCTGTGTGGCCGGTACGGTCCTTGCGAATGATCTTATAGCCTTCCGGGATGGCAATGGTGATGTCTGGGGCAGAGGTGGCGTTCATCCATGTTTCTGTTAGGAAGGCGACGTCCGGAGAGATGGTGTCTAGTAGATTCCAGAGGTCGATGGCGTGCCTGTGGACTGAGCGAGTGTTGAGCAAGATGCATTTTAGGTGGGTAGGGTCGGATATCTTTTGTGTGTTCGTAGATGAGGAGTTGTTCTTGGTGCCGTCGAACTTGCAGGAGTAGCAGGAAAAGGGTCCATGGGTGTGTCCAGGAGCGGCTTGGACGCAGATGGGGGAGCGGCCAGGGTTAAGGGCTAGGAGGGTGGTGGCATCGTAAGTAATGCGGGAGGGGTGGGCATTACGAGGACCAGGGGCTCTGGCGCTGGGCGCGGGCCAGGCGCGGACGGGCGTAGACGGGCTTACCTTTGGCGCACCTTCGGCGCGGATTGGGCGCGGTCGCTGCGCGTAAACGCTGCGCGCAAAAGCATCTGACATATGTGGATAGCGGAAGGGGAGGGGCGAGGTAGGGTCTGCAGGGAGGCGGGGTGGAGTCAACAACAAACAAAATGGCAGCAGTAAGCAGGCAATATCAAAACAACACAGGGGCACAGTGGAGGCGAGCGCGATGCTAAATCACAGCACAATAGCAGGCAATAATGTTTTTTCAGGCAGCACTGACTCGGCGCTTCGCTGAAATAATGCTACTTAACAAATGAATGCTCGGCGGTCTAGCGCTAATAATGCTGGTTATGTCAATAATGCTACTTAACAAATGAATGCTCGGCGGTCTAGCGCTAATCACACACTAGGCGCTTCTATTCAATAATGCAGGCTCAGGTAGGGAGTGAGATCGGCGTCAACAATACCACTTCCAGGAGGCAGGGAGCAGTTAGTGGAGCGGCCGTTTCTGCTGAAAACCTTCTTAAAACCTTCGATTAACTGCAATGCTTTTTAATGAGGTATAAGCAAAGTCCGATGCTTACAACAGAGTATGTGTGATGTGATTGATCACAACCGCGTAGCAAGGATGGAGTCGTACAATGTGTTCTTATTGTGTCGTTTTATTGGAAATCAATAGTTAGAACATGAGACCAGCCGACACGTGTTTCGTCAAGAAGGGTGATGACCCTTGACTCTTCAGGGCGGGGGACCGCTGATAATTCCAACCCGGTCCTAGTCGGGTATAGTCACAGCAAAAGACAACGCACTCAGAGGTGCGTGTAGAGTTTGTGGACCAATATGTTTGAAGTGATCCAAAGCTGCGCAGGCAGCGTGTATTGCCGTATCTGTAGGCAGCGATGTTTGGGCACTTAGTGCGTGTGAGAAGAGGGTATTGTCGGAAATGGACGCGACTTAAGGGGCCTGGCGCCGGCCGGCAAGCAACGGGCTGTAGTGACAGCGGTGCCCGGGCGGAAGTGAGGCCTCGGCGGGGGCCGACTGCCGGAGGTGGACGCAGTGAGGCAAAAAGCTGAAATAGCCGATGAAACACCTGGGGGGGAGCCACACGAACCACCAGTGACCTGTGAGTGGAGCTCGCACTGCGGTATTGCACGGCAGGAAGCAGTGACAAAGAAGTAGAACGGCCATCCCGATGCGGGTAATGGCGCCGCCACCTCCTGTAACAGCAGCAGAATGAGTGGCGTGACCCCTTAGACGGCAGACGCTAGATGCCCGCGCTGAAGAATCCGCAGGTGCCTGCAGAGCGAAAGGACAGAAGTAGAAGTGGTCGAGAGCGTGACACATAACCCCCCACCGAGCACCAGGACATATCGCCTTCGCGAGCTATCCTTGGCATCGCAGACATTGCTATAACTGGAGCGCAAAGGGAGTGCAGGTGGCCCCTCCCCCCCTCCCGTTTCATCGAGGCAGCATTCGGTCACGCTAACGCAGGCAAGGCGGGTCCGATATTGCATACAACGGCCATGAGGGGCGGCGGAGCGCCTCAGGTGTGAGAGGACCAGGCAGAATTGATCTTCAGTACGGCGGAGAATTGGCCGCGGGAGTAGCGTAGCAGCGTTTGAAAGGGCCTGAGCGGAGGTCAGTGACGGATTGCAACCCGAAAGAGCATCACAGTGTGTCTGCAGATTCCAGCGATTGGCCCACACGCCAGCCTGAGAGAGTGAGTCAGTGGCCACAGTGGTGAGGTGATATCCCTAATACTCCTCTGGCCCACCGAACTAGAGTTGCACGGGCCGTGCAAGTGGGTAGCAATCTTGGTGCATCACGTCGCCTATACCATACAGCAGTGTTCTTCAATCTGTGGGGCGCGCCCCCCTGGGGGGGCGCGACACCTTCCCAGGGGGGGCGCGCACTCCACTTAAATCTGACCTTTGTTCCCGGCGTCGCTCCGTTCTTCTTGTAGGATTCTGGTATGTCTAAGGGGGAGGGAGGGGAGAGCGATGGGGCAGGACATGCCCGTTCTTTTGACATGTTAACGCTCCCAGGAGGGGGTTAATTTGCAGAGCTGACAGCTTCAGCTGCAGTGGGAGGCACGGAGCCTCCTCTGCTAAAACCAAACAAACAGACTTTCGGTTTTAGCAGTGGAGACCCCTCGCCTCCCACTGCAGCTGAAGCATTTCAGCTCCATGAAGTAACCCCTTCCCGGGAGAGTTAGCTCTTCCCAGAAAGACAAAGTTTCCAGAGTTCGAGTCTCGGCAATGAAGCTGAACATCCTGTGATTCTGGGCAAATCACAATCTCCCCGTGCCTAACAAAACAATCCAACTATCATGAAACTGTGCTGCTTATATTTAAAATCTCCCAATTCCGCAAGGGGCCCTTTAAGCAGTATAAATAACTTGAATAAACATTTTAAAACATGCATTGAACATCTGCCAAGCAGTGGACATAATTGTCAAATATTTGTGTGCTCTAAATGTTGCTTCCTTGCAAATACATTGTTGCTATTTGCTCTTCTTGTCGTCTTTTTGATTTGAGAGAAGTAAGGCTCGACTGCCAGCATATGGTGCGATGAAACGTGTATGTGTTTGAGTAGGTGTGGTAGCTGCCTGCTTGGAGTTTAAGTGAGAGGGTGGGATGCTGATGTTTCAAAGTAGTTCATACTTTGAGGGCGTGTTTGTTTTAAGTGGGGATATTGTTCCCAGCAAGCACTCATGCAAAGCAATTATTATTATTACTGATCCGACAAGCTTTTTGGACAGATTTGTAGCAGTGCAGATAAATGATGTCCGGTTCCTGTAACAAATTTATATAATGAATTGAATGGATTTTATAGTCCTAATTGTGGTATATAAACTGCTTCCTTGGTAAGTGTTGAGCAGTGGCAGGCAGGGAATCAAGGAGACCGCTATCATGGAGGCGCTAGGGGGCGCACAGCGGAATGGCTGGGTGAAACCGCAGCTCCGCCGGACGGCTGACAACGTGACGCCCAAAAGCCGTTCAAATGCCCGAAAACCGACTGGAAAAGCGAAGCCCCTGGTGTGCGAAGGCTACAGGCACACGATGAGCTGGAGAGGACGGTCTGCTGCCCGGCACTTAATGGGAGAAAAACGGCCTTTGTAGGGCCGGGACCGGGAGCACGCAAGATGGCGGCCGTCACTGTCCCATTCGCGGCTCTGTAAACAACGGCGCGCCTGACACGCCTGCTGGATCGGAGGTGACATGCAGGAATCTCAGGTACTTACACCCGGTGCAGACCTGGAGCGCTCCAAGAGGAATGAAATGTGCCCGATATAAAAACAACGCTCTGTAACGAACTTTTGGTGCTTAATATTGGGCAACGTAGAGACACTCGGAGAACAGATATCAAGGGAGAGGAGTAATGGGCACAGCGCGTCTTCAATTACGGCGATATTATTTGCGTGCACCTGCGGAGCTGGGGCTGCTCATTAGCGAGGTGGTGATTATGAGGCGGCGCTGATGATTTGGCACACTACGTGAGCCAGGTAATGCCACGTGGACTCGACCTCAAACACGGCCCTCTGGTAGCAACGGATTGCTAGTTTGAATTGTGGCAGCGGCGGCTGGCGCGCATGTGGCGGTAATACTGTGATTGGTGCTGCGAGAGCCTGAGGAGGTGCTAACTGCAGGAGAAAACGCTGAATCGCATCCAAACCCCCCCAGAGGATTGAGACCCTCGGAACCCACCGAGTGCACAGCCCAGGGGACCGGGACGGTGGCGACCATCAGGAGGAAGAGATAAACGCCACGTGGCACTGCCCCGCTCACCTCTCCTCCATCTACCATGGTGAGGCCCGATAAACTCCAACAAAAGATATCATTCGAGTCCAAGAAGGCGCCTAAAAACGCAGAAGCGGAACCTGCCGCAATGAACAGCCCCCCGACCGAGCTAGCCGCCGGAAGCAACATGGAAAAGATTCTATTGGCTATCCAATCCAATTTACAAGACATCAATGGTAAATTGGATAATCTAACGTGCAGGATGAATGGTATGGCTGCCAAGTTGGAGAAGCATGGAGAGAGACTGGAAACTGCGGAGACGCGGATCTCAGCGGTGGAAGATGAGTCGCATGTCACCACTACTAAATGCACGGCCATGGAGAAGGTACTGGAGGTGATAAGAGTAAAAGAGGAGGAGTTGGAATTGCGCTCTAGACGCAATAACATACGCATCGCGGGTCTACCGGAGTCGACCAACACTGGGCGAATGGAACAATATGTTGAGAAGCTGTGCAAGGACATATTTGGGGATGACGCGTTCTCGCAAATATTTGTCATAGAAAGAGCGCACAGATCCCTTGCGCCCCGCCCGCCGCCAGGTGCGTCACCAAGGCCTATCGTGGCCAGGGTACTAAACTACCGAGACAGAGATACCATCTTGAGACTGGCGAGGGAGAAAGGACCCATAACTCATCAGGGCAATAAACTGGAATTCTATCCGGATCATACTGTGGCCATCCAACAAACCCGTAGGGAATACACGGCGGTGAAGACCAAATTCAGGGACCTCCAAATTACTTATTCTATGCTATACCCGGCCAGGCTGCGGGTGCAATGGGAGGGGAAGCCTATGATATTGGCGTCTCCGAAGGCTGCACAAGAATTTGTGAAGAGGATTATCACACAGAGAAAAGCTAATGCACGAGACGGACAGCAGGCGGAAGAGGACTGAGAAGGAGGGGACTACGCTTGAACAAAACTGTATGTGAGTATGTAACTTTAAGACCCCATGACTGCTCCCATTCATCAGCGATGGCGTGGATCGCGATATGAGACACTGGTGGCCTGCTAAAGACTGAGTAACTTGTGATTGTTAACCTTTAATGACTTCTTGGAGTGCTAGTTGCTAGCTAAGGATTGACTAAATGTTAGGAACAAACTATGCTAGAGACGCTCATGAACGCTCAAAATTTCACGTCTGTCATACCTACTAATATGTACTGTTGTTAAAGGTATAACCGTGCCTAACTGATAACCGTTACTGCAGTCTTTGACAATTATGCTATGTGAGTAAGAGAGATGGCGGGCCCGCAGAGGGACGCATTGGGACCATAGCTTTTTCAAAACTGATTGGGTTGTTTTGCAATGCAAATTCTCCTCTGATTTTGGGCGAGGCTCAAATAGGATTGGCCAGGCTCTCATATGTAAATCTATCAATAAGTACTCGTACGAAGGGCTGGGGCGGCCTGGGTGTTATGACACAACGAATATGTTTTCTCTAACGCATGTAACGCCGTCCACTTCCATTTAGTTGGAAGGGGAATTGCGCCTCCAGCGGACCTCCACAAGGGAGTTCCCCACACAAGTTCGACAGTAATGGATTTGATGTTTAGCCCCGATCTGTTGTCGAGGGCACTGGGGGGGAGAGAATGGCTTCGGCATGTTTGGGTTGCTGGAGTGGAAGGGGGAGGGTGGGAAAAGTTAATTGTTGATACTATGAGACCTACACGAGCGTATTTTGGCTGTCGCCTAAGTTTTATGAGAACAGGGGACATTTGTATGTACATGCTTGCACTTGGACACTTCTCGGCAGACCCCCGACACGTTACATAGAGCGTCACAGGCAGATGCCACCGCATTATCGATGACCCAGAGGACGACTCAGGTTGCTAGCACACACGTAAAGCTACTAACGTGGAACGTGCGAGGGTTGACTCAACCCAAGAAAATCAGACGAGTGTTCGCATACCTAAACAGACATTCCATAGACATCGCGTTTTTATAAGAAACACACATTGCTCCGAACACGCATCACGCTATAGGCATGAAATGGGCCGAATCTGTGCATGTCGCCACATACTCTTCCTATTCCAGAGGAGTGATGTTGCTGTTGCGAAAAGGGCTAAATTTCACGGTATCAAAGATGATACAAGACCCTGGAGGGAGGTATGTTATTGTGTCAGGAAAATTGAGGGGTAAGGAATACTATGTGTGGGCGACTGGAATGTGACGCTTACTGACGGGTTGGACCGATCTGCGCAATCCACGGAACCTCACAAAACCTCCAGAGCAAAATTACAACATATAATGACAGACATACAACTAATCGACATATGGAGACACAAATTTCCCACGGACTCAGGTGCCACGCACGTTTCTGCTTGCCATGGCAGCTGGTCCCGATTGGATTACTGGCTGGGTAATAAGGACATGGTACACTGGACTAATAAAATAGACACCCTCCCGAGGTCATTATCGGACCACAACCCGGTGTTATTAACGCTCTCCATTCCTGATCACGTTCCACCCCCCTATCAATGGAGGTTTAACTCACGTGCACTGACAGACGTACTGTATGCGGACACTATCCACACAGCAATTAAAGACTATTTCCTACTGAACGAATCGGCAGTTGATGACCCATGCCTCCTGTGGGAAGCCTTTAAGGCTACGATTCGTGGGGTTTGCATGAGCACAACTATAGGAACACTCCGCGACATACAACAACAAATCAAGAGGTGCGACATACAAATGAGGGAGTTGGAAAGGGCATACGAAACTACCCAGGATGTAGTCTATTTGGGTATATTACGCACATTACATACGGAACACCAGAACCTAGTGGATGATGAGATAAAGTACATGGATAAAAAACACGTTGCTAGAGCTTTTGGCGAGGGAGGTAGGCCGGGTGGACTGTTGGCGGCAAAAATTTGTGAGGGCAGGAAACACACAGAGATACTAGGCATCACAACTGACAATGAGGCTGTACTGACATAAACGGAGGACATACTGAAAAGCTTTGTCGCTTCTTATAGTGCGCTATACACATCACAACCAATTGCCTCCACAGAGGCTATAAACGAATATTTTAGGGACGTAGCCATAGCCTGGCTGTCTGATCGCCAACGGGAATACTTGGCGGCACCCATCACGGTGGAGGAAGTCACAGAGGTGATCAAAACACTCCTGAACGGTAAAGCACCAGGCCCGGACGGGTACACAAACAAATTTTATAAACACTTCGTAGATATCCTAGCTCCCAGGCTGACAGAGATGTACGGGGCCGCATTCGACAAGGGCGAACTCCCTCCAACGCCTCGGGAAGCGGTAATAATAGCTTTATTGAAACCATCCAAAGACCCAACCCAATGTGATTCCTACCGCCCGCTGTCACTAATAAATGTTGATCCTAAAATACTAGCAAAGATTATGGCCATGAGGTTAACACCGCTAATGACCAATTTGGTGCTACCTGACCAGGCAGGATTCGTCCCAACTAGATCCACGACCCACAACACCCGAACGCTGTTTGCCCTAGCTCATTATCTAAAACCAGAAACAAAGGCGGTAGCGGTGCTACTGGACGCAGCAAAGGCATTCGACTCTATCGAATGGCGGTACTTGATCACGGTGCTCCATCGCATGGGTTTCCCTAAAAGATTTGTCCAATGGGTGTCCCTACTTTACACTAACCCACGAGCCAAGGTCCGCATCAACGGGTATTTATCTGACAGCTTTGCCATAGAGCGCGGTACCAGACAGGGCTGCCCGCTCTCCCCCCTAATATTTGCACTAGCGTTGGAGCACCTAGCCTGCATTGTTCGACAGAATTATAAATCATCCGCCCTGCATTTTCCCGCCAGACCACTCCACATATCTTTATATGCGGATGACATGGTGCTATACGTGCGCGATCCCGCTATACATCTAAACCAGCTGCTGCGCGAATACATAAAATTCGGGGGACACTCAGGCCTAACAATAAACTGGTCAAAGTCCTCCATCATCCCCCTCACGGACACTATGTCCCCTTTTGACATTGACTACCCCCTAGAGTGGCAGACAGACCCGGTACGATATTTGGGGGTAATGTTCCACAGAGATCCAGACGTAGTAATCAGAGCAAATTATGGAGTAACAATAGCTAAGTTGGAAGATAAAGTGAAGCGCTGGATACAGCTGCCCCTGTCCCTAGCAGACCGTATTGCAATAACTAAAATGAATATATTGCCCAAATTACTGTACTTATTCACTAACATACCTATCACTCCACAGGGAGAAGTACTTCGTCGCATCAACTCCTTGGTGCTACAGCTTATTTGGGCAGGTAAACAGGCGAGGATCGATCTCCAGACGTTGACGCTCCCATATGCAAAAGGAGGCTTTGGAGTGCCGGATTTTAAACTATATTATATATGCGCACAGGCACAGTATGCGGCTTACTGGTTCCACAAGGTGCCGTATTTAACGCACACAGCGATAGAGGAAGGAGATGCACACCCTATCCCTCTCACTGCCATCCTTTCACACAAACGACCACCACTACACGCCCGTGAAATAAATACAATCAACACAACAGTTAGGGCGTGGCATGAACTTGGCAGAATGGCGCACAAAACCCCGCTATACGCACGTAACATGCCGCTACACAACCACTCAGCGCTATCAGTCACGCACGAAAAGGTGGGAATGTCACTACTACAACAGGTGGGCATTGTGCAGATGGGAGACTTATATCAGGAGGGTAGGTTCATAGACACAACAGATCTCCAGTATACCACAATAAATCACAGATGTTTCGCTTCACACATTATAGACTGAAGCGTGCGGTGAGGGACCTCTACCCTGCCTTTCCTGAGGAACCGGCCACACTGGACACTCTACAGCTCCTCATTACAACACAAGACCTATCACACCTCACATCACGGCTCTATTCCTCAGCACAAGCTGAACTCCCACATTCTACGAATAAGGCCAAGGCTAGATGGGACCTAGTATTAACTGACCCGCTGTCAGACAAAGAATGGGAACAGGCATGCGCACTCACACAGATTCTGACCCCCAACGGCAATCTCAAACTCACGCATTTCAAATACATACATCAGGCATACTATACCCCTGCGCGAATGTGTAGATATGGTTTGCAGGATGATAGCAACTGCAAAAGGTGCAGGGCAGAAAATGCTGATTTTGTCCACTTGGCCTGGTACTGCCCCAAAATTCAGGACTACTGGAGAGAGGTAATCACTAAGCTGTCCACGATGGTGGGGGTGGAGGTTAACTGTACAGTACGTTGCTGCCTGCTGGGGATTGTGCCGCATCTCAAGTCCTCTAAACGTAAATTCTGCGCGATCGTCTTGTTATTGGCCATGAGGCAGGTCTCACGATGTTGGCACTCCACTCAGACACCCACCACTCTGAAATGGATTCAAGACATGTCCAGCTGTAGGGACAAACTATTGACCTACGAGGAAAGTCTACCACTGCGATCTAGACCGAAGGACTTTTGGCTATATTTCACTGAATATCTGGCCACATTGGAGAGTGACACGGAGTGACATTGGAGGATGAAAGAGTTATAAACAGACTATAATGGCGGGGATGGGTGGGGGGGCATGAGAGGTCCGGGGAAAGTGACACGACACATATACAACTGTACTTCTAGACGTGTACTGCTGACAGTGGAGGTCTCGTTATTGGGGTTATTGGTTTTTGTTCCTTTTTTGACTTTTCCTTTCTGTGTATGTTCTAATACACCAACAAAATTGTAAAAAACAGGCCTAATTTATGTGTTTTACGCCGCCGGACGAAAGTTGTCGGCTGTATGGCTGTGTAATATTTGCATTATAACGCTCATTCATGATAACGCAGCCGGCCTCAGGGTTGTAGGCTCCCGGCTGTGTATAATTTTTATTTGCTGGTATGAATAAAGGTCTACCAAAAAAAAAAAAAAAAAAGGAGACCGCTATCATTTCATGTTCTGTATAAAAATGCACATTTAAGTCGTTCCAAGCAGATGTTTCTGGCTCTTTGTGTAACTATTTCAGGAAGCATCTAAAGGCGCCTAATTCGCCTGGATTCTGTCCCTTTATTTTCATGGTATGGATTGCACGTAGGTGGGAGGTTGTCATTTAATATCGAGTCTATATCATCTGCGGGCTGTAAATGCACATATGTATGTGTGAAAACCATCAAAAATCAGACCGCTTCGTCCCACTCTGTACATCAGATGTGTTAGCGCCGACTTAGCCCAGTTACCATGTGCTTTTTGTTGATTTAAGCAAAATTCAGAAACTCTGTTTGAACTGAGGGGAAGCCATGGTAGTAAGAGCTCCACGCCTCTTTGTACAACAAGGATTTCTACTTACCAATAGAAGTGAAATATTACCTCAGAATGTGACTGCTCACAGCTGCTGGTTTCCACGGAGGGACCTTCTTCTGGTTCCGACGGCTGTTGTAGAAAGAAGGGGATGGGGGGGTTCTTGTTGTTGGAAAGAAAGGCATGGGGCTGCCATTGTCTGCTTCTCCAGGGGGGAAAAAGTGCAAGGCCACTATAGTAAAAGCGTGCCGTGCTTGCAAAATTAATAAATAAACAATACATATAAAAGGGGCAAGTTCAGAAGAAAATAAAGGCATGCGGTCACGCGCTGCCAAATAAAAACAAGTGGCGCGCACGTCACGCCTGTGTGGGCACAATCCTAGCTCCTCCCACGGCCTATTGGTGTCGATTACGCGCTTGAAATTTCTGTCAGGTGGTGGGGGGGGCCCAACATCTAAAGAAATTCAGCTGGGGGGGCTTAACCAACAAAAGTTTGACGACCTCTGCCATACAGAGAAAAAGCTGACCTGGTGCGGGACGCCATTCGGAGGGCCCTAACTGGGGCAGGATTACGCCCTGGCCGCACTAGCCCAATACTACGAACATATTCAGACCTGCACTGGGCGCCCAGCACTTGAGGAAAGGTGCATGAAGCCGGACGGCAGCCAAGAAACCAAACGGGCGGAGTGTGCGAGAAAACCCCCCCTGGACGAGCGGAACGCCACTCGGAGGTGGGAAGACTTTTGGGTCATAACCATGGCTGGCAGAGGATGCAAACATAATTCCACACAAGCCAAGCTGGATAAATTCGCATATGACAAGCAAAATCCCCCTTCAACGGAACAACGCAAGTCCACGGGGAAAACGGCGGAGAGCAAAGGGGTAAAGAAAGCCACATTAGACGACGTGATGAGTGCCCTGGCACAAGTGCAAGTGACGGTGGGGGCAACGGCAACAGAACTAACCCTGGTACGTGCGGACTTCCAAAAAATGAATGAAAGAGTAAAACAAGTGGAGGTTGCGACTAAATCCTTGGTGGAAGACGTATCGGATCTGCAAGTGGAGATGGAGAAAATGCAAGCTGAAAACAAATCTCTCAGGGAGAAGTTGGACGATCAGGAAGGGCGCTCTCGACGGAACAACGTCCGAATACTAGGGGTTCCGGAGTCGGAAAATACAGGAGCTATGGACCTTTTTGTGGAAGACTTGATTAAAAAACAGCTCAACCCCAAGGGACTCTCGTACTTCTTCTCTGTGGAAAGGGCCCATAGAGTTACCGGGAGGGAAGCCGAAGCGGGGGGCGCCCCCGAGGCCAATACTAGAAAGACTTTTCAACTTTTGTGACCGGGACGCCATTTTGCAGGCGGCCAGAGTGGTACCGGCCATCCAAATTCAGAACTCCAAGATAACCTTTTTCCCAGACTACACTGCGGAAGTTTCGCGGAGAAGAAGGACGTTTCTTGAGGTTAAAAGGACGCTGCGAGAAAAAGAACTGCCCTACTCAATGCTGTTTCCAGCCAGACTACGGGCAGTCGCGGACAAAAAGGTCTGGTTCTTTGACACTCCAGATGCGGCCAGGGACTGGCTCGAGGATTGGCGCACCGCAGGACCTCCTTGAAGATCTCATAGAACAAACCAAGGACACCGCGACAACAGCCAGGCCGGGTCACACACATCAGGCAGATGAGGCGCGGACAGGTCACCGACTCAGGAACACACTGAGGCCGACGGAGGAGAATAACCCGGAGCACCCGGTGCAGTAATGGACGCTGTTTTTTCTACTTGAATTACTTGCATAATGGTCGCGGTTGGACTTTGGCCTGGGACACCCGGAAGAGTGCCGGGATGCCGCCTGCCCGGGGAGACACTCTCCCCCTACACGCAAGTACTTTGGTTGAGGGATGGGTTAAGTGCTCTGCTCATTTGGGGAGGCGGGCAGTTGAAGGTCCGTTAAGCAGGGAGGCAGGGAGGGGGGGACAGAGGGGGCGGTTGTTTAGTAATTGTTAGAAATCCACAAGTAGGGTCACGATGTACCAATAGGCATTTGCACTGCTTAGCTGTCGGGGAGAAACGGCGCGCCTGGGCCGCAAGGCGCAGCAAGCATACACTACAATGCACAACTAACTATGGCCGATTGCCCGGTATGTAGTACGGAGGGGGACGAGCCAAGGTCACGGGGTGCGCCCCTCCGCATGCTGACATGGAATGTGAGAGGGCTGGGGGATAAGGTAAAGCGTGGGCTAGTACTTACTGCACTGAAAAGACAGGGACCAGTCCTAGCACTCCTCCAAGAGACACACTTAATGGGAGGGGCATCCAAGGCTCTTGACAGGACAGGATATAAAATGGTAGTGCATTCAGAATTCACTTCTGGCTCTCGAGGAACTGGCATTTTAATCAAGAAATCCTCACAATTCATACCAATGGGCACAAAGATTGACGGGCAGGGATGCTTTGGGGCCGTACAGGGACAGTGGGAGGGGCGGCTCATCAATGTGGTTTCGGTGTACATCCCCCCGGCGCTTCACTCAGTCATGCTTCCAGCACTGGGTGACTTCCTCCTGACGCTACCAGAGGGAGATGTAATACTTGGGGGGGACTTCAACACCACAGTAGACACCCTACTTGACAAATTCCCAGCGACGACCCCGACGGGGGGTCCCCCCCGCTTCCAACGATTCTTGACTGCTATGGGTCTAGTTGATATATGGCGGCATGCACACCCTCAAGAGAGACAATACACCTTCCACTCCACTGTCCACAACAGCTTATCGAGGATCGACTATTTCCTGGCACTGGGAGATGGCATACAACACGTAGACACCGTAGACATTCAACCTAGAGGCATATCGGACCACTCACCGGTCACTTTGACATTCTCCACCCAAGAGAAATCACGTACAAGAATTTATCCCATACAGGCTGCATACCTTAAGGTCCCCAAGGTCAGGAAGGCACTCAAGATGGCGGCAACACACTACTTTGCGGAGAATGTCACATCGGTGCAATCCTCAGCGATTCTGTGGGAGGCATACAAGGCGGTGTTAAGGGGGCAGGCCATAACTTCGATCACGGGCTATAAAAGGGAAAAAGCAATTGAACTGGCTGGGCTGGAGTTAGCACTGCGAGATGCGACAGTAGCACATGAGGCACACCCCGCGCCTGACACGTCCCATGCCTTACACATCCAACAACAACTGTATACAGAACATTTACGACACCAGGTGAGGGGGCAAATAACTGACACACAGCACAGGATTTATGATATAGGGGACAAGGCGGGTAGGATGTTGGCCTGGCTGGATAAAAAGGGGGGGAGCTCCAGAGGTATCTAATGAGTGAGAGACAGGCGGGGGATAGTTCACACGAGCCCCGAACAGATAGTAGAGGCACTTGTGGATCACTTCGAGGGGGTCTACACACCAGATAGGGAGGTATCCGCTGACATGGCCAGGGCTGCATTAGAACCTATCCAAACTCCGACGCTGCAGCCGGAGACATCAGCGGAGTTGGAAGCTGACATAACTACGGAGGAAATACAAATGGCCATACGAGCGATAAAGCCCGGTAAGGCACTTGGGCCGAACGGCATCCCGATAGAGTGGTACCAGGCCACGCAGGAGAGGCTAAGTGAACACTTACTTGCTATGTACAAAGACTGCTTGGAGAAGGGCGAACTTCCACTAGATCAAAGAGTAGCAACCATCGTCGCAATCCCCAAACCTGGGAAACCACCAGAGGTTTGTACTTCCTACCGCCCCATTTCTCTGCTTAACGCAGAAGTTAAAATTTTGGCCAAACTCCTGGATACCCGACTGGTGGCGCACCTACCTGAACTCATACATCCCGATCAGTCCAGGTTTATGCCACACAGAAATACGGCACTGAATTTACGCAGGGTACACGGAGTGTTGGCAAGGGCGGGATTGATCCCCGAACCGGCGGTTATATTGGCACTTGATGCAAAGATGGCTTTCGATCTGGTGGAGTGGAATTACCTGTTCGAGGTCCTGGCGCATTTGGGTTTTGAACCCAAGTTCATAGCATGGGTCAGTCTGCTCTACACTAAACCGGTAGCACATGTGGTAGCGAATGGCCACATTTCGCAAACATTCCCGTTGGGGAGAGGCACCCATCAAGGATGCCACGTGGTGTTCCAGCGCTCCTGGCCCTCTGTGATGAGCACGGGAAAGTCTCGGGATACACGCTGAATTGGACTAAATCTGAGCTATACGTTCTGAAGGGCCCAATCCCGGCATTGAAAGCAGACTGCCCCTTTAGGGCAGCCGGCTCATCCTTTAAATATTTGGGCATCCATGTCACCATGGATCCAATGTAATTTGCGCTGAACAATTTGATGCCACCCATGGAACGGCTTAAGCAGGACGTTAAATTTTGGGCGGGGCTGCCCATAACGATGCTGGGTAAAGCAGCACTTTATAAAATGATGTCACTGCCCCGTTTTTATACGTTCTAGAAAATACGCCCTACCCGGTGGCACCAGGATACTTCAGGAAAGTATCGGGGTTGGTGGCTGGTCTTTTATGGAGTAACCGTCCGGCACGCATTGCACAGGCTAAAATGCACAGGGGATGGTATGACGGGGGATCACACTGCCGAATTTGAAACTGTATTACTAGGCAGCGCAGTTAAAACCCATAAATCAATGGATTCATGCTCCCCAGGACGACCCTGCATTTCAGTCGGACAGGGCGCAGCTGGGCACCAACAGTCTATTGGCCCCTTTATACGACCAGCGAATGGTGCGCAAACTGGCGGGACCCACGGGACTTACCGCAGCGCTGTGGCATACAGCGCTGGCAGCACTTGGTTGGAAAGGAAGAATAACCAAACTCACTTCACTATGGGACTCTCGGGCCCTGGGAAACCTACGGCATAGCAAGGGCTTCTCCCACTGGGATACTATAGGGATATCTACGGTGGGAGACTTATGGGAAAGAGGCGCGGTAATTCCCTTTAAACACGGGAATTGTTCCGGTATGTTCAGATTCGGCACGCACTGCTTACTGACATCCCCCCTGAGGCGGAAGTACCAGAGGCCTCCCCGCTTGAGGATCGCCTCCTTACGGACTTCATGCCGGAGCGAGCGACATCACTCACGTACCGTAAGTTAATTAATAACTTGCCAGATCCCATGATCAAACTGAAAGACAAATGGGAGGGAGACATAGAAGCTATGGACGAAAATGAATGGAATGAAGCACTGGCGTCGCCCAAAGAAGTCAGCATCTCTGCTAAATTCCGGCTCATACAGCTTAAAATTCTGCACAGAGTATATTATACGAGAACGACATTGCACCTCATACACCGTGCACAACACCCATACTGTCTTCGTGTATGTGGAGAAGAGGTTACGTTCTTCCACACGATATGGGACTGCCCTCGCATTCAGGAGTACTAGAGGCGAATAATGCGCACAATATCTCAGACTGTCGGGACCTCCCTGGTCCCTGAGCCGCGAAAGTGCTTGCTGAATGTATGGGGACCCAACGATTTGTCCAGACATGGCCAACAGTGGGTTACTTTAGGCATGATAATCGCCAAAAGGGATATAGCGCAGAAATGGGGAGCGGTAGAGGTGCCAACGAAAACACAATGGTGTATGAATATGGACAGGGTGATGATAACAGAAAGGGCGGTGTATGCAGGCCGGGCTTGTCCAAGGAAATGGAACAAGATTTGGACCCCATGGAATGTGTACAGGGGGGAGATTTGTGAACCCTTACCGGAAAAAGACCCAATAACATCAGATTAAGAGGGGGAGGACGACTAATGGAACCTAGAGGTGGGAGGAGAGAGGGATGTGCCTCGGGGAGTGAGGGTGAGCTTGGGAGTCGGGTGGGAGGGAATGGAGAGGCTGATAGAATGAAGCCCCAGTAGAACCACACACACACACCCACACTCCTTCACAGAAATTGCGGCTGCGGCCGGCCCTAAGGGTGTAAATGCGGATATACTTTACGGGAACACTCCATGACTAACGGTGGGCGGCCAGCTACGCTCCGTGCACGGAGTGTGCGTAGTGCCGCCTACTCCGCATTTTGCGGAGCTGGCATAGCCAGGCGGCACTACGCACGCTCCGCAGACGGAGCGTAGCTGGCCGCCACCCGCCTCCCTCCCGCCCTCCCTAAATACTTTCAAATAAAGGAATGAAATAATTTAAAAAGCACTTACCTTGCCCGCCGCTGCCCGCCGCGTCCCCGGGGCTCGCTATCTTCCGTCTTCGTTACTAATGCGCATGCGCGGGCGGCCGCGCATGCGCATTTTCTCGTGAAAATGCGCATGCGCGGCCGCCCGCGCATGCGCATTAGTAAAGAAGACGGAAGACGGAAGATAGCGAGCCCCGGGGACGCGGCGGGCAGCGGCGGGCAAGGTAAGTGCTTTTAAAATTATTTCATTCCTTTATTTGAAAGTTTTTAGGGAGGGCGGGAGGGAGGCGGGTGGCGGGGCTGGCGGCCAGTGGTGTTTGCGGAGTGGGGCTACGCGGAGTGCAGAGGTGGGCGTAGTTTCTCGCCCACTTCGCGTAGCTCCGCGAAGCCCCACTCCGCCAACTCCGCCCAGGGTTATCCATGACACAGTTAGTGCAAATTTACTTAAACTCTTGATGACCTAAATGTGGTTTCTTCGGGTTTTATGTTGTTTATTGTTATAAAACAGAAAACCAAACCTAAATAGATCAGCAAGCTACTGCGACTTATGCACCTTCACGGTATTGCGAAGTAGCCGAACCCCGAGCATGGCGGCCGGTATGCGGTGTTGTCCTGTAGATATACAATTTTCTTGATAGTGTTGCGGCCGGCCCCCTGGGTTGTAGGCCAAAAGCTGTGTAAGATTGTAAGGTGTAATAAAAAACGACACAATACTCTGTTGTGTGCATCAGACTTTGCTTATATTTACCACAAGGCAGGAATTCTTCCACCCTTGTTTTCAGAGTTTAGGGTTTTCTCTGATCCAGTTGCACCAACCACAATTAACATTTCTTTTAACCCAACCACTACCTGTTGTGCGCCATTTTATTTCTGAATACTCTCAAACCCCTCGCAGAACTTTAAAAGCTTTTTAATGAGGTGCTATCATGTATGTTGGTCCCAAGATGGCTGCCAACATTACTTGGATGGAGTGCTGACAGCCAATCAGATCTCACCATGAGATGTGTGGTTAGGCTCCACCCAGATATATATGTATTTTTTTCCTTTAATATCTAAAAAACTACTGAACAGATTTACACCATTTAACAAAAACCCATGACACCCTAGGATGCCGGATTGTCTTTTAATGCAGAATCGAAATCCTCTTACCGACGCATCTCGCCAGTTACGGCTTGGTCATGGTAAAGCAAGTGTTGTTCTACTTCCGTTTGCATACTGTCTATAATTGACATAGAAAGTGGACCATGTTACTTTCGATCTCAAGTTAGCCGGCGCCATCTTGTAATGTAGCTATATATTCTTCAATATTTGATAAAATACTTCATGAGATATTCATTTCAGGATTGCCACTTCATCACAATGTTCTAGATACCGAGTAAATACACAGGTATCAAAGAAGCCCAACAGCGATATTCAAAAATAAAGTGCTTAGTGCAGTATCAATGATAAATACAATGTTGATACCGTAGCAGCATATATAATTAACCATTTATTTTTTTCTTCTAAGTCTGATTTTCTTAACAACACTTGAATGCATATACAATACTTATAATATAGCAAGTTCATTAGCAACCATTAGTTAGTATCGCCACATGTTGATTTATACACATTATCACCATGATTACTTCATTATACAATGGCATAAAAAAGTAATTCCCCAGTGGGCTCAATTTATCCGGGTTCCAATATACATGTTTAAATTGAAATCAAGCCCAAGTATGCAAATAGGTATCTGGCTTCCATAAATTCACAATTCTTAACAATTATCTTCCACGCGATATGTCTACATCTTAATGCCTGACCTTCACTTGAAACCGTTGTCTCCAGTCTATACATGGTCCTATTTACAAAGAAAAACATTTGATAATAATAGTTTTTTAAACAAATAATAAACATATTTAAAAACTTCTGTACAAATAAAATGTTCTTGAATCATAGTTCATCCTTCAGAAAAATCCTTTCTTGTCTCAATCTCACACCTAGTACACTTCATAACCTACTGAGATAACTGAGGCACGAAATTAACCTAAGTGTACAGCTACTTCTTCACTGGAGTTTAAACCAATAGGGAACAGTGTTTTGAAATCTATTATGTATTTCGATTCTAAAACTCTTAATTGTCTCTCTCTATCGCCACCCCTCTCTTGTAGTTTTAACGCATCTAGAATTACAAATGATAAAACGTTCTCATTCTGGCCTTGACACGCTCGAAAATGACGAGCCACCAGATATTGCTTGTTGTTGTGGCAAATAGCTCTTTTATGCTGTAGCACTCTCTTTCTCGCCTTGTGTATAGTACTGCCTAGATACAATTTTTTGCATGGGCATATCAGACAGTATACACAATATTCTGTATTGCAAGCCAAGGTCCCCTTGATCACAAAATCTCTTTTGCTGTTTGTTACTGATATTTTAGTGCAATTGCTGCTGCCTATACAGGCTTTGCAGCGCATACAACATGCAAATCCACTTATGCTCTGACGTGGGTTACTAGATGTTGTAGACGTTACAACATTCTGACTTAAGTCATCTTTTAGGGAATTATAAGTATCATTAAGACGTTTCTCCAAAATAGCATCAGTTTTTAAAATGTGCCAGTTTTGGTTTAATATCTTCCTTACTTTATGTGCTTTGTTGGAGTAGGTAGTTATACATATAATTGGATTTTCTACCTCAGGGTTCTCTTTCAGTTTTGGATTTAGTAATTCCGATCTTACAATTCCTCCACTTTTTCACAAGCCTTTGAAAACAATTTTTGTGTATAACCTTGAGCTGCAAATCTTTTACACATTAGTGATTTCTCTCTTTTAAACTCATCTTCAGTACTACTGTTCCTTTTTGCTTGTAAGACTTCACCATATGGTATACTTTGAATTAGACTGTATGGATGTGCACTTGAGGTGAATCACAAACTGCTACCAGCTGTTTTTTTTCTGTGAAGTTTCGTCACCAGTTGTTTGCCTTGTACTTCTACCTCCACATCTAGAAAAACAATCCTGTTTCAACTTATGTGCGATGTAAGTGCAATATTCCAGATGTTATTGTTCAAAGACGATATGAATTCAGTGACGCTCAATTCATCTCCCTTCCAGATTAAAAAAATGTTGTCAATGAATCTGGTCCATAACACAATGTGTTCCCCATACAGATCAATGCAATTGGATACCTGCTCCTCCAACCTGCTTTTCCTCACATAGCCCCCAGCTATGTGAACAAAATCACATAGCTGGGGGTGAAGCAGGTGCCCATTGCTGTACCATGTATCTGTTTGTACAGCTTGCAAAAACTAAAATTGATAGACAGAATGTTGCACAATGGCAGAACATTCACCCCCAGTCACAGATCTGGGTTTACTCCATTGTTATTTTGCTCACCAGACCACCCCAGTTTAGACATGGCCATATGCAAATCAGTGCTTGACCCTGTGCCTCATGGGAACAGTCCAGCCCGAACTGCCAAGCCATGTCTTTCCTGGACCAGAATAAAGCATCCTAGGACCGGTTTCTGGCTATCATTTCCTCTTCTGCACTGCAGCTCTCCGGTGTACTACAGTTATGTTTTGCTCGTAACAGCTCACCCACTGGTATACTATTAATAAGTGAACTCGGATGACAACTTGGTGTGTTTAACAGACTATTGCCTGCAGTGGATTTCCTGAATAGTGAACTTTCAAGTTTATCATTCAGAAGTCTGAGATCAAGAAACTCCAGTTGATCTTTTGACCATTGACTGGTAAATTGCAGATTGAAGCTATTAATGTTTAGAGAGTTCATAAACTCTATTGTTTCATTCTCAGTGCCATCCCATACACAGAAAATGTCATCTATGTAGCGGACCCACATGGCCGCCATCTCTTTAAACATAGATGACTCCCTCACTACTTTCTCTTCCCAGTATCCCATGAAGAGTCCTGCAAAGCACAGCACAAAGCAGGTCCCCATTGATGCACCAAGGGTCTGTTTAAAGATCTTATTATCGAAGAGAAAGTAGATCTGTGTCAGGCAGATTGACATCATCTCTATTAACATCTCTGTATGAAAGAGATAAGAGATTGATCTTTCATTGAGGAGGTGTCCACATGCTTTCAGACCTAAATCGTGAGGGTTTAATTAAGGGAAAACTGTGAATAATTACAATGTGGAGTGTTTACTTTGAATGCCCACTGGGGCAATGATAATGTGCGGAAATGTTTGTTCCTTTGCTTGTAATAATATTAAGAACTCTAAAAAGTGTAATTTCTCAGTTCCTGAGATAAAAGCTTTTAATAATAATGAAGGTGAGACTAAGGTCTTCGATGTGTTCATACCCAGTCTTTATTCAAATAATGAAAACCGGATGAAATGCATGTTGATTAATTGTGGCGTTCGGTCACTGGTATTCACATTAATTCATGTTTACAACCACTGCAGTGAACTGACAGACGCGGCAGCAACATTCTGTAAAAAAGTATTGATGTTAAATCTGTTTTCACTTTTTATTGTTTGTTGAGTCACGTGGTGATTTAAGGATATGCAAATACACTGACGGCACTCGCGATCAAGGGACGCTGTCCCGAAATGTGTTGAGTTGCCAGAATATTGCTGAATAAATGTACTGCTTAACCCCTTCGCTGCTGGCCCGTTTCCACCGCCGTGCGGTAAACAAATGAACAGGGGCGGGCCATGACGAACCCCAGCCGTCATCAGCACACGAGCACCGTAGTGCATGACGGCTGGGGTTCGTCATCAGCATACAAGGGGTTAAAGAAGCCAGCTTGAGTCTGTGGTGCTTTTTTCCTTTTGGGAAGTCAACAGCTATTGTTTGCGGTGTTTGGAGGTTTGCCCCCTCACCACTGACCGCCGTCGCAAGAGGCGAGGTCATGGCGATGTCAGTGCAGAGCATTGAATTCGGATGTCGTATATTTATATATATATATATTTTATATATATATATATTACCTACTGGCGGTCGCCAGTAGGTATATATAGTTAGGATTTTTTCTCTATGTAACTTTTGAAAATTCTATGTCTAATAACTTTGGCGTTTGTGGACGGAATCGGCTGAAATTTTCAGGAAAATGGCACATTTTGTTTCTGAGCAGCCCCTGAAAATTTGGGGGGGTTTCGTCAAGGGGGGGCGAGAAAAAAGGGGGGTCCCAAAACGCGTTTTTAACATTGAGTTTTCCATAGGGCGTTTGGCCTCACTTTTAGCTCGAACGGCTGAATGGATTTGCACGAAACTTGGCAAAATTGTAGGGACTGGCAGCCCGATGTGCCTTTGATGGGTCTCAATATATGTGCTCCAGTGAATTTTGAGAAATTAACGTTTTAAAAAATTTATATATCTGTGACAGCGTCCCGGGTAGCGCTCCGGTTCGCGTACTTTTCGCGTTACGGAACTTTGCGAAGCGAAGCTGATTGGCTCTCCGGTGTCTGTAAACATTCTAAACAGTCCGTAGCGGCCGCCATCTTGTTTCTCGGTAGGATCGAGAGACAAGAGGAGGCCAAAGCGAAGGGGCAAATGACCATAAGGGGGCATAGTAGATCCTCCCTGACCCCCTAGGTTTGATGTGGAGGCTTTAAAAGGGCCCGCGGGGCAAATTTTTTTTTTTTTTAAATCGTTTTTTTTCGTGGGGTGCGCCCGGTACGCGTACCGGAAAGCGGTCTGGGGAGCGAACTATAAGGAAACAAGAATGATTGACTTTTACTTATTGTATGTTTATTGATTGTTCGTTTTGTTGTTTTTTTTTGTTTATTTTTATTTACGTAGCAACATGTAGGTACCAATGCAGAGTCTAAAAATCAATAAACGCTGTCTCCTTTGTAGATATCTTGCATGTTGTTACAGAAGTTATTGTGGTATATGGAATTCATACCATAGTCTGTCAGGAAGCCGAAACAACATGGAGGCAGGAGATGATAAAGAGATGTTAAATACACATTGGAGATAATATAGTGGAAGAAAGGAAGTAACTATGAGCAAACTTAGTATGTAACACAAAAAAGTTGCACAGTATATTTAAAGTCTGATTTCACGTTATAATCAATTTGCTACTAGTTTACAATATACATATAAAAATGAATAATGTGTCAAACAATTTTTGAATTATGAAATAAAAATGTATTATTCTGATTCTTTCTCAAAATTTAAAAGAAATTCTAAAAAATCATTATCATTTTCTTTTTCATTTTCCAGTAGAAAATCTACTGCTTCCACACATTGCAGAAGTTCATTGTTCAGTGAATCGTCATAGATTTGATGGCCAATTTCCGACTCGTTTTTTGTTCCTGCTTCAATTTTCAAGTTATTTTCCTGTTGTCCTTCCATTTTGTATGCTGAAAAATGATTTTTTTAAAAAATATATCAGTACAGATAGGGCACTGTTGGGTTTCAGTACAGACAGGCAGTTTGGTTATTTAAACAGTGATTTTTTCGTTGGGCAGTGTATGGTATCAAACTGGAAGTAGAAATATGAAGAAAATTATCAAATAAACTCTTAGTCAATTCTGAATTATACAAGACAAGCCTAACTCCATCCATAACTAAAACAGTGAAGTCTATTTTATTCTATAAGTATTACAGAGTGATAGAATATAACTATCAGAAAATGTTTTCCTAATTAGCTTACAGTAGAGAACATACTTCAGTTTTTTTAATAATATGTTACCTTTTAAATTCAGTTTCAGTTTTCAGTTTTTAACGTCTTTATTTCGAATATTCTTCATAAAAGACAAAATATTTACATACATATGAATAATAACAATATTACATAATCAATGACATTATATGAAAATTAAGCGTAAAGAACAATAGAACAAAAAGAATTAAGAATTGATTAAAACCTCAATTAAATATGTGCATAAAGACGACAAGAGAAGATTATTATTGAACAAATGCATATAAAAAGACACAACATCAATACTGGTCGGAGACACAATCTAGTAAAGTAACGTACTATATGGGTTTTTCATGACGGTATGTTACAAACTGTCTTAGACCTTAATAACCAAGCCCATCCAAGGAATTTGGCCAATCCAATGGAAAGACATTCAGAGGCGTTAGTTCTTAGAATGAGCAAGGCTTCACTGCTCGACCGGGTCTTTAATCTATAGCATATAGGCTTTAGCCACTTGTGGCGTGGTTCGCGGTAAGCATTACAAACAAACAAGAAATGACCTATTGTTTCTTTATGGTCAGTACAACATGGACAAAGTGAAGTCGCCGGCTTCTGCCAACCACTGGTGAAGCCCCGTAATGGCAATGTACCTAGACGGAACTGAAAGTAAAGTTTCCTATCTAAGGTTTTGACAATTACATCCCAAAAGCACTCGGTATGAGGGACTATTTTATGTAGCAGAAACAGACCGGTCAGGTTCGGTTTCTCTGAAAGAGCAACGTGTTCATCTTTAACCATAGACCAGAAGAGAGATTTAAAATCTTTCTTAGAGGGAAAGATGTGAGAGCCCGGCTCAAACCACAACTGGGGGAGGCCCATTCCGATAAGAGTGTTTCTAATTGACTTAAACCATGGAATTTCACCTGCCCCCTGTTGTGATCTAACATCCTGAAGCTCTTGGGCAAACATGGCAAGTTCCGGTGTGGACCATATGCGTCTCCATAACGCCACCATCCTGTACTGGGCTTGATGTTTAATTGAATGGAACCCCATATCCATCAATAGTGGTAGAGCGGGTGTTGATGGAGGAAGACTGACTAGGTTTCGGAAAAATTTGTTCTGTATCCTATCAAGGACAGCCAGGTCCACACAACCCCATATATCAGCCCCGTATAATATGGCAGAGCTGATTTTTGCACTATATATTTTAAGAGCGGGCAATACCCTTTTGGTCAGAGAACTCCGCTGCTCCTTCACCAGACAACCGGACAGACGCGTAAATTTCAAGCTAAGCGCCGCTATTTGCTCTTTCCAGCGTAATCTATAGTCCATTGTCACACCAAGATAGGTCATAACTTCAACCTGTTCCAGACTAGACCCGTTCATCGTAACATTGCCCCTCTGTGGTTTTTTCTTTGTGAAGACCATAAATTTGGTTTTGTTGATGTTAATTTCTAAATCGTTCTCATTGCAGAAATCCACAAATTTGTCTATAGCTACCTGCAGACCCTTCTGTGTTTTAGCCAATATGAGCGTGTCATCAGCAAAAATTAAAAGGGGGAATTTAGTCCCACCCAGTGATGGGGCATCGGTAGGGGTTTCTGAGAGAAACTTAACCACTTGATTAATAAAAAGTATGAAAAGGGTAGGGGCCAGGACGCAGCCCTGTCTCACTCCACGAGTCACGGGGAAGGGTTCTGTGACCTGGCCCTGGCGGCCCCACCTAACTCTAGCACAATTTCCCTCGTGCATCCTGATGGTAAATTCTAGGAGCGCAGAAGGAACTCCCATCTTTCTTAATGCAGCCCACATCTTTCCTCTGGGGACCAAATCAAACGCTGATTTGAGGTCCACAAATGCAGCGTATATCGTGCCACCTCTCAAAAACACAGTTTTCCAGTATATCATAACAAATCTTAAGATCTGATCTACAGTACTAATGTGAGCCCTAAAGCCAGCTTGTAATGGAGAGAGAATGTCAGCTTCGGTCATCCAGGTGTCGATTTTTCCTAAAAGCATTCTAGCCACTACCTTTTGTAGGGCATCAATAAGACTGATGGGTCGGTAGTTTCCTGCATCAGTTTTGTCCCCTTTTTTATACACGGGCAGGATCTCTGCCCCTTTCCATGAATTTGGGATCCTGGTCCCTCTAGCTATCGCATTTGCTAGGGTAGTTATGTACGGAACCCAATGCATCTGGTCATACTTAAAAAGGTCCGCTGGGACACAGTCCATACCGGGGGCCTTACCGTTCTGGACTTGTTTAAGAGCAACTACAGTTTCTGTTTCTGTGAAGACAATGTGGTCAAGTATGGGCACCGCAGTCTGTACACTGGCATCTTCCCAAGTGTGGGAGATCCGTTCCGTGTTACTAAACTGCGTCGCGTAGTGCTTGACCCATTGTTCTGCAGGCACATGGTTAACAGGGACTTTCGAGTCCCCAGTCCCACCCCACCTCACAACCTCCCAGAATTTTTGTTGGTTAGATGAGGTGCTTGCTTGGTATAAATCTAACCAGCGCTGTTCGTCCCAGTTGGTTTTTGCCTCTTTTAAATACAACTTGAAGTTATCAGTTGAAATTTAGTGGATATGCACTTCAAGAAGTAGTAGTCAAAATGGCTGTGTTTCTCTCTCTTTCTTTATATATATTCAGGTACATAACCAATCAAATGTCATGATATAATAGTAGAAATTGAAAGTAATATTTTAATTGGTGGTCAATTCCAACACTTTCGATATGTTTTGTGAAGTAATTTACCTCAGGGATTACCTCAGGGAGTTCTATATGCTAAATGGCTAAATGGTATTCCAACGAAATTTGTGAAAATGGTAGGGATTGGTATGTAGTATGAGCTAATGTTTAATTGATGAAAGTGTCTCCAGTGGTCTTTCTGTAAATTACTTTCCCACCTTTTTTGAGCGAGTGTTTGTCAGTGCGTGTCCCGGTACGCGAACCTGCAGCGTTATGGGAGTCCTCCATTTTGTGTTTCGGTAGAATTGAGATACAAGATGGAGGGTAAATAATGTTCAGAATGGGTAGAAGGGGGTACTTTAGACGTATCCTGACCCCTAAGTTTTCTGAGGGTGGCTGAGGAGGCTCATATATGTCGAGAAAAAAATTTGAATTTTTTGCGCGGTTAGCTGCCGGTACGCGAACTGCAAAAACAACAAGTGATGGACCGAATGTGGATCAATGTCACACATTCCCCCAGTCAAAAGATCTGGGCCCAAATCCATCGTTTTTTTGCACTCCACACCACCCTGGGTTAGACAATGGCGATATGCAAATCAGCTCTGACCCTGTTGCCCCATGGGAACAGTCCAGTCCGAACTACAAAAGCCATGTCCTTCCCAGAACGGAATCAAGCATCCGAGGACCGGACCGGTTTCCTCATCAGCCCGGCTAGCTTGACTCCAAGTGGTGTGGAGTGCCTGGGACCCACGTCTGGGCATCCCCAGCGCACTTAGGGCGGCAATTGGGTAGCGAACCGGGAAGCGAACATAAGTGAAAATTAGTGAAAAAAGGTACATTCGAAATTTCAAAAGAGTAAATAAAGTTAAGGTAGCTCTGAAAAGAGCTTTTGGGTTCTGTGTAAGTTCTAGATACTTATAAGTAGGAACCAATACACATTCTTAAATTTAGTATGAAAACTCTGTTCCCCTCATCTGAGAAGTGCACGCCATCTCCTCTGTAGATATCTTGCATATAGTAACGCAAGTTATTGTTGTAGATGCAGCCCATTCCATGGTCTCTCATGTAAGCTGAAACAGACTTATTTACATGCTTCCTCGATTTCTCAATTTGTGGACAAAATTGATTGGACCACCTCCATTTTTGTCTTTGGCATATATTGGAATATACCAAGGCAGTTTGAGGAAAAAGTGTCATCAATTGCTCAAAGGTGTCTTTTAGGAGCATTTCCAGACCTACCCCAGTCAAAGTGCCCAAATTGTTTCCTCCACAGTGCACTATTATGAGGTCCGGGTTTGGCAAATGTAAAAAAGTTTTCACCAATGGTATCAATTGGTGACATTTCAATCCTCTTCGGCCAATCCATTTGATTTCCACATTTTGTAAATTGAGGTTGTGTAAATTTCTGTTATCTGCATACCTGTGAGCCCAGTGGATGTAGCTATGTCCAAGAATCCAGACTGAAAACATGGCTAGAGGAGTTTTTGCTGCAGTCAGATGAAGTGTGGGAATGAAATGGCAGTTGAAATAGTGAAGTTTGTAATGAAAAAAAACTGTGGAGTTTAAGTGCAAATGATTCATTAGCAGTGATTGGTGTATTTCCATTGCTGAAAACAGAAAGTTAGGGTGCATGGATGTGTTTTTTGAGAGATGTAATTTGAATGGTTAATAAAAAATGATGTTATGAAAGATTTCAGTGGATTAGCAGGTGTACTGAGAGTTCAGAGTTCATTTGAAACATTGTTGTGTGAACTTGTGAACTTGTAAACCTGAGAGGTCTGGCAGGCGGTAGTTGCTATGGAAAAAGGTCAGAAAGGGCAGAGGGGGGAAGGGTGTTGATTTGAAAATAGTGAGGGAAGAGTTTTGATTGGCTGACATGAGAGATATGTGTGATGAATATCAGCTTTTCTGTGCCTTTGTTGGTTCCAGCCTCTGGAGTGCATACCTTTAATTCTGTTAAAGAATAATTGGTGTGTTTCTGAGACTGTTTTGAAATTCAAAAAGAATTTGTAAAGGTGAGTTATTGTTTCTATATTTTAGATAAAGCCTAGTATGCTTTTTTGAGTAAATAAGAAAGTCAGCTGTGTATTTAAAATGATGTTTTGCGTCAAGTGTTTGCATTATGCTTTCAAAGGCGATTTTGCATTCTTTTACCAATTGTAATTGTAGTTAATGTAAAGTATTAGTACTGATAAGGTGTGTATGTACATAGGAGCTGTGCTGTGTTTTTTGAAATTATGATCAGAAAATCGTTTTTAAGGAAAAGGAATGCTTTAAAAAAAGATGAGAATTTATTTACTTGTGATGTGATTCCTGCAATGCGTCGCTTTTGCAGAACAGATGCATGATGCATCTGTGTTGTTATTGCCCCATGCTGTTCTACAGTGTATATGTAAAAAATGATGCATAAGTGTTGCACGGGCATTGTAAATACTCTCCTATGTGTCCTTAGCCATTTCAAGTTACTCCCCCTGGTTCAAGGGCCTTGTAAATACGTCCCCATGTGTGTCTGGTCATTTTTAGTCACTTTCCCCGTGGTGCAAGGCCCTTGTAAATACGCCCCGATGTGTGCTTGAAAAATTTAGTTTTTGATTGTTTGAGTTACATAGCCATGTAAAAAGTTATTGAAAAAAAGGTGCAAGTACCTTAAAAAAACGTTTTCATGTGTATTAGGGCATTTTAAGTCCGTTCCCCATGAATGTAGGTGTATAATTGTTTTACTTAAAAAGTTTAAAAACTTTTTTTGAAATCAAATGCATGCACACTTTGGGCCCGATGTAGGTGGCCGTTTCAGGCCATTTACCGACCGGTTACGGCCGATTTCGGCCGTTTCCGACCGGTAAATGGCTAATCGGTATGTAGGGGCCTAAATCTAAGGCCACATGTAGGTAAATCTACATTTACAAAATCGGTAAAATTACAGATTCGGTAAAATACCGAATCGGTAATTTTACCGATTCTGTAAATTCCATATGTAGGTGGGACTCTTCTGAGTCCCAAAGGCCTTAACAAATCGGTATTTTACCATGAAATCCAACTTCATGGTAAAATAGCGATTCCGGTGTGCATGCACATGTGTGCATGCACACGTATGTCATGTGACAGGCAGGTATGCCTGCCACTTGGCACCTGTTTTGGGGGTGCCAGAGGGTGTCAAAGTGACACACCCTGCACCCTTGTGAATTCTTTAATTACCGATTCGGTAAATACCAAATCGGTAATGCCTAATCATTCCTATGGGCTTCAAAGCCCATAGGAATGAATGGGCATTACCGATTCGGTATTTACCGAATCGGTAAAAAAGAATTGTTAAGGATTCGGTAACGAATCCAGATGTTGAGACCTACATACCATTTACCGATTTTGAAATACCGAATCGGTACAATTCGGTATTTTAAAATCGGTAAATGTTTTTTACCTACATCTGGCCCCTAGGATCGGTATTTTACCATCAAATTGGTTTTGATGGTAAAATACCGATTCGTAAAGGCTCCTGGCACTCTGAAGAGTCCCACCTACATATGGGTGGCTTCAAATCGGTATATTTACCGATGTTTTATTTTACCGAATCGGTAAAATTACCGATTCGGTAATTTTAACGATTCGGTAATATATTGCCCCTTACATGACAAATTTTGTAAACTGGTCGGTAACGGCCAAACATACCGTTTTTCGGCCGTAACCGACTTAAAGTCTTAGGGACAGATTTATGATGGTTGTGCGCCTCTTTTGTGCTGCTGTTGCGTCACTTTTATAATGCAGGAGAGATTTACAAGATGCACCATGTTGCAAAACAGCAGCCGCGGGTCGTGGAGGGAGTTACGGTGGGGCAGGCAGGCGGGGAGGGGGAGGGGCAGGGTGGAGGGACGTAAACACTGGCATATGGATTATTGCAGGTAAGTACACAATTTAATGTGCGTAAAGTTTCATGTGGGCTTTTTGTTGCAGGGTGGGCAGTCATTTGCATGAAAGCCCTGTAATACTATCACTATCACAGTAAAATTAAAAATATTTTATTGAATCATCTTTATAGCACTGCTGAATCAAATTCTTACTGTTATTGATTTACTGTTTGGTAATAGTGGTTAATAGCATTTTTTATTATATTTTACCACAGATTCAACTGCAGATTATTTAGAAATTAGACAATGCCGTCTAAGGATAGAATCCGAAAGGCTACGAAACGTCAAAGACAGCAGATTAGTACATTTTTGCAGCAGTCCTCTACATTAAAATCACCTCAACGCACGAAGAAAGCTCCGGGTAAGCGAACAAAATCATTCCTTAGAAACATTTGTAGAAACAAAAGTATAACTACAGAACAAGTTTTAGTGCCGAAAAAGAGAGCTAATTTAAATGGAAAGGAAAGGCCCGTCAAAAAAGTTTCTGCTACAGCAGGAGATAGCTCTGTGCATGGCAGTAGAAGGGAAAATGCATTCAGGGACATTCGTATGCGAATGTTCCGCAACAGGATAATTATCAATTTGCTAAAACAATTTAAGAAAGGCCAACAGAAAGTGGAATTTTATAAGAAAAAGAAAAATGTAGAGAAAATTATTGATCAGGCTTTCGAAATTAAGCGAAAGTTATTTATTTTGGTAATTAATAGAATTAGGAAACTAAACAAGGTAATCTATGTTTTAAAATCAAATAGTAGATGGAAGAGAGAAGTTAATCGAAGTAATTTTTGTGAATTTTTCTCAGGAGAATGGATGCATAGTTCAAATAGTGAGGCATTTTTTAATGAGGAGAGTTATTTTCAGGACAATGATTTGGTGCATGCAGTTGACACCAGTGGACGAGCTTATGAGGTAAAAGATGGTCAACTGGTTGAAAAATAAATACTTGTGTCTGCAGATGCAGAAGAGGTGTTAAGTGATGAGGTTTTAGGGAGACGTCCTAAGGGACCAGTGTACACCTGAAAGTGTAGTTCTATTTGCAGTGTGCGACAGGATTCCATCAATTTGCTTTGTGATTTTATACGAACGTTTAATAAGAAAAGTTTAAAACAAAAAATAAAGTTGTTGCAAGAATTAGATCCTTGCAGAGTGAGACAAGTGACAGGTTTGCATGGTCATTCACTGGCTTGTCTTTCCAGGAGAGTATGCCAGAGTGTTTTTCATCATTTCAGGATGCTAGCAGTGCATCATAATAAAGTGAGGAAATTAGTGAGAATGTTGTATTATGCTAAGAGTCCAGCAATTATGCTTAAACAATTACGCAGTGCTCTTTTGCATGGTTCTGAAGTAGATGTGAAGAATATTTGTCAAGAAATTGAGTTCTGTTACTTTGCTGGTAAAGAGAACAATGTTGATATTGAACCACTAGAAGAAGGTAATGTGGAAGACAGTGTACAGATTTTCAGTACACATAAGTTTCACAAGGAAATTTCCACGTTTATGGTGAAAACATGTGAGAGGCCTAATTTCACTTGTGTGTGTTGTCGAAGGACTTATTATAAGAATCAGACTAAGTTAGTGGATTTATTTGAAAAAAGTGATATGGAAAACAATAGTGAATGGAAGGATTTTGTCACATACTTGATGGTAGAAAATTGTTTTGATTTGGGAGCGGACCAACGTATGTGTACTTATTGCTATAACAAATTAAACCAAAACCAGATGCCTGCTAGAGCGGTTTATAATAATCTGGAATTAGTTGACATTCCTTCAGAATTGAAGGATTTAAATACTTATGAATCTATTTTGATTCAAAGTGTCCATCCCTTTCAGGCTATTGTACCAATGGAGCCAAAGACAGGGAAGTTGCCTCCATCAGATTTACAGAGAGGATTAAAGGGAAGGGTTGTTTATTTGCCTTTGGATTTGAAGAAAAACATTAATACAATTGGAGTAGAGAAAGTGGAAGAGGAACCTCTGGTTATCATAGTTAATGGTGTTCCGACAAAGAGTAAGAAAATCTGGCAAGATTTAGTGGATGTTAGGAAAGTTAAAAAGGCAACATTGTATTTGATAAAAAATAATGAGTACTACAAGAATGTATGTGTTGCAGAAGAGGAAGTAAGTGAAGAAGAGGACAGCGATTTGTGTCCTGGACACATTGAGAAAGTAGAAGCCTCTAAAAAGGAAGAAATATATGAACATTATAGTGTTCATCTTTTGCATTCCAAGGAAGTCATGGGGAATGCTATTGAGTTGTTTCAAATGAAACAAGCCAAAGGGAGTCCCATTAGTGTTTGGGAGGAAAGTTTGGAAGCTCGATGTTTCCCACAGTTATTTCCCACAGGTCGAGGAGGACGATATGATGAGCGACCTGTTCAAATTCCTGCTTCAGAATACCGGACTTTACAATTGTATGCAGAAGATTCTAGGTTTCATCAATGCATTCCCTATTTATTTCATCTACTGTTTGAAAGTGATCTCTCTGGGTTGTCTTATGCAGTGAACCACATCTTGAAAAGTGGTGTACAACTGCGAAATATCTCGGCAAGGGACTTTATGGATAAAGTCAATGTGCAAGACAGTATTTTGGATTCTCACCTGATTAATCTGATGGCATGTCAGCGTGGTACTAATGAGTATTGGTACCGTCGTCATGGTGACTTAAAATGTATGTTGAGGAACTTAGGAACTCCCACATGGTTCCTCACTCTCAGCTGTGCTGAGTATGGATGGGAAGATTTACTTGAATTTCTACGAGAGACAAATGGAAACATTGAAAATATCGAATTCAAGACACCCGGAGAACTGTGCTCTTTGGATCCAGTCAATGTATGCAGGTACTTCAATCATAGATTTGAAGCTATGATGTCTTTCATCACGAACAAGAAAAATCCACCTCTTGGAGAGGTGTTGGATTTCTTCTGGAGAAAGGAGTATCAAGCAAGAGGAGCTCCTCATATACATATGCTGCTATGGATCAAAGATGCACCCAAATTTGGAACAGATCCGGATGACTTAGTGATGAGTTTCATAGAACAGTATGCTACATGTGCTGTTCCAAAGACAAACGAAGACAAAAGTCTAAGAGAACAAGTTTTACGGTTTCAAAGCCATCGTTGTGGAAAGTACTGTCGTCGTAAATTCAGAAACAAGAACAAGTACTACACCAAATGTCGTTTTGCATTTCCACGGTCGGTGATATCCAAAGGAAGAGTGAACAATTTGATGTCTTCGCTGCGACATAATGTGACGAGGGAATCACCCAAAAACACATACAATTTGAAAAGAAACAAAGAGTCCAAGTACATTAACGACTACAACCCAGTGATTTTGTCCATGTGGAATGCTAACATGGATATACAGTTTGTGGCTGACAACTGTATGGCTGTGGCTCGGTATGTGACGTCTTACATCACCAAAAAAGAAAAGACAGAACTGAAGGATATGAGGGAGGATATTTCCCATGAAAAGAGCCTCAGTAAGAAGTTGTACAGTTTCAGTCTGAAGATGTTGTTGCATCGAGAAATCGGAGCTTACGAATGTTCTGACCGGTTATCTTCAGCAAGTCTCTATGCCAAATCTAGGAGTATCATTTGGGCGAGTCTTGGTCTTGCTGCAACGTGTAATCGAGTTCTGAAACCTGTACGGGAAATTGAGTATTTGGCGGAGAAGGAGCCAAACAGTACAGATATTTTGAAGACCAACATGTTGGATACATATTATCCAAATAGAAGCAGTCACCTGGAGAATGTTTGTCTGTATGATGTTCTACAAAATTACGTTTTCAAGAGGAACATCAAAGAAGATATTGATTAAGGAGTGTATGCTGTAATTGGAAGTGAGGGATGTCTGGTCAAGCAAAGAAAATATCAATTGGTAAATCATCGAAAATTGGATTGCGAATCTCCAGAAAGAAAAGAGTTTTTCTATTTAGCTCTTTTGCAACTTTTCAAGCCTTGGCGTGCAGAAGAGGAACTGCTTGGGGATTTCCTCTGTTACGAAGACTCTTTCAATGCAGCCAAGGAGTCCATAGAATGTCCTGTTTTTCCAAAATATCTAGAAATGTTGAATGCAGAAATCGAGCAGGAAGCAACAATTGCAGCTTAGATTGCTAGAGACAGTTCTCAGGACAGTCAGAGTTCTGTTTCATTGAGTCAGGATCCACTAGGAGGACCAGTTATCGAAAATGAAGCTGCCACTGCCATGATTGAAGTGGAAAGAGCCATGGCACATGCTCTGGAGGATGCGGTTAACTTAGAAGATTTTAAAAGACAACTCAACGTTGAGCAGAGGAAAATATATGACGAAGTTACCAACCAAATTGAGCATGGATTAAGTCATGAGAAGAAAAAGTGCTCATGTACGTCGTTGAAGCCTGTCCAACTATACATGAGTGGAGAAGCAGGAACTGGAAAAAGTTTCCTCATTAAAGCAATTTCATGTTATCTGCAGAAAAGGACCGAGTCATCGCTGTCTTGTGTTGTCACCACTCCAACTGGACTGGCAGCACATAACATTAAAGGGATTACTTTGCATCGTCTACTGATGCTGCCAGTGGAGCATGATAACAAATTACAATACCACAAGTTATCTGGGGATGCTTGTTGTGAAGTATCTAGAGTCCTGAAGAAGATGAAACTTCTTATCATTGACAAAGTAAGCATGGTTTCCAATGTCATGCTTGCCTTTGTGCATTTGAGAATGCAGGAAGTTCTTAAAACAGAGTATGATGTGTTATTCGGTGGCAAACACATCATTGTTTTCGGTGATCTTCTGCAGCTGACACCAGTGAAAGGACAACCAGTGTTTAAACTGCTTAAACATGAAGATACCAAGAAGTGCCTAGGGAGCATTGGCAACGTTAACATATGGCTAAACTTCAATTATGCTGAGCTGCGTGAAAATATGCGTCAGGCGAAGGACGAAGATTACAAGAATATTTTACAAGATGTTAGAATCGGGAAAGTGACTGAGCGTGGGAAAGAAGCTTTACATTCACGATTACTATCAAATTTGTATCCAGAAGAAGACGTTCTGCCAGAGGATATTTTTCAGAAAATTACTGAGAAGAAATCTGGAATATGTTTGATGCCAACTCTTGCAGAATGTTCCATCTTCAACAACAAAATGTTGAATTTAGAAAACCAAGAGATTGTGAAACTGGAAGCTATTGACAGAATAGAGCATATGGGAGCAACAATTATTTTGTCTGAGAATTTGAAATCTAAATTGGATTCATTAGAGAAGACTATATCTAAAACTGCGGGTTTTGAAAAGACTCTGAATGTGTGCTTAAATTGCCGTATCATTTTGAGAAGGAATTTACATGTTGAAAGAGGTCTGGTAAATGTATCAATGGGTAATGTTGTTGATTTTGAGAAATACAGAAGTAGAGATGGAATTGAATTTTTAAAAATTAAATTTGATGGCATTGAGGAAGTACAGCTAATTGGTCGTTGCACAGCTAGGTTTTTGCTTGTAAAAGACCTATATGTTCGCCATAAGCAGTTTCCTGTTTGCTTGGCATATGCGGTGACAATCCATAAATCGCAAGATTTAAGTGTAGACACTGCTTTAGTGAATATTGGCAGTTCTGTGTTCAAAGAGGGTATGGCTTATGTAGCATTGTCACGAGTCAGAACTTTATCGGGATTGTACTTGATTGACTGTGATGTCACAAACATTTGTGCGGATTTATATTGTGTTAAGGAATACAATAGGTTAAGAAGAGAGTATGCCCCACATTTGCCTCAATATCCTTTGTTTGAGAAACGTGTGGTAGGCCGGAAACGAAGAAATATCAGTAATAGTAGGGAGGTTGAAGCAAAAAGACCAAAAGTCGATGAACCAAAAATTGTAAGCAGGAATAAAATGAATTCTGTTGAAAATGTTGTTGGTTTTAAATTTGAAAATAGTTCTGGTGTCAACTGCTATGCTAATGTAGTTGTTAATGTTCTCTTTTCACTAGAGACTTTAAAAGAACAGATTGTGATCAATTCGGAACAAAGTTTATGCTGTTTGTTGAATTCTGTGTTAGAGAAATGTAGCACTGATAGAACAAGAGTAGAAAGTGTGTCTCAAATTCGTTATCTGTTAGACGAATGTTCAGGTCAAACAGAATTCTCTGAAAATATTCAGCAGGATTGTCAGGAGTTTTTAATGTATATGATTGATGTATTGCAAGATGAAGGTGTCGATGTAGATTATCTGTTTGGTCTTTCTCATCTATGGCAGCATGATTGCGAGAACTGTAGGCTATCAAGTACTACTAGTGTAGACTCAGAAAGATTTATATATTTAACTTTGCCTGACAGTAAATCAGTATCCTTCAATAAGCTAGTAAAAGCAGCCGATCAAAACATGGAATGTAGCCAATGTAAGTCTGAAATGCTGTCCACGTTAATTTTACG
Source organism: Lissotriton vulgaris (assembly GCF_964263255.1). Classification (NCBI taxonomy): domain Eukaryota; kingdom Metazoa; phylum Chordata; class Amphibia; order Caudata; family Salamandridae; genus Lissotriton; species Lissotriton vulgaris. The sequence goes on along the minus strand of NC_141697.1, from coordinate 494,902,963 downwards.
AAGTTATGGCCAGTATGTCATTTTAATGTTCCAACGATGTAGGCCTGATGGAACTAAATTGACAACTTTAATTAATAATTTTGTGGCTTCGCAGTTGTCAATATCAGGAAGGACTTTTGTAAATACAGCAATTATATATCATGACGGTCCTTCAACTTCTTCAGGACATTACACAGCTTATTTAAAATCTGGAAACGGCTGGTCATTCTGCAATGATTCTTTTTTAACTTTCAAAAAAAGATTGCCATTCCACCTTCAAAATTCTTACCTGGTGTTCTTACAACCAAAATTTTAGGGAAGGAATCTTGGGATTTATTCTGAGGAATGTCAAGAGGTTCTAATAGCTCCTACTCTATATGGCCTTGTGGATAATTGTAGTACAGAGCAAAAACTGTTTGTGTTTATAAGCTAATTCAAGCAGCAGATCAAAACAAGGAGTAGAGGAAATGTAAGTCTGCAATGCTGTCCACATTATTTATGGAAACTTATGGGTGAAATGTCATTTTACAATTTCAACTACATAAACTGGATGAAAAAAAGTTGTCCAGTCTAATTAAAAATTTTTGGGCTACACAGTCATCGATTTCAGGAAGAACATTTGCAACTGCAGCTATTATATCAGGATATTACATAGCTTATTTGAATTATAAAAAAGGATAAAGATTCGGCAATGGTTATCATTTTAGTATAAAGCAATGTTGCCTTTTGAATTGTTTTATGAAGTGAGAATTTTGGGTATGTAACTGGATTATAATGATTCGAGGTGTTGCTGTAATTTAGTGTGCTGTTTTAAATTGCTTTGTATGTCTCATTTTTCTTAAATCGATGGAGTTTATCTTTCAGAAAGTGGCGGGCAGAAAATAGTAACAGCAGAACAGAGTATAAGCTGTTCATAGGACATCCTTTGACGTCATAGAAAGTAAGTTACTTTTGAAGAGTTCTGATTACTGATTAGTTATATTATTTGGGTTTTTTAAACGCAATCATTTTGATTGTGTTTTTTTTCCCCGCTGTTATATGATGAATACCTTCAACTCACTGTTTTCAGTGAAATTTGATATTTTCTGATAACAGCAAAAATAAACCATTAAATATGTCTAATTAATTTTGTACTTTGAATTGTGATTTATAAAATGTATTCATTTTGTCTCATGTTCACTCTTTTTTTGCTACCTTCTATTAATTTAAATTTTTTTGTTCTTTCTTACACAGATTAAAAGTATAAAAATGACAATTGACTACGTTAATGTCAATTATAAGGTAAGTGTTTAGTACTCTTTACGTTACATGTCTATCACATTTAACTTTTATTAGTTCCACTGCTTCATTTCTTTAACCCTTAGTTTCCTGCCTTTGCTACTTCCTTCATTTCTTTTTTTTTCTATTACTTATTTATACTACTCTTTTCACTTCTTTTAATCAGTCCCTCTTTCAACAGTAACTGTGTGTTACTCCTTCTATTTGTCTTTCTTTTCACATTACTCTCTGTTTACTTACTCGTCTTTTTAAAAAAAAAATTTTTAGTTCGCTACCGGTTCGCGTACCTGAGCGCGAACCGGGAAGCGAATCAAAAGAAATAGAGGATGCTAGAGTGCTAAACATTCTAGCAATTTTTCTTAAAGGGAAGGTAGTTCTGAAAAGAACTTTTTTTTATTATTTTTGTTGTTTTATTTTTTTTGTGTTTTTTGGGAGGAAGGGGAAACAAAAATGATTCATTACAAAGGGCTCAACGGGAGCAACAAAAAAAAAGAAATTTTACTTTCTGGGACGTTTTGGACATTGATGATGTTCATATGCTCTATTTATTAGAGTAACACTCATCTCTCCACATGAAATTAATTTGCCACAATCTAAACATGTAATTTTTATCTTTCCAAAGTTCTTCTGAATATTTGGGACCGTTTCCCTTGCCTCTGATGCTGTCACTGCCACTTCATTGGTGGATGTACTGGCAGGTCGGGGGTTGTCCACCAAATCTCTCATTTGTGCAGCACTATAATTAATCGGGTGCCACCTCTCCATGTGTTGATGCATGGTATAATTACCATAGCTATATTTTTTCCGGTCCCTCTGGAGAGTTCTTCGTGGCAGATGAGGCAGGTAACATACCTGGCATTTACTTTCTTTTCATGTGAAGGAAAAGAAAAAAAATGCCAAATAATATTGACTTTAACATGGGACGTCCTTGGCATTTCTTTCAAAAACCCCCTTGTACCTTGCTCCTGTTCCTCGTCTTCCTCTTCTTCCTCCTCTTGTTGGAAGATGACCTGGCCAGTTGGTCCTCTCTTCTTTGGTGGTGGTGGAGGTGGTGGGGATCCACCAGCTGCAGCTACTACAAATGCCATGACTAAGCACGCAAAAACAGGTCTTTCTCTCATAAAAATTAAAGTCGGAGTGAGGAAAAAAGGTGGGACTTTCATCATTTGGGAAAAAAAAATATTCTAAACCAATGAAAAGTGTTTATTTTACGTCATATGATCAAGCGTTCCATCATTAGGAAACTAAAAGTAAAATGAACCAATGAAAAGTTTTATGAACTAGTCACATGACCTGTTATGCTTACGTTACGCGCTCTGCGCCGCGCCTCAGATCGTTTCCGGGGCTCTGCGTTTCGCGTTCCAGAGCGCTTCCGGGTGCGCTAACGCGGTGTGTCATAAGGCGCATTATGCAGTAACGCGATACGTTGTGATTACGCGACGCGGCACGATGTGGCTTTCTAACGTGGTACTTGCACTAACGGGACATTTACCGGTTCGCGTACTGGCAGCGAAACAATAAAAAATTATTTAAATTATAATATAAATTAAATTAAAAAATATAATACAAAAATATAAATAAGAATACATTTTACAGCTTTTGATATTTGCTATTAAAAAACCATTGAAATTCACTGAAAAAACCATAGGTTATAGACCATATATAGTTAGGGATTAGCATTTACAAAACCTTATTTTACTCGCACAAAACCATTGAAATTCGCATATATAGTTAGTTGCGCTAACTATATATCGCGCACCCGCAATCCACTGCTGATCATGTCACATATTACATCATTCATGACATGGTCAGTGACATCACTGATGACATCACTGATGACATCTCAAATGACATCACTGATATCACTGATATATATATATATATATATATATATATATATATATATATATATATATATATATATATATATACATATAATCCAATACTCACTCTATGTCTTTTCCTACAGGACTACCTCATCTACAATACCGACTCGATCTGAATTGTGAACACTGCTGTCTGCAGTATTAATTGAAGGCAGTTTTTCACACAGACATACATGAATACTTTTTCTCACTTCCTCTTCACAAAATACAACAACATAAATTACAGAAAACTCTGCAATAAATCCATCAAAACAATTCGAATTTCGATTTGTGCTGTCCACAGCGTAGACTATTCAGTGACTTACAAGATGAATTTGGTCATTGTAGTAAACCTATAAGTCATCTAAAAAAAATTCTTCAACCAAGTATACTAAAAGGATATTGTGTATAATTCAATAGAGGTTCTAGTTACTTGATTAATGGATTCTGTAATTAAACAATCACCACTCGATCTAAATTGTGAGCCCTGCTGACCTCGGTGTATGCCAGAGGCACTATTCATTAACGCCTCACAGCCACGCACTGTTGAATCCGAAAGCATGGAGTTGGTTGCACCAGATCGGAGGGGCTACACAGAAATAATCACAGACTTGAACTTCTGACATCCTCAATCATGAATCAATAACCTGTTTCACTGTTCGGAGCTGCTGTACAGCAGTGTACTCCACCGACTGGTGTCAACCAAGCACAATAATCATGTGAAACAGTTAGCTACGGAAGTACTGAGTCTGATGCCCCTCAACGGAGGAATTTCTGTGAAAACCAAGCATCAGGTAATATCAGACATCGTCCATTGTGGGATCAAGACACCGTTCTACTGTTGGGACCTAGAGTAGGTTGCACCCAGTTGAAAGGAGTACCTTCATCTCCACTCTCAGAAGCAGTTCTAACATCGTCCATTGTGGGATCAAGACACCGTTCCACTGTTGGAACCTACAGTTGGTTGCACCTGGTCAGAGGGGGTACAAAGAAATTATAACAGACTTTAACTTCTGACATCCTCAACCATAGAATCAAGACCGCGTTTCACTGTTCGGACCTTGTGTACCGAGGTGTAGTCCAGCAACTACAGTCAATCAAGCCCAATAACCATGTGCAGCAGTTAGCTACAGAAGCAGTCTGATGCACCTCAACGGAGGGAGTTCTATGAAAAGCAAGCAGCGGGTAATTTCGGACATCGTCCATTGTGGGATCAAGACACCGTTCCACTGTTGGAACCTTTCGTTGGTTGCACCAGGTCAAAGGGAGTACCTTCATCTCCACTCTCAGATGTAGTTCAAACATCGTCCATTGTGGGATCAAGACGCTGTTCCACTGGTGGAACCTAGAGATGGTTGCACCTGGCCACAGGGGGTACACAGAAATTATCACAGACTTTAACTTCTGACATCCTCAATCATAGAATCAAGAACCAGTTTCAATGTTCGGACCTGCTGTACTGCATTGCAATTTCAACTTCATGCATAGAAATCGCTGCTTCATTTTCCAGTATTGGTTGTCCAAGAGGATCTTCACTACATGGACCACTAGTTTGACTATCTTGAGAACTTTCATTAGGTATTTCAGCTGGAATAGTCTTTTCCTGTTCAACTTCATCATTCAACATTTTTAAATATATAAGAAAAATTGTACATGCAATGCTACCTTTACAAGCATTAAAATAATCTTTATAGTAGTCAAAGTCTCCAAGTAATTCACTTTCGCTACGCCATAGTTTAAACAGTAGCAGAAGTGCTAAATAGTGAAATTCTTGCTTATCTGAAGTTTCACAACTAAGTTTCTTGTGGTTTATGACATTACCCTTTGCATGTTTTACTAAACTACCATGACATCCAACTACTGCATATTTCCTTATTTTAAATTCTGTTTAACATTTCTTTTGAAGCTGTAATGTTGAAGTACTTCATCCAGACATAACTGTTCTAGATATCGACTCCTTTTCGGATAGTATGTGTCCAACATATTAGTTTTAAGAATGTCTGTACAGTCTGGTTCATTTGCTGCTAATTCTTCAATTTCTTCAAATGATTTCAACACTCTATTTCCTTTGCAGGCAAGACCTAAACTTATCCAAATGATTCCTTGTGACTTTGAATTTAAACTTGAAAAGCACAAGTGGTCTGAAAATTCATACAATCCATTGGAAACATCGTGAGGGGCAAAGCTGACCTACCGCACCACCTGCTGCCACACTTGCTCCTGGGGCCCTGACGCTGTGTGTTTCCCCTGCCGCCGTTGCTCGTGACACCGCACGGCCGCTGTGGGGAGAGACTACAGCTCCCAGCCTGCACAGCGACCAGCACCACCCACTTCTGCCTCAGCGCGCCCGGAGGTGCTTAAACAGCGGCAGCTCCCTCGGTGGAGCGGGGACATTGGAAACATTGTGAGGGGCAAAGCTGATCTACTGCACCACCTGCTGCCACACTTGCTCATGGGGCCCTGACACTGTGTGTTTTCCCCGCCGCCGTTGCTCATGACACCGCACGGCCGCTGTGAGGGGAGACTACAGCTCCCAGCCTGCACAGCGACCAGCACCCCCCACTTCCGCCTCAGCACGCCCGGAGGCGCTTAAACAGCGGCAGCTCCCTCGGCAGAGTGGGGACATTGGAAACATCGTGAGGGGCAAAGCTGACCTACCGTACCACCTGCTGCCAAACTTGCTCCAGGGGCCCTGACCCTGTGTGTTTCCCCCGCCGCTGTTGCTCGTGACACCGCACGGCCGCTGTGGGGGGAGACTACAGCTCCCAGCCTGCACAGCGACCAGCACAGCCCACTTCCACCTCAGCGCGCCCGGAGGTGCTTAAACAGCGGCAGCTCCCTCGGTGGAGCAGGGACATTAGAAACATTGTGTGGGGCAAAGCTGACCTACCGCACCACCTGCTGCCACACTTGCTCCTGGGGCCATGACGCTGTGTGTTTCCCCCGCCGCCGTTGCTCTTGACACCGCACGGCCGCTGTGGGGGGAGACTACAGCTCCCAGCCTGCACAGCGACCAGCACTGCCCACTTCCGCCTCAGCACGCCCGGAGGTGCTTAAACAGCGGCAGCTTCCTCCACATCGTGGATGCACGCGGGCGGCGCCGGGCTAAGCCCGGGCAAAGGGCGGGCCGTCTGTAGCTGTCCGGGGCAGGACGTGGCACGGCTGGGCCACACCCCTGACATTTGAGCTACTATCTCCACTTAACTGTAACCCAATCGCTTCGATTTGTTGCACTAGTTTTTATCCCTGTTTTTAAATGTTTTAGGTGTAGTTTAGCACCCCATTTTCAGTCATAGCTTGTCACTATTGGCCTATGTTGAACGGCTAGGGACCGCATCCGTTATTATCTTTTATCTTGACCGACGCAGCGTGTACCTATTACTAGCACAGTAGAGTTTCCCCTCTGTCCCTCTGCACTTAACCAGTTAAGACCAATATGGGGAAAACTAACACGAGCAACACTTCACATCCTGTGACAAGGCAGTTAACTGCTTCCACCCAACCTCTTCCTACCCTTACAGCGATAGACAAAATGTTGCAAAAAACGATAGGCGTTGTCTCTACTGCCATAGAGAATACTGAGAGGCGCCTTTCGTTAACCCCAGCGCTTATACCCCAACAGGTAGAAGGTGATCTGCCAGAGGCCACACTAAATCCCTTTGAAAGCACTTTGATCCTTATGTCCTTTGCAGAACTACCTTGCGTACAGCAGGCCCCAGATGTAAGTGTCCCCATTATAGACCAGCTGCTAGATCTCAATCCTTCGATGAGGAAGGTTACAAGGCAGTATAAGAAATCTAGGATTCAGAAACCTGGACGTAAACAGGCCGTTAAAGTAGCTCCCACAACGGTTGCCCCGTTGCTGGACCCTGGCCTGGTTAAAGCTACCCCTGGGCCACCCCTATGGGCAACCCATTTGATTATAGACCTTCAGGCCCACAAGGAGCAGCTGATAACTTCCCATTTTAAGACACTGTCCTCTAGGATAGACCGGCTCGCGTCCCTCATTAATAACAAGGGTGTGGGGAAAGCGCAGGCCCTTAGCACTCCGGGGAGCTTGGATGTGACTGTCGGCCCCAGCACCAATAAGACACCCGCCTTAGATGCTAGGCATGGGCATGGTATCCTCTCGGCCACCTCCCCAAATTCCCAGACACAGGGAGTAGCTAAGAATTCTACTAAAAATCTTGCTAACATCGGACTTCCCAGGAGCACCAAGATGCCAACTGTGGCACCGGGTAGTTGGAGTGGCGCCCCTTCCTGCCCCCAGGCTTCTATTAGGCAGCAATGCACCATTGGCAGCAGTCAATCCTTCCTCCCTATTAAATTACAAGAAGCTAGCCAAGCGAAACCCCCTCCTTGCCCTCAGCTACCCCCCAGAAGCAGCTCCCTTTGTGGTGGTGCTCACAGGCGTCCCACCGCTAGATAATGCTCAAGGGGAAACCTACTCAGCACTGAAAAATAGGGTCATTCACTGGCTGAATGGGCATCTACCATTGATGGGACAGGGCCAGGGGGAGATTATGTTTGTACGTACGGTCAACTGGCCGGGAACTAGAGCCAAAGACATCGAAGGGGATTGTATCCTTGTCAACTTCAGGGACCCAGCTGCAGTTAAACAAATCTTGGGATTGGTGACCAGGCTACCCCAGGTCTGGTCAATACCCGCCACAAGTTACTTTTACAGTACAATCCGGGGGCCGGCCCAGTGCGAACACCAACCTCTTTTCACTCATGGTAATTGTGCCCCTTAATTTAATATTCCTCTGGGCAATCGCTTTAGGGCCTTGAGTAGTGTGGACTGACTATCGCCAACCCGGGGAGCTCTGACTCTGACACACAATCTTGAGGATAGCCAGGCGGCGGGAGGGGATCGTAGGGTTGTAGAGCCCCACCCCTTTCAAACATCTATCTTTCCTGGACCCACACAACCTACTGCATCAACAATAGAGCTAGCGGTGGTCCGTCCCACAATGATTGGGTCCTGGAATGTGGCGGGTTGGGGATAAAGCTACAAAATCCCGAATGGGTGGAGTTGGTGGATACTTTTGACCTTTGTCTCTTTTAAGAGACTTGGCTCTTGTCTGCTCCTGCTAGGGTGGGCTTTGCATCATACTACGAAGTTGCAACTCAGGGGCCAAGGGGAAGACCTGCGGGATGGCTGTGCACGTGGGTCGCGGTGCACTTGGGATGCATAGTCAAGGTAATTGACACCAAATGGCTAGACATCTTGTGCATCACACGTTCATTCGGTGAGGGGCTCGTTTTGGCAGTGCTAAACATCTATTTGCGCCCTGCCCCCATCCAGAAGGCCCTATCTACCCTGGAGGCCCTGGAGGTGCTATTATCTTCCTTCCCCCCCTCCCATCACATTATTATTAGGGCAGATTTTAACTGTCACTTTGAGCCATTAACCGGGATCCCTCCTGTTACTTCTGAAGAGGATGAGGCTCGCTCCATTCCTGAATGCATTATGTATGCTGCTAAGCATCTGACGACGCTGGCACTCGCCATTAATAAGCTGGTCGTTACTTTTTCCCTAAGGGCCTTCAATGGTAGACTTTCCCCTGATGTTCCAGGTGCTTGTACTTTTAACAGGCCAGGGAAAACTACGACCATTGATTATATCCTTGTAGACGTGGGCTTTTGGGCACGCCTCAAAGAATTTAGTGTAGAACCCAGGGTTGATAGCGATCGCAATCTGCTTTCACTTGAATTAGTGAACCCCCTGGGGAACCACTCACTACCAGACGAACCTGGGACTTCACCTGTTCCTAACCTCACCCAGACCTCGGGAGGCAGGCGAGTTAGGTGAGAGAAGGTTGCTCAAGCCCCGGATAGGGTAGCGGAGATATATAACCACGTAGCAGGGGCACTAGACGCGGTTAGCAAGCTTGGGGGATGTGATTATGAGCCCTCTTACTTTTTGGCTCTGTAGGCTACCCATTCCTCGCTATTTAACCTATTGGCTGACTTCTTTGTAACATCCTATAGTGGTAGGGGGAAGGCAGCTAAGCAATCCCACTGGTTCAACCAAAGTTGTACGGAGGCCAAATCTACCCTGATTAAGGAGGTAAAGCATGGCACCCCTTCGACTGTTAGAAATCCTAGGCTTGCCTATAAAAGACTAATCTGTGCGGCCAAGGCCGAATGGGAAGCCGATAAATGGGAGACAATTAGAGAAGCCCTTGAGGTCCGTGACTTTAGGCTATTCTGGAACTTGGTCCATGGTGGCTCGGCCTAAGGTGCGTCTGCCATTGTACCTAATCTTAGTGAGGAGGTGTGGCTTGCCCACTTCAAGCCTCTCTATGCACTAGGCTCCGCGAAGGCTCTGGTGCCTCCTTGTGTGGCCCTAATAACTTCTGATCGAGCCCCTGAGTTGGGTAGCGCCCACGATGCCCATTCCCTCACGATTTTGGAAATCAAGGCAGCAATTGGGTGTCTGACGCCGGGAAAGGCTCCGGGGCTGGATAAAATCCCTGGGGACCTGTATCAGACCGAGGATGGGGTATGGGCACCATATATCTGCACTTTTTTTAATGCCATCATGTAGGGCATGGCTATTCCGCCTACCTGGCTAGGCGCCAAAATCATACCCATACACAAAAAAGCTTCTCCCCTGGACCCGGCCAACTACCGACCGATAAGTCTAATAGACGTCCTCCAGAAGCTTTTTTCCAGAGTCCTCCTGACCAGGTTCAGGAGTTGGATGGATGATAATAACGTCCTGTCCTCTCTGCAGGCCGGATTCAGGGCGGGGGTGTCGACGATAGACCAGCTTTTTAGACTCCAGCTGGTCCATTGGAAGACTGTTACTCTGGAGGGCGGTAGCCTGTATTTGATATTCGAGGACCTTCGGTCGGCTTTCGACCTGGTTCAGTGGGAAAAGCTTTGTGTCATTCTAACTGGGATGGGTGTTCCTGTTTACTTATGCGAGCTTTTTTAGGCGGCTGCACATGGGCACGTACGCAAGGGTGAGGTTTGGGAAGGGGGGGCCCTGACTTCCCCTTTCCCAGTGGAAAGGGGAGTCAGGCAAGGATGTGTACTTGCGCCCACGCTCTTCTCCCAATTCCTCAATGGCCTCATTGCCTATTTACTGGAAGCGAACGATCTGGACTCCCCTACACTAGCTGGTAGGAAAATCCCGGCATTAATGTTCGCCTACGATACCTTCCTATTGTCCAAAACACTGGGGGGTATCCAGCGCACATTAGAAGCATTTTCCAGCTTCTATAAATTGAGGAACATGGAAATCAATTTCGCCAAAACGAAATACATGGCATATAACACGACCCATTTAAACTGTCCCCACCCGCATCTGGATGGAACGACCCTTGACCGAGTTTCAACCTTTGAGTACCTGGGGGTCACCCTTAATGATAAAAATGGACTGGGGTTCGCAGATTGCTAAAGCCAACCTGAAACTCGCCCAGTCATTGGGCGGCATTTTAAAAGTCTATAGTGAATCTTCCCTTAAACTCACGGGACCGCCTGTATAAATCTACAAGGTGCAGGCAAGAGGTGGCGCACTCTATGGGGCAGAACTCTGGGGGAATATAAGTGTGGTCCCTCTTTCCCTTACTGAGAACAGTTTTACAAGACGCCTCTTGCGTCTCCCCCAGAGCACTCCCCTCGTCCCCTTGAGGTTAGACTTAGGTCATTTCATATCGTCCCCTGCTATATTGGAGACAGCTTTGGGCTACCCCGGAACTCGAGAGCTATAGGGAAGACCTGAGGGATTTGCTAGCCAGAGGGGGTGTGGGCAGGATCCCTTGGTTGAAGTACATCCAACGCCTCGTACAGAATTGCGCCTCGCTCTCTAGAAAAGCTTTGAGCATAGCGCTGAAAGAGTATGGTAGGGCTCTCCTATCATCAAATTCGTCCCTGGGCAGGCTCACTAACACTTTTCTAGAGATTAAGGCCCACCCTTCTTTTGAGAGATTCTTAGATCAAATTCAGCCACCTTTAGCTAAGAAACTCTACCTCCAGTTTAGGCATGGCACACTTCCCTTAGGGGAAACCACCGACAAATGGTTAAAAACACCATTTCCTGCAAGTATTTGCCCAGGATGTGTGGCTAGCAGAGACAGATCTTCACGTTCTGCTCTTCTGCCCCTCTTACTCTAGGGCAAGAACCAAATGGCTAATTCAGTGCTGTCGGTCTAGAGGCATAAGGGATTACAGAGAGGCCTTTAGACTCTTCAAATCAGATACGTCTTTTATGTTTGTTCTTGTCACCTCAAAATTTCTTCTGTCGATGTGGTTCACAAGGTGTGCGACCTTAAAGGGTTTTAAAAAGACATAATATGGGTGCCTCTCTTTTTATTTACTTTGCGTGGTGGGTTAGACTGTAACCTGTGTACGATTGAGAGACACCAATGCCTGTTTTTTAAATTCAAGTACGCTGCTTTCTGAGGTCTTTTACGGACTTTTTTACACTTATTAATTTATTTGTACATAGTATTGTTGTATATGATGTGATATCTATGTCTTTTTTATGGTTTTTAAACGATAATAAAAGCTTTTTGACTGACTGACAATTCAATTTCTCGGTGGGAAAGCATTTTTAAAGTAAAGCTGTACAATTTTTTACTAAGGCTTTTCTCTTGTGCAATTTCTTCCCACATTTGTTGCATCTCTGTTTTTTCTGATTTTGTTATGTATGATGTAACATAACGTGCAACAGCAATTGAGTCCATGTTTACATTCTACATTTTTAAAATGACTGGATTGAATTTATGACATACTTTGACACTTCTGTTCTTTTTAAGTTGTAGGTATTCTTTGGAGATTTTTGAGTTATTGTGTGCCTTACAGAAGGAAAAAAAAATTCTCTTCCTTTACAAATGATTGGACGAGGAAAACCAAACTGACATTTGGTGTAACATTTTCCTTTAGACTTGCAGTTTCTTCTGCAATACTTTCCACAACGGTGACGTTTGAAACGTAAAACTTGCTGTCTCAAGCTTCTATCTCCTTCTTCTCTTGGAATCTCACATGTCACATACTGCTCGATGAAAGGCAATACTGTTTCATCAGAATCATTTCCAAATTTAAGTGCATCCTCTCTCAGATGCAGTTCTAACATCGTCCATTGTGGGATCATGACGCCGTTCCACTGTTGGGACCTAGAGATGGTTGCACCTGGTCAGAGGGGGTACACAGAAATTATCACAGACTTTAACTTCTGACATCCTCGATCATAGAATCAAGAACCCGTTTCACTGTTCGGAAATGCTGTACCGCATTGCAATTTCAACTTCATACATAGCAATCGCTGCTTCATTTTCCAAATTTAAGTGCATCCTTGATCCATAGTAGCCTATGTATATGAGTTGCACCTCTTGCTTGATACTCCTTTCTCCAAAAGAAATCGGTAACTTCTCCAAGAGATGGATTCTTTTTATTGCAGATAAAATACATCATATCTTGAAACCTATGATTAAAACATCTGCACACATTTACAGGATCCAATGAACACAGTTCGCAGGAGTCTTTATTTCAACATTTTTTATATTGGAACTCGCTTCACTTAGAAACTCAAGCAAATCTTCCCATGCATACTCTGCACAGCTAAGTGTGACAAATCATGTTGGTGTACATAAGTTCCATAACATACACATGAGTTCTCCATGACGACAATACCAATACTCATTTGTTCCACATTGACATGCCATCAAATTGATTAATTGTGCTTCTAAATTTTCATCTGTTTCTTGAACTTTCTCCACAAATTCTTTCGCAGAAAGAATAGAATAGATTGATGAACTCCAGTTTTAAGTATGTGGTTCACTGCATACGACACAGAAGACATATCACTTTCAAACAAAAGGTGAAATATGTATCGAGTGCACTGTCGAAACCTAGGATCTTCAGAATATAATCTTGTTGACCAATATTCTTAAGTTGCAATCCGTACAGGTCGATCATCATACCGTCCACCTTCTCCAGTAGGAAACAGCTGTGGAAAATAATGACCTTCCAAGCTTTTCTCCCATACACTCATTGGAGTTTCCTGTGCTTTTTTCATTTCAAATAAGTCAACGCTGCTACCTATTACTTCTTTTGAATGCAAAGGACAAATTGTGTAATGTTCATAAATCTCTTCAATCCCTATTTGACCACTTGAAATTTCAGATTCATCTTCTAAACTTATTACCTGTTCATCCACATTTACAGTTTTGTAATAAATAATGTTCTCTATAAGATATAACGTAGCCTTTTCAACTTTATTAACATCCACAAATTCTTGCCTATTTTCCGACTCTTTGTTGGTACACCATTTACTAAAATGACTGCTGCCTCATTTTCGTCTTTCTCTCCAGCAATACTTTCAATATTTTTCTTAAAATCCAAAGGTAAGTACACCACTCTTCCTTTCAACCCTCTTTGCAAGTCTGTTGGTGGCAGTTTACCTGTTTTAGGCTTCATCCGAATTATAGTTTGAAAAGGATGAACAGATTGAAGTAGAACAGACTCAAATATTTTTAATCTACCAGTTTCTCCGGAGTAGCTACTAATTCTAAGTTATTATGAACTGCTCTAGCAGCCATTTTGTTCTCTTCTAATTTGTTGTAACAAAATGTACATATACGTTGATCACTACCTAACTCAAATCGACTTTCCACCAAGTAAGTTGCAAATTCTACCCAACTTACCATTGTTCTCCTTTTCACTTTTCAAATACAAATCAACATTCCTACTTTGACTTTTATATAGGGGTGGGCATAAGTCGCGTAAGGGACTTACGCGGAGAGGCACGGAGATTGAGCCAATCTCCGCACTCTCCGCACTCTCTGCATAGTTCCGTTACGCGATGCCCGCCGCCCGCCTCCCACCCGCAGTATTAGAGAACATTATTAAGCCTTAAAGTACAATTTTAAATAAAACTTACTTTATTGGCGGCGCATCCGTGTCCATTGCGCCTTCTTTTGGGAACTGCGAGTGCGTGGGAGCCCGCACATGTGCATTCCTCGCCAGGGCACTATTTTCGGCCCTCGCAAACATAGTCAATTTTTTTTTCTTTTATTGCACTGCAGTGACAGCATGAACATCAATGTACACATACTCATTTTGCTCACTACTGAGAACTGGAGACATCATGCTAGGTGAGCCACATTGTAGAAGGAAGGGAAATCCTTTAAAGAATGTTTTTTCCAAACGTAGGATAATTGGAGGGGATTTTCTAAAGCACACAATGCTACTTATCTTGATTTAGATCACACCCCTACTTGCATAGCCCACACCCCTTAAAGAGGTTAGCCCCCCTTTTAGAGCACCCCCAGTTTATTTTTTCCCACTTAAAACCATGACTACACCATAGTAACAAAGAAATAGTCTAAACTTCCATTGAAATCTACAATGGCATCAAGTTTCATAATTAGCCATCAACGCTCGCCGCCTCTACCACAGTTCAAGAGTGTCTATTAGCACGAAGATTTGTTATCCACAGAAATGTTGTGTGATTTGTGTACCTGTCTGTTGGAACACTCATCACCAAAAGGTATTAAAACATGGGAATTTGCCGAAAAACATACCATACCATAAAGCGATTCACAAATGGCCCACTGCCACTTCACCACCCTCTTCCCATCCTTCTTTAACCTTACAATTCAAAGAAAGAGCCCCAGCAAACCTAGTAGAGCCACTATACCAATACAGGAACTTAATTTCAACAACTGTCTGCTGGAACGCTCATCAGCAAAGCGTATTAAAACATGCAAATTTGCGGGTAAAACATATACCATGCCATAGGGCGCTCTATAAGTGCTCCCAGTGGTAATACATCCCCTTTAGTACCTCGACATCTGCACATTACTAAATTCTGTGTTTTAATCACAACATACCCACCTTCCCCACACCCACCCCTGCCCTTGCTTAACCGTACAAAATCAAACAGAAACCCTCGCCATTCCTAGTAGCGCCACTATACCCATACACAGGGTAAATTTTAACAGGTGTCTGCCAGAACACTTATCACTAAAAAGTATTCAAGCTTACAAACTGGTGGGTAAAACATAAACCATCCCATAGCACGGTTTAGAAATAGGCCCAGTGGCACTATATTACCTTAACAAGCTGCACATGCCCACGTTGCAAATATCCGTGTTATAATCAGCAACATACCCACCTCCCCCACCCCACCCCTGCCCTTGCTTAACCTTTAAAAATTAAACAACGAGTCCCAGCACTCTCGTTACCACCACTATAGCCATACCTAGCGTAAATGTCAACGGGCTTCCGGCGGAACGCTCATCAGCAAAAGCTATTACAACCTGCAATTTTACAACTAAAACATACACCATACCATAAGACGGTTTATAAATAGTCGCAGTACCAATACACCACCTCCACACCCACCCTTGCTTAACTTTACGCAATAAAAGACAGAGCCCCAGCAAGCGTAGAAGTGCCACTGTAGCCATACAGAGGCTTAATTTCAACAGATGTCTCCAGAAACGCTCATCAGCAACACATATCAAAACATGCAAATTTGTGGGTAAAACATATACCATGCCATAGTGAGCTTTATAAATGTTCCCAGTGGTACTACATCACCTTTAGTAGCTTGACATCTGCAAGTTACTAAATTCTGCGTTTAAATCACCAACATACCAGCATCCCCCACTCCCACCCCCGCTTAACCGTACGAAATGAAACATAAACCCTCACCATTTCCAGTAGAGCCACTATATCCATAGACGGGGTTAATTTTAACAGGTGTCTGCCGGAACACTTATCAGCAAAAAGTATTCAAACATGCAAATTTACGGGTAAAACATAAACCATCCCATCGCATGGTTTATAAATGAGCTCACTGGAACTACACCACCTTTACTAGCTAGACATCTATATGTTACTAAAGTCGTTTAAACACTCTGTCAAGTGTATAGCAGGGGATGGGGAGAGTACACTATGTTGTAATTCCCAAACTTTTGATGTACCGTCCCTTTACTATATCTATATTAAAGACATTAAATGGAATGAAAAAATTGACGAGTGTCTCAAAACGGATAGTGAAGCTGAGCACCGGTAAAACCTGGACCACTTCAACACCTACAAATATCCAGTGCAGGGACACAGCCTGACAAATAGTATCACTTATAATCACATGTACTTTACTAATGTCAACAAAGTCATACAGAAAATATACCGCACATTTGTATTTCTTTTTTATCTCTCACACATTTATAAAACATCTCTTCTAAAGAAGCACAACTCAACCACTTCTATTTCACAAAAATAGACAATCATTATTACGTTACTACCATATATTTTAGTATATCTGCCTTTTTATTATTCACTAGTCAGAAACTACTAAAACTATTAACTATACCCAAATGCAAACCAGAAACCATGTTCATATTATATCTCAACCTATGGTCAAATGATTCAAACTATGCGTACATATAAAAGGAACGTATGACTTTTACTATCTACATCTCCTCTGCATGTAGTCTCAAAACACTGTAGACGGCCTCACAGTACAACAACCTACCTCGACTTACATTCAAATCTACCTCTCAGTGTCACAAATGAGACCACAACCTGCCCACAGGCTTTGAACTTAATAACACATATATCCCCTACCCGCCCACCCCACTATTTCCACAAAAGATATAATTTGCCAACGTGCAACATTTTGTTTATCTCTCCCGAATACATTAGCAACCCCAAATCAACACTGTACCTCATTTTCAAAACCATACAGTCCTTTAAAGATGACAAACTGCACTTCTTTGTGAAAAATTCCTAAACATATATAAAGTACTTATTTAACAACAGGACAAACTTTATACATATTTTATAACCAATATGAAACACCACACTTCACTAACACTATATCATTTTGAAACTACTACAGAACACATAACACACCTTGTTCATTTCTACCTCACCTTTGTAGTTGGTATTCAGATTATAAATATCACACACTCATACAATTCTTTCTTTGTCACACAGTACATGTAATGCACCACTTTCATCATGAATGGAACCAGTAATGGCACAATTTCTCTGTCACTCCACACATAAATACACGTAAAGAACAAATCAGAATACTTCATTCCTTCAACAACATTCCAAAACTTATCTCCATTGGTTAATTTTCAATTTTCCATGCACAAAGCTACTTAATATTCCGCGCCACATACAGGTCAGAAGTTCAATGTATTTTATCACCACACTTTCTGGAACATTCTACAAAACCTGCAGGTTAAAAATTCATCAAATTATTTTTAACCTAACAATATAGTTTTGCAACATTTTATCGAACATTTAATGGCACGTGCAGGTTAAAAGTTCACAATAGGGGTCAGTAGTTCATCAGCTTTATCCCCAACTCCAGCAGCACCTCAGCTTACGCCCCCAGTGCCATCAGACCCATAGGAGTCAGTGCTTTCCACTTTACAAATACCGAGCTCATTTGATACGCGCAAATTTACCTTCACACTCAAAATATAACACCCCCTAAGCACCATACACAAGTAACAATCTTTGAAACAAAAGTTCCTCCGAGTAGGTATAACTACATGCTGACACTACTTGGACAGATGTGGCACAGTGGCCAGAGCACATGACTTCACAGCATATGACACACAGTTTGGACTCACGCTTTCATTACTGAGTCCAGCAGCAGCTCAGCTTAGCAGCAAGAGACTCTAGACAGTACCTGAAATATTTTTCGTACCACAGGACTTTCAGACCAGTAGTGGTCAGTACTTTGTCCTAGTAGGTATAAACACATGCTGACACAACTTCAACAGGTGTAGTACAGCGGCCACGGCACATGACTTCACAGCATAAGACACACTATTTGGGATCACGCTTTAATCCCTGAGTCCCACAGCAGCTCACCTTACCAGCATCATACTCCACTCAATACCTCACTAAATTTCCGTAGCCCATAACTTTCACACTGGTTAGGGGTAAATACTTGGCTTCACACCCCCTCTATAGCACACCCTAAACACCCCACAAAGGTTACAGTGCTCTTCACCTACTCTTAACTACTTTTTTCGTCCTTTTTTCCCCCTTACTCGCTTCAACAGAATCACAAAATGGCAGCCAACACTTCCTAGTTGCAAATGCTTGCAGCGCTCGCAGCCAATAAGCAGCAAGCTCGTAACGCCTCAGCCAATCAGATGGCAGGATTCCCAAATATCGATATCTGTAAATTTCGATATTTCTCGAAAACTACTAAACAGATTTACACCAAATAAACAAAAGCGTGCTTTCTAGACCAACATTCTTCTCCCTGCCAAACTTGGGGTAATTCCATTCACCCGTTCGACCTTCAGCCTTGTCTAAAGTTTCCTATGGAAATTAACATAGAGAAAACACGTTTTGAGACCCCACTTTTTTCTCAGTCCTCCCTTGACGAATCACCCCCAAACTTTCAAGATAGGAGCTGATATGAACAAAGAATTAGTTTGGAAAATTTCATGAAGATTCATCAAATGACCCAAAGTTATAAGCAAAACAAAAAATGTTCTTCCTATGGAAACTAGGTCCTAACTATAACTACCTACTGGCGACCACCAGTAAGTAATATACATATATATGTGTATATATATATATATATATCAGCAACACAACTCCAGTATGGAAGAAGCCGTCTGACGGGCGGTCCGTGGTCAGGGCACCGGAAGCCCTGAGAACTATCACAGTAGTACCTCCTCCCTCGAGAAAGATCACCACGGACACCTCACATGGATTGCAGAAATTTTAATCATCCAACTGCACAGCAACGCGTTTCGACTTTACGTCTTGATAAAGTCGAAACGCGTTGCTGTGCAGTTGGATGATTAAAATTTCTGCAATCCATGTGAGGTGTCCGTGGTGATCTTTCTCGAGGGAGGAGGTACTACTGTGATATATATATATATATATATCTATTAATCTCTTCTCGCTTTGAAAAGGAGTTGGATCGCACAACAGAACCTTCTTTTAGGCAATTATAGCATTTATTTTCAAAAGCAACTCCCAAACACTTCAAACACCAACGCGTTTCGATCTCCCACTGAGATCTTGTTCACGGTCTCAGTGGTAGATCGAAACGCGTTGGTGTTTGAAGTGTTTGGGAGTTGCTCTGTTTCCTTCTCTGTTTGTACTTCTTCCTCTTCTTGTCCCGGTACCTCTTGGCCTTCCTCTTACGGGCGGAGGTGTTTGCTGGTTCTTCGCCTGGAGTCGTGCTGAAGCCCTGGTTGTTTGTCGGCTCTGATTCATGAGCCGATACATCTCTAAAAAAATTGGGTTTTGACTTTTGGGTTACTCCTTCTGCCGCCATTCCACTGCGTGAGCTGGTTGTGCTGTTGTTTGAATCCGAGTTATCTGTGAGTGATGCACTTGTAAATTCATCATCCTCATCCAACTCTTCATTGACAGCTCCATTGTTGTTATCCTGTTGTTGTATCTCATCATACAGATGATCATATTTCTTAGCATGTGTCAGTATTCTTCCTGACTCATAATCCCCGCAGTCTCTGTGGAGTTTATATTGCTTTCTTCTTTTGATGTCATCCTCTAGTGTCTTGAGTCTTGTTTTCATCTCACTGATGTATTCAACAATGACTCCTTGTTCTTGATGTTTATTCAGCTCTGCTGCGATTTCCTCGATCTCCTTTTTGATTTTTGTTCTGTCCGCCCAGGCGTACTTTACGAGGATTTGCATCATCACTTTGGAACTCTGCGCAGAGTTTGCAGCCCAGTCATCCATCATTTGGGGATCTCGGGATTCGTAAGAGGGAGTGATGTAGATACGCAAGCCTCTCGGTACCATATTCTTTTCCAAGTAATCCTCCAAGGAAGTGGCTTCCCACCATTTGGACACCTCGTGTTTGTGGAGTTTTTCATACTTTCTAAGTAGATCCATAATTGATTTGTTCGCTTTCACAGGTATTGTTGTGGATGCGCCTTTTCCTGGCGCCCTAGCGAACAATGATAATGCAGCTTCTCTTCTCTCTTTCTCATCCTCCATTTCTTGGAACTTGGGATTGAGTCTTCAATCCCTTGACAGGCACAGTCTCAGTGGTGTGGTCAGTGTGCCACTCCGAATTCTAGGAGTTCCCCCTTGTCAGCAAAAGGATCAGTTATTTGTCCGTGCTAGTATTAGCAGATGAAGCTGGCCAACCCTGAAAGGTTACCAGCAGGACTACGATCCTATGGCTGCGTGGGGACCAAAGTTGGGGCTGACGAAGTTTCAAATTACTCTGCCCCTGGCTCGTTCAATTCGCTTGCGGTGCAGATACAACCGCGTTGGTCCCGTTGTAGCCGTGATGACAGCGTAGATGCCCTCCGTAACATCAGTCCAAAGATTACCTCAATGGGGCATCCATCGTCTCGTGGGGGTGGCGCGCTGCCGGTGAGGTGTCCGGTAGTCAATATGAAGTGCAAAAACGGCGTCCCAAGCGCGCACTCAGGCACAGCAATAACCACACCAACAAATCAGGTCTGCCAACTAGTAGGGTTTATTCACGCCATAAGCCCTACGTGACGCGTTTCGCACTCCGTGAGTGCTTGTTCACACAATAGTTCTCAACACATTTGCTGTATTTACCGTGTGTACATACTAGACATCAAAGATGGACTCACACGCCTAACCTTGGTGTTAACGGCGCCATCTTACAGTGGGTTTGCCTGAATAGTGATCCTGACAGTTATACAAATACTCACTTGTAATCATAACATAAACAATTGTCTGTTAAATGTAACTAAATTAATGTACTTGTGCAAAAATTCACAATATAAAATCGTCATACCATTGCGATATTATTCACGGTAAATATACATTGGCCAGGACTTGTATTATAGCTTATGCATATAGTCCATGTATACGAGGGGTATATTACAAAAATAAACCCACTCGTACTGGCACAGAATGCGGACCTTGTCATTGGGTCATCCAATCACGTGCTTAATCTGTTAGCGCGTGATTGGCCAATGGAACACCCTGTGGTTCCCTTGGTAACTGACTCGCTTGATTGTAAACAATACTAATGTAAAGTCCATGTAGTCCCGTAGGTACACTGGGCCGCCTGGGTGAAATCTCACAAATATCCCCTGGTTAGTGGGTGTGTGAGAGCGATTGTATAAGTCTAATCAATATATATATATATATATATTTTTTTGCAACAAGAAAAAAAAAAAAATATATATATATATATATATATATATATATATATATATATATATATATATATATATATATATATATATATATATGTACATTCACTGAAAAAACCTTAGGGTTTCAGGCACGTTATAATTAGGAATTAGCATTTAAAAAACCTTAGAAATTCACTGAAAAAACCAGAGGTTTCAGGGGCGTTATAGTTAGCTGGACATTTCACTCATACAAAACCATTGAAATTCCCCCGTTATAGTTAGTTCAGCTAACTATAACTCGCGCACCCGCAATGCACTGCTGATTACACCACATATTACATCACTCATGATGTGGTCATTGACATCACTCATGACATCACTGATGACATCTCAAATAACATCACTGATGATATCATCCTTGTGATAGAGTGGCAGACCTCCGCTCACCCTAATATAACCTTTGATACACACAAACAAAAATAGAAACTAAAATTTTCAAAACAATTGACATACCAATACCAGTTACATTCAAGTTAGATCTAGATATACATCCACTATTCTCCAAAGGTCCTATATAGTCACTCATACATGTACTCACTCATCATATGTACTCATACACCTATACATCCTTTTACACACCGCCACTCATCCATAGTTACTCAAACAGATAGTCACTCATGCTAATAAAGAATCAAACATCCATTTACTTGCATATACAGTTATACACACACACAACCACACTTAATTCTACAGAAACGTCCACATACTTACTCTTTTGAACAATCATTTATAGAAACATATACTTATTCATTCAGGAACACTTCCAATATCTCACTCTGACATATACTCACTTATATACACCAATACTCACATATATTAGTTTAAAACATATGTAGTTACTTATAAAGACACTATTGAGACAGTCATTCACTCTCTAACAAACCTATACACACACTCATCCACCCATACAGTCCTGCACACATACTGTCTTCAACACATACAAATAATGACTCACTCATTGATGCATGTATGCACTAAGTAATACCCCCACTGAACCAATCATACAGACACTCATACTGATACTCTAAAAACATGTAATAAACCATATAGACACTCACCAACCCATGCAGCCACTTATACACAAAGTGAGAGACTGATACAGATATTTATATATTTAAACATTACTCACTAACCCATGTATTCACTAACATACACTTAATCAGTCAGTTATACAATCAATTTTTCATATAAAAAAATCATCCATTTAAACACTTAAAAACCCATTTATTCTTCCATCGACCTTGAGATATACATAGATAAAACATATTTAATTTTCAGAAAAACACACATTCACTGAATGATGTCATCAGTGATGTGATAAGTGATGTAATTTGAGATGTCATCAGTGATGTCATGAGTGATGTCACTGACCATGTCATGAGTGATCTAATATGTGATGTCATCAGCCGTGCTTTGCGGGCGCCCGAGTTATAGTTAGCCGAACTAACTATAACGGGGGAATTTCAATGGTTTTATAAGAGTGAAATGTCCAGCTAACTATAACGCCCCTGAAACCTATGGCTTTTTCAGTGAATTTCTAAGGTTTTTTAAATGCTAATTCCTAACTATAACGTGCATTAAACCTATGGTTTTTTTCAGTGAAAAAAATATATATATATATTACCTACTGGCGGTCACCAGTCGGTAGTTATAGTTAGGACCTAATATGCATAGGAAATCTGCAACATTCTATTGCCAATATCTTTGGTGCCAATTGATGAATCTTTGAGACATTTTCCAAACCTTTGGCCAGCTCTTGTCCGCTCCTATACTGAAAGTTAAGGGGTGATTGGTGAAGTGGGGGCCGAGAAAAAAGGGGGGTCCCACAATGTATTTTCCCCATGCAATTTCCCTTAGGACCTTTAGCCACGGCAACAGCTCAAATGGCTAAACGGAATTACGCCAAATTTGGCAAAGGGGTAGTCCTCAGTTCCCACTTGTGCCTTTTGCATATATGATGTCAATCTGTTCAGTAGTTCCTGAGAAAATTACAGTTAAAGTTATTTATTTATCTATGGGCGCGGTGGATCTGCGGAGGTTGCGAGGATTGTCATCGTACCATAAGCGCACAGTCCCGATCAAGCGCTGAATGCTTATTGGCTGTTAAGTGGGTGTAAACATTCGAAACCAGGAACTGTTGGCAGCCATTTTATGCGTCGGTAGCAGCGAGGCTGAGGAAGTCAGTGAAATATGTGTGCAAAACTTACAAAGGGGGTAGGGTAGAAATAATTTTACCCTCTAGACCTGCTTAGGGGGTCCCAGAAGTACCCCCAGGGCTCATATTTTTTCTTAACCCGGCTGGTGCGTGTAGGGTGCGTAAAATTAATAAAATAAAACAGAGTTTTTAAAAACAATTTGTCTCCGGGGGGTTAAATACCGGAGGCAAAATTATTAAATTTTATGTGGGGCCTAGAGGGCCCCCCAGCCTCGGGGATCAACACCTCCCAGGTCTAAAAAGAAAAAAATGGTGGAGGGAGGGGTTGAAGGTCCTCAAAGCCACGGGGACCATCACCCCTCGGAGCTTTATGTATTGCGGGAGGGGGACTACGTGGCCCCCTCCTGGAGCACTTGAGGGCCCGTTACACCCGGGGGCTACAAAAAAAATCATGGCTTGGTAGGGGGGCAGTAAGGTCTCCAAGCCCCAGGGACCACCGCTCCCCGGGTCTTTATGTATTGTGGGAGGACCGGCTCTTACAGTGTACCGGGGTGCCATCCTGCCCTCCCAAGAAAATCTGTTCTCTCTTTCAAAATCTAAATCAGATTGATTTTCCACATGGGGAGCTGCATCTTAGTAGCTCGAGATATGGAAAAGTAATGCCGGCTCCCAAACGCATAGAAGTTGTTCAGAAAAGGCGCTGGAGTCGCGCAGCCTACAGATTATGAGTCGTGCAGCCAGCGCGTGCACACCAGGGAGCCGCACTGAGCGCTGCACTAGGTGCGCAACCATTAAAAAATAGCCCCTATCAGCACTTTCTAATATTCCCGGGGACCCTATCCCCCATGTTTTATAAAAGAAATTGGGGATCGTGTGGGGAGCCACATATTTCCAAGGTCTAGCCGGCTCCCCGCATTATTTTTAAGATGGGAAAAGTGACGCGAAAGTGGTGCACTGATTTGGACTTTGAAAGAGAGAGCTGGGTGCATCTGTAGGGTAAGTGAAGGTTAGTGTAGGGGTAACAATAACTATACTAAGTCCAGGTGGGTGCATCTGTAGGGTATGTGCATGTTAGTGTAGGGGTAACAGTTGCCTCTCGCTGCGTGTACTTGCAAGGTCATCTGATGTGCTTGGATGTTAAAAACAGAATAAGGTGTCAGTTCAGAAACCCAATAAAGAGTTCTGATGAAAGAATAAACACATAAGCATGAAACCTTTGCACTTCAAATTAAAAGAAAATTGTTAAATTGGACAGTATTCCTCACTTTAAATAAGCAGACATGTAGTAAAATGGAATAGGCTCAAAAGTAGTCTCTCATGAAGCGAGATATGGTCTCAAGAAACTCAGTAAAAGATCTCTAGTAATGCATTACCCTTCTCTAGGAACACATGCTAATATAAATGCAGTGAATTATTAATCCAAACAACTATCACATTCTCCATCCACAGCATCGAATAGGATTTCAGTAACTCCTGGGAGTAAGTAAACTCCCCCGTTTCCCACGTCTTCATAATAGGCCACATATAGAAATCTTTGAAAAAGATACTTCGTCCACATTTTGCGGTTCAGACAGTTCTTGCCATGAATCATCCTTCCTGTTGTCTCCACTCCTCCCGGTGAGAACCCCACTGTCAGTTGTCTAAAACATACCAAAAGCATCTTCACTAACTAACAGTCGTCTTCTGGAAAGTTATATCATCTGAAGTGGAAAGAATAGCATCTTGTGCAAAACAACAGCTCAACATGAAAAATAGGCATTTCAATATTAGCACATACATCTGTTAAAATGACATTGACAGTTAGGTTAACTTAAAGCAGCACATTATTATTTCTCTTACATGATTATAATGTCGAAGTATGATTACCTTATACAATGTTGTTTTATTCATAATACATGTGTTATTTATCATAGACTTCTGAACTTTTTATTTAAATGTATTTTTGTTTGCAAAATGAAGAAATTCGCTCCAGCACATGGTTGAGGATGACTCCCAAATACTTCCTGTACTACTGCTGCCCAAACAGTGAGGTTCAGCCATTAAAAACACTGCAGCTCCTCATGAGTGACCTTTATCAAGCACTCTTGTTTTGGCAGAGTATAAAAGTGTCTCTGCAGGAAAAGTGATGCACTTAATCTAGTTTTAAAGATAACACTCCAATCAATAAGAATGGCGCTTAGAACAGTCCTCATTAGAGTAGATATGTATGTATGAATGGCATAGTAAGATAAAAACATATGTGTGCATGTTTTTGTTTATGGTAAATGAAAGATAATAATACCCAGTTTGATCCCAACCATGAAATTCCTATCCCTTATATTTATACAACTAATAGTATGCCTGCCTGATGCAAAATGAGATGTAAAGTCCATAAAACCCACTGTACCATCAGAGTCGTCATTGCTAAGCAAAATGGTGCTGTTAATACTGATGTTGAACACGTATGCCCAAAAATGAAATCAAATCACTGTTGTTGAAATACCCCGACATGACCTCTCCATCAACCCGAGCAGAAATGTGTGATCAAGCAGGCCCTGTGCCCTACACCTAAGGCTACAGATCACAGGTGGGGTGGTATGTAACCAGCGGGAAAAACCTGCGAACAGTAAAAACCAAGATTAGTCCCACAGATAGGCAGTGACATCACAGTGGTCCAGGTAGATTGGCCCCAATAAAATGCACTTGGCCAGTGGGGCGCGTTCCCAATACACCATTACGTTAGATGCCACATAAAGTTAGGAACACTCAGCCAATCAGGACACAGCACACATGCAGTGATGTTGCCCCCCCTATGCCGGACATCTGGACACATTGCCCACTGCCCTCGCTGTGTCCACGCAAGGTCAAGGCCCAACTGCATTTGCCATCAGGTGTGAGTAATTTATGGATTCATGACAAGACCCACAATCCACTCCCAAAACAAGATCTATGAATTGTTTAATAATGCTTCAAGAAATGTATGAAAAGACATTCAAAACGCTTTTACATTGAGTTAGTCCTCAAACCCCTTTCTTTAAGCTGCACTCCTAACATAGTGTTTAATTAAACCAACTGTTCCTGTTTTACCAAAAGCCTCTCGTCGGTTTTTCAAGGTAAATTCATATTCAAGTGACAGAGCCATTATAGAATGCATCCCATGCCATAAAAAAATTATAACTAATAGATTTAATGTTCCTAAATAGTTTTAGGAAGCTTGAAAATAGAAACAAGAGGTGGTCAAAAAATTATGGTTGTTTTGAAGTTCTGTAGTGGAGTAATTTGGGGCACTGGAACTACAAATAATGAGGAAGCCCAGCAGACCCACACAGTTTCCCCCAACTGCTATTGGTACTCAAAGCAGCTGAAATATCTGTATGAAAATCATGACCGGCTGCTTACATTAAATCTGATTCCATCAGTTATTCCCCATTCCTAACTGGACATTCAGGGTCCAACTCAAAATGGGCCATATATTCCAATTTCCAGAAACACCTTTCTGATTGGTAATAGTGTCTTCAGGGGCCAGAACTCATAGACCAAATAAAGGGAACACTAATTGAGGGGCATTACTGGTCTACCAGGGGCCCTATTTCACTTGGGGTGCACTTTTGCTATATGCACCACAGTGCACCTTTAAATAGGTGCGCTGTGTGCAAATGGGAAAGTGCACCCTATTACAGTGAATGCGCTGCCCCCAGGAATACCACAAACTCTTGTCACCCTAGGGGCAGCCCATTGTACTAAAATACAGAACTGCTCCATGTTTCACTGTCTAGGTTGCAACCCACAGGCGGGTGCAGTTAATGACTACACCTGCTTTCAAGGGGAGGTATGGTGGTCCATAGTACCCCCTTTGACCCCTCCACAGTTGGCTGCGATCATGGGGTGCACTGACAGTGACCACCCTATTGTGGCGCGGTTTTAGTATGCCTCCTGACAGCTTCTTCACATCTGCACCCGCATCTATATTATGGCATGAGAGCACAGGTAAAGAGATTGCCTCATTTGGATGGGGCCACACCCCCATGCAAATAAGGGAACACCCTCTTGAGATAACGCTCAATCAATCAATCAATCAGGTGTTTGTTAAGCATGACTACTCACCCGTAAGGGTCTCAAGACACTGGGGGAGGGGGGGTTGCTGGTTCTAGTCCATCAAGGAGGGGGTCTGTCGAAGAGCCAGGTTTTGAAGTTTCTTGCAAAGATGGGGAGTGATGTTATCTGTTTGAGGTGGAGTGGAAGGCTCTGGCTGCGCGGAAGGAGAAGAAGCAGCCTCCCGATCTGGTCTTTCTGGTGCAGGGGACCATGGAGTAGGAGAGCTGGGCTGATCGTGGGTCCTTTGGGGTGTGTGGAATTTGAGTCGGCTGTTCAGGTATGCTGGTGGTCCGGTGTCATGGAGGGCCTTGTGAGTGTGGGTTAGCATCTTGAAGGTGACTCTAACTTCGATGGGGAGCCAGTGGAGTGTGTGCAGGTGCTGGGAGATGTGGCAGTGTCTTGGCAGGTTGAGGACCAGTCTTGCGGTGACATTTTGGATGTTCTGTAGCTTGCGGTGAGGTTTTTGTTTATTCCAGCATAGAGTGCATTGCAGTAGTTGAGCCTGCTGGTGACCAAGGCGTGAGTGACGCTACATGTGCGTCAGCACTCTCTGTATTGCAGAAGGGGCCACACACGCATCTGTGTCCCCATCTGTAGTACCAAAGTGCCCCAGGGGTGCACAAAGCAGACACAAATGCTCATTGCACCCTAGAACACTTTCTGTAATATGGCCCAAGGTATTACCTGTATATAAACTTTATTTTGTGATCACTGAAAATCAGATAAATCAAATCTGCTCCAACACATCAATAGTAAATCAAAGTAACCTTCTACTCAGGCAATGTAGAAAACACATTGATTGCTCTAAATACAACTCCAAAGAGCTCAAATAGCAAGACATATCAAAATATCACCAAAGCAGGCTGTTAATTTAGCTTTCCTTGACACATTTCGAACTTTTACTATTGTGATTCATCCTTAAACATTCCAAAAGTCTTCTAGGCAGCTAACATATAATAGCAAGGGCAAAATATATACCTCCCCAATACCTTAATTCAATTTAGAATATGAAGATAAGTTGTTGTTAGCATATTTGCTAGCACTGGGATCCCTATAGAAACGTTTAATTATCCTAATAAATTTACAGCAAATTAATTCCAAGTTAAAGACTTTAAAAATAAAATTCAGGACACCATATCAAATGCATTGTCTGTATCTAAAGCAAGCACAGCTATTATTTAAATTGCATTCAGAAGCTCTAAAATGAGTGAGAATGTTGGTATTCTCAAATAATAGACTTTCCGTATAAAGCCCTGTGATCCTTCTTTATGAAGTAGAGATTAAATTATTTCAAATAGAACCAAGAATTTTACTGTCCCATTTAATAGTGAAATAGTCCTAAAATTCATATGGCAACAGTGATGCTTACTTTGTTGAAGAAATAATGCAGTCGATCATGTAGAATCATCTTGTTAGCTTCTTACATTAATATAAGCAACTGAATTAACTTTGGACACAATACTTTGAAGAAAGGTAAACAAGTTATATAATAAACTTCTGAGAAGGTGCCTTATTCTTTTGAAAAGGTCTCAATGCCTTTCATGTTTTGTTTTTAGTAAGGTCTTCTGCTTCTACTGAAAAATCCAAAGTTGTATCTCTGAAATAGAAAATGAAGGAAAGAAGATATATCAAATCTAGCATGTTTGCTGTATACCAACTGAATATAGGGTCTTGCACGTTAAAAAATATATATATAACTTTGGCACTAGCGATTCTGTGGTTATGGTTCGGTAAGATCTTCTATTGAAAAGGTGATTTCTGTTTTGCTAGTAACTTTGGTACTGTCCAATGAATTTGTAATATACTTTCCAAAAACAGTTTGTTGAATTAGGTTCTGTATGGTATGCTTTGTTCAGATCTGTGGCGTCAAGAAGAGGGGAAATAAAAAAAAGGGAGTTACAAAAGTGACAGCTCCCATTTTAATTTCCATATAAATCATTGCTCTTGACTACAGAACAACCCTTGAATAAAATTACACCATTCCTGGTATGAAAATACATTTTATTTTGCTTTGTGTACTGGAAATTAATTCAGTATTTTAAAGCGATGATTGTTCCAAAAATATCAGGTGGCTTGAAGGTTTGAAAAGTTAGTGATAGTGGTACCATTAGTCCAAGTACATCAATTTGAGAACGGTTCATGGTCTCAAATTAAAAAAATAAATACATGTCTTTGGACAAGGGAGCGTTTCCTCTCATTGTTCATTTTGGATTCAAAAACTCTAAGTCATGTTTCCGGACCCATTGACCCTGATTTGCTGGCCACAAAAATAAAATTCTCTCTCGCAGCTTCCATTGAAGGAGGCAGGCATGGTCCTCGCATCTTGAATAGGACCAGCTCACATGAGGAGGCAAGCTGGGCACCCCCTGATCACCAGCCCAAGGTGGGCAGATCCTATGGGGTACTCCAAAGTAAAAAGACTTGTTGAGGGGTCTGCAAACTATGACAGGTAGACACCAGCTGTGTGGTCTCCTTCCCAAGACTATGTAGTATGAAACTCATGGATCCATCTTGGGTGTCCTTCAATTGTTTGAGTCTGGTTATTGAGGATACAGACTATGAAACACGAGGACCCTTGTTGAGTACAATTCTGAATGATGCAGTCTAAGTTTGAGGACAATGGGTGCTATTATGTGTATGTTGAGTCACTGCACTAAAAATTCAAGTCTGCAACCTACCAACACATTTTGGCACTATTTAACATTTTTAAAGTAATTTATGTCTTCATAAAACTGTTCTATTTTATGTTGACTGGCATCATATTAACGTTAGTGAGGGGTGTTCTTAGTAAACTTCAAGGGACTTTTTCTAAGAGCTTTCTGAACTTTTCATTAGCTTAAAGTTCATGTAACCTTCAACACATCTAAAGGGTGCTTCTTATTAGCAAAAGGATACACATCCACTATGTTGTGAAGAGGAGACAATCCCTAACAGGTGCAAATATTACTCACTGCTACATTTGCAAAGCTACCATTCAGAAACATGCAAAGGAGATATTCAGGACCATCCTCATGTACTCCACCTAAACAAGTGCTTTTTTTGCGTTGGAGGGGGAGAGGAAGTGCAGAGAGAGGAAGTGCTTCTGCACTTCCTCTCCCTCTCAGATTCAGTTGTGTCGGTGTTTTTCACTCATCTACCAGGGAAGAATAACCTGTTGACCTGGAAGGTCAACTGCATGCTATGCGACCAAAATCAGGGTGCTGAGAGGACTCTACTCCTTTGTATCATTGAAACTGCAACACCATCTCAAGTCAAAGCATGAAAAGAAGTATGTCAGTTTCCGGGCATAAAAGAATAAAAAAGAAACACCCGCCTTGAAGGAATCAGAGTGATCACATAATGTTCCCCAAGAAGTACTGAGGGAAGTAGGAAAAAAACAATCTCCACTTCAGCATCTTTACACTCAACTGCATGGAGTGCAAAAGTAATG
The DNA here is from genome assembly GCF_964263255.1 of Lissotriton vulgaris. Taxonomy (NCBI): domain Eukaryota; kingdom Metazoa; phylum Chordata; class Amphibia; order Caudata; family Salamandridae; genus Lissotriton; species Lissotriton vulgaris. The sequence goes on along the minus strand of NC_141697.1, from coordinate 494,872,017 downwards.
TCTCAGGACAAAAAATTAACCAATGGACAACCTTTTCCACAAATGTCATCAAAAAGGAAAAAAAAGTTAGAAATGTGTATGTCACTATTCCCACCGAAGGTGAAAACAAACAGTAAATAAACCAAAGTCCCCCAAAAATCCTAACCTGCCCACCAAAAATGTTTCTTTTAGGAACCACCATAATACTAAACAATTGAGCTTGTCTCTATAAACTTCACAAATGCAAAGCCCTTCAGTCAATCCAAAGGTTATGGCAGTGGGGTTGGTCGCTCATGGTAGCCCTGATTAAACACCCACCAGGCCCTGTGGCCAGTTCCAACTGCATCAGCTCAAAGGCTGAGTGCAGCGGGGGTTAGCCTCCTTGGAGGCTTCCACATAGAGCATAGTTTAAGGCTAGGCCCTCTGGCCAACTCTCAATGCACTCAAAGTTCATGTTGAGCAAGTTAGCAAATACCTTTGCAGAAGTTGTATGTAGTATATTGCAAAACACAGAAATGCACTGTTATTGTTTAATTGTTTGCAGCACATCAACATATCATTTAAAGACCTCTAATATTACCTAATAACCTACATCTAAAGTGGAGTTTTGGTTACAAATCTAACAGATAAACTACTATAACACATCACTTATGGTCAGCTCTGCTAACCATAACTTGCACATCAAATGCAATATTTATGATTTTGTGATATTTACATCAATTAATAATCACACCTAAAAGTATAATGCCATAAAATAGGAAAATATAGCCAAACCAAGAAATAATAGTGTATTCCACGTCAGTTTTATTAATAGCGTCAATAGTAATGTAATACATAATCTCAATTAAATATTAAGTCATTTTTAATTGCATGTGTCACATGAAGGATTAAGTCATTAGCATTGGTTTGGTGTGGGAATTAAGGTGTACATGGCTGTTATATTACTGTGATTTTTTAAGCGCAACAGCTACCCCCAACACAGGGTTGTCCCGGCTTGTTATGCAAGAAAATTAAGAAAAAGTCAAAATGAATACATGTATTAGACTCTTAACTTGTTTTCTCCGAAACAGGATAACACGTAGGGCCATATGTATCAAGAAAATTAGCATTCGCAAAGGCTATTAATTTGCTAAATGGTATGTATGACACATTTTGGCAGCAAAATAAAGAATCGCAAAATTTGCCATTCCTTATTTTGCGATTGCACTTAAGGAATCGCAAATTGTGCGATTCCTTAAATGCAATGTATTAACGGAAAATTAATGCAAAAATGCCCATAAGGATTCGCAAATTACCACCAACTTCTAGTTGGTGGTAAGTTGCGAATTCTTTTAAAAAAAGAATTTATTTAAAATCCAAAGGTGCCATATGACGCTCATACATGCCCTTAGGGCATGTATGGGCGCCATATGCCAACACATGTCATTTTCAGGGGTGCAGCAGGGTGTTCTTCTGACACCCCTGCACCCTTGAAAATATTCCTAAAAGCGATTAGCAAATTGCTAATCGCAAATTTCCCCTTCATTCCTATGGGCCTCCTGGCCAATAGAAATGAATGGGAAATTTGCGATTAGCAATTTGCAAATCGCAATTTAGGAATGTTAAGGAATCGCTAAAAAGAAGCGATTTCCTACATACATACCATTTTGCGATTTCTAAATAGCGATTCCTTAAAAATCACTATTTAGAAATCGCAAATGGTCAGGATGATACATATGGCCCATAATCCCTATCAATTGTGAATGTCATAACATTCATTTAAACCAAAATATTGAAGAGACAGAGCAGACATTTGTAAAAGTTTAAGAAAAGAGAAAGGAATCTGAACAAAAAAAAGGAAAACATTTTGGAATGGTTCATGAGTATAGATCACAATATTATACTCTTATTAGAACATTGGAATGTTGAGAGCTACATTGAAAACAATGGAGTGCTCTGGGCTTATAAAGGCTCCCAACAATCCAAAGTTCTAATTTACTTTATTCCTTCAGAGGATCTTCTTTAGTTTAGGTGAGCTTCTCCAATGTAGAAATTTTATCAAGTTGACGCAAAATCTTTTTTTGTAATTTACTTTCCAGTGCTAAAATAATGTAAAAGTAATGCGAAGCAGCGCATTGCACTGCTTCGCATTACTTCGCGCCATGGGGGCGTACCAAAGGTGGTGCATGGGCGTTGCCATGGAACCACTCAAGGTTTCTCATGCTAAACTGAATTTACTACAAACAGTATATTGGGTTTAGCGTGAGAAAAGTGCTCCCTTTACAAATACGTGCAAGGAAGGAGAAATGCTTTCATTTCTCCTTTCTTTTCCAACTTTGCATGCGTGCTGCACTGTGCAGCACGCATACAAAGTGGGAAAAGCTTTCCCTTGTGTCTAGCATAGTTTTTTTGTACAAGAATGGGTACTCTTCCTGTACAAAACCTATGCTAGACTCATGCACACACCTTAGCGCTGTGGCTCTAAGGTGTGTGCATGGCGCCTAGCAGCTGTAATCAGCGCCGGCGGAAGGGAAAGGGAAGGAGATAGCCATATCTTTGAACATATGGTGCTCTCCTGCTCCCTCCCTGTTGCGCAATGTTGCACATCCACATGGGGGGCTGCTCTGGGTTGTGTTTTTTTAGTAAATGTCCCCCAAAGTCTAAAAGCCAAAATTAATTGATTTTTTTGCAACATTCACAAATCTCACTATCACCAGCTCTAAATATTCTGGGGAACAAAAGTACATGCATCTAGCTTGTCTGTGCTCGCAATATTATGAGATATGTTCCTCAATGAATAGGCTCTCTGAAAACTTACATGGAGAATTTCAATTAAAAAGTAATATTTAAATTTTTTTATAAATAGTTTTATTGAGATAAAGTATGACATATAGACAACACTCATCAAATCATCAAAACCACATACATGCATAATGATACAGCAAGTGCATGCCAGAGGAGGTGCACATATTAAAGGAAACATCAGCTAAGGTAGTTTGCAGCATGTTCAATCGCTGTGCAATGGCATCTTCCCTAGTCAGCGAGGGTTCGCAGATCCCACCCCATATGTGTTCCATCTATCCCAGACATGTATCCATTTATTGGGGCACCCTCTTGCAACACAGATTGTTTTCTCTGTTACCATGCGCCATTCCATGTCTTTGCGCCAGTCCACCGTACTGGGCAGCTCCTGGGCCTCCCACAGCCTTACAATATTACGCTTCGCCACCATCAATCCCAGAGTTACCCATAGACGCTCCTTGTCTGTTGGTCCTCAGGCATTCAGGAGAACTATTTTTATATTACCATCAATACTTTGGCCCAATACACTTTCCATAAGTTTCACAATCCCCACCCAATAGCTTTGAATACCTGTACAGTCCCAAATCATGTGTATGAATGTGCCCACCTGGCCACACCTCCTAGTGCAATTCTCATCAGAGCTATATCCCATTTGGACCAGGACTGGTCTGGATAGGTATGATCTATGCAGGATTTTGAGCTGCACTAACGGCAGTCTGGAAGAGATGGCCACCTCGCAAGGAGAAGCCACCACCCCTAGCCATACGTCATCATTCAGATCGGCCAAGTCGTGGTCCCATTTTGCCCGCAGTTGATCCATTGGGTCTGGCAAGTTATTTATCAGTTTTTTATAGATGAGGGATATGGCTTCTCCGGCAGGTCCCCATCTAGCACTCTATCCTCCAGTGGAGGGTACTCCGGGAGCGGTTCCCCTCTTGGGAGCCTTGCCAGCAGGGCATCCAATATTTGCAGGTATCTAAAGTGTTCGGAGTATGCCATTTCATAGTTCTGTTATAACTGTTCAAACGTGACCACGTCTCCTGACTTCCACATGTCTCCCACCTTAGAGATGCCTTCACCCTCCACTCCCTTCAAAAGGCCATACAGTCTAAGATAGTTGCTTCCGTTCCTATTTCTCAACTCCTCTGTGAGTTATAAAACTAAAAAACATCCAGAGGATACTTGTCCCTAGAGATCCACCACTCTCTTTTATACAGCTACTCATCTATTATCAATTTTTCTTTTTGTTATTTGTGATTGCTGGGAAAGTTTGCAGTGCCCTAACTGCATTCAGAATTTTTGCAAAAGCCAGAATTGTTGAAGATTTAATTAGGTGGGTGCATAATTTTCCTCTCATTTGTTTTGGTACCAGCACAACTTGGAACATCTTTTACAAGAATTGAACGATTTGCCATATTTGATTTCATTTACTTATTCAGTACTTGAAGAGGTAGCATTTTTAAGACCTACAAAAAGAAAAAATTTATTCCTCTAATTTCGTGTTATGTGATGCTGGTACTTTGTATCTTCATAGTGCATGCCTTCCAATGTGGATGGGGTATTAGTGCTGCATGTTCTAGTTGGAACACAGTGAATCATCAGGATATTGCATAAATATATACGATTTATCATTTGACTGAAGAATACATCTTAAAAAGCACACTGCCTACTTATTCTTGTAGTACGAATTTTACTTAGTCTGCTATAAAGTACTCAGGGGCATATTATCAAGGACTGGCATTCAAATTATCGCTGCTTTAGCGCAGGAAACTGACGCTAAATCGGTGATAATGGGCTTGATAATATGTCCTGGAGAATGCCAATAGAAGCCCATGTTAACACCAGAACATGGGCTTCTATTGAAATTCTCAAGGGCATATTATCGAACCAGTTATCGCTTCTTGTTTCCTGCCGCTAAAGCTGCGATAATTTTAACGCCGTTTCTTGATAATATGCCCCTCAGTTCCTTCCTTATATAGTCACTGCTCTATATACTACGGGGCATATTTATGAGAAGAGTTGCATCGCTCTTGCACCACACAACGTGGTGCAACTGCGACACAAGTTCAAAATGAGATTTATGAAGCCATGCATGGCCACTTTGTGTGGCCCTGAGTGGCTTCATAAATCGGGAGTAACACAAATTAGAGTAAATTTCTGCTTTGTGTTACTCTGCCATGGTAAGGCACCTGGACGCCTCAGGGCAACTGCAGCGCTCTACAAATCCCATTTTCATTTCATTTTTCATTTCATAAGGCGCCATGGGCATTGAGTGGGTGCTCCCAAGCAACTCCTATGGTTTTTGACACATTCTCAGATTTACCAAAAGTGGTAGAACTTGTAATGCTCGAAAAATATATACCTTCCCAGGGAAGGCGTAAATGAGTAGAAACATCTTTATTTCTCTTTGTTAATTCCTCATTCTATGTGTGCTGCAGAAAAATGCCTTTCAGGATTGTTTTTGAGCAGAAAGGTGCCCCTGCATGCAACACAGGCACCCTTGCTCCAAGGTACAAGGATGACTGTGTGGGCGCTATGCAGCCACAACGGCGCCAGGGCAGAGACTAGGACAGGAATGCGCCGAATTCTTTTAAGTATGGTGCATTCCTCCCCTTTCCCTGTGACGCAGCGCAGCAAGTCTGCTGCGCTGCGTCACTAACTCATAAATATGCCCCTACGTTTTTCAAAAACACTAAGCCGCAGAGGGATCTCAAGCCATTTCTCGCTTTTAAAAGCTGTGCTGACAGATTTCAAACGCTCTGTCCTCATTTTCATTCCATTGTTCTTCAGTGGCTGTCAGCAGTCAACGAAAAGCAGCTGTTTTAGCACAATGAAAATGCCATAAATGAAGTTCATCGTCTGAGGTGGAACAAATAGCCTTTTGTGTTTAATGCTCTGGCTTTACAAAGCAAAACCTTGATAAACGATTCCATACATGTTCATTAAATTGTCCCCATTAGGCACACGTTTATACGTATCACATATTTGAACTTGAACTCACACATTGTTTTCCCAGCAAGGTTATGCATTAACGTGAAATGAGCGCATCACAAAAATGAGCAAATGGATAATTGGCTGTAGACTGATAAACGGATTATATCACTTGCCCACACCTTTGAGACACAGAGTACCTGAATAATGCGAAATGCCTTCGTGCAAAAGCAAGTGATTTTCTATAGCCTTTTGTGCGGCTGAGAAGCTGTGCATAATTTTCTCTTCTAAAAAATGTTGGTCCAAAAGTCATGGGCATTCATTGTGGCGGCATTAACAGGCCTCCATTCTGATAAAGAGACGCGAGATGCATGCACTTCTACAACACAATTAAGCAGACATCTACCACGTATCAACCAATCGCGTTAATATAGTGATATGTTCTTTTTACTGAACATCTCTAAAAGCTCCTCGCTTCGCCTGTTTCACAAAAGCTAGATGTATTACCTTTTTTTTCAAGAAGAAGAAAAGGGAAGCATTGTCAGCATTCATATACATATCCTCCCTGATTATGGAGGAATAAATATATTTTTTTGTAAATGGTTCAATTTGTAATTTCAGTTAGTGGCCAGTGTACCAAAATGTGAAGCAAAACTATAGGAATAATTGCCTGTTACGCTGTTTTTTACCGCCCTTTAGGGGGTGCTACTCAAAATTACGTGGTTTTCCACAGGGAAAAACTTGCCCTGTGGCTCCTAGGGTGGATTGGCCAAGAGCATTCCTTATAGCTATAGTGGTTGCACAGCCACGACTAAAGCATGGTTATTTAGTGCATTTGAAAATAAATTAAATACCTTTTTATACATCACTTGCTGCTACTGTCCTGGAGCTTGTATCCCTGTAACAAAAATTATCTGATTGGTGCAAGACTCAGTGATATATTTTTTCTGTGCAGAGATCTCCACCCCAACTTTGCACACATGAGTATACTTTTTATTAGTAAATGTGGGAGGGAAAGGTGGGAGTGGTTGGAATATAAGTAATAATTACTTCTAAAGAGAAGGGGTTTATGGAGCCAAAACGGACCCAAAATGAGGAACTTCCCACCTGCAAAGATCTCTCTATAGTAGAATATATATACCATATGAGGATATCCACCCCAACTGCAGAGTCCCAAGTATAAAAGTTTATTAAGATTGGAAAAAATGTGTTAAAATAGGTTCATGGTAAATTAATTATTTATATGTTTATTTTGAAGATAGAACTAAAAAGAATGCTACAACACTGTTAACTTAATTTTGAATTAAAAATGTTAAAAATGTAATATGTTACAAATATAAAAATAAAGGGCTCGATTCACAAAGGTAATCTGAGACAAAATCTTAACTTTACGAAATTCGGTATTCACAGAAGGCATTTAGGAGTACTAACGTTTTACGACTTTTGGTATTCACAGAAGGCATTTAGGAATACTAAAGTTAGGATTTTGTCTCAGTTAAACTTAAATTTTGGTCTTGAGTTAAACCTAAGACAAACGTAACTGAGACAAAATCCTACCTTTATGACTAGGATTTTTTCTCAGTTAAACTTAAGTTTATCTTAAGAATAACTTAAGTTTAACTGAGACAAAATCTCAACTTTAGTGCTCTGAAATGCCTTCTGTGATTACCAAAAGTTGTAAAATTAGGATTTTGTATCCGATTACTTTTGTAAATTGGGCCCAACATTTTTTTCTCAAGTTTGAATTAAAAAATAAATTCCCACCTGAAGTAATTAAAAATTATATTATGCATTAATAATTAGTAAATATGACGTATAGAATTAACAAAGTACTGCAATCATATTTGATAAAATTCATAGTTACATACATATTTTAATTTAAAAGGTTATGGAAATATTTTATATAAATTATGAATACTATTTTAATATATTTTTTAACATTGAATTACAATTATTTTAAATAATGCTATGTATTTAACATTACTTTGCATCAGGTTTTATTTCAAGTCCCTACCTCGAGTGATTTCTATAGGAGAGTGTTGCAGTACCTGTGGTTGGCTATGTGCGATACTGGACTTACCTGTGTCTTTTTAGTCTCACCTAAGACAGTGTGCATGTACTTTTTGGTTGCAAAATATACTGCTTACTTAAATGGACTTGAAGCATGCCCATTGTTTACCACACATTGATTTCACTGTCTCTTTTGCTGTGTACTAATTGGTAAGCGTGTGTCAGTTTCACTTCCTCTTCTTTGGTGTGGATCAAGGACTAGGTGCTGATTGCTTCATTTTCAGTTCTCCCACAGCTGGTGCTATGATTCAGGTACTATTTTTCTTTCTTATTCTTTGTCCATGTTGCTTCTTCCAAGTTGCTTCTTCCCTCCCACTTCCCCGGTCCATGTTGCTTCTTCCCCATCATCCATCCTTGTCCTTCTTGCTTCTATCTTCTCACCTCTCATCCTCTAGTTATCTTTTTGCTTTTTCCTTCTCACCTCCCACCCAGCTATTGTCCCTGTTGCATCTTGCTTCCCACCTTCCACACTCCCATTGTCTGTTACCCTTAAACCGGCCATAAGAAAAAAGGCCATTAGATACAGTCAGTACTGACCCTGTCATAGAACTTTTTATACCCTCCCATTGTTTGTGTTTCTTGTACCCTCCCTTGCATCATCCAGATTGCCTGTTCACTAACACCCTTCTTCCCTTTGTCCATATTATCCATTGACTACCACCGTCCCTACCATTGTCCTTTGTCCATTGTGTCCACCAGCCCCTACCATAAAAAGTAAAGAATTATGACATGATCAGTGCTGACTGCATCATATCTCTTTTCTTCTAACTTTTAGCCTGCTGCACACCAGCCACATTGGTCTTCATTAGGGCTAAAAGACGTTGGCAATGGGAATAGTTCAGATTTAAGATTCACAATTTAAGACCAACTGGCTTTGCTAGTGCTTGTTTTTTCAGTAGGAACTAACACTTAGAAATGTTGCTTCCCCCCTTTTTCAGGGGGTGGAGACTAGGCCTGAGCAGAACTCATGTAATGTCACTCCACGGAATCATGCTGAATTACTCAAGAATTCTGTTAGATTCAGCGGGAGCTCCGCAAATGGGAGGAAAATGCACGTTGCACTGCTTGCAATCCGATTTTAGTGCCAATAGCATTCCCCGCAAACAGCAGCATGCTATTCTCAAGTTGGTATTGCTGCTGCTGGAATACAAAATCTACTTGGGAAGCAGCCCTCTGACTGTGACCCCTCATGTCCCCACAAAGTTGTGAAATTGCACCGTAAGTCTTCCAAGTGACCAGAAATTGTGCTAGGGGATGCCAAATCTTACTCGAGCTTGCCAGTTCACATACTAAAGCCTAGCATTGTTTCCATTGTCATCATGCTGCTCAAATGGGAAAACAATTGCACCATGCAGCAATTGGTGGAATTTGGTGTGAACTCCAAGTTACATGAGTAACACTAACTCATCAAAAATTTCAAATTCTGCAAGTAGAATTAAAATTCTGCCCAAGCATAGGGAAGATTGGTAAGTTTACACTTTGGATAACTTTACACTCAGGTTTTGTGAAATGCCAAAAGTAGCAAAGGGACACAAAAGTGTAAGAGGAAACTTACATGTTTAAATTACTCCTAAGTGCAAGTTACCTTTGTGAAAAACCCTGATAGTCTGTGCAGAAGCTCAGGGTTTGTAGCTTCTCTTTGTGATTCTCAGAAGCGACTCTTTGTTCACATGGATTTGTATTCATCAGTAGCAGCTGGTAATTTGAGTGGGGTGACAGACAGGCCACACACATACATGCACATTGCACACTCACTGATTCACACACATGCATTCACATGCAGATGTGAACACACACATCTAATCACAAGCACGCACTTTGAAATACACATACATTCACATACACATATTAGCCAGACTTTAAAAAAGTAACACTTAACAGGCCACAGCACTGATCTCGGGTACAGAGAGGGAATCCTTGGTGGATCCTATTGATAGGGACTGCTGCCTTCTCTTGTTGACTGACCTTGTTATGGATCAGCCAGTGAGAGGAGGCAGTGGTCCCTCATTCATCACAGAGTGGGAGGAGATCAGTGAGACTGCTAACACCACCCCACTTTGTGATGAGGTGACATGATAAATTGTTACAATAAATGGTATGCAGTTTCATTGGGTACTGCATACCGTTTATTGTTACGATTGATCCTGGAGTATGTATGCTGGACCTTAATGCAATCCTGATCCCCCTCTTTTGTGATTGAGGCATCATGATAGACAGTCAACCCTGGGCACTTCAGAGCTTATCACTGAAGTGCCCAGGTTCGTAGCTAACAGTGAATCTCTCTCGTCATGATGTGGAGGACCACCAAAAGCGTTTCCGGCAGAAGAGGTCACACCCTCATGGCTGTGGCATTTTCAGCCCAGCAAAGTTCAGCTCAGGCTGCCAGGCACCTGCACATTTGGTGCCTGTACAGTGGCTGCCTGGATGTCTGACCTGAACAAGAAGTGAGTCTACCAGGCTGACCTTTATTCAGCCTGACAGACACTCTTTACATTGGGAAATAGGTAGGGGGCTGTAGTGTAGTTCCTATATCCGTGATAGGCTCTGCGCACTGGAATAATATACACTATAGTTTTGACATAGGACTGAGGTCGGTATGTCTCTATCGAGTACATTAAACTTAATTACTTGTGTGAGCCAGCTAACTCAGAGGTCACTAGAATCTTTCTTGATTGAACAAGAAAGGATTCGTTTCTGACAACCGCATAAACATGACAACTTTGTTTCCCTTACAGTCGAAATAATCTTAGAGTCGTGGAAAGAATAGATAACCGTTTCACTCAGTCAATCGTGCATGCTTCATTTCTACAGAGTTTTGCACAGAAATAGGGAGACGGGTGTTTCAATAAAAAGGGTTTATTGAACAGTTTTCTTTCTCATGCAAGAGATATGAACTGCTACAATCGTAAGACAGAATGCAAAGTATAATATGTACAGTGTTTGCAGTAAGATAAAATAATACTGTAATAGCATGGTCTGTGGCTATTAAATATATTTAGAAAAATACATACATAAATAACACAGGCTAAAATACTCATCTGGTGCTTCTAAAATAATCCTACCCCAGTGTACCTAACCTAAGTGTAGTACGAGGGAAGAATTAAGTGCTATTTAGTTATAGTCTAGTTTAGCTATAGTTGCCAAGAGTCCCTCTAAGTTCTAGTCTGCTCCATACCTTAGAATGAGAGAGGTTGGAATCTCTTTCCTGGGTCCCGATCTCTAACAACCCGCAAGGGGAGTTAGAAACACTGGAGCCGGATTGTCTGCGAAGAGGATGGCAGCGTCTGGTCAGTGCATCAGTTGGGGACTTGACTTCCTTTGGGACTTGCTGTGGGGAGCTGCGTCGTGCAAGTAGGTAGCCGAACCGGACCGTGCCTTGCCATAGCAAGTAAAGGTATATTTATACCTTGAAGGTGTTTAGGAATGCCAGTATTGACATAAAAGTTGGGCATAAAAATTTTATGAATTAACCCTTAAGGAATAGAAGTTTATGCATAATAAATGAGTTCTTGGAGAAATCAATATCCAAGCAAGGGGAAGTCTTAAAGGCTTAGATATCTTGATTTCCAAGAACTTGTTGTGACGTAGATTAACAGATGTAGGTGGCCATGCCTGTATTTGGTTAGCATGGACAATGCCTAAATAAGGGCTGGATTTCTATGCCTAAATAAGGGCTATGTGAATTGTACCTATATAAGGGGATGAATCGGGAAATTCATACGGAATTTAAATCAATACACAACAGGTCGAGGCCCCTTTGCCCTTATTGATGGGCTGCCATTTCCATCCATATTTCAGACAAGGTATATATTCTGCAGCTACAAATCCTTATGAACGACCCTCTTTGCACTGAAAAGATGCATGTCAAATAGAAATTTAATGTTTCTTCAGTGAATCAACTCCTTTGTGTGTGACGGATGTGGGCATAGGAGTGCTTTAGAATTCACTTTTTTACATTTTTCACTCCACAGGATTCACCTTTGCTCCTCTTTTATTTGATTCACAGTAGGGTTTATTGCCCATGATCCACTGCTTTCTAAACCAATTCAGCCTTAAATGCAATACACTACACACCCTCATTTAGATGTGATTATGCTCAGATACTGTCTTAAATACATTCTGCAAGTACATACCAAGTAAAGTGCTTCCATTGCCGACCATAAACAGGCTCCTATTAATTCAAGCCACGAACTTGCATCTTAGACCGATAGGTAATTGCAAGATAATGTTGCTACAGATAAATTCAAGCCTAAAAGCTAGCATGCAGCAGAGCCAGAGGGCAAAGTCCATGTGAAATACAATGAAGATGGAAAAACATTACAGTCTGAATTATTACCAAACAATCACACACACAATGTGCGCCTGGAAATGCACCAAGCCGTAGGAGGCTAATTCACACATGATTGTATTGGGGCACACACTAAAATGGAAAAACGAGCATTAGCAAAGTCAATAGGCTGTGTCTTGGCAAGCTGGTGCAAGACTTATTTTTTTATTGCAAGCATATCCCACATACATAAATAGTTATTCATTTAGAAAGTTTTAGAAAATGCGAACATGACCCGTGCGGGTATCAGAGCACTGTACATACAGCAAAAGCATGCATAAACTTCATACATTAGAAGTCAGTAAAGTGAAATCACACAGAATACACAGTCAAGATTAGGGACCTGGTAATGGGCCACATTAGAGCCATTTCTCCTAAGGATTAAAATCTTTACTATGACATTTAGCAAAGTAGGTAAAAGAGCATTCATGTCAAAGACATGAATAGAGCGTTATACAATAGAAGTCCGTAGAATGACAACACAAGGAGTACACAGTCAAGATCAGAGACCTGGTAGTGGGCCACACTAGATTCATTTCTCCTAGGGTGTAAAATAAAACCTCTAACATCTAGCAAAAAAGGGCAAAAGTGAATTTGACTCAACATAGTACAATAATGAACAACCCTAATGGATGAGGGCCCTCGGGAAAGATAACCATTAACAACCAAACCTAAAAATAAATAGAGATCAATAAGTGGGGAGAGATGTCTGTCAGCAAGGAACATGTAAAAAGAACACTATGATGCTGTTAATGGGCACTCAGGTAAAGCAATTTGACCTGTTTCTTGAAATAGGTCGTGGAGGGATTGGCTCTCAACTCCGAAGGAAGAGCATTCCAAATTCTGGGTGCCAGATCGGAGAAAGCACGTATGTCCGTACTTTTCTTCTTGAATTTTGGTAGTTTCAAGAGAAGTTTGGCAGTGCTTCTTAAGTTCCGATTAGAGCCAGAAAGAACAAGCTTGTTAGCTAGATAAGATGGAGTGTTGTAATGCAAGGCTTTATGTGTGAGGCAAGCTATTTTGAAGTGAATCCTCGCTTCAATCGACAACCAGGTCGGGTGTAATATGATCATGTTTTTTGGATCCTGTGAGGAGCCTGGCCGACGTGTTGACAGTGGCTCTGAGAGAGGCCGAGCTTGCTTTAGGAAGCCCCGCAAGGGTCACCAAACCATATTCAAGATGTGAGATCACCAGGGATTGTATCGCAGGTTGTAAGTCTTCGGTCGGTAAGAAAGGTTTGATTTTCTTGAGGGTGGTGAGATGAAAGTTGGCACCCCTAATAGTGGCCCTGATGTGCACTTGCATGTTGAGTAGTTTATCTAAGGTAATGCCTAATGATTTAGCGGAATCAACAATGAGAGGGGTGTAATTAAGGGCTGTGAGTTGCTTGAGCTAGTCCAGAGTAGGTGTAGAGTGCTTGTGGGGGGCAATAACCAGGAATTCAGTTTTGAGTGTGTTCAACAACAGATGGTTCTGGGATAATCATTGTTGACTTAGCTAAAGAGCTTCATTTAGAATTTTAGTGTCATCTAGAGAAGAGATCTTCAAGTAAAGTTGAGTGTCATCTGCATACATGTGGTAAAGAATGTTAGACTGGGTAAGAATGAACGTGAGAGGTTCCATAAATAGGTTGAAGAGCGTTGGTGAGAGTGCGGATCTTTGCGGCATTCCATTCCTGACCTGGGTACTGGAAACAAGGGACTGGTTGATTTTAATCCTTTGCGTGCGCTTGTCCAAGAAGGAGGTAAACCACTGTAGGACCGGTCCTGCTGGACCCATCCTCTGTTGTAGAAGATTAATCAAGGTTTCATGTTTTATGGTGTTGAAAGCAGAAGATAGGTCTAGAAGGATCAGAAGACAAGAGACATTCTGATCAAGGTATTTCAGTGCATCATCCACAATGTGCGTTAGTGCAGTTTCCGTACTATGTCCTGATCTGAATCTTGGTGGGAGAGTTCTAGTAGTTGAAATTTCTTAATATGGTTGCAGAGCTGTTTGTGGACACATTTCTCGAGAGGTTTGGCTAACATCATAATGTTAGTGATAGGTCGGAAGTTGTTGGGATCAGATAAATCCGAGTTGGGCTTTTTGGGGATGGGAGTGACATGTCCAATTTTGAGGCAATCCGGGATGCTCCCCTACAGAAGGGTTTCATGAATAATCCGCGACCAAAGAGGTAGAATGGCCAAGTTGAGATCTTTAAAGAGTTTAGCAGGACGTGGATTGTTGAAGTGGTTGGCCGGTTTTAGAGTTGCCATCTCGTGGAGTAAATCTGTGTGATCTGGCAGGATAAAGGAATTCCAGGAGGCTCCATTTTTGGGAGAACCTCCACGAGAAAAGGAGACCGTCACAGGGCCCATCAGTTCCTCTGGAGAAGTGGTGGAGATTAGGGGCAGCATCATGGGAGTGCAAGGTTGGAGCTCCCATTCTATTTTCCTATTTTTTTCTGAGAAGTGCACTGTGAATGCCTCCCCATTGGAAAGTGGTGTCGCGGAGGACAGGTTTGGGTTGGAAGTGCTGTTTGCTTGTTGTTTGATGATTTTAAAAAGCATCTTGGGTATTTTTGTTGGGCCATCCAGTTGCTTTCTGAAATGGTCAGATTTAGCAATGCAGATTTTTTTTATTTTATGCATTTCTCATTTTACTTAGCTGAAAGAGACTGGTGGTGGAAGGTTCATTTCTCCAAGACCTATTTAAAAATCCTACGTTTGCGGCGTTCGCCATTTAGGGAACCATTAAACCAAGGTTTGGATTGCTGAAGGGGAATCCTTTTAAGTTGTTTGGGCGCCATAGAGTCAAAGATACTAGTCAAAGTGCTAATGGTCAGAAAGATCATCCAGGGTAGTCATATTAGGTGGAGGCTGAAGACTATTCTTGGTGATGGAAATAAGAGCATTGATGTTTACATTTCTCATGTTGCGAGTCCATTGTTTCGCCTTAAGAGGTTGACCCTTTCTGCTCGTCGACCTTTCCAGTATGTGGAAGGCAATTTGGTGATGATCCGACCAGTCACATGGTAGTATGTCTTTAGTTGAATGAGATTGTCTCCAGCAATAATGAGGTCCAGGGTGGTGCCTTTGTTGTGGGTGGGTCCTTTACAGATCTGAGAGAAGTTGAGATCAGAGAGGAAAGTCTTAAAGGAGCTGACTGAAAGATCACTGGTGGCATTCCAGTGGAGGTTAAAGTTTCCAAGGAAGATATGGTAAGGTTGATCGAAGCATGAGCTAATGAGCTCCATGAATTGCTCTATGAAGATCAAATTATCACCAGGAGAATGGTAGATCATGTGGAGCACACATACAATCTTGCCCTTATTCCAAATTTCTGTCATGAGTAGTTCACAGGACGATGAATGAGCCTTCTGGGATGGCTTTACTGTTTGGCTGGAGTGATCAATGCAGGCAATGCCCCCCCCCCCCCCATTTGCCCTGGCGATCACTTCGGATAATGATATAGTCAGGCGGTCCTAAAATGTCCAGCACCAGGGAGGAGGTATCATTGAGCCATGTTTCAGTGAAAATCAATAGGTTCAGATCTTGTGCTAGGATGAGTGCTGAAATGTCAGTACCATGTTTCACAGCAGATCTACAATTGAGCCACATAGCATAGCATTAATGTGGAAGGCTGGGCCTGGAGCATCCTGAAATCTTTCCTGGGTGACAGAATCCAAACAGTAGACTTGGGGCGGGACAAATCTAAGCCTTTTGCCCTCCCATGCGAGGTGCAGCAGGGTCTCCCCTGAGCCCCACGCTTTATAATATTTATGTCAGCCCACTGGCTGCAATTGACATAATATGCAGATAACACACAAATTGTGTTGTCCATACAGCGAGAGCCCCAAGATGGTATGGCCTCGCGATGTCATGACTGTCTGAAAGATATCTCTGGCTGGATGGCCTCCAATTGCCTGAAATTGAATGCAGGCAAGACTGAGGTCATTATATTTGGGAACAATGCCAATATCTGGACACCTGACATGTGGCCTGAAGTTAGGGAAAAGTTACTAGCTCCCTCAGGTAAAGCAAAAAATCTGGGTGTGATCATGGATCAGAAACTTGATTTTGGGGACCAGGTCAGCAGAGTTGTTTCTACCTGCTTCTATATCCTTGGGATATTGAGAAAAATCAGATTTTTCCTTCCAGCCGATAGTCTCAGGACAGCAGTCTCAGCCCTCATTTTGTCGCACCTGGATTACTGTAACAGTCTGTACTTGAACTTGAAAAAAAAAACATCTGTACAGACTACAGCTAGTACAAAATGCAGTGGCGAGACTGCTAACAGGCATACCAAGGTTTGCCTCTGCTTGAGATGGACTCCGGCAACTGCACTGGCTGCCAGTAACAAGACGAGCACAATTCAAAGCACTGTACGGTGTCTTTAAGGCACTAAGGGGCAGTGGCCCGGAGTTTCTGAGCAGATGCTTTGAATTGTATGTTCCGGGTAGAGCGTTGTGCTCTTCCGAAGGTAGAGTAGTAGCTGTGCCCTGAATAAAAAAGGCTAGTTGGAGAGGAAATAGCATTTCCTATTGTGCAGCGAAAGCCTGGAACAGTCTGCCGGCCCATCTTAGGAATGCCTCGGGGCTCCTTTCTTTTAGAAAGGGGCTGAAGACATGGTTATTCAGGGTATAGGCACCCGTTTGTTTCCTGTGAGTCAGAGTGTAGCGCCAGGGCACCCTTGGGTAGAAGTGCGCTTTATAAACTCTTATAAAAAGTGGGGGAGGAGTGGGGGAGGTGTTAATCTCTTCAGTATGAGCCTTATTTATTTGGAGTAGATTTTCCTTATTAACCGGAGATAACCTTAGATTCCCTGTCAGGGTCAGGAGAAATGGTGGGCATGTTACTGATGTAGTTAGAGGAGTTAACAAACCTCAAACTACTATATGAGACTACAAGAGCATGGATGTCTTCCTCCAACAGCTGAGGATGAAACCTGCAAGGTCTGTAATGATGTTTGGGCAGGGGCCTAGAGATCTATCTGGCACTAATTGGGGATGGGGAAAAGGATTCTGCTTCCCCAGCCCTGTATGGTCCAGTTGTGTTGCAATGTACATTCGCAAGCGGAGGGTGTAGCTTCCATGTCTTCTCCATCTTCATGGAGAGCTGAAGAACGGACGTCATGATTTCTTTGACACTTAGAAGATCCTGCTTTAGGTCCCTGAACTTCTCCTTTAGGTACGGACCTTTAACCCCTTGCGCGCTAGCGGTTTTCCCGCTGTGTGCTGGATTTTTCAAAAACCCGCGTTACATGACAAGCTCAGCTCGTCATCAGCATACGAGCGCCGTAGCTGATGACGAGCTGAGCTCGTCATCAGCATCTAAGGGGTTAAAGTACCATTACCACATTCACAATGGGGGCTAGAGATCAGCTCAAGCAAGGATTTGTCAGCAACCATGAACAGACTGTCCACCAGCGATGATGCCAGAGGGAGCTGTGCTAATCCAGGGTAGGGCTTTGTATCCGTCATTTTGGTTTCAGGACAAGCCATGGGGGAAGTACCGGGGATCAATGGAGGTCTCAAGGGGTCACTTAGAGATGGACCAGCATCTAGGTCCAACGCCCTGTAGGTGGGTGTTTCTGTATCAAGGGGAAGAGAGATAGAGTTATCAAGGTTGGACGTGTAGAGGGCGTGCTGCACAGCATTTATCATGTTTTGGCTAACGGGTCGCCCAGAGTATAGGGCCTGTGACGCCACATTAGACGTCAGGAGGGGGAAAAGAGGAGAAATCCTAGGTGCATCCCTTGAATGGAAGGCACTCTGATTGGTGCTCATAGAGCCAAGTGTAGGAATAATCGGCGTGTCTGTGCTAGAGTAGTGTGTACTAAGAGTGTCCTCTGCGTTGTTAGTATGATGGGGTAAAAAAAAGCTCTGCCATCAACTAACTGTGGCTGTCTTAGGCCTGCAGTAAGGTTCAAATGTAAAAAACAGTCACATATGCAGTTGATTTACTGGGGATGAGTTTTACAGAACAAACCTTTAAGTTGTGGCAAGCATTTTATTGTTATTTTTTTTATTTATGAAGGAGACATGAATAAAGCACTACCTTGAATATGTTAGCACTCACATCGAAGGCATCTTGAACACTATGTACTATAAACATTTTAAAGAAGTGCTGGCAAAATAAATACCCAAGATTAAAGTTGATATAAAAAAATAAATGTAATTAAAAAACACTCTTTAAACCACCTTTGTTGCTTAAGAGAAAGGAACTAATTTTAGGCAGATATACACTATGGGCCCAATTCACAAAGGTAAAATGAGACGAAAGTCTAACTCGTAAAATTAGACTTTCGTCTCAGTTTACCTTTGTGAATCGGGTTCAATATGTTGACAAGACACTGAAAAGTACACAGGGCACAGTTATTTTAACCCCTTCGCTGTGGCGGCAATTCCGCCGCAGCGCTGGGGGGGGGGGGGGCGATAGGTGCTCGCATGCTCGTGACGGAGCCGCTCCGCCACGAGCCACGGTTGCGCTGTGCTCATGACAGAGCGGTTCCGTCATGGCCCCGCCCGCTTAATAGAACGCGCCGCGCAGGCGCAAAATCAGCGCCTCGGCTGCAGGGCCATGACGGAACCGCTCCGTCATGAGCACAGCGCAACCGCGGCTCATGACGGAGCGTCTCCGTCATGAGCATACAAGGGGTTAAGGTAGATGGTGTGGGCTGCAACCTCTGGTAATAAATTAAATGTTGCTTTTTGGTTTAAAGAATGAAAGGTCAGTTTGAGTTCAAGCGCATCACTGAGGCAATCTCGAGCTTTTCATAAGCATTCAGATTTAGCTGGAAAGTATTTTTTGCTAAAGTATGCAGTTTATGCAACAGGTTTTGCGCCAAATGAGGCCAATCCATCAATATTCCGAAAACGCCAGGTCCGCAAAGTAGCTTAATTCCGCATGCCTTGCCTGTAGACTCTGTCAGCGCTTGTTTGCATAGCAACCATGCATTGTATACAGTAGACTGGCAAGGAGTTGCTTTTATTTTATTTCTGATGGAGGTAGATGATGATATTTTACCAATCCAAACGCTTTAGTACCCACAATAAATTGAAATTGCCTTTGTGATTATGTGGCTCTGTGCAGATAGTATTTCAATATTCAAATGCATGAAGACTTTGCAGAAAAGCACATGGATGTGAGGGCGCTCTCTGTGCACAACACATCTTGTGAGATATATTTTGGCCATTCAAATGGTTTTTGTCTAATGCACTTTAGTGATATTTCGCTTCCCCTAAATTGGTAGAGTCCGACCTTCTTTAATCAGTTTTTTACAATTAATGTGACATCCTATGATTTAAAGAGGTTAGTTAATGCTTTCAAGAGTGATTCTAGACGAATAACCACTTTATGAGACTAAAAGGAATAAGGATGCAGATTGGAAATATGAGGACATATTTTTTTCACAGAAAGGGTGCTGAAAACGTAGCTTGTTGCCAGCACAACCCTCTTGTCCTGATTCAAAGGAAGCTTACACTTTTTTTTAATAACTTTAGTCATTTAGGCTATTCAGTAAGGGCTTGATTCACATAAGTAACATACACTTTTGAGTATTTGTCTACTGTTTGCTTATTCACAAACTTGGAGTGTAAGTTACTACTAAAGAAAAGCAGTATGTTCAGCACCACACCTGTTCAACAAGTAGTCCTAAAACACTCTTTCATAGTAAATAATTGAGGTAGAGAATTAAAGTAAAATCCCGCAGGAAATAATGTTAAATTAAAGTCAATTATTTAAAATAGTTACAAATATAAGGAAAATAAATTTACTGACAAACAAACATATAACAAAAGGACACATTTATTATTAGATTACAAAATATATACCCTTTACTGAGTTTAGAAATTCATGTAACAATAAACTTTAGTGAAATATGTCTAAATTCACTTTAATTAAAGTATACTGTTATTTTTTCTTTAGGTGGTAATTTATTTTTAATTTAAATTTCAGAAAATTAATTTAAATTTAATTTGATATATTTTTATTACTTAAAGATTTATTTGAAAATGAAATTAATGGTGCTTTAGCACTGTTTTTATTTTGTTCTACATTTAAAACACATATCTAAAATTAATATGCATTAACATTTATTATACACATATTTTCAATATTTCAAGTTAAATCATTTTTTAAACTTTTCCCTATACTCTATCATAAGGAGACTCTGCAATTGAGCAGAGATGTCTGCTTAGTAGAGTATAGGGAAAGTAAAACATTTTAGGTTGATGGACAGGCAGTGTGAGGAAAAGAGGGGAACGCCTTAGGATGGTGGTAGTAGGTCTCCTCCATGACTCCTCTGTCCCTGCACAAAGTCTGCATCTTTGTGAAATGCAATTTGTGACTTTTAGCTTTATTGTGATACTAGTGAAAATGTATGAAGGTAGGAAAGAAGGAATAATATTTGTAGGTATTAGTGTTGGAGAAATAACTTTTGTTAGGATTGGGATAAATAGAGGTGGGGCAGTAACACTTACTCTAGTAGTAGATTTGGTGTGACTGCTAATTTTTACATGTGCTTACTGCAGTTGCCAGTACTGATCCTTGTCCTCATTTTCTTTCCTATTTTCACGACAATCACAGACCTGGGTCAAAGCAAAGGTCATGGCAATAGCCAATGCCACCATTGGAGAGTACAGTAAATAGCAAAGAGCAACTAAATCCACCATGGATGTAAAATCAGAAAATGTCTTTGGCTCTGGGTAGAAAATTGTGCAAGGTTGTGTGACTATACAAACACATGTTTGCAGTGGAGACTACAATTCAGTATCTTTTTTCTTCTTTCTTTAGCAACATCATACCCTACTACTCTCATTGGACGCCAATTAGCAGAAGCCTCATGGTGCAAGGCCCAGCAGGAGATAGCCGCTTGGCTGCAGCTAGAAAAGAAAAATAAAGTCAGTTTCAGCAATCTTCTGTTGACTGTGGGGGCTTGAGGAAGAGGAGGAGAAGGAGGATGAAGCACCTGCAAGTGCCTCCAAAGAATATGCACCGGCAGCAGCATAAGACTGCAAATGTTGTTGCTCCAGCAAGCAGAGCCACATTAACCACCAACAATTTTCCTTCCATCACACCTACAAAAGTTCTCCACTGCAAAATGTTAGGTGGACTTGAGAGCCTGGTCCAGCGAAAGAAATGCCCCCCCTTTGTTTTAGTTTTTTGGGGAGGAATTTGGGTGTGGTTTTAGTGAGTACAATTTTGTGAGAAAGGCAGTGTGGTTAGTGTGTGTTCATGCATTTTATTTATTTTCTAAAGATGTGAGTGATGTTGAGATGGTTTTAGGAGGGATTTATATTTATAATTGTCCTGTAACAGTTTTCTAAATAAACATGAATAACTTTAATAAACATTAATATTTATGGTCATGTCTCACACTCCCACCCCCTGTGACTTGCCAGTCACTTGAATTGCGCCCTAAAACCTCTCATTTGCAATTGTTTTGTGCTAGTTAGCAATTTTAAAATGTAAAGATGACATGATTTTGCAGTGCTCACATGTGCAAATGTGTAGTCAAAGTGACAAAAAATACAGCTAAATTGAATAAAAGAAGTCATTAGGTGGAATTAGTTTTATATAACTGGTGACCAAGAGGGGAATTTCAAACATCAAGTCTCAGAGTATCACTTATGATGACAAAGAGTCCAAATAGAGAGGAAGGCCAGCAATATGACATTACCTAATTGTATTTATTTTTTATTTAGCAGGCACTTATAAGTCAATGTCAGATGACCAGTTCAACTTAGCACAATTTATTTTGCTCCTATTAAACGTTAAAGATGTTCCTCAAACAAACTTGACTTGTAGTCTGGGCAGTTATAGCTAGGCTAGCATTTCCAAAGGGAATGACTTTTTTGTTTTGCTTATAACATTGACAATGTTTGACGAATCTCCATGACACTTTCCGAAACAAGTACTCTTTTTTGCTTACTTTGTCCAAGGAAAGTTTCAGGCTGATCTGTCAAGCAGGGGCAAGAAAAAAGGGGGGTCCCCACGAATTTTCCATAGACTGCTTTAAACAGCAGTTCCGCAAAAAACGCTGAATGGAATTACACCAAATTTGGCTAGAAGCTAGATCTTAGATCACATATAGATTGTGCTTTTTGTGATTTGGTGTGAATCTGCACAGTAGGTTTTGAGAAATTAAGATTTACAAATATTTGGGTTCAAGAGATGCTCCTGAGAGTTCTTCGAACCCAATTTTAAATAATCGAGCATTCTGATCGTACCGCTGAGCTTTTTAACCCTTGGGCCAAATTAGAAAGAGGAAAACAAGGAGAAATAGTTATATTTCTCCTCGTTGTGCCTCCCTTACACCTCCCCTGGGAGGCGTACGTTTTTGGTGCTGCATCATACTTAAGATTTCTCATAAATCTGGGGCAGTGTCAAAAAGACATGGATATTGCTGGGAATGCCGACAGCAACACCCATGGAACGCCTCTTTCACACAGCTTTCTGTGTAAAAGGGGCCTATATTTGTAAGGCCATGAAAAGCCACACAACGTGGCTTTACTTGACCTTATAAATATGCCAGTGGCACTCTGCACCACTGGAATGTCAAAAGATTAGGCCCTAGGAATCTTGGTGAAAAGAAAGAAAAAGTCTGATTCACACACAGCTCCTGGACATTATGGGTCTGATTACGAGCTTGGTGGTGCAGGAGTGGACCACCGCTCCTGTGCTACCAAACTCGTGTGCCCACCAGCCTCCAGATAATTAGTTTCCACATGTATGGCAGACTTTTTTTAGCGGTCCCACGGCGGTGCCTCTGAAAATGGGCGCCGCTATGGGAACACCCAAAAAAAGTTCCTGCATATCATGATAGACTGTAAAGCCCATGCTGTTCAGGAACTGGGGTGCATGCACACAGAGGGGCAAACAGGGGGCCCTGTAGGGGTCCATTGTTTCAGGACTGCCATCCTTTTCATAGAGAAAAGACCTCCGTGACACTGCTGGCGGTCCTGAAGCACGTAATATGAATGGATGTGCCACAGATGCAAAAACAACAATTGATGGACAGAATGCAGAACAATGTCATACATTCACCCCAGTACAGAGATCTGGGCATAAATCCATCGTTTTTGTGCACTCCACACCACCCCAGTTCAGACATGGCCATATGCAAATCAGCCTTGACCCTGTGCCTCATGGGAACAGTCCAGCCCGAACAGCCAAACCATGTCTTCCCTGGACCGGAATCAAGCATCCTAGGACCGGTTTCTGGCTATCAGCCGTCTTCAGCCAGGATAGCTTGACTCCCGTGGTGTGGATAGCACAGGACTCACGTCTGAGCATACCCTTCCCACTCGATTCCGGTACAGGGAAGACACGGCTTGGCAGTATGGGCTGGACTGTTCCCATGAGGCACAGGGTCAAGGCTGATTTGCATATGGCCATGTCTGAACTGGGGTGGTGTTGAGTGCATAAAAACGATGGATTTAGGCCCAGATCTCTGTACTGGGGTGAATGTATGACATTGTTCTGCATTCTGTCCATCAACTGTTGGTTTTGCATTTGTCACCCCGAGTGGGAAGGGTATGCTTAAACGTGAGTCCCGTGCTTTCCACACCACTGTAGTCAAGTTATCCTGGCTGAAGACGGCTGATAGCCAGAAACCGGTCCAAGGATGCTTGATTCCGGTACGGGGAAGACATGGCTTGGCAGTTCGGGCTGGACTGTTCCCATGAGGCACAGGGTCAAGGCTGATTTGCATATGGCCATGTCTGAACTGGGGTGGTGTTGAGTGCATAAAAACGATGGATTTCGGCCCAGATCTCTGTACTGGGGTGAATGTTTGACATTGTTCAGCATTCTGTCCATCAACTGTTGGTTTTGCATTTGTCACCCCGAGTGGAAAGGGTATGCTCAGACGTGAGTCCCGTGCTCTCCGCACCACTGGAGTCAAGCTATCCTGGTTGAAGACGGCTGATATCCAGAAACCGGTCCTAGGATGCTTGATTCCGGTACAGGGAAGACATGGCTTGGCAGTTCGGGCTGGACTGTTCCCATGAGGCCCAGGGTCAAGGCTGATTTGCATATGGCCATGTCTGACCTGGGGTGCACAGACATAACATCGAGTCCAAAATATCGATTGGACATAATATCGAGTTTTTAATATAGACTGGACAAAATATCGACAGGACAGAATATAGATAACAAAAATATCGTTTTTAAGGTAAGTAGAGTAATATCGACTGTTAAAAATATAGATAGTTAAAATATCGAAGTATATAATATAGATACTTAAAAATATCGATTTTTTAATAATATATAATTTTTTATAGTGTATTTTTATGTTATAATATGTGTGAAAAGTGTGTATTTATGTTATAAATAATTTTATTTAATGATTTTTGTTTTTATAATTATTGCGTAATTTAATTCTGTAGCGGGTTGTGGGTTTATAGGGGAATAGGGTGGGAAGTAATTTAATTATAATTAATTAAATATGTAAATTTATTTATTGATAGTCATTTGTAATTAATTGTAAATTTATTTATATGTGTTAATTAATTTAATTGTAATTGGAAAATAATTATTATTAATTGATTAATTGGTAAATATGTAAATTTTACTAATTTAATTCTGTAGCGGGTTGTGGGTTTATAGGGGAATAGGGTGGGAAGTAATTTATTAATAATTTATTAAATAATACAATTAATTACAATTTATTTATTTGGAAATAATTGTA
Source organism: Lissotriton vulgaris (assembly GCF_964263255.1). NCBI lineage: Eukaryota > Metazoa > Chordata > Amphibia > Caudata > Salamandridae > Lissotriton > Lissotriton vulgaris. The sequence continues at coordinate 494,847,254 of NC_141697.1, read as the reverse complement.
AAATAATTTTTAAATATTAAATAATTATTTGTTAATGTTTAATTAATTTGTATTAATAGGTGATTAAGTGAAATATTTATTGTTAATTCGTAATTTTAAAATATTAATTATTATATTAGATAACATTTTTATTTATTTTGAATTAATTATTAATAGATATTCATTTTTAGATTTTTGAATAAAATATGAAATATTTACTTTCTTTAATGTTGTATTCTCTGGAGTGGGAATAGTAATTTTAACCCCTAGGCTATCCAATGCTTTCCCTACTGTTGCACCCACTGGCGTTGAAATAGTAATTTTAACCCCTACGCTATCCAACGCTTTCCCTACTGTTGCACCCACTGGAGTGGGAATATTAATTTTAACCCCTACGCTATCCAACGCTTTCCCTACTGTTGCACTCTTTGGAGTGGGAATAGTAATTTTTACCCCTACGCTATCCAACACTTTCCCTACTGTTGCACCCACTGGAGTGGGAATAGTAATTTTAACCCCTACGCTATCCAACGCTTTCCCTACTGTTGCACCCACTGGAGTGGGAATGGTAATTTTAACCCCTACGCTATCCAACGCTTTCCCTACTGTTGCACTCTTTGGAGTCGGAATAGTAATTTTAACCCCTACGCTATCCAACACTTTCCCTATTGTTGCACCCACTGGAGTGGGAATAGTAATTTTAACCCCTACGCTATACAACGCTTTCCCTACTGTTGCACCCACTGGAGTGGGAATGGTAATTTTAACCCCTACGCTTTCCCTACTGTTGCACCCACTGGAGTGGGAATAGTAATTTAACCCCTACGCTATCCAACGCTTTCCCTACTGTTGCACTCTTTGGAGTGGGAATAGTAATTTTAACCCCTACGCTATCCAACGCTTTCCCTACAGTTGCACCCACTGGAGTGGGAATAGTAATTTTTACCCCTACGCTATCCAATGCTTTCTCTACTGTTGCACTCTTTGGAGTGGGAATAGTAATTTGTACCCTTATGCTATCCAACGCTTTCCCTACTGTTGCACTCTTTGGAGTGTGAATAGTAATTTAAACCCCTACGCTATCCAACCCTTTCCCTCATGTTGCACTCACTGGAGTGGGAATAGTAATTTTAACCCCTACGCTATCCAACGCTTTCCCTACTGTTGCACTCTTTGGAGTGGGAATAGTAATTTTTACCCCTACGCTATCCAACGCTTTCCCTACTGTTGCACTCTTTGGAGTGGGAATAGTAATTTTTACCCCTACGCTATCCAACGCTTTCCCTACTGTTGCACCCACTGGAGTGGGAATAGTAATTTTAACCCCTACGCTATCCAACGCTTACCCTATGCTTGCACCCTTTGGAGTGGGAATAGTAATTTTTACACTTTTGTTATTGTACGTTTATAATATTGGCTATTATTTAATTATATTTTGTTACTATATATATATGTTTTAAGAAATATGAATACAATTTTTTTTACATTCATAATTATTTAATTATTATAAGTTAATTTAAGTATTTTTAAGTATATTTTAGTAATTAATTTTTAATATTAATTTAATTTAACATTGTTTTTAGTAAAGTCGATATTTTTTATAACTATATTTTTGTAAACGATATTTTTAACTCGATATTTTGTACTTACCTGTTTGTAGATAGAAACTCGATTTTAAGTCGATATTTTGGCAACGATATTCTTGATGGTCGATATTCTGTCTCTCGATATTATTTCAGTGATCCCTGACCTGGGGTGGTGTGGAGTGCAAAAAAACGATGGATTTAGGTATGCTTAGACGTGAGTCCTTTGCTCTCCACACCACTGGAGTCAAGCTATCCTGGCTGAAGACGGCTGATAGCCAGAAACCGGTCCTAGGATGCTTGATTCCGGTACGGGGAAGATATGGCTTGGCAGTTTGGGCTGGACTGTTCCCATGAGGCACAGGGTCAAGGCTGATTTGCACATGGCCATGTCTGAACTGGGGTGGTGTGGAGTGCAAAAAAACTATGGATTTAGGCCCAGATCTCTGCACTGGGGTGAATGTATGACATTGTTCTGCATTCTGTCCATCAACTGTTGGTTATGCATTTGTCCCCCCGAGTGGGAAGGGTATGCTCAGACGTGAGTCCCGTGCTCTCCACACCACTGGAGTCAAGCTATCCTGGCTGAAGACCGCTGATAGCCAGAACCGGTCCTAGGATGCTTGATTCCGGTACAGGGAAGACATGGCTTGGCAGTTCGGGCGAGGACTGCTCCTATGAGGCACAGGGTCAAGGCTGATTTGCATATGGCCAAGTCTGAACTGGGGTGGTGTGGAGTGCAAAAAAACGATGGATTTAGGCCCAGATCTCTGTACTGGGGTGAATGTATGACATTATTCTACATTATGTCCATCAACTGTTCATTTTGCATGTGCCACAGAGGCACCACCAGCATAATACTAATGCCCTGACTGCCACACCACTGCCAGGGAACAGCAGTTCATGGTGGCTGCGGCGATGCTATGGAGGTCCGACCGTCAAAATTGTAATTGGGTGGTCGGACTGCTGGTGCAGTGGTGGCTGGATCACCTCGGCCGCATCCCCACGAGTCTGCCGGTCCTTGTACCGCCAAACTCTTAATTTGGCCCTATGTGTTTCTTGAAAGGTAGCACAAGTAGGACTCTCAATCAGAAAGACACAATTGATTTTTGTAAATATTACAATGGTTTTGGTGGCCTCAACGAGGTCCTAAGGGGATATTGTAAATTATGAAGTTAATTCATAAAATTGAGTCTGGAAGAAGGTCTCGGTTGAATACCATATAGGTCAATTTTATTAGAATTTAAACAGAAAATATATTAAAAGTTTGTAATAGCGATAATAAATTTCTTATCAGGTGCTCACATATGTGACAAAAAGTGCTAAAAGTGACTTTAGTGAATTAAAAAACATTTATATACATTTATATACAAAGATGTCACCACAAGGGTATTCCCACACAAATTATATACAATAAAAAATGGGGGAGTTTTTCCTTGAGTTTGTCGACGGCGTTTCGATCTAGGTTGGTTTAGATCATCATCAGGACGTGAGCTTCCCTGAAATTCGAGAAAAAACACTTTAGTTCCTAGGCGGCAGGAAAAATAAATCACAACTCTACGATAGCTTCTACGATCTGTGGCGCCGGAGGGGACAGAACGTAGCGGTGTTTAACTCCCGCTTTTTCCGAAGCCCTTGATCCACCGATGCGAGCAAATTGAATCCTCACATCTAATAACATTTTCCTGCCACGGAAATCACACCTGGCCCAGGGAACACACGGGCTCTGCAACGCTAAAACATATAGAGACAACGTTGTGGAAGCGAAGACCCTAAATAACAACATTAAACTGTGCAATTTGTGGCGCTTACTGCATAAATCACGTAAAGGCAGTTTTACGACATCGGCCTGATTTATTTTTCCTGCCGCCTAGGAACTAAAGTGTTTTTTTCTCGAATTTCAGGGAAGCTCACGTCCTGATGATGATCTAAACCCACCTAGATCGAAACGCCGTCGACAAACTCAAGGAAAAACTCCCCCATTTTTTATTGTATATAATTTGTGTGGGAATACCCTTGTGGTGACATCTTTGTATATAAATGTATATAAATGTTTTTTAATTCACTAAAGTCACTTTGAGCACTTTTTGTCACATATGTGAGCACCTGATAAGAAATTTATTATCGCTATTACAAACTTTTTATATATTTTCTGTTTAAATTCTAATAAAATTGACCTATATGGTATTCAACCGAGACCTTCTTCCAGACTCAATTTTATGAATTAACTTCATAATTTACAATATCCCCTTAGGACCTCGTTGAGGCCACCAAAACCATTGTAATATTTACAAGTACTCTCAACCCCAGGTTTCATTAATGGGGTACCCTTGTCCTTTCTAAATACAATTGATTTTTGCACACATTAAATACTAGGAAGATTTGAGCTTCATATCACACCAGTGCCCCCGCCACTAAACAGTGTTGAGGATAGAAATTGCACTATAATCTACTAAAATAGGTAGGAGAAATATATAGGAAAATAGAGGGCTTAGTAAAACACATATTAGAAGATCAGAGCTTAGCTAATGAATGTAAAGTCATAGTAAATCTTGAAAAAGCTAAACAGGACATTTTCACAATCATACTCAGCAAGAAACTCAACAAATCACTGAATGACACAAGCATTCGTGAAAACATGAATTATCCTTACATAACAGTTGACCTTTATCAGTAGCCAGCACAGATACCATACCTTCAAGAAGCAGTACAAAAGTGTTTTGTGATTTTATCCAAATCCTTGAACCAAGTGATTCAGAATAGGACACTGAAGTGAACTCACTACTCCCTGATCCCAATTCTGCCTATTTTGATACCCCCCTCTTTTTACATTAAGGGGTCAAGCTGTAGTGAGGCGACAGCCAATGGTGCTCACACCAGTCAGGGGAACAACACACTTTCTGTCAGTTTTACCATTGGTAGTAACTAACTAACTAATTAACTAACTCAGTGACCAGATACCCCCTATAGGTGACACTGTTGTGCCACACAAATGCTGGTTGATTGATTGATTGAACTTTACTCTACAAATTGCTTCTTACTGTGAAGGAAGAATGGGCCAAAGTTAAAACGTTTCTGAGCAATTTCCTACTAACTCTAGCATAAACCTCTGTCCTCAGGAAAGGTCTGTCCTTTGTGGCCACCGGGGGAACTACCTTTTCCAAAACATTATCCCCAAAGAAATGATAACTTTTGAAATAATTATTCTCAAAGAATAAGAAGGCCTTTACAATCAGAGATTGTATACTAAATACAATGCAATATCTAGAGAATTGAGAAAGAAGCCCTCTCTACATTTGCCAATTATATTGATATTACCATCAACCCAGTAGATAAGGCAAGAGTAGGTATTATGATCAGTAATACTAATGACTACAATCAGGAACTAATGAGACAATTCACTAATGCAGAACACTATATGAAACTTTCGTCCTATAGTTTCCAGTTGTTGCTCGATTTTAGACTCCCCATATTGCTACATTTCCTTTTTTTATGAAGCCTCTTGCGCAATCCACCAACGTCCTATGTATATTATAGCATGATTTTATTAACGCAATTGAATACTTCCCATTCAATACAGAAACACAATTATTAGTGACTATGGATATCCAGTCATAATTCATTATGTATGAATATTGCCCACGGGCACGCTTTAATGACACTGACTGAGTTGTTGGAACCACACCCTTCAGCTATATTCGTGCCGAATCATTTATTCACTGACCTGGAAAACATTGTCCTAATAGAGGAAGAATGGCCTTCTGTTTTCAAAATGTCTTCTATTTCCAAGTCAAAGGAGTGGCTATGGACACCAGCTGTAACACCACACTTCGGTAACCTCTGCATGGATCACCTTCCACTTCAATTTACCTTCCCCCGGACCAACCCCATTCAAACCACATATTACTCTCTGGAAGATTAGGTCTGGGCAAAATTTAATTTGTGTCATTTTGTGCTATGTTTGTTATGTAAAATTCCCAAAACTATGCAATTACACTACATGATGTAATTATGTGCAGTTCATTGTAAAATATTGTGAGCGCACAGGAATAAGCTGCACAGACAGAACATGACCAGCTTTTGCTCGCACCATTTGTGTCTTTCAGGCTTCTTTTTTTAACAGCAAAATATATTCTTGAGGCAAAAATTGACGCAAGGACAAATTTTGCTCTAAAATATAGCGCTAAACGACAGAGTGCCCGTTTGCAAAATTAGACAACATTTCATCGAAATGTACTTAAGTGTTGTGTAATAATGCAAAAGCAAATTGCATAAATTTCACTCACCCCTATTGGAAATACATTGACAGTGTTGTCTTGATTAGGACAGAAAACACTTTTGATTTTACTCTCTTTCCAATCTTTCAGAATTATTTACACTAATCGAATGTATTGCTGCATAATTATTGGTGTAACTGCATTCTGACATTTTCTATCTTGGGAGCATGATTGGACTGCAGTGCAGAAGTATCATAGCCCTTTATTTACTGTAGACATATTGAATAAGACAAGGAAAGGACAATCTTTCTGTCAAGATGAATGGGATCTAGAAGGTCTCAGAAGAACCAAAGAGAGATGGTGTGGTATAATCACCAGGTCTGCTGACTCTGGAACTGGGGAACCAGGTTCAAGTCTTGGCTCAACATCCTGTGATTCTGGACAAATCACTTAATGTGCGTAACAAAACATGAATGTGTCCTTGTGTAATGTAACTATTGCTCATATAAAGCGCTTCAATAAATTTGAGTCCAGTTTGTGGTATAAAACTGAAACAAAAAAATGACTGGAGAGAACAGGATGGTGTAACTACTGTTAAGTAAAGGACAACCATGTACCACTCCCAGACAAGCAGTAGCATGTACCATTAATGAGTATTTGAATGTTAAAATTGCAAGTTTAACTAACCCCCTCACATGCCCAATATTAATCACATCATATTTATTTTGCCAGCTCTGAGTGCTACTGTTGCTGTGTGTTGCTGGATCCACCAGTGTGTTCTACATTGGTTGAAGAGTTCTTATTTGCAGTAGATGATGTAGTCGTTCATCTTCAAGCTTACATATGTTTGAAATATCCGACTCTTATAAATTATGTGCATCCAGCACTGAATGGGTATTGAAAGCAGAGTATACAGCCTGTGTTTGTACCACAGATCGAGAATAGTGGCACAGGTATATTCTTTGCAGGACATGTTCTGTTGTTGCAGCCTGTAATATGTCACTAGATGCATGAGTGGTCTGTTGACCCAACCAGAACCATCATCCTTAACAGTGTCAAATGTTTATTCCACTTTATGAAAATGGGGCTGCTGTAAGTGAAACAATCGGATGGCTTGGTTTATAGTGGAATCTTCATTGTTGTTTTTCAGTGTTGAACGCTCCAATGGTGGAAGTATTTTTGTAAAGCAGTGTAATAGCCCCATTGGCAAACTCAGTTTTTCCAGTTGCATCCTTCTCTGGTTTAGTGCAGCTCAAAGATTGTTTACAGCATTTATTAGATGGAGTTCCAATGGGTCTGAAACGCCTCATGAGGACTTTTATGGGACCTTATTAGCTTACTGAATGGCTTTTGAGCTCTCCCAAGCATTAAAGGAGTGGTTAAAATGTGTAAACATGCTGCAAGGAGTGACCAATCTCATGTGGAATACTTTTTTATCTCTTTGAGGAAATCATGCACAGTCAGGTTTTTGCAGTGGTCTAAACAGTGCACTCAGAAGTATCCAGCATCTGTCATGAATTGTATAATTTCACAGCAGTTGTCAGGGTAAACGAGTCCAATCCTGAGACCCTGGGTTTTAAGTCATTTATAGACTTTGACAATGAATTCTGTCAGAATGTTGATTCTGCACTTTCTCCATTGAGAATATTATAATATTGAAACTGATGTATGCCTGTGAATGTCTGGAAAAAAACACTATTTAACCAAGAAACCCTAATTATCAGGTTAGCGGCTAGATTTTGCTTAACCCAATTGAAGGTAGTCCAGTACATGCAGTCCACAGCTTCACTACTGGTCTGAGTGTCTGTAGTGATATGGATGAACTAGGGGACTCATCCTCCATCAGTGCATCAGGAACCAATCCCATCACTTGACTGTACTGCTGGGAAACAACAGCAGTTGGAATACATCTGGCTTGCAAACTTCCATTTTGGATTAAGAGCCTCCTCAAATTCCAGAAATTCCTAATTCCCTCCAATGAAATGAGTGGAAGTCAAGTACCAACACTTTGGTCAAATTTCAATTGCATAAATTGACCAGAAAGTAAATATTTTTTATGACTTTCTGCATATCTACTGAACATTGCCTTGAAAGTGCTTTGCTTTTTTTTACAGCCCCCACCTTAATTAACTTATATGTCAGTAGAATGCTTGAATGCTTTGGAGTGAATGTGATATCACCATTTTTCTTGTGGCAAGGAGAGTTTACTACTGATTAATGCACACTATGAGAGGCTGTTCCTCATGATTATGACTAACCCTGGGCGTAGTTTGCTTAGTAGCGTTACGCGTAGCTATGCGAAGTGCACTGCGCAATAAGCGAGCTTTGTGGATTGCGTAGTGCACTGTGCAAAATGCTGCTCGCTCTGATTGCACATTGCCGGATGCTTGTCCGTACTGTGTAATCAGTGCAAACCGCATCTTGCACAGTGCAAGCGGTCGCAGCAGCTTTCTTAATGCGGACTGGTAGTTTCTCATCGCGAGCAGTTGCGAGCATACGCAACCACTCGCATTAAGAAACCAGACCTTCCGCATTGAGAATCTCGCTAAGAGGTTTATTTTCCACGCTCGCGATCGGCGACTTGATGTTACTGATCACGTATGAGGAAAACGTCTTGCTGGGATGTCAATTTGCTTGCTCGCGGTCACCAACTTGATGTTGAAGACCACGAGCAAGCAAAAAATGACCACTACGCTACGTGTGTTTGCACTGTGATATGTGCAATTCGCATAGTGCGAAGTAGCGCAAACTTCGCAAACTACGCAAACACACAAAGTCGGGGCGGCCAATAAAATATAATAAATAGGAGATACGCTGTATGTGTGAATAAGATTTTGTGCAAATAAAAATATATATAGTGGCAGATATGCAGCTCAGACACCATTAGTTTTTATGATGGTACATTGCGAAATAATTCGACAATTATGGTGAAAATATTGTAAAGAAATGTATATCTGACAACAACATCGTTGCTTGCAATTTACATGAGTAGATTTGGGACATCATTGTTATCAATCAGGTACTGTAACACACATGGTTAACTATATTCATGACACTGTTGTTACGTATTTCTAATGGGTGAAGATTGCATAAACCAATAGGTACATAACATGTTATGTGGCCACCAAAAATGATACAACGTGCATACAGAGATATCAAAGATTATACGACGTGCTTTTAGTTCCTCAATGTGGTCACAAAACCCTGCCACTCTTCGACAGAGTTCAGTCCCCGGATTATTGAGTTAGTCCTTTCTATCCAGTTGCATTCTAATGTTTGCAGAATCTGAATTAGATCACCCCCTCTTTCAGGAACAATCGCTTTGTCAATAACCTGCCATTTTATCTCGTCTGCTGTATGATTTTTTTTGGCATAATGGGCAACCAAAGGGGCATTGGGTACAGAGCATCTAATATGGCTACTGTGCTGTACGATGTGTGCCTTGATAGGTTGTTGTGTTTGTCCAATGTAAGGTAAATGACATGGACACCATATGCAGTAGACCACATTGTGTGTTGCAGTTAGAAAATAATTCTAATGGCTTTTTCACATTTGTATGCTCAAATCTATTTGTGTCAAACATCCTTTTAGTTCTGGTACACCCCAGGCTGATTCTAACGTCTTACTTTTGTGCACAGTACTTTCTGTGGATGAGTGTATAAGATAGTCGTTCACATTTTTTTCCACATATAAAAGCAAACATGGAAGGTTCTATAGTGGAATCACATTTTTTCATCAGGTCCCAATTCTTCATAATGAAGTTGTGAACCTTGTTTGTATGCACACCGTAAGTGGAGACACAAATGAGTCTGTCTATTGGAGTTTTATCTTTTTTTATTAGCAGTTCTTACTCCTGGCAAAAGCAAGTTTGTTTGACTGATTTTCTGATTAGTCTATTGGGATATACTCTAGAAAAAAGTTTAGATTTCAATACCTGTGCTTCCTTTATAAAGTCCTCCTTGTGTGAACAATTTCTCCGCAAGTGCAAAAATCGTCCAAAAGGTAAACGATTTTGTAAAGTTCGAGGATGGTGACTTTTGTATGCTAAGAGTGTGTTCCTCTCTGTAGCTTTTCTGTGAATGCTGGTGTACAGGGTGCTATTTATATGTTGTATATTTAGATTTAGGAAGGCTATGGCAGATTTGTGTATCATGGACATGAAGGTAAGATGCCCCTGGATGTTGTTAAGCTATAACACAAAATCATTAAATTCAGTCTTGCTGCTTGACCAAATTAGGAAAATATCATCTATGTACCGTTTCCAACATTTAATGTTGGACTTGTAGATATTGTTTATGTAAAGAGCATAAGTTTGTTCGATATGGTCCATGTAAATGTTTGCTAAATTTGGTGCAAAAAACAGCCCCATACTAGTACCAGAGCATTGTTGGTAGTAAAAGCCTTCTGGGGCAAAGTAATTGAATTGAAGGGCAATTCTCAGCAATGAGACGATAAAGCTTGTGGGAACTTGTGTTGGTCTAGTTCTGGTCTCTCGGAGTTTCTCTATTATCAAAATGCTTTCCTCTTGGGGTAAGTTGGTATACAACAATGAGATGTTTAAGGTTGCCAGACAGTCTGTTTCAGTGTTATAAGGCATGCCATCTATCAAATGAATCGTGTACATACTGTCCCTCACATATATTTCTTGTGTGGGGACAAGGGGCCAGATGTAGGTAATTCATATTTACCGACTCTTAAATACCGAATTTTACCGATTCGTTATTTAAGAGACGGTAAATATGAAGGGGGGAGATCGGTAGGATTCGGTATTTACCGATTCGGTAAATACCGAATCGGTATTGCCCATTGATTCCTATGGGCCATGAAGTCCATAGGAATCAATGGGCAATACCGATTCGGTATTTACCGAATCGGTAAATACCGAATCCTGCAAGGGTGCAGGGGGTGTCACTTTGACACCCTCTAGCACCCCAATTCTGGACTTGTATGCCATGTGGCACACAGACATGCCCTAAGGGCATGTCTGTGTTTCACATTGCACAGGTATGCATGCACAGATGTGCATGCACACCTGAATTCGGTATTTTACCACCCAATTCGATTGGGTGGTAAAATACTGATATGGCCGGGATGCCCGCCACCCCCTCTCAACACAATCCCCAAGGATGGGAGAAGTCGGACACAAGTTTGAACTTTTGGAAGGCGGGAGGGAGTCACCCTCCCGGCCGTATTTATTAAAATATGAAACAAAATTTAAAACATTAAATAAAAGTTTCATAAAAATGTACAATTTTTCATTTATTACATTTCGATGCAGACATGATCTTTGGCTAACCTTAACAGATCTCTAATACAAAGGTTTCCTGGCCGAGTCTAACATCCTGCAAATGCAAACATTCTAAATTAAAATTGTACATCCTAGCATTAAGGGCCAACGGCAAGGTCTTAACCGGTGTCAGATCCCTACTACCAAAAACTCTCGCCCTCACCATGTGAGTGGCGCATGCGCAGAGGACTCTACCCTCGTTGCCAACTGTAACTTCCCTTGTCGTGGTGGGGGCCCCCTTTCCACTCGACGCCATCTTAAAGGTCGTCCGAGTTCCCGTGTGAGGTATCTGTAGGTAGGACAGCGTGGACTCCCCCCCCATCCCCACACTCTCTATCCGCCGTCGCGGATATCCGGCCCCCGGGAAATTAGTAGGAGGGGCATCTAGCCGCCTCTCCCCCTGGGAGGGGCCTATGGCCGTCTCCCCCCAGGCGACCCATCCTTAGTGGGTGCCGCCTCCCCTCGGGCACTCCCATCCGTTGTGGGTGGCGCCCCCCTCTAGGGACCTTGAAATTACTGCTCACCGATCATGACCTTACCGCCCGACCAAAATAGATACGACAGTTGTTTACCTACTAAAGGAAAAAATTCAGACATTTCCTTGATGCTTCATCGACTGCTCGCTCCTACCAAGAAAACATTATCCTACAGGCAGAAGTCACATCCTTATCAAAACATTCCTTTACTGTTCTACAAAGGAAAAAAGGCCTACTCAGCAAACTTTATTTAAACAAACATTGCCATAAGGGGCTGGTGGGTGGGTCAAAATTGCTGCTTGTTCCGTCAAGGGCTCACGTGCAACGAATGGGTGCAGCCTTCAGAGCACAGGAACAAGAGGACGCTTCTTCGGATTCTCGCTCTATTTATTCTTCTGCGGGAGGGCGTGTACCCTCCTCCGGTACGACTACTGGGCGTGGTCTTCGGTGTAGGTGTCTAGGACAACCCCTCTTGGGCGGGAAAAGGCACGCCCCGGCTACGCCGCTTCGGGCATACCAGCCGAGACACGGCCCCCGCCCCAAAATGGTTTCCCGGGGGGATCGAGGCACCCAACCATACGTTTGGGGGGACCGAATGGTCGCCCCTTTCCATATGGCCGGGATGCCCGCCACCCCCTCTCAACACAATCCCCAAGGATGGGAGAAGTTGGACACAAGTTTGAACTTCTGGAAGGCGGGAGGGAGTCACCCTCCCGGCCGTATTTATTAAAATATGAAACAAAATTTAAAACATTAAATAAAAGTTTCATAATTATGTACAATTTTTCATTTATTACATTTCGATGCAGACATGATCTTTGGCTAACCTTAACAGATCTCTAATACAAAGGTTTCCTAGCCGAGTCTAACATCCTGCAAATGCAAACATTCTAAATTAAAATTGTACATCCTAGCATTAAGGGCCAACGGCAAGGTCTTAACCGGTGTCAGATCCCTACTACCAAAAACTCTCGCCCTCACCGTGTGAGTGGCGCATGCGCAGAGGACTCTACCCTCGTTGCCAACTGTAACTTCCCTTGTCGTGGTGGGGGCCCCCTTTCCACTCGACGCCATCTTAAAGGTCGTCTGAGTTCCCGTGTGAGGTATCTGTAGGAAGGACAGCGTGGACTCCCCCCCATCCCCACACTCTCAAACCGCCGTCGCGGATATCCGGCCCCGGGAAATTAGTAGGAGGGGCATCTAGCCGCCTCCCCCCCTGGGAGGGGCCTATGGCCGTCTCCCCCTAGGTGACCCATCCTTAGTGGGTGCCGCCTCCCCGTGGGAGGGGCCAATGGCCGCCTCCCCTCGGGCGCTCCCGTCCGTTGTGGGTGGCGCCCCCCTCTAGGGACCTTGAAATTACTGCTCACCGATCATGACCTTACCGCCACAGGCCGGATAGTTGACCGACTATCCGGCCCCCCCAACTCCTCCTAAAGGTCATGCTTCCCCAAACCCCTTAGCCATGCTACGAAGTCTCCTATGAGTAAATCATTCCCCTCCCTGGACAGGTGAACCCCATCATTCAGGTACATGAGATCACCCCGAATACACCCGTGAGGAATGCTATGCAACTGCGAAGAGCGAAACAATTTACCAATTTTATTGTTAACCCTTTTCACCGCATGGTTCAGTGCTGACACCGAAAGGCCCCCCCGCCATACCTTCCTGGGAATCATGTGGGACCAGGCAATCGTGCACCCTGGGATTCTTTTAGCCAACCAGCTAACAAAATTTGTTCGAACAACACTCGTCTACCCAGTGTCACCAAGTCATTGCCCCCCAGGTGTACTATGACTACAGATGGCGGTGACCTTTTCCGCCCTAGGAGACCCTCAAAAAATGATTCAAATTGGTCAAAACAGAGCCCGCCCTTCCCATGGAAGGCCACTCTGTACCCGTATTCCCCAGCTGCGTGAGTCGCGTCACCTGCTTTGAATACGTCCCCGGCGTGCCTCACATATGAGTGGCCCACAACCCATACCACTCTCTCTCCAGTCGGTGATCCTTGACCGCTGGTCTCCTGGTGCTGGGTCGACTGAAAATTCCGCCCCGCGTGACAGGCTCGCGAAACTGTAATCCAAACAAAAGACAAGAAGCGTGAGTGCATGTCAATTGATCATTACAACATGTGCAATCGCACATACCTTTTGAAGCAATTCGAGGACCATCGTCCCAACTGTTTCACTTCCTCCGCACTCTGACCCCTGGCTGTAGCCTCAGTAGCAGCCCCTATCCTAAAGGAGTGGGTCCCAAAATCGCACGGGTCCATGCCCGCAGCAGCGATTGTCAGTGCTAGCACCCTCTGGAACTGAAACCTCGTCAGTGGGGTGCCATCCTTGTGCCTCAGCAAACTCCCCCCCATGTAGCCGCCCTTAGTGCCAAGTATTCCTCTATACACTTTATTGGGCACGTGGGGGACCTTCGCGCGCGCTGCACGACAACACTATTCCCAAAAGCCCCCTGGTCAGTCTTGAACCTGGCTATCGAGACCATCATCGAATCACCCCTAATTTGGACATGATCCCTGCATAAGCCTCCTCAACAATCCTTCTTATTCCTTGCGAACAGTTCGCTCACCCACATAGCCCCATGGAATGCTAATGCGAAAGCTGCCCGGAACAGAACTGCTTCGAAATGGGAGGTGCATGTCTCGTCTAGTTTTGCTCCAAGCAAAGCCAACCTGTGTAAGCCAATAGGGCGTCTCACATCTTGCTTGCGACCCTCGAGGCGCTGCCAGCCGCGAAAGGCCTTCTTAACCAAAAAGGACTCCGTTGGGTCTCTTATGCCATGCACCTGCGCCATGGATGAAATGGCCGCCCTATGCCTACTGGCCGTTGCCGCTGATCGGCCTTCCCTGTGCAGCGCTACTAGGAACCCCAGGAAGGATTCCTCCTGACCCCAGCTCTGACTCCCTGTTGGACCCAAAAATGTGCAATAGGAACGAAACGCTCCTTCGTATGCCTTCCTTGTCCTGGGGGCTAAGCTTGCTGCCACGAGGTCTTGTAGTCCGGGGCACCATTTAGCCATAGTGCTTCGGGGAATGGTGCAGCCACTAGGTCCGCTGTAGGCAGATAACCCCTGAACGCCTGCATATGTGAACGAGAGAGTGCATCAGCTGCATGATTCAGTACGCCTGGCACATGTTTCGCCCTAAACTGTACATTCAGTCTCATGCAAAGCAGCACAACTTCCTTTAACAATCTCAAGATCCATTTGCAGCGTGCTGCCTGTTGGTTAATGCATTCGACCACAGTCATATTATCAGACCAAAACACCACTGCGCGGTCCCTGAAGTTGTCAGGCCATGCCATCAGAGCAACCCAGATGGGGAATAACTCCAGGAACCCAATGTTACCTGTGAGACCGCTGGAGTGCCACCAGGCCGGCAATGTTTGCGCCGACCATCGATTACCTAAGATGGCGCCAAATCCCACGCTCCCCGCCGAGTCAGTCCACAGACCTAGTTCATCTGACGACACTGGCGGCTTGTTCCACACGACTCGACCGTTGAAGTCCGCCAGAAATGCCAACCAAATACGCATATCCTGGCGAACCTCTGCCGACAGTCTTGTACGGTGGTGCCCCTCTTTGAGACCGACCATAGCTTGTTCAATAGAGCGTGAGAAGGGGCGGGCCATAGGTATTACCCTCAAAGCAAAGTTAAGCTGACCCACTGTTTGCTGTAACTGGTGCCGGGTCACTTTCTCTTTACCCAGGCATTGCATCAAGGAAGCCCTAAACTTGGCCACCTTTTCCATCGGTAAACGGAAACATCCCTCCACAGAATCGAGCTCAATTCCTAGAAACTCCAGTGAAGTAGATGGTCCAACCGTCTTACCTGGTGCCAGTGGGACTCCAAACTCCCTCATGAGGATGCAGAATTCGTGCAGCGCCTGCGCACATCTCGTATCGCCGGCTGCTCCCAAGAACAGGAAATCATCGAGATAGTGCATAACATGCCTATGCCCTGTGGCCTCGGTGAATGCCCACTCTAAAAAACAACTGAACATTTCAAAATAGGCACAAGAAATGGAACAACCCATAGGCATGCATTTATCCATGTAATAACTTCCTTGAAATGCAAAACCTAGCAAGCGCTGATCCTGCGGGTGTACTGGGAGCAACCGGAACGCCGATTCGATATCTGATTTCGCCATCAGCGCCCCGGGGCCCAGGCGATTCAACATGGCCACGGCCTCATCAAACGATGCGTACCGTACTGAACAGACTTCTGGGTCAATGGCCTCGTTCACCGAGGAACCCTTGGAGCAGACAGGTTATGAATAAGTCTAAACTCCCCAGGGTCTTTCTTCGGGACAACCCCTAACGGGGAACAGATGAATTCTGCCACCGGCGGGCGATGGAAAGGCCCTGCCACTCGCCCCAAGCTGACTTCTTTTGCTATCTTCTTCTCTGCCACGCTTGGGTTGTGCTGCACCGATAACTGGTTTTTACAGAAGGAGTCCCCCTGAAAATCCCCCGCCGGGATGTGGAAGCCATGTAAGAATCAGTTCCTCAACACCCCAGCGGATACATGATCAGGGTATCTGTTTAATCAAGGAGTCATAGCCATGAGATCAACAGGTGTAGGCAATTGGTCACAACGTTCTACCTCACTCCTGCTTAGAGCCTCCTTTCCCTCCCGTCCCGCTATTTTTCGATTTACACGAACTCTCCGGGTGTGAGGAGTTCCCACAGCCCGCACATACATGCTTGAACCTACATGTTCTCTGCCGTCTGTTACAGTTGCCTCGATTGAAGCCCCAACAGACCCCCCGTTTGCCGCCATTCCCGCCGGTCTTAGGCTGGTAATCCCCACTGGCGCCCGCTCGAAAGGGCACCGCAGGCTTTTGGCGGACGACTCCTGACCCGCTCCCGCCTGGCGAGGACGTACCTGCCGCCCCTGGTAGGAGCTGTTTGTGCCATGACACCGAATCCAGGCAATCCCAAGTCAAAGTAGCATCATATTCTTTGGCTTTCCTGAATTTCATGTCATAACCTTTCCATTCCTCCCCCCGTACATAGAATAAAAATCCATAATACGATTTTGATAGCAAGTCAACTCAGTCCTCACCTCTGGTTTACGTTCCCCCATAACTGCAGTAAATATAGAGAAGGCCTTAACCCAATTCGTCACTGTCTCATCCACCCTGAACTCCGCCATCTTGGCGTGCCAGACGCTCGGGTGCCACAAATCCTTCTGGGTTTTAACATATTCCATCTCGCGATGGTCAGTTAATAAGGAAAACATGTTCACATACTTGTCCCCCCATATTAACTCTTTCGTGGCCAAAGGGATGTGCTGTGCCACCTTTTCCCGCCTCGAGGGTAATGAACCCTCCCCCGCTATTGGCAATGCGACCTTACCCGGTTCGGCCGTTGTTCCCGCTGTTTTCTCGTGACCAACTGCAGGTCCTACCGGTGCTACCTGTGGGGAAACAAGAGGAACATTTGCCTTTGCGACATCTCTCGACTGCCGCAATTGCTTGATTAGTAGTCTGGCCTCCTCGGCCGGATCTCCAGGGGCCACTGACCCCCCTGCTGTATTCTTGAGCCATGCTGCCAACTGGGTGGCCAATTCGGGAGGCATATCCTCATCGTTATCAGGAGTTATTACAACCGGGATCGGCTGCCCCATATCAGGATTTGGTACCGGGTTGTCTACCGGCATGAGGGGGGCGACTGGGGGTACCTCTGGGACCGGGACCTCCCCTGAAACTGCCCTCTTCTTGACCCGTTTCCCTCTACCCTCAGGGACGACTCCCGGCAAGGCCGGGCCTATTACCTTCTTAGGGTGACCCGGGTTGCTCAGTGCAGCCAACTGTTTTTTGACCTCCGTCAAACCTCTACCGATCGACTGGACTTGTCCGAGTTTTCGGTCCATGCAAGCCATCCGGTTCGACAACAGGCGTAACACCTTGTCCGTCTCGGAACTCTTTCCCGCTTTCTTGCCAGCCATGATGTCGAGTATTCCGCTCCTAGCTGATCGACGAGGTTCCGGACTCTTCGAACTCCACGTAACTGAAAGAGAAACAACAAGATTACAAGTTCTCAAAATTGCTGCTTGTTCCGTCGAGGGCTCACGTGCAACGAGTGGGTGCAGCCTTTAGAGCACAGGAACAAGAGGACGCTTCTTCGGATTCCCGCTCTATTTATTCTTCTGCGGGAGGGCGTGTACCCTCCTCCGGTACGCCTACTGGGCGTGGTCTTTGGTGTAGGTGTCTAGGACAACCCCTCTTGGGCAGGAAAAGGCACGCCCTGGCTACACCGCTTCGGGCATACCAGCCGAGACACGCCCCCCGCCCCAAAATGGTTTCCCGGGGGGATCGAGGCACCCAACCATACGTTCGGGGGGACCGAATGGTTGCCCCTTTCCATTCTTAAGGGCCTGTGACACTCTTGAGAGTGTCACCTACATGTGGATTTACCGAATCGGTAATATTACCGATTCGGTATTTTACAGATTCGGTAAATTTACCGAATCGGTAAATTTACCGATTCTGTAAAATGATGGCCCCTACATGCCAAATCCTAAATACCGGTCGGTAACGGCCAAAATCGGCCGTTACTGACCGGTATTTTCTCCCCTACATCTGGCCCAAAGTCTTTGATGAAATAGTCTATGTACCTCCCTATGGGTTCTAAAGCGGATCCACATCCGGACAGAATAGGGCGTACAGGCAGATTAGTGGTGCTCTTGCGAATCTTTGGGAGTGTATACAGAAGAGGTGTTCGTGGGTTTTCTGCGTTGAAGAACTGAAATTCCTTTTTGATAATATAACCCTGATCTTTACCATCTGAGGTGACTTTCAACATTTCTTTTTTAATGTCTTACAACGGGTTTGTACCCAGTTTTTTGCAGTGTCTCTCCTCATGGATTTGTTTGAGAATTTCTACATCATAGTCCTTCCTTTCCAGAATGACGATGCCACCCCCTTTGTCAGCTAGTTTTAGGATTATTGTTTTGTAATTTTTTAGTGCCTGTAATGCTTCTCATTCTTGTAAAGTAATGTTATATGGTATGAAGCATTTGTTTCTTTTCAAAATATCTAGTCCTCCTGCTACTAGTTTTTCAAAGGTTATTAACTCTGGTGGCATAATTGAGTTAGCTGGATAAAAGGTGCAAGGCAGTCGAAGACCTGTCATTGAGTCTTGTTGTTGAGGTTCTCTGTCTTTAAAGAATAGTCTTAATCTTATCTTTCAAAAAGAATTGAAAAATCTTAGTCTTTATATTGAAGAAGTTAGTGCGTTCAGTAATTACTTACGACAGCCCTTTATGCAATAGAGATTTCAGCTGAGGATAGTATGCGTTGTGACAGATTAAAGATTGGGATCGCATCTAACCTTTGTATTCCGTGATCAAGTATGGTTGGTGACCCCATTGATAATGCTTCCTCCTTGTCTGGAGTTCTCCTGGGGATTGGTACCAGGTCTTGCCTTAGGCCTTGCCACCTCTCTCTCTCTAGAAAAGGCTGACTAGGGTGATTATCTGAATGACTAAGGCCGGGTTGTGCATCTGAATCTTCAGATCCCACTGAAGACTCAGAAAAAGTGATGAGTTGGTTTTGTCTGAATCTGCCCCACTTGTTCTGCCTGTTCTGTGTCCCAACTGTGGTGTAATAATCCGACCTCAAGTAGAGTTAAGCCTTTTCGTTAAAAAAGTTTTTTATGTCCCTAGTGACCTTGTCTGCCTTCTTTTGAAGCTCAAATGTGTTGAATTTTTCATTTATGTTATTTAATTTGTCAAGGAGAGTCTTGGCCTCTGCCACTTCGTCACCTCCTAGAAGTTTTTTCTCTTGTTCCTCTATCTTTTTAGTTCCGCTTTTGCGCGCTCTACACCCAACACCATCCAGTGGCGTGAGCAAGTAGTAGAGATATGGCTGAAGTTTCCTTTAAATTTAAGATCTTCCCGGAAAATACCTGGAACATTCCTAACTTGTAGTCCTTGAGGGATGATACCTGCCTTCAGATACTCCGTGAGCATTTGCACATGAAGCTCTGTTCTAACATGCTTTTTCTTGGCCTTTTCTAATTTTTCAAGTAGTTGTTGTTTGAGGCTAACACATTTATTTAGGGATGGCCCACTTATGATATTCACAATATATTCATCAGTGTATAATGGAGCTTCTCCTTCGGCCATAAAGGAAATAGACCCAATAATGCAATAGGGTGTGTGGGAAGTCCTGAAACAGATACATTTCTTGCGGTGCAGCCACCGCTCTAAAAGTCAAGAACAAGAGACAAGGGAGACCCTTCTCACATGGAACCAGGGTAGTATACGTATAAGCGGAAACAACGGTTCCTGTTCAACATCTACATGGCCCCCCTCGCACTAGTGGCCCTCCATCAGGACTTCAACATCATCTCCTACGCCGATGACACCCAGCTCATCCTCTCCCTCACCAAGGACCCACACACGGCCAAAACCAACCTTCACGAAGGAATGAAGGCCGTCGCGGACTGGATGAGGAGCAACAGTCTGAAGCTGAACTCGGACAAGACGGAGGTTCTCATCCTCGGATCCACACCCCTCAGCCTGGGACGAATCCTGGTGGCCAACCACACTGGGAATAGCACCAACACCCACTGACCACGCACGCAATCTAGGATTCATCCTCGACTCCTCCCTCTCCATGGCCAAGCAGGTCAACGCCGTCTCCTCCTCCTGCTGCAACACCCTCTGCATGCTCCGCAGAATCTACAAGTGGATCCCGACCGAAATAAGAAGAACTGTGACACAGGCCCTCGTCAGCAGCATACTGGACTACGGAAATGCACTCTACGCAGGAATCCCAGCCAAACACCTACGACGACTACAACGCATACAAAATGCCTCCGCCCGACTGATCGTCAACATCCCTGCCCCATCCACCTCACCCCCACCTGAGAAACCTACACTGGCTCCCCGTCAACAAGAGGATCACCTTCGAGCTCCTCACCCACGCACACAAAGCACTGCACAACACCGGACCAGCCTACCTGATCAGCGGACTCAGCTTCCACACCCCCACCTGTCAGCTCCGCTACGCCAGCCTCGCTCTCGCCTCTGTCCACGGCATCCAACGAACACCCTCTGGTGGCAGATCCTTCTCCTACCTCGCCGCCAAGACCTGGAACACCCTCCCTGCCCACATACGGCAGACCCAAGACCTACTCACCTTCAGAAGACTCCTCAAGACCTGGCTTTTCCAGCTGTAGCAGCACACTGCCCCCCACCCCCTTCAGGGCATTGGGACCCTCATGGGTAAGTAGTGCGCTTTACAAGTGCATTGATTGATTGATCGATTGATTGTACCTGTTGATGGAAAAAGTAAGCAGGTTAATGCCCTTGCCTTTTACAGTGCTTCCAGTGCTTACAGACTTATCCTCACTTACTTGTCAGGAACTAGTTTGTTGGGCACCATCTTCTTGACTTCCTATTGGTTAGTAGTTATTAGAGATATCTCTGAAACCAACTATCAGAAAAGTCACAGAATCTTCCCTGTGCTGTCTATCTTTAGGCAATAAGAAGTAAGAAGGAAGACTGCCATGGTTGACCATTCTAGTGAATACAATTCAAGACTTCATAGCGCATAACAATAATTCCATGTGCAGTTTCATTTGCAGACCTGGCCCTAGGTTCAACACATATCTTTACGAAAAGCTGATAATACGGACATATTGCATTTGTTTTGATTTACTAAAAACTCTTGGTACTAGTGGTTAATATAACTAATCTGACAACATACCAACACAACACCCCCAGAGGTCAAGGGGAAAAAGAAATACATAGCATTCCGTGTACAGCCAGGGTCAATGAGCCCCTATATGAGAGCATGAAGAAGGCTGGCAAACATCTATTACATTAATTAAAAATAATTACCATGACCCACCAGTTCCAGTCACCGTGGCAGAACATTTATATAATTATGTAAAATTAAGCAATATTATATAATGTGCCTACCTGACTACAGCACTCATAATAGAGCGGGGTGGACTTTGACAAAAATTGATTAAAGTAATTAAAAATAATATTCATAGCCCACACATCTCAAATACAATTGCAACAAAAATCAAATAAATACAGTAAAATTAGCAAATAATATCTGGGTCTGACCAACACACTAATGACCATGTAATTGCATGAGAGAAAGCAAACGTGAATTAAATGAATCAAAAATCATAACATTGGCCCAGCAAATCCAATAACCTTGGCAAAAAATAACAATTTCTGTAAGATAAGCAGTAATATCTGATGCCCCTCTGACCACCTGGGATCCTTTGTAGTGCATGAAAAACCTGAGAAGAAATGACTAAAAACTGTTTAAAATAATAACCATGACCCATTGCTTCCCATGACCATAGCAGAAAATGGGTAAACAAGTAATATCATCTGGTGTACCTCAGGCCCCAAGGGTCTCATATGACAGCAGGATCAAGTTTGGCCTACATTGAATTCTGCATGGAAAGAGAAAAAAGGATCAAAGGATTGTTTTTGCGTAGGAATGTGTCCCTTCCTGAACAAAAGCAATCCTGTCTACAATGCAGGCACATTTTCACCATGGTGCAAGGATGTCTGTGTTGGAGCTAGGCAGCACATGGTGCAAGGAGAGGACAAGAATGCACCACATAATGTTTAAAATGGAGCATTCCTGCTCTCTCCCTGTCATTCAACACAACGGCAAGGTGTCTTGCATGCCCAGTGTTGGTGGCTTTAAATGTTCTCCTTAGTCCATAGATTGGTCTGCCCTCAATCCCCAAGCTTAGGCTCTCCAGAAAGGAAAAAAAATGAATTAAATGAAAAAAGAGTTAAACAAGTTGTTGGGGACTACCTTCCCTCAAACATATTATACCTATGTCGAATTTCATTAATTAAAATAAAAGTCTTTTGCTATAAAGCGTACACTCAAAATTGGATAAATGCCTTGCTGATGACCTCATACATATAACGTCCAACTTCAATAGAGGTCGAAAGGCATAGGCGATAATGTATGATGAGTGTGGAGGAGTGTCCCTTATTAAAAACACAGTAAGCTATTCTATGGGGAATTGAAATCGAATGAACTTCTGTAATAATTTAGGTGGAAATGATACTAAAACAACTGTCTTCCTCCATCTCTGGGACATCATTGATTGTTGCAAAATAAGGAGGGAAATATATATTTTTGAAGCATCTGATACATATCTTCTACTGGGACATCTGGACACAAATAGATTAGGAATATAAATTTGTTTTTGTCAGAGTCAAAAGCTTTGTCATTTAAAGAGTTTGGGTTTTGTTGCATGTATTTTTGTGTATAACTGTAGTATGTCATAACTGTTTTCTATGTCTAGCCTTTGTTTGAATGCTTAAACACCTTTAAATGAATTGTCATTTCAGATCAATGACTGTAAATGCAACATTACTTATTTTCACCATTTATTTATTGAATTGCTACTGGACTTATGAGGAATGAGCGTAATTGTGCTCGGATTACTCCCTCAAACAATGGTTTATCAACAAGAAATATTTAGCAAAGAACTGAAAGTAACTTACTCGATTTCCCCAAAACATTCAAAGGTCAGTGTTGCAACAACATTTGAAGACTAATGATGAGTGATGCTGTCCTCCATTAGCTAAATCGAAAATGCACAATGAGTCAACAAAGAACAGAGAGAACCTTTCAGGACAGGAAGAGAAGGTATTACTCTATGTATGTAGCTTGAGTGTGTCTAGTACTCCCTCTCTAGAAAAATTTATTTTGGGCTAAGTAAGTTGCTCGAATAATACTTTTGAACAAAACATTCTCTTCAAAGAGAATTTTGCCCAAAATTGTACTGCCACTCACTCAATATCAGTAAATACATGCATCCAGTCCAGGCACCCAGAATACACTCATGCATTATGTGACATAGAAAGGAGGAGGTTGGAGGCCTGAGGGAATCAATACTTACAAACTATAACACTGCACCAGCAGCAATGTAGGTTGGAGGGGGGAGAGAAAGTGGGTTGACACAGAAGGTTTTGAAAGGAATTTAAAACTATGTACATTCTTCGTATATTCGTATATAGGTTTCTTGTGGCCCCTTATGTTTATACCCCTAGCTTTACAGATTGTACCCAGGCTCCCACGGTTGGCTGCAACATCATGCCCCGACCTTGGAAGGCCAGATAATGTAACTTGTGCCCTACCCATGCAAGTCAATTCTGCTGCACGCGCCTTTGTGTGCTCTCGACTGAGGGAGCATATTAATCTTATAGCTTCTGAGCACCACGCTGTCACTTCTGAGTGACTATCCCTTCAACCTTGATGGAACTTCATTTTTCAAGCCATCCTAAATCTCTGGATGACATGCTTTTCCAATGCTGATCTTACATAATCCAGTTAAATGAGTCCTGTTCTTCGAGGACTGAGTTGTTGATTGACCATTTAAAGTTCAATTTCTTCCCCTCCACTAGCCGTAGCACATTTATTTTTTCTTTGTTCAGCTCCAAATTTTCTTGTGCTAAATAAGACGATAACATATTTACTAAGCGTTGCAGACCTATTGGTGTTTTGCTTAGTAGTACTATATTGTCTGCATACTGCAGAATTGGAACTGAAACATTGCCAAGTTTCGGGCGAGACTCTCGATTTTTTTTTAGATTGCATCCGATGTCTGCTAAGTATAAGTTAAAAAGGCTGGGGGCTAGGACACAGCCTTGTTTTAAGTCGTACTGGGTCTCGATTTTTTTTGTTAGGCTGGTCCCGTTCCCTTGTTTTACCTTTGCCCATGTGTCGCTGTACAGGCTGATTATTGCGTTTATTAATTTGTCCGGCAGCCCCCATTTTCTTAACTTTCCCCAGAGTCTTGGCCTACTTACGTGGTCAAAAGCTGCTTTTATATCGACAAAACACCCGTACTGTCGTTGTTTCTTTTTTTGGGCGTTCTCCATTAGCAGGTCCAAGGTGGTCAAGTTTGTGGTCGTCAACATCCCTTGTCTTAATCCAATTTGGAAATTAGGGATTATGTTAATGGATTTTGCCAAGTCTTGCAGCTCTTCAAAGATGCACAAAGCATAGGGCTTGGCTTCGACGTCGATTAAGTAAATCAACCTGTAATTCCCTGGATGTTTTCGATCCCCTTTCTTATGAATTGGGTGAATGATGTTTCCTTTCCATGAAGCAGGTTTGTTTCCCTTTGTAAAAATGTGGTTGGATAACACTGTTAAGTGTTCGGCCCAAATATTTTCATTGGTTTTGAATACTGCAGTTTGGAGACCATTTGGTCCAGGAGCCCCCTCTGCTTTGAGGTTTTAAATTAGCATTTTTAATGAGTGTGGGTAGTCAGAGTGTCTTGGTGGAAAACGTCTTTTTCAGGGCTAGCGTTTTCGTGCATTCTTTTACTAGCGCCTATGACTTTTAGATTATCATGTTCGGTATTAGTTGCTAGACCTCGGTTATTTTCGTTTCTATGTGGTTCCTTTTTTAGATAAAGGTTCTTCACATAGTCTCCCAAGGTCCTGTTCCCGATTCCGGGGTCCTGTTACAGTACTACGTCTGAGTTTAGATCCATAATGATGGCCCAAAAGTCTCGGGAGTTTGATTTTTTGCTTGTAAATAGTAGTTTTTCCCAGATCGATTCTTTATATTGTGCTTTTTCCTGTATTTTTTTCTCATGCTTCCGATGCCGTTATTGTTTAGTTTGTTTCCCTGTGCGGACGATCTTTGTTGGGTCTTTAGTGCCCTGGCTAGTTTTCTCTTTTCAAGTTTTAATTCGGAGTTGAACCATGGTGCTGACTTTACTTTTCCATCTCTTTTCACCCCTGGCAGAACCGAGTGCTTTTCCTTCAGGTTCTCCAATAAATGTTCCCAGTTGTTTACGGGGTCTCCATAGTCTAAGCTCCCGAATTTAGTCACAAAGTTACTGGCTGTGGTCTGTATGTTCTTTGTTTCTCCTCTCCTACACTTTTTTTTCCTTAGGTTAAATTTTTCTGGTTGTTGCTGTAGCGAGCATAATTTTTCAGCTCTTGGAACTGCGATGATCATCCGTATGATTTGGGGGAAATGATCACTTTCTAAGCGCTGAACTATTGAGTATTCCACAATAGAATTTATTATACTGGCACTTACAATTGTAAAGTCTATAGTAGATTTAACCTTTCCACTCATATAGGTGGGTACCCTCAAAGAGTGGCCATTTTTTTGCTATTTAGAATTGTTAGGCCCATTGATTTTATATTGCTCAGTGGAATTTGTTTGGACCCGGTGCTACTTGTTTCTCCCTGTTTGATCTACCCTTGTCGGCTGATATGGGCACCTTGACAGAAAGCTGATGATCTGCCTGACATAAAATAGCGGAACAAAAGGGGGTGGTGATGTACGGAGCATCTGAACCAATCAAACACTCACACCCAGTCAACGGATCTGGGTTTACTCAATCACCATTCTTTAGCCCACTCTGCCACCTCAGTTCAGACATGGCCATATGCAAATCATGAATATGAATGAATACATAAATGAATATGAATCCAGTGGCAAAGTGAGCAAGGGGCTCACGTCTGAGCATACCCTGACAACTTATGCCAAACAAACAAAGCGGAACAAAAGGGGGTGGTGATGGACGGAGTATCTGAACCAATCGCCGTGAGGTGTGAGTGTTTGTTTTGCCACTGGATTCAAGCAAGCCTGGCTGAAGACGGCTGTAATGCCAGAAACCAGTCCTAGGAAGCTTGAATCCGGTCCAGGGAAGGCATGTCTAGGCAGTTCGGGCTGGACTGTTCCCATGAGGCACAGGGTCAGACTGATTTGCATATGGCCATGTCTGAACTGGGGTGGCAGAGTGGGCTAAAGAATGATGATGGATTAAACCCAGATCTGTGGACTGGGTGTGAGTGTTTGATTGGTTCAGATGCTCCGTCCATCACCACCGCCAAGCCATGCCTTCCCTGGACCGGAAACAAGCTTCTTAGGACCGGTTTCTGGGATTGCAGCCGTCTTCAGCCAGGCTTGCTTGAATCCAGTGGCAAAGTGAGCAAGAGGCTCACGTCTGAGCATACCCTGCCAACTTATGGCAAACAAAGCGGAACAAAAGGGGGTGGTGATGGACGGAGCATCTGAACCAATCAAACACTCACACCCAGTCAACAGATCTGGGTTTCAAGTCAAGTCAATTCAAAACCACTTTAATCAATTAATTAAAATCATAAAAGATACACAATCAAGTTACACAGTTCATAGAATACATTTAGGATATTAATAATTATTAAAACATTTTTGCGGGGATAATAAAAGTCCATAAAATACAGTTAAAAAAGGCAGGAATTCAGCAATAAACATATTTAAACCTCTTAATTTTTTCAGCCGGACAGCTGCTACAAAATAACTTGCAATATTAAAGATGTTCCAGGGATTATCCAGGAGTAGTACGTAGAATAAGGCGGGCTTAGCCTGAAAAAACCCATACCCCTTTAAAAGCGGTATTATAAATGTAATTCGAATTTCATAATAATATCCGCAAAAAAGTGTTAAGTGCAAAGTGTCCTGCGTCGAGCTGCTGTCACAATTACAGAGGGCTATATCCTCAGGCTTACTCCACCCTTCATAAGATCCCAGTAAAAAGTGAATCAGGTTGAAGCAGAATTTAGCAGCAAGCGATGTAATGACCTAGTTACCATCTCTAAATAGGGCTCAATGGATGGCTTTGTTGCTAGTAAAAAATGAGCTCTCACAAGAGTTTTTTTTAGTTCCTCACCCTCCCGTTCCTCTGACCTTTGAGACAGGAATTACTCTTTAACCCAATTGATGTCCCCTTTAACGATACCATCTGGAATTTCAAATATATCTGGGCGCCCAAGTTTCGCTAACATATTTTTTTACATAAGAAAACCACTGTATTTCATTCCCCTTTTCCAGCCTGAGACAATCTTTTAAAATCCATTGATTTAGAGTTAATTCTGGGTTAAGCCAGGTTGTTAGCCAACAAATAAGGGGGACCAAGCTGATCTGGTCAGACAAATATCCCATCCCCAACTCTTGGTGAATGGCAAACGTGGGTGAAGATTGGGGAATAGATAAAAGGGAGTGAAAAAAATTATTTTCCATCTTTTGTAGCTCATCCACATGTTTGTACCCCCATATAGCTGCACCATACAAAGCTGCTGCCAAGCATTTTGCTTTATAAATAGAAAGAATCACTTCACAGGGCCTTCCCCCTAACCACTGTGCAAAGCTTTGAACTGCTGGTGTTGATCTTCCTAGGGCAGCTTTTTTTGCTAAAAGCTGGGGGGCCCAAGAGCAACGCTCGTCAAACAATACCCCCAGGTATGTAAAGACCCTCACCCTTTTTACTTAAGCCCCCTTCCAATAAAAAGTCCTTACTTTATTCTTACATAACCCCATGGACATTGTATGAGATTTTGCAATGTTTACGACCAGGTCCAGAGAATCCATGAACTCCCCAAAGGCGTTTAATAGCCTCTGTGGGCCTTTCGGGGTGAGGGCTAATAAGACCGCATCGTCCGCGTATAGGAGAACCGGGATGGTACTGTCCCCTATACGCAGAACGTCCAGGGTAGCAATGTCCAGGGATTTATCTAGCGCATTGATATACAGAGTAAAGAGTAGAGGGGCCAGAATGCACCATTGTCTGACCCCTCTACCAGATTTAAAGTGCCGTGTGCAAGAGCCTTCGTGAGACATCCTAACAGATGCTAATAGATCCCTATGTTGGTCTGCTTAGAAATAGACCAGGCACGGATCAAAGCCCAAATCTAATAAAAGCGTCCACAGCTTCGATCAGTTTACTAGATCGAACGCTGTGGATAGGTCCATGAAACCTAAATAAATTGACCCCTTGGATGCTATAGTGTATTTATTAGTTAGTAAATACAAGTTTAGGCACTGATCTTCAGTACTTCTGCTGGATATAAAGCTGTATTGGAGGTCAGACAAGATTCTATTGTCTGTCACCCACTCTGACATCTTATAAAGAATGACTTTACCCAAACTTTTGACGGAAGAATATATTAAGGAAATGGGCCTATAACATCTTGGATCCCCTCTTTGCCCTTTTTTGAATACGGGAATAATAATAGAGTGGGCCCAAGATGCAGGAAACCCTAAAGTAACAGAAGAATTAAAAACATTTGTTAAAATTTTGGCCCACAATTTGGGGTTACTTTTATAAAGATCGGCGGGGACGCCGTCCGGGCCTGAAACCTTATTACTTGAGGAATCAATTATTGCTCGCTCCACATCCACAACATTGAACACTAATCTAGGGGAGGAGGTGCTACTGGTTTGAGCTACAAATGGTTCAAATATATCATTACTAGCATATATACTCTAAGTGGGTCAACCACTCCTCTTCTGGAATATTAATTTCCAGTAAACCATTCCCTTCCCCTGAAAACAATAGGCTGTTTACGATTGACCAGAACGTCTTTATCCATCAAACTCTCCCATGCCTCAGATTTAATTTCATTTTTACGAATTAATATAGTTTGTTTATATTCTTTTCTGAGACTACTTATCACTGTTTTATTTCTGGGTTTGATTTTCAGCGTGTTTATCAGGTTTTGATGAGCCTTCGAGCATTTCAAATCAAACCACCGTTTTGGTTTGTTAGGTTTAGGCCTGAAGGGAACGGTTAATTCCAGCACAACCTGTTTACAGATTGTTTTAAAGGCTACAATAGTTTCTTCTTCCACAGTAGAACAGTCAATACATTTTTGGATTTCATCATTAACCTTTATACTTAAACTATCAAAGAGGTACTCTGGAACTATTTTCGCCCATTTTAACCTCCTCCCTTGGCATTGAGCTCTGACGTTAGTTGGACCTTTGCTAATTACCGTAGTGTCTATAGGTTCAAAACTGTGATCTAGGTGTAGTATCACCGGGTTGTGATAACTAAATGGGGAGTATATAGCATTGTAAAAAAATACATGCCCTAGTAAAACAGGAGATAGGAATATGAAGTCAATGGTCGTCTCACTTTCTCGACCCTTAAAGGTTACAACCCACTCCCTGACATCAAAAAACTAGGTTCATAGCGGTCAACAGATGCCAGAAGCTCTTCCAGAGCCTCCCCCTTATGTGTGTGTTCAAAATGGGGTAGCGAAGCATGAGCAGGGCCTTGGGGTGCCTTTATATGGCAGTTAAGTTTACATAAATGAATGTTAAAATCCCCCATGAGAATAATATAAATGAAAGGGGTTTGCTGTGCTTTATACGTTTCTAAAAACTGTTTCAAATAGCAGAGGTGTTCATTACAGTGCTCACTCTCCACCGAATTATAAAAATTAATTATCAAAGTTTTACGATTGTTCGAGGTAGTGATCTCCACTATAAGGCAATTTGGGGAGGCAAAATCTAGTATTCTTACTGTACCCTTCAGTCTCACTGAAACAAAGAGCATCAAACCCCCCTTAGCTCTCCTTGCAGGAGTTGGACGAGCTGGCTGGGAGTAGGACTTGAAACCGTCCACCCAGAAGTTATTTTCCTTGTCCCAGGTCTCTTGAAAGGCGACAATATAATGGGCTACAACAAATTTAGGCCAATTTTGGTCATCCCTTTTAGACCGTAGACCTGCAATGTTCCATGTCATTAGTCGATATTTATTTGTACCCTCAGCAATGTGTTCACTTTCCGAGGGAAAAAAACGGGGGGACTCCTGATTAGAACTTAGTCATTTGATTTCGTTTAACTGAGACAAAGGCGAAAACCTGTTAGATAAAACTAGAGGGTCCTTTCTCATAGATATCTGAGGACACGGGGACGGGGTGAAGTGGCGAAACCCATGCTATTCCCATCCGGGCAATATTCCCTAATGATACTGTTGTGGGAAGACCAGTCTGTAATACCAGGTCTATTACTACACGGAGATACCATTTTATGGTATTCCTTAACCCTTCTTATAGGAGGATAAAAGTATCCTAACGCTACTGCCCTAATTTTTCCATCATCTCTCTTCAAGTCAGAGGCGTCCCACAGCAACCGAGGCGGTCACAGGCATTGGTAAAGTTTACTATGACTTTAAGATCAAAAGAGAGAGCAAGGGATATTTTCACTGAGAAGTGAAAAAAGAGATAACTCCTATTCCCCTGACAGGAATATTTATGAAAACAATGGGAGGAGTATCCCCTACGTAGAGTTTTGAAAAAACTTTCGGAGGGTGAACTTCTTGGCAAAAAAGGAAAAATTCAACCTTTTGTTTTAAAACCCCTCACTCACCAACCTAGTGGTGACTTGCTTCATCATCGGGGTCCACCCTGGTGACCTAGCGTCACCAGGATGTGCTTCGACACCTGTGTTACAGTGGAGCGGGTTGTGACTGTAAGTGCAAAAAAATGTGTTAAAAATTGTCCTGGTTTAACTTAAAACTTAATTTTATTTTAAAGTAACAGAACAATGTTAAAAAATCGGTGGCGAGATACTGGTAGGTGAGTTACGACCAATGTATCTCTATATGTGTTTGTGTAGCTTGGTCAACATGTTTCTACCAATAGGGCAACTGCCCGGTATTCTTCAGGACCAAAAAACAGGTGGACGGGAGGTGTGGGCCCCCTAAAAGGCGCACCCTACCCTGGTCCCCTGTGTACCTACTGGAAGAATAGCCAGTGGTTGGTGAGCTCTATCAAGATAATGAGAGCCATCAGAAAAGGTTAAAAAGAGAAAAAGAGACCTGTGGAGAAAGTAAAAATAAACTGTTTTCAGTTAAGTTCTTAATTACTCTCCTGTTACGTCGTGAAGTGTCTCTGTGCTGTGACTTTTCATGCCAAAGGGAAATGCCCTCCGAGTGCTAAAGTATCGTGTTCAATACGTGTAGCTGGAAAAGGGGGGTATTATCGGGACACACACACTTATCAATAGGTGCGTGTGTTTTTCCATGCAATATTATTTATCGCCTTCATATCTGCTTACAAGCATGCGTTTCTTTTTGAATACATGCATCCGTGTTTCATAATTCATGTCATCCATCTAATATCCATATTTGTGCGCAGTGAATATCATTGTGCACCTCAGATAATTGTGGGTGATTAAGGCGCTTTATCGTATGTGCGTTAGCATTCAGTGGCGCCAATTGACAGACTGTAACATACAGGACATACACACATATAACATATAGGAGTACACACAAATTCCATGATTCGAAGTGGGGGCTTACTTGTTTCTAGCCTCTAAAGTGCTTCAACGGGCAGGGGGTAGGATCTTCAAACCGACATAACATAATCTGAAATGGCGCGAAAATTTTTTCAGGTGAGTAATACACATTTCTAGCGCGCACCGAGCGTTATGCCCGGCAGGCATCTATGCGTTCTCCGGTTCTGGGCTCCGGCTCTCTGGGTGGAAAAAGGGGCTTTTACTTACAGTTTGTGGAAGAAGGTAATGGCCATTGACCTACTGCTATCCTCCTCTGCTCGGCTAGTGTTGCCGTGTGGGAGTTCTATCATTAAATGTTGTTTTCCTTCCGGAATGGGCGTGGTTCCGTCCGCCGGAGGGGGAGGAGTTACTAGGCAGATTCGGAACGTAGTGACGGTTGCAACGTGTATGTTGTAAACAAACGGCGTGCCATGACTTATCGGCATTTATGTAAAAC
Organism: Lissotriton vulgaris; assembly: GCF_964263255.1. Classification (NCBI taxonomy): domain Eukaryota; kingdom Metazoa; phylum Chordata; class Amphibia; order Caudata; family Salamandridae; genus Lissotriton; species Lissotriton vulgaris. The sequence goes on along the minus strand of NC_141697.1, from coordinate 494,815,171 downwards.
AAAATAGATTTACAGACGCCGGCTGGTGGTTTAACATCAGCATGTTGTTAAAGATTGTGGTAGGGGTGTGGGTGACAGAGGGAGTTTTTCTTTGCCTGTCATGACGGGAGTAGCTTCCCGGTAGGTAGAAGCGGTAACGCACAAGGTTGTTTTTGCACATTTAAGAAGAGGATGTTATTTTGGGAACATACAATGCTAGTGGAGGATGATCTGTGTTATCAACGTAAATCAAATGCAGGCAATCCAAGGTAGGATCATGAGACAGGGGGATGGGTCGTGGTACACTGACCCAAAATATGGCAGATCATTTAAGTACATTAGCCCATGGGATATTATCATTGAGCCCTATCTTATGCGTGGAAAGTCTGTAAATCCACCTTTGTTCTTTCTCATAAAGGCGTGACTGTATGTTGGGGCCTGGTTGAATTTGTTCAATCACAGTCCACCTCATATCATTGGGGGTGTGATGCATGGTAAGAAAATGATCTGTGAGTCTTGTGTTATTTTTCTTGCACCTGATTGTGCTGCGGTGTTCCGATATACGTTGCTTTACTTTGCGGGTGGTCATTCCAATATATGGTTTTTCACAGGAGCATTTGATCAAGTAAACAACGTTCTGACTGTTACAGTTCGTGTGTGATCTCTGTTCCCAAGTTTTCCCTTCCTCAAGGTTCAATGTTTTTGTGTTGGTAGTCAAATGGCAGACGCTGCAATCCCCACATCTTGAATGTCCCGTTACTGGGGGGAGACCCCATATTGCCGTGATGGTTGGGTTGGAAGCGGTCAAGGTCTGCTTAGGTCTAGTGTTCACCAGAGTGTCTTTCAGACTGCGTGCCTTTTTATAGGAGAACAGAGGTTTTTCCCATTTGTAGTTGCCCGTGTGGAGTATGGACCAGTGCTTCTTTATGCTCTTGCTCACCTGGTTGGACACCGCATTATACGTCGTGACGCATGTTAGTGGAATGTCTCCATCATTTTTAGTTGTGTCTTCCAGTAGGGCTTGTCGGGGTTGGTTCCGTGCTCTCTTCTGGCATTTGTTTGTTATTTTTTGAGGGTAGCCACGGGAGGATAGTTTTTCCGTTAGGTCTTCCGCCTGGCTTTTGTAATCGGTCAATTTGCTGCAGTTTCTTCTGAGGCGGAGATACTGTCCATAGGGTAGGTTTTCCCTTTGGCAAGGTACACAAGAGACCTTGATGGAATTCATAACTTGGCTGAACACCCGTGATCAAAATCTACGGTTCACTCACTGCATAGACAGGGACAAGATGGTCTTCTTGGATATTGAAATACAAAGAGAAAATGACAATCTGATAACAAAGACACATTTCAAACCTACGGCAAAAAACAACTTACTAAGATACGACAGCTTCCACCCCCGCCCCCTAAGGGAAAACCTACCCTATGGACAGTATCTCCGCCTCAGAAGAAACTGCAGCAAATTGACCGATTACAAAAGCCAGGCGGAAGACCTAACGGAAAAACTATCCTCCCGTGGCTACCCTCAAAAAATAACAAACAAATGCCAGAAGAGAGCACGGAACCAACCCCGACAAGCCCTACTGGAAGACACAACTAAAAATGATGGAGACATTCCACTAACATGCGTCACGACGTATAATGCGGTGTCCAACCAGGTGAGCAAGAGCATAAAGAAGCACTGGTCCATACTCCACACGGGCAACTACAAATGGGAAAAACCTCTGTTCTCCTATAAAAAGGCACGCAGTCTAAAAGACACTCTGGTGAACACTAGACCTAAGCAGACCTTGACCACTTCCAACCCAACCATCACGGCAATATGGGGTCTCCCCCCAGTAACGGGACATTCAAGATGTGGGGATTGCAGCGTCTGCCATTTGACTACCAACACAAAAACATTGAACCTTGAGGAAGGGAAAACTTGGGAACAGAGATCACACACGAACTGTAACAGTCAGAACGTTGTTTACTTGATCAAATGCTCCTGTGAAAAACCATATATTGGAATGACCACCCGCAAAGTAAAGCAACGTATATCGGAACACCGCAGCACAATCAGGTGCAAGAAAAATAACACAAGACTCACAGATCATTTTCTTACCATGCATCACACCCCCAATGATATGAGGTGGACTGTGATTGAACAAATTCAACCAGGCCCCAACATACAGTCACGCCTTTATGAGAAAGAACAAAGGTGGATTTACAGACTTTCCACGCATAAGATAGGGCTCAATGATAATATCCCATGGGCTAATGTACTTAAATGATCTGCCATATTTTGGGTCAGTGTACCACGACCCATCCCCCTGTCTCATGATCCTACCTTGGATTGCCTGCATTTGATTTACGTTGATAACACAGATCATCCTCCACTAGCATTGTATGTTCCCAAAATAACATCCTCTTCTTAAATGTGCATAAACAACCATGTGCGTTACCGCTTCTACCTACCGGGAAGCTACTCCCGTCATGACAGGCAAAGAAAAACTTCCTCTGTCACCCACACCCCTACCACAATCTTTAACAACATGCTGATGTTAAACCACCAGCCGGCGTCTGTAAATCTATTTTGTTTTACATAAATGCCGATAAGTCATGGCACGCCGTTTGTTTACAACATACACGTTGCAACCGTCACTACGTTCCGAATCTGCCTAGTAACTCCTCCCCCTCCGGCGGACGGAACCACGCCCATTCCGGAAGGAAAACAACATTTAATGATAGAACTCCCACACGGCAACACTAGCCGAGCAGAGGAGGATAGCAGTAGGTTAATGGCCATTACCTTCTTCCACAAACTGTAAGTAAAAGCCCCTTTTTCCACCCAGAGAGCCGGAGCCCAGAACCGGAGAACGCATAGATGCCTGCCGGGCATAACGCTCGGTGCGCGCTAGAAATGTGTATTACTCACCTGAAAATGTTTTCGCACCATTTCAGATTATGTTATGTCGGTTTGAAGATCCTACCCCCTGCCCGTTGAAGCACTTTAGAGGCTAGAAACAAGTAAGCCCCCACTTCGAATCATGGAATTTGTGTGTACTCCTATATGTTATATGTGTGTATGTCCTGTATGTTACAGTCTGTCAATTGGCGCCACTGAATGCTAACGCACATACGATAAAGCACCTTAATCACCCACAATTATCTGAGGTGCACAATGATATTCACTGCGCACAAATATGGATATTAGATGGATGACATGAATTATGAAACACGGATGCATGTATTCAAAAAGAAACGCATGCTTGTAAGCAGATATGAAGGCGATAAATAATATTGCATGGAAAAACACACGCACCTATTGATAAGTGTGTGTGTCCCGATAATACCCCCCTTTTCCAGCTACACGTATTGAACACGATACTTTAGCACTCGGAGGGCATTTCCCTTTGGCATGAAAAGTCACAGCACAGAGACACTTCACGACGTAACAGGAGAGTAATTAAGGACTTAACTGAAAACAGTTTATTTTTACTTTCTCCACAGGTCTCTTTTTCTCTTTTTAACCTTTTCTGACGGCTCTCATTATCTTGATAGAGCTCACCAACCACTGGCTATTCTTCCAGTAGGTACACAGGGGACCAGGGTAGGGTGCGCCTTTTAGGGGGCCCACACCTCCCGTCCACCTGTTTTTTGGTCCTGAAGAATACCGGGCAGTTGCCCTATTGGTAGAAACATGTTGACCAAGCTACACAAACACATATAGAGATACATTGGTCATAACTCACCTACCAGTATCTCGCCACCGATTTTTTAACATTGTTCTGTTACTTTAAAATAAAATTAAGTTTTAAGTTAAACCAGGACAATTTTTAACACATTTTTTTGCACTTACAGTCACAACCCGCTCCACTGTAACACAGGTGTCGAAGCACATCCTGGTGACGCTAGGTCACCAGGGTGGACCCCAATGATGAAGCAAGTCACCACTAGGTTGGTGAGTGAAGGGTTTTAAAACAAAAGGTTGAATTTTTCCTTTTTTGCCAAGAAGTTCACCCTCCGAAAGTTTTTTCAAAACTCTACGTAGGGGATACTCCTCCCATTGTTTTCATAAAGTTTATTATGACACACTCCCCTTTGGTTGCCTTCTGTGTGCTCCCCAACCAACCCACCTGCCTTACCAGTATAATATTTGAGGAGATTTCAGGCCCACCTGAAGAGTTCTGGTTGCACCATTTTTTTATGGTTGCTAGGAGGGTGTCTTTAGATTCAATTTCTCCCTCCACTAATGCGGGAATCCTTACTAATACTACCACCAAAGGAGCTGCTTTACGGGGAAGGTTAATGCTTGGTTGAATGGCAATTTTATTTCTCGGTTGTTGCTCCAGATTTACCACCTGACACCTGGAAGGACCTGGCATACTTTGCGGTTCTATTCTTCTGGATTCACTAGTCTGTAGAACCTCCACCCTATTGGGAGTAGTAGACCCCCCAATCAAACTATTTCCCTGCCTCGACTTATCGACCAGCAAGGGACGACGTACCCCCTCTCTTGTAACTTGGTCTCTAATTTTCCCTGTAGTTACATTGGGATAACCTACGGGAGACCCAGGTATTTGGCCTGGCCCTGAGACACAATTATGCAAATTTAAGACCGAGTTAATCCGCTCACAGTTTTCTAGAAGATTAGCAACACAAGTGTTTAGGGTATCAAAGATGTCTTTTGCTATGCTAGTTAGGACCGCCTTCAATTGCGTAGTGTAAAATTCCTCCAACATGTCCTGTATAGTAGACTCTAAGGCACTTGCTATTGCTAGTTCACCAAACTGTACAGGGTTTTTAGGATACTTTTCCCGCTTGTTCGATCTTTTCTGTCCTTTTTTTTGGGCTGTTATGTGTTTCTTAATTTGACCTTTTTCAATTATAGGCTGGGTAGAAGAAATACTGGGGCCATTCATAACATAGCAATCATCTCTAGCCACGGCATCAACAGAATCTGTTTCCTTAATCCCAGTAGGATTATTAATAATTACTCGTGGCTCCTAAGGGACGGTGTTCTCTCGGATAGTCTCCACGGTCGGGGTAACTGATATTGGAGTAGAGGTTAGGTCCAGCCCAAGTTCCCTTTCATCTGATTCAATTTCTGATGTTAATACTCCCACTGCCGAGGTCAGGTAGGCAATACTAGAGGATGACTTCCTAGGGACTTTAGCCTTAACTCCCCCCTGGTCCTGTGAGGTATGTAATTTCCATTTACCTATAGCTATAATTCACAGCGAAGAGGGGAGGCCCAAACCGGCCACCTCTGGCCCCTGATGGCCACAGATGGCCCGCCCTTTGCCCGGGCTTAGCCCGGTGCCGCCCACGTGCATCCTGCGGTGTGGGAGGCGGACTGCACTCTTGTAGCGCCTCCAGGCCCGTTTTGCGCATCACCAAAGCACCGGTCCCCGGGGCTGCTGGTTGGTGTAGTTCCCGTAGCTCTAGGCGGGAAATGATGGAGGCGGAGCCGTTGCCCTCACGGCAGAAAAAGTGCTTTGAACACGGCCGTTGCCCTCACGGCCCTCTCGGATGCTGCAAAGTGCGCTTGTGACCCCCGGGGCCCGCTCGGCAGACTGCGCTCTTGTAGCGCCTCCAGGCGCATCGTGCGCGTCACCAAAGCGCCCCTCCCCGGGGCTGCTGGTTGATGTAGTTCCTGCAGCTCTGGGCGGGAAATGATGGAGGCACAGCCATTGCACTAACGGCAGGAAAAGTGCTTTGAACACGGCCGTTGCCCTCATGGCCCTCTCGGATGTTGCAAAGTGCGCCTCGGACCCCCGGAGCCTGCTCGGCAGACTGTGCTCTTGTAGCGCCTCCAGGCACGTCGTGCGCGTCACCAAAGCGCCGTTTCCTGGGGCTGCTGGTTGATGTAGTTCCTGCAGCTCTGGGTGGGAAATGATGGAGGCAGAGCCGTTGCCCTCACGGCAGGAAAAGTGCTTTGAACACGGCCGTTGCCCTCACAGCCCTCTCGGATGCTGCAAAGTGCGCCTGGACCGGAAACAAGCTTCCTAGGACCGGTTTCTGGCATTACAGCCGTCTTCAGCCAGGCTTACGTGAATCCAGTGGCAAAGTGATTAAGGGGCTCATGTCTGAGCATACCCTGCCAACTTATGGCGAACAAAGTGGATCAAAAGGGGGTGGTGATGGACGGAGCATCTGAACCAATCTCCGTGAGGTGTGAGTGTTTGATTTGCCACTGGATTCAAGCAAGCCTGGCTGAAGACGGCTGTAACGCCAGAAACCAGTCCTAGGAAGCTTGAATCCGGACCAGGGAAGGCATGTCTAGGCAGTTCAGGCTGGACTGTTCCCATGAGGCACAGGGTCAGACTGATTTGCATATGGCCATGTCTGAACTGGGGCGGCAGAGTGGGCTAAAGAACGATGATGGATTAAACCCAGATCTGAGGACTGGGTGTGAGTGTTTGATTGGTTCAGATGCTCTGTCCATCACCACCCACTTTTGTGACAAAAAATAGGGCTGGCAGACGGAGAGTTTGTCAGACAGCATACTCACATTTATGATGGAGTACAATGTTGACAAAACTCTAAATTGGCCCCACATATATTTATTTCATGAGGTAGACAGTCATTTAATGAGATAACACAGTTGGTAGTTGGGAAAGATAGATAGATAGATAGATAGATAGATAGATAGATAGATAGATAGATAGATAGATAGATAGATAGATAGATAGATAGATAGATAGATAGATTGATTGATTGATTGATTGATAGATAGATAGATAGATAGATAGATAGATAGATAGATAGATAGATAGATAGATAGATAGATAGATAGAGATATCCTTTATTGTTTGATTAATTACAATCTTCCAATAAAACAAATGAATTCAATAATCCATTATATACAATTTGAATAGCAGCAATTCTTTAAAATTCGATACATCTTTTAAGTGAATATTTTTGATAAAATTCTTTAGAATGAGCTGAGAATAAAGCAAATCAATAAACATTTAAAAAAGGAATAAAATAAAATAATTATTATTTTTATGTTTCCTGGAGTTCTAATTTTTTCCACACTTTCGTTAAAAATGTTACCAAAGCAGAATTCATAAATATATAAATATATCATCTGAGGAGAGACATAGGATCAATGCCTGTCTACAAGTTCTTACCCCATTATCATTAAATAGTCTCTTTAGGACAGTTACCCTTTCATTTCTCAGTTCAGAACAGAGACACAATAGGTGGATAATGTTCTCCTCCCAGATTTGCACAGCCTACATACAGTGTACGTTTTCCAAGGTGGTAGATGACGTAGTCCCGGCAATACACCAAAACATGCTTTAATAAAGATTTGCTTGTTTTCAGCGACCATGGTGTATTCAAGTATTGCTGTGCCATCTTTTTTGAAAAAACATTTATTATGGGCCATGCATGTTTTTTATTTGTAAAACTGGCGTTATCGCTTATCAATGATAAATGATCTGTTATTTTATTGACAATTTTCTTAAATGATTCCTGAGTTATAGTAGAATCCCAAAACGGCCTAACCTCAAATTCTTCCAAGGCTACATTCAAATATTTCAGGCAGGTTGGGAAAGTCACTTAAACTCTTCATCTTTTCATTTTTAGATAATAGCAAGATAACTTTATTTATTTGACAAGATCCTGCAATGAATTTGGTGTTTTCCATGACTTCAGCGTTTTAATAAATTTAATGATTTTGCCTACTGTTACTGAGTCGAACAACTTCCTTCTATCATTGTTTATTAAAGGAAGTTCAACACCTCTCAAAATGAATGTTACCTTCTATTATATATATGTAATAGACTTTTCTCATGAACAAGTCCTTATCTCACTTAGCCACATGGACCACAAGATGTTGATTCAGTAAAATAATTCATGAACATTATTATTTTTACTATCTACAATCATATTATACTCTATTTGTCTGACAGGGATTATAATTCCAAAGGTGTTGAACTTTCTAACTAGGAACACTAATAATTTAACTGTCATCTCATTGTTGTGCCAGGGCTCCTGCGAGGTACTGTTTTTCTATAGTTTTCTCTTAATTTAGGTACAACGATATTAACAAACACAAGAAAGCTAATTTGATAAATCTACATGTGAATGCTAATAAATTCTATAAGCAGAGTTCACAAATATTGCATACAAATAAAGAAAATAATGATAATATCTACCAATATATATTATCAAAAAGGCACTCATCTCAGCACATATCATAATGACCATCCCCTGGGACCATAACAAGTTGTTAAGAATTCAGGAAAAGAAATTTGAATTATACCTTATTCCTGGTGTAAGATTTTTCATTTCACAGGTGTCACTTTCATCTTCCGAAACAGGTACTAAATTTCTTACATCTAGTATTCTCTACTTTGGACATCATAGATCTTTTTTCTGCAAATTAATACATTTAAAGGAGCCAGTATTCTAGAAAAGACAGTTTATTTTTTTATTCTCAATCTAATGTCTAGCTGATATAAACATTTCAACAAATTCAGTTGATTTCTTTGCTTCATTCCTTTATTCAGTATCCACTTGACGATATACAGCTAAAATGTGAACATGAACAATATCAACACTGGGACACATTTTTAGATCTGAGGCCATGGCAGATTGATCTAATTTACTGAGATTGCCAGCATAGTAAAATTTTGCACGAACATTAACAATTCATAGAGTGAAGATATTTAAAGTGAAATTTGCACAGTTTGCAAGCACGTAATCAAACAATGGGCAGGGCAAGGGGGCGTGTGAGCAGAAGGGAAAGAAAGAAAATAAAAAAAATACCAGGGTTTTTATGACAGGCATTTTTAATAGGCAGATCCTTTGGAAACCACAATAAAACAGGAACAGAAGCCTACGGAGTGAGAAAAAAAAATGAGTGCCTAGTAAGATAGTGAGTAAACCAATGGTGAATAAGAGCTGGTGGTACAGAGGAATCAGAACCGGCAGAATGGGATTTTAAAACAGAAGCATAGATATCAGAAATCTCTGAAGTAAAACAAAGTGCAATATTGTCTGCAGAGTGAAAGGAGCATTGTGAAAGATCTGGAGCAGGCAGAGGAAGCAGACGATTGAAAGTGCAAACAGTTGTTGTGGATGGAACATTTGATCATGACTAAACAGGTAGGAAAGGATTCTTTCTTTGTTTATATTTATTGGCATAAATATTGTGATTTTTCAAGAGCTTAACAGAGGATTGCCAGTCCTGATTTACGCCAAGAGTTCAACATGGTACATAAAGCAAAGGCAGTACAGTTGCCACATATGCTAAGGTTGAGGGATTTCTGTGTAAGTTTGAAAATTTTCAAAGAGATTGAGTCATAGTAATGTAACTGGTGCTATGTAAAGCGCTCTGATACCCGATTCGGTTCGGGTCTAGTTCGCGCTATATAAAACTCTGCAAAAAAAAAATAGTGATTCATAGAAATAACATATGAAAAGAGATTAGACCACTCTGGCATTCCATACTTTCTTCAATTAAATTTTGGAGCGGAGAAAGGCCAATACATGATGAAGGACGGGGCCCTCTAGGGCTATGTGGGTTGTCTACAACCTCCTGCTATTCCTTCCCAAGAATGAAGAGTTGGTCAGACAGTAGAGAATACAAACTTACTTTATTTGGTATATACTCTGCAGAGGAGCCCAGTCAGGCCTTCACCATTAGATTTCTAGCAAGGGGGACTGACACCCCATGGCAAGAGGATACATAATAAACTCTTCTGGAGACTACGGCCACACCTCTAATGGAAAGTTACTGGCTTGAGCCGGGCATGAACAAAGGCGGTACAGAGAGATGAGCTACCACCTGCCAGATGGGTGCACTATCAGTACTCCAAGGACACTGTGCGAGTCTCAGCGTCTCCTAATGTGGGAGCAGAGTTAAACATCAAGATTGGAATGCAGAGAAAGAATATCAGTTCATTAGCAAGTCAGGATACAGCCTTGAACAGAGGTGAAAATAATAACGAAGTACAGTTTTGCTAAGGCAAGCAAAAACAGAAATAGGGCCTAGTATGAGCACAGCCCAAGCAGTCTTCTAGTGGTTACGAAATACAAAATGACGTCACACAAACTAACTAAACTTACATGCTGCGAGGATAATTCAGTTGGTTGCATAATGCGAATACACAGTGTGAATACAATAGCGTCTATTTAGCCATGTAATGCTAACCTAACATGGCAAGTATAAATGCTCAATGGGAATTGGAGTTTAAAATCTAACTGACCCTCCTTTTAGCATATTTGTCTAAAAGCTTTATTGCTATCCGGCAGGGTCTTTACAATTCTAAGTGGGAGGAGGAAATGCACAGAAACATTCATATTGCTACACATACTCAAAGCAAATGGAAATATACAAAATCATCATTTAATATTTAAATATTCCCTCGTCTATCAACATCATTGACTGAATTTCTTGCATCATCATGTCTGTCTGTGCAGCGTAATGCTGGGAGTCAGTTTTCTCACACAATATGTACAGCAGGCTGGGAGACAGTTGATACACAAACAACCACTAAAGATGACCCCTGCAATGATTATCAGGACGAGAAAGATCTCCCAACCTCATGAAGCTAGGAGGCCCCAGAGCCACCTAGTGAAGGACCACGAACCATTATCCTGATGGTTCTCTGAAGCAAGTCTGTGTAGTTTCTGTATGGCAGAATATACAGTCGGGGTACTATCGGGTATGTACAAACAGCAGCTGCTGCTGATGACACGACATGTTCATCCCCGGTCAACTAGAAGTACAGCTCAAACCATCCAGTTTTGAGGCAAAACGAGTCTCATAGCTTGGAGTTCGACTGTAATATTAGTCAGTACATCCGCAGTGGTGTTAATGACTCCCTCAACTATTCTGGCAAGGCGCCATATGTTGCGGCTATTAAACATGGGACCCCAGAACGGTGCAATACCCTTCATTATATCAGTAAATTGCTGTAGGGAGGTATCTGTTTGAACAATATCATCTGTATTATAACACTTTTTACCCTGTGAACAAAATATTTCTACGGTGCAACCTATGATCTTTGTGGTAGTTGGACGGGGCAAGATAAACAGGAGGCAGGAGGAAGGAGAGAAAACACTGGCCAAACCACCCCCTAGGGAGCCAAGTATAAGCTTGTTCTCCACAGATGAATGACACATTTGGGTGTGTCAACAATGGTGGACTAATAGTTGTATTCAATTGATATGTATAGTTGCAATGACTCTGTCCTACCAAAACATTGCCTGACCTTTGAACACAGAAACTAGCAGTTGCATTGATCACAGGGGTGGGCATTGCTTTATCTTCAGTGATATTGCCCTCTTGGAAACATTTAAAATATTCGGTGACGTTAAATCCTTGGAAGTCTATTAATTCATTTTGTAACCAGGTGACATTTTCATGGACTGTAAAGACATTCATACAAGCATCAGGGTATATGCTACCCTCCTTTCCATCTGTTCCATGTGTATATCCTTGATGTACCACTATATAATCTAAAACTGCCTCATAGTCAGCCTGTGTCATTTTCATCACCTCCACATAGTAATGCATACAAACCATGGACAGTAGCTGAAACCAAGCTTCACAGCAACCTAAATAGGACAAGGGCACCAATATTAGCAGATCATTTTTATGCAAAACTAAGGGGAGCAGTCCACATACCCAACACTTTGTGGCATTAGTAGTGCTATGAACTAGATGAAGCATTTGAACGAATGCATGCTGACTATAAGTTTGTCTATGTCTTTCTTTTTGCTGGGCCAATGTAATGAGCAAGTGCTCAGTTGGAACAGGGGTAGTCCCTATCAAAGTGTTCACAAGGTTTTATTCCTCTAAATACCAGACTACCCCAAGTAATGTTATCATAACCAGGAGAATGAATACCACCACTACTACCCTATTCCCAGTAAACCATCTAGACCAACCGGGACCATTCTGCAGCATTGGAGAAGTCACAAGAGGCTGCTCCTCTTTCATGTTTGCACGACCAAATGGGTACATTAAAAATACTTTTCAAAATTGGGACCACAAATACAATCGACCAGAGGGGTATTCTTCTTTCCTGTGTCCTTAATGAGCCTCACAGGCAGGCTCCTATTGTTCATCAAATGCTCCCTCAGTGGAGTTGCACGATCAAAGCCCTTGCTGGAAAGCAATCCACGTCCCTTGCTGAGAAACAAATCCTTCTTCTTTCAGGATAGGGAAACCACCCTCCTGGGCAAATACCCTCAGCCATCCTGCCCAGTGTCCTAGGGCAGTGCACCGGCGTTCTGTACTCTAATCTAAAACAGGCACCAGAGACACAGCGCCTACACCCTAGGCTCAAGTCCTTCCCTAACTCCTGCATTTCCCTGCTGGTGCATTGTTCTTCCGTCGGGCCCGCAGATTGTACCTGGTACGCCCAGGCTCCTCTTCATTAACAAACAGAGGCAAGAACTCAGCTGGGGATTGGGACTCAGGTTGTTGTATTCCAGGAGCCGGAGAGTCCGGGTCGGCCCTTATCTCAGGGGGGGTCGCCTTGAATAAGGTCTTGTCGCTCTCCTTGTCTGTCTGTGCCCCTTTCAGTCAGGAGTCAGGGAAAGGAACGAAGCGGGGAACCAGCTCACCTTTCTGGTCGGTGATCTCTTCTTGCACCCAGGTGTCGTAGGGAAGTGGGAGGGGCACCCTCTTTACGTGGGAGGCGTGCACCCAATTCTTCCAACAACACCTGGGCAGGCCCCTTCCACCCTGGCACCAGACAGGTCTTGCGCTGAAAATGTTGCACCATTACATAATACCCGGGCTGTAGTCAATGCCCGGGCCCCTCTAATATTGGTTGCAGAGTGGACTGTACCTGTTGTTGAACAAAACAAAGGTCTTTAGGCAATTGGTACAAACAGTCAAAAGAGGGTACTCTAGCTCAGAGAAACGTTTGGGTTTTGGGACACCGCAGACATTGGCAGGGTGCCCGAAGATGACTTCATAGGGTGACAGCCCTGTCCTAGAATGGGTTGTCACCCTCGTGGACAACAACGCTAAGGGCAAAGCATCTGGCCATTGCAATCCTGTACTTTCATGAATTTTTGCAAGCTTCAGCTTGAGAGTACCATTGTACTTCTCAACAAGGCCTGCTGATTGGGGGTGATTTGCAGCATGGAATTTCTGCACGATTTGTAAGCCCTTGCACACCAAATCAATGACTTGGGAAGTACTCCTTTAAGAGTACCTTTGCCATTGCCATGGCTGTATTCTCTTTGGTTGGGTAGGCCTCGAGACACTTATTGAATGAGCAAACTTCCACTAGTACATATTTCAGGTTATTCACTCGTTCCATCTCAATTAAATCCATTTGAAGAACCTCGAAAGGGAAGGAAGGCAGTGCAAAGTTACCAGCAGGTGTAGGTGTGCCCTTCCCAGGATTGTGCTTTAGGCAAACAATACAGTGCTTTACCAAATGTGCAACAACCTAAGGGATATTCTCGTTCTGCTGTACTGGGTCTAACAATTTACATGTGCCTTTGGCACTAATGTACGCCGGGCCATGAGCCATGATGACTATGGGGAGGACTAATGCATTTGGCAACAACTATCTCTGCTTCCCTGATAAATCAGTCCATCATCCATCCTCATCTAAACGACCAGTCCTCTCCTCCCACATTTCCAGTTCATCTACAGTTGCCTCTCTTTGTATTTCCTTTCCACTTTCCACTGTATCCTCAAACATTCCATTGTCTGGAACCCATCTAGCAGGACCTGCCACAAACATTTTATTCATTTTTGATCTAGCTGTCTCCTTACCTGTTTTCCCAGAACATCTGCTAGTGACAGAACTCGCTGTGGGCGCCCCCCTCTCTTTCTCTAAAAATATACCCCCACCAAATTCTCCCTCCCACCCCAGAAGAGCGATCAAACGTATATCTCGTGTCCAATGATATCAATGACTTACTCAAGTTTTACTCACCCACCGTAAACACCAACAAGATTACTCAGGGACAAATTCAAGCTATTCGCGGTAACCCATACAGAGAACACCCTCATAACCCTAGAGGCTTAACTAATAACAACCTTATCAGAATGAACATCCTACAGTCTCCTCCCCCTCATACTCCAGTGCAACTTAAATGTGCACTACTCAACTGCAGGTCAGCCAGCAAACACGCCTCTGACATATTCTACCTCATGCAACACAATGAGATAGATATCATCATCCTCACAGAAACTTGACTCAATCCAGCTTCCATCTCTTTCCTAGACCTCTTAGTGCCTCCTACCCATGACATAATCCGTCTAGACAGAGCTTGAAAGCCGGGTAGTGGCCTAGCTTGTATACATTGGAGCACACTATCGGTCTTCCACTTGGAGTCCTCTATGCCATCCTCATGCAAATACCTTTGTCTCAATATCTTTAGTCACAACCTTCTGGCATACAAACTACACACTTTTTACCACCCCCCTGAGGACAACCTCCCCTTTATCATGCAATCAATGGAAATCATCTCTGGCAAAGTTGATTCTGCTATTGCACAAATCTTCCTCAGTGATTTCAACATTCACTGGTCCAACCATAATGACCATGCTATAGCATGCCTCAAATCCTTCTTAAATGATCACAAACTGATTCAACACTGTGACAAGCCAACCCATAATAAAGGAGAAATTCTGGACCTTATCATCACCAAAGGTCACACCATCACATTGGACACCATCACCCCATGCGATTGATCCGATCATCACAGCATCTTCTTTTTCATCACCATGGAAGTCTCCCTGAGGAAGGCTCAACCCACGAAATCAAAGATTTGTAAAAGGGACCTCAGAAATATCAATGCAGCCGATCCAGCAACCCACTGTATATCCGTCCTCTCTCCACAAGATGACATGACTGAGGTACATGCACTCACTAGCTTCTACAACTCTACTTTCACTAGCATCATGGATTCCATTGCTCCACTCCAACAAAAAAAAATGCCCCAACAAAAATTTCCAAACCGTGGTTCAACAACAACTTAAACATGGAGTGCCGCAACCTTAGGACCAGCTAATAATACTCAGAATGGTAAGGAACTCCTATAACAAACAAATCAAGATCCCCGAGGCCAACTACTTCAGATCCCAACTTAATCAATCCGCTAACCACCCCAAAAAACTTTTTGAGTTGATGAAACAACAATCAGTGGAAGCACCAAACCGGTTGGTCCCTGGAGTCAGCCCACCTACATGCGATGAACTGGCTGCCTCTTTTCTGAGAAAGCCAGACTCATCAATACTGATCTTGACTTCAGGATGGCGCTACTCCTCTCTGGTCGGTCTGCGCCCCCAGCAGTATCAGGGAAGATCGAACCGACTAACCTAGGTACCAAGAACAATGCCTCATGGGAAAACTTCACTCCCCTCAGTGCAAGAGACACTAACAATATTCTTCAGAGTGTCAACCGATCTAATCAATTTGGCGATCCGTTACAACCGTCCATCTTCAAAGAACTGAAGGAGATCGTCACCCTCATCTGGACAAAGATTGTCAATGTGTCTCTCTCTCTCAAGGTATGATCCCGGATTGCCTAAAAGCTGCTCAGGTAACACATATCCTAAAAAATCCTACAGCAGATAGTACGGACCTTAATAACTTCTGCCCTATCGCTGACATCCCCACCCTAGCCAAACTCTTAGAAAAAGGCATCCAATCTCAACTCTGTGCCCACTTTGAGAATTTCCATCTCCTGGAGCAACACCAATCTGGCTTCCGGAGTGGGCACAGCACCAAATTGGCTCTCACTCACGTTTTGGATGATATTTTAAAAAATTATTGACCAATTTTAAACCTTCCTCCTTACCCTCCTTGACCTTTCCTCCGTATGACCGATTAACCACAACAACCTCATATCTACTTTGAATAACAGGATGAGTCTTTCTGGCTCGGTGCTGTAAAGGCTCTCGTCCTTCCTCCACCACTGATTCAGAAGAGTTAAGGCAAACTACTCTCTCCCCCAATATTCACCAGTATGCTTGGAGTCCCCCATGAGTACCCCCTATCCCCCATACTCTTCAATCTGTTCTTTGAACCTTTAGCTAATGAACTAAATACCGCTGATATTCTCTTCCACATGTATGCAGATGACATGCAACTCTATCTGAAGATCTTCTCTCCTCTCTCCGAATAACCTAATTTCACTCAACTCTACCCTAATAAATACTCAAAACTGGTTAACTGAGAACCACCTCCTGCTCAACACTGTTGCTCTATCAATCCCAGCGTTCCGGTTGTTTCCTTCTTGAAGGTGTAAGGTCCCAATTCCCCCATGAACCAACCAGGGGCAAAGTGGCGGGCTGGGTTGGGCGTATGAGAAAGCCTAACGAGTAGCCTAAACTGTGATAGCCGCATGTGAAGAAAACTCCCTGTACCTTTCACGAGCACCCCTCACGTCGGCTAGTTAATTCACTGTGCACCAGGGTTACCCTCACTCCCTTATTCTTGACCCCAAAGCCTTCCTCTAAAATCGACCTTTTTTATCTCTCTTTCTTGACTGTCCCGGATCGGCGTGAGACACGGCTGCCTGAGTCTGAACACGCTGGACTCCTCAAGAAGATCGCCCCTCGACCCAGCAAGCACCGGAAGGAGGCTTCGGTTCACCCGGAATCAAGGACCGATGTCAGGAGACGTCGGGAAGCAGGTAAGAGGGAGCTGGAGAAGGGAGGAGGGAGCGTAGACACTTGCCGGTTTCTCTGTGGTTGGGAAGCGGGTCACGATGGTCAAGTTCGCATGCCGGCTGTCAGCTGGGTTTCAAGTCGGGTCCGCAACGCTCGTGAAGAAGCGTGTCAATGAAAGCGAAGCGCCGTCTTAATCAATGGCGCGTCTTTTATACCCACTCTAAGGCGTGTCCCGGGGCATTTGCATACGCCTCACGAGGCATCAGGTAAGCCGTTAGACAGTTTACACACGTGAGGCAAATCACCAAACTCAAGGAAGACAGCAGGCAAAAAGGCAACAGACATCAAGCATTGCTAACCACAAATGTTTTGTATTGATAAATATCATGAATTCTAACAATAACTTTGCTGTCTAATGAAAAACTACCCCATTTTAAGGAGGGCTTAAATTCAGGTGATTGAGGCAAATGAATCCTTGGCAGTTCCTTCCCCAAAAGGTCATCTCACAGGGCGAGATTTTTCCGGATGAAGAGCATGAAATAACTTTACCAATCTTGGGGCATGCACATTACTTTCTGGTTCCCAAGATCTTTCTGAAGGGTCAAATCTTTTCCAATCAAGTAGATAGTAAAGACGACCACCAATACGCTTTGCGTCCAGAATCTTTTTGACGTCATTCTCAAGGTGATCTCCAACCACAATAGGTGGAGGAGGATTATCAGGTTGTGGGTCCGGATCATGGGGTTTTAGGAGGGAGACATGAAACACTGGGTGAATGGAATATTCTCTAGGAAGGGTCAATTTAACAGAGACTGGGTTCAAACTTTTTTCTATTGGAAATGGTCCAATGTATCTTGGTTTTAGTTTTTGGGGGCCTTCAATTTGTATGTTTCTTGTTGACAACCAGACTAAATCTCCTTCCTTATATGGTGGGGTTGGTAATCTATGTCTGTCTGCTGAATCTTTCATTTTCAATTTGTTTTTGGCTAAGTTCTTTTTAATTAGTTCCTGTAACATGTGTAATTTAGACAGGCTTTCAGTAACTGCTGGTATAACTTGCTCTTTTTCAGGAAACATTACTGGAATGGAATGTGGATGTTGACCTGTTGGAAAATAGAAGGGTGAACAACCCAGGGCTGTGTGTGTGGTATTATTGTATGAAAACTCCGCCCAGGGTAGTGCTTCATCCCAACTTGTAGACAGAGTAGAAACCAAGCATTGTAAACCTTGTTCAAGGTATTGGTTCAACTTCTCTGTTTGACTATCGGTCTGAGGATGAAAAGCAGATGATAAGGCCAGTTCTATCCCTAATTGTTTACTGAGCTGCCTCCAGAATTTTGACGTGAATTGGGGGCCTCTGTATGAAATAATTTACTTGGGAGACCATGGAGCTTGACAATATTAACCAGAAATATATTACTGAAGTCTGTTGCTGATGGAAATTTAGATAATGGGAAGAAATGTCCCATTTTTGAAAGTAGATCTACGACCACCAGAATTGTAGTAAATCCATTTGATTTAGGTAAGTCAGTAATAAAGTCTAGACTTATTGTGTGCCAAGGATAAGGAGGGACAGTCATTGGTTGTAAAAGACCCATAGGAGCAGTGTGTAGGGCTTTTTGTCACGCACATACAGGACACCTTAACTTATTGTTGTACATCAATCATCATGTTATCCCACCAAATATTTCTTTGACAAAGTTCGAGGGTTTTGTTAATTCCTGGATGGGCTGCCCTGGCCAGGTCATTGTTCCGATTTAAAACTTGTAAACGCAATTCTTTTTCAGGAACAAATATTTTATCTTTATGTAGGAAAAAACCCTCATGGATCGAATTGTGTTTCTGCGATAGCCATTGTTGTTGATTTAGTGTCTTAACTTTTCTTTGAGTTTGACTTAGGAAGACATCTGGATGAGTTACTGCTACTACTCTTTCTGCAGGAATAATGCTTTGTGTTTTGTCAACTTGATCATTATGTTTTTCACATACCAAACATGAAAGGGTATCAGACAGAAGCTGTTTCGCTCCTGGGCGATATGTGATCAAGAAATCAAATTTGCTAAAAAAACTGCAACCAGCGCATTTGTCTGGGAGTAAAGACTTTCACAGTGGAATAGAATTGCAAATTTTTATGGTTGGAAAAGACGGTGATGGTATGCTTAGCTCCCAGGAGATGATGTCTCAATTCCTGAAACACAGCTTTTATTGCCAATAATTCACGTGCAGCAATGGTGTAACTTTTTTCTGCAGCTAATAGTTTACGTGAATAAAAGGCAATCAGATGTAAGTGCCCAGCACTAGAATATTTTTGCATCAGCAAACCTCCCAAGGCTGTTTGTGAGGCATCCGCCTCAACAAAGAATGATCTGTCTGGGTCAGGATGAATTAAAATGGGTGCCGAGGTGAAAGCCTTTTTTAAACTTCAGCCTCTGAAGTCCAATGGAATCTTTTTCCTTTCTTCAGTAATTGTGTGATTGGTGTTACTATTTCAGAAAATTTTAGGATAAACCATCTATAGAAATTAGCAAATTCCAATATCCTTTGAGTGTCTTTTACTGATGTAGGAGCAGGCCAATTCAAAATGGCTCCCACCTTTATTGGATCCATTATAATCCCCTCAGGAGTCAGCCAATAGCCTAAGAATTCTACCTTGGAGGTATTAAAAACACATTTTTCTAATTTCACAAACAAGGAGTTGCCTCTCAGTCTTTGTAGGATTGATCGAACATGGTCTTCTGAATTCTTTGAATAGATTAAAATGTCGTCAATGTACACGATTACACAGATGTCCAAAAGATCGTGCAATACCTCATTCATGAAGTATTGAAACGCAGCCGTGGTGTTATATAGACCAAACTGCATAACCGTATACTCAAATAATCCAAACTTGGTGCGGAAACTGTTTTCCATTTATCACCTTCCCTAACACGGATAAGGTGATAAGCGCCTCCCACATCCAATTTAGTATAGATACTTGAGCCTCGTACTTGGTTAAGCAGCACTGGAATCAGCGGTAGTGGATGCCTATTTTTTATTGTTGCCTTATTAACTGCGCGATAGTCGATGCATGCGCACAAATCGCCTGACTTCTTCGCAACGAAGAAGAGCGGCGATGAGACTAGCGATGTTGAGTGCCGGATGTATCCAATTTCCAACAGCTCATCCAAGTATAATCTTAAATACTGATTTTCTGGCTCATTTAGCGCGTAAATCCTACTACAAGGTAGCACTGCTCCAGGGATTAAGTCAATTCTACAGTCGTAAACCCTGTGAGGTGGTAACTTAGTAGCCTTGACTGGGTCAAACACGTCAAACAAGTCTTTGTAGTCATTTGGGATGTTAGGAGTTTCATGATCTAGGACAGCACAAAAGAGGGGCATGACTGGGTCCTTGATTTCTTGATAACAATGAAGCCTACAGTAGGACGAGTCAAGGGTAACAGTACGTTTGACCCAATCAATTTTGGGATTATGGACTTCAAGCCAAGGGATTCCTTAAATCACCCCAACAGTTGGTGTATCAATGAGATCAAATACAGTGTTTTCAGTATGGCCGTTATCTGCGACAAAAGTCAAAGCCATAGTATGAAACCTTATAAGACCTGAGGACAAGGCTGAGCCATCCACAGCTCGCACTGGCTCAGGTTCTTTTTTAGGCACTTGGGTTAACTGTAGCTTTCATGCTAACTCTAAATCAAAAAAGTTCCAAGCTCCATAATCAATTAGAAACGGTATACTTTGTCTCTGTTGTGTGGACACAATTAAAATCACTCTCACGGTAAAATGTCTGGGAATATGATTTGTTACATTGGTAGCATATTGAGAGGTTTTTGGAACAATACATCCCGGAAAAAAGATCACCTCTTTCTCCGAGGAAATTAGTTTTCCGACGCCGGAGACATATCTCCCACTATTGCTAATGACTTTCTTTTAGCAGGTATAGCAGGACAATCTCTTGCAAAATGTCCAGATTTTCCACAATAGAGACACAAGTTCCCCTTACATCTACGTTCTTTTTCCTCGAGTGATAGAGGTCCTTTTACTCCTCCTATTTGCATAGGTTCTACTACAGAACTTTCGTCCTCAGTCTCCTTTCTTTCAGTCTTAAAATGTAAATTTCTAATATCACCTCTAGGTCTTTCGCTCTTCCTTTCCCCCAGTCTATGTTCTAACTTGACTACTAAGTCTTGAAATTCAGCAAAATCATCTGGCAAATCGACAATATGGGCCAAAGAGTCCTTTAAGTCATCCCTAAGCCCCCTGAAAAAAAACAGGGATATCCTCTTTTTTTCGGGCCAATGAGTTTCGGCTAACAACCTGTTAAAGTTGGTGACATAGGATATCAGGTCTTTTGATCCTTGGGGCAAATCTAAGAGTTCATTATCCGCTGCTTGTATGAATGTGTGTTTCACAAAGAGATTGGACATGGATATTTTGAAATTATATAAATTATATAGAGGAGGATCATTACTATCTACTAAGGGCATAGCCCAGTTAGATGCCACCCCTCCTAGGTAGGACACAATAAAGGCTACCTTAGAAGTGTCCGGCGTAAAAATCTGAGGTTTGCACATAAAGTGAAACTGACGCTGACTCATGAACCCTATGTATTTTTTACAGTCTCCTGTAAATCTCTCCGGATCCGCTAAAGGAATAGGACTAGGGGTAACTACAGTGACCTGTGCTGGTTGTTCAGTAGATTGGCCAGATATATTCCGAGATTGAAAACCTTTTTTACCATATTTGGATGGAGTTAAAACGGGTCTACCTTCCTCTGAGGATTCTCTTCAAGTGATGAACCCTGTCCTGGTCTTATCTAATTCCTGATGTAGGGATTGACTTTCTAAACGCAAATCCAACATTTCCTGATTAAGTTTATGCACAAGTTGAGTCAATTGGGTAATATCCATTCTGAAAAATAGGATGAGTACCAAGCCAATGGAAACAAGAAAATCAAGAGGAAACAAGGGAGTGTGGCTTCGCTTTTTGTTGCGCTATCAGTCACGGCGTTCCAGTTGTTTCCTTCTTGAAGTTGTAAGGTCCCAATTCACCCATGAACCAAACAGCTCACTGGATCTTCGTCTCCGGGGATCCAAATGGTTTCTCTTGGTGAAGTGTTCTGGACCTTCCTTGATCTGTCTGTCGGTCAAGTGAATTTTGACCTACATAAGAACACCATCAAATGCAATCAGTATACCTATGATTTTTAACTGAAAAATTACATTCTTTATTCATTCCCCGTTTCTCTAAACATACGTAATATCGGAAGACCCATTCAAGACACTTCTACAGTTTTCTTGTGATTCTAGGCCTGTACCACCTTAAATGACACAAAACACCTTCAGTTCTAGGTTAACACATTTGCGTGCTGAACAGATTAATAAGGATTAGTGAGAAAAGATTAAATGTACATGCAAATATTGGTACCTTTCAAACTGTATGGAGAAAAACAACAGTACTGCAAAAGGTTCTAATTTAGGCAAATTCTGCTTTTACCTTATATCCAACTCTCTATTGACAGTTCTTAGTAAAATACTTCCAGGTTTGTTTGTGTTGCAATCATGAATAAATCAACCACTGATGAAATTATCTCCTAATCAAGTTCTGTACAGTCTTATCTGTGCTGCAACTATTGTCATCAAAACAATGTACTTTAAGCTGCCAAATAGTCCTTAGCAACTCATAGTCCAGATAACATCAAGACATAACATCGAGATCACTGTGCGTAAAAGTCTCAAAGTTCAAAAGTTTTCTTCTTTTAAATGGTTAACTGTAAACAATGTTCAACAGCCTTAACGGTTTCTGTTCACCTCGTATTCAGCGTCCGATTACTTGGTAACTGTTGTTTGTTTGTTACCTTCTTTGTTTCTACAGGAAATGCTGGTCAAGACCGGAAACCTCCCGAAGAAAAATAAGCACCGGAAGGACCGATGTCAGGAGACGTCAGGAAGCAGGTAAGAGGGAGCTGGAGAAGGGAGGAGAGAGCAGAGACACTTGCCGGTTTCCTTGTGGTTGGGAAGCGGGTCTCAATAGTCAAGTACGCATGCCGGCTGGGTTTCAAGTCGGGTCCGCAACGCTCGTGAAGAAGCCTGTCAATGAAAGCGAAGCGCCGTCTTAATCAAAGGCGCGTCTTTTTATACCCACTCTAAGGCGTGTCCTGGGGCATTTGCATACGCCTCACGAGGCATCAAGTAAGCCATTAGACAGTTTACACACGTGAGGCAAATTACCAAACTCAAGGAAGACAACAGGCAAAAAGGCAACAGACATCAAGCATTGCTAACCACAAATGTTTTGTACTGACAAATATCATGAATTCTAACAATAACTTTGAGGTCTAATGAAAAACAACCCTATTTTAAGGAGGGCTTAAATTCAGGTGATTGAGGCAAATTAACCCTTGACAAACACCTCCAAAACAGAATTCCTACTCTTTTCTTCACCAAATCACATCCCCAAGTTTGACCTTTGGATGAACCGCCTCACTGCCTTCAACTGCTCCCCCCTCATTGTTGACTCAGCCAAATCTCTCAGAATCACCCTAGACAAGCATCTGAACATGAAAATAATATCAACAATGTGTGCAAGGGAGATAATCACCAATTGAGGATACCATGGAATCTCAAACCTTTCCTCCCACAAGCTGACTTCAAACAAGTGGTCCAAGCGCTTGTTCTACCGAGGCTAGACTATGCCAGTGTTACGCTCTGTGGCCTCCAAAATATACCTTGGCCCCACTAAGGCCCTCACTGAATGGGGTGGCTAGCTTGGTTATGGGTACCAAAAGAAACAAGCACATCTCCCCAGTCAATTCAATTCAATTCAAAATCTTTATTCGATTGTAGGTTTTACAATCATAAAAGTACAATTTATAAGCACACATTTAAAAAAAACATTACAGACAATTCATTTCAGATGACAAATAATGACACAGTATACAGTACAATATATCACACAGAATGAGCATGGGCAGTATATAGTTAAAAATCCCCAGTCTTAAAATCCCTAAATTGACTGCCCTATGAAGCAAGAATTCAGCTAAATATTGCTTGTCTGTCTCACAAAGCCCTCCATTTCAACCCCCCCATTTATCTAGCACAAAAGCTGGAATTATCCGGACGGGGTAGACCTTCTTGGAGTGCTAACTCCTTTATCCTGAAACCCAGATCTTTTGCAAAAAGAGAACGTATCACTGAGCCTTCTCCGGCTCTGTGCCTAAGATTTGGAACTCTATCTCACCGGAAATAAGCAGAAACTCCTCCAAGACTGCCTTCAAATTGGAAGCAAAAGATTCCTCATGAACAAGTTCCTACCTTAAAAGTTTTTAGATCGTCTGCTCTAATGCTTTGGACCTTCAGCCTAAGGCCTGTGTTTGATATTATTCTGCTCTACTATTCACTTGCTCCCCTCCCAGTTCGCTATGTTCCAATCATTATCTTACCCTTTGTTGTGCCTTTGATTGTAACCTTCTTGTTTGATGTGCATATTTGATTTGTTTGGGTTGTTATCCCTTTGATGATTGTACTGCAAATTTTACCTTCCTCCCCCTCAAAATGTAAAGTGCTCTGACATCCTTCGGGATCATGTTTGCGCTATATAATACTTTATAAATAAATACCCCTTCCAACATTATCCACAACAGCTTTGTGTGCGCTGCACTTGAATACAGTCAACCTGTCCGGAAGCCTTTATGCTGACAACAACCTAAGTATCAGGGGACTGTGCTGTATCATTTCCCCATGGGATGTCAGGAATCCTCTCTCTGCCCAGAGGCGCCCAAAATTTTGAGCCCACCCCGAAGGCATACTGGCTGTCAGTGTAAACATTAACAGCCAGTCCCTCACTCAACTCACAAGCTCTATACAAAGGCGACTAACTCTGCTGCTAGGGCAGACTGTTATGGAATGTGAGATGTCTCAACTACAGTGCGTTGCGTGGTGATCGCATAGGCTGCAGTGGTCGTGCCATCCGGCAATTTGAAACTAGAGCCATCAACATATAGTTCCCCTTGAGGGTCAGATAAGGGAACATCAGTCAGGTCTACCTGTCCCTTCGTTTGCTCTTCGATCCGGAATAAGCCATTGACATCATTGTCCTTTTCTTCCGAAGGGAGGGGTAGTAACGTGACTGGGTTCAAGGTAGCACATCTTTTGATGGTAATGTTCAGAGCAAATAATGTTAGCTCATATCCAGTGAGACACGTACTGGTGAGATGCTGCATCTTTTTCTTGTTCAAAAGCATATCCACAGCAGGAGGTATTATAACTGTGAGGTCATTATCAAGAACGAGTCCTGCTGATTGCCTGATAGATACTGCTGCTTCCACTGCAGCTCTCAGACAGCTTGGGAGTGCTCTGGCGACATTATCCAAAATGTCAGAGAAATAAGCGAATGGTCTCTGCTTTCCACCAAAACCCTGTGTTAGTACAGAGAGCGCACAACCATTCCCCTCATGTACATAGAGCACAAAAAGCTTCTGGTAGTCAGTAGTGCCAAGCACAGGAGCAGAGCGAAGCGCAGTCTTTAATTGTTCAAAATCTTGCTGGCATGCGGGCGTATAATAAGGCAAAGGCTTTGGTGGTGAGGTAAAGAAGTGATTTTGTTAGTAAGGAAAAATTCAGGATCCAGTGCCGACAATACGAAGTTATACCCAGGAACGTGCGTACCTCGTGTTAGGTTTTAGGAACAGTCATGTTAGTAATAGCAGCTATACGTTCAGGTGTTAGCTTGCGACCCTCCTTTGACAATAGGTGACCTAAGTAGGTGACCTCCTGTCGACAATACTGAACTTTTGAAAGTGACTCCTTGTCTCCATGTTATGCCAAATGTAGCAACAATTTAACTGTGGCCTCTTTACAGCCTTCTTCAGAGTCTGAGGCCACTAGGAGATCGTCAACATATTGCAGCAACACATTACCAGAGGGAAGTTCCAAAGCATCTAACTGTGTTTTCATAGCCTGACTATAAATACCAGGGCTTTCTGTATAGCCTTGTGGAGCACCACAGAATCTTAAAGTCTGACTGGCTATTGCAAAACCGAACTGATGAGAGCTGTCAGGGTGTATGGGGAT
The DNA here is from genome assembly GCF_964263255.1 of Lissotriton vulgaris. Taxonomy (NCBI): domain Eukaryota; kingdom Metazoa; phylum Chordata; class Amphibia; order Caudata; family Salamandridae; genus Lissotriton; species Lissotriton vulgaris. The sequence continues at coordinate 494,789,534 of NC_141697.1, read as the reverse complement.
GCTAAATAAAGAGCTTTTCAAATCAATTTCTGAGAAGACTTTAGCTGTTGGGGGGAAACATTGTCAGGAACGTGGTAATGTCAGGGACCGCAGAATTTTGGGGGACAACAATTTTATTGACCTCTCTGCGATCAATAAAAAAATGGTAAACATCAGGGTGGGTGTCAGAACAGTCTAAACGTGCCTTTTTAGGAATAGGGAGAATAGGGCTGTTGCATTCGCTGCTGTCTCTTCAATCACATCAGACATAATCAATTCCCATATTATTTACAGCAAAGCCTTCTCTCCTGTCTGGGATATCTTGTACTGGGGAATTCGGGGTAGCCTGGCATTCTCCTTTATCTGTATAGAGACTGGTGGAATCTGGAGCAACCCCACATCTGTATCTCCTGTATCCGATAATGTGCGCTGCACATTTCGGAACTCGAGAGGGAGGGGATCATCCTTTGTGAAGCATTGCTCAGCATGGGCAACTCGCGGGCCAACAGTCATGTAAACACCATCTGGTGAACAGTAAATTGTCGCATGTATTCTTTTTAACCCCTTGCATGCTCAGCTCGTCATGAGCTCCAGTGCTCTGGTGCTCATAACGAGCTGAGCTCGTCATGGCCATTAGAACGCTTGCACGCTGGGATAATTCCCCTGCTGTGCTGAACGTTCTATTAAAACGGTTGTGGCCATGACGAGCTCAGCTTGTCATGAGCACAGGAGCACTGTAGCTCATGACGAGCTGAGCTCGTCATGAGTACTGGGGCGCTGTGCGTGCCCCCCCGCCCCCCAGCACAGCAGGAAAATTACCCCAGCAACCAAGGGGTTAACAGATTCAGCCCTAGTAGGTTCTCCCCACAATCTGATGTCAGTAAGAATCATGAGTCAACTGTAAAGGGGCCAATAGTCAAAGCAAGGGGCTTGGAAATGGGGCTAACAATCGGTAAGCCTAAAAAACCCACCCAAACATTGTTTTGGCCAGACAGAGCTGACCCCGGGTCCAGTGAATTGAATAGGAAACAAAGCTATTCCTAGCCCTTGTGTCGACTAAAAATGTAACATATGGTCCACGCTAATCTAGAGGCACCGGAACTGGTCCCTCACCCTGCCCTTGGCTGTCCTAGCTGTGAGACAATCCCATCACTTCATCCATGTCATATACGACATGGTAATACTGTCTTCCTCCAGGGTCGTCAAAATAATTCCTGCTCTGCGTGTTGTAAGACTGACTGCATCCCCCATGGCCTCCTCCTCCTTGCCCTCTGCCTCTAAAACCCTGACCTCTCAGAGCCCCACCCTTCTGCATAATTCTGGATACTCATTCCGCCAATGTCCTCCTTTTTACAGTGCACACACTGGTTGGGTCCCACAGGAACACCAGAAGCCCCACCCCTGTTTGTTTGGGATGGTCGTGGACCCAAATCCGAACCTCATCCTCTACCTCTTCCTCTTGCAACTTGCTGCATTAACACCATTGTCTTCAAATCTTTTGACTTTTTTTCCACCCTTTCTTTATCCTCATTCTCTCTATTCTCATAGTACTGTGCAATTCTCAATATTACTGATGGGGAGGATGTCTTCCAAGTTCTTCCAGAGCCTGCAACCTAGCAGCAACCTCAGGAAGTAAGTTAGTGACAAACCTGTTCCCAAACAAACGGACACCAACCTCTTGTGACAAATCCTGACCACTAAAGTCGAGAAACATCTCTTCGAATCTGGTGAAGAATTCCGACACACTCTCACCCTTTTTCTGATGGCACACAGTTATCTTATCCCAATCCACTTTCTTCTTAGGGATAAGGGAGTGCATATCGGCAATAATAGGTCCAGGTAAAGCCAATAACACTTCCTTTCGCTTCTACCCAGGCTTGCACTCCTTATCCCAAGCTCTAAACTCATCCCATGTGCCGCTTAACTCCAGAGCATGGTCCTGCGTGTGGGCCTGCCTTCATATATCTACCGGTACCAAGTCAAGACAGGGACAGTGGTGGTGTCCACCCCTGTGACTGGCGGGGATACGAGGGAAGCACGTGGGGCTGTAGCTGAGATCGCAGAAGCAAATGGGGCTGGGGTCAAAGCAGAAGCATCAGAGGGAGCAGCCCCAGAGGTTGAAGATGTGGGGACCGTTGGATATATCCGATGTGGGGCATAGGGTGGTGGGGGCGAGGATCCAGGAGCTCCTCAACAAGCTCATCTCCTTCCTCCCTCGCAACATAACTTTTGTCAGTCTGCAGCTGAAAACTTCCTGTATGCGCACTCTATGCCTTTCTCAGTCTTTTTACTTTTGTAGGCTACTGCCTTCTGTGTAATAGCTTGTGTCTGCTTTCTCAGAACCTCCTTTTCTGCTTGCATGCGTCGCTGCTTCGCTTCTTTCTGCCTTAATCTCAAAGAATCAACCATGGACTGCCTACTCCTTTTAGCAAACAATTTGTCCTGCAGGAAATGTATATTCTGTTCATCAAACGAGCCAGTAAGTGGCCATTAAGGCTCAACATTGTCCCTCATATATTTATTCCACAATGTGCTAAACATAATAGGGCCAATACTATGCTTGACATATATGTCACAATTCGGGGTACCCTCCGGAGGTGCAGGCTGGCTCTTTTCCAACCGAGCATCAGTAGAATAACACCGACATCCGAAACATCCTAACTTACTTAAACAAGGCATCTTATGCACTGGCCCAATGGATAAATATAACATTAACAAAAATAAGTACAGAAAATAAACAAGAGAGCAATTATCCAAGGACCAAAATTTCCAAGGGTACGCAAACCCGCCAAATTCAAACCAAGATAGTCCGGAGACTAACCCAAGATACAGCCTGTGACTCATGTCATTCAAGCAAGGCAGTCAGCAAACTGCACCCAAGACAGCTCAGAGACTGTACTGATACAAGAGGACAGGTCTCAGCCCCAGACCTTTTTGCAAGAGCAAGTCCAATTACCATTTGGTCTGGCAGATCACCTGGAATGGTCCAGGGCCTTTTCACAAAGAGTCCAATTACCAGTTGGCCCGGTAGACTGCGGTCTGTGTCCCTCAAGGGTCCGCAGACCCACCAAGTCCAAGACAAGGCAGTCCGCAGACTTTACCAGACACAGCTCAAAGGCTTGTGTCGTTCAGGCAAGGCGCCATTTTCCAAGAATCAAATCACTCACCTGGTGCACACAGGTCAAGTCAAATTATTCTCCACGGACGACTCTTCAGACCAAATGGTCAACTCCAAGAATTGCCTTTTCAGGACCCCAGCCGGTGACCACTAGCCGAGGATCCGCCCGATCGGAAGGGTGAACAGCTGCGAGAACCAAGCTTGGTCTTATGGATGTGGGGTCAATCTGCCCGACTGACCAGACACCACCCTGACCCCTGAAACCGGGTTACGGGTGAGGGGGCCATACTTCGTGGGGTCCCAGTTTGGGCGCCAACGTCAAGATGGGGCCCTCTAGGGCTACGCGGGTTGTCTACAATCTCCTGCTATGCCTTCCCAAGAATGAAGAGTCGGTCAGACAGTAGAGAATACAAACTTATTTTATTAGGTATATACTCTGCAGAAGAGCCCAGTCAGGCCTTCACCATGAGATGTCTGCCAAAAGGAACTGACGCCCCAGGTAATGCTGATACATAATAAACCCTTCTGGAGATTACGGCCACTCCTCTAATGGAAAGGTACTGGCTTGAGCCGGGCATGAACAAAAGAGGTACAGAGAGATGAGATACCACCTGCCAGATGGGTGCACTATCCGTACTCCAAGGACTCTGTGCCGAGTCTCAGCATCTCCTAACATGGAAGCAGAGCTACACATAGAGATTGGAATGCAGAGAAAGAATATCAGCTCTTTAGCAAGTCCAGTTACAGCCTTGAACAGGAGAGAAAATAATAACAAAATACAATCTTGCTAAGGCAAGCGAAAACCGAAATAGGGCCTAGTATGAGCACGGCCCAAGCAGTCTTCTAGTGGTTATGAAATACAAAATGGAGTCACACAAGCTAACTAACTTACATGCTGCGAGGATGATTCAGTGGATTGCATAATGCAAATACACAATGTGAATACAATAGTGTCTATTTAGCCACATAAGGCTAACCTAACATAGCATGTAAAAAGGCACAATGGGAAAGGGAGTTTCAAATCAAACAATGGGCATTTCAGGTAATATAAATGATGAGCAAATAAAAGAGTGATGTAGGAGGAGATAAAAACAAGGTACTCTGGGAGAGACAGAGGTAGGATATGAGGAATAAATCATCATATCATGGGTCAATACTTGCATATGGTTAGGCAAAGACACAACTGAAGAGAGAGTACAAGATTCACAAAGGACATATATCGGGAAAGTAGAATACACATCAAATAGCCGTGAACTGAAATCTGGCAGGTAAGACAGAAGGTAAGCCAGGTCTCTGATAAATGAATGTTAGGGGCCATGGGGATGATAATCAATTAAGTAAGGATAGTGTGGATGGTTTGTGCAAAGAGACAAACTAATACTAAAAGGTGGTGATAAGAGGTAATGATAACAGCATTCAGAATCCAATAAGAGTGAAGAAAAGCTCCACCCAATCCTAGGACCAGTGAGAAGGTAAGTGAAGAAAAGGGGAGACCTTAGTATTAATGGCAGTGGACACAGCTGTTTTTGAAGGAGACAGCCATGTCTCAGTAATGCATACAACTGTTAAATGAAAAGATATTCAGAGCACTAATATGTTTGTGGTTAAGTGGTGGGAGGCATTAGGTGGGAAGCAGTTAGTTTATCCTTAACTATGTATAGCCCATGATAAGGCAGTTTTGAAATATCTAGTTATTTCTAGCATTTCCAGTATTCTTTTGTACTTCTGAGTTCCTTCCTTTTAATGCATTGAAAGAATGATAACTTCCAGACTTTTACTTGAATCCATAGTCTACATTTTATGTATTGAGTTAACATTGAGCTGAAATTGATTTCAAAAGTTTTTTGTCCATTGTTACCTTGTGCCTCAAAAATAAATGTTTCTGTTTGATATTTACTAACCACCCTATCACATTTGAAGATATCACAAGTCTGGGTTTTTAAAACTAGTGGGAGAATGAACCACATATGTCAATATACCTGAGTCTCAGAGACCATCAACCACATATTCACAGTATTATTTAAAACTGATTCCAAAGGCACTCAGTGAGACACTAAGGACAAATAACTGACATGTACATATTTATTTCACATATGTAGCCAGTAGCAAATAATTGAAAAGTGAAACATTGCCCTAGTCTGCGTAACACTAAAGTAGCCTTTTATTTTAAACAGTATCTCAGAGTCAAAGGTTTTGCTGTTTATAGATGATGTAGCTAGAGTTATCTCACATAATATAAAATACAGGAAATTATTTGTATAACCAGTCAGGGAAAATGGTGATCTTCCTAGCTATAAATTGATTGAGCTAGGAAGAGATATGTAAATCAGACAGTGTAAAGATGTTCACTATTACATCTCCCAAAGAAAAAATTATATGATTTTTCAAGGCAACTATAGTTGTATTCAATAATTTATTGTCAATTGGTGTAAAGATCTTTTCGGTTAAGGAACAGAGTTTAATCTTCTAGTGCTTTCTGAAAGGTACACAATTCTTCAAGTGGTACCTGATAGAACTGGATTTTATAATAGCTGTCTTTGCCGAAATCAATTTGTAGCTAAGAAGATCACCAAACTTCCTGACTGATTATACAAATAATTACCTGTATTTCATATTATGAGAGATTACTCTAGCTACATCATCTATATACAACAAAACCTTTGAGTCTGAGAAACGTTCCGGAAACAAAGCTACACATTGATTTTGGAGCACATTTACAATCCATGGTTTCATATATTTGGAACAATCCAGAAGTGATATTTGACACTCCTGTCATCTGCATTGTTTATCATAACTTTGGCAAATTATGAAAGGTTTAGTACTTGCAACCACTACAAAAGAAATGGAATACCATTATGCAGCACGAAGGCTCAGAAGAAGTCCCAGGAAACCTGATGAATGAGCTTTCCAGCTCCACAAATGCCTCCACCCAGTATCTCAGTTTCAGCATGGCCAGCAGTGCTGGCCATGCTGAAACTGGTGATGGTGATGGTGCTAGTGTACTTCAATGTACTCTGTCTGGGAATTAAAACATGTGTTTTTCATTTTTATTTCGAGATTTTACATTAAGGTCACAACGGAAAAACAGAACGAAACATGTTGCATTTTGCCCCTCTTGCTGACTCAACCAAGGTATAGTATGAACAATGTCCAATACCCTGCATCATATTCAATGGGTGATCAATGTTTGACAGTATTTCAATTGTGGTTCATTGACACAATATCGTGGGAAACAATATAGTTGACAAAAATATTGTGTCAAAAATATTGTTTACCACAATGTTCTGCGCCTATACTTATAATGATAAAAATAAAAATATTACAAAAAATATCCTTAACATTAATATTTTCCAAATATTGACAAAAACTATAAAAAACTATAAAAAACTATTCATATAAAAAAGTATATAAATAGAGGTTAAAGTAGTAAATGTTAAATATTTTAACATAAACATTTAATTTAATATAAATTAAATACACTTCATTCATATTTAATACTATATATAAATATATACGTATATAAATAAACAAACGTATATATATGCAGTTGTATTTATAAAAATATACACATACATATAGTGTGATATAATTAAAAAAAATAGTTTTACATTTTATGAATTTTTTATATTTTACATTTCTTACAATGTAAATATATTTAATACAATATGTACCTTACAATATATAAATGTTTGTGTATTTTAAATTTATCAATATGAACATATATGTATACAGAGTCATAATAATACATCTAAAATATTCATGCAGTTAATATACTGCAAAATGAATAATGTAATTAATTATGTAACACTATATATATATATAAATAACGTACATATTCAATAAAACATATAAACAATTGAATAAGAAAATGTATTTTGATGTAGACAATAAATAAAATATTAAACAATGAACATTTCAAAAAACATATTTACACTAAATACTATAAACATTACAATAAATTTAAAAAATAAAAAATATACAGTATAAAAACAATGATATGAAATTGATTTAACCGGTATTATACAAACTATTGGAATCTAAAAATATTATTTATAATATTCTGACTCTAGTTTAAGCAACAGTATGGAAAGTGTTGGACTTCGGGGGGGTTAGATTTACTATTTCTACTCCAATTACCGCAATAATAGGGAAAGTGTTGGACTTTGGATGAATTACATTTACTGATTCTCCTCAGATCTGTGCAACACTAGGGAAAGCATTGGACATGGGAGGGGTGAAATGTACTATTCCCACTTCAGTCTAAGCAACAGAAAGAATTGGACTTCAGAGTTATTCATTAGAAAAAGTGACAACAAGAGATATTGATTCTGTGGGGTTTGTACAAAACCCGGAAGGCAGCCAACCGCGAACACTCCTAACCTTAAATACAGTTTCCTTAGTGGACAAAATCCTGCAGGAACAAGAAGTTTTTCAAGGCTGGGGGATAAAAATTACTCAACCTGCCTCCAAGCCTTATCGGACTCCAATTACAATGGAAGAATTCCCTACAAAAAACTCTAAAGTGAGAAAGAACAATTCAGTGTTTTCAATATTAGAAAAAACCCTTGGGTAATACACATCGGGATGATGAAAAAGCTATGGAGGAAATAAAATTTGTAGAAACAAAACAAATTAATGAAAATTGGATTAGGACAGCATTACATGAACAGTGACAGGATAGATCGCAATATAAATTAGAAGAAGTGAATGAGGATCAGCTATCGACAGGAGTATGTTCATGGAACATAAACGGATTATGTAAAAAAATAAAAAATGCTCGAATAGATACTTTGTCAAACCTCTTTCAAATCATATTTCTGCAGGAGACATGGGAAACTGACCCTTTTATGCTACAAGGGTACAAAGGATACTATGTGCCTGCAATTAGATACTGCAAATTTGGTCGTCCATGTGGAGGCTTGGCAACATTTATTTTGATTAATTTGAGAATTGAACATGAACAGTTGGTCACAAATATTTCGAACATCCAAGCAGTCAAGTTAAAATATGTAACAAGTGAGGAAAAAACATGAAAACGTTAATAATAATCAATATATATATACACCACCAAAGTACTCGTCAAGGAAGAATATAAGTGACGCTCTAACAGGATTTTTATTGGAACAAATAATAGATGACACGACTATTAACTTTACCGTTACAGGTGACTTTAATATAAATCTGTTAATACAATTAACACGGGATGATTTCATACAGTCCCAAAATCACCAATGGTCAATTCCCGAACAAACACTGGATCTCACCATAAATACTAAGCATAATCTAATCGGAAAAAAAACTATTGATGGATGTGGAAGCACTGGGACTAAGAGTATTAAATGGCAGGTTCTCAACCGATACACCCGCAGGTTGGACATTCCAAACACAGAAATCAAAATCAAGAATAGACTATACAATGATATCTATGAACATTTTTGATAAAATTGTTTCCTATCGCTTAAAGAAAGTTCAAGATAGTGATCATAGCCAACAAATAGTAGAAATAAAACTGGCATGCTCGAAACATCAAAATTATCTAACTACACAAGGCCGGACCTGTACTATCAACTATAGGAAACTCATATGGAAGACAGATAATAAAGATGACATGAAAAAAAGGCACAAGAATTAATTAAAGATTGCGTCAAAGAACATATTATGCAGTTTGCAATTAAGCAGTGGGAACACTTCACGCAAAAAATAGTTCATCCAAATGATGTTACTTCTTGTAGTAGAAAAACACAACAGATTAAAATGGAAAAAAGAGATACTAATATTAATCTCACACACACACGATCAAAAAAGTCAGGTGGACCCGTAATAGACTGAGGAAGCAGCTAACCAGGCTCCCGAATAAAGAGGAAATTCAAATGCAACTTAAAAGCACCAACAATAACTTGAGGAAATTATTGTGGAACGAAAAAAATAATATCCAGCAAGAGTTATGGACAAAAATCTTTCATGCTTGTAATCAAGTAAACTCGAGGGAGTTTTGGAAAATTATTAACGGTCTAAGTAGACCCAACAAATCTGTGGTAGCTTCCTCCCTAACTGAAGATGATTGGTTGGAATTCCTCAAAAAGACCTTAGACCCTGCATCGGAACTTAACACTCAGAAAAACAAGCAGACAATAATGATAAAATAAGAACAAGAAACTGATCTGGAAACTGCTTTCACAGAAACTGAAGTAACAAATTTAATAAAGAAACAAAAAGATTTAGCACCAGGACCTAATGGAATCCCGTTTGCTCTCTACAAGGAAGATCTAGATTTATAGGCTACCTATTTGACAAAGGTTTTTAATGAAGTTGTCCGATCAGGGCAACTACCAAAAACTTGGAGAGGATCACTAATGTCTCCTATCTCCAAAAAAGGTAATTGGCAACTACCAGAGAACTATCGCTTTTAACACCCTCCAAGATACTGACGCAAAACTATTTGCGGGTCTTTTACTATCAAGTTTATCAGATTGGGTTAAGGAAAAGCAAATATTACCCCCAAACCAAACTGGGTTTATCAAAGGTCTAGGAACTTCCACAAATATATTAATTGTATCTGTTCTAATGGATAAGGCGCTTTTAGCTAAACAGCCTCTCTACTTTTGTTTCGTCGATTTTAAATCGGCATTTGACTGTGTAAACAGGTACCTTCTAAGGAAACAACTTGAAGACCAGGGAATTCCGGACCCACTACTAAAACTTATACAATTATTGTATTCTGAAAACTGGGTCAGGGTGAGAATCGGTGATGGCCGAACATTATCTAATAAAATACCCACGACACGAGGACTAAAGCAAGGTTGTGTCGTTACTCCACTACTTTTTAATCTATTTATAGCCGACCTCACCATTGCATTGAATGAAGTTAATGCACACCCACCGAAGCTAGCAGGAAAACAAATATCAAATTGTTGTACGCAGATGACGTTGTACTTCTAAGTCAAACTAAGGTGTGCCTGCAAAGACTAATTGATCGCATATCAATGTACGCACAAGAGAACCAAATGGTAATAAATGAATCAAAGACGAAAATAATGGTAGTCACAAAGAACAGACAACAACAAAATAAATGCAAATGGATGCTGGAACAAACTCAACTAGAGCAGGTTGATTATTACTGGTATCTCGGTGTTATATTCAATGATAGTGGAAATTTTCTCCCACAGAAAAAAGACATTACTAGGAAAGCTAATAGTTTGATGGCTACATTTAGGATTATACAAAAAAAAAGCTAACAGCACTGTCCTATGTCCCTTTATTAAAGATCATATCAGCTAAATTATTACCAACCTTGACATATGGCTGAAGTTTTAAATGGTAAGGACGCGGAGATAATTAATAATGCAGTTGCTAAAACTTACAAGATTTTATTCCATCTACCATATAATGCCTCGCAAGCACAGGTGAGGTTGAAGTTTGGGATAAATGACCAGCAACATGCACCAAAAGGTCAAATCCTGAAAGTATGGAATCGTATAAAAAATGACCTTGACAATCAAATGTCCCAGATACTATGGCAAGAAGTGAAAGACAACCGGAAACTGCAAGCTTGGGCATATTTAAAGAAAGCGAAGGAAGAATTTGGAGTAATATCAATTTGGGGGAATACAATTACCCAGGAAAGTTTGAAAAGAACAATTTATAAACTGACTAATCATCTTTCGCTGATAAAAGACAAAGAGGTACTTGTAAACAGAAGACACGGATGGCCAATTATAAATGGATTTAAAAAAAGCAAGTCCTAGAAAATCTTGATACATCATGGTCACAGCAAAGTAAGCACATTTTTATAAAAGCACGTTTTGTACTTTGGCCAGGTTTGTGTCATCTGCCGTCATGGAAGATTAGTGAGGACAATACTTTATGTAGGCTATGTAAATGTGGCCAAGAGGATATTATACACCTACTATTTCTTTGTCCTGCAATAGAAGCTGAAAGGAAAATTATCCTTAAGAGACTATTTAATGCTCGTGGAGTGAGGACATGTAGACAAGCGTTAATGGCATGCCTAAACCCGAATGACGTATTTATGAATTCTGCATTTGTAAAACTTTTATCTGTGATTGGTAAAAATCTTGAAGAAAATATTTTTTAATTTTACAAATTATGCGATATTAGAATAATTATGTACATGGTGTTTTAAACTTTTGATTCTCTGGTGATATTTTAAAAGAATTTTTGTAAGATTTTAATTCATCAAACAAATACACTTGACTTTGACCTTTGACTTCAGAGAGATTACAATCTACAATTATCACTCCAAACAGCGGAACAGTAGGGAAAGCTTTGGACTTTGTAGGGGTGAAATTAACAGTTCCCATGCCAAAGAGTACAATAGTATGTTGGAAGTTGGGTTTCAGAGGGGTAAAATGTACTATTTCCCCCTCAAACAACACAACAGTAGGGATATTGTTTAACTTTTGAAGGGATAATATCTCTAATCTCACTCCAAACAGGGCAACAAAATGGAAAACATTTGATTTCAGTTGGGTAGAAATTACTCACTTCAGTCTCTGCATCAGTAGGGAAAGAAGAGAATTTTGAAGGGGTGAAATGTACTACTACCACTCCAAACAGCACAACAGTAGAGAAAGTGTTGGAATTTTGGAGGGGTACTATTCCTACTCCAGTCTGTGAAACAGCATTGAAAGTGTTGGATTTCAGTAGGGGTGAAATTCACTAGTCCCACTCCAGTAAGCGTTACAGTAAGAAAAGTGTTGGATGGACTTTGCAGAGTAAAAATTTACTATTCCCACTCCAGTCTATACAACAGCAGGGAAAGCATTAGATTTTGGGAGGATGAAATTTTCACAATTCTCACTTAAAACAGCTCAACAGTAAGGAAAGTGTTAACTGTGAAGTGGTTCATTTTGACTATTCCTACTGCGTGTAAGCAAGAATAGGGAAAATACTTCAGTTCAAACACATTTCAAATATATGTTAGCACATGAATGTAGAAAAAATACTGAACTCTTAATAAAAATATATTAATTTGCGTAAATATACATATATATGTATTAAAAAACTAAAAGCAATTAATCAAGTTACATCATTATTATTCCCAATAAAAATCACTTGTAAAATTAATCAATTGTTATTCAGTTAATCATAATTAACCACCCACCCTGAACCCCTACAAACCTAGCAGCCCGCACCTAGAAAATAAGTAAAACAATAACTATTCCTTCGCTTACATACTTAAAAGAAATTAAATATTTAACAATTAATAATTAATTGTTAATTAATTAATATTTAATTAAATTCCCACTCTTGACCCCTAAAAACCACGCATCCTACAACTAAAATAAAATATAATTAAGAAAGTATTCCACTATTTCCATATTTAAAATTCAATTGAATAATTAATTTACAAATAACAATTATTAGTTAATTTACTATTACCAAATTAACTTTCCACTCTATACCCCTACAAATCTAGCATCCCACAACTAAGATATAAGTGAAGTAAATCAGTATTCGATAGTTTACATAATGAAAAACCAATTAAACAACTAATTATACATTGTTTACTAATGATTACTTAATTAACCTCCCACACTACACCCCTACAAAGCTAGCACCTTGCAACAAAACAATAAGTAACATTATATATGTATCCCATGAATTACATAATTAAAAATCTATTAAATAATCAATTAACAATGAATGTTTAATTGTTCATTAATTATTACTTAATTAACTTCCCACTCTATACCCCTAAACACCTAACAGCCTGCAAATAACCTATGACAAAAATAACTAGCATTACATAAATTGCTTAAGGAAAAGCTGATTACCTGCCTCAGTCTGAAGCAGAGACTCCAAAGGTCAGTTGGCTGACCACCCAGAATGGCACTAGGAACATTATATAAGAGTGAACACAAGTCGCATCTCTGGTAGCCCCCGCAGGTGTTTTGCCGCTACTGGACACCAGGCACCCTAAAGGACAAGTCAGAGATATCAGAGGTGCACCCATGTCTGCTGGACCCTTGAGTTGGTTGTGACCAGATTTGTCACCTAAGAGGGACACCAGCCTCCACCAAAGATTAGCATAGTGACCGCTGTGTTGCAAAAGCGCATGATATGCATCCGCAGCCCTTGGAACCCTGCACAGAGGACTTTGTGAGACCCTGAGATCTGTGGAAGGAGTTACCCCCACTCATCTAACAGCTTTAGGAGCATCCTTGATTATCTTTGAGCCTGCATCCCTCAACATCAGGACCACTCCATTGTCATCTATGGGGGTCATCCTGTAAAGTTTGGATCATATTCTAAAAATGCTCTAGTCGGTATTTAACTGTCTAAAGTATCCTTTCTTGCCCCCTAGACCTCTGTCATGCTCGGCTTTGTTGCCCAACTCGGGCCGGAGTTGCCGAACTAACTGTTTTCAATCTTTACGTGTACCAATGCTTGTTTGCTGTTGAATTTGAAAGTGATCAAAAGTTCAACAATTTGTATCCCCGACACCTTCAGGTGGATATAAGTGATCAAGATCTCTAAAAATTCATAAAAATATGCTCTATGTTTTATAGATTATTTGTCTTTTTCTTGGTGTTTGATTTTCTTATTTTGCTGTATGATGTGGCTAATCGATTCACACTAAGTTCCTTTGCCAAGCCTTACTGCTCACAGTCACAGCTACCCAGGGTTGAGCTACGGTTAAGTATCAATGCTGATTGGATCCAAGATGGTATCTGTGAATGTACCCATTATAAGACCCCACATCCTCACAACATCCCATGTCCATTTTTGTGACCTAATTTCAATGCAATACATTTTAAGATACACAGTCATTTATGCATTGAACAATGGAAAATAGACTTGAAAAATGGAACATTTAAGGAACAGTCCAGCTCAAACTGCCAATTCGATGAGGGGTGTTACCCCGAAACAGGTCCGAGGAGGCTTGTTTAAGATCCAGGGAAGACCTGGCTTGGCAGTTCGAGCTGGACTGTTCCTTAAATATTCCATTGTTCAAGTCCATTTTCCATTGTTCAATGCATAAATGACTTTGTATCCTAAAATGTATAGACTGTTCTCATGAGGAATTGGGTCAAGACTGATGTCTTGGTCTGAACTGGGGTGGTGAAGTGAGCTAAAGAAATATGATGGATTCAACCAAGATCTGTGACTGGGGGTGAGTGTCCAAAAAGTTTCAGCGCTACGTCCATCATCTCCTTGTGTTTGCTTTGTTTGCCCTAAGTTGGCAGGGTATGCACAGACATGGGTACCTTCCTCACTTTTCCACTGGATTCAAACTAGCCTGACTGATGAGGTTGGTTACCCTGATACCGGTCCCAGAATATGTGTTTCCAGTCCAGGGAAGACCTGGCTTGGAAGTTTGGTCTGGACTGTTCCCATGAAAACAGGTCAAGACTGATTTGCATATGGCTGGGTCTGAACTATGGTGGCGAAGTGAGCTAAAGAACAATTATGGATTCACCCAAAATCTGTGACTGGGAGTGAGTATCTGAAAAGTTTAATCTCTCCGTCCATCATCTCCTTTTGTTCGCCTCATTTAACAATGCCAGTTTCTAAATGTAAGCCACAATTGCTCTTGGATTGGTGGTCCAAATTTAGGACGGCTCCCAATGGGTCATGTAATTACTTCTGCTCCCCTTTTTGTTCGGTGCGCACAGGCCCTGACCCAATACCCATCCCTGCCAAATTACTGCTGCCATCTCATGTTGATGGTCCTTGGAAGGGTAGGACTAAGCAATCGTCCTGTCTTCTTTTGCTGTTAGTTATTTACAGCTATATGTGTATATTAAAATACTGTCTGGGGGGAGGGGGTGGGATGGGCGGGGTGGGAGGAATGGGGTAGCAAGGGCACTGATGGAGGGGAGGGAGTAGGAGTGGGCTTTTGGGGTAAATGTAATTTTGGTTGTTTCCTTTTTATGCTCACTTTTTCTTTTGTTAATCGTTGTCCAAAATTCAAAAGTAGTATCATACATGCCATATTCAATACGCAGTCCCAAAAACGGTCACCACAGGTTTTTTATCATGAGACAGACCCTACATTTAACCGGACTCATGCCATGCAGCAGATTCCTCTGCTGTGACTTACACTGGTATCTTCTCTTGCCCAGAGGCACCTATCACAGAGCTGACCACTCCCCTGGAGATCCCTACCATTTAGATGACTCAGACTAAAACCCTGGTAGAAAACCTTAATATAGTTCCCCTAAATGTCAAAGACCTTAATCACCCAGGAAAACATAGAAAATTCTTTGATTATTTAGCAAAATGCAAAGGCAATATCATCCTACTCCAAGAGACAAAACTGTCAGAAGGAGATATTGAATTAATTAAACATCATTGGATCTCGTACACCCTATGCTCCCCAGCCGTCAATAAGAAGAGGGGGGTGATCACCCTAGTTAAAAAAAATCTAACATTTCCATCACCTCACACACTCAAGCCAATAATAGGAGATTGTTAGTTGCACACTTAATGAGAGATGAGGATCCCATTCACATGGCAAACATTTACGGGCCAAACACTGACCACCCTGAATTCTGGGAATCTGTCTCATCATCCATTGAGGGCATTCCCCAAGATGAACTCTTGATAGTAGGCGGGGACCTCAATCTCCCTCTAGACCCTCTCCTGGATCGCCAATCCAAATGCACATATCATTCTTCACAATCCCATTATATACTCAATCGTCTCTGTTCCAAATTTAACTTAAACGACTCCTGGTGACTACAACACCCTGACGGGAAAGATTATACCTTTTATTCAGCCCCCCACAATTCTTACTCCAGAATTGACTACATCCTAACCTCCAGCCTTTTCACACACCTTATAGAAGAAGCGAATATAACACCCAAACTAGTTTTGGACCATTCCTGTATCAAAGCTAAACTCACAGGTTCACGTTCTATCCTACCCCCGAAACGCTAGCGCTTTAATGATAACATCCTCTCAGACCCAGAAAATAAACAATGAATAGAGAATGCCATCCGGGAATACATTGCACTGAACAATCTCCCAGGTCCGGACATCTCTGTTGTCTGGGATGCACTCAAAGCCACAATTAGGGGCGTCATTATAGGTATCAGGGCAAAGACCAACAAAAAATTGAACTCAGAACTAGAAGCACTTGAGAGAAACATCAAGGCACTAGAAATCTCTCATTTGCCCAACTTAGACAATAATTCCGCTCTAGACCTGCTTACTAAAAAGAAATACAAGTATAACACAATTGTGAGCAAACGCGCTGGAGTATGGATAAATACATTCAAAGCACTGAAATTATGCGAGGGTAATAAAGCAGGGAAATTGCTTGCGTCTTATCTTAAGCATAAACAAAAACAATTCAGTATAGCATCGATTAAGGACCCCGCCAACAACATCCATACCAAACAAAGTAAAATTCTAGACACCTTCCAGTCTTTCTACGAAGACCTTTACAAACACAAGATGACATTTAACCCGGAGGCATGCACCAATTACTTAATGCTCATTAAACCTCCCTAGACTCTCTGTGGATGATAGCTTCAAACTGGGATCCCCTTTCACGGACAAGGAACTCTCTTCCTCCATTAAATCCCTTAAAAGTAATAAAGCTCTGTGCCCTGATGGCTTTTCGGCCAGTTTCTATAAGGCGTTTGAGAAAACTCTCAGCCCTTCCCTACTAAAATTATTCCATTCCTTTGCCATGAAGGGTGGTGTCTCTAAATCGATGGGTTATGCCACCATAATTGTGATCCCGAAAGAGGGTAAAGACCCCCTTCTAACAAAAAACTACCGCCTGATCTCACTCATCAATCTGGATTGCAAGTTATATACAAAAATCGTAGCCAACAGACCCAATGCAATCCTCCCAAAATTAATTAGCAACTCTCAGGTGGCGTTTCTTAAATACCACATGTCCAACGATAACACGAGACTCTTTGCCATGTATTGTAAAAAGCCAAAATAACAGTCCTCTCTCTCTCTGTTGCCATAACCCTGGACACGGAAAAAGCGTTCAACAGGGTTTCATGGTGCTTTTTGAAACAATGCATGCTAGCTTTCAACCTGGGGAGTTCCTATATTGAGAAAGGGATAGGATTCCCGAAACCGGTTTGGCTGAAAAGAACAGATGGTGATGGTTTTCTCTGCGTCTCCTGTTGCAGTTGATTCCTAAATGAAATGGATGCAAATTTTACTGATCTTGTGGCTTCTTCCTTCGAGGGCTAAACTCTACGATGGTATATATATATATATATATATATATATATATATATATATATATATATATATATATACATATATATATAATATATTTATATTTAAAAAAGAAGCAGAGAACTCTGGGTAGTTCACAAGTTTAGGTGGAAAGCAGCCCCTGTTAGTGCACCCTCAACACCAGCGACACTGGGGGTATATTCAAAAGAACGTGTGCTAAATATCACTAAAAAATGCTACTGCGGGGCGTGGCCAAGATGGCGGTGGGAGCGGACGTGCATCCCGGAGCTCCCGCCGGTGCCGTCTTCATAGCACCTTTATATCGCTTCATCACCCCGTCAGAGGGTCCCATCAGGGAGCATTTACCGCCAAGAAGGGTTTGAGCTTGGCGGACCGAGCGGAGGGACGCTGGGGACACCCGGAGCTGAAAGAGGAGAGCCGCCGTGAGCAAGGCCGGGCTAGGCCCAGCAGAGCGGATCAGCGGGGCGTGGCCTTGAGCCCCGGCGAAGGCTTCCGTCTAAGAGGTGCCCTGGGCGGCGACTGACTACGCGAGACCCGGCAGACAGCCAGTGGATCCGGCCCGCGCGGTAATAGCGCAAGGCTCCTTGGGCGTTACTGTCCAGGGGCTACTGTGGACCCACTTGCACATGGTCGCTGAGGCTACGGCTGAGGCTGGGACCACCGGCAGCGGAAGGGCTGGTGGCCGGGTACAGCAGGCCCACTCGCGAGGCATAGAGGTCGGAGCACGGAACCCGCAGCCCTGTAAGTGAGGTGTGGTGCAGCATGCGAGAAGCACTTGCGGGCTGAGGCCGAGATGGCCGGCGTGTCCATTGGGCCCGGGGGGCCACAGAATCACCGCGGTGGGTGCCGCAGAGGGATCGAGTAGGGAAACCTGGTTGGTGCTGGCGGGGCCGGCGCGGCCAGTGGTGCCTTGAGAAGATGGCCGCCATCTTGAGCACCGCACTGGTCACCTTTGCGAGCGCGGACTGCCCCTTGTATGGTGCCCTGGGGTCCCTGCTTGGCCCTAACACTCCGAGCAGAGCGCGGAGATAGTGCGCTCAGTGGGCAACTGGAGGCCCGTGCCAGGGCGAGAGAGGTCGGATACCTGTGGCGAGTGACCCGGACAAGATACGGGGGCTCCGAGGTGAGAGCTGAGACAAGGAGGCGTCTTCTCACCACCGGAGTGGGAACTCGCGGGTTCCTTGGGGGCCCCCTGAATAATTTGAGCACCTACACACTCACTGTTGGAGCCCACATTGTCGAACAGCACTGGTGGTGTCCGGACCGGGGGGGCCCTGGAGGACATGTCCTCGGGGAGAATCCGGAAAGAGAAGACTATCAAAGACCTATTCACCCCCAGCACAATGGGGAAGCGGACAGACGCCACCACGTCAGGCCAACGGGCTGGCACGGAAATGAAGGCCGCGGACTCCCCGCCCTCGGGAAAGGCAGACATTGAGGAGCCCATTACTAAGAACTTTCTCGAATCCCTCTTTAATGGCCTGCGTGAAGACATCCACACTTTGAAAAGAGAGCTACAGGAGGAAATACGGGAAGTCTGCCGCGACACTGACGCCATAGGAGAAAGGGTGGCGGATCTGGAGACCAAAAGTGATGGGCGTGATGTGGAAATAGAGGCGCTGCGACAAGAAATCCTTTGCATACACGACCAACAGGTGGACCTCCAATCTCATGCCAAGGATTTGGAGAACCGCTCCCGGCGGTACAACATCAGGATCCGGGGGATGAAGCAGTCTCCCGATACGGACAACCTCTTCCACTTTACCCAGGGCCTCTTTAACCATATCTTGGGCCGGCCAGCGGACTCCGTACTTCGGCTGGACAGGGCCCATCGGACGGGTCCACCTAGAGCTACCCCGGCCCCACCGGCCGATATCCTGGTCTGTGTACAGGACTTCCGTACGAAGGAAGAGATCCTTTGCAAAGCGCGCCAGATGGGAACAATCTCCTTTGGAACCCACTCGCCGACTTTATATCAAGACCTCGCTGCCATCACCCTGGAGAAACGACGGTCCTTCAGACCGGTTACGACGGAACTGCGACGGCGCAACAATTCATATAGCTGGGGTCATCCCTTTCGCCTGGTGTTCAAGTTGGACAACAAGGTTCACCAGTTGCTGTCTTTCAGGGATGCATGCAGGTTACTAGGTCTCGAGGAGCCGACAGAAGACGACGATCCGCCCGGAGATGGAGCATCTGGCACGGACGCCACTGGACAGTGGAAACAGCAACAGCAACGGCGCAAGCCAAAGAGCCCGGCAACGATGGAAATTGAGGACGGTCAGTGGGCGTCGGTGGAAACTGTAGCAATGGGGATAATCACCGATGTGGCGTCACTAAGGCTTTGATGAGAATAGGGGGGTTGGGACCAATCATACCGGCGGCGGGGGCGGAGGTAATGGACTCCGACACATTCCCCCGATAGTGACCCTAACCCTACATCTACGACTGTGGATGATGGACAGGACTGTTCTTTGTATCCTTCAAGTTGGGGAAAAGTGGAGGTTTCTGGACTGTTTGGTCAAAGGAGGAGGGGGGAGAGACTGTATTGCTTTGTTGTCCAGTTGGGTGGGGGGTTTCTGGGTGGGGCTGTAGGGGATGGAGCAGGGTGGCTGAGGGGAGTTGGGGTGGGATTGTGGTCCATGGTCGGAATGTGGTGTGGTGTGTCTGCTTTCCAAAAGATGGGCTGGTGGAGGATGGGAGAGGCTTTAGGATCCCCTGGGTGGGACAGTCTGGGCGCGATTTCATGGCTACTTGCCAGTCTTACCCCCATAGATTCTGAATGACGTGGTTGTTCTCACTTTGAGAGGGCTGAACAATCCAATAAAGCGCAAAGCAATCCTACTACTCTTAGAGCAATCCCGGGTGGATATCTGCCTCCTACAGGAGACACACCTTTTAGCTAGGGACTGCCATCATCTCCAATCTAGCAAGTTCCCTCTTCAGTTTTTTTCTTCAGGCCCGGATAAAACGGCGGGAGTAGCAATTCTAGTAGCAGGCAAATTCAGGGGAAAAGTCCTGGGTAAAATTGCTGAAATCAAGGGCAGATTACTGGTCTACAGGTTCGCAATAGGGGACCTGATCTATATGATTGGCTCGATCTATGGGCCTAATGAGGGCCAAGAAAAGTTTCTGCACACTGCGCTCACAGACGATACTGACACAATGGACCGCCACTTTCTGTTGGGAGGGGATCTGAACCTAGTCCTTGACAACTCGCTAGATCGGTCCTGTCAGCGCACTAGCCAAGTGGGAGCCTTGTCGGCAGCGGGCCTGGCCCGATTGAAGGAACTGGGGTTAGTAGATACATGGCGCGAGCTTCACCCAGGTGAGAAAGACTACACACACTTTTCAGCTGCACATAAAACATATGCGTGACTTGATTACCTGCTTGTCTCTACTGCGGCACAGTCACTTATTACCAGTCGGGAGATTGGTACAGCGTCCCTTTCAGATCATGCCCCGGTCGCGGTCACTCTCGCTGGGCCGGCGGTGCTGCGCGCTGGTAGGGTGTGGCGGCTCCGGGAATCATTGCTATACAAGAAGGAGGCAATCTCCAGAATTCAAGGAGCAATAAAGGACTACTTGTCCCACAACAGTAATGAGGACACCGCACTAGCTACTCAGTGGGCGGTGCTCAAAGCCGACTTATGGGGTGAATTTATTTCGATCTCGGCTGCGGAGAACGTAGAGCGTCAAGTCAAGAGAGATGAGCTCACCCAGAAGACCAGGGAACTAGAGCAAATTCACAGGAGGATGGGTGCCCCGAGAATATGGTGCCAACTGAAGACTGCCTGTCAGCAGCTGGCGGCGTTGGATCTGGACAGGGCGGAGTATGCAGCTTTAAGACTGAAACGCGCGTATTACACGGGGGGACAGATGCGGGCGTCTGCTGGCGCATAAGTTACGTACAATCACTCAGAAACGGGAGGTTAAGGAACTGAAGGGGAAGGATGGTACACGTTACTGGAGATCGGGCAATAGCAGGTGCCTTCGGCGACTTCTATGCCGCTCTATATGATGCAGCCCAACCCGACCCGGAGGCAGAAACTGCCTCCCTGGCAGCGATCCCGTTACCAGCTCTAACTCAAGAGCAGACTGATGGCCTGGAGAAAGACATCCGCCCAGAAGAGGTTATTTCGGCGATTTCCAGACTCAAACCCGGCAAAGCACCTGGTCCGAATGGATTTCCAGCGTGCCTCTATAAAACCTTCTGTGTCCAGTTGGCTCCGCTGCTTGCCAGACTCTTTTTTCCTCGTTCGCGGAAGAGGGTGCGATTACCGGGGACCTACTCGAGGCCTCCATCGCGGTTATACCCAAACCGGGCAAAGATCACACAGACTGTGGGGCGTATAGGCCCATCTCCCTCTTAAATGTTGATCTCAAACTCTATACAGGGATCCTTGCCTCTAGACGGGGCCCATGCATGGGTGGATTAATTGATCCGGATCAGTCTGGCTTCATTCCGGAGAGACAGACCTCCGATAACACTAAAAGGGCCCTTCATCTTATTGAGAAAGCCTCCCGCACACAGGGCGAATATATGATGCTGGCCATCGACGCCGAGAAGGCATTTGATAGGGTGCACTGGCCCTATCTGGAGAAGGTGTTGGTGAAGGCGGGCATGGGACCCAAGTTTCGAACCAGAGTAATGAACTGCTATAAGCTCCCGTCTGCCACGGTCCGGGTTAATGGTTATTCCTCTCCACGGTTCAAGATCGAAAGAGGCACCAGGCAGGGATGCCCGTTATCTCCTCTACTATTTGCGCTTTATATGGAGCCGCTGGCACAGTTAATCCGAACGGACCCAGAGGTAAAGGGGATTAAGTTTGGGGGGGATGTCCACACCATAAGCCTGTACGCAGATGATGTCTTGTTGTCCCTTGCCGAACCCCGGAGCTCTCTTCCTGCCTGTATGGACGACCTTATCAGGTTTGGCAGTGTATCGGGCTTTAAAGTTAACATGACAAAGTCAGTGGCCCTTGATTTGTCTCTAAAATCGAGCACGCGCATCGAGTTACAAGACAGATTTTCCCTGCAGTGGGCGGCAGACGCTGTTCCGTATCTTGGTATACAATTGGCCCCCTCGCTACAGACCACAGTGGAAGTAAATTACTCCCACCTGAGACAGAAGATCAGACAGGAGCTGGGACAGTGGAAATACTACCCGCTGTCGTGGCTTGGCAGGGTGGCAGTGATCAAGATGACGATTCTCCCTCAGATACTTTACATCTTTTGCACCATACCCCTTACTCCACCTAGAGGCTGGATTAAATTGAAGCAGTCGGAGCTCTCACAATTTATATGGAACGGGAGAAAGCCTCGCCTAAAATCACAGATAGCGATGCTTGCCCTGGAACACAGAGGAATCGGGATTCCGAACCTAGCCACGTACTTCCAAGCGGCACAACTACGCTTTATGGCAGAATGGGTCCGATGGGAGTCAGGGAAGCACTGGCTGTTCCAAGACCAGGCAGTCGCTGGAGATCCCTTTTATGTACAGGGCTCATAGGCCTCGCAACCTTTATGCGTCCCTCATTACGTGAGTCCCGCTGGAGATCTGGGACCGGGTGGTGTTCCGCTTGGCCTTACCACCATGCAGTCGCCGCTCACCCCCATACTTGAAAACCCCGACTTTCAACCGGGGATGGATGGGATGGCTTTCGAACGTTGGTAGCCAGCTGGTTGTCACTCCCTTTACCATGTGTACGGTCCGGAAGGAGTGGTCCCTTTCCCACAGTTCTGCCAGGAGTTCCGCCTCCCAGAAACCGAGAGACTCCGGTACTTCCAAGTCAGACACTGGGCCCTTAGCACTACGGTGAGATCTGTAGCAGACAGGCGACTGACGGATTTCGAACGCTGGCTGATCACGCGCACAACTGACAAGCAGCTAATCTCGGATCTCTATAAAATGCTCATGCACAAACACAGGTATACCTACAGCGCGAGCAGGGTTCGCTGGGAGAGGGAGATGGGAGACCCTTCACACATAAGGAATGGGAGGGGATATACTATAGAGTGCGACAGCTTAACATATGGGGCTCACAGACACTCTTACAAAGATGGCGACCTATTGGTACTACACCCCGGAGCGGCTGTATGAAATGGATAGTAACAAGGATCCCTTATGCTGGCGGGATGTGGACAACTGGGCACTTTCACCACATCCTCTGGGACTGCAGACATTTGCAGGAATATTGGCACCAGGTTTTAGATGAAGTGGATGCCCATTTTGACACTGAAATCCCACGCTTCCCTTCATATGTCATTTTGGGGCTCCCCAACGCATTGACCTATCCATTAAGATCGCGGAGGGGACGCTTGATGGCCATCGTACTGGGCTCGGCGCTACAAAACATTCTGGCACACTGGCGCTCTGCGCAAATTCCTACATATCAGGGTTGGCTCCACCGCCTGTGGATGGTCCTGGGTATGGAAAGGCTTTCCCTGTACAAAGCAGGAGAGGGAGCCAAGTATGCTGAGCTGTGGTGGCCATTTCTAGCCCTCCTGTCCTCGGAATTTGTGGAAGTGACCTGCCCAAGGTATCTTAGATTGCTGAGGCTAACAGAGACTGACCTGGAGGAGAAGGGCGCCAGACCTGCCTGTTAGGCTGGTGGGAGCGGCTGTGACACAAGGTTGAATGAGACCATGGACCACAAGGGGAGGGACTGAGGAGGAAGGGAGGGGTCGGGACAGAGGGGGTTGGGGCTAAGAGGGGAGGGGGGTGCTGGGCATTGGGAGGGTCAGGTTTGTTAGGGGAAAAGGGGGGGGGGGTTGTTGTTCAAGGAGTGTGTCAGTCGACAGAGAATCACTGCAACTTGGACGGGCTATGACCCGCACCGGGGAAGGACAGTGCGGGACTGCAGATGGGATTACAGTGGTCGTGACATAGCACTGCACTGTTTGAAACACGGCCGGCCCATGTTGGGTTGTAGGCGGCTTGCTGTGTATAACCATGATCTAGTAAGTACAGCATCATACTGAAGACCCATCTGTTATATTTAAACCCTAGCATTCAGCAAACTGCATGGCGATCGCTTACAACGGTTTTGTGCCCATATTGTGTTGACATGCTCAATAAAAGAAATTTAATACTAAAATATGCTAATGCAACTTTACACATCGCAGCGTATTGCGGAAAAAAACCCTGTGTCAACGTGGAATTCACAACCAGGCGGCACCATGCGATAGTCTGCTGAAAATGCGGCCAATGTCCGCAATACAACCACCTTGACGGAGATAAAAATACAAAACACAACACATAAAAACATGCGATGAGGCCATTTGCGAGGAGGAAAGCAGGGATAAGCACCGCCAGGCTCGCGACACACACGGCAAGCGGGAATAAGCACAACAAAAGCCTGAAAAAAAAGCCAAACCAAACAAAAAACTACAGTCAAGCACAATGGAGGCAACCCGAGCCAGTATTCAACCCCACAAGCCCCATTGGCAACAAAACGTTGTACATGACAGGCCATCTTGGACAAGGTGAATGCAGCCTGAGAGCGAAGGAGGACAATGTAAGAAAACCAGAACATCCGCAAACAAACGCAACAATCAGAAACACGCCGACAACAAGAAGGCAGCAATGCACACAGGAGGTGGGATTCCGGCGCCACACCAGGAGCTGGATGACATGGAGTAAATGGTGTCCACCACATCAGTCTGGAGACAGTGGCAGGACT
This sequence comes from Lissotriton vulgaris, assembly GCF_964263255.1. NCBI lineage: Eukaryota > Metazoa > Chordata > Amphibia > Caudata > Salamandridae > Lissotriton > Lissotriton vulgaris. The sequence goes on along the minus strand of NC_141697.1, from coordinate 494,764,556 downwards.
TCGGGACCCAAAACTGCCCCAAAAAACAGACACAACAACAACAGGGCGAGGGACCAGCAGGGCCTGGGGGGACGAGGGAGATGGGCACAATGGCACACATGCACGATTAAGCACAGCACACCTGCAGACAAACCATGCCTAATAGTAACAACATCAACCAAGAGCACAAGCCACACAACCCGGCAATATCACACCACTGAACAAGCACAGAAGTGAAAACCACACTGCCTGAAAGGGAGAAGGGGGAGTCAAATTAGAGCTGAAGGTACATCACACACACAATGCAGCACAAACATAGGAAGCAGAGCACCCCAACATCAAACACAATCTGGCACAAACACTAACATTTGCAAAACTGAACACAGGATACAAGTGCACCCACCTGTTGCTGGTAAACGGCCATATGCATCTGCCTAATCACAAAACAGGGACATGACAATGCACAAGTACAAACCCACAGTCCTGATGGGATAGCTATGCACGTATGGCAGTGAGCCAGAGAGTCCGTGACACACACATTGGCATACAAATCAAGACACAACACAGATGAGACAAGTGAAAGTGCTGAAACTTTATCAACAAGTGCGTGTCGGTACTGCCAAGAGAAGTGCCATGATATGCAGACCAATGCATCAGCATGTCTGAATGAGGAACATAGGAAGGCGCCCATGTCCACCTCCGGGGAGTCCATCACCAGCATAAGTCAGTATCAACCTGCGTCGGTCATTGGCGAATGGATCATGAGCCCAGGCCAATGCAGCCATGTCCACTGTCATCTTGGGATATGTGACCAGATTCCCAACATGCAAATAGGCATCAGGACGCCTGTAATGGGTCACATCCAGTTATGGCTGCAGGTACTCTTTCACTCGTCCATGAATGCGAGTGCAGCTGTATAGGCCAACATCTCCAATGAGGAATCAACGTCCACTACATCTGACATGTCATCAACGTAATCCATCAGCTGACCTGGACAGATGTGCTGACTCCAACCACTGGACCCAATGTGCGCCAAAGCCCATTCGGGTAGTGGCTCAAAGGGCTCACTGCACATGAGGACTTGTGCAATCTCACAGGTCTAGTTTCCAGCCTGCATGCCAAACATCCATGCATGCCATAAATGGGCTTCACAGTGACACTCCAAGTCGTGGGCCAACAGGGGTCGCACACACACATCGTAATCCAGGTCAGCTACGGTTACATTGGAGAGACAGACATCCATGGACCCCTCAAATATGAATGAGCGACAATGCAACACAGGCTGAATGCAGGTGATAACTGCAAGGTGGAAGCTCAGCCGGTAACTGATCCGCAAGCCTACCAAAGACAGTGCCTCCAGTACATACGGCAGATGTGCATGGTACAGGTCCACGTGACTGGAGTTGATCATGTGTCTGGGATGGTCTGCCATTGCGTCAGTGGCTCTGCTTGAAGCGGCACTGGCTTGCCCTGCAACAGTGCTGTGGATGAAATGACACAGCTCGGTGCAATGAGCAGTGTCTGTGTGCACGAGTGCAGGCCTGGGGTGGGGTGCGAGTACGTATGAAGGCCATTTCATGCACGCCAACTATGACTAAAGCCTTCTGCATGTGGGATGTGTACACGTTGGTCTCACGTCGGGCAGTGCGTAGTGGGGGAGACGCAACCAAATGCTATCGTATCTGTCAGGGGGAACTGGCCACCTGCAAGTTCCTGCTAGGAGCTGCAGATGTGCTATGCCTGATAGTTCAGACTAAGAACCTTGCATCCCTACAGTAACTTCACCATCTGTATGCATACAGGAGATGTACAGAGGCCGGTCGTGGGTGTGGTGAGATGTCTGGGACCCTGGGAACACCGTGACACTGGCCTTTGGAGGTGTGCAGCCACGTGAGTATAGGCCAATGGACCGGACAGAGCGGACACAGGTGTACAGCCCATGGCTGGCTGTGATCGTGCTGCAAATTAGGCCAGGCAACTGACTCATGCATCCGCAGCGCTGATACACATAACAATTGGCATGCATGTGCCAAGACCCCGAGTGGTCTTGTACTCCTACATGTCCCCATGCGTGAGGGCCCACCCTCCTGGTGCATGCTACATTGCAACATCGACTACTGTGGCCCTGGTAGCGACTACACCCCAACACAGAGACACACTTACCACACTTCCTGCCCAAGGCCAGGTACAAGCCACGCCCTGCACCTCCTGCTGAATAAGCACTCGCCTGCGCTGACCTGACATACGCCAGACCAGCACATGCCGCTTGTGCATGCAGGGGGTGTGTGTGAAGCTACATGTCACTGCCAATGCTGAGGTGACATGGTAACGTTCGCTGAAGACAGCACACTGTGATGTTGCAGGGCCTGTGCTCATCGTGCAGACACAATGACCACACGGACACACTTGCTCAGATGGTGTGAATGGCTACATGAAAGTGCACATGGTCACAATTATTAGCAGGCACACATACTGAGTGACACCTGTGTTGGATGTGTGTGGGGTGTGTGCACACCAGCAGGCAAGGGCTGCCTGGTGCAGTCAGAAATCGACAACAGTGTACATTATAAAGGACACAACCATTCAACCATAAAGGCCCCATGACTTGTGCTGCACATGGTAAGTGACCCCGGATGCACAGCGTCCTGCATGGGCCTACTGCCACAGGACGCTGACTTGCGGTGAACAGGGTTGATGTCACCAGGTCAGTTGTTGATCGTGTTCGATCACCTCCTTGTCACTGATCGGGCTTTCGTCCGGACTGTGCTGCATCTTCCGCTTACTCCTCTCCGTGCATTCACTGGTGTGGACTCTGCCACTCATGATTTGTGACTAAGTGCTGGATGTGGGACCTACTGGTCCACAGGGTAGGCCTGAGCCTCTTCCACGTGTCGCCGGCTTGAGTTGAACACGGTTAGTGGCACCTCGTGTCACAGGTTTGCGTTGAACAGGGTTAGTGGCACCACGTGTCACAGGCTTGTGTTGAACAGGGTTAGTGGCACCATCTGTTGCAGGCTTGCATTGAACAGGGTTAGTGGCACCTCATGCCACAGGCTTGTGTTGAACAGGGTTAGTGTCAATTCGTGTCACAGGCTTGCGTTGAACAGTGTTATTGGCAACATGTGTCGCAGGCTTGCGATATGGAATTATGCCTCACTGCAACCACCCCAGGCCCGCCACCGCCCCTAGGACCTGTCCCGCCCACCCCGAAACACCACAGAGGTGGAATACACAAAGACAGCAGGCCAACCTGAAACGCACCTGCAACTCACGACACTGCCAATGGGCACGCAGCACAACTACATCCAACATGACACACAACATGCCAACCGACCAGACATGACAACACAACTCCATAGGAAATCCAGCCTTGCCATGCCCACAACCCAGCCACGACACGGCACCACAGACACGCAATAGCTGGATGTGAGGAGAGGCATGGAGCAGGCATGTGAAAGAGCGGCAAGTGACTAAAGAATGTGAACCTACCCAATGCCAGGTGTGGCGTGGAGGTGCCGGACAGACTACAGAATGCTAACCACGGAAATGGCCATGTGGAGATCAACTGCTGGTGCATGTAGTGTAGTGGGCAGTGGACGCTACCATGTGCTCACAGACTGTGAAGCAGAATGTGGAAAAGTCGCACGTAACGTCCCCACCTGCATGCGCTTGCATAGTGGGTTGGACCTGCGTTTGCCAGGCCTGCGTAGGGGTGTGAACAAAAAGCCCCTCACACTGGTAGTGTCTGTCATTTGGAATGGACAACGCATCTGCCAGGGCGGCGCCTTTCAGCCTGCCATGAGTCCTGCATCAAGCCTGCATCCCTGTCCGCCTGCTGCACCCCGGGCCGCTGATCGCCTGGCCCGTCATGCTTGCCCCAGAGCACCAACGAGGCTCCGGTCACCTGCCTACATAGGTGTGTGTCAAAAAGGGCCCACCACGTGCCGGTGCAAGCTCAGAGCACCAGTCCCGTGACCTCTGCAGCCTCTACAGACCATCGCTGGCGCCCCCCGGCACTGGCCGCATCACTTCTTCCTCATTGACATACTCCACCGGCGTCCTCTTCAGCTCAGTAGGTCCCACATATGGAACTGTGTCCTGCTTCCTGAATGTCAGTGTCCCCAATTCTGTGGCAGCGGCCACAGCACCGGACTCCCTTTTTGGTGATGTTTAGCACACATTCTTGTGAATATACCCCAAAGTCTTTAAGCATAGGATTAGCACAGTGCCATCCTCGCAGAGATAAAAAAGGACAAAGTCTTTTGCCATTTCTCTAGAAAAGTCTTTAATCATAGAACTAGCACAGTGCTGTCCACGTTGAGCTGTAATATGACAAAAGGCATTTACCACTCCAGTCACAGTATAGCAGCTTCGGATTGGTAAAATACCAACCAAGCAAACCTGAAATGAGTAAAAGCATCCCCTGACACAGTGTTTCACTCTAATTAGAGCTCTTTAGAGAGGTATAGCTTTGTCCAGACACAAGGGAGCACCCAGTATAAGTCAAAACAACAGCCTTTCAGGCATCGAGTGTCGCATAAATTATATATATTAAATATATAATTAAAAAATATATATATGTATGTATTAAAAATCATAACACTTTGTGCACGGATTTATTTTGAATTATCTGGTTTATTTTTCTTTTAAATATTACACTTTTCATAGTAGTAGTAGCAAAAAAACATTATATACTAATCATATAAAAAACCAGTAGTGCACACAAAAAATACAAAAAATCATAGAGTACCATTATTCAAGAGCTATCTTTAAAAACCTACCCAATGCACAAGCTACATCAAAAAATGTAATGGTGTAAATCAATCAAATTGCATCTCTGCTGACCTTTATACTATATTTCATGAAAATTGGTTTTACAAATAAGTGTCTCACAGTAATAAGATAAATACAAACAATAAATATACATTAAAAGTCTAGCTTTGTAATCCACATGAACATTAACCGTCCCCATCCAATAAACCACATACTGTATTAGTAATTACAGATAAAAGGTTGAAGGCTTTATGAAATTTCAATAAAGACATGTGCATCTGTGGGTTGACCAGCTCAGATAGATATGGATAGACAGAGTTTTTCAGCCAGGATTCTAGTAAATAATAAGTAGACCTCTTTGTGGCCAAATAACTTAAATCAGTGAGACTAAACTCCCTCACACAAATTTCATTTAGTTCTTTTTTCTAAAGGAACATGGGATTCTAACTTTAAAATCCACAATTTTTTATTTTTTGCCCTGGAGCCGGAAGTTGTTTATACTAGAAGCTGAAACTTAGATTACTTGCCAAGTGATTTCAGGAGTGTAAGCTAGAATCAATTCTTACCGCCTGTACTATTACAGCTTTAGGGAGCCCAATTTTTCTGTGTAGACATTTTCCTATGCTCTTGTCACATCTTTGCTTAGTATAGAAGCATAGAAGTTCAGCCAAATATAAGCTTTGTGGAGGGACAATCACCCTGTAAGCTGTATAGAATGGCACCAGAAAAGATCCTCTGAAATCCCTTTTAAACTACTTTAGGTCTCCTACTGTTATCAAAGCCTGTCATTCTGAGGCTTCCAGGGACTGTTTGCAATTCAATTAATTAAATATCATGTCAAAGTACTTATACGAAGTAACCTCTTCCAAAATTCAAATTACCAAATTACCAATTAGAAGACTTGCCTTTCCTCCTGAATGCCACTATTTTAGTTTTTTTCATATTAATTGGTAAAGCACCTGCTTCAAAGCAATTATTGAAAGCTTGGAGTTTCATTTGGTTCCCCATCTGTGTCCGGTCAACAATCGCCAGATCATCTGCATACAGGCGGGCCAGGTGCACCATATTTCCTCAACTCATGAGGTGCTCACTTACCAACAACCCTTACCCCCTGATGATACCTCACACTACCCCCTTATTCTCCGTATGACTCCATACATTCACGTACCTGTCTGCTAGTACACAAGCTAATACTCATGCTAATGCACGTACTAGTATTCATGCTAGCACACATGCCACTGTTTAATAAGCTACTTGTGTTTAATAAGTTACTCACACCAGGTTTTTTTGTGATAAGCCACTTGAATTGAACATGTATTACCCGAGAGAGCCTCCATGTAGGCTTGTCTGCCTGTGCCATGTTATCTTAAGTTCTGTGTACCAAACCTACTCTGAGTAACCTATGTGCTCTAAGTGAATATGTATAGCCCAACAGGGCATCAATGTTTATTAGGCCTGGGCGGAGCTTGCAGAGTTTCACTCCATGGAATTCCACAGAGTTACCAAAAACAGCACTGAATTCCGCAGATTCTCGCAAGCTGGCGGAGTAGGCCTGTATGAGTGAGTGCTCCATCCCCCGTCATGATGATGGCTATACAATAGCACTATAGACGCTACCCGCTGCTCAATCTGATACAAACAGTGGTACAAAAGCTACAATGGAGAGACACTGTGGATGACAACAATACACTAAGACAAAACGTTGAATTAATTATTTATTATCACAGCAAAGCCACCTTCCCTGGGTCAGTGGAGCTCCACTGCGGGCACCGTGGTTAAAAGTATTACAACAGGTTACAATGCAGTTTTTGAGGCACACCCTAACCCCTCCTCCTTTTCAGGCAGTACAGCATGTCACCAAACAGGGCTCACTCTCCTACCTCCTGTCTCCTTTAATCGCACTTACAGCAGAGTTTCCTTGTGCTCACTGCTTTCTTCTTTTAAGCACCTCCAGTGTTTTTGCAAACTGCCAGGGGCTGCTCGGTGTGGTGACAGTACCACACAGCCCATTGTTAGTGCAAAAGGGCTGCATTTGCAACAGAGCAGGTGGGAGTCCAGAGCAATAGGAGGGATGAAGAGGGCTGAACAAAGTTTTTCTTGCTCAGATCCTGTGCAGAGAGGCATGGGGAGCAGCGCAGTGAACACTGTGGGGGGCACAGTAATGCACAGAGGAGTCCCACTTAATCACCGATGTGGTCTGTTTCAGAGCATTTCATCAGCTCCCTTGGCCTTCACGTGACCTGCCGACCAGAAAGTGTATTTGGCAATCTGTGCTTTGAGTTCCAGTTCAGTCCTCTAAAGTGAACACAGCACAGGTCCAATAACCATCTAGAGCGCTAACTTGGCATTCTGGCAAACAAGTAGCACAGGGGTGAGCAGAGCACACACCAGTAAGCTCCGCTCCACCAGCCAGTGAGGAGTTTTTGTCCAACTCTGTGTTCCAAGCGAATCATGGAGTTGGTAAATCAGCAAACTTTGTTGGCGGAGTTCACAACGCAGATCTACTGGTTATACCTTATCACTCTGTAAGCATTGCAGCGGGTCTGTGCTCGCCACCTTTTCTCGTTCTTACTGGTTGTATCTTGCAAGTGACATCCACTGCCCCATAGTCTGCACATAGTCTTTTGACACCTTTCTCCAGGTTGGAGACCAACTGCCTTTACCATGACTCACCACTCTATCCTTAACATTAACTATTCCCTCTACCTTGTCCCAATTCCGTGACATGGGACCCTCATGATTTCCCACTGCCCGTGTCACAACCTATGGCCATCCGTATCACCATCTACATTATTCTCTCACTGAACCCCAAGGGCTGATCCCAGCACCACCATACTTGAAGTGATTTTCCTTAATGCCAAAGGACTTAACTGCCCTGTAAAGTGAGAATCAAAATTCTGACTAATGTCACTCTCTTAAGGGTGAATTGGTATTTCTACAGGAAACCAAAATTGGTTACAAGAAGCCCTCTCCTTACAAATGGGATGGGTATCAAACGTTACCTTCTCCCCCGATATTTCTAAAAAACACAGTACTCACATTGATCTCTAAGTCCTCTGGTCTCTCAATCATCTCAGCAGAATAAGACTAACATGACAGATGGGTAATCACATGACTACCAACATCCACGACAGAAGTCTATGCAGTGAATATAGACACTCCTACCACTGATTGTCCTAAGCTTTGCGATAACTTCTCTGCCAAACTTGCACTCCTTTCCCCGGACACAAAGATTGACGTTGGCTGCAACTTTAACATCACAGTGGGCCCCCTTCTGGACAGACAATCTGCTTTCAGCTACAGATCTCCTAGATCCCATAAGCCTCTTTGTGCTTTGTTCTCAGCTCACAAACTAGCAGGCATCAGAAGACTCCATAATTCCAGTGGCAGTGGTTTTACCTTTTTTTGCCTCAATACAACACCTTCTCCAAAACTGACTACCTCCTAGTTGACTCCTCTCTCCTCCAACACGCCACTTTTGCTTCCATAGAACTAATCTCTATATCGGATCATGCAGACATTTCAGTACACCTCTGGATCCTCCCCAACCCCCTGAAAATGAAGTCCTGGCTAATGAACGTAGAGATTCTGGAAGACTCAAATTAACACAGTTCATCCAGATAAACAAAAACTCTGAGTCCTCCCCAGTTACTCTTTGTGACTCCCTAAAATACTACTGTAGAGGCAGAATTATGAGGCGAATTTCCGAAACAAACTGTGATAAATCCTCTCATGACTCCTTGACATCAGAAATCAAAGCCACAGAAATGGTTTCACAGCCAACCAATGGTCCAGTCACCCTGACAGCCCTAAAACACCCCAAATACGTATTTAACTCAGTTGTGAGCAAACACACACACATGTGGGTCAATGCCCAAGAAGGTAAAAAGCTATTCAACTTAAATAAAGTAGGAACGCTGACCAAGACTTCTGCTGTAGTCATTCTCTGGATTTAACCTTCACGCCTCGCGGAACCCGCTTCGCGGGTCCCGCATCGTTGGAGCTGCCACACAGGACCTGGGATACCGCACTGGGTGATTGCTAGGGCTGCAGGGCTGCGAGCGCAGGGAACCGGGACTCGATCTCCCAGGAATCCCGGCAATCCCGAGGCCGACACACCTGGCCCGCTCTCCCTGACCGCCCTGCCCCACCCTCACTTCTTAAAAGACTCTGCTCGCTGTCTGGCGTGTGGAACGCTGACCAAGACTTCGGTTGTAGTCATTCTCTGGATTTAACCACGTGGATCCTAATGACAAGGGTAACTCGTCATGCACTGCCCATTCATTTCAATGGAAATCTCATTATATGTGGAGTTTTATCTTAGCATCCAAGTGGTTAACCTTCACGCCTCGCGGAACCCGCTCCGCGGGTCCCGCATCGTTGGAGCTGCCACACCGGACCTGGGATACCGCACTGGGTGATTGCTAGGGCTGCAGGGCTGCGAGCGCAGGGAACCGGGACTCGATCTCCCAGGAGTCCCGGCAATCCAGAGGCCGACACACCTGGCCCGCTCTCCCTGACGGCCCCGCCCCATCCTCACTTCTTAAAAGACTCTCCTGGCTGTCTTGCGTGTGGAACGCTGACCAAGACTTCTGCTGTAGTCATTCTCTGGATTTAACATTCACGCCTCGCGGAACCCGCTTCGCGGGTCCCGCATCGTTGGAGCTGCCACACCGGACCTGGGATACCGCACTGGGTGATTGCTAGGGCTGCAGGGCTGCGAGAGCAGGGAACCGGGACTCGATCTTCCAGGAGTCCCGACAATCCCGAGGCCGACACACCTGGCCCGCTCTCCCTGACCGCCCGCCCCACCCTCACTTCTATGTCCACAGGTATATAGGTAACAGAGAACTACGCTGCGCAGGAGCGCACGGTAGCGCCCGGGGCTAAGCCCGGGCAAAGGGCGGGCCCTCTGTGGCCCTCAGAGGCCCGAGGAGACTGGACTGGGCCCAAACCCCTGGCCCTTTATCACCCCGTTGAGCACATTCTGAGTAAGTCTACTCTGCTCCATCATCTACAGGTGTTTTTTTTTCCTATAAATGTCATTGCTAGCGCTAAGCACAGACTCTGTTATGTCGGACAGGTCAGGGGGTCCGCTCAATGGAACTCTGGATAATTATTTTACAAAGACTGCCGCTGATGTTCCCAAGGAAATCACTTTAGCAGAGCGGCGAGCGGAACGCCGTCGTTCTGTAGAAAGTATGAAGAATAGGTCATTGATTGAGTCACCCTTACCAGTTGCCCCCACTATTGAAGGGAGCCAAAACGGCAATGATAGGGTAGTTTTATTGGATAGCTTGCCTCTTGTATTTAGAGATTGCACGCCGGCACCCAGTACCTGCCCTAAGATAACTGTGAATGGTCTCTCGCCTACTAATCGCACCAGCATTTCCATTGTAACTGAGGCACTGATTACCTCTACACCTATGCCATGTAAAATTATACGAAACAGGGCTAAAAAAATTACGCCGCTTAGAAATTACGGCCCACCTCCTAACAAAAAAAGGCGGAAAAGGGGGGAACCACATCAACAAAAGCTGAGTCATTCCGTATTTTAGAATAAAGGCAAAGACTATCACTGAGAGTGATAAGGCCCTAATAGTTGCCCCCAAAGTAATAAAGCCAACGCCAGCATCTTCACCCCCCAGATATTCCCCCAGTTGACACTGTGGCGCAAGTAGCTCATAATCATGTTACACTGGATAGCATTGAATATATAATTAGGAGCTATTCCCTAGCAATTATAGAGAGATTGAATAAGGTGGAAGAAAGACTAGGGAAAATAGAGCGGGAACTGGGAAGAAAGGAAGCCTCTACAAAGGCAGCAGCAAATAACGCTGCGCAAATTATTACACTGCCTACCCAACCTATTACATCTGCCCCCATCCCTGTATCGAACATGACTCCAGATACCCCGAAACCCCCCATAATAAAAACAATAAGCTACATAATCCACCTCCTAAATTACCGACAAACAAACCCGACCCGATTCCTGCTACTTCAGTTAGTAGACCTTCTAAGGGCCTGGGTAATGCATCGCTGGGGATACCAACAAGGGAGGGGGAAAGTATCAGGCATACTCGGGGGAGACCGAATAGGGCCCCCCTTCCAGAACTTCCACCGGAAGCAGTGCCTTTCGTGGTAGTTCTTACAGGGGTGCCTGAGCTGGAAGAGAACAAGCAGGAGGGATTCGCCCAGCTGAAGAATAAAATCATGCATTGGCTGAGTTTATACAGGCCAATTGCAAGTAATATCAGCGGCGAAATTGTACATGTCCGCCGCCTTCAGTGGTTGGGGGGCAGACCCAAGGATATTGAGGGCGACGTGGTGGTAGTGAATTTTAGAGACCAAAATGCTGTCCATTTTATATTAAATTGGCCCTCAGGAAATGCTAACAACCGCATCATTTCCCGACCACTGACGTATTTTTATCCGAGATCAGTGGTGTTTCCACCCCAGCACCAATTCCCTCAACACCCGCAAATACAAGCTTACTCTAGTACTTACCCTTCGACCTTACAGAATGTCAGGAACCCTCCATATGTGCCCTGTTCTGTACCGGTTCCTGATCCCTACGGGTGCAATTTTGTACCTCCTAGGTTCAATACAACCACCAATAGGAGAATGGACCACTTAAAACCATTTACGCCATTGGAGACCACAAATAGGTTCGAGATATTTAATGGGTTAGATGATTGTGATTAAGCATGGGCGAATTTTGCGAATCTCGCGTTCGCGAATTTTGCGGATTTGCGAACTCGCAATCCGCAAAATCCGCGAATTCTCGCGAATTTGCGGATTTTTTTTTTTTGTGTTCGCGCGGGTTTCTGCCAGTTCGCGAGGGTTTTGTACAATTTCGCAAAACGCGAACTTACCTGTTGGGTCGCAAGTTTCGCGAACTTGTTGTTTCTACGTGTCCAGCCTGTTTGGGACACTCTTCTTCATCACTGCCACTCTCTGTCACCACTGCCACTCTCTGACTACTCATGCCACCCTCTGGCCCACCCATGCCACCCTCTGTTTCATCACAGCACCCTCTGGTTGTCCAGTCAGTGTACATTATTGTGGCAACGCAAGCACACCTTCCCTGCCTCAAGTGACCTGAATTAATTTGGGGCTGATTAATGTGTCACAGAATATTTTTTTAGCTGGCACCTGCTTCCTTAGTGCTTCCTGATTAGTGATCTTTTGCACTTGCTAAGTGCTTTCATTGTTGCAAAATTAGTTACAACAGCTGCCCTGCCCCAACTGACAATAATGAATTAGGGGCTGATTAATGGATTTGAACCTCCAGCCTGGCTCCTGCTTGTCTCCCTTAGCTGTAATTCAGGACCTTTGTGGCATATGTGTAACTATTCTGAGGTTCAGAGCAGGGTCACGTAATAGTTGCAACTGGCAACTGAACTCTGAAGGGGCCCCTCAGGAAGCACTACAGGAAATGGCTACTAATGATGAGCCTGAACTTTTGAACCTGGTAAGTAGTTTCAGTTTTGCTAAGATCGTATTTCTGCAATTTTGCGCTTATTCGCGGGGCGCGAAGTTGTACTGGGAAGCCGCGAACTCACGCGAACAGTGCGAGCAAGCCATGAAATCCGCTGCTCGCGGATTTGCGGATTTTGCGGGAGATTCGCGAATCTCGCGGATTGCGAATTTACCGAAAATCCGCAAAATCCGCGAGCGAAACGGATTTTCCGCCCATGCTTAATTGTGATTGATGTTTTTTGAGTTCAGGGGTTGAGGGAAGTGGAATACACACCTTCAGTATGGAGGGCACTGACAATGGAGCTGATGTGATGGGGACTCCTGGGGCCAACTTCTTAACTACTGTAACACGCTTAAGCAGGAAGCCCCGAGATTGATTGACAATATTCAGAGGCCCATGGGGTGTAATGATCCCTTGGGTCCTATTACTCTTCATGGGGAAGGCTGTTTACAACATAATCAGGCCCTAATGGAGCCCCTTAATGACCCTGGGGAGCAGGGATCACCGGGTTATTGTCATGATCATGTCACTGGATTTATCTTAGGGTGTTCGGTAAATGGAGATGAGGGAATAGGGGTATACCCGGATTCAGTCATTGCACAAAACGATAGTTCATCCCCCTTGGCACCCTGGACGGTACCTACCAACCCCCTGTCTTTAGTTGAACCACTGAATAGGTCCCCGCACCCTCCCTTTATGGGAATACATACTGCTGGGGAAGCAAGTATTCCAGGAAATGGATATAAGTTAATGAGTTGGAATATCGCAGGGTGGTGTAATAAGGCGGACCGCCTTGGCTGGTCGGAATTTGTTACCAAGTTTGATATTCTTTGTCTCCAGGAGACGTGGTGTACTGAAGATATCCTTCTAGATGGCTATGTTGCCTATAACTGTTCGGCCCTGAGTTCCAGTATGGGTAGAGCCAGAGGTGGGCTGGTGATTCTGCTGTCAGTGAGTCTCCCGGTGCGAGTTCAAACCCACATGACAGTTGGTTCACGTTCACAGGTACTATGGTTGCAGCACAACGGCGGCCGGAATGTTTTAATAATTAACCACTATAATGATGTGTTTAACCATTCCAGTTCTTTAGTGGTTGATGAACTTGAGGCGGCAGTCGACAATTTGTGTGGGCAAACCTGTGTTCCCTTCGATATTCTGTGGGGTGGTGATTTTAATATTCATATGTGCCCTTTTTCTTTCTTGAGGGTGTGTGGTTTTGGAGGGGAGGATGGGGAGGACCAGGCCCATTTTCTACATACGACCTATGGTGATTCACTTAATCCACTCTTGCTTAAATTGGATCTGTTGATATTGTCGCCAAGGAAAGATAATGAGGGCAATTTGATACCAACCTTTGTGGGAAGGAACTCCGCCACTATCATAGATTATCTCATAGCCTCTGCAAGCATAAACACTTTGTGTACTACCCTGGAAGTACTAGATTTGGCTCTTAGTGACCACAATTGTCTTACAACGCATTTGCTTATGTGGGGGGAGAAGGCTGGCGTGTCTCATGGAACAGTGGCGGATATAATCCCGCACAGACCGAACGGCCCTAGGATTAAATGGGGGAGGCATAATGAGGAACAGCTATTGGTCAAAATTGTGTCTGCATGCCTCCAGGAGGTGGAATGTTGTCTCGAGCCCAATACAGGCCTGACAGGTATATTAGCTGGGTTTGATACAATTAACGTGACCACGAAACAGATTTTGACTAGCAATAAGGCAAAGGGACTAGGGGCTCCTAGAGGGTGGTTTAATAGGGCCTGCACAAAATCTCTACAAAATAAAAAAATGCCCAATCTAGTAAACCTAGGGACAGGGAAGCGGTCAGCTCCCTAAGGCGCACTTACAAAATGCACCTGAATTTGAGGAAGCAGGAATTAAGGGAGGAAGCTTGGGACAATATGTCTAAGGCCGTGGAACTCCGAGATACCAAGCTATTTTGGAATACTGTTAATAGCCCATTCCTTCATGACGAGGTATACCCTGTACTCTCTGCCCAAGTAAGTGAGGAAAACTGGGTATCCCACTTTTCTAGTATATTTAATCCAGGAGGGACACCTGCAGAGAGAGACACGGTTGCGGACCCTGGTCCTCCTACACCGCTTAACATTACAGTCGTTGAGGTGGATAATGCCATCCGGTGTAGTAAGGGAGGGAAGGCACCCGGCCCTGATGGGGTCCCCATCGACCTATACAAAGCTGATGTATTGCTATGGAGCCCCATGCTGACTAAGGTCTTTAACGCTGTTGCTATGGTCTCTGCACCACAGACCTGGGGAGAGTCGATTATTATCCCTATTTACAAAAAGGGAGATAGGAGCGAGGCCAAGAACTATCGCCCTATCTCACTCCTCGACTCCTCCATGAAAATAATGAGCAGGGTGTTATTGATCCGCCTGGAGGAATGGGTTGAAGATAACGGCATCCTTGCGGATTCCCAGTTTGGGTTCCGCAAGGGGTTAGGCACTATAGAACAGTGCATCAACCTAGATCTTATTATAGGCAAGTGTACGCGTGCCAAACAGGGTTCGCTGTTCCTCTGTTTTGCGGACCTTTCAAGTGCATTCGACTTGGTCGACCATGGTTTACTATGGACAACCTTATTGAATATGGGGGCCCTTCCTGAAATCATTTATTTTTTGGCACGTTTGTATAGCAATTTGTCCGCTAAGATCCGTTTTGGGCAAATGGGCGAATGTACCTCAAGCATCCGAGTAGGGTCCGGTAGCAGGCAAGGATGTGTTCTCGCCCCCTTCTTTTCTCTCTTTTTATTAATGCCATAGAATCAGAATTGCGTCTAGTTAGTGCCGATGCCCCGTCCGCTGATGGTTTATCAATCCCAATTCTGCTCTACGTGGACGACACGGTCCTCTTATCCAGAACCCCTGTTGGGCTGCAGAGACTAATGGATACATTTTTGGATTTTATTAATGGGCGAAAACTTAAGATCAACAATTCAAAAACTTTTATTTTGGCTTGTAGAAAGAAAGTTAAAAAATTAAGATCATTTTCGTTTAAGGATCAATCGATCCAAGGGGTTGACAAATGTTGTTATCTAGGCATTACTTTTAACAGTGGGGGTATATGGTCTCATGAGATGACCAATGTCAGGGCAAAAATGGGAAAATGTGCATTTGGTATTTTTAAATTTGCTTCTAAATTGGGCTCAAGGCACATATTTGATATGTTGTACATATATCGCCATAGATGTGTAGCTCTGGCCGTTTATGGGTAAGGGGTATGGGGACACTGTAATCATAACCTGCTCCAAGTTGAAGAAAATAAATTCATTAGGAAACTCCTCTGTTTACCATCCTCAGCCTCTACCAGTCTGATCCATCAGGAGATTGGTTTGGAACATCTAACAGATCTTATTGGCCTTAGACCCCTACTGGTATGGAGGTCTATCTGGCTCAAAGAACAAACCAGTTTTACGAGGAAAATCATTAATGACTGTCTCCACCTGGACAAGTGTAACCTGATTCCCTGGCTCAATTACATTCTTTCTTCATATGAAGATGTTTTTAAGTTGAATGTCCGCGAAAATCCCTCCAGTGCCTTGGACATCCCAAAAAAAGAGCTAAAGCACGTGTATATGAGGGCTAAGGCACAAAAGCGTTGTTCTGCCACCAGCCAGTACTCTACACTTCGTTTCTATAATACATATAATCTGGCTGAATCTGGTTTTGCAGAATATTTAAAAATGGTAACTATACGCTCACACCAGTATGTCCTTACTAGACTACGAATGGGGACTGTTCACATGCTCGTGTGATGGGACATCAAAGCAGAGCACTGAGCACTTTCTATTGATTTGCCCTTATTACTTACAACTTCGTATTATCTATTTGAAACCACTTTTTAAAAAATATAAGGTATTTTCTTTGAAATCAGCCATGAGCCTCTTATTCGCACTTGTTGAACGTGATGTGTGCTTTTTTACTGCTGTATATATTTTAAAATCTGTATCTCTCAGGAAAAGTATGTCTTTTGTATCTGAATGTCTGTAAAATGAAATCTGTTAATTGTAAGTTATGTGATGTACTGTTTGCACTTTTATGATTATTTTTCAAAATGATCGAATAACGTTTTTGAATTGAATTGAATAAAGTGGGAAAATTCCTGTCAGCCTACCTAAAGTTTAAATGCAGCTCTACCCTTATCCAAATGATCAAAAGTAGCACAATGTGCTTCATCTTCAACTGATGCAATTCGTAAGTTATTCTAACGTTTTTACACTAAATTATACACACCCACAGTTAACACCGCCCTTAACGCCAGTTTACAATTCTTAGAATCCCTACCAAGGCTACTAATGCACTGTTTCAAGCTGTCAGTAAACTCTTTACTCCAGGAGTCGAGAGCTCTAACAGATAGTAGTCAAGCTTTCGGCCATTCCCAGGGGAAAGGTAATCTTTAGTAGTTTCCTCCAATGTGTTCAGTAAGCAGAACAGCAATGAGGTCAGAACAATGATCCCTGATAGAATCACGTTCTCTGAATTCACTCCGCTCTCAGAGGATCAAGTCAAACTGGACATCTCTAACATGAAATCAGGATTTCCAACGGGCTCTTGTCCAACTAATATCTTTCACATAGTTCTTGATTCAGTGGTCACTCACCTGGCTAAAATCATTAATGCCATGTTTAGTTCCGGTGTGTTTTTCAAAACAATGGAAGGCAGCGACTGTTCTTCAACTGTTGAAGAAACCTAACCTAAATGAGCAGGACCCAAACAGCTATCAGCCTATCTCTAGGCTTCCCTTTCTGGTGAAGTTGGTTGCAAAGGCCATGAATAGAAAGTTGGCAGAAATTCAGGAAAACAACTGTTTGCTTGGTGACACTCAGCTCAGCTACCATGGTGGTCACAGCACCGAGTTGGGGCTAATCGTGGCCACAGAGTAAGTCATTGCTTCAGTGGATAAGGGTGGCAAAGCTGCATTTATCCTACTAAAGCTATCAGCAGCATTTGACCTGTCAATCATGACCTTTTGATTGACCGGCAACAGAGTTTAGAAATGAAGGGGTTAGCTCCGGCCTTGCTGCGCTCTTTACTTACAGACCATATCCAATCCGTCTCCTTGGTAATTTTACATCCAAGCCCTTTTCGCTACCTTGTGGAGTACCATAGGGTTCATCATTGAGCCTGACGTTTAATCTTTACAGTACACCCTGGCAGCCTTATTCAAGTCTTTTGGGCTGTTATTAGTCTCTTATGGTGGTGACTCCCAGATTGCTGTTTCACTCCCGAACAAGGATCCCAACACGAGTGACACTTTTTGGAATTCCATGAGTGCAGTGAGCCAATGGATGGACAAAAACTGCCTTCAGCTGAACTCTTCACAATGGACAGAACGTATCCTGTTTGGCAAACATCTTTTTGATTCGGTTCTCTGCATGGAGGCTAGATGAGTTGGGCTGTATTCCAACGCCAGTTAAAAAGGTTAAAAACCTCTGCATTTTAATTGATGATAGACTAAGGTACAAAGAACAAGTTGATAAAGTCATCTTTGCATCCTTTTTCTCCCTACACATTGTGATTGGATGTGCTAAAGACTGTCATGATTGCATTAGTCTTATCTAGAAAAGACTAATGTAGTGGTTTGTATCAAAACCTCCCCAAAACTAGGGCTGGGCGTAGTTTGCGAAGTAGCGCTTCACGAACCTACACGAAGTGCACTTCGCACTACGCGAGCTTCGCGTACCACTACGCCAACTGCGTAGTAGCATGTTTGCACTGTGCAAGATGCCGTTTTCAATGACTGCACAGTGCAGACAAGCATCCGGTACTGTGCAATCATTGAAAACGGCATCTTGCATCGTGCAAGCTGTAGTTTTCTGCCACTTGAGGAGATTTTTCCTCGAGCAACACAATTTAGAAAAGAAGGGGACCCCTACTTCTAATGCATTCACTACTAGTAGGGAATAAATTGAACTATTTTTTAGAAGAACAAACAGTAGTGAGCTTAATACTTAAGCCAAAAAACCCAAGGAAACACATGAACTGATTAGATAATTAAAGTGACATGTAGACAAAATTAATAGAAACAAACCATGCTTTTTATATTCAAAATTAGTTTGTGATTTATTTAAATATTTTCTTCATTTTTGTTTAGAATTTCATTTATAAAAAATACATATAAATCATTAAAAAGTCTATGAATACATTTTGTGATTTCAGAGAGTTATCTATACATATTCAAAAACATAAAGAAGAAAGGGGGAGAACAAAAAACAGCACAAATGACTATGATGATAAATCGGGCTAGTGGAGTAAGCAAAGCGATGGGTGGAGACTCTACGCGCGTTTCGGCTATTGCCTTCTTCAGGAGTCCGTCATTTGCATTAGGACAAAAAACACAACACTGCAAAACATATAAAAATCATGTCACACAAACTCGTACATTAATGATTTTATACTATAGATATAAATATCTTATGGGGGCCTTGGACCTAGGTCTAATTCATATAAATACACACTATACAGACATTATATGAACATCAAGGCAGTTAGTGTCTCTTAATGCTATATCACAGAGCAGTTACATATTATTGAAAAACAATTTGATTTATTTACAGAAGATGATTTTTTATCTGATATGTGGATATACTTGACATTTTCAACTTGAGACAGTTGCAACCTAAATTTATACTACTAATATTTCACCGAATATCTATAAATCTTAATAACATAGAAAAATAGCTAAAAGTGTGCCAACAAAGGGCTGTATATAGAATTTATAGATAAAAAAGAGACTAGCAAGAATGTAAAAAATAGAAGAATGAAAAAGAAAAAGCCTAAATAGTTACTACGTTGGTATTTCTAAATGGGTATGGTTGTCATTTTGGTTCCCCATATTAAGTTAGGATAAACGTATAGAATGTTGACCGAATACATGATTGCAAATGAATTAGTAATAATTACTTACATAAGAAAAAGGTGTACACTTATTTGGATAAATCTCTTGAAGGTCAGTCAACTGGATGGGACCGTACTCTGTGCCTCACTGAATGTGAAAAATAAATATTATGTAGCAGGATATGGTAGAAAAATATGATAGTAGCCAAGGCAAATAAAGAATGGCGATTTGACTGAAATACTACCAATGTCAAGGCGTTATTACGATTCTTAATAACATGCATGATTGCCTGATTTTCTCATGTACTAAGGTAGTTTTTTATACAGTGGTCTTTAACTAACATCCTATTTATTAAACATAAATGCATATATTTAATTGTGTTATTTTCTGGGTTCAGCTCTCCATCTCAATTGAAAAACGAGTATCGATAGTAGTATAGATTTGCTATAATAGAGCTAAGATATTATTCAGACCCATATATGGAGACATATTAATATAGATCCCAATCTCTGTACCTTGCTAATGTCCGTATTATCTTTATTAATATGATACTTGTAGCACTTGCAGAGGTATTGAGGTCATGCCAGTGGATATACAACACTGCAATAAAAAGAGATAATATGGGGTGTTTACCAATCGAGAGGAGAAGATATCTACCAGGGTGGTAACTTGCATAACATATTAGTCTGTTTACCTTCTGAGTTGGTCGCTGTACCTTCGTATAAAATTTATATGGAAACGCAATGACAATCCAGAGTCTAAGTTACTATGAGCACATTTCTTGTTTGTTTGTTGTTCCTCAAGCGATGGCAATCTAAAATGGTACGGAGATAAAGAAGGAGGGGGACGAAGTTGGGAGCGGTTTGTTTAAAAACAAACGAAAGAATTTTTTTTTTCCTGTAAGCGTCTGGTTTTCAGTACAGATCTACTACTATAATCACTGAATTAAGTGACATTACATACCTAATTGATATGTGGCACTCGAGTAAAGTTGGAGTTCTTTAGTTATGTATCCCTCCTTATTGATGAAACGCCTCGGAACAAATGCAAACCTAAGAGAGGATATGAGCCTGATTAAAACTTGGCTTCTGTTAAGCTTTAAGGAATCAGCTTGCTAAGCTCAGTCGCATTACATACCGAAACAAAGACGGGCGCCGTGATACATCGGGGTTATGGATGTCCTACGTCGTCAAACTGAAGGAAACATATGTCTAAATGCCTGATCTTATATATAGCACACTTTATCCCCTGATATTGAGTGGGAGCCGGTGTGTCAGGTTAGCAGAAGGCGTGGTGAAGGGCAAAAGGTAATTGCTTTCTTGTGAATGATCCCGTGTATCAATAAGCATGCATTCGTAGTTCAGAATATAGAACTACTTCCTGGGTGGTATACTAGTGAATAATCCCGTGTACCAATCAGCGTGCATTCGTAGTTCAGAATATGGAACTACGCGAATTTGTTGATGCAGCGGGCGCGTGGTAAAAGCGTGTTACACTGGTAAATGAACTTGTGTCCCTGTGCGCATGTGCACGTAGTTCAGAGTATAGAACTACACGGGTAAGGTAGCGCAACGGGCGTGTGATAATTGCGCCTATAATGATGACGTATATACTGGCTGTGAAGGCCAGTAGGCACACACTGGTAGTTCTAGAGAAGAACTACACATATGGAATTGCGCCGTAGTTTAAATGGACACATATGCGGTAACTGCATATACTCAGTCAAGATAGTTAATGCATGCAAAGAATTGTACATGATAACCATATTAGACTCACCATGTACTTCAGACGTAATGTTATTTAGGAAAATACCGCAACTCAAAAGTTGTATTGCCAGATACCTAAAGAAAACCATTAGCATTATAAATCTATAAGCTATCTATCAAGGTTGTCATGTAAAAGCTGTCAATAACGACCAAGGAGGTTGTGTTTCAGATAATCGCTTGCTCCCATGAGATATCAAAGTTGAGCCCCGTGCTTGCTGTGTTCAAAGAAAAGATCCAATATACCTCTCTCTTTTTTCGAATCTTGTCAGGGCATAGTCCAGGTCTGGGTTGCACATTTTCGAGAATAAACCACCTTAAATCTTCAGGTGATTGCTCAAATTCTAGGAAATGAGCAGTCAGTGGGGCATTAATTTTCTTAGTGCGGACTGCAGATTTGTGTTCCGTTATTCTTTTATTGATGGCTCTGGAAGTTTCACCCACATATCCTTTCTGACAAGGACATAGTATTAAATATACTACGTTTTGGGTTTTACAATTTGTCATTGTGTTACAGACAATTGTAATATTGTTAAATGTGAGGTCCTTCCTTTCAATTGCTTGTGGACAAGTCTTACAACTGCCCCATTTGTAGTTGCCTATCACAGGGTTGTCGCTGGTTATGCTTCTTTGAATGAAATTTGGTTTCACTGTCATTCTTGATCTTACGACTAAATCTTTTATGTTTTTGTTTCTTTTGTAAGCAATGACCGGTTTGGGTATGCGGTCATCTTTAGATTTGTTAACATTAAGGAGATTCCAATTGGAATAGATAATTTGTCGTATCTTGTCATTCATTAAAGAGTGTCTAGTGACCAGAACTAGCTGATCATTTTGTTTAGTGCCCTTTTCTTGTAGAATGGATTGGCGGTCAAAATATCGTGCTCTTTTGAGCGATTCCCGGACAAGCCTGTGCGGGTAACCGCGATCTTCAAATTTCTTTTTCATGATAATGGAACGTTCATCATAGTCTTGCAATTTAGAGCAATTGCGTCGAACACCAACCCCAGTACCAGGAACATTAACCTATGAATCCAAACAGATATCTGGAAACCCGCAATGCACGCTACTGGAGAGAATGACAACGATACCTATATTTAATCTCAGTAGCCAAGTGCCAGATCAAGGAATATTTTCACTTCTATCTAAGGGACTGAGCTATGTACCACACTCTGGTTTAAACAAATTCGAACTGTTCAATGATGTGGTGTCATTTTTTAGAAAAATACGGCTGATGGACTTTTTCTCTAATACTGAACCAAACATAAGGGAAACCAGCAAATCAGGTCTAGCACGAAGTCCATTTTTACCCCCACTTTCGATCAAGTGTCTCCAGAAATCTCTATTTTTGAAAAAATAGTCATGAAAAAACTTATAGCAGCAACAAAATACATACCTCGCACTCCTTACAACCTCACAGTGGAAGAATATAAGGCACTGAAGTCATTGAAGGAATCTACCTCCATCACTGTGAAGTGATGCGATAAAGGAGGAGGCATTGCTATCCTTGACACCTCTAAGAATACAACAAAAATAGAGAATATGCTCAATGACAACACTTTCTACAACACAATATCTAAAGACCCAACCACTAAAACCAAACGAAAAGATACAGAGACTGACGTCTAAAGCTTTGAATAATGGAGACATATGCGAAAAAGAATATGACTATTTGTATGTATCATTCCCTAGAATGGCCTGCCTGTATGGGACACCAAAGGTCCACAAAAATGAAGTAGATCCCCCTTTTCGCCCGATTGTCAACACCATAGGCAGTATCACCAAACCCCTCTCTAAATATCTGGATGCCATCTTGCGACCATACATATCCAAAATACCGGGATATGTTAAAGACACTGGTCACATTATTAATTTGCTAGAGGGTACAACCTGTAATGAAAGAAGACAATGGCTGGTTACGTTGGATGTGGAGAGTTTATACTCTAACATCCCAATCGATGGTGCCATTATGGCAACGGAATGGTTTATTAACACTTATGAAGTCGAGTGCAATGTGACTTTTATTCTAGACTGCCTTAAGGTGGTTCTAGAGGAGAATGTCTTCGAATTTTGAGGCAATCTATACAAGCAAACCAAAGGAGTCAGTATGGGCGCATCTTGCGCCCCTACTTTTGCAAATATCTATATGGCATCATTCGAGAATATCCATATTTTCAACGAAATAGCCCCTTTTTATAAAACAATTTTACACTGGTCGAGATATATCGACGACGTGATATTCATATGAGATGACAATGAGGACAATCTTAACGAATTCATAACATGGCTTAATCCCTGTGACAACAACCTCAGATTTACATCTCATACCAGTAACACCGAAATGGAATTTCTGGACCTAACCATTAAGCACGATCAAGGCCAACTTTATGTGGATTTATTTGTAAAACCTACGGCCCGTAACACCCTGCTCCACCACAAAAGCTTTCACCCTGCATCCCAAAACAATAATATCCCTTTCAGTCAATTTTTTAGACTTCGACGCAATTGCTCTAAATTGCAAGACTATGATGAACGTTCCATTATCATGAAAAAGAAATTTGAAGATCGCGGTTACCCGCACAGGCTTGTCCGGAAATCGTTCAAAAGAGCACGATATTTTGACCGCCAATCCATTCTACAAGAAAAGGGCACTGAACAAAATGATCAGCTGGTTCTGGTCACTAGACACTCTTTAATGAATGACAAGATACGACAAATTATCTATTCCAATTGGTGAGGTTCCGTGACAATTGTAAGTGGTGTTTTCGACTCGCCCGAATATGGTCGAGTCTGGTATCTATGAACCGCAAATGACGAGTTTAGTGGGTGTACGCGTTTTCGCTGTGCTAACCTAAGCCGTTCGTCTGTTTCGTGGGTTTCGTCATCTGAACCCACAGGTTCCATTTTAGATACGGCATCCATTTTGTTTCTTGCTCTCAAGTAGCCAGCGAACGGACCTCGTCCGCTTCGTGACCCTGGGATTCCCAAACTCCTGCGGAAGACACGTGTTTCTTTGAGGATGTCTTTATGACGAGGGGGATGGCACTTCAAGGCAGATGGCTTCGTTCAAAGCACATCTTGCCGCTCTGGTCTATTGTCTCAGTTGTGCATTCATTAGGCACACCTCCTTTGATCCCTGCAATCGTGTTTCCGATAGCACCCCTTACACTCTTTTCCATCTGTTCGCTATCTTCGTTTCCCACTACACCTGTTTCTGCCTCTTCGTTGATTCGTTTACTGCCGGAATGGAATGTACTAATGATGGGAAGATGTACTTTTACAGTTGGGAACCGGCGATGCTACTGTAATTATGTTCCGGGACCTTGAATACATGAAAGCGACCCCCTATGAAATTTACTATGTGAACCAGGTTGTAATCTTTTGTTTGTTATGTTGTTCTATGACGGTTTACTGTATAAAAGGAGCGATCCACAGACACAATTTGAAGCAGTCTCCCAGAATATACATGCTATGTACTTCTCGTGACTTCTGTGTTCCCTGCAGTAAATAAACCTCGAATCTTTGACGCCGAAGGAAGTGTCCCGTGTCTCTGTCATTTGTACGCCAGAACAGGTAACCCACGAAGGTTTCAGGTGTTCTCCCTGGCACCGCTGGGTCTTAGAAAAACCCAGTCCTTCAGTTGGCGCCCAACGTGGGGCGGCATCAGCGGTACCGGTCCAAAGCCCGACGATCGTGAGGAACTTCGTGTGAAATCTCCGAGGGAAGGTGCATCCCGCTTCATCGATCCTGTTGTCGAAATAAGTGGCCCGAAGACTTTTTCCCACGAAGATTCCTGCCTGCTGACGGCTGCGACGGACTGATGCCCTGACTGTCGACCTGTTTTGGCGCCTGGCGTAGACCTCTGTACAGCGAGATGATAGACGGGCCTTCCTGGTGACGCCATTGTTCTTTGAGTTAAGTATTTGTGGGTCGCTCCCCAGAATCCTTAGTTGTTGTGGGTGCTTAGTTGTTGCATGGTTCCATTGCATTTGTGGTTCTTTGTATTTGGTCCTTAGTTGTTCTATTTGACGTCTGCAGTCGCCA
The DNA here is from genome assembly GCF_964263255.1 of Lissotriton vulgaris. Taxonomy (NCBI): domain Eukaryota; kingdom Metazoa; phylum Chordata; class Amphibia; order Caudata; family Salamandridae; genus Lissotriton; species Lissotriton vulgaris. The sequence continues at coordinate 494,739,650 of NC_141697.1, read as the reverse complement.
AAAACCGAGGGTTTTTGCTCTTTTTGCTGGGATATAGTGTAATCCCGTAACCCTTGACGTTTGTGAAACTCGGTTAGTGTGCACGATGCCTGGCTGTAGTACTTTGTTCAGTTGTTTTAGAGGTTGTGGTGCGGATTCCCGACTGGAGGACTCGTGCCCGATACCTCCAGTTGGAACTCCAATTTATGAATTATACAGTCGACATGGTATGGGTCCTATTACGTTCAATGATTATTGAGTTCGTTATACTAAAAATGACGGTATCCTTAGTTGGCCACCTCATGGTAGTTTTGAGACCCCGATTCTAGACAATCTTGAAGCTAAATTGTTCGAAAGAAAAGCAAGGCCGGCCATGTTTGATTCCTTTTGGTTATGGCGCAAAGAGTCACGACAGAAAGAAATCAAGCAGCTTAAACGTAATAAGAGAGAAGGTATCGTTACAACGATGAGAAATGCTGATCAGTATCAGCGGGATAAGGAAGAGAAAGAAAAAGGAGTCTTTGATAGGTTACAGCGTATGGCGGTAGACAAGTGTTATCCCATTTTACCAACGGGTACTGATAAGAAGGGTGAGGAAGCCGTAGAGGATCCCTTATTATCGTATCTATTAAAGTCGCCACCTCCGTATGCACAGGATACTACTGCCCCTGTGGTTCCTCCTGCTCCTCAACCCGTTGTTCCGGCAGCTGCTGGTCAGCCTGTCGTTGCTCCTGTTCTTGCGAATCCTCTTGTTCCTATTCCCCTACCTGTTTCTGTTCCTACAGCGCCACTACCTATGTCTTCTTCAGCTGTTCCTCCTGTCACTTCTGCTCCTGTAACTACTTCTGCTACTCCTAATGCCCCTGTATTTAGCTCCCACATTGTTGCTCCTGTTCTCTTTTCCCCTTCTCCGTCTCTTCGAAGACGTGTACCTAATGCTGTTGCTAATCTTTATTCTCCTTTCGGACCGACCCTCGGGTCCAATGTACCTGACGTCCCTCAACGACGTAGCCAGCTTCCTGGTGGTAGGGAGCGTGACACATTAGTTAATATGGCGCGCAAATGAATTAATTACCCCCTTAAAAATCCTCCACGCATAATCTTTGAGACTTTTTCTCAATTTAATGAACCGACACAGCGATTTGTCTTTGACGAGATGTGTAACTTTTTGCGTGAAGCAATTTCGAATGATGAGGTAAATGAGGTACCGCCCGATGTAACTGAACTTCAGCTTCAGTTTTCGAGGAGTGTACTGGTGGGTAGCAATGTACGACACGCTGTGGAACATCTTCTATCTTTTCGTCCCACTGTTATACCTCGTGCATTATTTAAAGATGATACTGAAGAATGGATGGCGACGCCTGGTCAGTATCCCATGCGTGAAGTTCCACCGGTGTGGATGCCTGGTGATGCACAGGCTAATCCTATTATCCTGCCACATTTCCAGAGAGTGTGGATACACCTTCCCTGGAAACGATCGGAAGTTTTGCAGGTTAAGCAAACTTTGCCTGACCCACGCAAAAATCCTGCAGGGTACTATAAAGAGTTGTCCCAATTAGTTGATGCTACCATCATGAATCTTGCCGACATCGATATGTTGTTCGGTAATGTCGTACCGCAACAGGTTTGGGCGAAAATTCGTCAAGAAAATCATGCAGCCGAGTTAGGCGGTGATTGGGCTGCTCTTATAGCGGCGGATACACGACAAGTTGGTGGGGCCAAGCCTGAACAACTCATTACTGATCTTCCCCAGAGAATAATTACCCTTATGAAAACACTTATGCCAGCAATGAAGGTTAATTGGGACAAATTGTCTGCTTGTAAGCAAAAGAAAGATGAAAGCGTTTCAGATTTCTTTACGAGATTTGAAGAGGCCTTCATTGATCAAAGTGGACAGGATATGAGTACTGAGGGAGGTCAGAGATTGTTTGTGGATAAATTCGTATCAAATTTGTTGCCTGACCTTAGCAACAAATTGAAAAATTCAGAAAGTGCGTGGGCTGTTTCTACCTCTGCTCAGATATTGGCTACAGCCCAGTATTACGAGAATAGGGAAAAGGAGGAAAATGATTGTGCTGATAAAAAGACGAAAGAGCTCAAAACGAAAGTTTTGTTACAACAAGCATATCCTCCGCGCTCAAATCAGAACGATTCTCAACAGCGGAATAGGTCACAATCGCAGCCCGCTAGGTCACAGTCGCGAAATGATTCTTCTTCGCAGAGATCTCTGCTTGGGTACAATCAATGTGCCTATTGTAGGGGAGAGGGCCATTTGAAATTTGATTGTCCGGTTTTACGTGACCGAAATAATGGTAATTCATCTAGAGGAGGTCGTAGTGGTCCGCAACAGGCTTCGCGAGGTAGAGGTCGTGGTGCTACTCAAAATCAAAATGAGCGTTCTAATAACTCATCTGACTCCAATAATTGTTTTGATCAGCGTGGTTCATCGACAGGTAGATCTGCACAATATCATGTGGAAGATTGTTACATCGACCACGATATTGATGATGGTAATTACTAGAACAGCCATAGACAAAGAGAGGGAGTAGTATCAGTTCCGGTTGATCAGAGAGGGTCTTACGTCGCAGTTGCCACATCGGGCGTAGTTGAGCCTTTTCTGTTGGACACTGGTGCGACAAAAAGTTCCATCATGCATTCGAAACTCCCTGGCGCACCTTTGTCTGGCTTAACCAATGTTTCCTTTGGATTCTCTGGCGCCCCTGTTAGCAATCCGGTTTCCAGCCCTTTGCCCCTTAAAATTGGACCTTGTGAGCTGAAGGCTCCTTTGATTTTGACTACTGGTTGTGGCGAGAATCTTTTGGGCCTGGACTTGCTGAAACGACTGTATGCGACTTTGTATTGTTCTCCTGCGGGAGTGGAGCTTACATTGGGCCAGAGAGTGATCTCTCCTATGTACTTGTCAACTGATAAGCTCCCACCGGAATTGAGTTCTCTTCCTGCATCTTTGTGGGCAACGGGTCCGAATGATGTGGGCCTGCTTGATATTTCCCCTTATGTTGTCCAATTGAAATCGAATGTGCAATTACCACGTATTCCCCAGTACCGTATCTCCCTTGATGGTGAGCGAGCACTGTTGGCGATCATCTATGATTTGATCGAGAAAGATGTTATCGAGGAGACTCGGGGAAACGTGTGTAATAGTCCTGTGTTGCCGATTCTGAAACGCACTGATCCTTCTAAGCCTCCTGTTTATCGTTTTGTTATCGATTTATGGGAAGTAAACAAAATAGTCGTTCCTCAGTTCCCTGTGGTGCCTGACATTACGACTTTACTGACTCTGATTCCAGCATCTGCGTCCTGGTTCTCAGTGATCGATCTGAAGAATGCTTTCTTTAGCATTCCGATTGCTGAGGAGAGCAGGGACTTATTCGGTTTCTCGTTAGGAGGTCGCAGCTTTAGGTTTAAACGCGCTCCTCAGGGCTACTGTGAGAGTCCATCGATCTACAGTCAAGCTCTGAAAAGGCAACTTGATGTGTTTGTGTTACCGGCTGGTGCGGCCTTGATCCAGTACGTCGACGACGTGCTGGTGGCTGCCGACACAAAGGAGATTTGCAAAAGCGCTACAGTATTGTTGTTGCAACACTTATATGATTTACATCATAAGGTGTCACCTTCTAAGCTGCAATATTGTTGCCAAGAAGTAACCTATTTAGGTCACTTATTGTCAAAGGAGGGAAGAAGGTTGACCCCAGAGAGAATTGCAGCGATTACTCGAATGACTGTGCCAACGACTCAGAGAGATGTGCGTGCCTTTCTAGGTATCACGTCATACTGCAGGCAATGGATTCCAAATTTTTCATTGCTAGCGAAACCATTGGTAGCCCTTACGTGCAAAGATGTTCCGACTCCTTTGCCATGGACGGAAGAATGTCAGAAAAGTTTTTCTGAATTACGTGATGCGTTGTGTTCGGCTCCTGTGTTAGGTACTCCTGACTACAGTAAGCCGTTTACATTATACGTTCACGAGAGAGAAGGTTGTGCGTTGAGTGTTTTGACGCAACAATTTGGTGGTAAGCAGCGTCGATGTGCATATTTTTCCTCGACCTTGGACCCAGTAGCCAGAGCTTTACCGAGTTGCCTGAGAGCGACAGCGGTGGCTGCAGTGTCCATCCGACAATCTGCAGGATTGGTCATGGATAATATGCTTACGGTGATGGTTCCGCATGCAGTTGACACCCTCTTGAATCGTACGAAAACCCAACACTTGACGAGTGCAAGGTTGTCTGGTTATGAGTTGACGCTTTTGGCAAGTCACATCCAAATAAAGCGCTGCAATGTTCTAAACCCGGCGACTTTGTTGCCAATTAATATGGAATCAGACGAGGTAACACAGCACGATTGCTACTTACGAACTGAGGAGGAAACAAAGGGTCGTGTGGACCTGAAAAACACCCCTTTGGAAAAACCTGAAGGTACTTTGTATGTGGACGGTTCGTGTTTTAAGTTGCCGAATGGTGATGTAACAACTGCGTATGCTGTGGTAACGTTGAATACGGTTGTAGAAACAGCGAGATTGAATCAGAACTCTGCTCAGGCGGCGGAACTGATTGCATTGACTAGAGCGTGTGTTTTGTCGAAAGGGAAACGGGTGAATGTGTTTACCGACAGTCAATATGCTTTTGGCGTCGCCCATAGCTTTGGACGATTGTGGAGAGAGAGAGGTTTTATGACGTCGCATGGTACGAAGATTCAGCATGGACAACTTGTGAATGGGCTTTTAGACGCACTCACATTGCCCAAGCAGGTGGCGATCATTAAATGTAGTGCGCACCGTAAGGTAACGGATGATGTTGGTCGTGGCAATACATCTGCTGATGAGATCGCTAAGGAGACGGCGCAAAACCTTTCAACTAGAATGTATGTGATGAGTTCGGTAAGGTGGCCTGCAGACACTGGTATGTGTGAGGACACTGTTGAGAGCATAAAAGCGATTCAGAATGAGGCCACCGAAACTGAAAAGGCAAAATGGAAAGAGAGCACAGGAAAATTGGATGCGAATGGATGTTGGATTGATTTGTCGGAGAGTCAAAGATGGATGTTGCCGGATGCATATGTGCTAGCTGTTGTGACTATGGCACACGGTTTGTCACATATTAGTGCGAAAGGTATTTGCAAGTTGTTGTCCCCTGTATGGAAGAATGATGGTATTGCTAAGTGTGCTGAGAGATTGGTTAAGAATTGCATGATATGTATGATGTACAATCCTGGCAAGGGCACTCCTACACCCCCTGGTCACTTTGCTCCTCCTACTTGTCCCTTTGAAGTAATTCAGCTAGACTTCATCCATATGGAGAGATGTAATAACCTGAAATACGTTTTAGTTGTGGTTTGCGCATTCTCCCGATGGATCGAAGCGTATCCTCTCAAAGACAATACTGCCCTGTCCACAGCAAAAGTCCTACTGAAGGAATACTTTCCTCGGTATGGAATGCCACGGATTGTATGGTCCGATAATGGAAGTGAGTTTGTAGGGAGTGTGATGAAGAGTGTGTGTAAGGGCCTTGGAATTACACAAAAATTCCATAGCGCCGATCATCCTCAGTCAGCAGGTTTGGTTGAGGGGTACAATGGTACTCTAAAACTAAAACTCCCGAAGATTCAGGCTACGACTGGTTTGTCGTGGCCCGACGCTTTGCCCCTGGCTCTTCTGTCCACTAGAGCGACTGTACACTCTCGAGTAGGGCTCAGCCCATATGAGATTGTGTTCGGTCGCCCTGCAAATGTTTGGGGGGTTCCTAGACCCAGTGCATTCACGAATCTTGAATACCCAATGCTGATTGATTATCTTCATGATCTGACTGCTAAACTGAGGTTAATTCACCAACAGGTCTTTGAAGCACTGCCAACGCAGACGGGGGTCCAGGCCACCAGCTCCAACCTGGAGACTGGGTGGTGACAAGGAATTTTGGACGGAAACGAAATCTCGAACCAAGGTTCATCAGACCCTTCCAGGTGTTGCTCGCCACGAGGACCGCTGTTCGTTTGGAGGGACGCAAACACTGGGTGCATGCCACCCACACCAAAAAGGTACCAATACCTTTACCAGCGGACTTGTGGGTGAGGACTGGCATTGCTGCGACAGAGACTGAAGCTCTGTCGAACTTTGTGCCGTTTAGCGACGCTCAGCCTGTTGGAGACACTTCAGTGCAGCCGGATCACTTTGTCAAATCATTGGCATTGGAGAAACCAAGATCTGAACTATCATCGGACCGACAGGGTTCTGTTCCGCAATCCGACCAATTGTTTGATGAACAGACTTGTCCTGGGAAAACTCGATACTTCCTTCGTTCCCAAACCAAGGACAAATACAAATATTTTTGTTTTCCCCTTTTGAAATTCACGTTACCCCATTATCATCCTGCACCTTTTTGAATAATCGTGGTTTTTGTTTACATTTTGAGTACTTTTCCACACATGTTTTTCTTTCCACAGCTAGGAGGTTTTATATATATATATATTGTTTGATTAGAAGAACCTTGCATCTGGGTGACCGTAGGGCCGCGCGGGTACTTCCTTCTGTTTAGTAGGTCCTAACACAAGGTTGAAGGCCGTCGATTCCTAGGAACTCCTGGGGATTGGCAATTACTACACAGAACGAAGTGCGTCAAGAACGTTGCGGACGGTTTTAGAAGATGGCTTTTTCAAAGCTGTTGGACTTGGAGAAGACTCAAGCTCGAAGATTTGAATTGCATAGGGTGGTACATACCAAGTGCTTTATGTTTCAAGTGTTCCTACTGTTCCTAACTGTTTCCTCGCTTCTGGTGGGTGGAGTATACTACGTAGCACAGAGTGTAAGGGGTGCTATCGGAAACACGATTGCAGGGATCAAAGGAGGTGTGCCTAATGAATGCACAACTGAGACAATAGACCAGAGCGGCAAGATGTGCTTCGAACGAAGCCATCTGCCTTGAAGTGCCATCCCCCTCGTCATAAAAACATCCTCAAAGAAACACGTGTCTTCCGCAGGAGTTTGGGAATTCCAGGGTCACGAAGCGGACGAGGTCCGTTCGCTGGCTACTTGAGGGCAAGAAACAAAATGGATGCCGTATCTAAAATGGAACCCGTGGGTTCAGATGACGAAACCCACGAAACAGACGAACAGCTTAGGTTAGCACAGCGAAAACGCGTACACCCACTAAACTCGTCATTTGCGGTTCATAGATACCAGACTCGACCATATTCGGGCGAGTCGAAAACACCACTTACAATTGTCACGGAACCTCATTGAGATCTCCTTAATGTTAACAAATCTAAAGATGACCGCATACCCAAACCGGTCATTGCTTACAAAAGAAACAAAAACATAAAAGATTTAGTCGTAAGATCAAGAATGCCCGTGAAACCAAATTTCATTCAAAGAAGCATAACCAGCGACAACCCTGTCATAGGCAACTACAAATGCGGCAGTTGTAAGACTTGTCCACAAGCAATTGAAAGGAAGGACCTCACATTTAACAATATTACAATTGTCTGTAAAACAATGACAAATTGTAAAACCCAAAACGTAGTATATTTAATACTATGTCCTTGTCAGAAAGGATATCTGGGGGAAACTTCCAGAGCCATTAATAAAAGAATACCGGAACACAAATCTGCAGTCCGCACTAAGAAAATTAATGCCCCACTGGTTGCGCATTTCCTAGAATTTGAGCACTCACCTGAATATTTAAGGTAGTTTATTCTCGAAAATGTGCAACCCAGACCTGGACTATGCCCTGACAAGATTCGAAAAAAGAGAGAGGTATATTGGATCTTTTCTTTAAACACAGCAAGCACCGGGCTCAACTGTGATATCCCATGGGAGCAAGCGATTATCTGAAACACAACCTCCTTGGTCGTTATTGACAGCTTTTACATGACAACATTGATAGATAGCTTATAGATTTATAATGCTAATGGTTTTCTTTAGGTATCTGGCAATACAACTTTTGAGTTGCAGTATTTTCCTAAATAACATTACGTCTGAAGTACATGGTGAGTCTAATATGGTTATCATGTACAATTCTTTGCATGCATTAACCATCTTGACTGAGTATATGCAGTTACCGCATATGTGTCCATTTAAACTACGGCGCAATTTCATATGTGTAGTTCTTCTCTAGAACTACCAGTGTGTGCCTACTGGCCTTCACAGCCAGTATATACGTCATCATTATAGGCGCAATTATCACGTGCCCGTTGCGCTACCTTACCCGTGTAGTTCTATACTCTGAACTACGAGCGCATGCGCACAGGGACACAAGTTCATTTACCAGTGTATCACGCTTTTACCACGCGCCTGCTGCATTAACTAATTTGCATATTTCCATATTCTGAACTACGAATGCATGCTGATTGGTACACAGGATTATTCACTAGTATACCACCCAGGAATTAGTTCTATATTCTGAACTACAAATGCATGCTTATTGATACACGGGATCATTCACCAGGAAGTAATTACCTTTTGCCCTTCACCACGCCTTCTGCTAACCTGACACACCGGCTCCCACTCAATATCAGGGGATAAAGTGTGCTATATAGAAGATCAGGCATTTAGACATATGTTTCCTTCGGTTTGACGACGTAGGACATCCAGAAGCCCGATGTATTACGGCGCCCGTCTTTGTTTCGGTATGTAATGCGACTGAGCTTAGCAAGCTGATTCCTTAAAGCTTAACAGAAGCCAGGTTTTAATCAGGCTCATATCCTCTCTTAGGTTTGCATTTGTTCCGAGGCGTTTCATCAATAAGGAGGGATACATTACTAAAGAACTCCAACTTTACTCGAGTGCCACATATCAATTAGGTATGTAATGCCACGTAATTCAGTGATTATAGTAGTAGATCTGTACTGAAAACCAGACGCTTACAGGAAAAAACTTTTTCTTTTGTTTGTTTTTAAACAAACCTCTCCCAACTTCTTCCCCCTCCTTCTTTATCTCCGTACCATTTTAGATTGCCATCGCTTGAGGCACCACAAACAAACAAGAAATGTGCTCATAGTAACTTAGACTCTGGATTGTCATTGCGTTCCCATATAAATTTTATACGAAGGTACAGCGACCAACTCAGAAGGTAAACAGACTAATATGTTATGCAAGTTACCACCCTGGTAGATATCTTCTCCTCTCGATCGGTAAACACCCCATATTATCTCTTTTTATTGCAGTGTTGTATATCCACTGGCATGACCTCAATACCTCTGCAAGCGCTACAAGTATCATATTAATAAAAATAATACAGACATTAGCAAGGTACAGAGATTGGGATCTATATTAATATGTCTCCATATATGGGTCTGAATAATATCTTAGCTCTATTATAGCAAATCTATACTACTATCGATACTCGTTTTTCAATTGAGATGGAGAGCTCAACCCAGAAAATAACACAATTAAATATATGCATTTATGTTTAATAAATAGGATTTTAGTTAAAGAACCACTGTATAAAAAACTACCTTAGTACATGAGAAAATCAGGCAATCATGCATGCTATTAAGAATCGTAATAACGCCTTGACATTGGTAGTATTTTAGTCAAATCGCCATTCTTTATTTGCCTTGGCTACTATCATATTTTTCTACCATATCCTGCTACATAATATTTATTTTTCACATTCAGTGAGGCACAGAGTACGGTCCCATACAGTTGACTGACCTTCAAGAGATTTATCCAAATAAGTGTACACCTTTTTCTTATGTAAGTAATTACTACTAATTCATTTGCAATCATGTATTCGGTCAACATTCTATAAGTTTATCCTAACTTAATATGGAGAACTAAAATGACAACCATAACCCATTTAGAAATACCAACGTAGTAACTATTTAGGCTTTTTCTTTTTCATTCTTCTATTTTTTACATTCTTGCTAGTCTCTTTTTTATCTATAAATTCTATATACAGCCCTTTGTTGGCACACTCTTAGCTATTTTTCTATGTTATTAAGATTTATAGATATTCAGTGAAATATTAGTAGTATAAATTTAGGTTGCAACTGTCTCAAGTTGAAAATGTCAAGTATATCCACATATCAGATAAAAAATCATCTTATGTAAATAAATCAAATTGTTTTTCAATAATATGTAACTGCTCTGTGATATAGAATTAAGAGACACTAACTGCCTTTGTGTTCAAATAATGTCTGTATAGTGTGTATTTATATGAATTAGACCTAGGCCCAAGGCCCCCATAAGATATTTATATCTATAGTATAAAATCATTAATGTACGAGTTTGTGTGACATGATTTTTATATGTTTTGCAGTGTTATGTTTCTTGTCCTAAAGCAAATGACGGACTCCTGAAGAAGGCAATAGCCGAAACACGCGTAGAGTCTCCACCAACCGCTTTGCTTACTCCACTAGCCCGATTTATCATCATAGTCATTTGTGCTGTTTTTTCTTCTCCCCCTTTCTTCTTTATGTTTTTGAATATGTATAGATAACTCTCTGAAATCACAAAATGTATTCATAGACTTTTTAATGATTTATATGTATTTTTTATAAATGAAATTCTAAACAAAAATGAAGAAAATATTTAAATAAATCACAAACTAATTTTGAATATAAAAAGCATGGTTTGTTTCTATTAATTTTGTCTACGTGTCACTTTAATTATCTAATCAGTTCATTTGTTTCCTTGGGTTTTTTGGCTTAAGTATTAAGCTCACTACTGTTTGTCCTTCTAAAAAATAGATTTTTCCTCGAGCTGCAGCTTTCTCAACACGGACTGGAAGTTTCTCATCGCGAGCATTCGCGAGCATACGTGACCACTCGCAATGAGAAAACAGACCTCCCCACGTTGAGAATCTCGCAGGGAGGTTTATTTTCCACGCTCGCAGGCGGCAACTTGATGTTGCTGATCGCGAACGAGGAAAAAGTCTTGCCAAGATGTCATTTTGCTTGCTTGCGGTCACCAACCTGTTGTTGAGGACCTCGAGCTAGCAAATAATGACCGCTGCACTACGCTACGCTACGCTACGCGTGTTCGCACTGGGCTACGTGCAGTTCGCGTAGTGTGAAGTTGCACAAACTTCACAAACTACGCGAGCGTAGCATATTGCTTAGTCCAGGCCTACCCAAAACTCAGCAGCCGGAATGCTTCTGAAGGTCCCCAGATATGGTTTGGTCTCACAAGTTCTTAGCAAAATGCGTTGACTACCTGTAACTAAGCAGATATTATTTTAAGGCCATTGTCTTCAAGGCACTACATGGTGCAGGTCTGGTCTACCTAATAGAAATATTTAAATGGTATCAGCCTGGTAGGGCCCTTTGTTCCAGCTCCACCAAAAACCTGGTAGTTCCTTCCAGGAACATGTCTCCAGGGGAGGCCAGAATGTTGTCATCTCCTCTGTTAAAAACTGGAATCATCCCCCTTCGGAGCTTAAAGTAACCACTTCTTTAATAGATTGTAGGAAGGCACTGAAGATCTACTGTTTAGTGAGAATTAGCTATCCCCATTTTCCTAATCCCTGGTCACTTGTAGCGCCAATACGCCTCTGTGTATATGTTGTGCTTTACAATTCATAAAATCAAATCAAATTAAACAAATCTTCAACTTTAAGTGAACATCTCTATCAGAGTTTACTCTCTATTAAAGCCATGGGTCCGGACAGCTTCCCAAAAACATTTTATAAAACCTTCACCGACTCACCTACAGGCACACTAGAACAGACTCGTTCTTAATTCACTGCCTCTGGCAAAGTATCAGGGTATGCCTTCAAAGCCTTCATCGTGGTTATCTCCAAGGAGGGGAAGGAACACTCCAACTCTAAGCTCTAAAAATGTCAGACCGATATCCCTCATTAACATGGAAGCCAAAACGAATGATAAAATCCTAGCAAACCGCCTCGCTCCTCTAATTCCCAAACTTGTCCACCCCACTCAATGGGGCTTTATTGAAGGCAGCCTAGGAAGTGACATCACCAGTGTCTTCTCCAATATCATTGAGAGAGCCTCCAACCTGCTTTCTTCCCTGCAGGGCTATTTCCCTGGACATGGAGAAGGCTTTCGATAAAGTCTCATGGCCATTTCTCAAAGCTGTTCTCTCAAGTCACACCCTAGGGGAGGAGTTTATTTAGATGACCATGGCTCTATACTCCTCTCCCTCAGCCAAAATTAGCATTAATGGAGCCCTGTTAGACGGACCGGGAGGGTCGGCCGAGATTACGGGGAGAGGTCTCCAGGGAGAGCCGTCTCCAACGACTGTACAGACAAGTAACTTCCCCCCCCACAGACGGACACCACACAAGATTGAAGGTTAACGAGACTTTATATGCAATTCTTAGGTTACGTTGGTATGATACAAGGAGGTCTGGACTCAGGGGTCCCCTCGATTCTAGTCTTTGGTTGAGGAAAGGGGTAGCGGGACAGTCTTAGTTACCAATGAGTACAAAATAGCTCTCAATCCTCGAGCTCGGCGTTCTAGATGATCGGGCCGTGGAGGAGCCAAGCAGGTCCCGAGATGGATGAAGGAAGGACGACGGTCCGCGGCGGAGCCTGCAGGTCCCGGTGAAAGATGACGGTTACAACGGTCCGCGGCCACGCCAGCAGATCCCGACGACGATGAAGGATGAAGGTTACGACGGCTGTGGCAGCGCCAACAGGCAGGACGATGGTGCACAGGACAGAGCTATGGCAGCGCCAGTAGTCCGTCCAGGATGAGTTCCTCTTTACGTCTCTCGACTCCAAGATACAACTGCCTTCCTGCTCTGGAGCTGCCCCAGTTATAGGGCTGGTGTGCTTTGATGTCCGGACCCTCGCACTTGGAGGTCGGGAGGTCCGGGATGAGGGAGTCCAGACACCCAGCAGGGGGGTGGAGCCAGCGCCCGGGGAGGCGATGGGCGAGCGGCACTTGGCGGGGGAGAGCCATCGGCACCTCTTTCTCCCATTGACTTGCCAAGTAGCCCGCTCACCTCCTGGGTGGAGGGTGGTGCCGGAATGTCTGAGGCCGGGCTAGGCCCCGGGTTGAGGTCGATCGGGGGCCAGGCGGCCTCGTGGTGAAGTGTCCAAGATGGCGGCCCGGGCTGGGCGCGTGGGCCGGCAGTGGATCGGATCCACGAGGTTAACGTGCTCGGGGGCAGGGGTCCCTGAGGGGACGGAGGACGTGCAATGGTGGTGTGTGGTGCTTGCGTGACCGGGCTCGGGCCTGGTTGAGCCGGGGGAGAGCGGCCCTTCATGTGGCCTGTCCAACATGCGTCCCCCCCAGCTGAAGGTGGGGAGAGTTACCCATCCTCTTGGGGACTCTCCTCGTCGAGGCGGAAAAACCGGGACAGGCCATCCGCGTTGGCGTGGTCTGACCCAGGCCGGTGTTCGACTGTGAAGTCCATACCTTGCAAGGAGATGGACCAGCGTAGCAACTTTGGGTTTTCCCCCCGCATATGCATCAGCCACTGCAGGGGTCGGTGGTCGGTCTGCACCCGAAAGTGGGTGCCAAAAAGGTAGGGCCGGAGCTTCTTGAGGGCCCATACCACAGCGAAGGCTTCCCTCTCTATGGTGCTCCAGCGTTGCTCCCGTGGTAGGAGTCTCCGGCTGATGAAGGCCACCGGTTGATCAAGGCCTTCGGTGTTCACTTGAGACAGGACCGCCCCAATGCCCTGGTCGGAGGCGTCCGTCTGGACGACGAACTCCCGGCTGTAGTCTGGGGCCTGGAGCACAGGAGCGGAACACATGGCGGCCTTCAACTGTTCGAATGCCGCTTGACACTCTGGGGTCCAGTTCACCTTCTTGGGCTGATTCTTTGACGTGAGTTCGGTGAGAGGCCCCACTATGGTACCATAGTCTTTCACGAACCTTCGGTAATAGCCCGTGAGGCCCAGGAAGGCTCGTACCTCGGTTTGGGTGATAGGGGGCTGCCAGTCCTGGATGGCAGCAATTTTCAGCTGTAGAGGGGCCACTAGGCCGCTTCCCACCTGGTGTCCGAGGTAGGTCACAGACCCTTGTCCAATTTGACACTTGCTGGCCTTGATCGTGAGGCCAGCTCGCTGAAGGGCTTGCAGCACTGCTCGGAGGTGGTGGAGGTGCTCGGTCCAATGGTGGCTGTACACAGCGATGTCGTCTAGGTAGGCGGCGCTGAACCCTTCGAGCCCCGCCAGGACCTGATTGACGAGCCGTTGGAAAGTCGCTGGGGCATTCTTCATGCCGAAGGGCATGACCGTAAAATGGTAGTGGCCATCGGGGGTGGAGAAGGCAGAACGTTCTTGTGCTCGGGGTGTGAGGCCGATCTGCCAATAACCTGCTGTCAGGTCGAAGATGCTGAGGTAGCGGGCAGCTCCCATTCGGTCGACCAGTTCATCTGCCCGGGGGATGGGATGTGCGTCCGTTCTGGTGACTTCATTCAGGCCCCGGTAGTCGACGCAGAACCGGAGTTCTGGTGTGGTTCCGGGGGCGGCTGCTTTGGGGACCAGTACGACCGGGCTGGCCCATGGACTGTCTGAGGGCTCGATGACCCCGAGCGTGAGCATCTTAGCCACTTCCGCCTGGATGCAGGCCCGTACCCGATCAGGTACGCGGTAGGCCCGGTGGCGGATAGGAGGGCTGTCTCCGGTGTCCACATCGTGCACACACCAGGAAGTGACACCTGGGGTGAGGGAGAACAGACTGGCGAACCGTGACAGGAGGGCTTGGCACTCTTGGCGTTGTTCTCTGGTGAGGGTCTCCGAGAGTCGGACCCCATCCACGGAGCCGTCTTGCTCCTGGGTCCGCAGGAGGTCAGGGAGAGGCTCGGAGTCGTCTTCAACCCCATTGTCTGTGGCCATCAGTAGGCTGAGTTCTGTTCGTGCAAAGTGGGGTTTCAGTCTGTTGGTGTGGAGGACTCGGAGTGGGTTCCGGGAGGACTCCATATCGATCAGATAGGTGGCAGGACCCTTGCGCTCGATTACCTTGAAGGGTCCCGTCCATTTGTCTTGGAGAGCGCATGGCTCCGTGGGGGACATTACCCATACCTGTTGCCCCGGCTCGAATTCAATGGATGAGGCGTTCTGGTCATACCATTTTTTCATGTCCTCTTGACTGGCCTCTAGGTTGGCTTTTGCTAGGTCTCTGAACCGCCGGGACTGGTTGCGGAGGGTGAGGAGGTACCGGAAGACATCTGGAGGGCTCTTGGCCGGAGGCATCTCCCAGCCTTCTTTGATCAGGCTGAGCGGCCCCCGCACTGGGTGCCCATATAGCAGTTCGAATGGGCTGAAGCCTAGGGATTTCTGTGGGACCTCTCGGTAGGCGAAGAGGAGGCACGGCAGCAGCACATCCCACTGGCGACGGAGGGGCTCTTCCAATCCCCCGATCATCCCTTTTAGCGTGCGGTTGAACCGCTCAACAAGTCCGTTCCCTTGGGGGTGATAGGGGGTCGTGAATCGGTAGGTGACCCCACACTGTTGCCAGAGGGATTTCATGTATTTAGAGATAAAGTTCGTGCCTCTGTCGCTGACGACTTCTCGGGGGAACCCCACACGGGAGAAGATCCCCATCAGGGCCCGGCCGACCACTGGGGCTGTCACGGTCCGGAGAGGAACAGCCTCAGGGTAGCGGGTGGCGTGGTCCACTAGCACCAGAATGAAGCGATGGCCTTGTTTTGTACGCGGGTCCAGGGGTCCCACAATGTCTATTCCGACCCTCTCAAATGGGGTCGTGACTACTGGAAAAGGTTGCCAGGGGGCCTTTAGTTTGCGGCCGCTCTTCCCACTGGCTTGGCACGTGGGGCAAGATCGGCAATGCTGGTGCACATCGTTTCTCATTTTGGGCCAGAAGAAGTGGGTCACTAGGCGACTGTAGGTTTTATCTTGTCCCAGGTGCCCTGCCAGGGGGACATCGTGGGCCAGGTTTAGCAGGAAGTCTCTAAAGCGGAGGGGCACTACTAGTACTCGGTTGGCCCCCAGCTCGGCGATTCGTTGCTCGCTGTACATCAGATCATTGTCCCAGTAGACCCAATGAGTTCCGGAGGTATCCCCTGCGCTTTGGGCGAGCGCTTGTTGGCGGAGTCCCTCGAGGGAGGGACAGGTCTTCTGTTCCTGGCGAAATTGTTCTTGTGTGGGTCCCCCCTCTTGGGCCCACTGGTCAAGGTTAGCGAGGTCGGAAGGTTGAGCAGGTTCGAGGGGGGTGTCATGGTCGGGGGTCTCGGCTGGGGCGACCGGAGGCGGTGGCGCCGGCCATTCTGGTTCTTCCGGGTGATGGTTGGCACGGGCGGCCATGGACCGGGTGGTGACGCACGCCCAGTCCGGGACGCCCAACATCCCCAAGTGTTCTTTTCGCTCCACGGCTGCCCACGGGGAGCTCTCCAGGTCATTTCCGAGGAGGCAGTCCACGGGGGCGTCGTCTCGGACCGTCACCTTCAACATGCCGGAGACCCCTCCCCACTCAAAGGGGACGCAGGCCATCCGACACAGACTTTCCGAGTTGTCGGCTGATCGCACAGGGCAGAGAATGTTCGGTAGATATTGTTCTGGGGTCACCAGGTGACAGCGGACGGCTGTTACACTGGCCCCGGTGTCACGAAGGGCTTCGGCCCGGCGTCCATTGATGCTCACCCATTGGCTGTACTTCTGGGTGTTAGCGGGTAGGGGGACCCGCGGGACCATGTCTCTTCCCCCTAAGCACGCGAGAGTCATGGCGGCTGGCTCCCACTCTTGATACTCTTGCTCGTCTGTTTCTTGTTCCTCGGAGATCTGTTCTTCCCCTAGTGCCGCGGCGGCCACATGGCGGGGTTTTGGACTCTGATACTGCGGGCAGCTTGGGTCGTTTGCATAGTGGCCGACTCGTTGGCATCGGTGACACGTGACATTGGCTCTGTACCCCGGTCGCGCCGGGGTGCTGCCCCGGTTGGCCGGGGGGGTGGTGCCGGTAACGGGGGCGGCCGGAGCGTTGTCTCTTCCTCGTCCTTGGCCCCCTCCTCCTCCTCTGGGTCGGTGGTGACCATTGTTGTTCCTGTTCTGCTCGTAGGACCCATTCCGGCCCACTCTGGTGATCTCCCACCGGTCAGCTTCGGCTGCGAGCTGCCGGGGATCGGTTAACTTGCTGTCGAGGAGGTGTTGGCGTAGTTCAATGAAGCAATTGTTGGACAGATGCTCCCATACCATCAGATTGAACAGCTGCTCGTAGGTCGTGACGTTGTTCCCTCTGATCCAGCCTTCGAAAGCTCGGCTAAAGTACGTTACATAGTCCACCCAAGTTGTACCCGGGATGCGTGTGCAGTCTCGGAACCTCTGACGGTACATCTCGGGCGTGAGGCCATAGCGGGTGAGGAGGGCCGCTTTCATATGGTCGTAGGAGGTCATCTGGTGGTCTGGGAGCTGTAACAGGGTATCGCGGCCCTCATTGAGGAATCTGCCCCATAGGCCGGCTCCCCAATCGTTTCTATCGATCCGGTGCGCAGTCATAGCGATTTCATAGGCCTTAAACCATTGCTGGATGTCGTCCTCTCGAAAATATTCTCGGACAACATCCTTGGGGATGTGTACTTTTTTCTCCGTGGTCCCTGGGGTGTGTGGTCTCTCGGGCACCCCTAACTCTTTATTCTGCTTGCGCAGGTTGATCTCGGCTAGGTTCCGTTCGTGCTCGTACGCTAGTTTCTTTTCCTCGAGCTCCCTTTGTCTCTGTTTCTCCTCTCTTTCTTCTCGGAGACGTAGGTGCTCTAAGTTTATTTTTTGTTCGGCCAACTTGAGTTCTACGTCCATCTTGAGTCGGGCCATTTCTAGCTCGTGTAGTCGGGTTTTTTCTCTTTCTTGGATCTCGTCTTGCGAGAGACCGGTTCTTTGCCCTTCAGGGGCCGTGTTGGTTTTTTTCGCGGTGCTTTGCTCCGGGGCTTCGGCATCCCCGGTCTCTGCCCAAGATTCTAGGGCATGCTTAAAATCGTCCTTGGTGCTTAGTCCGGTGGTAGCGATACCTAGTTCGATGCAGAACTGCTTTAGTTCACGATGGCTGTACTCCTCTAGTTTTTCCATTTGGAACTTCTCAGTTGATCCGCTCTCTTTAGTTGTCATTGTGGTTCGTTGTGGGGTGAGCTACTCTCTGTACGTTATGCGGTGATTCGGATCGCGCCGCTGGCCACCAATGTTAGACGGACCGGGAGGGTCGGCCGAGATTACGGGGAGAGGTCTCCAGGGAGAGCCGTCTCCAACGACTGTACAGACAAGTAACTTCCCCCCCCACAGACGGACACCACACAAGATTGAAGGTTAACGAGACTTTATATGCAATTCTTAGGTTACGTTGGTATGATACAAGGAGGTCTGGACTCAGGGGTCCCCTCGATTCTA
The DNA here is from genome assembly GCF_964263255.1 of Lissotriton vulgaris. NCBI lineage: Eukaryota > Metazoa > Chordata > Amphibia > Caudata > Salamandridae > Lissotriton > Lissotriton vulgaris. The sequence continues at coordinate 494,721,420 of NC_141697.1, read as the reverse complement.
GTCTTTGGTTGAGGAAAGGGGTAGCGGGACAGTCTTAGTTACCAATGAGTACAAAATAGCTCTCAATCCTCGAGCTCGGCGTTCTAGATGATCGGGCCGTGGAGGAGCCAAGCAGGTCCCGAGATGGATGAAGGAAGGACGACGGTCCGCGGCGGAGCCTGCAGGTCCCGGTGAAAGATGACGGTTACAACGGTCCGCGGCCACGCCAGCAGATCCCGACGACGATGAAGGATGAAGGTTACGACGGCTGTGGCAGCGCCAACAGGCAGGACGATGGTGCACAGGACAGAGCTATGGCAGCGCCAGTAGTCCGTCCAGGATGAGTTCCTCTTTACGTCTCTCGACTCCAAGATACAACTGCCTTCCTGCTCTGGAGCTGCCCCAGTTATAGGGCTGGTGTGCTTTGATGTCCGGACCCTCGCACTTGGAGGTCGGGAGGTCCGGGATGAGGGAGTCCAGACACCCAGCAGGGGGGTGGAGCCAGCGCCCGGGGAGGCGATGGGCGAGCGGCACTTGGCGGGGGAGAGCCATCGGCACCTCTTTCTCCCATTGACTTGCCAAGTAGCCCGCTCACCTCCTGGGTGGAGGGTGGTGCCGGAATGTCTGAGGCCGGGCTAGGCCCCGGGTTGAGGTCGATCGGGGGCCAGGCGGCCTCGTGGTGAAGTGTCCAAGATGGCGGCCCGGGCTGGGCGCGTGGGCCGGCAGTGGATCGGATCCACGAGGTTAACGTGCTCGGGGGCAGGGGTCCCTGAGGGGACGGAGGACGTGCAATGGTGGTGTGTGGTGCTTGCGTGACCGGGCTCGGGCCTGGTTGAGCCGGGGGAGAGCGGCCCTTCATGTGGCCTGTCCAACAAGCCCTGTCTCATCTCTTTATGCTATAAGAAGGAACCTGACAAGGCTGGACCCTGTCGCTACTCCTGTGTCAACTCGCAATCAACCCTTTACTCCCATTGTTAAATGAATCACGGACATCCCAGGAATATCCTTTAACAACATACCATATAATATAGCCTCATATGCTGATGACATTCTGGTCTTCACAGAATCCCCTGATCTTGCAACTACAGTGATCTGATCCATTATCGATCACTTCGCCCACTGCTCAGAATACTCCATAAACAGGGACAAAATGGAGGTCCTTCTGTTGAATGTCCACAAGAATCTCCTGGGAATCTGTCTCGATCAATGAAACAAAACCTTAGGTAAAATCAAGGACTTACCCTCAGTGTGGTCCTCAAAACATATATTCTGGTGGGGTACATTCAAAACCATCAAGATGATGGTCTCCCCTCTGATCAACTTTCTGTCCAGCATGTTTCCTACCAGACTCTCCCCTGACTTCTTTCTCAAGATCCTTAGGGTTGTTTCTAACTTCATATGGGATAACAAAAAACCTAGAATTAGTCTTAAAAAGCTGAGAACACTCACAATAATAGGCAGTTGCAACTTCTTCCCTAACTGGTCAACATTTTAAACTGCCTACCTGGCTGGCCAAGGTTCATGGTGCTTCGAAACTCACCTGTGAAACAAACCGTATGGCCCAACACAGAATCCTCCCTTTGCCACTCTTTTTCGCTCCTATCCTCACGGTTGATGACAAACTACCCTTATTGCCAGTCTTGTGCAATTTTCGAAGACACCATAGCTGTCAATCTTTAGACATGGTCCAGACAACCAAAATTTGCAATTCAACTCTTACATCCTTGTGTTACAATAAGAAACCTCACATTCCCAACTCCCAACAATCGGTCCAATTTGTGTTACCAAGGGGATCATAATGATATAGGGCTTCTACATTAACTTAGCACTGCTTACATTCACCTCCCTACAGCACAACCTATCCAACATGGATTTCTATGACTTCCTTCAAATTAACGATATAAAGCAATGGGGTAGCCCAGTCTAGTGCAGAACCTGGGGGTTAATACTATAAGTAAAACAGTGGTTCTGCCACTCTTCGAAGTCAAAAAATTATTTTTAAACAGTTATTCCTCTCCAAATGGATGAGAACAGTCAACAAATGAAAAAGAGCACAATATACCTTATATCCAAACCAAAAATCTGAAAACTCTTAGATTACTTTCACGATATATTTCTTCATCAGTATTTTGAAAGAATAGTGCAAATTTATTTTAGTACATATATTTACATACACACCGAACAGTTCTTCAGAACCAACATTTAGGACTTAAAGTGCACAAACATTAAAATATTTACGTCACAATACATTCCACAAGATACATGGACATATACTACATAGAAAAAATGTATATCTAAATACAGTGCGAAGTTTTGAAGAAAAAGAAGAACTATCGGCCCAGTGAGGGATTAATCATTAGTTTGTTATCCTGGGTGATCATCAACACTTGAAAAACTAAAATGGTGACGTTTCGACCCCTGAACAAAGTGCGATAATATAACCGTCTTGGTGGGGTCTTCCCCGGGACTGATTGGAAGGTCTGTGTATACCCGGTTTGGGAAAACAAATTGGGGGTGGGTACTTTAATATTTTGCATGGTTTGGATAAATAATCTGACGCGGAGAGACTATATGTCCCTGCTCACCTTAATGGGGCTCCTATTCCTTGCACTGTGGTCCTAGTCACCTGCTGACAATGATCTGGTCACTTCAAAGAGTAATCATGTGAGCCATTCCTGCATGGTAACAAAAACGATGGCTAAAATTACAGCCTGTGTTGACTCTGTTGCACTGTTGTAAATAAACTTTACATGTGAACTACTGACCTCCGGCGTCAGGCGCAGGGGCTCCTTCAAATTAAAGCCAAGATATCGAAAATTAGTCACACCCTTAATTCACTCCTAATACGTAAACTCCATCTGACACTTTGGAATGGTCATGCTGTGTCTAAATTCTTCAAAATACTTACCACTCCTAGAACCCCACGTCATTCCCCCTTAGCACAGAAATAGTCTCCCTACGGCTCTGCTAGAGACCTTACTCTTCAGTACAAAAATTAGGAACCAAATGTGGACAATGTTTAAGTGGGTCCAGTGTACTTGTCCAGTCAATTAATAAGCAAAAGAATACAAAGTTCCCCCGGAAAAACTAAAGAGATGTGTGTGTGTAAATATGGGAATAGAGCAGAAGCAGGGAACGGGGTGTTCCCTTGTTGGAACTAGGTGACCTCACATACCCAGGAACCTAGGTGTCATGCTTCATCATTGGTCTCCTGCTCCTCGTCAGACTGGCGCTGCAATGTCCGACGGGCGCCGTAGGCGCTCCTTGTTGGAGATCTTTTGTTCCAGCCAATGGTTTGAGTGCGTGTAAGGGGTCTGGTGAAGGTGTAGTCGTGAGGGAATAGTGAAATAAAAGAAGGTGAGCCAGTCCACAAGGGACTTTATTCACGTGGCTGACTCCCTTAGTTCCTGGGTGTGTGAGGTCTCCTAGGTCCAACAAGGGAACACCCCAGTCCCTGCTTCTGCTCTATTCCCATATTTACACACACACATCTCTTTAGTTTTCCCGGGGGAACTTTGTATTCTTTTGCTCATTAAGAGACCTTACTCTCCCAATTGAGGATGCCTGGACGAAAATTGGATCATACTTACTTCAACATAAGTTGACTCCCTCCTTGACCAAGACCAAATTCTTTGCTAGACACTTCATGTATTGGACTCCAGCAAAAATATTCCTGCTGAAGCTCAAAGACGCAAACAAATGCTGGGCTTGTGACCTTGTAGTGTAGTTCCTATTTTCCCAATAGGCCATGCGCATTGGAATAACATAAACAGTAGTATGGACGTAGAAGTGCGGATCTTCCAGGTCTCCACTGACTATGCTAAACTTAATTGGGTTTGTTACCAACTAGCTCAGAGGTCACTGGAAACTTTCTTGACTGAATAGGAAGTGATCAGCTTCCCTGGTACAGACAAGAAGGGATTCAGTTTTCCAACAACCGCATAAACATGACAACTTTGCTCCTTAGAATAAGAGTCAATATCTAGAGTCGTGTGAAACAATAGACAGTTATTTTACTCAGTTTTGTGCAGATTACTTTCACCTAAGTGCAGAGAATAGAGAGTCGGGCGTTTTCAATAAAAGGTATTATTTATTGAACAGTCTTTCTTCTCATACAAGAGAAATGAATTGCCACAATTGCAAGACTAGTTATTATAAAAAGTGCGTACAGTAAAATGAGGATTGCGAAATAATACTGTAAAAGCATTGATATGGTTTCTTAGCCATACAATGGTTAAAATGAATAAAACATATATACATTCATATATACATTAGGCTAACGTACTCAACTGGTGCTTCTAACTATGCCTACCCCAGTGTACCTGACCTAAGCCTAATACTTGGAAGGGAGTAAGTAAGTAGCAGTTTTAGTTAAGTTGGTTTTGCCAAGGTTTGCTTCAAGAATTCTCTCCAAGGGTTTAGTCAACACCATACCTCTGGAATAGAATGTTGGAGGTCTTGTATCTCCTTCCAGGACTCGATATCCCAGTCTCTCGCAAGAGTAGGCTGGAAACGCCGGAGCTGGATTTTCTCGGCAGGAGAAAAGACAGCGTCTTTCTCAGCGCGTCGAGGAAGAGGAGGAGGGGCAGCGTCCGTGGGCAGCTTGTATCTGCTGGGCTCTGCAGGGGACAGCTGTTCTGCTCCTATGTTCACCACACCATCGCTATCATCGATGTCGTTGAGACAGCAGTAGCGGCAGTAGTAACATCAGCATCAGCTTAAGGCAACGTTGGTAATATTTATACCTGAAAGGTGCCTGGTTTGATGTAAGTTTTTGGACATAAGACGTCAATAAAGATGTCACTAGGAAGTGGTCGTCTCTCAGTGCTCATTAGAGTTCTATTACTAATCAAAACATAGCAAGCAGGGTTTTCCCAGGTTGCTGAGTTTTATCTTGTTGAAGAACTCGGAGTGTAATCTAGGAATCTTAGATAGTGGCTTCTTCTGTGTCATTTGCTCTAATGAGCTACAGAGGAAGCTGCAGAGGAAGAGATTCTGAAATGTGGCTCTGATCGTGTTAGGCAAGAGACGAGTTTCTGAAATATCACTCTTGATCGTTTATGCCATTATAGGGGAATAAATGGATTATAGCCGTATAGGAGCATAATGTCACAGTATTGATCGGGGTCCTAGATTAGAATGCGACAACCTGTCACCTAGCAATGAAGAGTATATGTTTTTTCTTGCCCCCATTTGTACACCTATTGGTGAGATATCTCCCTTCAACTCTAAAAAACATTCCAAACACCCATCTCACTATTGTTCCTGCTTATTCTATTAGGACCACACTTTGCAGACCCTCCAATCGATCTCCCCTTCCCCATTCTTAGTTCTTGCACTAGACCACACCTATAATGATGTGTAGAATACTTATATGTTGCTAATTGTTTTTTCTTCTCCTCCCTTGTTTTCTTCTCTGTATAGTTTTTGAATTACTTAAAATGGCAATAAATTATTTTGAACTAAAAAAAATGGTATCTACAAGAAACAACATAAACCTGTATACAATATGTAGTTTGGACACATTTCTTAACTTTAGACATGGGCTATGTATGCATGGTTTGATTTGTTCAAGTACTCAATACAAATGAGGGAGATGGGGCGCATATACGTCCAGCATACAGGCCCCAATAAATACAGTGTAGCACTGAAGGAGCATGGAGCTCCTGTAGGGTGGGGAAAGAAGAAGGAGGCTAGGTTAGTATACACACTTACTCAGTAGTAGAGTGTGGGTGTTTCCCAATTTGGGAAGTGGAGCCCTCACACACCCATTTGGGTGTCATGCTTCATCATAGGGCTTGCTCCTCGTCAGGCTGGTGCTGCAATGCCTGATGTGCACCCTACGAGGGGCTCTTTGTCGGAGATCTTTTTCCCAGGATGTATAGGTGAGGGTGCATGTGAGGGGTCCTGTGGTGTAGATGTGCGGAGAAATAACCTGAGGCAAGGTGGTGCTCCTAAATGAATTTTAATCTGCAAACCCAATCGTCTCAATTAAAACCAGAATAGTGATACCGCTGATTATAATGGTCGGAGGTGTCTATATGTTTGTAGTCATGGTCAACAGGTTTCTTGCCCTTAGTGTGTAAATCACTCTGCAATTCTTCAGGACCTCTCTTGACACACTATCTACACGAGTGGTTGGTTATGGAAAATGAACTGATCACTCTGATGATATTTCAATGAGGTACTTTAATAATACAAACCATGGGAGCAACCTGTCGCGGGGAAAGGAGGAGGACACAGACAGCAGGTTGGATACAAGTGATTTATTTGATCAAGGCTCGGTCTCTTAACTTCACAAACCAACTAGGGAATGAACCAAACAATGTCTCTTCCTTGAGACCACGTGTAGGGACGTTCCTTCTCTTAACCATGGCTTCCGGTGAGAGGTTTGATTGGCGTCAGGGATCACAGCAGACCGTGTGTCCTTCGGGGTCTGCAGCGTCGGATGGTATATCGGTGGGAAGGGGAAAACAAAAGAATAGGGCCTTTAGTCTTAAGACTCAGGTTATGTAGTTTGGGAGGGGTAGTGAGGGATCACCCTGCGATCCTAGGGGCGTGTGGAGGATGGGAAGACCGACACCGGGCATACCCAAGAGCTAGCTACCCCGAGGACTCCCCACCTTCTCCACCCACACACAGTCAATCCTCCCTCTTTCCGGGACCCAGGAGTCTTGAACGCACCTGCTGAAGCCACGTTCCTCCATGAACGTGGTGTGGCGAAGATCCGGCGGTCTCCCACTGGCGTCTCCGGCGTCTCACAGCATGGCTCGGGTCCTGCAGCTTCGGCTTCTTGATCCACAGAGGCTGACGCTTCCTGCTTCCTCTCGCACACATACTCATTGGCTGCTGGCGCTTTGAATCGTGTTGTCATTTGAGGCCCCGCCTCCATGGCTGGATGGAAGACTGGTTCCTGCTCCCAGTTAAAGGGCCAGTAACACGGAGGCCACTCGAGCTCAGTCCCGGGGTTTTCAGCATCAGAGGGCTGGGGAGACAAAAAAGGGGCGTTCAAGGGGGAAGACACAGGTTTTGAAATAAGTCTGTCAAGACCCTCCGACTTCTGACACAACCTAAATCAGATTAAAGTCACTCTTCATCAATAGTTAGGCAGAGCAATAATCGTTACAAAAGTTAACCTTGATGAGTCTTCCAGTGTGTTTTTTTTGGCCATTTCACTGGAAAATGCGCCGTCTGTAAACAATGGTGTGCACTTCACCATTCTTTAGTAGGATTTTTGCAACAGTGTACTCCAAATGCATCACGAGCTACATGCCTCACCCTTACCATTCTCCTGCTGAATGGGCCTGACCCATTTGCTATATTTGTTCTTTGTGTGAGGCTTGAATGATTCACAGTCCCTATGACTTCAGTGATGTAACATTGAGGCCAGCACACCCACTTCGGAAAACTATTCCAACAACACAGGTAGTTGTAAACAGATTTCGAAAGGCGGGTGTCAAGTGTTTAATTTAGCACACACCTTCCTGCAGCGAGTCAGGTTGAATCGAAGTGGGTACATTGAAATCAGTTCTCATGTTTTTAGTCACAGCTTTGAGTCCTCGTCGTTGTTTTAATACAGAGGCCTCGTGGCACTCGGATTTATTATTCATAGAGCTGCTCAGGTTACTTCTGATGTATAAATAATGCAGCGCTATGAAACCACAAAGATGTCAGCGTCAAGCTGTAGCACTCGAGCGGGATCGGCTTCCATGCATAGATTTAAAGGCGCGCAGGATTCGCTCTGAGAGAAGAGCTTCGGGAAGCTTCGGTGTTACGTAGAGAGGTTAACGTGGGTGAGAGAAGGATGCGCGTGGACGGTTTCTCGCTTCATTTGACCTGTCTATCTGTGCGTTAAATACGTGGACAGAGTCAACAAACGTTTTCACTCCACAGTTAAAACCGCATTTACATCACATCACGTTGAATGAAAGTCTAATAAAATCACATATAATTAAAAGATGAAAGGTAGGGGTGGTCTTCATATATGAAAGTTTCTAGAAATCGATTAGTCACAGGCAGCTCGCATCAGAAGCCAGGGTTTCTCGAAGAGACCAGAGCTGTTGAGCGTGCTTGGAACCTGCTTAGAGTGTTAGGGGACGCATTATGGTGTCAGCCTATACATTTCAGAAATTCGGCAGTAGCCAGTGCTGGAATTTAGAAAAGAAATTCTCTGGGAACCCATAAATTGGGGGTCAAGGTGTGATGGAGGAATCAGGGTGGGGTCAGTAGGGGACGAGCTTAAAAAGCATAATCTAACTGTCACTGTATACAATGTTTTACTTTAATATGCTGCAAAGAAATTAGCAACAAAGGTGCGATATTATGGGCCCGATTACGATGTTGGGCGGAAAGCCTCCAACCAGCTGTTGGAGGATTTTTGCCCCACATCGTAGATTTCAGTCTGACCCCCATATTAGGATGGCGGCGGTTGGTGTGAACCCTGCAGGGCGTATCCATCAGAACGTCGGAAGCCACAATAATCCCCTAATGATGGTGGAGCCAGGCTCAGCTCCACCATCAGGATTCTGACAGCACTTTCCGAAAGCCTTTTAATGGCGGCCTGTCCGACATGGAAAGGCTGTTGGAAAGTGTCTTTGGGGCCTCTAGCAGGGTCCCCTTCCCACAGAGGCCTGAAGGGCACCATCGACATGGAAAGGCTGTTGGAAAGTGTATTTGGGGCCTCTAGCAGGGTCCCCTTCCCGCAGAGGCCTGAAGGGCACCATCAACATGGAAAGGCTGTTGGAAAGTGTCTTTGAGGCCTCTAGCAGGGTCCCCTTCCCGCAGAGGCCTGAAGGGCACCATAGCTCCCCTAAGCTTCCCTGCACCATGTGACAGGCACCGCCACAGGGCGGTCACATCCTAATACTGTGGTTGGAAACGCCGACCTAAGGTCGGACGGTTTCAGACAGCTATCGTAATGAACCCCTAAAACTTTTCTAGGTTACTTAATTTGGTCTCAAGCAGGCTGCATTTTAAACTATCTTACTGGGTTAAGACCCTTTCTGCAGAGATCTTTGTGTGCGCAGCAATTTTGAGGAAACTACAGTCGCGGTTAACACAGTTTTGGGAGCGTTCTGTGTTTTGTTCAGTCACAATTTTGACTCATAAAGTAGCATAGAGGGTTAATGTTCTTGCTGCAAAGCACATTGTGTTACGTACAGATCACAGATTTGTATTTTATCTATTTCCTGGCATGACAGAGCTGCATGCAAATGGTAAGTCATGGGTTTAGATATTTATTCTTTTTTTCTTAATCTGTAGTTATTCCAAGATTGCAAAGAAGGGTTCCTATGGGAAATAATAACGTTTTGTGAGTATAGACAACCACAATCTCTGCGTTACGTTTTATCTCCTGACACTGTGTTTCTCCTTACAATTTACTCTTAATATATAATGTCTACAAGTATTGACAATTTGTGATTGCTATACCTTGTAACTCTTATTGTCTTATGCAACATTTCTTATACATTGATTTACACACTTGCATGATCTATTGTTTCCCTGTGTGTGATGTAAAGCGCTGTGACACTCTGCACTGGAATGAGTAGCAGTATAAAAGAGCTAAATGAAAAAGTCATTGTCACTTAAATCATAATTTGTGTAATTAATCATAAACACAGAAAAATCTTACATTGTTACAGTGCATGTGATGGAACAAGGTCTCGGAGAAAAGAGACTTGCTCAGATGCGATCCACTCGTTTAACTCACTAACAAGTTATTAAAAGAGTTTTGTGGATACTTATATGCATTTCACACAAACATTTTTGGGTTAGTGAAGATGTACTAACGCAGATAACATTGAAGAAGGACTAATACCGCTTTTAATGGGAAATCTGTTTTACACATGCATCAACTACATCTACGTAAGATGACGAGTAATGCTTGAAGGGAAATTATGGCGCATGAGCACAAGCTACTAATATGGCGTCTTGAAGACTTGCATGCATGGCACCTGCTTAGCTGAAATTAGAGCACGCTATTTTACAACTGCTAATACGGGGATAAGTCTAATAAATGAAATGGGATAGAGTAGAGGTGGGTGGTATACAGTGCAAACACTTTATTTGAGAAATTAACATCTGTCTTTCGACTTTTATCATTAGTGCATATTTAGGCCTTTCTTGTATAACTGAATGAGCTGAATAACGCAAAGTCTGTGCATGTCCACTGAGTGAAGTCCTGAAGGTCAATGACAGAGCAGTTGAACGGAAGCCAAGAACTAGTGTCACCGCCTGGGAACGGATGGTCCAGAGTTCAGCAGTGAAATGTTCTATTCATTGTACTGTTTTAATGTTGTCATATGGATACATGTAGTATATGGGAATCTACTTTATGAATAAAAAGTAAGGGGTCGGGTTTGCGAACAATGGTCTGAATGAATTTTGGGACATGTAAGCATGGTGTGATGAAGACCTCCCTTTGCCAGACCAATCAAATTTCGTATTTTCCCGATATTGTAACATTAATGGGTGGAACATGCAGAACGACAGGTATAATTAAGATAGCTTTAGTTAGTTAGAGAGAGCGGAGACCTGAGAATGCTGGGGAGAGAAGCTGATGCTGTGAGATGCTGAATTGCTGATAAAGAATCGATTGCAGAACCTGAAGCAGAACTTTCTATACAAAATTATTTTGGGTTAGATTAGAAGATTGCAGAAGAATCTCGAGGAGGAAGAGAGTGTCAGAGAGAGGTGCAGCACAATCATCGGTATCTAGAGAGGGTAACTATCCTGTCCTGATTTCTGTCCTAAAGTCTTTGTCTCCTTCATCTATCTCAGGGGACCCCTACCAGTCCTTTGGCCAGGGGGCTGGTCTTCCACTCCATCCTTGGTAATTATAAATGTCAGTTATTCGTAAATGCTTTTGATCTTTTCTCTCTGTCTTCTCCCTTTCCAACATTTATTATTGCTTGAGTGAGAGATAAATGCATTGTGTTTATTGATTCTCCTATGAATGATGGTGACAGCACTGTATTGAGACTGTTCACGTTCACCTAAAATTTTAGATAAAGATTTAAAAACGTATTGAGTCTGTGGTGATTTAATTAACGTATATAAAAAATTAGTTTATGTTAATTATCGCCATCAACTAGATTCAACTAATGGTCCATCGACCAGAGGAAAGAACTTGTTGATCTGCGAAGAGAGGTATTGTATAAACTAATCCTAAACAGGTTGTAAACTTTTTAATAAAACTTGACCCCCGCCCAGCGGTTTATCCACATTGTGAGTTTATGGGCCCAAGTGAGTATATGGTAGTGGAGTATCTGTTGTTGGTGAACTGCTGGGTCACAAGCACATCTCTTACAAGGGTTGTGAACAAATCAAAAAAGCCTGCCTCTTTGTCATTGCTTCTCTAAAGTGCTTGTGAAGTGATATGCTGTGTGCCATTGTTTACTTCCATTACTTTGGCATTCAGGTGTTAGGCTCCAGATGGGTCAGTGCCAAGTTGATACTTCAACAAAAGAAGGGCTGATGGCCCTTAAAATCAAGCCTTTGTTTAGGGCTGGCCTGAAATTGAAAGGAAGAATGCCCCCTTGAAGTGACCAGATTGATGATCCGAAAGGAATGTAGACAATGTGCAGGTGCTGCTGAATTGTGTCCTGTGTTGAAAAATGTTAACAGAGCAAACTCAGCATGTTTGCTTCCCTGGATCAGCTGGATCTCAGATTTGGATGAGAAATGCTTGCTGGAACCAGAATCCGGCGGCATCCTCCTACTTCTTAGCACTGGCTATAGCATGTACCATTCAGCTCCATTTTTACAATCCTTTTCTTGAGACATCAGTCTCCATAAATTCTCCCTGCATGTGCCAATCTTTTCAATCAATGAAATATGGATTTATCTTAAAACACTTTTCAGGTGCTGCTTTGGTTTCATATCCAGAACAAAGTTAACATTGAATTCCTGTTTGTATAGTGCCAAGGATTAGGGCACATTAACAAACCTGCAAATGTTGTGTTGTCACTTCCGGCCAGCAACCAAATGCCGGGCTGAAATTAAAGTGGAATGGGGAGACCTTGGCAGGTCAGAGAAAGCAGGGATGATAGGAGAGAGGACAGAGGTGGGCACGACCGAGAATTTAAGGAAAGAGTCGAGCCAGGAGCCAAAGCAAGAGTTGAGCCTAAACGTTATCACATTTTGACAGGCTTGAATGGTATTGAGGCAGAACTGGAGGGATGAATGGGTAGAGGCAAATGTGGGCTTACCTATTGGAGCATATAGGCATCTGTGACAGGCTGGTGGCCCTTATACTGGTAGCACAGGCATTCGCAGTCAGTCACATTTCATACTATTGACTAGGCCAGGGCCATGCTTGCTTTTCACTTCAGCCGGTCACAGTCTCCGCTTTCTTCCATGGCCTGTCTTTTTTCCTCCTACTTTTTTCTCTTCTTTCTCAATTCTCATTGCTCCCAATGCCAAATGCCCCCCCCCCCTTCTCACTCATATGTCCTTCACCATGACTTTTCTGGATGTTTTTAGTCTGCTGGAGAAAACCTTTCTTTATTCGCAGCACATCATATCTTTGTAACCAACTCTTAATTAGGCTCACTTACTCTTACCCTTTGAAACTTGTTTGGTCAATTTTTCATGGCCAAAGTAGGCATGTCAAAGTTTTTTTTACCCGTTTGACATCCACTTTACAATAGCCAGGGTCTATTCTTCTCCCAATATCCTGCTGCTCCTCTCTTCCATGAGAAGCAGAGAAGGAAGCTATCAAAACCACTGCTGGTGCTCTGACATGGTCTGCTGTATCACTTTGGGGCTGCATTTATATGGGAACTGGAAGGAAAAGGCCATTACTTAAACCTGCCTCACTTATTTGTAACAGTCCTCCTAGTTTTGGGATTGGTCAGTGATGTTGTTGGTATGCTTGTCATGTTAATATGAAGATGAACCTTTATTTGTGTTACCCCAGCCCACTTTTCAGGCAGTTCAGTTAGATGGTGTGTTTTCCCATTCCTCACCTACCTATACCGTGATACTCAAGACCTTTGGGGGATGGTGCTTGGATTGGTGCTGAAGCCAAGCAGCAAAGAGAGGTCCACTAACCAATCTCCATTTATATGCTTCTATCCTGCCTTCAGGAGCTGTCATGGATGAAGGGATGAAGTAAAGGAGAACTGAAGGAGTTATTGTGGCTTTGACCTTACCAATGACCTCTGAAGCAGTGACCTATTAGAATTGGGGGTCTCTAGTTGGCATTGGTTAGCACCTTTGTCCAAGTACGGACCCTTGCTTCTAGTCAGGGTAAGAGAGTTACGCCCTTAGGCAACCCCTGCTCACCACCTTGGCAGCTTGACACAAGCGGACAGGCTTATCTCAGAGGTACTGTGTAAAGCATTTGTGCACGCATACAGAAATGCAGTGATAACACTACAAAAGGACACCACACCAGTTTAGAAAAATAAGTAATCTTTATCTAAATCAAGCAAGACCAAAACAACAAATATCCACAATACAAATACAAGATATCCTCAAAAATAGGTTATTCACACAACCAAAGCTTGTAGCAACCAATAACTTCACCTGGAGCTATTGCGATGTTGTGACAGATGAAAATCCAAAGTGAGACGCTGACCACAAGGTGCGCGTCGTTGGGCACGGAGTCACACAGACCCCCAAAGAACAGTACCTTGTCAAATGATGGAGGTAAAGATGATGCACTGCGTCAAGGTGGTGATGCTTCATTGGTGCCGGGGCGACATTGGTTCCTTACAACCACTGGGGAGGTGATGCATCGGTGCCTTATGACCCCAGGGGAGGTAAAGCCTCAGTGCCGTACCCCGATGCAGGGAAGGTGAGGGGTCGGTTCCTTACTGTTGTCAGGGAGGTGAGGCATGGGTTCCTTATGACGGTGTGGTGTCAATGGATTCAGGAAGTCACCCACGTCCAGTATCGGCTCCGCAATGATGAATCACTGACGTTGAGGAGATCAGGGCTGCGTTGCGACTCCAGTGCAGGCAGCAGCCTTAACGATGGCGTCTGAGTCGATACAGTGCGGCATCGGCAGGCATCGGGGCTGTTGTGCAAGTCAGGGCGGTGTGTCATACTCTTCACGAGCAGTGCACACAGCTTTGTTGCAGATCATGGCGTCGCTCGCCAACATCAGTGTTGCAATTTCCCTCTGTGGCAGCTGAAACAGCAGTTCTAGATGCAGGAGGACAGAGCAAAGGAAGTCTTTGTGTCCCTGAGACTACAGAACAGGAGGCAATCTCTACACCAAGCCCTTGGAGATTTTCTTCAAGCAGGATACACAGCACACAGCAAAGTATTGGTCCTCATCTTGTAGAAACAGGCATTGCAGGCAGAGAGGCTCTGTGTTCAGTCAAAACTAGTTCTGTCCTCTCTGGTCCAGCTTCCTGACAGGATGTGGAGGCTACAATGTGTAAGGAAGACCGGGCCCATTCAGGTTCAAGGACATCTCCTCCCCCTACTCTAAATGCATCCCGGGTCTATTCAGCCCAGTCCTGACCCATCCAGGAAAGGCAGGACACACCTCAACCCCCCAATGGCTGTCTGAGGAGAATGCACATCCCCAGCCTCTGTCACTCCAAAGCCAGACATTCAATTCACAAACCAGCAGAGGCACACAGGATGGCTAATCAAGAAAATACACACTTTTTAAAAGTGGCATTTTCAAACACACAATATAAAAATCATCTTTCTTAAAAGATGCATTTTTATTTTCTGAGTTCAGGCATACTAAACTCCATCTTTCAATCTTGTCCCAATGGGAAGTTATACTTATCAGGTGTTAAATATAAACTACTATTCTATCCTATGGGACCGATTGCCTTTCAATAGTTAAAAACAAAATATGCAGTATTTCCCTATCAGGACATGTCACACTCAACAGTACATGTCCTACTTTCCACATACACTACACCCAACCAGAGGGGTATCTTGGGCCTACCTTATCGGTTACTCACATGTAATAAAAGGGAGGGTTAGGGCCTGGCAAGAGGGTACACCTGCCAGGTTGGCATGGCAGTAGAGACTGTGTGCAGAGTCTATAGGGACAAGTCTGAGAACCTTTTTGAAAGGCTTCTTATGTGGGTGGCACAATCAGTGCTGCATGCCCACTAGCAGGATGTGACTTACAGGCCCTGGGCACACACATTGCACTAGACTAGGGACTTAGTAGTAAGTCAAACAAGCCAATCATGGAAACACTAATCCATATTTACAAATTACAGAGGGAGCACTTGCATCAGTGCTAAGTGCCCAAAGCAAAAACTAAATCGAGCCGACAGCAAAAATACAGGAGCTAGAGGCAAAAAGAAGGGACCATCACGCCAAGGATACCAAGTCTAACACAACCCCTCTGAGATTACCGAAGCTGCCTGCTCCACCTTGTAAGTAGAACAGGAAGATGAGCTCTTTTCTGAAGAGAGGTAGTAGGAAGTGGCTGTTAGTGGTGTTGGAGACACGGAAGAGGAGAGAAATGCATAAAGCATCAGGAACCCACGGAGGGTGACTTGAGGAAGTAGAGCACCCAATTCCAAGGAGCTAATTGCTATTAGGAATGCATTTGACATCAAGACACACATGGCTGTCAAAGTCCCGAGTGGGACGGGTATGCTCAGACGTGAGTCCCGTGTTCTCCATGCCACTGGAATCAAGCTATCCAGGCTGATGAGGGTTGAAAGCCCGAAACGGGTCCTTGGATGCTTGTTTCCTGTCCAGGGAGGACACGGCTTGGCAGTTCGGGCTGGACTGCTCCCATGGGGCACAGGGTCAAGACTGATTTGCATATGGCTGGGTTCAAACTGGAATGGCATGGTGAACAAATAAACGATGGATTTAGGCCCATATCACTGTACTGGGGTGAATGTATGACATTGTTCTGCATTCTGTCCATCACCTGTTGTTTTTGCATTTGTCACCCCGAGTGGGACGGGTATGCTCAGACGTGAGTCCTGTGCTATCCATGCCACTGGAATCAAGCTATCCAGGCTGATGAAGGCTGAAAGCCCGAAACCGGTCCTTGGATGCTTGTTTCCAGTCCAGGGAGGACCTGGCTTGGCAGTTCGGGCTGGATTGTTCCCATGGGGCACAGGGTCAAGACTGATTTGCATATGGCTGGGTTCAAACTGGAATGGCAAGGTGAGCAAAAAAATAATGGATTTAGATCCAGATCTCCGTACTGGGGTGAATGTATGACATTGTTCTGCATTCTGTCCATCACCTGTTGTTTTTGCATTTGTCACCCCGAGTGGGACGGGTATGCTCAGACGTGAGTCCCGTGCTCTCCATGCCACTGGAATCAAGCTATCCAGGCTGATGAGGGCTGAAAGCCCAAAACTGGTCCTTGGATGCTTGTTTCCAGTCCAGGGAGGACCTGGCTTGGCAGTTCGGGCTGGACTGCTCCCATTGGGCACAGGGCCAAGACTGATTTACATATGGCTGGGTTCAAACTGGAATGGCATGGTGAGAAAAAAAAATGATGGATTTAGGCCCAGATCTCTGTACTGGGGTGAATGTATGACATTGTTCTGCATTCTGTCCATCACCTGTTGTTGTTTTTGCAAAGCATCCCGACCAGCAAAAACGAAATCCAGCCGACAGCAAAAGGAGGCAGAGGAAAAAAGAAAGGGCCATAACGCCAAGGATACCAAGTATAACACAACCCCTTTGAGATTACCAAAGCTGCCTGCTCCACCTTGTAAGTGGAACAGGAAGATGAGCTCTTTTCTGAAGAGAGGTAGTAGGAAGTGGCTGTCCGTGGTGTTGGAGACACGGAAGAGGAGAGAAATGCATAAAGCATCAGGAACCCACGGAGGGTGGCTTGAGGAAGTAGAATGCCTCATTCCAAGGAACTAATTGCTATTAGGAATGCATTTGACATCAAGACACACATGGCTGTCAAAGTTACATAATTTCTGGTTGCATCATTTGTCATTTAGATGTAGAACAACAAAACATCTTACGTTGACAAATGCTAATGAAAGAAGAACTTTCCTGCTGAAACATTTACTACGCAGGTCGTTCTAAAAATCGAGTGGAAGGAAATTTTCATCATTGATTTTCTGTTGTTGTTGTATAAGCTTTATTCGAGACAATTCTCATAAAAGCACATAAAATCAGAACAATTACACAAAAATACATAGTCAGAGTAAAAAATCATTAAACACAGTGCAGCTCATACTACATTACACATACAACAATTTATACCATTTACATAAAAATTTGTTAAAAAGGGAATCCCTGGTTACCTGCTACCCCCCAAAGACCGTCGTCTTATCACCCAAGCCCAACCCATGTATTTGGCTACCCCCATGACTATTGAATCCTGGTTTGTTGAGCACAGGATTCTTAGGGCCACTGCACTATCTCGTGTCCCCAGGTTTTTGCATACCGGCGAGAGCCATTTTCTCCTCGGATTTACATAAGCATGACATGCGAAGAGAAAATGGCCTATGCTCTCCTCGGCATTTTCACAAGCAGGACATAGGTTGTCAGTGGGTCTGTGCCAGCCAGATGTCAATTTCTTAAGGGGGATAGATCCTGACCTTAACTGAAAGACAAGTTTCCTGTCCATAGGTACAGTGATATTGGCCCAGTAATTTTCTAGGACAGGAAAAATTTTAGTCTCCAGGAAACGACCAGACATAGAATCTGCCCTGGTGTCATTCAGCATCTTGCCTCCCACCCAATCCCAATATTGCTCTTTGAGGGCTTCTTTGCTTGGGAAGATTTCTCCCTCGGGGTTGTTCCAAAGATTCGAAAACCCTAGATTTACCAGCATGGTCTTCAGGTGTTTTAAACATTTTATCTTATGGAAGATATCTTCCTTGATTATCCACAGAAAGCCCTCCGCGTACTGTCTTATTTCTGGAGTCGTCCAGAGGCGTCTCCAGTAAAGAACTGGTCGCAGTCGAGCTCTGTCGACAATCGTACGTCTGCCTAGCTCCAAGAACAATGGGATTAGGGGGGTACTCTGTGGAAGTCCAGTAATCCCACGCATGAACTTGTTCTCGGAAGTCTGAAGAGCCACCAGACTATTCCAAGCCCATAGTTCCACGCCATATAAAGTGGCACCCAGAACCTTCGCATCGTACACTGTCATTGCAGGTTTTATAGGTTTTGTTTTTGATTTACGATGTTCCCCCCTTAGGGCACCTGAAAGCTGCTGGTGCTTTAGGACTACTTTATTCACATGATGCGTCCAGCCATTCTCCCCCGCGATCTGCACTCCCAAATACGTGAATTCATTAACTATATCGAGCCTGCTATTATTTAGGGTTATCTTAGGATAACTCCTGCGTCCTGCAGAGAAGGCCATTAGTTTGGTTTTTCCTACATTTACCTCTAGCCCGTGCTCCAAGCAGAAAGCATCAAAAATGCTTAATGCACGTTGCAGCCCCATGGGGGTCTTAGACAAAAGAAGAGTGTCGTCGGCGAACATCAGGATTGGAACCCTGGTGTCCGCTAACGATGGGGCATCTACACTAGCCTTCAACATTCTCTCTACTATCCCATTAATGAATAACGAGAAAAGTAGAGGGGCCATGGAACAGCCTTGCCTAACACCCCTTTCCACAGGGAAATCCAATGTTGTCTCCCTACTTCCTCCCCACTGGACTCTAGCAAAGTTGGATTCATGCAGTCGCATGATTAATGTTAGCAGTTCAGCAGGAATCCCCAGCTTTTGGAGGACCGACCATAGCTTGTACCGGGGGACTAGATCAAACGCCGCCCGCAGGTCGACAAACGCAACGTACAGGCTGCCCCTTCCCAACTCGACGGTCTTCCACCGCAATATGGTGAAGCGGAAGACCTGGTCAATGGTACTAGTTGCTCGCCTAAATCCCGCTTGGTATGGGGAGAGGGCGCTATTATCTTCTACCCAGTCCATTAGCTGGTTTGTTACCATTCTCCCAACAATTTTCTGCATGGTGGCTATTAAACTTATAGGCCTATAATTAGCAGGCAATGAGCGATCGCCCTTCTTGTGAATGGGGATAATGGTTGCACCCTTCCAAATGTCTGGAACCACTGCCCCCTTTGCTAGGGCATTTACTACAAGGTGGGTGTATCTCGCCCATCTAGTCACATCATGTTTGAAAATATCGGGTGGGATACCATCTGGACCTGGCGCCCTCCCACACTTCGCGGAACAGATGGCCATTTCAGCTTCTCTAAGGGAGAATAGATCTTCGGTTGCATAAACCGGTATTATATTATCAGCTGCCACGGGTTTGTTACTTTCCGCGTACTGTGGCCCGAAGTAATCGACCCAGGCTTCCACTGGTACATTGTTGTCAGGTTTTACTGTGCCCGCACCACTACCCCACTTGATAATTTTCCAGAATAACATTGAGTCTTTATTATCAGAGGCTTCTTTTAATTGGGCCCAATGGTCTTCATCCCATTTCTTTTTGGCACGATAAATGGCTAATTTGTACAATTTCCTATTCTTTGTCACTGCAGCACGGTCCCTGTTCCTTATGGCATGCCCCAGGTCTAGACGTGCTTTTCTACAGTGGTTATCAAACCACCTGCCCACTTCCTTAGTTTTCTTCCCTTTTCTTTTCTTAATGAAAAAACATGGTCTTAGAAGGGAGAATAACTTATTGTGAATTTCAGTGATACCGTTGTCCCCTGGAACCACTGGGACTGCTGCTTCAATCGCGGAAATTGCACGATCAACCTTATTGGTAATATATGTCATAGTGGCCTCATTTGCTAGTACCTTGGGCCATTTTAACCTTCGCTCATCGTTACTTAAAAGAGGGGTTTCATCGTGTGTCTCAATTGGGTTTCCTGAACCGGTATTCCACCCCCTGTGGGACGCACATAGGGGGTTGTGGTCACTTTTAACCCGGGGCCTAACAGCCATGTCGACAACCCCATTCCACAGCTGGAGACTACACAATATATAATCAATTCGGCTCCTATTAATACCATTGTCAAAAGTGTAGCTGCCCTCCTTGTCACCAGGTGTCCTGCCGTTAAGAGCTCTAAGTCCATGTTCCAAACAAATTCCATTTAGCAATAAAATCTCTTTTGTCCATCGCTTCACAGGTTTTAGGTTTAGAGATGGTACTCCCCAGAGATTATCCTCTTCACTCTCCATAGGGTCATTTGTGCAGTCCAAGGGTTCAAAAGTCCTGTTTAAATCCCCAACAATTATCTTTACATTTTCCTGGGAATTAGCCTCCACGGCATCAGACAACAACTCAATAGTGGATAGATTTGTTACTTTGTCTCCTCTCACATAAACATTGTATAAATCTATTGGTTGGCCCTTAGCAACAGAGATTCTTAGTGCTTGTAGATCAATATTTCCCACGTCTAGGATTTTTATGTTTATGTGCAAATCCTGTCTAACCCAAACAGTTAGGCCACCCTTGGGCCGCCCTCTTCCCCCTTTTGAAGCTGGTATACAATAATTCAAGTAACCTAGGCAAAAGAGTGGATCGCAAGCCCAGGTTTCTTGAAAACAACAAATGTCAAAACCACTTATGAAATCCACCCAAGGTTGGGAATCCAACTTACTAGCCAACCCAGCGACATTCCAAGATAAAAGGGTACCAATATCTGCATTTGTCCCATCCCGATCTTTGACAAGTGGAAATACATGGGCTGACATTGGACTTTCCATTAGGCTAGTCTGACTTTCTAAATCAACTGTTGGGTCCACAGTTAAATCATCTATTGCAGGGTATAAGACATTTGTGTTTGGTGTTCCCAGTCTTGAGCCACCTTCTTCAGCCACACACCCAGCCTCAATGTTGTTCACCAATAAATTTATAGCAATGGTATTACCACAAACATCACGTAACCCTTCTACCTCTTTTATAATTCCACCCATGCTATCAATACCAGTATGTCAATACCCCCAGCCCGGATCCTGCCATCCTACATAGGGATTGTAATATGTATGTGAGGTATGAATATGACCAGCAGGGGGAGGTGGTAAAGGAATAACTGGCCATGGTACAGTAGGGGGGATTAAGGGCTCGTTGAGTAAACTTGTTGTTACACTTGAGGGTCGGGGGTAAAAAAAGGTAAGGTCCACAATACTAATACCACCCCTATTTGTTCCCCATCCCTGCCTTGTTATCCATCCCACTACCCTAGGGTCTTGGAAGTTAACCACTATACAGTCCCCCCCCAGGGTTTTTGGTGTGTAACCCATCCAGTCAATTCTCCTTGCCCCTATTATTAGCCCGTCAATATCACCCGGCAGAGGACGGTTTTCCTTTAACCAGTGCATGGTCTTGTTTTTAAGCATCTGGAAATGTTCTCTCTGTCCTGGGGGTAAAGGTGGTACATTGATAAGAACTGCCACATAGGGGAAGGAGTCTGGAGTAAAATTAATTGGGGGTTTTCTATGAGGTGGCTTTGGCAAGGGCGGTGGGATAGATTTGGGAACTTGGGGAACAAGTTGGAGGGCAGGTTTCTGCACCTGTAGTTTATTATTTGCTTGGGACGATGCTAAAGATTTACCAGCCGGCTGGCATGCATTAGCCCCGTTTCCTCCCCCCGGGATGTTTGGAGGTATGCGTGTGTTATTGGTTACGTTTACAGATGCTGGTACTTTACCCACTTGTTGGCACAAAGTAACCTCAACATTTGCAACGGCCGGTGGATTTTGTATCTGGGCTAGTATGGGCTGTGTAGGATATGTTGAAGTCGACTGCGATGGTTCGGAACCAGCAGCCACTCTCTCAGCCCTGTCTGAAGTTTTTGCAGTGGCTTTAACTGGAGGTTTGTTTTGTTTGGGAGGTAAAGGGGAGGCATTCCGGGGAATTCTACCCTTGTCCTGTACATGAGGGTTATTTGCGACCTGTGGGTTTGTGTTTACTTCCACCCTATTTGCTTTAATTAGGGATTTTGTAGAATAGAAATTGTCTAAAGTTGTCTGCTCGAAGTGGTTTAACCTATCTACGAGCTTAGCAATTCTATCCTCAATAGGGGTAAGTAGTAGTCTAAACATTTTTTCAAGTTCTGGAAGCACATTTGCAAATAATACAACGTTTTCTTTACTTGGTACATTGGAAACAGTACAAGAATTGTCCGCTATGTCCTGATTATCCTGGGATACAGGGATAGTTAGTATTACACTTCCTGTACTTTGAACTTGTTCGTTACCTGCCTTTCCAATGTTCACAAGTTTATGTAACTTCCTGAGTTTTTGTGGAGGTCTGGCCACCTTTTTGCATTTTTTTACGGAAGCTGGTCGTTTCCTTTTGGACCCGATTTTCGGATTGGCCGATGTAACCTGAGAGCCTAGATCAGGCTGCGGTGATGAATGGGAGTTACTACCACAAGGATTATTTGAATCTGCCACGACATTCTTGTTTGCTTTATCACCCTGAACCTCAGAGTGTTCGTGAGTGACTGGTAATTTCACTGATGATAAGGGGGTTACCAAAGTGGGGTAGGCTACATTTGAAAACTTGTCCGTGGAATTCTTAAGTATTTCGATGGATAACCTACGTTCTGCACGCTTCTCAGCCAAAGTTAATTCCTTATCTATTGTCAATGAGCGATTAAAAAAGAATTTGTCTAAGGGACCAATGGCCAGAGGACCAGGCTCCATTGGAAGAGTCATCAAGTGGCTAATTGCAGGGCTTGTGTTTGTAGACATTGCCATATCGGTTACAAGATAATGCAGGTTAGTCTATATCACTTACTGAGGTAGATGGTATATGGCGCTGGCAAGAGGGGTGGCCCAGCCCGGCCTCCTTCGGCCCCGGACGGCCACAGACGGTCCCGCCCTTGTCCCGGGCTTCTCCCGGCGCCCTCCCGCGCGCTCCCGCGCTGCGGGATCGTAGTACGCTAATAAGGGGGAAAGGGTGGGTCAGGGGGCGTGGCGATCAGGGAGAGCGACCCAGGTGTTGAGGATTGACCGCACGCAGGGGCTCCTGGTAGTTGGAGTCCCTGCTGGTCCGCTCGCAGCCCTGTGCCTGCCTGTTCTCACTTGCCCAATCCAATATCCGAGTCCTGTGGTACAGCGCCCCTTTGGCACACAGCGCCTCGCACCACGCGGCGAAGCGGGACCCGCGGAGCGGGTCCGGCGAGGAGCTGCTTCTGCAGGGAAGGGTCCAGGTACGAAGAGAGAGACCACGGCAACGGTCAGTGCAACAGAGAGTCCCACGACGATCTAGGCGGAGGGTGTTTTCACCGCTGCTGGGGCAGGGGGCGTGGCGATCAGGGAGAGCGACCCAGGTGTTGAGGGTTGACCGCACGCAGGGGCTCCTGGTAGTTGGAGTCCCTGCTGGTCCGCTCGCAGCCCTGTGCCTGCCTGTTCTCACTTGCCCAATCCAATATCCGAGTCCTGTGGTACAGCGCCCCTTTGGCACACAGCGCCTCGCACCACGCGGCGAAGCGGGACCCGCGGAGCGGGTCCGGCGAGGAGCTGCTTCTGCAGGGAAGGGTCCAGGTACGAAGAGAGAGACCACGGCAACGGTCAGTGCAACAGAGAGTCCCACGACGATCTAGGCGGAGGGTGTTTTCACCGCTGCTGGGGCTGGGGGCGTGGCGATCAGGGAGAGCGACCCAGGTGTTGAGGGTTGACCGCACGCAGGGGCTCCTGGTAGTTGGAGTCCCTGCTGGTCCGCTCGCAGCCCTGTGCCTGCCTGTTCTCACTTGCCCAATCCAATATCCGAGTCCTGTGGTACAGCGCCCCTTTGGCACACAGCGCCTCGCACCACGCGGCGAAGCGGGACCCGCGGAGCGGGTCCGGCGAGGAGCTGCTTCTGCAGGGAAGGGTCCAGGTACGAAGAGAGAGACCACGGCAACGGTCAGTGCAACAGAGAGTCCCACGACGATCTAGGCGGAGGGTGTTTTCACCGCTGCTGGGGCAGGGGGCGTGGCGATCAGGGAGAGCGACCCAGGTGTTGAGGGTTGACCGCACGCAGGGGCTCCTGGTAGTTGGAGTCCCTGCTGGTCCGCTTGCAGCCCTGTGCCTGCCTGTTCTCACTTGCCCAATCCAATATCCGAGTCCTGTGGTACAGCGCCCCTTTGGCACACAGCGCCTCACACCACGCGGCGAAGCGGGACCCGCGGAGCGGGTCCGGCGAGGAGCTGCTTCTGCAGGGAAGGGTCCAGGTACGAAGAGAGAGACCACGGCAACGGTCAGTGCAACAGAGAGTCCCACGACGATCTAGGCGGAGGGTGTTTTCACCGCTGCTGGGGCAGGGGGCGTGGCGATCAGGGAGAGCGACCCAGGTGTTGAGGGTTGACCGCACGCAGGGGCTCCTGGTGGTTGGAGTCCCTGCTGGTCCGCTCGCAGCCCTGTGCCTGCCTGTTCTCACTTGCCCAATCCAATATCCGAGTCCTGTGGTACAGCGCCCCTTTGGCACACAGCGCCTCGCACCACGCGGCGAAGCGGGACCCGCGGAGCGGGTCCGGCGAGGAGCTGCTTCTGCAGGGAAGGGTCCAGGTACGAAGAGAGAGACCACGGCAACGGTCAGTGCAACAGAGAGTCCCACGACGATCTAGGCGGAGGGTGTTTTCACCGCTGCTGGGGCAGGGGGCGTGGCGATCAGGGAGAGCGACCCAGGTGTTGAGGGTTGACCGCACGCAGGGGCTCCTGGTAGTTGGAGTCCCTGCTGGTCCGCTCGCAGCCCTGTGCCTGCCTGTTCTCACTTGCCCAATCCAATATCCGAGTCCTGTGGTACAGCGCCCCTTTGGCACACAGCGCCTCGCACCACGCGGCGAGGAGCTGCTTCTGCAGGGAAGGGTCCAGGTACGAAGAGAGAGACCATGGCAACGGTCAGTGCAACAGAGAGTTCCTTCCAGTCACTGTTCCAGACTCTATTGGAGGTTTTTCAGATTCCTGGTTAGCATCTGGTTCAGGTTATAATAACGCGCAATACAGTCTGTCCTCCGCACAGTCTTTGAAAACCTTTGGCAGTAAGACCAGTCCTTCTTCTGAAGCCTAGAACTGCAATCTCTTTTTTGTTCGCCTTCACCTATGAGGCCAGAGGATTTTCCTTCCATGCCAGTTCTGGTGTAAGTTTCACAGAGATGTTATCCATCACTCATCCCAGAGAATGATCTCCATAGGTTTCCAATCGCAGATCTGACTCCATCCAAGAGCATACATAAGATTGCTTCAACACATTTTCCTGTAGGAAGGGATACTAACATATGGACGCAATGAGCATTGATTCCACATTGTACACTCAATCACCTCTACGTCACTCCTTAAGTGTATTCCCAATGAATAACAATACTTTATTTTAGGAAATGTGAACAAACGGGGCAGCCAAATTAAATATGCCCCTAGAAAAGCCTCACACATTGGTCTCTGTTATTGTTGTGACTCTGAAGTAAAGATTCTCAATGAGATCACTTCCTCCATTGGATACTGGCTTCATGGAATTAGAAAACAAAAAATGTCTTATTTCAGTGACCATGAAAATGGCAGGCTCGAGGTTGCTGAAGAAATAAAAATCCATGGAGCAGGATTCTTTTTTTACTGAGAGGAGACTTTAGGTTGGATTCTGTGATTGTATGAGTAGCATGAAAATATTGGTGCCAGCTATATCTATGCGCGCTGGCCAGAGAGAATAAGCACTTTAACACAGTTGTGACGATTGTTTGTAGTACAGCTAAGATGGTGGTCAGGGCAGTTAGCGCCAGAGCCCTATTAAAAGACTCTATGACAGATCTTTGTGGGAATCTGTACAGAGATTCATTCAAGGTTTTTTCCAAAGAGAGGAGACAAGGCTTCTTGAAAATCCTTAAGAAAAGGCTACTAGCTTAAAAGCAAGTAATAAGTGCCTCCGGTTCATGAGGTCTAGACATCGTTGAACACTGCATGGCTTAGCATTGAGAAGATTGCCATGACTGCATCTCAAAAAGCTCAAGCCTGATGCCCAACAAAATAATATGAACCTTTCATTGTCAACCCCTACTCTTTTTTGTCCTCACAATGGTGAAAGCTGCACAGAATGAAGATAGAGGCTGAAATGCTGAGGCCAATAGACCTTGAGGAGAAGCAGAAGTTCTACATGCATCACTTTAAATCAAAGCACAGGTACGTTCAACACCAAAAGCTGAGGGTTCAACAGTCTTAGCAACAGTCATATCACAAGAGCTGGCTATTGAGGTTCAAAGGAAAACAACGGTTGATAACTCCCAGAGGGAAGCCTACTGCTGCAGCAACACAGTGGTGTTTCGAATTCTCTTCCACTTTGCAGTGATCTTGAATGAGGAGTATCACAAAGCCTCATGATGAATGGTGAAGCATAACAATGGTAAATCTGGCATACCGGGCACCAGGTGTTTTAGTGGGCTGGCAGGGTAGGGGCTGGTTTCACTGCCAGTGGGGGACGGTTTTGGTACTGGGGACCAGCCAGGGACCTGCCGACCACATTCCTACTTGCAGGGCTTCTAAATAAATGATCCACAAAAAAATATTTTAAAGTATGCTTTAGGCATGCTTTAAAACCATTTGTTTTTGTGGTGTTTATATAGAAGCCTGGCACACTGACAAAATATTGACACTCAAAATATCTCCATACAAAAATATTGTGACCAAAGTATTGATGTAAAAAATATCTACATCCTATACTTATAATGGTAAGTACAAAAATATCTAGAAAAAAATATTGATGTCATGAATATAGTTGTAAAAAATATTGTTTATTATATATGTAAAATAAATTATTAATTAAAAAAATAAATGAAAGAATAAAATTAATTAAAACATGTACTAGATTTAATATACTTGGTAAAGTTAGATACATATACCAATAACATTAAATCTATTTTTAAAATCTATTTAAAAAAAACATTATATAAAAAATTAAAACATTAAACTATTTAAAAATCTTTAAACTTAAATTTCCCACTCCAGTCAGTGCAACAGTAGGGAAAGTATTGGATAGCAGAGGGGTAAACTTACAATTCCCACTCCAATGAGTGGAACAGTTGGGAAAGTATTCAATAGCGAAGGGATAAAAATTACTATTCCCATATCAGTGAGTGCAACAGTAGGTAAAGTGTTGGATAGCGGAGGGATAATATTTACTATTCCCACTCCAAAGAGTGCAACAGCAGAGAAAGTTTTAGATAGCGGAGGGGTACAAATTACAATTCACACTCCAATGTGTGCAACAGTAGAGAAAGTGTTGGATAGAGGAGGGGTAAAAATTACTATTCCCACTCCAGTGAGTGCAACAGTAGAGAAAGTGTTGGATAGCGGAGGGGTAAAAACTACTATTCCTACTCCAGTGAGTTCAACAGTAGGGAAAGTGTTGGATAGGGAAGTGATACAATTTACCATTCCAACTTCAGTAAGTGCAACAGTAGGGAAAGTGTTGGATAGCGGAGGGGTAAAGATTACTATTCCCACACTAATGAGTCCAACAGTAGAGAAGGTTTTGGATAGTGTATGGGTAAACATTACTATCCCCACTCTTGTCAGTGCAACAGTAGTGAAAGTGTTGGATAGCTGAGGGATTACATTTACCATTCCCACTCCAGTGACTGCAAAAATAAGGAAAGTGTTGGATAGTGCAGTGATAAAATGTACTATTCCCACACCAGTTAGTGCATCAATAGGGAAAGTGTTGGATTGTGGAGGGGTGAAATTTACTATTCTCACTCCAGTCAGTCCAGAATTAAAAACAAACAAAATATCATCGACAAAATAAAAATATTCTTTTTCAAAGTAAGTAAAAAATATATAAGTATGTAAAAAAACGTAAAAAAAGATATTTAATATTAAAAATAAAAATAAAAAACATATTATAATGCTAAATACATATCACAAGTACCTACAAATATTATATTAAATAAAATAAAAAAATATTTTTGAAACAAATAAATATTTGTATTTAGAAATTATTTATTAACAATAACATGAATTATTATATAAATATAGTCTATTTACTTCCTAGCCTATAACAGCACACATCTCACAACCCACATCAAAATTAAAAAAATGTATTTGCATAAATAACATAATTAATTGTCAATTAAACAAATAGTATTCATCAAAAATCAAATTAAAGCACAGAACCTTTAATTAACTTCCCACCCTTTACACCTGTTATCCCCACAACTAACACCTTAATTTAAAGTGTAAATAAATTAATTACACAATGTAAAAAAATCAATTAAATAATTAATAGTATCTAATAACTAATTATAAAGTAAGTAAACCAAAACACAAAAAAATAAACAATTACCCTAATTAATTATAAATTAATTAATTAATATTAATTATCAACTAATTATTAATTAATTGAAAATAAATTACTTACCACCCTGTGCCACTTAAAATCCCACAACTAAAATTAATTACACAATTTCCATAATTAATTGTCGATTTATTAATGACTATTAATTAACAACTAATTATTAGTTCATTACAAATAAATTACTTTCCACTGGTTATTCCTAAAAACCCCACAACCTGTACCTAAAATTTACCCCAAAAAAGTTAAAACAAAATTAATATTAGAAAATCTCAATTGAATAAGTAGTAATGAATAGTAAATATTCATTAATTTATTATAATTCATTTACTTCCCTAACTATTCCCCTATAAACCCACAACCCGTTATGGCGGTAAAGTACGCAAAAGTGAATTAAAATAAAATTAATAACTACTAAAAATGTAACACATATAATAAAAACCCATAAACAATATTAATAAAAAAATAAAGCACATACATTTAAAACATATACTAAAATACATTATGCTATTTAAAAAAATCGATATTTTAAACAACTATATTTTTGCGAATTATATAAATGACTTCTATATTTGTAAAATCAATATTTCTTACCTTAAAGTCGATATTCTTGACCACAATATTCTTGCTGTCGATATTTCTGAGTCACAATATTTAAAACTCGATATTAGTGTAAGTCGACATTTCCAACTCAATATTTTGACTGAATTGATAGAAGCGTTGCTTTCAGGAAGGTGGCTGCACTCCTTCAGCAACAAAATTGTCCCTCACAGCAGTGAAGCTGACCTCCATCCCTCCAGCTCACTGGAATGCCCGATAGCCAGTATAGCCCTGAGCATAACCAACAAAAAATGGCTGCTGAATATTGTGCAAATGTATATATTGTATATTTCAAATCACCACCACCTGCAAAATACCCAAAGCAAGCACTCAAGTTTCAACTCCAGCCGCTTACAGAGACAAACACCTTCCTAAGCAAAAAGGAAAAATCAGACGTATCTATCCCCACAAAAAAGAAAGCAATTTACTCAATATATGTTCTGATATGGAAAATGTCAGAACAATAAAGTCAGAACAATACTGGATTTGATATCTGCCAACAAATGCATGAGGAAGGAAATGTTTTGAACTTTCTTTATCAAATCTTCTCATAGCTGCAGAAAGGGTACTATATGTGTTTAACAGACCTGCAAGAAACGGGGGGCCTCATTTAAAAAAAGTGTTGCATCACTGCGTGAAAATAGCGATGCAACATATTTCAGTCCTCCATACTTAAGACACCATGTATGCGCCGTATTTACTGTATGGCGCTCCATATGGCAAGGATTTACAGATACATCAGTATTCCTGACGTATCTGTAGGCGCAAAAGTGGCACATTGTTGGGGTGTGTCTGAAAAGAGAACCAACTCCAGCAATGTGTCCTTACACATGGAGCAAGCCCCATGTGAAAGAGCCTGCATCACTCCTTATTCCTGCTGTGAAGCAGACGTATGGATTTGACTCAGTGGCATCCTAGAAGTGGCATCGAGAAATCTCATAGATTTCACTGTGCCACTACTACGAGCCTTTTTTTGTGGGGAAAGGCCACCCTGCATACATTATACCTGACACAGGTATAATGTAGCGCAGGGATTTACAAAGTGGTGCATCTTCCTAGATGGATCACTTTGTAAATATGGCACAGTGTGGCGCATATTTTACTCTGCTGTAGCATCACTAAAAATCACTCACGGTGGCGTAAAGGGCTCATAAATAAGGTCCATTGTCGTTAAGGTTTCTTATAGGTAAATCACACTTCCATAAGAAGGTGCTCCAATTTTGCCTCAATTCAGCTCCTTGAAAATTTTCAAAGTGGACAGCAGTGATGGTATGCTTGAGGTAACGAAAACCATTAATACCCAGTTGGACAACTCTCTGATCAACACCAGCACACCACAGAAAGCTGCTCAGAACATCCATACAAGTCACCCGGATCCATTTTACTGGCCCACTAAGTCAATTTCAAAGTTTACCGTTGAATTTAGAACTTATCTTGTTTAACCTATCACATTGCAATGCTAGACATCCATCGAGAAGAAGCACTGCCATCATATGACAGAGTACCACCTGTAATTGAGTATAGTCTACAACTCCAAACAAAGGGCACTATTACGGTGGTGGGCAGACCAAGTCCACCCTCCACTGTAATGGTATGCAGGCTGCAGGCAGGGGTACAGCGGTCCCGCTGTGCACAATATGATGCACCTGCCACACTGGCGGGTGCATCCCACATTGTTTACATTGCAGTGGGCGGTGCTGCAAGCCGCACCTGCCGCAATGTAAAATCAGCATGTTGTGCATTTGCATGCACAACGTGACAGGTACCCCCAAGTGCAGCCACCCACTCCCCCAACCCCTTGAGGCCCACAACGGGTCCCTAAAGAGAAGACCGCATGCCTTTCCATGGCGGCCATGCAGACACTGCCACCATATTATGCATGTTTTCCGCCCGGTCGATGAGTCGACTGGCGGAAAAGCGGCAGACGGTCTTTCCATCCTCCGTGGACACCCCAGCCATCCTAATGTGGCGGGGGGGGTCTTTCTGGTGTGGATGGTGGGTGGTTTGACCCCCAGGGCCGACGATGGCTACAGCAAGCCCGGCAGGTGTGAACCTCCCGCCATTCTAATGGGCCCCTAAGCCATGCCTATCAGCACACCAATTCTTGTCCCTCCTTGCCTCCTTGATGCTATGTTATCCTCATTATTCATTACTTCTTTGTATATATATCTATACCTGTATATATATATATATATATATATATATATATATATATATATATATATTTATATATATATATATATATTCACTGAAAAAAACACTGGTTTCAGGGGTGTTATAGTTAGTTATACATTTCACTCTTACAAAACCATTGAAATTCCCCCGTTACAGTTAGTTGTACTAACTATAACTCACGCGCCCGCAATCCACTGCTGATGCCACATATTACATCGTTCATGACATGGTCAGTGACATCACTGATGACATCTCAAATGACATCACTGATGACATCATCTATGTGACAAACTGATACACCTCATCATACAGTAGCATAACCTTTCAACACTTATTATAAAATATGAAGTACCATATTTGAAACCATTGACAAACCATTTCAATGGTTTTGTAAGAGTGAAATGTCCAACTAACTATAACACCCCTGAAACCTGTGGTTTTTTTCAGTGAATTTCTGAGTTTTTTTAAATGCTAATTCCTAACTATAACATGTCTGAAACTTATGGTTTTTTCAGTGAATTTCAAAGGTTTTTTAAATGCTAATTCCTAACTATAACATGTCTGAAACCTATGTTTTTTTCAGTGAATTATAAGGTTTTGTAAATGACAATTTTTAAATATATTTATTCATATATTTATTTTTTATATACTGATTTACTAATTTTTTTTAAACTATTTATTTTTAGATATTTTATTTTTTAAATTACATTACATTGTGTGGCCCCCCTTCTTTTTATTTTTCTGGGGCCCTGGACCCCATCCCCTAGAGCCTGACCCACAATTCTGAATGTATTAATTTTTTTATAGGAATGGGATTCCTATGGAAGGAAATACACGTTACTTGTAAGTATGCTTTGAACTACTTTTCAGGGTCAGTGCTGGGCTAAAAGATGCAGCACTGGTTTCTCTCCTGATAACAAATGAATAAATCGGAATTTGTTCTTCGGATGACTTAAGGTGAATATTTTAAAGGTCGAATTTGCAACTGAAACCAGTCAATGTCAGCCTATGAAATTCACTTAGCAGGTAAATAGTGTTATTATTACCTTTTCTCACTCAGGGGTGGATCCTAAATCCAGCACTGCTGCATCACCTCTAAACAGTTGAAAGAATGCAAATTACCAAAGATACACGGAAGTCCACGTCTCCTTTTTAAAAAAAATATTGTTAGAATGCACGGATCATATGCGCACCCCGCAATTCCCCCCCCCCAAAAAAACTATTTGCAACCAAGGGGGTCCTTGTGGAACCACCTGAGCAGACCTAAAGGGTCAGGGTGTGTCTATCCTAACCCTTTTCACGTTTTAAACTCACATTTCACACACTTCTGCTAAGGCAAAAAATTGCTGCCAACAGTTTCAAGTTTTGAATGTTGACAAGCACTTGACAGCCAATTAGCATTCAGCGCGTGATCGGAAGGCTGCGCTTATGGTACGATGACAATAAGCAGAGTATCCGTATTCAATTTTTCTAGTGGCCCCCCTCCCGTGGTCAATTCCGGGCACCGAGGTCCCCACTCCCGGGGCATGGCTAATTATATATTATTATTTTATGGAGGAGGGCTGCATGGCCCCCTTATTGAAGCCACTTCGAGGCCCCAGGGACCCCATTCCCTGGGGACGGCCTTTTTTTAAAATTAATGATGGTCATCACCGTTGGGGACCTTGCAAGGGTCTTCAATTCCCCCACTGTCCCACTGGCTCCACGCCTCCTGCAGGAGCTGGTGTTCTATCGACATCCGAAGACCATCTCTGTATGTACCACCTAGGAGTTGCCTTCACTTTGCACATGAACGTTTGTGGTAGCGCATCCGTGTTAATATTACATATGCGCACAATACGTCCCACCGTCTGGCTATGTACCCCTAAAGTATTTCATTTTATTTGCGCATGCGCAATTACAACATGCCCAATCACAGCTCTCGCACCCAGTGACATCATGCTCAACCAATCATCCTTCTGCAAAGCATTTATAAAGTTGTTTTTAAGCACGCTTTCCTACTTTTTTATATCGTTAAAGTTAACTTCGTAACTTTTGTTTCTGGGCAAATCACTTAATCCTGCTGCCTTCAATTTTGTAAGTAGTGAGCCATGGGCTGCTTCCTCCCCATGCAGTGCACATGTATTCGATTGTCCAATGTTGTATTTTGGCACGCTCTGCATGTTTTTTAATAACGTTAAACTTGATTTCTTATGTGCAAATCAGTTAATTCTGCCATGTTTCTTTAATTTGCCAAGTGCCTCGTGGCCCTACCTGCATCAGTGTGCTACGTAATGTTCAAATTATTGCAATGTAGTTTTTCTAATGTAAGTAGTGCGTTACATGCCCCATGCATTGCAAAAGTAATGTTTTCGGGAATAGCGTATTTTAGCACGATTTTCAGCTCTTATACCTCAAATATCTTACCTTGGTAGGCGATGTTTGTAGGCAAATCACTTAATCCTGCCACCTTTAATTTTGTAAGAAGTGCGCCACATGCTGCTTCCTCCTCATGCAATGCATATGTAATCAATTGACCAATGTTGATTTTTAGCACGCTCTTCATGTTTTTTAATAACGTTAAACTTGATTTGCTATCCTTAGTTCTTTGCAAATCACTTAATCCTGCCATGTTTCTTTAATTTGCCAAGCGTCACGTGGCCATTCCTGCAACAGTGTGCTAGGTGCTGTTCAACTTAATGCGATGTAGTTTTTCTCGTGTAAGTAGTGCGTCACGCGCCCCATGCATTGCAAAAGTAATGTTTTCGGCAATAGTGCACTTTAGCACGGTTTCCAGCTCTTATACCTCAAATATCTTACCTTGATAGGTGATGTTTCTAGGCAAATCGCTTAATCCTGCCGCCTTCAATTTTGTACGTAGTGCGCCACGTGCTACTTCCTCTCCATGCACTGCACATGTTATCGATAGGCCAATATCTTATTTTAGCACGCTCTCCAAGTTTTTTAATAAATTTAAACTTAATTTGTCCCCTGTTCTATCTCATTAAACAGATATCTCAACCATGAGACGTACTGGTCGCCACAAGCTGTTTATTCCTGCCCATGCACTATACCAGATGGTGGTCAACCACTCGACATACCAGATCCACTGACTGCTCTCCATATGCTATCAGATCAAGGCCAGGAGTTTGTAAATGAAGTGAGTGACCAATCTCGGCCTAACATTTGTATAATGCAATTCTATTTCCTATTTTGCTTGCCAAATATAACCTCTGATGATTGCTTTTCAACCCCAATCCTATTGAGAACAAATGTTTTTATGTACATTTAAATTAGTCTTGGACATATGAACAACATACAGACTTGTACTGTTCGGTTTCGTAAACTTCTCAAAACTCATCTGTTTCCTGCTTGACGTTGCTGAACCGTCCTCTTGTTAATTGTTGGCGCCTGGACAAGCGCTGGGATGCCCTAGGGTAACTATGCGCTATATAAAACTCCAAATAAATAAATTTGCATATAGCCATGTCTGAACTGGGGTGGCAGAGTGGGCTAAAGAACGGTGATGGATTAAACCCAGATCTTTTGACTGGGTGTGAGTGTTTGATTGATTCAGATGCTCCGTCCATCACCACCCCTTTTGTACCGTTTGCTTTGAGAGGGCGGGAGTCTCACGACTCCTGCCCTCCCATAGCAAACATAGTTTGCATTTTGAAAGACAAAGCAGTGAAATCTATTCTCACTTTCAAAATCCAAAGCAGATTGCATTTCCATATTCAAATTAGCATTTACCCATGTAAAAAAGCAATACTGGCTCCCGAAGAACGCAAAAGTTCATCACACAATGTTGCTAAAAAAACAACAAATGTGCTCGACTTCTCAATATACTACCTTATCCTACGTAATGTTATTTTCAATCACGTTCTGAAAAACAAAAAGAATCGTGCTTTTAAAAAACAAAAACATGCACCCTAGTTTTCTATGTAGAATGTTGTCAAACAACCAATCATTTCTTTTCTGTTTTAATTTTCCCCCAAACTCCCTTTGTCTATTCTAATATATGCCAAAGGCAGAAATGGAACTACTCCAATCCACAGATTGAGAAAGCTAGGAAAAAATGTGAATAATTCTGTTTCTACTTTTCTCCGAGACTATAGAATGGTGTCCATACACCACAAAAATCTGAGTTTCAATATGCATGGCATCTATAGGAGAGATGCTGTACATTTTACAGATGAAGGGAACAGAGTCTTTCTCATGAACTTTAGACTCTGCATCGGTACTTACTTGTAAGTACTAATATCTCTCAATAAACACAAGGGTTCTTTTTAGAGCCACCCAACATCTATACACATAAGCGTGATCTATATCTCAAAAATACATGCTTCTCTTTTTTCGGCGGCGAAATGCGAGGATCCTACGCACATCCCGTGACTTTAAAAAAAAAAAACACTATCCTACGTTTTGGCCCTACGGGTCCTTATGTGACCCCCTGAGCAGGCCTAGGTGGTCAGGGTGTGTCTACCCTGCCCCCTTTTCACACGTTCCACACATATTTCAATGACTTCCTCAGCCTCGCTTCTACCGAGGCACAAAATGGCTGCCAACAGTTCCTGATTTCGAATGTTTACAACCGCTTGACAGCTAATTAGAATTGAGCGCATGATCGGGCGGTGAGCTTATCCTAAGAGGCCAATCCTCGCACAATCGGCGGATCCTCCACGCCCATAGATATATAAATGAATGTAAGCGTAATTTTCAAAGAAACTACTGAACAGATTGACACCAGATATGCCAAAGGCACAAGTAGGAACAGAGGACTACCTCTCTGCCAAATTTGGTGTAATTCCGTTCAGCCGTTCGAGCTGTAGCCGTGGCTAAAGATCCTATGGGAAATTGCATGGGGAAACACATTTTGGGACCCCCTTTTTTCTCTGCCCCCGCTTCACCAATTACCCCCAAACTTTCAGGGAAGGAGCGGAACTGAGCTGGGCAAAAGTTTGGGAAATTTTAAGAAGATTCATTAATCAACGCTAAAGTTATTGCCAATAGAATGTTGCAGATTTCATATACATAATAAGTCCTAACTATAACTATCTACTGGCGATATATATATGTGTATATATATATATATATATATATATATATATATATATATATATATATATATATATGTATGTATATATATATATATATATATATATATATATATATATATATATATATATATATATATATATATATATATATATATATATATATATATATATATATATATATATTACCTACTGGCGGTCGCCAGTAGGTATATATAGTTAGGATTTTTTCTCTATGGGATTTTTGAAAATTCTATGTCTAATAACTTTGGCGTTTGTGGACGGAATTGGCTGAAATTTTCAGGAAAATGGAACATTTCGTTTCTGAGCAGCCCCTGACAATTTGGGGGGGGTTTCATCAAGGGGGGGCCGAGAAAAAAGGGGGGTCCCAAAACGCGTTTTTCCCATGTTAATTTCCATAGGGCGGTTGGCCTCACTTTTAGCTCGAACGGCTGAATGGATTTGCACGAAACTTGGCAAAATTGTAGGGACTGTTAGCCCGATGTGCCTTTGCTAGGTCTCAATATATGTGCTCCAGTGGATTTTGAGTAATTTAGGTTCAAAAAAGATATATATCTGGGCGGAGCCTAACCACACATCTGATCTGATTGGCTGTCAGCACTTCATCCAAGAAGTGTTGGCAGCCATCTTGGGACCAATATACATGATAGCACCTCATTAAAAAGCATTGTAGTTAATAGAGGGTTTTAGGACTTTAGTTACATTATAAATCATTTGTTGATGGTACCATACTCGTTTTAGGAATTGTGGTGGGTTCTAAGGTGATTTTACCATGTGAAAAAACCTTCTGCTCTGATATCATGAATATTGTTTGAAAGAAAACTAATATCTCATGATTTTCCCACAGTGGTTTGGAAGGGGATCTATAAGCTAAACTGAAAGCATATTTTCTGTAAATTCACATTATCTTTCTCAGTCATGTGAAAATGAAGTCTGACATTCTCAGTAAAACATGTACATCCAACAAGGACAGAGACTGTCAGTTGATTCCTTTGTGTTCTACTGCAGCCTCCTAGAGTGTTCTAAAGAACAGCTAGAGCGCTAACAGTCCTACTTATTACAAAGGTATGGCACACCTGAAGCCATCTTGATTGGAATAAAGTGGTAACTCTTAAAACATTTAATTTAAAAAGAAAGAACATGAGGGGGTATATTTTGCCATAGAAAGTATGATTAGTGCTGCAGAATGAAAAATTAGGGCACATTTTGAGTGACTTCTCAAATCCTTTTCTATTTCATTAAAACATTCTGACATGCAGTCTCCCAAAATGGCCACCAGAGACAAAAGAGCCCAAATGTAGCCCAAATATCACCCAGATGTAGCCCAAGTATAGCCCAATGACAGAATGTCCCAGAGTGTTCTAAAGAACAACTAGAGCGCTAACAGTCCTACTTATTACAAAGGTATGGCACACCTGAAGCCATCTTCATTGGAATAAAGTGGTAACTCTTAAAACATTTAATTTAAAAAGAAACAACATGAGGGGGTATATTTTGCCATAGAAAGTATGATTAGTGCTGCAGAATGAAAAATTAGGGCACATTTTGAGTGACTTCTCAAATCCTTTTCTATTTCATTAAAACATTCTGACATGCAGTCTCCCAAAATGGCCACCAGAGACAAAAGAGCCCAAATGTAGCCCAAATATCACCCACATGTAGCCCAAGTATAGCCCAATGACAGAATGTCCCAGAGTGTTCTAAAGAACAACTAGAGCGCTAACAGTACTACTTATTACAAAGGTATAGCACACCTGGAGCCATCGTGATGGGAATAAAGTGGTAACTCTTAAAACATTTAATTTAAAAAGGAACAAAATGAGGGGGTATATTATGCAATAGAAGGTAATATTAGTGCTGCAGAAAGAAATATTAGGGCACATTTTGAGTGACTTTTCAAATCCTCTTCTATTTCATTAAAAAATTCTGACATGCAGTCTCCCAAAATGGCCACCAGAGACAAAAGAGCCCAAATGTAGCCCAAATATCACCCAGATGTAGCCCAAGTATAGCCCAATGACAGAATGTCCCAGAGTGTTCTAAACAACAACTAGAGCGCTAACAGTCCTACTTATTACAAAGGTATGGCACACCTGAAGCCATCTTGATTGGAATAGAGTGGTAACTCTTAAAACATTTAATTTAAAAAGGAACAAAATGAGGGGGTATATTTTGCCATATGAATTATGATTAGTGCTGCAGAAAGAAAAATTAGGGCACATTTTGAGTGACTTCTCAAACCCTCTTCAATTTCATTAAAAAATTCTGACATACAGTCTCCCAAGATGGCCACCAGAGACAAAAGAGCCTAAATGTAGCCCAAATATCACTCAGATGTACCCCAAGTATAGCCCAAAGACAGAATGTCCCAGAGTGTTCTAAAGAACAACTAGAGCGCTAACAGTCTTACTTATGACAAAAGTATGGCACACCAGAAGCCATCTTGATTGGAATGAAGTGGTAAGTCTGAAAACACTCAATTTAAAAAGGAACAACATGAGGGGGTTAATTTTGCCATAGAAAGTATGATTAGTGCTTCAGAAAGAAAAATTAGGGATCATTTTGAGTGACTTCTCAAATCCTCTTCTATTTCATTAAAAAAATTCTGACATGCAGACTGAAACATGCACTTTGAATACCAGCAGCAGACGTCCCTGGTGAGCAGGAGCTTTATTACAGTGATCTAATGTGCAACTAGAGTGCTAACATTCAGAATTTATGGCAAATGTGTGACACATCTGAATGCCTTCTTGATGGAACCAAAGTAAACAAGCATTGAAAGTGCAATAGATCTCGCCCTCGTTTAAGTTAAAGCCATTCTGTTTGTAATGAGGTGGCTTTTTAGCTTTGCTTTTATTAGTGTTTTTTCAACTTTCATGTAAATAACATGCATCTGTATGCATATAAGTATATATATGCATGCATTTATGTTTGTATTTATATAGATATACAGATGATATATGTTTATATATGTATGTATATATATATATTCACTGAAAAAACCATAGGTTATAGACCATATATAGTTAGGAATTAGCATTTACAAAACCTTGAAAATTCACTGAAAAAACCATAGGTTATAGACCATATATAGTTAGGAATTAGCATTTACAAAACCTTGAAAATTCACTGAAAAAACCATAGGTTATAGACCATATATAGTTAGGAATTCGCATTTCCAAGACCTTATTTTACTCACACAGATCCATTGAAATTCAATATATAGTTAGTTGCACTAACTATATATCGCGCACCCGCAATCCACTGCTGATGATGTCACATATTACATCATTCATGACATGGTCAGTGACATCACTGATGACATCACTGATGACATCTCAAATGACATCACTGATGACATCACTGATGACAACATCCAGTGACTGTATGTTTCTGTAAAGTTAAAATATGTCTTACATATTGAAGAATGAGTGGATGTATAAGTGTCTGGATGATGATTTAGTAGGTGCATGACTGACTGTATGAGTGAGTGATTAAATGTGTCTCACTGAGTGCATGGGTTAGTGACTAAACTGTGTTAATTTGTGCATCATTATGTCTGTTGTTCTGTAAACTGTTGCATGTGTTGATAAGTAGCTATATGAGTAACTATATGGGTTATTGATTAGTTGCCCAAGTATTTGTATGGGAGACTGAGTGTGTGTGTGGGTGGCTGGGAGGTGTATGACTCTGTGCATAGATGTGTGAGCAGTTGATTCACTAGATGTATGGTTTCAAAAGTGCATGTGGAAACAGCTGTATGGGCGGTTGACTGTGTGCATGAGTGTATTGGTGAGTGAATGGATATCTCAGTGCTACATGTCAAAGTAAGTACATATGTAAAACACAGTACATGTGAGAGTTGACATATATAAATAACTGTGCACAAGAGCCAGTGAATGTGTGAGTGGCTGTATGGATCATTGTGAACTTGTATCAGGGATTGTATAAGAGAGTAAATATGTCTTAGTATATGTTTGAATAAGTAAAGTTTGTATAACTGTATAGTTGAGGAAATGGAGGTGTGATTGATTCTTTGCATGACTGACTAGGTGTGTGAGTAACTCCATGGATGAGTGACAGTCTGTGAGTGTCTTTTTACACTGATTGTATCTAAGGTTATATTAGAGTCTGAAGAGGTTCATCGTATTATCACATGAATGATATCATCAGTGATGTGATCAGTAATGTCAAATGAGATGTCATCAGTGATGTCATCAGTGATGTCATTTGAGATGTCATCAGTGATGTCATTTGAGATGTCATCAGTGATGTCATCAGTGATGTCACTGACCATGTCATGAATGATGTAATATGTGACATCATCAGCAGTGGATTGCGGGTGCGCAATATATAGTTAGTGCAACTAACTATATATTGAATTTCAATGGTTTTGTGTGAGTAAAATAAGGTTTTGTAAATGCGAATTCCTAACTATATAAGGTCTATAACCTATGTTTTTTTCAGTGAATATATATATATATATATATATTACCTACTGGCGGTCGCCAGTAGGTATATATAGTTAGGACCTAGTTTCCATAGGAAATCCGCAACATTCTATTGGGAATAACTTTGGCGCTGGTTGATGAATCTTCCTAAATGTCTCAAAGAAGATGGCCCGCTTCACTCCTCTCCTTCCCTAAAAGTTTGGGGGGGATTAGTCAAGTGGGGGCTGAGAAAAAAGGGGGGTCCCAAAACGTGTTTTCCCCATGTTGTATTGGAGATTACTGCGCAAACCTCAGCCTGTGACTGGACAATGCAAAATGGTGCTCGTCAGCCTGTCTGCGCGTGAATCAGCTGAGAGTGTGGCACTTATCCAGCTGAGATGCCTCTGTGTGTAACTTGTTCATCTTGAGGACTCACACATCCTTCCTGTTGGACCAGGTCCCACGTCGACAGAGAACATTTCTGGTGCCTTGCAGGAGTTTTAAGATGTTCCTGGAGTTTTTTGTTGCTCAAATGGGTGTAATTTCTGATATTTATATGTGTCCCTCATCTTCATTGCTTGATTTCGCTCGTGAAAAAGTGTCACTCATAATCATTGAAATGCCACTCATAATTACACTGAAAATATTAAAATGTCACACATAGGAATTTGAAACCTTGGCAGCTATGTAAAGATTTACAAAAAGTGGTAAATAATGTGAGAATGTCCATTTAGGACATGCATTTTCCCAGCAAGTGGAATCAGGCGGTAACTATGCCTGGGAGAAATGTAAATTATGTTGGCAAAACTACGATAAAAGCAATAACGTCATTTAGCCCTATATTTTAGGGGGAGTCTTATGCTGTGGGGAATGACAGGACCAATGTATTATTAAATACCGACCCAGTTTGGTGGTTAAGTAAATTCAGGAGCCCCTTTGCAACGGGATAATGACCTTTTATGTCAGGCCCAGGGCGGGCCGGTCCAAAAATTGGATCCCGAGGGCTGCTCAGGTGGTCCCACAAGGATATTAACATATTTAAACTTTATCCGCTAATAGAATTAGCATTTTAAAAACCTTGTAAATTCACTGAAAAAAACATAGGTTTCAGGCCTTATATAGTTAGGAATTAGCATTTAAAAAATCTTTGAAATTCACTGAAAAAACCTTGGCAGCTATGTAAAGATTTACAAAAAGTGGTAAATAATGTGAGAATGTCCGTTTAGGACATGCATTTTCCCAGCAAGTGGAATCAGGCGGTAACTATGCCTGGGAGAAATGTAAATTATGTTGGCAAAACTAAGATAAATGCAATAACGTCATTTAGCCCTATATTTTAGGGGGAGTCTTATGCTGTGGGGAATGACAGGACCACTGTATTATAAAATACCGACCCAGTTTGGTGGTTAAGTAAATTCAGGAGCCCCTTTGCAACGGTATAATGACCTTGTATGTCAGGCCCAGGGCGGGCCGGTCCAAAAATTGAATCCCGAGGGCTGCTCAGGTGGTCCCACAAGGATATTAACATATTTAAACGTTATCCGCTAATAAAATTAGCATTTTAAAAACCATGTAAATTCACTGAAAAAAACATAGGTTTCAGGCCTTATATAGTTAGGAATTAGCATTTAAAAAACCTTTGAAATTCACTGAAAAAACCATAGGTTTTAGGCCTTATATAGTTAGGAATTAGCATTTAAAAAACCTTGAAAATTCACCGAAAAAACCATAGGTTTCAGGCCTTATATAGTTAGGAATTAACATATAAAAAACCATTGAAATTGCTCCCATATAGTTAGTTAGACTAACTATATATGGCGCACCCGCAATCCACTGCTGATGATGTCACATATTACATCATTCATGACATGGTCAGTGACATCAATGATGACATCACTGATGACATCTCAGATGACATCACTGATGACATCACTGATGACATCACTGATTACATCGTTCATGTGATAATACGATGCACCTCCTCACACTCTAATATAACCTTTGATACACCCAGTGTTAAATACAGACTACCATTCTTGAAACTATTGACACACCAATACCAGTTACTACATAGGCACTCACTGATTCCCAGGTCTACTCACACATCCACTCATTCACCCATACAATCACTCATACATACAGTCACTCATCAATGCAACACTATCATATGCACTCATACACCTATGCAGACACTCACACACTGCCACTCATCCATGGAGTTACTCACACACCTAGTCAGTCATGAAAGAATCAATCACACTTCCATTTCCTCATTTATATAGTTATACACACAACACCTTACTTATTCAAACATATACTAACACATACTCACTCTCTTATACAATCACTGATACAAGTACACATTGATCTGCACAGAGTCACACACCTCCCAGCCAGCCACACACACACTCAGTCTCCCATACAAATATTTGGGCAACCAATCAATAACCCATATAGCCACTCATATAGCTACTGATCAACGCATGCAGCAGCCTACACAACAACAGACATACTGATGCACACATTCACAGTTTAGTTACTAACCTATGCATTCAGTAAGACACATTTAATCACTCACTCATACAGTCAGTCACGCACCTACTAAATCCTTCATCCAGACACTTATACATCCACTCATTCTTCAATATGTAAAACATATTTAAACTTTATAAAAAAACAGTCACTGGATGATGTCATCAAGGATGTCATCAGTGATGTCAAATGAGATGTCATCAGTGATGTCATCAGTGATGTCATTTGAGATGTCATCAGTGGTGTCATCAGTGATGTCACTGACCATGTCTGAATGATGTAATATGTGACATCATCAGCAGTGGATTGCGGGTGCGCCATATATAGTTAGTCCAACTAACTATATAGGAGCAGTTCCAATGGTTTTTTATATGTTAATTCCTAATTATATAAGGCCTGAAACCTATGGTTTTTTCAGTGAATTTTCAAGGTTTTTTAAATGCTAATTCCTAACTATATAAGGCCTAAAACCTATGGTTTTTTCAGTGAATATATATATATATATATATCCATACATCACTGTATATCGCTTATATTCTTACAAAACAATGGATCCAGACCACGGTATAGTGCAATTATAATCCTTTATTTAGTGCAATATGGCATAACGCGTTTCAGCTCTCACAGGAGCCTTGATCACATGAGAAAGTTCAGCGTTATCATTGGTGTATTTAAAGTGATTGGTGCAAGCGCGACTAAGTTCACCCGTGCAAATTGTGCTGTAGACATGGAAAAGTTACTATTACAAAATTAGTAATACACTGCCATCGATATATATATACACACACACAGGTAAAAGTTTATAAAATCTGATAAAAACATGGCCATAAAAATTCACAATACTTCATATCATAAATCTCATTTAATTATGGTTAATACCATTAGCCTTGCTTCAATTACAATCCAATAAGTTTATTGTTCGTATCATGTCCCTTGGTGTGTTTATATTTAATCCTGTCCTTCCGTATATCTGCACATACGTTTTCAAAACAGTGCTTAGTGTGTTTAAAGTGCTTAGTGCTGAATCACCCAATTCCCTAAGTGCAAAATAATATCTTAGTTGACACAGTTATTCTTCTTTTCATCATTGCTGTTGTTTCAGGTGAGCCTCCATGTATTTCATTTCTATGTCAATGCTGGAGCTCCAGTACTTGACATATGTTATTGGTGGTTGAGGTGGAACTTAAATCAATTGTTTTGTTTAGTGTTCATTCCTGACTCAAAATGAAGCATATTCGGTTTAATCCAATTCTATAAGCCAGACATTTTTATATTGGGGGAGACTTACCACAGCTGCGGGGTGAGGCGAGGTAGCCCTCCAGCATTGCCGCCACCGCCAGGAGTCACAACCTGTTGGGATTGCGCCGCCGCCCCGGGACTTCAAAGGTCTTTCTGTCACAGGAATTGTATGTGAAACGATAGTTGAACAGTGATTTATTTCCTCAAAAACAAATACATTTCATTTCCAAAGTCTTAACATTCACAAAGGACAGATTACATGATGTGCTTAGAATTCCAGTTCCTTGTCCTTGTATAGCTCCAATGGCCCCTTACGCTCGCGAGGACCTACTTGCTCTCCACAGTCAGGCAGTCTGCATGGCCCATCTCTGGCACCCCGGCACCGTAGGCTTGCGGTGAAAGCATTGCGGTTATAAGACCACTGAGGCCTCTGAGACTCCTCTAGGCATAGCCCCTACACTAGGAAAAACTGAGACTTTGAATATTTTAAGCCTTCATTGTAGGTCTCTAGTTAAGCACTATGAAGATGTCTCTGAGCTTCTTCTGGACCGAACTCCCGACCTATTATTTTTAACTGAAACGTGGCTAGTTGATGATTCATCGACTATCCTAGCGTTGGCCCTCCCTTTGGGTTATTCAATACGCATTCAAAATAGGCCTAGCGGGAGGGGAGGGGGACTGGCCGTGATTTTTAAATCTAGCTACTCCTGTACCTTTTCCCTCACAAATGTTGTTGACTGTGAAAGTGTGTTGTTTAAGATCAGGATTTCCGACACCTTTACTTTCACAGGTCTTTTGATTTATCGC
Source organism: Lissotriton vulgaris (assembly GCF_964263255.1). Taxonomy (NCBI): domain Eukaryota; kingdom Metazoa; phylum Chordata; class Amphibia; order Caudata; family Salamandridae; genus Lissotriton; species Lissotriton vulgaris. The sequence goes on along the minus strand of NC_141697.1, from coordinate 494,676,432 downwards.
CCCCCCCCCCCCCCCCCTGGGCCAGCGAGCACTTTCCAAGAGTCACTGGCCTTGTCTATTTTGACCTTAGGCCTACAGTCCTCAAATTTTAGTATTTTGGGGGATCTTAACCTTCACTTAGAGTGCCTGGACACTCCGGCCATACTGAACTTTTTGGGTGATCTGGAGGCATGTCAGCTAATTCAGTTGGTCAAAGGGCCCTCCCACTCGGCAGGCCACCTGCTGGATCCTGTGTTTTCCAACATTCAAGACATTACGGCCTCTGCCCCCCTTCCTCTTAGCTGGACAGACCATTTCCTTATTCGCATCTCTATTAGGATACCAACCTGTCCTAGGCAAAAGCCCTCCTTCCCCATTTGGAGGCACCCATGGCACAAACTAGATGGTGCCATCTTTGAGTCCAGACTCAAAACCTCCCACCCGGATTGGCCCAGTAATCTGGAGGAGGCGGATACAGCATACAGGGAGTGGATCAATAAATCGTTGGATCTCCTTATCCCTAAGAAAATGTCTAGGCCGAAACGCGAACAGTCCCATCCTTGGTATTCTGAGGCACTCGGGATCGAAAAAAAGCATTGCAAAACCCTTGAGCGTACCTGGAGGCACTCCTATGACCTTCTAGCAAAAACTAGCTATAGATCTGCCACCAAAGCCTATCACAGACTGATAAAAAAAGCTATAGCCACCTATTACACCGATCTGATTAATTCCAGCACTAATCGTCCGAAAACCATTTTTTCCCTAATAAAGGATATGACTAAAACGCCTGAGGCAACAAGCAGCACAATAGTCTCCGACTTTCAGTGTGATGAATTGGCCTGTTTTTTTGTTAACAAAGTAAAAGGAATCTATGATTCATTAAACCTTGGTGAGTCTGCCACGGCCTACAGTGAAGCCACTGGCCCATATGATCTACCTTACTCTCTTCTCACTCTTCCACCTCTTTCTTAGACAGATCTGGAACTCCAGGCCTCCAAGGTGAAGTCTAGGCCACCAGATTACCCGGTAAAACCTGAGATGTTCCGACTACACCAGGATTCCATCTTGCTCGAGGGACAGGAGCTGATCAATAGATCGCTCCAATCAGTTATAGTCCCCAGCTCCTGGAAACACGCTAAGGTGGTCCCTTTGCTGAAAAAGCCCACCTTAGATCCTTCGCGGCCAGAGAGCTTCAGACCCATCTCTTTGTTGCCGTATCTGGCCAAGGTGACGGAATCTCATGTTAATTCCATCTTGACCAAAGTCTCGAAACGGTTTCCGAGCTAATCACAGCACGGAGTCCGCTCTTTTGGCAGTCACTGAACAGCTGAGGGCTGCACAAGATCTGGGCGAAACTTCAGTCCTGATCCTGCTGGACTTGAGTGCGGCCTTCGACACGGTCTCCCATAAGATCCTACTTAAGCGACTTGGGGAGATCGGGGTTGGGGGCGGGGCCCTGGATTGGTTCGTGTCTTTTCTATCTGACCGTTCCTTCCAGATCCACGCCCCACCGTACTCGTCCAGCAGGCTCCCCCTCAGTTGTGGGGTCCCACAGGGGTCTGCCCTCAGCCCCACGCTGTTTAATGTGTACGTCCGCCCCCTGGCCGTGTTAGCCAGGGAGCGTAATATCAAATTAACAACATACGCTGATGACACACAGCTTATTTTCACCTTCTCCAGTGACGCCGAGATGGATTGAGTTAAATTTCAAGGAGATGTACTAGCCATCTCTGGCTGGATGTCAGAGAATTGTCTTCAACTCAACTCGTCTAAAACCGAGGTGCTCTTGGTTGGCCGTGATCCACAGAAGTGGGATGAGCATTGGTGGCCCCCTGCATTGGGTTCACCCCCGATTCCAAAACAGGAAGTAAAAAATATGGGGGTTCTCCTGGAAAACTCTCTTGCTCTTGATTCCTACGCAAAAAGAGTGGCAGGCACCTGTTACAGTCGTCTACGCTCTCTCAAGCCCATTTTAGGTTTCTTCAAGCCTTCCACCCGTCATACAATAGTCCAGTCCATGGTTCTATCTCATCTGGATTATTGTAATGTGCTCATGCTGGGCCCAAACCTGACAGTCACAAAAAGACTTCAAAGGGCTCAGAACGCTGCTGCCCGCACTCTTCTTGCTTTGACGAAACACTGCCCCACCCCACAGATTTTACGTCGACTACATTGGTTACCTATCAAACGAAGAATTCAATTTAAAACTCTCTGCTTAACTCACAAAATTCTTTATGGCCATGGCCCTCAAATATTGGAGGGACTCTGCACTTTCTACACTCCCACGCGTGCTCTCCGTTCTGCTGATCTCCATCTCGCCCGCACCATTAGGGTGCGTAGGAGTAGAGCTGGGGGTCGCTCTTTCAAGTGCATGGCTCCGAAACTCTGGAACTCCATTCCCCTGGAAGCATGAAATACCATGAACCATCTGCTCTTCTGAAAACTAATCAAAACCTGGCTGTTCTCCTCCTTCTAGGGCCCCCTTCCCGGATATTTACCACTTTCTTCCCTCTCTTTTATGCGCCTGCCATGCCCTACCGTTGGCCCGTTTGCTAGCGCTGGGACGCCCCGTTGCTGGGCTAGCCACGTGCTTTACAAATATATTTAACATAACATAACATAGATTTTACAATAGCGCTATCTATCACCTTTCTTGAGTAACCTCTCTCAAGGAACCTGACTCTACTGTTTGCCTGCACTTCCCTCAGATCATTATCGTTGTTATTTATCCGCCTTAGACAAAGCATCTCCCCATAGGGAATGCTGTGCATCAGATGTCTTGCATGGGAACTGCTCGCATGTAACGTTGAGTTTTCCGCAGTCTCTTTGCGGACTGGCTTTGATTCTATCTTATTATTAACCACATAGATCAAAGTGTATAAAAAGCTCACTTCTGTAGAACTTATGTTCGCTGTAAATTGTAAATTCAAATCATTGATGTTCAGAGCTGTAACAAAATCATTGGCGGCTTTCAACTCCCCATCCCAGACCACTAACAAGTTGTGGATGCAAATGTCGGGGGTATCATGGGTACCCCCCAGGAGCAGCCCCCCATTCCCCTGGGGGCCTACAACGGGCCCCCAAAGAAAAGACCACATGCCTTTCCATGTTGGCAATGGTGCCATGGAAAGGCTAAACTCCGCCATCATCATAATATGGATGGCGGTGTCTTGCAGACATCGCCACCATATTAGGCATGTTTTCTGCCCAGTCGACGAGTCGACCGGCAGTAAAGCGGCGAACGGTCTTTCCATCTGCGGCGGACCCCCAGCCATCCTAATGTGGCAGGGGGTCTTTCTGGTGTAGATGGCGGGCATTTAAAAAATCTTAGAAATTCACTGAAAAAACCATAGGTTTCAGGGGCGTTATAGTTAGTTGGACATTTCACTTGTACACAACCATAGAAATTCCCCTGTTATGGTTAGTTCACCTAACTATAACTTGCATGCTCGCAATGCACTGCTGATGATGTCACATATTACATCACTCATGACATGGCCAGTGACATCACTCATGACATCACTGATGACATCTCAAATGACATCACTGATGACATCATTAATTACATCATCCAGTGAATGTGTGTTTTTCTAAAACTTAAATATGTTTTATATATGTATATCTGTAGGTCGATGGAAGAATAAATGGGTATATAACTGTCTAAATGGATGATTGTTTTTGTAAAATTGATTTTATAACTGACTAAGTGTATCTTAGTTAATACATGGGTTAGTGAGTAATGTTTAAATATGTAAATATCTGAATAAGTCTCTCACTTTGTGTATAAGTGGCTGCATGGGTTGATGAGTAGCTACATGAGACTCTATATGAGTTAGTCGGTTTTTTGAGTATCAGTATGAGTGTCTATATGGTTAGGTGGGGGTATTACTTAGTGCATAGATGCATGAATGAGTGACTCACTGTTTGTATGTGTTGAACACAGCATGTATGCAGGACTTTATGGGTGGATGAGTGTATGTATGGGTGTGTTTGTGAATGAACGACTGTCTCAATAGTGTCTTTATGAGTAACTACATATGTTTTAAACTAGTATATGTGAGCATTGGTGTATGTGAGAGTGAGGAAAAACCAAAGGTGGTGATAGACGGAGCGTTGACAATACAAACACTCACCCCCAGTCAACTGATCTGGGTTTAATCCATCACCGTTCGTTTGATTCTGGTTCAGGAAAGACATGGCTTGGCAGTTCGGGCTGGACTGTTCCCATGAGGCACAGGGTCAAGGCTGATTTGCATATGGCCATGTCTGAACTGGGGTGGTGTGGAGTGCAAAAAAACAATGGATTTAGGCCCAGATCTCTGTACTGGGGTTATGTTATGTTATGTTAAACTTTATTTATTCAGCGCACGAACGCCCGTGGGCTTCATGGCGCTATCGAAGTTTTTTGGGAACACAGCATAACACTCAAAGGTACATTTCACAAGGGTAGATTTTGCACTTATTTAGCCTGTCTAAAAAGCCATGTTTTAAAGGCCTGCCTGAAAGTAAAAAGACCGTCACACTGTCTTAAAGGCAGTGGCAAGGAGTTCCATAAGGAGGTGGCAAGGTAGTGGAAGCAACTACCGCCCTAGCGTTTTTTCTTAAATATGGTGAATGTATGACATTGTTCTGCATTCTGTCCATCAACTGTTATTTTTGCATTTGTCACCCCGAGTGGGATGGGTATGCTCAGACGTGAGTACCATGCTCTCCACACCACTGGAGTCAAGCTATCCTGGCTGAAGACGGCTGATAGCCAGAAACCGTTCCTAGGATGCTTGATTCCGGTCCAGGAAAGACATGGCTTGGTAGTTCGGGCTGGACTGTTCCCATGAGGCACAGGGTCAAGGCTGATTTGCATATGGCCATGTCTGAACTGGGGTGGTGTGGAATGCAAAAAAACAATGGATTTCGGCCCAGATCTCTGTACTGGGGTGAATGTATGACATTGTTCTGCATTCTGTCCATTAACTGTTATTTTCGTATGTGAGAGTGAGACATTGGAAGAGTTCCTGTATAAATTAGTATGTGTTTCTATAAGTGAATGCTTTAGAGAGTAAGTATGTGTACGTTTCTGTAGAAGTAAGTGTGGTGGTGTGTGTATAACTGTATGTACAAGTAAATGGATGTTTGATACTTTGCATGTGTGACTATGTGTGTGAGTAACTCTATGGATGAGTGTCAGTGTGTAACAGGATGTATAGGTGTATGAGTACATATGATGAGTGAGTACATGTATGAGTGACTGTATAGAACTGTTGGTGAATGAGTCGATGTGTGTGTAGATCTTGGAATTACTGAATAGGTGTGTTTTAACTGGTATTTGTATCTCCATTGTTTTGAAAATGTTAGTTTCTATTTTTGAGTGTGTGTATCAAAGGTTACATTAGGGTGAGAGGAGGTCTGTCACTCTATCACAAGGATGATATCATCAGTGATGTCATTTGAGATGTCATCAGTGATGTCATGAGTGATGTCACTGACCATGTCATGAGTGATGTAATATGTGACTTCATCAGCAGTGCATTGCGGGCGCATGAGTTATAGTTAGCTGAACTAACTATAACAGGGGAAATTCTATGGTTTTGTACGAGTGAAATGTCCAACTAACTATAACGTCACCGAAATGTATGGTTTTTCCAGTGGATTTCTAAGGTTTTTGAAATGATAATTCCTAACTATAATGTGCCTGAAACCTATGTTTTTTTTCAGTGAATTTCAACAGTTATTTAAATGCTAATCCCTAGCTTTAACATGCCTGAAACCTATGTTTTTTAAGTGAATTTCTAAGGTTTTTTAAATGCTAATTTCTAATTATGCATACAGAGGTAGAACATGTTAAGAAAGAAGAAAAAAACACACAGAAAGAAGCAAAAGAAGTCCACAAAGACGAAGAAAAGTGCAGGAAGAAGCAATACATATGCAGAAAGAACCAACAGAGGAGCAGAAAGAGGCCTTGTTACAAAATCATCATGTGCCCAGAACTTTTTCAGATGGGTACTGGTGTTAACTGACTAACCAGGCCTAGAGCCAGTGGTATGCTAAAAGACATGAAGAATACAGTTAAAACACCTACATACACTAGGGAACACTATTCGTTGGGGTACCCCTGTGATTAGCACGACCACCTCTGTAAGCCCCTAGTACATAATAGGACAGGGGGATTAAAACTACCTCTTAAAATGCACGACAGGCTGCGTTTGCACACTGGTGAAGGGAGGGGGGAGCCTAAGGTGACATGTGTGCAAACACGCCCTGTGGGCATTTTAAGTTGGGGATAAAGTCCCCTTGAATCCTGAAGGTCCCTGGGGTCCAACTAGCCCACCAGGTACCTCCAGTAAGTGACACAGAGCTGCGTTGCAGAAAGGTGTAAAAAGGGGCATGGCCTAGACCACCTCTCTGCAACGCAGCGCAGTGGCGCTTACCGGAAGCACCTGGTGGGCTAGGTGGCCCCCTAGGAGCCCTCATGATTGAAGGGGTATTATTTCCCCAACCTAAAACGGAAGACAGGGCGTGTTTGCACAGTCACCTCAGGCCTAGTCCCCTCCCTTCACCACTGTGTAAACGCGCCCTTTGGCTGTTTTAAGTTAGGAGATTAAGTCCCCTTTAATCCTGAGGGTCCCTACGGTCAAACTAGCCCACTAGGTAACTCCAGTAAGCCCCAAAGAGCTGAATTGAGGAGGTGTAAAAAGGGGCACGGCCTAGATCACCTCTCTGCAATGCAGCGCAGTGGTGCTTACTGGAAGCACCTGGTGGGCTAGATGGCACCCAGGGACCCTCAGGATGGAAGGGTAATTATTTCCACAACTTAAAACGCGCCACAGGGTGTGTTTGCACACGTCACCTCAGGTCTGGTCCCCTCCCTTCACCACTGTGTAAACATGCCTTATGGCCGGTTTAAGTTGAGAGATTAATTCCCCTTGAATCCTGAGGGTCCCTAGGGTCCAACTAGCTCACTAGGTACCTCCAGTAAGCGCCACAGAGCTGCGTTGCAGAGAGGTGTAAAAAGGGGCAAGGGCTAGACCACCTATCTGCAACGCAGCGCAGTGGTGCTTACTGGAAGCAACTGGTGGGCTAGTTGGCTCCCAGGAGCCCTCAAGATTGAAGGATAATTATTTCCCCATCTTAAAATGCACCACAGGGCGTGTTTGCACACGTCACCTCAGGTCTGGTCCCCTCCCTTTACCACTGTGTAAACACGCCCTGTGGCCGTTTTAAGTTGGGGGAACCTGAGGGTCCCTAGGGTCCAACTAGCCCACTAGGCACCTCCAGTAAGTACCACAGAGTTGCATTGCAGAGAGGTGTAAAAAGGGGCGTGGCCTCTGAACACCTCACTGCAACACAGCTCCCTGGCGCATTCTGGAGGTTCCTGGTGGGCTAGTTGGCCCACAGGGACCCCCAGTATTCAAGGGGAATTAGCAAGCCATCTGCAAACGTGCCAGGGGGCCCTGGGGACCCCATCCCCCGGGGCTGGCCTTTGTTTTTTTTTAAATATTTTATTTGAGGATAAGGGCTGTGTGGCCCTCCTCCTGGACAACTTGTGGCCCCGGAATCCCATCCCCGGGGCCAACCTTATCTGTTGGGGACCCAATCCCCCCACGGACCTGCCTGCTCCCCACGTCCTGCGGGAGCCCGCATTGCTTTTCCACATGGGGAGCTGCTAAGATGCAGCTCCCTGTGTGGAAAAGCAATCAGCTTTGCTTTTTGGAAGAGAGAGCAAGTTTCCTGCTCTCTCATCCAAAAAACGAAGCAAAATTTGCTATGGCAGGGCAGGAGCCACCAGGCTCCCACCCTGCCAAATCAAACTGCAGTTTCCCGGGGTGGGCACCTCGGGACACTGCAGGAGCCGGCCCAGGGGGGTGTCGGTCCCCAGGGCCATAGAAGGCTACAGGAGGGAGCCATGCGTTCCCCCTCCCACCATTTATAAAGCCCTGGGGGAGGTGGTACCCGGGCTTGGGGGGTCTGTCATGGACTCCCCAATGTTAATTATTAGAGCCCTGGGGAGGTGGCAGTCCCCGGGCATGTGGGGGGGTTCGAGCCCCCCACCTTGGTATTTATTTTTAAAACAAGCCCAGTGGGTGGCATCCGCAGGGCTGTGAGGGGGTCATGTGCCCCCACCAATAATTTATAGAAGTCCCGGGGGTGGCAGTCCCCGGGGCTTGGGGGTCCTTTGAGCCCCCCACCCATTTAATAAACAAGCCCCGGGGTGGTGGTCCCCAGGGCAAATTCTTTTGAAAAGCCCAGGGGTATGGCGGTTCCCGAGGCTGGGGGGCCCCTTTGGGCCCCTCATTATAATATAATAATTGCCCCGGGACTTGGCCCACCCGGGGGCTAATTAATAATGAAGCGTGGGAGTTCGCGCTTCATTTTTTTTTTGCGGCCGGATCCGTGGATCAGTCGCGCATTTCGCTGTTTTTAAAAAAAATTAAAAATCTTTTTTTGGCCCTGGGGATCCTTGTGAGACCCCCTAAGCAGGCCTTGGGGGGTCAGGGTGTTTCTACCCTGCCCCCTTTTCTTTTTTTTGAAATTTGTTTTTCTGATTACTTGTGCCACAAGATGGCTGCCAACACTTCCTGATTTGGAGACAGCCAATTAGCATGAAGCTCGTGATCGGGAGGGTGCGCGGATCCTGTGCGCCTCTATATATCAAAACTTTTTTAATTTTGATTTTCTCAGCAACTACGGAACGGATTTACACCATTTAACAAAAAGGGATCTTTCTGAACCAAGGGCTACCTTTTGCCAGATTTGGTGTAATTCCATTCAGCAGTTCGGGCTGTAGCCGTGTCTAAAGTTTCCTAAGGGAAATTGCATGGGGGAAACACGTTTTGGGACACCCATTTTTTCGCGGCCCCCCTTGACAAATCACCCTGAAAGTTTCAAGACCGGAGCAGGCCACGATTTTTGAAAATTTCGCGATCAATCGAGGCCAAAGTTGCGATTTTCCTATGGAAACTAGGTCCTAAATATAACTACCTACTGGTGACCGCCAGTAGGTTTTATATATATATATATATATATATATATATATATATATATATATATATATATTATATATATATATATATATATATATATATATATATATATATATATATATATATATATATATATATTCACTGAAAAAAACATAGGTTTCAGGGACGTTGTAGTTAGAGATTAGCATTTAAAAAACCTTAGAAATTCACTGAAAAAACGATAGGTTTCAGAGACTTTATAGTTACTTGGACATTTAACTCATATAAAACCAGAGAAATTCGGCTGTTATAGTTAGTTCAGCTAACTATAACTTGTGCCCCTGCAATTCACTGCTGATGACGTCACATATTACATCATTCATGACATGGTCAGTGACATCACTGATGACATCACTGATGACATCTCAAATTACATCACTGATGACATCACTGATGACACGCCAGAGAGTGCCCATGCTACTCAGTATATTTTCTTACATTACATGGATCTAGTTCTTGTAACAACTTAATCTTCTATTTAATACTTTTCTGTGTATATTCTCGTAGCACATTTCGCATTATATCAATAGACTCCTGTTGAATACTACAAATACTGCTACAACCCCACTTATACACAGGAGCTTGTGTATGTTTCCCTTGCACTTCTTCACCTATTAACTCTTCTGCACTTTCACCAACCATTTCCTCTTTTGGAAGGGGACAACCATCCCGACCTCCAGTATCAACTGCAAATGGTAAACTATTTTCCTGGAAATAACTTTCCTCATTAAAAAAAGGCTCACAAGTAGAAGTATGTTTCCAATGACGACTAAAGATTTTGCAAAAGTTGGTTCTGTTCACAAGTCTTTTTCTTCTACTTTTCTCTTTCAACACTTTCATTATTTTATCCAACACGTTGATCCTCTTCAAAATCACAATGAATAACTTCTGTTTTAAATTGAAAGCAGTATCCACAATACTTTCAATACGCTGCTTCTGTTTGAATTGCAGTACTTTCTTTTTATTTTTGCAGCATAATTTCATTATATTCTGAATCAATCTAGTTCGAAAAAGTCTCTGATGAATTTCTTGAAATTGATTTTGTCTCCGGGTAACAGATAGTGTTTCTTTATCATGTTTTCTTTTCCTGGTATTTGAAATTGAAGTTTGCTTCTCCTTACTTGAAAAATTCTTCTTTTTGCTTTGTGTGATGTTACTTTCATTAAATGTTCGTAATATTTTTTTCAGAAATTGTCTAGTGTTTTTACCAGAAGGAACTGTTTGTGTAGTATTCTACTTTGTTTCTAATTGAAAACCTTTCCTTTTGTTCAAATATATATATTTTTTCTCTTTCCTTTTTTTTCAGTTCTTCTAGGCATTTTCAAACTTTAATCCAAACGAAATAATTTTCTGAAAAAGAAAAAATAGATTCAATTATTTTTTACATTTGTTCAATATGTTAAAATAATAACATACAATTACATAAGTTCTACTGACGGGTTCCAGAGGCAGTGCTGCAACGTGATGAAGCAGGGCAGGGGAGCAGTAGGGTGACAAGTAGAGCCACAGAACATACAGCAAGTATGTATTTAATTATTTACATACACCTTTACAATTTATATGTAACTGCACTACCTCGTACTTTTCACCTTTCTGCTGTACCCCACCACCCCACAGCACTCCCTCTGCAACCCACCGCAGACAACTTTATAGATAGATTTTTTAAAATACTATGTACTTAGCACATCAATAGACATCTGACTCAGAATGTGACCATGACACCCTGCGTATAAAGGACTGTGGGAACTGTGAGTTACCCAGCAATTATGTCACTTACGATGGCTCTTAAATACCTCACCACTAGGAATCCTTATAACATAACCTAAACGCATTTGGCGTTGGAGTATAGGTTACTTCTGCATCCTAACCACTAGATTCCTTTTTCTTTTTTCTTAAACATCACATTAGGAACATTCTTACATAATATACTCTCCTGGTGCTTTACATTCCATCGATATGTTTGCCACATTTGGGACATTTCAAGTTATTGGTTTTCCGTATGAGTGATTATGATGCCACCATCGGGCTATGCACTTTGATATCGTAGTTTTAAACAAGGAACAAAAGGCTAGGCAAGCGCGGTAGAATGCTCTCTTAAATACCAGTATTCCCATGACCTTAACGCGCATGTGCAGTGCGTAGACTATCACACTCAGTTAGGCACATTACCCTGAGCCTCGCCTATTGGCGCCCGGCCATTCTGTCACACACGTGCGGAGAATTAGTAATTTCACCACACACACGTAACACTCATTCACCTTGACACGCATGTGCAGCGCGCCAACACTTCCCACTTGACTATGGGGATGCCGGCCCCACCGACGGTATTACGTAAACTGCCTCCCACACGTATTTAATTCTGTCATCTACTACTTCCGCCAACCTTATTTGGAAGGTCAGGCAAGCCTCTGGACCTCTAGCATACCACGTTTTTGGGACACCGGATCCCGCACAGCAGCTTCCTAGCCAGCGATAATTAGCAATTAACTCTTCATGTTGACACTATAAAAACGGACGCCGGCTCACTCACTTCATAGCGAGGAACGGAGATGCACAGATCTAGGCATAGAGGCGGAGATCACATCAAGTCACAGTAAGAGTATGAGTGCTGAGTTAAATTACTTTCTTTTACAGGTTTTATGCCATTAATGCACTACAGAACCTCATGTGCTTTTTTGGCAATATCCCAAGTGGTTTTAACATCTTGTATTTCTGTGTTTTCTCCTTATCTACTTCTTTAGCATTTGACCTAAGGGGTCTCCTGCCCTCACCCTCCTATGGGGCAAATTTGACCTCATTTTAGGGTAAGCATTTTGGGGAGACTGTCTCCTAGACTGGTGCACAGATTGCTGTCACAAAACTGTTGCACATATAGCCACTCATGATAGATTCATGGTGAATGTGGCTGATTTTGTTTTGTTATGCTGTATGTGTTCAATGCTATTTGACAGTGTGTTTTTACATTTGTTTTATTTTTCAGGCATAAGAATTTTGCCATATCATGGTGGAGTGTGATCCTCAGCACCCTACTGAGTGGAAATCCTCTCACCATAGTGGGGTAAGAGTGGAGCTCGTTCTTTTTTCTTTATCACGGTCCTGATAAATGCCGCGGACACAACTGGGCCTTCAGGCAGAAACATGTTGACCTCATTGATAGCAGTGGGGGACAATAATATCCCCATTACACCGATCACCTTGTTTTAGACTACCATATAGATGCCAGCACTATTAAATTTAAGCTGACATCTTTAATGGCCTTTTAACTCACTATTTTCTCCAATGGGCCTCCACTTAGTTTAGAAGTGCATCCCTGTTGTCAGGTGTATGCCCGCCCTCTATCAAACCATGTTTTTAGAGGGCGAATACTGGTCTATGATGAAGCATGATACCAGGTGGTGTGTGAGACCAGTCCTTCACTTTTTGTGAGATGTCTGCACTCACAGACTAAAATTGCACTAGCACTAGCGACACCCCACTGGGAGCGGCTACATTGTGGTACATAATCGGCAACATACCCACCTCCCCCACCCCCACCCCTGCCCCTGCCCTTGCTTAACCTTACAAAATCAAACAACGAGCCCCAGCACTCCCGTTAGCGCCCTATAGCCATACATAGACTTAATTTCAACAGGTGTCTGCCGGAACGCTCATCAGCAAAAGGTATTAAAACCTGCAATTTTGCAAGTAAAACATACACCATACTAATCAATCAATCAATCAATCAATCAATCAATCACAGCATTTATATAGCGCACTACTCACCCGGAGGGTCTCAAGGCGCTGGGGAGGGGGGGTCCGCTACTGCTCGAACAGCCAGGTCTTGAGCTGCTTCCTGAAGGCGAGGTGGTCCTGGGTCAGGCGGGGGTGGGTCGGGAGGGAGTTCCAAGTCTTGGCGGTCAGGTAGGAGAAAGACCTACCTCCTGTGGTGGCTCTTCGGATCCGGGGGATGGCGGCGAGGGCGTGGCTGGTCGATCGGAGATGGCGTGTGGGAGCGTAGAAGTTGAGGCAGCTGTTGAGGTATGCTGGTCCTTGGTTGTGCAGGGCTTTGTGTGCGTGGGTGAGGAGACGAAAGGTGATTCTCTTGTTGACCGGGAGCCAGTGCAGATCTCTCAGGTGTCCGGAGATGTGGCTACGACGGGGGATGTCCAGGATGAGTCGTGCTGAGGCGTTCTGGATCTGCTGGAGTCTCTTCTGGAGTTTGGCGGTGGTTCCGGCGTAGAGGGAGTTGCCGTAGTCCAAACAGCTGGTGACGAGGGCCTGGGTGACCGTCTTCCTGGTCTCGGTGGGGATCCACCGGAAGATCTTACGTAGCATGCGCAGGATGTTGAAGGAGATGGCGTTGACTTGTCTGGTCATGGAGAGTGAGGAGTCCAGGATGAAGCCTAGGTTGCGTGCGTGGTCTGTTGGTTTGGGTGCGCAGCCCAGGGTGGGGGGCCACCAGGAGTCGTCCCAGGCGGAGGGTGAAGATCCCAGGATGAGGACTTCCGTCTTGTCCGAGTTCAGTTTCAGGCGGCTGCTCATCATCCACTTGGCTACGTCTGTCATCCCTTCGTGTAGGTTGGTTCTGGCGGTGGCGGGGTCGTTGGTGAGGGAGAGGATCAGCTGGGTGTCGTCGGCGTAGGAGATGATGTTGAGGTTGTGTTGGCGTGCGATGTCTCCGAGGGGGCTCATGTAGATGTTGAAGAGGGTTGGGCTGAGCGAGGAGCCTTGAGGAACGCCGCAGATGACTTCGGTGGCTTCTGATCTGAACGGGGGGAGGCGGACTCTCTGTGTCCTTCCGGCGAGGAACGAGGTGATCCATTCCAGTGCCTCCTCCTGGATTCCGACGTTGCTGAGGCGCTGTACTAGGGTACGGTGGCAGACAGTGTCGAAGGCTGCGGAGAGGTCTAGGAGGATGAGGGCCGCTGTTTCTTCGTTGTCGAGCAGGGCTCGAATGTCATCGGTAGCTGCGATCAGGGCGGTTTCGGTGCTGTGGTTGGCCCGAAAGCCAGACTGCGAGAGGTCGAGGGATCCGTTCGTCTCGAGGAAGGCGGCCAGCTGCTTGTTGATGGTCTTCTCGATGACTTTAGCAGGAAACAGGAGCAGCGAGATGGGGCGGTAGTTCTTGAGGTCGGTGGGGTCGGCTGATGGCTTCTTTAGTAGAGCGCTGAGTTCGGCGTGCTTCCAGCTCTCCGGGAAGGTGGCGGTGTCGAAGGAGGTGTTGATGATGTCCCGCAGGTGGGGTGCGATGACAGCATCGGCCTTGTTGAAGACGTGGTGAGGGCAGGGGTTGGTCGGAGATCCGGAGTGGATGGAGTTCATCGTGCGGATGGTGTCTTCGGTGCTGATCGGGGTCCAGGCGCGGAGGGTGGTGGTGGGGGGCGGTGGTTCAGTCGTGGCGTGCGTCGGTTGAGAGCTGAAGCTGTTGTGTATGTCCGCGTTCTTGTTGTGGAAGTAGGAGGCGAGGGAGTTGCAGAGGTCCTGCGAAGGGGTGATGTTGTTGTTTCCGGCGTTGGGGTTATATACTATAATTCGGTTTATAAATAGTTCCAGTACCACTACACCACCTCCACACCTGCCCTTGCTTAATTTTACGCAATAAAACAAAGAGCCCTAGCAAACCTGGAAGCACCACTATAGCCATACAGAGGCTTAATTTCAACAGATGTCTCCCGAAACGCTCATCAGCAAAAAGAATTAAAATATGCAAATTTGCGGGTAAAACATATACCATGCCATAGGGCGCTTTATAAATGATCCCAGTGGTACTACATCACCTTTAGTAGCTAGACATCTGCACGTTACTGAATTCTGTGTTTTAATCACCAACATACCCACCTCCCCCCTACCCCTGCCCTTGCTTAACCGTACAAAATCAAACAGAAACCCCAACCATTCCTAGTAGCGCCACTATGCCCATACACAGAGTTAATTTTAACAGGTGTCTGCCGGAACGCTTATCAGCAAAAAGTATTCAAACATGCAAATTGGCGGGTAAAATATAAACCATCCCATAGCATGGTTCATAAATGGGCCCAGTAGCACTTCACCACCTTTACTAGCTAGACATCTGTATGTTACTAAAGTCGTTTAAACACTCTGTAGAGTGTATAGCAGGGGATGGGGAGAGTAAACACAGTTGTAATTCCCAAACTTTTGATATACCGTCCTTTTAATGTATGTATATTGAGGACATTAAATGGAATGAAAAAATTGACGAATGTCTCAAATAGGATAGTGAAGCTAAGCACCGGTAAAACCCGGACCACTTAAACACCTACGTATATTCAGCACAGGGACACAGCCTGACAATTAGTATCACTTATAATCACATGTAGTTTACTAATGTCAAGAAAGTCATACAGAAAATATACTGAAAATTTTCATTTCTTTTTATCTCTCAAACATTTATAAAACATCTCTTCTAAAGAAACACTTCCCAACCACTTCTATTTCATGAGAACAGACAATCATTATTATGTTTACTACCATATATTTTAGTATATCTACCTTTTTATTACTTAGTAGTCCGAAACTATTAATACTATTAACTATACCCAAATGCAAACCAGAAACCATGTTCATATTATATCTCAACCTATGATCAAATTATTCAAACTATGCGTACATATAAAAGGAACCTATCACTTTTACTATCTCCATCTCCTCTCCGTGTGATCTCCAACACTGTAGACATCCTCACAGTACAGCAACCTACCTCGACTTATATTCAAATCTACCTCTCAGTGTCAAAAATTAGACCCCAACCTGTCCACACAACATTTCTGCATTTGGTTTTATCGCTTTTAACTTAATAACACATACATCTCCTACCTTCCCCGCTATTTCCACAAAAAAGTATAATTTGCAAACGTGGGACATTTTGTTTATTTTGCCTGAATACATTAGCAATCCCAAATGAATGCTGTACCTCATTTTCAATAATATACAGTCCTTTAAAGACGGCAAACTACACTTCTTCTTTTTGAAAAATTCCTAAACATATATAAAGTACTTATTTAACAACAGGTCAAACTTTATGCATATTTTATAACCAAGTATAATATTTTGAAATAAAAAATACTTTCAAACTTAAAAAATATCACCTCAAATACTTAATCACTACTACAGAAGACATAACACACCTTGTTCATTTCTACCTCACCTTTGTAGTTGGTATGCAGATTTCAAATGTCACACATGCATGCAATTCTTTCTTTGTCACACAGAACATGTAATGCACTGCTTTAATCAAGAATGGAACCAGTAATAGCACAATTTCTCTGTTGCTCCACATATAAATACATGTAAAGAACAAATACATGTAAAGAACAAATCAGAATACTTAATTCCGTCATCGACATTCCACAACTTATCTCCATTGGTTACTTTTTAATTTTCCAAATGAAAAGCTTCTTCATATTCCGCGCCACATACAGGTCAGAAGTTCAATCTTGTCACCACACTTTCTGGAACATTCTACGACACCTGCAGGTTAAAAGTTCATATTTTTTTTAAACTGAAGGGGTTTTTTTTCAGCATATTCTCGAACATTTAACAGCACCTGCGGGTTAAAACTTCACCATTGTTTTAAGTTTCAAATGTACCTTCCAAATGCAAGTAGCACGTCTGGTTGAGCTGAGCACATTTCATCCTATTGTATGTACTCCACGTTTAGACTGCTCTTTTTTAACCAATGACAAACATGCTTTTTCATGCAACTAATATGCACCCTAGTTTATAGTACCCAATGCTTCTTATCTTCCAATCATTTATCGTTTTCTGTGGGGAAAAAAGATTTTTCCACATCTTTAAACATATCTCTTACTCTATGAAGGAACTGCATGAGCTACAGAAATCTTTCCATACCTTCAAAATGCTAGTGTTGATCGTAGGATATAGCTATGTTTTCTGGTGAAAGAGGTATGCAGAACAGCTACGTATTGACTTAGACCTAGGTTTACAAAATGTGGACATCAAATGGTTTGCACAGAGAGGATTGAAGTGGCACCAATTGCTACCTTTGGTTAAAACCTCTTTGCATCTTCCACACCCTGACCTCATGATTGTGCATTGTGGTGGAAATGACCTAGGCACATTGACTGGGGCAGGTTTGGAAATGCTTATGAAGGACACCTTAGGACAAATGATGTTACTTTTGCCTCAAACTGTCTTTTTAAATTCCAATATATGCCAAAGACAGAAGGGGAAATGGTCAAACCAATTTTGTCCTCATATTGAAAAATCTAGGAAGAATGGCAACAAAGCTGTGTCTGCATACCTCAGAGACCATGGAATGGGGTTGATCTACAACAACAACATACGTTTTGATATGATTGATATCTACAGAAGTGATGGAGTACACTTCACAGATCAAGGAAACAGAGATTTTCTGAATAACCTGAAATTGTGCATCCGCACCTACATGTAGCTCCAACTAATGAACACAAGGGCTCTTTTTAGAGCCACCCTATAACTGACAAATTCGGCCCGCTATTTTAGGGCCAGGTAACAGCAACTCCCGGACCCTCACCAAAATGTATTCTCCACACTGCTGTGGTGCAGCGGCCAGACCATCTGACTTTGCAGCACAGAGCTCCCGCTGTGATAACCGGCTCTAGTGACAGCTCAGGATAGCACCATATGACTCTGCGCAATAGCTCACTTAATTTCCACACCAGCCCCCAGCACCTGCAACCTGTACGAGTGAGTAGTTTGCACTTTACAAATACTGTATTGATTCAAAATTGCAGAATTGAACTTCACACTCCCTCTTTAGCACCCTCCCCAATCACCCTACAGACATCACACTGTTTAAAACAAAAGTTCCTCCTAGTACATATGCACACATACTGACACTACTTGGACAGGTGTGCCGCAGCGGCCAGAAAACATGAGTTCAGAGCACAGGGCTCAAGGTTTAATCCCATGCTCCGGCAGCAGCTCAGCTCAGCACCATGTGACTCTGGGCAATAGCTCACTTAATAGCTCACATAATTTCCACACCGACCTCCAGGGCCTTCAGACCCATAGGGATGAGTTTATTTGGAGATAAGGGGTGAAAGGTCCTGATCCCTTAGAAGCCATATATAGAGCAATAATTATCATATTTTGTTCTTGCCCTGAACAGGGGGAAACCCCATACCCCATAATCTGAGTAAAGTTCCAACAGAGTTGTTAGGGCAAGGTTCGTTTTCTGTACTTGTCGCGGAAATAATTCCAATCACACACTGAATCGTTTTATAGCTTATTTTTAGTGGTGTTGTCACTCTATTCTTGATAGTGAGTGAACGGAACAGCCAACACGTGTTTTGCCCCTTTACATGGCCATCCGGCCTGGGGCTTCTTCAGGGTCGTAGGTTGGAATTACGTAAAGTCAGAAGGAACTCAGTTGATTTGATTTTTGAGTCTCTAATATTCAGTTACAATGCCGTTGTAGAAATCGTGCTCGGTCGATGACGAGAATCAAAAATCGAACCGACCGAATTCCTCCTGACTTTACATAATTCCACCCCTTCTCCCTGCCAAATATGGAGTAATTCCGTTCACCCGTTCGACCTGTAGCCTTGTCTAAAGTTTCCTATGGAAATTAACATGTAGAAATCATATTTCGGGACCAACCTTTTTTCTTGCCCCCCCCTTGACGAATCACCCCCAATCTTTCAACATACGAGCTTATATGAACAAAAAATTAGTATGGAAAATTTCATGAAGATTCATCAAACGAACCAAAGTTATAGCCAAAACAAAAAATGCTCTTCCTATGGAAACTTTGTCCTAACTATAACTACCTACATATATATACAAACAAACACTTGCTCTGTTCGCGGTCCAGGCGCTGCTTTCAGCTGTGCGTAACCCCGCAGTTGAGTAAAACCGCAACACTTTTCAAAACACTTCCATTGCAGAAAGAAAATAGGTCGCACTTCAGCAATTGCCTTCCAAAGTTCAAAAACAATTATATGTGATTCCTATACATCCAAACACACCAACGCGCTTCGATCTCTTGCTGAGATCTTGTTCACAGTAACGCCTCCATGTTTTCTACTACTTTTTGAAGAAAGATTGTCTAATTATGTAATTTCCTGTAGCTACTGTCACAGGGCATTCTGGTTAATGTAGTGACTACGTAAAATGTATGTGACTAAAATAAAAATGCATAACGCTTTCATTCCATCATGATTTTAGTGCGAACATTAAATAATTATCTAACATTTCATGCTAGCATTTCTAATTTGTTGGTTCCAATTCTGACTTTTGTCAAACTCACGGTCTTGAATGCCTCCAGAGGCTCTGTCTATTTACCATTAGTGTTAACCATTTATGTATATTTTGCCTCTAGTGGCCAAACAATATCGACGTGTTTTATTAATGGTATGTTCAGACCCGTTTGTTCTGACATTTCCTTACTTTACCAATGCTAGACTTTAAGATTCTTGATAATGTAAGCACTAATGTGACCTAATGTTTGTGACAAAAATAAAATTAATAAAAAATATGTCATTTAAAACCAAAGATTATTCCGTGATTTAAAAGACTGAACTCCACTACCACAGATTTGCCTACAGAATAGAACACTAGATCATTTTTATGACTTCCCTCACGATAGGACTATTTACAAATGTATATACATTTCTTCACTCTGATTGAGTCCATGTGGAGTCGTTGACCGTAAGCTGAGAATGTATATTGACTCTTTCATTCTCAGTGATTTCTCTCTATCTCCTCCTCTCGTCTGCTTTTTCACTGTGTCGATTCCGTAAAAAGTTAAACTTTTCCAGTTACTTTCATGATGCGTTTCCATGTGCTTGGCAACTGCATTGTTTCTATTCTGATGTATGGTTGTCCTCACGTGTTCTAAAATCCGCTTCTTTGGTTCACATTTCGTACTGCCCACATATTTCAGTTGGCATGGACATTTAATTACATAAATTACATATTGGGTCTTGCAAGTGATAAGTTCATGTATGTCCTATATCTCTCCATTGGCCAGCATCACATTTTGTACATTTTTGGCGATTTGACACACCTTACAGTTGTAACATTTTTTAAAACCCTTACTTCGCAGCGATGATTTATTTTTTCTTTACGAAAGTGACTATGTGTCAGTCGATCTTTCAGGTTGGGCGCTCGACGGTATGTTATCTGCGGTTCATTTCCCACTATCGGACCAATAGTTGCATCTAGTTTCAAGATTTTACAATTTTTCTTCAAAATTTTCCTGATCTGTGTTGATTCTTTTGAGAAGGTTGTTATGAATATTATTGGTTCATTTTCACATTCTTTGGTGGTATCCTCCTTGGTTGATTGTAAAATATCATCCCTCTTTTTTTGGTTTGCTCGTTCCCATCCATTTTTAATGTGATTTTTTGAATACCCTCTTTTCACAAATCTTCTTGCAGTGGATGCACTTTGTTCTTCCCATTGTGAGTCTTCTGAACATATTCTCCGGAGTCTTAAAAATTCGCCATAAGGAATGTTCTGAAAAAAACATTGCTGATGGAAACTACTGGCATGCAATGTTGCATTAGTCTCTGTCTTTTTTCTATGTAGGGTGGTTTGTATCTGGTTTGCTTCTATGTAGATTTCTGTATCGAGGAAGATCCCTCTCTTTTCACTCAGTTCATATGTGAATTTGAAGTTTGCTGGTGTATTATTTAAGATTTCAAAATATTCCTTAAATTCATTTTCCGGTCCATCCCAAATTAGCAGGAGGTCGTCGATGAATCGCAACCATAGTATGGTTTTTTTCAAGAAAAAATCATTGCCAGCTTGCCAAGCACATTTCTGCTCCCACCATCTCATGATGATGCAGGCAAAATTGGGGCTGAAAGAAAAACCCATAGCTGTTCCTTTGATTTGGGCAAAAATGTCTTCTCCAAAATAAAAAACATTTTGATTTAAGCACATTCTCATCATTTCCTCCAGCATGCTGTTATGACAGGAGTAGTGAATATTTATTTCCTGCAGAAAAAAGTTGCAGGCTGATATACCGATTTCATGATCTATGTTCATATATAACGATATTACGTCCATCATTATTAACTTATACGTGGACATCCAGGGAATTACATTTAGTTGTTTTAACATATCTGTAGTATCCTTAATGAACGATCTTAACTTTGAAACATAAGGTAGTAGGAAAAAGTCAAGAAAATTAGCCATAGGTTCATACAAAGATCCCTTTGCGTAGACAATTGGGCCTCCCGGTGGTCTAGTGCGGTTCTTATGAACTTTTGGCAGAAAGTACATAGTTGCGGTCACTGGTTGTTCTACTGTTAAGTATTTCTGTTCATCATGGTCAATTAATCCTAAATGAAGCCATTTCTTCAATTTTTTGTCTAGTTCCAATTTCATTTCTGTTGTAGGGTCTGATGTTAACTTCTTGTAATATACTTCATCCTTTAGCTGCTCATGAGCCACATTGACATATTCAATTTGTCCCAGATTACGACATTGGCACCTTTATCGGCCATCTTTATTTCGATGGTATCATCTTGACTCAATGTTGTTAAAGCTTTTCGTTCTTCTGGTTTTAAATGATCCAAATAGCGTTGTTTTTTTTTATTTTGTAGATGTGCTGTATCACTGCTTCATGGAATGTATCTATTTTATTTCCTGGTGGTATTTGTTGATAGAAACGTGATTTGGGATTTTTTTGGTTCATTCCTGCCCCTTGCTGGATACATGCTTCATCTAATGTTATGTGTTCCGATTCTTGTTCTTCATCTAGATTCCTTAACGTCAAGTAACTCTCAGAATCTTTTGCCAATAAGGAGGAGCTTGATGCAACATTTATTGTTGGTACTTTTTTATTTCTTATTTCCTTTTCCTTTTCTTTAAACACTTTTGCCACTTTTATTTTGCAGATGTATTTATATAAATCAATCCTTGTCTGCGCTATATCCATATGTGCGCTTGGACAGAAGTTTAGACCTTTCTTCAGCAATGAATTTTCTGATTCTGTGATTTGCCTACATGACAAATTTATGACCGTCAATTCTTGTACATCCTCTAAAAGTTTTTTTTTATTCTCATACTGCGGGTCATTGTTCCCACTCTTTCCCCGCCGATCGCCCCTCCTTCCTCTTCTTGTCTGTTTGATATTGATTTTCCCCTGCCTCTTCATCGATTCCTTTGGTTTTGCGGCTCAAATCCCCTCGCCTGCTCCCATTGGTGCTGTTGTAGGACCAGCCGCATGTCCCCTAAAAAAGACTGTTTCTTTGATGTATTTTCTCCATCACTCTGATCGGTGGATGCGAGTGAAGACATACTATCCGAGGTGCTAACATTACTTTCATTGTATTCTTGTTGTTTCAAGTGATCGAATTTCCTTGCATAAGTGAAGATTCTCCCTTCACTGTAGTCTATTTTGTTTCATTGAAATTTGATGCGTTTACTATTTTGTACTGATTCTTCATGCAGTTCTATTTGTTTTTCTAAGTCAGATTTCAACTTTTTCATCTCCGGGGTTAGGTCCAATGTTAATATTTCTTTTTCAAACTCAGAGACCTGCATTTTGATTTTCTGCAATGCTATTTCTATATGCTTGATAAGAATGTTCATTAGCCCCAGCGATGAATTTAAGAGGTACTCCCCCCATTCCTGCAGAAGTTTATTACTTGAGTCCTGATGGCTAGGCATCAAATGTATTCTGAGACCTCTTGGTACATTCTGTACCTCTACGTATTTTTTTTAATGTAGTCACCTCCTACCATTTGTTTATTTCTTTCTTGGAGATTGTCTCCCATGTTTTTAATTTAGTCTTAACATCTGATTTCTTATTTGTTTTTGGGTCAACTCCTTATTTACCTCCTGTTTAACAAAATTCTGGGGTTTCCAGTAGTGTCAGTCGTTTTGCATCACGGGATTCCATAATGTTTGTTTGTTCGGAATCTTCCTTGTAATTCAATTTCTTTTTGTATTACCTTTTCACTTTCACTATTGCTGACGTGACTTGTGTCCTCGTATTATTCCCCTTTACACACACCTTGATTTCATGTAAAATCCTCTTCAGTGGTTTATTTATTAAGGGTCCTAATGTCACAAGAATTTACGTGCTGACTGACATATTGTGCCAAGAACTAAAATATCAATAACGTGCTTTTCCTTTACTGGGGCTGGCATGCATACAAGAGTTTACCTGTTTTCAGGTTGAAAACACAACCCTTCCACCCTCCGGCTGTCGGGTGCGTTCTTGCTCTGAAATCAGTCGGCGTCCTGCTGCCGCTTCTGCCACGTGGTTTTAAATTCCTTTGAATCTTCCTCTTTGTCGGTAATCACCTCAGTCCGTTTTAATCTATTAAACAAACAGTTGCTCTGTACGTGGTCCAGGCGCTGCTTTCAGTTGTGCGTAACCCCACAACACTCTTCAAAACACTTCCTTTGCAGAAAGAAAATGGGTCGCACTTCAGCAATTGTATTCCAAAGTTCAAAAACGATTTATTTCATGTGATTCCTATACATCTAAACACACCAAAGCGTTTCGATCTCTTGCTGAGATCTTGTTCACGGTAACGCCCCCATGTTTCCTACTACTTTTTAAAGAAACATTGTCTAATTGTAATGTTCCCTGTTTCCCACTGCAAGTACATGCTGAGCCAGTGGAAGGTGAGTAACTTGCGTTTATTAAATGATATAAAGCACTACAGAGCTGAGGGCGCCGAGCGTCTGACTGTCTCCCGCTCCGGTCGCCAACTGCCGCTTTTCGCCTTCGCGCCTTTCACCTCCCACTCCTTGCGCATGCGTGCGCCTCCTGCTCTAGTCTATGGCGTGACGCGTCATCGCGCACACGCTCATAGACTAGAGCATATACCACATATCTCCCCCCTTTAATATAAACAACAAAACATTCCCCCCCAGCAGGTGAGGGTCCCTCACAGGAGCGTGAGTCCATGGTGGGGCACCTGGGGAGGTGGCACCAAAAGCTAGTGTCCATCCATCACAAAGTCTCTATAGCGAGAGGGCACAGTGATTGCCCTTCTGCTGCGGGTGTGTCTTACCGGCATGTTCTCTCTCCCTTCTGTCTCTCCTTGGGACCTCTCATCTTCTCTCGCATCAGCTCCCTGCTCTGCATTCACCTGTGCGCCATCTCCATCAGTAGGCACTGCTCCCGGGCCATACACCTCAGTGTCCTCACCTACACTTTCCCCACAGTCTCCTGTGCTGTGCCCCACTTGGGGTCTTGCTTCCTGTAAGTCCATCCGTCTCTCGTCCTCTTCAGACTTGGGCCATACTATTATTTTATTGACTCTGGCCATGCGGTCTTGCGACCAGACCTTGCCGTCACTGAGAAGAGCCGCCCTACCTCGTACCTCCTGAACCTGTAGGGGCCGGCTGAACTTGCTTTCGCCTTTCTTTTGTAGGGTAGGGAGTTTAACCCTGACCCATTCCCCTTCTTCCAGCACGGTTTCCTTTGTGTTGCGTCGCTTGTCGTAGTTTGCTGCGTAGATCTTCTGGGCCTTCTCCAGATTATGCTGCACCACCGCTGGGGACCATTTGCTGGTGATGGTCTTCTCCCTCCATGCAACGTTGTCCCGGGTAAAGGGATGCCGTCCTCTTAGCACTTGGAACGGACTGTACCCCACTACTGAGGGCGTGATCCGGTAAGCCCATAGCATGCTCATTACTTCCACTTCCCAGTCCTTTCCTTGTGATATGGCTGCCTGGATGGAGCCCATGAGCACCCGATTGAACCTTTCGATCTGGCCGTTGCATGCCGGATGATAAACGGCCGTGTGTTTCACCTCAATCCCATTCCTTTTCATATATCGACCCCACTTGTCTGATACAAATTGTGGTCCGTTGTCACTGAGAATGGACTTGGGTATACCCTCTCGTAGGAACACCGAGGTCAGGAATCTCAATATAGTGTCAGTGTCCATTGACTCTTGTATGTCCACTTCAGGCCATTTGGAATACTTGTCCATTATCACACATATGTATTTATTCACCCCTCTACTGTCTAGGACAGGTCCCAGAATGTCTATAGCCACATCCTCCCAGGGGCCTTGCGGGGTGTCAAACTTCCCCAATGCAGGTCTGAGTGGGCGGAGCACCTTGTCCGCTCCTTGGCACTGCCCGCACTCCCGCACTTGTCTCTCTATGTGGGCATCCATTCCTGGCCACCAGTACATCTGCTTGACCAACGCCTTGGTTTTCACTATGCCCAAATGTCCCTCGTGCATTAACCTCAACAGCCTGGGTATCAGTGTCACTGGGGGCACAACACGTTCTCCTCTGTACAAGAATATTCCCGAATCGCTCAGGGACAATTCCTCTCTCATCTCATAGAATCGTCGCACTCCCTCCGTGAGCTTCCTCTTGTCTGGCCAGCCCGAAGTGAGGTGTCTCCTTACTTCCATCTTCTCCTCATCTAGCTCGTAGGCCGCCTTCCATTCCTGTGCACTAATCAACATCTCGTGATCCTCCATGCTGGCCACCATCTCCTCCTTGTCCTGGGCCTCCGCAGGCGCTTCCTCCATCGCAGCAGCCCGGCTGAGAAAATCAGCCACCTTGTTTTGCGTGCCTGGGAGATATTCTACGTCGTAGGTGTAATCCAGCAGCTTCAAAGTCATTTTGGCGATTCTTGGGGTCGCTGTGTCATGGCCCGAGGACGTCAACACTTTGATAAGCGGCTTGTGATCCGTTTGAAGCTTGAATCTTGTGCCCCATATGAACTGCCTAAACTTGTTTAGGGCCCACGTGACCGCCAGCATCTCCTTTTCGATTACGCTGTACCTTTGTTCCGTCGGAGAGAGCGCACGGGACGCAAAACTGATCGTTTCCTTGGATCCATTTTCTCTTTCCTGCGCCAACACCGCCCCTAGGCCCTTGTCGCTCGCATCTGTCGTCACTATGGTCTTGC
The DNA here is from genome assembly GCF_964263255.1 of Lissotriton vulgaris. Lineage (NCBI taxonomy): Eukaryota > Metazoa > Chordata > Amphibia > Caudata > Salamandridae > Lissotriton > Lissotriton vulgaris. Next base: position 494,650,590 of record NC_141697.1, on the reverse strand, counting down.
CGGTGGGGACGTACCCCTGTAGTGGGATGGCTTGGCTGATGCAGTCTTTTACTGTCTCAAATTCGGATTGAGCCTCTGCGTCCCATTCGAATTTTGCATTGTTTCTGATTAGTTGTCTCATCCTGTAGGTCCGAGTGGCAAAATGTCTGACAAACTTGCTGTAATACTCGGCCATTCCCAGGAATGACCGCACTTCCTCTTTGGTTGCTGGGTCTTTGGCATCCCTTATCGCCTTCACATTTTGTTCTTTCGGCGAGATGCTGTGTGTTCCTATTTCGTGTCCTAAGTAGGTCACTGAGTGAGTCCCAATTCTACATTTGCTCCATTCCGCCGTTAAGCCCTTCCCTTGCAATACTTCCAGGACTCGATGCAGTTTCTTGTCGTGCTCTCCCTTGTCGGAGCCCATCACTAAAATGTCATCTTGAAAATACTGCACCCCCGAGATGTCCTTAAACAGCCTCTGCATTAGCTTCTGGAAAACGGCCGCGGCGGATGCCAAGCCAAAGGGCATTCTCCGGAATTGGTAGCATCCGAAGGGTGTTATGAAGGATGTGTACTTCCTACTTGACGGATGCAGTTCAATTTGGTAATATGCTGACGGGAGGTCTATTGTGGAAAAGTGGGTTATGCCTTTCGTTCTCGCCAGCATCTCCTCAATCCTGGGGAGCGGGAATCTCTCCACGATGAGGTTTTTGTTGAGCTCTCTGAGGTCCGCACAGAGCCGGACCTTACCATTCGGTTTCTTGACCACCACCAAGGGTGATAGCCATTCCGCACTGTCCACTGGCTCGATGATGCCTTGTTCTTCCAACTTCAGCAATTCCTGTTGTACCGCTTCACTCGTGGATATGGGTATGTTCCGGACTTTATGGACAACTGGTACTGCCCCCTCCTTAAGGACTATTTTATGTACGAATTTGTCCAGTTTGCCGACCGTGCCCTCAAAGACCTTGGGGTATGCCGCTTTCCAGTCCTCATCTTTCGAGAGGGGCCATTCATCTGTTAACAGTATTTGCTCTTTCCCTCCTGGATTGAGAATGATGCCGAGATCTCCTGCATCTCTCCATCCCAACACCGATGGGCCCTTCTCCGCTACGTATAGGGTGCACGTGGCCGACCGTCCTCTGAATTCGAACACGAAGTCCCGGCACCCCACCAGGGGAATGGAATCCTCTGTATACGAGATGGGTCTGATGTCTGGCGGCATTAGATCGGGCCCCACAACCGGTGCGAAGTCCTCTTCCCATATCGATCTTTGCACGATGGTCCAGGGGGACCCTGAATCGACGGCCACATGTACCTTCACACCCCCGATGAGCATGTCCGTGCGGGGCTTATCTCTTCGCTTCCCTGCTACGTCCAGTACCTGGTCCTCTATGCACAGAACCAAATCATCTTCTTCCGGGTCTTCTTCCTCACTCAAGTTCGCTGTGGCAGAGTCGATACACTTGACGGTGGACTTCGACCCTTTCTTCCGACACACCTTTTCGAAATGGCCGGTCAGACCACAGAACGAGCACCGGGCGCGGAAAGCGGGGCAACGTCTGTCCTGCGCCGCGTGCGCTGCACTGCCGCATCTGTAACACGCGAATTTGTTACCCGGACTGGAGCGGGCCGTCTGTTTTCCAGTTCCTCTTGTGTCCTTCCTCTGGTCTCCATAGGTGCTTTTGGGCTTGCTGGACTGCGGTGCCTCATCAATCTTGTTGATCATCTGCCTCGGCCCACTTTCCCTTTTTGCCGCGTCAGCACCTCGCTTAGACATTTCTGCCTTCTTGACCATCGCCACCACTTCTTTAAGGGACGTCTCGTTCATCGCCCATAACTTGTCCTGGACCGCTCTGCTGGTGGTGTGCATCACGATTTGGTCTTTAATATATTCATCCTGCAGGGCCCCATACCGACACGTGATAGCCAGGCGTCGGAGTGCCGCCACGTAGTCATCAATGGATTCTCCCGCCTCTTGTTTTCTCTGTTGGAAATTATAGCGGTCTATGGAGACACAAACTGCCGGGCGGTAGTGGCTGTCCAGGTCATCCAGTGCATTCATAAAGACATCTGTCTCCGCTGCACCTCTCTCCTTGGGTACCAGATTCTTGAACACCCTTACCCCTTCTGGGCCTAAGTTGTGGAGCAACAGTCTCTTTTTCCTTTCCGGCGTGTATTCCCCTTCATTTTCATCTCCGAGGGCCTCTATGTAGTTGAGAAAGTATTCTTTCCAGTCCTCCCATTTTAATTGGGGTTCTCCCGGCCTGGGTAGGAAAGGGACGGGTGCCATCAGGGCTGAAGCTTGATTCGCCATTCTGACGTCGCCTCTAGGGTCTCCCTCCTGGGCCCTTCGTTGGGTAGGCTCACCGGATGCTCCTGCGCTCTCTGCCGTGTCGCCTTGGCCCCTTGGACTACCTGGGGTATTGACCCTCGCACTTTGCGCGGTTTGCTCAGTCTTCCCCCCGTCCTCTAGCTTGGGGGTGTCTCCCTTGGTTGCCAGGATGCTGGCTGAGGGCCCCAGGTGTCTTGGGCAGCACTGACCTGACTATGGAGTCGGTGTAGGGGTCTGTACCGTGCTGCTGCGCTGCTGCCACGCCCTTAGCTCTTCCTGTAGGTGTCCTGCCTTGCTGGCTCGTGCGTGGGTTTTGCAGGGGGTGATAGTTGTCGTCCTCTGCGCCTGGTGGTGTTCAGATGCCAGCCTCGTCGCCACTGTAATGTTCCCTGTTTCCCACTGCAAGTACACGCTGAGCCAGTGGAAGGTGAGTAACTTGCGTTTATTAAATGATATAAAGCACTACAGAGCTGAGGGCGCCGAGCGTCTGACTGTCTCCCGCTCCGGTCGCCAACTGCCGCTTTTCGCCTTCGCGCCTTTCACCTCCCACTCCTTGCGCATGCGTGCGCCTCCTGCTCTAGTCTATGGCGTGACGCGTCATCGCGCACACGCTCATAGACTAGAGCGTATACCACACTAATGATGTCATTTCCTGTAGCTACGGACACAGGGCATTTTGGTTAATGTAGTGACTACGTAAAATTTATGTCAATACAAAAAAAAATGCATAACGCTTTCATTCCATCATGATTTTAGAGCGAACATTAAATAATTATTTATCTAACATTTCATGCTAGCATTTCTAATTAGTAAATAAATTACTGTTGGTGCCAATTCTGACTTTTGTCAAACTCACTGTCTTGAATGCCTCCAGTGGCTCCGTCTATTTACCATTAGCGTTAACCATTTATGTATATATTTTATATCCATACTAATATAATAAAGAGAGAGCCCAAACCTTTGAGGCGGGTAATCTCAGGAACCACAGCACCAATCAAAACACCCAATACAGCGTTGGAAAGGGCAGTTGCAGCAGAAGGACATAGGCTATGCAGACAACATCCATATACATTTAAAAGGTAAAAGAACCGTGCCTGCAAAGTAGTCCCTTGTGGGCGTGTCTGCTTTGTGCTGTGGGCGTGTGCTTGGGGCGTGACAAACACTGGAGCGTGTGGTACGTTCCGCCCTTCATGCCATGTCTCATATTGTGTGCTAATCCCACACTGCTCCCTTTAAATACCCCTGCACCCCATAATCATAACCCACCCTTACTCCTTAAAATTCCCCAACACCCTTAAACACTAACCCATCTGAACCCTATAAATATACCCTGAACACCAAAACCCAAACCTATCCCTAAACCCTAAAAATACCCCTGTACCCTGGAGTTCTGGACTTTTTGGTTCCGTCCAGAGGTGTCAGGGATAACACCCGAAGACCCCGGAGTTCTACCTGTCTCGGTGCACAAATAAACAGAAACACGGGCTTCTCGATGGTGGCGTCAAAGACCAAAGGTTTATTACTGCAGGGACACAGAAGTCACAGAAACTACACACGGGCAGAATCTAGGAGCCTGTTCGATTTGTACAAAGAGGGTTGCTCCTTATATACTAAATATTCGGCTTCAGGCAAATTCTTTACATGTTAGTACATTCCCAAACCTTTGTGTCCTAAACAATAAATATTTGGCGTTGCACAGGAATCGTCAACAATATCTGATGTCAAAACATTATGAACGAGGGGTTCCCACTATTCCATCATAATCCCATGTCAACTTTTCATTCAAGACCCGGACCGCCTCATTGTAAATTTCGTTACCTCCCCCTAATAAAGGCCCAGAAGGAAAGGAGCAGAGCCAGGTGCAGAAGATAGAAAAGCAGGATAAGAGATGTTTGTGGGTCGTAAATGGGCAAGGCTACCAGCTTCGGCCGCCTAATCATGATCAGGCCAACGAACAACGAGAACCAGTATAGCAGGACTGGCCTCGGGCAGAGGAGGCAGCTTCTGCCGAGTCATGCAGCCATGGCGTGTTCTGTTCTAAGGTGCACGTGTCACTAGCAAGGTGAATCTCCGGCTAAAGCTTACGTGTCCTTAGGTGAAAGGGGTCACTGCGTGTCCATTGTCTACGTGAGGGCAAGAAACACAAAATGGCTTCCGTGATCTAAGATGGATGCCATGGGTAGATCAGAAATGTGTTCGTAACAGGAGTGCTCTTGTTCGTAGCATAGCGAAAACACCAGGATGTGCTAAATGGATCATTTGCGGTTCACTGATACCAAAATTATGTATTTACGACAATGTTGAAAACACGGGTTCAAATCGTCACGGAACCTCAGACCCTCCTTTTGCCCTAACGTAGGCAATTACTCTATGTCCGAGTCTATCTCTATGCTCATCAGGTCAGTGACATGTTGCTGCATCATCATTCTTTCTCGCGCCTTTTCTCCAAACGCATGTGGTTTTCTGAAACATGTTGCAGCACAGAGACTACACAAAGCGGGACCACACTGGATAATAAGGCAGCATGAGAACAGGAATACTAGGATGACACCAATGACCATCAGAACCTTCCATCCCCACGCTGATATCAGAGTCCAAAACCACTCCATGAAGGACCAGTTTCCCTTGTCTACGTGAATAGAGTCGGAAATCTTGTGTAGCTTAGAGATCGCCTCATAGACAGTCGGAGCATTATTGGGAATAAAAACACAGCAGCTCGATTGGATCATTCTGCATACCCCACCTCGATCTGCAAGTATTACGTCTAGAACCATACGGTTCTGCAACGTCATGAGTCGATCCGCCTGAAGCTCAGCTGTTAGGTTACTAAGGGCACCAGCAGTTTCTGTAATAGTAGTATACTACCCGTGTTAGCTGATGTAGATTTCTACTATTGGCCTTAGGCCCCAAAATGGAAGGAAACCTTTGAAGAAGTCTCCAGCTTCCTGACCAGCGGTATCTTCCTTGCTGAAAACACCTCTTGCTACTCTGGTCTTGTGATAATCTGAAGAAGCAGTGTACGTTGGAGGCAACAGTCGAGCAATATAACATGAACCTGAGAAGTCAGCAGGTAGCCATGTATATGCTCTGTCTTGACAGATGAAGTAGGTACCCCTAGCAGTAAGGAAGGCAGGGGAAGAGTTAGACGGAAACACGTAAGTCTCAACGCACTCACTCCTCCCTAGCTGAGCTCTCGGATTTCTCCCATTTCCTTGCAAACAGACCTGACCTCGGTGAGGCACGACCCAGACTGGAGTGGAGCTTTTACGCTTGCTTTCTCCCAAACTAAGGCGATACTCTGTAGAATTCCAACTCAAATATACCCGTAGTTCATCTCTAGGGTAAGATGGAGTATTATTGACGTCCTTAATCATGTCAATAATTCCCTGGACTAAAGCTTTGTTGGCAGAGTTGTATTTAGTGGAACGTGGTGGACGCGGAGGGTAGTTCTCAAGGGCATAGGCAAAAATGGTCTGAAAGGCCTGAAATGATCCATTATAGCTAAAAGGCAAGACTAGATACGGTATGCCTTTATCCATAGTGTGGGGTATTAAGCCACACACCCATCAGTCTGTAGTGTTAACCACCAGTTGGTGTTGATGCAAGAGCTGTACAAATGTATTGTTAATGAATTCTGAGCGTCGAGCTTGTTCGTGTTCAGGAAACGAGTGAAAAGAATGCATAGAAGAAACAGTAGAAGTAGCAGGATCAAGGGGAGGTACTGTAGTTACCGGCATAAAAATCAAATGCACACCAAAGACGATTCCACCCACCAACGTTATCAAAACAATTAAAAACGTAACTGCACATTGCATTAGGAAGCATTTGCTGTGAAGTATTCTGTACAGTCTATTTCTGCGAACATAAATTACATTCTCTCGTTGCAGCTCAGGAAGCTCCATCTTCTACAATTCGCTCGCGACCACTGATGATGTGTACGTAGATGAAAATGCCTCTATCAGCCCTGGGAGTACCCAGAACTAACAGAAAGATCGACCTTGTGTCTGACCCCCGCAGATTCAACTAGGCACACAGCCACGATCCTACGGCTACCCAGACGGCAAGGCAATTTTAAAACAACAAAACAATAGCAAACTTCCTGGCTGGAGGCAATGTATGAGAATTCAAATGTGAAACATAGGCAGTTTCCTGCTTTATTTGTCCATATTTCGAGATCGTAAATTGTATCTTAGTTTTGCAGGAGCTGTTTGATCTGGAAACAGTGTATTATCAGTAGACGTTGCAATATTCAGGTTCGCAGATGGCAAATGTTCTTTTGTTGCAGATGGCAAATGTTCAGAGTTCAAAAGAGTAGTTTCAGGAGGAGAGTCAGAGTTCGAGGTATCAGTAATTAGTTCTGCATCGCTGAAAGGGATAAACCTGGGTATTTGTTCTGCTTCAGAGGCACCGATTCCCTTCTTCACCCAGTTATCGTAAGGAAGTGGCAGAGGCACACGTTTGACGTGTGTCGTGTGTATCCAATTCTTCCGTCCGGCCACACGAATAGCAGTTCCCGTCGCCAATAACACCTGGAAGGGGCCAACTAATCTGGGCTGAAGATTTTTCGTTCTTGCAAAATTCCTAATGACGACTTGATCCCCAGGTTTCAGCTGATGACCTGGACTCTCCGGTGGCTTTGGCAATGCGTCGAAAACCTGTTGGTGAATAAGACTCAATTTAGCAGTCAAGTCGAAAAGGTAATCAATCAACATTGGATATTCCAGAGAACAGAATTCTTTTGGCCTTGGCACTCCCCAAACATTGGCGGGACGACCAAAAACTATTTCGTATGGACTAAGCCCTACTCTAGAATGTACAGTTGCTCTCGTTGATAACAAAGCCAAGGGTAGTGCATCTGGCCAAGACAAACCCGTGGATGCCTGTATTTTAGCAAGTTTTAGTTTGAGGGTGCCATTGTAACCCTCAACTAAACCAGCAGACTGGGGATGGTTCGCACTGTGGAACTTTTGTTTGATCCCTAGACCGGCACACACACTCTGCATAACTTTCCCTACGAACTCACTTCCGTTATCTGACCATACGATCCGTGGCATACCATACCTAGGGAAGTATTCCTTGAGAAGAATTTTGGCAGTGGACAAGGCAGTATTGTCCTTCAGTGGATATGCTTCGATCCATCTGGAGAAAGCACAAACTACCACTAGGACGTATTTTAGATTGATGCAACGATCCATGTGAATGAAGTCTAACTGAATCACTTCAAAGGGGCAAGAAGGAGGAGCGAAGTGACCAGCGGGTGTGGGGATTCCCTTGCCAGGATTATGCATCAGGCATACCATACAATTTTTCACCACTCTCTCTGCACACCTACTAATCCCATCATTCTTCCAAACTGGAGCCAACATCTTACAAATCCCTTTAGAACTAATATACGCTGCTCCATGTGCCATCGTTACTACTGCAAGCACATACGCATCAGGCAACATCCAACGCTGTTGTTCCGACAAATCAATCCAACACCCACTCGAGTCCAATTTACCCGTACTCTCTTTCCATGCAAGCTTTTCCTCCTCAGTCGCCTCCTTCTGAATTTCTTTCACGCTTTCCACTGTGTCTTCACACATTCCAGACTCAGAAATCCATCTTGCAGACGTAGCAACATACATTCTACTCATCATATTTCTAGCTGTCTGTTTAGCAGTCTAATCAGCAAAAGCATTCCCACGACCAACATCATCCGTAATTGCTTTATGAGCGCTGCACTTCACAATCGCAACTTCAGTCGGCAAGGTTAGAGATTCCAACAAGTCGTTAACTAGCTGACCATGTTGAATCTTAGTCCCATGGGACGTAATGAAACCTCTCTCTTTCCACAAACGGCCAAAACTATGGGCCACGCCGAACGCGTACTGACTATCTGTGAACACATTCACTCTCTTTCCCTTAGCTAAAACACACGCTCTCGTTAGCGCAATTAATTCCGCAGCTTGGGCAGAATTCTGACTCACTCTTGCAGTCTCCACAATCGTACTCAAAGTTGTTACTGCATAGGCAGCAGTCACATCACCATTCTCCAATTTAAAGCAAGACCCATCAACATACAACGTGCCATCTGGATCTGACAACGGAGTGTCTTTTAAATCAATTCGTCCTTTTGTCTCTTCCTCGGTTCTGAAACAGCAATCATGGGGTTCAGAATCACTCGACTCCGGATTAGTCAGCAACAATGTTGCTGGATTCAATACATTGCATCTTTTGATCTGAATATGGCTCGCTAACAGTGTCAGCTCGTAGCCTGATAATCTAGCACTGGTAAGATGTTGCGTCTTGGTTCGGTTCATGAGTGTGTCCACAGCATGAGGAACCATGACCACTAGCATGCTATTCATCACCAAACCAGCAGATTGTCGAATGGAAGCCGCAGCTGCCGCTGTAGCTCTCAAACAACTAGGCAACGCTCTAGCTACTGGATCCAATGTTGATGAAAAATACGCACAAGGGCGTTGTTTATCACCAAATCTCTGTGTCAGAACACTCGACGCGCAACCTTCTCTCTCGTGGACATAGAGCGTGAATGGCTTACTGTAGTCAGCTGTACCCAACACAGGAGCTGAACATAGTGCATTTCGTAACTCAGAAAAACTTTCCTGACATTCGGCAGACCAGGGCACTGGACTCGGAACATTTTTCCCAGTCAAAGCTACCAACGGTTTTGCCAAAAGAGAAAAATTTGCGATCCACTGCCTACAGTAAGAGGTAATACCTAGAAAGGCACGTACTTCTCTCTGTGTGCGGGGAACATTCATCTGCGTAATTGCTTTTATTCTCTCTGGGGTCAACTTCCTTCCCTCCTTTGACAAGAGATGACCTAGGTAGGTCACTTCTTGGCAACAGTATTGCATTTTCGAAGGTGACACCTTGTGATTCAAATTAGACAAATGATGCAATAAGGAAATTGTAGCCGCTTTGCAAGTTTCCTTGTCATCGGCAGCCACTAGAAGATCATCTACATACTGCACTAAAGCAGAACCAGGAGGAAGTACAAAGGAATCTAACTGACCTTTTAATGCCTGACTGTAAATGGACGGACTCTCACAATACCCTTGTGGAGCACGTTTAAACCTGAAGCTTCGACCTCCTAAAGTGAAGCCGAAAATATCTCTGCTTTCCTCGGCTATCGGAATGCTGAAAAAGGCATTCTTCAAGTCGATAACTGAAAACCATGTGGCTGTTGCAGGAATTAACGTTAACAATGCAGTTATGTCTGGAACCACAGGAAACTGTGGAATTACAATCTTGCTAACCTCCCTAAGATCTATTACAAACCTATATACTGGAGGCTTTGAGGGATCAGTACGTTTCAGAATCGGCAAGACAGGACTGTTACAGACATTTTTTCTAGTTTCTTCTACTACACCTTTCTCGATCAAATCTTGCATTATTAATAAAAGTGCGCGTTCACCTTCACTAGAGATTCTGTATTGTAGAATTCGTGGAAATCTTACATTCGCTTTCAAAGTAACTACATATGGTGGAATTTCTAAAAGACCTACATCGTTAGGACCAGTCGCCCAAAGAGTATCAGGGAGAGAACGCAGCTCTGGTGGGAGCGCATCCATCGACAAGTACATTGGAGAGGTGATTCTTTTACCCAACGTAAGCTGTACTCCTTCCGGAGAACAGTACAATGTCGCATATAGTCGTTTTAACAAGTCTAAACCAAGCAGATTTTCATTACAACCTGTCGTCAGAATCAAAGGTGCTTTCAATTGACGGGGTCCAACAGAAATAGACAAAGGACCATATACGGGGTTGTAAACAGGGGCGCCTGAAAAACCTACAGAAACATTTGTTAAGCCAGACAAAGGTGCGCCAGGGAGTTTCTCATGTATGATAGAACTTTTTGCTGCACCAGTATCCAACAGAAACGGTTCGACTACACCTGATGTTGCTACTGCGACATAAAGCCCACTCTGATCCACTGGAACTGATACTACTCCCTCTCTTTGTCCTTGGCTGTCCTAGTACTCACTTTGCTGAAATCCTTCACCAGTTTCACAATAGTCTTCAACATGATACTGCTGAGATCTATTTTGTTGAGCAGACTGTCCATTTCGCTGATCAAAATGATTAGAAGGGCGATCATTCATTTGTGGAGGCATAGCACCTCGTCCTCGACCCCTAGAATTTTGCACAAAACCATCACGACCTCTCTGAGCTGCTGCAGCGTTATTCTGCGCTAAGACTGGACATTCATTTTTATAATGACCTTCTTTCTTACAATATGCACATTGATTCCATTGATATTGCGATCTCTGAGAACCATAATCTGTCCTTTGATATGACCCTTGCTGCGTATTAGTCTGATTCGTACGAGGCGGATATGCTTGCTGTAAAAGAACTTTAGTTTTTAAATCTTTCGTCTTCTTCTCTGATTTTTCCTTCTCCTCTTTATCCCTATTTTCATAGTACTGTATTTGCGCAGTCGTAGAGACAGCCCACGCACTCTCGGAATCTTTCAATTTATTACTAAGTTCTGGCAACAAATTGTGTACAAATTTATCAACGAATAGTCTCTGTCCTCCTTCTGTGCTCATATCCTGACCACTATGATCCACGAAAGTCTCTTCGAACCTTGTGAAAAAGTCGGAAACACTTTCGTCCTTCTTTTGCCTGCATGCGGACAACTTGTCCCAGTTAACGCGCAATGCTGGCATCAGAGTCTTCATTAAGTCAATTATCCTACCGGGTAAATTAGCAATTAGAGGTTCGGGTTTGGAACCACCTATTTGCTGACCATCCGCTGCAATTATAGCTGCCCAATCACCACCTAGGGCAACTGGATGATTCTCTTTACGAATTTTAGCCCAAATTGGTTGCGGAACTACATTCCCAAATAACATGTCAATGTCCGCTAGATTCATCACACAAGCTTCTACTGTCTGTGCTAACTCCTTATAATATCCGGCTGGATTCTTACGCGGATCTGGCAAGGCTTGTTTCACCGCTAACACTTCTGCTAGCTTCCACGGAATGTGTATCCACACTCTCTGGAATTGCGCTGGAGCGGCTGCAATACCAAGGTTTACATTAGCTTGCACAGCTTCACGCCAGATTGGAGGAACCTCCCTCATTGGATATTGGCGATTCTGCTTAGTACTACGTTTCTCTAACTCCCTCGGTGAGCGAAGGGATGGATCATTCCTATAACTTAAAATCAGTTCCATTGCTTCTTTTATATTCTCACCAACTATCATACCTGCAGCAAATTCTTTCTGAACATTAATTAATTCTTCTAAATTTGATTCAGAGTCATCTTCTTCCACTTCCTCACGTAAAAGGGAGCACATTTCGTCGAACACATATCTTTGTGTTGGTTCATTCCATTGCATGAATGTATCTAATACATTCCTAGTACTATATCTTCCACTTTTCGAAATCCATCTAAGAGCTGTGGAATCTAATATTCCCCGTTCTTCAGTACTGGGAAGCTGACTACGTCTCTGCACAGAGTCAGAGGTAGGAGTCTTAATCAGAGTCTTATAGAAGGGAGATAGAATATTCGAGACAGAATCAGTGATTCTCCGACGAACAGAAAGTGGAGTCATAACACTAGCAGAAGCAGAGAATAAAGTAGCAGTTGGGACAGAAAGAACAGAAACAGTAGGGGTAGCAGGCAAAGTAGCCTGTGAACTAGCACGTGTAAGCGATACAGGTATAGGTAAAGAAGCCGGAAACCCTGGAAGAGGGGGTGCCGAAGGAACATTAACATTGACCACAGGAGGTACAGGAGCTTGATTCTGGGGAGCGGGAGCAGGAATACCAGGTTGTCCAGCAACCGGTAAAGGTGGAGCCGTAGCACCCTGTGCATACGGTGGGGGTGATCGTAACAAGTAAGACAACAGAGGATCATTTTCGGGGTCCTCCACTATCTTAGCTGTACTCGATGGCAAGGCAGGATAGCACTTGTCTATCGCTAAATTACGCTCTCTATTGGCCACCTCCATTGCTTTCTCAGATTCGTTGAGTTGCAGCTGCTTAGCAGCCTGTTCTAGAGTCACCTCTTGCTCTTTCTGTTCTTTCTTTAACTTTTTAATTTCTCTCTGTTTGGATTCTTTTCGCCAATAACGAAGAGAATCAAACATTGCCGGCCGGGCTTTCTTCTTGAACAATTTCGTTTCTAAATTATCAATAACTTGAGGTTCAAAACTACCATGCAGTGGCCAACTAAGGACACCGTCCTTTTCCGTATATCGGACCCACACCTCATTATAAGATATAGGACCCACTCCAAACTTACAATACAGATCATAAAGAGGAGTTCCGATCGGAGGAACCAGACATGAGTCCTCCAACCGGGAATCACTGTTGCAACCAAAACACGACAACATACAATTTTTCCGACTTACCATTTTATAACCCGGAACACAGAACAAACAAAAACACGAACAAAGGTGCGCACTCGAACCATGAACTTAGGCCTACCAAAGCGAACAAATGTATCGATACCCAAACTAAACCAAATGATTATCGCAACTAGAACAATCAGTGATAATCTTACGAAACCAAACCAAACCAAGAACTAAAAGGATTATCCAAACAGGAACAACCCTTACGAAGTAACCAACTAGCAACCACTTAATACTTAACTGAGGCACTGAAGACGTCACCAAGGAGAAACCCGTCACGTCTCGCCATACTAAGGACTGCACCTCGGGTCCAAGACAGGGCGACGGTCAAGGCAACGGACCACTGCAGCCGTCCGAACGGGAACCCTCGTGGAAGAGATCGTCGGGCCACTTTTGCGATATGCCGGGATCGATGAAGTGGGGCGCCTCCCTCAGGAATCTTCACACGAAGCTTCTCGAACTCTTCAGGCTTTTGGACCGGTACCGAATGACGTCGCCCCACGTTGGGCGCCAATTGGAGTTCTGGACTTTTTGGTTCCGTCCAGAGGTGTCAGGGATAACACCCGAAGACCCCGGAGTTCTACCTGTCTCGGTGCACAAATAAACAGAAACACGGGCTTCTCGATGGTGGCGTCAAAGACCAAAGGTTTATTACTGCAGGGACACAGAAGTCACAGAAACTACACACGGGCAGAATCTAGGAGCCTGTTCGATTTGTACAAAGAGGGTTACTCCTTTTATACTAAATATTGGGCTTCAGGCAAATTCTTTACATGTTAGTACATTCCCAAACCTTTGTGTCCTAAACAATAAATATTTGGCGTTGCACAGGAATCGTCAACAATATCTGATGTCAAAACATTATGAACATTATGAACGAGGGGTTCCCACTATTCCATCATAATCCCATGTCAACTTTTCATTCGGACCGCCTCATTGTAAATTTCGTTACCTCCCCCTAATAAAGGTCCAGAAGGAAAGGAGCAGAGCCAGGTGCAGAAGATAGAAAAGCAGGATAAGAGATGTTTGTGGGTCGTAAATGGGCAAGGCTACCAGCTTCGGCCGCCTAATCATGATCAGGCCAACGAACAACGAGAACCAGTATAGCAGGACTGGCCTCGGGCAGAGGAGGCAGCTTCTGCCGAGTCATGCAGCCATGGCGTGTTCTGTTCTAAGGTGCACGTGTCACTAGCAAGGTGAATCTCCGGCTAAAGCTTACGTGTCCTTAGGTGAAAGGGGTCACTGCGTGTCCATTGTCTACGTGAGGGCAAGAAACACAAAATGGCTTCCGTGATCTAAGATGGATGCCATGGGTAGATCAGAAATGTGTTCGTAACAGGAGTGCTCTTGTTCGTAGCATAGCGAAAACACCAGGATGTGCTAAATGGATCATTTGCGGTTCACCAATACCAAAATTATGTATTTACGACAATGTTGAAAACACGGGTTCAAATCGTCACGGAACCTCAACCCCAAAGCCCAAACCTAGCCCTGAATGCTATAAATACCCCTGTACCTCACAACCCAAACCTATCCCTGAACCATAAAAATACCCCTGTACCCCAAACCCCAAACTAGCCCTGAACCCTAAAAATACCACTGTACCCCACAACCCAAACCTACCCCTGAACCCTAAAATAACCCAAAACCCAAACCTAGGCCTGAACCCTTAAAATACCCCTGTGCCCCAAACCCCATACCTACCCCTGAACCCTAATAGCCCTGTACCCCAAAACCCAAACCGAGCCCTGAACCCTAAAAATAACCCTGTACACCAAACCACAAACCTACCCCTGAACCCTAAAATACCCCTGTACACCAAAACCCAAACCTAGCCCTGAACCCTAAAAATTCCCCTGTACCCCAAAACCCAAACCTACCCCTGAACCCTTAAAATACCCCTGTACCCCAAAACCCAAACCTACCCGTGAACCCTAAAAATACCCCTATACCCCAAACCTAGCCCTGAACCCTAAAAATACCCCTGTACCCCAAAACCCAAAACCCATACCTATCCCTAAACCCTAAAACTACCCCTGTACCCCATAACCCAAAACTATATCTGAACCCTTAAAATACCCAAACACCCCCAAACATATACCTCAGTACCCCAAAACATATACCCCTATACCCATACTTACCTTATCCAAACATTAAAAAAACAACATGCTTTTACCATTTATGCAGTGACAACGAATTTCGTTGTAAATCTATGCGTGGTAAAAGCATATAAAATGTAATGCCATGGTTATAATGGTATTGCGGAGTCATGGTACTTTCATAATGAAAGTATGCGGAGTGATGGTATGCGGAAAGAAAGTTGCGGAATAATGGGTGTTTACCCTCCCCCGGTAGGTACATTGGTGGCACGGCGGCCCACATCTCCAGCAACATACTCATATTTTTTCACCACCCATTTGAAAAATGCACAGGTCTCTCACATTGATGGCCAGCACCGACATACACTTTTAGACACACCTCCCGCCACAAGTTCTAGAATTGCGAACTTTAGAGCTAGGGAGCTACGTTCGAATCTTGGCATCGGCTCAACATCCTGTGATTCCAGGCAAATCACTTTGTCTCCCCGTGCCTACAACAAATGAATGTGTTCTTCTGTAATGTAAATTGTGCTCATGCCATGTTGTCGAGTTTGCGCTATATAATATTGCAAGGAAAAATAAAGTAGGGAAACTCGAGTTCACACACTACTGAACGCACACTCTTAAGTGCATCAGCAGTGCACTGTGAATTTGAGCGTTTCACAGGCCTGTCACAGATGAGAAATGCTATCAAAACGAAATCCTACAAAACAATATACTACTGACCGGCAGCAATTCATACCCGGACAACGTCAGGACGGGCTGCTAGTATATATATATGTATATATATATATATACATACATATACATACATACATACATAGAGGAATTAATTCCACTTCAATCCAGAGGTCCCCTAGGGGCCAACTAGCCCAACAGGTACCTCTAGTAAGTGCCACGGAGCTGCGTTGCAGAGTGTTGGAAAAAGGGGGCTTGGCCTCTGAACACCTCTCTGCAATGCAGCTCCCTGGTGCATACTGGAGGTACCTGGTGGGCTAGTTGGCCTACAGGGGGCCTCAGGATTGAAGAGGAAATAATTTCCTAACTTAAAATGCGCCAAAGGGCGTACTTGCAAACATGTCTCCTCAGGCCCCGCCCCCTTCCTTCACTTTTTAGCAAAATATTCCTCTAAAATCAGCCGAACTACGAATTCCGATTTACTCACATGTTATCACGAGAGACGTCAGTGCTGCATCTTTGAGCGCAGTACAGACCCTGAAAAGTAAATCTAAGTATACTTACCAGGAACTTGTATTTCCTTCCATAGGAATCTATTGTGTGGTTTTCACAAGAAAAGTTTCTAAGTGTCTATTTTTGAAACGTAAAAAATATTCCTCTAAAATCAGCCGAACTATGAATTCCGATTTACTCACCTGTTATCAGGGGAGACGTCAGTGCTGCATCTTTCAGCCCCCTACTGATCCTGAAAAGTAATTCTAACCATACTTACAGTAACTTGAATTTCCTTCCATAGGCTAACATTGACTGGTTTCACTTGGAAATTCTTCTAAGTGTGGAGTTTTGGAACTTTAAAAAATTCCTCTAAAATCAGCCGAACTATGAATTCCGATTTACTCACCTGTTATCAGGAGAGACCTCAGTGCTGCATCTTTCAGCCCACTACTGATCCTGAAAAGTAATGCTAACCATATTACAGTAATTTGAATTTCCTTCCATAGGCTAACATTGACTGGTTTCACTTGGAAATTCTGCTAAGTGTAGAGTTTTGGAACTTTAAAAAATTGCTCTAAAATCAGCCGAAGTACGAATTCCGATTTACTCACCTGTTATCAGGAGAAACCTCAGTGCTGCATCTTTCAGCCCGCTACTGATCCTGAAAAGTAATTCTAACCATACTTACAGTAACTTGAATTTCCTTCCATAGTCTAACATTGACTGGTTTCACTTGGAAATTCTTCTAAGTGTGGAGTTTTGGAACTTTAGGAAATTCCTCTGAAATCAGCTGAACTACGAATTTCGATTTACTCACCTGTTATCAGAAGTAACCTCAGTGCTGCATCTTTCAGCCCAGTACTGATCTTGAAAAGTAATTTTAACCGTACTTACCAGTAACTTGAATTTCCTTCCATAGGATATCATTGCCTGCTATATAAAATATATATAAATGAAAAAATATGTAAAATAAAAAATATATATTACAATTTCAATATTTAAAAAAAATTTTTTTTTTCAATTTATATTAAAAATATGTAATGTAATTTAAAAAGTAAAATTTCTACAAATAAATACTTTAAAACAATGTAGTAAATCAGTAAAAAAAATATAACAATTATTACATTTAAAAATTATCATTTACAAAACCTTCGAAAATCACTGATAAAACCATAGGTTTCAGCCACGTTATAGTTAGGAATTAGCATTTAAAAAACCTTAGAAAGTCACTGAAAAAATCATAGGTTTCAGCCACGTTATAGTTAGGAAGTAGCATTTAAAAAACCTTAGAAATTCACTGAAAAACAATAGTTTTCACACATGTGTTAGTTAGCTGGACATTTCACGCATACAAAACCATTGAAATTCCCCCGTTAAAGTTAGTTAAGCTAATTATAACTTGTGCGTCCCGCAATGCACTGCTGATGACGTCACATATTACATCACTCATGACATTTTCAGTGACATCACTCATGACATCACTGATGACATCTCAAATGACATCACTGAAGTGTAGTGCATGGCTGATAAGCCCAATGGACCGGATCTTGTTCTATGGCGAACTGTCCAATTAACGTGACATTGATATTGATTTTAAAGTATCTATGCAGTGATGCACTTAACTGTCTAAATTACGTGATTGTGTACATAATGTCAAGTTTAAAAATTTTACTGTGGAGAATTGTTTTTGAATGTATCAAGCTGTGTAAACAATGTGCAAATAATACTTTATTGATTCATGGCAGTGAAGAACGTTATGCCTGACACTAAGATGGCGCACGATTGTGACATCACCCACGTGATTGGATGATTATTTAAATGAGTTGCGTTATGGCGGTCGCCTCACACTGATGAAGGCGTACCGCTGAAACGCGTTTGTGTTTATTTTTTGTGCCAAATAAATCCAAGTAGGATTTAACCCCCCGCGAGTGCTGGCTTTCTTTCCTGGAGCGTTGCTATATATATATATATTCAATGAAAAAACCATAGGTTATAGACCATATATAGTTAGGGATTAGCATTTAAAAAACCTTATTTTATTTGCACAAAACCATTGAAATTCCATATATAGTTAGAAGCGCTAACTATATATCGCGCACCCGCAATCCACTGCTGATGATGTCACATATTACATCATTCATGACATGGTCAGTGACATCACTGATGACATCACTGATGACATCTCAAATGACATCACTGATGACATCTCAAATGACATCACTGATGACATCACTGATGACATCTCATTTGACATTACTGATCACATCACTGATGATATCATTCATGTGATAATACGATGAACCTCTTCAGACTCTAATATAACCTTAGATACAATCAGTGTAAACAGACACTCACAGACTGTCACTCATCCGTGGAGTTACTCACACACCTAGTCAGTCATGCAAAGAATCAATCACACCTCCATTTCCTCAACTATACAGTTATATAAACTTTACTTATTCAAACATATACTAACATATATTTACTCTCTTATACAATCCCTGATACAAGTTCACAATGATCCATACAGCCACTCACACATTCACTGGCTCTTATGCACAGTTATTTATATATGTCAACTCTCACATGTACTGTGTTTTACATATGTACTTACTTTGACATGTAGAACTGAGATATCATTCACTCACCAATACACTCATGCACACAGTCAACCGCCCATACAGCTGTTTCCACATGCACTTTTGAAACCATACATCTAGTGAATCAACTGCTCACACATCTATGCACAGAGTCATACACCTCCCAGCCACCCACACACACACTCAGTCTCCCATACAAATACTTGGGCAACCAATCAATAACCCATATAGTTACTCATATAGCTACTTATCAACACATGCAACAGTTTACAGAACAACAGACATAATGATGCACAAATTAAGACAGTTTAGTCACTAACCCATGCACTCAGTGAGACACATTTAATCACTCACTCATACAGTCAGTCATGCACCTACTAAATCCTTCATCCAGACACTTATACATCCACTCATTCTTCAATATGTAAGACATATTTTAACTTTACAGAAACATACAGTCACTGGATGTTGTCATCAGTGATGTCATCAGTGATGTCATTTGAGATGTCATCAGTGATGTCATCAGTGATGTCACTGACCATGTCATGAATGATGTAATATGT
Organism: Lissotriton vulgaris; assembly: GCF_964263255.1. NCBI lineage: Eukaryota > Metazoa > Chordata > Amphibia > Caudata > Salamandridae > Lissotriton > Lissotriton vulgaris. The sequence continues at coordinate 494,631,468 of NC_141697.1, read as the reverse complement.
GACATCATCAGCAGTGGATTGCGGGTGCGCGATATATAGTTAGCGCTTCTAACTATATATGGAATTTCAATGGTTTTGTGCAAATAAAATAAGGTTTTTTAAATGCTAATCCCTAACTATATATGGTCTATAACCTATGGTTTTTTCATTGAATTTCAATGGTTTTTTAAAAGCTAATATCTGTAGCTGTACAATGTATTGTTCTTTAAGTCTTGAAATATATTTTTCATGTTCTTTAGACAATTTTTTTAAAACATTTTTTTTTGTTCCGCTCCCAGTCCGCGAACCGGTCTGCTTCCCGTTAGCTCAATTTAAAGCCGCGGCTTAGTACGCGAACCGGTCAACGTTCCTTTAGCGTAACTTTTACGTTTGCATGACGTTTTGCGTTATCGCGTAATACGTCATTGGACGCGCCAAGTTAGCGGACCCGGAAGTGGACCGGAAAGCGGAGCAAAGCGCGAAACGTAAACACAGCAGGTCATGTGACTCGAAAATAACACTTTTCATTGGTTCATTTCACTTTTGGTTTCCTAATGATGTAATACTTGGTCATGTGATATAAAATTAACACTTTTCATTGGTTTAGAATTTTTCCTTCTCCCAAATGATGAAAACCCCTCCTTCTTTCCTCACTCTGACTTTCATCTTGGTGAGAGAAAGACCTTTTTTGATTCATCAGCAATGGCTTCAATGGTTGCTTCTGCCAGTGTGCCCCCACCACCTCCTCCACCTCCTCATGGGAAGAAAAGACTACCTGCTTCACTAATTATAGAAGAGGAGGAAAATCAAGAAGAGGAAGAACAGCAAGAAAATGACGAGTTTTTGCCAGAGGAGCCCAGAAGATATAATAGGAAAGAAAATTATATCTGGCAATTTTTTAAATTTCCTGCTGACCAAAAGAAAGTAAATGCCAGATACGTCTTTTGTCGCATTTGCGACGAACGACTTTCAAGGGGCACAGACAAAAAGTACAGTTTTGGCAATCATACAATGCACAGGCACATGAGTCGATGGCACCCTAACAATTACAGCAATGCCCAACTTCGCGACCAACAACAAAATCCGCCAGAAATGGCAAGAAGATCTGTTGTTCAGGAGGTATCGGGACCGGAGGCGAGGGAGGTGATCCCGAACATCCAAATCAACATGGGAGAAGTGAAGCAAGTCTGTGTGTGGTGCAACCAGACACTTTGCTACCGCGAAAGTAGCATTACCCTGATAATGAGAGCCATCACCAATCATGTGTGCCCAAAACGCCCCAAAAAGTAAATTCTTTTTTTTTGTTGCTCCTGTTGAGCCGTCTTCGATGAATCATTTTTGTTTCCCCCCTCCCCCCCAAAAATAAAAAAAATACAAAATGTTCAGAAAAAAACAAAAAAATATAAAAAATGTTCAGAAAACTAATAAAAAAAATTTAAAACAACAAAAACAAAAAAAAACAGTTCTTTTCAGAACTACCTCCCCATTATTAAAAAAATTGGTAGAATTCTTTGAACTCTGCCAAACTCTATTTCTATTAGTTCGCTCCCAGTTCGCACTCCGGTACGCGTACTTTGAGCGTACCCCAAAATTTTTTTTAAAAAAAGGAACAGTAAGTATAAGGAAAGGAAACAGACAGTTATGTTACAAAAAAAGACAGCTATAGGGAGTAAAGAAAAGATACTGTTACCCGCAATTCACTTCTGATCATGTCATATATTACATAATTTTTGACATGGTCAGTGACATCATCAGCAGTGGATTGCGAGTAACATTTTTTTTGTTTACTTCCTATAGCTGTCTTTCTTGTAACATAAATGTCTTTTCCTATCCTTATACTTACTGTTCTTGTTTTAAAAATTTTTGGAGATCATTCAGAAACAGTAACATTAATAGAGACAGAATTAGTGAATAATAATGAAGAAGTATGAGAAGAGAGGGACTGAGAAAAATACGCTTAAAGAGCGCTATCCGGTACGCGAACTGGAAGCTAACCGCGCAAAATTTAAAAAAAAAAGTTTTTTCTACGCAAATATAGTCCTCCTCAGCCACCCTCAGAAAACGTAGGGGGGCAAAATACTTGTACCATGCCCCCTTCTACCCATTCAGAACATTATTTACCCTCCATTTTATACCTTGATTCGACCGAAACACAAAATGGTGGACTCCCGTTACGCTCCAAGTACGCGGACCGGACCGCTATCCGGGAAGCGGTCCAAAAAAAAGGTGGGAAAGTAATTTACAGAAAAACGACTAGAGACACTCTCACCAAATATAAATTAGCTCATACTACATAACAATCCCTTTCATTCTCACAAATTTGATTGAAATTTCATTTAGCCATTTAGCCTTTAGACCTCTCCAAATACCGTGAGGTAAATTACTTCACAAAACACATCTGAACTGTTGGAATTGACAACCAATGAAAATGTTACTTTCATTTTCTACTTTTATAACCTGACATTTGATTGGTTATATACTTGAATATATATAAAGGAAGAGAAGAAAACACAGCCATTTTGACTACTACTTCTTGTTGTACAACACCTTTTAATAGCTTCCAAAAACTTCAACTTCTTTGTGAAGGTAAGATATAATTTTTAAAACCGAAATATATTGTGCACTATAACTTAATATAATAGAATTTTTCTGCTAGATATACACTATCCCTCTGTAGTAGTAATGTATTTAGATAAACTTCTCTGTTATAGTTATGAATGGAGTAAGGCTTGTCTTGGTTAAATCACATACACTTTTTTATAGTCCTATTTCCACTCTCATACTATACACTACCAAAAGATAAATTCACTGATAAAAACTGCCTATCTAAAATTAATCCCAACAGTGCCCTATCTCTACTAATATATATTTTTTTAATCCAAATTTCAGGCAAAATGGAAGGCGAGCAGCAAGTTTCTTTTGAGATGGACCTGCAAGAGAGCAGCCAGGAATTAATTGAACAAATTGACATGGAATTTATGGATGAAAGCTTGGATAATGAACTGCTGCAATGTGTCCAAGCAGTAGATGTCCTCCTTGCAAATGAGGACATTTTGCAACCTCACAGATTGCAAACAATATTTCAAGAAAATAATGACATTTCAGACACTGAAATGTTAGAAAGTTTAATAAATTATGAAAAAGAATCAAAATAAAAAAAACACTTTAAAAAAAATAAAACAAAAAAAAACAAGAAAAACAACAAACAATTAACATACAGTATTAGAAAAGTCTTTCATTCTTTTATCCATAAAGTTCGCTGCCCAGAACGCTTTCCGGTTCGCGAACTTGACGCTTACCATGCAAAAAAAAATAAATATATTTTTTTGGACCCTGCTGGGCCCTTTTAAAAACACCACATAAAACCTAGGGGGTCAGGGAGGATCTACTATGCCCCCTTATGGAAATTTCCCTCTTTGTTTTGGCCTCCTCTTGTCTCTCGATCCTACCGAGAGACAAGATGGCGGCTGCACCGGACTGTTTAGAATGTTGACAGACACCGAAGAGCCAATCAGCTTTCCGTGCGCAAAGTTCCGTTACGCGAAAAGTACGCGAACCGGATCGCTGCCCGGACCGCTGTTACAGATATATATCTTGATTTAAACGTTAATTTCTCAAAATCCACTGAAGCACATATATTGAGACCTAGCAAAGGCACATCGGGCTAACAGTCCCTACAATTTTGCCAAGTTTCGTGCAAATCCATTCAGCCGTTCGAGCTAAAAGTGAGTCCAACCGCCCTATGGAAATTAACATGGGAAAAACGCGTTTTGGGACCCCCCTTTTTTCTCAGCCCCCCCTTGACGAAACTCCACCAAATTTTCAGGGGCTGCTCAGAATCAAAATGTGCCATTTTCCTGAAAATTTCAACCGATTCCGTCCACAAACGCCAAAGTTATTAGACATAGAATTTTCAGAAGTCCCATAGAGAAAAAATCCTAACTATATATACCTACTGGCGACCGCCAGTAGGTAATATATATATATATATATATATATATATATATATATATATATATATATATATATATATATATATATATATATTACCTACTGGCGGTCGCCAGTAGGTAGTTATAGTTAGGATAATTTTCAATGTTAAATCTCAACATTCTATTTTGAATAACTTTGGCGCCGGTTGACGAATCTGCCTGAAATTTTCAGGAAAATGGTCTCATGGCGGTCCGGTCCTTCTCTGAAAGTTTGGGGGGGATACGTCAAGCGGGGGCCGAGATAAAAGGGGGGTCCCAAAACGCGTTTTCCCCATGTTAATTTCCATAGGGCGGTCGATTTCACTTTTAGCCCGAACGGCTGAATGGATTTCCACGAAACTTGGCAAAATTGTAGGGACTGGTAGCCCGATGTGCCTTTGCTATGTCTCAAGATATGTGCTCCAGTGGATTTTGAGTAATTTAGGTTCAAAAAAATATATATATCTATAGGCGCTCTCCGGTGCGCGCACCGGTGAGCGCTCCCGGCGCGACACGCGACTTGCGCGCAGAAAGCTGATTGGCTCTCAGTTGTCTGTAAACATTCTAAACAGTCCGGAGCGGCCGCCATCTTGTCTATCGGTAAAATCTAGTCATAAGAGGTGGCAAAAACAAAGGGTGGAATTGACCATAAGGGGGCAGGGTAGACCCCCCCTGACCCCCTAGGTTTGATATGGGGGCCATTAAAGGGCCCCGCGGGGCCTCAAAAAAAAATTTTTTTTTTCAATTTTCGCGGGGGAAGCGCCTGGTGCGCGCACCGGGGAGCGTATCGGGGAGGGTACTATGGAAAAATAATCACTTCAAAAATTGTATGTTTATGAATTGTTTTTTTTTTTATTTTTTTATTTTATGTAAGTACCTACATGTAGGTACTAATGAAGAGACTTAAATTTAATGAGGTGTAAAATATTCATATGAGATAATATAGTGGGAGAAAGGTAGTAACTATGAGTAAACTTACTATGTAACAGAAAAATAGTTGAACAGTATACTATAAGTCTCACTTTATATTTTAAACATTTTTGGTAATACTTCATGAATTACATATAAAAAAGAATATTGTCTGAAACAATTGAAATTATTAAAGATAAATTTATTCCTCTGATTCTTTTTCATAATTTAATAAAATTTCTAACATAATATTGTCCGGAATTTCCTCATAATTATATGTACATGATTCAATTTCTTCCAAACATTCTATAAACTGTTCATCCAAAGAGTCATCCATGAAATCAACTTCTTTTTTTTCATCTTCTGGTTTTTCCACCTTTACTTTGATAGAAGTATCATTTGCCTTATTTTCTCCTTCCATTTTCTTTCTGAAAATTGCATATAAATTAACTATATTAGTAGAGCTAGTATACCAGAGAAGCCTAATTCAATCCATAACTATTACAGAGAAGTCTATCTCTATCTCTAACTATTAAAGAGGGATAGCATATCACTAACAGAATATTTTTTAAGAAATAAACTTAAAGTGTACAATATATTTCCATAATTAGAAGTTACCTTAGAGAAATTAGTTGAAGTTGTCAGTGTAATTTGTTTTCAAGTGTACTTCAGGAAGCAGTAGTCAAAATGGCTGTGTTTCCCTCTCTTCTTTTATATATATTGTTGTACTTAACCAATCAAACGTCAGGAAATAATCGTAGAAAATGAGAGATACTTTTTAATTGGTTGTAAATTCTAACAGTACAAGTGTGTTTTTGTCATGTAATTTACCTCAGGATATTTAGACAGGCCTGTAGCCTAAATGTCTCAATGGAATTTTACCAAATTTGGGCAAATGGTAGGGACTGCTATGTAGTAGGGCGTATTCTATATTTGATGAAAGTGTCTCCATTGGGTTTTCCGTAAATTACTTTCCCACCTTTTTTTAACGAGCGCTTAGGGGTGCGCGCTCCTTTACGCGCACTGGCAGCGTTACGGGAGTCCTCCATTTTGTGTTTCGGAACAATCGAGACACAAGATGGAGGGTAAACAATGTTCGGAATGGATAGAAGGGGGAACTGTAGAGACTTCTTGACCCTCTAGGTTTTCTTTTATTTTCTTATCTTTACTGATTTTGATTTGATATCTTACATTCTTTTAGTATCTTATTTACCTTTAGGAATTTGTTCTCTTTCTATTTCTTTTTCCTTTTTTTTTCTCTTTCTACATTACTTTCTTTCTGTTTTTGTATCCTTCACTATTGCATCATTTCTTAGTAAACTTTTGTAGATTTTTAAACCTCATGAACTGTTGTTTCTATTTTATTATATATTTTTAAGAAATTATAACGTGTTTTTTCTTTTATCTTTCATAGATACAAGTTTGCATTGATTATATGGTAAGTGTGTTTACAAAATCTTTTTTGTTATCACCTTTTGTTTTATTTTCACTATTTTTCTGTCACCCTACCGCACCCCTATTTCCTTACTTTGCTTCCCTCACTTATTCTTTTGTTCCATGTTTACTTCCGACCACATTCAATTTCTTTCAGTACTTCTGCCTATGCACACTCCTTCACTTACCTTTTTTACTGGTTCACTTAGTCCCTTTGTGACAGTCCTTCTTTTACTCTCTCTCTTGTTTGTCTCTATTACTCCCCATGTGTTACCCTTATTCACTTACATGTACCCTCTTTCACCCCTTTTTACTTATATTCACTGATATTTACTTTCCCTCAATCACTGCTATTCTTTTCCTCTGATTCCGTCACTACCTGACATTCCCATACTTAACTGTCCTTCTTTTTACTTTCAACATCCATTTACAATCTCCCTTAACCTCTGCTTTAGTCTTCTTCCTATTTCTTCTTTCTTTTGCTCCCTTATTCATTTTTCTTTTCTCAGTTACTTCCTTTTACACTTTTTATCTGTCTTACTATCTATTACACAGTCCCTCCTTCATTTTTTTTTCTTTTTTTTTGTTAGTGCGCTGACGGTACGCGCACCGGTGCGCGCACCGAAAGCGAAATATAAAAAAAAATATTTTAAATTAAAAATATTATCTCAATATACATTATAGTGTTCATTTTTACAAAAACATACTTTAGCAATTCACTAAAAAACACATAGGTATGAGTCTGTATAAAAAGTTAGGAATTAGCATTAAAAAAACCTATGAAATTCACTGAAAAAACCAAAGGTTTCACACCAGTTATAGTTAGGAATTAGCATTTAAAAAAACCTATGAAATTCACTGAAAAAACCATAGGTTTCACACCAGTTATAGTTAGGAATTAGCATTTAAAAAACCTATTAAATTCACTGAAAAAACCATAGGTTTCACACCAGTTATAGTTAGCTGGAAATTTTACTGATATAAAACCATTGAAATTCCCACGTTATAGTTAGTCGGACTCACTATAACTTGCGCGTGCAATGCACTGCTGATGACATCACATATTACATCACTCATGACATGGTCAGTGACATCACTCATGACATCACTGATGACACCATCCAGTGAATATGTGTCTTTCTGAAAAATAAATATTAGTGAGTTATGTTTAAATATTTAAATACATATATTAGTGTTTCACTTTGTGTATAAGTGGCTACATGTGTTGATAAGTAGCTACATGCGTATGTATATGGGTTATTTGATATTTTTAGTAGTATCAGTATGAGTGTCTATATGGTTTGGTGGAGGTATTACTTAGCACATAGATGCATGAGTGACTGACTCTTTGTTTGTATGTGTTTTGAAGACAGCATATGTACAGGACTGTATGGGTGGATGAGTGTCTATATGTGTTTGTTAGTGAGTGAATGACTGTCTCACTAGTGTCTTTATCAGTAACTACATATGTTTTAATCTAGTATATATGAATATTGATGTATATAAGTGAGTATATGTGAGAGTAAGAGATTGTAAGATTTCCTGTTTAAATAAGTATGTGTTTCTATAAGTGATTGTTTAAGAGAATAAATATGTGTAATTTTCAGTAGAAGTAAGGTGGAAGTGTGTGTATAACTCTATATTCAAATAAATGGTTGTTCAATAGTTTATTTGCACGTGTGAATATGTGTGTGAGTAACTTTTGGATGAATGTCGGTGTGTAACAGGATGTATAGGTGTATCTCTTCATATGATGAGTGAGTATATGTATGAGTGACTATATAGAACTGTTGGTGAATGAGTGGATGTGTATATAGATAGTGGAAGTACAGAATTGCTTGTTGTAACTGATATAGGTATGTCCATTTTTTAAAAATTTCAGTTTCTATTTTTGAATATGTGTCTCAAGGGTTACTTTACACTGAGAGGAGGTCTGTGACTGTGTCACAAGGATGGTGTCATCAGTGATGTCATGAGTGATGTCACTGACCATGTCATGAGTGATGTAATATGTGATGTCATCAGCAGTGCATTGCACGCGCAAGTTATAGTGAGTCCGACTAACTATAACGTGGGAATTTCAATGGTTTTATATCAGTAAAATTTCCAGCTAACTATAACTGGTGTGAAACCTATGGTTTTTTCAGTGAATATATATATATATATATATAGATATATAGATATATATATAGATATATATATATAACACCACGTTGGTTCAGATTACCGGTATTGTGCGGCGGTATTGTGCGGCGCTCTCATAGCGTTGCTATATATATCCAAAATAAATAATGTCCCACTGAGGGGAAATAAGAAAATTAGTGCATTTTGAAAAACAATAAAAATAAGCAGCCCCACTGGAGGGGGTAAGCAAAGATGTATGGTTGAGTGAAAATCTCAAAAAATTGGGACACATCATCTTTTTAACATCTTTTTTAACATGTGATTAGTACTGATTTCTTTCCCACATTTTCATTATGAATCACTTTATTAATTTGCACTTTATATGCACTTTATATACTGGTTATAAGTTTAAGTTGAACAACACTGCATTTTTAATATAAACTACTGCATCCATAATGCATCCTCAACGCTCTAATCACATGACAGGAAATGATGTAGTCATTTTTTAAATGTTTTAAACATCGGGAGAATGAGCGTAAGGTTGATCGTGAGCTCGGCATCAGTGATACCGAAACGCGTAGATCTGCTCGCTTTTTCCTAGAAGATGGAAATTTAGCAATAAAACCTGAATGCTGATAAAGTCTACTGGAGTGCGTCCCACTTTTTTCCTGTGAAGTGCTATTATATATATATATATGCTGCAAATACCTCGAACCAGCACCTCCAGCAGTTCTCCCTCGAGAAGGATTCCACCGGAGACAAAAGACGAGAGCCGACCCAAGCTTAAGGTGAATAATTTATTTGTTTTCAAATTTTGCCACCAGCATAACGTTTCGGCCAATATATATATAAACTAATAAATAATCACACTGGGACATCATGCCAATACACGTATCATGAAAAGCAGGACATGAGGGGGCCTGAAGGGGCAGTGTAAAATGCTAGTAGTTTGAGCTTTGTAGTAGGCCTTAAAGTGGTCTGGGGACCTGCAGGTCAAAAAAACAGGTGCTGAGATGGGTCCCATTGGACTCTCCATTTTGCCCTCACCCTCAGGGCGAGAAATAAATTCAACTCGGCAGCAGTACCACCTTCCACTGATGCAGATGTAACTGCAAAGAGACTCATAATAATCCATTCACAATCCCGTCTTTTCAGAACTGAAGCGTTATCATAATCCTCATCAGATATCTGGATGTTGTGCAACAACAGAAGTAGTAATATACCATATGTTTGGGACACTATGCCAATCACAAATGTACAGCTCATGTGCTTGTAAGCCGCACCCTAATGTACATCAGCCACGCTCCTGTGAGAGACTCCCAAGTACAGTTATCCCACTCAAAGTTCGGTTGTGGAGGGCACAAAAAACACAATGAAACACAACATTCAAACCACTGTTTAAGTCCAGCACAACATAGAAGACAGAGAGTGTGTGTGTATGTGTCAGTGTGGGCATCCCAGGTGAAAATCTGCAGACACTTCACATCTCCTGACTGAAAGCACTCCTAGCCAACTAAGACCCACATGACACATCAATCATGGGGTTGTGACACTACATACACCCACTCCCCCCCAGAGCCATGAGACCGTGGGTAGGGCTGGGGGCATTGTATACCTGGTCCAAACATATTTTGTGGACCCCTTAAGCAACATCACAGAATGTATGTACCCATCACATCTACATGATGCCCTCTATGTCCAGGTCCCTGACAATGTACAGGCACACTCTCACAAACTCAACATGTGTGTACATCTCAGAGGCAGATGTACTGATGTGTGCAATAAACAATGTCACAAAACAGCATCTCCTCATGAAAAATATAGCAATCAACTTCTGTGACACCCTTACATTGCTCATAAGCTAGGTCCTGTTGTGACACAGAACATACATCAGTGTAGATGCGTCAGGAAAATAATACACACCTTCAATGCTAACGCACTGTAATGGGCCATCACACATCACCCACATAAAAAAGGAAAGTCAGGTAAATGGGATTCCGAAACACCACAGTGCCAAAACTTTTAAAGGCCATAATTTAAAGACTCCCTGAAGATTTGGGTTTCCCAAACCATGGGTACTCTTGGAATGCAACGTCCCAAAGGTATATTGCGCATAAATCAAAGTTTCCATGTGCACAGGAGCCGTGGTATGAGGGATAACAGGGATAACCAATATTGACACAAGTTGGCATGCACATGTAGTTAATGTGTTAGTGCAAATCCTGAAAAAAACACAGCAGCAACAGCAATTGTCAGACTTCTAGTAAATGTATGTGGAAAGAACACAAATGAAAATGGTTTCATGTACATCCAAAGTACCAATTAGGTATGACAATTCAACACCCCCATGTGTGGAGAAACAAATACCGATTTCCACACATTAAACACATATCCAACCTACATATCAGGTAGTACTGCAAGCCAAAATACATGAACATTGGCGAAGGCAAGCTACAACACTTACTACAGCAGATACCACTCAATGAAATGTCAGCCCCCAATTGGAACTCATCCCAAATATACTTCCATTGGACATTGACCCTCGTCCTCTGTAACTCCATTACTTGTCCCAAGACCTGACTATACTTACCACTGCAAATGTATCAGTAATCATGGTGAAACAAAAACAACTGTGGTCACACATACCAAATTATTCAATAACAACAATTAGCATCAGTAGCAATGCAGGACAAAGGTGTCCAAAACCAAGCAAGTTGTTTATTAGAGAGAACAAATTGGTCTCCCAACACAAAGACCAATGACCAGTCCAAGAATTAGTCTGTGGGCCAGCACACTGCTGTGCCACAAAACGTGCCTTCCAGAACACTGCCAGGGAATCCTCCCCAGGAAGAAGCATCTAGTGGGCAGTTCAAGGACCTCAATTACTTTATTTTGGGGGGCCAGGGGTGGGATTGAGAGTGCTGGTTTTGTCCTTGGGAGGGGTGGGCTCTGGATTGGAAGGGCTGGATTTATCTGTGGGAGGGATGGCCTCGGAATTGGGGAGCTGTGTCTCACCATGTGTGGGATCTTGTAACCATGAAGAGTAGTGCTGTGTATATGGGGAGGGTCAGGTGTTGCTTGGGTTTTTTGGGACTTAGTAAATCTGGGTTAGAGTGGGGAAGAGGTTCTTTGGGTTTTGGCAGGGGGTGGGTCGGTTTTGGGATGGTTGGCTCTTTTTTTGTGAGGGCCTTGTGTCATGACATGGGTAGTGATGGGTTTGGGGAGGCAGGTTGTTTTGGGGTGGATTTTAAAGTGGAAGGGATGGTTTGGGGTGGGGAAGAAGGGCTTTTGGCATTGGGAGGGGGTGGGCAGCTATAGAAGGGATGAGGTCAAGGGCAAACAGGCAAAGTTCATTGGGAGACTAGGGAGGAGGTGAGACAAGGCATCAGATTTGGAGGTAGAGGGTTGTGAAGTGTGAGGTGTGGCTGGCCGTACTGTTTGTGCATGTCTATGTGTGTCTGATTTCTTTTTTAATGTTTCTGATTCCTGGCAATGTGTGATATATATGTGGCTGGTGGTGTGTGTGGGGTATTTGTGTGTGTGATGTGGATGATGGTAGGGTCTTGGGTGGAAAGGTGGAATTAGTGGAAGGCTTCCATGACTGTGAAAGCCAGAGACTGAAAAGATTTCTGTAGGACAAACATGTCAGCGTGTATGCCTTCCAGGAACACAATCTGCGTTAGCTGCTGCTTTGTGCCTGAATGGCATTCAGCATTGCAGTCTGACCCACAGAGATCTGTTGCAGGATGTCAATAACCTCCACACTCAGGGCAGCCGGGAGATGGGCAGGGGTGAGGTGCCTGGAGGAACTGGTAGCAGGGCTGGACAACAGGGTGCGAGGAGCACCAGACAGAGTGGAGATGGAACCGGGGTGGCGGAAATGTATTTTGTGGTTGCGGGCCCAGGGGGTCCACCACCAGGGAGCCGCCACTGGAGCTTGACTCTGATGATGATCTTGTGTTGTCTGGCTCCTCCATGGCACTACCCTCACCCTTTGGGCTACCGCTTCCATCTGTGTCACTGCGACGACAGGAACCACTGTGGCCAGCTACTTACCCAATGGTCTCAGCCCTGTCTCATCCACTGCCCGGGGTTGACTCTGAAATAATCGTAGAAATAGGTTCATTGCAATTGCGTGCACACACTGGGAAAATGGATCATAGCACATCACATTACACAATAGCACAGGTCACAGCATGTACAAGGGTGACTACATTTGCTCCAAAATTGGCATGAGCACATGCATGAATGCTACTTTACCTTTGCACAGCCACACATAATGGTGTCATAACCACAGTCTGCTCCAACTGCATGTGTGGCCTTATCACAAATCCATCCTCATGTGTGTAGCAGGAGATATCATCACCCTGTCAATTTAGTCCCTTGTAGCACACCATAGTTACCTGATGCCATCAAATGGGATGTTCACATGGAATGCATTACTACCTATCCTCCCAAGGCCCTGCAATCACCAAATGGTTAGGTGGCCCTAACCCACAACATTTAGAATTGCTGGGCACCTGTAACTAACAAGAAGAAGGTAACACTTTCACATCTGTCCACTGCCAGATGAGGTTGATGAAAGCTGCACATGAGTAGCTTATGTAAGTGTCCCATGTATTACAGAAGAGTAAGATGGAGATAATGTGGCTCCAAGTGGCGTGAGATTTCAGCACAAAGAACAATTGTACATGAGTCTGTCTAGGGACATCCCCATTCCCGATTGGCTCCGGTGAGTACACCTTTTTCACATTGCAAATCTCAATGCCATTAGAACAGTGAAAGTATATGAAGCTTAGGAAACATCCAGTCCATAAAGACGTCTCACTCGTGTCCAAAAGGGAAAGGACATCACTGTACCTTCCTTATCTTGAAAACATGAATACAAATGAAGTACTGAGTGCAGACACACACATATGATACATATGACACTGACAGGTCACTCCCTAATGCATGTCACCAGCCAGAGAATGACCCTTCACAAATGCACATGTGCAGCAAACCTAGCTGAATCCACCATTCTCAATGGCATGCAAAATCACATTGCCAGATAGTACTGTAAGTCTTCCTACCATATGTGTGTGATTGCCAGAAGTATTTGACCATGCTAATAACATCCATCAATGACATTGGTTGTGTGTGTCTCACCCACCCTTGTCTACACACCCCTGTATGTGGTGACACCTTCTCTTTATACCCATCACGGAATACTACGGTCATGTAAACATTGGCCAACACATACACATGTGATGGAATCAGAATGAAAACCTTGTAGATCCTCAGATCATGTACGGAACAGTTGTATATGACAGTGGGGTTGGCCACTTCATTGAACTGTACATTCCTCATTTACCAAGGTAAATTAGTGCTCAGTGTCTGCATCCAGAGTGCATTGTATGCCATGACACATATCAGTGGTACACCATCATATGAGACACTGTAGTGTGGAAGCATCACTCCAGACACAAGGATGACAAGTGGCATGTGTGGGACAACTGTCACGCATGACATCAAAATATAATGTAGGTTATCTATGACATAAGGCAGCCATGTGGCTGTTCAACGTTGGAATCTGACATGACCCTGCTTAGTTTCTCACAAGAAATGTGCATGCATGGATGCGCTCGCTTGTGCATCTTCGCAAGGATTAGAAGAAACGGCAATGAAGAGGAGGAGGGAAGTCCGGGGACGCCACAGTACAGGTAAGTGGGTTTTAATGTACTTTTAAGTACTAGAATTAATTGTTAATATGCCGGGGTTGAAGGCTGGGCTGGCCAACTCCACTACACCGCAGAGTGTGTGGAGATTTGCCTTCTCTGCAGAGAAGGCAAATCTCAGCACACTCCGCGGGCGGAGCGGAGGTCTCCACCCAGGGTTAATGTACACATGCTGTGCACTACAAACACATGAATACACACAGGAAGTCATCTGAGGATGAACCTCAATCCTGATCATGCCTATACTGACTATGCCAGCCCACTGACATCCCGTAGCCCTTGGCCACACCACATGTGCTCTGAAATAAGTTACAATTTAGCACAGCACATCTTTCTGTCCTCCTGAAGGGTACAGTATTTGTGCATCACTAGACAGACACCTAAATAGTCTTGAAAAATGACTTTATTCATACTGTTCAAGACATCATAGCTACCATTGCATTGACTACATTTCAAGACTTGGGTCACAATGAAAGACCTGGCATGTGTGTCACGGAGAGCTCCCACTATGAGGATCTGTGGATATGTGATTTACTCAATGGAACATCAATGTATGGACGCAAGTGAGTTGAGTTACAAACTGCAACATACACATACATCACATAGGCGATCTTTTGTGTAGACAGACACAGCCTTTGGACAGCGAATGTCGCAATATCGATTAGCCGTTGGCTGTGACTGCGTGGATGAAGCCGCCTACTGCGCAGTTGACTTCCGCTGGCGGTGGGTAAGTCTGAAATTCACATTAGCTAGGTCAGGCATCTGCCATGTTAGTGTTTAAAGCCGCATTGACAAATGATCTTCTAAGTGCATCTCCGCCACTACAAATATGTTGTAACATGTCACCCTATGTATGACACCTTTGCTATGCCTATACCGATACTCAAATGTCAGTGTAGTGCATTACTATGCATGAACACATGATTACCGCGGTGCACTGTACACCAGCTTTTACGGTAGTAATGTGTGAAATGCAGGCTCCACAACATGAGGGTGTCCATCATACAATTTAAGTTAGTATGATAGGCACAGTGCTGTTACAGACACATGTGGAGTCCAGATTGGGGATCTTAGGCAGAACTTGCAGTAATTGCAGCCTATCTGAATCAGGTTGGTGACTCCCGCATTTATCAGGAAACTCTATGTCTTTCTTTAGGCTGTCTCCCACCTCTCCTGTGACAGTGGTCAATGGAGGAAATGTCTCCTGGAGATCGTTCCTCATCCAAAATGTTGATATGTATGCAATTGTATGTTATACAATCTTGATGTGAATTACTGTGTACTGCTAACATATGCAGGTTATGTTTGGTCACATTTTTTTTGGTGTTTCCTGATATATGTTAGTGTCAACACTATCACCAGTATCCATATGTGTGTACACTACACACAAAGGTAAGGTACCCTGACAGAGGGAGGAGAAGACAGCCTCCAGTCTACCAGACATTTCCAGACCTTACCACAATGGAGGAAAGTTATGTCATCAAGGAGTTTTTTCTTAATAGGCAGTTAATACAAGATTTATGTCACCAGTTGGAGCCCCATTTACATCCTCTAGGAAACTATCCCACATTTCTGCCACCAATGGTGAGACTTATGGCAGCGCTGCATTTCCTGGCCACATGTTTCTTTCAGTACACTGTGGCTATATCTGGTGGAATGCCACAACCTATGTTCAGTTTTGTACTATGTGATGTGCTTTCAGTGATGATAAAACACATGGACAGCTACATCCAGTTCCCCAGACGTGAAGATTTGGCCAATGTGAAGGGTGCATTTTATGAATTTGGCCACATCCCACATGTGGTTGGAGCTATTGATGGCCACATATTTCCTTAGGACCACGGCAAGCCAGAGAACAGGTTTATAGGAACAGGAAGCACTTCTATTCTATCAACATACAAGCGGTCTGTTTTCTGGATTTATACATCTTACACATCTTTGCCAGATACCCAGGATCTGCCCATGACTCCTTTGCACTGTGGAACAGCACCATACCCCAGCGTATGTCACAATTTATACCGGAGAGGTTCTGACTTGTTGGTGAGTATGATGTGTCCAAACTTTGTGTGTGTGATGTCAGGTCATATCATCTATGTGACTCATTATTGCACATATGTGTGTCTTCTATCTAGGAGACTCAGTGTTTCCCAACTGCCCAAATTTGTTGGCACAGCTGAGGAATCCAACAACAAGAGTCCGCTTCAGTGAGGCCCATGGAAGAACACAGCAGCCCGGAGAGTGGGCTTTTCGGCACCTGAAGACCAGATTCAGATGTCTGGACAGGACTGGAGGAGCCCTCCTCTACTCACCCCACAAGGTGTGTCAGATCAATGTCGTCTGTTGCATGTTCCACAACATCGCACTGTGACAGAGAATCCCTCTCATCGCAGGGGATGGAGACAAGCAGCAGCCACCATGTGAGGGTCCTGAAATGACAAATAATGATGATAGTGGTGAAGAGGAAGGAGTTGACATGTGTAAGAGCTCATCAACAACTTCTTCTCATGAGTGTAAGTATGTTGTGAGATGCCATGACTTTAACTGTTACAGTGACGGCTGTTGTGATGGTGTGAGAGAGACATCTTGTATACATGTCCTTTATGTACAGTTGTGGCGAACTCTGTGGACAGCTTTTTGTGGGGGAAGGTCTTGACACATGCTCACATTGTTGATGTTGATTTGAGTAGGTGACATTTTACCATGTACTGTGTACTCCAGAAGTTGACTGTGATCGGGGTGATATGTATGGCTTCCTAGCTAATCTCTTTGTATTGGTCTGCTTTAGGTACTCTCACCACACCATCTTCATTTGGGCATTTTAGAGATGTGACATCAGCAGGTATATGATGCTGTTTCAAAGTATGAAGTGGAGATGGATTGTTCCTGGGAATGTCTGGCACAGACTTTGGGTGTATAACTCTGGATCCAAGCCAGCTTGCACAGCAAAAGGATGGAAGTTACAATGAATCCGTTGGACATGTTCCCTGTTGTGTGGTGATCCTATTGCAATATGTGTGCCATCATGTGCTTTAACACAGTGTTGTTGTTGGGCCAAATCATGCTAGTCTCTCTTCACATTGGCTAAGTCCTCAATGTGTATGAATTGGATGTGGCTGTTGATGTGTCTCATCATTGTACGCCACAGTGCTTTTGGCAAATCACTGACATTTGTTTGTGACATTCCACCAAGTGAAGCAACACAGGATTGGAATGAACATGTGCTCAGAAATTGTTGTACCGCCATGTTTTTGTTTCTTGTTTCCAATGATGTGGTATTCATTTTGTGAGGTAGTTGATATGGCTCCAGCTGATGACATGAACCATTTGTCATTTGTTTATTCTATTTGGCATTGTCAGGTGTATCCCCTTTGACCATGTTGTTGAGGTCTGCACATGACATTTGGGGTCAATGACAGCGAACATTTCAGTGATGTATTATTTTGCTCTTTTTTTTTAATAATATGCGAGCCTAAGGTCTGAACTATGGAATAAAGATTTCATGAGACTATACACTTGAATATCTGTGTTGGGGTGACATGGTTGTGATACTTATTTGCACATTGTTGACATTCCACATTGTCCATGCTTACACAAGTAGCTTCTACACACATTTGGTAATTCACGTAGGTAATAACTTTATAACTTGCTAGATGTGAATGATACTACAGAAGCCAATGATTCTGTGACTAGCTAGTGAAGGTATTGCAGTACAGGATATGAAAAAGAGAACAATATGCAGACAAATAGTGACAACACAGTGTAAAAGTTAGTGTTAGTGAATAAAACCATTGTTGTAGTAGTCATATTGTCTGAAGCCCAAAGTCCAACATAGTCCTCTCATCAGAAATGGAAAAGTGTGCAGTACTAGTCAACAAAGTGAACATGTTGCACATAAAAGATGACATTGGGTGCAACGTTTCTTCCTGGAGGTGGTGGGTGCCTTGCCAGCCGAACCTCCTGGATTTGTTGTTGGAAGTCCTGGCCTAAAATTGGGGGGGATCCACTGCTGCAGTGTCAGGGGTGTCTGAGGTGTCTTCCTATGGTTGCAGCATGTGTAGATGAGCCATATGCATTTGGACTGCAGGAAGGGGTAGGTGGCAGTGGAAAAGACCTGTAGAGTGTGGTGTTAATGTGCCTCAGCACCCCTAATGAACTGGCCCATGTTCTGGTGTCCAACCTATGTTCTATGAACCTCTAATGCTGGTTTAGCTCCCGGAGTTCCTCAGGTACCTAGCTCAGCACTCCCAGGAAGTCTTCATAGACTCCCAGGACTCAGTTGATGGTGGCTTGGGCGTCAGAGACACCTGTGGCCTAACTCTGTCGGCCCACAATTATCCTCCAACCAACCCTGCTCCCCTCGTCCAGCCTGACCCCTCCCACTGGCTCCTCCATCCTCAGTGAGAGTGTTGTTGATCCTTGCCTCCGGAGTGGGACTGGGGGGCGTGTTGCTGCCCATGCTAGGTCCACCGGCTGTTGGGGCAGAGGTCAGCATAGATGTTGCAGCTGGGGTGGGGGGTGTTATTGTGGGCACGTCCTTGTGTTCAGGAGGTTCTGCATCACTGGATGCTTGATCCTGGGGTGGAGGTGGGGCAAAGGCAGGATCCTGACTCTGGCTAGATGTTGTTGCCGATCAACCTGTTCAGACATGAGTAGATTTTTATTGTTGTAAGTGTGGTATCTGTTTCAGTTTATAGACTTTATTTCAATTTGTTAAAAAAATCACAAAAGTTAGAGCAACATAAACATGGAGGCCAGATATACAATACCACATAATTCTAAAACAGGAGACTTATTACTTGAAAAATGTGAAACTAACACACTGGATGTCCTATGTAAAACAATAAAAACATTAAAAAGAATTTAAAATAACCCCATAATTTGGGAGCCTAGTTTAAAAATTGACATTAGCATTCGTATTTATATGTATAGTGGAGTGGAACCACAGTACAAGAAAGTGCATAGTGCTGTAATGGAGATAAGGGGGTACGAAACAACGTAGACAGTTACATACATCTCATTTTATTCCATCTAATCACCCACACCCGGGCCAGAAACTTTGCAGTAGCAACCACAATTGGCCTTCCATAATCGTTTTCAGAATTCTGACGGCCTCACTACTGGACCTGGTGGCCAGACTAGAGCATACAGGTTTTAGCCAAGTACGTCTGGGTTTGGTGTAGGCTTAACATACAAAAAAATATGAGCCAACGTTTCAATCATATCTGAACAGAACGGACAAACGCTGGTATTTGTATTGCTCCATTTAGAGGTGATAGTATGTGTGGGCAAAGATCCCACCCTAAACTGGTGGAATAATTTCCTGTCTTGTGTTGAAGTGATTAAGTCCCAATACCCCTCAAATTGGGCTCTTGTTTTAGTTCGAGGAAAGCTTTGGACAGAGTACGGCTGGAACCAGATACAAAGTTTTTCATGTTAATCAAGTTCCAGTAGGCTGCCTTTAGCTCTGGTTTGCTTGGTTTCCCTGTGGGAGCTGTGCGGCTTGTCCCCAAACCACCAAAACATTGACCATAGACATAGGCACGAATAGACCATGGCAATTGAGACGGTTCACAAACTGTAATAGCTCAAACTTGATCTACTTAATAACCTGTCCTTGCAAACTGAACTATGTGGGGATGACCACTAGAAAAATCAAGCTCAGAATCTCTGAGCATAAAAGTTCGATTCGTTGCTGCAAACAAGCCACAAAAATGACGAGTCACTTTTTGCAAGTGGGCCACCAACCTACTGATATATTATGGACGGTACTGGATCAACCATGGATTCCACCTTCTGTTACCGACATTTCGAAATGTCTGTTCAAATGTGAACAAAAATGGGTGTATAGACTTCGCAGCGATATATGTGGGCTGAATGAAGAAATCCCATGGATGTCTCTTTAATTGCTAGCCCTTCTTTAGAACACTACGACTCTACATGCCTTGTTCCCTGAAATATCACCAGGGTTAATAGCCATAGCAGGTTGTGGGATATGATATGGCCTATTGCAGAACATATCGCTTAAATTAACGACAGGTATAAATGACTCTGTCAATAATGAGGTCATGTAAATATGTCTACTTCTCATACATCTTTTCTGCATGGGTGACATGTAGAGTGTTATGAGCAGGTCCCATTACCATTTGAGTGAGAAAACAGTGTTATACCTCTCTTGGTTCTTTTCCTAATGAGCCACAAGGCTCTGGGTAATGTCTCTTGCCTTGGCTTTACTTTGTCCTGATGGATGCAACTACGCGACTGATGCTAATATATACTAAGCGCGTTGGACGAGGCCGACATTGAGGAACATGATTTACTCGGTCTCCTCTAGTTCTAATCCGGGGAGTAATTTTAGGACTCTGGATTATTATTGGTGTTTTTGTATAAATACCAGACTTATCGCAGGAGAATTAATAATCGCTTTCTACTATATCTTTTGGTGCTCCCTAACCAGGGATTCGAACTCCCAAAAACGCGGCATATGGGCCTTGCTAACTACATTTCCCGATACTATTAGCGTGCCGACCAGCTCAAGCGCGCCCGAAGTGATGATGCGCGAGGGGCGTCAGAACATGCCTGACGCCGAAAGTGGAACAGAGTCAGACATTAAAACCCTCGCCGGTGCACCGCGTCGGTTCCTCCCTACGAGAGAGCTTAGAGGGACGACCGGTGCACCGACGGATAGGTGAGTCAGAGTATGGGTGATGTGTGGACTGACTACCATTGACTTGTTGGGTCGAAAGACCATTGCGACCACTTTACGCCAAAAGTAACAAACTCAACCAGGTGAAGTTCCCTGGTGTCTGTGAGTGTGTGACGCAGATGTGGCGCTTGCAGGGGCGGGTTTGGCTATGGATTGTATATAGATGTAGATACATCTTTTATTTGTTGTTTCTTTATAGTGCGGTGCATCCACTACCTGAGCTCGTGCCAGGTGAGGTGGGGCTGTTCCTTCTCATCACGTGGGTGAGTGAACTTATACTTATAAACTCACTAACTCAGTGATTTATGACTGACTCTGACGGTCTGAATTGTTGGTCATTACTTGCTACATGACTAGCACATTCTACATAACATTGTAATTTGTGGCACAATGTGTATGCTATGTTGTTGATTCGAATTCTTGACACTGTACCTTTATATATACTATTTTCTTCCTATATTTCAGGATGAGAAGATGATTACACATACACTCTCAGGTGATATGGTTTACTTTGTTTAATTCAGCAGTAGCTCTAATGGTCCTGAAGAAGCAGCAGGGGATCTTTAGACCTCATTCGTCTGCAGAAACATGTCGACCTTATATCTTTTTTAGTGGACATTTGTTATACCACTAATTAGCACTGTTTTTATTGATTTAGGAGTGTGAGGGTGTTTATTAAAATTGTCTCCCCGATCACGACCTAATTTTAGATCCCTTTATCTTTCTTTTCACAATTCACTTTTTCTAAAGCACTGCTATTCAGTTCACCACTAGAAACGCTATTCTATTCACATCAGCATTTCACATCAGCATCAACACTGGGTTTTTCCTGTGTATGGTAGCTATCCGCCAACACAGGTTTTTTTTACCCCTGATTGTGATTTATTTATGCAAAAGAGATCCCAGATGATGAAGGGCGGTCTCGATGGTGGACTGATGGGAACTCGTTTTAGTTAAAACTACTCCCTTTTTTTGTATATGTAGGTACATTGTTCTTGTTGGACTCTCTGTTAATTCTAGGTTGGTGTCAATTCTGTTCAGGGGGCTTAACAGATAGGGTCTATAAACTTACCCCTGGGACCTTTTTTGTGTTTGGTTGCTTGGAAATACACTTCCGGCTGGGGTGGTCCACAACCGGCTCATCCCCAACTCACATAATAGATTTTTAACAGAACTGAACCACACAATTCTCCTGTTAACATCTAGATCCCTCCCTCTAGGAGGGCCTGGGAGTAATGTACAAGCTCAGGGGTCACCCAAAGCCGCCTCCAATATGCTAATAGCCTATAATGTGCCACATCCCTTATTGAGTGGCAACCCAAATCCAAAAGAAGAGGAACTAATGGAATGGATTGGGGAGGCCAATTAGGGACCTTAAGAATTTATTCTGGCCCACCACTAAGGTATCCAGATTGGCATGTCCCCACAATTCCACTCCATATAGGATTGAGGCACCAATTTTAGCAATATAAATCTGTAGCACAGGAGCTATTGGTTTAGTATGTGAGCATCTATGCTCCTTGAGCATAGCACCAGAAATTTGGGCATGTTTAACAGAAAGGCAATCTAATTGTGGCTTCCAGATCAATTTTCTGTCAATTAATACCCCCAAATAGGAAAAAGTCTCCGTTTGCTCCAAAGATCCTTCCTTCATTCCGACGTCGCCGATAACCTTTTTAAAATTTTGCAAGACCATATATTTTGTTTTGTCGACATTTACAATAAGGTCGTGGTCTGCACAAAACTCTTCAACTCTTGAGAGGGCGTATTGAAGTCCCTGTCTCGTTTTTGAAAGAATGAGAGTGTCATCGGCGAACATTTGTAACGGGGTCTTGACCCCAGCTAAAAACGGAGCGTCTGTGGGGAAATCTTCAAAATAATTCACTACCCCATTAATGTACATGGAGAAGAGGGTAGGTGCTAGGATGCATACCTGTCTTACCCCCTTCTCAACCAGAAATTTTTCAGTAATACAGCCTGCCGTGTCCCATCTGACCTGGGCAAAATTGTCTGTATGTAACTTGACCACAAGAGCCAAGAGTTCAAGCGGCATACCCAGCTTGAGCAGGGTCTGCCACAACTTAGGTCGCAGGACCAAGTCAAATGCTGACTTCAAGTCTACGAAGGCAGCGTAGATAGTACCTTTCCCCATGGTTACAGTGCGCCAGTATATGAGAATAAGCTTTAAAACCTGGTCCACTGTACTAATGCATTGCCGAAACCCCGCTTGCAGATCAGAAAGGATATGACAATCCTCCATCCATGCCTGAATTCTACATAGCACCAGCCTAGCTGAAACTTTTTGGATGCAGTCAATCAGGCTTATGGGCCTGTAATTACCCGGTATTGAGCGATCCCCTTTTTTTGTGAATAGGAACAATTACTGCTCCTGCCCAAGAACTGGGCAACGATGCTCCTTTAGCAATAGCATTCAACAAAAGTTGGATATACTGTGCCCAGGAATTGGGATCTTGAAAGAACACGTCCGCGGGGATGCAGTCTAACCCGAGAGCCCTACCCTTCGGAACCAGGAGGATGGCATTTTCTACTTCTTTTTTAGTTATGAATATGGCGGGAATAGAAGACGGCATTACAAAATTATCTTGGACTGGTGAACCACTTGCAAACTGGCCTTTATAATGGAGAACCCACTGATCAGGCGCCACATGATTTGTTGGAATTATACTTAAGTCCCCACTCCCCCACTTCACCAAATGCCAGAATGCAGTCATATCTCTCCCGGTACAAGCTTTAAGCAGGTCAGCCCAATGCGCTTCATCCCAGTCCCTTTTGGCCTGGGAATGTGCTACCTTAAAGGCCGACATTTTCTCTCTAATTAAGCCACCGTCTTTGCTCCTGATGGCAGCTGCTAGAGATCTATAGGCAATGCGGCAAGAAGAGTTATACCAGACAGCAGCCTTCTGACATGAGGGTTTAGCCAAATTTTTAGGTTTAGCAATAAAACAACTTTTAAGATCATTAAAAAATTGCTCATGAACCTGGGCAGCTCTAGAGGTTGATACATCATGCACAGCATCAACCTGAAGAGTAGCTATGGCATTGGCTAACAGTATACTCATTTGGTTCAAATGGTCTGCCTTATTTACCATATTAAGTCATTTAAGGCCTTGTGTGTCATTTGTCAAAAGAATCTATATACAATCAACATGTGGTATCAGATCTCCATAATTTGGGTGCCGATCCTGCAGGGAAAGAAGCAAAGGATTGTGATCACTTTCCGAGCGAGTGAACCTTCATGTTTAGCAGATAGGTCCAGAACTCCCTGTTAATAATAAAATAGTCAATACGACTAGTACGTTGATCACTAACATAAGTTGGCAACCCATTTTTGTCTGATATAGTACGCCCATTTGCTGCTCTCACCCCATGTTCCAAACAAAGTACTTTTTTTTTTAAAATTTGTTTTTATTGTTGCATCACAATATCAAATTCAGTATCGCAAGCATTACGACGAGTGGCGTCAACATTCCGCCAGCTGTCATCAGGATCGCAACATTTTAATTTTTTATAACTAACAACGATAACATCCAGGTGTGTAACTTGGTTTTACAGAAGCGTATTATGTACACATTACCATCTAGGCATTGCATGTCTACCTCTACATCCCTCCCCCCACTGATAGTCGCCTAATCTCTTATGCCTAAGGGACTTTGGAGACCCAGTGTGCCCGTGCCCATCCCCTCTGGTTACCCCCTCATGCCCGTTCTCCTTCTACATCATCGTCCTCTTCTGAGCTATCCCCTTCATCGTCTTCCGGCAATGGTTCGCATGGCTCCCCTCTATATGCATTCCACGGTAGCCATATTTTGTTCCACTTACGTGGATTCGCCCTCTGTTGGTATATCGCCCGTTCCGTCATCATGATCATGTCCATATTTTTAACCCACTGTGCCAAAGTCGGTATCTCTGCCGCTCCCCATTTCTGTGCTATATCTCGCTTTGCTAGCATCATCCCTATGACCACCCATAGTCGCCCTTGTGGCGTGAGGTCGGTCGGGCCCCACACATTCAGCAAACAAATTCTAGGGTCTGGAGTGAACGGGAGTTGTAACGTCTGGGCGACCGTACGTGCCACTCGCTTCCAGTATTCTACTATGCACGGACAGGACCACAGGGTGTGAAACAATGTGCCCTCCTCCCCACAGTTTCGTAAGCAATATGGGTGTTCTGCCCTCTGGAATTTGTGGAGTGTGGTGCGCGTGTAGTATACTCGGTGTAGTATCTTGAACTGTACCAGACGGAATCTCGCTGATATTCCCGCCTCTCTAGGTGATGCCATTGCGGCATTCCAATTTGCCTCATCCAGGTCCCCAACATCATCCTCCCATTTCTCTTTCAATTGTTGTAATGGGTCAGGCAAGTTATTTATTAATTTGCGATATGTGAGGGAGGTGGCGCTGGCTTCCATGTAATCAGTGAGTAGTCGGTCTTCCAAAGGGGCCGATTCCGGGACGTTGGTTCCCGGTGTTAATACCGCTAGCAATGCGTGCCTAATCTGAATGTAGCGGTATGTCTCAGTGGTGTTCAGCTCATACTGTTCTCTCAGGGTGTCAAATGGGACCACCCCCTCCCGTGTCCATAGATCCCCCACCGTGGAGATCCCTATAGTGTCCCATTGATCAAATCCTTTACTACGTCTCAAGTTGCCCAGTGCCTTAGAGTCCCACAAGGGTGTAAGCTGTGTAATCACCCCCCCCATTTCAGACGAGATTGGGCTTTATGCCATAAAGTTACAGTGTGCTTAGTTGGGCCTATTAGTTTCACTGTCAGGCCCTTGTTGTAGAGCGGGGCAAGTAGTGTATTAGTGCCAAGCTGACGTCTGTCCGCTAGGTATGCCGGGTCCTCCTGCGGCGCATGCATCCATTGGTTAATCACCTTGAGGTGTGCTGCCCAGTAGTATAGATCCAGATTCGGGAGTGCAATCCCCCCACTGTACCAGTCCCTAATCAGCTTCACCTGTGCTACCCTCGCCGGTTTATCTCCCCATAATAGGCCTGACAGTTGCCCCGCTATCTGTTTGAAAAAGGAAGGTGGGACCAGTGCCGGCGTATTTTCCAAAACATATAGGAACCTGGGTGGCGCCATCATTTTGAAAAGTGCGGCTCTGCCTAGTAACGTCAGCGGGAGTGTCCTCCAATGGCGCACGTCCGCTTTCAGTCTATCGAGCAGGGGCCTGAGGTTGAGATCCTGAAAGGTCACCTGATCTCGGGTGATCCGAATCCCTAGATATCGAAAGGAGGTTGTTTCCACCACCAAGGGGCAGTCCTCCTCCAAACACGGTGGGGTCCCATGCAGCATGTAGATCACCGATTTCATCCAGTTAATCTTGTACCCTGAGGCTATTCCCTGTCGTTCACATAATGCCAGCAACACTGGAATTCCCTCTGCCAGGTTCTCAAGGTAGATTAGCATATCATCCGCGTATAAGGACACTCTGTCCTCCCAGCCTTCACCCCAGGTAATGCCACGCAGCAGCGGCGTGGTCCTAATAATCGTGGCCAACGGCTCAAGTACCAGGGCAAATAGTAGCGGGGAGAGCGGGCAGCCTTGTCTCGTGCCCCTTGTCAATGTAATGATTCTCGAGAGATGGCCATTAGCCGTCACTCGCGCCGTGGGAGCACTATATAGGAGCCTGATCCATGCTATGAATTTTGGGCCGAAGCCCATATGTTGTAGGACTGCAAAAAGGCACCTCCATTCCACCAAGTCGAACGCCATCTTGGCGTCCAACGAGAGGATTGCTGCATCAGTTTTTAACAACGGGGCCCTTGCCATAACACCGTGCAGGCGCCTGAGATTCAGCGCCGTACTTCTGTGCGGCATAAATCCCGATTGGTCCGGATGGATAAGGTGACTAAGGTGAGGCAACAGCCTGTTGGCCAATAATTTGGCCAGGATTTTGCTTTCAGCATTGAGGAGGGAGATCGGTCTATAAGAACCGCAATCCTCAGGGGGCTTGCCAGGTTTCGGGATTGCCACAATAGTGGCCATGCACTGATCTGGCGGCAGGTGTCCTCGTTCCAAGCTATCTATATACATGTTTAGTAGTGGGGTCGAAAGCGATTCTGACATGGTTTTATACCACTCAATCGGGATTCCGTTGGGTCCCACGGCTTTCCCTGGACGTAGTGCCGCGATAGCTGCTTGTACCTCCTCAGCCGTCAGGTCTGCATCTAGGTCCTCAGCATTATCTGGGAGCAGGGTTCGGGTAGGCACCCCCACAAGTGCCACTTCCGCCATCTCCCGTGTAACCTCTATCTCAGAGGTATACACCATCTGGAAATGATCGGCCAGGATTTCCACTATCTGGGCAGGGCGGGTGTGCAGCGCCCCTTCCCCATCCTTCAACTGTAAGATATTCCTCTGCCCCTCCCTTTTTTTTCTAGCCAGGCTAGGAGCTTACTTGCCTTATCTCCCACCTCGTATATCCTATTCGTAGTGGCTGCTATGTTTTCAATCACTCTACGTCTCAGGAGATCAGCATGGCGTTTCTGACACAGTTGAAGTGTGTGGAGCGTGTCCCCGGTCGGGTCAGCCGTATGAAGCTCGTTTGCCTCGGCAAGTCTGTCCTCTAGGTCTAGCAGTTCTACTTTCTGGGTGTGTTTGTAATTCGTTATAGTGGAGATTGCTTGGCCTCGGAGTACCGTTTTATAGGCTTCCCAGAGAATCGACGGGGAGGAAACCGAGCCAGTGTTTTCTGCGAGGTAACATCTTGTCGCTATTTTAAGAGCTTTGGTCACCTGTGGGACCCTGAGGTAGCCTGGGAATATCGGGTATATGTGCTTTTGGGACCGCTCTGGGTTGGAGAGGGTCAGCGTCAACGGGGAATGGTCCGAGACGCCCCTTGGTTTGATCTGTATATCGTCGACAGTAAGGAGTCCCTGCCCCGGGGTAAGAAAATAATCGATCCGTGACAGACTGTCGTGGACCGCTGAGTGATAAGTGTAGTGACGGTCTGTTGGGTGTATGTGCCTCCAAAGGTCTATCAGGCCCTGCGCTTCCAGGAAATCATGCAGCCGGGAGGGCCCCGGTGTCTGTGTTCGTGATGGGAACCTATCTAGCGTATTGTGTGCCACTGCGTTGAAATCCCCCCCTATTATGAGGTCACCTTCTGGGAGTTCCAACAGAAATTTACCCAATTCTGGGAGAGCTATCGTGTGCAGTGCCGGTGGAATGTATACCGAGACCACATTCAGCCGCCTCCCCTCCCACTGCCCAAGTGCCGCTGCGAAGCGCCCCTGTGTGTCTACCTTCGTGGATTGGAGTATAAATTTGGAGGATCGATGCATTAATATTCCTGTCCCCCGGGACCCCTTCGTGAACTCCGAGTGGGCAATCATCCGGTAGCCTTTCCTATCCAAGGCATGTGTGGCTGTGCCTGTGAGGTGCATTTCTTGCAGTAGGACCAGAGCCGGGCCGAACCTCTTTATACTGTGTAACACCAGCCCTCTCTTGACCTTGTCTCCCAGGCCTCTAAAGTTCCAGGACATAAGCTGTAGTGGCTCCACAGGTCCCGTCTCAGGATCCCCCCTCCCTATGTCATACC
Organism: Lissotriton vulgaris; assembly: GCF_964263255.1. Taxonomy (NCBI): domain Eukaryota; kingdom Metazoa; phylum Chordata; class Amphibia; order Caudata; family Salamandridae; genus Lissotriton; species Lissotriton vulgaris. The sequence continues at coordinate 494,603,064 of NC_141697.1, read as the reverse complement.
GTGTATTGTGTGTCATTGTTTCCGTGGTAGAGAAAATCCATGTATCGTATGGAGTGAGGTGCAGGGCCCTGGCCTGCGCATGCCCTGTGCAATGTGTGTATCCCGTGGTACCAATCCACACCTGTAAAACAAGTCAAAAGAACCAAACCCCCCCAACCCCAACTTCCCCCCTCCCTGCCCCCCTGCTTGACGGACCCAGAACTGCCCGCCCCCCCAACTTAGCAGAGTGCCTGACCCGAAACCCAAACACAGTACTTGCTCGTCGGGGTGAGGGACTCTCCGGAGTCGGCGGCCTCCCTCCATGTCTGCGGAGGACCTCCGCCCGGTGTCCTTGACGACCAGTCCAATCAGCAGTACATTTGTTCTACGCCACTAGGTCCGGGATTTCATTGTTCATCGTTATTCTCAGTGTCATGTGCCTCACTCAGTGGGGAGTGCGGATCCAGGTCTCCTCCTGATGCTTGGGAGCCCGCACGAGATCCATTTGCATGGTATTTATTTGGGCGTGTGGAGCGGCGAGGTGAGCCCGTTTGTCTCCATCCTTCCAGCCAGTCATGTGCAGCCTCCGAAGTGTCGAAGAACCAAGTTTTGTTGTCTGCCACCACTCTCAACTTGGCTGGAAACAACATGGCATAAGGGAGTTCTCTTGCCCTCAGTTCCTTTTTTACTTCAAAGAATGTCCTCCTTCGACGTGCGACCTCCGCCGTGTAGTCTGGAAAGAACGCCAGAGTTGAGTTTTGGATCTTAACTGGAGGTGAGTTTCTAGCCGCTTGCAGGATCGCGTCTCTGTCCCTGAAATTGAAGAGACGGGCAATGATCGGCCGTGGTGCTGCGCCTTGCTTTGGTCTGCCTCCTGGGATCCGGTGTGCTCTTTCCACAGAAAAGAAGGCGGATAGGCCCTTGGGTTTGAGTTCTTGTTCAATCAAGTTTTCCACGTAGAGGTCCATTGCTCTCGTGTCCTCCGATTCCAGAACCCCTATAATGCGGATGTTGTTCCGCCTTGAGCGCCCTTCCTGCTCATCCAGCTTCGCACGTAGGTCTTTGTTTTCGTTCGAGATTCGCTCCACATTGATCTGGAGTTCCGAGACGTCTTCTACCAAAGATTTGGTCACAACCTCCATTGATGAAACTTTTTCGGACATCTTGTGGAAGTCAGCTCTTATCAGGGTTATTTCCGTTGAAATCGATCCCACCGTAACCTGAACTTGCGTCAGGGCTCGCATAACGTCTTCAAGGGTTGCTTTTTTGTCCCCCTTTTGGTCGGCCGGCTTGCTCGCCTGTGCTTTGGCATCTGGTGGGGAGGCGGCCGGTTTTTCAAACGCATACCTCTCAAGACGCGACTGTGCATTGCCTCCCTTCGGACCTTTGCCCGCCATGTCCTCCGTAGTTGCCCCAAGGCGGTCGCTGTGAGCAGAGCAATCAGGAAGATATATTTCCCCAGATGGAGTCCCGGTGTGTGCCCACCGTCGTGACTGCGGCCTTGAGGTGCGGCCGGCCAAAGGAGCTATGTTCAACGACCCTGCTCCCGGGTCCCTCGGTGAGGTTAGCTGATGGGGTTGCTCTACCGTGTGGTCCGCCGGACCCGCAGATCTGTGTCCCTGAGGGAGCGTACTTCGCTCTTAGACTGGGTGGCGTGCGTGTCCAACTGACCCTCTCCTTGGCCCCCCTCGGTCCTCTATAGTACCTGATGCCTCTCTACCTCAGGCTGTGATGCGTCAGCCACGTCCGGGGGCGCGCCCACCAGTCTGCGTATCTGAGAGGACCGACAATAGATCAGGAGCCTCTTCCGTGTTTTCTGCGGTCCCGCCGCTCTCAGTCTCAGCTGGATGTTCGAGGGTGTGTGCGCCCAGGATGTTCGGCGCAGACCGGCAGGGTGAGGTGCCGCCTTAGCAGTGCGACCGTTTTTCCAGTTCCCCAATGGCCGCCCCCGTACCCCCTCTCAGGATCCTGGTGTTCCCCGTGTCAGGTCCTCCGCTGGGTGACGGCTGTTTGCAACGTCGGGTCAGCAAACCCGACCCCCCGGCGGGGCCGATGCCTGGATCCTCCGACGATCGGGAGGCAAGATGGCTGCCCTGGGTTCCGACGGGACGGGTCCGGCCGCCCCCGGACCGATGTCTAGTTCGCCCGTTCACTCACCGGGCTTCAGTCAATGTGTGGCTCTCTCCCTCGTGTAGGCCACAGACGTGTCGCCGGCCACTCCGAGCTGCTCACCGCTCGTGTTCCTGGTGTTCCGCTGTGGGCGATCACTTCCGGCCCTTCCACGCCGACTCCGCGGCACTTCCTGTCGGCCCCGTCACGCCAGGCGGGCCCCCGGCTCCTGTGTCCTCCCAAGGCCAGAGCGGGCGAGTCGGATATCTTGACTTCCCGCAGTCGGATTTTCCGTCTGTTTGCTGTCGGGTGTGCCGCCCGGTCCCGGACTTCAGTCCCTGCCCGCAAAGTGAAATTCCGCTCCGGATTAGTGCTCGGATAGATCTGGAGGCCGCTTCAACCGCGGAGCTCGCCCTCTAAGCTGCCACCATCTTAGGCTGCTAGCCACGCCCCCCAAACAAAGTACTTTTAATTGAAGTGCTGTGCTAGACCACCTTTTTATTGGCGTTAGATCAAGTGAGGGGATCAACCATTTTTCATCCTCCTGTACACTAAAATGCATACCTTGGAAGTCCAGGGGTTCGGAAGTACAATTAAAATCTCCGGCTATTATTATGTTGCTTTGACCTCTTTGGTTTGTTAAAAAACATTGAGCAGTGCTATGGTGTTTGAGGCCTTCCCACCTTGCAGACCCCTGGAGTAAACATTAATTAATAGGACATCAGGAAGATTACCCTGGTATAACCTTATAATGAGAATATACCTGGAATCAATGTGAAGCTCCTCTAACTTATAGTGGAGGCACTGTCTAACCCAAGTTATCAAGCCCCCTTTGGGCCTACCCCGTTCTCCCTGTTCCGCACTTTCATAAAAATTAATATAACCTGGGCGGAATACCTGGTCCACCGCCCATGTCTCTTGGAAGAACAAAATATCTTGTTCCTCAATAAATGAAGACCAATCAGTTGAGGCAGTTTTGCTTACAAGCCCCGCAATGTTCTACGAAGCGAGTTTTAGGCCACCATGATTAACCATAGGGGCTCGAATTCTTAGATGAGGACTTGGGCTACGCTTAGTCACAAGGGAGTCGACAACTTTTGAAGTGGGATTCGCTGTGGGAAGCAAACCACAATCTGCATCGCTTCCTAGGCCAAGCGGGCCTGAACTATTACACTGAAGTAGCCCAGAGGTAACATGGGAATAAGGAGGGTCGCTTCACGTGGGGGACAAAACCAAGTCGCCCACACTCATGACGGCCACTGGAGATGGAATCTTTTCATGGGCGAACAAACAACCTAGTCAATCTATGTCTTCCAAATTAGAAAGTGGATTGTAACTATTGTGGGTGGGAACATTAAATTCATCAGTTCCCGGAGCATAGGAATAGGCTCGGTAGTCACCCATCCCAGTGGGCATTGTTGACGGGTTCTGGTAGAAAAAACCCAATGGTAGTATGCTAATATCTTCCCCACTCAAATGTCTTGACGCTGCCCTATCTAAAATAGTTTTCACTAGAAGGGAGGACCCAAAATTCAACACTACACAATCGCCTCTACTAGTTTTTGGCGATCTCTCAATCCATGGAACTCTGCGAATCATTTTAAATTCCTGGAATAGATGACTACCCAACCCCTTTTTGTTATTTAAAAAGTGAAGGGACTTGTTCCTGAGCAAAGCCCAATGTTCCCCATTGCCGAGTTGTGTTGGGGGTACATTAGATAATATAATAGTGTAGGGCGTGGCATCGGGGGATAAGTTAAGGTGGTTGTTTTGATTAACCGAGCCGCCCCATGCCCTTCCTTTATTTTTACCCCCAGTTGGTTCCCTTGTGGGGGCAACCTTTGAAATACTAGGGAGTGTGCAACTGAGGTTCACAAACGGGGTTGACACAACTAAATTGGAACCAGGGGCAACAGCAGTGGCAGATAGATTTGTTACCGGGACCGGGGTAATACTGCAATCAATAGGGCCACTAGTAGCTCCTTTGGAAGAAATGGGTTTTGGGAGAGAAAGCTGGTGCTCGATTTTTTCCAGTCTTAAATCAATGTCAGACAACTTGGAAAATAAAGGTTTAAGCAGAGCTGTAAGTTTATCTTCAATTTTAGCTAAAATACGAACTTCATAGTCGCATGGCACCTCACTAGGTCGGGCCTCTGCACTGGTCTCTAATGTACTAGATATGCTAGTGTCAGCAATTCCCGGGGAACTGCCCTGGGAGCTGCCTTTGTTACCACATGCCACCCCTCTGGTCTAGCCACTTTATTAGCCTGATGAGTGGTAAGTGGCAACCCACCGCTTTCCTTTTCTTCGCTACGACTGTAAAGGCGCCCTCCCTACCCTTTGCCTGTGATAATCGTTGATTGCGAGTAAGGAACTTGGCTGGTGGCGGGGGAGTGGGGATGGGCACACTAACTGTAATAGGAGGGTCAACTAGTAATACTATTGGCGACAAAATACCCTGATGATGCATGCATTCAGAAGGAGGGTCCGAAATTAGCAGATGGCCAACTAGGTGAGCTGCAGAGGAGGCTCGATGGGGCTCTAAGGAGAGTCTCCTTTCCGTAAGCTCAATTTCATGCATGAGAACAGATTCAGCCCTCATCAGGAATGCATCAAGTGTGCCTGCAACACGTTGTTCCCCCCCCCCTGTGGCTACCCTTGCTCATAATAGCTGATAAAGAGATAGGAAAACCACAACTGAATTAAAAAGTAAGCAGAAAATCCAGTTACACTTCAAAGGTACTAACCAGAGTCAATGCAATGTCCAGCGAAAGGGAGGTGGCCCTGCCCTGCCTCCTCCTGGCTACGATGGGCACGGACAGGCCCGCCCTTGACCCGGGCACGCCCACACACATCCCGCGCTGCAGGAGGCTCAGCAAAAGGAAGTCCAAAAATGAGCAAAGAAAACCCACGCTGCGGGAGGCTCAGCGTGAATTTAAGCGCACCTGGCGCTTCAGAGTGACGAAGTTTGTACTCGCCAGTGGAGGTTACTGGGAGATGTAGTCCTTGGCCGCCCGCGTCCAGACCAGCGGGACCAGCCGGGCGGAAGTGGTGTTGGCAGCGTCACGGACCTTAGGATGACTTGGCAGATAGATCAGATCCCAGCAAAAGGAAGTCCAAAAGTGAGCAAAGAAAAACGTGTGGTATCTACATCCTCATCATTTGGGATACATAGAGTTCAAGCCAGGGTTCGACACAAGTGGTGGAGTTTAACATTATGATCTATCCTGTGTGTGTTTTACTCATTGTCAAGATGTTTGGAGACATCCATTACATGAAGTGGTGTTGGCATGATCATTTGCTGTGCTGATATGCTTCTCAGCAAACACGTGGGCATATAAGGGGAGTCACCAATCCTTGGATGCATGAGGATGCTAGGCCATAGTTGGCCATGAACATATGCACTCTGCCTTAAATTCAATGCTTTTTGAAATCTTAAGTAGAACAACACAGGGTCGTGGCTCTGACCCAGTAAGGCTAAGCCCAATATACCAATTGAACAACACAACTGCCAGTACTGGACACTACTTTGTGGTATACGGCATCATGTGTCCGTGCCCTAAATTATATATAGGGAAGACCACTCAGGAGGCGCGACAGCGCATCACGCAACACAAGTCTAGGTTAAGAAAGGAGACACCGAATGCACAACATTGGCTGTCAAATAAGCACAAAGAGGAGGACTTGCGCTGGACAATTATCTCTAAAATTGATAAAGATCCACGAGGTGGTGACACAGAGGCGAAACTGAATCAACGTGAAGCACTACTCATAATGAAATACAACACAGCAATAACAGGGTTAAATGAGATTTCAGAGATTTTCAAAGGGAATCCATGAAAGAAGCTTCTTATGATCAGATGCACTGGACATTTATGGGTAACAAAGATGTCTTCTAAATTGATTCTGTATTTATCAAGCACCTCTTTTAGTCTGATATCAGCCTCTGGCAGCATCTACACCATTCTGCCCACCTTCCCTCGTATTTTACTAAATGCTTGAAATATCTAATAATAGTTGTTCTATTTAACCCAGAGATCAACCAATACGCGAGCAATTCAACTAGCAGCTCGCCCGAGTCCTCAGTTCTCTGTCATTATTGACAATGCTCCAGCAGCCTCGTGCCGAATAAGGTATGTGCGTTTTAAATAAAGTTTCATTGGGCATGGCAACCACTGTCACTTTAAGGGCGCTCCCAGCTGAGCGAGTGACTTGGCCAAGTGACCGGCATTTTAACCAATAGGTACAGGCAAAGCAAATGTACGTCGGCGGTACACTTTGCGCATACATTGAGAGGAGAGAAAAAGCAAAGCTGCAGGAAGCCGTCCTGCGTCCTCCCGGTTTTCTAATTTACTGCAGAGTTAGGATGTTTATATCTAATTGTAACTTCGGTCCCTTCAATTGCAGGACTGCTTTCCAATAAATACACGCCGCCACTTATAAATACTGGGCTTGGATTCATGCGGCGCCCAGACCCGGTAAGCGTTGCTCAATTATGAACCCTCGCCTCCATTATGACCAAAGCGGTAGTTTGCGAGCAGGACTAATGCTTGTCACTGTGTATATTCTCTCTTATTTTCCCCCAGAAATGCACCAACACAACTAACGAGGTGAGTGCTTGCCATGTGTGTTGGCATGTAAGTTAGACTGACATTTCAAAACAGTTTTTGACCAGGGCGTGTTTTATGTCTAGATTGTCTAGTGTGGCCTGTGGTAAATCCATCAACACGAATGGATTGCGTCCAATATCAATAAGGTAGGGTAGTTGGAAGACAGATGTTGGTGTTCTTGTTTTACTTGGATGTAAGTAGCAGTTGTTAAATAAGCACTCTTTTTTATGTTTTTATGTTTTTGTAGAGAGTGTTGGTCCTGAGGAGAACCCTGCAATTGGGGGTTCGAAACGCGTCGACCTGTTTTGATGCCTATTGTCAAATAGAATTAATATGAGAGTTGGTTTGGACAACAAGGCTTTGTTTCCAAAGGATTAGTCTAATCAAATAAGACTGTTGACCATAAAATAAAAGACGTAAAACCATCTATATGGACAGATAATCCATTACTGACAATAGGTTCAAAAGATTGTTTTTGTTGTGATATATTTGTATGTATGAATGAAGAATGAATGGATTGGCCAGATTGTGGTTTGGATGTGTTGTAAAACTTTAAATGTATTATATATTGAAGTTCTTTTTGTATTACATTGCATTGTTTTAGATTTGTTTGTACATGCATAAAAAGTTAATGATATATGTATAAATATTAATGTTCCACTAGTGCAAAAATGAATCAATAAACTAGTGACGTAAATCACACACGGACCATTATGCTTTATTCATAAAGGTCAGGACAAATATTTCAAAGTAGTGTCCAGTACTGGCAGTTGTGTTGTTCTTTTGAAATCTTAAGCCGGCGCAGTTCCTGGAGCAGAGGAGAGACAGGGGCATGTCTAGGTAGCTGAAAAAGTAACCAGGTAGCTGCATTCGGAATGATCTGGAGGCCTCTAATTGAGGTCTTGTCTGTGCCCACGTACAGCCTCATTGCCATAGTCTTGTCTGAACATGATCAAAGGCTGAATTACCGTTCCCTGCGTCTATTAGGGGATAATCCAGAGTATCTTTTACATCCATTTTAGGACTGAAAAACAGACAGCAGTAACCTTAGACACCTGTGGCTTCAAGGAAAATTTGTCATCAATGATAAAAACCAAGATTCTTGACCTCAGTAGCCGGAGAGGCTAGGGGTTTCAGGGAAGTCCGCTCAGTGGCTATATCCCCAGAGATCAGGATTGGTGCCCAGGACCAGGACCTCTAATTTATCGCCCTTGAGTTTCACTGCACTTTTATTCACCCATAAAGAAATATTGCTCAGGCTTAAGGGAAGCAGCGATGGGTCATGTTGTTGGACAGCTGGTAACTAAAAGATGATCTTAGTGTCCTCAGCATATGAAAAAAGGCTGAGCCCACAGTTCTCAATCAGAACAGCTAAAGGATGAACATAGATGTTAAAGAGTAAGGGTCTCAAAATAGATCCTTGAGGGACTCCAGAGGCCAGTGTGAGTGACTTCGATCTTGCATCGGCCAAAGAGACATGGAATGTGCGGTCCTTTAAAAAAGGAGATAACCCATTTCAAAGCCAAGCCTTCAATACCCAAGTACTAAAGTCTGCCAGTCAAAATAGAGTGAGACACTGTGTCAAACGCAGCACTCACGTCAAGCAGAATGCGAGCGGCCATGCCTTCGGAGTCAAGATGCTGTTTAAGACATTCAGTAACCCCAAGAAGAGAGGACTCAGTGCTGCGCATCACCCTAAAACCAGACTGCGAAAGATGGAGAAGCAGTAGGTTCTCAATGAACGTGAAAGTTGTGAATTAAAATACTTTAAAAAAATGTTGGAAAAGACAGGAAGTAGGGAAATAGGGCAAAAGCTTGACCAACAGGAAGGGTCCAAGTCAACCTTTTTTTAGAAGGGGGAGAAACAGAACATGCTTCCAGTTCTGGGGTACAACACCAGCGCTCTAAGAGGTATTAAGAAGCTTTAGTATGACAGTTAAAACAGAATCTTCTAATAGCTTGAGTTTGGCAGGAGGAGTGGGTCCCGCGGATAGCCATACATGATGGATTCTTTAGTAATAGAAGGTCTAGAAAGGGCCATGCCCTAATCCCGAAGGACTCCTCCAGCTCATTCACTGGAACAGTGACTGCCAAATCAATTTCCATCGGGCTAGCCAAATGCATGTAGCTCTCTGCCTTTACAGCATCAGCTGCTAATTGGTGGTGAATCTTGTCCACCTTTTCTAAAAAAAAAACTGGCTAACTCAGCACACTGGTTTTGTGAAAGAGAAGGGGAAGGCAAGATGTTGCTAGCCACCAAGAGTTCTTTCACCACTTTAAAGAGAGTCTTTGAACTGTGTTGGAAGCTGGCAATCTTCTCCGTGAAGTACTTTGCACGCACTGCATGTGAGGTGAACATCAGTAGTCAAATGGCTGACAGATGAGTATGGACAAACAACATTGGTGCCTCTTGTTCAGAGTTAGAGGAACAGGGCCTCATGGTAGATGAAGTAATTTCAATCTGTTTTACCCCACACTTACCCAATGGCTAACTGCATGTGAAGTGAAAATCAGTAGTCACATGACTGACAAGTGAGTATAGACAAACAACACTGGTGCCTCTTGTTCAGAGTTATAGGTAAAGGGCCTCCTGGTAGATATAGTCATTTCAATCTCTCCTACCCCTCACTTGACCAATGGCTAACTGCATGTGAGGTGAACATCAGTAGTCACATGGCTGACAAGAAAGTATGGGTAAACAGAATTAGTACATCTTGTTAAATGTGCAAGCAAGAGGGGCTCATGGTAGTTGTAGTGGTTTCAATTTCGACTTGCCACCACTAGCAAAACTGGTTTGTGTTACATACCTGTTTGCAACATGCAGTTGTGCTGGGCCATACTATTGGAACTTTTGCACATATTATGGGTCCTCCCCCAACAAATACATTGTTGACAACTATTAATATATATACAAATAATGTGTGGTAAAGGCATACGTTGTAAAAGCATATACGTTCCAAAACAATGCGGTGTAAAAAATGCATGGTAACGGCATGCAGAGTATTTTCCTGCGTTGTTCTGACATACAACCATATTCTACTCTACAGCTGCATAAAGGACCACAAGGAAATGTCTCCAGTAACCATTTGTGCATGGTATTATAGCAATGTGATTGTTCCTCAAGTGTTTTCATCAACAAATCTGTGAGAACATGATTCTTCATCAAGAGATGACGTTGATACTACACAGAGGTGAATCTCCAGCTAACAGGGATGCCTCCTCTTTAGTTTATGAAGTATCCCCAGGATGATTTTGTCCTCAGGGACCCCATCCAGCAGGACCTGACCTCTTGATGCTGGGTGCTCTGGAGCCCACCCAGGGCACCAAGTCTGCAGCACTGGGAACCTTAGGGGGATCCTTAATGTCCCCACGGTCCCTGCTAGCTCCCTGCCTCCAGCAGGAGCCTGCATTGCTCCTACGTGTGTGGAACAGCAAAAAACATTGCTCTCTTCATGTGGAACAATTTTTTCATCTGTTTTCCTGCCCACTTGACAGCAGTCAGGAAAACAGATGAAAAGTCCACTTCCAGCATGCAGCAGCAGTTTTCCTGCTTCTGCCCTTTGGGAGTAGACTCATAGTTTGCTCTCACTTGGCGGGTGCTGTCAAAGCTCTCATCAAGCAAAAGTAAACTGCTAGTCCCCAATGTTGGGCACCTCAGGACATAGGGAACTGGCCCTGGTGATCCCTAGGGCCATTAATAGCTCCAGGAGGGGGGCCATGCGACCTCCTCCTTTAGTTTGCATAGGGCCAGCCCCGTGGAGGTGGTCCCTGTGGCAATTCTAAATGTAGGAGGGGGTCTGCACAATCCCTGTATTTTTAATGCTTACATGCCCCAGGGAGGTGGTGGTCCTGGGCCTTTAAAGCCCAAAATAGGGGGTGGCATGGCCCCATCCCATTAGTTTTCCCCGGGACCTGGCCAAACCAGAGGCTGAAATACAAACAAACGTAGGGGACTATACTTGGTCTTTTTTAAAGTTATGTGGGGATGGCGCACATTTAAAAAAAATGCCTTTTGGCCCTTTTGGCCCTTGGGGACCTCAGCACCAGGCCTAGGGTGTAGGGGAATTCCTACCCTGCCCCCTTCTCTTTTTTTTACATTTTTGTTTGGACTCGGCTAAGACCAAGACCTTGGTTTTTGCCAAATTTGGGGTAATTCTGGCTAGGGGTTCGGGCTGTACTCTTGTCTAAAATCGTTCTGGGAAATTAAATTGGAAACTCACTTTTTTTTACCCCCTTTTTCTCAGCTCCCGCTTGACAGGTCAGTCCGAAACATTTAATGCTCTATACTAAACTAGACAGAGGTGTGAATTTTTTGGGGAACATTTGGTGAAGATTTTTCAAACTGTGCCAAAGTTAAAAGCACATCATAAAATGTTTTGCTATGGAAACGAAGGCCCTTGTTTTGATGTTGGGCAGACCGCCACCAGCAGGCCTTTGGTGGCGGTCTGCCCGACATCCATTTGATTATAAACCTGCAGTTGGGGCGATGAAGGTGGGGGATAGAACCCCACCTCCGACAGGTTCAATCCCTACAATGGAGGCAGTGCTTGGGCAGGCACCGCCTTAGGGATTAGGATGTCCCTTACTGACTTCCTTTATATGGCAGTCCCACAACGATGGAAAGACAGACAGAAAGAGACTTTGGGGGCCCGAAGCAGGGCCTCTGATCCCGAGGGGCTTCTGCTAAGTGGCCAGGGTGGCACATGTAGTGCCCCCACACATTCATGCATTGTGTGACAGGCACCACATGGTGATTTGCACAAGGTGCATGTATGTTTGTAAAGTGCCATTTTCTACTGTCACTTTTCCAGGGGCCCTTTTCTGTGCCGCAGCAGAAAAAAACATTTTACGACCACCTGCACGGTAGTCATTTCATAATAGAGTGGGCGGGACCTCCAGCACATTATTGGATGGTCACCTGCTCACCATCGTAATGAGGCCCTAGGTCTTAACTATAACTGTCTAGGATATATATATACATATATATGTTTTAATTACTCCTTGGCATCAGTTATGTGGCACTTTCTACACTACAATCTTTGCACTAATTGGGATAGCCATGTTTGCACAAATTAGATAAGTTGTTACCTGTTATTTTACAGGTTCTTTATTTATTCTATTTACATTCTATTTTTGCTTTTGTCAACCGAGAGTAGTTTCTTTTGTTCTACTTGCTAGTTTTGGTATCAGCTCCCTTTTTAAGAAATTGTTTTATGATGTATTACAGGAAGAATGCAAATCAATAGGGATTTATCCCAGAAGACTTCGACATCCTGTATAGTGGAACCATCTACAGTTTGTTTTCTATGTATTCACTGTTATGGTGGTACCTTTTCATCAAGCATTTATGCAGTGATATGGAATATTGTTTAAAAATTCAATTCAATTTCTTACCTATTTATTTTTCTGTTTTAATAAGCAAATTATTTGCATTACAGAAAATGAAAATCTTTTCACCGATCAAATGAAAAACTTTTTTATCATAGTATATCTTCTATGGTTATGATCAGGTGATTGCTGTAACCAATGCACTGAGTGGGCGTGGTGTTTTTCACAAGCATTTAAAAAAAGAAAAAAAATTGTAACAACTTTACATGTGTTGTTGCCTCACCTGCACATTAAAATCTTTTGAAGTCAGATCCTGTGGTCCGTTTCTCCTTTTGCTTCGCCCATCTGGACGATTGGAAGTGGCGTGTGGAGTCTTTGTTTGCATATGTAGATATATATATATATATATATATATATATATATATATATATATATATATATATATATATATATATATATATATATATATATATATTACCTACTGGCGGTCGCCAGTAGGTATATATAGTTAGGATTTTTTCTCTATGGGATTTTTGAAAATTCTATGTCTAATAACTTTGGCGTTTGTGGACGGAATTGGCTGAAATTTTCAGGAAAATGGAACATTTTGTTTCTGAGCAGCCCCTGACAATTTGGCGGGGTTACATCAAGGGGGGGCCAAGAAAAAAGGGGGGTCCCAAAACACGTTTTTCCCATGTTAATTTCCATAGGGCGGTTGGCCTCACTTTTAGCTCGAACGGCTGAATGGATTTGCACGAAACTTGGCAAAATTGTAGGGACTGTTAGCCCGATGTGCCTTTGCTAAGTCTCAATATATGTGCTCCAGTGGATTTTGAGTAATTTAGGTTCAAAAAAAGATATATATCTGGGCGGAGCCTAACCACACATCTGATCTGATTGGCTGTCAGCACTTCATCCAAGAAGTGTTGGCAGCCATCTTGGGACCAATATACATGATAGCACCTCATTAAAAAGCATTGTAGTTAATAGAGGGTTTTAGGACTTTAGTTACATTATAAATCATTTGTTGATGGTACCATACTCGTTTTAGGAATTGTGGTGGGTTCTAAGGTGATTTTACCATGTGAAAAAACCTTCTGCTGTGATATCATGAATATTGTTTGAAAGAAAACTAATATCTCATGATTTACCCACAGTGGTTTGGAAGGGGATCTATAAGCTAAACTGAAAGCATATTTTCTGTAAATTCACATTATCTTTCTCAGTCATGTGAAAATGAAGTCTGACATTCTCAGTAAAACATGTACATCCAACAAGGTCAGAGACTGTCAGTTGATTCCTTTGTGTTCTACTGCAGCCTCCTAGAGTGTTCTAAAGAACAACTAGAGCGCTAACAGTCCTACTTATTACAAAGGTATGGCACACCTGAAGCCATCTTGATTCGAATAAAGTGGTAACTCTTAAAACATTTAATTTAAAAAGAAACAACATGAGGGGGTATATTTTGCCATAGAAAGTATGATTAGTGCTGCAGAATGAAAAATTAGGGCACATTTTGAGTGACTTCTCAAATCCTTTTCTATTTCATTAAAACATTCTGACATGCAGTCTTCCAAAATGGCCACCAGAGACAAAAGAGCCCAAATGTAGCCCAAATATCACCCAGATGTAGCCCAAGTATAGCCCAATGACAGAATGTCCCAGAGTGTTCTAAAGAACAACTAGAGCGCTAACAGTCCTACTTATTACAAAGGTATGGCACACCTGAAGCCATCTTGATTGGAATAAAGTGGTAACTCTTAAAACACTTAATTTAAAAAGAAACAACATGAGGGGGTATATTTTGCCATAGAAAGTATGATTAGTGCTGCAGAATGAAAAATTAGGGCACATTTTGAGTGGCTTCTCAAATCCTTTTCTATTTCATTAAAACATTCTGACATGCAGTCTCCCAAAATGGCCACCAGAGACAAAAGAGCCCAAATGTAGCCCAAATATCACCCAGATGTAGCCCAAGTATAGCCCAATGACAGATTGTCCCAGAGTGTTCTAAAGAACAACTAGAGCGCTAACAGTCCTACTTATTACAAAGGTATAGCACACCTGGAGCCATCGTGATGGGAATAAAGTGGTAACTCTTAAAACATTTAATTTAAAAAGGAACAAAATGAGGGGGTATATTATGCAATAGAAGGTATTATTAGTGCTGCAGAAAGAAAAATTAGGGCACATTTTGAGTGACTTTTCAAATCCTCTTCTATTTCATTAAAACATTCTGACATGCAGTCTCCCAAAATGGCCACCAGAGACAAAAGAGCCCAAATGTAGCCCAAATATCACCCAGATGTAGCCCAAGTATAGCCCAATGACAGAATGTCCCAGAGTGTTCTAAAGAACAACTAGAGCGCTAACAGTCCTACTTATTACAAAGGTATGGCACACCTGAAGCCATCTTGATTGGAATAAAGTGGTAACTCTTAAAACATTTAATTTAAAAAGGAACAAAATGAGGGGGTATATTTTGCCATATGAATTATGATTAGTGCTGCAGAAAGAAAAATTAGGGCACATTTTGAGTGACTTCTCAAACCCTCTTCAATTTCATTAAAAAATTCTGACATACAGTCTCCCAAGATGGCCACCAGAGACAAAAGAGCCTAAATGTAGCCCAAATATCACCCAGATGTACCCCAAGTATAGCCCAGTGACAGAATGTCCCAGAGTGTTCTAAAGAACAACTAGAGCGCTAACAGTCTTACTTATGACAAAAGTATGGCACACCAGAAGCCATCTTGATTGGAATGAAGTGGTAAGTCTGAAAACACTCAATTTAAAAAGGAACAACATGAGGGGGTTAATTTTGCCATAGAAAGTATGATTAGTGCTTCAGAAAGAAAAATTAGGGATCATTTTGAGTGACTTCTCAAATCCTCTTCTATTTCATTAAAAAAATTCTGACATGCAGACTGAAACATGCACTTTGAATACCAGCAGCAGACGTCCCTGGTGAGCAGTAGCTTTACTACAGTGATCTAATGTGCAACTAGAGTGCTAACATTCAGAATTTATGGCAAATGTGTGACACATCTGAATGCCTTCTTGATGGAACCAAAGTAAACAAGCATTGAAAATGCAATAGATCTCGCCCTTGTTTAAGTTAAAGCCATTCTGTTTGTAATGAGGTGGCTTTTTAGCTTTGCTTTTATTAGTGTTTTTTCAACTTTCATGTAAATAGCATGCATCTGTATGCATATAAGTATATGTATGCATGCATTTATGTTTGTATTTATATAGATATACAGATGATATATGTTTATATATGTATGTATATATATATTCACTGAAAAAACCATAGGTTATAGACCATATATAGTTAGGAATTAGCATTTACAAAACCTTGAAAATTCACTGAAAAAAACATAGGTTATAGACCATATATAGTTAGGAATTCGCATTTACAAAACCTTATTTTACTCACACAAAACCATTGAAATTCCATATATAGTTAGTTGCACTAACTATATATCGCGCACCCGCAATCCACTGCTGATGATGTCACATATTACATCATTCATGACATGGTCAGTGACATCACTGATGACATCACTGATGACATCTCAAAGTTTGTAGCCTTGAAACGCGTCGGACCAGGCAATTATTAGATGAGAGCTTGTTTTGTGAGAGGCAGCAAGGCTACAAACCGGATGGTGGGGGAGAGAGCTGTGTGCCCTGTCAAGAGCTGCAAGGACTCTTTTGCTGAAAAACAATATTTGCACGGCTTCCCTTGGTCGTGGGCAGGAGCACCACTTCCAGGATTCAACTGCACGAAGCAGCTTGCAGGAGGGGCTTTTGAAAGGAAACCTTTCCTAACATGAGAGCGCACTTTCCCCAGGAGACCGAAACTCACAAACTGAACTCTTAATCCTACTTAAGGATATGTACTGTTGCATATTGACAACGGAACGGAGCCTACTCAAGGCATATCACTGACTCACCATTACGAAGGACTCCAACTACCAGCAGGCTGCTGGTTGTGCAATCACTGTGCCACGCCCACTGTTTGGCGGTTTTTTTCACTAATAAAAGGGTGAAAAACGATGTCATGGTGAGTGTTCTTTTCCGTTGTGCAAGTCCATGAGGAAGGGGCGGAACAGCCTTGAAACGCGCCGGACCACGCAATTATTAGAAGAGAGCTCGTTTTGTGAGAGGCAGCAAGGCTACAAACCGGATGGTGGGGGGGAGAGCTGTGTGCCCTGTCAAGAGCTGCAAGGACTCTTTTGCTGAAAAACAATATTTGCACGGCTTCCCTTGGTCGTGGGCAGGAGCACCACTTCCAGGATTCAACTGCACGAAGCAGCTTGCAGGAGGGGCTTTTGAAAGGAAACCTTTCCTAACATGAGAGCGCACTTTCCCCAGGAGACCGAAACTCACAAACTGAACTCTTAATCCTACTTAAGGATATGTACTGTTGCATATTTGACAACGGAACGGAGCCTACTCAAGGCATATCACTGACTCACCATTACGAAGGACTCCAACTACCAGCAGGCTGCTGGTTGTGCAATCACTGTGCCACGCCCACTGTTTGGCGGTTTTTTTCACTAATAAAAGGGTGAAAAACGATGTCATGGTGAGTGTTCTTTTCCGTTGTGCAAGTCCATGAGGAAGGGGCGGAACAGCCTTGAAACGCGTCGGACCAGGCAATTATTAGAAGAGAGCTCGTCTTGTGAGAGGCAGCAAGGCTACAAACCGGATGGTGGGGGAGAGAGCTGTGTGCCCTGTCAAGAGCTGCAAGGACTCTTTTGCTGAAAAACAATATTTGCACGGCTTCCCTTGGTCGTGGGCAGGAGCACCACTTCCAGGATTCAACTGCACGAAGCAGCTTGCAGGAGGGGCTTTTGAAAGGAAACCTTTCCTAACATGAGAGCGCACTTTCCCCAGGAGACCGAAACTCACAAACTGAACTCTTAATCCTACTTAAGGATATGTACCGTTGCATATTGACAACGGAACGGAGCCTACTCAAGGCATATCACTGACTCACCATTACGAAGGACTCCAACTACCAGCAGGCTGCTGGTTGTGCAATCACTGTGCCACGCCCACTGTTTGGCGGTTTTTTTCACTAATAAAAGGGTGAAAAACGATGTCATGGTGAGTGTTCTTTTCCGTTGTGCAAGTCCATGAGGAAGGGGCGGAACAGCCTTGAAACGCGTCGGACCAGGCAATTATTAGAAGAGAGCTCGTTTTGTGAGAGGCAGCAAGGCTACAAACCGGATGGTGGGGGAGAGAGCTGTGTGCCCTGTCAAGAGCTGCAAGAACTCTTTTGCTGAAAAAAAAAAATATATATATATATATATATTTCCAAACAAAAAAAAAGCCTGTGAACAAGAAGATGTAACTTTGAAACGCGTAAGGCTGTTTAACTTAATGGAGAAGGAGTGCTAGCTGCCCTTTCACTATCCATTCTGGAGTGCGTTTTCGAATGCAGGATGCTTTGTTTGGAAAGATTTATTGCGGCTGTCCAGCCGTGAAAACGCAACACCCAGTACTTCAAAGGGGCCACGCAAACACAGAACTGCTCGAAGTCTGCACGTGGAAGAATGGATTGGCATAAATTGACTGACATTATCCTTCGCAAGCCCACAGGAGGGCAGATAAAAATGAATATTATTGAACTGCAAACTGTGCTAAAACCAGCTGAAATACAACCAAGGAAGCACTGCGTACTACACACCCCACAATGCACTATAATTGTGAATTACCAGCAGAGCCACCTGAGAGTAATGAAAATAAAGTTTACCTTTAAAAGGGGAGTGTTCTCACTTGTATTGCTGCGCAGTTACAGAAAAGCATGTGAACAAGAAGATGTAACTTTGAAACGCGTAAGGCTGTTTAACTTAATGGAGAAGGAATGCTAGCTGCCTTTTCCATTCTGGAGTGCGTTTTCGAATGCAGGATGCTTTGTTTGGAAATATATATATATATATATATATATATATATATATATATATATATATATATATATATATATATATATATATATATATATATATATATATATATATATATATACATATATATATTCACTGAAAACACCATTGGTTATAGACCATATATAGTTAGGGATTAGCCTTTTCAAAACCTTATTTTACTCACACAAAACCATTGAAATTTCATATATAGTTAGTTCCACTAACTATATATCGCGCACCCGCAATCCACTGCTGATGATGTCACATATTACATCATTCATGACATGGTTAGTGACATCACTGATGACATCACTGATGACATCTCAAATGACATCACTGATGACATCACTGATGACAACATCCAGTGACTGTATGTTTCTGTAAAGTTAAAATATGCCTTACATATTGAAGAATGAGTGGATGTATAAGTGTCTGGATGAAGGATTTAGTAGGTGCATGACTGACTGTATGAGTGAGTGATTAAATGTGTCTCACTGAGTGCATGGGTTAGTGACTAAACTGTTTTAATTTGTGCATCATTATATCTGTTGTTCTACAAACTGCTGCATATGTTGATCAGTAGCTATATGAGTAACTGTATGGGTTATTCATTGGTTGTCCAAGTATTTGTATGGGAAACTGAGTGTGTGTGTATGGGTGGCTGGGAGGTGTGTGACTCTGTACATGGATGTGTGAGTAGTTGATTCACTATATGTATGGGTTCAAAAGTGCATGTGGAAACAGCTGTATGGGCGGTTGACTGTGCATGAGTGTATTAGTGAGTGAATGGATATCTCAGTGCTACATGTCAAAGTAAGTACATATGTAAAACACAGTACATGTGAGAGTTGACATATATAAATAACTGTGCATAAGAGCCAGTGAATGTGTGAGTGGCTGTATGGATCATTGTGAACATGTATCAGGGATTGTATAAGAGAGTAAAGTAAATATGTGTTAGTATATGTTTGAATAAGTAAGGTGTGTATAACTGTATAGTTGAGAAAATGGAGGTGTGATTGATTTTTTGCATAACTGACTAGGTGTGTGAGTAACTCCATGGATGAGTGACAGTCTGTGACTGTCTGTTTACACTGATTGTATCTAAGGTTATATTAGAGTCTGAAGAGGTTCATGGTATTATCACATGAATGATATCATCAGTGATGTGATCAGTCATGTCAAATGAGATGTTATCAGTGATTTTATCAGTGATGTCATTTGAGATGTCATCAGTGATGTCATTTGAGATGTCATCAGTGATGTCATTTGAGATGTCATCAGTGATGTCATCAGTGATGTCACTAACAATGTCATGAATGATGTAATATGTGACATCATCAGCAGTGGATTGCGGGTGCGCGATATATAGTTAGTGGAACTAACTATATATGAAATTTCAATGGTTTTGTGTGAGTAAAATAAGGTTTTGAAAAGGCTAATCCCTAACTATATATGGTCTATAACCAATGGTTTTTTCAGTGAATTTTCAAGGTTTTGTAAATGCAAATTCCTAACTATATATGGCCTATAACCTATGGGTTTTTCAGTGAATTTCATTGGTTTTTTAATAGCAAATATCAAAAGCTGTAAAATGTCAAGTACGTGATAGGTAAAAACTTTTTCGTGTTTATGCACGCTGATGTGCTTTGAACGCTGCCCCCCTCCCCTCTTTTCTCTTAGTAGTACTCTCTCTTTGCAGATAGTGAAGAGTAGTTAACGCAGGCCTTTACCCCCGTTGTAATCCGTCGTGCCTGCTTGTCTCTCCATTTGATTGATTGTTATCCAAGCATTTACTGTTTTACAATTGATTCTCTTTGGTTCATTCTCTATTTACAAACAAGCACAAAGTCGCAATACTCTGTTTAGTCTTTGCAGATAGTGAAAAATCGTGAAAAATCGTGTAAAAAAATAAACGTAATCGAGCAAAATCAGTAGGCCACTAATTGGATCTCTTTTTGACCTTGCTAAAATAGAAATATTAGGAACAACCCTTCATGAGAAATACGAAAATAGTGAGATGAACTGAGCTCCACACCATGAGGGCTGCAAGACAGCTCGGCTCCGTCACCCACCCCGCCCAAAAAAAACGACAAACCCTATGCAAATATTAAAAATATATACAACACACCAGCAAAGAAACAGGGTAAAACATTTTATTAAATAACTATTTACATAACTATTTTATACTTTTTATTGCCCGATCCGGCTAGCTCAATCGATCGAGCATGAAACTCATGCACTCTGATAGCAAGCGTTGCTACTGATGCTATGCAGACCAAAACTGGTTTTCAGTTTGTACATTTTTCTAGATTTTTCCATCCAAGGTTGGTTGAGTTTGTAGAACGATGGCTTCAGATTTTCAACATACGGTGTGGTGGCGCGGACTGGGAGGGGGCGCTTCGCTCCTGCCCCCTCCCCAAGTAAGATTTTCATACGTGAAAGTACGTTAATGGTTTTGGTCCCTGAGTTGCTTCAATGTCACTGCCATTCTCAAATGGCATAAGTTCTGGATGTTGGGTGCCATAGTTCAGAGTTCTGAGCAGCGCTTGTAACACTGTCTGAAGCTTATTTCCACCTACTGCAGCTTCACTATTCTCAAAGTAAGTGAGTGTCGTTTGTGGACCTGACTGCATTTGAAAACAATGTGATATGGTACCTCCCTAAACCGCTTGACGGAGGCCCCCGAGGGGCGGTGTGATGGCACGGACTTGGAGAAGACGCTTGGCTCCGACCCCCTCCCCAAGTCTTATAGCACCGGTTTAGCCTGAGATCGCCCCCGACATAGGCGGCCGGCTCCCGGGGTCCGGCGGAACTTTTTGCCTTTTGATGACTCTTCTATTCTGGACCTTGTCCCACAATCCGTTTGACCTGAAGACACGCTGTAGTGGGGCGCCCCTTTACCGTTTTAGTTGCCATTCAGCCCGCTTTTTCTACACTGTGCCTCTCCCGCCATTCAGCTGTTTACCGCCCGCTCTTGCGACTACAGCGTCTCGCTCACCATGTAGTTGAGTTGCTCCCGCTCTTGCGATGCAACGATAAGCGACTGCCACAGGACTCTCAAAATGGCGGCCGGCTCTTCAGATTTGGACGTGGTCCACTAAAATGGCCCTGGGACACCTTGGAACTCGGACGCTTCCCTGATAGGGCTTGGGTCCCATTCTCGAAAGCGTCCCCTCAGCCGTGAAGATTCTACAAAAGTCTTGGGGGCCCCCGACTCCCGCAGGCTTCTGGTGGGGAGCGGCTGCCATGTTTGCTCGTGGAATGGCCACGACGGACCTACGAGATGGTAGTGCTCTCATGCTGACGCCAGCTTTAGTCTGAAACATCCAGAAACACTGTAGACTACCAATTCGATCAGTTCCGGTAGCGCCCCAACATGACCCGGTAGAGAAGAACTTGCCCTCCCCTCTTTGACTGATGGTTCTTGTTGCCTGTCCCCTCTGTTGTCATTTTACAGAACTTTTTGGACTGCTGAAAGGGGTTGTGTTCCGAACGCTGGTTGGTGGAGACATTTTGACTATATTCTTGACCTACGTTGTCGCGTAATGCGTTATATGACACGCCGCGTTAGCGCACCCGGAAGTGATCCGGGGCGCGGCGCGCAGCGCGTAACGTAAGCATAACAGGTCATGTGACTTGTTAATAAAACTTTTTATTGGTTCATTTTACTTTTGTTATTTTAATAATGAAAAGCTTGGTCATATGACCTAAAAAATACGCTTTTTATTGATTTCGAACTTTTTTTTTAAAAACATATATGTTATAATATTCCAGGCTAATGTACTTTCCCGGAAAATTTACAACTGTCCTGCAAGTAAAATATATTCCTTTTTCGAGAAAAAGGGCGTTTCTTCGTTCCATGACAGAGCCGTTGAGTAAAAGAGACTCGGCCTGCTGTCTTAGTCGCCGATACGCCTGATTATCAGATTCTTATCGATCACTTTATGTTGCAGGAGTGGAAAAAACAACTGCCCTTGACCATTTATCTTTACTGCGTTCCTACATATTATACCTTTTATCCGTCATGTAATTGGACTGCTTTATTTCACTTGCCTTTTACTGATTCGAAAACAGTGACTAAAAGTAAAAACTTTACCAATGTAAATACTACTACCATGTTTTGTTTTAAAAACCTTTATTGTGAAAATGTCAGTATACAAATACGGGCCTATAACCACGTGGGCCGGCCACGGAGCAAACTGAAATCGTATATGATGAGGAGACATTTACATTATAGAGGAACGTAACGAGCGAGCCATTAGGTTGCAAGAACTAAGGTGTCTAACAGTTGCGGAATCGGTGGACGTACATTTTGTAATTAAAATACGACAGGGCCACTTACAAAAAAGTTATCTAGATATACATTTGCGTGCAAGTACCATGGGTGACGTTAATTCGAACTTTCAATAGTACAGTAATCAATAACACATCAGAACTTAATATCAATAGGGATGTCGAAATATTCAATCAATTCTCGTCCCCGCCCGCCATGAGCATCAAAACTGCATTCATATCTCGTGATATCAAGGTTGTTCAACCAGTACACAACAAGGAGTTACGAGTCCCATTTATACCGGCGCCATTTTGGGCGAGGCCGGGCAGGTCCAAGATATAGTCAAAATGTCTCCACCAACCATCGGCCAGACCAGAACCCCTTTCGGCCCTTTATTCTACAAGATGGTGTCTTCCATTCAGAAAATATTGTTGGCAGCATTTTGAAAGGAAAGATAAACAGCCGTTCTCCTAGTGAGTCTCACATTGTTACATTTAGGAAGAATGTTGAAGAGTAATATGTGGAAAATCTGAAGCCATTTTTCTACAAACTCTCAATCAGCCTTGGATGGAAAAAAAAATCCTGAAGAATGTACAAACTGAAAACCAATTTTTGTCTGTATAGCATCAACAGCAACGCTTGAGTCATCTTTGTGTCAAGCCGCCATTTTCATTCAATCAATAGCGTCCCCCTGCACACATTCAGGGACCTGGTCGTGTCTTCAGGTGAAACGGATTGTGGGACAAGAAGCAGAAAGGAAAAGGAAAAAAGTTCCGCCGGACCTCGGGAGCCGGCCGCCTATGTCATGGGCGATCTTTGGCCACACCAGGGCAATAGTGAAGCTGCAGCAGGTGCAAATAAGCTTCAGACAGTCTTACAAGCACTGCTTTTCTAAACATTTTTAGATTTTTTTGTATTTTTGCACAGTTTTATATATTTTTTTTGTTTTTGATGGAGGGGAAACAACAAAAAACATGCATTGAAAAAGGCTCAACAGTGCAGGGCGCCTTGTGCTGGTTCCGACCTATTCACACATCGGTCCACTACTGACATCACCTCATAAACCAACGGGGCACCCCACGCCGACTTTCAGCGCATCATTGTAGGATGGCCACACCAGTGTGGCAACTTGCTGGACACCACCTCGGTGCCATCCGGATCTCGGCTCGTTCGAGTCACTGTACCGCAAGAGTGACCGGAACTCAGCTGGACACGCCGTCTTTCGGTGCAGCATTGTAGGATGGCCACACCAGTGCGGCAATTTGCTGGACACCACCTCGGTGCCATCCGGATCTCTGCGCGTTCGACTCACTGTACCGCAAGAGTGACCGCAACTCAGCTGGACACGCCGTCTTTCGGCGCAGCATTGTAGGATGACCACACCAGTGCGGCAATTTGCTGGACACCACCTCGGTGCCATCCGGATCTCGGCGCGTTGTGCTGCCTTCGGCCTACTGTAGCCGCAAGTGCGGACGCAACTCAGTTGGACGGCGAGTGAAAAGATAAGGGGCGCCCCACTGCAGCCGAGGAGCCTCCATCTTGGGGGAGACGCACAGCCCCCACTGACTGACGCGACCTCACAGGCCAATGGGGCACCCCACGCCGATTTTCGGCGCGGCATTGTAGGATAGCCACACCAGTGCAGCAACTTGCTGGACACTAACTCGGTGCCATCCGGATCTCGGCGCGTTGTGCTGCCTTCGGCCTATTCGCACATCGGTCCGCTACTGACGCCGCCTCACGTGCCAACGGATTTTCTACGCTTTTTGTAGCCCTATGCCGCATAACAGGTCATGTGACTTGTTTATAAAACTTTTCATTGGTTCATTTTACTTTTGGTTTCCTAAAGATGGAAGGCTTGGTCATATGACCTAAAAATAACACTTTTCATTGGTTTAGAACATTTTTTTTCCCAAACGATGAAAGCCCCACCTTGTTTCTGGATGTTTCAGACTGAAGCTGGCGTCAGCATGAGAGCACCACCATCTCGTGGCTCCGTCGTGGTCATTCCGCGAGCAATCATGGCAGCCGCTCCCCACCAGAAGCCTGCAGGAGTCGAGGGACCCCAAGACTTTTGTAGAATCTTCACGGCTGAGGGGACGCTTTCGAGAATGGAGCCCAAGCCCTAGCAGGCAAGCGTCCGAGTTCCAAGGTGTCCCAGGGCCATTTTAGTGGACCAGGCCCAAAACCGAAGAGCCGGCCGCCATTTTAAGAGTCCTGTGGCAGCCGCCTATCGCTGCACTGCAAGAGTGGGAGCAACTCAACTACATGGTGAGCGAGACGCTGTAGCCGCAAGAGCGGGCGCAACTCAGCTGGATGGCCGCCACCTGGGGAGGCCCGTTCACGCCGCCTCCCCCACGCCCCCCCCGGCCGCCCCAAGCCAATTTTCGGAGCAGCATTGTAGGATACCAAAACCAGTGCGGCAGTTTACTGGACATCACCTGGGTGCCATCCACATCTCAGCGCGTTCTGCTGCCTTGGGACTATTCGCACAACAGACTGCTACTGACGAGGCCTCCCCCCGCACCACCCGGGACGCCCCACGCTGTTTTTCTGAGCTGCATTGTAGGATCCCAAAAACCAGTGCGGCACCCAGGTGACATCACCTGGGTGCTGTCCAGAACTCAGCACGTTGTGCTGCCTTGGGACTATTCACACAAAAGACAGCTTCTGACCATTGTTGCTTTTTTTTGTCAAAAATGTTTAAATGTTTTTACAGTTTTTGTTCCGTTCGTTATATTTAAAAGTTAATAAAGTTTTATAATCCTACTTTGTTGGAGTGCTATATATTTTTAAAAAATCGGGTGAATAGGGCCTTGAATCGGGTTATTGTCATGTGTGGGCTTTGCAAGTGTACTGCTACAGGATCGGACATTTCAAACTTAAATGCACGTTCTTTTTCTTACCTTTCCGAAGCATGGAGCGCAATAGCAGGCAGAGAAAGGGTGATGCAAGTGTTGAACACTGCCTGGCCTGGCAAGTTGCTGGCAGTGCCCCCCCCCCCCGCCCGCTCCTGAAAGAGGACACACACACACCGCCGCCCCGAGTACTTCACAGATCTTTAAAAGACCATGCGCTTGTTCATGAGGCTTAAATGGTTTATCACCCCTTCTAGAACCCCTGCATCGACCCTCTGACGTTTCCTTGAAGAATTACCACGTAACACAATACCAAGCCTTGTCAGCTGAAACCCCCGAGGAATCGTGGGGCATATTATCAAGGGGGTTTATCTCCGCTTTTTTTGGCTTTAAAAGCCAAGAAAGCGGAGATAAAATTATCTCCCTATTACCAAGCTGTGGCTAACACCAGTTAGTGACAGCTAAAAGGAGATAGCGACCATCTTGGGCCCCGCTTTGCATGTCAGTGATATTTATCACTAATGACATGCAAAGTGGGCGTGCCAAGATGTTAGCGACTGGAAACAGTCCCTAACATCGCTATCTCCTATTACCAACTTTTGGAGATATTCGCGCTAAGCGCAAATATCTCCAAAAGCTAACGCCTGCCCTGAGCAGTTCTTAGCCATGTTATCCAATGGGAGGTGGATAACATGGCTAAGAGCATTTGCTCGATAATGCATGATTATCGCTGACTTTTCAGCGATATTCATGCATTGCGGCCGTTTTTTATCGCATTTGCGATAAATCTTGCTAATAGCAAGGTTTATCTGCGATAAAAATCGCCGATATGCGGCGATAATTTTTGTCTCTAAACAAGTTAGAGACAAAAATTATCGCTAGTTGTTGGTAATATGCCCCCGGGTTTTTGCTTGCAGAAATCGGGAGGCGGGAGACTAGCACTGAAATCAGTAGTCTCACGCCTGAATCGGGAGGGTTGGCATGTCTGGATTCTCTACAGCTGGGGCCATAAACTACATCCGCAGGGCTAGGTGATAGCCTGGGACCGGCCTGGCATCTAAAATGGCTGCCGTGCACAACAAAATTGTGGCATTGGAAAAAAGGCAAGATGGCGCAGACAATGTTTATCAATAAGGATTCATTTATAACAAAATATTTTATCGCACTGACAAATTGGCGGTCAACACTTCCTGATTTCCATCGAATCGAACGTTAACAGACGTCACGCAGCAAAAAAAAAAAAAGCTCACGCACAGCCGCTGGAAGACATGTATCAACATATATGAGCCTCCTCAGCCACCCTCAGAAAACATAAGGGATTAGGATACGTCTCCCGCACCCCCTTATACCTAGTAATTTAATTAAAACGAAGCACAAAATGGCGAATTCCCGTTTCGCTACCAGTTTTGCGGCCCAGTTCGCGGCCCGGGAAGCGCTTCTACCGTGAAAAATAATTTTTTTTTTATTTTCCCCACGGGACCCTTTAATAACCCCAACAACATTCCTAGGGGGTCAAGAGGGGTATACCTTGCCCCCTTTCATTAAATTCCCCCTTCGTTTTTCACCTCTTCTTCTCTCTCGATCCTACCGAGACATAAGATGGGGGCCGCTCTGGACTGTTTAGAATGTTGACAGACACCGGGGAGCCAATCAGCTTCGCATCGCAAAGTTCCATTTCGCGAAAAGTAAGCGGACCGGAGCGCAGCCCGGAGCGCTGTTACAGATATATATCTTGGTTTGAACGTTAATTTCTCAAAATCCACTGGAGCACATATATTGAGACCTAGCAAAGGCACATCGGGCTAACAGTCCCTACAATTTTGCCAAGTTTCGTGCAAATCCATTCAGCCGTTCGAGCTAAAAGTGAGGCCAAAGGACCTATGGAAATTAACATGGGAAAAACGCGTTTTGGGACCCCCCTTTTTTCTTAGCCCCCCCTTGACGAAACCCCCCCATATTTTCAGGGGCTGCTCAGAAACAAAATGTGCCATTTTCCTGAAAATTTCAGCCGATTCCGTCCACAAACGCCAAAGTTATTAGACATAGAATTTTCAAAAGTCCCATAGACAAAAAATCCTAACTATATATACCTACTGGCGAGACGCCAGTAGGTAATATATATATATATATATATATATATATATATATATATATATATATATATATATAAAAGAGGTATTTACACTTTTATTTATTAATCGTGCATTTGTAGATTATTGTGCATTGTGATTTTGTACGTCAATGAGATTTTAACATCAAAGTTTTAAAATTGTACACTTCCGTTGCCACACTATGTAAATGGAGCATTTTAAGCTGTAATTGCACTCTGATAGTCTGTCTCCCAGCTTCATACCCGCGAAGGGACAGCTGTTTGTGATTGAATACTTGTACTGTGCACTTTAAATTTGGCGCCTGTCAATGAGTAACGCGTCATGTGATCAAGGTCGAGGTCTGACCGAAACGCGTCATGGCGGCATGGGATGCAGGGCAGAAACACTAAATAAATAAGCATGAAGAAACTTTGGGTCCGCGTGTCTATCCTAATCCGTTGTGTGCTATTGGATTATTGGTGGATGGAGTACTGCAATATATATATATATATGTATATATTACCTACTGGCGGTCGCCAGTAGGTATATATAGTTAGGACCTAGTTACCATAGGAAATTCCGAACATTCTATTGGGAATAACTTTGGCGCCGATTGAGGGATCTGCCTGTAATTTTCCTTAAATTCACCTCGCTGCGCTCCTTCCCTGAAAGTTTTGGTGGGATTCGTCAAGCGGGGGCCGAGAAAAAAGGGGGTCCCAAAACGTGTTTTCCCCATGTTAATTTCCATAGGGACATTCTGACAAGGCTACAGCTCGAACGGCTGAACGGAATAACACCAGATTTGGCAAAATGGTAGGGACTGGTATGCAGCAGTGCCTTTTGTATGTTTGGTGTAAATCCCTCCAGTAGTTTTGAGAAAATTGAATTTGAAATTTTTCATATGGCATTTTCTATGGGACCTTTAGACACGGCTACAGCCCGAACGGCTGAACGGAATTACACCAAATTTGGCAAAATGGTAGGGACAGGTATGCAGTAGTGCCTTTTCTTTATTTGGTGACAATCCCTCCAGCAGTTGTTGAGAAAATTGAATTTGAGCAAAGTATATATCTATATGCGCTCAACATTCTATTGGGAATAACTTTGGTGCCGATTGAGGAATCTGCGTGTAATTTCCCAGAATTTTGGCCAGCTCCGCTCCGCTCCTTCCTTGAACGTTTCAGGGGAATTCGTCAAGCGGGGGCCGAAAGGGGGGTCCCAAAACGTGTTTTCCCCATGTTAATTTCCATAGAGACCTTTAGACACGGCTACAACCCGAACGGCTGAACGGAATTACACCAAACTTGGCAAAATGGTAGTGCCTGGTATGCACATGTGCCTTTTCTATATTTGGTGAAAATCCCTCCAGTAGTTGAGAAAATTGAATTTGAGCAAATTATATATGTATATGCGCTCACCGTACGCGCACCGTACGCGTACCGTACGCGTACGTGTGTGTACCCTTACGTGCGCGAGCGAGTTTCAGATTGGCTGGCAGTCGACTGTCAACATTCCAAACTGTCCAAACCAGGAAGTGTTGGCCACCATCTTGTTTTTCAGGAGAATTGTGGCACAAGAGAGCCCAAAACAAGAGTGGAAAACACGAAAAGGGGGAAGGGTAGAGACCCCCCAACCCTCTAGCCCTTCTCAGGGGGTAGGGGTACGCACACCGTAAGCGTACGGTAACCGTACCGTGCGCGTACCCCGCGATTTAAAAAAAATAAACAAAATGTTGCACTTGATGGTCCTTCTGGGACCCCCTGAGAAGGGCTAGGGGGTCATAGGGTCTCTACTAAGGGTGGGTGTAAAATCCGTTTCGCGGGCGAATTTGCGGATTTTCGGCGATTTCGCGATCCGCGAATCTCGCGAAATCGCGGTAAAATCCGCAAATCAGCGGGGACGAATTTTCAGCCAAGCAAGGGTTACAGCAGCAGATGCAAAAGTTGAACCTAATTTCTTTGTAACCTTTTACAAAAGTTTTACAAACAAATTAACTTCAACTTGGACACCTGCTTCTAATTGCTTCCTGGCGCCTCGTTGCCTACTTGCAACTATTCTCTGACCCTGCTATGACCCTTGAAGCAGGGTCAGAGAATAGTTACAAGTAGGCAACGAGGCACCTGTCCAAGGAATTAAACCTCATCAGGAAGCACTTACAGATATAAAAAACAGGAAGAAGGGAGAGGATGGCAAATACACCCATTTTGAGTTGTCAGGAGGGGTTAAACTAAAAGAGACCTTTACTGCGCAATTTTCATATGCATTTTGCTAAAAATAAAAAGCTGTATGTTCTGTAGGGGCAACTCAGGAATCTGGCCCTTCAGAGATCCGGCCTCTCTTTCTTTCTCTCGTTCTCTCTCTCCCTCTCTCTTTCCCTCTCTTTCTCTCTCTTATTATCTATCTATCTATCTATCTATCTATCTATCTATCTATCTATCTATCTATCTATCTATCTCTCTCTCTCTCCCTCTCCCATAAATGACTGCATGGGTAACTTCGCTATGCAAGCGGCTCGCGCACACGCAAAAATCCCCGCGAACACGCAAAAAACCCCACGAACACGCAAAATAACAAAAATCCGCAAATTCGCACAAATTCGCGAATTTTGCGGATCGCGAATTCGCAAATCCGCAAATTCGCGGATCGCGAATTCGCAAAATTCGCCCATGCTTAGTCTCTACCCTGCCCCCTTTTCACGTTTTCCACTCTTGTTTTGTGCTCTCTTGTGCCTCACTTCTCCTGAGAAACAAGATGGCTGCTCAGGTGGTCCTAGAAGGATGATAACATATATAAACGTTATCCGCTAATAGAATTAGCATTTACAAAACCTTTGACATTTATGGAAAAAAAATTATAGGTTTCACGCCTGATATAGTTTGGAATTAGCATTTAAAAAACCTTTCAAATTCACTGAAAAAACCATAGGTTTCAGGCCTTATATAGTTAGGAATTAGCATTTATAAAACCATACAAATTCACTTAAAAAACCATAGGTTTCAGGCCTTATATAGTATTATAGTTAGGAATTAGCATTTAAAAAACCTTGCAAATTCACTTAAAAAACCATAGGTTTCAAGCCTTATATAGTTAGGAATTAGCATTTTTAAAACCTTGCAAATTCACTTAAAAAACATAGGTTTCAGGCCTTATATAGTTAGGAATTAGCATTTATAAAACCATACAAATTCACTTAAAAAACCATAGGTTTCAGGCCTTATATAGTATTATAGTTAGGAATTAGCATTTAAAAAACCTTGCAAATTCACTTAAAAAACCATAGGTTTCAAGCCTTATATAGTTAGGAATTAGCATTTTTAAAACCTTGCAAATTCACTTAAAAAACATAGGTTTCAGGCCTTATATAGTTAGGAATTAGCATTTATAAAACCATACAAATTCACTTAAAAAACCATAGGTTTCAGGCCTTATATAGTATTATAGTTAGGAATTAGCATTTAAAAAACCTTGCAAATTCACTTAAAAAACCATAGGTTTCAAGCCTTATATAGTTAGGAATTAGCATTTTTAAAACCTTGCAAATTCACTTAAAAAACATAGGTTTCAGGCCTTATATAGTTAGGAATTAGCATTGAAATTGCTCCTATATAATTAGTTGTACTAACTATATTTCGCGCACCCACAATCCACTGCTGATGATGTCACATATTACATCATTCATGACATGGTCAGTGACATCATATATATATATATATTGGATATATGTACATATGTGTACACATATGTGTACCAGGCAGCAGCCTGGGGGGTGAAGCGCGAGATGTCCTGCAGCCTCGGAGGTGGAGGAGGGGCAAGTAACCACCTGACTGGGAGTGGCCGGAACAACAGCTTAAACACCAGCAGACCCCCAGGACATTGTTTTAACTTTTGAAACGGGTACTGAGGAAGCTATTAAAGCGGAACGCGTCTGCCTTGCGTTTCATGGTTGCTGTACACAGAGCGCTGGTAATTAATAAAGTCAACTGCAGTTTATCCCGGAGCTGTCTCGCCCTTTTGTCCTTACCTGGAGAAAGACTGGCTGTTGTGTGTTGCCAGCTTGCAGGTGCTGGCTTTAGCGAGACGCCCTCTCGTTCTGGAGTATCACGGGACACCTGCAACCCCTGGTTGAAGTAATATGTATATATATATATATATATATACATATATATATATATATATATATATATATATATATATATATATATATATATATATATATATATATATATATATATATATATATATATATATATATACCTACTGGCGGTCGCCAGTAGGTATATATAGTTAGGATTTTTTCTCAATGGGACTTTTGAAAATTCTATGTCTAATAACTTTGGCGTTTGTGGACGGAATTGGCTGAAATTTTCAGGAAAATGGCACATTTTGTTTCCGAGCAGCCCCTAAAAATTTGGGGGGGTTTCGTCAAGGGGGGGCTAAGAAAAAAGGGGGGTCCCAAAACGCGTTTTTAACATTGAGTTTTCCATAGGACGGTTGGCCTCACTTTTAGCCCGATCGGATGAATGGATTTGCACGAAACTTTGCAAAATTGTAGGGACTGTTAGCCCGATGTGCCTTTGCTAGGTCTCAATATATGTGCTCCAGTGGATTTTGAGAAATTAACGTTCAAAAAAAGATATATATCTCTGACAGCGCTCCGGGCAGCGCTCCGGTTCGCGTACTTGACGCGTAACGGAACTTTGCGAAGCGAAGCTGATTGGCTCTCCGGTGTCTGTCAACATTCTAAACAGTCCGGAGTGGCCGCCATCTTGTCTCTCGGTAGGATCGAGAGACAAGAGGAGGCCAAAACAAAGGGGGAAATGACCATAAGGGGGCATAGTAGATCCTCCCTGACCCCCTAGGTTTGAAGAGGAGGTTTTAAAAGGGCCCCGCGGGGCAAACAAAATTTTTTTTATTTTTTTGCGTGGGAAGCTCCCGGTTCGCGCACCGGAAAGCGGTCCGGGGAGCGTACTATGAGGAAAAAAGAATGATAGACTTATCAAATATTGTATGTTTATTGATTGTTCGTTTTGTTGTTTTTTTTGTTTTTTATTTATTTATTTTGGTTGTACTTCATGAATTAGATATAAAAATGAATAATGTCTCAAACAAATTTTAATTATTAAATAAAAATGTATTGGTCAGAATTTTCATAGTTCAATAAAACTTCCAGCATTACTTCATCTGGAATCTCCTCAAACATGCATGTTTCTATGTCTTGTAAGCATTCAATAAATTGTTCATCAAAAGACTGATCCATAAAATCTTCATCTAAAAATTCTTCATTTAAAATCTCTTCAGATGTAATGTCGAAGGAAACATTGATATTTTCGTGCTCCCCTTCCATTTTTTTGTTGTAAATTGCATAAAAAAATAATTATATTAGAAGAGTTAGGGCACTGTTGGGTTTAAGTTCAGACAGGTAGTTCTGTTTTTTTAACAGTGAAGTTAAAGTAAGTAAATTCATAATTATAGCAGAGAAGTGTAAGTCAATCAATAAATATAACAGAGGAGCCTATCTGTAGCTATAACTATAGCAGGGGGACAGTAAATAATTATCAAAAAACGTTTTTACAAATTAATTTAAAGTGCCCCTTACAAATTATCAATTTACTTTACAGGGAGGTGAAAATGCTCTTGAAATGTAGTTCAGGAAGTAGTAGTGAAAATGGCTGTGTTTCCCTCTCTTTCTTTATATATATTCAGGTACATAACCAATCAAATGTCAGATAAAAAAAAAGAAAATGAAAGTTACATTTTAATTGGTTGTCAATTCCAACAGTTCAGATGTGTTTTGTGAAGTAATTTACCTCAGGGTATTTAGAGAGGTCTACAGGCTAAATGGCTAAATGGAATTCCAAACAAATTTATGAAAATGGTAGGGATTGGTATGTAGTATGAGCTAATCTATATTTGGTGAAAGTGTTTCCAGTCGTTTTTCTGTAAATTACTTTCCCACCTTTTTTAATGGAGCGCTTCCCGGGGAGCGCCCCGGTACGCGAACTGGCGAGCGCCCCGGTACGCGAACCAGCAGCGTTTTGGGAGTCCACCATTTTGTGTTTCAGTCGAATTAAGATACAAGATGAAGGGCAAATAATGTTCAGAATGGGTAGAAGGGGGCACGGTAAACGTATCTTGACCCCCTAGGTTTTCTGAGGGTGGCTGAGGAGGCCCATATGTGCAGGAATTTTTTTTTTTTTTTAAATTTCGCGGGGTTAGCTTCCGGTTCGCGTACCGGGTAGCGCACCAGGGAGCGTACTTTGTTGAAAATTAGTGAAAAAAGTTAGAGTAAAATAATAATTGTGAGTGATCAGATGTAGGGTAGCTCTGAGAAGAGCTTTTGGGTTTATGGTACATTTAGGTACTTATAAGTAGGTACCAATGCACAGTTTTAAATTCAAAATGAAAATTCTGTTGCCCTCATCTGAGAAGTGAACTCCATCTCCTCTGTAGATATCTTGCATGCAGTAACGCAAGTTATTGTTGTACATGGAGCCCATTCCATGGTCTCTCATGTAAGCTGAAACAGATTTGTCTATATGCTTCCTCGACTTCTCAATTTGTGGACAAAATTGGTTCGACCACCTCCATTTCTGTCTTTGGCATATATTTGAATATACCAAGGCAGTTTGAGGAAAAAGTGGCATTAATTGCTCAAAGGTGTCCTTTAAAAGCATTTCCAGACCTACACCAGTCAAAGTGCCCAAATCATTACCTCCACAGTGCACAATTAACAGGTCAGGTTTTGGCAAATGCATAAAGGTTTTCACCAATGGTATCAATTGGTGACATTTTAATCCTCTGTGGCCAAACCACTTAATTTCCACATCTTGTAAATTGAGGTTAGGTAAATTTCTGTTCTCAGCATACCTTTGAGCCCAGTAGATGTAACTATGTCCAACAATCCAGACAGTAAACATGGTGAGAGAAGTTTCTGCTGCAGTCAGATGAAGTGTGGTAATGAAATGGCAGATGAAACAGTAGGAGTTTGTAAAGAAAAAAAAAACTGTGGAGTTTCAGTGCTAATGATTCACTAGCAGTGATTGGTGGATTTCCATTTCTGAAAACAGAAAGTTAGGGTGCATGGATGTGTTCTTTGAAAGATGTAATTTGAATGGTCAAGGAAAAAACATTTAATGAAAGATTGCACTGGATACGCAGGTGCACTGAGAGTTCAGAGTTCAATTGAAACATTGTTGTGTGAACTTGCAAACATCAGAGGTCTTTCAGGAGGTGGTTGCTATGCAAAAAAGGCAGAGAGGGCAGAGGGGGGAAGGGTTTTGATTTGAAAAAAGTGAGGGAAGAGTTTTGATTGGCTAACATGAGAGATATGTGTAATGAATATCAGCATTTCTGTGCTTTCTATAGCTGCAGCCTCTGGAGTGCATACTCTTTGTTCTGCTGAAGACAATTTGGTGTATTTCTGAGACTGTTTTGAAACTCATAAAGAATTTGCTAAGGTGAGAAAAGATTTATTAAATTTAGATAGACTATAGTATGCTTTAAGGACAAAATTATGAAGAAAGCTGTGTTTTTAAAATGTTGCTTTGTCTAAAGTGTTTTACAAATAGATTTTGTTTCTTTGAGAAATTGTAATTGAAAATAATGTGAAGTATTAGCACTGTCAGGGTGTTTTTCTACATAGGAGCTGTGCAGTGTTTTCAAATTATTACTTGAAAATCGTTTTTGAGGAAAAGGAATGCTTTTAAAATTTATCACAAGGAAAAAATGGTGTCTGTTTCTTTATAAGGCATTTGAGTATCTCTGATGTTATGTTTCTCATTTTAAATTAAGAGCTTTCGCCGTGGGGCTTGTTCCTTGTAAATATGCTCCCACCTGTGCTTGGCAAATCAAAAACCCCTTTCATGTGTCTTAAGGACATTTTAAGTCATTTCCTCTTGAATGTAGGTATACAATTGATTTATATGTTGTGTTTAAAAACGTTTTTTTCAAATCAATTACATTTCTGGATATGTACTGCTAGAGCTTCATAGGTTGTTTGGGGCATATTTATAAGGCATTTAAGTGTCTTTGATGTTATTTTTCTCATTTTAATTTAAGACCTTTCCCCGTGGTGCACGTTCCTTGTAAATATGCTTCCATCTGTGCTTGGCAAATTTAGATTTTGATTATTTGACTTACATAGCCATGTTAAAAGTGATCCAAAAATGGTGCAAAGGCTTTAAAAAAACACTTTCATGTGTCTTAGGGCATTTTAAGTCACTGAGGAAACACAGGTGATGTGATTGTGCAATGAGGAAAAGAAACTGCACATTTTTCAATTACATCACCTGTGTTTCCTAAGTTTATGACTAACATTGTGCAGATGAAGTTTAGGTCTGTCTACGGACACAAAAGAGGTCTGGCCTTTGTTCAAGAGTGAAGTGGACATGACTTACTTCATTGGTAGGCCTTCACATGTATTATCTCCTCTGTACTCTGGAGCGGCGGTGCAAAAGATTTGCTATGTGGCGACATATTTTCAACTTGATGCATCTAGACAGATGTGTCATGCTGTCGTTTTTGAGGAAAAGGAATGCTTTTAAAATTTATCACAAGGAAAAAATGGTGTCTGTTTCTTTATAAGGCATTTGAGTATCTCTGATGTTATGTTTCCCATTTTAAATTAAGAGCTTTCGCCGTGGGGCTTGTTCCTTGTAAATATGCTCCCACCTGTGCTTGGCAAATTTAGATGTTGATTCTCTGAGTTACATAGCCATGTTAAAAGTGTCCCAAAAAATGGTGCAAGGGCAATCAAAAACCCCTTTCATGAGTCTTAAGGACATTTTAAGTCATTTCCTCTTGAATATAGGTATATAATTGATTTATATGTTGTGTTTAAAAACGTTTTTTTCAAATCAATTACATTTCTGGATATGTACTGCTAGAGCTTCATAGGTTGTTTGGGGCATATTTATAAGGCATTTAAGTGTCTCTGATGTTATTTTTCTCATTTTAATTTAAGACCTTTCCCCGTGGTGCACGTTCCTTGTTAATATGGTTCCATCTGTGCTTGGCAAATTTAGATTTTGATTATTTGACTTACATAGCCATGTTAAAAGTGATCCAAAAATGGTGCAAAAGCTTTAAAAAAACACTTTCATGTGTCTTAGGGCATTTTAAGTCACTGAGGAAACACAGGTGATGTGATTGTGCAATGAGGAAAAGAAACTGCACATTTTTCAATTACATCACCTGTGTTTCCTAAGTTTATGAATAACATTGTGCAGATGAAGTTTAGGTCTGTCTACGGACACAAAAGAGGTCTGGCCTTTGTTCAAGAGTGAAGTGGACATGACTTACTTCATTGGTAGGCCTTCACATGTATTATCTCCTCTGTACTCTGGAGCGGCGGTGCAAAAGATTTGCTATGTGGCGACATATTTTCAACTTGATGCATCTAGACAGATGTGTCATGCTGTAAAGTCCTGTGCCACATGAAACCTGCGTCAGGTTCCATATAGTTGTTTTGTTGCAGGGTGGGCATTCATTTGCATGAAAGCCCTGTAAAAGTAACACAGTGAAATTAAGAAGATTTCACTGAGTCAGCTTTATAGCATTCCTGAATCAAATCCTTATGGCTGTTTGAAACAGGCATAAGGAGTGAAGCACCGTGCAATGTGTGGCTTCCTCCTGTGCATTGCAGTAGACATGTCGTGTTTACGACGTGACTTGTGCAATGTGTTGCTTTTGCGGCACTGATGCGTGACGCATCTGTGCTGTTTTTATTCAATGGTGTTCCACAATGTAAATGTGCCACACCATGAGTAGCAGAGCAGTGGTGCACGTTAACTGGTGCATCCCTGGGGATGTGCCAGTTAACATAAATCTGCCCCTATACATTTAAGTATGTGCAGGGGACTCAGAGTCGGTGAGGCTTATCCTAGGTTAAGAAGAGATGAGTCCTGTTTACTGAAGACTTAGACATAGGCCTCACCTCTTCAGCATCGCTGGACATGGCTAAATAATAGCTGCAAAATGATACTCTTGTTAAACAATTTTACTATTCTAGTCTCTGAGATTTGTGTCTTAGTCTCCAACATCTCATTGTTGTTCTCTTTTTTTAAAGATAACGACAACATCAAGCATGAGTGATACTGAGCAATCAGTTGATCTCGATCTTATCGTTGAACTTGTCATTGAAACGTCAGTGGAAGTAGATCCCTTAGATCATTTAAATCCTGAGGATGATGAAGAATATGATGAGAATGCTGATTTGTCAGAATTGTATGATATAGGGTGGGAAGCTGATCTGCTTGAGCCTATGTAGTAAAAATGTAAACTGTTTCATTTAAAATTAAACAAAAGTTCAAAAATAGTTTGTGTGTAGTGTCTTTAATAAAATAATCAAATATGCTCGTAAAATTAGTTCAGATTCACATATAAAACAACACAGGTATAATGTAGAAGCATTTAATTTCTTTGCTACTATTTGTAATTTCTAAATTTGTCAATGCACTAAAAATTATTCTACGTTAAAATAACAAGCAGGGTGTTAAGTTTTTGATGACTGTTATTGATTTTCTGTTTGGTAATAGTGATTAATAACATTTTTTATTATATTTTAGCACAGATTCAACTGCAGATTATTTCAAAATTTGAAAATACCAACTAAGAATCGAATTAGAAAGGCTACAAGACGTCAAAGACAGCAGGTCCATCAATTACTGCAGCAGTCCTCTACAAAAAAAACTTGTCAAGTCACCAAGAAAGCACCGGGTAAGACCACGAAATCATTCATAAGAAAAATTTGTAGTAAAAAAAGTATATCTACAGAAAATGTTTCAGTCCAGAAAAAGAGAAGCAATTTAAACGGAAAGGAAGGGCCAATCAAAAATGTTACTGCTAGAGCAAGAGATAACTCTGTGCATGATAGCAGAAGGAAAGAACAGTTTAGGGACATTCGTAAACGAATGTTCCGCAACAGGATAATTGGCAATTTGTTAAAAAATATTAACAAAGGTCAACAGAAAGTGGTTTTTTATAAGAGAAAAAAAAAAGTTGAGAAAGTTATTGATCAGGCATTTGAAATTAAACAAAAGTTATTTATTTTGATAATCAACAGAATTAGGAAGGTAAACAAGGTAATTTATGATTTCAAAACAAATAGTAGATCGAAGAGAATAATTAATCGTAGTAATTTTTGTGATGTTTTCTCAGGAGACTGGATGCATAGTTCAAGTTCTGAGGCATTTTTTAATGAGGAGAGTTATTTCCAGGATAATGATTTGGTGCATGCAGTTGACACCAGTGGTCGAGCTTATGAAGTGAAAGATGGATGTCCAGTTGAAAAAGAAAAACTTGTGACAACAGAGACAGAAGAGGTGTTAGGTAATGAGGTTTTAGGAAGATGTCCTAAGGGTCCTGTGTACACCTGGAACTGTAGTAGTATTTGCAGTGTGCGACAGGATTCAATCGATTTGCTTTGTGATTTTGTACGGACATTTAATAAGAAAAGTTTGAAGCAGAAAATGAAGTTGTTGCAAGAATTAGATCCTTGCAGAGTGAGAGAAGTGACAGGTTTGCATGGTCATTCACTGGCTTGTCTTTCCAGGAGAGTATGCCAGAGTGTTTTTCATCATTTTAGGATGCTAGCAGTGCATCATAATAAAGTGAGGAAATTAGTTAGAATGTTGTATTATGCTAAGAGTCCAGCAATTATGCTTAAACAATTATGTGCTGCTCTTTTCCATGGTTCTGAAATAGATGTGAAGAATATTTGTGAAGAGATTGAGTTTTGTTACTTTGGAAGTAAAGAGGAGAATGTTGAAATTGACCCAGAAGAAGAGGGTAATGTTGAAGATAATGTACAGGTTTCCAGTACAGATAATTTTCAGAAGGAAATTGCCACGTTTCAGGTGAAATCAAGTGAGAGGCCTAATTTCACTTGTGTGTGTTGTCGACGCACTTATTATAAGAATCAGACTAAGTTAGTGGATTTATATGCAAAAAGTGAAAGGGAAAATATTAGTGAATGGAAGGATTTCGCAACATACTTGATGGTAGAAAATTGTTTTGATTTGGGATCGGATCAACGTGTGGGTACTTATTGTTGTAACAAATTAAACCAAAACCAGATGCCTGCTAGGGCGGTTCATAATAATCTGGAATTGGTTGAGATTCCTTCTGAATTGAAGGATTTAAATACTTATGAATCTATTTTGATTCAAAGTATCCATCCCTTTCAGGCTATTGTAAGAATGGAGCCAAAGACAGGGAAGTTGCCTCCATCAGATTTACAGAGAGGATTAAAGGGAAGAGTTGTTTATTTGCCTTTGGATTACAATAAGTACTATAAGAATGTATATGTTGCAGAAGAGGAAGTAAGTGAAGAAGAGGATAGCGATTTGTGTCCTGGTCAAATTGAAAAAGTAGAAGCCTCTAAAAAGGAAGAAATATATGGAAAGGGGCGACCATTCGGTCCCCCCGAACGTATGGTGGAGTACCACGATCCCCCCGGGAAGCCATCTTGGGCGGGAGGCGAGTCTCGGCTGGTATGCCCGAAGCGGCGTAGCCGGGGCGCGCCTTTTCCCGCCCGGGAGTGGGTTGTCCTAGACACTGACGCGACCGGCCACGCCCTCGGAGGCAGGCGGGGGCGGGTTTACGCCCGCCCTGAAGACGGATAAAAGGAGCAACAAGCCAAGAAAGCTTCCTCTTGTTCCTGTGCTCTGAAGCTGCACCTCCCCGCTGCACGTGAGCTCGAGACGGAACGAAGAGCCAATTTTGAGCGTTGTAATCTTTCTTTTTGTCTTACAGATATTCCGTCTGAGAATGCCCAAGAAAGTCGGAAAGCGGGTCAGTACCGACCAGATGCTCCGCATGCTCATGAAAGAGGTAGCCGATTTGAAGAAACAGATGGCGGCTAAGGACGGGGAGGGAGGACCGAAACGGCCTTTGCCGGGAGTAGTCCCCGGAGGAAGAGGCAAGAGGTCCAGAAGGGGGGTACTTGGGGGGGAAACCCCGGTTCCCGATACCCCACTTGAAGAACCAACCCCGGTGCCGAAGGAGGGGAATCCGATTCCCGTGGTGGTCACTCCCGTGTCCGGGGAAGATATGCCTCCCGAGTTAGCAGCACAATTGGCAGCGTGGTTGGGAAAGGATAGCGAGGGCGCCACGGCTGACGATGCCCGGGTGTTAATGAGACAACTGCGGGAAACTAGGGAGGCTGCGAAGGCACCATCATCAGTTACCCCGCCGACCCCGGCGGCAGAAAATGCAACAGGCCCAGGTTCGGCGGCAAATGCAGCTTCTGGTTCAGGTAAGCGGCCATTGCCGATCGCGGGGGAGGGGTCTGTACCTTCACGAAGGGAGAAGGTGGCTCAACATGTTCCACTGGAAATTAAGGAAAAGATTTGGGCGGATAAGTATGTAAACATTTTTTCTTTGCTTACCGACCATTATGAGATGGAGCATGTTAAGAGCCAAAAGGAGCTCATGCATCCGAGTGTTTGGCGCGCCAAAATAGCCGCCTTTAAAGTTGACGAAAACATTGGTACTTGGGGCAGAGCGTGGGGCATTTTTACCTCCATCATGGGCGAGCGTAGGCCCGAGTTGCTGACCGAGTTGCCTATTTATCAGTCACGAATCATGGAGTATTCCGTAGCGTATGGGGGTAATCAGTGGTTCTGCTATGATAATATTTTTAGAAAAGCGAAAGAACACGACCCAATCCTGACTTGGGATTGTTACGACTCCGTTTCATGGCAAAAAATGGAGAGTACAGGAATGTTGAAAGTACCATTAGTAGGAAGTGGCGGGGGTGAATCCTCCCACCAATACTCTGGGACACCCTTTAGGACGGGTGCAGGTAACGAATATTACTCAAAACCGAGTGGCAACTCAGGTAAAAGGGGGATTTGTTGGAATTTTAACAGAGGAAAATGTACGAGGCCCCAGGGGTCATGCAAGTTCAAACATGAATGTGGGGGGTGTGGGCAGCCATCCCATCCTGAGTCCATGTGCAGAGCCAAAACGGGTGATAACGGTGGTAGGGGAAGCGCCAAACAGGTCTGAAATTGTCCGAGGGGCGCCTTTACCTACCCCGATTGATACCATGGCAATGATTCCTTGGCTCAACGAATACCCGGATCATGCTTCTGCTGGGGTGTTGCGAAACGGGTTTTCATATGGTTTCCGCATCCCAGTTGGGGATTTTCAGGGTGTAGCAAAATGTAAGAACCAACTGTCGGTCTTGCAGCATACGACCGTGGTACAGGTAAAGATTGGGAAGGAGGTTACTCGAGGTCGAGTCGCCGGTCCATTTGATGTGCCACCGGTTGCTAACTTTGTTTGTTCCCCTTTAGGGGTGGTCCCCAAGAAGGACCCGGGTGAGTTTCGGCTGATACATAACTTGTCAGCCCCACGTGGTCTGTCCGTGAATGATGCGATAGACTCGGAAGTGTGTTCGGTGCGGTACGCATCTTTCGATGAGGCCGTCGCCATGTTGAATCGCCTGGGGCCCGGTGCGCTGATGGCAAAATCAGAGATTGAGTCAGCGTTCCGGTTGCTCCCGGTACACCCAGACGATCAGCGTCTCCTTGGTTTCATGTTTCAGGGTCGCTATTACATGGATAGATGTATGCCAATGGGATGCTCTATATCTTGTGCCTATTTTGAAACGTTCAGTTGTTTTTTGCAATGGGTCTTCACA
The DNA here is from genome assembly GCF_964263255.1 of Lissotriton vulgaris. Taxonomy (NCBI): domain Eukaryota; kingdom Metazoa; phylum Chordata; class Amphibia; order Caudata; family Salamandridae; genus Lissotriton; species Lissotriton vulgaris. The sequence continues at coordinate 494,561,231 of NC_141697.1, read as the reverse complement.
AAGAAGACGGGTTTTCAACATGTTATGCATTATCTCGATGACTTCCTGTTTCTGGGGACAGCCGGGGATCCAGAATGTGGACAGGCTTTGAATGAATTTTGTGTCTTAATGAATCATTTTGGTGTGCCATTGGCGCCAGGTAAGACTGTGGGTCCCTCGACTTGCCTCGAGTTTTTGGGGATCGAGCTCGACTCGGTGGAAGGTTGTTTTCGTTTACCAAGAGAAAAAGTGTTAAAATTCAAGGCATCCCTGGAGACGTGTATTAGTGAGACTAAGGTAAAACTGCATCAATTGCAGCAAATGGTGGGCCAGTTGAATTTTGCCCTGAGAGTAATGCCGATGGCCCGCCCCTTTTCCCGCTCGATCGCTCAAGCCATGGTCGGCCTGAAGGAGGGTCATCATCGCACGAGGCTCTCGGCAGAGGTTCGCCAGGACATGCGCATTTGGTTGGCATTTCTGGCGGATTTCAATGGTCGAATTGTCTGGAACAAACCGGCGGTGTCCTCTGAGGAGCTGGGGCTGTGGACAGATTCGGCAGGGAGTATTGGTTTTGGTGCCATATTCGGCACGCAGTGGTCGGCTCAAAAATGGCCGTCATGGTGGCACGAGTGCGGGCTGACAAGTAACATTGCTTTTCTTGAACTTTTCCCTATTCTGGTGGCCCTCAAAACTTGGCCCGAGGGGTTCAGAGATCACTCTGTGGTGTTCTGGTCTGATAACATGACCGTGGTTGAGTGTATCAATAGTCAGGCAGCACGATGCAAATGAATTCTGAGACTGCTCAAAGAAATTGTGTTATTGTGTATGCAATTGAATGTGCTATTTAAGGCAAGACATGTGCCGGGGGTAATGAACCAAGCGGCTGATGCGCTTTCTCGTTTCCGTATGCAGGCCTTCTGGGGTTTTCTGCCCACAGCGGACCCGGTGGCGGCACCCTTTCCCAAAGCTCTCTGGTCTCTCGGTGCCCCGAACTACAAAACCTCGTGGGAGAGAGTTTAGCACCCAGGACGAGGAAGGCATATGAAGGCGCGTTCCGTTCCTATTGGGCCTTTTTGGGGACTGCTAGGGGGGAGCTTTGGGGCCAGGAAGAGTCTGTGGTACAATTTCTGCTGTCTTTACATCAGGCAGGCAAATCAGTAGCTACGGCCCAGAGGCATCGGGCCGCCATTTCCTTTATGGCGAAGGCTCATGGGATCCAGGACCCGACAGCGTCTTTCGTTGTGCAAAAAGCGCTACGTGGGTGGCAACGCCTTGAGGGTCGCAGAGTAGATGAGAGGCACCCGATAGGTCTGGACAGGTTGGCCCTGTTATTATCCGTACTCCCTGCAACGTGTTCATCCCAGTATGAAACAGTGTTATTCCGAGCCGCTTTTGCGCTAGCATTCCATGGGGCTATGCGGGTAAGCGAACTAGTGGCGAAGAACAAACAGGATACGATGGGGGGACTGTGTCGAGAGCACATTCAGGTCAAGGGGGAGACGATGACTGTCTCGTTTGTCAGGTCCAAAACCGATCAGGGTGCGATCGGGGACTGCAGAATCATACAAAGGATTCCCGGGTCTTCCATGTGCCCTGTGGTTTGCGTAGAGGAATATTTAGCGCAAAGGGTGGCATCATGGGGGGGGATCTTGTTGAGACACGCTGACGCCACCCCACTGACGAGGTTTCAGTTCCAGCGGGTGCTTGCGATGTCGATTTCGGCAGCGGGCTTGAACCCCGGCGAGTTTGGGACCCATTCCTTTCGGATAGGGGCTGCTACGGAAGCTACAGCCAGGGGTCTGAGTGTAGAAGAAGTTAAACGTGTGGGGCGTTGGTCCTCGAACTGTTATAAAAGGTATGTGCGGTTGCACATGTTGTGAAGCTGTAATGATGTACTCACGCTTCTTGTTTTTGTTTGGTTTTCAGTTGCGCAATCCTATGAGGCGGGGCGGACTGTGCAGTCGACCCGACACCTGGGGACCAGCGATCAGGCATCACCGGCTGTGAAAAAGGAGGTGTGGGTCGTGGGCCACTCATACGTGAGGCGTGCCGCGGACGTATTCAAAGCAGGTGACATGATTCACGTGGCTGGGGAATACGGGTACAGTGTGTCCTTCTACGGAAAGGGCGGGCTCTGTATTGACCAGTTTCAATCATTTTTCGAGGGTTTGTTAGGGCGGACAAGGTCACCGCCGTCTATAATCATAGTCCATCTTGGGGGCAACGATTTGGTGGCCACTGGTAGACGACTTCTTCTTGAGGCGATGCTTTCCACTGTAAGTTGGTTGGCGAGAAGAGTTCCAGGGTGCACAATTGCATGGTCCCATATGATCCCACGAAAAGTGTGGCGGGGGGCTATTTCGGTCTCTGCTTTGAATCATTCAGTAAGAAAAATTAATAACAAAATGAGTAGATTATTTCGTTCAGGTACACTGCATTCTGTTTCGCATGGTTGTATTAAAGGGGACAGTATGTATTTGGGGGATGGTGTTCATTTGTCCCGGGTGGGGAACGAGTTACTCATAGGAGACCTCATAGCTTGGTTGAAGAGTTTGTAACATGACCTTTAGGCAGGAGTGTTGTGGGGGGTCCGGATAGCCGGTCAACTATCCGGCCTGTGGCGGTAAGGTCATGATCGGTGAGCAGTAATTGGAAGATCCCTATGGGGGGGCGTCACCCATTACGGATGGGAGCGCTCGGGGGAGGTGGCCATTGGCCCCTCAACGGGGAGGCGGTCCCGTCTAAGGATAGGCCGCCGGAAGGAAAGGAAAGGTGGTCAAGGCCCCTTCCTGGATAGGAGGGGCTACGGGTAACCCTGGGCGAAGAACTACGCTCCGTTCGCGGAGTTTGCGGAGTTTCGGCAACTCCGCGCTCCGCGGAGAACGCGAAGTTGTCGAATACTCCGCAAACTGCTGCGTAGCGTAGTTCTCGCGCGCTCAATAGCATTTTCGCGTGCGCGAGGATGCTTGTCGGTAAGATCGAGTTGCCGAACACGCAGAAACTGCAATCTGGCACAGAATAACTCGCGAACACGTTAGTAGTGACCGGAAATAAGGGGACGCGAGCGGGCGGGACAAACCTCATGGGTAACTTCGCGCGCTACACATCCCGAGCATGCAGGCAATCAATCAATCAATCAATCAGGATATTTGTATAGTGCGCTACTCACCCAGAGGTTCTCAAGGCGCTTGGGGAAGGGGGTCCGCTACTGCTCGAACAGCCATGTCTTGAGTTGCTTCCTAAAGCAGAGGTGGTCTTGGGTCAGGCGGAGGTGGATGGGGAGGGAGTTCCAAGTCTTGGCTGCCAGGTAGGAGAAGGATCTTCCTCCCATGGTGGATCTTCGGATGTGTGGCACGGCGGCGAGGGCGTGGCTGGTCGATCGTAGCTGGCGGGTGGGAGTGTAGAAGGTCAGGCGGTTGTTGAGGTACCTGGGGCCCAGGTCGTGGAGGGCCTTGTGTGCGTGGGTGAGGAGTTGGAACGTGATTCTCTTGCTGACGGGGAGCCAGTGAAGGTCTCTCAGGTGTCCGGAGATGTGGCTGTGTCGGGGGATGTCCAAGATGAGTCGTGCGGAGGCATTCTGGATGTGTTATTTGTCTTTACTGGAGTTTGGCTGTGGTTCCGGTATAGAGGGTGTTTCCGTAGTCCAGTCGGCTGGTGACGAGTGCCTGTGTGACCGCCTTCCTGGTTTCGGTGGCGAGCCATCGGAAGATATTTCGGGGCATGCGTAGGATGTTGAAGCATGATGATGAGACGGCGTTGACTTGTCTGGTCATCGAGAGGGAGGAGTCCAGGATGAAGCCCAGGTTGCGTGCGTGGTCCGTTGGTTTGGGTGCGCTGCCCAGGGCAGGGGGGCACCAGGAGTCGTCCCAGGCGGAGGGTGATGATCCAAGGATGAGGACTTCCGTCTTGTCTGAGTTCAGTTTCAGGCGGCTGTTCCTCATCCACTCGACTACGTCTTTCATCTCTTCCTGTAGGTTGGTTCTGGCGGTTCCTGGGTCGTTGGTGAGGGAGAGGATCAGCTGGGTGTCGTCGGCGTAGGAGATGATGTTGAGGTTGTGTTGGCGTACGATGGCTGCGAGGGGGCTCATGTAGGCGTTGAAGAGGGTGGGGCTGAGTGATGATCCTTGTGGTACGCCGCATATGACTTTGGTGGCCTTTGATCTGTACGGGGGAGGCGGACTCTCTGGGTTCTTCCGGTGAGGAACGAGATGATCCACTCCAGTGCCTTCTCTTGGATTCCGATGTTGCTGAGGCGCTGCACTAGGGTGCGGTGGCAGACCGTATCGAATGCTGCGGAGAGGTCCAGGAGGATGAGGGCCGCTGTTTCCCAGTTGTCGAGCAGGGCTCGGATGTCGTCAGTGGCTGCGATGAGGGCGGTCTCGGTGCTGTGGTTGGCGCGGAAGCCGGACTGCGAGTGGTCGAGGCTGGTTGGGCGAGCGCAATTCGTGATCCACTGTGTGAGGTTGTTGGCTGCTTGGTTGGGGTCCGTTGAGCTGGCGGGAGGGTTCTGGCTCAATGAAGTGGTGAGCTGGTCGGTGGTGATCTTGTTCCAGTTCCAGCGGGGAACCTGTTGCGGGTGGTGGTGAGTCGTGGTCTTTCTGAAGCTGAAGTGGATGCAGCTGTGGTCTGTCCAGTGGAGTCCGGTGGAGTGGCTGAAGGAGATGTACTTGCTGGAGGAGAAGACTGGGTCAAGCGTGTGTCCGGCGTAGTGGGTGGGGGTGTTCACAGTTGCATGAGTCCGAGGTTGGCGAGGTTGTCCAGGAGGGTGGTGGTGGTGTTGTTGTTGTTGTTCTCCAGGTGGAAGTTGAGGTCCCCAAGGAGGATGTAGTCAGCGGAGGCGAGAGCGTGCGGGCTGATGAAGTCTGCGATGTCTTCGCTGAATTGTGTGCGAGGTCCTGGGGGTCTGTAGATGAGGGTGCCTCTGAGTGTGGTCTTGGGGTCGGTGTGTATCTGGAAGTGAAGATGTTAAGCGGCTGTGAGGGTGTCGTCTGAGTTGGTCGTGTTGCGGATGGTGTTCTTGTGGACGATGAGAATGCCTCCTCCTGTCTCGTTGACGCGGTCTCTCCGGGTGATCTTGTATCCGTCCGGGATCGCAACGGCGATGTCGGGTGCTGAGGAGGCGTTCATCCATGTTTCCGTGAGGAAGGCGACGTCTGGAGATGTGGTGTTGAGCAGGTTCCAGAGTTCCATGGCGCTCTCGAAGACGAAAAATGGCTCGCGAACGGGTGAAGCAAGCTACTACGCATGCTCGCGGAGCTATGCGTAGTTCGCGGAGTGCAAGTGCATCTTCGCGTAGCTCGCGGAGTGCGGCTACGCGAACTACGCCCAGGCTTAGCTACGGGCCCTCCTGGGGAATTTCCCGGGGCCAGGACATCTGCGACGGCAGATGTGTAAGTTGTGTGGGGTTCGGGAGGGGGTTTACGCTACCTTTTAGACACCTCACACGAGTCCTCGGACGACCGTTAAATGGCGTCGAGTTCATTGGGGCCCCCGTCAAGTCCAAGGGAAATTGGTAGATGCACTTGAGGTACGCCTCTGTGCGGTTGGTCCCCTCACAAGTGAGGGTGATTTCTGGTTTAGGGATCTGACACCGGTTACGACCTTGCCGTTGGCCCTTAACGTTAGGATGTACAATTTCAAGTCAAATGTTTTGTAGGATGTTAGTTCGGCTACGAGAACCTTTGTATTAGAGATCTGTTAAGGTTAGCCAAACATCGTAATGTGGAAATGAAATTGTACATAATATGAAACTGGTATTTTAATGTTTTGATTTTGTTTCATATTTTAATAAATACGGCCGGGAGGGTCACTCCCTCCCGCCTTCCAAAAGTTCAGAACCGTTTCCGGTTTCCCATCCTTGGGGATTGTGTTGAGAGGGGGTGACGGGTATCTCAGCCATATGGAAAGGGGCGACCATTCGGTCCCCCCGAACGTATGGTGGAGTACCACGATCCCCCCGGGAAGCCATCTTGGGCGGGAGGCGAGTCTCGGCTGGTATGCTCGAAGCGGCGTAGCCGGGGCGCGCCTTTTCCCGCCCGGGAGCGGGTTGTCCTAGACACTGACGCGACCGGCCACGCCCTCGGAGGCAGGCAGGGGCGGGTTTACGCCCGCCCTGAAGACGGATAAAAGGAGCAACAAGCCAAGAAAGCTTCCTCTTGTTCCTGTGCTCTGAAGCTGCACCTCCCCGCTGCACGTGAGCTCGAGACGGAACGAAGAGCCAATTTTGACCCACCCACCAGCCCCTGAGGACAGCTAGTTGTTTTTTAATAAAGTTTTGATGTGGTAACTCTATTTCTTGCAGGTTGAGATGATTGCCGTAATACTTTGAATATGCAATAAAGATGGTTACTTTCAGTATGTTTTCCAATAAAGTATTTTGCACTAGTGTTGATCAGTAAGTATGCTTGTAATATGTTATAATTGTTTTGTAATTTAGTATTTTAGGTAGATTTGTCGTATTTATTGTCGGGCGGTAAGGTCATGATCGGTGAGCAGTAATTGGAAGATCCCTATGGGGGGGCGTCACCCATTACGGATGGGAGCGCTCGGGGGAGGTGGCCATTGGCCCCTCAACGGGGAGGCGGTCCCGTCTAAGGAAAGGCCGCCGGAAGGAAAGGAAAGGTGGTCAAGGCCCCTTCCTGGATAGGAGGGGCTACGGGCCCTCCTGGGGAATTTCCCGGGGCCAGGACATCTGCGACGGCAGATGTGTAAGTTGTGTGGGGTTCGGGAGGGGGTTTACGCTACCTTTTAGACACCTCACACGAGTCCTCGGACGACCGTTAAATGGCATCGAGTTCATTGGGGCCCCCGTCAAGTCCAAGGGAAATTGGTAGATGCACTTGAGGTACGCCTCTGTGCGGTTGGTCCCCTCACAAGTGAGGGTGATTTCTGGTTTAGGGATCTGACACCGGTTACGACCTTGCCGTTGGCCCTTAACGTTAGGATGTACAATTTCAAGTCAAATGTTTTGTAGGATGTTAGTTCGGCTAGGAGAACCTTTGTATTAGAGATCTGTTAAGGTTAGCCAAACATCGTAATGTGGAAATGAAATTGTACATAATATGAAACTGTTATTTTAATGTTTTGATTTTGTTTCATATTTTAATAAATACGGCCGGGAGGGTCACTCCCTCCCGCCTTCCAAAAGTTCAGAACCGTTTCCGGTTTCCCATCCTTGGGGATTGTGTTGAGAGGGGGTGACGGGTATCTCAGTCATATGAACATTATAGTGTTCATCCTTTGCATTCCAAGGAAGTTATGGGGAATGCTATTGAGTTGTTTCAAATGAAACAAGCCAAAGGGAGTCCCATTAGTGTTTGGTAGGAAAGTTTGGAAGCTCAGTGTTTCCCACAGCTATTTCCAACAGGTCAAGGAGGAAGATATGATGAGCGACATCATCAAATTCCTGCTTCTGAATACCGGACTTTACGATTGTATGCGGAAGATGCTAGGTTTCGACAATGCATTCCCTATTTGTTTCATCTCCTGTTTGAAAGCGATCTGTCAGGACTGTCATATGCAGTGAACCACATCTTGAAAAGTGGTATACAGATGCGAAACATCTTGGCAAGGGACTTTATGGATAAAGTCAATGTCCAAGACAGTATTTTGGATTCTCACCTAATTAATCTCATGGCGTGTCAGCGTGGTACTAATGAGTACTGGTACCGTCATCATGGTGATTTAAAATGTATGCTGAGGAACTTAGGAACTCCGACATGGTTCCTCACTCTCAGCTGTGCCGAGTATAGCTGGGAAGACTTACTTGAATTTCTACGAGAGGCAAATGGAAACATTGAAAATATTGAATTCAAGACACCCGGAGAACTGTGCTCTTTGGATCCAGTGAATGTATGCAGGTACTTCAATCATATATTTGAAGCTATGATGTCTTTCATCATGAATAAGAAGAATCCACCTCTTGGAGAGGTGTTGGATTTCTTCTGGAGAAAGGAGTACCAAGCAAGAGGTGCTCCTCATATACATATGCTGCTGTGGATCAAGGATGCACCTAAATTTGGAACAGATTCGGATGACTTAGTGATGAGTTTCATAGAACAGTATTCTACGTGTGCTGTTCCAAACGCAAAGGAGAAGAAAAGCCTAAGAGAACAAGTTCTACGTTTCCAAAGCCATCGTTGTGGAAAGTACTGTCGTCGTAAATTCAGAAACAAGGACAAGTTCTACACCAAATGTCGTTTCAACTTTCCACGACCGGTGATTTCTAAAGGAAGAGTAAACAGTTTGATGTCTTCGCTGCGACATAATGTGACGAGGAAATCACCCAAAAACACATACAATTTGAAAAGAAACGATGAGTCCAAGTACATCAACGACTACAGCCCAGTGATTTTGTCCATGTGGAATGCTAACATGGATATACAGTTTGTGGCTGACAACTGTATGGCTGTGGCTCGGTATGTGACATCTTACATCACCAAAAAAGAAAAGACAGAATTGAAGGATATGTGGGAGGATATTTCCCATGAAAAGAGCCTCAGCAAGAAGTTGTACAGTTTCAGTTTGAAGATGTTGTCGCATCGAGAAATCGGAGCTTACGAATGTTCTGACCGGTTGTCTTCGGCAAGTCTCTATGCCAAATCCAGGAGTATCGTTTGGGCGAGTCTTGGTCTTGCTGCAACGCGAAATCGAGTTCTAAAACCTGTCCGGGAAATTGACTATTTGGCGGAAAAGGACCCAAACAGTACCGACATTTTGAAGACCAACCGGTTGGATACATATTATCCAAATCGAAGCAGTCACCTCGAGAATGTTTGTCTATATGAGGTTTTACAAAATTACATATTCAAGAGGAACATCAAAGAAGATATTGAGAAAGGAGTGTATGCTGTAATTGGAAGTGAGGGATGTCTGGTCAAGCAAAGAAAATGCCACTTGGTAAACCATCGAAAATTGAGTGGCGAATCTCCAGAAAAAAAAGAGTTTTTCTATTTAGCACTCTTGCAACTTTTCAAGCCTTGGCGTGCAGAAGAAGAACTGCTTGGAGATTTTCTTTGTTACGAAGACTCTTTCAATGCCACCAAGGAGACCATAGAATGTTCTGCTTTTCCCAAATATCTAGAAATGTTGACTTTGGAAATCGAGCAGGAAGCGACGATTGCAGCCGAGATTGCTAGAGACAGTTCTCAGGACAGTCAGAGTACTGTTTCATTGAGTCAGGATCCACTAGGAGGACCTGTTATCGAAAATGAAGCCGCCACTGCTATGAATGAAGTAGAAAGAGCCATGGCACATGCTCAGGAGGATGTGGTTAACTTAGAAGACTTGGAAAGACAACTCAACGTTGAGCAGAGGAAAATATATGACGAAGTTACCAAGCAAATTGAGCATGGATTAAATCATGAGAAGAAAGAGTGCTCATGTACGTCGTTGAAGCCTGTCCGATTGTACGTGAGTGGAGAAGCGGGAACTGGAAAAAGTTTCCTCATTAAAGCAATTTCTTGTTATTTGCAGGAAAGGACTGAGTCATCGCTGTCTTGTGTTGTCACCGCTCCAACTGGACTGGCAGCACATAACATTAAAGGAATTACTTTGCATCGTCTACTGATGTTGCCAGTGGAGCATGACAACAAATTACAATACCACAAGTTATTTGGAGATGCTTGTTGTGAAGTTTCAAGAGTCTTGAGGAAGATGAAACTTCTTATCATTGACGAAGTAAGCATGGTTTCAAATCTCATGCTTGCCTTTGTGCATTTGAGAATGCAAGAAGTTCTTAAAACACAGTATGATGTGTTATTTGGTGGCAAACACATCATTGTTTTCGGAGATCTTCTGCAGCTAACACCAGTGAAAGGACAACCTGTGTTCAAAATACTCACGCATGAAGATACCAGGAAGTGCCTAGGGAGCATTGGCAACGTCAATATATGGTTAAACTTCAATTATGTTGAACTGCATGAAAATATGCGTCAGGCGAAGGATGAAGATTACAAGAATATTTTACAAGATGTTAGAATTGGAAAAGTGACCGAGCATGCGAAAGAAGCTTTACATGCACGATTACTGTCAAATTTATATCCAGAACAAGACATTGTGCCTGAGAATATTTTTAAGAAAATTACTGAGAAGAAATCTGGAATATGTTTGATGCCAACTCTTGCAGAATGTGCCATCTTCAACAACAAAATGTTAAATTTAGAAAAACAAGAGATTGTGAAACTTGAAGCTATTGACAAAATAGAGCATATGGGAGCAACAATTATTTTGTCTGAGAATTTGAAATCTAAATTGGATTCATTAGAAAAGACTATATCTAAAACTGCGGGTTTTGAAAAGACTTTGAATGTGTGCTTAAATTGCCAAATCATTTTGAGAAGGAATTTACATGTTGAAAGAGGTCTGGTAAATGGATCAATGGGTAATGTTGTTGATTTGGAGAAATACAGAAATAGAGATGGAATTGAATTTTTAAAAATTAAATTTGATGGCATTGAGGAAGTACAGCCAATTGGTCGTTCTGCTGCTAGATTTTTGCTTGTAAAAGACTTATATGTGCGCCGTAAGCAGTTTCCTGTTTGCTTGGCATATGCGGTGACAATCCATAAATCGCAAGGTTTAAGTGTAGATAGTGCTTTGGTGAATATTGGAAGTTCTGTGTTCAAGGAGGGTATGGCATATGTGGCATTGTCACGAGTTAGAACTTTATCGGGATTGTACTTGATTGACTGTGATGTCACAAACATTTGTGCGGATCTAGATTGTGTTAAGGAATACAATAGTGTGGAACAGGAGCCCATATTACCATCGATGCCCAGGCCGCTGGCGCAAACCGCCTCTTAGTCCCCATTTGAATAGTTACCAAATAAAGAGACGGGCGCTGGGAGCAGGAATCACAAGAACAGGATTTATTTCTCATGAGGAGAGCCAGTCATTTCGGACACGAAACACAGTGTCTTTCAGGAGGTGCTCTAACAAGTGAGCTGAGACTCCGTCTTTTATACTTTACAAAACACTTGGCATTACAATCATGATACTGTGAAACAAGGAAAATACATCCCCATAATCCTCGTGTCAATCCTACCCCACATGTGTTCACAATAGGGACCCTTGACCTGCTGATAAGAGGGGAGGGCAATCACGCAGCTGAGTGTTCCGTCAACTGTTTGGGATGTGTGCGCCTGATCATAGCCCAGGGGGAGGGGTGGCCAGGATCAATAGTGGGTCCTTTGAAGAGGAGTGACTCCATATAATAAGCAGTAAACAGCATCTCCTGGCTTAGGCAATGACCTCAGACATGTGTGGACAGGCAATCGAGGAGGGAGGGTTTACTAACAGAGGGGTTATTTATGAAAAGGAGAAGAGGTGCTGGTCAGGCGTGGCCATGACTCCCAAGGACAGGGTCTTGCAAAAGAAGAAGGTTTATGACTTGCTCATGTGAGGAGAAGGGAGGGGGAGCCAGGGTGGACACAGGGACAGAGTCACATAGAGAGAGAGAGAGATCTTATGACCCGTACATGAGAGAGCGGGGGCAGTCAGGTGCAGCTGGGGAGGGCTATGTCAGCTAAGGCGAAGGATGCCTCTTCAAGAGGGAATGGGGGGGGTTTGTGCGGGTCAAGCAGAAGGGTTGCCTTGCACAGCAGGGTCGCGCAGAGGGAGAGGGTTTCATGGTCTATGCATGAGAGAGGGGGGGTTTAAGATACACGCAGGAGGGAAGCCGGGGATTCCAATGGGTAAAAGGCCATGGTGCCTAGAATGGCTGTACATATGCATATGGGTACGGGCTCTTGCTGGCAGAGCGATACGGTCAATGCTTTACGGTATTCATGGTGCGCGCAGGGAGAGGAGTGGGGAAAGGGAAATGAACGTTGCTTATGTACATCAATATTTCTAATTTTCTACAGTGTGGAACAGGAGCCCATATTACCATCGATGCCCAGGCCGCTGGCGCAAACCGCCTCTTAGTCCCCATTTGAATAGTTACCAAATAAAGAGACGGGCGCTGGGAGCAGGAATCACAAGAATAGGATTTATTTCTCATGAGGAGAGCCAGTCATTTTGGACACGAAACACAGTGTCTTTCAGGAGGTGCTCTAACAAGTGAGCTGAGACTCCGTCTTTTATACTTTACAAAACACTTGGCATTACAATCATGATACTGTGAAACAAGGAAAATACATCCCCATAATCCTCGTGTCAATCCTACCCCACATGTGTTCACAATAGGGACCCTTGACCTGCTGATAAGAGGGGAGGGCAATCACGCAGCTGAGTGTTCCGTCAACTGTTTGGGATGTGTGCGCCTGATCATAGCCCAGGGGGAGGGGTGGCCAGGATCAATAGTGGGTCCTTTGAAGAGGAGTGACTCCATATAATAAGCAGTAAACAGCATCTCCTGGCTTAGGCGATGACCTTAGACATGTGTGGACAGGCAATCGAGGAGGGAGGGTTTACTAACAGAGGGGTTATTTATGAAAAGGAGAAGAGGTGCTGGTCAGGCGCGGCCATGACTCCCAAGGACAGGGTCTTGCAAAAGAAGAAGGTTTATGACTTGCTCATGTGAGGAGAAGGGAGGGGGAGCCAGGGTGGACACAGGGACAGAGTCACATAGAGAGAGAGAGAGATCTTATGACCCGTACATGAGAGAGCGGGGGCAGTCAGGTGCAGCTGGGGAGGGCTATGTCAGCTAAGGCGAAGGATGCCTCTTCAAGAGGGAATGGGGGGGGTTTGTGCGGGTCAAGCAGAAGGGTTGCCTTGCACAGCAGGGTCGCGCAGAGGGAGAGGGTTTCATGGTCTATGCATGAGAGAGGGGGGGGTTTAAGATACGCGCAGGAGGGAAGCCGGGAATTCCAATGGGTAAAAGGCCATGGTGCCTAGAATGGCTGTACATATGCATATGGGTACGGGCTCTTGCTGGCAGAGCGATACGGTCAATGCTTTACGGTATTCATGGTGCGCGCAGGGAGAGGAGTGGGGAAAGGGAAATGAACGTTGCTTATGTACATCAATATTTCTAATTTTCTACAGTCGCCCCTTTTTACATAGCAAAGTTCATTTTCGAAATCGATAATGGTACATATAAACAGGTGCGGTCGAAGAATTAGCATTTGTCAATACTAACATATGGCATATAATCATGGACAGTTGATGTGTTTGGCAGAATGCAGCACATAGGAGGTTGCATTTGTCAAGTTCCTATTGTTTCAAAACACTACATAGCATAAATGTTTCTGACTTAAAAATGTGACCAATGAACATTTTGACCAAGTAGTCTGAGGGTGGAGTTCAGTTCAATACACAAGATCTCTTCGTCACAGTGTCTTTTTGTAGTGAGCCATCACTGGTAGGCTCTAGTCCGTGTATCTTTGTTGGCGCTGTTGAGCACCGGCGGTGGAGCTATAGGTCCAGCTCGGTTCTATCCTTACGCGTTGCAGGGTGCGGTCAGTCCTCTGCTGTTAGACCACAGTCCTGTTCCCTAAACAATCCGTTTGGCGGCGCCTTATGCTCGGCACCTATATTTCCGTGGCAACACCCTATTCCCATTTGAATGCAGTTCTTCCTTTTGGCAAAAAGTCACGTGGAAAAGAGGGTAAGTGTGGTTCAAACAGTCGATAGGAGAGAGAAGGAGTTGGGTCAGAGTTCCTGGGACACACAAAAGAGACCAAGGGAGCAAAGGATAACAAGCAGGCAGGCCCATCAACCGGGCCCAAAGAAGGAGGGCGGAGACTCCAGGCACACGTGGGTTAGCAGGCGAAGGGCTTCAGGGTGGCCCGTCGTTTCTCATTTTCCACGTTGAAATTGCTGTCTCGTCCCGTATCTTGTTGCTCTGCAGCTCCACCTTTGGTCGAGGTCACATGTGTCTCAAGATCTGCAGCCAGGCTGTGCGTCACGTCTGACCCTTCTCCTTCGGTGATCGTGAATCTTTGAATAGGTACAAAACAATCTTTTAGAGAACTGGTAGACAAAGACATCTATGCATGTGAATTCCTCCCTTAATCCTACGCATTTGGGAGATACGCTCATTGGTCACAGTCAGAGGTCTATTACCAAGCAGCGCATATGTCGGCATTCCTACTGAGTTCATGCCAAGTTTATTCATCGTCCTATTTATCACTCAAGTGAGGATAAATAAGATTCCCATCAACTGTGCATTTCATCATATTCAACATTTCGGAGCATTTCCCTTCTAGGCTGGCTAACCTTTTCAAACAGGGCGGGGGTGCCATCATCGAGAGTCAGGTAAAACAGGGTTCTCTCGAGGGACGACAGTTACTCATGGTCATCATGTTTATATCCGGGACAGCAGCTGGGGTCTATCAAATGGGGCGGGGATGCTTCGGGCGCTCGCGCTTGGGTGCAAAAGGGGGTGGGGCAATCTGGGCATTGGGGGTCAATCTAGACGTTGGCGTTCGTCTCTGATGAACAGAAATAAGGTGCCATTGACATACTGTTCCCCTATAAATGGCCAGATTGGGGGACCTTAGTCGTCTTACCTGTCCTTTCCTTCTCAGCCAATTCGAGTTCATTCATTTTGCAGAAAGGAGAGGCAGTAATATGGCGAGATACAATCATTTTAGTTTCGGTCAATTTCGCTGAACACCTTCGCGTTCAATAAGTATCCAATCAGACTGCTGCCGGTGGGGCACAATTTTACCACAAAGAGGGAGAGAAAATAGGGAGACTCTCATAGAGAGTGAGAGTCGTCCGCAATCTAAACGAGCCATTCGGTACACGTATGACATGTAGAGAGAGAGAGGGGAGAGAGAGAGAGAGAGGGAGAGAGAGAGAGACGTGTACGAAAATAGGTCATTTAGTGCGCTCACAACACAGAACAGCAGAGGTCAGGTAACACTCAAATACAGGCAGAGGGAAGACATAAATCCGTACATTACATACACACAAACTCAGACAAGGAAGACAGCACATGCATTACATATATATAAGACATTTACGACAAGACAGAAAACAATTGTTAGCCAACAAGATTTGTTTTATATCCTACGTATCTTTACTATCCTATTTATCTACGTGCTTAGCTCTTTTTACCCTTCCCTCCTTTTCTTTCTCGCCTGTTATCTCTGTGAGTGTTCTCAATTGCCAATACTTACACCTCGGTTAGTCGATCAGAAATTAACCTGGTCGCGCTATTTACCCATGGTTGGATCTTAAACCATTTTTCAGTTCCTTCCTTTGGTGGGAAGTTCTCCAGGCTGAGGCAACGGCAAGTATGGATCGGGAGAACAGTCGGACAGCTTGGTTATATCTATAGGAGTGTGAGAAAGGGGGGCAGTGCATTGAACATCAGCAACATTTCTAACTTCCCAGACGGGTGGTGCCGTGGTAACCCTTACCCACACACTTTTCCTTGTCCTTTCCCTACCTAGTCAAACGTCTAGTTACATTGTCTAACGTGTTATTTCTAGTCAATTTTCGTCATACGGTACCCGTCCAGTTTCTATGTCAGTCCATCCTCCCAGTCGCTATGTTCTAAGGAGGAACAGTCATGTTTAAGTCTACGTCTTTTTGAAAACTTATCGTCATAACGACTACGCACATATTCCCTCTTTCCCTTTTTCGTCGGTGGTTTGACCATCGTTCTCCCACACTTCAGCCGACGTTCTGACGTGACCTGCAGAAGGGAGGAGAAAAGAAGGGGTGGGGGCAGCATTCAAAGCACATCAGCATGCAGTAGTCCGAAAATGTTTTTACCTACCACATACTCGACCTATCTCCACGTACTGCATTTCTTTACCATCTCGGCGTTTAAGCCCAGAGGGACCAGTAATGTCAGATAGATAATCATTGACGATCTGCGTATCTACATGAGTTACTTGGTCGCAACCCCTTTTGCTGGGTGCAAGGGAGGCGATCAGGTGGCCTTTCTGTGGTGTCGTTTTAAGGGCGTCTAAAACACCTTTCCGGCTGCCTGTGACACATAATGTAGCTGCTAAATATCTGGTCCTTTTTAACCTTCAGCTTTCATCATACTTATTCTTCGCTCACAGTAGCAAAACATCCAAAACTCATTAATGCAACCGCTACAACTATGCTTTCTTTGTCAAAATACTTTTAAAAAAAAGTGTTGATGTATAAATACAGGCCTACAACCCAGTGGGCCGGCCACGGAGCAGATTGAAACTGTACATAAGAAGAACAAAGTTGGTGGCAGTTCATTGCATAAAGTGCAGCAGTGCAATAAAATCGTATTAAACTTCCCTACAGAGCAAGCATGATGCATGTCAGTAATTCAGTTTTTCAATTGATTCATTAATTCATTATCCAAATGCCCATTCACTGTCTAAATTACACCAATTCATTTTCCAAATCATAATTAGTACCCACCCTAAGTCAGTTCATTGTCCAAACACATGATCAATATCTGTATTGCTTTCTTCTCTAAGCACATAATCACTATCCATCTTATCAACTTTCATTTTCCAAAAATGCACACGTATCTCAGAGCATCAAGATTCGAGCAATCCGGGGTGAACAGAGAGTTCAAAAGCTTTGTTTCGTGTATCGGCGCCATTTTGGGCGAGGTCAGGCAGGTTCCGGTATAGTCAGAATGTTTCCAATGACTCATGGTTGGACCAGAACCTTCCGTTGGCAGTTCAAAAAGTTTTGTGCAATGTGGTTACAGTCTAACAATATGGACCATTAGTCAAAGAGTGGGGAGGGCGGCAACAATTTTCCTACCGGGTCATTCTGGTGTTCCACCGGAACTGAACAAGTCTGTGCCGTGGCTGCATTTTAGCCATTTCCAAACCGAGGCTGGCGCCGGCAGGAGAGCACCAATGTCGCGGTTCCCAGTGAGGGGGGCGGGGGCGCCCATGCCCCCTGGCTCTCATAGAATCTTCAAAGTTGAGGAGAGAAGGCATGGGGCGTGTGCCCGTCCTGGGCAAAAGACCGCTTTTCGATGTTGACCCTCTTTAAGTAAGAGCATTGGGGTGTCGCTGGAAGCCTCCACCTGGAGGGAGGTGGGGGAGGCTCGTTCGCGCCACCTCCCCCTTCCAGCGACCCCGCGCCGTTCTCCGGCTCCAGGGTTTCGGTAAGGCCGTGCCAGGCGATGAAGATGGGGGGGGGGGGTCGGTGGCTGAGGCAAGACATCCCCCCCCCCTCTTTTTGACATGTGGCGGGACTACCTGTAAGCGCCGCTGTCCTTGCTTCGGCTTCGGCCTTCTTTGCGGGCCGGATCAGGCGAGAGGAAGAGAGGGGGGGGGTGGTCGGTGGCTAAGGCAAGACAGCCCCCTCTCTCCCCGCGGCCTGCAGGGCGGCAGAAGAGGGAAAGGTGGAGAGGTCCTTATTATTCCTTGGGCCGCCTGCCCAACAGCGTCTCCTTCTGACCGCGGCCAGGCGAGCCTCGCATGCCTCGAGGCCTCGCCTTCCGGATGGGCGTAACCGCGGACCCGCTGCACTTCGGGAGCTTCCGGAATGGGGGTAGGTACCTATTGATTTGTATCTATTTCATGTGACCGTTATTTGGGCGTGGTGGGCAATGAGGCAGACATGTTGGGAGCAAGAATAGTCAGTGGAGCCTAGCTACCTCGTGGCTATCTTTGCTGTCAAACTTTTTGCCATTTTATATTTCTTATTTCGAACTGTTTCTAATGTTTCTTATTTTTAGTGAAGTCAAGAGCTCATCAGGGAGTTACTGACTTAGCCCGATTTCTTTTTATTTTTCCTTCTTTTCCTTAGCGTGTTTCGAGCTAAAGTTTTCTGTTAGTAGGGGACGGTGATCACTTCATATTTTTTTTTATGTGTCCTTTTCACTAGGGGGAACTTCTGGCCGGACCAGACGGGTTCCCTCCAATAAATGGTCCGGGTTGGAACTAGATTATCGATCAAAAGGGGAACATATATTCCTTCATTAGGGTATCATCCTGGACAGACCAAAGGATGTACTTCCACTTACTAGGATAGCCTCCTGGACGGACCAGATGATCTACTTCTACTAAATGGCCCATGAGTGGGGAGCATATGTCCTCCATAAGGGTAGTCTCCTGGGCGGACCATGCGAGCTACCCCCCAAATAACCAATCAGTGGGGAGTGGGTAGGACTGACGAATTCACAAAGGGGCATAACCTACCCTTTACTACTTGCAAAGACTAGATAGAATATTTCTACTCCACGTTGTTTGCAGGCAGAAAATACCTCAAACTAAACAATTCCTGGAACAACAATGTCCAGGCAACCAATCAATCAGTGGGGAGAAAAACAGGCATGACGGATTACAACGGGGACAAACGTTTGCATTACCTGCCCTTCGCTATCCAGAAAGGAAGACAGAATATTTCTACTCGTCTCAGTTTGTAGACAGGGAAGATCTCAAACAGCAATAATCTATTATTAACCGATTTCAAACAATCAGTGGGGAGAAAAGTAGGCATGACGGATTACAACGGGGACAAAAGTCTGCATTACCTACCCTTCTCTATCTGCAAAGAGGGACGAACGTTCCTATTCGCCGCCGTTTGCAAACAGAGAATGTCTCGTTCTCAAGAAGAGAACCAATATTTCAAGTAGCATCCAAAGCTAAATGAACCAATAGCAACAATATCAGTATACAAATACCGATTCCAATACAATCAATCAATCAATCAGATGGATAAAACCATCCTACCAATCAGGCGCAAAACGCCCTACTTAATCTTACCCGGACCGGACCATACGGACCATACGAACAGTTCTTCGTCTTCCTCCTCCAGCGCCCGATTGTTCTCTTTCTCCATGCAGCATTCCTGTGGGATTCCAGTCAGGACAATAGGTCACTCGAGAGAGGTCCGTTCAGAATTGGTGAAGTTCTTTCGATCGGCAGCCGGGCGAGGGCCCTCTCAAGGCAGGTATACTCCGATCATTTTAGATGTTCACTTCTTCGTCTGGATCTCTCTTACCGAACCTTATGTCACTGATGGACCCCGCGTTGGGACGCCAATTGTGGAACAGGAGCCCATATTACCATCGATGCCCAGGCCGCTGGCGCAAACCGCCTCTTAGTCCCCATTTGAATAGTTACCAAATAAAGAGACGGGCGCTGGAAGCAGGAATCACAAGAACAGGATTTATTTCTCATGAGGAGAGCCAGTCATTTCGGACACGAAACACAGTGTCTTTCAGGAGGTGCTCTAACAAGTGAGCTGAGACTCCGTCTTTTATACTTTACAAAACACTTGGCATTACAATCATGATACTGTGAAACAAGGAAAATACATCCCCATAATCCTCGTGTCAATCCTACCCCACATGTGTTCACAATAGGGACCCTTGACCTGCTGATAAGAGGGGAGGGCAATCACGCAGCTGAGTGTTCCGTCAACTGTTTGGGATGTGTGCGCCTGATCATAGCCCAGGGGGAGGGGTGGCCAGGATCAATAGTGGGTCCTTTGAAGAGGAGTGACTCCATATAATAAGCAGTAAACAGCATCTCCTGGCTTAGGCGATGACCTCAGACATGTGTGGACAGGCAATCGAGGAGGGAGGGTTTACTAACAGAGGGGTTATTTATGAAAAGGAGAAGAGGTGCTGGTCAGGCGCGGCCATGACTCCCAAGGACAGGGTCTTGCAAAAGAAGAAGGTTTATGGCTTGCTCATGTGAGGAGAAGGGAGGGGGAGCCAGGGTGGACACAGGGACAGAGTCACATAGAGAGAGAGAGAGATCTTATGACCCGTACATGAGAGAGCGGGGGCAGTCAGGTGCAGCTGGGGAGGGCTATGTCAGCTAAGGCGAAGGATGCCTCTTCAAGAGGGAATGGGGGGGGGGTTTGTGCGGGTCAAGCAGAAGGGTTGCCTTGCACAGCAGGGTCGCGCAGAGGGAGAGGGTTTCATGGTCTATGCATGAGAGAGGGGGGGGTTTAAGATACGCGCAGGAGGGAAGCCGGGGATTCCAATGGGTAAAAGGCCATGGTGCCTAGAATGGCTGTACATATGCATATGGGTACGGGCTCTTGCTGGCAGAGCGATACGGTCAATGCTTTACGGTATTCATGGTGCGCGCAGGGAGAGGAGTGGGGAAAGGGAAATGAACGTTGCTTATGTACATCAATATTTCTAATTTTCTACAATAGGTTAAGAAGAGAGTATGCGCAACATTTGCCTCAATATCCTTTGTTTGAGAAACGTGTGGTAGGCCGGAAACGAAGAAATGTGACCAATAGTAGGGAGGTTATAGCAAAAAGACGAAAAGTTGATGAACCTGAAATTATAAGCAGAAAGAAAATGGATTCTGTTGAAGATGTTGTTGGTTTTAAATTTGAAAATAGTTCTGGTGTCAACTGCTATGCTAATGTAGTGCTTAATGTTCTCTTTTCACTAGAGACTTTAAAAGAACAGATTGTGAACAATTCGGAACAAAGTTTATGCTGTTTGTTGAATTCTGTGTTAGAGAAATGTAGTGCTGATAGAACGAGAGTAGAAAGTGTGTCTGAAATTCGTTTTCTGTTAGACGAATGTTCAGGTCAAACAGAATTCTCTGAAAATATTCAGCAAGATTGTCAGGAGTTTTTAATGTATATGCTTCATGTATTGCATGCTGAAGGTGTAGATGT
Organism: Lissotriton vulgaris; assembly: GCF_964263255.1. Lineage (NCBI taxonomy): Eukaryota > Metazoa > Chordata > Amphibia > Caudata > Salamandridae > Lissotriton > Lissotriton vulgaris. The sequence goes on along the minus strand of NC_141697.1, from coordinate 494,540,750 downwards.
AGATCACCTGTTTGGGCTTTCTTATCAATGGCAGCATGACTGTGAGAATTGTAGGGTATCAAGTACTACTAGTGTAGATTCTGAAAGATTTATATATTTAACTTTGCCAGACAGTAAATCAGTGTCCTTTCATAAGCTAGTAAAAGCAGCTGATCACAACATGGAGTGTAGCCAATGTAAATCTGCAATGATGTCAACATTATTTTTATGAAGATATGGCCTGTATGTCATTTTAATGTTCCAACGATGTAGGCCTGATGGAACAAAATTGACAACTTTCATAAAAAATGTTGTTGCTTCGCAGTTGTCAATATCAGGAAGGACTTTTGTAACTGCAGCAATTATATATCATGACGGTCCTACAACAACATCAGGACATTACACGACTTATTTAAAGTCCAGAAACGGCTGGTCATTCTGCAACGATTCTGTTTTAACTTTCAAAAAGAAATTGCCTTTTGACCTTAAAAATTCTTACCTGGTGTTTTTAAAACCAAAATTTTAGGGACAGAATCTCGGGATTTGTTCTGAGGAATTTCAAGAGGTTCATGGAGTAGAGGGAATGTAAGTCTGCAATGCTGTCTAGATTATTTATCCAAACTTTTGATCATAATGTCATTTTAAAAATTCAAAAATATAAACCTGATGCAAGTAACTCAGCTTCATAGTAAGCAGTATCAGTGTCATAGGAAATGTAGAACATGAGTGAGTAAAAAGGGTAAGATATTAGTAGTCCAGGATTGTGAAAGTAATCTTAAACGTTTTCTTTCTGAAAGTTGCGAAAATAGAAAATAACGGAATTCCAAGAGTGGTAAATGGCTCTAACATGATTTGGCCTTGTGGAAACATGTGGTAGAATGTGAGAAGTCTTTTATCGTATGTAACATATTTTTCAAAACGATAGAGGTTTTCTTTCAGAAAATGGCGGGGCTGAAAATATTAACAGCACAACAGAGTGTAAGCTGTTCATAGGACATCCTTCGACGTCATGGAAAGTAAGTTAATTTTAAGGAGTTTTGAATTCTGATTTCTTATGTTGTATGGGTTTTTTAAACACAATCATTTTGATTGTGTTTTTTTTCCCCTCTGTTACATGATGAATACCTTCAAGTCACTGATTTTAGTGAAATTTGATACATTCTGAGAACAGCAAAAATAAACCATTTAACATGTATAATTAATTCTCTACTTTTTGTTCTTATGATATACATTTAGAAATGTGAGGTAGACATGGAGAAACTGAGGCTTCTGTAAGTGTCAAAGTTAATGCATACAGTGCTGCACTTCTGGGTACTGTTTTATTTTGAAACCTGAGTAGGCCTCACCTCAAACAAACCTCTGGATAGGACACATCTTATTTGCATCCTAAAACAATCATTTAAAATGTTAGGGACAATTTTATGATGGCTTTACATCTCTTTTGCCCTGACATTGCATCACTGTTGTGAGACATCAGCAGTGCAAAAGATGCACCATGTTCCAAAATAGGCCTCACTTCATCAGCATCAAGATACTGTTAGTTTAAAATATATATCTTTAGGACTGTGTAGGGGACCTAGAGAAGCAGAGGCTTCTGTAAATGTCAAAGTTGTTGAAAAAATGTTTGTCCTTCAACCTTTTCCCTTGTCTTTTCTAATTTTTAAATATATGTTTTAATATTTTTCAAATGTTTGTTCTCTCTTTCACAGATTGAAAGTATGAAAAAAAAAGTGTATAAGTAAACAACAATTATAAGGTAAATGTTTTCTACTCTTTTCGTTACATTTATATCACATTCACCTACTATAGGGCTTCAGACTATAGAGCTTTAAACAAAGTTTAACTAAATGTGGAAATTTGGAGCTGTGCCCGTGGCTTTTAGGTCAATGCGCAAGTGCATTGACCTAAAATGCGTGTGCACATTACCAAATTGCCGTCTGTTCCCTCAGCCGCACTCCTCCCACACCTTTGAAGTGAAGATTAGCTTCACTTCAAAGGCCCCGGCTGCTTTACACCCTCATTCTGCTCTCCCCGCTCCGTCCCCTCCCCTGTCCGCCGTGTGCATTTCTCCTCCCCCCCTCCCCACAGTAACGCCACTCACACACGCAACGCCACTCACACACGCAACGCCTCTCACACACGCAACGCCACTCACACACACAACGCCACTCACACACACAACGCCACTCACACACGCAACTCATCCACGCAACGCCACTAATCCACGCAACGCCACTCATCCACGCAACGCCAATCATCCGCGCAACGCCAATCATCCACGCAACGCCACTCATCCACGCAACGCCACTCATCCATTTGCAAAACCAAAAGGAGAAACTCTTCTATTGTGAGACCTATTGCATTTTCAATGCTTGATTCTTTCACTTCCTTATCTATTTTGTTTTCCACAATTATATCCTCTTCCATCTTTTCTTCGGTAAATAAATCTATTAAACAGCATCTCTGGTTTAATCCCTATAGCTGTCTTTCTTTTATCATTTTTCTCTGTTTACTTCCCTTGTACTTACTCCTTTTTTAAAAAAAAAAAAAAATTGGGGTTAGCTCCCGGTTCGCGTACCGGCGAGCGAACCGGAAAGCGAACTAAAAAAAAACAGCTTGCCAGAGTGTTACACTTTCTAGCAATTTTTGTATAAAGGGGAGGTAGTTCTGAAAAGAACTTTTTTTTATGTTTTTGTTGTTTTATATATTTTTTTCTTTTTTGAACATTATTTTTTTTTTGTATTTTTTGAACAATTTTATGGTTTTTTTTTTTGAAAGGGAAAGAACAAAAAATAGGCATTGAAAAGGGCTCAACAGGAGCAAAAAAAAAATTATTTCTTGGGGCGTTTAGAGCATTGGTGTTTTTCAAATGCTAAATTAACTAACTTAATACTCATATTGGCACATGAAAATAAGGTGCCACAATATAAACAAACAATCTTCATATGCACAAAATTTTCTTGGATGTTTGGCACTGTTTCTCGTGCCTCTGCAACCGACAGAGATATATCTGCTGATGTCCTGGCCACAGAAGTTGGAGGGTTGTCTTGCAGGTCACGCATCTCTGCCCGGCTATAATTTAGAGGATGCCACCTCTGCATGTGACGGTGCATAGTATGGTTCCCATAACTATACTTTTTTTCTGTGCCTCTAGATAACTCATCCTTGCATATGAGGCACGTCACATAGCGTGCATTAACGTTTTTCTTTCCTGCTGGTAATGAAAAAAACTGCCAAATAAAACTATTTTTATAATGAGATACCCGGGGCAACTCTTTTAAAAATTGTGGTGCCTGTTCTTCCTCTTCCTCTTCTTGATCCTCTTCCTCCTCTGGGTTTCCAAGGAACTGTGGAGGTGGTCCTCTCTTCCTATGAGGAGGTGGTGGTGGTGGTGGTGGGGGTCCAGCAGCTGAAGCTACTACTGAAGCCATTTTCCACAGTGCAAAATAGGTCTTCCTTTCTCAAAGTTGAAAGTCAGAGTGAGAAAAAAGGTGGGGGCTTTCATCATTTGGGAAAAAAAATAGTTCTAAACTAATGAAAAGTGTTATTTTTAGGTCACATGACCTAGTCTTACATCATTAGGAAACCAAAAGTGAAATGAACCAATGAAAAGTTTTATTAACAAGTCACATGACCTGTTCCGCTTACGTTACGCGCTGCGCGCCGCGCTCCGGTTCGCTTCCGGAAAGCTGCATTTCGCGCCTCGGTTCGGGGTCCGGAGCACTTCCGGGTGCGCTAACGCGGCGCGTACGTGATATGTCGCGCTTCAGCGACGCGTCACGATGTTGATTTCTAACGCGGCAGTTACGCAAACGGAACGTTTACCGGTTAGCGGACCGGGTCGCGGCATCAAATAGAGCTAACGGAAAGCTTCCCGGTTCGCGAACCGGGAGCGAAAAAAAAAATATTTAAAAAAAATTAATCATAAACATATAAAATATATTTTTGGATTTAAAGAAAAATACATTTTACAGCTACAGATATTAGCTTTTTAAAAACCAATGAAATTCACTGAAAAAACCATAGGTTATAGACCATATATAGTTAGGAATTAGCATTTACAAAACCATATTTTACTCACACAAAACCATTGAAATTTCATATATAGTTAGATGCACTAACTATATATTGCGCACCCGCAATCTACTGCTGATCATGTCACATATTACATCATTCATGACATGGTCAGTGACATCACTGATGACATCACTGATGACATCATTGATGACATCTCAAATGACATCACTGATGACATCACTGATGACATCTCAAATGACATCACTGATCACATCACTGATGACATCATTCATGTGATAATACGATGAACCTCTTCAGACTCTAATAAAACCTTAGATACACTCAGTGTAACCAGACAGTCACAGACTGTCACTCATCCATGGAGTTACTCACACACCTAGTCAGTCATGCAAAGAATCAATCACACCTCCATTTCCTCATCTAAACAGTTATACACACCTTACTTATTCAAACATATACTAACACATATTTACTCTCTTATACAATCCCTGATACAAATTCTCAATGATCCATACAGCCACTCATACATTCACTGGCTCTTATGCACAGTTATTTATATATGTCAACTCTCACATGTACTGTGTTTTACATATGTACTTACTTGGACATGTAGCACTGAGATATCCATTCACTCACCAATACACTCATGCACACAGTCAACTGCCCATACAGATGTTTCCAAATGCACTTTTAAACCCATACATCTAGTGAATCCACTGCTCACACATCTATGCACAGAGTCACACACCTCACAGCCACCCACACACACACTCACTCTCTCAAACAAATACTTGGACAACCTTTCATTAACCAATATACTTAATCATAAAGCAAATGATCAACATAAGCAGCAGTTTATAGAACAACAGACATAATGATGCACAAATTAAGACAGTTTAGTCACTAACCCATGCACTCAGTGAGACATATTCAATCACTCTCTCATACAGTCAGTCATGCACCTACTAAATCCTTCATCCAGAGACTTATACATCCACTCATTCTTCAATATGTAAGACATATTTTGACTTTTCATAAACATACAGTCACTGGATGTTGTCATCAGTGATGTCATCAGTGATGTCATTTGAGATGTCATCAGTGATGTCATCAGTGATGTCATCAGTGATGTCACTGACCATGTCATGAATGATGTAATATATGACATGGTCAGCAGTAGATTGCGGGTGCGCGATATATAGTTAGTGCATCTAACTATATATGAAATTTCAAAGGTTTTGTGTGAGTAAAATATGGTTTTGTAAATGCTAATTGCTAACTATGGGGTCGATTAGGATCGCGGACGGACTTGAGTCCGTCCGCGACCCCAGAGTATGAGGGAACGTCCGCAGGGGCTGCGGCGTTCCCTCATGTGCGATTAGGATGTGACCGCCACCCTGGCGGTCACATCCTGGATATTTAACATTGCGGCGGGTGCTGCTTCAAGCAGCACCCGCCGCAATGTTAAAAGTGCATGTTTTACATTTACATGCACAAAGCGGCAGGCACCGCGCGGTGCCTGCCGCATTGTGCATGTAAATGCTGGGGGGTACCATAGGTACCCCCCATGTGCACCCCCCACCCGCCAACACCCTGGGGGCCCGCAACGGGCCCCCAAAATCAAAAGTACACATGCTTTTCCACGGCGGAAAAACCGCCGCGGAAAAGCATGTGTACTAATGCTTCCTAATTTGGCTGGCGGTGTCTGATAGACACTGCCAGCCAAATGAGAGCTTTTCCGCCGCGGTTGTAATCCGACCGCGGCGGAAAAGCAGCGGACAGAAACCAAGACCCACCAGCCATCGTAATGCGGTGGTGGGTCTTTGGTGAGTCCGCAGAGGATTTTCCGCCGGCCCGGAGGAGGCGGAAAATCCTCCATCCTAATCGGCCCCTATATATGGTCTATAACCTATGGTTTTTTCAGTGAATATATATATACATATATATAACTTATAGTCTTAACTATAACTACCTAGGATATATATATATATATATATATATATATATATATATATATATATATACCGCCAGTGAGTAATATATATATATATATATATATATATATATATATATATATATATATATATATATATATATATATAACATATATATATATATATATATATATATATATATATATATATATATATATATATATATATATATATATATATATATATATATATATATAACTATTACCTACTGGCGATAGCCAGTAGGTATATATAGTTAGGATTTTTTTCCTATGGGACTTTTGAAAATTCTATGTCTAATAACTTTGGCGTTTGTGGACGGAATCGGCTGAAATTTTCAGGAAAATGGCACATTTTGTTTCTGAGCAGCTCCTGAAAATTTGGGGGGGGTTCGTCAAGGGGGGGCCGAGAAAAAAGGGGGGTCCCAAAACGCGTTTTTCCCATGTTAATTTCCATAGGGCGGTTGGACTCACTTTTAGCCCGAACGGCTGAATGGATTTCCACGAAACTTGGCAAAATTGTAGGGACTGTTAGCCCGATGTGCCTTTGCTAGGTCTCAATATATGTGCTTCAGTGGATTTTGAGAAATTAACGTTTAAATCAAGATATATATCTGTAACAGCGCTCCGGGCAGCGCTCCGGTTCGCGAACTTTTCGCGTATCGGAACTTTGCAAAGCGAAGCTGATTGGCTCTCCGGTGTCTGTCAACATTCTAAACAGTCCGGTGCGGCCGCCATCTTGTCTCTCGGTAGGATCGAGAGACAAGAGGAGGCCAAAACAAAGGGGGAAATGAAGGAAAGGGGGCAAGGTAGACCCCTCCTGACCCCCTGGGATTGATGAGGGGGATATTATAGAGCCACGCCGGGCCCAAAAAAAAAAAAAAAAAAATCCGATTTTTTCGCCGTAGAGACGCGTCTTGGTTCGCGAACCGGGCAGCTAACCGGGCAGCTAACCGGGAAGCTAACCGGCAGTGTAACCCAAAAAAAAAAATCCGATTTTTTCGCCGTAGAGACGCGTCTTGGTACGCGAACCGGGCAGCTAACCGGGCAGCTAACCGGGAGTCTGAGGAGTAGCTGATTGGCTGTCAATATTGTAAACAGTCCGGAGCGGCCGCCATCTTGTCTCTCGGTAGGATCGAGAGACAAGAGGAGGCCAAAACAAAGGGGGAAATGAAGGAAAGAGGGCAAGGTAGACCCCTTCTGACCCCCTAGGATTTATGAGGGGGATATTATAAAACCACGTGGGGCCAAAAAAAAACAAACAAAAAAATCCGATTTTTTCGCCGTAGAGACGCGTCTTGGTACGCGAACTGGGCAGCTAACCGGGCAGCTACCGGGAAGCTACCGGGAAGCTAATCGGCAGTGTAACGGGAGTCTGAGGAGAAGCTGATTGGCTGTTATCATTGTAAACAGTCTGGAGCGGCCGCCATCTTGTCTCTCTGTGGGATCGAGAGACAAGAGGTGGAAAAAAAAAAGGTGTACATGAATGAAAGGGGTAAGGCAGACCCCTCCTGAACCCCTAGGATTGATGAGGGGGCTATTAAAGTTCCCTGGGGGGTGAAAAAAAAAATTTGCGATTTTCGCGGTAAAGGTGCTTCCTGGTACGTTAACCGGGCAGCTAACCGGCAGCGTAACGGGAGTCCGACATATTGTGTTTTTTGAACGTTTGTGATATGTGCACGTGTGGATTTTGTCTAATTAAGGTTAAAAAATATATATATATCTTTAAGCGTGTTCTGGCGCGCTTACATTTTGGGTTTGGTTTGCGCTGCAGAGACGATACGTCACGGTTATGCGATGCATCATGAGGCGTCTCACGGGCTACGTGATACGTCACTTAATAAAGAATATATTTTACAGCTATAGATATTAGCTTTTAAAAAACCAATGAAATTCACAGAAAAAACCATAGGTTATAGACCATATATAGTTAGGAATTTGCATTTACAAAACCTTGAAAACCTTGAAAATTCACTGAAAAAACCATAGGTTATAGACCATATATAGTTAGGGATTAGCATTTAAAAAACCTTATTTTATTTGCACAAAACCATTGAAATTCCATATATAGTTAGTTGCACTAACTATATATCGCGGACCCGCAATCCACTGCTAATGATGTCACATATTACATCATTCATGACATGGTCAGTGACATCACTGATGACATCACTGATGACATCTCAAATGACATCACTGATGACATCACTGATGACAACACCCAGTGACTGTATGTTTCTGTAAAGTTAAAATATGTCTTACATATTGAAGAATGAGTGGATGTATAAGTGTCTGGATGAAGGATTTAGTAGGTGCATGACTGACTGTATGAGAGAATGATTAAATGTGTCTCACTGAGTGCATGGGTTAGTGATTAAAGTGTCTTAATTTGGCAATCAATATTTATGTTCTTCTGTAAACTGCTGCATGTTTAAATCAGTAGCTATATCAGTAACTATATGGGTTATTGAATGGTTGCCCAAGTATTTGTATGGGAGACTGAGTGTGTGTGTGGGTGGCTGGGAGGTGTATAACTCTGTGCATAGATGTGTGAGCGGTTGATTCCCTAGGTGTATGGGTTCAAAAGTGCATGTAGAAACAGCTGTATGGACAGTTGACTGTGTGCATGAGTATATTGGTGAGTGAATGGATATCTCAGTTCTACATGTCAAAGTAAGTACATATGTAAAGCACACTCCATGTGAGAGTTGACATATATAAATAACTGAACATAAGAGTCAGTGAATGTGAGAGTGGCTGTATGAATCATTGTGAACTTGTATCAAGGATTGTATAAGAGAGTAAATATGTGTTAGTATATGTTTGAATAAGTAAGGTGTGTATAACTGTATAGTTAAGGAAATGGAGATGTGATTGATTCTTTGCATGACTGAATAGGTGTGTGAGTAACTCCATGGATGTGTGACAGTCTGTGAGTGCCTGTTTACACTGAGTGTATCAAAGGTTATATTAGAGTCTGAAGATGTATTATCACATAAATGATATCATCAGTGATGTAATCAGTAATGTCAAATGAGATGTCAGTGATGTCATCAGTGATGTCATTTGAGATGTCATCAGTGATGTCATCAGTGATGTCATTTGAGATGTCATCAGTGATGTCATCAGTGATGTCACTGACCATGTCATGAATGATGTAATATGTGACATCATTAGCAGTGGATTGCGGGTCCGCGATATATAGTTAGTGCAACTAACTATATATGGAATTTCAATGGTTTTGTGCAAATAAAATAAGGTTTTTTAAATGCTAATCCCTAACTATATATGGTCTATAACCTATGGTTTTTTCAGTGAATTTTCAAGGTTTTCAAGGTTTTGTAAATGCAAATTCCTAACTATATATGGTCTATAACCTATGGTTTTTTCTGTGAATATATATATATGTATATTACCCACTGGCGGTCGCCAGTAAGTAGTGATAGTTAGAACCTAGTTTCCATGGGAAAAGCTTTTTTTCATTTGCTAATAACTTCGGCATTGTTTGACGAATCTTTGAGAAATTCTCCAAAAAAAAGTGTATCCAGGTCAGCTCCGACCCCGAAAGTTTGGGGGTGATTCGTCAAGCGAGGGCTGAGAAAAAAGGGGGGTCCCAAAACGCGTTTTCCCCATGTTAATTTCCATAGGGAATTTTGCGACGGGCTACAGCCCAAACTGCTGAACAGAATTATCCCAAATTTGGGAAGAAAAAGGTGGAGCTTGGTTCAGAAAGTGACCTTTTTTTTTTAATGGTGTAAATCCGTTCAGTAGTTTTTGAGAAAATCAAAAAATAAGAGTCAAAAAATCAATTTCCCATACGAAACTTTGGGCAAGGATACAGCCAAAGCTACTGAACGGAATTACCCCAAATTTGGCAAAAAGGTAGTCCTTGGATCAGAAAGCGACTTTTTTTTAAATGGTGTAAATCCGTTCAGTAGTTGCTGAAAAAATAGAAAAATAAAAGATACGATATCTGGATAGAACCTAAGTCCTGAGCACGAGCTTCACTGCAATTGGCTGCCAACACTCCTGACCAGGAAGTGTTGGCAGCCATCTTGGGACTCAGTAGAAGGGAGTCTCCAGAAAACAGAGAAACAAATATATAAAACAAGAGAGGGGGCAAAATAGAAAGACCCTGATCCCCAAGGCCTGCTCAGGAGGTATCAGAAGGCAAAAAAATGCAAAAAATGTGGCACAATTCTTGCTGGGGTCAAGGGTTCCCGCATTTTATTATGGGTGGGCTAGGTTTCGGGGGCATTTCTTAAGAAATAACCGCAGCCCCGGGCTTCACTCATGTTGGTAGGGGGGTTCGGTAGGCTGTGGAATTTATATCGGGAAAACAACAATGTGCCGTATTGCGGCCTCCCTATAATATAATGCGGAATAATGTTTACTTATAATGCAGTTATCACTTTTATCACGGATAGTGTCACTTTGTTACAGGAAATGTAATAATATGCGCGGAACAAAATTAATGTTTAATTGGCTGAGGTGTTCCAACACAAGCTTAATATTCATTGGCTGCGAACCATTGAAAGTAGAATTGTTTCCAGCCATTCACATCCCCTCCACAGAGTAGCAAGGACATCTGATTGGCTCACATGTTCTGAAGAGGACCTTCCAGAGCCTAATGTTCATTGGTTGCAAACCATTGAAAGTAGAAGTGTTGCTAGCTATTCCTTTCTCCTCCGTGGAGTAGGAGGGACATCTGATTGGCTGGCATGTTCTAAGGAGGAGCTTCCAGAGCCTAATGTTGTTTGGTTGCGAACCATTGAAAGTAGAAGTGTTGCCAGCCATTCCCTTCCCCTCCGCGGAGTGGCAAGCACATCTGATTGGCTCACATGTACCAAGGAGGACCTTCCAGAGCTTAATGTTCATTGGCTACAAAGCAATAGAAAGTAGAAGTGTTGCCAGCCACTCCCTTCCCCTCCACGGAGTAGGAGGGACATCTGATTGGCTGACGTGTTCCAAGGAGGACTTTCCCAAGCTTAATGTTGATTGGCTGTAAACCATTGAAAGTAGAAGTGTCACCGATTCCTTCCCCCTCTGCGGAGTATTAAGGACATCTCATTGGGTAACGTGTTCTAAGCGGGACCTTCCCAAGCTTAATCTTTATTGGCTGTGAAGCAATAAAAGAAGAAGTGTTGGCAGCCATTCCCTCCTCCTCTGCGGAACAACATGGACATTTTATTGGCTAAAATGTTCCGAGTACAAGTTTGCTCCTTATTGGGTGGGAACGGTTCACTGTTGTCAGCCATTTTGTGAAGCACTTCAAAGGAGTACGAGGAAACAAAGTAGTAAATGGGAGGGTAGGAACACTATTAACTCTGTTCAGTAGTCACAAGGTGGTGGACAGGGATTGTGAGGGTAGAAATTGTTTTTAATATATTTTAAGGACCAATTATAGTATTGCCTTGGGGTGTACACATCACGGTGGAAAAATAACAGAGTGTCTTGCGCTCTTCTTTTTATCAAGTTTGCAGGTGGGATACTTCCCAGGAGCACTATTTACTTATAATGTGGTGTTTACTTTTCTGATGGGGAGGTGTGGTTGCACAGCAAAAATTTCAGTCTAGGTTTCAAACAGTTTTTATTAAGCAATTACAAATAAACTTTCTTCGGAAACTGACGCTGTATATATCAAAGGGGCGACAAATAAAAATGGAATTTCATAAAATATCACTTAAGCGTGGCCACACCCTCCTTTTTTCTGCTATAGTTTGTAAAAGTGTTGACCCGTATTCTTGAATATATAAGAGGGCATGAGTTACTTTTAGATAAAGTAGAAAAGAAGTGCTACAAGAAACACTCAAGCACTACATCATCTGAGGTCAGAAGAACAAGTAAAAAACAGTTAAACACAAATGACTTCATATTACATAGAAATGTACGCATTATCATTTTCTGAAGCTTTTATTCTGTAGAATTTAGGGAACGTTCTGTCATAGTGCTTAGAGGTCGCAGACTGTTCCGCTAACAAATCGCGTACTCTTTAAAGAATATATATGACAGTACTATTATAATATACAGTACTGGTAATATATATTCTATAGGGAGAAGGTGTATAGGAACCGCAACTGAGAAAAATAGAAATTAGAAAATAACATTTAGAAATGTAGCGTTTATCAAATGTTTAAACTAAGAAAGTATGTATGAAAGCTATGTTTTTTTAGACTTCAATTTCGTAAAATATGCTCACTAAAAAAATATCTGATCAAGTAAGTTATAAAGGTTAGTAAGCTGTATTTCAGAAGGCGCCGACAAATCTCCAATTCCTCTTCTGTAACAATATGACACTCTATTGCAATATAAAGAGTGAAACCATTGTTACAGTAAAAAGAAAAGGAAAATAAAGTTATGAATACAACAGAAGATCAATAATAAAATACTTTTGCATGGTGAATATTTTAGAGCTTGTTTTCTCCGGGACTTCGAAATGAATAATTTTCGTGCCAACGGGTCATAAACTCATCTGAGATCATAATGACTATGAATATTATAATATATATGTTGACAGTATATGATCCCCAGGGGAAAACAGTCTAACAACTGGAAGCTGGTGACGTTAATTATAAAATGTTAGGGTTTGAGCTGACGGGTCACCAACACCTCTGAAGTGAAGTACAGTGTAAATATTATAATATACAAAGTCACAATATATAAGCTCAAAGGAGCCAGAAAAGGAGCAATGTTTGCTGTAATCGGTCTCTTTCTGAAAACAAGCTGCTGACGGTACAGAAAAAAAGGCAAAAACAAGCAATAACACTTTTTACCAAATATAAATGTTTAAATATTGACAAATAGCTATTTAAAATAAATAACTACTATGCCATAATCAAACAACTTACAACTCCGGAATATGTTTTGTTGCCGCAAAACAAGAATCTGATGCAAGAAAAGGGAACCTGCATCACAGAATGGACACTGGTAAATAACTTGTGAAAACGAAACTAATCGAACAACGGGTGTTGATATACTTTTTGGTTATTGAGTAGTCTATGGAAGGAAGATGCAGCTCCGCCCATTTAGATGTTATGTTTTACAGTTTACACGTGCTAACGTTTTAACTGTTTAACTTGTGCATGTGTTGGGAAAAGTTACAAAATGTGAAGCTGTAAAGGTTTCAAGTTCGATCGTAATGCTTATAAGGTCGTTAATGTGTACATACAGTGGAGAGCTTAAAAACTGTTACCTGGCAAACCGTGTAATTTCCATTCTCATGTCTAAAAACATCTACATAGAAGACATAAAAAAATATCGTTCACAATAGATACAAAAAAATAAGTGCTAATATTTGTCAATACTATGCTGTTAAATTTTTAAAATGCCAGCATTTGTAAAGCATACAGCTCCCCCCGGAAAGGTGTGCCGGCGCTTGGGGCGGCAGGAAGATTAAGCAAGGTGTTGCCCACAGTGACATAGTGGTGGGCCAACATGCTGCTGGAGCCAGGAATCGAACTGTGACCGCTGTTGTTTGAAGTCAGTTATCATAGGTGCTGAGTCACACTTTTTCTACACTTATATGTAAATTACTGCTAATTAAGTTGTAAACATTGTTAAATTATAAGTAGGGTTCTCTGTTTTCTGTTTTAAATTATTTTTACAGATAAATACAGACAGACAACTATTTTTTTTCCAGTCTGTATTTATTTTAAAATATGGATAAAAACGGAAATTGGGTTTTTTTTTTTAGAGATTCTAAATGCTGTCAATCATGACTACCAGGCGAATAGCTCTGTCGTTCTAAAACTAAGAGAGTTAAAACAATAAAGGAATTTTAGTAAAGCGCCTAAAACAGCAAGATATATGCTTGTATAAGAAAACATGCACATTTTAACATCAAGGTTATGGATATTTTATCATCTTAGTGTGCTTCTATGACTGAAAAAGGTAAGTCCTTCAGGCATGAGTGCATATTTATCAGACAAATAAATATGGAAATATACTCATTTCAGATAAATTTTTTCACAAAACCGAAATATATGGGGAAAATACAGATACAACTATTTTAAAAAAAATATGGATAAATACAGACGGAAATGCCCAAAAAATAAATACAATAAAACCAGGAGCCATAATTACAAGTTATAAAAAACTACTGTTACAGTTAATTTTTCACTACAAAATGTATACACGTCTTTTTAAAATTTACTTTAAAAACATTATAGGTTTTAGGGACATTGTAGTTGCAAATTAGCATTTAAAAAACCTTTGAAATTCACTGAAAAAAAATAGGTTTACAGAAGTTATAGTTAGATATGTGCATTTAAAAAACCTTAGAAATTCACTGAAAAAACCATTGATTTCAGGGACGTTATAGTTAGTTGGACATTTCACTCATACAAAACTATAGAAATTCCCCTGTTATAGTTAGTTCAGCTAACTATAACTCGCGCCCCGGCAATGCACTGCTCAAGACGTCACATATTACATCAGTCATGGCATGGTCAGTGACATCACTGATGACATCACTGATGAAATCTCAAATGACATCACTGATGACATCATCCACTTGATAATATGATGCACCTTCTCACACCCTAATATAACCTTTGATACACCCTTTCTAAAATACAGACTACCATTTTTGAAACCATAAACACACCAATACCAGTTACTACATACCCACTCACTGATTCTTAGGTCTACACACATCCACTCATTCACCCATAGAACCACTTATACATGCAGTCACTCATCAATTCAACGCAATCACATGCACTCATACACCTATTCAGACAATCAGTTACCACCACTCATCCATGGAGTTACTCACACACTTAGATAGTCATGTAAAGAATCAATCACCCTCCCATTTACTCACCAATACAGTTATACACACACCACCTCACTAATTCTAACAGATAGTAGTGCATACTTAATCTCTTATATAATCACTGATACAAGTACACACTCATTCATACCGCCACTCTCGTAATCACTCACTGTCACATATAGTTATTTATATACATCATCACTCACATAAACTGCATTTTACATATGTAGCTACTTACTGAGACCTTCATTAATTCACGAACATACCCATACACACACTCATCCATTCATAGAGCTGTTTCCACATTCACTTTTGAGCCCATACCCCGGTGAATTAACTAGTCAAACATCCAACCCACCCACATACACACTCAGGCACCCATACAAATACTCAGGCAAACAATCAATAACCCATATAAACTGACATGTAGCTACTGACCAACCCATGTACCAGCTTACACAACAACAGACACACTGATACAGACATTCAAAAATGTTTAGTTACTAACGCATGCATTCAATAAGACATGTTTGATCAGTCACTTATATAATCAGTCACACACCTCGTAAATCCTTCATCCAGACACTTATACACCCACTCATTCTTCAATACACCTTGGCATATATATAAAACATATTTAAACTTTACAGAAACACACAGTCACTGGATGATGTCATCAGTGATGTAATTTGAGATGTCATCAGTGATGTCACTGACCATGCCAAGAATTATGTAATATGTGAGGTCATGAGCAGTGCATTGCGGAGGCACGAGGTATAGTTAGCTGAACTAACTATAACAGTGGAATTTCTTTGGATTTGTATGAGTGAAATGTCCAGCTAACTATAACGTCCCTGAAACCTATGTTTTTTTCAGTGAATATATATATATATCTATATATATATATATATTCACTGAAAAAACCATAGGTTTGACACATGTTATAGTTAGCTGGACATTTCTCTCATATAAAACCAATGAAATTCCCCGTTATAGTTACTTCAGCTAACTATAACTCGCGCGCCCGCAATGCACTGCTGATGATGTAACACATCACATCACTCATGACATCATCTATTAAATGGGTTAGTTTTGAAAATTACATATTTTTTATATATGTAGATCTTAAAGTTGGTTGAATAAAAATTTAGTATATAAGTGTATAAACGGTTGCTTTTTTGATGAAAAATAGATTCTATAACTGACTGATTAAATATATCTTAATGAGTACATGGGTTACTGAGTAATATTTAAATATATACATATCTGTGTCAGTCTATCACTTTCTATTTTAGTGGCTGAATGTATTGATGAGTAGCTATATCACTGATACATTATATCTATATAGTTTATTGTTTCTTTATTATTACCAAGAGTGTCTCAGTATCTAAGTGTTAATATGCTACATTAGGAGATTTTACATATTGCATACATGCAAGAATCAGTGACATACTATTCCTATATGTTGTAGGCAGCATATGTGAGATATTAGATGTTATCAGTGATGTCAAGAGTGATGTCACTAAACATGTGATGAGTGATATAATATGTAACATTATCAGCAGTGCATTGCGGGCGCGCGAGTTATAGTTAGCTGAAGTAACTATAACGGGGAATTTCATTGGTTTTATATGAGTGAAATGTTCAGCTAACTATAACATGTGTCAAACCTATGGTTTTTTCAGTGAATTTCATAGGTTTTTTAAATGCTACTTCCTAACTATAACGTGTGTAAAACCTATGGTTTTTTCAGTGAATTTCATAGGTTTTTAAAATGCTAATTCAGAACTATATCGTGAATGCAACCTATACTTTTGTCAATAAAGTTCTAAACGGGGTTTTTTAGATGTTCTACTTTTGGGCAATAGGCAGGGCGATCTGAGCGATGGAGGTGGGGTTGCTAGAGCCCTAAAACAACAAAAACCACTGACGTATAGTTCCCGTTATAAGGGCCAGATTGGGGGGCATCAGTCGTCTTACCTGTCCTTTCTTTCTCAGCCATTTAAGTTCCATCATTTTACAGAAAGGAGAGGTAGTAGTGTGGTAAAATACGGTCGTTTTGCTTCTGTTAATTTGTTCGAACCCTGTAGAGTTTACGGCAATTATACATATACCGAAGAGGTACAGTGTCGTCATTTATTTAAAAGAGGGCAAAGGGGCCTTCAGCGAGGAAGAAAGAAAGAGAGAGAGAGAGAGAGAGAGAGAGAGAGAGAGAGAGAGAGAGAGAGAGAGAGAGAGAGAGACGTGCGCATCAAGTAGGCTATCTGGTACACGTACGACATAAAACGGGAGAGAGAGAGAGAGAGACAAACGTGTACCATAATAGGCTACTTGGTGCACACACAACATAGAGCAACACGGGTCAGATTTACGTACAAGAACACAAGCTGAGGGAAAACATAAATTCAACGTTCACATACACACAAATACCGGATAGGGTGTGACAGTACATACATCAGACGCAGAAATCTAAGACGAAGACACAGAGCTATTTTGGGTAAGGGGACCTTTCTTTTCCTTTCCCTTTTTCTATGCGTGCTGCGTATTTTCAGTATTCTCCGTAACTCACTGGGGGGGGGGGGCGGGGGGGGGCGGACTTTTCACTCCCCTCCCTTTCTGGGCAATTTTGTTGGAGGCCTCATTTCAAAGAAATACTTACTCCTCTTTTTCCGGTCGGACGTTAGTCCAGTCGTGCTTATACTCACGGTGGAGCCTTCCAACCTCTGGGCAGGCGGTGATCAAAACCCGGGGCAGAGGAGGGGTATCGGTCGGATGTTCAGTGGCACAACTCTTATTTTCTATGTGGTGAATCTAAAACATTCAAAATACCAAACAGAGCAGACCAGGGCAAAAAGAGGTGGTGTATAGCTATACCAGTAACTGTGGAACAGTTGGATGCGCGTGTGAACACATGTGCTATTGACAGCAAAGGCTAGAACAAATCCCATCAGCCCACCCTTCTGGTGGAGTTTACGTCATGTGGGAGTTGCTGGTCAATCCAAACCACGTCCGACTAAGTAGTGCCGGTGTGGGAATGGATGTCGGTGATCTAGCCATGTAAACCATCATGGACTGATGTATGTGAAGTGGTGTATATAAAGTGCAGTGCTCAATTAATAGTGAAAAGTAAAATTGACTACTTTGACTCTGAGAAACATTCGGGCAGAAGTCAATGTGTCAAAGGTTAAAAACACGCCAGGTGGTAAGACTACCCTGTGGCGCTGTGCAGAACGGTCGACATGTTTCAGCCAAAGGGGCATTGCCCCGGCTTTCTTCAGGACCATAGATATCAGATAGCTACTGCAACTACAAGTAATGTGTCAGGTGACGAAAAACAATAAGTGTACAAGGAAAAAGTTACATATCTACCAGGAATTTTCATGCTTGGATACCCAGTAGAGGGAAAGAAGAATGTCTTCTTCCCAGCTTTGTGTGGGTGATGACCTCACCTCACCCGGCAACCGCTCGGGAGTATGAGGCCCCGCTCTTCCCGTCGGTACCCCCGGTCGGTACCCCCGGTTTGGGCCAAGCGGAAGTGGGCCACTTCCGCTTGGCCCAAACCGGGGGTACCGACGGGAAGAGCGGGGCCTCATACTCCCGAGCGGTAGCCGGGTGAGGTGAGGTCATCACCCACACAAAGCTGGGAAGAAGACATTCTTCTTTCCCTCTACTGGGTATCCAAGCATGAAAATTCCTGGTAGATATGTAACTTTTTCCTTGTACACTTATTGTTTTTCGTCACCTGACACATTACTTGTAGTTGCAGTAGCTATCTGATATCTATGGTCCTGAAGAAAGCCGGGGCAATGCCCCTTTGGCTGAAACATGTCGACCGTTCTGCACAGCGCCACAGGGTAGTCTTACCACCTGCTGTGTTTTTAACCTTTGACACATTGACTTCTGCCCGAATGTTTCTCAGAGTCAAAGTAGTCAATTTTACTTTTCACTATTAATTGAGCACTGCACTTTATATACACCACTTCACATACATCAGTCCATGATGGTTTACATGGCTAGATCACCGACATCCATTCCCACACCGGCACTACTTAGTCGGACGTGGTTTGGATTGACCAGCAACTCCCACATGACGTAAACTCCACCAGAAGAGTGGGCTGATGGGATTTGTTCTAGCCTTTGCTGTCAATAGCACATGTGTTCACACGCGCATCCAACTGTTCCACAGTTACTGGTATAGCTATATACCACCTCTTTTTGACCTGGTCTGCTCTGTTTGGTATTTTGAATCTTTACAGCAGGGGATCGAGCAGACAGGTCGTTAAATATGCCCCTTGACCCTCCACACACATTTTCGTTTTTTAGAATCTAAAACATGCCAATATCCCCAACTCCTGGACTAAGGGAGAGTCGTTTCTTCAGTCGAGGAGTTACCATATTCGGGCTTATTTCCCCATCCCCTTGATCGGTAGACCAGCATTTCAGTCATACAAAGACGTTCTCTCCAATGACCCAGACATATGCAATACATACACATTCATACCGTACAGTCAGGGCACGTACGCACAGTCACACCATACAATTTTTCCCGTTCCCAGCGATGGCCTGCACTCCACGCACCATCTCACAGCGCTTGTCTATGTCTTTCCCTCCATGGGACACGGTGCGATCCATGTCCACTCCATTCTTCAGTCGGAAATCCGATGTAACCTACAGAAGAGAAAAGAAGGGGGGGTGCAGCATTCAGAGCACATCAGCGCGCGCAAACACGAAAAAGCTTCTACTTACCATGTACCAGACTAGCATCAGTAACGTGTGACACAACAGATCTTGGCTATCCTTTTCGCATTATTTTTCTGAGTAACCTATCCTTGCCTTCTTATTATACCAAAAGTGTTTCATTTTGTTTGTCCCTAAATTCGAGTTCCCTCTTCGGGTATTTGTTTCTTAATTAGTCGTATTTTATGGGACAAAATACCACACCTTACATTCGGCAGATACCTTAAGCTACAGTCGGCCATTTTCTAACAATTCTGGAAAAAGACAGGGGTGACGTATACAAATTTCAATCAATCCAAAATTCAGGCAAAGGGCCTGCATTATCTGTCTTCTATCGTTTGGGAATAACAGCCATTATTCAAAAACCCTACCAACCTAGACGATTGTTATGACGCTTATTCCATACTTCCTTCGAAAACCCTTTATTGTAAAAAAATGTCAGTATACAAATACGGGCCTATAACCACGTGGGCCGGCCATGGAGCAAACTGGAATCGTATATGATGAGTGGACATTTACACTGTAGAAAAACGTAACGGGCGGGCCATTAGGTTGCAGGAACTAAGGTGTCTAACAGTTGCGGAATCGATGGACGTTAATTTTATAATCAAAGTACGACAGGACCAGTTACAATAAAATTATCTAGATATACATTTGCGGGCAAGTACCATGAGTAACGTTAATTCGAACTTTCAATAGTACAGTAATCAATAATACATCAGAACTTAATATCAATATGTTCAATCAGTACCCGTCCCCGCCCGCCATGTCCTTCAAAACTGCATACATATCTTGTGAAATCAAGGCTGAGCAACCAGTACACAACAAGGAGTTGCGAGTCTCATTTATACCGGCGCCATTTTGGGCGAGGCCGGGCAGGCCCAGAATATAGTCAAAATGTCTCCACCAACCAGCGGTCGGACCAGAACCCCTTTCGGCAGTCCAAAAAGTTCAGTTAAATGACAACAGAAGGGACAGGCAACAAGAACCATCAGTCAAAGAGGGGAGGGCAAGTTCTTCCCTACCGGGTCATGTTGGGGCTCCACCGGAACTGATCGAATTGGTAGTCTACAGTGTTTCTGGATGTTTCAGACTGAAGCTGGCATCAGCATGAGAGCACCACCATCTCGTGGCTACGTCGTGGCCATTCCGCGAGCAATCATGGCAGTCGCTCCCCACCGGAGGCTTGCGGGAGTCGGGGGCCCCGGTGACTCTTGTAGAATCTTCAAGGCTGAGGGGACGCTTTCGGGAATGGGGCCCATGCCCTAGCAGGCAAGCGTCCGAGTTCCAGGGTTGCCCAGAGCCATCCTTGCAGGCCAGGCCCAATTCTGTGGAGCCGACCGCCATTTCGTGAGCTCCGTGGCAGCCGCCTGTCGCTGTACCGCAAGAGTGGGCGCAATTCAGCCGGATGGCGGGTGAGACGCTGTAGCCGCAAGAGCAGGCGAAACTCAACCGGCCGAGTGAGGCACTGTGCCGCAAGAGCGGGCGCAACTCAGCTGGGCGAGCGAGGCACTGTGCCGCAAGAGCGGGCGCAACTCAGCTGGGCGAGTGAAGCGCTAGGGTGCAGCTGAGGAACCTCCACCTGGGGAGGTGGGGGAGGCTCGTTCACGCCACCTCTCCCTCCCAGTGCACCCCACGCCGTCTCCTGGCGCAGGTATATGTGATGGTCGGACCAGGCAATAAGAGGGGGGGTCATCAGCAAGGCATTCACCCCCCCCACCCGAGGCTCGCTGGATGCCACCTCAGGGTGGACGAATGGGAAGGCCAGTACAACAACATCGTGGCCGTGATGCCTCCGGGCCATTCGCACAACGGTCCGCCACTGATGCTGCTTCACAGGCCGATGGATTTTGTAGGCTTTTTATAGCCCAAAGCCGACTAAAAGACAGCCCAAAGCAGCCCAATGTTGCTACTCCGAGGAAGGAGGGACAGGGACAGCGTCAAGCGGACGGTGAATGCTTTGGGATGGATGTTGCAGCAGGCTGCCATGTAAATAGTTGTTTAAAAAGAGCATTTTAACGTGTTTACTTTGTTGGAGTGTTGTGTATATTTATAAGTTATTAAAGCGTTTTAATCATACTACTTTGTTGGAGTGTTGTATATTTGTAATCTGGCAACGAGCACAAAGATGTTACTGCATAACCAAAAAAAAGACATAGCCCAATTGTGCGTGATCTAGCCCAATCTGGCAACGCCGATGGTGGGTATCAGCAGACTTCCATTTGTATAGGGTTTGTCGTTTATTGGGCGGGTGGGTGGTAGGGCAGACATGCTTAGGCAGCAAGGGCGGCGGAGCCGAACTACCTCGTGGCTCCTCCCCCTAGTTTCATATTTTTCGCGGAGGGGCTATTTCCTAGTGTTTCTTGTTTTAGCAGGGTCAAAAGGATCCTATCAGTGGCCTACTGATTTTGTTTGATTCCTTTCGATTTTCTTAGCGATTTTCTTTTGTGCCCTAATTTGCTAGGAAGGTACAGCGGTTAATCCGTATTTTATATATATGTCCTCTTTATTAGGGGTGCCCTCCGGTGGGGCCGGGCGAGCTACCTCTAATAAATGGTCCGGGTAGAACCAATTACCAATCAGTGGGGAGAAGATAGGCATGACAGATTACAAAAAGGGGGACAAAGGTCCGCACTACCTATCTTTTCACTGCTTGCAAAGACTAGACAGAATATCTCTATTCAATGGCACAGATATCCAGTCAATACAGACTCATATATGTCTCTTCAGCCAATCATATTTCCTCCCGCAAAATTTTGTATTCAAATTTACATTTCAGTTGGTTCTCTTCACGATATTTTCAATGTCACATAAAAGTCACCCATCACCCACTGCCTTCTCTGGCTGTTTCCATGGTAACACCTCATTCTGCACCTGGCTGAAGGCACAGGTCAAAAGTTCATATCTCAACGTTCTACTGCAAATTAAGAACATTGTTTTTCCTCCAGAAACACCTGCCTATCCACAGCTCTGTTACATGTCATTTTTTTCACACCCAATAGTACTTTTAGTTTTACATAACATTAACATGCAACGTAGTCTTCAATCTTCACGTATTAGAATCAACCAATCATTTTTTGTTTTTCAACCACACCCAGCCTCATCCAATTTTTTTATCCTGACTTTCAGCTTCTAACTGCCATTCCACTTCCAGAACCCATCGGAGTACGAGTGCATCTGCCTTGAAAATGAAGGTTTGGCTTTTAGGACACAGCTATATTCACTGGAGTGGAAAATATGCAGCAAACAGACGAATTTCCAACCTTGATTTACCAAAGGTACAGATAACGTGGATTGGCCAAAGAGGTTTGAAATGTCACCAATTAATACCATTGGTGAAAACTTTTATGCATCTCCCAGAACCAGACCTTATAATTGTGCACTGTGGTGGGAACGATCTAGGCACATTGACTGGGGTAGGTCTGGAAATGCTTCTAAAAGACACCTTTCGGCAATTGGAGACACTTTTTCCTCGAACTGCCTTGGTATATTCCAATATATGCCAAAGACAGAAATGGAATTGGTCCAATCAACATTGTGCACAAATTGAGAAAGCAAGGAGACATGTAAATAAATCTGTTTCTGCTTTCCTCAGAGATTATAGCATGGGTTCTATTTACCACAACAACTTGCGTTACCACATGCAAGACATCTATAGGAGAGATGGTGTTCATTTCACGGATGAAGGAAACAGAATCTTCCTCTGCAACATCAGGCTCTGCATCGGTACTTACTTATAGATGCAGAAAAAACTCAATTAACACAAGGGCTCTTTTCAGAGCCACCTTATATCTAAGCACTCAAACTTCTGATTTATCTCCATTTTCACACTCTTGTAAATAGGTTTGCGCGACCCGGTGCGCGCACCCCGCAACTTAAAAAAAAAAATATATATATATTTTCGCGTTTAAGGGCCTTACTGCACACCCTGAGAAAACCTACGCGGCAAGACAATCTCTACCTTCTCCCCTTTCCATGTTCCAACGCTTTGAAATGAACAATATATTTACTCGGAGTGACAAACCGGCGGTCAACACTTCCTGATTTCCTTTGATCCGAACGTTAACAGACATCACGCAGCAAAAAAAAATTCCGCTCACGCGCAGCCGCTTGAGTGCGCGCACCCGTGCGCGCGTATAGATATATAATTGACTTTAACTTTAATTTTCTCAGCAACTACTGAACGGATTTACACCATTCCAAAAAAAGCGTAATCTGCGAGCCGGACTCTACCGTTTTGCCAAATTTCTTATAAATCCATTCACCCGTTAGAGCTGTAGCCGTGTCTAAACGCCCTATGGAAAATACCATGGAGAAAACACGTTTTGGGACCCCCCTTTTATCTCAGCCCCCACTTGACGAATCCCCCCCAAACTTTCAGGGAAGGAGCGGAGCGGACCAAGCCATCTTCTTTGAGAAATTCACAAACATTCATCCACCAGGGCCAAAGTTAATCCAAATAGAATGTTGAGGATTTCCTATGGAAACTAGGTCCTAACTATAACTACCTACTGGCGACCGCCAGTAGGTAATATATATATATATATATTCACTGAAAAAACCATAGGTTATAGACCATATATAGTTAGGAATTAGCATTTACAAAACCTTAATTTACTCGCACAAAACCTTAGAAATTCGCATATATAGTTAGTTGCAATAACTATATATCGCGCACCCGCAATCCACTGCTGATGATGTCACATATTACATCATTCATGACATGGTCAGTAACATCACGGACCTGGGTGCCGTCCAGATCTCAGCGCGTTCTGTTGCCTTGGAACTATTCGCACAACAGACCGCTACTGACGAGGCACAGAGCAGCAAAAGCGGGCGGAAAACCGCTGAATGGCAAGTGAAACGCCAGAACAACGCTAG
The DNA here is from genome assembly GCF_964263255.1 of Lissotriton vulgaris. Classification (NCBI taxonomy): domain Eukaryota; kingdom Metazoa; phylum Chordata; class Amphibia; order Caudata; family Salamandridae; genus Lissotriton; species Lissotriton vulgaris. The sequence goes on along the minus strand of NC_141697.1, from coordinate 494,516,367 downwards.
AATAACCTCTGGAATAATTGTCGCTCAGAAGAACAACACACAAAACTCTGTAGTGTCTGAGGAAAGTAAAACAGAGAAGGTCACTGTAGTTTCAGACACACTTAACACTAATGACTTAACAAAGATATCGTATGTCTATGAAGCAGCTGTCATGTTCACAGAATTGACAAAGAAGTGTGCAGACACCAATGCTATTAAGAAACACAAGGAATTCCCTAACGCATCTGCATTCTCGGAAGAGGTTGACACAGATGACATCTTAAGGAACAGAGAAAGACAAATTAAGGATGAGGAAGTTGTCACTTTAGTTTTTTCAATAATGGAAAATATGCAGTCATTGGCTATGAAGGATGTCTAGTGAGGCAAAAAAAAGGCCATTGGATTCATTATCGAAAATTGAGTAATTGCGTAATTTGGGCATAAAAGTTATATTATTGGAAGTAGATGGTTATAGTTCTGGTTAATTTCCAGTGGAGCGTATTTAGTTTTTTAATGTACATGTTAATGAAACGATTACACAAATGAAACATTTGTGAGTTTTAAATTTCCGGAGAAGTATAATTCACCAATAGTTTTCTCTGTAGATGTTTTTCCATTAACAATCCCAGTTCCATCACCCGCCCAGGATATCACTACTGTTCCCCATGTCATAAAACCTTAGGATGTTCAATAACTGAAACAGCTAATATGGGTTTACTTACAGGGGACATCTTTTGATTGGATACCACTCTAGGTAAATATGCTGCCTTGGGACTATTCGCACAACAGACCGCTACTGACCATTGTTGCTTCTGTTTTAATAAAAAAATGTTTAAGGTGTTTACTGTTTTGGTTGCGATGTATATATTTATAAGTTATTAAAGTGTTATAATCCTACTACTTTGTTGGAGTGCTATATATTTTTAATGTGACACATAATTGTGAAGACTTTGATGTACAAAAAGGCATCCCTGGAATCTTCCGCTTCAGGCTCGGTCCCACACACCCTCACAGTGAGAATCCCCTCCCCAATCACAATACAGGATGGTTATCAGATAGTAGGAACGCGTGTGGTGTGATGGATCTCATCGGGTGGGGGCCTTGATCTACTGTAACTCCTTTGAAGAGGGGTGATTCTTTACAGTTGAGGCCATAAACTACATCCGCAGGGCTACGTGATAGCCTGGGACCGGCCTGGACAATCAGACACAAAGGAAGAGGAATGTCAGAGGGTGCGGTAGTGAATAGGGTGAAAGGGTGGTGTCGGGCGGGCACAGGGTGTGATTCTCAGGGAAGAGCAGCGCAGATGGGGGGAGGTTTATGGCCCATGCATAAGACAGAGAGCGGGGGTGACCAGTGCGTGGGGGAGATGCTTGCGAGGGTGGGGAGCCATGCTGAGGATCGGCGGCGTGCAGAGAGTGGGTCTGGTCAAGGCATCTAAAATGGCTGCCGTGCACGACAAAACTGTGGCATTGGAAAAAAAGCAAGATGGCGCAGACAATGTTTATCAATACGGATTAATTTATAACAATTATTTTTAACAATATATTTACTCGCAGTGTCAAAATAGCGGTCAACACTTCCTGATTTCCTTCGAATCGAACGTTAACAGACGTCACGCAGCAGAAAAAACCAAAAAAAACGCTCACGCGCAGCCGCTGGAAGACAAGTATCAACATATATGAGCCTCCTCAGCCACCCTCAGAAAACATAGGGGGTCAGGATACGTCTCCCGTACCCCCTTATACCCATTTCTCACACTGTTTTTCCTCCATCTTGTAATTTAATTAAATCGGAACACAAAATGGCGAATTACCGTTTCGCGTCCCGGTTCGCGAACCGGAAAGCGCTTCTACCGCAAAAAAATCAATATTTTTTTATTTGCCCCACGGGACCCTTTAATAACCCCAACATCATTCCTAGGGGGTCAAGAAGGGTCTACCTTGCCCCCTTTCATTAAATTCCCCCTTCGTTTTTCTCCTCCTCTTGTCTCTCGATCCTACTGAGAGACAAGATGGCGGCCGCTCCGGACTGTTTAGAATGTTGACAGACACCGGAGAGCCAATCAGCTGCGCTACGCAAAGTTCCGTAACGCGAAAAGTACGCGAACAGGATCGCTACCCGGGACGCTGTCACAGATATATACATTTTTTAAAATGTTAATTTCTCAAAATCCACTGGAGCACATATATTGAGACCCAGCAAAGGCACATCGGGCTAACAGTCCCTACAATTTTGCCAAGTTTCGTGCAAATCCATTCAGCCGTTCGAGCTAAAAGTGAGGCCAAACGCCCTATGGAAAACTCAATGTTAAAAACGCATTTTGGGTCCCCCCTTTTTTCTCGGCCCCCCCTTGACGAAACCCTCCCAAATACTCAGGGGCTGCTCAGAAACAAAATGTGCCATTTTCCTGAAGATTTCAGCCGATTCCGTCCACAAACGCCAAAGTTATTAGACATAGAATTTTCAAAAGTTACATAGAGAAAAAATCCTAACTATATATACCTACTGGCGACTGCCAGTAGGTAATATATATATATTATATATATATATATATATATATATATATATATATATATATATATATATATATATATATATATATATATATATATATATATATGCCTAATGTGTCCCTGTTTGTTACGGTACGTTGGGAGTACCATTAATCCTGTCAAGTTGAGAATATTAGAACATATGCGGGCCATTGCAAACAAAGACTTTACGTATCCTGTGGCCCGACATTTCTCCTTGAAACATAACAGCGACAGTAATCTTCTCAGATATTTCTGTTTGGACCAAGTCGAAGAAAATCCTAGAGGGGGCAATAGATTGCTCACACTTAGGAGACTTGAGTCCCGGTACATCATTGACCTGGAGACTAAAGCACCTGGAGGCCTAAATATGGGAGAAGAACTGGCCTCACATCTGGGTTAACTGAGTGTATTACTGTGCTATGAGTTTTGTCTAGTTGAATACTGAGTCTCTAATAACAATGTTACAGTTTTATTATTTGTGCAATACTTTCTGGAAATGGTCTGAGTGTTTTTGTTTTTTGTTTTGTGATGGATGATGTCATCACTACCGAAACCGAACTAGATGATTTGCTTTAGTTTTTGACCACATCGTAGTCTTGGCAGTCCTTTTGGGCTGCAATTGCCGATCCACGGCAAGATTGTGTCCGACCTGACCACATTATAGCTTTGTGTTTATGTCGCAAGTTGGGTAATTCTCAACAACATATTGTTGTCTTGGCCATGAAATGTATTATGTTTATACAATGTTTGGTTTTGCTTTCAAGACAACAATTCAGCCGATTCACGGCAGTATTAGGATGTGGCATACTTACTAGCAATCTAGTATAATTTATGTTGAAGTTATACATTCCAAGATGGCGCCCGCGCTGCGAACAAGAATTAGTCCTTTGTTCGTTTTGAAATGCCTTACAAACATTTATAATGGCGCTGCGCACGTCTTGTCAGATGAAAACATTGAGAAAGGGAGGGCTCTCCAGAAACGCGTCTGTCTTTTTGAATAAACTGTCCTGCTAAACGAACTGTGCCGTGCTTGAGAGTGCTTATTCTTCCTGGAACCCGGCTGGGTATTTTCAGGATTTGGGAGCTTGGATATATATATATATATATATATTTATTACCTACTTATGGTCGCCAGTAGGTAGATATAATTAGGACCTATTTTCCATAGGAAATCTGCAACATTCTATTTGAAATAACTTTGGCGCCAGTTGATGAATCTTCGTGAAATTTTCAAACTTGGTGGGGCGCTCCGGTCTGCTCCTATCTTGAAAGACATGGGGTGATTCGCGTAGCAGGGGCTGAGAAAAAAAGGGAGTCCCAAACATATTTTCCTCATGCAATTTTCCATAGGTACCGTTCATCGTGGCTACAGCCCGAATGGCTGAATGGAACTACACCAAATTTGGCAAAGTTGTAGTCCTTGGTTCAGACTCGTGCCTTTTGCTTATTTGGTGTAAATCCGTTCAGTAGTTCCTGAGAAAATGACATTTAAAAGTACATATATCTATGGCCTCGGAGGATCCGGGGACCCTCCCGTGCACCGGCTGTATTCTAATTGTCTGTCAACACTCCAAATCAGGAAGTGTTGGCAGCCATCTTGTGCCTCAGTAGAACCGAGGCACAGGAAACCTATAAACAAAAAGCAAAAAAAGTGAAAAGGGGGCAGGGTAGACACCCTGCCCCCTAGGTCTGTTCAGGGGTCCCACAAGGACCCCCAAAGCCAAAAAAATCCGCACAGGATACGCGGATCTTGTCGATAAAAAAAATGAAGTGAAGGCTCCAGCACTTGGATGATAATTAGCCCCAGGTGGGGCCAAATCCCAGAGGCATAATGAAAAATGAAAAAAGTGTGGGGGACCCAATCCCCCCACACTGCCCCAGGGACCGCCACCCCCTGGGGCTATATCATAATTGCCATGTCTGGGGGGCTCTCAAGCCCCCCACAGCCCTGGGTACCACCACCCCCGGGGCTTAAAAAAATGAATGGCGGGGGCTCACCGTCCCCGCAGCACCGGGGCCGCCACCCCCCAGGGCTTTAATTTTTTTTAAATATACCCTGTGTATCAAGCCCACCCACATGCTCCCAGGGCACTAAACATTCAAATTGGGGGGTCCGTGACGGACCCCCAGCCCCGGGGACCACCACCCCCCAGGGCTTTGTAAATTGTGGGGAGGGGACTGCGCGGCCCCCTTCCTGGAGCCCTCGATGGCCCTGGGGACCGACACCCCCCAGGGCCGGCTTCTGCAGTGTCACGGGGTGCCCACCCCGGGACACTGCTGTTTGCAATGACAGGGCGGACTGTCATTGCAAACTGCTTTGCTATTTGGAAGAGAGAGCATGGAAACCGCCACACGGTGCAGGGATGTTCCTAAACATGCCTTTTTGCATTGAGGATGCCTTGTGGATGGCTGCAGGCAGCGTTTGGTTGCCTCCTCCTGCTTTTAAGAATATTGGCTTAAAGACATTGCGGTGGGTACCCCACTTGGGGGGTTATCAATTTCATGGACTGCATGCCCCATAATTCATTGTACTGCACTTGTGACAGACTTCCTGTGCAATGAAATAAAAGAAGGCTTACCTAGCCCCATTGCCTGCCGCTTTGTTGTTCAAAAGGTTCATGAGGAAGGGAGGTGTTCCCGAAAGGCGTCGGACCTGATAATGAGGAGACAATCGCAGCAAGCACCGTCAGCCATACAAGGGTCTTTATCCAACCTGCCTGGAGTGCTGGCCCCGTGGGTGCTTCTTTTGTTACATATATATATATATTCACTGAAAAAACCATAGGTTATAGACCATATATAGTTAGGGATTAGCATTTAAAAAACCTTATTTTATTTGCACAAAACCATTGAAATTCCATATATAGTTAGTTGCACTAACTATATATCGCGGACCCGCAATCCACTGCTAATGATGTCACATATTACATCATTCATGACATGGTCAGTGACATCACTGATGACATCACTGATGACATCTCAAATGACATCACTGATGACATCACTGATGACATCTCAAATGACATCACTGATGACATCACTGATGACAACACCCAGTGACTGTATGTTTCTGTAAAGTTAAAATATGTCTTACATATTGAAGAATGAGTGGATGTATAAGTGTCTGGATGAAGGATTTAGTAGGTGCATGACTGACTGTATGAGAGAATGATTAAATGTGTCTCACTGAGTGCATGGGTTAGTGATTAAAGTGTCTTAATTTGGCAATCATTATTTATGTTCTTCTGTAAACTGCTGCATGTTTAAATCAGTAGCTATATCAGTAACTATATGGGTTATTGAATGGTTGCCCAAGTATTTGTATGGGAGACTGAGTATGTGTGTGGGTGGCTGGGAGGTGTATAACTCTGTGCATAGATGTGTGAGCAGTTGATTCCCTAGGTGTATGGCTTCAAAAGTGCATGTAGAAACAGCTGTATGGACAGTTGACTGTGTGCATGAGTATATTGGTGAGTGAATGGATATCTCAGTTCTACATGTCAAAGTAAGTACATATGTAAAACACACTCCATGTGAGAGTTGACATATATAAATAACTGAACATAAGAGCCAGTGAATGTGAGAGTGGCTGTATGAATCATTGTGAACTTGTATCAAGGATTGTATAAGAGAGTAAATATGTGTTAGTATATGTTTGAATAAGTAAGGTGTGTATAACTGTATAGTTGAGGAAATGGAGGTGTGATTGATTCTTTGCATGACTGACTAGGTGTGTGAGTAACTCCATGGATGTGTGACAGTCTGTGAGTGCCTGTTTACACTGAGTGTATCTAAGGTTATATTAGAGTCTGAAGATGTATTATCACATAAATGATATCATCAGTGATGTAATCAGTAATGTCAAATGAGATGTCAGTGATGTCATCAGTGATGTCATTTGAGATGTCATCAGTGATGTCATCAGTGATGTCATTTGAGATGTCATCAGTGATGTCATCAGTGATGTCACTGACCATGTCATGAATGATGTAATATGTGACATCATTAGCAGTGGATTGGGGTCCGCGATATATAGTTAGTGCAACTAACTATATATGGAATTTCAATGGTTTTGTGCAAATAAAATAAGGTTTTTTAAATGCTAATCCCTAACTATATATGGTCTATAACCTATGGTTTTTTCAGTGAATTTTCAAGGTTTTGTAAATGCAAATTCCTAACTATATATGGTCTATAACCTATGGTTTTTTCTGTGAATTTCATTGGTTTTTTAAAAGCTAATATCTATAGCTGTAAAATATATTCTTTATTAAGTGACGTATCACGTAGCCCGTGAGACGCCTCATGATGCATCGCATAACCGTGACGTATTGTCTCTGCAGCGCAAACCAACCCCAAAACGTAAGCGCGCCAAAACACGCTTAAAGATATATATATATTTTTTAACCTTAATTAGACAAAATCCACACGTGCACATATCACAAACGTTCAAAAAACACAATATGTCGGACTCCCGTTACGCTGCCGGTTAGCTGCCCGGTTAACGTACCAGGAAGCACCTTTACCGCGAAAAATCGCAATTTTTTTTTTCACCCCCCAGGGAACTTTAATAGCCCCCTCATCAATCCTAGGGGTTCAGGAGGGGTCTGCCTTACCCCTTTCATTCATTTACACCTTTTTTCCACCTCTTGTCTCTCGATCCCACAGAGAGACAAGATGGCGGCCGCTCCAGACTGTTTACAATGATAACAGCCAATCAGCTTCTCCTCAGACTCCTGTTACACTGCCGGTTAGCTGCCCGGTTCGCGTACCAAGACGCGTCTCTACGGCAAAAAAATCTGAATTTTTTTTTTTGGGCCCAGCGTGGCTCTATAATATCCCCTCATCAATCCTAGGGGGTCAGAAGGGGTCTACCTTGCCCCTTTCCTTCATTTCCCCCTTTGTTTTGGCCTCCTCTTGTCTCTCGATCCTACCGAGAGACAAGATGGCGGCCGCTCCGAACTGTTTACAATGTTGACAGCCAATCAGCTACTCGTCAGACTCCCGTTACACTGCCGGTTAGCTTCCCGGTTAGCTGCCCGGTTCGCGTACCAAGACGCGTCTCTACGGCGAAAAAAACGGATTTTTTTTTTTTTTTTTTTTGGGCCCAGCGTGGCTCTATAATATCCCCTCATCAATCCTAGGGGGTCAGAAGGGGTCTACCTTGCCCCCTTCCCTTCATTTCCTCCTTTGTTTTGGCCTCCTCTTGTCTCTCAATCCTACCGAGAGACAAGATGGCGGCCGCACCGGACTGTTTAGAATGTTGACAGACACCGGAGAGCCAATCAGCTTCGCTTCGCAAAGTTCCGATAAGCGAAAAGTACGCGAACCGGAGCGCTGCCCGGAGCGCTGTTACAGATATATATCTTGATTTAAACGTTAATTTCTCAAAATCCACTGAAGCACATATATTGAGACCTAGCAAAGGCACATCGGGCTAACAGTCCCTACAATTTTGCCAAGTTTCGTGCAAATCCATTCAGCCGTTCGAGCTAAAAGTGAGTCCAACCGCCCTATGGAAAACTCAATGTTAAAAACGCGTTTTGGGACCCCCCTTTTTTCTCAGCCCCCCCTTGATGAAACCCCCCGAAATTTCCAGGAGCTGCTCAGAAACAAAATGTGCCATTTTCCTGAAAATTTCAGCCGATTCCGTCCACAAACGCCAAAGTTATTAGACATAGAATTTTCAGAAATCCCATAGGGAAAAAATCCTAACTATATATACCTACTGGCGACCGCCAGTAGGTAATATATATATATAGCAACAAAGGAGGAATAAAATGATTTGACAGCACGTACCTGGGTCTGTGTCAGTACTTTGATGTATCCTGCTTGCGGCGGAGGAGCCCCCAACCCTTAGCCCATCTCAGGGGGTCCCAGAAGGACCCCCAAGGGCAAAAAAAAAAAACCCAATTCGAAAAAATCGAGGGGTACGCACACCGTACGCGTACGGTACGCGTACCGTGCGCGTACCCAGCGATTTAAAAAAAAAAAAAAATTTTTTGCACTTGGTGGTCCTTCTGGGACCCCCTGAGAAGGGCTAGGGGGTCAGGGGGTCTCTACCCTGCCCCCTTTTCCCATTTTCCACTCTTGTTTTGTGCTCTCTTGTGCCTCACTTCTCCTGTGAAACAAGATGGCTGCTCAGGTGGTCCCAGAAGGATAATAACATATATAAACATTATCCGCTAATAGAATTAGCATTTACAAAACCTTTAAAATGTATTGAAATAAAATATAGGTTTTACGCCTGATATAGTTAGCAATTAGCATTTAAAAAACCTTGCAAATTCACTTAAAAAACCATAGGTTTCAGGCCTTATATAGTATTATAGTTAGGAATTAGCATTTAAAAAACTTTGCAAATTCACTTAAAAACCATAGGTTTCAGGCCTTATATAGTTAGGAATTAGCATTTTAAAAACCTTGAAAATTCACTTAAAAAACCATAGGTTTCAGGCCTTATATAGTTAGGAGTTAGCATTTAAAAAACCATTGACATTGCTCCTATATAGTTAGTTGTACTAACTGTATTTCGCGCACCCGCAATCCACTGCTGATGATGTCACATATTACATCATTCATGACATGGTCAGTGACATCACTGATGACATCACTGATGACATCTCAAATGACATCACTGATGACATCACTGATGACATCTCATTTGACATCACTGATCACATCACTGATGATATCATTCATGTGATAATACGATGCACCTTCTCACACTCTAATATAACCTTTGATACACCCAGTGTTAAATACAGACTACCATTCTTGAAACCATTGACACACCAATACCAGTTACTACATATGCACTCACTGATTCCTAGGTGTACACACACATTCACTCATTCACCCATAGAATCACTCATACATACAGTCACTCATCAATACAACACTATCATATGCACTCATACACCTATACAGACACTCACACACTGCCACTCATCCATGGAGTTACTCACACGCCTAGTCAGTCATGCAAAGAATCAATCACACTTCCATTTCCTCAACTATACAGTTATACACACAACACCTTACTTATTCAAACATATACTAACACATACTTACTCTCTTATACAATCACTGATACAAGTACACAATGATCCATACAGCCACTCGCACATTTACTGGCTCTCTGTGAGGTGTGTGACTCTGTGCATAGATGTGTGAGCGGTGGATTCACTAGATGTATGGGTTTAAAAGTGCATGTGGAAACATCTGTATGGGCAGTTGTCTGTGTGCATGAGTGTATTGGTGAGTGAATGGATATCTCAGTGCTACATGTCCAAGTAAGTAGATATGTAAAACACAGTACATGTGAGAGTTGACATATATAAATAACTGTGCATAAGAGCCAGTGAATGTGTGAGTGGCTGTATGATCATTGTAAACTTGTATCAGGGATTGTATAAGAGAGTAAATATGTGTTAGTATATGTTTGAATAAGTAAGGTGTGTATAACTGTTTAGATGAGGAAATGGAGGTGTGATTGATTCGTTGCATGACTGACTAGGTGTGTGAGTAACTCCATGGATGAGTGACAGTCTGTGACTGTCTGGTTACACTGAGTGTATCTAAGGTTTTATTAGAGTCTGAAGAGGTTCATCGTATTATCACATGAATGATGTCATCAGTGATGTGATCAGTGATGTCATTTGAGATGTCATCAGTGATGTCATCAGTGATGTCATTTGAGATGTCATCAGTGATGTCATCAGTGATGTCACTGACCATGTCATGAATGATGTAATATGTGACATGATCAGCAGTAGATTGCGGGTGCGCGATATATAGTTAGTGCATCTAACTATATATGCGAATTTCAATGGTTTTGTGTGAGTAAAATATGGTTTTGCAAATGCTAATTCCTAACTATATATGGTCTATAACCTATGTTTTTTTCAGTGAATTTCATTGGTTTTTTAAAAGCTAATATCTGTAGCTGTAAAATGTATTTTTCTTTAAATCCAAAAATATATTTTATATGTTTATAATTTATTTATTTTTTTTTTTTTTTTCTCTCCCGGTTCGCGAACCGGGAAGCTTTCCGTTAGCTCAATTTGATGCCGCGACCCGGTCCGCTAACCGGTAAACGTTCTGTTTGCGTAACTGCCGCGTTAGAAATCAACATCGTGACGCGTCGCGGAAGCGCGACATATCACGTTGCGGCATAATGCGTCTTATGACGCGCCGCGTTAGCGCACCCGGAAGTGCTCCGGACCGCGAACGAGGCGCGAAACGCAGCTTTCCGGAAGCAAACCGGAGCGCGGCGCTCAGCGCGTAACGTAAGCGGAACAGGTCATGTGACTTGTTCATAAAACTTTTCATTAGTTCATTTCACTTGTGACCTACAAATAAGACTTTTCATTGGTTTAGAACTATTTTTTTTTATTTTTTATTTTTTATTTTTTTTTCCCAAATGATGAAAGCCCCCACCTTTTTTCTCACTCTGACTTTCAACTTTGAGAAAGGAAGACCTATTTTGGAAAATGGCTTCACTAGTTGCTTCAGCTGCTGGATCCCCACCACCACCACCACCTCCTCAAAAGAGAGGACCACCTCCACAGTTCATGGCAAACCCAGAGGAGGAAGAGGATGAAGAAGAAGAAGAACAGGCACCACAATTTTTAAAAGAGTTGCCTCGGGTATCTAAAAAAAAAACTAGTTTTATTTGGCAGTTTTTTTCAATTCCAGCAGGAAAGAAAAAAGTTAATGCATGCTATGCGACGTGCCTAATTTGCAACGATGAATTATCTAGAGGCACTGAAAAGAAATATAGTTATGGGAACCACACTATGCATCGGCACATGCAGAGGTGGCATCCTTTGAATTATAGCCGGGCAGAGATGCGTGACCTGCAAGATAACCCTCCAACTTCTGTGGCCAGGACATCATCAGAAATATCTCTGTCGGTTGCAGAAGAACGAGATACAGTGCCAAACATTCAGAAAAATTTTGTACATATGAAAATTGTTTGCTAATATTGTGGCGCCTTATTTTCATGTGCGAATATGAGTGTTAAATTAGTTAATTTAGCATTTGAGAAACACCAATGCCCTAAACGCCACAAGAAATATTTTTTTTTTGCTCTTGTTGAGACCTTTTCAATACCTGTTTTTTGTTCTTTCCCTTTCCAAAAAAACAAAAAAAACATAAAATTGTTCAAAAAATACAAAAAAAACAAATAATGTTCAAAAAAGAAAAAAAATATATAAAACAACAAAAACATAAAAAAAAGTTCTTTTCAGAACTACCTGCCCTTTATAAAAAAATTGCTAGAAAGTGTAACACTCTGGCAAGCTGTTTTTTTTTTAGTTCGCTTTCCGGTTCGCTCGCCGGTACGCGAACCGGGAGCTAACCCCAAATTTTTTTAAAAAAAAATAAAGGAGTAAGTACAAGGGAAGTAAACAGAGAGTAATGTTAAAAGAAAGACAGCTATAGGGACTAAACCAGAGATGCTGTTTAATAGATTTATTTACCGAAGAAAAGATGGAAGAGGATATAATTGTGGAAAACAAAATAGATAAGGAAGTGAAAGAATCAAGCATTGAAAATGCAATAGGTCACACAATAGAAGAGTTTGTGGAAGTTTTATTGAACTATGAAGATTCTGACCAATACATTTTTATTTAATAATTAAAAATTGTTTGAGACATTATTCATTGTTATATCTAATTCATGAAGTACAACCAAAATAAATAAATAAAAAAAAAACAACAAAACGAACAATCAATAAACATACAATAAGTTAAAAGTCAATCATTCTTTTTTCCTCATAGTACGCTCCCCGGACCGCTTTCCGGTGCGCGAACCGGGAGCTTCCCACGCAAAAAAAAAAAAAAAAATTTTTTTTTTTGCCCCGCGGGGCCTTTTTAAAACCTCCTCTTCAAACCTAGGGGGTCAGGGAGGATCTACTATGCCCCCTTATGGTCATTTCCCCCTTCATTTTGGGCTCCTCTTGTCTCTCGATCCTACAGAGAGACAAGATGGCGGCCGCTCCGGACTGTTTAGAATGTTGACAGACACCGGAGAGCCAATCAGCTTCGCTTCGCAAAGTTCCGTTACGCGAAAAGTGCGCGAACCGGAGCGCTACCCGGAGTGCTGTCACAGATATATATATTTCTTTGAACGTTAATTTCTCAAAATCCACTGGAGAACATATATTGAGACCTAGCAAAGGCACATCGGGCTAACAGTCCCTACAATTTTGCCAAGTTTCAAACAAATCCATTCAGCCGTTCGAGCTAAAAGTGAGGCCAACCGCCCTATGGAAATTAACATGGGAAAAACGCGTTTTGGGACCCCCCTTTTTTCTCGGCCCCCCCTTGACGAACACCCCCCAAATTTTTAGGGGCTGCTCAGAAACAAAATGTGCCATTTTCCTGAAAATTTCAGCCAATTCCGTCCACAAACACCAAAGTTATTAGGCATAGAATTTTCAAGAATCCCATAGGGAAAAAATCCTAACTATATATACCTACTGGCGACCGCCAGTAGGTAATATATATATATATATATATATATATATGTATATTTATATATATATATATATATATATATATATATATATATATATATATATATATATATATATATATATATACACTTCACAGTCCTGTCCCGCTGCCTCAAACAAGGACCAAGATCCAATCTGCAACAACGAGATTACCAGGTACAGACCACTCCACAGCGCAATGATAAGATTCAAGATGGTTTATTCACACGAACTCGCCAGCATGACGTGTTTCGGTCACTACAAGGTGACCTTGATCACATGTCAAACGAAACCAATGACTATACTTATAAAGGGTGACCAATTAACACATGAGGCGGGAAAATGATAGAAACTGAAAAAACACTAAATGCAAAACATCCATAGCCGAAAACAGACCCATGTTAACAATGATTAAAACTGAGTATATACAATCTAGAAATTGATCTCAATATCCGTATGTACAATCTATATACATTATACACATTTACAATGCAAATTTTGACCTTTGCCTATACATTATATACATGTAAATCATTCATCATTGCTGTTTTCATATGTTCCAAACACTAAAGATTCGACATTCGAACCCTGTGATTACCGGATGATAGTGCACAATCGTGTTCATTATTTACTTGGCCCGCTCACATAACAGTGTTAATTGAAAAAAGACCCAAAAGTGCCCAACCCAAGTGCAAAAATTGAAATACAAAATCGAAGTGCAATCTGAACCAGCTTAAGGTTCCAGTACCTGATCAGAAATTGATTTATATGTGGCTGGTCAATTCATACAGAAAGAAGACAGGTCAAGGAATATGCAAGGAAATGCTCAAGCCCCACCATGTTATACCCTATTAAGAGGTTTACATGTACGGGGGTTAAAAATAGTGGACTACCCAAGTCCTATATACTACCTGTGATTACAGTGCTAAGCAAATTGGTACCCCACATTTATATATACAAACATTTTATTCATTAAATTTCATTGTGAGGAAACAAATTAGGACATAGTGCCATAATCATATCCCCAAGGATACCACAAAATCATAATAAGGAAATTGCTAATTGAACGGTTCACTTGAATTTCATATTTGAATCAGATGTTCATTAAATGATGTACAAAGAAGAGATTTCTTGATCTTATATTGAGGGACAAGGTTCTCAGACAGTGATAGCAGACTATGATAGTAATCAAACATGAGATAGATACAATTGATAAAGAAATCATAACAGCTCCGAAACCAAAATTAAGTACCTAATAATCTCAGGATCAATTCTAGCTAGTGATAAGAATAGGGGGGACTACATGCTGTTGGAACTATGGCCGATAAGGCCCAATATATTGCCCAGATATTATAAAAAACAATGAAGGTCCTCTCCCGTATTCAGTCCGTTCGGAATTCTCGTATCTAACAGTAAGATATACTTACTTTCCAACTGTCTCAGGGATTTCTCCCTATTGCCCCCTCTAATGCTCTTAGGGACTCCATCAATTATGAAGTAGCTGAGATGATTTACATTCCTCTGATGGACCAGGCCAAAATGACGAGCCACAGGATATTTATCGTCAGAATTGACAATGGCCCTGAGATGCTGGAGTATTCGATTAAAGGCCTGTAGCTTAGTGCTACCAACGTACTTGAGCCCACAAGTACATTGGAGCACATAAACTACAAACTCCGACCGGCAAGTATAGTGTCCCCTGATGGCAGTAGGAGATAAGTCAAATGCAGACTTGTAATCCTTGGTGGAAACACCAAATTTACAGGCTCTGCATGATATGTACCTATAGAAACCTGACCTTTCAAACAATCCCTCCTTTTTTGGGAATGACCTCTGGACTGGATCTTACCAGGGCATCCCGCATCGAGGGTGCCCTTCTGAAGGTTATTACAGGCTCCTCAGCTAGTAAAGGGGCTACAGTGATGTCAGTTTTTAGCAAAGGCCAGTGTTTTCTAAGAATGCCTCTCAATTTTCTCTCCTCACTATTGTAAGTAGTAATCATGCCAATCCTCTCAGGGGTCTCAGATGCTGATTCTAGTCTTGTTCTGACAGCTGTGGTCGAATTTAGGTATTCTGCTCGGTTTAGCTCATTAGCCTTACTCAAAGCTTCCCTGAGGGCAGTAGTCTGATAGCCTCTAGCCACAAATCTTTTAAATGCTTCTGCTTGGCACTTCATCAAGTCATCCTCTGAACTACAAATCCTGCGTATACGCAGGAATTCCCCATAGGGGATGCTTTTCACGAGGTGACCTGGGTGAGCACTACCAGCGTGCAAAATAGAATTGCCCGCTGTAGGCTTTCTATGGAGCCTGGTCTGGAGTTTCCCCTTCTGGACATATATATGTGTGTTATATTATTACATTAAAAAATATTACATTATAGCATCAATTGAAATGATTAGTTTCATGATATTTTTCAAATAAATATGTAAATAAACATATAGGCCCTGATTACGATGTTGGTTGGAGTTGCCTCCTACCGACATCACTGCGGATTGGGAACAGACGGACCTCAGGTCAGCGGTTCCGACACCGTAATTAGGATGCGACAGCACATGGTGCGGTAACAAACTTCCATTTTTCAATGGGAGCTTGTGCGGTTAGCTGAACTTGCCTGCCGCGCTAGCGCCCATTGAAAATCTTTCGTTTTTTTAAAACATCCCTGCACCCACCAGGCAGCATACAGAGGGCCAGAGGGGAAGGGGGCCTGCTAGGGGCCCCCAAAGACACCTTACGACCACCGTTCCATGTCAGAAAAGTCGACATGGATGTACTTTCGGAAAGTGCCATCATAATCTTGATGGTGGAAACGCTGTCCTTAAGGGATGTTGAGGCCTTTCCGATTGGCCAAAAGGCTCCTTGCGCCAAATCGGAACTGAGTCGGATTCCCCGACCAATTTAAACTCTGACCATCGTCATTATGATACAATGGTTGGACTTTAAACTGCTGGTGTCAGTCGGAAAGCCTCCGAGTATGATCGGACGCTTTCCAATTGAGATTGCAATTAGGCCCATACATATTAATATATATGTGTGTTTTCTTTTTGCAAATACGTATAATAATTACAGTTCGTTTAAAATTGATTAAATACATTTAATTTTTAGTATATTACTGTTACTTTTTAATGTATTTAGGCCCTAATTATGATGTCAGTGATGTGGGTATAGACCTACCGTAGGTCGGCGGTTCCGAAAACACTATTACAATGCGACCGCACATGGGGCGGTCGCAAACTACCATTGCCCTATGGGCACTTGTGCAGTGGTAGGAAACTTCCCGCAGCCCAAGGTCCCATAAAGAAATGGCAGTTGAGCAAATCCTGGCGCTGCATGGTTGGCACGTCACAGTGCCTGCCACTCAATGCAGGGGTTTACACGTAGGCACCACAGGTGCCCCCCTGGCCATTAACTGGAGGCTGTGGATTTTAGGGGGCCCTGCAACGATATTAGTGATAACAATATTTTTTCCCGATATTTTTGTCATTTGCATTATAAGTATAGTATGCCAATATTTTTGCCTTCCATTTTTTACATGATATTTGCGTAGGGCAATATTTCTAGTTTCTATATTTTTGTCGGTGAACCGTTGCAACATAAACAATACAAAAAAGTTGATTTAGAAGACATGCTTTCCCTTTGAGGCTGAAAAAACAAGAATGAGATATAGGACAGAAACACTAAGGGGAACATTTACTAAGGTTTAGCTTTGGGGCTGTGTCACTTTTGAAAGCACAACCTTGACCCAAAATCCTTTTTGGCATTTACTAAGCCATGCAATGCCACCTTGCGTGAATACAAAGTAGCATAAGGCAGCACATAGTGCTCTCTTGCACTACCTTGTATTGGAAAGTCGGTCCATGGATGGAAAAAGGCTAATCCCATGCATCCACCCATGAATATTGGCACATCACGAGATTTCCTACAGCAAGTAAACGTGGAATGCATCAAAATGCTACACCTTTCCCAGTGAGGCGTAATGAGAGGAAATATCATTTATCTCATTTATCTCTCCTTGTTGTCTTTGTTACTTGTGTTCTGCATTCTGCAACACACATAGGACAAGTATCATGGGTCTGATTAGGAGTTTGGCAGTGCAAGAGCGTGACCGTCCTGCTCTGCCAAACCTGTGGTTGAACGGCCCTCCAGATTAGGAGTTTTCTCCTGGTCTGATAGGCAGTACTTTGGTGTTCCCACAGCGGTGCCTATAAAATAGGCATTGCAGTGGGAATGTCAAAATTAGTACCTGCATGGCATGGACTGCTGCAGTCCATGGAGGTACTGGGGTGCATGCACACAGGGGGGCCAACATGTCCTCCTCTGCATGCATCCCCAGACCCTGAGGCAACAGCGGGTCCTGAAGGGCCCCCTTTGATTCCATTCCGCCACGGTTTTCATTGGAAGTGGAACCGCCATGAAAACCGTGACAGAGTGGAAACTTGTGTATGCTGGGTGGGACCGCAGCAGCCCTGCCAAGCATATTGCGGCCTCAAGACTGCCCCGCCACCACCTGGGATCTCTGACCCCTGGTGGTTGTGGGGGTGCCAGGGCGGCCTGACCGCCCTAGTTGTAATAGGGCGGTTGAAAGACTACCCCACCCCCGCGAGTCACGGGAACATGTACCATTAGACTCATAATTAGCCCCTATGCCTCTTAGTATTGTTTTTGTGCAGCAAGCTGCCCCTTCTTGCACAAAACAATCCTGCCCATAACATAGGCACCCTTGCATTATGGTGCAAGGGTGCCTGCATTGGTGCTAGGCAGCACACAGTGCACCAGCACAAGGAAAGAGCAGAAACGCTCCATATTTTTGTAAATATGGAGTAGTTCTACTCTTTCCCTTTCACGCAACACAGTGCAGCCACTTTTCTTGCTGCCCTGTGTTACATGGAAAATTTGTAACATGAGTAATTATGCACACCACCTATATGTATTTATTGTTCACTTAGCTACACATCCAAACCATACATTTACTCATGTAGACACGCACGCTCCTTCATTGTCCATCCACCCACACATTCATCCATCCATTCACCTGTGTGTGCATGACTGTCTGTAACTGTAGGCAGGTGTGCCTTTGTGAGTTGGCTATGTGCATATATTGCCATACAAGAGTTTTCAAAGTGTATGTCTATATGTATTTAGGTGCTTAGAAAGTGGTGCACCCCCCAAAGGCATTGGCTTTGAGAGCAGAAAACAACAGAGGAACAAAAGCAGTTGAATCTAGGGAGAGGGCAAGATTCAGGTTTTCGAGGGCTTCCTAAAACCTTGTAGGTTATTATTTTGGTGGATAGTAACAGGAAGTCTGATCAAATATAGAGCAGCAACTCCTGAAAATATTTGCCTCTAATTTTGCTTTTTTTAGTTTAAGGCAACCGTAGTAGCATGCCTACTGTAATGTGTGTACACCATGAATATTGACCCCATAATATCGATGACACACAATATCAAAAACAATATTAACAGGTAAGCAAGTCTACATTTTAAATACCTAACTCCACTTATATGTCCCTATGTGGTTCATTTCTTCAAGGTATGTCGATGTGGAGTCAGGAATAGAAACTCATACCCTCCCTGAACCCTATAAATACCCTTGGCACCCCAAAACCCATACCCACCCTGAATCCTAAAATGACCCTTGGCACCCCAAAGCCAATACCCATCCTAAACGCTAAAATTACCCTTGCCACCCCAAAACCCATACCCTCCATGAACCCTAAAATTACCCTTGTCACCACGAAACCCATACCCACCCTGAATCCTAAAATATCCCATGGTACCCCAAAACCCATACCCACCCTGAACCCTAATATTACCCTTGGCACACCAAAACCCCTACCCACCCTGAACCCTAAAATTACCCTTGGTACCCCAAAACCCATACCCACTCTAAACCCTCAAATTCCCCTTGTCCTCCCAAAACTCCAAACCCCAATCCAACCTGAACCCTAAAATTACCCTTGTCACCCCAAAACCCAAATCCACCTTAAACACTAAAATTACCCTCCACACCCCAAAACCCATACCCACATTGAAACCTAAAATTACCATTGTCTCCTCAAAGCCCAAATTCACCCAGAACCCTAAAATTATCCTTGGCATCCCAAAACCCATACCCACCCTGAACCCTAAAATTACACTTTAACACCCCCAAAACCAGACACACCCTGAACCCTAAAATGACCCCTACACTGCACAACCCAAACCCACAATGAACCCTAAAATTACCCCTACACTCCAAAACCCAAACCCACCCTTAACCCATATTCTTACCTTATACTTACATGTACAAAAACATATGCCTTTACCATTCTTGCCTTTACAACGAAATTGGGGGCACATTATCAAGGACGACGTTAAAATTATCGCCGGTTTAGCGGCAGCTGCGATAATGGGCTAGATAATATTTCCTGGAGAATTCCGAATAGAAGACCTAGGGGCATATTACCAACAACTAGCGATAATTTTTGTCTCTAACTTGTTTAGAGACAAACATTATCGCCGCACATCGGCGATTTTTATCGCAGATAAACCTTGGTATTACCAAGGTTTAACGCAAATGCGGTAAAAATCGCCGCAAATCATGAATATCGCTGAAAAGTCAGCGATATTCATGCATTAGCGAGCTAATGCTCTTAGCCATGTTATCCACCTCCCATTGGATAACATGGCTAAGAACTGCTCAGGGCAGGTGTTAGCTTTTGGAGATATTCCCGCTTAGCGCGAATATCTCCAAAAGTTGGTAATAGGAGATAGCGATGTTAGCGACTGTTTTCAGTCTCTAACATCTTGGCACGCCCACTTTGCATCTCATTAGTGATAAATATCACTGACATGCAAAGTGGGGCCCAAGATGGTCGCTATCTCCTACTAGCTGTCGCTAACTGGTGTTAGCGGCAGCTAGGTAATAGGGAGATAATTTTATCTCCGCTTTCTTGGCTTTTAAAGCCAAAAAAGCGGAGATAAACCCCCTTGATAATATGCCCCCATGTTCACATCAGAACATGGACTCCTATTGGACTTCTCAAGAGCATATTATCAAGCCCATGATAGCCGCTTTAGCAGCAGTTTTCTGGCACTAAACCGGAGATCATTTTTAACGCCGTTCTTGATAATATGCCCCTTAGTTGTAAAGACGTGTGGTAACGGCATATGCGTTGTAATGCCATGCGTTGTAATGTGTGCATTGTTGCCTTTTGGTCTGCATGCAAAGGCTACCTGTTTTGGTGTGTCTTTGCATGTATGTGTGTGTGTGTGCGTGTGTGCGTGTGTGAGTGTGCGTGCGCATACGTAAGTTGTTTAATATGGTAGTATGCATGCATCTAATGTATATATCTGTGTATGAATCTCTAAGTTTATTATTCCTTTATTCAAACGATGTGCAAAGGCCAACTCTGTTGTATATTTCGCTTCTTGTTGTAGTCGGAAACCTTCGGAAATACTGTCCCTAAATGGTCTCTCTTGTTTCAAATTTTGTAAAGCTGTATGTGGCTTTCGCTCAAGGATGCGCTTTTGTTAGCGATGTAGAACTAACGTAAACTAATATGTTCTAAAATGTTCCGCTCTAATGAATAGATTATTTGAAAAGTTAATTACTGTATTTGTAAACGCAGAAGGAATGTAAAAAAAAAGACAGAGAAGGCTCTAATGTCAGTAATGAATCCACTTTTTTCAACACCATGAGAGAACGTATCAGCATCATTCTCTTTGATAAACCAGATTGAAAATAACAATGTGGCTTAAGATATAAACAGGTATGACCACAGTGCTACAGCGCCACCTTTTGTAAGTGTCTGGAAAATGCATCTTTCTCTATCTTTCTCTCGCATTTGTAAGAATGATGTGTCAGATTAAGAAGGATGTACAAAGACACAGAAAGGCTACTGGGAGAGAATTATTTAATTGAAACAGTACTTAATAGAAATATTGGCAGTTCACGTATATTTACCCTACACAAAGTCATATTTCCGACACAATGGGGCAAATTTACAATAAAGTAACGCAGCACGGTGCAGCAAGTAATTTTGCTGCGCCGTGCTGCGTTAGTTTGGAAAGCACAGAGATGCAACATATTTACAAGAAACCCCCAACCGAACAACCAGCCAACCAATCGGCCCGGAGGACAAAGGACATCACCCAGGAACTACCTCAAGTGAGTCCCAACACCAGCTGCAGAAGGGCCAAGACAAAGCCCCATGCCAGCCCCAGAGCAATTGGGGATACAGACGCCAACGGCCGCAGAGCCCCAGGTCAAAAATGGGCAAGAAAACAAGCACCATGCCAGGACCCCAAAGGACAAGGGAGACAAGCAGGGACCAGGGACTCCATTGCCCACCATATCTCACAGTCCTGGTTTCACAGTAGCAAATAGCAAAAAGGAAATGGAAACCGCTATGTGGTACGCACCCCTGGGGGGGGCAGACTCCTGACTCCAGCCCAGGCATGCACCAAATCTCACAGCGCCTTCGCATAAGTCACCTTCCCACCGGCAGCCAGGCAGACCTGGGGCACCATCAGCACAGATCCCACGCCACCAACCAGCCTCCATAGTGCACCCTCCAACCAACCCAGCCATCAGGAAGATGCTCCCCCACAACCCGGAAGTGTCCGAGAGGGCCTGCGCACCAGCCGTAAAGGGCCAGCCGGCAACATCCAGGACTGCAAGCCCAGCAGGCTGAGAGGCACACCAGAAAACTCACGTCCAGACAACCCAACAGCCAGACGGAGACTCCAAAGAGCGCCACTCCCTCCAGAAGGAGCAGCACCCAGCACCTTGTCCCATTCGTGTCGGCATACTAAAAAAAGAACAGGCGGAATGCTGGATAAGTACTGGCTATGTACTCCAAATGGGAGGGGGTGGGGTGAGGGTCCTAACATTTCTCTGTTCTTTTTTCTGTCAGGGAGATGGTTATCTCCATAAGTAATGAATGGGACAAGGACAACGGGACCTGGGGCTAATGCCATTTCCTGGTTTTGGCTCTTTCACTTTGGTCACCTAGATCTCCAATGTCTGCCTTTTTCGAAGACTAGTTTGTAGAACTGAATCTCATATACACTGTAATATAGTGTTGAAAGTAATTTATCTAGTGATTTCTACAGGCAAGCCTCACTTCTAAGATTGTCAGATGGCACCAGATCATATGGGACAACACGGTTTCTTGCTGGTCTTCCTTGCAACTTCATAAACAAACTTGGTTCGCTTAAATTGAACAAATCAGACTTAAATGCAATATATATGTATTTCGTTTTTAAAGGTAAGTTCATAGCTGGAACACGATGTCCTAGTGCCACATAGTTATCAGACAGTATCAGGCTGCCGATTGCTAGCTTAGCATAAATGTAGTTTCTATGTACTACAGTAGTATACCTTACTTGAAACAAAAACTAAAATGGGGACTAACTGAATTTTTGATAGTTCAAGAGGGGTATGGAAAGGAGGGTGTTCAGATGTTTAAGTAGGCTGTTGCACAGCTCACAAGTTGTACCAGATCATGCAGACTAACTTACTCAGTCCTGTTTTTCCTCTTTTCATTTTAGAAGTGTTACTACTCCATTTTTAACTGAACAAGCAAATTACAGCAACCAGAATGTAAAGACAAAAAAACTCATGGAATGGGTCACATGATATTGTGCTACCCATGATCCCTGGACTCAACCCGAAACGTAGGGCATATGTTTCCATGCCAACAAGAATGTTTGACACACTAAACGATACAAAAGTGGTGGATGGAATGCTTGAATTAATCTCAGCCACTGGCAATTACTCAGGGTCGCATTCCAATCCATCATTATTGTGCACACCTGGTAATCTCAGTTTAGACCCAGCAATATGCAAATCAGTCTTGACCCTGCTCCAATCTGAACAGTCCAGCCTGAACTGCCAATCCAGGCACTCCCTGAACGAGAACACAAGCAACCCAGGACCGGTTTTGCCCTGGTTATGGGCTCATCAACTGGGTTTAGCTAGGTTCCAGTAACACAGTGTGCACAGGATCCATATCTGGGCTTACCCATTTTACTTACAACAACATACTAAAGTATACAAAATAACAATGGATTGCGATATGCTCGAGTGATTGCCAGTGGCTGAGATTATTTTAAGCATTCCATCCATCACTGTTATGTACACTTACAAAAATGCTTGGGCACTAAGATGTTAATTCACTACATGGATTTAACCACGTTTGTTTTCAGATTTGTATTACTAAGGTTATTTTAAGTTTTATGCTAATATCAGTTTGGATGGAAATGGACGTTTCTGCCTGAATCGGTATTACATGAAATGCAATAAGACCACATTCAGTATTACCAAACCCGGTTTTATGCGGACTCATATTTGTAGGTCAAACATTGTGACATTTATATTGGGAAAGTGGCTTGTTATATGAGAAGTACCTATGGAAATGAGTGTG
This sequence comes from Lissotriton vulgaris, assembly GCF_964263255.1. NCBI lineage: Eukaryota > Metazoa > Chordata > Amphibia > Caudata > Salamandridae > Lissotriton > Lissotriton vulgaris. The sequence goes on along the minus strand of NC_141697.1, from coordinate 494,492,942 downwards.
ATAACACTAGCTTTCTTGGTAAATCCTAATTCCTTAGGACAAATGTTGCAATACCATCACCATTTTTTATCCCGCAAATACTTTTTAAGTTTGAAAAGTACTTTCATTAAGCATGAAAATTGGTTACTAACGATAGATAATAGTGGGGTGTGATTACGAGGAAAATATTGAGTTAGAAGTCATAAAGTGATGGCCGCCGAGACGCCGTAGAGGAAGGTCGCATTCAGACCCTCTCCTGATGGCAGAGTAATTTTTCAGCATTTGTGCTCACCTTTGTGCTCATCCTTAGCCTTGAACCTGCTGCTTGTCTGCTTTCTGAAGTCTACTGAAGCGCTATGGCTCTACGATTCAGGAATTAGAGCTATCTGATCCTGTGACCTTAAAACCTTGGAAAGAGAACTTGATATCAGCAAGATCTCAGCAGGAATCGGTGATGCGATAAGGGGCGATAAGGGGTAATGCTGAGAGATTTTACCGCCTGGTCTCTGCAAACAAGGGACCTGCCCCAGAAAAAAGAAAGAACTGTACTCGAGTATATCACATCTTTGATAACTCGTTCCTTCCTGTCTGGCTGTGCTCATTGGAAAAACGCCCTGAAAGCCATGGCTCCGAAACTAGCACGATCCCCGAAGAAAACCCGTCATCGAGACGGCTGGGGGAATGAAGAGGAGGAGAAAGAAACAAGTATAGATAACTCCGGTGCCCCTGCCTCAAATTTGAGAGGGAAAATAAGGTCTAAAGCACAGCAGAGGCGAGAGGCGGCGAAAAAGATAAAAATGCGGAAAATCCGCGAAAAAGACGTGGAAAAGAAGAAGTCGACAGCCCCAGCCTCGGTAAGGAGGAAGGATTGTGCAAAACTCGCTGTCGGTGAGGTGTCAGGGAAAGAGATAGCACTCCGGCAGATGACAATTGTAGAGACGTTCTCACCTGTAATTGCATCCGCTCCAGGCACTCAACCAACTTCACAGTCAGATTTATTGCGTGTGATCACGGTTCCTACACTGGCATTTCTGTGCAGAGAGAGACAGCTTACTGCAGCCAAAGAGCTGACTGGGCAGACGGGAGCTACTGGGAGTGTGACCAATGTGCTTGAGGCTCAACCACAGACTGAAATTACAGATCCTACGGGAATGGAAGGCTTTTCTGTAGCGGTGGCAGAGGGCGGAGTTAACCTCTTAAAGGGGAAAGACATAATTGATGCTGCTCCTCGAGTTAAAGAGACAAACACATACCTAAACCGGCTATGGATACAGAAAACGAAGTATGTGATCCTAATGGGATAATTAACTTAACTGAGACAGCGGAGGAATTTAATGATGTAACAGAGGTAACAGAAATTTGGGCTAAAGGCTCATTAAGCACAAATATAGACTTAGTGGAAAAGATAAATGCAACTTCAAATATACCTGATGCACAAGGATCTGTACTGGCCTCTCCCAGGGTGGATGTTTTTTTTACTGGCAACGATGAGGCAGATGAGGCAGATGATGAGGACGAAAGTGAGAACTGCAGCATGGAGACTGATTCAGAATTGGAAACATCAGCAGGCTCTACAGTGAGCACTGACATGGAGAATAAAGAGACTGAATCAGTGTCTGAATCTGAAACTACCTCAATCTCTACTAATAGCGATACAGAATCAATAGAATCAGCACAAGAAACAGTTCAAAAGACTGCCCAAACAAGGTCTAAATCAGATGCCATAGGAAGTAACAAAACTGCGGCAAACACTAAATTTAAGAGTAAACCTAATAAACTTAACAACAACTCTAGACAAAAGAAGATGTCTAAAGGATTGCGCAGAGGCCCCACGAAGTCAGTTGTAAAAAAACTTGATTGGGATAATACTACGGAGAATTCTGCACCGCCCACGGGGGAGCTTGAAAAGGTAGCTACAGGTTTCTCGTGAGGCTATCTCTCAGGGATCAGAGGGAGGCGCCTCTAACTTTGAAGTCTTATTTACAACCTTAAAACAAATGCAAGGCGAGGCACGTACTGAGATCCAAAGGACAAGGAGGAGGGCTAGACATGCAAATAAAAAAATACAATCCTCTCTACATAAAATTAATAAATTGTATGAAGATATGGTCGGAAGAGTATCTGAAGTGGAGATCAGAACGGGAAAATTGGAAGACGACCTCACCAAAATCCAGGATGCTAGGAAAGATCAGGACAAGACGACTGCCGATATGTTATGGAAACTGGAGGATTTCTAAAACAGACAAAGGCGTAATAATATCCGTCTACTTGGAATTCAGGAGGGGAAAGAGGGGAGCGATGTCCGGGGTTTTGTCGTGGAGTTATTAAAAGGTGCCTTACCAGAGCTGTCTTCATGGGATCTTGATCATGAGGTACAAAGAGCACACCGATTCCCTATGACACGGAAGGAGACACAGGGTAAGCCCCGCGCAATATTACTCTATGTTGGGAACTCTTTATTACGTGAAGAGATAATCAGCAAGGCAAAACCCCAATCCAAATGCACTCATAAGGGTGTTGAATTTTTTGCCCGTCCTGATTTCTGCCACACCACCGTGGAAAGACGGTGGCGAATGAGACAGCTCATCACCCCTTTTCAGAACATAGGTTGTGAGGCATACCTCATGTTTCCAGCACGTCTGAAGATTGGCTTAAATGGGAACTTCAAAATCTTTTACTCTGAAATTATGGCACAAGAGTACCTCAATTACCTGCGTGAAACCAGGGGTCCTCAAAAAGCACGCCATGAGGAACATGTAGAACATGATGCTCGCACGGTTGCTATCAGAGACCCTCCTCGTAAGAAGTAAATATAAAAGATAGAGACTAACAACATTACGGGGGGGAAATAGGATGCAAATGACTATTTAAATCATGACTTAAAGCTGTCTTAGTTCTACGCCTATGATTTCTCACTTAGGGTATTGGTGATATGTAGGCCTGTCTTAATATAGCGGTTGGCATCAGTATTCTCCAGAATAGGGTCTGAGGTGGAACACTAAAATGGGGAGAGCACATCGGGCACATCGGGATGACATAAAAAAAGCCAGGGGGAGAGGACGGGTGCGACATCCTGTAGGCAACGTCGGCCAGACATAGGTCCCTTGGACCTATTTGCCTGTAGGGGGGGTGGGGTACTGAGGGTGGGCAGCCTGGGGTGGGGGAGGGTGGTAATAAGGGCAGGGCACAAGGGCACTAGAAATTGGTTGAAACACGAAGAGCACAATTTGAAACAAATGTATGAGCATGGCTATTGTATAGAAGATAGTATGAACACAAAAATGGAAACTTGTTTAGTTTGTGCAGTAGAGTTAGCTAAGAATAAATTTATTAGTTTGATAAATAAAAGCGAGCAGGTAGCCGATAGCTTTCTGAAAAAAAAGTATGTCTCTTAGATTTGTGACGTGGAATGTGTGCGGCCTAAATGATGCTCAAAAAAGACAAAAGATAGGCTTACGATTATGACAAATGAATGTAGATTATGTCTTTTTACAAGAGACACATATAATGAACACTCAGGAGTTCTATCTCAATCAGTTGGGGTTTCATTTAATAGTAAGTTTTAAACAAGGGACAAAAAAAAGAGGGGTAGCTATTTTATCAAGGAACAAAAATGTGGTAACCAGGAGGAAACTAGAAGATCAATGGGGAAGGTGGGCTATGGTTGAGATCTTAATAGAAGGCGTATGGACAACACTCGTGGCGGTGTACGGTTCAACTCAGGATGATCCAGAAATCTTACAGTTTTTGGACTCTAAGCTGGCAACCTGGTCTCCTCAGGTCATTATAGGAGGAGACTTGAATATCAACGGGGCGGAGGGCCTGGGACTAGGCACAACAAGAAAGTATAACGGCAGGAAGAAAAGAGTACACAAGGCCCTTATCGACCTTCTAGGAAATAATACCTTACGTGATGTCTGGGGCACAATAAGATCAGAGCAAACAGGCTACACATACTATTCTGCACCGCATCATGTCTGTGTTAGATTAGATTATTTTCTGATATCTAATAATTTAATGTCCAGAGTAAAAATTGACAGACTTCCCCAGATACTTAGTGACCACAACCCCTTAATTTTAACAATGATGCAAGGAGGAGGAATAAAGCTTAGGAGGGTATGGACATTCGAAAGAGGACTTCTTTCAGATAATGATTACATAACACATATGTCCAAATGGATCAATGAGTTCTTTGAACTTAACAGAGGGAGTGCTGCGGTGGGCGTAATATGGGATGCCTTTAAGGCAGGAGCTCGCGGAGAGACATGCAGCTATAGTGTCTATAAACGGAAAGCAGAACTGCTATGTTACAATGATATAGAGAAAGCAGTATCAGAAGCAGAGGAACAGCTCAATAAATGTGTAATAAGGGGTGAACCAACTGAACAATGACTTATAGATTTAATGAAAGTGAAAAGCGAAGCAGAAGAGGAATTCACAAATAGAGCAGCAAAACAATACACAACTAGAAGGGAGAGATGCTATGAGTTTAGCGAAAAAGTAGGACGGGTTCTCGCCATACGTACCAGGCAGATAGCGGTGGAAGGGACTGTCAAGGAGATCAGGGATGAAAGGGGAATATTACACTCAGACCCAGAAGATATTCGGGAAGTGTTTAGGAAATTTTATCAGTCATTATATGACGACCAAAATCCCAGCAGTGTCGAAGATGATAAATGAATACCTCCAGAATATCGAGGTTAAGTCTATCTCTTCTGAAGAGGCAGATGAGTTAGAGGCTCTGTTAGATAATATCGAGATTAAAGAGGCTATGTCTACTCTACCCTCGTGAAAGGCTGCTGGCCCAGATCAGCTACCTTTAGAGTTCTATAAAACTTTCTGGGGATGTTTAGGACAAGATCTAACTAAAACTATTCAAGCCGCCCAGACGGGTGAGTCTGTCCCAAAATCCCGGGGGGTGCAGACATAGTGTTAATCCTAAAAAAAGAGAAACCTCCGACTGAACCAGGGTCCTATCGACGTTAATGAATAATGATACTAAAATATACTCAAAAGCCCTGGCTATAAGATTTGCTAGAATAATAAGTACCCTAGTCAGCGAGAACAAACACTGTTTTATTCCCGGAAGAGGGACGACTCATCACACCAGGAAAGTCATAACCATGTTTGATGCTGCCGAGGTAACAGGAGACCCGATGGCAGTAATGCTGCTGGATGCGGAAAAAGCATTCGATCGGGTCTCCTGGGACTATCTGTGGCACACCCTAGTTAGAGCCGGGATCAAGGGTGGTTATCTGAAAGCACTTCAGACCCTGTATAAGGAACCGGTTGCAGCCTTAAGAATAAACGGGGGTACTACAGGACAATTCATGATTAAGAGAGGTACACAGCAGGGGTGTCCATGCTCTCCGCTGCTATTTGCCATGTATATGGATCCACTAATCCGTAAGATAGAATCATCTCCAGAAATCACCCCACTATGCACAGCTCTTGGACCATGTAAGATACTTGCTTATGCCGACGACGTGGCGGTGATAACACCCTGCCCCACGGAAGCGGCTTCATTGGTAGAGGCGGAGGCCCAAAGATTTGGACAAGTCTCGGGCTACTCCCTGAACGCATCAAAAACCCAAATTATTAAAAACTCATTGACTCCTTGTGATGACAGACGAGTGGTACCAATAGGGAGGTATTTAGGAATTAATATTTCAGCAGACCTAAACAATTTGGTGGAAACAAATATCACTCCTATAATTGATAAAGCAAAGAAAGACTTGGATCGATATGAAAATCTACATTTGTCGTTAGTAGGACGAGTCAATATTATCAAAATGTTGATTTTACCAACATTTTTATATCTTTTTAGGGTAATACCACTTTTAGTTGATAACAAATGGTTTAAAATTTGTGAACAAATGATTAATCGTTTTATTTGGGCAAAAGGCAAGACGCGGAGGGCACTGAGGTATATGTCGCTCCCATGGGAGAGAGGGGGGTGGTCATTACCGGACTTAAAGTTATATTAATGGGCTGCAGCACTGCAAGGTATGGCGGGTCTGATTGGAGGAGCAGAGAAGGATGGCTGGGACAGGATAGGCTTGCTCGCTATTTATGGTTTGGTTTTGGGCATAAACGCTGAAAATATATTTTTGAGATTTACGGAGGAAAGCTATTTTAAAAGAACACGATTTAAGACAGTAATGGCTGCTTATAATATATGGAAAGGATTTTCTAAAAAGGTTGGATTAGGGAAATACAATGCCTACACCAGATTCAAAAATAACCCTTCGTTACCCAGTGCGGTGTTTTCAGGAATTGTATATCAAGAATGGGAGAGACGGGGGATAGGTAAGATTGGAGATATGCTAGGTGATTATGGTATATTACAATGTATTGATTTGAAAAATAAGTACACGTTGAATGCAAAACACTTCTTCAAATACCTTGAAATTAGAAGCTGTATAGTGAATAAAAAAGGGGGATTATTGGGCTTTGGCAAAAATATAATGATGGATCTTATAGAAAATGGCCATGACTGTACTATAAAGAGATTTTACTCAGAGATGATAAAATTAAAGAAAGATGACCTTGAGAAATGGACAGATAAATGGTCTTTAGATTTAGATAGGGATATCTTTACTGAATCACTAGAAATGGGAAGTAAGATGCTGTGTTCATCGTCCCTTCAGGCCCAGCATTATAAGATTCTGTACCATCTGTATTATACGCCTTGGAAAATTGCTCAATGGGGGGGTTTAACTGGAACTACATGTCTTAGGTGTGGCAGTACGGAGGCTAACTTGATACACATCTTTTCAACTTGTCCGCACTTAGATAAGTTAAAACAGGATATTGAAAACTTTTTTGAAAATGCTTTAGTAACAACAATAGAGTTAACCCCAGCTATCATGCTACTGGGGGTAAACCCCAATGAGCAAATAAACTGTAAACACTTCATGTTTGTAGCAATGGCAATTCTTAGACTGTTAGTGGCCTCGGCTTGGCTTGACCCAAATCCTCCTACCTATTTTCAATGGTTAGGTAAAGTACTATCAGCACAAAAATTGGAAACTGCTATCTATGCAAGGAAGGGAAAAAAGGGTAAAAAACTGGGTATGCAAATTTGGGGTCCATTTATCCAGTGGAAGTTAGGAACTGAATGATGGATTATGAAGAATCTGTATTGTCGAACACTGGAATTTATGATTATGCATGTATATTCCTAAGTTGAATTGTTCTGCGTTAAGCATACCGTAATTTTTTTTTTCTCACACTGTTTTATCAATCTGTGTTCTATGATTCTGTATCTTATTGTGCCCTGTTCATGTAAATAAGGGGGGAAAAAATCTCTTCAATAAAAATATTAAAAAAAAAAAAAAAGAAGTCATAAAGTAAGCATAAAACGGAAGTATGCGTTCTGGAAAGGTGAGGACATCAGGACAACCAACAAAATGTACAAATCGAAATCACCAATCTACGGTGTCAAAAAAGGTTAAATCAAATGCAAGTGGAATAAATCAGACACTAATCTCTCCAATAGCACGGATGTTCGAGAAACCCTGTAAAATACCGGCCAAATTTCAATTTATGAACGATCCAACTGGATCATTAATGTCAATGGGTTTGGAAACTGAAAAAGATAAATTACAGACCCCCATCAAGCCTATAAGTACTATAACAATTAATGCAATTAATAAACATATTGCCCAACTCGATAAACAGTGGTGAACTCCAAATTACAGACCATGATATAACGGCCGGAGCTCAACTCCAAGCGATAATTCAGCGAGAAAATTCAAATGAAATGTATACTGATGATTCAACATCTGAGACAATGCCTAAGGATATAAACTGCCCTATAAATAAGCTAGATCTAAAATCCCTGGAATTCACCATCTATTCCAAGGCGTTAGGATGGAACAAAACCAAATAAGGCTGCCTAAAGAAGTAAATGTAGAAATCAAGAAAAAGTTGTTTTTAGCTCCTGAGGAAATAAACAATCAATTAAGCCAAAATACTGTCAAACTTGAGAATGTCATCCCCAAAGACATTGACAAGGAAAGTTTAAAACAACTTAAGCCTCATGAGGAATATAAGCTAGGGAAACAAGAGATTAGCGATCCGGATGAAAATAGTAAGAATAATCTTAAGGTAGAACACATAATCGACCAGGATAATAAACACCTTAATGGCGACATCCCACATAACACTCAACTGGGAACTAAACAAAAAGAATCTGGGCTAACCTGGGATCTTTTCTATGAAACCTCGACTCTCACTCTTGAGGCACTACAATACCAATCAAATAAAATGGATATACAAATTGATCTTCTAAAAATTATGGCTAACACTGTTGTGGGGATTGATAACAAACTGGCTCAACTCAATGATCTGATAACTAGAGCTCAGAGAGATAATGAAAAAATGACCACGGAATGTATTTACCTACCCATTATCGACAAATTAGCAGTATTACCAGAAGTTTTGGCTTCTATAATTGAAGACACTAAAAGAGACATCCAAAAGAATAATGAGAAAGGCAATACGGAAGCTACTATGACCATGGAAAAGAGTGAAAATTAGATTGTGAAGATGACTGAAACTCCTGAAGGCCCAGATATAATAGCATTAACAAAGCAACAAACTAAAGCAAAAGTACAGGGTGAAATACTAAAAATACCAGTTCTCCAAGCATCGGAACAAATTGGAGATGAAACCAGTAGTAAGGAAAAAAAAGAGAAGCAGATGTATAATGATAAGGACACAGACGGCTTCACTACAATGTCAAAACGTCAAAGAAAGAAACTACGCAAAGCAAGGAAAAACAAAAAATACAAACAATGTGTCACTAGAAGACCGGACGATGAATCGATAATAAAAACAACTGACTTAATTCAAAATGGTAAAAATAAGTACTTCCCCATTTTTGGACACAAAACATCAGGCGGAATCTGTCCTACAAATGGGGCCACACTAAATCAAATGGAAAATTCAATGAGGGAGGTAAATTCAGTAGTAGAAGAGCGTGTGAGTACTGGGATCCTAGATAACCCACCCCTTGTGCCAAAGGGGCAAGGAAGTAGAGCAACTGAAGTTTGTGTGACCACTTAGCCCCTAGATAACCTACCCCTTACAGTAACGCTGTGACTCATCAGGGCTGAATTGGCGTGACGGGGTCATCAACTGTGAAGATCGAATAGTGGAGTACGACGGAAAAAGCTGCAGACCACAGAAGCGACCCTGCTTCCATGCTTATACGAATCCGGACAACAGTTGTACCCGACTGCTCCCGCCATACTTTATCCTGCCGAAGCCCAGCACACGGATTATTTTTCCGTCGTACTCCACTACTCGATCTTCACAGTTGATGACCCCGTCATGCCAATTCAGCCCTGATGAGTCACAGGCTTCGTCCTGTTTGATGAAACACGTGTCGGCTGGCGTCCATACTCTATAAAGAGAACCTTATAAAGCTTTCTTCAAATCAACAGCTTCATCTTCTTTTGTCCTGCAAAATAAGTTTATATAATTGTTCATTTGACGTGTGCACAGTTCTTGTCTATTACTTTGAAAAATGTAGTTAATTTGTTGCCAAACTTGAGACCAAAATTTAGAAACATGTGGCAAGTCAAAAGTAAGTGTTTCAAGTTAGCTAGATGTGCAGAGTAAGACCAACAGGTATATGGTGTGTATTGATTAATCGCGTGCAGAGTGTCTGGTGTCATAAGGAGCCTATTGTGAAAGAAGAAACGTGTTTGTGTTGTGTTGTGTTGGTTGCACAGGAAGATTTTCTAATCTTAATCAAGATTTGTTTCCAGGTAGATATGGATACATTTATAGAGAGGTCATCTTCCCACATAAGTTTGATCTTAGACTTGGATCTCTAATATTGGAGCCAAATAAAAGATGGGAAAAATAATAATGGAAGCCTTAGGATGAGCAGAAAAAAGATTAGCTAATGGTGGAGGGGAAGAAATACTAGAGATAGGAATGGATTTAAAGTGAATTAAGCTTGAAAAAGAACATTTTGTAAAAGAAGATATCTAGTATGAAAAGTGAATGGGAGATGGAAGATTGTTTGAGCATGTGTGAAAGGAAGACGTGAGCCATTTTCAAACAGTTAATGAACCCAGGCCATTCCTTTAATTCTCCATGAATGCTAGTAAATAGAATGATTCTTTACTTGAATATATTGGTTATGCCAAATGGTAGAGTTAAGAAACGAGGATAAACCTGTAGGAGAATAGTTATATATAGAAGTTAATAATTTACAGGTATTTTTAATAATAGGAGTAGAAGATTTTAGAGTTTTTCGCATAAAATGTAAATATTTGATAAATGATTAAGGAGACAAAAATGCCAATTCCAAATGTACCCACAACGGAGTGAAGGACGAGGAGGGACCTATCCATCAAGAGGATTTTCTCAACAGAAAAGAGTTATGATATTTAGGAAAATCAGGAAAGTTCACTCCGCCATCAACTTTAGGATGCTGTAGTTTAATTAATGACATACAAGTTTTTTAATTATTCCAGAGAAATGCAGATAATATGGAATGCAGTCTCTTGTAGAACTTGAGGCTAACGTGTAATGGTATATCAGAGAGAGTAAAAAGTATGATAGGAACTAACATCATCTTAATGGTGTCAAGACGACCCCACCAAGATAAGTAGAGAGGATGCAATTTGCTGGTTAGGGAGGAAAGTTTCTGAATGCATGTATCGAAGGTAATGGAGATGGATGAGGAGAGAGATGAAGTGAATTGGAGACCAAGGTGCTTAAGTTTTTTCGATTGCCATTTAAAATTGGATGAGGAGAAATCTTGCCTAAAGGTGATTTTGGTAAGGGGCAAAATTTCACATTAATCATTGTTCAATTTATAACCAGAGACAAAGGAAAATGAAGTAACTTACAATGCAAAGGCAGGGAGTAAAAATTGAGGTTGAGAAATAAATAATAATATGTCATCCAACGACATCCCGCCCTCGCAAGATCTGTGCGGCTCACCAGCCACCTTCTTCCATCGCAAGATCGCTGACATCCACGACAGCTTCAACACCTCAACCACCCTGACGACTGCACATCCCACCCCGAGCCCACCTGCACCAACCAGCTGACCTCCTGGTCCCACGTGAACGACGAAGAAACACGCAAAGTCATGCACTCCATCCACTCAGGACCACCATCAGACCCCTGCCCACACCACGTATTCAACAAAGCAGACGCGACCATTGCACCCCAACTATGGAAGGTCTTCAACATCTCCTTCGACACAGCGACATTCCCGGAAATCTGGAAGCACGCCGAAATCAATGCCCTCCTCAGGAAGCCCAAGGCGGACCCCAAGGACCTCAAGTACTTCCGGCCCATCTCCCTGCCCCCATTCCCGGCTAGGGTCATCAAGAAAATCGCCAACATACAACAGACCCGCCACCTTGAGGACAACAACATCTTAGACCCATCCCAGTCCGAATTCAGACAAAACCATAGCACCGAGACAGCACTCATTGCCGCCACAGACGACATCAGGCGCCAACTCGACAACGGTGAAACTTCAGCCCTCATCCTCCTGGACCTGTCAGCCGCCTTCGACACGGTCTGCCACCGCACACTTAGGACACGCCTTCAAGAAGCCGGAATCCAGGAGAAGGCCCTGGACTGGACCATGTCCTTCCTCTCCGGCAGAATGCAGAGAGTCCGCCTCCCACCCTTCCGATCCGAAGCCACCAACATCATCTGCGGCGTACCCCAGGGCTCATCTCTCAGCCCGACCCTTTTCAACATCTACATGGCCCCCCTCGCACAAGTGGCCTGCCAACATGACCTGAACATCATCTCCTACACCGACGACACCCAGCTCATCCTCTTCCTAACCAAAGACCCACACACTGCCAAAACCAACCTCCACGAGGGAATGAAGGCCTTCGCTGAGTGGATGAGAAGCAGCCGCCTGAAACTGAACTCGGACAAGACGGAAGTCCTCATCCTCTGCCCCACCCCCTCCGCCTGGGATGACTCCTGGTGGCCGGCCACACTGGGAACAGCACCCACACCCACCGACCACGCACGCAACCTGGGATTCATCCTTGACTCCTCCCTCTTCATGTCAAAGCAGGTCAACTCCATCTCCTCCTCCTGCTACAACACCCTCCGCATGCTTCGCAGGATCTACAAGTGGATCCCGACCGAAACCAGAAGAACGGTGACCCAGGCCCTCGTCAGCAGCAGGCTGGACTACGGCAATGCACTCTACGCAGGAATCTCAGCCAAACACCTACGACGGCTACAACGCATCCAAGAACTCTGTAATTCCCTAGCTGCCTTCTTTCAGGAGAAAATCACAATCATCTATCCTAACTTTCCGTCGCTAGCCATGACACATCTGCGACCCCTGGCCTGCCCTGAAAGACCTATAAATATGGCAGACTGCTCTCTTGATTATTTTGCACCTGCCTCACTCGAAGAGATAACTAAGGCACAATGCTCGGCTAAATCGGGTTCCCCCATAGACCCTTGCCCTCCCAAAATTATGGCTCTCCTGACTCACAATTGTGCCCCTGCCATTCAAAAAATGTTCAATCATTCTATCCAATCAGGTATTATACCCATAGCCTGGAAGGAAGCATTTGTACGTCCTATTCTTAAAAAACCCTGGCAAACCCACAAGACCTTGGCAATTACTGCCCTATTTCCCTTCTTCCATTACTTGCCAAAACGCTAGAAAGTATTATTAAAAGGCAATTGAGTAGTTATCTTGAAACCAATTCCATCTTGGGCACCTCGCAATCAGGGTTCCGCCCGGGTTTCAGTACGGAGACTGTCTTTCTAGCCGTGACGGACTCCCTGAGGATGACTGTAGATGCAGGGGGATCAGCTATACTGATTCTTCTTGACCTCTCCGCGGCCTTTGATACCATCTCCCACACCAGGCTCGCGGAGAGGTTAATTTCCTATGGCATCCAGGGTGTAGCCCTTAAATGGCTTCAGAACTTCCTGGCGGACAAATCCCACACAGTCATCTTGGGCCATTTTCATTCGGAGAAAATACTACTGGATAAGGGTGTTCCTCAGGGCTCCTGCCTTAGCCCAACCCTTTTTAACATGTATATGGCGCCGTTGGCTAAGGCAGTAGAAGCCTTGGGTTTTGAAACAATCTCATATGCTGATGACACCCACCTGCTGTTCAACATCGGCCCAAACCCAGAATCTGACAAGCACCGTTTTTTCGAGGGTATACTGGCGATATCCAACTGGATGACTAACAACTGCCTGGAGTTGAACCCTGGAAAAACGGAAGTCATGTTACTGGGAAATGCTTCTGCAGTTTGGTCCAATGAATGGTGGCCTTCGCTGCTGGGTGTCCCCCCTATCCCCAAGCAGAGTGTCAAAAACCTGGGCATAAAGCTAGATTGATCATTATCAATGTAGGACCATGTAGCATGTACCACAGGCTCTTGCTATTATAGTCTTCAACTACTTCGCAAAATCCTTCCGTATATACCGACCGACCATCGCAGAACATTGGTCCAAGCGATGATGATCAGCCATTTGGACTACGGAAATGCCTTATTGGCCGAAGTGGGTGTCACACTACTAAATAAACTACAGGTCATCCAAAATACCACTGCCAGAATGATCTTAAATAAGCCTGCAGGCTCCCCGTCTCTGCCTTTTCTAAAAGACTTACACTGGTTACCTATAAAAAAAAGATCCATCTTTAAAATTTGCTGTCTGTCATTTAATGCTTAGAATGGCCGAGGCCCGCTTTATCTACAAAAGTAACTGGAAAAATACATTCCTGGACGTCTTTTGAGATCAGGCTCCCTGCAGTTGCTCCATATTCCTTGTATCCGTCTTAAACGTACAGGAGGCATGGCCTTCTCCTATCTGGCGCCCAAGTACTGGAACAGCCTGCCTAAGGCCCTGAGGGATATCCCGTCTTATGGAACCTTCAGGAAACAACTAAAAGCCTTCCTGTATTAGACTACCATAGTTTAGCCCCCGCTACCAGTGATATTTCTCTAGGCAGCGCCGAGATGCCCCAGGGTGATTCGAGCGCTAAAAAAGAGTAAATAACATAACATAACAACATAACAAAACGCCTCCGCCCGCCGATCATCAACATCCTGCGGCGCAGCCACATCACCCCCTACCTAAGAGACCTGCACTGGCTCCCCGTCAACAAGAGGATCACCTTCAAGCTCCGCACCCACGCACACAAAGCACTCTCCTCCCCTCAGCGCCTTGAGACCCTCACGGGTATGTAGTGCACTTTACAAGTTACTGATTGATTGATTGATTGATTGATTGATCCACATACGCATCTAATTTAATATGCTGAGAACCATGAGTTAAACCTTGTATATGAGCATTCTGACGAATCCAGGACAATAAGGGTTCTAACACCGAATTGAAGAGTAATGGGGAAAAGGGGTAACCCTGTCGAACTCCTCTGTGTAAATTGAAATAAGAAGATATTAATCCATTACTGCAAATGGCCGCCTTACGGGAAGTATAAGGAAGAGATATTAAAGCCACGATTTGTGGGCCAAAACCAAACCAGGCTAAAGTATGAAATACGTAAGACCAAATAACACGGTCAAAAGCCTTCTCGGCATCCAGGGCAATGGCAGCCATAGGATACCTATGGATCTAGAAATTACATTGCAGAATAAGCAAGTGTTATCAGAAAGATATCTACCCTTTACCAAACCAGATTGCTCTTTTCTCCCTGGAGATCAGGAAGAAACGATTCAAGTCAGAGAGCTATTGCTTTGAAAAGATCACATAATTCAGGTTAGCTAAATATATAGGCCAAAAAGGTTTACGAAATTGTGGGTCGTTGCCTTCTTTCGGAATGAGGCATATATAAGTATCTAAAAATGAGCCAGATGAGGCTGAAGAGTTAACAAAAGATTGAATTACCAAAGCTAATCTGGGGAGATGCATTTTGGAAAAGTCTGATTACGAAAAAAAAGTCACGAACAAAGGATTAAAGGAAGAAATAAAAGTAGTATCCAATAGTAATGAATTATTGAATCGCCACCATTTAGGGAAGATGTAAGTGGGTAAGATATCTAAATGCACAGATTCCGGGGCATGATCAGAGATTAAGATACAACCAATATCCGCTGAATGTAAGGTTTGAGGTAAATGATGTGAAATAAAAACATATTCAATTCGGGATTGGGTGTGATTTACTGGGGAAAAAAACTTATATTCCTGTAAAGTCGGGTTACACAATCTCCAATCATCTGTAAGGTGTCATCTTTGAAAAGCTTGTGCAAAAGCTTTAAGGGGCATAACATCAAGGCAATGGGATAATTATCGCTCAGCGCTCTTAGCGCAAGGATAATTATCGCCGGGTAACTCCGAATTATATAGCGCAGATAGCGTGCTATCAGCAATGCTTATCTCCAAAGCAATAAAATTCAGCACGCAAGCTGCCAATTGTGCGATTATTGCTGGAAATACAGAGATAATCGCTCAAGGTTTGACGAAAGCTTGCAGATAGGGCAAGGCATACTTTACCATGATATCCACTTTACATAGGATATCATGGCTAAGTCAGTTGTGAAGCAGGGGTAAGGAAAGTAGCAATAACATAGGTTATCGCTACTTTGCTTTTCGCTCTGCAAGTTAGCATGCCCATTGATAATTGGAGAAATGTTGCTTAGAGTAATTTCTCCAGTTATGTCAGGGCAGGAACGCCCACTTTGAATCTCATTAGAGATGCAAAGATGGGCGTTGGGGGAAAGGGCAATAATGCAAGTATTCACGCGATAGCGTGACCTTGCTGATTAGGCGATATAATTATCGCCTCTTTCTGTCTGGAAACGGACACTAAAGCGGCGATAATTTGATCTCCGGCGCTTCATGATATGCCCCTTAGTGTTTTGTTTGGTATGTTAAGCAAAAAGGAATTTCTATCTAGGGAAGGATGAGCAGGTAAGTTGCAATCAGCTGCAAGGGCTAGGGCTAGGTGTCATCTGGAAGTTGTGAAAGCTTCTGTGAAATCAGGGACCATAATTGACAGTCAGGTGCATTAGGACCCTGAATACTAAAAGGGCAATATGCACTTTATCAATGCATACTTTAAGTAATAACCACCTTCCTTCCTCATCCGTTTCCTGAGACATCAACTGAGATTTGTGGCACGGTATTACAAGTCTATGTTTTTTCCCTATAGTAGGTGAGAAGAAAACTTCCCCCACCGATTTCCTCTTTATTTTTTGGATTCAGTGTCAGATAAATGAGATTCTTTGAAGAAAGCAAGGTGTGCACCAAGCTTTGACAAGTGAGCACGAGCTTGTTGTCTGTTGATTGGAGAGTTTAAACCCCTGACATTCCAGGAGACCATTGTATAAACCATTTGAGTAAGTGAAATTGAAGATAATAATCAGACCACATTGGAAAGATAAAATAATAGAGCCATACAAATACTAAAGAAAATAACAGCTTGATAAGAAAGAGAACATTTTGAAAAAATATAGGGAGGAAGAAAAATGGAGAAGAGTGAAAACCAGAATGAGAATGAAACAGAGAGATACACGAAAATAGAATCCAATATCATCTTGTAGACAACATACAACACAAACAAGAAAAAAGGGAGGGCCAAAACGAGAAGACATTGTGTCCAATTCACAAGGGGCAACAAAGCGATAGGGGCAGAGCGACAAAAACGATAATGAAGATAGCCTGCAAGAAAAAAGAGAATAATATAAAGATGTTAAACCTAAAAAAATAAAAAATATTCTCCTACAAAAAACAATATCTACAAGTCAGCTATGACAATAGAGAAAAATAATTATATATATGCAAGATGAGGACAAAAACAAACACTACAATATAATATAATCTGTAAACAACGGTTTTGCAAAGTCATCCTGTGCCCTGGGCACCCCCCAACTTTTTGCTGACTGATACTGGTGGTAACTGATTTTGACTAACCCTGGGCTCTGCCTAACCAGGCCCAGGGCCAGTGCTAAACTGAAAGAGAAACATTAGGATACTGTTAAAACACCTAACATATACTAGGGTACACTATGGTTTGGTGGGGGTACCCCTGTAATCAGCATGATTTACCCCATAATCCCCTAGTATATAATAGGGCAGGGGATTGAAACTATCTAGAAGTCCTCAGTACCCTGGGGCATGGTAGTTTAGAGGCCAGCAGTTTTTTCTGCATTTGCATGTGTGCACTGCTGAAGCCTGGGGTCAGTTTAAAAGCAGCACTGGGTGCCAGGATTGCTTTTAAAAAGTAAATTGGGCCCAAACTCGACTTTGGTGGTAGGGGCACTTAGAAATGGATAACCTACAATGTTTTGGCATATTAGGGACCCCCAGGGTCTCCCCTAGGAATCCCAGGGGTGGGGGATCAGGAATTTATAAGGTACACCCTTATACAATGAGTTTTTATATGCCTGGGTAAAGTGAAATTTCACATTTCACTCCCCACATTGTGGTAAAGTGCTGCTCAAATTCGACTTTGATGCTACGAGCACTGTGGAAAGAGGATGTGCAATATTTCTGCAGAATCGGAAGCCCTAAAGTCTCCCATAGTTGCATACGGGGTGGGTGTCCTGTAGAAATTAGGGAAAGACTTATAAAATATGTTTTTATAAGCCCTGGTGCTAGAAAACTGGCCCAAGTCATTTTCCCCATTGCAAGTTTCAGGCCCTATAGGCTAACATTGCAGGAAGTTAATAAATAATAACTCCTGAAAGGAAGGAGATAGAGGTACCGTTCAAAGACTTCTCAGAATAGTACTGCTGAATCCAACAGTATCATATTGTTGAATATCTCCAAAAGTGTACATACAATAAGTTATAAGACTTTCTTGTTTGTAAGTCCAAATTCAGCCTTCCAGTGGTCTGCCCCTAGTGGTCAGAGTTAAGTGGATTAGCCAGGCTGCTTTGAAGAGGTGATAAAGAGACCCTGGGGTTACTATTGTAAAAACATCGAGTTGCTTATCTAAGCCATTGTGTCAGCCATTGTGTCAGTATAATGTTCCCCCCTAAAAGATATGCTTCTTTAATTTGTGCGTTTCCCTTGTTTTCATCAGTATAATGTTTCCCTCTAAAAAGATGTGCTCCTTTAATTTGTTCGTTTCATTGTTACAATCAGATTTAGTGGATTAAAGGGCCCAGTATCTTAAAGCTTGACTTATAGTGTTCAATGCTTGCTGCTTGAGTCAGACGACTTGTTTAATCAAAAGGACTCGTGACTTTTGCTTTGTTACAACGTGTATGCAAAAAACACGTTTTGAGCTCATGCAAACCGCCTTCTTAAACGCGTGCAGAGAAGCCTATTTAAACCCCACCCGTCCTAAGCTCAGTGCTTCGCTTTGTGCCGTCAAAGCGTTTCTTACCTGCTTCCGTATTTCCTCGGTCCCACGTCTTCAGGAGCAGGCATCTGGCTGGAACCATTTCTTGCCCGGCGGTCTTCTGCTGACTCTGGTGGACTTCCTGATTCCAGTGCTCTTCCCCTGCTGGACTTCCGGTGGTTTTTTCTTGTTCCTGCGAAAAGACAAAAAAGAAAAGCAAACATTAGAGGTTGCCAGGTAACACAGCGCTAATTACGGCCCTGTAATCTCCGGTACATTTTTTTGAGCCAGGGTTAAGAATAGGAATAATTTTCTAAGACCTATGCTGAGTCCTACCATGTGTTAGTGGGCTTATTGCCAGTGGCAGACCTACAATTGCCCCTACCAATAACCCACTTTCCAACAGTTGGTGCTCAGCTTAGGGTGCTGCATGCTGCCAAGAAGACGAGGAAGGCAGGGTTGCTTGAGTCCCTAAAGGCCTAGGCCAGGGCAGCTGAGGATGTTCCCCCCAACCTCACCCAAGAGAGGGGTGGGGATGAGACCTCCTCCATTGTGACTAGTGTTAGCCAGGTGAATCGTGGTGGTGGTGGGAGTGGGAGAGGGTCCCTTACTCCAGAACCGCTACCGTCTGTTGCAGAGAGACAGCTTCAGGATCAATTAGCTTTGATAGCTTTAGAGCAAAGGAAACTGGACTTGGATGTGAAGAAATGGGAGAGGGAGGAGGAGAAAAGGAATGGTGGCAGCGAAAGTGAAGAAAATGCTGAAATGTCCAAGGGTGGTAGATTTGAACCTAAACTTCCCAAGGGCATAGTACCCAAGTACACTGAGGGAGATGACATTGACAGGTGGCTAGCAGCTTTTGAGAGGGCCCTTAAAATGAGTAGGGTCCACTCTAGGTATTGAGGTGCACTTATGTGGGAGTAGATCCCAGTAGCTGGGAGGGATAGGCTCCTGACCCTGAAGGGAGAGAATGTAGAATCATACTAGCAGATTAAGGCATGCTTAGTCAAGAGATGTGGTCTGACTCCAAAGCAGTACAGGGTGAAGTTTAGAGGCACCCAGAAATTGAGTTCAAAGTCTTGGGTAGACTTTGTGGACGTTTCAGTGAAGGCACTGGAAGGCTGGATTGTTGGTAACAAAGTTAACACATATGAGGGAGTGTATAATTTCTTTTAGAAGGAACATATTTTGACTCATTGTGCAGAAGAGAAGTTACACCAGTATCTGGTGGAGTCTAAGCTGACAGACCCCAGAGAGTTGGGGGAATCAGCTGATGAGTGGGTGAGAACCCGGGCTTCCATTCGGCATCAGGGGGCTGACCAGAAGAAAGGAGGACAGGCCCCTTCCCAAAGGAAAGCCCAGGGAAATGAAGGTCAAAAACCCAAGGAGTCCTCCAAAGACCCACAAAAACCTGCACAAGAAGGGGGGCCTGAGCCAACCCAAATTCAAAAAGGAAGGGGTTTCAGGGAAAGCCTGGAAGGTTCTTTGATCCCTCAAAGGTGGTTCAGTGCTTTGACTGTAACCAGCCAGGGCATTAGCTCGGAGATTCTGTCTGCGCCAAGAAGCCCCCCCTAAGGGGCAATCCACAGGGATTGCCAGTGTCAGTGTAGGGGTGGAGAGTGGTACCCCAGAGAGGGGCAGTCAGGTGGTAGAAGCAATCTTAGTGTTCCTGGGAGGGGTGAATATTGCCACCCTTGCTGCCTTACCTCGAAACATGGACAAGTACAGGCAGAGGCCTGAAGTGAATGGGACTGAGGTTGAGGCTATCAGAGACACTGGGCTAGTGTAACTATGGTCCTGGGTGAACTGGTGCCTCCAGAGAGGTTGTTACCTGGTGAGTTTCATCAGATGGCATATGCAGACAGCACTACCAAACTCCATCCTATGGCTGTGGTGGATTTGGAATGGGGAGGTGTGACAGGCCCAATGAAGGTTGCAAAAAACACAGTTGATGGACAGAATGTAGAACAATGTCATACATTCACCCCAGTACAAGGATCTGGGCCTAAATCAACTGTGTTTTTTGCAATTTTCACCCCGAGTGTGCTGGGTATACTCAGACGTGAGTCCCAGGCTCTCCACACCACTGGAGTCAAGCTATCCAGGCTGATGAAGGCTGATAGCCAGAAACCGGTCCTTGGATGCTTGATTCCGGTCTGGGAAAGACATGGCTTGGTAGTTCGGACTGGACTGTTCCCATGAGGCACAGGGTCAGAGCTGATTTGCATATAGCCAGTGTCTAACCCAGGGTGGTGTGGAGTGCAAAAAAACGATGGATTTAGGCCCAGATCCTTGTACTGGGGTGAATGTATGACATTGTTCTACATTCTGTCCATCAACTGTGTTTTTTGCAATTTTCACCCCGAGTGTGCTGGGTATACTCAGACGTGAGTCCCAGGCTCTCCACACCACTGGAGTCAAGCTATCCAGGCTGATGAAGGCTGATAGCTAGAAACCGGTCCTTGGATGCTTGATTCCGGTATGGGAAAGACATGGCTTGGTAGTTCGGACTGGACTGTTCCCATGAGGCACAGGGTCAGAGCTGATTTGCATATAGCCAGTGTCTAACCCAGGGTGGTGTGGAATGCAAAAAAATGATGGATTTAGGCCCAGATCCTTGTACTGGGGTGAATGTATGACATTGTTCTACATTCTGTCCATCAACTGTGTTTTTTGCAATTTTCACCCCGAGTGTGCTGGGTATACTCAGACGTGAGTCCCAGGCTCTCCACACCACTGGAGTCAAGCTATCCAGGCTGATGAAGGCTGATAGCCAGAAACCGGTCCTTGGATGCTTGATTCCGGTCTGGGAAAGACATGGCTTGGTAGTTCGGACTGGACTGTTGCCATGAGGCACAGGGTCAGAGCTGATTTGCATATAGCCAGTGTCTAACCCAGGGTGGTGTGGAGTGCAAAAAACGATGGATTTAGGCCCAGATCCTTGTACTGGGGTGAATGTATGACATTGTTCTACATTCTGTCCATCAGCTGTGTTTTTTGCAATTTAGGCCCAATGAAGGTAGCTGTGTCAAGGGTGCTTCCAGTCCAGTGTTTACTCGGCAATGATCTTGAAACCTCTGTGTGATTAGAGGTGGAGAGAGGACTCCATATGAAATTATTGGAGCTCCCTGAGTGGGTAGGTGCGGTGACTAGGCCACAGACTACTAGCCAGAATGGAGGGGCTGGACACTTGGACCCTGGAACAAAGGGCAAAGCATCTAAGGACAAGGGCACTTGGCCTGGTGAGCCAGCCCAGGGAACTCCAGAGGTGCAGGAAGCATCTAACCCTGATGGGGAGGATCTGGTCTCTGAGGGAGGGACTCCATCCCTGCCAGAGCTGTCAGCTTTGGCAGAACTGACAGGAGCAGGTGGACCCTCCAGAGAGGAGTTCAGTCAGGGACAGCGTGGCTGTCCCACCCTTGAGAGCTTGAGGCAGATTGCTTCTAAGCAAGAGGAGGGGGATAACAGTGGGTTTCACAAACTCTTTTGGGAAGATGGACTGCTTTATACTGAGGCCAGAAACCTCAAGAAGGGGGCCACCAGGAGGTTGGTGGTGCCCCAGAAGTACAGAGAGGTCATCCTGACTTTGGGTCATAATATCCCCTTGGCAGGACATTTGGGAAAGACAAAGACATGGAACCGGTTGGTGAACCATTTCTACTGGCCCCATATATCTGAAAAGATAAAGGAGTTTTGCAGCTCCTGTGTCACCTGGCAGGCCAGTGGCAAGGCAAGGGGCAAGACAAAGGCTCCCCTAATACCATGCCAGTGGTTGGGGTTCCTATTGAAAGGGTGGGGATGGACATCTTAGTGGTAGTTGACCATGCTAATAGGTACCCTGAAGCCATACCTCTTAGAATCATTGATGCTCCTGCGGTGGCTCGAGCACTGCTTGGTGTGTTCACCAGAGTGGGTTTTCCAGAAAGAGGTGGTGTCAGATGGGGGCACAAACTACTTGTCCAACTATCTGACTACTATGTGGGATGAGTGTGGTGTTAACTACAAGTTCACCACCCTCTATCACCCACAAACAAATGGTCTTGTTGAGAGATTCAACAAAACCCTGAAGGGCATGATAAATGGGTTGTCAGAGAAACGGGATGTTCTCCTCCCATGCTTACTGTTTGCCTACAGGGGGGTGCCACAGAAAAGGGTTGGTTGCAGTCCCTTTGAGTTGTTGTATGGGCACCCTGTGAGGGGACCATTGAGCCTGCTAAGAGTGTCTTTAGAGACGCCTCATAAAGAATCAAAGGACAATATGCTTGAATATGTGCTAGGCCTGAGATCTAGAATGGCAGAGTACATGTACAAGGCAAACAGGAAACTGGAGGCAAGCAAGGATCTCATGAAGCACTGGTATGATCAAAAGGCTACTATGTCTGAGTATACTCCGGGACAATTTGTGTGGGTGTTGGAGCCTTTGGCTCCCAGGGCCCTCCATGACAGATGGAGTGGGCCCTATCCAATCTTAGAGAAGAAGGGTGAGGCTACCTATTTGGTTGACCTTGGCACCCCCAGGAACCCTCATAGGGTCCTGCATGTGAATAGATTGAAACCCCACCGTGACAGGGCAGACATGGCCATGTTACTGGTCACTGATGAGGGTGTGGAGGAGGAAACTGAGCCTGTGCCCGACCTCCTCTCCACTAATGTTCAGGATTGGCCAGTGGATGTAGTGGTACTCTCTCCCAAATTGACAAAGCAGCAGCACAGAGACTCTAAGCAGGTGCTGGAACAGTTTGCTGGCCTGTTTTCTTTGACCCCAGACATCACTGAGCAGTGTGTGCACCACATTGACACTGGTGACAGCCTACCTGTCAAACATAAACTGTACAGGTTGTCCGACCATGTCAGAGCCAGCATTAAAGCTGAGGTTGCTAAGATGCTGGAACTGGGGGTAATTGAACCGTCTGAGAGTCCATGGGCCAGTCCAGTGGTGCTGGTACCTAAACCTAATCCTCAGGGGGATATTAGGAGTTACAGTTCTGTGTAGACTACTGAGGATTGAATGCGGTCACAAAGACTGATACTCACCCTATACCTAGAGCTGATGAGCTCATTTATAGGTTAGGGGCTGCTAAGTACCTGAGTACTTTTGATTTGACTTCAGGTTACTGGCAGATTGCCCTCACAGATGGAGCAAAGGAGAGGTCAGCATTCTCCATACCAGAGGGACATTATCAGTTCAAGGTAATACCCTTTGGATTAAATAATGCATATGCCACCTTGGTTGGTGAACAGGTTCTTGTCTGGGTTGGAACAGTTCAGTGCAACTTACCTGGATGATATAGCTGTTTACAGTTCTACCTGGGAGATCACTTAAACCACCTAAATGAAGTGCTTCAGGCCATGCAGCAAGCAGGCCTGACTATTAAGGCAAGCAAGTGTCAAATAGGGCAGACTTCTGTGGTGCACCTGGGCCATCTGGTAGGTGGGGGCCAAGTACAGCCTCTCCAAGACAAAATCCAAACTATTTTGGATTCAACAGCTCCTGTTACCCAGACTCAGGTCAGGTCATTCCTTGGACTGACAGGGTGTTAGGGGCCCCACAATGGTCTCATACGTTTGAACACACCTCTAAAAAGTGGCTCAAGAAGGTGATTTAGACCCCAGAGTGTCAGAAGGCTTTTGACACTATGAAAGCTGCTATGTGTTTAGCACCAGTACTACTGGCCCCTGACTACACAAAGGGATTGGGGCAGTATTGGCACAGCTAAATGGAGAGTGCCTTGATCATCCAGTTGCCTTTATTAGCAGGAGGCTTTTTCCCAGAAAGCAGAGGTAGAGTGCCATTGAGAGAGAGGCTTTTGCTCTGGTGTGGTGTGGTCCCAGAAAAAGTTGAGGCCATATTTGTTTGGGACTCACTTTTGTGTTCAAACTGACCACAGGCCTCTCAGGTGGATCGTGCAGATGAGAGGGGAGAATCCCCAGCAGTTAAGATGGTCGATTTCCCTACAGGGAATGGACTTTACAGTGGAACACAGACCTGGGGTTGCCCATGCAAATGCAGATTGACTTTCCAGGTTTTTCCACTTAGCTGATGAGGATTACCAAGGTGTAGGTTAGTAACCCATCACCTTTCGATTGGGGGGGGGGCTATGTTGCAAAGTCATCCTGTGACCTGGGCACCCCCCAACTTTTTGCTGACTGATACAGGTGGTAACGGATTTTGACTGACCCTGGGCTCTGCCTAACCAGGCCCAGGGCCAGTGCTAAGCTGAAAGAGACACATTAGGATACAGTCAAAATACCTAACACTCTAGGGTACACTATGGTATGATGGGGTCCCCTGTAATTGGCATGACCTACCTCATAATCGGATGTATGATGGTACATTGCAAATGTTTACATCGTATTGCCTCACATCGCCATTTTTACATTGCATGTTCCTTTACATTGTAAGTAATCACAATGCACCCATTACGTCGTATTTCTATAGAAAAGCATGCAAATTCCCTCGCACCGCATACAAACACCCCGCATGGTTCTAAATCACGATTTTTACCTCTATGCGCATTCCCTCTGACCCTAAGGCCTAAACTACACTGTAAGCATCGTACTAAACACACTACGACCCCCCTAAAGCCTAAAACACTGCCATATACTGTTAACCCTGAGCCCTAAAGTTTAAGCCTTAAACTCTATCATATACGACCCTTAGCCCTTAACCCTAAGCACTAAAACATTACCATATACACCCCTTAACCCTAAGGCCTAACTCTAAAGCCTAAAACACTTCCATATACGACCCTTAACCCTAAGCCCTAAAAGCCCTAACCCTAAAGTCTAAAACACTACCATATCCGACCCTTAACCCTAAGCCCTAAAAGCCCTAACCCTAAAGCCTAAAATACTACCATATACTACTATTAACCCTAAGCCCTAAAGCCTAAAACCCTCCCCCTCCGCTACACTCCCCATCAACTACCCTAAAGCCTAAATGACTACGAGTACATCGTCGTCCTTACCTGTCTCACGTTATTCCAGAAGCATTGTCTCCCTGCTGTCCGTGTCTGTTGTAAGCGCCCGTGATGTAATGGGGCATGCGATGTAATGGCGTGCGTAGTGAAGGCACCCGTCGTAACGTCATGTGCAGGCACGCGACGTAGACGCATGCGATGTGAGGCATGCGTTGCGATGGTCATTCGCCCCATAATCCCCTAGTATATAATAGGGCAGGGGATTGAAACTACCTAGAAGTCCTCAGTACCCTGTGACATGGCAGTTTAGAGGCCACCAGCTTTTTCTGCAGTTGCATGTGCGCATTGCTGAAGCCTGAGGTCCGTTTAAAAGCAGTCCTGGGTGCCAGGACTGCTTTTAAAAAGTAAATTGTGCCCAAACTTGACTTTGGTGGTAGAGGTACTTAATAATGGATAACCTTCAATGTTTTGGCATATTAGGGACCCCCATGGTCTCCCCAAGGTATTCCAGAGGTGGGGGTCAGGTATTTATAAGGTACACCCTTATAAAAGGAGTTTTTATATGCCTGGGTAAAGTGAAATTTCATATTTCACTCCCCACATTGTGGTAAAGTGCTGCTCAAATTCACTTTGATGCTAGGAGCACTGTGGAAAGAGGATCTGCAATACTTCTGCAGATTCAGAACCCCTAAAGTCTCCCCTAGTTGCACAGGGGGTGGGTGTCGGGTAGAAATTAGGGAAAGACTTATAAAATATGTTTTTATAAGCCCTGGTGCTAGAAAACAGGCCTAAGTCATTTTCCCCATTGTAAACCCCAGGGCCTATAGGCTAACATTGCAGGAAGTTATTAAATAATAACTCCTGAAAGGAAGGAGATAGAGCTACCATTCAAAGACTTCTCAGAATAGTATTGCTGAATCCAACAGAATCATATTGTTTAATGTCTCCTAAAGTTTACATACACAAAGTTATAAAACTTTCTTGTTTGTAAGTCCAAATTCAGCCTTCCAGTGGTCTGCCGTGATTGGTCAGAGTTAAGTGGATTAGCCAGACTCCATTGAAGAGGTGATAAAGAGCCCCTGGGGTTACCAGCTCTGCTGGGAGGGCAGTGTGCTGTTCCATAGGAATGCCAGGCCAGGGGGTGGGGTCATAAACCATGCTCTTCAAAGGCAATGGGGAGGCCTGGGTGTCAGTTACACTTTTACACTTTTGACCCAGAGTCAGGGCTCGGCTTAAGGAAGGTATGTGCAGATGGTAACGGGAGAGTCTAGGGAAATAAGCCATCCCTAGGCAGGTGTTTAGTCAGGTATTAACTCCCTGCTGAAAAATCAGCTATTATGGATTTGGAAGATTTGATGCACTCTGGGACAAAATAATGCCCCACGCTACAGGATGTGATCATCGCCTTGAGGAGTTACCCTGCTCCCATTGGCCAGGAGTGACCTTCTGCTTGACCCAGAGAATTTTGAAAAAGTATCTGAGAGAGGCAGAGCACTCTAGATCTGATGCTTGAAACTTATTGAGACAGGTATTAATCTCTAGGTAATAACGTTGTGTCGTTTTTGAAAATCCAGTGGTAAGCGGGCTTATAAAAGCATGTATGGTCGTTTGTGGCTTAGAAGTAATAAGCTTAAAATGATGGTGGTTAGTAATAATAATAATATTAATAATAATAATAATAATAATAATAATAATAAGGAGGTTTAACCTCTTAGGTGCTGCGCCTATTCCAACGGCCGACGGCACCACTACCTCAGGAGTGCTGCCGTCGGCCGTTGGACGTTCGAACCTCACCTGCGCAATGGAACGTTCAGCACTGGAGCTGGACGTTCCATAGCTGCTAAGAGGTTATAAAGCGCCTGGTTAAGCCCACCGGCATGTCCCCGCGCTGTAGTAAGTGAGAGATTCAGAGCCCCATACCCAGACTGAAGTACCTAGGTCTGTTAGTGAAGGAACAAGTGTGTTTTAAGCTCTCTTCTGAACCTCATCTCAGAAGGTTCTAGCCGGAGCTCAATAGGGAGTTTGTTCCAACTCCTTGCCGCCAAGAGCCGGAATGATCTACCACCCATACGGGCCTTCCTGACTTTAGGAATCATCACCAGGCCAGTGCTGGTAGATCTAAGAGACCGGACGGGCCTGTAGCAAGTGATGAGATTCTGCAAGTGCCTCGGCCCAGTGCCTTGAGTGATACGGTGGCACATGCAAAGGGCCTTAAACACTATCCTCTTCCTGGCAGGACGCCAGTGAAGAGCGTCCAAGGCCTTTTAAGAAGCGGCCCTTCTAGGAAGCCTAAGGAGCAGCCGAGCCACCGCATTTTGCAGCACCTGAAGCCGATCAAGACTCTTAACTGTGGCACCTAAATACAATATGTTGCCATAGTCTAGTCGTGAGGTGACAAGTGCGTGGACCAACGTCCAGGGGCGGATTGGCACTGCGGGCATTCGGGAATCGGCCGTAGGGCCGCTGTTTCAGTGCCCTCTGTCGGCCGTTTTTTCTCCCCTTTCCCAGTCCACAGAGAGTGCTCTCTGCTGTCTGCTCTCTGTCGACTGGGAAATGGGAGAAAAAAAACGGCCCACAGCACGGAGACAGAGACAGAAATGAAAGCACTTCACTGTGCGGCCATACAGCGATTATCAGCTGTGGCCTCTACTGCACCCCCTGCCCTGCAAAGCAATCACGCTGAGGGTGGCTGGGGAGGGGGTGGTTGTTTACAAGAATCGGCCTCCCAGGGGGCCAGGCGTTTCTCAGGCCTTTTGAGCCATTTTCACCATGGCCCCCCTGGGGCCCACGCCTCCCACAGCCCCTCACATTCAGGGCACAGTGGGCGAGGAAGAATGGGTCTGGCTGTGGGGGCCAGGTGATGTTTTGAAAGCGCACAATCTTCACCTTAGCCCCCCCCCCCCTGCAAGAAGTTTAAAAAAAATGGTTATAGTTCTTTCTCGGTGTCATCATTTTAGAAATGATGCATTTTCAATATTACATTCAAGGAAGTCATGGTTGCAGCTTTTCTATTTCATGCAACTAACAACCATTGACAAAACCTATAGTTCTGGCTTGTTGTAGGTGTAACATTACTTGCTGTATTATGTATCTGAACGCAATGACAGAAGCAGCAAAATACCAGTCGGGCGGCACACTATGCTAAGCACAGATTTATAGCTTAGGTGTTTTAAGCTATGCCCATAATTACATTGAACACCCCCTTTGGAGAGACCCCTCAGTTTTGTAATCCCACTTAAAGCCCTGGAAACAACACCATGTCACAGACACCTCAGGGCCTGGCACTGTGCATCATGCATGACTCATGACTTCCAAGGTTTCAGATTGACTATGTGCAGGGGCATCTTGAACGACTCCCTTTGCTTTAGGAACTACAGCGAGGGGTGAGTTCCTGATGAGTCTCTTCTGTCTGCAACTCTGCGTACAAAGGCTCAGCTCACAATTATTGATGTGTGAAAGGGTGGCTGTAAGGATGGATGAGTGAGTGAAAGGGAGGGTACATGGGCAAAAGATTGGATAGATGAGTGAAGGAGTGAACGGATGGATGAGAAAAAAGATGGATGGATGATTGAAAGGATGGATGAGTGATAGGGTCAATGGATGGATGCATGAGTGGATGAGTAGATGGATAGTTGGGTGGATGGAAGGAAGGATGGATGGCTAAGTGAAAGGGTCGATGGAGAGAGAAAGGGAGAATGGATGGCTGAAACGGTGAATAGGTGGAATGATGAGTGACTGGGTGGATGGATAAGAAAGTGAAAGGATGGCTGGATGGGTGAGAGGGCAAATGGCTAGATGGATGAGTGAAGAGATGGATTGGGTGAAAGGGTGGATGGAGAGAAAAAGTGAGGATGGATGTGTGGATGACTGAAAGGGTGAATGTGTCTAAGGGTGAGTGACTGGGTGGATGGATGAGTAAGTGACTGGGTGGATGGATGAGTAAGTGAAAGGGTGGCTGGATGGGTGAAACGGTAAATGGATGGATGGGTGGAAGAGTGGATGAATGGTTGGATAATGGGTGGATGAGTAAAAGGGTGGATGGAGGGATGGATGAGTGAAATGATGGATGGAAGAATACATGATGGATAGGTTTGCAAATGGTTGAATATGTTTGGATCTGGATTAGCGGCATCTTATGTTTGCCACTTTACATCTCACAATGACTATCCAAGCAGATCTTCCCGACCATTTCTCTCACCAAACATGCCTGCTCAGAACCATGAATTGTAAACAAAATATCAGACTGGACAACCCAGTGCTGTAACCATATATATAGATTATTATAATATGAAATATCACAAAAAGACCTGCACAGTTGATCAAAGCTGCATGCATACTGAAAAACCGTGAGGTACACGATTGGTTCAACCTGATATAAACTTATTTTGACTAGTGCTTAAATGGTTGTCTATTTGGTACAGAGCAGGAATATCGTCGTAAAAATATCGACTAACATAAATATCGCTGCAAAAATATCTACAGGAAGAAATATCGATGACAAAAATATCGTCTGACCAGAATATCGACAGACAGGTAAGTAATATCGTTAACATTAATATAGTTGTAATAAATATCGTTTACAAAAACATAGTTTACAATAATATCGTTTTTAAATAATTATAAGTAATGTAGTGTTTTTAATGATTATTTTTAGTCAAAGTAGTATTTTTAGTAGTATATTATTATTTAATAATGTATTTTCAGTTGAATTTAGTATTAATAGTTCCGTAGCGGGTTGTGGGTTTATAGGGGAGTAGGGTGGGAAGTAATTTAAATATAATGAAATAATACATTAATTAATGTTTTAAATGAATATAAATAGTGTAATAAATAATAGTTAATTAATTTCAATTAGTTAATTGAATAATAATTATGTAATTAATTATGTTAATTTTTTAATAATTTTTAGGTGTGTGTACAGGATTTTTTTAGTGAAAATGTTTTTGGGTAAAGGGGTATTTTTAGGGTTCAGGGTCAGTTTTCAGTTTTTGGGTAAAGGGGTATTTTTAGGGTTCAGGGTCAGTTTTCAGTTTTTGGGTAAAGGGGTATTTTTTGGGTTCAGGGTCAGTTTTCAGTTTTTGGGTAAAGGGGTATTTTTAGGGTTCAGGGTCAGTTTTCAGTTTTTGGGTAAAGGGGTATTTTTAGGGTTCAGGGTCAGTTTTCAGTTTTTGGTTAAAGGGGTATTTTTTGGGTTCAGGGTCAGTTTTCAGTTTTTGGGTAAAGGGGTATTTTTAGGGTTCAGGGTCAGTTTTCAGTTTTTGGGTAAAGGGGTATTTTTAGGGTTCAGGGTCAGTTTTTAGTTTTTGGGTAAAGGGGTATTTTTTGGGTTCAGGGTCAGTTTTCAGTTTTTGGGTAAAAGGGTATTTTTAGGGTTCAGGGTCAGTTTGGGGTTTTTGGGTAAAGGGGTATTTTAATTATATATATGTATTATTGTTGTTATATAAAGTAATGTGTAAAATCAATTTATATGTCCACATTTATTAAGTTTATAATTAACTCCATGGCTGCTATGCGTTTTCCCCCTCTGTGCTGCAAATTGTTCTTTTTCATTGTTTTATGACGAGCTGGGCTCGTCATCAGTGTTTGAGGAGGCTACACCATGACGAGCCCAGGTCGTCATGAGTGTGGAAGGGGTTAAAAGGTGTAGTAATTTTTTTTGAAATAGTTAAAAAATAAAAGTAATGTAATGTATTTTGTTAATAGTACTTATATTTATTTATTATTTAATGTAATTTTAATTATTTTAAAAAGTCGATATTTTTTACATCTATATTAATTACAACGATATTTTGGAGTCGATATTTATGTACTTACCTGTTTAAGTATAGGGTGTCGATATTTTTGTAAACGATATTTTTGCAACGATATTTATGTCAGCTATATTTTTGTTATCGATATTTTAACACCCTACCGTCTATTTACTTACTTACATAATAATGTGCAACCTCCTCTGATGGGTCTGTAAAACGTACCTTTTGTCCAGAAGGTTTGTTCTGAATTTTAACCCTTTGTCCTGAATTTTTACACTCCCCATCCTGAATTTGCACCCATGCCAGTTGGTCACCCTAGTCCTGACACTCCCATACAGAACTACAGAGTGTTCACCCTGCCTTTTCTATTTGGTTACTCTTGTAACCAGATGCACCACACTGCCAAGCTCTAACTCAAGAGCGGCCATCTAATCCCCTTGGCACCCCACTCTCCACAGGGCTGACCAAAGTAGGCTGAGTAAAGCAGTACTCAAAGCTACATCGAGTGTGCCTCAATTGTCATCCCACCGAATCCAGAAAATACTGCACTAGACTCAGTGCAGTAGGTCTTCCTCAAAGGTTTACTTGACTTGCCACATCCAGCACCCAGAAATGCAATGTGTTGCTAGCCGATCCCTTCCTCTGAAGCAAGAAGGAACCGGTAGGAACCATTTTGTTTACCATTTCTTTGCACAATTTACTGATTCATTTGTGTGCCAGTTAATAATGTAACTTTATTTTAAAGGCCTCATCCAAAATGCAGACAAGGGGCATATTTCTCTATATGCCAAAAATATTAATTAGTAAGTTTTGGTTAGTTTTTGGTTGTAGTGTGTAGGTCTGACTGCACTCTATTTTAGGTCCTAGGCCAGAATGTGGCAACATGTTTGTGTGTTGATTTCAGGACATGTCTAAGACTTTGTGTAATGTGATTTCTCAAAAGAAAGCTGTTTAGCCTCATTCTATGCAAGGCTTTGCTCGAGGCCTAAGCAAAATTTGCAAACTTGGCACTTCTTTCTCTGTACAGAAGAATTAACTTTTCTAGCATGTTCAGGTTAGAATTCCTTTTTGCAGATTTTATATCATTTTCATGGTTAATTGAGAAATCCTCAGTCTCTTCATCTCCCAGACTTGAATGCAGCAACAGATGTGAATAAAACGGTGTTTTTTGTATATAGACATCACTTGCTGGCTGTGAAATAAATTTATGACTAGATTGTACAGATACATTTTTTTCAGTATTCTTTACACCCCAGACTGCCTTTTCCTCATTTGTGAATTCTTACTTTTGTTATTACATGTTCTGTTCCCAGAGATTCCAGTCTTACCCTTTCTCCTTGACTTTGTACTAGATTTCTGATTTATGTGATGATTAGCTGGTTGGGAAAGAGTATCTAACGACATTGTGCAGGGCATTAAGACTGCATGTAAGTATTCAGTTATCAGACCTGCAGTGCTCCTAGTCTTTACCAATGTTACTTGCTCTGTAAGCTTTAAAAGGCTTAATTTACTAAATATTTCTCTACGAATTAGACCTCAAAGAGTAACCAAATAGTGTTTCATGGAAGGGCACGCCCCTTGAATGTGGGCCACACCCCTTAACTGTAGGCGACACCCCTTAAATGTATGCCACGCCTCTTGAACGTGGGCCACTTTTTTTGTCAGTGCCCGGGCCAAATTGTGATCCCAATCCGACCCTGCCAACGTCCATAGTCTTGCGTGGGCCCTTGAGGGCGCAGAAGCAGATTCCCACCACACGTATAATCTGGGGTTCAAATGAGAGGTCCAAGTCTACCCATACACCCAGGTTCTTAGCCTGGGGGCACGGGATAGGGACTGGGCCTAAGCAAGTTGGCCACCATGCCGATGACCACATAGATGGGCTCCCCCCCCACCACGAGCACCTCTGTCTTGCTACCGTTCAACTTCAGCCAGTTGTTGGCCATCCAGGAGGCGAACTCCTGCATGCATGCTCTGAAGTTGGATGCAGCCAGATCCGGCGCCCCCGTGATAGCGAGACAACCAGCTGTGTGTCATCGGCATATGACACAATCCGTATTCCAAAGTCCTCCACTATACTTGCCACTGGAGATACGTACAAGTTCAATAGGGTGGGACTCAGGGCAGAGCCCTGGGGCACACCCTGATCCAGTTTCACAGCTCTAGAATAATGGGCTCCTAGTCTGACCTGGAAGCTGCGTTCCGTCACAAATTATTGTATCCATTTTAGTGCCGTGCCTGAGACACGGCCCTTATTCAGACACTGCAGCAAGTTTTAATGTGCTACAGTGTCAAAGGCGGCACTCAGGTCCAAAAGGATGAGAGCCATTGTCTGCCTCTCATCTACACCCTGCCGAATGGCCTCAGTGGCCATAAGGAAGGCTGACTCTGTAGAGTGGAGTGACCGAAAACCAAACTGCGTAGGATGGAGAAGGTTGGTTTCCTCCACATAGGCCATAAGTTGTAGGTTTACAGCCTTCTCTGCCACTTTTGCTAAATAAGGTAGCAACGAGACAGGGCGGAGGTTATCCAATTTCTCCATGTTGATGTTAGGCTTCTTCTGAAGTGGAAGAACCACAGCCTGCTTCCAGCCATCAGGCACCTTGTGCATGCTTAAAGATACATCTAGGATATGCCTGATATAAGGCTCAAGAATTGCAATACTCTCCCCCAGCAGTTTTTGTGAGGCCGGATCCCTGGGTGAGCCAGACTTTATGGAACTGCAAATCTTGCAGAGCAACTCAGGGGGAGGAGTAGTAAAACTGTCCAGCCTCCGGTTTACCCCACCATCTCCCATCATTTCCACAAACTCTGCGCCTAGCTTCCTGGCTCCCGGAAAGGAAGGGTATATTTTTTCCACTTTCTTTGCAAAGAACCCTGCGATGCGGTCGCAGGATTCCTCCGAACTATCCCTAGGGATAGTAGACAATGTCAATGTAGAAATCTCCTTATAGATCTTAAGGTAACATCAATAATCAGCAGGGTGGTCAACAATAGCCGTCTAAGCTTGCATAGCATGGAAAGTGGAATGCCAGGCTAGGGGAAGGGGTCATAAACCATTGTCTTCAAAGGCAGGGGATGGCCACAGTGTCAGTTTCCACTTTGCACTTTTAACCCCCACCAGACCCAGGATTAGGGAAAGTATGTTCAGATGGTAGGCGGAGAGTCTGTGGAAGATTTGATGCACTCTTGGACAAAATAATACCACACTCTAGAGGATATGGTCATCACTTTGAGAAGTACCCTGCTCCCATTGGTCAGAAGTGACCTCCTGCATGACCCAGAGAACTTGGAATAAGTATCTAGTATCTGAGAGGGGCAGAGCCCTCCAGATCTGCTGCTTGAAACTTATTGAAGCAAGAAGTGGTCTGGATTCCTGGGCTGTCCCGCTGAAGCAATCTTGAAATATTTTTCTAAATCTTCTCCAGGGAAGTTGACTGGGACCTTGTCACAAGTCAAGCCGGCGAAACTTCACCGAATCCGGACTGGCTGGGAGCTTCGAGGGGCCTTGGGAAGAAAAGCTCCAAAAAAGTTTCTAAGTGTGAAGGTAAAAACTGAGACTGGGATCTGCCGGGGGCTGTAGTTGCTCAGGGCTCCATCGTGCCCGGCCTGAAACTTTGACTTTGCCCCAGTCTATCGCGAGCAGTTATCACAATATGGTGCTATAATCTTCCAAGTGCTATATTTTATTAAATCTTTGAAAATTCATATCTCTGGTTATCTACTTTGGATTTTTGTCATTTTGGTGTCATTTTAAAGATAAAAATGTTTCCTATTTTTATAAATTGGTTAGGATTTTTTTATTGTGTGTTGTGTCTTAATTATGTACTGAAATTGTGTTTTTAAATGCTTTACATACCTGTCTTTGAAGTTAAGCCGGTCTGCTCGCAGCCACGTTACCCAGGGTTGAGCCTCGGAATAATTTTCTAAGACCTATGCTGAGTCCTGCCATGTATTAGTGGCCTTATTGCCGGTGGCAGACCTACATTTGCCCCTACCCATAACCCACTTTTCAACAAACAGCATTTTTTAAAGGCAAACTCAACAGCATAATGATATCATATTTATGAAGTTGAAGGAACAACGTCCATAACATCTGCTCTGGAAGATTCAAGGAAAGTCTTCAAACGAGATGGATCTTCATAAGTCAGTGTTTTCTTATTGTACGTGACTTTGATGAGGCACAGATGAAAAAGTCCAAACCGGGCATCCAAAGCATGAAAAGCAGGTCTCATATTGGGAAATTGCTTGCACCTATCCGCAGTGCTTTTGGCATAATCCTGGGAAAAATAAAGATCATGTCCAGACTACAATAATCTTTTGATGCGTCTGACGGCAGAAATAACTTGCATGAGCTACGTATAAGATGACACCTTGAGGTTTCTTTGGAGGTGAGGCACTCGAAGGAGTATGACCCAGTCTATGTGCTCTTTGATTGTTGAGTGGTGGGCTTTTGGATAGTTGAAAAATCTGGGGCTAAAAAATATTTGAAAAAAGAAATGAAGTCTGCCCTTTCTATACCGTCAGGAAGCCCATAAATATGAAGATTACTCCTTCGGGTTTCTGTTTTCAAGGTCTTCGACCTGATTCTGTAAGGAGGAAACCTGTGCCTAAAGAGAGTTCACTTTAAACCCTTGGCCGCGGAGGTATTTTTGCTGTGGCGCTGGGAGGTGGGGGGTGAGCACGGCGCTGCCATGCTCATGATGGAACCACGCCGTCACGAGCCACGGACAAGCTGTACTCATGACGGCGTGGTTCAATCATGACTCCGCCCACTCACTAATTCGCCGCACAGGCAGGGAATCAGTGCTGCGTCGGCGGAGCGGCAACAGCATGATGGAACCACGCCGTCATGAGCACACGCCACCCATGGCTCATGACGGCTTGCTTCCGTCATAGGCAGGGAAGGGGTTAAAAGATGTATCACTAAAATTAGTGAGTTCTAGCTCCGCCGAAGGCAGACGTTCCTCCATAAGTGACCATCGATCACTGAGGGTTTATAACTTGGTATTAGTGTCCTCCATGAAGGGGCACAAAGCTCTAATTTCCTCCAGCAAAAGATCAACCGAAGCCACTAGAATTGACTTAGTAGGAAAAGGTGGGTCTTTTTTAAATCTCTTGACCATTGCTTTACTCACAGAAGATTGAGAAGTTGTGGTAGTCAAAATACAAGAGGCCAAATTGGGCCCTGTAGCAGAGGTAGAGTTCTCCATTATAGTGAACAATGAATGTACCAGAGTGCACCTTCGCAATTTACCTACTTTAGATTTAAATACAGAACTGAGAGCTTTTGACTTGCCCATATGCTGAAATCTCACCTCTTGGAAGGAAGAGATGCAGTCAATACAAAGCAAATATTGCTGTAAAAAAAAAGAAGAAAGAGAAAATAAACTGCATCTATAAATAGGAAAGTATAAATATCCTAATGCTTATTTCGGTATTGAGTGGTCAGCATGGGGTGAAGTAAAATGCCTTTAACAAGAAGAAAATGCCTTTAAATCTAGTGGACCTTTGAGGAAGAGTTTGCCTTTAATTATGAAGACGTAGCAAACCAGCTGTTTAAGAGTGCCTCATCCTGCTCTCAAAATAGTGGCCGCTGCTGAGGAGGGGAACCGAACTGCAACATACACGTCCCTCCAAGCTTGGAAATTCATGAGAGCAGTGACCGCCATGTATCAGCAGTAATGTCCACGCATTAAATGTCAAGCAAGCATCGGGAGGCCACCTCACATCGTCTCCCCGAGCTCCCCTGCCCGGAGCTTCACACGGACGTGGCCATCTTGCCCGAGCGGTAAGCCACACCCTATCTATCCCACAAATACTGATCCCTAAGGTAGATGCAGTTGTGAGTGTGAAATTACTACATCAGGAGTTCTATGACTTCTATAATGAAGGCCCTATTGATCATTCAGCAGCACTGTCTGTTGCAAGCACATGCAGAACACATTTGCCTTAACTTAGATCAAACCGAGATCTAGAATTAGGGCCTATTTTATTTTATTTTTATTTTATTTAAAAGGTTTTATATAGCGCTGGCTAGACCCAGAGGTATCAGAGCGCTTTACATGAGCATCAGAACATAATTACAGGTTACATTGTTACAAAGGTTACACAGTTATTAGAGCATGGCAACATAGTTACTTGTATGGTCGAGATAAACAATCAGCACAAATACGTTAGGGGAAAAGCAGGCAGAGGGAAAGATACAGGGGAGGGGGAGGAGCTGGGGGAGAAGACAGTTAAAGAAGGCGGGAAAGAGAAGGGGAGGGTGAAGGACACCGCATGGGAAGAGGAGGGGAGGGGCGGCGGGGAACACAAACCGGTAAACGAGTCAAAGCAACATCCAAAGTCCAGTAAGCTGTGATCCCAGGGGAAGTGGTAACACTTCCCGATCTCAGTTGCGGGAGGCTCCCTTTATGCAGTGGATTCTCTCAGAGGGGTCTCTGAGACTCCAAGGCCTACATTCTGGATCCTTCCTCAAAAAGGGGAGAGGGAGTGTTTTGGGAAGGGGTGCCATACCATACCACATCTGTGAGTGGCTCCCTTGGCGCAGTGGACTCTCTCAGCAGGTTCGCTGAGACTCCAGAGTATAAATATTGGATCGTACCCCAACAAGGGGAGAAGGAGTGCTTAGTCAAAGGGCACAAAGGACAGGGGGCTAGGCAGACTAGCAAGCAAGATGAGAGATACAGGGGAGAGGGGATAGGAGCTTGGAGCTAGGGAGGTAGACAAAGAGAGAAAGAGTACGAAATGGGAACAAATTTAATTAAAGAGTTATTATATAGCGCTGGCTAGACCGGAGGGAATTAGAGTGCCTTACATGAGGAACAATAATGTTGAAATTTACATCAGTTAAAAGTTATGTAAGTATCAAGAAAAGCATTTAAAGAACATAGGGGACAGGTGAATGGAGCAAGGAAGAGTAAGGGGATAGGGTAAAGGGGTAGGAGGAAGATAGGACGTAGAGACGACGGGAAAAACTGCCCCAAGGTCCATCTGGGTAGTAGACGGTGGGGGGCGGGGGGGAGTCCACAACCCATCTCCTCTTTAGCTATATGGTAACGCCACCGGGCATCAGCCAAATCGCTAGGGCACCACAGTCTGGGGTAAGTTCTGCAGGTTCCAAGTCCTGATGTGAAGGCAGGTTAGGGGATAGGTTCAAGGGCTGGACAATGTCCAATTGTTGTCCCGGGGAAGAAAACCAACATGTAGGGGGCCATTATAGAAGTCATCCTGGGTCAGGCAGGGGACAGTACTGTACACTGGTACACTGGTGGCTATCCTAAGGTCAAGTATCTGGCAGTCAAAGTCTATGTCCAGGACAGCGGCCGCCAGAGAATAGCAAGTCCAGCGTGCACACGCCATCACACGAACAAACATGAAAAAGCACACACAAATGTGAGAAAAGACTCTCATATGCACACTGATGCACACACACAAGCACATAGACAGAAAACATTCAAGAACACAAGCACACATAAAATCCCATGCTGAAATACAAAAACACCCAAATACATGCACATGCAAACATCGTCACATGCACAGACAAGCATATACAAATGCGCTCACACTCTCATACACGCAGACAGGCACACACACACAAGCACACATATGAAAACTATCAAAAACATAGGCACGCAAACAATCACATGCTCCCAGAACAAAAATACCCAAGGACGTACACGCAAAATACATGCACACACAACATCACATGCACAGACATGCACAAGCACACACAAATGTGCGCACACACTCACATACGTGAACAGAGGGCGCATACAAGTACACATACAGAAACATCCACACGCACAAGCACACATGCAATCCCATGTTCTAATACAAAGACACTCAAATACAAGCACACACTATCATACGCACAGACATAAGCACACAAACAGAAACAACTGGAGGAATCAAAAAGGGTGCCAATCCACAGAGGAGACTTTAGCGAGCAATTAGGTGGTGTCAGTACCACCCAGCGGGCATCACCAGAACGGACAGGGGTACCGGTTCAGAGTCTGTAAACTATAATGGACTGTAGTTTCCAAGCCCACCTTTCACCTCCAATGCACTGAAGCAGGGCGTAAAAAGAGTGAGAGCGCCCCACGGGACCACCGGAGGTTAATATCAGCTTCATTGTCCGGCCTCATTTGTCTGCCCACATCGGAATGCAACTCTCTTCAATTTCAATGGAAGACAGTGGATATTGCGGTACATGGGGCTCACAGGATGTTATTCGTCCGCTCGATATAGGATGCACTGTGCCGCCATCTTAGAACCAGCGAGTGAAGGCATGGCTTTCCAACTTCGGGATCAGTTTTCTCCAAGAGCGTGTGAGTCCCAACAGCGCGTTGCAGATGTAGTGTCCGGATGGACACGTTCTAGTTGTTGAAGCTGTAAACCTACACTTTACACCCACCCACCACTGGCGTCACGAGCCACGTGACCAAGTCAATAAAGGGGGCGGAGCGCACGTGCTCTAGGCCCATTAACGAGCAGACCATCACTGTGTCCGTGTCTCTGAATGCCCTAGTCTAATGAGGGCCTAGGGCCCGGCACAACATTGGCGACGAGGGGTGGCTGTGCCCTGGTGTGCAAGAGCCAAAGGAAAAGGGGTAGAGAATGCGGCCCGCCTAAGGGCTCCCCCTACGACGAACGGCGCCGGCCGCGGAGAGGCCCGCGGGGTGTGTGCTGAGCCCTGGGCCTGTATGTTAATGAGAGAGGGACCGGGAGCCCACGCAGCACCTCTCGTGCCTGCAACGAGACATCCGGCTGTAATAATGCCCCGAGAAGAAAGCGGACAGACCGGAGCCCACCTGCGTCGGCCGCGACTGACCCCAACTGGGAGGCGACCGCCGCTGAGCCCACCCGCGTGGAAGGAGAAGGCCCGTCGGCCTAAGGTGAGCCTGTGAGCAAGCAGCGGCCCCAAGTAAAATAAGGACTGCGGAGCCCACCCGCACCGGCCAGGGACAGTAATCGAATGCGGAGAGCCCGCAGCGTATGGAGAGCTGCAGGGCACTAACAGACCAAAGCGGAGCGTACCCGTTGTAATGAGAAACGCTGCCCCACCTGTGCAAGAGGAGCACCAGGCTCCGGAAAGGGAGCTGACACCCCTTCCCCGCCGTGTATGAGGAGTGATGCTGCGGCGGCGGGGTGAGTGAGCCCGCAGCATGTAGAGAGCTGCTGGGCACAAGTACACCAAGCGGAGCCCACCCGCAACCTGTCGATAGTGACTGCACTATCTCCCCCTCCCCCGCAGCGCAGCGTGTGAGAGTGAGGCGAGCGGCGACGGCGGGAGGGGTGAAGGAGATACCATGACAAGCCCGCAGCGTGTGGAGAGCTGCCTGGCGTGTAGAGACGCTCGCGGGACCAGAGGCGCCGCTGGGCGCATATGAAGTGCCAGCGGGAGCAGAGACAGGGAGTGGAATAGCTAACCATTCTCCCGCCCCCCTTCCCGGTCAAGCAACTTGCGTCACCCACCCCCCTGTCCAGTAACAGAAAGTAGACATCCCACAGCAGAGGCCGCGAACAGCCTGTGGTGCCATCCAGCACCCCCGCGCAGCGTGTGACCCAAGAAGCTGCCGGTGGGCGGGGTAAGCTGAGAGAGTGTGTACAGAGCCACCATGCTCCGGCGACGGCGATAACAACCTCCACCCCTCCGCGCAGCGGGATAACTGAGAAGCTGCTGTGGGCGGGGATAGAAAAGCGAAAAAAGAGCCTACCTGGCTTAAGTGTGCCTGCGCCCGGGGAAGTGACGAAGGGAGCCCAGGAGAGAAGTCTTGCACCGGCTGTGCTATCAGCAGCAAGGAAGGCCGGTGATAGTGAGGAGGAAACTGCTTTTCTCCTCCTCCTCCCTCACAAAGCCCCAACCAAAAACACAAAAGAACCTACCGGGCACTCATGAGAGGTCCCAGAGGCATCCACGAGGCCTGCGGCACTACGGAACCCAGCGAGGTTCCAGAAGGAAATTAAATCTGGACAAGGCAACACTGCCATCTAGTGGGCAGTCTCCAGTATCGCAGGAGAAGGAGCATATAAACAAGCATTTGACAAACCAAGTGCCTCACAAGCAAGTGGACAAGCCACATCCACCCCTACAAGGTTGTGCTGCCGCCGCCTCACTCAGAGCGGTCTCTCAAGAAGCAAAAGAGCAACATGAAGTAAGACACCGCCAGGACCTGCGGGAACAAAGAGGAGGTGACGCCTGATGGCCACAGGTGGTCACCCCAGCGGCAACAAAACACCAGAGCCTTTGCCACCATAGAGAAAACGCAGCAAGTTCCTGAGAAAGTGCAGAAGTGCAGCACGCACGTAGAGTAGCGCGACGATGCCAAAGAAGATAAAGAAGCACAAGGAGCAATGCTACACTGAAGATGTACCACGGACGGTACGAAGTGAAGCACAAACTTGCAACCGCCATGCACAATGACGTGCAATCAAAGCACGACGCAAGGTCACTACGCAGCCAAAAGAGGCGAAGAAACCATGCACGGGTAACGCCCCAAGAAGCACAAAAGCCTCACCAGCATCCGCACGAGAGCGTGCCCACCGGAGAAGGTCCAAGGAGCGGTGACGTAACCCTCCGGAGCCAGCAGAGCATACGAAGAACGCAGACAAAAGCGCGCCAACGCAAAAGCACTGCAATGGTAGCAAATGGCGATCCCAAGGATTGTGGACAGCATGAAGACTCACGAAGAGGAAGCTGTCCACCCCTTCTGGTCACAAGGAATAACGCCTAGGAAGAAAAGGATGATCCGACCAGCCAGATGGGCGCCCAAGCAAAAGCCGATCACCCAGATGGTCGCCCGAGAAGGAAAAGAAAAGCCGACCAGTCAGATGGTCGCCCGAGAAGGAAAAGAGAAAGCCGACCTGCCAACAGGTCGCTGGAATGCTGACCCGCCAGAGAGGCGCAGCAAAGGTATTCTGCCAGGAAGTCAGGATGAAGATGTCCTGCCAGAAGGTCTGATGTGAAGATCAAGAAGAGGTCCAGGGACGGGACCACGAAGAGGTCTGATGACAGCGACCTGAAGCAAAGAATTAAAAAAGTCAAAGGAAGAAAGACGCGGCGACTGGTCCTGTCACAGAGTGGAGAGAAATCAGTGTCCTAGAGCCAGGACAAGACCAGAAGGAAACGGACGGAGTGCACGCTGCTCGGAGAAGCCTGGTCAGGAGAACAAGAGCAGCTAGATGACCGGACCGCGTCGCAAGGAAGAAAAGAAGATGGAGAATGAATGGCACGACGCCACGAAGGAAAGAAAGGAGGAAAGGAATCGAAGGGCATGGTGCCACCAGAAACAACAACGTCCAGGAAGAGGTGAAGAGGTGCGGCAAGCCAACACACACCAGAAGAGAAGGTGACATGCGCCACAACATCGAGCACAGGGACATACATGTCCAGGATAACATCGGTGGCACTAGGAGAAGAACAGGCTTCTACTTACAAGGCCTCTGACAACCTGTCGACTGCAGGAATAAACAGGCTGTACCATTGACAATACCCACCTTTGGGATTGAGCGGAAGCCTGGATGGGTAGAGCGCTCAGAGGTCCTGAAGAAGGAGAACTGACCAATCCACACCAGCCCGTGGATATCCAAAGGGCAAAGACCTCAGGGACACTGGTGGCAGAGGGTCCCGAAAAGAGAGATGGATCCGTCGCAGTCTACCCTGCACGTCCCAGGAAGAAGAGGAACTTGTGCGCAAAGGCAGGAGTCAACAACCACCCTCCAGGTGGAGCTACGGACTCTGTGAGGTAGTACTGTCATCGTCTCCTCCATTCCCATGCAGACTGTGGAGTTGGAGCAACGCTGCGGAGAACACCAGGCCCAGTGGAAACCTGAAGAAAAGGGCCTCCGGGATATCTCATGGCAGGAGAACCCCTGCGAGAGGGGCGTCCTAGTGAGAAGGATGTCTTTCAACCACTCCCTCCTTTGCAATGTGAAGCCAAGCTGCCTGCAGTGAAGACACCAGACGGACTAGTAGAAGACAACATCCATCAAGTCTACCATCTGGTTATCCTGTTCGGCGTCACCCCAAAAGCAAGATCTCAGTGAACTGAAGAACACACTTCCAGGGCGCAAGTCCAGAAGAGCACGCCCACCGAGAACCAGGACGTCGAGCCCAGGAGAACTTATACTTCAACGCAAATTTCCACCGTCGTCATCTAGCAAGCAGCTGAAGAGACTCATTTTAAATTTATGATGATTGTATATTTATGTATTTCCTCCCACAGGTTCGGACTTTGCTTTTCCTTAATTTTTATTAAATTTTGGGAGGAATGTAGTGTCCAGCTGGACACGTTCTAGTTGTTGAAGCTGTAAACCTACACTTTACACCCACGCACCACTGGTGTCACCAGTCACGTGACCCAGTCAATAAAGAGGGCGGAGCGCACGTGCTCTAGGCCCATTAACGAGCAGACCATCACTGTGTCCGTGTCTCTGAATGCCCTAGTGCAGAGGTCTTCAAACTTTTGTAGGATGAGCCCCCCCAGCGGAATTTTTTTAGAAGTTGGGCCCCCCCACCACCTGACGGAAATGTCTGGAATCGACCCCCACGCGCATATTCCGGGCATATCCAGCAAATAGTGTTCAATACAATAAGAGTGTTTAGTAAACTGCAGGTTTGTGAGTGGGTGTGGTGAAATGACAGAGGCTTATTACACAGCTCAAAACACCACTTTCTAAGATAAAATGTGCACAAATTGTTTTTACAAGAATGCTTTGTT
Organism: Lissotriton vulgaris; assembly: GCF_964263255.1. Taxonomy (NCBI): domain Eukaryota; kingdom Metazoa; phylum Chordata; class Amphibia; order Caudata; family Salamandridae; genus Lissotriton; species Lissotriton vulgaris. Next base: position 494,449,282 of record NC_141697.1, on the reverse strand, counting down.
TTACACAGAACATAGATTGATAATAACACCACCAACATAAATGTGACAGGTGTGCCTGTTTTTCAGAGACAGTCAATCTTTGGATGGATTTGGAAAGAACTTTTACTTGTTTTCTAGAGCTGCCTGAAGGATCCATGACTGATAATAACAGGGAACAAAGACAGAAAAGTCACATTACAAATGAATATGTACAGGGCCGGCTTTAGGGCAGTGCAACAGGTGCAGCCGCACTGGGCGCTGACTTTTTGGAGGGTGCGCCAACCACATGGGGAGGCGCTGTGTTTAGCAATAAGTTATGAATGGCACATATGTCTGGTGGTAGTGAGAGGATCCGAGGAGGAAGTCATGGGGTGTGGGGGCACCAAAACGATTCTTGCACCAGGCGCCACTAGCGCTACAGCCAGCCATGAATACATACTTTTTAGTGTCAAGACAGGCAATTTGCAGGCAGTTTAAACAACACATGACTGGTTGGCATTTTGCGCGCCTGCCTGTGTAATTTTAAAATAAACTTTCAGGGACGTTTTAAGGATTTTGGGGGCCCTGGGCCAAATGTATTTTGGGGGCCCCAGTTCGGACCAGCTTTGATTTTATGATCCAGTCTCAGCTCTTTCATGCCTTCTTTGGTCTAATAATAAATGTGTGTACATCTGATATTCAGGGATAGTGATGCGTGTTTTCAGTATGTAACACAACAGCAGTTCACTAACATTACTGCAAATAATCTGTCACACCCTCCATTTCTCATGTGTGAGGTCATGTATTGATCTAAAATAAACTTTTTATATGGATGTTGCGTGACACAAACACATTTTGTCTGCAACATGTCTGTGATAGACTCTTACACATTAAAAAATGAATTAATGAAAAACGCTATTTACAACACTGTTTAAAAAAATGTCAAGGTCATGAGGGGAAGACTGTAGAACAGAGCTGGCTCTTTCAGTCACCCCCCCCCCCAAACCCACCCCTCCCCCTTTGAAAGGCTGGGGCCCTGGACCAGAGCCCACCTTGCCCAGAGGCCACCTCGCCCATGCCTTGAAACATCCCTGGAAAGTTTCTCTCCTCTCTGGGAACAGCTAACTCTCCCAGGAGGGGGTTAACTCATAGAGCTGAAATGCTTCAGCTGCAGTGGGAGGCAAGGGGTCTCCTCTGCTAAAACCGAAAGCGTGTCTGTTGGTTTGCTTTCGGTTTTAGCAGAGGAGTAATCCTTACTCCCACTGCAGCTGAAGCATTAACCCCCTCCTGGGAGGGTTAACATAACAAAAGTATGGGCACTTTGTGCCCCGTCGATTTCCCCTCCCTCCTCCCTCCAGCCTTACCGGAGTTCTCCCAAGGGAAGGTCAGATTACAGTGGAGTGCGTGCCCCCCCTGAGATGGTGTCACGCCCCCCCCAGGAGGGCGCGCCCCACAGATTGAAGAACTCTGCCCTAGTGTAATGAGGGCCTAGGGCCCAACACAACAGCAGAGATGTTCCGACGTCTGAAGTCGCGCTAATTCTCCATTTAGCGTCGCTCAGTGCAGCAGTTAGTTGCCGGAGAATGTCCCCGACCAGCGGAGTCCCAGCGGAGTAAGCTTGAAGGCTGCCCTTGCATGCTAGATTCTGAAGGCCGTTTGCAGCTGTAAGCTTACATTTTTGGCCACAAGTTGTTCTATTTATGCCTGCCAGCTTCCACAAAATGATACAAGTCAGACATAAATTGTTTTATTACTGTGCAATTGCACGCTACAACTTTACCCAGTATAGAGTAATATACCGAACAATATGGGTGGGGAAATGAAGATTTGCCTTGAGCGCTTGTGAAGGGCAAAAAACACATGAGTTTGCGGACATTTACTATCTCCTCTCCGACCTTTTATATGGAAATGGTCAGAGATTTATTTCAGAAAAGAGCCATAATACCATATTTTTCAAGGTGGGAAGGGTGAACGGAACCTCCAAACAATATAGATGCTTAGGAGAAGGGCTTTCTCCATGGGGAAAAATGTTTGCCCTTGAAAATAAGGAAATAATGTGTATTTGCACAGCGGGCTTTCTGCCAAATGCAGAGCTCTATGATGCATTTAACTCTGTACTGTGGAAGAAGCAAGTGCCACATGACATTTCAGGAAAGAAAGTTTGTGAATTCCCAAAAGATGTACATTTCCACAGTAAGGAATGGCTTTGCTTTTTGACTTGGACCCTTCGAATTTTATACTAGTTTACTGTGATAATTTTAACTCTCTTCTATTTGCCTAACAACCCATAGGTGTATTTGTGGGCAACTGATAGCTTCTAAACGTTCCCCTGTACTGTGTGACACCTTCAATCAGTTTCGGCTTTTTATGCAACAAAACTTTGTATTTTGGGACCTGTAGTTTTCCTGTAACTATTATTAGCATTTGCTTAAAAATCCAAACCGCAAAATCTACAGTGCTTTTGGCTGAATTATATAAGGTGTCTGTGAGAATTTGGATTGTTGGTTCACTCAGGTGTGAGCCCTTGTCAATCAACCCATTGGAGGTATATCAGTAGTTTCCATTTGTAATCGTTTTTCTTTGAGTGAGGTTGTTTGAGGAGGATGGGTTACTAATTATGAGTTGAGAAAATGCATGTGGGGGTAGAGTTTATGTACACCTTGGTAGATTTGTGTATATATTAAGCATGGGTTAAAATTCGGTCTGCTCTCGAATTTTGCGGATTTTTGGCAATTTCACGATCCCTGAATCGCACAAAATTGCCAAACAATCCGCAATTTGCAAGTTTGCGATTTTTTTTCCTTGTTCGCACTTCAAAAATACAATTTTGCACGCGCTGCATTGACTTACCTTGATTCTGAGTTTGCCGAGTTGTTTACCTCACGCGCACAAGATGGCCACGCCCAAAAACGACCGCATGGGTAAGTTTGCGGTAGCCGCGCTGAAAAAAAACCCGCAAACACGCTAAAATAAAAAAATTCGCAAGTTAGCACAAATTTGTGGATTTTGCGGACCATGAATTCAATTTCGCTTGCATTCACAGACTGCGAATTTGCAAATTTCGCCCATACTTAGTATATACAGAGAAATGTTTAAGGGTTGAGCTGGTAACGTGGTTATCATTTTGACTTTTTTTATTATAGTTATTAACTCCATGCGCGCTAGCGGAATTCCGCTCCTGCGCTGAGTTTTTCTAAATCGCACTTTGCGTGACGAGCTGGGCTCGTCATCAGCGTGCGAGGAGGCTACGCCATGACGAGCCCAGCTCGTCATCAGCGTCGAAGGGGTTATAGCTACCCCTAAGGAAGGGCAGATTTTGCCCGAAATGCATTGAGATGCTAATGTTCACATTGAATTATGAGGAATTTTGAGCCTCTCTGTGTCTATGACCAAATCCATTTTTGGCACTTGTTGAACCTTTGTAAAAATGCGAAGTATCAAAACGTCTGGTTGGAAAGAAATGGAATACCATTGATTACTTTTGGAATAAATTGGATTACATATGGATGATAATGTTTCAACTTCATCGGATTCTTTGAATATACTTGTTCAGCAGTGCATCCTGGGTTGGGGAACCAGTTTTTTCGCAGTCATCAATGCGCACGGACAGCGGGCGTTCCAGCATTGCACGCTTTAAACATTGCCTTGAACAAAAAAAAGTTTGAAGGACATTCCTTGGTGATTTTAATATCCACAACATAGGGGCGCTAACCAGACAAATCCATCAGTCCGGGGCCACCATCGCATTGAATGACCTATTAAAAACTTACAAACTGGCAACAGCACACTCAGTTCATCTAAAGAACAGCCCGGGTGCCATCCTTGGTCCCACGTATAACAACCAAACAACGATTGGCTACATCATTTTAAGCGACAAGTTGCAAGCCCTAATGTCAAATATCTCAGTTCACCCGCGCAGCGACAGCTACCACGCTGCCTTAACCATCACGCTGAATTTAACAGTGAACACTCGCCACAGGCTAGAATGCTTGGGATCAACTGACGGCGAAGAATTGATAAAGCTGCCCAGAAGAATCAAATGGGGGCATACTGCAACCCCCACATTCAACAACTGGGTATATTCATGGATAGGTTGGCCACTGAGCGAACAGAAGAAGGGCGCAATTGCAACATGGAACGGTATCACCGGGACCCTGGTGGCGACACTTCGCGGGTATTCAGATAGAACAACTCAATGGCACTCTCCAACTGCATATGGGTATAACGAAACAATTAAAATAAGTGCCAAACAACTGAACAAGAAACGAAAAGCATTCCGTAAACTCTGCACAAGTTTAAACAAAAAACAATTACAAGAAGCCACAAAAAGCCACTCTAAGAAGGTGTGGGCAGCAAAACGAGATCACTGCGAAGCACAATGGCTGAAAATTTTTGACCTGCTGAGCCCCGGGAAATCACAAGAGTTTTGGAGTTACCTAAGCAACCTCGGACGAGGTATAAACCACAGAGAAAATTCCCTCGAGGCATCCATCTGGGTTGTCCATGTAAAAGCACTTTACACCGAAGATGGACCGGACAACCAGCAAAATGATACACCGATAGTAGGCGACGAGCTAGACTCCTTCATCACAAAGAAGGCTCCACCGGGAAAACCGCTAGTGGCTAAAATCCTAAAAAACATCAGACAAAACGGCGCTCCGGGCCCTAATGGGCTCCTGGGTCACCTATTTAAAGCGAACGTTGAATTTTGGTCCGAAACCTTGACCTACCTGTACGCCGAATGCTGGCTTTCGGGAGACGTGCCAGATTCATGGAGAGGCTCACTCTTGCATCCAATCCACAAGAAAGGCCCCAAAACAGATCCATCAAACTACTGTATGATCGCCCTCCTGGACATCGAGAGACAAATCTACGCTAGCGCCATTCTGAGGGATCTTGCAGATTGGACGAGTGAGGAAAGCCTACTCCTGTCCAGCCAAACCAGATTTAGACCTGGTGCCGCCACAGTAGACAACATTACTGCACTTTCCTATCTGGCTCATCAAGCGCGGTCGCGCAAAAGTCTCCCCATATTCGCTTGTTTTATTGACTATTCGGCAGCGTTTGACGGGGTAGATCGCACTATTTTGTGGAGAAAACTAGCTCAATGGAACATCAACCCATCCCTGCTAAGAGTTATCCAGTACTTGTATCAAAAAACGTGGGTGAGAATCAAACTCTCAAGGGACTCTGTATCCGCTAAGATTGACACAGACGGAGGACTAAAACAAGGGTGCGTTTTGGCCCCTCTGTTGTTTAACTTATATACCGCGGACATGGCGAGAGCCTTGACTGGGGCAGCCCTAGCAAATCCAAAGGTCGGAAGAACCAAAACCCAATTCATGCAATATGCAGACGACCTGGTACTCTTGGACCATACTAAAATTGAGCTACAAAAGGCGCTGACGGCGCTTGCAGTATATAACAACGAAAACAGGCTGGTAGCAAATGCCTCCAAGTCAAAGGTAATCATCTTCGGCCACCATCCAAAGAAAAAATCTGTAAAATGGAGGCTTGGCCATCTCTCCCTGGAAACAACACAACAATACACCTACTTGGGCATTTGATTTCAAGAGTCAGGGCTTTCAAGCGCCCACCTAAAGAAAATTCAAGGCTAAGGCAAAACCATCACCTATGCCCTATGCAAATTACAAGCCTCCCTGTATAGTCCAATCACAACGGCCATCCAAAGAGTACTCAAGGGTAAGTTAATGCTGGCCCTCAATTACGCTCAACAAGCATTCCCGGGTAAACTCAACAAAGACTTAGAAAAAATCCACTGTCAAGCTTATAAGAGACTGTTCCACCTACCAAGGTGCACCAGAAACACCCTTGTCCGCTTGGTGTTCACGCTCAACCAGCAAAATCTGGAAGAGATGGCCGCCCTAAGTAAATACTACTTCCTTACAACAGCGGCACACGAGAACAGTCTTAAGACAGTCTTGAAATACATCTTCATGGAACCTGGGAATCGTTGGTCGACCACCCTCAATGTGGCAAAGGGCCTTCTCAATCTAGCCATTGAGGCCTGGAACCCCGAACACGTCAATTACACCGCCATTAAAAGTGCAATTAAAAAACTAGTACGCATGCGCTCGCGGGAATTGGACCTGGAGTCACTGGAAAAAAGAGATTTTCATGAGTCCCTAAGCTTGCAACAAATTGTCCACAACCCCAAAAACCATCTCATGCAGGCCGTTGGCCGTGCAGCTCTCCACAAGATTTTAACCTACAGACTACACCCCTTGCCCCTAAAAGAACTATATGCTTCCAAAAAGGCCGGATCAGGGGCTTGGGAATGCAGGCTCTGCAGGTATAAATGAGAGTCATTGGCCCACCTTTTATTCTGCTGCCCGGCACTGCGCACAGCTCGTAGCCTTTATCTTAGGCCCATCCTAAGAGAAGCGGGGTCACGCACCGTAAAGGAGGCGATTCATCAATTATATACATTAACTACGGTAAAAAAGATGGCCTATTTGGAAAGTATATTTAACAGACACGGTCCAAGCTGATAGCCATTCAGGGCTCACATGAATAGAGACTTTGCAGATGCACGTCGGACTGCCTTATCATGATCTTTTTCACTGCATCCATCAGAGCCCAGGGACCTTCACACAGACTTGCTTGCTGTCACCCCCCTGATTTTAACTTTTGTAATTTTGTATCTTGGTTTTATTGTAATGGTTTTAAGTAACCAAACAATAAAGTATTCATTCATTCATTCATTCATTCATTCCTTGTTGGTGTGCATTCAACCTATTTTGAATGAAATAAGGGCAGGAAAATGCCAACTTTCTTAAAGTGGTATTTTCAAAATTGCAGTTTAAAATTTGTGTTTACCATTTCATTCATTTTCAAACACATAATGTTAAAACCAACTGTACTAAAAGATGTATTATATCATTCTGAGTTCAGGCATACTAAACTCAAATTTCTACCATGTTCCCTGGGTCAGTTAGGATTATAAGATGGTATAATCAAACTGCCCATTCTGGCCTAAGGGAACAGGTAGCCTTGCAATAGTGAAAAACGAAATAGGCTGTAATTCACTATCAGGTCATGCCACACACATCAGGGCAAGACCTACCTTTTACATACAATGCACCCTGCCATAGGGCCCACCTTAGGGGAGTCTGATATGCAAAAAAGGGAAGGTTTAGGGACTTGCAAGTGGGTGTACTTGCCAAGTCGAGCTGGCAGTACTAGACTGCACACAGGCTCTGCAATGACTGGCCTGAGACACACTTTACAAGCTGGTCCTGTGGGTGGCACAACCAGTGCTGCAAGCCCACCAGCAGCATTTGATTTACAGGCCCGGGGCACACTTGGTGTGCACTGTACTAGGGTCTGACAAGTAAATCAAATGAGCCAATCATGGAGTTACTAATCCATTACAGCAATTTAACATAGGGAGCAGCACTTGCACTGTGGCACTGAATAGCAGTGGCACAGTGCCCAAAGCATCTAACTAGTTAAACATATCAAAAACAGAGGAGGCAATCAGTGAAAAATGGAAGGGAGATTCACACCAATGGTACCAGGTCAAACATTCACAAACCCACCCCCTTAAGTTTTATTCATGATCTTTATTTCCCACCCGCATTCACATTTTATCTGCAACATTTGTATTAATCTAACATGTTGATCCATTCAGCTTGAACTTTTTTCCCTCTGTTCTCAGGCTCGGGCATTCTGCGACCTTGTCCTCTTCCCAACCTTTTGTTTCATCATTCCGGATTAGCTTTCAGTGCCCATGCACGAATATCATATGGCTCAGCCCACTCCAGTCATACATGAGAGGCCTAAATACGCACTAGTGATAAAGTCAGAAAGACAGATATTACTTTAAAAAATAAATGGTTTCACTGTATACCACCCATCTCTACTCTTTCCCAGTTTATTTATTAGACCTATCCCCACAGTAGCAGTAGTAAAAATCACTCAATTTAGTTTCAAGCAAGCAGATGCCAAACATGTGAGTCTTCAAGACTCCATATTAGTACCTTCGGCTCATGCGCAAGAATTTCCCTCCAAGCGACAGCTCGTCATACTACCTAGATGTAGTTGACGCATGCGCAATTAAGATTTCCCGTTTTTAAGCAGTTTAGTCCTTCGTTCAAACTATTACTGTTAGTAACCTCATAAGCAAGCTTCACTATCCTGCGTGTTGGTGTGGTGGTTTTAGTTTTACACAAAACAGTTTTAATATTTGTAAGTGAGTTAAAGGAGCGGATTGCTTTCGAGCAAGTCTCTTTTCTACGAGTCCTTGCTCCATCAATCCCCTCTCTGATGGCAATTTGAGCCATCACAAAATTACCCATCCCAACCAGATGCCAACTTTTGCACATCTCAGTTTCTTTTCCTTCTCTTTCTTTCTTAATTCCATCTTTGTTTTCTAAATCTTTCATCTTTTTATATAACTTTCCTTTCATTTCCTCCATCTTGATTTCCTCATATTTTCTTTTCTTTCCCTTTCCATTCACTTCATATCTTCCCTTTACTTTGTTTCTGCAACATTTGCACCAAATCATTATTGTTAAAACTATTATTGTTATACCAATTATTGGAAGAATTATTTGACCTAAAATACTTTTCCCTAAATCAGAGAACCAAGTCACTATTGAAGAAATACTCTTTATTAGTCTTTCCCATACACTGCCAACCTCCAGTGGTTTCAAATCTTCTTGAAGTTTTGTAATATTTTTTATATACCCTCTGATTTCCTTACTTTTGTCAGCAATGTATGTGCAACAATGTTGAACTTTCAACATTCTACAGACTCCGCCCTCTTTTGCCAATAAAATATCAAGAGCAAGTCGGTTAGGTAAAATCATAGACCTAATTGCAACCATTTCTGTATTTATCATCAAGAAACCCCCAGCAGTATCAGTCAAGAGACGATCAACTACTCTTGACAATTTACAAATTCCATGTGAATTTAAAATGACTCCCACTGAAGGTATCAATGCACCAAATATGTCACCTACTATTTCTGAAAAACTAGCTCTCTTTCCTCGTGCTAGTTCATTGGCGTTTTCATTGCTTCTAGTGACTCTTTTTACATGATATATCTTCGGAAATACTATCCCAAAGCAGCAGCTTCCATACCACTGTGCGGGCAACTTATAATAAGCATCATTCCCATACACGTAGTGACCCACAGGAAGCACTGGATCGGTTTCCTCTTTTAGTCCCCAACCTCCCAAAATTAGGACATTATTATATAAATAAATACGTTATTATTATAATCTGTCTTTAACCTATGGAGGCAAGTTTTCCCTTTCTTCTCAAAGTTCAGGGACATCGCAGCATGTGCCTTGCCAGTTGTATAATTTGAAAATTCCCTCTTTCTCAGTCCATGGAGGTACATGGGTTTTCTGTTCAGCAGCTTTCTTTTAGAAATCCTGTCTCCTGTCATCAACTAAATTCAAAATCACTTTCTCTTCTTCACGTGAAAGGCATGTTAGATTATTCTTGTATGCCTTGGCTAAATCTATTGATTTCATTGTTAAAAGAAATTCACCCATAAACTGTGCATCTTGACTACTAAGTACAGGATTCATATTCCTTCAAATAGGAAGTTCTAAAAATACTACATCTAAGTTTGAATAATATTACTGAAGTTTTCCTGTTGCATAGAACAAACTTGCTAAAACGCTACATGATATACCTTATGTTAAAGGTAAGCGGTGATATGTATCTCCTTTTGATACTGAAGCTGGTAATTTCATACAAACATAACAACCTCTAATCTGCATTGTATCTACATATTGAAATAACAACTTGGTGAAGACATTTAAAGACGTGTCATTATCTGATACTGTGTGATGAAAATCTAGCTCATCTGCTGCTTCTGATTCTACTCTTTCTCCTTTTATTGTAGCTATCTTTCCATTAGTAATGGTATCATTCTTTCTATTTGTTACCATCAAATAAGGTACCGCCATTGTTAGAAATATCCATACTGTAATCACTAACAAATTGCTACATATACAAGCTCTACAACATCTTTGGGTGCAACTTCGTTTCGGTCGCTCAGAGACCATTTTGTGCCATCTTAATCTGAGAAGTTAATTTCTCCTCTTCCTTTCTTCACTTGGAACTTCAGACTTTTACTTTACGGTGGTCTCAATTTTTTTTCAGTAATCTGTGTAGCATCTACTTCTGATTCCTCATTTATATTTAAATTCTCAAATTCTTCTAGAAGAACATAGGTCCATTCAGGGGTCTTGTATTTTTTTTATTCAAAATTCTCAATCTTGGGCTTCTTTGTGGATTTCTCACATTTGACTGTTTAGACTGAGTTTGACTTGTAACCTCATTCACTTGATCTGGTCTTTCTTTTGTTTTTCTTAGATAGTATCGTAGTCTTTTCACTCCACCTGGTCAGTTATCACCTTTTCTGACTCTTTTGACTTGAACTGCACTTTCACCTTCTTTGTCTCTTTCTAGAGTTCTTTTATTTCGGTATGTCTAGGCACAATCTGTTCTTGTTCTGAACCCCTCTCTACCTGTTCCTGTTCAGGTCTTGTTATTGTAACTTCATCCACCTGAACTTGTTCTTCTTCCTCTAGCTGGTCCCGTTCGGGTCTTATTTCAAGTTGATCTTCTTCTTCCCGGACTTGTTCTTCTTCTCCTAACTGGTCCTGTTCAGGTCTTACTACAATTTCCTCTTCTGCTGCCTGAACGTGTTCTTCTTTTCCTTTCTGTCCCTGCTCAGGTCCTTGCTCTGCCTGAGTATCTTCTTCTTTCCCTGTTTGGTCCCTCTCAGGGTTTCCAATAGCTTTGTTCACTTCTTCCGCGCCTCTGAGCCACCACAGTGTTTCAGCGGAAAAACCGAAGTATACAGGGAGCTGCGGCATTTTGCACGTGCGGTCACCACGTTCTGCACTATGCCGGCTGCTGTAATCTGGAGGCGCTGACTGAGCCAAAGTCGACGTTCAGGACAAAGGATCCGGAGACGTGCAACCTTCGCGCAGCTGAGCACGCGACTCGCCTGTCCCCTGTCAGCTGTGAACCGCGATGTGCGAGCCGATGTGCATAGTGGAATGAGCAGACACAGCTGGAGGAAGTGGTGAGTGAGGGCAGAGGGGTTGGAGCGGTGCGGGGTTGCGAGCGCTATTGCTGCACCGGCTGGTTCCCCTCAAACTCTGCTGTTGCTGGGGCTAAGGGTTGGGAATTGCTGCGATTTGACCCATGCCGTGTTTGCCCCCCAGCTGGCACCAGTGAAACATGAGCTTAGGCATTGGTTTTGAACACCGGTGTGAGCAAACGTATTGGGTGCGGTCTGGTTCACACTGTTGGGCATCCTGCGTTCGCTTCGTGGAAGCAGGGGCGCAACCTGGGGGCACGAGCAGCGCTCACTCGGGCCTTTTCTGGGAATTTGGACCCCGGTACGGGCCCCCATGTACAGCACCACGGGGCTGCAGCCTTCATCCCCTGTAGTGCAGGTCTACATGCGTCCATGATAAAGCCTTCCTGAGGCCTGCACTGACCCAGAGGAGCTGTGAGTGGGAGTGGTGGAGCCTGCAGCATTGCCAGCCCTAATTAAGCCCATCGTATAATGCACCTGAGAGAGCCAACTTCACTATAGTGAATGCTGACCACCCTAGACCCAATCTGGGGCATTGAAACCCTGTGCCCAGTCCACGCAAGCAAGCCTATAAAAAGGCAGCTTCTTTCTCAGGAGATGAGGAGCAAGTGAACTAACCTAGGGTGTTCTCTTGAAGCTAACATTGCCAATCTGCACACTAATGGAGAGAGTGACTGTCAAGGCGGTCGGCGGCCTGCTGTTACCAACTAATACTGTGACAATACCTGAGACACCCTGCATTGGATTTGAGCTCCCTACGCCTCCTTCCTCCATACTCTGTGCGCATGAAAATGGGGAAGACGGACCCCAAACAGGTGAATCTTTCCTTTTTAAACCCCAAACCAGGACAAATGATGCAGGCCCGGAACAGGACGCTGCCCAGGGCTCCAAGGAACATGCGGAGCAACAAGAAGAAGATCTTCGCACCATTTTGCAGGATGTCCGTTCCAGCATCAAAACAGTGGACAATAAGATAGATGCGTTGAAATCCCGATTAGACGCAGTCAAGAAACTCGTGGACACTCATGAGGTGAGGTTGGATGCTCTGGAGAATAGGCTGTCAAACACTCATGACTCTACTACAGGAACTAGAACCCAAATTCTGAATATGGAAAAAGTACTGCTGTGATTAAGGCTAAGAACGAAGACTTGGAGGCGCGCTCTCGGCACAATAATCTCCGTATTATTGGCCTGCCAGAATCAACCGCCATTCCAAAAATGGGACCTTTTGCAGAAGACCTACTGCGGGACCTCTTTGGGCCACCCCTCTCACAAGTCATGATCGTTGAAAGGGCTCACCGCTCCTTGAGTCCTAAACCCCCCCCTAGAGCACTGCCGTGCCCTATAATTGCTCACCTTTTGAATTATAGGGACAGAGACGCCATCCTTATAGCTGCCAGAGATAAAAGTCCTATAACTCACCAAGACATCTCCCTCTCCTTTCCTGACTATACACCTGTGGTTCAGGCGGCATGGAGAGGGTTCACACCGGTGAAACAGATCCTTCGGAATGCGTCTATCCCATTTGGGATGCTATATCCTGCCAGGTTGAAAATTACTTGCGACAAAAACTCGCAATTCTTCACGGACACTAAATCAGCACTCAAGTTGTTAGGCTCCTGCCCAACCAACACACTGCAGGAACGAGGTATGTCCCAACCACTTCCCCGACTCACCGGTCACTCACTAGATGGTACAGATGAGTAAACCGATGACCCAGAAAAGGGGGTGGAATATATACGAAGGCACCAAACCTTCCACCCCTGTAGAGCGTAGTTCAAATAACACCCTCCTCCTTGCTTCCGCACCTGCATAAACAGGGAGACAAAAATACACCTCACAATAACCTCTCAGTCCCCAATCCTACCTCTGTATCAAATGACCATATCCAGCAATTCACCACACATGCACTTACCAGAAACGAATGCAGGGTTTGCTCCGAGGGGGGTCTAGTCCAGGGTATAAAAAAACTTCAAGATAACTTCTCTTGTAATAGCCATAAAACAGGACTAGTGATTCGGGTGTTTGGTTTGGGCGTGTATGTAATCACAGGGTAAAAAACATGCTGAAAGAACGGGCATGAACAAAAAACCCCTGTGTCTCTGAAAGGATTGTGGGGGAAAAAGCAGGGGAGCCGAGAATCAATACCGACTCGTTTCTTGGGAGGGCCGAAGGGCAATACCCAGCCGGGATACTACTCAAAAGTCAGATCTGCCCATAACGAGGCGGAACGGTTACAACAAGACGTGTTCACAGCGCGAACGCCTAGCGTCCGTTAGTCTTCTTTACAACATCTCGGGTACAAAAGAAAAAAGACACCCTTACGATGTCTGACAAACAGGAGCCCCTGGATGTCGTTGGCAAGTCTATAAAAAGAGAAGGAGGAAACCAAAACAGGGGACACACTCTAACTAATTAACTAAGAAGTACAAGGGAACGGGAGTTCAGGAAACAGGAGGGAGGGTACAGGCAAGTAACAACAACGGGACTTCAGGACAAGGGAAAAAAGGAGAAGGAAGAAGGCAATACTCCAACGATTCTCACGAGCCCGTGAGAAATCAGCAACAGCCAACAAGCTACAGAGGAATCAGGATATCAGGAACCCACAGGTTAGCAATAACAAGCACCAACACTATGGTAGGACTACCTTTTATGTGCAACTGGCGTGTCATGTGACAGCGAAGACATGGTCAACAAAAGAGGACTGGGGACCAAATCCTAACAGTACCCCCCCCCAATGACCCTCCCCACGGGTCGGGGCTTCCGGGGATGTTGTCTATGAAATAGCCTCACTAAACGAGGTGCATGCACCCCCCCAGCTGGTTCCCATGTCCTATCTTCCGGGGCATAGCCCTTCCAATCCACCAGGTAATACAACCTTCCCCTCCTACGCCTAGAGTCAAGAATAGCCTGTACCTCAAACTCCTCCTGGCCATCCACCAACACAGGGGCGGGAGGGGGCAAGACCTGATCTGACGGAACAAAGGGCTTCAACAACGATGTGTGGAAGACTGGATGGATCTTATAATCCGATGGCAATAACAGCTTCAAAGCCACAGGGTTGACCACCTGTACTACCGGAAAAGGGCCTACATACCGGGGCTGTAGTTTGCGTGACCCCTGTAGTCGCAGGTTACATGAAACCAACCATACTTGATCGCCCACCTTGTAACCAGGGGCCGAGACCCTATGACGATCCGCCTGTACTTTCATAGCCGCCTTGGCTTCCTGTAGCCTAACCCTTGCCACTTCCCAGATGTCACACAATCGTTTACACACTTCGTCAATGGCTGGCATGTGTCCAGTGGGTTGGATAGCTAAAGCTCTAGGATGATATCCCATAGAACAAAAGAACGGTTTCATTCCCAGGGCCGTGTGTACACTATTGTTATAGGCGAATTCAGCTATGGGTAAAGCCGTCACCCAATCACACGACAGAGACGTAATCAAGCACCTCAAATATTGTTCCATTGTCTGGTTGGTACGCTCCGTCTGCCCATCTGACTGAGGATGATACGCAGATGACAATCGTATATCCATCTTGAGCACCAGACAGAGCTCCGTCCAGAAATGGGACACGAATTGCGCCCCTCTGTCTGATATTACTGCTGTAGGTAATCCATGTAACCTTACAACCGAAGTCATAAACTCCAAGGCCATCTCCCTCGCTGTCGGAATCTTTTTAAGTGGTATAAAGTGTGCCATCTTGGTGAACAAGTCCACCACCACAAGGATGGCTGTGAATCCAGACACCAAAGGAAGGTCAGTGACGAAGTCCATACTGACAGGATGCCAAGGGGAAGGAGGAACCTTCAATGGCTGCAACAGACCAGAGGGCTTACTATGTGAGGGCTTATTGATAGCACAAACAGGACAGGCTGCCACAAATCGCTGAACATCCTGTGCCACGGTCTCCCACCAAAACCACCTCAAGCACAACTCCTTCGTCTTACCCATTCCAGGATGCGCGACTAAGGAGGAGGAGTGACACCACTCCACCACCTTTCCTCTCAGCTCGGGTGGAACAAACAACCTATCTCCCTGATATAACAACCCATCCCGGAACACCACCTGAGACAGTTGTAACCATGGGCCCAAATCCATCCGCGCAACACAGTCTTTCACAGTAGATGAGAACTCTTCCACCGAAGCCACTCCAACAATCTTCCCACTATCGATCATAGGTCTACTCTCCTTCCCTGATCTCACCTCCTCCGGGTCAATGTGAATCCGAGACAGTGCGTCAGATTTTATCTGCTGAGCAGCGGGTCTGTATGTTATGATAAAATAATATTCGTTGAAAAACAAAACCCATCGCATCTGTCTTGGTGTCAATGCCCGAGCTGATCTAAAAAACTCCAGATTCTTATGGTCCGTATAGATCGTGATCGTATGTCTGGCCCCCCACAGATAGTGACGCCATTCCTCGAAGGACAGTTTCACGGCCAACAACTCGCGTTCCGCCACAGTGTAATTGCGTTCGGCAGGCAACAATGTTTTCGAAAAATAGGCAATAGGATGCATATGGCCCGTGCCCTCCTCTCTCTGCGACAGTACCCCACCCACCGCACCAGCTGAAGCATCTGTCTCTACATAGAACGGTAAGGCAGGATCAGGATGGGCCAGGTCTTCAATAACAACCGGAAGGCACTCTGAGTCTCATGGGACCACGAAAAAGGAACCCCCTTTCGCAACAGACGAGTCATAGGCGCCACAATATCAGAAAAACGAGCGATAAACCGCTGATAAAAATTGGCGAACCCCAAAAGTACCTGTATGTGCTTAACAGTGGATGGTACAGGCCAGGTCACGATCGCCTGTATCTTTTTTGGGTCCATTCGTATTCCTTCGGCTGATATCAGGAACCCCAAAAATTCCACCTCTACCGCATCAAACTGGCACTTTTCGAGTTTGGCATATAGCCGATGTTCCCTCAATTTCTGCAGCACTTGTTTCACATGCTTGTGATGGTCTACTCCTGTCTCCGAAAAGATAAGAATGTCGTCCAAGTACACAATTACGGTTCTATCCAGGTACTCGCTCAGAACTTCGGAGCTGATCCAGCAACACGGGGATGAGAGGAAGAGGGTACCTGTTCTTCACGGTGGCCTTGTTTAATGTCCTGTAATCCACACAAGCCCTCAACGTCCCCTCCTTCTTCGGTATAAAGAAAATCGCTGAAGACACGGGCGAAGAAGAAGGACGGATAAACCCCAGTCCTAGCATCTTGGGCGTGTATGTAATCACAGGGTAAAAAACATGCCGAAAGAACGGGCATGAACAAAAAACCCCTGTGTCTCTGAAAGGATTGTGGGGGAAAAAGCAGGGGAGCCGAGAATCAATACCGACTCGTTTCTCGGGAGGGCCGAAGGGCAATACCCAGCCGGGATACTACTCAAACGTCAGATCCGCCCATAACGAGGCGGAACGGTTACCACAAGACGTGTTCACAGTGCAAACGCCTAGCGTCCGTTAGTCTTCTTTACAACGTCTCGGGTACAAAAGAAAAAAGACACCCTTACGATGTCTGACAAACAGGAGCCCCTGGATGTCGTTGGCAAGTCTCTAAAAAGAGAAGGGGGAAACCAAAACAGGGGACGCACTCTAACTAACTAACTAAGAAGTACAAGGGAACGGGAGTTCAGGAAACAGGAGGAAGGGTACAGGCAAATAACAACAACGGGACTTCAGGACAAGGGAAAAAAGGAGAAGAAAGAAGGCAATACTCCAACGATTCTCACGAGCCCGTGAGAAATCAGCAACAGCCAACAAGCTACACAGGAACCAGGATAGCGGGAACCCACAGGTTAGCAATAACAAGCACCAACACTATGGTAGGACTACCTTTTATGTGCAACTGGCGTGTCATGTGACAGCGAAGACATGGTCAACAAAAGAGGACTGGGGACAGAATCCTAAAACAAGTATGCTAAACACATCGGCACGAGGAAATCGCCTTCGCTGTCTTCACAACTGGCAGCCTCAGAGCAGAATTCAAGTGACAATGATTAGTATAGAATTATGTCACTCCCCACTATGTTTCATTAATTTGTGCCTACTCATGGTAATTACTGCACTGTCGTTAGACACTTTGATAGCAGCAGAGTTGGGGTTGTAACGTAGGCACCTACTACAGTGGTTATTTTTTTACCTGCCAGATTGGGTCTTACATATTATAGCCTGGTCACCCTGCCCGATGCAGGTTGTCGCCAGCGTTCCTAGCCCCACAGGGAGATTTCGCTTTATATCTATTCAGTTATGGGGTTTGTTAGGGAGGGGGTGGGTGGCTATGAGTCACAACCTAATTGGGAGGTTGATGTGGGTTGGGGGTGGGGTAGAGGAAGCGGGGTACATATACTGGGGTGAAATACACTCTGCCCCATACTCCAACTATGCCAGAGGCGTCTCGGTATTGACCAGCCGTGGCCATGGCTGGTCAACAACGCATGTACAGACGGACCCTGAGGGACGGTTTCTTATTTTGATGGGCTCCCTTATGACCACTAAGATCACCTCGGTGGCAATCTATGGCCTGAATATGGATGGCCCACAATTCTTTCTCACTATCTCGGCCAAGATAGTAGTACTGGGGTGCAACACAATCATTTGGGGTGGAGAGTTCAATGTTACTCATGAGCTTGCTAGGGATGGTGCAAATCGCAACCCGCACCTGAAAGCTCCACTGCAATTGCATAATATATTTCTTGAACACAACCTTACAGATATCTGGTGGTGCAGGAACCCATACCATAATACCTGGTCCCGGTTGGACTACTGGTTAGTCACAGGTGATATATATTGGCTTGGACCATAGACACCCAACACATTGCACGCATGCTGTTGGACCATGCCCCAGTGGTTTTACGTTGGAAGATACCACAGAATTTACCTTGCGCGTTCAGCTGGCATTTACCGCCACACACACTCCTTGACTTGGTCTTTAGAGAGGAGATCAGAATTGACATAGAGCAGTATTTCTCTGCCAATGAAGTGTTCAGTAGACTCCTCTTCAATGCTCTGGGAGGCATTCAAGTTGGTGATCAGGGGAACTTGCGTTTCTAAACAGGCAGGGGTGCTTCATTCCATCTGATCTAATATAGTTAAAATCGAGCAGGACATCAAGGTGGTCACCATCAGAGGGAAAATCTCTGAATTTGAAGAAGAGGCGGATAGGGAGAACCGTTTTTTGGGAAAGCACACCAGAGCTTGCATCTATGGGGAAGCCGATAGGCCTGGTAAAACGCTGGCCATTTCACTAAGACATCGTACTTCCCCGGCCTCTATAGCCGAGTTATTATACGAAGATGATTTGCCCGTAAGGGGTCAAGAGGCGATGCACGCACTTCTCACTAAATATTACTCATTGCTCTATACAGCTACGCAGAGTATATCCCATCCTGATCTTGCTGACTATTTAAATTCAACTGAATTATTCTGGTTAAGCGACGTCCATAGGGAATATCTAGATGAGCCCTTCACTATAGAGAACATCACACAGGTTATTAATAGTCTACCTAGTGAAAAAGCACCAGGGTTGGAGGCCTAACCCCTCAATCAATCAATCAATCAGGCATTTGTTAAGCGCAACTACTCACCCGAAAGGCTCTCAAGGTGCTGGGGGGGGGGCAGGTTCCAGTCTATCAAGGAGGGGGTATGTCGAAGAGCCAGGTTTTGAGGTTTCTTGTGAAGATGGGGAGCGATGTTGTCTGTCTGAGGTGGAGCGGAAGGGCGTTCCTGGCTCTAGTTACGAGGAAGGAAAAGGAACGGCCTCCTGATTAGGGGTGGGGGGAATTTGAGTAATTGTGTTACGCAAATCTCCGCAAAAAGGTAAAAAATCTCTGCGAACACACAGAAATTCTGCGAACACGCGGAATTGCTTGTTCACAATGCTTTTTACCTATTCGCAATTGCTGTTTGCATGCTCGCGGGGAAATATCTTGTGAACACGCATTTTGAGAATGCGAACAAGCAAAACATTTCGTGAAGTTGAGGAACACAGAATTTTGGGCAATTTTGCGTTCTCCGCAGGACGCGAAATTACCCAAATTCCGCAAATTCCGCGAGCGGAATGGAATTTACCTCCCAGGCCTACTCCTGATCTGGTCTTTCTGGTGTGGGGGTCCACGGCGTAGGAGAGCTGGGCTGATCAAAGGGTCCTTTGGGGTGCAGGGAATTTGAGTTGGCTGTTCAGGTATGCTGGTCCGGTGTAGTGGAGGGCTTTGTGTGCGTGGGTGAGCATCTTGAAGGTGACTCTAGCCTCAATTGGGACACAGTGGACTGTGCACAGGTGCTGGAAGATGTGGCAGTCTCTTGACAGGTTAAGAACCAGTCTTTCCGTGGCCTTTTAGATGTTCTGTAGCTTGCAAGTGAGGTTTTTGTTTATTCTGGCATAAAGCGTGTTGCCGTAGTCAAGTCTGCTGGTGTTCGAGGGGATCCATTTGAAGGTCTTACATAGGAGGCGGAGGGTGTGGAAGCAGGAGGATGAGACAGAGTTGATTTGGCAGTCCATTTTTAGCTCGGAGTCCAGGATGATTCCCAGGTTGCGTGCGTGGTCTGTGGGAGTGGGTGGGTTTCCGAGAGCGGGGGGCCACCAGGTGTTCTTTCAGGCATCAGGGTTTGGGCCCATGATGAGTACTTCTGTTTTGTTGGCGTTTAGTTGTAGACAGCTGTTTTTCATCCATTTGGTGACGACTTCCATGTCTTCTCAATAGTTGTGTCAGTAGGTTCTGTCCATGGGGGCGAGCGGAGCCATGTAGACGTTGAAGAACATCAAGCTGACCGTGTATCTCAGTAGAGACACTTCCGGAGTTGGAATAAGGGGCAGATTTATCATTTGTGTATGTGTTCCCAATAGGGCTACAGCTTAGGACATGTCCAAGTAAGATGTGCAAAATCAGCATGAGGTGCCGCACATTTCCAACAGTTATGTGGCTGGATGGTTCTATTCTGAGCGTTTTAGTAGGGGTGAAATTATTAAAAGCAGGAGCCTGTGTTTGCCTTTCAGTGAGACATCTTTTGTAACTGCGCAACATTTGGCCCATTGATCATCAGTTATAGGACGACCCAAGTCTATCTCCCAGTCCTTGCGGACCTTGTTGTCGTTTGCAGGCCTCATATTAGCACATGTCTTATATAATTTGGAAATTAGATGGGCGCTGTTCATGCTCTCTATTATCATCATGAGAGAGGGGAATTATTCAGGTTCAATTGGGAAGTTAGGCAGAGTGGCGCGTAAGGCGGACCAGATGCGGCCTAGGACAAATCTATCCATAAAACCACTGTCTTGGAAGCGGACATTGTCCGCGAGTGAGAAGATGTGACCCGCGGGATATAAACCGCCCAGTGTGGAGATTTTGAATGTTGTTAGAGTGCGCTGCACCAAATGTTCACCTGAGATAAGGAACCAGCGAGCGTTTGGGATGGGTAAGGAAGATGAATATAACGTTGTGGTGCCAGTTAATCGTCTCAGTTTATCCCACGCCCAACTTGTAGTGGTGGAGATGGTTTGGATGTCATGGGGGTCCCTAGGGACGTCCTTGGGTAGGACAGTGGAGAGCCTCTCTGGAAGAACAAAGTCTGCTTCAGGTCAAAAATACAGTAAGCTGGCGTCTGGATGAAACCAGGCATGCGCATAACAGCATTGGGCCACTAAATAGTACAATTGTAGATCTGAGAAACCATACCTCCCTCTGTCATATGGTAGTGAGAGCACTGATCACTGTTCACGTGCCTGCTTCCCACCCCAGGCCAGACATGTAAGGAGTTTGCGTAATGTCCAAAAGAAACTGTTAGTGAGGGGTATGGGGTTATTGTTAAAAACGTATAAGAATTAAGGAAGTACCACCATCTTCAGGATTGTCACTCGGCCTGCAAGCGATAAAGGCAATTGTAGCCACTTTTCCACCTGTGCTCCTAGTGTGACAATAGCCTGCCCATAATTTAAGCGGATGATCTGTGCAGCATCTAGGTGAATATGGATCCCCAGATACTTGGCTGAGACAGCACACCATTCCAGAGGGAATTCACACTCCCATGGCTTTGTGCTCAAGGTTAAAGGAAATATTACTGATTTGTGCAATTAATGCCGAGGCCAAAGAAACACCTGAATGTGAGAATTTCTCTGATTAGTGGTTCTAAATTTACCTGGGGTTCCCTAACGTAGAGATAATGTCGTCCACGTAAAGCGAGATCAGGAGAGGGCTGGTATTGAATTTTAGTCCCCGCTGCAATTGTCCCTCACGAAAATGGCATATAAGAAGATCCATGGCAAAAATTAACAATAGAGGAGACAGGGGGCAGACCTGGCGGGTGCCACAGGAGTGCCGGAAGGGCCGGGATAGTGTGCCATTCAAGCGAAGTCTCGCTGTAGGCTTGCTGCATAACAATGCAGTGGTTGCAATATATGCCATGGGCATGCCCATTCAGCACATTACTGAAATAAAGAAGGGCCACTCCAAGTAGTTGAAGGCCTTCTCCATGTCTAGAAGAATTGCCGCTCCTGGGACTTCAGGATTAATCCTATGTAATACTGCAAAGAGTGTCCTAAGATTAAGCGAGGTAGACCGGTGAGGGACGAATCCAGACTGGGCTGGGGATTGGCGATGATCTTGGCTAAGAATTTATAGTCCAGATTTAGGAGGGACAGAGGTCTGTACAATCCACACAAAGTGGGATCCTTACCAGGTTTGGGGATTAGGATTATAGCAGCCTTTCAGAGTGTAGGGGGAAGCAGTTGTTTCTCTAGGGCCTCCGCATATACCTCGATCAGCTGCGGTGCGAGCAGGTCCTTGTATTCCATATAAAAGTCCCCTGTGAACCCATCTAATCCAGGGGCGGAAGAGCCACATAGGGTGTCGATGGCTCTAAGCACGTCTGCGACTGAAATGGGTTCTGCAAAAAAATCTTGCATCTGATTTTTGAGATATACTAGTGCGATCTCGGCCAGGTAGTCTTCCTGTGCCTCATGGTCGCTCCCTAATTTAGTGGTGTATAGTGCTGAGAAATAGTCCAGGAATTCCTTTTGAATTTCCAATGTGGAGGTGGTAGTATGATTATCAACTGAGTGCACCTCGGTTATGTAGGCCTTGTTGTAGGGTGGCCTCATCATTTGTGCCATTACTCTGCCAAGCCTTTCACCCTCCCTGTATCGCCGAGCTGTCTGGTATTTGCCAAGGTACAATATTTCCCGATCTGCTGTTTCCCTGTATTCATCCAGAAGGGTCAGGCGTTGTCCTTTCGCAGCAGAGTTGATCGAGTGAGTAGTAGCCCCATCTATTACCACGAGTTAGCGTTCAATGATTGATAACGTGTTTCGGAGATCTTTGAGTACCCCAGCATATTTGGCAATACAAGCTCCTCTGATAACTGTTTTAAAACCCTCCCATAGGACTGCTCATGAGTTTACCGAGCCGGTATAAATGGCAAAGTAGTTCTCAATAGCTTTGCGTATTTCCGCCTTAATCAGGTCATTGTTAAGGGCGCGGCTCAGGAAGCACCACTGTCGTTCAAATCTCTCGAGGCGGGTGACTTTCAGATGTAGCAGGACCAGGGGGTGATCTGAGTATGTCCGAAGAAGTGTCTCCAGTGAGCTAGCCAGAATCATCTGGGTAAATTACCAAAAATCTATTCTCATCCAGGTGTTATGCTGGCCCGAGTAATGTGTAGTCTGTAAGGGTAGGGTTGCACTTGCTCCAAATATCCAGAAGCGCATACTGTTCACTGAGTTCTGAAAGGGCGCGGCGCGCACGTGGTTTAGTGTAAGTATGGGCAAATATTGCGGATCTGCGGTCCGCGAATTCACGCGAAATTGCAAAAAAGTCCGCGAATTTGTGGATTTTCCCGCAAAATTGTGGATTTTTTTGTGATTTCCATCTACTCAACTGGAGTACTTTCTACTGGCTAATCAATAAGTGCTACCTTGTTGGGTAAATGTATAGTGCTTTTCCTACACTGCAGCTGCTTAAAGGGCCAGAAGATTTGTCTCCACTGACCATGTGTGCCTGTAACTTTGCCACTGCGCCAAAAGGCGCCGAGGTCCGTTGAGTGAGCTGTCCATCATAGTTGGGAAAGGGCGGGAAGACGTTTGATACCGCTAGTGTGTGGTGCGGGGCTTCTATGTGTGTCAACATGCCTCTTGTGTATAAAGGGTCAGAGAGCGAGCAGGGCAGCAGGTGAGGAGAAAGCAGCCTCCTGGTCACAGGATCTACACGGGGATTGCGCTTGAGAAACTCATGGATTCAAAGACCTCCCTCGAGTATTACAGCTAATTTTCGACAGCAGATATAGGGTTAAAGCACACTTGCCCAGCCTCGACCGTGCTCACTAATGTTTTGGGCTGATTAAAACGTTACTGCATTTGTGCTTCAACTCAGGCACCTGCTTTATTTATATCTGTAGTGCTTCCTGTTGAGGTTTAATTTTTGTGACAGGAGCCTCTTGCCAGAATGAATTCTGCCCTGCATAGTTATCCACGAAGATGCCACAGTTTTGTGCAATACCTCTACTCAACTAGAATACTTTCTATTGGCTAATCCAGTAAGTGCTACCTTGTTGGGTAAATGATAGTGCTTTTCCTACACTGCAGCTGCGTAGGGCCAGAAGATTTGTCTCCACTGACCATGTGTGCCTGTAACTTTGCCACAGCGCCAAAAGGTGTCGAGGTCCCTTGAGTGAGCTGTCCATCATAGTTGGGAAAGGACGGGAAGACGTTTGATACTGCTAGTGTGTGGTGCGGGGATTCTATGCGTGTCAACATGCCTCGTGTATAAAGGGTCAGAGAGCGAGCAGGGCACCAGGTGAGGAGAAAGCAGCCTCCTGGTCATAGGAACGGGGATTGCGCACGAGAAACTCAGGGATGCAAAGACCTTCCTCGGGTATTACAGATAATTTTTGACGGCAGATATGGGGTTAAAGCACACTTGCCCAGCCTCGACGGTGCTCACTAATGTTTTGGGCTGATTAAAACGTTACTGAATTTGAGCTTCAACTCGGGCACCTGTTTTATTTATATCTGTAAGTGCTTCCTGTGAGGTTACATTTTTGGCCCACAGAAAGCATTTACAGAGTTAAGGCAGGTGCCGAGTTGATGCGGATGTTGTTGCATCGACTGCGTGCTTCAAGAGCCTCATTTTTGACAGCCACTTGTTTATGCGCTCCAGTCTTTTGATGATTGAACAGTGGCATCCTCAATGTCAGAGATACGAGCCTCTGCCACATTGAGCCTCCTGTTGTGCACCTGTATCTTGGCCCCCAAGATGTCAATATTTTTGTCAAGCAAATCAAATCTACTGGCTAGCGCTTTGAAGCCAGCCCTCATATCCTGGAGCATAGAGGTGGACACTAAGGAGGAGTCAGCAGAAGTGGTCCGTGCCTTGTGCCTTTTCCACCAGATTGGTGCTGTCCGATGGAGCCCTATCCACCAGCTTTTCAAACGGGAATGTCTTTTGTTTGGGGTCTTTGCGGCCCATGCCACGGATAAGTAGGGCAGATGCTGAAGTGGGACAGCCATCCTCCCGTCAGTGTTATGATATTTCTGCACAGGACCACCACGTCACTACCAAACAGCGAAGGAGGCAGTGCAAGGGTGGAAGGCTCCAATGGAAGGAACTGCGATTGCAGGCTATCCGGTTGAGATGCAATGGCTAATATGAATTAGTGGCCAGACCAGAAGCCAGTGCATTGTTCCAGTGGGGAAATCCACGCAGGCCTGCACTAGCCTGTCTGTTGCTGCCTTTCTGCAGAGCAAAAAAGAGCTTGGTGGGCTCACGGGAGAGTGTGCTCAGGCGGAGGGTGGATTTTTGGACGATGACGATTCCTCCTCCTGGGTGGGTGGGGCGGTCCTTCCTGGAGATTTTGTATCGTTGGGGAATGGCTATGGCGATGTCCGGTACTGAGGTGGTGTTAGTCCAGGTTTTGGTGAAGAACTCTACGTTCGGGTTGGTGCTGTTGGGAGGTCCCAGATTTCCGTGGCATGTTTGTGGAGTGATCGGACATTGAGGAGGATGCATTGCAAGGTCTTTGGTTCAGAGGTGTTCTTGTGGGCGGGTTGTGCTGTGTCAGTGTTCCTGGCAGTGATGTAGGTGTGCCAGCAGCGGTGAAAGCTGAAGGGTCCCTGGGTATCAGCTGGTGATGGTATCTTGCAGTTGTTGTTGCGGCCTGGGTTGAGTGTGTGGAGTGCTGCTGGGTCATAGCATTGGTGGTGTGGAGGTCCAGCGTTCCTGGCACTGATCACGGTCGGGTCGTGGACGGGTGCAGACAGGCTTGCCTTAGGTGCACCTTCAGCGCGCCAGCGGTTGGCCGCCATTAAGTAGGGGTCAGGAAGGGCTGCACAGCTGGTAGGCGGGAGCAGGGAGGGGAACTGGAACAGGCTAGTCACGCTGGGGGGAGGGGACGCAGGTACAGCAGCAGCAGGAAACAAGGGAAAAGGTGAAATACAGAGAAAAAGTGAAAAAAGAATAAAGGATGAAACGGAGCAGAAGGCAGAGAATAAGAGAAGAAAAGAGTGAAGGGTCAAGAGGCTAAAGGGTAAAACTTAACAGAAAAGGAGAGGAAGAATGGGGCAGAAAGCAGAGTGAGAGAAGGAGTCAGGGGGTCTACTGGATCACCAGGGATGAGGAGCAGGTGTAACCTGCAGGTGGAGGAGGGCCTCGATCACCAGCACTGCGGAAGTGCAGGGGCTCACAGAGGGCCTCACTTAGTAGTAGAGCTGCAGGTGTGGTAGAGCGGTCTTACTGACAGTGAGTTAGTGGTCTTGCTTACCTGTCCCCACAGCGGCCGCCATTAAGTAGAGGTCAAGAAGGGCTGGAGGGGCAGCGGGGCAGTAGCGGCGAGAAAACAGAGGAAAAGGAGGTCAAAAGAGCATAAAAAAGTGAGAAAAAGTGAAATAGAGAAAAAGTGGAAAACCACTGCATTTTACAAAACCTATGCGGAGGAGCTAGCACCCCTGCTGTTAGAAGTATACCAGGAATCGCTGGAGACTGGGTTCCTCCCACTAACCATACGCGAGGCTGCAATAATTTCTCTTTTAAAACCAGACAAGACCCCTAACCTCTGTGATTCATAAAGGCTCCTGTCATTGATTAATGTAAACGCAAAGATATTAGCCAAACTAATCACCAATAGACTGGAACCGCTACTACCACTAATAGCCAGGCAGGATCAATCGGTATTTATCCCGGGCAGGTTCACAGCCCACAACCTACATACGTTCTTTGATACAATACACCACATTGACCCCATCTACCCGCAGTTGCAGTGTTTCTGGATGGAACTAAAGCATTTGACTCTTTGAGTGGCCATTTCTGTTTACTGTGCTCCCCAGACTAGGATTTAGCCCTAACTTTATCAGACTAATAGGTCTGCTCTATACCAAACCCTCGGCTCTGCTGCGAGCAAATCACCTAATGTCAGGACCCTTCAAAATAACCAGTGGAACACGCCAGGGATGCCCACTTTCGTCGCTGCTGTTTGCAGTGGCTATGGAACCTCTAGCGACCAGAATACGACAGGAGCATACTTCCCGGGGATTGGGATTTACGGATAGAAGTCTCATAATCTCTTTGTATGCCGATGACATAACATTATATATTTGCAAACTGGACGTGAATCTTAATACTGAATTGCAAGAAGTCTTCCATTTTGGAGGGATGTCTGGCATACAGATTAATTGGTCTAAATCCTCCATTTTACCCTTGACACTAATGTAGAGTTCCCGCTCCAGTGGGCTAATGGCATAGTTAAGTACCTGGGGGTGTGGCTAAGCAGGGATCTGCAGGAAATATGGCGAATAAACTTTGGCAGGTTGCTGATCTGGCTGCAACAAAAGTCGAAATTTTGGCCAGCCCTGCCTTTATTGCTAGCAGGCAGAATTGCCATTACTAAAATGATAGTTCTTCCTAAATTCTTATATCTCTTTGTTAATGTACCTATACCCCTAACCAAGGCTTTTTTTAAAATCCCTGCACTCTACTGTGATTGTTTTGGTGTGGGCCGGAAAGAAACCCCACGTGAGCTGGGAACTACTGACTCACCCTCTCTCCTGTGGTGGGCTGGGAGCGCCGACTTCGAACTCTACGCGCTGTGCGCACAGGCTCAATTTTTTCCATTTCTGGAAATACCCTAGCCCATTCCACCAGCACGTGGCCCTTGAAACAGACATAGCCGACCCCACCCCTTGTGGCTATCTATAAGCCATATCAAAGGTCAGCAAAAGAGATAAACACAGTTGAAACCTTAAGATGGGCATGGGATGGTTTACGCAAGCATGTGGGAGTCCCACTACTTTACCCGCCTTCCATTTCTATTGAGTTCAACCCACATTTTCCCGCTATTCACAATAAGGGAGCCATTGAACTGGTGCGAGACATGGGCATTTCCACATTAGGAGACCTATACCCACAAGATACCTTCTTAGAGCAACCTCAACAGCACGGAGATTCCCCAATACTGCTCATGAATTTATTCCTGTACTTCCAGCTCTGCGCTACCTGCAAGAAAATGCATTCCACTTATCCAGCCCCCCCCCCCCTGGCTCTAGTGAAACCACTTGAGGACTTGTTAGCTTCTCCATCACCTCACAGACTCACCACCAGACTATACAATCTAATGCAGACAAATACCCCCTGTATTGCCCCTCCAGCCCTGGCGCAGTGGAGAACCGACCTTGAGGGTCTACCTACAGTACGAGCAATGGTCATTTTGCTGCTCACAGTTGAGATACTTATCCCTGAACTATAAATTAAGACTCGTCCACTTCAAATTCCTTCATAGGATGTATAGCACCCCAAGCACTTGTATAAACGAGGACTACACCAGACTCGCATTGTTGGAAATGCCAACGCGAAGCAGCTGCATTTCTGCAGGTAGTGTGGAGCTGCCCACTCATTGCTAAATTCTAGGAGGGAGTCTATGACATTATACTTGCTGTTACAGGAGTGTCGCTGGAATGCATTCCTATGGTGGCGCTAATGGGCTATGTGGGGGATCTCCCACCTGGGAAAAGCCACCTGGTGGCCATGATGTTACTTCTTGCAAAGCACCAACTGGCTATCCTCTGGGGCGCCCCTAAGCCTTCCCGGATCGCTGACTAGGTGAAGGATATAGCTTACTGTCAGGAGCAACTTGCAGAATTCTGGGACCTTATGCCTATAGCATCCCGCCCAAGAGATATATGAGTGCCTTTCAATGTTTGGCTTAGAGGACAGGGGGGTTCCCTCTGGCTGTCATAGCCCAATGCTA
Source organism: Lissotriton vulgaris (assembly GCF_964263255.1). Taxonomy (NCBI): domain Eukaryota; kingdom Metazoa; phylum Chordata; class Amphibia; order Caudata; family Salamandridae; genus Lissotriton; species Lissotriton vulgaris. The sequence goes on along the minus strand of NC_141697.1, from coordinate 494,420,997 downwards.
GCTGTATCCACGCCGGGTTCACCCCAACGGTAATTTAACGCTTGTCATCTTGCTATACTACACCTGGCATATATGGGCCCACTTACTATACAATGAAAAAGGACTGGAGTTACAGCCGTTCTCACATCTCCTAATTACAGCATTTCACTTGATGTGTTTTTCATTTATTTTTATTTTGCGCTTGCCTACAATTAACACCGCAATGCCTCACCACTATTAATGTGTGAATTGTGTTGTTGTAAGAGAATGTTCATTAATACCCCTCCTTGCGCTGAACTTCCTTTTCCCTCACTGAGTGTATGGCACTACAAAACGTTGTATCTGATGTTTATTGTTATATATATTTATGCCCTACCACAACGCTCCATTTAGGAACAAAACTGTGTAATGCTTGACATTTATCTTTGATTATACTATATGTATGCTTGAACAAACCTCAATTAAAAAAATAAAAAATGGGTGGCAATCATGAGCAAGGCAGTCTTTTGCACTCAGTGGCTGGCAATGGTATGAGATAGGGAAGGGCACTATCTGCAGCTACCCATTCAACCGGGCACTCTTACCCTACTCAATGTGTATGCCCCAACCAAGAGCAAGATGTGTACCTCTGGAACCTTCTGTGGGACCAGCTGGCAAATTAAAACGGAGACCTAGTGGTGGGAGGAGACTTCAACAGGTCTGGGACCCTTGAGCTGGATCATAGTAGTCCCTCTTTTCAGGGTTCTGAAGCAATGTATGTCGTACTGAAGCAGACCCTCACTAACCTGGCTGGTAGATGCATGGTGTCAGAGACACACCCTGACATGAAAGATTATTCGCTCTACTTGCATATACATGCCTTATACTCCTGGCTAGATTACCTTTTACTACCCATTCCCTGCTTTGTGACCTGGAGGTTGTTACCATCTTGGACATGCCAATCTCTGACCATGCCCACTCCCACTTGGACATAATCTGTACCCACGGTGGGGGCACAGAACGGGCCCAGGCACGCTGTGCTTCACCCCAGCACCTGTTTAGGGACCCAGTTGAAGCTGCTATGATCCAATAGGGGATTATGGACAATTTTGAGCTGAACGATCTCCTGAGGACCTCTGCACATATGCTCTGGGATGGCATCAACGCCACCATCCAAGTGGACATAATCTCCATTTCAAGTGTGAAGGAGACCTGACTGGTAGAGATGGGATTAATGACTGAGATCAAAAGCCTCTAGTGCCTTGACAAATGTGCTCCTCCTTGGCACAACAAATGACAACTGGCCTTACTGTGGGGCCTGCTGAGGGCCCGAAGTACGAACTAGGCTGAACGCTCCATCCTCGCCTTCAAACAGCAATTTTATGAGGGGAGCAACAAGGTTGGTGCACTCCTGGCCCACAAGCTGCACTGGCAGCAGGCTTAAGCCCACATTGCCAAGAACAGTATCCAGGACTCTACATGAGTTACCACCAAAAACACAAAACAGCAGGCGTTCCACAGTCTCTATCGGGCTCTGTATACCAGAGAGAATGCTCCCCAAGATCTTACAGACTCTTATCTCAACACCTTCCAATAGGACACTTTATATCTGCAACATGCTGAACTCTTGGATGCCCCCATCACCCTGGCTGAGTTGCAACAGGCCTGGAGTGAACTATCCATAGGCAAGGCACCTAGACCCGATGGACTCCTGGATTCCTTCTACAGAGTATTCCTGCCCTACCGTCAAGACCAGTTGTTGAAATAATTCAACTCGCTTGTGGTGGATATGGACTTCATTCCCACGATGGCATCAATTGAGATTGCCCTTATCCCCAAGCCTGGCAAGGATCCTACTTTGTGCGCCTCCTACCACCCAATCGCTCTCCTGAACATGGACACCAAGATTTTCACAAAGATCTTGGTGAAACGGTAAGAGCAGGACCTACCTTGCCACATAGATCTGGATCAGGTGGGCTTCATTCATAATTGACAAGGAGTGAATAACAACAGTTGTATCGCACATCTGATAGAGAAGTCCCAAGTCATGGCATCTCCTCCTGCCTGCTCTCACTCAACAAGGAAAAAGCATTTAACAGGTTTGGCTAGTTCTTCCTACGGGTGGTCCTCATAAAGATTGGACTCGGGCCAAGTATAACCAACCCTATCATGGCCTCATATGTCTCACCTATGGCTACAATTTGGGATAATGGGCAGCAGACATAACCAATATGCCTAGAGAGGCACTCAACAGTAGTGCTTGCTTTCACATCTGCTGTTTGCTCTGGTGGTGGAAATTTTGACCATCACCATACAGCAGACTTAGGACAATGTAGGTATTTCATTTGCCAGCCACCCTCACAAACTCTTTCTCTTCATTGATGACCACTTGCATACCCTCACCTAACCTGCCACTTCCCTCCCCGTGGTAGTAGTTACCATCACAGCCTTTGAGCGTGTATCTGGGTTTAAGGTCAACATGTTAAAATCATATGCCCTTAACATCACAATACCCAAGGCAGCTCTCCCAGCCTTGCAGTCTCTTGTGCCATTCCAGTGGGCCCCGCAAACCATCCACTAACTACCTCTGCCTCAATCTCACTCCAACCTTGGCCTCTTCGACACAGGTGATGCAGCAGTAATTTTATCTGGTAATTTCTCAATGCAAAACCCTCAGGCTACCTCTAATTTACCCCTGAAAAGGTTTTGGGCCCTTGACACCATGTAGTACCTTCAGGAGACTTTAAATAAACATGAACAGTTAAAAATGCAATTATTATTTTAGCCAATGAAGAGAGTTGTTGAGTATTTTAAAGGGTTTTATTTTTTAGTCAAAAGTTAAGTTTCAGGTTCAGAATTTGGAAAACAGGAAAAATAGCATTAATACAGAACATATTACAGTCTGCGTTTAAGCATTACATGTAGAAAAGAAAATGTGGCGCAAAATATCAGTCCAAACTCTTAAAGAGTTTCTGAGAAAAATAGTCTTGCAAGGCTAATCAATAATTAAATACTTTGCAAAAATCTCCCATAAAGAGAAATAAATGCATAAGACAAATAAATCTTTTCAGACCTAATTAATTAGTCAAAGCATAAACTTAGAATTTTAGCATCTAAATCTAAAAAGCCTTTCTATCTGTTGCTGCTCTCTGCATCTCTGCCACTCTGATAGGAGCTTCTCCTTGAAAGCACACCCTCCTTCACCAGACCTTAAAGGAATGTGGATTGCTGTGCAAAATATGATGTGCCAGGACTTTCTGAAAAAAAACATGAGCAAGGGAAACCCTCCCCTCTCCTCGGACGTAATCTCTACCCTCAGCTATCTCCTGCGACTTTTCTTGTACCTAACCCATGTGAATGAAGCAGAGACTAAGCCAAAAGAGCCCAAAAGCCAAATGAGCCTGAAAGCCAAAAGTGAGCTAAAAGCCAACCACGCCTCCAAAGAGGTCATTATTTATACTTGGCAGACTACACAAAAATGTTGCATTACAAGAAAAGCTTGTACCGGATTGGGTAGCCAATGATGGCAAGATCTCTCACTATCCTGACTCAGGAAAATCCCCTTTTGTACCGCTTTTGGCCGCCATAAGTGTGGCATGGTATGCTCAGACGTGAGTCCCTTGCTCACTTTGCCACTGGATTCAAGCAAGCCGGGCTGAAGACGTCTGGAATGCCAGAAACCGGTCCTCGGAAGCTTGCTTCCGGTCCAGGGAAGACATGGCTTGGCAGTTCGGGCTGGACTGTTACCATGAGGCACAGGGTCAGACTGATTTGCATATAGCCATGTCTGAACTTGGGTGGCAGAGTGGGCTAAAGAACGGTGATGGATAAAACCCAGATCTTTTGACTGGGTGTGAGTGTTTGATTGACTCAGACGTTCCGTCCATCACCACCCCCTTTTGTACCACCATTGCTGGATTCACAGGCAGCCATGTTTTCCTAGGCCCCCCCCAAAAAAAGAGAGTATTAATTTCATGTAAATCAGCCCATTATGTTTCTTCCCTCATACTAATACCCCTTATAAATGTTTCCCTACTAGCTATTAAGCAGCTTTTGTTATTGTTTATGTTCCATATGCAAAAATATAACATTTGCAAAATAGCCTTATTATGCTGTAGTGTAAATTTTAAAGCGCACACAGTTAATACATACATGCTTTAATGTTTTAGATAGCTTTTCATGCAAAAACACATTTTCCCCCATGTGTAGTGTTTGGTGCATTTGTTAATTCACACATATTATAAAAAGAGGTGTTTTAAACTAAACATGTTTATTCAAATATGCAACTAGCCAAAGTCCTTTAAGACAGGGACAGTGGTGTACATTATAAGGAAAAATGCTGGGAAAAGAGAACACATTCTATGGTTATTCTTCACAATTAAAAAGGCCACTTTTCTCTACACTTGCAAAAACACATGTTAATTCAGCACAAGCATTTCAGACTGACTAGGCCTCACTTTCATATTTTTCATGTGCCACGTTTTTAACCAAAATGTGCATGCCAATTTAAATGCAGTCTGTCTGAAGTACAAAAATAAAGCAATGCCTTACTCTAGATGAAATCTGCTCCATCACTGGCGAACTGCCAGGACTCTGCCAATCCATCCTTGAGGATTTCCACTGATGGAGACCATTGCATGTGTCATGGGTGGGATAAATCAATGCAATTAAGATGACCATTCTTACAAAGATTCTCTACCTTTTTCAGTTCTTGCCTGTCCCTATATGCCACAGGATGACATTCTGTGACTCATGGGGGACATTTGTACCTCTGTTTGAGGGAGAAGCAAATGCCCTCGGTTCTCCATCACTGTGTTGATGCTTCACAGGGACCGGGGGATCTGGCTTGCCCTAACCTTCTTGAATATTATTGGGCAGTACACCTCCACTACATTCCGAATGGGTAGTTCATGAAAGTGAGATATGCAAAGGTTTGACAATGAACGGGCTGTGGCTTGCCATCCCCTGTGGGACCTAGCTTGCCTTCCTAAGCACGCTAGACAGCAAAGCGCCTACATAGCATCCCCACAAGGAGTGTCCTGGAGATATGGGATAAGATAGCGCCCAAATTGGGACTCACATCTTTCCCATCTCCAAACATCCCCATTGCCGACAACCCGGACTATACTATTGCTCTTGAGGCACATTCATTTTCCAGCTGGGGCGAGGATGAATGCCACACTTTGCAGAATTCCAGATCCCTGAAATGGCTCAGGTACAATACTGTCAACTCTGACACTGGGCATTCTACCCCTCCAACATTCAGGTAATGACACAACACTACACCCCATTTGACGCACAGGTCAGAGCCTACAATGGCACGAAGGGATTCATATTGTTTACCTATTGGGTGTTTCAATACTCAGTGCAGGCCAAGACTCACCCATACTTATTGCAATGGCAGAACAAAACTACTCAGGACATCACCCAGACAAAATGGAAACGATTTGAAGGGACATACCTAAAACCTAGAAGCATCCCACAGCACAATGCGGTATACAAACTAATGAGTAGGTGGTAATACACACTAATCCACCTATGTGCAATCTATTCTGCCACCTCTGACCTTTGATAGTGGTACGTCTCAGCCCCTGGGGGCTTCTTCCACATCTGGTTGTCCTGCTCGTTATACCAACTTACTGGAAGGAAGTCCTTGGACATATCAAAGGCACAATACGTATTAGTCAATAACTTGATTAGTCGACATCGTATTGATTAGTCTCTCAATACAAAGGAGCATTTAGGGTATGGGGCTGCTAGCCACGCCCCAGGGAAGAATGTGATCAACACTGAGCGTGACGCAGCACCACTAAATATTTGCAGGTAATCACTATGCCAAATGGCACAACTACAAATCAGGGCCCTCAACAGGTGTTTCTCGAAATCTGGACCCAACTCCATCAAAATACATTATCCACCAAATCTTTCTAAGAATGCAGCAAAACAGTTCAAACACAGACCCCTAAAGGCCAACCCGGAACCTCTAATCGCAGATTCATACTTTTGCCTAAAGAAAGGAGCATTAAAATCAGATTTTATCTTCTTCACAAGTTGTACAGCAAGGTGGAGAAAATTGATACACGCATTACTTAAGATATCGAAATCCAACAAAATACTACACGGTCTCAAACTGTCTATTTCACCCTCCCAATCATTCAAGGCAGAAGTGACAATAACAATCTACAAGAATGTCATCCTGCTAGTACAGGAATCAGCCCCTGACCTTGAAATCTTTGATCAATGGTTCCCCAAACTAAGGGAACACACAAGAGCCAGCTCATCTCAGTTCATATCCCAAAATACAAAGTCCAGTCAACAACCTCTCAGAAGGGAAAACTCTTCATTTACAAGTCCTAAACTTTACTGAAATGATTCGGCCCACACCTCATTGATGTCATTCCAACTAAACCTGCTCCCCAACACAAACGTCCAAAACCCTAATACAACTGGAACACCCAGCTGAATAAGCTGGAAAGAAAAATGTTAAACCTAACAAATGTTGTAAACATAGATTACTCAAGCATCAAAGAAACCTCACCAGCTTGCCCAGAGATTAAGCTACTGCTAAAGGATACAGCAATCACAATTGCTAACAACGTACTACTTTCAGCATTTAGCTACACCCCCCAACCTTGGCCAGCCACTCTTGAGAGCACAGAAACAGCTCTCTACTAAAGACATTGAAACCCTGCTCCTGTACTACAACGACCACACACCACAATTCAACTCACAAGTCTTCAACATACAGACTGTAGATTTCAAAGAAAGACAAAATTGAGGGAAAAGATAGAACACAAACCATGCGAACCTAATTGGAGTCATAAGAGAGCCAAATCCCAATCCCCCGTCACACCCAAAACCAACCATCAAATGTATCTTACTAAACTGCAGATCCGTGATCAAACATGCCAGAGACATTGCCGAAACCTTTGTTCACCATAATTTGGATATTCTTTTCCTGACAGAATCCTGGCTAAATCAATGGTCCACTCCGAAGCTCGACTTACTTGTTCCTCCAAACTACACCATCCAACACCTCGACAGACAACATCAACCGGGAGGTGGGATTGCAATCATTCACAAGAACTCTTTTCAAGTTAAAACCTTCCCTGTAGACAATCTCACATCCTGAAAATACATGAGTGCAGAAATCTATACAGCAGAGAAATCACTAGCCAAAGTACACCTCTTTTATCACCCTCCAGGAGAACCAGCTGTTCATTGAACAGATAATCGAAAAAATCACAATACATTCCATGCTACACCCCAATGCGATCTTTCTTGGTGACTTTAACCTTCACTCGAATGACGAGGATGACACACAGGTCTCTACCCTTAAACAATACCTAGTTGCTCAAAACTTGACCCAGTCTTGCACAAGCCCAACACACAACATAGGCTCGACGCTCAACCTAATCACATCCAGAGAAGAGGCATTGTCAATAAACTCAATAACATCCATAGACTGGTCGGATCATTCCACAATATTATTCCACGGCATTATGATCACACAGACCACCAAAGGAAAACTAACTGAACAAAAATACTGGGTCAGAGACACTAATAACATAGACAAGGCGAAAGTGACAGAATTGTGCAAAAAAACCTCATTCCCTCTGCATCAAGAATGTGTCCGAATTAACCGAACACTACAAATGAACAGTATAAAATATAATGGAAGCAGTAGCACCTCTAAGACTCAAGAAGCAAAGAATAAAACCTTCCCAGCTGTGGTACTCTCAAAGACTAAACGAGGAAAAGAGAAGTCTTAGAAAGGTGGAGTGAAGATGGTGACAGGAACCCTCAACGCTACTTCTAAGCAAACTACGTGAACGACGAAACAACTACAAGAAACACATCTGGGAAACAAAAGCATCGTACTTGAGAACCCAACTAAACAATGCAAAAAATTGTGTAAAACAATTGAAATTGTCAACCAACAAACGGTGGTGAACAAGGTTACTAAGCTCAATAATAACTCTCTTGAAATATGTGAATTGTTCGCCTCATTTTTCAATGAAAAGATCTTAGAAATCAAAAAGGAAATTTCAACCATCAATCACAGTTCACAAGACAATATAGGTAATGATCACTATCCCATCAATGACCCTACGTACCAGATGATGGAACAAGGGATGAACCACATTTACTAGACCAAAAATTAAGCCACATGGAGCAAGTTCACAACACTAACAGAGGACGAGGTCCTCAAGGTTTTACTATCTATGAAACCAACCTCACATTTCAAAGATCCCATCCCCTCCACAACCCTAAAGGAACTAAGGGCTAGATGTAGGTAATCCAGATTTCCAGATTCTAGCAATACCAAATTTTACTGATTCGGTATTTTAGAATCGATAAATGGGATGTAGGTATTCATTCGGTAAATTTTACCAAATCGGTAAGATTTGGTAAATACTGAATCGGTATTTACCGATTCGGTAATGCCCATTCATCCCTATCGGCCTCCAGGCCCATAGGAATGAATGGGAATTACCGAATCGGTAAATACCGTTTCGGTAAAATGGGGAACACATTCAAATGTGGCAGGGTGTCATTTTGACACCCAGTTGCACCCCTGAATAGTGCATGGGTGCACATGTGGCGCACATACATGCCCTAAGGGCATGTATGTCTGCCACATGGCACTGTTGTAATTTGCAAAAAAAAATGCTTTTTTAGTATTGGGCGACCTACATCTGGCCCTTAGACACATCTTCTCACCTATACTAACGGAGATAGTTTACTCATCACTAAAATGAGGCAACATCTCAGAATGCCTGAAGACTGGTCAAGCGACACCCCTCTTGAAAAAAGTCGGTGTTGACCATTCAATCCTCATCAACCTTTGCCCAGTGTCAAAAATCCCCTTTCTAGCAAAATTTCTGGAAAAATGTGTCCACAACCAATTGAGCCAGCATATTAAACATTTCAATCTACTCAACAAATTTCAATCAGGGTTTAGATCAGGACCCAGCACTGAACTGGCCATTGTTCATATAATGGATGACACCCTGAAGATATTAGACAACAACGACTCATGCTTACTCAAACTCCTAGACCTCTCATCGGGGTTTGGCACAGTCAATCATAATACCCTACTAAAAGTACTAGAAAAAAGAATGGGGCTATCCGGGAAAGTGCTTGCTTGGTTTGCTACCTTCCTACATAATTGCTCACAATGCATCAAGCTTGGCAACTAACTCGCTGACCACTCACCAATGAAGTGTGGAGCCCTCCAAGGGTCGACCATCTCCCCCCACTCTTTAATCTAAATATGGAACCACTAACTGAAATCCTCAACCAATCAAACATTGCATACCACATGTACCCAGATGACACACAACTTAAAGGTATCCTCCCCAGACGACGTCATTCGCTAAACAACACTTTAGTCAAAAACCGGTCTTGGCTCTCTCAAAACAACCTCAAGCTGAACTCTCTGAAATCTGAATTCCTTCTTTTCTCCCCACAAAACAGCTTCTCACTCATCCAAGATTTGGCTTTAGCACCTAGATGCACTGAATTGCAAACCTACCATCATCAACCCCATTCAATAACACTGGACAAGAATCTAAATATGAAAGCTCACATCAGTGCGACCACACACAGTGCGACATTTCAACTCAGAACACTGAAGAAATTGAAACCATTTCTACCACCTTCAGACTTCAAACAAGCAGTACAAGCACTGGTAGTCTCCAGACTAGAATACGGCTCTGTGACCCTCGCAGGGCTACCCAAAGCGGGAACAGCTCCACTCAAAACAACTCTTTAATACGGCAGCGAGACTGGTAACAGGAACTAGAAGCTTGCTTAGGTATATAAATTGCCTTCCCCTTGTGGCAAGAACTCAACTGAAAATTGCCTGCCTCACACACAAAGCATTACACTTCTAAGAACCAAGTTACCTGAAAAGATTTGAATCTCAGGTGTCAGCAGCTATCTAAGAAGTGCTAGCTCTCTCAGGCTTGAACCTCCTAGATTCCCTAAAAACATACACATGATCCTTCTCTGGGGCAGCACCAAGGATCTGGAACTCATTACCACCCAAGTTATGCTCTAACCCATCAATCCTCTTGTTCAAAAAAGAGGTAAAAAAGATACTAATGAATAGATTCCTTGCATAATCTTCGAAGTACTAAGATACAAGGATGGTATCAAGGACAGCAACTTTTGGATGGATCAGAGACACGTTGTTAGCTCTGCTCCTCGGGGTACCTGGATCCAAAGAGTCTCAGAGCAGCAGCAAATACCCACCATGGAGTGGATAGATCAATGAAGACTAATGGAATATTAATGAACCCATTGCTGTCCACCAAGAGGATGATGATCCACAAGATATTGACCTTAGAGAGCTACTTGTGGATGTGAAGACAAGTCTGAAAACTATGGATGCTAAGCTAGATCTACTCCCTAGCCAACTGGACCACATCAAACAATGCGTCAATAAACATGAAACCAGACTGGATCAGCTGGAAAACTGAGTTTCTGATGCAGACAACCTTCAGGCAGTCCCCAAGGAACACTTGCTACCTTCAGGTAGTGTCCAAGGAACACTTGCTACACATGGACAAGGTTCTTAACCTCCTAAAAGTCAAAGGGGCACATGCATCAAACTCCTCATTTGTGATTAGCAAATAGCGATTTGTAAGGAATAGCTATTTGTAATCGCAAATGACTATGCATGTAGGAATCGAAAAAACATTGTGATACCTTAACATTAGCTAATAGCGATTCTGAAATAGCGAATCACTATTAGCTTAGGTGACTCAATTCATTCCTATGGGCCTACAGGAACATTACCAAATTGGTAATCGCAAATTGCAAATGCAAATCCAAGAGTGCCCAGGGGCCAAGGCCCCCCTGATGCACCCCCAAAAAAAGGTAATTGTGCACGTGTGAAGCACACACATGCCCCGCTACATCGTTCTTTGAAAAATGCATTTTTGTGCATTTTTCAAAGCATGCACGAATTACGATCAACTTGAAGTTGATGGTTATTAGCATTTCCTAAATGCACAGTTTGCATTTAGGAAATGCTACATGCATCGGCAAAAAGGGATTCGCAAATTGCGATTCCCTAAATGCATTGTAATTTAGGTAATCACTAAAAATTGCGATGACCTAATTTGCGAATGACAAAAGGTACTTGCATCTGAAAAGGCCTTTTTACATTCGCAAAAGGGCTGATTCTGCGAATCGGCCCATTGGCAAATGGAAAAAGGCTTGATGCACGTGCCCCAAAAACCAGTAGCGGCCCGTGGAAGGAGTTCTGTGGGGCAGTGAGGTGGGGTGGGGGAGGGGCAGTGATGCAGCACGCGCAACAACATTTGTTTTATTTATTTAAATGTTTACTTATCTCCGTTCATCCATATTCCGGTGTTTACTACCCCCCACCCTGCCCCTGCCCCTCCCCTGCCCCGCCTCACCGCCCCACAGAACTCCCTCCATGGGCCGCTACTGCAAAAAACTCAAATTTGGAGGCGAGATCCAGACCTAAGAAGCTCCGCATGACCGGAATAGCAGAATCAACCGCAATTTCCCAAATGGAGGACTCTGGCTTGTTGCAAGATCATTTTGGTGAGGGCTGGTCATCAGTATTCAATCACCTCTCTCTTGGCCATTGGCCACAATGGCCGTGCCGGCTCACCCCCTTGTTGCCAACTTATTGAACTGCTAGGATAGCTTTGACCTTGTGCCCAGAGGACATCTATGGGGAGTGTTGTCAGACATGGGGATTCCCTCCAACATCTTGTCTATTCTAGTGAGGCTACATTTAGGTAACTTCGCGCAAGTAAGGTGGGGCATTGAGGGGCAGAAAACCAATAGGATACCGGTGGGAAGAGGGGTCCGCCAGGGATGTGTTCTTGCTCCAACCCTTTTTTCACTGTACGTGAACGGTGTTGTTGAGCATCAACTCAAAAAGCCATCAGACGCACCATCCCTGGCGGGGGAGCGAATCCCTACCCTCTTATTCGCCGATGACACGCTCCTCATATCTAAGACCCCGGTGGGCCTTCAAGGCCTCCTAGATAATTTTCAGGCCTTTTGCAACCAACGTGGCCTAGTAATAAAAACAGACAAGACTTAGTACTTGGTGCTAAATCCCGCGAAAAAGCGTGGGCGACCCCCCGTATTAAACCATGTATCCCTGGAGAGGGTCACTGTATTTGATTATCTAGGTATCCGTATTTCGGATACCATGCAGTGGACCCCACATCTTTGTAAAATGTTGCTAAATCACAAGAGGGTTACAGGGGCGCTTTTTAGAGAGCGGCGATCCTCTACTACTAGATCCATCACCCCTGTTATGGACATTTACAAGGCAAAGGGTGTTAGTTCTGCTCTGTATGGTGCAGAGCGTTGGGGCACTTCTAACATAGATTTATTGACAGGGTCTGAAAATAAGTTCTTAAGGGGCATCATGTCACTTCCACAGAGTACCCCAATGATACACCTGATGCTTGACCTAGGATGCCAACCCATCAATGACCTGGCAAAACTCCGGCCGTTGCTTCTATGGGCCAGGCTGTGGCGAGTCCCAGAACTTGCTAAGTATGCGAAGGGGCTAGCGGAAGTGTTGTCAATGGTGGGATGGCAAAAAATAAAATGGTTTAAAGATGTTAAACTTCTCCTTGGTAAGCTAGGTCTCAGCGAAGCATGGGATAGACAGTCCTCTCCTCCGAAAGCGACCATAAAGACCCTCTACTGGAAATGGGCCACCACTAGAACTAGCACTGACCCAACCCTTGGCAGGCTAACGGAAGAGTTTCTAAGACATAAGAATGTACCTTGCCGGGAACTCTACCTAGAGATGGTATGGAAATCTCATGATAGGCCTCTATACTTTAGGTTCAGGGTAGGGGCCCTTCCAGTGCGCGCCTTAACTGCTCACTGGAAGTCCCCGTCCCAGACAACTCCTTTTTGCCCCTTCTGTCAAACTAGCATAGAGACTGTATCACACATCCTGTTTGTCTGTCCGGCCTATGTATGCCCAAGGCAAACGTGGCTGAAACCTATATGTCGGGCAATGGGTACCAGGCATTCAAGTGAGGCACTCCGTATCTTAACATTGGACACTCGGCTACTGTATGTTTGTGGTTTTTCTAAATTTTTATCGTGGACATGGTCCATCAGAGCTAAAAGGCTAGCATCAAATGTTTAATCTGCTTTTTAATTCTCAAACTTTTAATTTTGTTTTTATTCTCTTTGCTATTTAAAAATGTAAACATTTTAAAAATGTTTGGAACTAATGGTTCACTAAAAATTAGTCCTTGTGTGAATGTCTTTTATCTCAATGTGATGCTTTTATGATATGACCTATCGAAATAAAGCCTTTAAACTTTGAACTATGCTAGGATCGCGATGCAGTCCTAAAACTGGTGTGGGAGGGTGAATCGATCCAATACCAAGGTATAACCAGACTTCACATTGCCAGTAGAGGTGGTCTGCTGCGGCTCCTTTCCCGCTAAGAAGCTCTTTCAAAAAGCTAAAATATCATATGCACTGCTATACCAGGCTAACCTGCAGGTTTTCGTTGAGGGAAAGATGTAAACATTTTTACAGATGTGAAATATGCACTCAAGTTTGCTAAGCATGTTGCCAAGGGACCATGGTCTCTAGGGAGCTCGCCCAACACCTCTGCAGAGGCCCAGCTTACTGAAAATGATTGAACATTTCCCACAGAAGGTTGCCCTCAACACCTGACCCACTTTGTAAGTTCTAGGGGGTCCAGATGCTGCCTCTATTTGACTGTGCTGTGCAGGATGTCCACCACCACCTACTTCACATGGACATTGGCGGTCGCAAAGACCACAGAAAGGCACACCTAATCCACACCTACCTCAACAGACAAAACATAGATATCTGCTTTTTGCAGGAGAGAATCACGCAAGGCCCATTGGTCCCAGGGTTACGCGCTTTTGCATAGGGGGAAGACCTACTCATCAGCTTATTCGAATTACGCTAGGGGCGTGGAGATGCTGTTGCACAAGGGGCTCTAATGGCAGCTGTCTCACTCTCTTGTCGACCAGGACACCCTACACATTGGCACTTGGCACTGGCTGCTATGTATGGACCTAATACGGATGACCCCGATTTCTTCTCTGGGACCAGGACAAATGTATTTATTTATTTATTTAAAGGTTTTATATAGCGCGATCAAGACCCTTGTGGGTATCAGAGCGCTTTACATCTCATACATTAGAAGCAAGAGTAAACAGGAAAAAGAAAAAAACTGCATAAAAGAATCCAATTATAGGTGATTCAGATATAAGGTGCTCAACAGTACAGAACTAGCAAATAAGATATGGTGCTCAATAATACAGACTAATAATTGACATCTAGTAAAACATAAGTAATTCACGTGAATTTAGCCATGAAAATCACTTTCACTTCTTTTTTGATGGTGGCAGTAGATGGGTTTGTTCTTGTTTCTGTGAACAAAACAATTTTTCAGTGTCATGATGCTCCTTTCGGAGCGACAGTTGCGCTCTACAAATACCGATTACGATTACAATTACGAAAGCATTCCAGATCCTGGGAGCCATTCCAGAAAAGGCCCGGTTGTAAGTTCTTTTCTTGGCAAACCGTTGTGGTTTCAGTAAAAGATTCTTGGAGCTTCTGGAAGATGTATTACCAGCAGATAGTACCAGTTTCTGAGCTAGGTAGCTCTGAGAATTGTGGTTTATGGCTTTGTTCATCATACATGGTATTTTTAGGTGAATTCAAGCCTCAAATGGTAGCCTGTTGCGGGTTCTAAGGTCTGGTGATATGTGAGAGGATTTCTTTGATGCTGTGATGAGTATCGCCGCTGAACTGATAGCGGCTCTTAACAGGGCTGTCGACGACCTAGGGAGGCCGCATAAGGTTACTGCCGCGTATTCCACTCTTGGGATTACTAGGGCCTGAACTGCTTGCTTAAAGTCGTTTGCTAGCAAGAAGGGTTTCAGTTTTTGCAGCGTGTTCAGGTGGAAATGTGCTCCTTTTGTGGAGGCGCTAACATTCTTCTGCATTTTTAGGTGTCTGTCCAGTGTCACCTCTATCAATTTCGCTGACTCAACAATGAGCGATTGCCCTTGGAGTGCTGTTAGGTGCTCCATCCATTCCAGGATGGTGGATGATTTGTTGGGGGTGGGGGGGGGCGATTAGGAGGAACTCGGTTTTGAGGGAGTCTAGTTTCAAATGTTTTTCGACCAGCCATGTTTGAGTTTTTTGTAGTGTTGTGAGCTTTGATGTCCTCAAGTGAATGGATATTGATGTAGAGTTGGGTGTCGTCTGCATACATATGGAAATGGACCTTTGAGAGACTGAGAAGTTTGATGAGAGGCTCCATGAAAAGGTTGAATAGTGTGGGTAAAAGGGAAGATCCTTGTGGTACTCCTAACGTGATTGGCACAGGGTTTGACAAGGTTTGATTGACCTTGAATCTTTGAGATCTATTTTGGAGGAAAGAGGTAAACCAGGTAAGCATGAACCTGGATATTACCATTCTGAGTTTCAGGAGTTCTAGCAAGTTGTCATGTTTGACGGTGTCAAATGCCGATGACAAGTCGAGTAAGATTAGTAAGCAGGCTTTGTTTTGGTCAAGGATTTTTAGAGCGTTGTCAATTATGTGTGTCATGGCTGATTCAGTACTGTGGCCTGCAAGGAAGTCAGATTGGTATTGGTTAAGCAGGTTGAATTGATCAATGTGGTTTCTAAGCTGAGTGTGAACACATTTTTCCAGGAGCTTGACTAGAGTGGGGATGTTGGATTTCGGGCGATAATTATTTAGGTTTGATGGGTCAGCTGTTGGTTTCTTTAGAATAGGGGATACCTACCCTGTTTTAAGGATATCTGAGATGGTTCCTTAATGGAGGAAGGGATTTATAATCTTGGTCCAGAGAGGTAGTGACAATGGTATGAAGTCTTTTAGATAGTTAGCGGGAAGTGGGTCTGTGAAGTGGTTGGAGGGATTAAGGGCGTTTAGTGTCTTCAGTAGATAATTTTCACTATAGGTATTGAAGTAGGATCAGGATGCATTGTTTTTCAGGTTGAATTTTGTGGAGCATTTGACTGAGGCACCTGTCAGGGCGGTGCAGAGTTATTTTGCATGACCTTTAGGGATAAAAGATCATTGAGTAAGTCAGTTTTTATGGCATCCAATTTCGTAGTGAAAAATGAGGCAAATTCCTCACAATTAGGTTGGGTGTCAGGGGTAGCCTTTGGGTAAATGGGAGCTCTCTTGGTAAGGGCTTTGATTAGATCGAATAGTTTTTGGGCCGATTTTTGGCTTGATCTAGTTGATTCTTGAAAAAGTGGGTTTTAGATCTTCTGATCTTTTTGAAGTAGGCGTTGCTGGTTATTCTTAGTAGTTTGAGGTGTTCGGCTGATGGAGCTGATCTCCATCATCTTTCAATCAATCTAAGTGAGCCTCTGTTATCATTTAGCCTACCATCATACCAGGGTTTTGAGTCTTTTGTGATGGTTCTTTTCCATCGTAGAGGGGCTATTTTGTCTAGTAGGCTATTCATGGAGTGGATGGAAGTAGTGGTCAGTTAGGCCTTGTACATCTGTAAGGTGTTCCGGGGGACCTAGAGTGTTTGGAATTGCGGATGTTAGTAAGTCAGAGCCAACATTTTTCAGATTTCTCTTCCATATCTTTGTTCTCACCGGTTGTGTTGGAAGCCTTATGGCTGATACAATAACTTGGAATTAAATGATGTGATGGTCGGACCAATCACATGGGAGGATCGAGTTGAGCTGAATGGAGTCAACTTTGGAGACGACTAGGTCGAATGTTGCTCCTTTGTCATGTGTGGGACTGTTAGAGAATTGGTTAAGATTAAGGTCTGATAGGAAGGCTCTGAGGCTGATGACCTCTGGGTCATTTAGGTCATCCCAGTGCAGATTGAAGTCACCCAGGAATATTTGCATATTGTGTGGGCCGTCGTTTGTAGCAGGAATATCCATGAAGTGTTCTATGAAAGTGATGTTATCACCTGAAGGGTGGTAGAATGTGTGAAATGAGCAAATTTGTTTATTATTTCTAAAGATGTTTAAACAAAGTTATTCAAAGGAGGATGGTGCTAGGGCATTGGAGTTGATCACCGTTAGGTTGCTCTGATGTATGCACACGATCCCACCACCCGGTCTTTCAAATCTGTCAAGTCTGGTGTTGTCATAGTTAGGGGGTACAAGTATGTCCAGGTTGGGTGTAGATGATTAATTTAGCCATGTTTCTGTCAGGATTAGGATGTCTGGTTTGTTTGTGAGAAGAAGGTCAGCTACATAAGCTGCGTGTTTAGACGCGGACCTACAGTTTAGGAGTCTACATTTTAACTGCGTCTTGTTGGGTAATACGGTGGGTTCGGATGTGAGAGGGATCCGTGTGAGGTTGCTTTCAATTATGCCTCTGTAGTTGGATCTTGTATCTCTGTTTGTGTTGATAGGGATAGACTGGATTAAGGAGTCTATTTGTAAGTTATCTGTGTGCCCAGAGTTATGTGGGAGGTAGGTCTGTTCGTAGGAGCAAAGTAAGGCACCTAATTCTTTAGACGATAAGTAATTTTTCAACCTGGAAGGGCGGGATAAGGCATTATGGTAACGCACTGTACTCCATTTTGGGGGCATCTGCTTTTGGGAGATTTGTTTTTGATAATGAGTGTGATTAGAATTTTTCATGTGTGGTCTCTAGTCTCGGTCCCTGCACTATCCTAAGGGGTTGCGACTTCAATGCTATAATGTACAACCAGTTGGACAGATCTGGTCTCTCCAAGAGCCTGCACCCACATGCTGCACCAACCCTGAAAATGATAGCCCATGATAACTGTTTACTGGATGATTGGCGACAAGCACACCCCCATACATGTGAAGGCACTTGCCTTTCAGCATTTCACAATGCATGGTCTAGACTGGGCAAATGGCTGGTTTCCAAGGATGTCCAAACCTGGACCTCCATAGTGGCCCACCTGCCACACAACCTTTCTGACCACACCCCAGTCTTGCTGGTGTTCCAGATCCCACAGGTGACTCCCCACACCTTCACTTGGCACCTGCCAGTGGGAAGGCTGCACGATGCAGCATTTCAGGAGGAGATCCAAAGTGAAATTACAGAGTACACAACATGGGCTCCGTGCAATCACCATATAACTCTGGGAGGCATTCAAAGTTGTGATACATGGTGCCTGTATCTCAAAACATTCTGGGGTCTTAAAAACTATTCGGGTAACCCTGGCCTGGCTTGAAAAAGATGTTCAGACTCTGGAGCTGGCATACTTCCATTCCAAGGACACTGCTATCCTGGTCTCTATCCAGGATACAATCTCGTAATTGCAAGAGGAAGCCCTCTGCGAGACTTGCTATCTACATTGTGATGCACAAGTCCAATGCTATGATGAGGGTGACCGCTTGAGCAACATCGTTGCAGGTTTGCTATGCACTCCTCATGCATCCAGCTATGTCACCAAGTTTCTAGACTCTGAGTCCAATATTGTGTTGTCCTCACCGAAGCTACTAAATGTTCTGTCTTCCTTCTATGCCCAGATACATTCAGCTACTCTGACTCTCGACTCGACCACACTAACTGAATACTTTGACACTATGCAACTGGTTTGGTTAGACCGTGCTCACCGCACCTATTTAGACTCGCACACCACTGAAACCATTGAGCATGTAATTAGGAGCTTGTCAGGGACAACGTAGCTGGTCTTGATGGGCTCACCACTACGTTTTATGAAAGGTTTTCCCAACTGCTGGCCCCACACCTTCTAACCATGTACCAAGACTCCCTAGACACGGGCGTTCTACCGCCCTTGCTTAGGGATGAGGTTATTATCACACTCCTCAAACCTGATAAACCGCCCAACTGCTATGATTCATATCAACCACTTCCACTAATACATTTTAAAAATAAAGGTTCTCGCAAATTGTTTGCTGCCCCTCCTGCCCCTGATTTTAAGACCTGATCAGTCGGACTCATTCCTATTAATTCTAATGGGGTGGCCCAGTGACCCTCAGAACCTGGGTTCTAAGATTTATACAAAAACAGTGGTTCTGTTGGGACATACGAAAATTTCTTTGTTAGGCTCACTTGTTTTCCAATACTTTTTGTATATTTCATATTATTATTTTTGGAAATACTGGATGGAGCATTTGTAGGAAGAGAAAAACACGTTTCTAAAAAGGAAAACACACACCAAAGTTTTGACTTTTGCAAGACGTTTCTTATTTTTCAAAATGTCAGGCATGAGTTGATCACAGATAAAAATAGAAATTGGTTGTCCAAAACATAAATGACATAGGAATCACAAGTGAAATAAGGTGCTCAGGCGAGTGATAGTGACCAGTGATGATCTAACTGTGCAGTGACACAATAACGTATAGAGACATAAAATTACATCAGTCCATGATTTAAAATCAATAGTTTCAACACACACGAATATTCTTTCTTTTCAGTTGAAACTTGGTATGGACAGGTTGAGAGTAAAACATCGACGTTTTGACCCTAAAAAATGGTGCAGACTTTCTGGCAACCGTATCGGGTCTTCATCAGGACAAAAACATAGGACAACCTGATGCTTTTGGAGGACATCCCTGCTTCTGAAATCGTCTGAGCAGGAGGTGTGCCAGTCGGCACCCTTTGAATGGATTCTCCAATGTTAGTATCTTCGGCAGTGTATGCTGATTTCTTCACCAGCCGGTGAAGAAATGGGGGAGGGGAAGGGAGGAAGGAATGAACAGTGCTGCAAAAGCGATCATTGGCGAGTAGAGCAGCAAGCGTCTGTCTCCTTTCTCGATTTGGCAAATAATGGACTTCATTCATAGCCGCTCTACTTCACACAACCTTCACAACATTTTTGCGGTAATTCCCCACCTTGATTCTCAAGTCCCTGCAGTCACTGCCTTACTTGACACCACTAAGGTGTTTGACTTTCTGGAGTGGGCATGCCTCTTTCCACTTCTGGCGCTTCTTCTCTCAAGGAGTGAAAAAAGAGGAAAAATCCCTTGGTGGACACACTTATATCAACTTATATCAACTACTTGATGTACTGCTTACGCCTACATCCGCACAATTAAGGGACAGAGCCTATTCTGCAGACATGAAAATTAAGTGTGTCCAGGAGTAGCTGTGATAATTTGGTTTTCCCTGATGTGCATATTCATGACAAAGAGTAGTGTCTCTCTTTGCTGTCTCTCTCTTTTGATAGTATAGTGTCTATGAAAGGTTTTTAAATGTTTTGTTTGTTATAGATTGATGCAATATATATGATATAATTGTGATGATATTGTACATGTTTTAATGACATTGTAATATGTTGTTTTTAGAATTTGTAACACCTAGGATATGTTTTTAACCAAAAAATAAAAAGAAAACCACAGAAATCACCAATTGTGTATTGCATAGTGTTAGAGACCATTTCAAATACATGGGCTAATATTGATGTAAGCAGTACATTAAGTAGTTGATATAAGTGTGTCCACCAAGGGGTTTTCCCTATTTTTTCACTGTCTGCAAGTACTCTAATCCCCTGGTGTGTTAAGCCTGAGTTTTATCAAGCAAGTACGGCTCCTTTACACTCTTCACACTGCTCAAGTGTGCTTAAATTGCCTAATTTCTGATCCCTTC
This sequence comes from Lissotriton vulgaris, assembly GCF_964263255.1. Taxonomy (NCBI): domain Eukaryota; kingdom Metazoa; phylum Chordata; class Amphibia; order Caudata; family Salamandridae; genus Lissotriton; species Lissotriton vulgaris. The sequence goes on along the minus strand of NC_141697.1, from coordinate 494,400,428 downwards.
CCAGGCACTCAGGGCACACGGCAAGTGTGCCCACTATCATCGCTACTTTTCACCACCATGATTGGTGGTGAGGCTCCGACAGCATCACACGAACAGGAGCATACGTTTCACCACCAGGGCATTGGTGGTCTTGAAATCAATTTATACGCATGGACCCACAGGAAAACCTGGCACATCTGACATGTGAGGTCGTGCGTTTTGGTGGCTATTCCGGTATTCAAGTTAATTGGGCTAAATTTATTAAATTGCCTCTCACTGACAGTACACAGCCATTTTCAACTGAGTATCCTTTGAAATGGGCAGGAGACCTGGTTAGATACCTGGACTTATACCTCAGTCGTGATCCAAGAAGAACTATGGTGAACAAATTATGGCCAGTCCATGGCCTGATTGGAGGACCCTATCCCTTGCTGGCTGTATTGCAATAGCATAGATGATCATCCTTCCCAAATACCTCTTAATTAACATCACCCTCCCACTCATGGCTCGCTTCCTCAAACACTTGAAATCTAACATGGTGATTCTAATATGGTCGGGTAAACAACCACTCCTGGGAGCTCCTCACTCTACCACTCACACAAGGTTGCTTGGACACACCTGACATGACATTACATACTTACTGTGCCCAAGCTCAATTCCTTCATTTCTGGCTACACCGAACTCCATTCCAACCATATACGGCCATACAGACAGACCATGTGCCCCATGTCTGTTTTTTCTCCCTTTTAGAGCTCCAAGGGCTGAAATTGACATGGTCAAGTGCTTGTGCTGGGCACGGTAGGTACTGAGGAAAAGAGCAGGACTATCACTCCTATACGCCCCCTCCATCTCACTCACCAACAATGCCTTGATAGCACCGCTTCTAGATAGGGTTGCCATCACACTCACACATAAGCATAATATTAGACTGTTTTCAGACCTTTACCCTGACGGATGGTTCCTTCCACTCTTCAAAGCTGTGGCATCCCCACCCCTGACTCTAGTAGGCACACTGCTATACTATCAATATAAAGCTACTTACTGTGTGCTACATGACACATTACCATACTCGCCGCCGGCCCTCCAAGAGCTGTAACATATCCTCAACTTCCCCTCCTCTCATAAATTGATAACACACCTCTACAATACTATGCAGAGTTCCTCACCAGTCACTCTCTTGGGAGGACATAGACCAGGCCTATCTGACGTTCAGTGGTCCTTTTGCTGCAGACAATTGGAGCTACTCTCCCCAAATTATAGACTACATCTCATTTACTTCAACTTTCTGCATCGTCTCAATCACACCCCTCTACAGCTATTCAAAATGGGGCTAGTCCCAGACCCCCACTGTCTACGCTGCAGCACACCACTAGCTTCTTTGATCGACCGCACTTGCCAGTGCCTGAAGGTATCATCCTTCTGAAAGGAGGTGTACGAGCATAGACATACGATCAGCGGACACTCATTCCCCCTGGGGGTCTGCTAGGCTATGTGAAAGATACACCCAACACGTGCTGTTGCCTCGCTGCCATGCAACTCCTGTTGGCTAAGCATAGAGTGAACGTATACTGGAGTAGGAAGTCCAATCCTAACGTCAAAGCATGGCTATGTGATGTAGCATACTGCCAAGAGCAGTTAAGCAACTTTTGGGAACTAATGCCAATTTAATCCCATCCCAGAGATATCTGAGAGCCATTTGCCTTCTTCCTTTGCCAGAGGGATTTCAGCTCGCCCTTGGTGGGTGGTGTAGGTAAGAGCGGTGGGGCCGAATGGGGATGGATTTTGACAGATGACGAAAAGGGAAAATTAAATATTTATTTAATTGTAATTCCTGGTCATCTGTCAAATCCCCGCCCCCCCCCCCAATCCGGCCCCACCGCTCTTACCTGCACTCGCATGGCTGCCACTGAGGGGGGATGCCCGGAAGGGGACAGCCCATTGCCACTCGCTTTAATCTCCTGAACATCATGTCAAGGTATGGTTTTCCCCTTTTGTCCCTGGTTCTGTAGAAGTGACCCCTGGCAGACTTGAAAACGTATCTGCATTAGGACTATGAGTTCTTTCATAGCCATTATAATGTTACCCTAAACTCTGTGTTTGCACTAGTGTCTACATATGACAATTTGAGCGCATAATGTGCACTATGTTCTGATCAAGATTGTTTACTTTGTGCTCCTCCCAGCCACCTTCCACTCTTCCTTCCCTTCCCCTCTCCTTGCTTCCCTACCTTCTGTTCCTCTGACTTTGTTGTCTTGTTCATAATGACAAATGGCAATAAAAAAATGTTTTAAAAATGAAGATGGTTCAGAACCTAGAAGATCTTAAACTTCAGGGAAATGCAGAAAAATGGGAAAATGCGGCAAGTGAGAGAAGGTGCCAAATTGCAGAACCTTGGTCAAGAGTCTTCTTGGGTCAGGGGAATTTTTAGTATTACCTTAAACCACACTGCATGAGTCAAAAGGAATTGGTGTAGAGGTCTAAACCTCTCAAAGTCCAAGGAAAAGTGGCAGCCAGCTTAGACAGTGTAGACTCCAATCACCAAAATCACTCATGTACCACCCCTCGGTTCACATTATCAAGGGTGCCATTGTGCTTTTCCATTCTCACATTGTAAGCTGCAACATTTACGAAATGTCCCAAATTAAATATGGGAATGCCATTGTCCTTGCTCAACCTAGCCATGTTGTAACTGTTGTAACATTACCGAATAGGGCTCTTCAATTAACGCTCTGGCTCTCCATGTTCCTTTTTATGGTATTCTTCTCAGGCTCTCTCTATCGCTAATACAGTGTTGTATCTATTCTCAAACTAGCAATGTATTTGATCGCACCTGCAGGTGAAAAGTCATGCAAGCAGAACTGCAAAACAGTATTTTATGTAGAATAGACAACAGCCCTAGTAAGGGCAATTTTAGAATAATGAATCAATTGTGCACATGAAATATGTGTATGCACTTTTATACACAAATGAATATAACTTATCAGTACATTGAAGGAAATATGTGAAACATTAGTGCACTCATTACATAAATTCAGTGTCCTTTCTAGAGTAAGCACATTCTAAATAAGTGAGGATGGTTTATTCATCAAATCTCCAAATATTATCTCATTTGATATGTTGACCGCACACAGTGTTATGTATGAATTCTCTAATTCTACAGTGCATGCACTTTAATAATGATGTCAAATGCAACACCTTTATTAGTAATGTGGTTAGGCCCCACAGGAAAAATGTACTAAATGCACAATTATTTTATGTATTTGTGACATGTAAAGGTGGGCCTACAATTACACTGCGCCACAACCCAATGTTATCCTATGGGACAGGTAGGCCTCACAGTAGTGAAAAGCAAATTTAGGAGTTTTTCACTACCAGGACATGTAAAACCTAAACGTACATGTCCAACCTTTCAATAACAACAAATCCTGCTTCATGGGCTACCTAGGGCTCACCTTAGGATTGACGTATGTGCGATAAAAGGGGTGTTTAAGGTTTGGTAAGGGGTATATACTGCCAGGTCAAGTTGGCAGTTTAAAACTGCATCCAGGCTGCAGTGCCAGGCCTAGGGTATGTTTTAAGATGCTACTTAAGTGGGCGGCACAATAAGTGCTGCCGGCCTACTCGTAGCAGTTACATTTACAGGCCCTGGGTATATGGTAGACCACACTACAAGAGACTTACAAGTACATTAAATATATCAATTAGGTGTAAGCCAATTAAACCTTGTTTAGGGGAGTGAGCACAAACACTTTAGCACAGGTCAGCATTGGTAAAGTGCACAGAGTCCTAAGACCAACAAAATGGAATTTCAGCAAACAAAATCGAAGTAAGTAGGCAAAACGTTTGGGGGGAAACCTACCCTAAAACTGGCAGGTCCAACAGTATCACTCATAACATTGCCCGCATCCCAGCTATGTTCCCATAATTATGTAGGATGAGATTATGCAGGATGAGGACAACTACTGTAATGTCTTGCTTCTAAATCTCAATAAAATTAAAATGATGTAATTCCCACATATCTGAATTTTCTAATTTCATTAATTTCGTCCTTTGTAAATAATAGGTAAAGTACCTTGCACTTGCAAGGCCGGAGCACTTTGTTAGCGGTGTGTTAATGTGTTTTTTTTCTGAATCTGAATAAATCCTTTTCAGAAAGGTCAAGGTGCACATTGACTATACAGCTGTATGAAATCTACATCTGCGCGTTAATAGGGTGATCTTTTCTGCCCCCGCCCTACTTGTTAGGTGATCGGGGGAAGTCTTTTTGAATATAACGGCCCTGGAAAACGTACCAGGGACATTCCTCACTTAACATCTTTTTACAAAGATGCTGCTTTTGACCTTGTTTACATCAATCGGCAAGAAAACACATGTAAGAAAAGAAATCAAAAACTGGTCCAGGCAAACCTTGACTCCTCTTTGATGGAGTCTTAGAACACTAAGTACAAATATTTTCAAAGCAGCCTTCGTGACTGCCAGAAAAGCAACCGTTCCTGGAGCCTCAAAGAAGTTTTGTCTCCCATTTTGTTATAGACATATACATTCTATTCTGGAATATCGAGGAGGGAATATTGTATCCAAAATATTGAGGACACAAATATCGAAAGGTATGTGCATATAGGGAAGTATAGATGTATTATTCTTAACTCTATATCCACGTACCTTGAAAATATATATATATATAGGTGTAGTTAGGTATAAAAAATGTATACATCTTTCTATAATATTGTCCTAAATATTATGGCTACGATATTGACGTATAACAGTTTCCCTACTAGATATTTACGACCCACAGCGATGATGCATAGTGATGATTGTGTCATTAAATATGGTGTCTATTTCTCCCTCATTCAGAATCAAAGTTACTATTCAATTTTGTTGTTGCCAGTGAAGTTGCCTATAGTCAGGTAGAAAGTGGGCCTAGTCATACATCTGTTTAGTAGTGACCATGTTTGTATTTTTCATTGCACTTTAACCATTGGTATGTTTTTATTGGCAAAAGTGGAAACAAACTTATTCAGTTTTGGTAAAAATATATAAAGTGGTACTGAACCCCTCCACTTTGAGGGGCAGATGTACCAAGATGAGGGGCTGCATTAAATAAAAGGGAGAGCAGAACAGGCCATAATTGTGCTTTTACTGTTTTACCAAGCACTTGCCCGCTTTAGGCTCTTGCAACATCTCTCATGCACTTGCGTCATAGTGCAAGGGTGTTTGCGTGATGCCAAGCTATGTTTTTGAAATGGAAGGGTACCCTTTCACTTAAAATACAACGCTTTGACAACGTTTAAAACACTTATTACTTTGTATGTGTGCTGTGCAGCATAGCATACATACAAAATGCAATGGTTTAGAGAAAAGAAAGCTTTTCTCCAACTCATACCTGTCTCAAGGAGTTGTCTTTTTTTATTCAAATCCCTGTCCACCAATGTTAGTAGATAGGGATTTGCGTAAAACCCCCTGGGTGGCTGCATGGGAATTCTCATGTATCACCAACTGTACGCCTTTTTGAGGCTTAGTAGTGCATAGAGCTACTTTACATTTCTTTAGAGCTACTTTCCAAGGCAACTTAGGATCTGCATTGGAAAGTAAATTCCAATACTTCACTTTATGCTGAATTTGCCTCCCTTTTGTTAGAAAACGTTAGTATAAGTGTTAGTAAATTTCTCTGAGTTAATGCAAGAACTTCAGATAGAACAAGTCAAAAATGGTGAGTAGACATTGTCCCTCTCTCTGTTTTTGACTTGTTCTGTCTAAAATGTATGCATTAACTCAGAGAAATTTTGAGCCATATGTATGAACTTTAGATGCCTCAAGCTCATTGAAAGGTGCTCGGCACTGCGCTGAGTCAGTGCACCTTATCGCAGCACAGCTCCAGGTTACTGCGCACGCCCTGGCTGATTGCATTTGCACTTACTAGCCTAATACACCCTGGGGAATTGACAAGTGTCCCTTTAAACTACATAGCCTCGTTTTTAAAGTTTGCTTATTGTTTTGTTGCTAGTCCATTTGTAGTACCTTAACTAGGGAAGTTACCAAGGAATGTGGAAATCTGTGGCTTGTAGACTCCTTAAAAATACTGCATTAAAAAGGGTCACTGAACTATATTTTCCTTGACACCCTCCAAACAACAAAGGCATGAATTGGAATATGCAATGTGTAAAAAAAAAACTAATTGCATTCCATGTCTTCCAAAGAAAAAGCTAACAAAACCTTGTACAGGGAGAAACTTTATTCCAGTAATTCTATAGTGAATTAATGCATATCTCTAAAAAAATAGCCCTCATTACGAGTATGGCACTTTCTGGTGCAGGAACATCAGAGGGGTGAAATCTCTGATTACTGCTGGGATCTCTAACAAATAGGAAATAATTGGAAATACTCTGTAAAAATTGGGGTTGGGAGCTCTGCAAAGGCTTCAGCCTGTCTGGCGAGATGCAAACAATTTTTGCTCCACCATGCTTCTGTAAGGGCTGGGTCGGATCCAGGCCGTGTTTCTGCTCATATCCTCTGCAGCCTAGAAAAGGATCTTGAATCTCGCACTTAGAATGATCAGATGCAGAGTTTGCAGACCTGGGAATTCTTAGCCCAAAGACACTTGGAATTGCAAATGGTAGAATTTAACACAGAGTTATGGCTTAGGGTGAAATTACACCACATGTAATGAGGGTCTACATGAGCATATAATCTTATTAATATGGAAACGCCCTCTACACAGAAACGTTGGCCAAGCTCCTGAGACAACTGCAATGCATCCAGAACGCCTTGGCACGTCTGATCCTCGACATCCCCGACGCAGCCACATCACACCCCACCTGAGAGACCTGCACTGGCTCCCCGTCAACAAGAGGATAACATTCAAGCTCCTCATCCATGAACACCAAGTTCTCCACAACACAGGCCCAGCATACCTCAACAGACGACTCAGCTTTTACACCCCCACCCGGCAGCTCCACTCCGCCGGCCTCGCCATCGCCACAGACCCCGTATCCGAAGAACGACTGGAGGCGGTAGATCCTTCTCCCACCTCACCGCCAAGACCTGGAACACCCTCCCCACTAATCTACGGCAGATCCAAGATCTACTGGCCTTCAGAAGACTCCTCAAGACCTGGAACTTTGATCAGTAGCAGCACCCCACCCCCCAGCACCTTGAGACCCTCACGGGTATGTAGTGCACTTTACAAGTGTCCTGATTGATTGATTGATTAATACCCACAACAAGAAGAGGGAGCAGTAGATGACAAGGTATTCTCTAGCAATGCCTAAGTAAGAGTTCCCTCTAAATTGGGTACCATATCAGAATTGTCCATTAGCCAGTGTACTATTAGCAGGGAGATGGGCGATTGGGGCATAATGGCACTCATAAACACTCACACTCATGCATTCACCCATGCACACACGCACACACACACACACACACACACAAACATATCAATATATATAAATATACACACACACACACATATATACTAAACTAAAAAAACACAAAAATTCACGATTTATAGTTGCTGCTAGAAACTGTAACTCATGCCTTACAGTAACTATAACTTGTGCCCCCGCCATGCACAATTTTTTCGTCGATGATGTAATTTCAAATGTTGCAGTGATGTTATCAATGATGTTATAGAACATGACACAAGTGATGTCATGTGTGGGGTAATTAGCTGTGCATGGTGAAGGCACTAGTTATAGTTACTTTAGGGCACAAGTTATAGCTACTAGTGATAGCTATAACTAGGGAATTTCTGCATTTTTGTTTATTTTAAAACATAAAATGTTTTAAAAAAGTTTTAATTAAAAAAGTTTGTAAGCATTTCTTTAAGATAGTTTTTACTTTTGTATTTTTTGGGCTGAAAATGTTTTTAAAACACACTCCGAGACATTGTTTTAAAAAAACCCATATCTAACCATTCTTTTAAAATGTGTCAGCTCGCAAAATGGAATTATAAAAAAAAATACATAAAGGCTTTGCACTCCTTCTGAAGCGCATAGAACTCCAGCTAGGAGTGCTTTAAACCAAATATGGTAACCTCCCTGGGGCTCATGCTTTTAATGACCCAGGAGATTATTTTATGTTGCTGGGGGCTGCAGCACTTCCTGCAGCACCCCACAACACAACGTTAAATAAAGGCTTGGTGGTGCCCCTCCCTCAAAAATGTATAAACAAAAAAGTCATTTCGGGGCATTATGGTGCAGTCCCAGAAGAGCAGTGAATAATAAATGAGTCCCCATGGTGTTCCTTTATTATTCATGTTGGTGTCCCTTTGCCCACCCACTACAACCTCTTATACATTATTGGGAATGGGGAGGGTGTACCACCCTCCCCAAGCCTTTATGGTACAAAGGGACCCCATATGCCGGACCATTATTTTTTAATAAGGAGGGGGGAGTGCAGCCTCCTCCCAGTGCAACTTTGGACTCTTTTTTTAGGAGGCAAGGCACCATGAGGACCTCCTCCCTGAGCTAATAGTTGCCCTTGGTACCCGATCCCTGGGGCTTTACATGGGTGCCTCGGTGCCCAACCGGGGAACACACGGCACAGGCCATTGGGGGCTGCCGGTGTAACCCTAGGGCCCTTGCAGTTCCGCCCGCTCCCTACATGCACCCATACTGGTTGCATCTGTAGCCAGCATTGCTTATGCCTTGCAGGAGCAGGTATTTTTCACTGTTTCCTCTTAGCGGGAGCAAAAGGGCATGGGCAGGGAAACATATACCTGCTCCCACCTAGTGGTAGGCATAACGGCACAAAATATAGCACAAACTCGGATCCCATACACCCTCTTTAAAATATCTGGATATAGACAGCACACAAGCTAGCCCTGTGCTAGGAGGCTGCATTGCACAACAGGTTCAGGGGCCCCTAGGGTGGCTCGGCAACAGTTTCCCAGCACCCGGGTACTTTTAGGCTGTTAATGGGCCTTTGCTCATAACTTGTTAGGTGGAGGCTTCTAGGCACTGGGAAAGTACAAGGGTGCTCACAAAGAAGAGTGAAAGCATTAGCACAAATGTTGTTACGGAAGGATTATGCTCACTGCTCAGCTCTGCTACACATGTAGGGGAAGATTCGCAAATATTTTGTGCTGGGTTAGCTTCACAAAAGGGACGCTAACCAGCACAAAATGTTTATTTCCTTACTCGCTATCCAGTGCTAAACTTGGTTTGTGCTGGAAAGTACCAAAAAGTAACACAAAGCAGCATGAAATGCTGCTTTGCATTACTTTGCATCAAAGGGGCATTGCATGGGTGGTACATGGGTGTTCCCATGCAACCACCCATTTTTGTGTATGCTAAACCCCATCTACTAACATTAGTGGACAGAGTTTAGCACCAAAAATTAATGCCGCTGAAAAGCAGGCATTAAAAGGAGAAATGTTTTCCTTACTACTTTCTTTTCATACTTTGAATGTGGGCTGCACTGTACAGCAAACATACAAAGTAGGAAAAGGTTTTTCACTTGGCTAGCCATAATATTTTGTCCAGGAAGGCTACCCTTCCTGTACAAAACCTGTAGTAGACCCAGGCACTATGGCACTACGGTGTGTGCCTGGCACATGGCAGCTGAAATCAGTGCTGGCGCTAGGGAGAGGGGGGGAGAGCTATATCTCTTTGAATATGGTGCGCTCCTGCTCTCTCCCTGTCACGCAATTCAGTGCAGTATTTTTGGCACCTTTGAGAATCTGAGCCGTAGACAGTAATTTCATGAGCAGCCATCCTCCAATCTCAAATGGATGGTAGACACGGTTTCTTGGTGGTCGGTCAATCAATCAATCAATCAAGAAATTTGTAAAGTGCGCTACCCACCCGGAGGGTCTCAAGGCGCTTGGGGGAGAGGGGTCCGCTACTGCTCGAACAGCCCGGTCTTGAGTTGCTTCCTGAAGTAGAGGTGGTCTTGGGTAAGACGGTGTTGGATTGGGAGGGAGTACCAAGTCTTGGCTGCCAGGTAGGAGAAGGATCTTCCTCCCATGGTGGCTCTTCGAATGCGTGGAACGGTGGCGAGGGCGTGGCTGGTTGATCATAGCTGGCGGGAGGGAGTGTAGAAGGTCAGGCGGTTGTTGAGGTACCTGGGGCCCAGGTCGCGGAGGGCCTTGTGTGCATGGGTGAGGAGTTGGAACGTGATTCTCTTGCTGACCGGGAGCCAGTGCAGGTCTCTCAGGTGTCCGGCGATGTGGCTGTGTCGGGGGATGTCCAGGATGAGTCGTGCGGAGGCGTTCTGGATGCGTTGGAGTCTTTTCTGTAGTTTGACTGTGGTTCCGGTGTAGAGGGTGTTCCCGTAGTCCAGTCAGCTGGTGACGAGTGCCTGGGTGACTGTCTTCCTGGTTTCGATGGGGATCAAACGGAAGATCTTTCGGAGCATGCGTAGGATGTTGAAACATGATGATGAGACGGCGTTGACTTGTCTGGTCATCGAGAGGGAGGAGTCCAGGATGAAACCCAGGTTGCGTGCGTGGTCTGTTGGTTTGGGTGCGCTGCCCAGGGCAGGGGGCCACCAGGAGTCATCCCAGGCAGAGGGTGATGATCCAAGGATGAGGACTTCCGTCTTGTCTGAGTTCAGTTTCAGGCGGCTGTTCATCATCCACTCGGCTACGTCTTTCATCCCTTCATGTAGGTTGGTTCTGGCGGTGGCTGGGTGGTTGATGATGGAGAGGATCAGCTGGGTGTCGTCGGGGTAGGAGATGATGTTGAGGTTGTGTTGGCGTGCGATGGCTGCGAGGGGGCTCATGTAGACGTTGAAGAGGGTGGGGCTGAGTGATGATCCTTGTGGAACAACGCAGATGACTTCGGTGGCCTCGGATCTGAACGGGGGGAAGCAGACTCTCTGGGTTCTTCCGGCGAGGAATGAGATGACCCACTCCAGTGCCTTCTCTTGGATTCCGATGTTGCTGAGGTGTTGTATTAGGGTGCGGTGACAGACAGTGTTGAACGCTGCGGAGAGATCCAGGAGGATGAGGGCCGCTGTTTCCCCGTTGTCGAGCAGGTCTCGGATGTCGTCAGTGGCTGCAATGAGGGTGGTCTCGGTGCTGTGGTTGGTTCGGAAGCCGGACTGCGAGTGGTCGAGGGATCCGTTTGTCTCTAGGAAGGCGGCAAGCCATCTGTTGACGGTCTTCTCGATGACTTTGGTAGGAAACGGGAGGAGCGAGATGGGGCGGTAGTTCTTGAGGTCGGTCGGGTCTGCTGATGGTTTCTTCAGGAGGGTGCTGAGTGTCCACATCTCTGAACTCCTTGGGCTGTCTGGGGGCTTCCATGAAATCAAAGTTTACAGCAGCAACTGCGTAGGGTGGAATAACCTCTCTATGGCATCAAGCTTGGTAGTGGCCATGCAAAAAACAGGAAACAATCAGCTCCGTTTTCAGGAGGCATGAAGTCTGGATACAGACAGATCTGGGTCTGTGTAGATCTATGCCTGTGTTCGAGAGTCTTATTTCCAGCTTATGTTCACAGTCCTTGGCAGTTAGTTGCATATGCATTCCTATAGTTTGAAATTCCAACGAAACAAGTGGGTCATTTTTTATTGTGGGAGGAGCTTCTAACAAGAGAAATCCTTGTCCTCTTCCCGGAATGCGCTGTGGTGACTTGGGCCCAAAGAACTTTGGGCACATACAACCTCAAGTGGCCTCCTCTGGGTGGGAAACCTGTGTATTCTCCAGAAAAGTCCTGAGACAAAGGAAGCAGAGAGTAAGACAAAGTGAGAGATAGAACTGACATTGATGCTCCTCTGTGGGCACCACACGTCCTCACCTTGTGGTTATTCTTTCATGCCTAAAAGATATTCACAATACTCGGATGGTAATTCCAGCAACATGTCTCAGGTAATCGTGATCTTTCTGTTGTCCACAGTCATTCTGATTTGTGTGATCATTATTTCGAAAATCATGCACATAATGCTCGTGAACACTAACATACATAAAAAAACTCAAAGTGGCACGTGTTTTAATTTATGAGGGCAGTCTAGTTCGCATTACCCTTTGGTTAGCTACTACATTCTAAAAACGAAAGCGTTACGCCACAAACCTGGACATAGAAAAAAGGGCTGCAGGGAGCTACAAGATGGGGTTGCAAACTGTGCCGAAAAGGATACATGCTGGTCACCCTCCTGGGAAAAAAGGCTAGTGCATAGATGTTAGGGGACTTTATCGCTGCACACGTTTAAGACATTGAGGTCTAGCCAGCTGGAAAAAAATGGAGCCTACTGTAAAATTTAGACAAGGCAATCCGCTCATTTCAAATGATAAAATTGCTGAGCCTCTCAGTACCTGCAAGGTTTTTGACAAAGACTTAACTTTTAGGGTCTCCAGTCCTTTAAAATAGTACTATACCGTTGCAAGGTATCCAGTACAATGACGAACTACTACAACCATTTACAACAACGCTTGTACTACTACAATGAGCTAGGTACCAATGAAATAAGTTGAAATACTTACATTCACAAGACATTTAAGGTTTCAAAGGTTGGGATGAGCAGTAGTATATAGGGGTAGTAAGGGTTTTGAAAAGTTTAGGGAAGGGTGATGTTTAGGTGTAGAAAGAGTTGTTAGCACTCAGTGAAGGCTGATGTATATGCCTAGTTAAGGATTTTTTATGCTGCAGGGATGGGTAGATTTTAGGGATTGTAAAAATATTTTATAGGTATATATTTATACATATATACATATAAATATATGTGTGTTCATGTATGGGAACAAATCCTGCCACAGTTAATTTCTATAAACAAATCATGACGTAAGGGTCCATTATAGGCATTTCTACCTCCACCCAGGTGGATGTATGTGTTTCAGTCATTTTTCAAGGAGACCTTGAATAAGCCCACATTTTACTAATTGCCTCAATGCACTGTAGTCATCGTTGCTAAAACCCAAATTCACTATACACTCTTTCTGTTTTTTTTTTACATTTTTGCTTTCCTACCCTGTAAATCAAGTGTTAGTCAACGTCTAGCAGTTTAACATCAATCTCCACATCCTGCATCACTTTTGCGATACGGATTTAATTTAAGACATAGATGTTAATGGTGATATAGTGTACCTAGAAAAAGTTGCCTGATAAAATACATTGGTCAGTCAATCTGTATGATAAACCATTCAATTTAGCTGTCTGCCATTCCTCATGACAACAGTAATACAACTCGCCTTCCATGTAAAAATGTAATGGTATGGTACATAAATCCTCTATTTAGAAATTCCATTTGATCAGCTAACACGTGTTTCGCCATATATGGCATGCATGCCAAGGGCTTTTCCAACTTCAATGTATAACAAATTCAAATGTAAGTTGTCGAATAATTCTGGTGAATGCATCTTGTTGTTATGCATAAAATGTATAAAAATGCATCCAATCGGAAGAAGTGAAAGGGTGCTTTAAATACAATCCTGCCAAACCTATTATTAATGCAAAAAAAATAGAAGATGATGTTGGAATAGTTATGTAGTTGCAAAGACATTTGTTTTTCGAGCTTTTCTGCTTGGAGGGTCTGGGACGCTGAACTGTGTTTGCATCATCCTCTCAGAAGAAATCGATGTAGTATTTTCAGACCTTCACAAAAACATGTTCAGGTTCTTATAGTCAGAAAGGAAATACAATATTTACAAAAGAAACTGCGCAGCAGCCTGAAGTATTTCAGCATACTGGAAATATCTGAATTGTACAAACCTTTTATAAAATGTATGAACTTTTTATACATTTTTTTTATAAACGTGAACATCTGTAAAGTCATTTTTTTCACAGCAGAAAGAAAAAAATGTGTCCTTTTTATGATGCCATCGATTTGCACAATTTGTTGTTAAATATTTACTGAACGGGGTGCAGGTGTGTTCTTCATGCACTGTTTTGTTTTATGTGTGCACAGCTTTCATCGGGGCCTCATCTGCTGTATTCCTCCAAAGACATTCTATATACTTGGCATGACAGTTCCTGTTCAATCTTACCCAGTATATTACCGGTGCCAACGCAATGGCATTAGAAATAGGGTGGTGCACAATTCCATGAAGAGAGCTTCCCGTGAGCTACCTGGACCCAGCTGGAATAAAGATTTCTGAAAGTTGTCGTCACAAAAGAATAAGTGCCGGCTTCCAAAGCATGGCTCAGAAACCCTCTGTCAAATGTCGGCGGTGCCGAGTGCCAAGGCTATGTAGTCTTATTCACACCTCATGGTTCTTTTATCCACCACCAGATGCTGCCTGCTCATTTATCTCGCTCTTGTATGCTCTTTGTAATCCTTGCTTTCTTAATCTACCACTTTCTCTTTCTCCTTCTTTCCCCCTTTTGTGTTGTTTTCTCTCTCTTGCTCTGGGTCAAGTCAGATGAGAAAAAATAAGTGCTTTTCCCTATGAATGATTGCTGGTGGGCACCACTTCAATCATTGGCTCATTTCACGTTGGCAAAGCCCAAGTCTCTAGCCTCAGGACCAGCTGTCTATGGATCTGTAAAGTATTGTAACTGATTGTCTGCCTAACTTACATTGACATCTAAGAACATTGGGGCATATTACCAAGGGGGGGCGATAGGCAATTATCGCCGATTTAGCGGGCATTTCCGGACGCTAAGCGGTGATAATTCTATTGCCCTATTAGCAAGCTGTCGCTAACTGATGTTAGCAACAGCTTTTAGGTGATAGCGAGCGGTTTGGGGCCCGCTTTGCATGTCAGCGATGTTTATCGCTAATGACATGCAAAGTGGGCGTACCCAAGCAGTTAGCGACTGAAAGCAGTCGCTAATGTCGCTGTTGCCTATTAGCAAGGCAGGCGTAGCGTTAGAAATATTCGTGCTAAGCGCGAATATCTCCAAATACTAACACCTGCCCAGACCAGTTCTTGGCCATGTTATCCAATGGGACGTGGATAACATGGCTAAGAGCATTTTGTCGCTAATGCGTGAATATCGCTGTATTCTCAGCGATATTCACACATTTCGCCTCTATCGCTGGATATTTTAGCACAATGGAGAAAAACGTTGCTAATAGCATGTTTTCTCCGCTAAAATCCAGCGATAGGCAGCGATAAAAAAATCATCGCTAAGCCTATTTAGCGATAATTTAGCGAAAAATATCGCTACTTGTTGGTAATATGCCCTATCATTTCCTGACTTGTTTAATACACTTAAAAGTTTGCTGACAGCAGTTAAACTTAGCATTAAGGCTTACCCCTCGGTCATCAAAAGGATTTACACTTTCCAGGGGGTGTTTGATGGCTAAAGTCAACCTTCTAGGACTCTACACTTTTAATGCTCACAACCTTTGTTTTGCCGATGGTAATCGTTAAGTGTTCATCACAGCAATGTTGTACAAAACCGCCAATGAGCTTTTAAATGAGATTTCAATTAATGATAAAAGAACAGCGTCATCTGCTGTATAGGTTTATATAGGTTTCTTCTCATTGCACAGTTTTGGTGTATCCACAGCTAATTCCCCTTGGTGGGTGATTATATAATTAATAAACAAACTATAAAGTAGTGTCAATACAACACACGCTTTCAATACACCAAGTGTAATTATGCAGTGTCCTCTTTGTCCATAATGCACAGTCGCTGTACAGACTTTGGAACACATGTACAGTCCCCTATCGCCACCACAACATCACCTATATTGATTTTGTGGTGGCAAAGTGGCAGTGCCTTATGTACAAGGCAGCGTTAAGCCACTTAATGTGGCTTAACGCTGCCTTCTATAAGGCCCCCATTCACGCTATGGTTAGCGTGAAAGGGGCGGGCATTGGGTGTTGTGGTGGGCGTTCCACCGCAACTCCCATTCATTTTTTTACGTTGACACCTATGTACAGGGGTGGCATAAATAGAAGGAAGCACCAAATTTAAGAACAGGGAAAAACTGGTCTTAAGATGGTGAAACAGGGAAAAATGCATTATTTCTCCTTGTCCCTTCCTGTACATAAACAAACTTTTAAAAAAATGCAATTTTCTCACTTTCGTGTGTGCTGCATGAAGCAGTATGCATGGAATTGACAGAATGGCATTTCTTGGATTGTATATGTCCAGAAAGGGACACCTTCCTACACATAAACAATCCTCCCCTGCACGCAGACACCCTTACACTCTTGTGCAAGGGAGCCTGCTTTGGCGCTAAGTTGCTAAATTTAGCACCATCGCAGGGGGAAACACAAGGCTGCACCACATTCTTGTAAATATGGGGCAGCCTTGCATTTCAGAAGTGGAGGAGAAAGGGATTAAGCCAGGAAGGCTAATTCCTCTCTCATCCGCTTCCTTGTACATATCCCCTTTTCTATTGCTTCTAACTCTGCATCTTCAATACATTTTTTATAAAGTAAGTACCACTGTTTACTCCTATTGACCAAATAGAACACTATGAAACACGAACTTCATGTAAAGTGACATTTTCTTTTCACCCAGACAAATGCACTAACAGTTTCTTGCATGCAGGTGTTATGCAGGTGTTATACCTGTGAAGACATCAACGGTGTCCAGTGCAATATACTGGATTACAGTACCTTTGAGTAATTATACTTGATGACTTACACTGATGAATTTATAAGCCCCTCAATGTCGTAAAGATATTCTCCAACCCCAGCTCCAGCACCGACATCCCACCATCGCAAGACCTCTGCGGCTCACTAGCCTCCTTCTTTCACCTCAAGATTGCAAACATCCATGACAGCTTCAACACCCAGACCCTACCAACAGCCACTAAAACCTCTGATTCACTACCCCCCAGCCTCACCAACCTCCTGGCCTCCTGGACCCATGTCAACGACAACAATACCATCAAACCATGAACACCATCCACTCCGGCTCACCATACGACTCTTGCCCGCATCACATCTTCAACAAAGCCAACCGCATCATCGCTCCCCGACTCCGGAAGATTATCAACAGCTCCTTCGAGACCGCCACATTCCCAGAAATTTTGAAACACGCCGAGGTCAACGCACTACTCAACAAACCCACAGCGGACCCAAAGGACCTTAAGAACTTCCGGCCCATCTCCCTGCTCCCGTTCCTGGAAAAAGTCATCTAAAAGATCGTCAACAAGCAACTGTCCCACTTCCTTGAGGAGAACAATGTCCTGGACCCGTCCCAAGTCCCAATCAGGATTCCGCAGCAAGCATAGCACAGAAATTGCCCTCATCGCAGCCACCGATGATGACATCAGGACTATGCTGGACAACGGCAAAACTGCGGCCCTCATTCTCCTGGACCTCTTGGCTGCCTTCGACACCGCCTGCCACCGCACCCTCCGCACAAGCCTCCACGACGCAGGAATCAGTGACGAGGTCCTGGGCTGGATCACCTCCTTCCTCACCGACAGAACTCAGAGGGTCCACCTCCCCCATTCTGCTCAGAAGCCACCAAGATCATCTGCCGCATGCTCCAAGGATCATCCCTCAGCCCTACCCTTTTCAACATCTCCATGGCTCCACTCGCCAACATTGTCTCCTTGCACAACCTCAACATCGTCTCCTACGCCGATGACACCCAGCTGATCCTCTCACTCACCAAGGACCCCGCCACAGCCAAAATAAACCTCCACGCAGGACTGAAGGCCGTTGCCGACTGGATGGAGAACAATCGCCTGAAACTGAACTCGGACAAGATGGAGGTCCTCATCCTCGGCGCTCCCTCTCCATCTGGGATGACTCCTAGTGGATGGCCACGCATGAAGCCACACCGACGCCCACCCTCCACGCACGAAAACTGGGATTCATCCTGGACTCATCACACTCAATGACCTAATAAGTCAACGCTGTCTTCTCCTCCTCTTTCAACACCCCCAGCATGCTTCCTAAGATCTACAGATGGATCCCCACTGGAACAGAAGAAGATGATCACCCATGCCCTCGCCATCAGCAGACTGGACCACGGCAACGCCCTCTACGCTGCAACCATGGCCAAACTCTAGAAAAGACTGCAACGCATACAGAACGCCTCCGCACCCCTCATCTTTGGCATCCCCGCCACTCCCACATCACAGCCCACCTGAAAGACCTGCATTGGCTCCCCGTCAACAAGAGGACCACCTTCAAGCTCCTGACCCACGCTCACAAAGCACTCCACAACACCGGACCAGCATACCTCAACAAGCGTCTCACCTTCTACACCCCAAATTGCCAGCTTCGCTGCACCGACCTCGCCCTTGCCACGACCCACGCCTACACAGAACCACCACAGGTGACAGATCCTTCTCCTACCTCACCACCAAGACGTGGAACACCCTCCCCACCCACCTGTGTCTGACCCAGGACCTGTTGACCTTCAGGAGACACCTCAAGACCTGGCTGTTTGAGCAGTAGCTGTTACCCGCCCCCCACCTCAGCACCTTGAGACCCTCACAGGTGAACAGTGCGCTATACAAATGATTGATTGATTGATTAGTTTAAGCCCTGATGAGGTTCCCCTTGAGGGAATGAAACCCGTTAGTTGCGCGGAGTTTGCTATTTTGATCTTGTGAAAAAAACATTTGAAATATAGAAAAAAAGTTTGATACTACACTGAGTCTACTGGACTTCATTTCCTGGTGCACCCCCACTTACATTTATCTATCTGGACATGGAACACAGAGACGTCACACAATGGCTGATGATGGAGAGCATTTTGCAGGACCAGGACTTGAAAAATAAATCTTGACATAAAGAACACAGGAAGACCTAGTACTTGGAAAAATATATCTTATTTTATGTATTTTGTTGAAAAAATGGAGTGCATTTAAATAAAACAATTCAGCATGCAGTCATGGAAAGAAGCTAAAATCAAATTATCTTAACAATACATGACTGCACATCTATTCCAAATCAATTATAAGCAACAGATCTCTGAATGATAATGTATAATGCTTCGAAATGATAAAGTTTCTTGGAAATAGAAGAGAAAGTTTATGTTTCGGTCTGTTCTGCGGTAGTCTCTCAGAGCATCTTCAGGACGAGCAAAATTATAGCTGACAAAATTACTCCTATTTTGACATAATACAAAACGTTACATTGGGTTTGTAAACATAGTGTATTAGAAACATCAAAACTTCAAAAAAACTAAGGAACCCGTGAATCAAGCAAGAATGTGATTAAAAAAGATCAAGAGGTGCAGCTATCCAATTTATGCACTCCCAAAAGGAAATCAAATCACACGTCAAAGCTTTGGAACTCTATGCCTCAGCAGCTGAGAGGCCAACCCACTTTGCAGAACTTTCAAAAACAACTTGAAACCTGGCTTTTCATCCTTCCTGTTTACATTCTAATCTGCCTGATGTCGAGCACCCATGCACATATGTGTAGCGCCAGGACGCCTTCGGTCATACGTCAAGCTTTTGGCCGCCATAGGTGTGGCAAGGTATGCTCAGACGTGAGTCCCTTGCTCACTTTGCTACTGGATTCAAGCATGCCGGGCTGAAGACGGCTGGAATGCCAGAAACTGGTCCTCGGAAGCTTGTTTCCGGTCCAGGGAAGACATGGCTTGGCAGTTCGGGCTGGACTGTTCCCATGAGGCACAGGGTCAGACTGATTTGCATATAGCCATGTCTGAACTGGGGTGGCAGAGTGGGCTAAAGAACGGTGATGGATTAAACCCAGATCTTTTGACTGGGTGTGAGTGTTTGATTGATTCAGATGCTCCGTCCATCACCACCCCCTTTTGTACCGCTTTTAGCCACCATAAGTGTTGCAGGGTATGCTCAGACGTGAGCCCATTGCTCACTTTGCCACTGGATTCAAGCAAGCCGGGCTGAAGACGGCTGGAATGCCAGAAACCAGTCCTCAGTAGCTTGTTTCCGGTCCAGGGAAGACATGGCTTGGCAGTTCGGGCTGGACTGTTCCCATGAGGCACAGGGTCAGACTGATTTGCATATAGCCATGTCTGAACTGGGGTGGCAGAGTGGGCTAAAGAACGGTGATGGATTGGGCCCAGATCTTTTGACTGGGTGTGAGTGTTTGATTGATTCAGATGCTCCGTCCATCAACACCCCCTTTTGTACTGCTTTTGGCCGCCATGGGTGTGGCAGGGTATGCTCAGACGTGAGTCCCTTCCTCACTTTGCCACTGGATTCAAGCAAGCCAGGCTGAAGACGACTGGAATGCCAGAAACCAGTCCTCGGTAGCTTGTTTCCGGTCCAGGGAAGACATGGCTTGGCAGTTCGGGCTGGACTGTTCCCATGAGGCACAGGGTCAGACTGATTTGCATATAGCCATGTCTGAACTGGGGTGGCAGAGTGGGCTAAAGAACGGTGATGGATTGGGCCCAGATCTTTTGACTGGGTGTGAGTGTTTGATTGATTCAGATGCTTCGTCCATCACCACCCCCTTTTGCACCGCTTTTGGCCACCATGGGTGTGGCGGGGTATGCTCAGACGTGAGTCCCTTGCTCACTATGCCACTGGATTCAAGCAAGCCGGGCTGAAGATGGCTGGAATGCCAGAAACCGGTCCTCGGAAGCTTGTTTCCGGTCCAGGGAAGACATGGCTTGGCAGTTCGGGCTGGACTGTTCCTATGAGGCACAGGGTCAGACTGATTTGCATATAGCCATGTCTGAACTGGGGTGGCAGAGTGGGCTAAAGAACGGTGATGGATAGGGCCCAGATCTTTTGACTGGGTGTGAGTGTTTGATTGATTCAGATGCTCCGTCCATTACCAACCCCTTTTGTACCTGTTATTAATCAATGGCACATTGTCTGACTCATTTAAAATTTTGAGAGGGACAAGACAGGGCTACCCGCTTTCCCCTCTCCTCTTTAATCTATACATTGAACCATTTGCGGAAGTTTTGAGGGGAGATGTAAATATTCCATCGTTTAGATTTGTGGATTGGGAAAGACGGGTAGCTCTTTATGCAGGCGATATTTTAATTTTAACCTCTGATCCGGAGACCGCATTTCCGGAGGTTATAAAGAGAGCCAAAGAATTTGGTCGCATCTCGGGGTATGAGATAAATGCAAGCAAAACTGACATCATGTCATGGAATACCTCAAACTTACAGCTAGATGTGACCAACTCAATGAGATATCTGGGTATCCGAGTGATACAAGACGTCTGTAAAATTGTTCAAGTAAATCTGGAGAAGGTGTTTAATGAATGTAGGAAATTGTTAAAATCTTGGTTCAATCTCCCATTGACTACTCTAGGCAGAATTAGTCTGATAAAGATGTCTATCCTCCCTAAATTTACTTTTATATTTAATGCCATCCCCCTGGCATTTGATAACAAATTATTGGAGAAGTGTCAGAGAGAGTTCTTTTGTCTGGAATATAAATCGGCGAGAGTGGCATGGAAAAAACTGAGGAGGAGGAGGGGAAAGGGGGGACTGTCCTTGCCTGACTTTGAGTATTATGCATGGGCCTTTCAATTGTCCCACTCCAGAATGTTGTTAAAAACACCATCTAACACTACTGCTGGAGTAATGTTTAAAGCCATGTTGGAGGGAGCTGCAGTATCAACCAATGGTTTCATGTTTAAATTTGCGGATCAAAAATACTTCAAAAAAGTTAAGTTAAAAACGCTTATGTCCCAGGCGAAGATCTGGTCACAAATAAGGAAAAAACTAGGTCTGCCCTATTTTTTAAATTTTGCACCTATCTGGGATTCTCCCGGGTTACCTTTGTGTCTTAAAGATAGGCTGGCAATACCGGTGAGAGATGGAGGAATTACAACAAGGGGAGACTTGCTTGTTGGAGAGTCACTGAGATCGTGGGAGGAGTTATGAGAACAACTGGGCCCAGAATTCTCGAGATTTAAGTTTATACAATTAGATAGCTGGGCAAAAGCTCTGGTTAGGTCAGGGATATCACTTGGGAAGAATAGCATCATAGAACAAAAGCTGGTAGAACGACAAGGGGGGGTCAAGAAATTTCGCAGTGGTATTGGGATTTGCTGGAGGAGATAGATGGTGAATTCACCCTTCCGGAGGAACTATGGGGATAAGAGCTTGAGGCCCAAAGTATAGACATCTGGCAGAAATCTTGCACCTTGCTTTACAAATGTGTTAAACCGGCATGGCTGAGGCGTAACCACTTTTTCACGATACATCAAGCTTATTTCACTCCCCTAAAGTTGTCTAAATTCATTCCAGGAAAGAAATGCAACAAGTGTAATTATATCGCGGCCTCAGACACCCATATGTTCAAGGATTGTCCTGGTATAGCTCAGTTTTGGATTGAAGTTAAAGCGACCCTGGACTCTATTCTTAATATCTCGGTGCCCATCACATTACCACTTATAATATTTGGATGGGATAATAGTATAAAGGGCCATGTAAGGACATTTTTGTTTTACACAATATTGCTTGCTAGAAGACAGATATGCAAAGTTTGGATTGAAAATACGGCACCAACACACGCAAATTGGCTGTCATCCCTGTATGAAACATCCAAGACAGATTTGTTGAGATCTCGCAGCCAACGTAATGTGGCTTTTTGGGACTATTTGGTTCAATGGAAACAGTAGCCAGGGTTTTTTTTTTTTTCCCCCGGTCCAATGATTATGCCATAATACTCCAAGAACTAGGCCCCATCCTCGACTTAATGGCTAGTTCTACAGGTGGTAACACCAAGTCTGGAGTCATTCCCTGTACCTCTTCGGGTCATCTCCTGCCGATTCTCAGAATTCGCTCTCTCTAGTGCAGTAAATCTTTGCACTTAGATTTAAGACGCGCATGGCAGTTGGAGGCTAATCAAGAGGTGGGCAAGGCAAATGAGGATTAAAAAAAAGAAAAAAGATTCACAGGGGATCACAGTTATTAGCATTGGATGGAGAATGAGGAGCTTGTTTGGATAAAAAGGATGTGAGTGGCAACCATAATAAATCTTTCTTAACCATTAAAGGTATAGAGATATCTTTAACTAGATCCAGTCTGTGATTATGCAGAGCAGTTTCCACCAACCAATAAAAGTAATTTTAGTGATATCTTTCTGATTTGTTGTGATTATTTGTAAAGTGATTGCCATTATCAAATCAATAAACTTCTAAACCATACCTTGGAATTGCCATAAAGTAGAGGAACCTCCTAAAAAAATATGCAAAATATTGAAAGGTATATTCGTAGAAAGAATTTTGTTTAATTTGTCCCATATGAGCAACAAAAGTTTTTCCACCAAAGGATATTCGAAAACAAATGTAGAAGGTTGTTTTTATCTTTAGAACATCACCAACACTTAGCATTGCTAGAGAGCCAGAATGTATGGAGACACTTAGGAGTGAAGTACAGACTAATATAGAAATAATATAATGTTTGAGTTGTACTTACTGAATGAGAAGTAGTGTGGATCTTAGCCCAAACAGATTTCTAGGTTTTGAAAGAAAATTCTTGGTGAAGATCCGCTTCACACTGCAGTTCAATGGTACATTGTGCTGTTCGTATAGAAGAACCAAAGCTAAAAATATATATGCACGAAGCTTTTGTGGTGAGGAAAAATCCAATGTGAAAGAGGAAGGTGTGTATGGGATACAGGAGTAGATGATTGAGAGAGAAAATGGAGAAGAGGAGTCTTAAGGTGCTGATAGTGAGTAGCATAGTAAGTAGAAATTCCATATTTTTGCTGAATTTCAGAAAAATCTAGAAGGGATCCATTAGAGAGTGTATGACCTATGGTTAAAATTCCTTTGTTAATCCATTCTTTCCATGAGAGAACTCTATTTTTTAGTTTAATGTGTCCATTGTACCAAATAGGAGCTTGTGAAATAATTTCAAAATGAGAATTAGAATCAGTAATTAAAGGTGTAGCAATAAATATAGAATGATTAAGTATGGGTGAGAAAAGGCCTTCGGGGGCTGATAATATGAACTGCATCCCTGAATGAAAATGATGTGAACTGAGCCTGATCTAATTGACCACAAACTGTTGATATATCTGGAGGATTAGTCGAAAAGAAGGTGCTAATTTGTTTGAGTGTGAAAGCAGCGTGGTATAGCCTAAGATTAGGAAAGTAACTCCTCCATTATCCTTGGGTTGCCGAAGTCTTGCTAGCGAAATTCATGGCTTGCATTCGTTCCATAGGAATCTGATCAAAGAACGAGTAATAGTTTTAAAACATGTAAACAGAAGTGTAATCAGGAACAAAAACAAATTAATTATTGGTAACTTCATCATCCTACTTGTGGGTAATCTGCCCCACCATGACAAGTATAAAGGGGACCAACCCTTAGCCAAAGATATGATTTCTGAGCTTAGTTCATTCAGATTGATTTTAATGGGTTATTTATAATATTTGAATAGAGAGTACCTAGACATTTAATATGATTAGAATTCCACGTGAAGCCAGTATCTTTGAACATATTGGAAAGACAATATTTATTCAAGGGCAAGACCTCTAATTTGGCTAAATTACGTTTGTATCCAGAAACTGCAGAGTATTCATTTAATAATAAAAAAACTCAGTTGGTGTAGTGTTAGGGTTAGATACATATAAAAAGATATAATCAGCTTAAGCCATGAATTTTATATCCTATTATTGAATTGGAAACCAGAAAAATTTAGAGATCGGAAAGGGTTCTAAGGATAAAAATAAATAAAAGAGGGGATAATGGACAACTCTGTCTAGTCCGTCTATGAAGAGACAAATAGCTGGAGTGATTACCATTGACCCCAAAGGAGGTAGAAGGCTCAGAATGTAATAAATTAATATACTGAAGGTTATGTGGAATGAAACCATGCCATTTCAATGCTCCAAACAGAAATTCCCAATTTACCTGATCAAAAGGTTTTTCTGCATCAAAATGTATGGCAGCTAAGGGGGAGTGCAACTTGTAAGCATAATGAATGATATTGAGGAACATAGTAGAATTAGCCGAAATATATCGTCCCATCACAAACCCTGAGTGATGTAAACCAACTTAATCGGGATCACTTGGTTAATATGTAATGCCAATAATTTAGCTAGAATCTTACAATTGGCATTAATGAGTGAGATAGGCCTATAGTTACTGCGCTGAGATACATCTTTAACTTTTTCTGGGAGCAAACAAAGCAATGCCTGAGAAAATGAATCTTGTGTCTGCTCTATGATTAAAAAGTGAGTAATAAGAAGTAATAACTTATTTGAAAATGAAAAATGCTTAAAATGTGAATACAATTGCACAGAAAAGCCATCAGGCCCAGATTTTATCCTTTGGAAGGTGATTAATAGAAGTTAGAATCTCTTAAACAGAAATTGCAGTATCAAGAGAGGACAGATCCACTATATGGTCTGCAGGTTTAAGAATTGATTGAAAAAAAGCATCCAATCCAATTGTTCAGTACTTAGAGAGCGCTCTGGGGAACATAATTTGGTATAGTATTGTGTGAAACACTCTAATATTTTTTAATCACTGACATGGTTGACTCCGGCGGTGCCTGGTATGGCTACTAACATAGGTTTTTGCTTTTTTATTTGAAGGTAATTTGCCAGAGATTTGCCTGCCTTATTCCGACCACCAAACATTGTTGCATTAAATTTAAGTAAGCTAACATAGGCACTGACCCAGGGTTATTTGTTATATTTCATTTTAGCTTTAATAAATGTAGACAAAATATATGTATGATTAGAAGAAAAGTATTCATGTTCTAAAGATATAATTTGTTTTAAGCGTTGCACAGAGGTTGTTTTTTGTGACAACATCTATTAGGAAGTAGCTTTAAATATATCCCAAACAAAAGTTCATCTTTGTGTCTGAGGAAAGGTTGTTTGTAAGAAAATTGGCGGTAAAAAGTTGTAAATTGTTAAGTGAATTGTTTATCAAGCAATAGGTCATTATGAAATCTTCACCTGTGAGTAGAAGGTTTAGGGGTAGGATTATCCAAACCGACGATGACAGGAGCATGATCAGAAAAAAGTATAGAACCTATTTCAGCATGTGTCATAAATTGAAGAACAGTCTGAGTAAAAACTATACAGTCTATTGTGGAATGTGAATTGTGAACATGAGAAATAAAGTGGATTCTAATACATCAGGATAAGAAGTTCTCCAGGCATCGACTAACCCCCTGGAGGAAATGGCTTTCTGAAAGGTTTGTGCATTTTGTTGGGAATGAACTTTGTCTGAGAGCGTTGATCGAGAAAAGGATCCATTAGTTGGTTGCAATCACCCCCACTATAAGATTTCCTGACGCATGGAAAGACAAAAGAGTAGGTCTACTCCATGAGAACCATAAAATTTGCATGGGGGGAACTGGGTATCATTTATCTTAATAGTTAGTAAAAGCCATCCCCCAACATCATCTTTAGCCTCATTCAACAATTTAATACATAAAACTTTATGGAACAATATTATAACACCATTTTTGTTGTTTATAGCAGGGGAACAAAAGACACCCCCATCCCATTGCCTACACAAGGAGGCTATATCTTGTTCTTTAAGATGCGTTTCTTGAAATAAAGCAACATGACAATTTAATTTTGATAAATGAGGCAACTCCCTTTGCTT
The DNA here is from genome assembly GCF_964263255.1 of Lissotriton vulgaris. NCBI lineage: Eukaryota > Metazoa > Chordata > Amphibia > Caudata > Salamandridae > Lissotriton > Lissotriton vulgaris. The sequence continues at coordinate 494,374,110 of NC_141697.1, read as the reverse complement.
CTTAACTAGATTGCGAAGTCCTTTAACATTTCATGAAACAATATGTAAACTACTCATTGGATGTTTTTTTTTTTATTTATAACATTTGTTTACTGGTATTTCCAAAAGTATATTCAGAACATTACAGGATAAATGCAGATCAATCCCGAATTTCTATCACATTTTTACAGTAATATTCATTATGACTTGGTAGCAATTTAGACATTCAATACTTTACTCGTATCATCACTTAGATTACAACACCCAAGTAATACCTGCAGTGTGCGTCAGCCAACTCGGGATCTGTCCTTCCCTGCACTGTCCGATACCACAGTATCTCACTGTGTATTTTTTTTTTTTTTTAGTATTCATAAGTCACCAACACTGTTCGTAAAGCAACTGTAAACTTAAATAAAACCATAACAAGTGTAAAGTGTGCTACACTTATCTCCGCATTTGGGTGTCTTAATGCTAATACTTTTATTGGGGTGAGAAGGTAGGTGTACAGTGTCTGAGGTAGGTTAGGGGCAGCTTATTTTATCTGCTAAGGCAACCATGTAGGGCTTGGTCATTAGCGCCCGGGTTGCTGTATGTTTCCTACTGTCTAAGGGTTATTAATTGCTTTGATTGTTTGTTTGTTGCACCCAATGCCTATGCAGTTTTAAGTGCTCTGACTAGTGTTCCTGTGGTTCCCTCTTCGCCTGAAAAATCGTTTTCTAGTATTGGGGTTTCCAAGAACCGTACAAACTCCCTCCACTGTTCAGCAATGGGCCTCTTGCACACTCGCCTCGCTTCTTCCCTGGAGAGTGCTCTCCCCTCTGCTTCAGCCCAGCACGTGATGTCTCATTTCCAAGTCTCTACTTGAGGTCCCTTTCTGGCCTACCATGACATTGCTACCCTTTGTTTGGCCAGGGCCATGGCTAGGTCTATAAATTTGTACCCTACTTTCCGTTTCAGAAATAGGCCCAGTAGACACACTTCCACAGAGCTATCAAGCTTTCTCCCCAGGGTCACCCCTGTCAAGTTCACAACTTTAGTCCAGAAGGGAGTCAGTGTCAGGCAATTCCAAACCATGTGTGTAAAGTCAACATCTTGTTGATCACACCTCGGGCACTCATGCATCTCCCAGAGAGAGCAATGCATGTAGTAGGGGGTGTGTGTCTGTTTCAAGAATTGGACCACTGGCAATCAATATTGTCCCACTAGCTCCTCAAAGGGAATACATGTATTTTCCTGATAACAATCTCCATCTGTCTTTAAGCCCATCTCTGACCACTCTGCTAGCCGCTCAGGAATAAATATCTGGTGTGGTCATGCGGGAAGCCCACCAAGGGAAGCAGTAGTGTATAGTTGTGTGCTGCAGGCATCCTGGACACAGTCCTCCTCCAGCACTGCAGTGCTGTGTTTTGTAGTATTAATCTATAAAGGCGTCACCACCCCATGGTCCAAAGTCTTAGGTAGTAGGATTGTGGCATGACCACCTAACTCGCCTAGGAATGTTCCTTCTGCATTAGCACCCTCCAAACACTGTGCCAACCACTGTATCTGAGAGGCCAATAATAAAATTCTAAGTGGGGTACCCCCAAACCTCCCTTCTGCATCAGGAGCCACAATATTGTGACCCTCTTCCCAAATCAAGCCTCGTAACAATGAGTTCAGTGGGGTGAACCAGCTTCAGTGAAAGGTTCAAAAAATAGTACAGCAACCTCGGCAGCATTACGAATTTGGTCAGTAATATACGCACCATTACTGGTAGCTTCAGTGAGCTCCAGAATGCGACACAGGATTTAAGCGATCAAAGTGTTCTGTCCAGGTTGCCCCCATGCATATCAGTCAGGGAATGATAGATATGTATACCTAGGTACTTAAACATATCCTGGACCCAGTTAAGATCTTCTGGGAGTGTCCGGGACCTCACCAGTGGCCCCTGTACCGGGTAGAGGTAGGTCTTGGCCTTATTAACTCAAAGTCCTGACAGGGGGAAAAATCTGTCCAAGATGCGCAAAGCCACAGCCGATCTGACCACATCCTCACTTAGATAGACCACAAGAAGATCGTATAGGGAAATAATGTGCTGCCACCCATCGAGGGTCAGCCCCATCTCAGTCCCCCCCCTGCAGAACAGTGCAGCAAGCAGCTCCATTGCCAGAGCAAACAATACTTGCGACACTGGGCACCCCGGTCGCGTGCCACTAAGGATCCCATATTTGGGTGAAACTGTCCCACCCGTTTTGACTCTGGCAGTTGAATTGACATAAAGTAAAAGTATCAGATTGTATGAGGTACTTCGTAAAGGGATGAACCCATTCTGGTCTGCATTAATTAGTGTGGGCATGTGCAGGGAGCAGTCTCAGTGCCAGAACTTTGCTCAAGATTTTGAAATCCATATTGAGCATAGATAATGGTGTATAATCCTCCACCCGGGTTCTTGTGGTTTTTGACTTAGGGAGTGGGATCATTATGGTGCTTTGCGTGTAGTCGTAGAGCTGTCCCAGCCTTAATGATGTATCATACAGGACCTCCAATTGGGGCGCCGATTTAGGGGCAAAATGGTATAGAATTCGGCAGAAATACTTTCATGTCCAGGTGTTTTCCCCGTGGGCATTGCGGTTATGGCCTGCCGTATCTCCTGCAGTGTCACTGGCACTCCCAATAATTCTTAATACTGTCTGTTTAAGCTGGCCAGCTGCAGGGGCGCCAAGAATTCTCTGAGTCCTGGGAGGGTAGGGGCAGGGCAGCATATAGTGCTTCATAACATTACTGGAAGCAGGCGTTAACCTCTTTTGGCTCACATGCAATCGTGCCTCTAGTGTTGCTTATCTGTGTTATTTGGGAATCTCGTCTTTCTAGTCTAATCAACCGTGCCATTAAGCAAACAGTGCCCCCGGATCACCACTGTAAAAGCATCCAATTTCACTAATTCCGTGGAATGTGTATGTGTTTGCGACAAAGTTGATATCAACTGAGGAATTCTACTGACTTCTTAAATGTGCTGTCCTCTAGGATTTCAGGTCTGCACCTCCACAAAGGGATCGGGGGCCTAATTCTCGAGGGTTGGTGACATAGTAGCAGCGGATTACGATCCAAGCCAGTGCGTCCCAAATATTCAGTGTGGGGGACAGTCTCATTAAAGTCAGGGGTGCAGACAGAAAAATGCTTTTAATCTAGCATGTACCTGGTGTTTTGGGGAAAAGAAGGAGTATTCCCTATCCAATGCATGCTCTACCCTCCCGGTATCAAGCAATCCCCAGTGAACACTGCACTCCTGAAAACCCACTGTTGTACGATTTGGCTACGTTCCAGGTAGGGGGTGTGTGAGCGATCTAGCGCCATGGCTGTCACACAAGTGAAGTCTTCCACTATTATTCTAGCCCCTGGCATCTGGACAACTAAATGGGTGAAAAGCCCTCGCAGAAAGGCAAGCTGGTCATGATTTGGTGCATAGATGCTGCCAATGGTGATGTCTCCGCCGCTCAGCTTCCCAGTAGGAAACACATATCTCCCTTCCTTGTTAATCTTAGTGCTCACGATGACTAAGGAAATCCCTGGCCGCACTCATATCAGGATACCTCTATCGAGGGCTAAATAACTTGTTGCATATAACTGCCCTCTCCACCTTCTGTCAATTTTTGGATCTCGCTCTGCAAGAGGTGCGATTGTTGAAGTAAGGTGATCACGACCCCTCTTCTCCGCAGATAACTGTACACATTGTGTCTCTTGCTCATTGACTCCAGTCTCCTTACCTTCCAGGTGAGGAATCTAATGCTATCTGGTGTGGCTGATATGACCTATGATGATATAAAATGGTACAGCTACCCTCAACACCCCCGAACACCCTCAGTGTCTTGGTAATAACCCCCATTTAGAGGACAAAACAACTGCACATAAAAACAAAACTTCCCATAACTTAAAACTCCCTTATCACAGAGTGGCTTAACAATGGTCTGCTGCCCAAACCATACCCAAGTTGCAAACCACCAATGTAAGGCAGAGACCACCCTGGTACCTGCCCGTTCGGGATGTGCAGCCAGTAGAGCAAAGTTAAGAGATCGCCCTGTTGCATCAGCCCAGAACCCAAAGACTTCCACAGAGACCATAGAGCCCTGGTCCCTCAGCATTTTCAGGTGGGCCTGGCATAGCTCAAGTCATTGGTCAGATGATGTAATCTGCAATTCCAGGAGTAACCTCCGGAAGCATCACGCTGCTGACTCCAGAGATTTCAGACTCCGAACCCTTCCGTTCCTTTAGCTGACCCCAGCTCCAAGGGAGATCCAGCATTTTATACAATCTCAACCACGGCTCGTAGGCTGCAGCCCTCTTCTTTTCAGTCTGTGAGGGGCCCGGACTTTTCGATTATTCCCATGTGGATCATCTTCTGGATTTTTTCCTGTTTCTGTCTCAACACCTCCGGGATTGGCTTTCTTCACCCAGCGGCTTACCAGTTTTGTACGCCTCTATCTAGTCCCATGCCATTTTAGGGTCATTGCAGAAGTGGGACTGGCCAACAAGAATGATGTGGAGGCGGGCAGGGAAAATTAGCGAATACTGGAGACCTTCGTCTCACAGAGCTTATTTCACCTCTAGATACAAGGCTCTCCTTCTTTGGACCTCCAGTGTGTAATCGGGAAATATGGAGACCTTACTGTTGTTCACTGTGAATGGGCCATCGGATCGCACCCTCTGCAGGAATAAGTTCCTATCTTTGTAGTGCAACAGTCTGGCCACCACTGGGCATGGGGGGGCCACGTGGGTCCAGGGGCATTCCCGGGACCCGGTGGGTGCTCTCCAAAGTGTAGTACAAAGGCAGCCCATCCGGCGCCACCGCAGTTTGGAGCCAGTTTGGAGAGTGTTGACTCTGGTTAAAAGTCCCGTGACTTGGCGTGATAATGCTGCTTGCGCTGGTGTTAGATCCGCTAAGGATGATTCCGCTGTTTTTACCCTTTCGGACAGCTTGTGGTGTTCAGCTCGGAGGAGCCTGAGACCCACTGAAACTGTTCTTATGTCCTGGTGCAGCATAGCTTTAGTGTCCACTATGGCTTCCAGGATTTTGCTATTTGTTGTTTTACCGGGTCTATTGGCTGTTGGGAAGATGTGTTTAGTTGCTGGGGGGCTGCGGAGTCATCTTCTTGTACCAGAGGAGCTCCAACCAACCTTGTTCTGACCTTGCCCATAATCGCATCTGGCTTACCACCAGGAGTTAATGTCACTCAAAAATTATACTTGGTGCTTCTGTGCTAGCAGGCCACTGGATTGAAAGCAGGGCCCCCTTAACCTGTCTCACAGACATCCAGAGGGCACAGGTCACCCTCCTAGAGATCCTCCTGCAATGTGCTCCTCATCACCATATGGATAATATGGTTGAAACTGCCACGCCCAACTATATTCAGGGGGAGGGGAAACAAGGGGCACATCACAAGTCAGGCATCCAACCCTCCATGCCTTAACTAAAGGCCCCTTCTCAGCACTCCGCTACAGGCTGAAGTGGGGGCTTGGCACCCGTCGCTTTGTCACTCCAGTTTGTAAGAACTATTTGCTCTGCCCGGATAGATATTTATACCCTTGCAGGTTATTGCCAGGGGGTCCCTCTCTCTTCTGTCACCTCTGGGACTGTTAAGTTCACTTCCTCACTTTTCACCACTTAGGGTGGCCTGGCAGTTACACCCGCCACAGGGATCTTCAGTTTTTGCTTCAGCCCTCCTCCCTTCCACATGAGTGTTTGGCCTCCACCAGGGGTGAAAATTGCAAAAAACACAGGTGATGGACAGAATGTAGAACAATGTCATACATTCACCCCAGTACAAGGATCTGGGCCTAAATCCATCGTTTATTTGCACTCCACACCACCCTGGGTTAGACACTGGCTATATGCAAATCAGCTCTGACCCTGTGCCTCATGGGAACAGTCCAGTCTGAACTCTCCACCAGGCAGCCTTCAAGGTCCAGCGAAGCCCCCCACAGTCCCAGAGCTCTCCAAAAGCACCTTCGCTCTGCCTTGTTCCTGCCACTCAAAGGTACTCATTGTCCCACAGGGCATTATTCCTCTCTCCACCCAGGGGGCAAGTTATGCCACTGCAAGTTATTTCCAAAGGGGGCACGCACCCTATCACCACTTCAGGGCCTGCTAAGTTCTCTTCTCTTTGTTTTACCACTTAGGGGAGCTCGATGGTCACCCCCCACAGGGGCCTCCTGGCTCCCTGCAATTCTCATGTCTCCCGCGCGAGGGCCCAGTACGCTGCTCCTGGTGGGCCATGCCCTCCTTAACCAGGCAGTCTTCAAGGTCCCATGAGGCCCCACAGCAGCCCCCGGGCACTCCACGGGTATCGCCATGCCTCCGCGCTCTACCTCGCAAATTAACTCACTCTGCCAAGGGGTGCTGCTCTCTGCTCAGTGTGTGAGCCACACACGCTACTTCTGATGCCGCATCCTGTGGGCTCAATCTGGGAAGAGTCCTCCCAAGCTCCACGGGGCCTCTCAGCTCAGCACGGTCAGTGGGCAACTACGCTACGGGCCAGTCACAAGCTCCTTGACCTGTCCACTCGATTATTAGACCACAGCAGTCAGTTCACGACTGTCTCAGCCTATTCCCCTAACGGATTTCGGCGACGTGCCCAGGTTGTCAAACCCTCGCAGACTCCGGGGGTCATGCTGACCAAAGGCCTCCCCTCTGGGTTCCTGTGCTCTTCACCTTTGCCTGGGATCTTTTTTTCACCACTTCAGCTCATCCCGGACTCCAAGATTATCAGGGAAAATTACGGGCTGATGCAGAAATGAAGGCTCAGGCATCCGCCATGCTTGGCTGCCAAGCCACGCCCTACTCATTGGATGGATATAAAAAAAAACATCAAACAACAAGCATTAGTAAACCTATAATACAGACAATAATTAACCATCAATAAAGAATATATTAAAAAATGGTGGGAACAGAAATGGACAAAGCTGCATAAAAAAGAGGAAGCTGTATGAAAAAATATACAAAAACACTTGAAGAAAAAGGTGGGAATAAGAACAAAGAAAAAGAGGAAAAAAAGGAATCTACTAAATCCTGATCTGACTTTTAAGATGTAAGGGTAGTCTGTTCCAAAAATTAAAAGTGGAAAGGTGACCACCCCATGCCACTTTTTTGATTCTGGGGATGATCCCTGATCTTGAAATGATTGATTGTAATGATCTTTTTGGAGAGTCCCACCTAAATTTGCTTTTGTGATACTCTGGTCCAGATCCATGCAATGCTTTGCGTGCCAGACATAAGGCCTTCAAGGTAACCATTTTCTTGACAGGGAGCCAGTGAATCTCCACCAGGACACCCATTACAGACTTAAACTTGGGAATTCTTATTTTGAAAAAACATGATTATGTCAATTTGTTATTCAGATCTAGGAATGGATTTGGTGCTATTCTTTCATATGCTAACTTATTCCATCTCATTGATCGCCTATAGGCATATAATTCAATGGCAGGGTAATATACAAAGCCACTAGCTCCTAAAATGCCAGAAAAAATAAGAGTACTATTAAATGTAGCTGTCATAGGCTATGCATGGGGTTCTCCCAGTAACCCTCAAAATGTATAAAATATGTTACTCTCCATGGGTCACATTTTATTGGTGTTTGAGGTATATTTGTATATTAAGTAAACTACTTATTGGTTCCCTAATTAATCAATTATAGGTTTTCAATAACAGTTTCAATTATTGTCATAATACAATTCTATAACCTCTGCAAGTGTTTTGTAGTTTGAGCTGTTTACTCTCCAACAATAATTCATTCACCAATTACAATTGTTGTCATTACATTGAATAGCACATTTCTTACATTAAACATTTCACTTGTATTAATATTCTTATTGTCCTTGAGTTTTAATAATTTATAGCAAGACTAATGCTTGTGAGTGGAAGCAAAGGTTCAACACCATCAGCCTTATATCCGTTTTTTTGAAAGACCCTTCATATTGGGCTTCTTTAGTTGCACATCCACAGTAATTAGAAATCCCAATTTCGTTTCTGTGTCACTGGATCATGTTCACTCTTTACCTGCTTGCAAACTTGCAAACTTCCACATTCCTAACAAGTTACCAAGGTTCCATATTGACCAACATATACTCAATCAAAGTGGCCTTATTTTTTGTAGCTGGCATATCTGGACTAATGGAACCATTTAAAAATTGCATTCTGCTGTTTGATTGAAATGATGAAAAAAGTTGTCCATGTTTTGGGTTTCTACTTCAAATTAAGATTAGAATTAGGATGCCTCAAGTACTGCCCTCCTCCATGATAACACCCTCTATAATTTCCATGGGAAATCATTATTAAAATCCTGCAAACTACTATTTTATGTGGGTTTGATTGAATTTCTGACTTAGTCAATATTTTTTCCAATACTTTTATAATGGATATCCAATCCTTGACAACGCCGGATGGTACATAGACATTCAGAATGTCTAGTACTACTGGAGAATAATCTTTCATGCTACCCATGAACAGTCTTACATATTGAATATTATTAGAAGCAGCAGCCACCAGAGGTCAAGAAATTAGTAGATCACCACCAGGCCACCCTAGTGTAGACTTTCTTGGCAGAATATGATATATATTGTAACCATCAAACATTAATTCTTCAGCCATCCATGTCTCTACTCTCTAGAAAGCAGTAGATATAAAAATTTTGCAACAAAATAATGATATTCATTGTCTTCTATCTTGGAGAATAGACCTTAGATATTTCATGATAATATAGACCGATTGCAATTTTCGAATACATTCCTGGCGGTCTTATCCGACACGGAATACTGTAATTCCAAGACACGGCAATAGTAATGTTAAACAGCTAGTCGTGTTACACTGTCCAAACTAAGAGTCGACATAAGCCATGACCACATTGATTGTAAATAGTAATCAGTATTGTTTAAATCATTCAGTCTTAGGTGGCTTTGACTAGTTTATTGTTTTTGAGCTTTAAAACACAATAGTTTTTTTCCTTCACAAAACATTTGGAACTAACATCTTTTTCTCTACCATAGCTACTTGCAAACTTAAGTTCACCAATATGGAGGTGAGTTCGGTCTTTTTAGTTGGTCTATCACACATTTGAACAGAATGTTGTGGACTGGAATTATTCCTTTTGATGGAATTGCATAAACGATGCAACTAACAAAACCCATTTAAGGTACTGTGAGACTTGTTATCCTTAGGGTGTTCTTCCACCAAACCTTCTGTATTCTCCCCTTCTGTTTTGCTGAATTCATTTTTATTGGCCTAGGGACTCTGTGCACTTTACCCCTGCTAACCAGTGCCAAGGTGGTTATGCTCACGCCCTAAAACATGGTAAGATTTGCTTACACCTGACTGGCATATTTAGTTTACTAGTAAGGCTCTAGTAGAATGGCATACCATATATCCAGGGCTGGTAAATTAAATGCTAATAGTGGACGTGCAGCACTTATTGTGCCACTCACTTAAGTAGCTCCCAAAACATATCCAAAACTTGCCATTGCAGCCAGAGAGCATATTTAAATTGCCATTTCAACTTGGCAAAATAAACCACTTTCCAGTCCTAAAATCCCTTTTTAATACACATAAGTCAAAACAGGGGAGTCCCTAAACAGCCAAGGGGGCAGAGTTTATTGTATTCAAAATGTTGACATGTAATTTTAGCTTGTATGCGTCCTGATAGTGAAAACCCTGCAACTCACATTGTCACTACTGTGATGCCAACCTCTTCAATAGGATAACATTGGGTTTAATTCTTACATTTAATAAGAGATAACTTTTGTTTATGAGCAGGGAGAAATGTCATGCTTGTTGTCTAAGGAATTGCAATTTTATTTTTATTTTACAGTGTTATATACAGCGCAAACTTCACCAGAAGGTATCGGGTATCAGAGCACCAGTTGCATTACATGAGGACACATTCATTTTTGTTAGGCACGGGGAGATTATGTGATTTGCGAAGAATCCCAGGATGTTCAACGTCATTGCGGAGACTCGAACCTAGTTCTCTAGATTAGAGGTCGATCGCCACAGCCGTTAAGCCAACTCCCCTCCCCAAATGTAAATCATCTTTAATGGTAAAGTCAGATTTAAAGTCACAATTCTAAACATGGCACTTCCAGAAAGTTGGCATTTTTTTGTCCTACCATTTGGTACCTGTAGCCTTATTTTGGGGTCACATGACTACGTGTAGCTGGCAGTTGACCTTTGTGCATTCCTCCTAGACAGCCACACAAATGAGGGACTGGGTGTTATCAGGATGAACTACCCAAACAGGATGGGAGCAAAGCTGTGACAGCCTCACTTGTACTTCAAAGACACACAAAAAACTTTACACTAGCCTATTGTGACTGCAGACAGACTGGGACCAGGGCAGGGAGGTCAGAAATCCCAGACACTTCTCTTTGGGGAAAACTCCAGAATTTCTTTCACTTCAAAGATGGCACCAGGTATAAAATTAGGACCCTCTGACCCACTCTTCAGTTCAGTTATGGACCTGCAGAAAGACTCTGAAAGGATTGCCCTTCTGCCTGTGGTCTGCCGTGTAGGTCAGAGAACTGCCCTGCTGCACCAACAGAACTGCCCTGTTGCCTAAAGCATGCTTTCCTGCTTGAATCCAAGAGTTCCAGATTGACACCAAGGTCTAGTTGGCTGGCCTCCTGATCAGAGCCTCAGGGACAGGATCCAACCATCTTGAACCAGTACCTGTACACAGCCAGAGTAGCACAAAAGGTGCCCCGATAACCCAAATCTACAACTTGAGACTTAAAAAATGTTCTACCAAAAAAATTATCTGAGAATTGAGAAGAGACCGGGATTTACTGTATGCCAATCCCACTGGAGATTTTCAACTTCTATAAAAGAAACTAAGGACATGATTTCGATGTTTGCGGATGGGTTACTCCCTCACAACTTTGACGATATCCCATCCGCGATATATAATTCCCATTCTAGCCTGTGGAATTTACATTTCAGCGGACAAGATATTCGTCACCTTTGTGACAGAGTAACCTGTCCACCAACATCTAAATCAGGCCCTAAGTCTGAACGTAGAAATCTTCACTGTGACTTCATCAGTGGCTCCACAACGATGACAAGTCTTCCTCCTCGGATACCTCCAGCTGTATTGTCACACCAAAATTTACTTCCGCCGGCATTTTTCAAGGAAAATGCTTCTAAGTCCAAAGGTAAGCTTAGACTGGGCCCAATCCACCTTGTGTATCCAAACCGTGCTAAACACGGTCAACATTAACTTTTGCTTTATGCTGCAGTCTCATGCGAGTAGATGTCCGCGGTTGGCACTTGGATCTTTAAGGGGCGGCTTTTCACTTTAAAAATTAAAAATTCATAGCTCCAGTTCTACTGATTGAATTTTTGTCATTTTGGTGTCAAATTATTTATTAAGATTTACTCTACGTTTCTAAATTGGTGAGGAATGATCTTCTGTTTTGTTTTCACTTTATTACTATTTAATTGCTGCATATATCCATATCATAGTGTTGTCATCAATGAGGCCATTTCAGATGTTGAGGTGATGTTATCAATGATGTCATAGAGCATGCCTTGAGTGATGTAATATGTGAGGTAATAGGTACTTGAACTAGCTAAAACGAGTTAATTCTAGTTATTCTGTTAATTTAAAACAACATGCTTTACCTGACATTTTAACCTAACTAAAACCACTCATTAACCTGTGTATTTGTCCCTGAATTTCTAAGTTGTTTTGCATACTTGATTATTACTGTCACTTTAACCTTTGATTTTTCAGTTAATTTCTAGGTTTAAAAAAAATGTAAACCACTGTCAGTATATAAAAGGAAGGTCTATTGGTTTCGTCAGGGAATCATTGCACTGTCTGTCAATACACATTTTAATAAAGTATTTATAATCAAATCAACAAATAAACACACCAGAGTCTTTCTTTTACACTCCTTAGGCCACCTAATGCAACCGTACAACCAACCACAAGGGATCGTTACCTTTATGAAGAGCAAAAGCTCTGGTAATGCCTAAAACAGTGATTAACTTTTCTTGGGGGCATGGTATTCTGACCCTAAGAGTGATAGGGTTGTTTTTGTAATGATTTGTGGGGGGCTGTGGCACTGCCTGTAGCCCCCACAACACTAAATAAAATGCTAGGTGTGTCCCAAGCCTGATTAGTACACCGCCATGCAGCCAAAGGTATGCAAATTAGCCCATAAAGGACATTATAGGGTGCTCCTTGACTGGAACAGTAAATAATACATGGTTGGTCCTTGCCACTCATATATTTTTATTCTTTTTCTATACTTCTTTCATTTTATGGGTGTCCTGGTTAAAACCGGGACACCCACAGTTTTTATTTTGTAGAGCGCCACAGCTGAGCCCCAGAGCTCCCATCATCCTGCTAGCTTTCTGGAAGCCGGAGCACCTCGCGGCATTTTTTTGTTATTATTTTTAACTCTGGACACCCCGGTGCCCACTCAGAGCATACCTACAAAACAATTTAAGTTGGGGTTTGCAGAAAGAGACCTGGGCCCCCACAGACCCCCTGACTCCCTGCAAGGAGCCCCATTCTATTAGACTGTGCATTAACAGGACACCTTTTTTTCTCAGTGGGATACCCCAGGGCCTACTCCGATCTTCCCCACAACAGTAGCCACGTGTGGGGATGCATGGTAGGCCCATGGTCCCTGCAACTCTGCTGGTTCCCCTGCCAGCAGCTATCCAGGGTGCGGCAAGAGTCGGCTTTGCTCCCACCTGGTGGGAGCAGCCTTTCCTTCTGCTGCCACCGAGTGGGAGCACGAATGTTTTTCCATGTCTGTGCTCATTTTTGCAGGTAATAGACAGAGTCCCAGGAGGTGTTGTTCCTGGTGGATTGAATCCCCTGGGCTATAGCATGGCTCCGGTATTGGGGCCACACTCTCATCTCCCTATTAAAGTTTAAACAGTTCCAGGAAGCGGGGTATGCGGGCCTTAATAAGACTCAAGGCGGGGAGGGGGAGCATGCCCCCTCCCTTTTAATGATAAAATGCAGCACCAGGGGTTGGGATCCATGGGCCCTGAAACAAAGTTTGGGGGGAGTGGTTGCATGACCCACTCCCCTTTAAAGTTTAAATGTGGCTGCAGGGATTGCGGTCTCCCAGTGGCTGAAAAGAAAAAAGAAATATATATATATTCCAACACTCGAAAACCGCCAAAAAGAAAATATAGGACCATCACCAATTACTCAAAGGGAAATTCCAGCCCTCAAAACATTAACTTTTCTAGAAACAGGAGAATCTATGAACATCAAGGATGCTCAAGACTCAATGGCATCGGATATAGACTTCTCCAACAGAATAGGAGTGGCCACAAATAGAGGAGGGGAGAGTGGACTTCAGAAACAGTCCAGATACTGTCCTCAACTACAAACTGACAACAAAATAGATCTGTTCCAAGAGATGATGGTAGAGGAAATCACACAAATAGCGATGAGATCGGCCAATAACCAAAATCTAAATAATGATAAAACCCAGAAGAAGAAGAATTGGAACCTCACATCTAAAGAATACTAGGCGATGACAGAACTTAAGAACGATCCCACAATAATAATCAAAGCCTCGGACAAAGGGGGCAATATTGTGGTCCAAAATGTTGCAGACTATATAGAGGAAGCCAATCGACAATTGAATAATGTAGAACACTACGAACTTTTAAAAGAAAATCCAAGCAAAAAGTGGATGAAGGAATTTCATACTCTCCTGCTAGGATGGAAAGAGAGGGGACTAATTGATTTTGACGAATACATGTACTTAAAAACCTACAATCCGATTATGGCGACAATTTACTTTCTGCTGAAAGTACATAAATCAGTGAACAAACCACCCGGTAGACAATGTGCAGCTTCTGAAATAAATAGTTTGCAAACCAGCACCAGTGGAGTGGCATCCTTATGTTCAGAGGCATCTTATTATTATTATTATTATTTAAAATCTTATATAGCGCGCAGTTACCCTTGGGCATCCCAGCGCTTGGCATGATGTTTAACGCGGCGGCCTCAGCCGCGGAGGATGCACCACCTGGCAGGACTTACCATAACAGGACTGTGGGCAGGGATTACTCTGCCTGAATACAGCGCTGGTGTTTTCAAAATTGAGCTGCTGCACTCGATGCCTGGAGCCCACTGGAGGGCTGTGAAATGAGTTTAAAAGGCATTAACTACGGCACATGACGGACCCCACTGAAGGGCAAGAATCAAACTACAGCCCCCAGCATACCTCACTGGAGGGAGTATGCAACTAATGGACTATTAATTAAGGCTGTGGTTGACCCTGTCACTTGCTGCCTGTGGCCCCATGAGGAAGAAGCAGGAGCTTCGAAACTTATCGCGGAAGGCTTTAAGTAACCGGACACAATGTGCAGCTTCTGAAATAAATAGTTTGCAAACCAGCTCCAGCGGAGTGGCGTCATTATGTTCAGAGGCACCTTGCCATGATGTTTAACGCGGCAGCCTCAGCCACTGAGGATGCACCACCTGGCAGGACTTACCATAACAGGACTGTGGGCGGGGATTGCTCTGCCTGAATATAGCGCTGATGTTTTCAAAATTGAGCAGCTGCACTCGATGCCTGGAGCCCACTGGAGGGCTGTGAAATGAGTTTAAAAGGCATTAACTTCGGCACATGACGGACACCACTGAAGGGCAAGAATCGAACTACAGCCCCTAGCATACCTCACTGGAGAGAGTATGCAACCAATGGACTATTATTTAAGGCTGTGGTTGACCCTGTCACATTCTGCCTGTGGCCCCATGAGGAAGAAGCAGGAGCTTCGAAACGCGTTGGGGAAGGCTTTAAGTAACCAGACACAATGTGCAGCTTCTGAAATAAATAGTTTGCAAACCAGCACCAGCGGTGTGGCGTCCTTATGTATAGAGGCACTTTGGCATGATATATATATATTTATATATATATATATATATATATACATATTTATATATATATATATATTCACAGAGAAAACCATAGGTTTTAAGGTCGTTATAGTTAGTTGGACATTTCTCTCATACAAAATCATAGAAATTCCCCTGTTATAGTTAGTTCACCTAAATATAACTCACGCCCCCGCAATGCACTGCTGATGATGTCACATATTACTTAATTCATGACAAGGCAATCAAGACCCGATTTGAATTGTGAGCTTGGCTGGACAGCGTGTACGCCAAAGGCAGCTGGCTGTACAGACATGACTCCTAGGCACAGTGCAGCAGGATGCGCTGGGGGCTTGTGCAGCGGAATCCAGCGTTGGCTGAGGAGGTTGCTCCGGCACGTGGTGGGCCCTCTTGGAGACCCGCTGGTGGCGGCAGGTGAGAATTGAGGTCTGGGCGCGCAGGGTCAGGCAGTCATCGCTGGGCGGTGGACTGATCTGGGGAACAGGGCTGGGATGCTTGCGAAGGATGTAGGAATCATGCACACTGCCTGAGAAGTTTGCGACAACATTAGTGTACAGGCCCCGGTGGTTCAGTTTTGCCTGCACATTGTTGGAATGCAAGTGGTTTCTGTTGCGGTGATTGTGTGAAGTGTCGGCAGGGGGCACAAGTGTTACATGTGTGCAGTCAATTGCCCCCAACACTTGCAGGAAGCCTGCTATGGCATGGTTTCCTTGCTTGGTCTCCAGCTATTCCTGCGCAGTGTGGGTGAAGTGAACATGCAGGTGTATCAAGCTGAAATGAACTGTGATTCTTACAGGAGTGATAAATCCACATAATGAGACCGTAACAGAAGTTTGTGTGGTTGTCACGTTCTTTTTATTTCCTACAAACTTCTGTTACGGTCATTTTGTGCAGGATTGATCATACCTGTAAGCATTCCGGTTTGTCCAATTGCAATATATTGTACCATATTACGTTTGTGACCATACTAACTCTTGACCATTGTCTTCATTTATCCAACAGGTTTATGAATATGGAGTTTTGGGATTTCCGGGACGATCTACAGTTATTTCTAACCACAAGTTGATGTTCCCCGTTGGCAATGTCACTCGTTGTTTGATGTTTTTGTGTTGTTCATTTATGTTTTTCTAACAAAGTACTGTTTTTCCACTACTGTTGACTACTAGACTTTATGACCTGGTGCACCCCCATTTCAGTGACTACAATCTTGGATCTGGAGCACAGAAGCATCAAGCAAAAGCTGGGGTTGGCGTTGTTTGTGCAGGAATACTACGAATTGGGATGAGTGGGTGGTGCGGATACAGGGGCCCTACGTTGATTTTGTAGACATGCATTCAAGACGTGTGAGGAAGTTTAATAGGGCTGGCTGTGAGACTCCTCCAACCCTCGCAGTTGTTTGTTGGAAGGTACCAGAGGCCAACAGGTGCAGCACAGCCAGCAGGTTTGTCTGCGTAAGGATGTTGATTGTCCGCTGTATTTTTACCATCAGCCTGTGGGGAATGTGACAGTGTGCACAAACTTGAGAATGGGGCAAAAATTCTTTTGCCACTTTTGCTGATATAGAATGCCGATAACTCAGCGATAAGTCCCAACTGTTGGGTTATAGGGTGACTCTAAAAAGAGCCCTTGTGTTTATTAGGGCTTTGTTGTAGCTACTAGCGAATCACAAGAAAAACGATGAAAAAACAAGAAAAGTGGGCAGGGTACAAACACCCTGACCCCCTAGGCCTGCTCAGGGGATCTCACAAACAGCCCCGGGGCCAAAACATTATTACTATATTTTTTTTAAAGTGGCTGGGTTTCACGAATCCAGATGGAAAAAAAAACTATGGGGCGTATTCTCAAGGACTTATTGCTGAGTTAGCAGCACTTTAGTGCAGCAAAAGTATGATCATCCCATTCTCAACCTGGTGAAAACTGCAGATATCGCCAGTTTTCCAATAATAGCTTCCGCAAAAAACATCGCCACGAATGAGAGCGACAACTAACGCTAATCATATGCAGAATAGGCGTTCCCATGCAAAAAAAACATGAAAACACCACTTCCCGATATTTTCAACGAACAGCCAAATCTGTGATGCTATCCAAAAACAGGCGATAAGCCATGTTAGCAGTAAGAATTTAACATATGCCTTTTACTGGTGTAAAGCAGGACGACTGTCAACAGTATGAAAGGGAGTCGAGCCCAGAGCCACATCTGAAGACCAACACATGTCATAGAGCAACTGATCATGCAGCTCCGACACCCAAGAAGGCCACAACACCCACCGCCACCACCCCCAGGACCTCCCCCAGACCCCCCCCACTACAACCGAGGCGGTGCAGAACAGAACAACGGACGTTCCCAAAAGGGCATGGCCCCTCAGCCACACAATAGCTGAATGTTGGGAAACGTGGGAACCAAGTATGTGTGAAGGAGGCAAGTCACCCATCATTAACAATGCACACAATGCCAAGTGTAACAGTGATGTGCTGGACAAACCTCACTATGCAGAGCACAGACCTCTCCATGTGTACATAAACTGCTGGTGCTTGTAGTGTTGTGGACAGTGGACGCAACCGTGTTACCTCAGGCAGTGGGGAAGATCTCGGTCTTGTAGCTGTGTTGTCCCCCCCTGTAAGCGGAAGTGGAGTGGGCTGGTCCAACGTATGCCACTCCAGCGTAGGAGTGTGAATAAATAGGTTGGGGCTCTGGGCGTGGTTCACTTCTGGGAAAGCCAACGAGTCTGTCAGAGCGGCAGCCCTCACCCTGCCATGAGACGGCCGCCGTGACCGCCAGCCTCCTAGACACAGGCCTCCTGCGAACCCAGTGGCACAACACCACAGAGTTATGTCTGTATAGACTACTGCCTTCGATGTACACTGCAGACAGTAGGGCTCACAATTCAGATCGAGTCGCAATTGCAGATGACGCAGTCCAGTAGGTAACAGACATTGCTACCAGTGCGGCTCACCCGGAGCACGCACCATCCCAGGCTGCACACATGCGGAATGCTTCTGGTGCCACTAACTGTGCAGCTCAACTCAGCGCCACGTGGCTGTGGGCCCTTGCTGACCGCTGCCTCCGGCCTACACTGCGAACAGCAGGGCTCAAAATTCAGATCGAGTCACGATTGCAGATGATGCAATCCAGTAGGCAACAGACATTGCTACCAGTGCGGCCCTCCCAGACCACGCATCAGCGCTGGCTATGCACACGCTAAGTGCGTCAGGTGCCACTAACTCAGTGCACCACAAGTCGCTGTCATGTAGCCTTAGGCAGAATTCTTTAGTAAAAAGATATTGCTCCCAGGGAATCCCGCCTGGACCACACATCATCACAGGCTGCGCACATGCTGAGTGCTTCTGGTGCCACTAACTGTACAGCTCAACTCAATGCCACGTGGCTGTAGGCCCTTGCTGACCGCTGCCCTGGCCTACACTGCGGACAGCAGGGCTCACAATTTAGATCGAGTTGCAATTGCAGATGGCGCCGTCCAGTAGGCAACAGACATTGCTCCCAGTGTGGCCCACCCGGACCACACATCATCGCTGGCTGTGCACACGCTGAGTGCTTCACGTGCCACTAACTCTGTGCAGCTCAAGTAAACACCACATGGCTGTTGGCCCTTGCTCACCACTGCCTCCGGCATACACTGCGGTTAGCATGGCTGACTCCCATCTGACTTTAAAAGAGAGCATTGATTGGTACATAATGTTTCCCATTCTAACAGTTGAAGGACCCCACCCATTTTAGTCATTCTCTCTACAGCTTCACAGGAGAGACACCTGTTGTGTTTTTGCCGCTAGTCTGTACATTTTTGGGGTGTTTTTTGGAAAGATTTGTAAATGGCTTCTTCCAATCCTCAGAAAGAACCTACTTCTGATGAAGAAACAATAGAAGAACTACCTCCCAAAAACAGACCAGAATCCATCCTGTGTCAATTTTTCACCATGCCAGATGGTGAAAAAAAGAGTCAACGCAAGGAAGGTCAGTTGTAGTCTCTGTCCACGGTTTTTTCCTGGAGGTAGTGACAAAAAATACTCTTGTCGCATGTCGAGCCTCCGGACAATTCACCTCAGACATTTTGCATTGAAGCAGATGCTACGTGCACAACAAAATATGCAACAAGGTGACCAGGGAGCTGGTCCCAGAACTTCAGGAGCATCAAGTACACAATCTCGATCGCTGGACTTATTCTGTTGGCCCTTGCTGACCGCTGCCTCTGGCCTACACTGTGGTCAGCAGGGCTGACAATTCAGATGGAGTCGCAATCACAGATGGCGCAGTTCAGTAGGCAACAGACATTGCTTCCAGTGCTGCACTCCTGGACCACGCATTATCGCTGGCTGCGCACCCGCTGAGTGCTTCAGGTGCCACAAACTCTGTACATCACTCCTGGACCCATTATGATTGACTTTCGTGCTGTAGACACCAGACGCAATAATGTCACTTCAGGCAGCAGGAATATCCTGAAAGGACATTAACAATTTCTTCACATGAGCACGCTCATCTCTGATGCCCCTACCTCAGTGCACCACAAGTCATGGACCCTTTACGATACAATCTTTTGTGTGTGATTTAAGATCTGGTGCCCCTACCTTAGTCCACCACATGTCATGGAGCCTTTATGATTGAATCTCAGTGTGTCATCCGATGATCACTGTTGTAGTTGTTGCCAGCACCAACCATTCCCTGAGGGCTGGCTTATGCTCACCGCACACGCATCGAGCACAGGCCTCGCTGGACATGTGACCCTGGTAATAGAAAGGGGCCGGGTGCACGTGCCCATAGCCAGTTTTACTATCCATCTAACTGTGTACGTGTGTTCATTATGTATGCATGATGGCCCTGGGCCCTACCACATTACATTGTGCTGTTGACTGCGCACGCAACGATGTTACCTCTGGCAGTGGGGAAGACCTCGGTTATGTAACTCTGTCTGGGTCATTCTACGAGTACATGGGTAGAGACTGGGTGATTAGAGTACTGCAAAGAGAGTGTATGGTGAATTTATAAGGGCTTGGGGTTTAGCGGAGTGATTGGATAAGTACTTATGTTGGCAAGCCTAACCCTCGAGCACAAGCTGGGTTCAAATTGGCTGCCAACCAGTGGCAACCCCGGCGGAGCATCAGGATTGCAAACCAACCCTCGGGAGAGCCAACGCTACGCACGAAGCGTGAATAGGCACAGTACCGTTTCCTGAGGCACCCCGCCTTCTTAGCTACAGGATCCCCACAGCCTTTGCTCTAGTACCCTGGGTTCCCGTTTACTAAAATCTGGGCCACTGGCTAGCGGGAATACTGTACAGATACCTGAAAAACCGAGTCCAGGAGCTAGGAATTCTCATTGTGGTATACTGCATTCTCATTCAGTGCATACCCTCCCAGGTCGTTGATCTCCGGATCAAGGAATTCTGACTGTTGGATCCCCAAAATCCCTTCTGCTGGATCCCTAAAGCATGCTGCTGGGTCCGTGGAGCCCCGATAATAAAAGTCCTAGAATCCTGTCTGCAAGATATTCCCAGCCCCACAGCTGGATTATTGGCATAAGGCGGATAGAATATGCAGTAAGGGGAGCAACTAGAGCCAAATTTCGGGGGAGGCTGATACAAATTTTAAGGGGGGGCTAATTCTTCCAGTCATAGGCAGAGTGTAGATGCAGGGGCTATAAGAAGGGGTGAAAACACAACAATGCCTCATTCACAGGTAAACGGTCTATAAAAGACCTGTGAAGTACTTGGGTGCCGCACTGAAAGCTGCGCACCCAGCGAGTTCACACTAGGGGGCCGTGCTGAGAGCCGCGCACCCAGCGTTCACACTAGGGGGTCGCACTGAGAGGCACGCACCCAGCACATTCACACCAGGGGACTGTGCTGAGCACCACATTAGGATTAACACTCCAAACTTTTCTAAAAAAACGGTCTACTTCCATTCATTTATATTCGCCAGAGGTCCAATTCTGTCCCCGGGGACCCCATTCCCCGGGGCCTTGCCTCTTCATTGGGGACTGTGGGGGGAGCCCCAATGCCCCCATGGTACTGCCAGCTCCCCGCCTCCAGCGGGAACCGGCATTGCTTTTGGGTAAGGGAAGTTGCTAACATATAGCTCCCCTTGCCCAAAAGCAATCCTGCTTTGCTTTATTGAAGCAAACCAGGGTTTATTATTATAGGGCAGGAGACAAGCTTCTACCCTGACATAGCAAACAACACTGTCCGGGGGGTGGGACATTGCAGGATCCAGCCTTGGGGTGTGGCAGTCTCCAGGGCCATTAAGGGTTCCTGGAGGGCAGGCCACGTGGCCCCCTCCCACTATTTTTAAAGCCCCGGGGAGGTGGTGTTCCCCAGGTCTTCAGGGGCTGGTGATACCTGGGGCTTGGGGGGCCTCAGAGGCCCACCAATAATTACAAAACAAGCCCTAGGAGGTGGTGGTCCCCGGGGCTGCAGGAGGGCTGTGTGCCCTTCCGCACCTAATTTACATAGCCCCGTGGAGGTGGCGGTCCACAGGGCTGTGGGGCCCTGCAGGCCCCCGCAATATAATTATAGGATTGCCCCCAGAACCTGGCCCACCCAGGGGCTCATTTAAATGAAGTGAGGGAACCCCCGCCTCATTTTTTTCATTTTTTTTGTCTGGATTCGCGCACTCGAACTTTAAAAAAAAATAACTGGGGACTGGGGGTCCTTGTGGGACCCCCTGAGCAGGCCTAGCGGGTCAGGGTGTTTGTACCCTGCCCCCTTTTCTCCTTTTTTAGTCTTTTTTCAACTGTTTTCTTGTGACTCAGTTCTACAGAGTCACAAGATGGCTGCCAACACTTCCTGGTTTGGATTGTTGGCAGCCAATCACAGGGAAGCACGAGGTCGTGGCAGCCAATCACAGTGAAGCTCGTGCTCTGAAGGGTGCGGCAAACCCACCGCTGCCCCAGATATCGAAACTTTTATTTCTTTAATTTCTCAGCAACTACTGAACGGATTTACACTATTTTTTAAAAAGTTGCTTTCTGAACCAAGCTCTACCTTTTAGCCAAATTTGGTGTAATTCTGTTCAGCAGTACAGGCTGTAGCCTGTGATAAAATTTTCTATGGAAATTAATATGGAGAAAAGACTTTTTGGAAACCCGCTTCTTTCTCAGCCCCCGCTTGACGAATCACCGCTAAACTCTCAGGATAGGAGACGACCTGGATAGACCTTTCATTTAAAAATTTGGTGAACATTCTTCAAACGACGCCAAAGTTATTAGCAAATCAAAAAATGTGTTTCCTATGGAAACTAGGTTCTAACTATAACTACCTACTGGTGACCGCCAGTAGGTAATATATATGTGCACACACACACACACACACACACACACATATATATATGGTGGGTCTCGAAATGGCGTGCCACCGGATAGTTCTTATCCTTGTTGGCGATGGCACGCAAAAAAAAAATAAAAAAAAAATATATATATATATATATATATATATATATATATATTCACTGAAAAAAACATAGGTTTTAGGCCTTATATGGTTAGGAATTAGCATTTAAAAAACTTTGAAAATTCACTGAAAAAACCATAGGTTTCAGGCCCTATATAGTTAGGAATTAACATATACAAAACCACTGAAATTGCTCCTATATAGTTAGTTGAACTAACTATATATTTTGCGCATTCGCAATCCACTGCTGATGATGTCACATATTACATCATTCATGACATGGTCAGTGACATCACTGATGACATCACTGATGACATCTCAAATGATATCACTGATGACATCTAATTTGACATCAA
Organism: Lissotriton vulgaris; assembly: GCF_964263255.1. Taxonomy (NCBI): domain Eukaryota; kingdom Metazoa; phylum Chordata; class Amphibia; order Caudata; family Salamandridae; genus Lissotriton; species Lissotriton vulgaris. The sequence goes on along the minus strand of NC_141697.1, from coordinate 494,351,481 downwards.
TGATCACACCACTGATGATATACTTCATGTGATAATACAATGCTCCTCCTTACACTCTAATATAACCTCTGTTACACCTAGTGTTAAATACAGAGTATCATTTTTGAAGCCATTGACACACGAATACCAGTTACTACATACGCACTCACAGATTCCTACGTCTACACACACATTCACTCATTCAGCCATACAATCACTCGTACATACAGTCACTCATTATTACAACACTATCATATGCACTCATACACCTATGCATACACTCACACACTGCCACTCATCCATGGAGTTACTCACACACCTAGTCAGTCCTGTAAAGAATCAATCACACTTTGATTTCTACATCTATACAGTTAAACACAGAACAGCCTACATTTTCACAGATATACTAACACATACTTACTCACTTATACAATCAAATCCTTCATCCATACTCTTATACATCCACTCATTCATCAGTGATGTCATTTGAGATGTCATCAGTGATGTCACTGACCATGTCATTAATGATGTAATATGTGACATCATCAGCAGTGGATTCCGAAAGCGCGAAATATATAGTTAGTTCAACTAACTATATAGGAGCAATTTCAGTGGTTTTTTATATGTTAATTCCTAACTATATAGGGCCTGAAACCTATGTTTTTTTCAGTGAATTTTCAAGGTTTTTTAAATGCTAATTCCTAACTATATAAGGCCTAAAACATATGTTTTTTTCTGTGAATTTCAATGGTTTTTTATATGTTAATTCCTAGCTACATAAGGCCTAAAACCTATGGTTTTTTCAGTGAATTTCAAAGGTTTTTTAAATGCCAATTCCTACCTGAATAAGGCCTGAAACCTATGGTTTTTTCAGTGAATTTGCAAGGTTTTGAAAATGCAAATTCTATTAGTGGATAACGTTTAAATATGTTAATATCCTTGTGGGACTACCTGAGCAGCCCTAGGGATCCGATTTTGGACCGGAGCAAGATGCTCTCTGATTGGGCCGTATTTCTTGCCTTCTGCCCCCCTGATTGCGCCGTATTTCTTGGCTTCTGCCCCCCTGATTATGCCGTATTTCCTGCCTCATGCACCCTGTTTGTGCCATATTTCTTGCCTTCTGCACCCTAATTGTGCTGTATTTTTTGCCTTCTGCTCCCTGATTGTGCCGTATTTGTTGCCTTCTGCCCACTAATTGTACCGTTTTTTCTTGCCTTCTGCCCACTGATTGTGCCGTTTGTCGGGCCTTCTGTCCCCTGATTGTGCTGTTTTTTGTGCCCCTGCCCCCCTGATTGTATTATCTTTGCCAGTGTTGGTTCGCTGCTGGTATTGCCTTTGTCCGTGTTTTTTTTTGCTGCCGTTATTGTCTTTGCCTTTTTTTTCTGCCGTTATTGCCTTTGCCAGTGTTTGTTTGCTGCCGTTATTGTCTTTGCCAGTGCTTGTTCTCTGCTGGTATTATCTTTGCCAGAGCTGTGTGGGCTGTGGGAGCTGTGTGGGCTGTGAGAGCTGTGTGGGCTGTGAGAGCTGTTTGGGCTGTGAGAGCTGTGTGGGCTATGAGAGCTGTTTGGGCTGTGAGAGTGTGGGCTGTGTGGGCTGTGAAGGCTGTGAGAGCTGTGTGGGCTGTGAGAGCTGTGTGGGCTGTGAGGGCTGTGTGGGCGGTGAGGCCTGTGAGAGCTGTGTGGGCTGTGAGACCTGTGGGGCTGCGAGAACTGTGTTGGCTGTGAGAGCTGTGTGTGCTGTGAGGGCTGTGAGGGCTGTGTGGGCTGTGTGGGCTGTGAGGGCTGTGTGGGCTGTGAGAGCTGTGTGGGCTATGAGAGCTGGTGGGCTGTGAGAGCTGTGTGGGCTGTGAGCTCTGCTTCTTTTGTGCCTCGGTCTACCTAGGCGGGCTGTGAGAGCTGTGTGGGCTGTGAGAGCTGTGTGGGATGTGAGAGCTGTGTGGGCTGTGAGGACTGTGTGGGCTGTGAGGTCTCTGTGGGCTGTGAGAGTGTGAGCCATGTGGGCTGTGAGAGCTGTGTGGGCTGTGAGAGCTGTGTGGGCTGTGAGAACTGTATGGGCTGTGTTGGCTGTGAGAGCTGTGTGGGCTGTGAATGCTGTGTGGGCTGTGTGGGCTGTGAGGGCTGTGTGGGCTGTGAGAGCTGTGTTGGCTGTGAGAGCTGTGTGGGCTGTGAGAGCTGTGTGGGCTTTGAGAGCTGTGTGGGCTGTGAGAGCTGTGTGGGCTGTGAGCTCTGCTTCTTTTGTGCCTCGGTCTACCTAGCACAAGATGGATGCCAACACTTCCTGGTTTGTAGTGTTGACAGCCAATGAGGATTCAACTTTCTCTGGAAGGCATGCTGATTGGCTGCTATTGTCTATCAACACTCCAAAACAGAAACAGATGGCAGCCATCTTGTGCCTCAGTAGACTAAGGCACAGGAAAGCAGGAAAACAAATGTGTAGAACTCAAAAAGGGGGCAGGGTAGAAGCACCCTGACCCTCTAGGCCTGCTCAGGGGGTCCAACAAGGACCCCCAAGGCCCCTAAAAATTATTATTATTTTTTTTTTTAAATCGCGGGGTGCTCGCACGGTGCGCGCACTGTGCGCGCTTATAGATATATAATTGATTTCAACTTGAATTTTCTCAGCAACTACTGGAGGGATTTACACCATCTAAGCAAAAGCGTGATCTGCGAATCATACTCTACCATTTTGCCAAATTTCTTGTAATTCCGTTCAGCCGTTTGGGCTGTAGCCGTGTCTAAAGGTCCTATGGAAAATTGCATGGGGAAAACACGTTTTGGGACCTCCCTTTTTTCTCGGCCCCCGCTTCACGAATCCCCCCGAAACTTTCAGGGAAGGAGTGGAGCGTAACGCGCCACCTTCTTTGAGAAATTCACATAGATTGATCAACCGGCGCCAAAGTTATTCCCAATAGAATGTTGCGGATTTCCTATGGAAACTAGGTCCTAACTATATATACCTACTGGCGACCGCCAGTAGGTAATATATATATATATATATATATATATATATATATATATATATATATATATATATATATATATATATATATGCAAAAACACGTGCACATTCGGTCACGTAAGCCAGACCACACCAGCAATACTGTAAAGAAAAAGTTTCTTTATTAAGGATTTAAAATGGCATGACGCGTTTCGAGTGCAGGACTCTTTCTCAAATGCCGTTTTCTGCCACAGGTGGGTTCGTTAGGTTTTTATAACGGGGCTGTAGACATTGAAGGAGGACTCAGTCCATTATATCCAGGTCTTAAAGGAGACAGTTGCACTTTTTTCTTACTTTTCCCATTCGTTAAAGTTAGTGATTTCAAGCCCAGTGGCAGAGTGTATTTAGCATCCATTCATTACAAAGTTCGTGGAACCCATGTTGGTAACTTACTGGTTCACTTTTCTATGCTGGGACTTCAATACCCATAGTGCATCACAACTGCTCCATTAATGCTTTACTGGTTTTCAATGCTGATCTCGGCGAAGTCTCACCTTTCGCGTCGAGAGCTGGGTGCAATTAATGCCTTCAAAAGGAAAGTTCCGTTTCCCAGTCTTGATGCGCAGATAAGTGGTTCACTACCACTATGGCAGAAGCAGTCTTCAGTACGCCGTGTTGAGGTTCATACCTCCACAAATCCTAGCTGCTGACAAGTTCAGTTATTCCGTTTGGAGGCGGGCCACCATCCGTAGCCCTTCCATCACGCACATCATTTCTGTACCTTTCGCAGCCGGGGGGCTCCCGATTAAGCTTCACGCTTCCTCCCAGTAAACTGACAATGGGGATGCCTCTCCCAAGCGGATCGGGGCTGGATCTCGGAGTGTGTCAGGCACTCCAGTAGTATGCAAAAACACGTGCACATTCGGTCACGTAAGCCAGACCACACCAGCAATACTGTAAAGAAAAAGTTTCTTTATTAAGGATTTAAAATGGCATGACGCGTTTCGAGTGCAGGACTCTTTCTCAAATGCCGTTTTCTGCCACAGGTGGGTTCGTTAGGTTTTTATAACGGGGCTGTAGACATTGAAGGAGGACTCAGTCCATTATATCCAGGTCTTAAAGGAGACAGTTGCACTTTTTTCTTACTTTTCCCATTCGTTAAAGTTAGTGATTTCAAGCCCAGTGGCAGAGTGTATTTAGCATCCATTCATTACAAAGTTCGTGGAACCCATGTTGGTAACTTACTGGTTCACTTTTCTATGCTGGGACTTCAATACCCATAGTGCATCACAACTGCTCCATTAATGCTTTACTGGTTTTCAATGCTGATCTCGGCGAAGCCTCACCTTTCGCGTCGAGAGCTGGGTGCAATTAATGCCTTCAAAAGGAAAGTTCCGTTTCCCAGTCTTGATGCGCAGATAAGTGGTTCACTACCACTATGGCAGAAGCAGTCTTCAGTACGCCGTGTTGAGGTTCATACCTCCACAAATCCTAGCTGCTGACAAGTTCAGTTATTCCGTTTGGAGGCGGGCCACCATCCGTAGCCCTTCCATCACGCACATCATTTCTGTACCTTTCGCAGCCGGGGGGCTCCCGATTAAGCTTCACGCTTCCTCCCAGTAAACTGACAAAGGGGATGCCTCTCCCAAGCGGATCGGGGCTGGATCTCGGAGTGTGTCAGGCACTCCAGTAGTATGCAAAAACACGTGCACATTCGGTCACGTAAGCCAGACCACACCAGCAATACTGTAAAGAAAAAGTTTCTTTATTAAGGATTTAAAATGGCATGACGCGTTTCGAGTGCAGGACTCTTTCTCAAATGCCGTTTTCTGCCACAGGTGGGTTCGTTAGGTTTTTATAACGGGGCTGTACAGCCCCGTTATAAAAACCTAACGAACCCACCTGTGGCAGAAAACGGCATTTGAGAAAGAGTCCTGCACTCGAAACGCGTCATGCCATTTTAAATATAATGGACTGAGTCCTCCTTCAATGTCTACAGCCCCGTTATAAAAACCTAACGAACCCACCTGTGGCAGAAAACGGCATTTGAGAAAGAGTCCTGCACTCGAAACGCGTCATGCCATTTTAAATCCTTAATAAAGAAACTTTTTCTTTACAGTATTGCTGGTGTGGTCTGGCTTACGTGACCGAATGTGCACGTGTTTTTGCATACTACTGGAGTGCCTGATATATATATATATATATATATATATTTTTTTTTTTTTTTTTTAGATTTGTAAAGCGCTCAAATACCCAAGGGTGTCTCAGCGCTAGTATCAGGCTACTCTGAAAACAACTACCTACCACAAGCAGCCATTGACTAAGAAGCCATGTTATACCAATAGTAGCAGCAGACAATGATGTAAACAATGTAAGTTGTGGGGATGAGGAAATATTATGTGGCGTGCCTTTACTAAACCAATTGCCTACCTTTTCTTATTCTCTATTCCCCTTCATAGTTTCCTTGCCCATGCCCCCCTACCTGGACCACTTCCTACTGCCCTCTCAACAGGAGCAGATCTACGGCACCGGAGGGCAACTGGGAGTACACAGGCAAGCAGAAACAACCAGCAGGATTGGCATTGTCTGGAATGAACAAATAGACCACTGAAGAGTAATTCAATAAGCTTATGTGGAACAGAGAAGAAAATAGGCAGCTGTGGCAGAAACACAATTCACAAATTCAGTTTGAATGATTGTTGGCAAAGGAAAAGCCCATTGACCCTTGCCACTATAAGAACTGTGACTCCTGTTGGGAAACAAATTAGAAAATCTTGAGACGTAGGATCAGGACAATGTGAGTCTCAATAGACAACAATCCTATGATAATAAAGATTACTTTTACAGGGCAAAATGCAGAGTGTAAACCATAAAGGTTTATGAAACATTACAGAATGCAAAAATTAGTTTGTCAGTCTAATCGGTATCAATAAATCATCAAATAATATATTTGAGAGAAGTATCAACAAAAGGTTGTCCTCCAAAGCAAGTTCATAGGATGATCGAAATATGGTTCAGAAAATAACTAGCATAAATCTGCTCAAGTAATAGAAAGTTTAAGTATAAATCATTTAACAGACTGAAGTTGAGTCTGCACAGATCATGCAAGAATAATTATAGATCAAATAGACAGACTAATACGGAGTCTAAAGTATAAATCATTGGGCAGGCTAGTACAGCCCCGTTATAAAAACCTAACGAACCCACCTGTGGCAGAAAACGGCATTTGAGAAAGAGTCCTGCACTCGAAACGCGTCATGCCATTTTAAATATAATGGACTGAGTCCTCCTTCAATGTCTACAGCCCCGTTATAAAAACCTAACGAACCCACCTGTGGCAGAAAACGGCATTTGAGAAAGAGTCCTGCACTCGAAACGCGTCATGCCATTTTAAATCCTTAATAAAGAAACTTTTTCTTTACAGTATTGCTGGTGTGGTCTGGCTTACGTGACCGAATGTGCACGTGTTTTTGCATACTACTGGAGTGCCTGATATATATATATATATATATATATATTTTTTTTTTTTTTTTTTAGATTTGTAAAGCGCTCAAATACCCAAGGGTGTCTCAGCGCTAGTATCAGGCTACTCTGAAAACAACTACCTACCACAAGCAGCCATTGACTAAGAAGCCATGTTATACCAATAGTAGCAGCAGACAATGATGTAAACAATGTAAGTTGTGGGGATGAGGAAATATTATGTGGCGTGCCTTTACTAAACCAATTGCCTACCTTTTCTTATTCTCTATTCCCCTTCATAGTTTCCTTGCCCATGCCCCCCTACCTGGACCACTTCCTACTGCCCTCTCAACAGGAGCAGATCTACGGCACCGGAGGGCAACTGGGAGTACACAGGCAAGCAGAAACAACCAGCAGGATTGGCATTGTCTGGAATGAACAAATAGACCACTGAAGAGTAATTCAATAAGCTTATGTGGAACAGAGAAGAAAATAGGCAGCTGTGGCAGAAACACAATTCACAAATTCAGTTTGAATGATTGTTGGCAAAGGAAAAGCCCATTGACCCTTGCCACTATAAGAACTGTGACTCCTGTTGGGAAACAAATTAGAAAATCTTGAGACGTAGGATCAGGACAATGTGAGTCTCAATAGACAACAATCCTATGATAATAAAGATTACTTTTACAGGGCAAAATGCAGAGTGTAAACCATAAAGGTTTATGAAACATTACAGAATGCAAAAATTAGTTTGTCAGTCTAATCGGTATCAATAAATCATCAAATAATATATTTGAGAGAAGTATCAACAAAAGGTTGTCCTCCAAAGCAAGTTCATAGGATGATCGAAATATGGTTCAGAAAATAACTAGCATAAATCTGCTCAAGTAATAGAAAGTTTAAGTATAAATCATTTAACAGACTGAAGTTGAGTCTGCACAGATCATGCAAGAATAATTATAGATCAAATAGACAGACTAATACGGAGTCTAAAGTATAAATCATTGGGCAGGCTAGTGCAGACTCTGCATTATTCTAGAGGTGAGTAAAGCATGACTCACATCCCAAAAAGGGCAAATGTTATTGGTTTTAGACAGTTAAAGGCAGACTCTCAAAATGGTAAGATCAGGAATCATAGGGATGTACCAACAAAGTAACTTTTACATAAACCAATAATAAAACAAGAAAATGTGATACAGCAAATAAAAAACATTTAGAAATACATATACAATACCCTTGTTGGTAGGTGTTCGAGGCCCTCCTCCACCCGCAGGCTCCCGCCTGCGCCTCATCCCTGATGGGCTAGTGGGGAGCATTTTTTTACTCTGCTGCTGGTCTGCCTTCCGTCCTTGTGCTTTCTGCCTCTTTTTCCCCTCTGCCTTCTTTGCACTCGTTTTTACTTTTTTCTCTGTTCACTCTTTTTGCATACTTTTCACCACTTTTTTCACTCTCTTTTGTGCTGTGCCCCTGCCTTTGCTTGAGCCCCGCAGCCCGTCCCCTTCTAGCACCACTTCCTGATTCACTGCTATCCAGCTCTCCCCCTCACACTACTTAATGACGGCTGCTGTGCAGCTGCAATGCCCGCACAACATAGGCAATGCAAAGGCAATCCCATCTATGCCTGTCTGTGCCTGGACTGTGCCCAGCGCCTCAGACCCTGGTTCTCGTACCCTCCACCAATAAAACGCCAGCACACTCCATGCCCTTAACACTGGGCGCCATGCCGCCTGCCACCTTGCATCACTGAAGTACACCCAAGGATCTTTCTCCTGCTGAAACTGTAGCTGCTCCCTCAGCCACCTCTGCGCTCCAGCTCCTCTAGCTGCCCGGCCGAAGCACAGCACACCCTACTGGCTCAGCTGCATCCTCCTCAATATGCGCTCCCTGCACAAAAATGTAGCTGAAATCTGGGACCCCCCCGTATTGGTTTCTCCCGACATTGCCTTCCTCACAGAAACCTGGATGAACCCCAGCTCGGGCCCAGATATCACCACTAATCATGAGCGGAAAATCCGTTCCGCTCGCGGATTTCGCGGATTTTCGGTAAATCCGCGATCCGCAAACTCCAGCGAATTTACTGAAAATCCGCGAGATCCACGAGCGGCGGATTTAGGGAGCAAAAGTTCAAGCCTGTTAAACTTTGAACTATTTTAGGATGGCGCCGGCAAGCTGCCAGCGCCATCCTAAAATAGTTACTAAGTTAGCTTCAACAGGAAGCACCTGCTTTATTTTATCTATTAGTGCTTCCTGATGAAGCTAATTTAGTAACTATTTTAGGATGGCGCTGGCAGCTTGCCGGTGCCATCCTAAAATAGTTAGTTAGGATGATATGTGTTTTGTCGAGGCTGGGTAGGTGTGGGTTCTCCCCATATCTATCGTCGAAAATTAGCTATGATGCTTGATTGAGGCCTTTGCATAATTGACTTTCACGAGCTCAATCCCTGTGCAGTTCCTGTGACCACGAGCTTCTCTGATCGGTGCCTGTCCTTTTATACACACAAGAGGCATGTGAACTCGCATATAAGCCCCGTCCGTTTGGCCCCTCCCCACACACTAGTGGTGTGTGCACCGTCTTCGCGCCCTTTACCCACTTGATCGACAGCTCACTCGAGGGACCCCGGCGCTCTTTGGTGTGATGGCAAAGTTAATAAGCCCCACCAAAAATGTGTGTTTTGTCGAGGCTGGGTAGGTGTGCGCTCTCCCCATATCTATCGTCGAAAATTAGCTATGATGCTTGATGGAGGCCTTTGCATAATTGACTTCCACGAGCTCCATCCCTGTGCAGTTCCTGTGACCACGAGCTTCTCTGATCCGTGCCTGTCCTTTTATACACACAAGAGGCATGTGAACTCGCATATAAGCCCCGTCCGTTTGGCCCCTCCCCACACACTAGTGGTGTGTGCACCGTCTTCGCGCCCTTTACCCACTTGATGGACAGCTCACTCGAGGGACCCCAGCGCTCTTTGGTGCAATGGCAAAGTTAATCAGCCCCCCAAAATGTGAGTTTCGTCGAGGCTGGGCAGGTGTGCGTTCTCCCCCATATCTATCGTCGAAAAATAGCTATGATGCTTGACGGAGGCCTTTGCATTATTGACTTTCACGAGCTCAATCCCTGTGCAGTTCCTGTGACCACGAGCTTCTCTGATCCGTGCCTGTCCTTTTATGCACAAAAGAGGCATGTGAACTCGCATATAAGCCTCGTCCGTTTGGCCCTGCCCCTCACACTAGTGATGTGCACCATTTTCCCGCCCGGCCATTACTCACACAATCCGCAAAATCCGCACATTCGCGGATTTTGCGGATCGCAAATTTGCAAATTCGCGAATTGCGAATTCGCAAAATTCGCCCATGCCTAATCACCACCACCATCTCCAACGGTTACAAGATCACCCGCATAGACTGTACTGATATACCAGGAGGAGGCATCACCATCGTCCACAGGAACTCCCTCCGCCTGACCACCCACGCAGAAGACTCAACGATAACAATGGAAAATCTCCATTTCCAGGTCCAGACCAACTCCAACACCACCCTCAGTGGCAATCTCATCTACAGACACCCTGACCCCCACTTGCCCTTCACTGATGCCATCATCAACTTCATCGCACCTCAGGCCCTTCCATCTACCAATTACATCCTACTCGGCGACCTCAAATTCCACCTGGACAAACCCAATGACCAGAACACAGCATCCCTTCTGGAGAACGTTTCCAACATGGGATTTAAGCAGCTAGTCACCTCTCTGACCCATGCAGCAGGATATATACTTGACCCTGTCTTCTATGCCAGCGAAAACATCACCTACAGCCACACCTCCAAACTCCTCTGGACCGACCACCACTGTGTTCATTTCGTCTTCACCAAGTCCACTGTACACCACTGCACCCACTGCCCCCACCACTGTAAATGGAACAAGGTCACAGAGGAACATCTTACTGCCTCCCTCAGTACAACCACACCGCCAACATCCACAGACACCAATACCACAGCATGCAACCTCCTCCGACTATTCCAACACGCTGGTGAGCCTCAAGAAATCATTCTGCAAGCAACACTCCAAGAAAGCCAGTTGGTTCACTGCTTCCCTCCATAAACCTAGGTGCACCTGTAGATGACTTGAAAAAAGATGGAGAAACAATAAAACCCCAGAAGCCCAAGCAGCCTTCAAAGCCGTTGTCACCGCACACCACTTCCTCCTCAAAACTACAAAGAAAATGAGCTCCAAACAGAATCAACACCAATGTAAATAACAGCAAAGAACTCTTCCCCATCATCAAGGAGTGGGCCAAACCCAACAGCGAGACCAAAGAAGTCCCACCCTCCCAAGACCTCTGCAACAAGCTTGGCACCTACTTCCATGACAAGATCAAACAGATCTACGATAGCTTTGACAATCAAGACCTACTGATCACTCCCGCCACCACCACGTGTGGCAATGCTGTCCCCCAACAGATCCTGCTCAACTGGACCCTACTCACCAGGGACGATACTCTCAAGACCATGAAGAGCATTCACCTCAAAGGACCCTAGGACCAGTGCCCGTACTACATCTTCCACAGAGCCACTATCTCCATCACCCCAAATTACACTGCACCCTAAACTGCACCATCAAGACCACTACCTTCCCCAATGACTGGAAACATGCTTCCTTCAACCCCCAGCTGAAGAAAATGTCCATCGACTCGACAGACCTCAGCCGCCTTCGACACCGTCTCCCACCTTTCTCCTTAGCATGAGACTCCATGATGCCGGCATCCGCGACAAAGCCCTGGACTGGATCCGTCTCTTCCTTACCGGTAGAACAGAGAGAGCCAGCATTCCTCTCACAACACACGGAGATCGGCTGTGGAGTCCCCCAGGGCTCCTCCCTGAGCACCACCCTCTTCAACCTCTGCATAGCCTCGCTCTGAGCCATGGAAAGGAACCATGGACTCAATATTGTCTCCTGCACTGAAGACACCCAGATGACCCTCTCCCTCACCAATGAACCCACAGTCACCAGAAACAAATTCTACGACAGGATTAGGGTCATCGTTACCTGGATGAGAGACCGCTGTCTCAAGCTCAACTAGGACAAGACTGAAGTTCTCATCCTGGGACCTAAAATCTCTGCTTGGGAAACTTCTGTTGGCTTGCTGCATTAAGAACCATTCATTTCTATTTTTTATTTTTTTTATTTTAACCTTTTATGCAAGGAATAATCATACTTCAAACATATACAGCAGTGGGTAAATGGAAACATATTCAAGACACTACAAAAGACAAACATTTCGAGCATAAGGCCACAAATACATAAACATCAGGTCAAGAAAATGCATTAGGAAAAAATGCACAAATAAAAAAAAAAGGCAAAGCGAGCACGAACAAAGAGAGAAATGAGACAAATCATACAAGAGGAACACAATCAACTAAAGGCTACGTCAAACTATACCTTAATTCGCAGTCTCTTAAATCCATTCCGCCACAGGAGCCCAGATTTTCAACCCCATTACTCTCTTCCTTTTCCTCTTGGTCTTATAAATTTTTAGATTCAAGATTATACATTGCCAGGAGCCTAGCCCTCCAAGAAGAAAATAGAGGAGGATCAGGAGAAATCTATTCCTAAGTGATAGAAGCGTGCAAAATCGCCATACAGATAAACAGAAAATAAGTCATAGATTTAGATCTTATTTGCGCTTCAGATTCTGCTTTGACTCCTATCAATACCAGCTCCCCTGTATTACTGACTGGTGCTCCCAATATTATTGCGAGAAAGTGTTGAATTGAGGATAACAAATCCACCAGTTTATAACAAGAATAGAACATATGCACAGCATCTGCGGCAAAAGTACCACACCTATTACATTTAGTTCCAGCTTCTGTGCCCCATTTAGAGATTTTACCTGGGGTATAGTATAAGTCATAAATGGCCATGTAATGCTGTGCCCACATCTTACCAGTCAACAGAACTTCATTTGGCAAGTTAATGAACGTGTTTAAATCAATTTCCTCTATATTCACAGAAGATAATAAGATTCTGCACGAAACTCAATCAGGCTTTAGATCTGGTTTCAGTACCGAGACCGCTCTGATTGAGGTGGCCGAGGCAGTAAGGTGGTCGATGGATGCAGGGGACTCAGCTATGCTGGTGCTCCTGGATCTGTCGGCTGCCTTTGATACGGTCGACCACGGCAGGCTACTTCAGCGGCTGACGGAGATCGGTCTACAGGATCAGGTGCTTGGGTGGCTACATTCGTATCTGTCCAATAGAACTCAGAAGGTGGCGCTGTGTGCCGTCTCCTCAAGGCCGAGTAAACTAAGTTGCAGAGTTCCTCAGGGTTCGGCACTCAGCCCGCTCTTATTTAATATCTATCTGGCACCGCTCTTTACGCTAGTTGCCAATTGGGGGGGTCTCCGCAATTTCACATGCGGACGACACCCAACTGGTGTTCCCGTACTCGGTGGTGTCGGAGGCAGCCTTTGCGAGTTTCAAGGGTTGCCTTCGCGATGTGGCATGCTGGATGAACACAAATAAACTAAAATTAAATGCGGGAAAAACAGAGGTAATTTTCTTCGGAAAAGGCTCCCCCCCTCCGGCGGAGTTTTGGTGGCCTGCGGAGATGGGTCCAGCACCTCTGCCCAGTCAAAAGGCAAAAAACCTAGGGGTCAGGTGGGATGATAGCCTATCCTTCTCCCCCCACATCCAGAAGGTGGTTGTAAGCTGCCTGAGTAAGCTGAGGAATCTGCGAAAAAAAACGGTTATCCATGCCACAGTCACTTCCAGGCTGGATTACGCTAACGGCCTTTATCTGGGTTTGCCGAAATATTTAATTCAGGGGCTGCAAATTGTCCAAAATACGGTTACGAGGCTGTTAAAACGTATTCCATTTAAACACCATGCCTCTCCGCATCTTCTCTCGCTACATTGGCTACCATTCGCGTGTCGGATAAAATTTAAGGCACTCACTCTTGCCTTTAGAGCCCTACATGGCACATGCCCGAACTAATTGGGATCTCGGCTGCTTAGATATACGCAGGCCCGCTCCCTTCGCTCCAACTGTCGTGTCCAGCTACTCGTTCCACGAGTCAGAAGGGCGCATCTGAGGGGCAGATCCTTTTCGGCAAATAACGCACTGCTATGGAACGCCTTGCCACCGGCGCTCCAGATGGCACCCTCCGAAACCAGTTTTAGGAAACAGTTGAAGACGTGGCTATTCGCTCAGGTGAGCTAAGCCATTGTCTTCACTTTCCTGCTCTAGTCTCACTCTGCTCACATAGCGCCAGGACACCTCCCAGTGAGGTAGCTGTTCGCGCTCTAGAAAAGTCTGTATTATTATTATTGTTATTATTATATTTAAATTCCTTGCCTATTTTTCTTGACATTGCTGTAAATCATCTAGTAATAGCTTTATCAAATTAGAATAGAAAAAGCCTATGGGCATCCCTTTCCCCATCCACTCTATTAAAGGAAATTTTCTAAGCTGAACCATAGCAGCTGGACCTAAGGTACTCAAAAAGCTACGGATTTGCAAGTATTTGAAAAAGTCATGTTTTGGTACACCATATTGTAGTTGTAGCTCTGTAAAGGACGTAAATTGGCAGTCTAGGCAAAAATCGCCTAAACGACAAATCCCTTTCTGCTGCCACTTAACAGTAGTTTGATCTTGAAAAATAAGTGGAAGTACACCTGCGGCTTCAAAAGGGGTGTAAGCATTTATATTCAACAAGCCTAGATGCCGTTTAACCCGCCTCCAGACCACGTAGGCAGCCTTAAGAATTTTAAACTTGTTTTTTTTATAATAGCTGGGTTCGACAAATTTTACCAAATAACTATTGGCCTCATCACCCAACCCGAATTCATATATTGAAGGGCTATGGCAGGGTAAAGGCCTAGCTCTCTCTCCAACCAGCAAAGGGGAAATACATTGTAAAACTGCCACCCAATATTAAAACAAAAAAAGCAGGATCCCCCAACCCCTGCTGAATCTAAGGAGCACCATCTTTTTGTATGCCCTTCCGTGCCTGTTTTAGCCTCATAAAAATCTAGAACTGATATTCTCAAGTCTTTTAAATCAGACTGCTGGAAATTCGAGAGGACAGTTCTGAATAAGTAAAGAAACGGGAGCAGCACAAGCATCTTTATAACATTCGACCTCCCATACAGCGACAGATGAAGATGGTTAAGTCGCTCTAGAGTAGAATTCCCTTTGTCTAGAACTGGGTTCATGTTAATTTCAGAAATCTTATTAATAGGTGAACAGAGCTTAGTTCCCAAGTAGGTTGCTTCTGGGACGGTGGAGATACCCTCCAGAGGGTTGTCCCCTACACAAAGAATCTGAGTTTTAGTTAGATTTAACTTGTAGCCAGAAAAGAGCCCAAACTATGATGCAAGACCTTCAGTTGTTGACAGTTCGGAAGGAAGGTCAGTAGTGACAATGACAATATGGTCCGCATAGGCCAGAGCTCTATACTCAATGTTGCATACTTTAACTGGTTTAATATCAGTAGACTGGTTTAATTTAGATAAGAAAAAATCAATATATAAGGCAAATAATAAAGGTGAGCTCGGACAACCTTGTCTCGTTCCGCGAGAGATTGTAAAGAGCTCTGACTCTCTACCAGCTAAGCGTATACACGCAGTGGGTAGCTGATATAGAGACTTCATTGCTTGAAGCATGCCAGGTCCAAATCCCTTCAGGCGAAGAACCTCCCATAAGTAAGGCCAGGACACCCTGTTGAATGCCTTTTCTGCATGCATCCAACAGGGCGATTCCAATAGAGGTCTTCGTAGCTTCTGCCCAGTCCATCAAGGCTATCACACGCCGCGCGTGGTCAGTCATGTCACGGCCGGGTATGAACCCATGCTGAAATGGTGATACCAGAGTTGAAATAATCCTTGAAAGACGGGTGGCTAAAATGTTAGAATAAACTTTACTGTTGCCGTTGATTAATGATATTAGTCTGTAAGAGGATGGTAGAAGGGGGGGGTTTATATTTTTTTAAAAACACCGTTATTATTGATTTCCGCCAGGACAGTGGAGCTGATCCCCTTTGTGCGCTCAGAAACGTCACCAGCATTTGCTCCTTTAGGACCAACAGGTAAGTTATAAAAAATTCCAACCGGATCCCATCTGGTCCTCCCGCTTTACCTACCGCGAGTAATAATATTGGTGCCTCAAGTTCCTCATAAGAAATATCGGCCTCTAATTCTTTTTGTTCGAAAGTTAATTTAGGAAATGCTTGATCCCCCAAAACCCTGCTATCTTCCCTTCTATTTCAATAGAATCCTCATTTAGGTAAAGCTGACTATAAAATGTATTAAAAGTCTCCAATACTTTCGCGGGTTCTGTATAGATTTGCCCATGTTCATCCTGAATAGAGTCAACCCTCCTAGCTACCTCATTCTGCCGTAACCTTTTAGCCAGTAACCGTCCCAAATTCTCTCCCACCTCATAAAGATCAGAGCGATGTACTGCAATCTGGGCCGCTAACTTAGTGGCAAAGATTTGGTACACTTTCATTTTTTGGATAGCCAGATCTGTCGTCATTTGTCCATGGCTTGAGAAAAGATGGAGAAACAATAAAACCCCAGAAGCCCAAGCAGCCTTCAAAGTTGTTGTCACCGCACACCACCTTCTCATCAAAACTACAAAGAAAATGAGCCTCCAAACAGAATCAACGCCAATGTAAATAACAGCAAAGAACTCTTCCCCATCGTCAAGGAGTTTGCCACACCCAACAGCAAGACCAAAGAAGTCCCACCCTCCCAAGACCTCTGCAACAAGCTTGGCACCTACTTCCACCACAAGATCAAACAGATATATGATAGCTTCAACACTCAAGACCTACCCATCACTCCCACCACCACCACATGTGACAATGCTGTCCCCCAACAGAGCCTGCTCAACTGGACCCTACTCACCAGGGACGATACTCTCAAGACCATGAAGAGCATTCACTCCAAAGCACCCTAAGACCAGTGCCTGCACTACATCTTCCACAGAGCCACTACATCCATCGTCCTAAATTACAGTGCACCATAAACTGCTCTATCGGGACCACTACCTTCCCCAATGACTGAAAAAATGCTTTCTTCAACTCCCTGCTGACGAAAATGTCCATCGACTCGACAGACCTCAGCCGCCTTCGACACAGTCTCCCACCTTTCTCCTTAGCATGAGACTCCATGATGCTGGCATCCGTGACAAAGCCCTGGACTGGATCCGTCTCTTCCTCACCGGTAGGACAGAGAGAGCCAGACTATCAGCTTTCCTCTCACAACACACGGAGATTGGTTGTGGAGTCCCCCAGGGCTCCTCCCTGAGCACCACCCTCTTCTACCTCTACATGGCCTCGCTCTGAGTCATGGACAGGAACCATGGACACAATATTGTCTCCTGCACTGAAGACACCGAGATGACCCTAATCACCTATGAACCCATAGTCACCAGAAACAACTTCTACGACAGGATTAGGGTCATCATTGCCTGGCTGAGAGACAGCTGTCTCCAGCTCAACTAGGACAAGACTGAAGTTCTCATCCTGGGACCTAACATCTGTACTTGGAAAACTTCGGTTGGTGTGCTGCATTAGGAACCATTAATTTCTAAATAACTATAACTGCATTTAACTTTGTAAATTCATATCTTGAATTGTGTAATTTGTATTGTTGTCATTTTGGTCTTGTCTTAATCAGAGAAATCTTGGCTATTTTTCTAAATGGGTGTGAAGTCCTTTTGTGGTGTTTTCACTGTGTTACTGTGTGTGTGTGTGTGTGTGTGTGTGTGTGTGTGTGTGTGTGTGTGTGTGTGTGTGTGTGTGTGTGTGTGTGTGTGTGTGTGTGCGTGTGTGTGCGTGTGTGTGTGTGTGTGTGCAAAAGTACCTTACACATTGCTTGTGAGATAAGCCTGACTGCTCTTGTCAAGCTACCAATGAGGTGAACACTGGTTATTCTGAGGGTGTGAACTTACTTACCATGACTACAGTGCGGGTCTCTATTTGGACAGGGTGCAAACTACTGCCAACTAAAGACCCTGTTTCTAACACATATTGTTAGAAATGGGATTTCTGTTTGACTAGGGCGTGCGCCTAAGCCAGGCAGAAACTACCACTCTATACAGGGCTAGGGGCAAGCAAAACAGCCATTTTTTACGCATGGTGGTGCACAGTTTGCTGAACTTGTTTTTCAAAAGGCCTCTGAGGCATTCCGCTATGCTATTGCTTAGGGGATGGTATGTTGAGACAAGCTTGTGGGTTATGCTCATGAAGTTACAGATGTTTTTGAGCATTCCATTTACAAAATGCCACCCATTATTTGATCAGATGACCTCTGCATGGCTTGGACACCGATGTAGGCGGCAGCGGATTCCGGAGCTCCTCCGCGGTTGCCCTTCTCCCACATATATCCTGGCCTTATATCCAGGTCCCCGACCCCAGACGATACTCCCCTGAACCCGTGCCCTTGTTGAACGGGGCGGCAAAACGGATTTTGACCCGCGAGCGGCGTGGCAGCACTTTCGGAAAAACCTGAGGTGGCCGAACTGTGGGCTCCCAAAATGGAGGCAGGAGTCGCGGGGATGGGCGATACGGCCCCTGGAGCTCTGAGCGGTGAGCGAAGGGCGCGAGACCAGTGTCGTCGTGGCCAGGACAGGTGGAGAGCTTGCCGTGAGGCCCTGAGCGATCCGGTGAGGAGATAGCTGGAGGCCTGCCTGACCCCAAGATGGCAGCGCCCTCGTGGTGCCAGGGCGTCATCTGAAGAGGTGCCAAAAGACCCAGGGAGGCGGCAGATTACGGACTGGGACTGTGCCTGAGCAACCTCTGTTAGCGCTGCAGAAAGGAGGGTGCCCTTGACCTGGGAGCTGCCGAAGTGGGCCCACGAGCGCAAGTTCTGCTATAGCCTGGCCTCATGTATGGGGCCGACCCTGGACTGTACCCCTTAAACTCTTGCACTTGTGGAGCGGAGGCGTGCTATGTGCTGCACCTCACACGGGGCGTTGGAGAACCTGCTGACCTGCACGAGGTGGCCTAAAATGGCATCTGGCATCACAAAGATGAGCGCCTGACGAGGAGCTTTGTCCTGAGTGCGAGGGGCTCCCTGGAGTTTTGCGAGGTGAGCAGAGGGACCGAGGCCTGCGTCGGCACATCCAACACAGGCGGGGTGCTTGTGGTGAGGCCCAGAGCGACTCTACTAGGAGATACTTTGGGGACTGCCACTCCCCAAGATGGCGACGACCTAATGGTCCCGGGGTGCCATTGGCAGGGCCACCAACAGCAGAATATCAGACTCCGGGAGGCGACAGTACATTGACTGGAAATGCGGTACAGTGGACCCTGCTGGCGCTGAAGGAGGGGAGGTGCCCTTGACCCCGGAGGAAGAGGAGCAGGCAGACGGATGGAAGCCTAGCTCGTGGAGTAGTTCTGCACCCTGACGGAGTTCCCTAAACAGGACCCCTCTGCATTACTTGGCCGCTGTGTTGTGAGAGAGGAGTTGGGAAGTGACGCGCGATGAGTGGCCTGGTGGGACCGCGGCTGGAGGGAGAAGATCGGGGACCCCGGTGGTGAGTCTTGAGGAAGAGATCTGAGATAATCATAACGCGGAACAACGGAAGACATCGTTGCTTAGGGTCACTGCTTACAAGCACCCTAATATTGAAGGGTGACCCTGCCTGAACTGTGCTGCCTACCGCAGGTGTACCTTTGGTCCTGGAGCTGCGTGGCGGGTCTGGCTGCTAGCTTACACACCCAAGATGGTCCGGGGGAACAGGAAGAAGGGCTTTGAGGTGCTAAGACTTGATGATCCAGGTCACTCCATGGTAAAGGAGGATGCGACGACTGGTCCTGGTGACTCTGCGCAATCACAGGACCCTTCCCTGAGCGAACTCATGCAGGCCATCGTGGCCTCGAGGGAGGCTTTGGAGAAAAGAATGGACTCCATAGGTTCTGACATATCTCTCCTGAAAGATGACCACAGAAAGCTCAAAGAACGGGTGGCGACTACTTAGATGGTCATGAAAGAAATTCCAGATGAGGTTGATGCCTTGAAGAAGTCGTTGACTGAGGTGGTGCAGAGAGTCCGTGTGTTGGAGATTCGAGCAGAGGACAGCGAAGGGCGTTCTTGACGCAATAACCTCCAAATAGTGGGTATTCCGAAGTGAGAAGAGGGATCAGATGCTGTGCATTTTGTGGAAACCTGGTTAAGGTCGGATGTGGCCCCAGAGGGCCTTTCCCCCTTTTATGCAGGGTTCCGGAGTGCCCGCCTCGGCCTGGGGCCCAGCTGCGCCCAATGGTGGTAAGACTCCTTCACTACCGGGACCGGGACCACATCCTGCAGAAAGCCAGGGAGCTACAGAATCTGCGAATCGGCAACAATAAAGTTATGATCTTCCCGGATTTCACCAGAGACGTTCAACATCAAAGGGCTTCCTTTTTGGCGGTTAAACGGAAATTACAGGCGCTGCAGCTTCCTTATGCAATGCTGTTCCCGGCCCGATTGAGAGTCACTGCTGAGGGGTCCACGCACTTTTTCCTCATGCCACAGGCAGCCTGGGACTGGATAGAGACCTGTGGGAGACTGGTGGGCGCGCATCAGCTACGTCCTCACCTCAACATCGCTCTCCCATCGTGACACCGACGCAATGACCCGGCTCCCCTGCAGGCTGGCGGCAAGAACGAGACAAGGCGGTGTTGGCAGTGGTGGCCATCAGCCCATCCAGCAATATGTCGGAACACACAAGGAGTGGTGACTTGAGCCCTGGTTCCAGCAGTGTCCATGGGCTATCGGTGGCAGACTTACCGGTAGTCACCGATGGGACTGTAAGGAAGTTAAGGCAGCCTATGTGAGGTACCGGGGGTTTGTGATAGGCCTTGGGCATCAGTCATAGAGGGGGGGGAGGTTTTTGCGGATGCTCTGTGGTGCTACCATGGGGACCTGGTACATGGAGATGAACTCTTGGGAGGGGGGGGGGTGACTTCCGGACCTCTTGGATCGACGTTCCGAGTAGCCTGACCTGAATTAGACGCTTTGCGTATTAGTTTCTTGGTTTGGATGGGGATGCCACGTTGGACGCCTGTCCTGGGGAGGGGGAGTTGGGGAGGTTTTGATTGCTTTGTTTATGGGGGATGGATCAAAGGGCCTGGGCGTGTCGAGGAGGCAATTGGAGTGGAATGTCAAGTAGTCCAATGTCTGCAATGGGACCCGCATTAGGTTACACATGTCTCACGTGGAATGTTAGGGGTATGCACACTATGCATAGGCGCCACAAGATACACTCTTATTTAGTATGAAGAGGTGTTCATATCGCCTTCCTAAAGGAGACGCACCTCTTGGCAAAGGAAGGGAAAGCTCTACAACGCAGGTGGAGGGGTCAAGTTTATTACACTGTATTCTCAGCCTATGCCAGGGGGGTCCTAATATGGATACGGGCGGGGGTTCCATTTCAGTGTACGACACAGCTGGTCGACCCAGAGGGCAGATACGTGGTGGTACATGGAAAATTAGATAGTAGGGATTTAACGATGTGATGTTCGTATACCCCAAATATAGAGCAGCCCACTTTCTTTTCCTCGTTGTCCCGTACATTGGCTTCAGTCCTGGTAGGCCCATTGCTCTTTGGAGGAGATTTTAATTGTGTCACAGATATTGCCCTAGACCGTTCACACCCCCCATTTTCGAATGCACCGGCGGGCAAGCTGGCAAATGCGCGGTCTACCTGTCAACAACAATGGGGATTGGTTTACACCTGGAGGGCTCAGCATCCAACAGATAGGGATTATTCCCTTTTCTCTGCCCTCCACGAATTGCATGTCCGTATAGATGCATTTCTGTGCTCCCCTGATGGGCATAGAAAGATATGCACCAGTGAGTATCTCACTCGCACGGTCTCTGACCATAACCCGCTGATGGCCCAGATGAAGTGGTCGTGACTGCGCCCCACAATTCCTACCTGGAGATTGCGCCCAGAGTAAGCATGGGCGAATTTTGTGAATCTCGCGTTCGCGAATTTTGCGGATTTGCGAACTCGCAATCTGCAAAATCCGCGAATTCTCGCGAATTTGCAGATTTTTTTTTTTTGTGTGTTCGCGCTGGTTTCTGCCAGTTCGCGAGGGTTTTGTACAATTTCGCAAACGCGAACTTACCTGTCGGGTCGCAAGTTTTGCGAACTTGTTGTTTCTACGTGTCCAGCCTGTTTGGGACACTCTTCTTCATCACTGCCACTCTCTGTCACCACTGCCACTCTCTGACTACTCATGCCACCCTCTGGCCCACCCATGCCACCCTCTGTTTCATCACAGCACCCTCTGGTTGTCCAGTGTACATTATTGTGGCAAAGCAAAGCACACCTTCCCTGCCTCAAGTGACCTGAATTAATTTGGGGCTGATTAATGTGTCACAGAATATTTTTTTAGCTGGCACCTGCTTCCTTAGTGCTTCCTGATTAGTGATCTTTTGCACTTGCTAAGTGCTTTCATTGTTGCAAAATTAGTTACAACACCTGCCCTGCCCCAACTGACAATAATGAATTAGGGGCTGATTAATGTGTCACTGGATTTGAACTTCCAGCCTGGCTCCTGCTTGTCTGCCTTAGCTGTAATTCAGGACCTTTGTGTAACTATTCTGAGAGTCAGAGCAGGGTCACATAATAGTTGCAAGTAGGCAACTGAACTCTGGAGGGGCCCCTCAGGAAGCACTACAGGAAATAGCTACTAATGATGAGCTTGAACTTTTGAACCTGGTAAGTAGTTTCAGTTTTGCTAAGATCGTATTTCTGCAATTAGCACTTATTCGCGGGGCGCGAAGTTGAACTGGGAAGCCGCGAACTCACGCGAACAGTGCGAGCAAGCCATAAAATCCGCTGCTCGCGGATTTGCGGATTTTGCGGGAAATTCGCGAATCTCGCGGATTGCGAATTTACCGAAAATCCGCAAAATCCGTGAGCGGAACGGATTTTCCGCCCATACTTAGCCCAGAGGCGCTTGAAGATCAGGTTTTCAGAACCACTATAGCCTCGAGTATAGACAATTACTTTCAGATTAATGAGGGGTCTGCAGGTCGGCCACAATTGAGTGGGATGCTTTCAAAACGGTAGTGCGTGGGAGCTGCATTGCAACGGTTTCAGGGGCTCTGAAGACCTTACCTCAAGACATCCAACGGGAAGATGAGAGGGTGCGCACCCTGGAGAAAGAGCGACCAGAGCGGCCGGATAAACAAGAAGCCTTATTGGAGGCTATGGAGGCGGCCGCGGCAACGGTAGAACACCTCTGATGTTTTGACCACAAGTCCTATATTACACGGACACACTCAGAGCGAGATAAAACAGGAGCCCTCCTGGCCTGGCTGGCCAACCCAGCTCATCGTGGCTCAGTTATATTAAAACTCAGAGATCTCTCGGGCGCGGCCCATTTTGATCAACACGGAATAAATGAGCTGTTATTTTATTTTTACACAGAGCTCTACCGCAGCATGGTGCTACCCGCGTAGGAAGAATTACAGAACTTCATGGGGGATTTGCACTTAGCGGAGTTGGAGGAGGAGGATGCGAAATTGCTGTGGGGCAGCATAGAGGTGAGGGAGGTGAGGGTAGCCATTAAAAGTTGGCAAGGAACAAAACACCAGGCTCCGATGGCTTCCTGTGGAGTTTTATCTCACTTACATTGACCTCCTAGCGCCCCGGCTGGCGTGGCTCTACAACGAAGCTAGGAGACTGGGTAGGTTACCGGATTCTACCAGGGAGGCGATCATCATCCCATTATTAAAGCCAGGCAAGCAGCCCTGGGACAGATCGGCATATCGCCCACTATCTATGCACAACCTGAATTATCAAATCTTGAGCAAAATACTGGCGACTCGATTGCTCCCCCACATATCCACGCTAATTCACGTAGATCAATCAGGGTTCATCCCGGCCCGCAACACCGCGCTTAATATACGATGACTCCTTTATATTCTGGAGGCTGATACCTATGAAGTGGATGAAGCGGCAGCGTTTGCTGTCGACATTGAAAAAGCTTTTGATAGCCTGGAGTGGACCTACCTCTTTCATGTTGTGCGTAGAATGGGGTTGGGACCGGATTTTGTGAGTTGGATGGCTCTACTATATAAGGACGCAAGGGCCAGGGTCCAGCAGGGGGAGTAATCTCAGAGGCATGTGTAGTGGGTAGGGGTACACTTCAGGGTTGTCCCCTCTCACCATTGCTGTTTGCCATAGCGGTGGAGCCTTTGGCAGCGCATGCTCGGACGGGTCAGGCATATCAGGGGTTGGATGTCTACGGGCAGGTGCATCATATAGCACTCTATGCTGATGACCTCTTGATGTTCTTAGCAGATTCTGGTGACTCTCTGCGGGGTGTAGTTCTGTCGTTCGTGAGTGAGGTTCGATGGTTCCGAACCCGTTCAATAAATATCGTCGGAAATAGACGATTTTGGTGTCAGCAGACCGCAAATGACGAGTGTAGTGTGTCTGAGTGTTTTTGCATGAATCGATCAATGGGAACACTCTGTAGTTAAGGATTTAGTTCGAACCTTTGCGTTCCATTTTATGTACGGCAGCCATTTCCTATGGTTGCCCTCACATAGGCCGATGACTACGGCCGAACGAGTCCTTGAGACACGTATGCCTTAACTGACTTCTGAATGACCTGGCCGAATTGACTCCTTGCCCGAGGCTGACCTCTTTGAGCCAGTTCCTTGTTAAACAGCTGGTGTGATAAAGATCAAAGAGTAGGGCAGGCCCGAGTTTACGGTACACTGCTCCCACCTTTCTATCTCACTTCCAATCTGTTTCTGTTCCTTCCTTTACGACATAATCACTGATTTGGGTTGAGGGTTTTATGATGGGTTTGTCCGGCCTGATCCGACAAGAAACCTGGAATGCGCTTGGTCATTTCTGGTGGGCTGGACAACGGAAAGTGGGATTGTCTTCATACGCTTCTTTCAAAATGTTACACTGTCATTGGTCAGTTTGTATGAACTCAATGTTAATTTGGAATGTTGCCTGAGGCTTGATTTTTGGCATAAAAGACCATGCTCCGCTCATTGAATTTGTGCAGTCTCTAGCGAACTACCTGTGTGTGCTTCATAGATCTCTGTTCCTGGCTGCAGCCAATAAACTTTGGTCTTTGACGTCATCAAGAAGTATCCTGTGTCTCTGTTTGCCAAGACTGGGGAACTCGAAGGCATTTGGCGTTCTCCCTGACGCCGCTGGGTTCTAAAACTGGGTCCTTCAGTTGGCGCCCAACATGGGGCGACTTCAGCGGTACCGGTCCAAACCTGAAGATCGTGAGGAGCTTCGTATGAAAATTCTGGAGGAAGGCCTACCACTTCATCGACCCTTGTATGTCGCCGTGGTCCGAAAGTCTTTGCTGCGAGGTTCCCCGCCTTCCGACGGCTACGAAGGACTGCTGCCCTGACTGTCGCCCTGTTTTGGAGCCTTAGACATTTGTAGAGCAAGACGATTGACGGGTCTTCTGGTGACTCCATCAACATTTCAGTTAAGTATGAGTGGAGCGTCTCCTAGTCCTTAGTTTGTTTTGGTATCCCTTTAGTGGATCGCTTTGATCTGGTACCTGCAGGCCCCAAAGCCAAGGGACTCGTGTATTCGCGAGACTATCGTTTTGAGATTTACCTTGTAGTTTGAAGCTAGACTAGTGAGCAAGATGCCTGGTCTTAGCAGACTTGGAAAATTGTTTGGTTGTGGTTGTTCTAAGGATTCCCGGTTAGAGGATTTGTGTCCGGTTCCTCCAATTGGAACTGCTACGTATGAATTATATGTGAAACATGGTGTGGGTCCTATTAGCTATACTGAGATGTGGGTAAAGTATACAAGGAAAGACGGTGTCCTACAGTGGCCCTGTTACGGTAGTTTTGAAGCAGAGATTTTAGATAATCTCGAAGCGAAATTGTTCAAGAAGAAAGCCCGGCCGGCAATGTTTGACTCTTTTCGCATATGGCGCAAGGAAGCCAAACAGAAAGAAATTAAATTAGCAAAGAAGAATAAACGAGAACGAGCTATGTCAATGGTACAAGCTGCTATTACGTTTAGGGATAATGAGGAAAAGCAAGAGAGCAAACAGATGCTTAGAGCGAAGAAGTTAGCGGTAGATAGATGCTACCCAGTTTTGCCGCCTAAAGAGCAGAAAGACAAGACAGATCTTGCGAAAGATCCTTTAATGTCGCATCTATTGAGTTCACCACCACCTTATGCACAGAGTGCTACTGCACCACCGCCACCAGTTGTGGCTGTGCAACCTCCAGTTCTTGTGCCACCTGCGATTCCTCCACAGGCAGCTCCTTTTCCGTTGGCTACTGTTCCTTTGGCGCAGCCTCCTCAGGGGCCGCCAACTTTGCCTTCTTCTTTGCCTGCTACTCCTACGCCTGGCCTTAATGCTCCTTCTGTTTCAACTTTGGATTCTTCCACTATTGTTCTGTCTTCCCTTATTATTCCATCTTCTCCTTCTACTAGACAGAGATTGACTGCTGCTTTTTCTGGTTTCCTTTCTCCTTTTTTGGGACAATTGGGTATGTCTCCTGTGAATGAGAGTAGGCAATCGCGTAGTCAATTGCCTGATACCGATGAGCGGACAGTTTTGGATCATATGGCACGTAGATGGGTTACGTATACCTCCCAGTATGATCTTGAGGGTATTATGGATGTTTTCCGGCAATGGAAAGCACCAAAGCAACGATACGTTTTTGAAATGATGTGTGTGTTCCTACACGAACAATGGGTTGACGAAGTGGGTAAAGCTCCTGCAGAATTGTATCGAGTGCGTTCCGAGTTTGCGAAAGGGACGATTGTGAGTCTTTTCGACATTGATAGAGCGGTGTTGACGTTGTTGTCATTTCGTAATAAGGCTCCTTCTGAGCGTTTGTTTGAGCCTGATTCGTCAGTTAGGAGAAAAGCGCGTCAGTATCCGATGCGTGAGGTTCCTCCAGTTTGGAGACCTGCTGATCCTAATGCTCATCCACCTGTTGTTGCGCACTTTCAGTGAGTATGGGTACATGTTCCTTGGAAGCGTGCTGAAGTCTTAGCGCTTAAGCAGACTTTACCTGATCCACGCAAAAATCCGGCGGGATATTATAAAGAGCTCACTCAAACTGTGGGTTCGTGCGTCATGAATTTAGCGGATATAGACATGTTGTTTGGCAATGTTGTTCCACAGCCTATCTGGAATGTGATTCGACATACGGATCATGATAATGAATTAGGTGATTCATGGGT
Source organism: Lissotriton vulgaris (assembly GCF_964263255.1). NCBI lineage: Eukaryota > Metazoa > Chordata > Amphibia > Caudata > Salamandridae > Lissotriton > Lissotriton vulgaris. The sequence continues at coordinate 494,324,908 of NC_141697.1, read as the reverse complement.
TAATATTGTTGCTGCGAATGACAGACAAGTTGGAGGTGCTAAGCCTGAAGATGTGGTTGCTGAACTTCCTGGTAGAATAATTACTTTCATGAAGACTTTGATGCCGAAGTGCGTGTTAATTGGGACAAGTTGTCTGCATGTAAGCAGAAGAAAGACGAGACTGTGTCTGATTTCTTTACGCGGTTTGAAGAGACTTTTGTAGATCATAGTGGTCAGGATATGGCTACCGAGGGTGGCCAGAGATTGTTCGTTGACAAGTTTGTACATAATTTCCTTCCCGAGTTGTGCACTAAGTTGAAGGATTCTGAGAGTGCTTGGGCAGTCTCTACGTCAGGGCAGATTTTAGCTAAGGCTCAGTACTATGAAAATAGGCGCAAAGATGAGTTAGAGAAAGCGGATAAGAAGCCTAAGGAATTGAAGACTAAAGTTCTTCTACAACAAGCTTATCCACCACGTACTAATAGTCAGAGCGATTATCAGCAACCTCAGCAATATTCGAGAAACTCACAAAGGAACGAGTCTTCTCAACAGCGTTTCCCATATGGGCCTAATCAGTGTGCGTATTGTAAAGAAGAGGGCCATTACAAGAATAGTTTTCTGGTTTTGTTGCAGCACTCGAATGGTGCTTCTGGTGTACGAGGTAGAGGTGCTCAACAAGTGCCTAGAGGTAGAGGTCGCGGACAGAACGTACGTCTTTTGCCTCCACAGAACTCGATGAATAGTTTTGATCAACAGAAAAGTTCGTCTGGTAGGACAGCACAGTACTATATGGATGATTACTACGTTGAAGGTGATGAAGCGAATGGTAATGTTTGTTAGGACAGCCATGGACAAAGAGAGGGAGTTGTTTCAGTTCCAGTAGATCAGAGTGGACCTTATGTTGAAGTGATTGCATCAGGTGTGTCAGAACCCTTTCTGCTAGATACTGGTGCTACAAAGAGTTCTATTATGCATTCTAAACTCCCTGGCGCACCTTTGTCTGGCTTTGATAATGTTTCTGTAGGTTTTTCTGGCGCCCCCATTACAAATCCGATTTCTGCTCCATTGTCTCTTTCTGTTGGTGCTCGTAAGTTCGAAGCACCCCTTCTTTTGACTACAGGTTGTATTGAGAATTTGTTGGGATTGGATTTATTGAAGAGATTGTATGCGACACTGTATTGTTCTCCGTCAGGAGTACATTTTACCTTGGGTGAGAGAGTGATCTCTCCGATGTACCTGTCGAAAGATAGTCTTCCATCTGAGTTGTCTTCTTTACCGGATTTATTGTGGGCTACTGGTCCGAATGATGTGGGCCTATCGGAAATTCCCCCATATGTTGTGACGCTAAAGGCGAATGCTAAGTTACCGTGCATTCCACAGTATCGTATCTCGAGTGATGGTGAGAGAGCACTTTTAGCGATTATTTATGATCTGATCGAAAAGGGTGTCATTGCGGAAACGAGAGGTAATGTGTGAAATAGTTCCGTTTTGCCTGTTCTGAAGAGAACTGATTCTTCACAGCCTCCTGTATATAGGTTTGTCATCGATCTTCGCGAAGTGAACAAGATTGTTGTTCCACAGTTTCCTGTTGTGCCTGATATCGCTGCCTTATTGACTCTGATTCCGGCTACAGCCACATGGTTTTCGGTGATTGATTTGAAGAATGCTTTCTTCAGCATCCCGATTGCCGTGGAGAGTAGGGACATCTTTGGATTCTCTCTAGGAGAACGAAGTTTCCGCTTTAAGGGCGCTCCTCAAGGCTATTGCGAGAGTCCATCGATCGATAGTCAAGCTTTGAAGACACAATTTGATCTGTTGGTTTTACCTGATGGTGCAGCCCTTATTCAATATGTTGATGATTTGCTAGTTGCCGCTGATACTGAGGAGATTTGTAGGGAAGCCACTTTGTCGTTGTTACGGCACTTGTCTGATTTCCATCACAAAGTTTCTCTCTCCAAGTTGCAATATTGTCGACAAGAAGTAACCTACTTAGGTCACCTCTTATCGAAGGAGGGAAGAAAACTGACCCCAAAAAGAATTCAAGCTATTGAGAAAATGAGTGTGCCTATGACACAGAGAGAAGTACGTGCGTTTTTGGGTATTACGTCGTACTGTAGACAGTGGATCCCTAATTTTTCTTTGTTAGCGAAGCCTTTGATAGCTCTTACTGTTAAGGATACTCCAAATCCTATTCCTTGGACTGACGAATGTCAAAAGAGCTTTTCTGAATTACGCATTGCATTGTGTTCGGCTCCTGTGTTGGGTACTCCTGACTACAGTAAGCCTTTCACATTATATGTCCACGAGAGAGAGGGATGTGCATTGTCAGTGTTGACTCAGCAGTTTGGCGATAAGCAACGTCCGTGTGCTTACTTTTCATCGACTTTAGATCCTGTAGCTAGAGCGTTGCCGAGTTGCTTGAGAGCTACGGCGGCAGCGGCTGTTTCGATTCGATAATCTGCTGGTTTGGTTATGGACAACACGTTATTGTTCATGGTTCCACATGCAGTGGATACCTTGTTGAACCGTATGAAGACACAGCATTTAACTAGTGCTCGGTTGTCGGGTTACGAGTTGACGTTGTTAGCGAGTCATGTGCACATTAAACGATGCAACACGTTGAATCCAGCCACGTTGTTGCCAATTACAGTTGAGACAGATAGTGAAGAACAGCATGACTGTTTTCTGAGAACTGAAGAAGAGACGAAAGGGAGAGTAGATTTACGATATACTCCTCTTCCTGAGTGTGATGGTACTTTGTGGGTTGATGGTTCATGCTTTAAGTTGCCGAATGGTGATATGACTGCGGCATATGCTGTTACGACTTTGCATACGATTGTTGAAGCTGCACGTATTCCACATAATTCAGCACAAGCAGCGGAATTGATTGCATTAATGAGAGCATGTGTGTTGGCGAAAGGAAAACGAGTGAATGTGTATACTGACAGCCAATATGCATTTGGCGTGGCTCATAGCTTTGGACGTTTGTGGCGTGAACGTGGGTTCCTGACTTCGCATGGGACAAAGATCCAGCATGGACAGTTGGTGAATGAACTTCTTGAATCTCTTACTTTGTCGGTACAAGTAGCGATTGTCAAATGCAGTGCCCATAAGAAAGTTACGGATGGTGTTGGCCGCGGAAATGCGTTTGCGGATGAAGTTGCGAAAGAAACTGCGAGAAACGTGATGAGTCGAATGTATGTTACAGGTCCGGCGAGATGGGTTCCAGAGAAGAGTATGTGTGAAGATATGATTGAGAGTGTGAAGTCCATTCAAGCTGAAGCTACAGAGAAAGAATTGAATGATTGGAGAGAAAGTAGAGGTAGACTGGATTCGAATGGTTGTTGGATTGATTTGTCTGAGCATCAGAGATGGTTGTTGCCTAACGCGTATGTGCTTCCAGTTGTTACAATGGCTCATGGCAAGGCACATATCAGCGTGAAAGGGATTTGCAAGTTGTTGGCTCCGGTTTGGCAGAATGCGGGAATTCCAAAATGCGCAGAGAATTTGGTTAAGAACTGTAACTGTCCCTACTGCAGGCGTTGAGTACGGTGGCTGGGCTAAAGGTCAACTGGGCGAAGTCGTGCCTATTCCCGACTCGAGAACGTAGTGAGTGCCCGCGATCTACTGAAGGGGTGACCTGGGAGGAGAGATGCCTTCCCAACTTGGACCCGGCAATTTACCATGACCGGGGAGACATTTTAGAAGGGAATGTGGGGATGGTGATTAAGAGCGCCAAGACAAACTTTGACTTCTGGGCATGCTTCCGCTATCTATAGCGGGGAGAGTGGCACTCCTCAAGATGGTTGACTCTTCCGAGACTGCTCTACTTCTTTAGGTCTCTTCCTATCTTGATCCCGGCGAGTTATTTCCGAAGGCTAAGAATGAATGTCAATGGCTTTTTGTGGGGGTCGGGCAGGCACAGGGTGGTGCTCAAGACGCTTATGAGGCCCCAAGCCGAGAGAGGACTAGTGGTCCCGGATTATGAGTCATACTATTTGGCGGCTCAGCTGCAGTGGCTCACGCAGTGGGTAGCGAGGGCCACCAGAGAAGAAGGGAACTCCGGTGAGCCGGCAGGCCCCGTGCAAGTTTTGTCTCGCATAGTTCTGTGCCTCTCGATGGGGGATATGCATCTCTCTCAGGAATTTTCCACAGCCCGGAAATGTTGGTATAGGTACCTGTGAAGGGGGGGATAAAGATCCCTAATGTACCCGAGATCCCACTGAAAATGTTTAGGGCACTCCCTCACGGAGGTACATGGCAAAGTTTGGAGGCCTGGGAACCTCAGGATCTAGTGGCCATAGGTGACTTATATGAAGAAGGCTCGTTGCTGCCATTTGATCTCCTGAGAGAACGTTTTGCACTGCCTAGAGGTGACTTTCTGGTGCATGCTGCGTTAACAATGGCGATTCGTAAGCATTGGAAATTGGGCATGACAGAACCTCCAACGGCTATGGGTTGCCAATATGTAGTGGTGGCTGCGGGGACCATCAAAGCGGTCACATGCCTATACAAGCGTATGACCATGGAGGCTCTGGCTCCTCTGCTAGCCCTAAAGACTAAATGGGAAGTGGATATAGAGCAAGAGATCCCTGAACGGCCTGGAATGGAATAGTGGAAAGGGCTTGGAAGGGGACGTGCAATGCTAGGTTCCAGCTGGTGCATTTTCACATCCTACACAGGGCGTACCTGACCCCAACCCGCTTAAATATATATTTCCCACCCCATTCAGCGGCCTGTCCACGATGTCCGGCGGAGTTGGCTGATTTCCAGCACATGTTATGGTCCTGTCCAGCACTTGGCTCCTTTTGGCAGGGGGTGACGGAGCTATTACGAGAGGTTACAGAAAGGGACGTACAGGCCTCTATGGCACACTGCGTTCTGCATTGGTTTCCACACACCTCAAAGAACAAAATCACTAGTAAATTTCTTGACCTGGGATTGATCTTAGCGAACAGAACTATAACTTCCCAGTGGAAGGCGAATAAAGGACCCAGTGTAGAGCAATGGACAACTGAGTTCTGTAAGTGGGCCTGCTGTGAAGGGGAAGTCCGGTTGCAAATGGCACTTAAAACAGGCAATGAACAAGCACTAGAGAGGGTGAGGGCCTGGGAAAGATTAGTCCTTGAACTCACACTTCCGGATGCTGAGGAAGAGGAGTCCCCCACACATAGCCCTGTGACACACTTGCCATAGTACAGCCTGAGATCCAAAGGGAAGCTAGATTCTAGTCTGCTCCTATGCCCGTGACAAATGATGACACTGCTTGCATGATCCCATTGGTCCCTTACCGGATTGACCTGGCGGGGGCGGCCCCAGCCCAAGATAGTAGTACTCCGATGCGCCTGGGGGGGTTTGAGATGTTGGGGTTTGGTTTTATTGATGAGGAGGGAGGGGGGTTTGAGGAAGGGGGGGAGGGAGGGTAGGATGTGGGTCCGAGATTGGGGGAGGGAGGAAACTTAGGGGATATAGTCTTCCGTCTGTCAGATTTTACAGGGTTATCACTTGGACATTTGAAGACTCTACACTATTTTGAGGGAGGGAGGCCCTACTGTACGAATGTTTTGGCTTGGGATGGTGGCTTTGAGGGGACTGTATCTCTGCTGTTTTTCCTTTTATGTCGTCTCCAATGCCTTCAAAACAGTAAAAATTGTGTTTAAAAAAAAATGACTTGGGATTGTCCGGGCCTGTGACCTTTTTGGGGGGCGGTGCTCGGTAAACTTGCTGCGTGCTAGGCAGAGAGCTGCCCTCCATGGTACAAACCTGCCTTGAGGGTCTCTTACCGGGGCCACCAAAGCGTAATGTTGGGAACAGGCTAGTGGATCTCGCGCTGGGTTTGGCGAAACGTTGCATTGCGATGAAATGGAAATTCCAGAGGGGTCCAGCGATTGAGACCTGGAATAGGAACGTCATCATGTGGGCTGCAGCAGAAGGCAGGGCCCTCAGCTGGGAGGAATCTAAGGGCATGAGAAAACACTTGATTGCTGGCCAATGGAGGGAAGTGATGGCGACTTGGGAGAACCTGGAGGGGCAGGTGTCCGGAGGGAGGGGTTCGGACTCTGGACAGGTGCCTTGCCCTGAGGAGTCGTAGACTGCGATTACCACTGCTCCTATTGGACAGTGCTTGGAGCCGGTCTGTATATATTCGATCACTGTAGGGGGGTTGTACCCTTATCATTTACTGTCACGGTGGGGTGGTACAGACTGTCTTGGGAGGCCCCCTCCCCCCATGCCCCTGCATTCCTTGCCTTCCCCTGGGGAATTACACTATGCTATGACTCCTTCCACGCAAGTTATACATGCCGGGAAATGCTTCAGCTCTCTGCACAAGTCCCTTTTGTTTCGTTATTGTTTACGTTGAAATGGTTTATCTTCAGTTTTTTCCCTTTTTTCCCTGGTTGTTCTTAAACAAATGAAGTAACATTTCAGCACTTACAAATTTCATATGTATGTCCTGACCTGTGGGTAGGCACTCTCATATGTCAATTATTGAGAACAAACTCTGGTGAAACACGTACTAGGGAACATGGACGGAACCTGTAAGTGGCAGCCACGTGTTGGATATTGGCTGGCAAGACGCTCTATGTGGTTACGGATAGTATGATACCAGCTGCTATTATAGTTGGGTTTGACTTAGGGATGTTATGTGGTGTGTCTTAGCCATGCCCTAACATGGCCACTGCATAAACTGATTGTAATATTATTGTGGTACCATAATGTTATGCATGTAAAACATTTAAAATACCAAGAAAAAATACTTTAAAAAAAAGAAAAAAATCATAAGACCTCTGCCACCCCGTACCTGGGTATGACCAGAAATGTAGCTGCAGCTTTATCATTACAGTATGTGCAGGAACCTGCTTCAATCCACCCAGAGTAGGGACAGACCACCACGATTAAATATTGGTAAGTGGGGCACCTGTCAATCATGTTGATAAAATCTATGTGTAGTGCCTGGAATAGCCCAGAGGGTCTTGGGATGGATGAGGCTCTGACCTTCAGTGTGGGTTTAGATAAGTGCATCTGGTATACTGTGCACTCATTTAGGTACTTAAAGATAATTTCTGCTGCCTAGGGAATAAACCAGCCTAGTTTTAGGTGGGTGAGCATGCTCTCTTTAGGGGTATGTGCCAGAAGGTAGACCTAACTCAGGATGGTGGTGATGAGTCCCACATCATGTGAACCAGTTGCCCATGGACGAGGGGTACCTGTGTGAAATCCTGATCTCTAAGGGATATTGCCCTGGTGACAGGCAGCAAGGCGCTGAGCTGCAGCTTGACTCTGTTGTCTATGGGAACTTTAAAGACTATTGTTGAGGCTTCTGGGTAGTAGGTGAACAGTTGTTCATCTGATATGTCTCATTCATGGAGACCTGGTGTTCTGACCGACTTTTTCGGCCCTCCTTGGAGGGAGAATTATTAAAGGTGACTCCAGCCTATTACCCTCCTAGTGCAGGGATTAGAACTATAAACAGGGCCTATTCATAAGGCACAGTAGTGCATTTTGGTACCCTTTTCCCTAGATCAGGGCTTATAAACTTAAGTTAGGAGATAGATTCATTAGTATTAGTGATAATCCGTCCTTTTGCAAGAGTGTTAGTATACCTTCTATGGAGTTATGCTTATTTCGGGCCTTGTAGGCCTCAAACGGGAGAGACTCCATCTTGCTTTCTGCCCGGCAGCTTGAGAGGCTTCTAGGTCAAGTGTAATATTTTAGTTTCGAAGTGTTGTTCGCTTGGAGAGAACCGGCTCAGGCTGGCCCTTATCGAAAGACTGTATTTTTCTCCACTCCGAAGACACAACTTCAGGCTGGCCAGCTGGGAACGTGTCCTTGGTACGGGGAGGTACTAGAATTTGGTGGGCGGCAGGTTACTGGCCGTAACTTTCCATGAAAGGACAGGCTTCCATATTAGCGAAAGTGTTAGGCAGTGAGTCAGTCAGTCTGTAGGCGGCAGCTAGCCGTTAGCATCAATGCCATTAATTATTTCCAGGCAGACAGTCGCCATTTTGAAGTCTGAGAAAGATCATGAAGCTGATACTCTCTGAGAAAGATTGAAGGAGACGGAGAAGTAGCGCAGAGCGATCAGAGACAGAGAGAGACAGCAGCTAATAAAGAGGAAGGTTCCAGTGACTTGGAGGGAAGCAGAGGAGACAGAGCATAGCGGTGCAGACGTGTACTCGTGACTGCTGAGGTGTGATTCCGAGACGAGCCAAGGCACAGACGAGAAGGGAACCTAGATGACTGCTGAACCCAGACTCCACATTACTAAGGTGACATCGACCTTTTTCCCCATAGTGTGCACATTCTAACCTTTCACTTTTCTTTGCAGGATATATGTTATAGTATATTATTGTGTTTATAATCATTGTAATAAAATACCCCAGTTCTTAGTGAACCGACATGTTCCTTGTATTCTTGTTCAATCAGGGTAACCTGGTCTTCTAGTCAGACATTGTTTTCATGAACGGATGTAAATCCCGGTCAGGTAAGAGGTGACTGAATAATGAGGGAGAGAGGGACCATTTGATGCCAAGAGCAGAAGGTACATACTCTAATTTGGAAAGTCGTGCTAATTCATATTATTGTAGTATCATCCCGAGTAGCCAATGAGAGATTTCTTCCAAAGGTATTCATATGGAGTGATCGTCGTTGGTAAGCGGCGTTAATGAGAACACCAGGTGGGAGACTGGTGCATAGATCCGCCGGATTGCGGATCGGGTTGTAAGTAAGCGAGCACTGGGAGGGAGACCAGTGTTTAGGACCGCCGGATTGTGGACCGGATAAAAAGAGAGCACTGGGACTGCAGCCCAGTGTGAATGGCATGCCGGATTGCGTGTCGAGTGAGCACTGAGGGTGATCAGTGTGTATGGCATGCCGGATTGCGTGTCGAGTGAGCACTGAGGGTGATCAGTGTGTGAGGGTACATAATCAGACCTGCCCCAGGGTAGATTAGTCTGGGCCTAAGTGGCCGTGAGACTAGTTGGTATGTATAGGATATTGTAGAAAACCTATGCATGTGTATTGCTATTTCCCCATCCTTAGGTACGAGATGTACATACATATACCTATACCCATTGTAAATACGTTCTAAGGAGGGAGGTGATTGCGTTCCGACTGGGTTGGAGGGGCTCCTAGGAGCTGATCCCATCTGGCTCGAGAATCCGGTCGTTACACCTGGGTCTAAGAAAATGACGCATTCCCATGCGATTTGATTGTCGTCAGTGGCCCTCAAGACCCCGTAAGTGTGTCTGATCTCCGAAGCCTCATCTGCCACTAGTTCCTCCTCCTGGGGTTCCTGCTCTTGGTGCCATTCCTTACGGAATAAGAATTCCTTGGGCAGCTGTACTCGTCTCCCTAATAGTGTTGGGGCATTGTCGATGAGGATAAGAACTGTCTGGGAGAATGTGGCCTGGTCTATTGGTGAGGCTAGGACTTTGTTTCCCTTGGAGTTGGTTTCCATCTATCTAACCCTTCTCACAGCTCCTGAAAACTCCTGCGTGTCCATGGTGTTCCACGATAGGGGAACATCCCCCTCCTTGAGGCAAGATCTTGTGACCCGATGTCAACTAAGAAGGTGTAATACATGTTATTTATAGCCACTGTCACAGTGGCTGCATTGTCGATCTGTGCATGACTCACAATAATGGACATATGGAGTTTCCTATGGGCCTTCATTGGACCCGGTATGGGTTCCTGGGCTGGAACAGTGAGCTCCCTCTCACATACTGTTCCTTCTCCTTGTGCTACTGGGAACCCTGGGCCCTTTGCTAATGTTTGAGGTAGGTTCCCTGCTGTTTGCTGGTCCTGCCATAGGTGTTCCCTGTCCATCATGTTTGCGGTGTGAAGGGGGCTCCTAGAGACCCTTCATGGGGTGGGGGTCTACCGGGGCATAAGTGTTCTGTGTCTGAGAGTGTTTTGGGTTGCTATTGGGCTGGGACTAGGTGATTTATGTGTTCCTTGCCTCCCACTTTTTTTTCTCTGTTGCTCGTGATAAATTCTGGTCCTGCAACTCCTACAAGGTATCTCATATTATGGCAGTAGAAACATTCTCTGTTATTTTTCAATGGGCCTCCCCCTACCTTTTGATCATTTGTCTGGAATCCCTAGAAGTCCTGTTTGTCTCTTCCCATTGGGATTGTGAAAATCTGTGTGGCTGTGGCCACAAACTGCTCCCTCCAAAGTTGCCTTTTTAATTTCTGCTGTACCAACTTGACTATGTCCCTCTGTACTTAGGCCCGTCTGTATTTGTCTTTTTCTATTTTCTTCTTTTAACAATGTATGGTATGGGCCAGTATCACTGGCCATGGTTTTGTGTCCAACGCAAATATGTTGTCTAGTCTGTTTTGTACTTTGGTGAGCAATACCTTGTTAAGGTTACTGAATAATAAGGTGAGCAGCAGGCCTGCAGTAACCCATGCTGTCCTGTCTCCTGGCCCCATATTTCCTTTATTCTGCTAAGATAGTAATGTATCCCTTTGTTAGGTTTATTAGTCTCTGCTGTTAGTCCTCTGGGAATCAAGGAAGGCCTCAAGCAACAGGGTACTCCTCTGAAAAACAAGGCAGTCACCAAGCAGCAAAACAGTCCTCTGGGGAACATTTCAAGCCTCAAGCAGCAGAGTAGTCCTGTGAGAAGCAAGGAAGTCCTTCCTCTGTAATGTCCACAATTACAGGAGTGTACTGAAAAGTTGCTATGAGGGTTTAATATTTAAACCTGGTGACAGTCTATGGCTAAAGTGCAGAAACTTCTAATCTACCCTCACAGCTCGTTCTGGACAGTTCCTTCCTTTACCTGTCAAGGCTCCAAATAGTCTAAAGTCATACAAAACTAGTATTAGGTTTCTTTGTGTGTGCTGGAAATGGCCCCTAATGAAGTGCAAGTGGGGCTAGGAAACGTTCCACACCATCCATCTTGTCCGGATGGCCCATCCTGCCCAAACCTAAGCCCTATCATCTCACTTGCTGGGAGGAATGCACACAACCTAACAGCAGGGTCCAGAGACCCAGGACACTGACACCAGGTGCTAAATGGCCAGGACAAGAAAATGCCATCTTTCTAAAGAATTGCAACCTAAAATGTGACTTTACCATTAAAGGAGATTTCAAATTACAATTCATTTGAGACCAAACGTATCTCTATCTGCTCCCAGTCAAATTAAATGTAATGAACTAGGTTGGCCTCACAGTACTGAAAAAAAATATAGGAGTTTTTCACTTCCAGGATATGTAAAACTTAAAAACATATTTCCTACTTTTTAAATACAATGCACCCTACCCTGTGGGCTGTTCAGGGCCTACCTTAGGGGTGACTTGCATGTATTTAAAAAGAGGTTTTAGAATTGGCAAAAGGTTTATTTTGCTAGCTCGAATTTTCTGATTAAAATTGCACTAGAGGCTGCAATGGCAGGCCTGAGACATGTAGTAAAGTGTTACTTTAGTGGGTGGCACAATATGTGCTGCAGGCCCACTGCAACATTTAATTTGCAGGCCCCTGGAACACATAGTACCACTTTACTACGGACATATAAGTAAAGTAAATGTGGTAATTGGGTCAATTTTACCATGTTTAAGGGATAGAGAAAATGCACTATTGCTCTGGTTTGCAGTGTTAAAGTGCACAGAGTCCTAATGCCAACAAAAACAAATAAAAAAAACATGAGGGGGAGAAGGGAAAATGTGTGAGGAAGAACACATCAAGGATGTCAGGTTTAACAGTAAGTGATTCCCACAAACTTAGAATGTTGACAGTCTTTGCAAATAACAGAACGTCTTCCTGCTGGTGTGTTGGCAGATGTGATAGGTCAGGAAGTATTTAGTATGACCTCAATGTTTGAATGATGCAGTATTGATTATTAAAAAGGTCTGCATGGCTATGCAGTTTATTTGTAAGGCTTGGCTGCACTGAAAACCAGTATATTGCAGTTGGGCAGCAACTAATCGAAATCTCAATTTCGCGCTCTCTCTCTCTTCGTTAAAATAATTACAACTTTGTGTACAAATTTCCTTTTCAAAATGGTGGTTCACTGAATGCCCTTTTAGGTAAGACAGGTGGTGGACCCCCCTGAACGCATCAACCTCATTTTGTACATCAACCCTAACAGTGATACAGTGCAATTTTTAAACAGTAGTTAAAAAAAGCTTCTGCCAGTCTTTTCACACTCATTTCCTGAGCTTTCTGCCACCCAGCTCTGCTGGTCTCTTCCTGGCAGATTTGCAATGCAAACATGTTGAAGTATTGCAAATCTAACACTTTGGGCCAGAGGTACAACCTTTGTTTGCGGCTGCAAATGGGAGATCCTCCCGTTTGCAACTGCAAAAAAAGGTAATGACATGTACAAATGCTATTTTGTGAGTCACTGACTCACAAAATAGCATTTGCGACTCCGCTGTTAGGAAGGGGCGTCCCTTCCTAATAGCAAGTCACCATGCCAGGTACAATTGTTTTGCAACAGCCGTAAAAAACTCGCAGTTTACCATCTAGGTGGTAAACCACTTCCACGTGGGAAGGGTTCTCCAGGGACCTTTTCCCCTTAGTGAGTATGTGAGAAAATATTTTTTAAGAGCAGGTAGTGGTCCCAAGGACCACTGCCTACCCTAAAAAAAATTAAACTGGAAAGTTTCATTTTTCTTTTTTAAATTGTATCCCGTTTTCCTTTAAGGAAAACGGGCTGCATTTAAAAAAACAGAAGACTGCTTTATTTAAATGCAGTCCCAGAAATGGTGGTCTACTGACCCCAGCAGGCCAACATCCCTGGGAGTGCTAGCCATTCCTAATGGAGTCACAAATTGCGCCTGCCTCATTAAATTCATGAGGCATGCAATTTGCAAGCCCATTAGGAATCGCAAACAGTGTCTGAGACACTTTTCTACATCCCAATTTGCGGTTCGCAAATAGTGAGTTGCAAATGTGACACAATTTGCGAGTCGCAAATTGGTAAGTCCTACATCTGGCCCCAAGTCCCTTATTTCCTGCACATTGTGCTTCACAGTATCCATGGCCTCATCCTTATGCTGCACAGTGAAGTCCAGCTATGAGGTGTGGATCACATCATTTCCTCAAGTTGGGAAGAGAAGATAGGATTTGTGTCCAGGAATGCATACTGTGCAGTTCAGAGACTGAAGGGTTACATCAATCTTGTTTCCATTTACCACCAGAGGTAAGTGCTTCAGTTATTGTTATTCAGTTATTGTTAGTATGTGGAGTTCAACAAATATATTTATCCCACCTTAACTCAAACGGGCACAATCAATTTAAAGGTGTGTTTCCTGTCTGGAATATTTCCACAAACACTGAAGATCAAACACAGTGACAAAACATGCCTGGCTGATATTTGCAGAAATTCCCAAGCATCTCATTGAAGAGATCGCTTGACAAACGGAGCGATTTTAGGAGAGGTTAAACACCTATAGGCACCACAATTAATTAATTAACTAAACAAAAGGTCATAAAGAATCCAGATTACCTCCGGGAGACTCAGGCAATGTGTAGCGTGCCACTGTTTAATCTTCAGTTTCCTCTTCAAAGTCCATGGGGTTATTTGTCCAAAGATTCGTGTGGTCGAATGAAGATCCCGCTGCCTCCTACGGTTCCAAGGCCTGTGGAACAGAAACAAAGGATTCCAGTGGCATATGTACAAGCTTCTATCGCCTCGGGAACGTCACTTTTTGTGACATTCCTGTGGCAAAAGGGGCCTTTCCTTTATTTACAAGGCAGAGTAAATCCACTTAACGTGGCTGAACGCTGCCTTGTAAAGAAGGCCCCTTTTCACGCAACGCTTAGCGTGAAAGGGGTGGGCAGTGAGGGTTGCGGTGGGCATTCCACAGCAACACCCATTGATTTTGAAACTGCCCCCTATTTACACAGTCAGTGTAAATAGGAGGCATCACCAATATTAAGACCAGAGAAAACCTGGTCTTAAGCTGGCAAAATGAGGAGAAATGCTTTATTTCTCCACATTTTTGCTTTTTCCATGTGTGCTGCCTTGTGCAGCACACATGGAAAAAGCAAAAAGGCTTGGATTGTTTATGTGTAGGAAGGTGACCCTTCCTGCACATAAACAACCGGTAAAAAAATTACATTTTGTAACTTCCATGAGTGCTGCATCAAGCAACACACGTAGAAGTGACAAAGGGCATTTCAGGATTGTTTATGTGCAGGAAGGGACAATTTCCTATACGTAAATAACCCTCCCCTGCACAAAGATGCGTTGTAGCACCAGCGCAGGGGGGAACACAAGTCTGCACCATATCCTTGTAAATATGGTACAGCCTTGCGTTTCTGAAGTGGCGGAGTGAGGTATTAACTCATGACGGCTAACGCCTCACTCCGACACTTCCTCGTACATATGCTGCCCAGTGACAAAGAAAGAACATAGGGATGAGAAAGAAACAATTTGATTTTGTTTTGCAGGTCTATGCAGTCCGATGTTGGCCCAACGGTATTGAATCACTTTACATGAGCACCAGCTATATTACACAATGTCACATTCCTTTTTAGGCATGCGGGAACAAGGGGTTCACAGAATCACAGTAACAGTGAAACAAAGAAACAGGAAGTATATGGCTGTCATAGAAAGAAGCATGAGGTAGAATAGGGGATAGACAGCATTGGCATTCGGTATCCTTGGCATTCGCCAGAGTCGCTTTAGGGCGTCTGAGGAAAAAATTGGGGGACCCCACAATTTTTTAATGTTCGGTATCCTTATCCTCAAGATCGATGTTTACAATAATTTTTACTATGATTCGGGTCCAAGGGTAGCAGTGACTTTCCAGGTAGGACCAAAAGACAGGGAAGATGCAACGAACGCTGATTTATTTGTATCCACATGGTGGCAGCAGACACCGCGTTATAGATGAAGGTATTTCATTCGTGTGCATAGTATTATGTTTTTTGCCCAAGTGGATAAGAAAAAAAAAAATCACCTCACTCTCTATTGCACCTGTCATCTTTCCCCGAGAGGATGTCCTCCTCCCGCCGCCAGCAGGTGAAATCAGATTTAGAACATATAAGAAAACAATACCAACACAATAAAGCTGCCAGCACACCACAAACTACACAAATGTGCCTCTATCGCTCGCTCTTCCTAAGAAGACGAAACACCAAGCACTGTGTCCCATAACTCGATAACTTCTCCTCCGTGGTCTCCAGATATGATATAGAAACACTTCCCACATGGGCAAATCAAAGCAAAGACACACACTTCCAACCAACAAATCATCCACAAAGTGCTGCAGGCTATACGTGTGGATAAGTGCTTCAGTGACCCACATAGGTGTAGTAAGTTCTATACAAATGCTACAATATAAAACACCACATATAAAGACATGCATTCCCACTTTATCTAAAAGTCCACAATTCTCCCAAAACTTCTAAAAGGCCTCTATTAGGTGCACAATGATTGACAAAAATAGGAAGTGCCATTGCCAAGGATGTATGCTTTACACTGACTCCCTACATGTTTTTCATCAAAAATGTGTACACACTCAGCCTACCCTAAACATTCCCAAAGTACGGCGCCCACCTAAACAATAACCATTTATTAGCACATCCAAGAATGATGTTTCTCCTGGAGAAGGCCTTGCTCAGACCCTTACACCACAATACCCTACGATACAATTTGTATAGACACAGAGGGGCATATTTAAGAGCAAGGTGTGGTGGCTCAGCGAACTAAGGCTTTCACTGCAGGGGCCTGTGTTTGACCTCATGGTTACAGGTTCTAACCCGACAGATACTCTCAGCCTTTCATCCATCTGAGGTTGATAAAATGAGTACCATTGATTTGGGTAACAAAAACATCTGTTATTCAGAACCAAGATGCCTATGGGTTTAGATGTGCTTTACAAATACTTATGTTATGTTATCCTCATCTAGCGACCATTTGCGAATGCTTTTTTTCAATAGGTCACTAGGGGGCATATTTATAAGCCTCTTGTGCCGCCGTAGCATCACTTTTTGTGACGCTCTAGCATCACAAACTAAAAAATCATATTTATGAGGTCACGCAAAGCCACTTTACATGCCTTTGATTGGCGTCATACATATGGAGTAAAGCAAGGCAGCGCAAATCACTGCATTGCCTTACTCTGTGCTAGGGAGGCATTCCATGGACATTGCGGTGGGTGCTACCATGCAACACCCATGGGTTTTGACACTTTCCCAGATTTGCAAAGCCACGTAAACCTGGGGAAGCGCCAAAACCTTACGCCTTCCCAAGGAAGGCGCAACAAGAAGAATTAACTTAATTTCTCCTCTTTCCATGTGTGATGCATTCTGCAACACACAAAGAAATAGGAAAAAGCCTTCCAGGATTGTTTTTGTGCAGGAAGGTGCACCTCCCTACATAAAAACAATCCTGCCGACAACACAGGCACCCTTATACCATGGTGCAAGTGTGCCTGCGTTGTCGCTAGTCTGCCGAAATGGAAGCAGAGCAGGGGGGAAGAACAAGAATGCACTATATTGGATAAATATAGTGCATTCCTGCCCTTTAACTTTAAATATGGTAGCTCAGCAAGGTGATTTGCTGTGCTGCCCTGTGCCAACTACCCATGAATGCGGCCCTAGGTATATGTACTGATGCTTTATCACGCACTCATGCAAAGGTGCAATGCAATTTTGTGTTGGTTCGAGGAACTTTTTAATGCAAGGTGAATAGACACTAGGCATTCCATTGTAATGTGCCATCCAAGCAAAGGCACAAACATTTAGAAAATATGCCCCAAAATGTATTGTTGTTTTGTTGAGCAAGGTCCATTATAAAGAAGGCCATTTATAGTTTGGCGGGCCCATCACTGCACAACTGGTGCTGCAGAAGCACCTTGAAGAATTAGATTTGTTGATGATCTTCTCTTTTGAGCTGTTTCTAATACCTATGCCGTTTTTGCCTGTCTGTTTTTTTCAAAATATATCTGCAGTAATGAAAATAAACTACTTCATTGCATACTGCATGTTTAGAAAAATGCGCTGTTAAATGCACTGTCTTGCACTTTGAGCCCCGCTTACCCTTTCATTGGCACCCCAGCCAGTGCTTAATTTGAGCCAGTGGTTGCAGTTGGGGCCACCAACACTCACTAAAGGGGACAGACACTTATTTTACCTCATCAGACTTTGACACAGAGTAATGGAGAGAAAAGCACACACGGGAAAGTAGGAAGAGAAAGAAGAAAAAAACATGACAAAAGGAAAAGCAGGGACAAAGAAGAACCTGGAAGAGTGAGCTGATATGTTTTGGCGAATTAAAGGGGCATGAGGTGGAATCAAGACTATACAGTCTTGGTATTCTGCACATCTTTTTTCAGTTGTGCTAGCTGTGGGCTTCAGAGTAAAACTTTGGGCCCCAGCACCTATTGTTATACAAATTAAGCACTGCTGATAACCCTGACAGAGAAGGCCCACCATGTTTAGAACTGGCTGCTGGTTTGGCATACATTTTTACCCCAAGGCAACTTCGGTCCATAGCAGCAGACACTTTGGGGTGGGAAGGGAGGATATGGTTATTATATCACCATAACATAGCGGACTTTACAATAATACATTTATCTATTTTAAATGCTCATAAAGCGGGTCGACTTCGGATGGCCAATACTGCCTTCTCTAAGTAAAGCTCATAGCATAAGGCCCAATTCACAAAGGTAAACTTGGACATTTGACTTAAACTTAGACCAAATGTCTACGTTTATGATTTTGGGAATTCATGAAGGGCATTTACAAGTACTATCTTTATGTACGCCTTCAGAGCGGTTAGATTCACAAAGGTAAACTTGGACGTTCAGCTTAAATTTAGACCAATCTAAGACCAGTCTAAGTTTATGACTTTGAGACTTCACAAAGGGCATTTACGGGTACTATCTTTATGCTTGTCCTAGTTAAGGAAGATCCAACCAGAGTGTGGACATAAAGATAGTACTCGTAAATGCCCTTTGTGAATTCTCAAAGGCGTTATCTTAGACATTTGGTCTAAGTTTAGACCAAATGTCTAACTTTACCTTCATGAATCGGGCCCAATGTTTTATATGTTTTTGCAATGATAGAGCGTACTTTAAAACATTTGCAAATTTCAGTCCAGAAAGAACAATTTTGTGGAAATGTCGAGAAGATGCCGTAATCTATAGTCATAGTTATCTAGTCTTAGTCATGTCACTTCACCTTATCGGACAAGGATTGTGAAGACAAGTGCATAATCAGTACCCTTTATCACTATGACAGAAGCTGTTACCTAGAGGGTGCAGCTGACTTCAGCCAAGCATTCTCTGTTCGAATATTCATTTCACTTAATGTATTATGTACAATTACACACTGGAACATAACAGTATTTAAATGAATTGCATGGCGCAGGTTTCCAGGCAAACTTCTTTTTTAGTTTTTTGTGAATAAGGGGAAAAAACTGTGAATCTGTACCGTAAGGAATAGTAAGTCTTGTGGGCCAATTCACAAAAGGACTTATGAGTGCAGGAAGTAATACTCCAAGAGTACCTTTTTTACATATTCTTACACAACTTTCTGAATAGCCCCAAAAATGGCTCACTCCCTGTTAGTAAAAATGCAAAGAGAGAACAGTCACTTTTCTTTTTGAATTACTTGTTTATGCTTAGTTTCAGACCTTTTCCATTTCTTTCCCAATTTAGGTGTTTTGGGAGGAATTCATAAAGGCATGCAAAAGTACGTAAAAGAGTACTGCATGAGTACTGCTTCACAAACTCATAAAGGCCTATGTGAAGCGGCCCCATTGTGTATGGATTTACAATTCTATTTGAGAATTGGGCACCCCATATTTTGCCTTGATGATGTTTCTAGAATAAGTATATAAGAGAAAACCAGCAGAGGGCAGTATTGCTCCAAGGTGCACTCAACCCACAGCCAGTATATCTTGGCCCTTCATTGGTGGTATTCCTAGTTTTTTGCCATGAGCTGCACCCTTATGGCAGCACTTTCTACCATTCATAATTACTACTTTTCAACCATTCCTAAAAATACTTGGGGAATGTAGAACGTTGCTCAAAATATGCCAGGATTGGAGTTGGAATTCTAAATAAGCCTCCTGCAATATTTGGGGTAAAGTTGCTCTTTTAGTAATTTTGACCTTCCAGTGTTTGCCATGCCCACTGCTGCCCTGGGGGAAAAGTTCAGGGCAAGAAACACGATTGAGCTTCAATGGTCAGACCACCACAGTACCTACAGGTAACACGTTTTACAGTCTGATGTCAATTAAAGAAAAAGTTCTCAAATTACACGACAACACGCACATGGTGTGGGGTTCCAACTGAACTGGTACAGGTGTGTTCATTCCCCCCAGTAAGAAGTGTGAAAGTTGAAGAAATTGATGTACATAGACAGCATTCATTCCCCTTCTTCTCCCACTCCTCTCCCTGTGAGCACCATGAATACCGTAGACTATTGACCGTATCACCCTGCTAGTAAGAGCCCATACCCCTATGCATATGTACAGCCATTCTAGGCACCATGGCCTTTTACCCATTGGAATCCCCGGCTTCCCTCCTGCGCGCACCTTACACCCCCTCCCTCATGCATAGATCATGAAACCCTCTCCCTCTGCGCGACCCTGCTGTGAAAGGCAACTCTCCTGCTTGACCCGCACAAAACCCCCCCCCCCATTCCCTCTTGAAGAGGCATCCTTCGCCTTAGCTGACATAGCCCTCCCCAGCTGCACCTGACTGCCCCCGCTCTCTCATGTACGGGTCATAAGATCTCTCTCTCTCTATGTGACTCTGTCCCCGTGTCCACCCTGGCTCCCCCTCCCTTCTCCTCACATGGGCAAGCCGTAAACCTTCTTCTTCTGCAAAACCCTGTCCTTGAGAGCCACGGCCGCGCCTGACCAACACCTCCTTCCCATCCATGAATGCCCCTCTGTTGACAAGCCTTCCCTCCGCGCTCGATTGTCCACGCAGCATGAATACCACTCCTTTGATGACCCCTTCCCCCGAGCCCGGCTGACTACACATGTCCGAGGCCATCGCCTAAGCCAGGAGATACCATTTGCTGCCCTTATTGTATGAAGTCACTCTTCTTCAAAGAACCCACTATTGATCCTAGCTACCCCACCCCCTGGTCTATGATCAGGCGCACACATCCTAAACAGTTGACGGAACACTCAGCTGCGTGACTGCCCTCCCCTCTTATCAGCAGGTCAAGGGTTCCTATTGTGAACATATGTGGGGTAGGATTGACACGAGGATTACAGGGATGTTTTTCTTTTGCGTCACACTGTCCTGATTGTACTATCAAGTGTTTTGTAAGGTATAAAAGGAAGAGTCTCAGCTCACTTGTTAGAGCACCTCCCGAAAGACACTGTGTTTCGTGTCCGAAATGACTGGCTCTCCTCATGAGAATTAAACTCTGTTCTTGATTCCTGCTTCCAGCGCCCGTCTCTTTATTTGGTAATTATTCAACATGGGAACTAAGAAGCGGTTTGCGCCAGCAGCCTGGGCATCGATAGAATTATGGGCTCATGTTCCACAATTGGCGCCCCAACGCGGGGTCCATCAGTGACATAAGGTTCGGTAAGAGAGATCCAGACGAAGAAGTGAACATCTAAAATGATCGGAGTATACCTGCCTTGAGAGGGCCCTAGCCCGGCTGCCGATCAAAAGAACTTCACCAATTCTGAATGGACCTCTCTTGAGTGACCTATTGTCCTGACTGGAATCCCATAGGAATGCTACATGGAGTAAGAGAACAATCGGGCGTTGGAGGAGGAAGTCGAAGAACTGTCCGTATGGTCCGGTCCGGGTAAGATTAAGTAGGGTGTTTTTACGCCTGATTGGTAGGGTGGTTCTATCCACCTGATTGATTGATTGTTTGTATTGAAATCGGTATTTGTATACTGATATTGTTGGTATTGGTTCATTTAGCTTTGAATGCTACTTGACATATTGGTTCTCTTTTGAGAACGAGACATTCTCTGTTTGCAAACAGCGGCGAATAGGAACGTCGTCCCTCTTTGCAGATAGAGAAGGGTAGGTAATGCAGACTTTTGTCCCCGTTGTAATCCGTCATGCCTACTTTTCTCCCCACTGGATTGTTTGAAATCGATTAATAATCGATTGTTGCTCTTTGAGATCTTCCCTGTCTACAAACTGAGACGAGTAGAAATATTCTGTCTTCCTTTCTGGATAGCGAAGGGCAGGTAATGCAGACGTTTGTCCCCGTTGTAATCCGTCATGCCTGTTTTTCTCCCCACTGATTGGTTGGTTGCCTGGACATTGTTGTTCCAGGAATTGTTTCGTTTGAGGTATTTTCTGCCTGCAAACATAGTGGAGTAGAAATATTCTATCTAGTCTTTGCAAGTAGTAAAGGGTAGGTTATGCCCCTTTGTGAATTCGTCAGTCCTACCCACTCCCCACTGTTTGGTTATTTGGGGGGTAGCTCGCATGGTCCGCCCAGGAGACTACCCTTATGGAGGACATATGCTCCCCGCTCATGGGCCATTTAGTGGAAGTAGACCATCTGGTCCGTCCAGGAGGCTACCCTAGTAAGTGGAAGTACATCGCTCGGTCTGTCCAGGATGATACCCTAATGACGGAATATATGTTCCCCTTTTGATCGATAATCTAGTTCCACCCCGGACCATTTATTGGAGGGAACTCGTCTGGTCCGTCCAGAAGTACCCCCTAGTGAAAAGGACACATAAAAATATGAAGTGATCACCGTTCCCTACTAACAGAAAGCTTTAGCTCGAAACACGCTAAGGAAGAGAAAGAAAAATAAAAAGAAATCAGGCTAAGTCAGTAACCCCCTGATGAGCTTTTGACTTCACTAAAAATAAGAAACATTAGAAATAGTTCGTAATAAGAAATGTAAAATGGTGAAAAGTTTGAAAGCAAAGATAGCCACGAGGTAGCTAGGCTTCACTGCCTATTCCTGCTCCCAACATGTCTGCCTCATTGCCCGCCACGCCCAAATAACGGTCACATGAAATAGAAACAATTCAATAGGTACCTACCCCCATTCCGGAAGCTCCCGAAATGCAACAGGTCCGCGGTTACGCCCATCCGGAAGGCGAGGCCTCGAGGCACGAGGGGCTCGCCTGGCCACGGTCAGGAGGAGATGATGTTGGGCAGGCGGTCCAAAGAATGGCAAGGACCTCTCCATCTCTTCTCTTCTGCCGCCCTGCAGGCCGCGGGGAGAGAGGGGGCTGTCTTGCCTCGGCCACCGACCACCCCTCTCTCTCACCCGATCCGGCTTTCGTCGACGGCCGAAGCCAAAGCGAGGATGGCGGCATTTCTTTCAGCTATAATGGCCGCAACTACACCCAACGCTTGACAAGTCCAGGTAGTCCCGCCACATGCCATCGCCTGCATAGTTACAGGTAGTCCCGCCACATGTCGACGCCTGGACAGTTCCAGGTAGTCCCGCCACATGTCAAGAGAAAAGGGGGGGCTGTCTTGCCTCAGCCGCCGACCACCCCCCATCTTCAATGGCTGGCACGGCCAATATCGAAGCGACGGAGCCGAGGAACGGCGCGGGGTCGCTGGAAGGGGGAGGTGACGCGAACGAGCCTCCCCCACCTCCCTCCAGGTGGAGGCTTCCAGCGACACCCCAATGCTCTTACTTAAAGAGGGTCAACATCAAAAAGCGGTCTTCTGCCCAGGACGGGCACGCACCCCATGCCTTCTCTCCTCAACCTTGAAGATTCTATGAGAGCCGGGGGGCACCCCGATCCCTCCTCATGGGTGCCCCCGCCCCCTTCACTGGGAACCACGGCATCGGTGCAGCTCCTGCCGGCGCCAGCCTCGGATTGGAAATGGCTAAAATGCAGCCACGGCACAGACTTGTTCAGTTCCGGAGGAACACCAGAATGACCCGGTAGGAAAATTGTTGCCGCCCTCCCCACTCTTTGACTCATGGTCCATATTTGTTAGACTGTTAACCACATAGCACAAAACTTTTTGAACTGCCAACAGAAAGTTCTGGGCCAACCATGCGAGACTAGAGACACTCTGACTGTGCTGGAACTCGCCTGACCCCACCCAAAATGGCGCCAACACAAAATGAGACGTTTTGAATAAACTTTATTGCACCCTGACCACGCAGCTTTTTGCCCCGAGATATGTATGTAGTTTTCTTGGATAATGAAAGTAGATACGAAGGATATTGAGTATGTGCTTGGACAATGAACTGACTTAGGGTGGGTACTGATTAAGATTTGGAAAATGAATTGGTGTAATTTAGGTAATGAATGAACATTGGATAATGAATTTATGAATTTATTAAAGATGAATTACTGACATGCATCATGCTTGCTCTGTTGGGAAGTTTGATATGATTTTATTGCACTGCTGCACTTTATGCAATGAACTGCCACCAACTTCGTTCTTCTTATGTACAGTTTCAATCTGCTTCGTAGCCGGCCCACTGAGTTGTGGGCCTGTATTTGTACCTCAACGCTTTTTATTAAAAGTATTTCGAAAAAGAAAGCATGGTTGTAGCAGTTGCATTAATGAGTTTTGGATGCCTTACTACTGTGAGCGAAGAATAAGTATGATGAAGGATGTAGATCAAAAGGGATCAGATATTTAGCAGCTACATTATGTGTCACAAGCAGCCGGAAAAGTGTTTTAGACACCCTTAAAATGACACCACAGAAATGCCACCTGACCGTCACCCTTGCACCCGACAAAGAGGGTTACGGCCAAGTAACTCATGTAGATACGCAGATCGTCAATAATTATCTATCTGACCACTGGTCCCTCTGGGCTTAAACGCCGAGATGGCAAAGGAATGCAGTACGTGGAGATAGGTCGAGTATGTGGTAGGTAAAAACATTTTCGAACTGCTGCATGCTGATGTACTTTGAATGCTGCCCCCCACCCCTTCTTTTTCCTCCTTTCTGCAGGTCACGTCAGAACGTCGGCTGAAATATGGGAGAGCGATGGTCGAACCACCGACGAAACGGGAAGGAGGGAATGTGTGCATAGTCCTCATAACGATAAGTTTTTAAAAGACGTAGACTTAAACTTGACTGTCCCTCCTTAGAACATAGCGACTGGGAGGATGGACTGACATAGAAACTGGACAGGTACTGAATGACGAAAAATTGACTAAGAAATGACGCGTTAAACAATGTAACTGGACGTTTGACTAGGTAGGGAAAGGACAACGAAAAATATACGGGTACGGGTTACCACGGCACCACCCGTCTGGGAAGTTAGAAATGTTGCTGATGTTCAAAATGCACTGCCCCCTTTCTCACACTCTTATAGATGTAGCCAAGCTGCCCGACTGTTCTCCCGATCAATACTTGCCGTTGCCTCAGCCTGGAGAACTTCCCACCAAAGGAAGGAACTGAAAAATGGTTTAAGATCCAACCATGGGTAAATAGCACGACCAGGTTAATTTCTGACCGACCTACCGAGGTGTAAGTATTGGCAATTGAGAACGCTCGCAGACATAACAAGCGAGAAGGAAAAGGAGGGAAGGGTAGAAAGAGCTAAGCACATAGATAAATAGGATAGTAAAGATACGTAGGATATAATATGAATTTTGTTGGCCACCTGTCGTTTTCTGTTTGTCGTGGATGTCTTATATATGTGTAGTACATGTGTTGTCTTCCCTGTCCGAGTTTTGTGTGTATATAATGTACGGATTTATGTCTTCCCTCTGCCTGTGTTTACGTGTTACCTGACCTTTGCTGTTCCGTGTTGTGAGCGCACTAAATGACCTATTTTCGTACACGTCTCTCTCTCTCTCTCTCTCTATCTCTCTCTCTCTCTCTCTCTATCTCTCTCTCTCTCTCTACATGTCATACGTGTACCGAATGGCTCGTTTAGGTTGCGGACGACTCTCACACTCTATGAGAGTCTCCCTATCTTCTCTCCCTCTTTGTGGTAAAATTGTGCCCCACCGGCACCAGTCTGATTGGATATTTATTGAACGCGAAGGTGTTCAGCGAAATTGACCGAAACTAAATTGATTGTATCTCGCCATATTACTGCCTCTCCTTTTCTGCAAAAATAAATGAACTCAAATTGGCTGAGAAGGAAAGGACAGGTAGGACGACTAAGGTCCCCCAATTTGGCCATTCATAGTGGAACTGTATGTCAATGGCACCTTATTTGTCTGTTCTTCAGAGACGAACGCCAACGTCCAGATTGAACCCCAATGCCCAAACTGCCCCACCCCCTTTTGCACCCAAGCGCAAGCGCCCGAAGCATCCCGCCCCATTTTTTGATAGACCCCAGTTGCTGTCCCGAATATAAACATGATGACCATGAGTAGCTGTTGACCCTCGAGAAAATATGGTTCTGCCTGACTCTCGATGATGGCACCCCCGCCCTGTTTGAAAAGGTTAGCCAGTCCTGAAGGGAAATGCTCCGTAATGTTGAATATGATGTAATGCGCAGTTGATGGGAATCTCATTTGTCCTCACTTGAGTTATAAATAGGACGATGAATAAACCTGCCATGAACTCAGTAGGAATGCTGACACATGCACTGCTTGGTAATGGACCTCTGACTGTGACCAATGAGCGTATCTCCCAAATGCATAGAATTGAGGGAGGAATTCACATGCGTAGATATCTTCTTCTGCCATTTCTCTAAAACCTTGTTTTGTACCTATTCAAAGATCCACGATCACCGAAGGAGATGGGTCAGATGTGACATACGGCCTGACTGCAGATCTTGGGACACGTGTGACCTCGACCAAAGGTGGAGCTGCAGAGCAACAAGATACGGGACGAGACCGCAATTTCAACGTGGAAAATGAAAAATGACGGGCCGCCTTGAAGCCCTCCGTCTGCTAACCCACGTGTGCTTGGAGTCTCCGTCCCCCTTCTTTGGGCCCGATTGATGGGCCTGTCTGCTTGTTATCCTTTGCTCCCTTGGTCCCTTTTGTGCGTCCCAGGAACTCTGACCCAACTCCGCTCTCTCTCCTATCGACTATTTGAACCATGCTCACCCTCTTTTCCACGTGACTTTTTGCCAAAAGGAAGAACTGCCTTCATATGGGAATAGGGTGTTGCCACAGAAATATAGGTGCCGAGCATAAGGCGCCGCCAAACTGATTATTTAGGGAACAGGACTGTGGTCTAACAGCAGAGGACTGACCGCACCCTGCAACGCGTAAGGATAGAACTGAGCTGGACCTATAGCTCCACCGCCGGTGCTCAACAGCGCCAACGATAGTACACGGTCTAGAGCCTACCAGTGATGGCTCAATAATAAAAAAGACACTGTGACGAAGAAATCTTGTGTATTGAACTGAATTCCGCTCTCAACTACCTGGTCGAAACTGTTCATTTGGTCACATTTTTAAGTCAGAAAGATTCATGCTATGTAGTGCGTTTTATTGTCAGGAACACAACGAAAATGCAATTTCCTATGTGCTGCATTCTGCCCATCACCTCGACTGTCTATGATTGTACGCCAAATGCTAGTATCGACAAAATGCTAATTCATCAACGATGCCTGTCTACCTGTAAACCCATCAATTGCAAAAATGACTGCTGTTATGTAAAAAGGGGCGACTGTGAAAGTTGAAGAAATTGATGTACATAGACAGCATTCATTCCCCTTCTTCTCCCACTCCTCTCCCTGTGAGCACCATGAATACCGTAGACTATTGACCGTATCACCCTGCTAGTAAGAGCCCATACCCCTATGCATATGTACAGCCATTCTAGGCACCATGGCCTTTTACCCATTGGAATCCCCGGCTTCCCTCCTGCGCGCACCTTACACCCCCTCCCTCATGCATAGATCATGAAACCCTCTCCCTCTGCGCGACCCTGCTGTGAAAGGCAACTCTCCTGCTTGACCCGCACAAAACCCCCCCCCATTCCCTCTTGAAGAGGCATCCTTCGCCTTAGCTGACATAGCCCTCCCCAGCTGCACCTGACTGCCCCCGCTCTCTCATGTACGGGTCATAAGATCTCTCTCTCTCTATGTGACTCTGTCCCCGTGTCCACCCTGGCTCCGCCTCCCTTCTCCTCACATGGGCAAGCCGTAAACCTTCTTCTTCTGCAAAACCCTGTCCTTGAGAGCCACGGCCGCGCCTGACCAACACCTCCTTCCCATCCATGAATGCCCCTCTGTTGACAAGCCTTCCCTCCGCGCTCGATTGTCCACGTAGCATGAATACCACTCCTTTGATGACCCCTTCCCCCGAGCCCGGCTGACCACACATGTCCGAGGCCATCGCCTAAGCCAGGAGATACCATTTGCTGCCCTTATTGTATGAAGTCACTCTTCTTCAAAGAACCCACTATTGATCCTAGCTACCCCACCCCCTGGTCTATGATCAGGCGCACACATCCTAAACAGTTGACGGAACACTCAGCTGCGTGACTGCCCTCCCCTCTTATCAGCAGGTCAAGGGTTCCTATTGTGAACATATGTGGGGTAGGATTGACACGAGGATTACAGGGATGTTTTTCTTTTGCGTCACACTGTCCTGATTGTACTATCAAGTGTTTTGTAAGGTATAAAAGGAAGAGTCTCAGCTCACTTGTTAGAGCACCTCCCGAAAGACACTGTGTTTCGTGTCCGAAATGACTGGCTCTCCTCATGAGAATTAAACTCTGTTCTTGATTCCTGCTTCCAGCGCCCGTCTCTTTATTTGGTAATTATTCAACATGGGAACTAAGAAGCGGTTTGCGCCAGCAGCCTGGGCATCGATAGAATTATGGGCTCATGTTCCACAGAAGTTTGGGAGATTTGTGGCAAAATGTGTCCATGCTTGGGTTAGATGTAGCAAGCCCAGAATTCAGAAATAAAAAAAAACATGTGGAGCCCAAAAGAAAAACTAAGAGCACAAAGCAGTGCAATGTTATAGGAGGAGCCTCAAATAGAAGAGAGGTGAAACGTGCCAAGGTCGCTTTAAGGGGGATATGTTGTTCAAGCCCCTTTCGCCATGGGAACATCACTGTTTTTGACGTTCCTGTGGCGATAGGGGCTACGCCTTATTTACAAGGCAGTGCTAAGCTACTTAACGTAGCTTAACGCTGCTTTAAAAATAAGGCACCCATTCACGCTATACTTAGTGTGAAAGGGGAGGGCAATGGGTGTTGTAGTGGGCATTTCTCAGCAACACCCATTGCTTCTGATGCTGCCTCCTATTTACAAGAGAGATGTAAATAGGAGGCAGCGCCAGAAATAAAACCTGGCCTTAACCTGGCGAAACGAGGAGAAAACAGCAAAAGGCCAATGATTGTTTATGTACAGGAAGGTCCCCCTTCCTGTTTTTAAACAATCATTTTAGCCCCTTCGCTGTGGGGGTAATTCCCCCACGGTGCGGGGGCGGGGGGTGAGCGCGGCGCTGCGGTGCTCGTGACAAGACCAGCTCGTCATGAGTCACAGTGGAGCTGTGCTCATGACGAGCTGGTCTCGTCACGGCCCAGCCCACTGATTAATTCGCCCGCACAGGCGGGGAATTTATCGCGTGTGGGAGGAACGGCGCCGTTATGACGAGACCAGCTCGTCATGAACACAGCTCCACCGTGGATCATGACAAGCTGGTCTCGACGCGAGCATCGAAGGGGTTAAAAAAAAAACATTTTGCAACTTTTGTTTGTGTTTGTTACAAAATGGAATTACAAGATTGTTTATGTGCACGTAAAGGGGACCTTCCTGTACATGAACAATCTTCCCCTGCATGCAGACACCCTTGTACTATGGTGCCTATGTTGGCACTAAGCTGCTAATTTTAGCACCAGCGCAGGGGGAAACACAGGGCTGCACCATATTCTTGTAAATATGGTGCAGCCCTGCATTTCAGAAGTGGCAGAGCATGTAGTTAAGCAAAGGAGGCTAATGACACACTGCGCCACTTCCCTTGTACATATGGCCCTAAGTTTAAAACTAGGAACCTATAAACGTACTGAGTGGCAGGGAAGTGGACCTGTAGGACAAAATGGTATTGTGTTGCTAGCAGTGGGGAAAGGGACCACCACCTTTGAGTATCTTCTTCTCATTACAAACATTAGCCGACAGATTTAGGGGATGTTGGTGGCCCTTCAAGAGCCACCAAACCTTTCTTAGGGGCCCAATTTCCCCAACCCAATGAATATTTGTCTGACATAGGAACCTCTGGGACCCTCCTTCACTTATTGCAGGAGGCACCATCATTTTTGGTTATGCCACTGTACAAACATTTCAAAACTTTTGTGCCGGATTTTGTCAGTTTTTTTATGCAGACCCAACACAAAATCCCTTGAGGTATTTACCAAGCAGTGCAAATTTGCGTAATGTAGGCGTTCCATGGGTGGTGCATGGGCATTCCTGTGCATCAACCCACGGATTTTGATGCAAACCCATATCTACAAAACGACTCGTAGACATGGGTTGCACCAAAATAGGGCACCTGCCTGAGGCTAGAGGAGACATATATTTTCCTTTGTATTTCCTCTTGCTATAAGCACTGCGTTCTGCTGCACACATAAAAAGAGGAAATAACCTCAAAGAACAGTTTTTGTGCAGGAAGGAAGGCACCTCTTCTGTCACAAGAACAATCCTATGCCAACCTTAACGCAGACATCCTTGCTCTATTGCACAGGGAGGCCTGCAGTAGCGCAAGGCAGCCACAAGTTTATCAGCATATGGAGAGAGCCGAACTGCGCCATTTCTTTGAAAATATGGTGCAGTTCCACTCTCTCAAGCAATGATGCACAGCAGGGGTGACCTTAGGCATGTGCTAGCTGTGCACCTGCAAAGGGCCGCCAAACCCCAGGGACAGCCATGCCAATATATATCCTTAATATAATAATCCTCTGAGGATGGATACATATTTGCGTGGCGTCCCCTGGCAGTGATTTCGCGGCGGCCGGCTCTGTTCCACTTCCAAACTCCCTGACCCCCCCAATCCGGGGCCCCCTACCTACACTCCCTGCCCAGGGTGGCCATGAGCCTAGAGCCGCCCCTGTGCACAGCGTGCGCCGTGTTGCGCGAACTCTTTGAAAATATACAAAATATGCCCAAAGTGAATTTGCATTTCAATTTATTATAACTGAAAAACATAAACTGCATTAGTAAATGTCATGTCCACTCCCCAGTAGTCTTGGCACTGAACAACAGGTGTTCATTGTTTCCCAACACAATAATGTTTGTTATTCCTCCTCAGAAGAAGAAAAGTCTGAGTGATGTGGCCTCTGGGCTAGAGCTGCCGACTTTGGAATTGTGTGAGCAGGTTCAAATCTTGCGGCAGCTCAACATCCACTTATTTTGGGGAAATCACTTTGCCTCCCAGTGCCATGCCCCCCGCCGAAGTTACTTAAAGGGCGCTGATTACTAGCGCTAGCAAGAGACAACCATCTCCTGAGACGGAAGCCGGGAGAACGATCGCTACTATTTTTAAAAATTTGAGTGTCATTATTGTGTTTTTATCTACCTGATCTCCTCTCCCTGGGCATTGATTCTGGGCTTAGCATGCACTTGGCATCCCCGCTCAGTGGATCTTAGCGCTGCCGCGGGATTCAAAACAAACATTATTGCCGCCATTACCGGAGAACCCTCAGGCCATGCCCCTATCGTGAGGCCACGCCCCCGCCGAAGTACTTAAAGGGTGCTGATTACAAGCGCTAGTAAGAGAAAACCATCCCCTGAGGCTGAAGCCGGGAGAATGATCACTACTATTTTTAAAAATTTGAGTGTCATTATTGTGTTTTTACCAACCTGATCTCCTCTCCCTGGGCATTGATTCTGGGCTTAGCACGCACTTGGCATCCCCGCGCAGCGGATCTTAGCGCTGCCGCGGGATTCAAAACAAACATTATTGCCGCCATTACCGGAGAACCCTCAGGCCACGCCCCTTCCGTGAGGCCACGCCCCCTGCCGAAGTTACTTAAAGGGTGCTGATTACAAGCGCTAGTAAGAGAAAACTATCCCCTGAGGCGGAAGCCGGGAGAACGATCACTACTATTTTTAAAAATGTGAATGTCATTATTGTGTTTTTATCTACCTGATCCCCTCTCCCTGGGCATTGATTCTGGGCTTAGCACGCACTTGGCATCCCCGCGCAGCGGATCTTAGCGCTGCTGCGGGATTCAAAACAAACATTATTGCCGCCATTACTGGAGAACCCTCAGGCCACGCCCCTATGGTGAGGCCACGCCCCCCCTTCGTCTCCTCTCTCCTATAAATTATGTGCATTTTCCGGATGCGCAGCAGACGTGCGCAGCGGGCGCGCCATCTGCGCGCCGAAGGTGCGCCTAAGGCAAGCCCGTCTGCGCCCGTCCGCGCCAGCTCAGGGCCAAGGGCCAGCCATGCTGCTGGTTCCCATCTTGCACAGAAGCAGATCTGGTCTAGATCGCAGCTTCTGGATTTAAGAAAGATATTTTGCACTCCATCAACACAGTGCAACCTCTCACTGACTAGCCCCCTTCTTTTTAAATGTAACAGCTGCCCTTTCTCCTTTATTCCTTATACAAAATGCCCCCATGATTCATCAATTATCCATCCCACACCCATACGAACATATTCCATGGGATTACTGAATTGTCGCTCTCTGCCATGCCACGCTAGTGACATTTGGCTGCTGCTCTCATCCATGTCCTGGGACCTACTCTTCCTTACTGAGACATGGATTAAAGTCTCTTTCAACCCAGACATTTCTCTTGCCTTGCCCCCGGGTTACCGCCTTACAGGTGTAAGCCGCAAAGGCTCCAAGACCGGAGGCGGAATCGTGGTTATTCTACAGACTCACTTGACGATCACTTCCAGGAAAATCCCGAATATAGGGCACATAGAGGCACTATATTTTTCCATCTCGGATGCCTTTACAGCCATCTTTTTGGGGGTCCTTGTATACAGTCCTCCCAATACCCCACAGCCTGCCATTTCTGCTCTGTTAGCAGTTATTGCAGATGTGTCTCTTAAACACCCTCATTTCACGGTATTGGGAGACTTTAACCATCACGTAGATGTAAGTGACTGTAGTCGTGCTAACCATCTTCTATTCCATGCAAAGTTTGAATTTGACTCAAGGGGTTAGTGGCCCCACACATGTTGCGGGACACACCCTTGATCTGATCTTCTCTAATTGGACGGAGTGGAGGGGAGGGATTCTTCCCTCCACACCTCTGACTTGGTCTGATCATTTCCTGATCCCGTTCGAGGTTTCCCTATCCCAACCTCTTAAGAAGGAATCTGCCATCAGATAACAAGGCAGAAAATGGCATAAGGTCTCATGTACTACCCTGGAGCAAATGTACAATAGTAGTTCAGACTCACACCCTGACAATCTCAATGCAGCGGTATCTACATTTAATAAAGATCTCACCGCCGCCATTGAGAAAGTCGCGCCCTTACAGACCCTCACCTCCCGTAGATCACAACCGTCAGCTCCCTGGTTCACCCAGGAATTAAGGGAAAACAGAAGCAGTTGCAAAAAACTGGAGCGCCTATGGCGCCGGACCTATGACCCGGCAGCCAAATCTCTTTACAGACAGGCCCTCAAAGAGTTTCATAAACTCAAACGCAATACCATGAGTCAATACTTTGCAGAAACTATTGTTAGCTTAAAAAACTCCACTAAGACCCTCTTCAACATTGTTAAAGAGTTCACTAATCCTAATGCTCTGTCCGTTCCCGTTACCCCCAGCCAAGCACTTAGTGAAGGCCTATCTGACTTCTTTTCTGAAAAAATTGCTAATATCACGGCAACAATCCTTCAGAATTGTACAGAAGTAACCTCAGATCTTGACACCACCTGTACCAAAGTATTTACTTCTTTTAAACCACTACTAAAGAGTATGCCCTGACTCTATTTTTAAAATGTAAATCAGGCTCATTGCCCCGCTAGTAATTAACCCCCTGCTTGAAATCTGGAACTCCTCCCTACATCCGGGTGTTGTCCCTTCTTTATGGAAACACGCGTTGCTAATCCCTATTCAAAAAAAAGCTGGTGTCGACCCAATGTGTTTGAGCAACTACCGACCGATTTCACTCCTACCCAAGCCAGCCAAAGTGCTCGAGAAGGCAGTACAAGAACAACTGTCCGACTATCTAGAGTCAAACTTGCTGCTCCATGACTCTCAGTCAGGATTCAGGCCGGACTTCAGTACCAAATCAGCTCTACTAGAAGTGTCCGAGTCGATTCGTGAGTGCACGGATAGGGGAGAGGAGGCCATGCTGGTCCTCCTCGACCTATCAGCAGCATTTGACACCATCTCCCATGAAACTCTGCTAACACGCCTTCAGGAGGTGGGAGTTGGTGGGATCCCACTCGCCTGGGTCAAATCATTCCTGATGGATCGATTTCAACAAGTGATGCTGGGCTCTTTCTTTTCCACCAACAAACCGTTGACATGTGGGGTTCCACAGGGATCTGCCCTCAGCCCGCTCCTGTTCATCGTATACCTGAAGCCTTTGGCAAAAGTGGTGGAATCATGGGACGTCAGAGTGATCTTTTATGCTGACAATACTCAGCTGGTGTTTTCCTTCAAAGATCACTCTGAAAGCTCTCTGCTAAATTTTCGCCACTGCATGGTGAATATCGCCTCTTGAATGTCCTCAAATAATTTCAAACTGAATACGGATAAGACAAACGTCTTATTTTTTAATCAGAAATCCCCTATCTCCACTAGCCTCTGGTGGCCGGCTAAATTAGATCCTCCCCCTGTACCTGTCCAAGCTGCTCGCAATCTGGGCTTCCAATTCGACACAGCCCTCTCCTCACGGCGTCCTGTTTTGGAAAGCTCCGTATGATCAAAAAAATCATCCCTTTCCTACCATTTGATTCACCCAAGACAGTAGTCCACGCCCTCATAACATCCCATTTGGACTATGCAAATAGTTTTTACGTTGGAGCCCCGGCGTACTTCATTAATCGATTGCAGACAGTACAGAATTCAGCGGCCAGGTTGATCTGTAATGTTCCCTACCGTCATTCCATTTCACCTCACCTGATCAAACTGCATTGGCTCCCAGTGAGACTACGTATTCAGTTCAAATCCCTGACCCTTGCTTTTAGAGCTCTTAATGGTCGAGGCCCCGCCTACCTGAGACATAGACTGAAGATCTCACAAGCATCTCGGAATCTCAGATCTAACCATCTTTGCTTAATGCTCTGCCCCCGTTTCCGTCTAGCGCGTACGGGAGGAAGGGCCTTTGCAGTGTCCACCTCCAGACTATGGAATCATCTGCCATTGGAACTGAGATTTCTGACTTCAGAGCCTCTGTTTTGAAAGAAACTTAAGACCTTGCTCTTCTCTTTGATCTAGCCCATTCATTATCCCCCTGGACATCACTGAACCTCACTAGATGTTGTCTTCAGCGCCGGGACACCCCCGTTGGGGGTAGCTGTGCGCTTAACAAACTTCTAAATAAATAAGTAAATAAATATTGAGGCTGCTTGAGCGGTGCCAACATCCAGGCTGGAATGTTTCAAAACGTGTCAAGGGCAGCTGTGCACTAGTCATGCATGATGATCTCTTCCCCCATACAAACTTACTGGACAATCCATAGAGATGCTATACCAATTGTGGAGTACCCTTGGACCAACCCTGGCAGAGGAGCTTTGCACTACCTGTATCTAGAGCTACTACAAGACCCACACCTAGGGGCATATTTACAAGTGGTATCGCCAACAGAACATTACTTTCTGATGGCAATATCCCCTTCTCCTTATTTACAAGCTGGCGTTGTAATTAAGGCCCCTTTTCACTCTTCACTTAGCATGAAAGGGCCTTTTAATGGGTGTTGCAGTGGGTGTTCCACCACAAAACCTATTGCTTTGTTACGCTGCCCCATATTTACAAGGATGGAGCAGAGCCAAAAACTAAGACAAGGGAATACCTGGTCTTAGACAGGCGACGTAGACATTATTAATATCTCCACATATTTTGCTCTTTCTATATGTGCTGTATTCTGCAACTCTCATAGAAGCAGAAAATTGCCTTTAAACATTGTTTATGTGCAGGAAGGTGTTCCTTCCTGCACATAAACAATTGCCTCTGCAGGGCAGGGCATCCTTGCAACATTGCGCAAGGGTTCCTGGGCTGGCGCTAGGCAGCTTTTTTAGCGCCAGCACTAGGGGAAATGCAAGGGTGCACTGTATTTTTGTAAATACAGGGCATCCTCATGTTCAAAAAATGTCGGAGCGCGGCATTACCATTTTTTTGGAGTAGCACTGCTCTCTGGCATTTAACTGTAAATATCCCCCCTTGAGTAATCCATGTCAGGGATAAAGGAGAGAGAATTAAGTGAAATTCAGATGCAACCTTTGTCAGAAAAGTGTGAGAGAGTGCCACAATACAAGAACATCAGGTAGTTACCAGAGGTAGGGTTCTTTGCGAAGAAGCAATAAGGCTCCCATATTGCAATAAAAACCAGAAAGTACTTGGCCAATAGTAACTTAAAGAAACTACTTTAAGAGTTGAAAGGGAGTCTCCCTAAAAACGTTCAGGACTGGAGACCTAATATTGGGCCAGGAGAGCTTGGAACTGTGTAGAAGATATGGCATGTAGGGATCTAGGGCCCCGGCGCCCTCCATGGTTCCCTGAAAACTCAAAGTAATGCCAGACACATTTTCAAAGTGGATACACTGTGGCCCAAGAGGAACCCTGCCTTGAGAAAAGTAGAGACTCCCATAAGAGCACATAAGATGTGCACAGAGGAATGCCAACATTTACCCTGGAAGTGAAATGGTTGTATGTAAATTCTGAAGCAGGCAGAGCGCCTAAATCCACTGGGTATCTGGGTGATTGATGGGCATTTTTAGCATGTATTCTTCCTTTGCAATAGCCCTTACATTTTGCCAGAGGCGGCTCCTCCACTAAGACAGAGAAGCTTCGCCCCACTGCTTTTTGCAGTGTAAAGAAATGAAAAATAAAATGATAATAACCCTAGGTTATAATCATTTTATTTTTCCCTGTTGCCGCATCTTTGTGAGGCGGGGCTGCTTTCAGAGCAGGGGGAGGAGTAGTTTGCACTCCCTCGGGCAGCCCAAAACAGTCATGCGAACATACTGTGTTCTCCATTCCGGAGGCCCACCCCTTCAGCCCCTGCCTGGGGGTTGTGTCATGGCGCTCAGACTAATCACAACGCTACATTGCAGCATTGCGATTGGCTGCAGGGAGCCAGGGAGCCCTGGTGCTTCCGGCTTCCTGTCTCCCCAAGAAGCCAGGAAAAGGACGTAGGAGAGGTGGCATCCGGCCGGAAGTTAAGTGTTTTTTTTTACCTATTCACCCCCGCCCCACTGTTTTCAAAAGGTAGCAGTGCTGCTGCATTTTGTATGAGCATTTCATTCTACTTTCATATTTGTGCCTTCAATGTTTGAATTGTGTGCATACCATTGTGGGTGTTGAGCAAATTGGGTTAGCACGTCTTCTGCAATGCATCTCTGTGATTCAAACACATTTAGGAGTTCTAGCTTAATCATGATTTAATAATATTGTTGGTCGATAATATCATGGAAGAAATATTGTTATGCCAAGAACATCACTGGAGTAACAATGAAGATAAGAAAAGCATTGGCTGCTACCTGTTAGAAGCAGTGGGGTGGATTGAGGAGAAGGGTTGGGGGTATAGGTGAAAAATAAAATCCCTTACCTCCCGGCCGCCCGACTGGCCGGCCACCGCCTCACCTACGTCCTCTTCCTGGCTTCTTGGGGAGAAAGGAAGCACCAGGACTCCCAGGCTCCCTGCAGCCAATCATAATGCTGCAATGCAGCGCTGTGATTGGTTTGAGCTTCGTATCACTACGATCAGCCAGGGGCTGGAGGGGTGGGCATATTCTACATGCAGGCTGTAATGCAGCTTGCACGGAGAACACGGTATGTGTGCATGACTGTTTTGGGTGGCCGAGAGGATCGACCAAACACTAATGCTCACACGAATCACTGACAAAATATCAATGAGCTAAATATCGACCTACAAAATTATCGATGACAAAATATCGACTACCAAAATATCGAATTCCTATCTACAAACAGGTAAGTACAAAAATATTGAATTCAAAATATTGTTGTAAATAATATAGTTTGTTAAAATATTGAATTTTGAAAATGTCTTAAAAGTAATGTAAAATTAATGAAATAATAAATATAATTAAGTAAAACATACTTAAAAATACTTAAATAACCTTAAAATGAATAAATAGTTAATGTAATAAAAACATGCATTTTTATTTTGTAACATATATATATATATATATATATATATATATATATATATATATATATATATATATATATATATATATTACCTTAATAATATAAAAAAAACAATATTTTTAGCGTATGATAGCGGAAGGGTAAAAATTACTATTGATAACAAAAGAATGTACAGAGTTCCCAGAGGAAAAAGGATTAACAGTGTATCTCTCTCACTGAAGGAAGTGTTCAGATGTACCGGGGAATACAATGAATTCCTTAACGGAACTTAGGATGCCTCACACAACTAAAAAGCTGGACGACTGTTGTCATCCTACCTGATGGTTGTTTCGTCTCATCATTGGCCTCCTGCTCCAACGTCCGGCTGGCGGTGCAATGCCTGACGGGTAGCACGAAGTGCTACACTTTGGTGGAGTTCTTTTGTTCCTAGCCAGTGGATGAGTGCGTGTGAGAGGCCTGGGGGGTGAAGTAGTGAGCGTGAAGGAGTGGTTTTTAAAAAAGGTCAGTATAGTCCACTCAGACAACTTTATTCGTGTGGCCAACTGCCTTATTAAAAGAGTGAAGGGAGGGGTACCGAAGCTCAAAGAAAAGTAGTTGGGCTTCGTTCAACCCTCACCTATGGTGTGGTCAACATGTTTCATGCCGTGTAGGCAATTCTTCAGGACCTTAATGTGCTCATAAACTTGAAAAACTTATCCGGGCTGTCAGATGTACCATATACAACCTGCGTGGTCGAGAGTACCAAGGCAGGATGGAGGCCTGCGTGGATGCCCGCTCTAAGAGAAGAAAAAATAAATAATCGTAGAAATCAGAATGAAAACCTAATCATTCTTTGTAGCCTCATATCGCATATGTAGATCAGGTCATAACTTTTAGAGAAGGGAAGGGCCATTTTCCCAGTGTGTGTTGTGGCTTAATGGGGTCACAACTTTGAACAGTGAGAGAGAGGGAGAGTAGATCATGCGTGACAGTGGAGGTCATGCTTCAGTGAAACATTTTAACATATTAAAATAATTCTCTTAATATACAGTGTACTGAATCCATTGCCTATTAGCCAATTTATGTGCCAAAAAATGCAAAGGGTTCTCTAATCGCTATGACGGTAGCCATATGTGCCTAAAGAGGGAAAGGGTTAAAGGGAGCCTCAGTATTTGTTGATATAAAATGGTTCTTACCCACAATCCCTGGAGGAAGGTCCCCACAGACTGTCCTTGTGGGGCCTGAGATGTACGGTAATTACCTGGGAGTAGAAGGAAAATAGGTCGATAAAGGTACAATATTCTGGGTACAAAGTGGTGTTGGTACAGGTGGACCATGCCAACCACAGGGCAGTCTCCCGCCCAGTCTCAGGCCAAGAGGAACAGGAGAACAACAGCTGGGGTCAGAAACCGCATGGGAGGTGGCACTGTGGGCACCGAGTAGGCCCCAGCAACATCGCTGCCCAGGGCCAATCGCAGTAAAAGGTGCTCGGCGGAAATGTCCGTCGTTGCCAGGTGTCGGCTTCGTTCTTCAAGGGGGATTTCTTAATCAAGGGAGTGCTGGTTATCTGGAGGCGCCTCGCGGTGGGGAACCCCCGGCAGAGCCAAAAACCAACAGAGTGATCCCGCTAAGGGCAGCCACAGGCATCGGGAACAGAGCAACAGGGGGCTAACCCGAACGAACCGGAGTGCGGAAATGATCGCACACCGGCTCCAGTGACCCCGGCACCCCTCCTTACCTGCTCCGCTCGAGGCGACCGCTTGTCAGCACCTACCCCTCCCACGGCGATGGAGTAAATTCGCAGGACAGCCGGTAAATCACTGCGGGTCCCAGGCGCATTTATGCATCAACCTTCGATTGCCGAGGGTAGGCGTGTCCAGTGCCTCGTTGCTAGGCAACGCGGCCAAGCATGTTTGCCACAGGCTCGAGCGGGGAGAGGGGCGGGGAGGAGGAAGGAGGAGGGAAGAAAGCTATCCTAGGCGTCCTGATTGTGCGCCATCTTAGAGCAGTATTGCTCCCTATGAAACGGGTTGGAAAGAAAGATGTTACTCGAGTTAGACATAGGGTTTCTAATAACGGTGTCAAGAATTCAGTGTTTTCTGATGTTGTATTGTATGTATGATGAGAAAATCTCACGGGTTACTGATAAATGAACATGCATGAATTGCATCAGAAAAAGGGGGGTTTTGTAGGGTAGCCTGCTCTTCATTTATGAATGAACATTGTGTGTCTCGACCTTTTTATTAGGGGCGGTGGGTCACGTCCTGAGATGGTCTGATTGGTAACCTGACAGTAGAGCCTAGGTGTCAGAATCACCATGCCAAGTGGAATGAACCAGAAACCAGGTGGGGACATTGCAGATGATCTAGGGGATTGGATCAAAGTGTGTTTTGATTCTCTAATAATATAGTAAATACTATCAGTATAGTCACAAGGGTGTGGTTTATCTGGCTAGCATAGTCCAGGGGACAGAATTATTGAGTCCCTGTGTGTCAGTGTGTAGACGGTACACCCATCGTTGTTCAATTTTATAAAGGGCTTGTTGGTTGATAGAAGGATGACACTCAAGAACAGTCTATTGTATGCTCTCAGCAGGGTGACCTTGTTGCTTGCAGTGTTCGTAAAGACGAGTATGTGTCTTCATGCAGCGAATGTTGCTGTTATGTTCCATAATGCGTAGTTTGACGTACGCATTGTCATTCCGATGTAGTTCAAATTGCAGGGGCATGTCAGCATGTAGATACATCTGGAACTATTGCAGTTCGTGTGTTTGTTTCGGTGCCAGATGAAATCATTAGGTAGTGCTATGGTTTTACCTTGTGTAGATTGGGGGCATACGAGGCATGAACCGCATCTATAGTGGCCCATGACTGGGGGCAAATCCCAGAGGGTGTTGTGAGGGCGAGTTTTGGTCTGCTTTGGTCGAGTATGGATCAGAGTGTCTTTGACATTGGTTGTCCTTTTGAAGGCAAACCGGGGGCGGGGGATATCCAAGTCTGCCGAATTCAAGATACCCCAGTGGGAGTTCACTGTTTTTTAATGAAACTGGAATTTTTGGTATACGAGGTGACACATGTGATGACATCTTCTGACTCCTTGGTGTGAATTTCCAGCAGAGAGTCTCTATTATTGTTGAGCGCTCTCTTCACCGATTGTTTCAGTAATGTGGTAGGGTAGCCTCTGTCCTGGAGTTTGGGCTGTAAGGTAGTTGCTTCATGTTTGTAATCCGACACCGAGCTGCAGTTTCTGCGGAGCCTTAGAAATTGGCGGAATGGTAAGTTGTCCCGCAAAGCTCTCGTGTGGTGGCTGTTATATAGCAGTAGGCTATTTCTGTTGGTCTCCTTTTTGTAGAGGGTAGTGGTGATTTCTGTGGGAGTGAGCTGGATAGTCAGATCCAAGAAGGGTAAAGAGTGTTCAGACATGGTACCCGTGAATTTCAGAAATGGATCCTGGAGATTAATCCATGAGCAGAATGCCTCACAACTAGACCGGTCTCCTTTCCAAAAGATCAAAATATCGTCGATGTAGCGACGCCATAAGGTAAGGTTGTATATACAGGCCAAGCTCGGAGTGAAAGTAGAACCCATCGAAGTTCCGCGGATCTGATGGTATAGCTGTGATTCATATTTGAAAAAGTTTTCCGTGAGAGCTATGCTGGCTAGTTCCATAATGAAGGAGATCGGGGTCGGGGAAGACCATTCTTACGACCTCAGAGCGTATTCCACGGCCTCCAAGGTTGCCTGTTGTGGGATGTTCGTATATAAGGCTTCCACGTCTAAGGTCAAGAGGATGTCAACGTCCTCTCTGCCGTCCACATCATTGATCAGGCGGAGGACATCTCTGGTGTCCTGAAGGTAAGATGGAATTTTCTTTACCAGAGGTTGTAAAAAAAATCGCAAAATTGGGACAGCGGTTCCAAAAGAGACCCTATTCCGGAGACAATGGGTCTCCCGGGAACAGGGGTGGTACCCTTATGAATTTTAGGCAGGGTATAGAAGTAAGGCGTGGTCGGTTCCGTGGTGATGAGGAAATCTGCTTCTTTCTTAGTAATCCATTCGTTAGTTTCACCCTCGATCACTAGGCTCATGATAGTAGTTGTCAGTCGTCTCGTTGGATCCACAGTAAGGGGTCTGTAGTGGGTGTTGTTGGACAGTTGCCATCTGCACTCTCGGTCATAGTCTTCATAGTCTTGGATGACCGTGACGCCACCCTTATCTGCTTGCTTTATAACAATGGTGTCATCATTTCCTAAAGTGATAGATGCTTGTTTCTCCGCATTCGTCAGGTTATGGAATTGTTGAATGTGAGGTTTCTTCTTCAGGCTAGCCAGGACTGCTCGCTCAAACGTTAGAACTTCTGGGGGGACCATCCCATCCGTGGGAGTAAAGGTGGAAGGTTTCCTTAGTCCGGTGTCTTGGCTTGTGGGCTCAGGTTTAGTATCAAAGAATGCTCGGAGGCGTATTATTCTGAAAAGTTGTCTTATTTCAATCATCTCTTGAAAACTGTCTGGGGTGGGAGTCGGGACAAACCCGAGACCCTTCTCCAAGACGCTCTTCTCTGTTGGAGTCAGAACTTTTTTTTGAAAGGTTGACAATTAGACTTTTCTCCCCCTGGAGGTGGTGCTCCTGGTTTCCATCATGGTCTGTGGGTTCGGTTGATCTTGCCACTGTACCCCTTTCTGTCCGCCTCGCTTTCGCCCTCTTCCTCTGCCTCAACCTCTGCCTTGAAAAGGTGGCGGGTTCAGAGGGTAAAATTGCGGTGGGCCCTGTGGGAAGAAGGGATACTGCCAAGGAGGGGTCATATGAGGTGGGCCCTGAAACATTGGACCTTGTTGGTAGCCCTGTTGCCATTTGGTGCGTTGTGGGGCCCGATTAATAAAAATTACTATTCCCACTTCAGTGAGTGCAAAAGTAGGGAAAGCGTTGGATAGCGGGAGGGTAAAAATTACTATTCTTACTCAAGTGAGTGCAATAGTAGGGAAAGTATTGGATAGCATAGGTATCAAAATTACTATACCCACTCCAGTGAGTGCAACAGTAGGGAAAGCATTGGATAGCGGGAGGGTAAAAATTACTATACCCACTCCAATAAATGCAACAGTAGGGAAAGTGTTGGATAGCGTAGGGGTAAAAATTACTATTCCCACTCCAGTGATTGCAACAGTAGGGAAAGTTTTGGATAGCGTAGGGGTAAAAATTACTATTCCCACTCCAGAGAGTGCAACAGTAAGGAAAGCGTTGGATAGCTTAGGGGTAAAAATTACTATTCCCACTCCAGTGATTGCAACAGTAGCTAAAGTGTTGGATAGCGTAGGGGTAAAACGTACTACTCCCACTCCAGTGAGTGCAACAGTAGGGAAATTAATGATTTAATATTCAAATAAAAATAAATTAATTATCAATACCAATAAAACATTAATTACAATTATTTACCAATTACATAATATTTAATAAATAATTCCCCTATAAACC
The DNA here is from genome assembly GCF_964263255.1 of Lissotriton vulgaris. Classification (NCBI taxonomy): domain Eukaryota; kingdom Metazoa; phylum Chordata; class Amphibia; order Caudata; family Salamandridae; genus Lissotriton; species Lissotriton vulgaris. Next base: position 494,282,415 of record NC_141697.1, on the reverse strand, counting down.
CACAGCCTGCTCCGAATAATAAATTAATACAATTATTATAATTGTCAATAAACCAATTATTAAAAACTAAATACCAATTAATAAAAATTCATTACCATTTAATAAATAATTAACAATAAATGAATTATCAATACCAATAAATCAAAATAAATAATTACTTAATTACAATTAAATTACTTTCCACCCTATTCCCCTATACACCCACAACCCGCTACAGAAATAAAAAGCAAAATAAAATAAAAAATAATTAGTAATTCTGAAAAATGTATATTTAATTTACTATTATTAAATTACGTCCCACCTTATTCCCCTATAAACCCACAACCCACCAAGGAATGAAATTGCAAAAAAAGTTAAATAACATAACGTTCATTACTTAAAAAATTTCAAACATACATTACAAAAAGAATACATACTTAAAACACTATAAAAAAATTAATATTTTTAACAACTATATTATGATTGTCGATATTACTAACTTCGAAATTATGAAAATCGATATTTCTTACCTGAATTTCAATATTCTGTACCACTATATTTTTGCAATTCGATATTTTGTCCATTCTATATAAAAAACTTGATATTCTGTCCAGTTAATATTTTGTTTTTGATATTGTGACTAGTCACCTGCTCACATAGCGAGTGCTAACCACTCCTCCCCCTGCTCTGAGAGCAGCCCCACCCCACAAAGACGCCACAATGGGGAAAACTAAAATGATAATAACATCAGGTTATCATTTTATTTTTCCTTTTTTTACACTGCAAAAAGCAGTGAGACGAGGCTCAACCTTAGCGGAGGAGCCGCCACTTGGTAAGAATATCGTTTTTTTATACTTTGTTGCAATTATCGGTGTAAATATTGTTGATTACTTTAATGTCATTCTATGTGTTATCTATTTTTCTTTGTAGAGTATATTTTTGACTTTTTGTTGGTTTATTAATTGTGTATAAATTGTTGTATGATTTTATGTTACTTGTAATAGTTTGTTTAAAATATTTTATTATAGGTTGTGTATGTTTTTGCAGATTTTCAGGTTTGCAGGAGTATAACAATGGGTTCTGAGCCATCGTAACCCCCTGGATTATTTGTGTTTGAACTACCTGTTTTTCATACTTGGTTGTGCATTAGTAAGTGAGTAGGGCTACTTTCCAGCTTAGCCTGGGAACGGCACACAGGTTGACTGCTGTGGAAGGTACAATTGGTGCTGAACTGGTGTAGTCTGTATGAAGTAAGTAGTTCTTAATTGAAAAAGATAGCATGCCACACCTATCCTATGGTAAAAATGGATCTCAAATGTATATTTATTGTGATGTTTGTCATATAAGCATTGATGCTGGTATTTGAGGATTTGCCTTATTTTGCTGACTCAGCTCTTAATTATATTCCTGTTTTTTTAAGGTTCTGTGTAGGATTTTAAGTATACAGGAAGAATGGCGCTCTATGCTCTATCCTGATAGCAGTGAGTTAGGCAATATACAATACAAATAGTACAGTGCTACTAAGTCAGAGGAAACCCAAATACCCCTGAAAGAAGTGGCAAGGGCCCACTCAGTAAATGCAACAAAAGTCCTGTGCACACGTTAGGTTAGTATTAATAAATGTCTATTAAAAAAATTGTAATGTAAAAGCAGAAATGAAGACAGGGTCAACACCAGTAGATGGATTTTTGGGTGAAATGTATTTAAACCTTCTTCTTCAGAAGGGGAACATCAAGGGAAAAACCATCCGACACGTGTTTCGTCAATCGGGCAGTCACAAGTGTCTCTTCAGGGCTGAAAGTTATGCAGTAAGCACAGTATCTTGTGACCAGTGATAATTCCAACCTGGCCAGATCGGGTTTTGCAAGTAAGAGAGGGCCAGTAGTGGCACTGATTGATGAGGGGAAACAAAGGTAGGACAAATCAGTCACTTCCCTAGGTAGCAACAATGAGGGATGATGGGCGGGTTCAACTGTCACAGGTGATTACTTAACAGTCAAGGAGAACTAGGATCGTTGCTCTTTCCGGTAGCATTTTTTTAATATTACCCTAACGTGTGCACAGGACTTTTGTTATATTCCTGTTTTTTGTTCCCCGTTGGCCCAAGTTATTTACTCTGCTTGCAAGCTGCATCATCAAAGGCTACTTCACACAATAGGCCACTTGCTACTGCTTGGCTGTCTTCCTAGGAAAAGAAGGGGGTAGGGAGTGATGATGTATCATTTGTACTACTGTCTGGGATGCTGGGCTTAGGATGAATGAGACTCTGTGGAGTCACTTCTCCAGGGCCAGTACCACTGACACTAGTACATCCTCTGAGGGACAGTAGAGAGAAAGACCAGCTGAGGAATCCTGGAGGAGAAGGGTTACCCTGCAACTTCTGAAGTCTGGGCTTGCAAAGGTGTAGTGCTCATCAGGGAGTGTTCCCTGACTTCTGCTATCAAACAGGTGTTCTACAAGTGGCCACTGAGGGTATGAAGCCAAAAGAGTGTGGGCATAGATGGTATACTGCCTGAACAGCTGCAGAGATGTCTCCGAAGGTGACCCGACCTGAGGAGGACACCAGCCTGGTCCTGATTATTGAGCTAAAGTATAGAAATGTAGTTCCATAAAAATAGTAAAAGTTTAGAGGCCAGGAGGCCAAAAATCCACAGTCCTGCAAAAAGGCACCAGAAAAGTCAAAATTGTCCCACAGTGGCTGCGAAAACACAGAAGAAAATACAGTCCCCTGGAAGGACGCTGCTCCTGGAGTTTCCTGAACTTCCTAGGGGACAGTCAAGGCTACAGGGTGGAAATGGCTAGATGAGCTCACAGCAGCCTCCCTTTCCTTATTTGCACTGTCACCAGGGATCCCACATATCAGGAACTCATCAGAGAAGAAATAGTAAAAAATAACTTGGCATTACCGTGCTCCAGAGTGGATATGTCCCAGAGCAGCACAAGTTTGGGGCTGCCTCTAGAGGTGACAGAGGTCCTGAGTTAAAGTATAGAAATCCAGGTCCTCAAGAATATAAAAATGTTTAAGACCAGGGAGCTGAAAATCAACAGCTGTGGTTGCAAGAGCCTGACACCAGTATCAAAAAAACACTTGAATGGTCAGCATTGGCTAGATGAGGCTGAGAAAACACAGACAGAAGCTTATTCCCTCGCCTGGGACTGACCAAGACCGGGCGTTCTTAGCACTTTGCTCCTGAGCTTTTCTGAATTCCCTGGGGAGGGCAAAGGGCCCATGGAAAAAATAACTAGGGGAGCGCACATGCAACCCCTCTATCCTTATATGCACTGACCTCTGCATGCCCCCTTGCCAAAGGGACTCGGTACAGAAGAAACAGAAAAGAAAAAACATGGGCATTACTGCACACTGGGGTGGGAAGAATCCAGACAGTCCCACTTCCTCAGGAATCAAAGAAAGGAGAGCACCACCATGCTCAGCCACAGGGCATGGGAGCTACTTCTACCTCCATGAGCACATATCTCATGGACCTGGCATGACAATCCCACCTGCAGCCTGGATGGTTGGAGAGCCCTCTGCACCATGACCCTGGAATAGGTGCAAAAAGAAAAACAGAAAAGGTCCAGGACAAAACTGCATTGGAGCAAAAGCACTGTGTTGCAGCGCGAGGCCAGAGATAGAAAACCACTGAATGCGCCTCAGACTCTGACGCCGATGATGTGCATTGTAAAATTTGCATAGCTTTTTTGGTAGTGCCCAAGAGAGGGCAGGGTCAGCACCAAATAGTGCTAGGTATTTAAGGGGCTGTCAGGGATGCAGAACTCCCCCTCCCACCCAAAGCATCTCATGCTTTATCCTGTACTCCTCATCCTAAGTCTCTCAGGTCCTACGATACATGAGCTGGAGAGACTGTTCTTACCTTTCAAATATTATTGGAGCTGGGGTTTTCAGCCCAGAGCTTCTAGTGTGCAGAGACACCTGTTGGTGAGTCTTAAGACTTCTTTGTAGTATGTTCAATAGAAGAAACAAGTATGTTTACAAACAGTTGACACAAAATTGAAATGTTTAATCAGCAATAGCAGAAATTGACAGCAAATCATTACATGTATTAATAAAGGTCATCAAACTGGTTCAATTTTTGTGTGTATTATTTAAGGTCAGTTAAATGCTTTTTTGCCAGGAACAAAGCTGAAATAAATGGATGTAATTGTACGGTGGTATCCTTAGAAGTGTTAAATGTGTTGCATTGGTTTATTGTGACATATTTCTGCTTTTATTGGTGAGGTGACACACTGACAAAGTCCGAAGGCCCAACTTTTGTCTAGTATATGTGAGGGATATTGTGGTTTTAGGGTTTAGGACTTGCTAGGGATGTGAACTATTAGGAGGGTGTCACCATAAGTATCTCCACCTGACATCTCATATATTTTTGTTTATTATTGCATAGTATTGAGTGGTGTATGAGTAATAAAGTATTTTTCCTTTTTTATAAGTGAAAGCATGAACTAAATAGTTTTTGGGTTGCTTGTTTTGTGCCAGTGGAGGGTACTTACTCGCGCCACCTCCCCTGAGTAATTCAGAAATCACCTCCCCTGAGTAGGTCTATTACTGATCTGCATTCCTACACTGGGAAAGTAAAATGCTAAAATCAGAGACATCCTAAGGATTTTGGTGGCCCTGGGCCAAACTTATTTTGGGGCCTCTGTTCCAGACTGATTTGAATTTATGCTCCAGTTCCAGCTCTACCATACCCTCTCTGGCAGCATCACTGACAGTGCACAGGCACATTGGTACAAATTCTAAATATGCTTACATCTAGTATTCAGTGATAGTGATGTGTGTTTGCAATGTAGTAACAAAACAGCAGCTCATTATTATTGAAAACAATCTCTGTGACCCCCTCCCATTTGTCCTGTGAGGTCCTGTTTTGCCCTAAAAAAAACTTTTTCCATGAATGTTGCAAGAAACTTAATCACAAACGTTCTCTGCAATATGTCTTCCATAGACTCCTGCACATCACCCACTTTAAAACGAATTGAAAGGAAAACAGCATTTAAAACAATTTGTTGAAGAATTATTCAAGGTCATCAGGGTAGGACTGTCTGCAGAACAGAGCTGGCTCCTTCAGTGGGCCCCCTGAAAGGCTGGGGCCTTGGGCCAAAGCCCACTTTGCTCATGTATTAAAACGTATCTTGCTACAATGGAACACTTAGAGGCCTATTATAATGTCGGGCAGATCGCCATTGCCATTATGGCGGTGGCGATCCACCCAACATTATTCCCCGCCAGCCACCCATTTCCCCCCACCATATAAGGATGGCGCTGGGGACCCCGGAGGAAGGAAAGACCGTCCGCCGGTTTTTTGTCAGTCACACATGTGACCAGGCGGAAAAGGGGCCTGATATGGTGGCGGTGTCTGCAAGATACAGCCATCCATATTATGATGCAGGCGGGTAGCAACTACGCTGCCACAGAAAGGCATGCGATGATCGCAGTTTGGGGGCCTGTTGCAGGCCACCAGGATGTTGCGGAGGTGGGGGCACATGGGGGGTTCAGTTTAACATTGTGGCCCGTCACAATGGTAAATATACAGGATGCGACCGCCATGGTGGCGGTCGCATCCTGATAGGTACAGCGGGACCGCGGCACCTCGTGTGGACGGTTCCGTTGACCTTTACGGTAATAGACCCCTTAGTTCCCAATAGACAGAAGGTTGCACACCTAATAATTCACTTTCTTAATATAGTAGAATAGGATGGGATGCATTTTTGATTACAAATATTTAGTATTTTTTTAAATTAGGAATTTTTTATTGTATAAATGTATAAATAATTATTTGTATAGCATTACATTATTGTAATGGTATTAATTGTTGATTTGATATAAATATTTTATTTGATTGGTGTGTTGTTGGGCTTGTAGGGGAGTAGGGTAGGAAATGTTCCTGATTTATTTTATTTTTAATTGGTTAATTTATGTATTTGTGTAAGTAATATGTTTGTATTTATATTTGTCATTTGTTGGTTGCAATTCATTATTTATATTTTATGTGTCATTTAAAACTTTTAATTTGTGCTATTATTACTCCATACTGTATTTCTCATTTATTGATTTTGGATATATTATTTAATTGGCAGGTTTATGACTTTGTAGGAGAATTGGTTGGATAATAGTTTTAAGAAATATTCGTTTTATGTGTTATTGATGTGTAATTTCAAATTTGTTAATTAATGTTATCAGCTAAATAGTTCATGTATATATTTATATTTGTATACATTGTAAATTTAAATATTAAAATGTTTTCTTATTGATTGATTTTTATTCTAATTGTTTCTATTAGTATATCGGTAATTAATTTATATTTTTCATATATTGTTTATTTGGTGGGTCATTTCTTATGTAAGGAATTTGGGTGGAAGTGTTCTTTAACATTGTTTGTGGTGATATTACTTATTGTAATTTAATTGTTAATTTTATCTTGGGATCTCTGTGAATTACTTTATTGATTATGTATTTTATACATTTGTATTTGTTTGCATTTGTAATATTGGTAACTATATGCAACTATATGATACTATATTGGTAAATAACATTTTACTTATCTCTGATTAAGTTTTTTATGTTTTATTTTTTTAACTTATTATTGTTAGGGTGATTATAGTATATCTGAGTTTGTTAGAGTCAAACACTTTCCTCAGTGTGGCTACCTTTGAAGTGGGAATAGTAAATGTGACCCCTACAGAATTAACGTTTTCCCCAGAGTGGCTTCCAATGCTGTAAGAAAAAAACATAATGCTGCTGCCTGTGTTGAATTTGTGCTGTGTGTGAGCGAAGCCAGCCATGCTTCTGTCTATGCCTTACCATTTGTGTGAAAGAAGTTTATATTGTTGCTGTACATTTGTGCAGTTTACATTGCTGTTGTTCTTTCTCTATTTGTGTGCCTAAGGGAGACTATACAGTTAGTGCCCGGAGTATACCCTTACTCTGTCAGTGATGCTAGCAGTGCTTCTTTCTGAGCAGTACCTGCCATGTGTCCAGGACATGCTTGGAGTGCTTATGCCTATTTAGTCCCTTCTTTGAGTGTGTGTTGAATGCATTGGTTTGCTGTACAATATTGAGTAGCTATACATTGGACAACACGGACATGAGGAAATATTCTCGCAACATGAATTCCAACTGGTCTACCTTCTACATAGATGGTCAGTACCCCTCACTTCATATACAGTTCACACATACTTCACCTCATTTTAATTTCTGATATCCCTCTCAATTACAAAGAATTGTTTAGATAAAGACTACATGCAAAACCAAACCCCCTTCACCGCAACCATCTTACAATTCTGATTAGCCCATACCTCTAATTCCAAATCCACAAAATGAGCCGATATCTCCTTCTGCAAAAACAGCTTTTTCAGAAACACCTTTCAACACAATCTTTGCTAAACAGCGTCCTCACACTTCTTTAAGTTTCATCACCCCACCAACCATCTATTTAGTAGTATTCATACACAATTACACTCTATCAAAGACACTGATTACATCAGTAATCCACATCTCATCATAAATCCACTTATGCCTGCCTAGCCTCAAATGCTGAATATTAAAAATAGACCATCATGCTTCTCCCCACCATGACTAACACAGATCCACCTTGAGCAAACATAAAACAAACACAAACAGTAATGCTGTAGCAGGATACCCACGACACTACACAGCACAACAAATCCCTACTTTTCCTGAAACATCTCCAAACCACAGTTGTCCACCAACACCTTCTTCCCAAACACAAAGACTCTTATTTACCCACTCCCAACAGTCCCAATAATCTTTACTATGTCTCTTTGTACAGAACAGTGCCAGCTCAGACAACAATGATGCCAGGACCAACTCGTCATCAATATTTCATCTACACAATAAATTTCAATACCCTCTAATTCACAAGAAGGACATCCACTAACCAATCATGACATATCAATCATTACCACAAAATAATATACTCAAACCCATTCTGCCAACACTGGCTAGATTGTATACTCATCAAAGCATGATCAAGGAGCAAAGCAAACAAAATATCTTTGCTTATCAACTGACTCAAAACTAGACATACTATTCATCACAGAAACATGGTTAGGTGAGGGTACAGCCCCAGTGCTTCTTGAAGCAGTTCCACCAGAATATCAATGCTTTATTCTTAATCATCAGAGAAAATTGAGAATTTCACATATATCCAAGAAAGGCATAATAGCCACAAAAATGGATTATATTATAATACAAGTCTGAGAACATCTTATTAGATGCAACCTGAGGCCCAACATTTACTTACAACTTTCCCCTTCTATACAGCTCACCCAATAATGTGTATTTCATTGATGCAATATCAAACATGTCCCCCACATACTCCAGCATAAACAAAGCATTCATGGAGTCCTAAACATCTGGCTCAATAAACCTTAAATGCCTCAACCAAATGCTATCTTCTCAGGAAAGTTCACTAGCAACCTATTCCAGATTGTCACTGGGTTCATCCACAAAAAAATGATGCATTAGACACCCATCCTCCGCCACTCAGACATTATAGCAGTACATGGAAACTTTCTCCTTACCTTGACTGATCATCACATCATCTCCTCCCTCCTCACATAGATCTATTTAAGACTCAGTGCATTTATCATAGTTGGTAACAACCAACACACTCTGAAACAAGCTGAGTATGGGTGCCTTTGAAATCCATCTACACAAATACGGCAAACTCTGTAAAGAGCTACGACTGAATGACCACAGCATTTGACAAAACAGTCCTCCAAATGTTATCAGCAACTCAGTACACTACACTACCAAAACAGAAACCTTAGACTCACTCTGGGCAAGCAAACTAGGACCATTCCCATATATCTCAAAATACATATAAGGTCTTGGCATTGTCATGCACTCTGCACTCTCAATGAACTCTAAAGTGGACAAACTAACCAACTTAGCCTTCTATAATATGAGGACGCTCCATAGACTTTTCCACCAGCTTGATATTCCACAAAAAGGTTCAAGCAACAACATGACTCAGCCTTTCAAAAGTTGATTATGTAAAATGGACTGCATCATGGAATTCCTCTCTCAGCCGTGAGACTTCATAGAATTTAGAACTCAGGTACAAGATTACCTTACATGTATAGACATACACACTCACATATCCCTTTCCCTGGAGGCTCTCCAATAATTACCGATCACAAGAAGACCTTCAATTAAACTTATACACATCACTTGTAAGGCAATATATACAATAAAGGCCCTGAATTCCAATGGATGAAAATAAACACTCATAACCTAGGAATTTACATTCCAGACCAGCACTGTGATTAATCTTTTCACCTTAAAAAAAGACAACAATGTGCAAAGCTAAGACTTGCTTGTTTCCTGTGGAGGGTGACAGTCAGAGGCCTGACCATATGATGCATGGTCTGAGTTTGTCCCCATTCATGTTTGAATCCCTGGGAATACAAGTCTTTCACATGATGGACGATCTGCGGGAGGGGAGTCTGGGAGGCGCCCTCCATTCTCTTAAGTCTTACATCCCATTTTAGAGGTCATTGAGGTTGCACATTATAGCTCGACTCTCTTTGTCCAAAATAGTCCTGCTACCAGGACTGCTGTAATTCTTTACCAATCTTCCAGCCAAGATACTTAGGTCCTGGTTTAGGCAACTGGACATCCTCCTTAGAGAGTTGGTGTAGGACTGGGGTCAATATAGAGTGGCACTAGAGACACTTCGACGTCCAACTGGGGACAGAGGCCTTGGAGTCCCAGATTTTGAGCTTTATCATTTATTGGCTCTGTTACAATGGGTGGCACACTGGTTAGCAGACTCGGGTTGCAAGGAGATGGGACGGACAGGAAGACTGACTCCTCAGGAAGCTCTAATGGCTCAGCTCTTGTTCCGCAAGATCAAAATGCCATGACCGGGGGAATTGTTGGTGGTAGCGTTAGACTGTTGGAAACAGTGCTTACGATGAACAGCTGGGAGCCCATTGTACGCCCCAGCATTTCCATTGGGCGGGTTCCCACTTGGAGACCTGACTATGTTCTATAGAGTTAAACAACAAAAGAAGAGAGGTCTAATCTGGTTAGGCACGAGGTTACCAGAAATTAGGAGCGAAAAGATAGGTGGGTAGTATAGATCACAGTCACTCTAATTCAGTGGGATCACAGTCACTCTATTTGAGTAGGAAAGCCCTCACACACCGACCTGGTCAGTGTCATGCTTCATCATCGGGCCCCACCGAAGAGACCGAGTGTCTCTTCGGTGTGCTGCGACGCCAGAAAGACTGCGGAGCTGGTCGTGTGGGGAGGACGTGTGGTGAAAATAATAAATTTAAAAGTGACTAACAGGGTATCAAAAAAACTTTAATGAGTGATCCCTAAAGCACGTGTAAGTGGTATGTGTGTCTGAATTTAAGAGCCAAGGTTATTAGGATTTTGTTTAAATTCAGCTAAATACCACAACTTTAAAATTAATCAGTCAACATGTTTCTGCCTTTAATGTGGTATATATTCACCATGGCATTCTTCAGGACTAAAACCCCGGCGGTATGGACACTCTAATAGTCCACCCTAACCTGGGGACGTGAAAGTGAAAAAAGGAAAAAGTGAAAAAAGTGCTTAAAAATTTGGAGAGCAAATTGCTCAATCCAAAAAACCCCCAAATTTAGGGGTGTAACAGCACCTGCAAGAGAAGATATACAAACAAACAGATATAGACATACATACAATTAGTATATACCAGCGTAAACTTATCATAGTGCTCCTAAATTGGTGGCAAACCTATGTGTGCACACACTAACTGATAGCTTATGCACCATCCAAGTAGCCCTTGGGAGTATTTATACTTGCTAGGAGGTGGAGTGCTAGAAGTGGTTAAAAACTACTATTTGTAGTGAGGGAAAATAAAAACGCGATGTGAATTCTCCATGAGGAGGGATCAATTGACCAAAGGGTCGGTGACCCCCATTAGGTGGTAAATATGGAGAACATCTCACTTTAAAAATGGGTGCTATTTGCACCATGGGTCACGGGAGGGGGGTTGGAGCGCGCTTGGCACATCCTAAGAAAAAGAAGGAGTTAAATGTCAGCATAACCCATACAGCACACAGGCACTTAGCTTATATCGATCGTAATGGTCGTTCCGTTGTGGATGCAGACTCACGCCCTCAGCGCTCAAAACCCGCTTGTCAACCTGCAAGAACCCTCAGAACCGGACCCCGACGATAAAGAGCGGAGCCGGAGAATGGGTATAAGAGCGCTTTGTTTTCGTTTGCGCGCTCGATTCCGGGTTGGGCGTGCCTTGCTCAAAGCGAGGCTTGGGGCGCACACGCCCACTTGGGCGGAGCGCGTTGGGGCTCAAACCGAGGTTTGGATTGGGAAGCCAATCGTTGCGCTGCGCTTGAAGGTGGTTTTCGATGCTAATGGTTGTTATGGTAACCGAAGGGCAATTTATGTTTACGGCAATGGATTGAGAAATCGAGTCTCTTGATTGCCGAGTTATATTCTATATTATTGGAAATTGGTACAGGAAAAGACTGCGAGTACATAGATGATGTCAGAGCAGCCTAATTATGGTGGTGTTACCACTGCTAAAATGCATAGAAAGGGACAGAGTGCACATATTGTCAGAAAGAACTTTCGCTGGTAAAAAGTAGTCTTTTGGCCTGATGTTAATTTTATATAAGGCATGCTTGGATCAGATCAATTCTGTGTCAAGTTTAACAGCTACAAGAAGATTGTGGAGTTCATGATAGGACTGAGTTCCAGGGGATATCGTCATTGAGGCCATTGGTATTTGTCCCCAGGCGGTACACCCAGCGCTGTTCTTTTTCGAACAGTCTTTTTTGTATATTCCTTGTGCCATCAATTGCTTCAATGACAGTCCACCGCATGTCATTGGTGGTATGATTGTTGTCTAGGAAATGGCGGCTCAACTTTGTTGTTATTTTCTTGCACCTTATGTTACTCCGGTGTTCGCAGATCCGTTGCTTTACCTTTCTAGTGGTCATGCCCACGTACCGAAGGTTACAGGAACAAGTGATCAAATAGATCACATTGCATGAATTGCAATTAGTATGGTCACGTTGTGTCCACACTTTCCCTTCTTCCAATACCAGAGTTTTTGTTGGTTGTGTTAAGTGGCAGACACTACAGTCCGAGCAGGGGTAGTGCCCGGTGATTTTAGGTAGTCCCCATGACGTTGTCACTGATGGTGTTGGATCCTGTGGTTTCTCTTTCGGGCGAGTGTGAACCAGTGAATCTCTCAGACTGCGTCCCTTTTTAAAAGAAAAAAGGGGTTTTTCCCAGTCATTTTTAAAAGTTTTCACAATACTCCAGTGTTTGTTTATACTCTTTTTCAAGATGTTTGAAAGGCTGCTGTATGTGGTGACACAGGTGAGTGGAATCTGATCTGAATTGTTTGTTCTTTCTTCAAGGAGAGATTCCCTTGGTTGATTTCTGGCTCTTTTGAATCCTTTATTTAAGGTAGTGGGAGGATAGCCTCTATCTTTTAGTTTTTTAGTCAGATTGGCTGATTGGTTTTTGAAATCTGCGGTCGTGCTGCAGTTCCTACATAGCCTGAGGTACTGTCCGTAAGGAAGGTTTTCTTTTAGCGGACGCGGATGGAAGCTGTCAAATTGCAGGAGATTGTTCTTTGCTGTCGGTTTGTTGTGGGTTTTTGTGGTCAGTGTCGTTCTGCTGATTGAAATAACCACATCTAAGAACACAATTTCTCTTCTGCTGATGGTGTTGGTAAATCTTAGATTCGGATCTAAGGTGTTGATCCATGAAAGAAAATCTTTCAAATCGTTATCGCTACCATTCCAAATGAGTAGGACGTCGTCAATGTAGCGTTTCCACAATAGCATTGACGAGAAAAACTTGGCGGTTGGTGGTAGGATATGTTTGGCCTCAAAATCTGCCACGTACAGCCCCGCCACACTCGGCACGAAGGTACTGCCCATGGATGTCCCAGAGCATTGTAGGTATAGTTGGTTTTTGAATGAGAAAAAATTCTCTTTCAGTGCTATGGTGGCACAGTCAATGATGAACTTTTTCGGTGTCTGGAATTCCCAACTGGTTGAATCCAGGACCTTTTTTAGGACTTCGATTGTGTCGTCCTGCGGAATGCTTGTGTAGAGGCTTTCCACATCTAGTGTAACAAGGGTGATAGAGTCTTCAGGGAAATTGATTTCAGTCAGTAGACGTAACAGGCTCTTGGTGTCCTTCAGGTAGGTCGGTGTCGACTGGACTAATGGTTTTAGGAAATGATCACAAAATTGTGATAGCGGTTCCAGAAGTGACCCAATGCCTGAAACAATTGGGCGTCCAGGTGGAGGTAGTTTGTTCTTATGCATTTTTGGCAAAGTGTAAAAGTAGGGTATTACGCTACTTGTGTTATTCAAGAAAGCAGCTTCATTCTTGGAAATCTGGTCTTGATCCTCTGCTTGTTTAACCAGAGAGCTGATTCTTTTTGTGAGGTCCGGGGTTGGGTCCGATGTTAGTGGCGTGTAATTTCTAACGTCACCGAGTAAATTTCTACAAGTGGTCTCATACTCTGTTGTGTCCTGGATGACGATCCCTCCGCCCTTGTCCGCGGGCTTTATGGTTATGGAGGTGTCGTTTTTTAGTTGTTGCAATGCCTGAAATTCAGCAGTACTGAAATTCCTGAATGTTCGCGGGTTTTGGCACTGTTCAAGGTCTTTAAATACAGCTTGCTCAAAAGCAGTTATGGCCGCTGGTATTGTATGTGAGGGCGGGATAAAGGTGGAGTTAGGTCTTAGACCTGTATCGCCTTTCCTAACCGATTCCAATGGGTCGATTTTTCCATCAAAAAATGCTTTTAGTTTTAATTTGCGGAAAAACCCTGCTAATTCGCAGTGCATTTTGAATTTATCATTTTGAGCAAGCTGTATTTAAAGACCTTGAACAGTGCCAAAACCCGCGAACATTCGGGAATTTCAGTACTGCTGAATTTGAGGCATTGCAACAACTAAAAAACGACACCTCCATAACCATAAAGCCCGCGGACAAGGGCGGAGGGATCGTCATCCAGGACACAACAGAGTATGAGACCACTTGTAGAAATTTACTCGGTGACGTTAAAAATTACACGCCACTAACATCGGACCCAACCCCGGACCTCACAAAAAGAATCAGCTCTCTGGTTAAACAAGCAGAGGATCAAGACCAGATTTCCAAGAATGAAGCTGCTTTCTTGAATAACACAAGTAGCGTAATACCCTACTTTTACACTTTGCCAAAAATGCATAAGAACAAACTACCTCCACCTGGACGCCCAATTGTTTCAGGCATTGGGTCACTTCTGGAACCGCTATCACAATTTTGTGATCATTTCCTAAAACCATTAGTCCAGTCGACACCGACCTACCTGAAGGACACCAAGAGCCTGTTACGTCTACTGACTGAAATCAATTTCCCTGAAGACTCTATCACCCTTGTTACACTAGATGTGGAAAGCCTCTACACAAGCATTCCGCAGGACGACACAATCGAAGTCCTAAAAAAGGTCCTGGATTCAACCAGTTGGGAATTCCAGACACCGAAAAAGTTCATCATTGACTGTGCCACCATAGCACTGAAAGAGAATTTTTTCTCATTCAAAAACCAACTATACCTACAATGCTCTGGGACATCCATGGGCAGTACCTTCGCGCCGAGTGTGGCGGGGCTGTACGTGGCAGATTTTGAGGCCAAACATATCCTACCACCAACCGCCAAGTTTTTCTCGTCAATGCTATTGTGGAAACGCTACATTGACGACGTCCTACTCATTTGGAATGGTAGCGATAACGATTTGAAAGATTTTCTTTCATGGATCAACACCTTAGATCCGAATCTAAGATTTACCAACACCATCAGCAGAAGAGAAATTGTGTTCTTAGATGTGGTTATTTCAATCAGCGGAACGACACTGACCACAAAAACCCACAACAAACCGACAGCAAAGAACAATCTCCTGCAATTTGACAGCTTCCATCCGCGTCCGCTAAAAGAAAACCTTCCTTACGGACAGTACCTCAGGCTACGTAGGAACTGCAGCACGACCGCAGATTTCAAAAACCAATCAGCCAATCTGACTAAAAAACTAAAAGATAGAGGCTATCCTCCCACTACCTTAAATAAAGGATTCAAAAGAGCCAGAAATCAACCAAGGGAATCTCTCCTTGAAGAAAGAACAAACAATTCAGATCAGATTCCACTCACCTGTGTCACCACATACAGCAGCCTTTCAAACATCTTGAAAAAGAGTATAAACAAACACTGGAGTATTGTGAAAACTTTTTAAAATGACTGGGAAAAACCCCTTTTTTCTTTTAAAAAGGGACGCAGTCTGAGAGATTCACTGGTTCACACTCGCCCGAAAGAGAAACCACAGGATCCAACACCATCAGTGACAACGTCATGGGGACTACCTAAAATCACCGGGCACTACCCCTGCTCGGACTGTAGTGTCTGCCACTTAACACAACCAACAAAAACTCTGGTATTGGAAGAAGGGAAAGTGTGGACACAACGTGACCATACTAATTGCAATTCATGCAATGTGATCTATTTGATCACTTGTTCCTGTAACCTTCGGTACGTGGGCATGACCACTAGAAAGGTAAAGCAACGGATCTGCGAACACCGGAGTAACATAAGGTGCAAGAAAATAACAACAAAGTTGAGCCGCCATTTCCTAGACAACAATCATACCACCAATGACATGCGGTGGACTGTCATTGAAGCAATTGATGGCACAAGGAATATACAAAAAAGACTGTTCGAAAAAGAACAGCGCTGGGTGTACCGCCTGGGGACAAATACCAATGGCCTCAATGACGATATCCCCTGGAACTCAGTCCTATCATGAACTCCACAATCTTCTTGTAGCTGTTAAACTTGACACAGAATTGATCTGATCCAAGCATGCCTTATATAAAATTAACATCAGGCCAAAAGACTACTTTTTACCAGCGAAAGTTCTTTCTGACAATATGTGCACTCTGTCCCTTTCTATGCATTTTAGCAGTGGTAACACCACCATAATTAGGCTGCTCTGACATCATCTATGTACTCGCAGTCTTTTCCTGTACCAATTTCCAATAATATAGAATATAACTCGGCAATCAAGAGACTCGATTTCTCAATCCATTGCCGTAAACATAAATTGCCCTTCGGTTACCATAACAACCATTAGCATCGAAAACCACCTTCAAGCGCAGCGCAACGATTGGCTTCCCAATCCAAACCTCGGTTTGAGCCCCAACGCGCTCCGCCCAAGTGGGCGTGTGCGCCCCAAGCCTCGCTTTGAGCAAGGCACGCCCAACCCGGAATCGAGCGCGCAAACGAAAACAAAGCGCTCTTATACCCATTCTCCGGCTCCGCTCTTTATCGTCGGGGTCCGGTTCTGAGGGTTCTTGCAGGTTGACAAGCGGGTTTTGAGCGCTGAGGGCGTGAGTCTGCATCCACAACGGAACGACCATTACGATCGATATAAGCTAAGTGCCTGTGTGCTGTATGGGTTATGCTGACATTTAACTCCTTCTTTTTCTTAGGATGTGCCAAGCGCGCTCCAACCCCCCTCCCGTGACCCATGGTTCAAATAGCGCCCATTTTTAAAGTGAGATGTTCTCCATATTTACCACCTAATGGGGGTCACCGACCCTTTGGTCAATTGATCCCTCCTCATGGAGAATTCACATCGCGTTTTTATTTTCCCTCACTACAAATAGTAGTTTTTAACCACTTCTAGCACTCCACCTCCTAGCAAGTATAAATACTCCCAAGGGCTACTTGGATGGTGCATAAGCTATCAGTTAGTGTGTGCACACATAGGTTTGCCACCAATTTAGGAGCACAATGATAAGTTTACGCTGGTATATACTAATTGTATGTATGTCTATATCTGTTTGTTTGTATATCTTCTCTTGCAGGTGCTGTTACACCCCTAAATTTGGGGGTTTTTTGGATTGAGCAATTTGCTCTCCAAATTTTTAAGCACTTTTTTCACTTTTTCCTTTTTTCACTTTCACGTCCCCAGGTTAGGGTGGACTATTAGAGTGTCCATACCGCCGGGGTTTTAGTCCTGAAGAATGCCATGGTGAATATATACCACATTAAAGGCAGAAACATGTTGACTGATTAATTTTAAAGTTGTGGTATTTAGCTGAATTTAAACAAAATCCTAATAACCTTGGCTCTTAAATTCAGACACACATACCACTTACACGTGCTTTAGGGATCACTCATTAAAGTTTTTTTGATACCCTGTTAGTCACTTTTAAATTTATTATTTTCACCACACGTCCTCCCCACACGACCAGCTCCGCAGTCTTTCTGGCGTCGCAGCACACCGAAGAGACACTCGGTCTCTTCGGTGGGGCCCGATGATGAAGCATGACACTGACCAGGTCGGTGTGTGAGGGCTTTCCTACTCAAATAGAGTGACTGTGATCCCACTGAATTAGAGTGACTGTGATCTATACTACCCACCTATCTTTTCGCTCCTAATTTCTGGTAACCTCGTGCCTAACCAGATTAGACCTCTCTTCTTTTGTTGTTTAACATATAACCGGGGATTAAGAGAGTGTCCCTGACTCTCCCTACCTCTCTCCTTGTTGATATATATGTTCTATAGAGCCCAGCAGCTGATGGCATGGATGAAAGCTGGACTACTCACGGTGGGTAACTGCTTACAGCTGGGGACATTGATTTCGCTAGAGGACCTGGTGGAGAATTATGAGTTGCCCCCAGGTCAATTTCCAACATACAAAGCACTTACAAGATCATTTGACGATATGTGGTCCAGCGGTGGGAACGAACCCGAGATGCATAGGTTTCTACAATTATTGTTGACTATGGAAGATATCAGACACCTGGTGAAATGGTTCTAGAGAGCACTGCTGGACATGACCAGATTGCCTCTTACAGCCCTTAAGATTAAGTGGAAAGCCATTATGGGGTGCAAACTGTCGGAACACAAATTTAGTAGAGCCCCGGCATACCCGAAGCACATCTTGGACTATGCGGCTGAAGTATATCCATTTTAACTACCTGCACATGACTTATTTGACTCTGTGTAAGCTTCAAGCCATCAACGGGGAGACATGCAACCATGTCCTGGATGTGCAGTTTTGGCGCAGACTTTGAGCACATGACTTGGAGCTGCCCCAGACTGTGCTCAATTTGGGGGGGGGTGTTGCGTAGACTGGCTGGTGCATTGAGCCATCCACTTACTTGTTCCTTAGACGTCTGCTTGCTAGGCCTATTCCCTAGACCCAAACAAAAGAGAGTGGGTTCTCAGTTTATAGACCTGGCCCTTCCTCTGGCAAGGAGATGGAGAGCACTGGCATGGAAATCTGAAGCGGGTCCATGATTAGAAGGCTGGTTGCGGGATGTTACGGCATGGGCCAGGGCGGAAGAGAGAGCCCTCATTAGGGAAATAACA
Organism: Lissotriton vulgaris; assembly: GCF_964263255.1. NCBI lineage: Eukaryota > Metazoa > Chordata > Amphibia > Caudata > Salamandridae > Lissotriton > Lissotriton vulgaris. The sequence continues at coordinate 494,263,999 of NC_141697.1, read as the reverse complement.
GAGGAGTGCGTAGGCACCCTATTGCAAGCTTGTGGTCAGAGATACTGGAGAAGTGGGAAAGGCCAACAGTAGACTTGGAAGATGTCACTAATAATGAGAATGGTGAGGATACGACTGGCAGGAACTCCTAGCAGAAATGGAGGAATGCAGGGACTATGCGCGAGTGAACGCTCGGAAAGGAACTATCTAAACCCCGCACCTGTTGGTGCAAAAGGGGCCTCTGCCCATTTATGCCCTAGAGCCCAAACCTGAATGCAGTGTAGGAGGCACTAGGGTGGAGGGTGGTCTCGCCTGGGCTTACCCTGCCACCCTCCCTAGTCATGACCGCCCCCTTTCTCCTAAGATGATAGAGAGTTGCAGGACAGGGTGTAGCCACATTGACCCCTGACCTAGAATGATAGGGACTCCCCTTGAAGACGTTTGGTTTTGTTATGGTTGTTAATACAAGTTACTTTTTCAAATGGCCACTAAAATAGTTCCTTCTATATTTTAATGGAGAGCACAGAGTTATTTGGTAGATGGGCATATGCTGTATCCTGATACCCAGGAAACTCCCACAGTGGAAATGTAACGTTGAGGGGCATGGACGATAGACACTATGGTATCTATAAAGTAGGCCAGATAACCAGAAGACATGGAAATCCATTGATATGGGCAGACCCTTTTAATTTTTGGAGCCATTTTTGGAGCCTATGCATTGACCACTGATAGTCTGGGATAGGGTACTGCTCACTGCTGTACATATGGGTGGGTGATTGTAGTATTAATGCAGAGTTTGGTTGCTGTTAGCCTTGTGCAGTGCTGAGATTGTGCTATTTTGTCATGTATCATTATAAAATGGCTATAAAAATATGTTTAAAAGAAAACAATGTGCAACACTTCTTTCTGCATACAGGGAGCCACCAAGTGGATTTCATCCCATAAAAATAAGAGAGTGAAAAACTGACAAACATCTGGGCCTAGATTTAGTAAGCCTTTGCATTGCTCTTGAGTTGTGCAAGGGTACGCAGGGCAATGCAAAGGATTATCTGAAGTTTACAAAGGCATCTGTGGCGCAGCGGCCAGGGTGCCTGACTCTAGACTATGGGGTTCATGGTTCGCCTCTAGGCAATAGCTTGCTTAATCTTCCCCAAGGCACCCAGTGCCGTGACACTACTTCGGAGGTAGCTGTGCGCTTTACAAATACTGGTATTTTATTTCATGCAAGCCTGATTTGTGTGGCCTTGCATGGCTTTGAAATATAATGCATAACAGCTCTTTTGCTACAGCTAGTAAACCTGGGAATGCGTCACAATGCTTCCCCAGTGAGGGGTAACAAGGAGAAATATAATTGTTCCCTTTCGTTATTTCCTCTTTACATGTTGCTGCATTCTGCAGCACACATATGGAAGAGTAAAATGCCTCTCAACATTGTTGTTATGCCGGAAGGTATACCCTCTTGCACAAAAACAATCCTGCCTGTAACACAGGCACCCTTGAACTTTGATGAAATAATGAAAACAACAGAGTATGGGGGGTCCTAGGGAATTTTAAGACCTGCGAGGATTAGATCCCTAAGCAATGACGATTAAACACATGAAATCCTCGGGTCTAAAAACACACATATGCGTAGTCCCATCGCCCACCGAGGGGCATGCTTTATCATCTGGGATTAACCTTTTGACGGGGAACCCTAGCCCGCCAAGGGCTACTACCCCCTCACTGTGACAGAGGAGCTCAGGGATGTTTTTATTCCTGTGGTGTTTATGATATAATAAATCCTTCAGACGAGAAGACAACTTAATAGGTTGGGTGGCGGGAGCAGTGCGAAACAAAAGACAGTAATAATGTGAGGAAGTGATGTCAAATCTAACTACAAAGAGCAATATGGACTTTATTGGTTCGTTCCTGGTGTCAGGATTAAAAACAGAGCACCTGCAGTCTTGAAATAATAACTACATTTGGTGGACGTAAACAGGTCTACATGTTTCAGCCTCCCCGTCAAGAGGAGAATCCCAGATGATGAAGCATGCCACCTCGGTGTGTGATGGGATTACGTCCTAATTAAGGGACTCTTTTAGCAGCACGTTGAGATCATCTCTGCTGTCTCTTTTCCAGGCATATGTGTGTTCTTAGACCCAAGGATTTCATGTGTTTAACCCTTGCACTTTGGTCAAGGGTGACTGCATTGGCGCTAGCCAACCCACAGTGCACCAGCACTATGAGAAAGCAGAAATGCTCCATATTTTGGAAAATATGAAGCACTTCTGCTTTCTCCCTTTCACGTAATGCAGCACAGCAACTTTGCTTGCTACTCTGCATTGCATGAAAGATTACTGAATATGCCCCAAGGTACGTAGATAAATGTTCAAGAGCTAGCTATTCCAAGCAAGGCCATCATGGACATCTTAACACACCTGATTTACAAAACAGAACACAAAGCAAGGATAAAGCCTGATCTATTCACAAAAAGAAGCTCTGACTACCTAGTCAAAGTGTTATGCAAGAACTCAATCAATCTTACCTGCACACTGATCATTCACTCACCTGGTCCCTGTATATTAAAATGCACAAATAAAGTACTATTAAACAACCAAATGCTGCTGTTTTGTTTTCAATAACCTGCTCACATTTAATCAAACCTGACAATCTTCCTCTTACTATATTGCATAATCCTTGCACAAACCAAAAATTACATTGATATATGATCATAAAAATCCTAACATCCTCATCATCACACCCTGCTCTTCTTACTTTTCTATACGCACTTATGTGAATTTCCCACGTCTCTTTCCATAGACCATAACCCCTTCCTTCTCAAAAACTGATGATCACTTGTCAGCCACCAATCAACACTCTGATCTTCCTCCACCCTAGCTATTGACCCGACCAATCATTCGAATGAATTAACATATCCGCTTACCCCAGCTAGCGATGACAACTACCTCCCTCTGATTCCACCACAAACTGGAGTTACCAATGGAAGGTTTCTTTTAAGATAACACAAGACTAAACTCGGCAACCTAAACCACTAAATTAACCACTAACCTTGGGTTCAGAGTAGCATGGGACTCACCATGAAGCGCTTCAATGCCTTGTCCGGGGTAGTAAGCACTCATTTTTTCATTTCATAAACTTTTATTCGATTATAAAAATTTGCATAATCATAAAAAGTACAATTTATAAAAATCATCGGTTTTGTACAGAAATTCACATGTTATAGTTTATAAAACAATGCCCTGACGGGTTTTCATTACTTTTTTAAAAAGGTTGATATCATTTTGGCTTCGTGCGGGTTTACCGGTGACTGGAGGTAAACAAGCGCTGGATATGTGCTTCTGAGACCGCTTGAACGAAGGAGGGGAAAAATCCATTTTTTCCTGGCTACGCTGTAGTATTTGCAGAACAGTGTGACATGGACCGTTGATTGCTTGGAGGCCCCGTCACACGGACAACAGCACAGATTCCGAGACCAGTTGTTCTGTTCCGGAAATGAAACCAAGCGGAAGAAAAGATCGAACCGGAGTCTTGTCAATAGAAACTTTTCGTGGTTTGAAAGATAGAACGTCAGGTAGGGCTGTATCAGTTTCGCTGGTTGCAATAGGCAGATATTTCCGTTTTGTGTTTTTACAATCTCAGCCTGATTGCGGAGTTCTCTTAAGTGACCCATACATAGTTCTTAAGCTGTTTCTTTGAAATGTCTTCTATTGAAGGTGGATCGAGAAAATATTGCTCCCGATTTAGATCTTGAAAAAATTTAAAAATGTAGTTGGGCCAGGGAATTTTCCTCCAGTGAGCTAGGCTAAGGCAATCGGCGATGAGGGAGCGTGTTATATGGCTTTCTGGATTGCACCATATGCGATGCCATAGAATGAGAGGCTGGCAGCGTATGGTGTCTGTCACAAATTCCATCCCTAGCTCTCGATGTGATGCTAGAATCGGAGAGCTTTGGGGAAGGGCCAGAATATACTTAATGAAGGCATTCTCCGTTACCTGTAGTTGGTTAATGCTTCCGTATCCCCAGATGCCTGCTCCGTAACTAGCCACGCTGTGGCACTTTGCATAGTATAGCGTTAACAGTTCGGAAGGAGCTGGTTTGCCGAGTTTCCTGGAAAAGGCACAAAGTGCTGATGTTGCTCGACGGAAGTTGAGGTTTCTGGCTTCAATGGCTTTGCGCCAGGACATTGAATCGTCCACGAGTATACCCAGATAGGGGTATACTGTTGTTTTTTCCAGCTTGGTGTTATTTATGTGTATGGATTTTGAGGTTCCGTGTTTGGGTCCTATGATCATTGTAAATGTTTTCTTTGTATTTACTTTTAGACCCAGAGAGTCCATAAACGTCACGTATTTGTTCAACTGTCGTTGGAGTTGATTAGCTGTTCGGGCCAGGATGACCGAGTCGTCGGCATAGAGGAGGATGGGTATAGGGCGGCGTGCTATCTGTGGGAGGTCCTGGCTCCCTGCCAACATAGCTTTTTCGATCCCGTTGGTGTATAGATTGAATAGGAAGGGAGCCAGTACACACCCTTGCCTTACTCCTCGTGTGATTTTAAAGGGACGTGACAGTTCGCCGCCGATGCCATAACGCACTCGGCCTTCTGCGTTGGTGTATAGACCCCTAAGGAAAGCCAGTATCGGTGGGTCTACTCCAAGATTGGACATAATTTCCCACAGCTTAGCATGCTGAACGCAGTCAAAAGCCGCGCTCAGGTCTACATAGACCAGGTAGATTTTTCCTTCTTTTGCGTGAGCGTATTTTCCGGCCAGGAGGGTCAGGTTTAGGGCCTGCTCCACCGTTCCGAGCCCCTTCTGGAAGCCATATTGCAGGTCTGTGAAGATGTTGTTTGCCTGGGCCCAAGATTGTAATCGGTCCAGGAGTAGTCGGCCTGCAATTTTGCCCGTGGAATCCAGAAGGGAGATCGGCCGGTAGCACGCGGGATCGTTGCGGTCCCCTTTCTTAAATATTGGCAGGAGGGTGGATGATGACCATGATGGAAGGAGACCGATTTCAGCGACTGCAGTCATTACCCGGGTTATTATTAGCGACCAATAGTCACTATTGTATAAAAACAAGTCCATAGGTACCCCGTCTGGGCCGGGAGCCTTGCCAGTTTTTGACGCTTTGATTGCCTTTCTGACCTCAGTGACAGTGAAGCGTAGATCAATTGGAAGAAAATTTTTCTCTGCTTCGTCCTCGCGTTCTATTTGAGGTATGTCAGATGGCGAGCCAAAGATTTTTGTAAAGTGGTGAACCCAGTCATTCTCGGTTACTGCTACGTCGAGGTGGTATGGATCAGTGTTGTTATCTAAAAAAGGTGATCTGATGGTCTGCCAAAATGTGATGCTGTCCTTTTTTAGTGCGCTTTCGTGTAGTTGGCACCAAAGGTCTCTCTTTATCTGCCGCCTTCGGTTTTTCCTGGCTTCGTTATACGTTTTCCTCCGGAGTGAAATTAATTGGGCATCTCTTGGTTTCTGCCGGAGGGCTTCTTTTAAGGACGAGAGGGCCTTTCTGCAGTCTGAGTTAAACCATCTTTTGGTTTGGGGTTTAGGTTTGTTTGCCGTGTATTTGAGTAACTCGTCTCTTATTGCCCCTTGAATGTTATGGAAAGAGGTGATGATTAGTTCGGGAGAGGCCTCTGCGGACAAACAGTCCCTTAACCAGGGGTGCGTTTTTTCAAGTATCCTTTGCGAGGTCACTTCAGGGTCGACTTTCGCCCATTTGATGGCGTACCCGTTCTTCTTCTTTATTGTTATTGATTGTTGGTCAAGAGAACTGGTTTTAGTTGTGGAGGGGCCCGCTTTCTCCATTGTGAGCTCCACGCTGAGGGGATAGTGATCGCTAATCGGACTGGACCCTACTTTGTAGTTTTTTAGCGAACTTTTACACGTATTAGAGGCTAAGATAAAATCAATGGTGGACGTGCAGCCTCGCCCATGGAAGGTGGGTAGAAATTCCTGGGCCGGGTCCACTAGTTCGTTTACAAAGTCTAGGTCCAAAGTGAATAGGATTTCATTTAGCTTATTTCCGCTTTCAGTGTGTGCGAAATGAGGGATGGGATTTCCGGATTCAGATTGTAGGCCACAAATTCCGATTTTGTGGTTTGGGCATAATGGGTGGTTGAAGTCGCCTCCCCAGATGTATTTTATTGTCGCGCTTAGGTTCGCGCTTTGTAGTGTGGATATGTGAGCCACCATTTCGTCTAGGTTTGTACAGCAGTCCAGAGTACCTGCGTTATTATAATAATTTATGAGTATATATATGTTCCTCGATGCGGTAGTCTGGTGGGTAATTTGGATGATTTGAAAAGTAGGTGTTTCTTTCGTTAGTTTTACTGTGACTGCTATGGTGTTGGAGAAATAGATCATGAGTCCACCTTTTGGTCTTCCCATTGTGCTAGGCGTTGCTTTGGTAAAGAATGTCTTATATCCCGCTAGATGGAGGGGGGATGTACGCCAGGTCTCTTGTAGGCACAAGATTTGGTAGCTTCCTGCTATTTCCAGCCATTGAGGGCATGTTATTTTTCCGGTTAGACCTGCGACGTTCCAGAAAGCTATGCCTATATTCATGGCCTCGTTATCTGTCGAGGTGGCGGGTACTGTTTTGTGGTTGGTAAGGATTTCAGCGGCTAAAACTTGGTCAGTGGATGATCTTTCGCTCATGTCCGGTTTTTTGGGGGAGGTGTGGGTCAGAGGGTTGTTATGTTGGATCGTTGGTGTCTCTGGTGTGTCAGGCAGTTTTGGTGGGACTGTCGGGTGCTTATCAGAGACTGGGTGATATAGGACGGCAACTGTGTGTTGGCTAAGATCGACCATAAGTGGTCAATCGACCATATCGAGGCACTCGTATCGATTTTGGGTCGGGAAGCCCTGCCAACCTTCGTATGCTGGGTAGGGTCTATCCTGCCAATATGGAACTTGGCCATCAACGTACCTTTCTCTTTCTCTTGGCCCCCCCCTGTCTAGGTACTCACGTGGGTAATCCCTCCGACTCCATGGCGTTTGACGCCATGGGTCCTGGTTTCGTGGGTCTTTGGGATGATGGTGCCATTCCCACGGTGGTAGGTTATGATGTTGTTTCACTGGGGGGTAAAAAAGAGAAAGGTGGCGGGCGTCTATTCCCCCTTTTTTCTCGAGTTGTGGCCAGGCACAGATGTAGTCTACCGTTGCGGGATCTCTGCATGTTACAATGATGCAGTCACCGCGTATTGTTTTCTTGGTTTTGCCTATCCAGGCTACCCTACGTGCTGACGTAATCCCTCCTGATAGATGTGATTCGAGAGGTCTATTTATGCTGAGCCACTGCATGGCCTTATTTTTAAGTGACCATGCAGTTTCTGGAGTGTCTTCTGCTAACTCGGGTACTCCTGTTAAAACTATTGTGTAGGGAGTAGCTTCAGGGGGCAAATGGGCTGGACGTCTAACTGTGGGGAATTTTTTCGGAGTGGTTTCCGATGTGTTCTTGGATGTTTTTTGGGGAGGTATTGGATTCGGTGGCTGGGAATCGGGTTTCTCTGTGGGGATTCTACTAGAATCTGGGTTTTGGGCTGGGCATGGGGTGTGTGTCGTGATCTTGCCTTTGGTAGTTGCCTGCTGTGCTTTTTGTTGTGGTGGTTTCTCCTGCTGGGGGTGAGACGTATTTGTTATTGGTTTGGGTGTGGTAGACGGTGGATTTGGGTTCTTCTGTGCTGCGAATGTTGCGTTTGAAGGATTGACTGTTTTCTGTATGTGTTTTTGGTTTTGCTTTTTTGGTGGGTGTGAGGTGTTTCGCTGGCCCTTTACGTCTATCCTAGTATTTGTATCTAGAAGAGTGGCCGATATTATTGTCAGTTGAGCTTCGAGATTTCTGATGCTCAACTGGATAGGCTTTAGGTATTGGTAGAGTAAATCTTTGGTAGTGGTGAGCACTTGTGATGTAATTCTGCAGGTCTTACATTGCTCAGATGTGTTATTGTTGGAGATTGCCTTATGTGGAAGAATGGAGTCGGGAATGTGCAGTATGCTATTGGAGCATGGGGAGTTTGAATGGGTCATGGGTGAGCTTTGTGTTTTTTCCCTGAGTGATAGTCGAGTCTCCGATGTTGCCCTTTCCCTCTCGCCATGCGGCGGCGGATTGTCAGTGGTTTGGATATCTCCATGGGTTTGACATCCAGTTAGGTCGGGGGTTGCTTCCAAGTCTTCTGATGTTATTGAGAGATCCGACTCAGAATGCGTGACTGACAGATCGACTACTGAAGGGACGGTGTTAAGTTCTGTAATTGGGAGAGGCACTGGAAGTGAACTGTTTTGGGAGGTCAGGTTAATTGGGGATGCAGCGTTCGCTATAGCACCAAGTGATGAACGCTTGGCGTTTGCGGTCATAAGATCCATTGAGACTCTCTTTTCCATTAAAGCTATGCTTTGATTTATTGTTTCGTTGACCCGTGATATAAAAAGGTCGATAGGGCCAGTTACTTGTGCTACCTCCTGTGCGTGTTTGGATTTGGGCTTGGAGGCACTTCTAGTTTTTGGCGGCATGCTTGTTTGTTGCTGGGTCGTCTATGAAAGAGGGATGGCCCGGTCCGGTCTCTATCGGGCACTAACGGGCAACAACGGGCCCGCCCTTGGCCCGGGCTTCGCCCGCGCTTCGCCCGCGCGCGTCCCGCGATGCGCGTGTTAGGCCCTGTTTAAGTAAGTGAGGTGTAGGGAAGGGGTGGGGCACTGGGAGGGGGCGCGGCTCACGCGGGAAGAGGGAACAGCTGATGTTACTGACGCTGTCCCTCGCAGTCCCCGGGCCGCGCCTCTCGCCTCCGCTGCGGCCTCGCGTCTCCTCTCACAGGGTCTCCGGCTGGTAGGCTCAGGAAGGCTGCTCCTGCAGCAACGTCAATTAGGGATTGGAAAAAGCACTGGCGAGTCCTCACAGCAGCAAAGTCTCTCTGGCAGCGGCACCCTATAAATAGTAAGCACTCTATAAATGCAATTACAATACAAGGCAATCTATTGGCTTTGACAGTGGTTCTTTTTAGGCAGATACCTATGCAGCCTACTCTTTAGTAGTGCACTACACGAGGGAAGAAGGGAGAGAAAGCAGAAACTACTACGCAGGAGTGCCTGGGAAAATGACGCACTTCATTTATTCACCTCTCATGATCTTAAATAATGTGAACCCCATTCTAAAGCGACACTCCTCAGCTTGTGGAAATTCATTTTGATATTTTTAAAAGAGGACGGGCCCATAAAAGACAACATGCATGCACTGTGTGTTTTTTTGTGTGGTTGTAGTTGTGTTCGTCACTTCGAGTAGGAAATTTACTCCGAAGCCTAAAATAACATCCACGTGACTTGTTTACTTGGAGGGAGAGCTCTTTAAGCCTGAGCAGCAGGTTGAAGAACTAGGCCCTCTGAGGCAGAGCAGTTGGCATGGAGTAACATAGCAAGTCCATAAGACTCACGGTTAAAAATAGGTTTAGTGAGCAAGCTGCAGGTCATATGTGAATCATGCCACTCCTGTCATTGATGTAACAATGGAAAAGACAGTGAAAAAATGGCTGTTTTTCCGAAATACAATATAGTGTATTGTTATTTTCTAATGCAATCTATAATTTTATATGAGTGAATGAATGAACGGGATAAATTATAGAGCCTGATTCGTGGAGAAAACCACCTGTTCCGTCTGGAGCGGCAGCTCAGCAGTAGGATAATTGCATTTCCGGGATAAGAGGAGCGACGAGGAGGCGAAGGGCGAAAAGGAGGTGAAAGTCAAGATACAGATCGGAAGGCATTGCAGCTAGTTTGGATTGTTTCCCAGTGGTTGGCCTTCCTTCCCTCCTTCGCTTCCTGGAAAGGAAGAGACATTTCTTAGAGTGCTCCATCTGCTTCAATTCACCAAAAGGCCAGGGTAGCTGGATTGAGCTCACGCGCCCTTTGACCCTAGATAGCATTGCACGGTTAAGCCCTTGTTCCATCTTTAGTCCCCCCGGGGCGTCTCGTTTTCTGCTTAGAATAAGGGGAAAGGAAATGCAACATCGGAGGAAGTAAATAAGCCTTTACTCTCACTATTTACTTTCCACACCTGTTGCCACCTTCATGACCCTTTAGTCTGGGAATACTAAGGGAAGTGCTGGGGGTACCAACGAACAAATCAGGAGATAGCAACAGCTATGCCTGGTTTCCAATAATTCAGATGTAGATGTTTGTTGAATTCAGCAATCTTTCTTTTTTGGGCCTCACTTTCCAATTGCGCTCCATTTGTTTGATGTCTCACCAAGGGATATAAAGTTAAAACAATCTTTTAAAGCTTTAGCGAAGGAAAAAATCAATTAAAGTTGCCATTCTGGTTATGTAATTGGAACCCTTATTTAACTTCCCTCTTCAAAGATCTACTCAGTTTACATAAACTTCCCCATTTTCTGTGTTTTCTGTGCCATATGGCCTATGTTGTAGTCTATTCATGGGTGATGCATTTTTACGTCCTACAACGTTGAATAAATGCCCCAAAGTATAACATGTGGAAATTAAAATAACCCTGTCTGCATGATTAGAATGTCATGCTTGTTGGGAGGCATTAAATGCAAAAGTAATAAATACAAACGATTGCCACTGAGGGAACCTGTTACCTCCTGAGGCGGAAGCCGGGAGCACCTTGATCCTCCTTTTTAAAATTTATCACTTGTGTCACGTTTAACTGTGTATTTTAACAATCACGCTGTTTACTGGCAGTTCAGGACTTTCTGTGTGCACTACGAGCGCACCGCGGATCATATCGCTGTCAGCGGAGCCCAGGCACCAAAACAAACGAGATCGCCACTGTCGGCGAGGCAAGAGGCCACGCCCACTCCGAGGCCACGCCCCCCGCCCTCCTTCTTGGCTTGAAAATATGTGCAACCACCGTACGCGCAGCAGACGGGCGCAGCGGGCGCGCCGTTTGCGCGCCAAAGGCGCGCCTAAGGCAAGCCCGTCTTCGCCCGTCCTCGCCAAGTCATCGCCTCTCGCCAGGCTCCCTGCTCAAAAACCACGGACAGCATACGTCTACGACAGAAACCTGCTCTGGGCACTCAACCCAGGCCTACGCTGTGACAAGTTAGAGGGCTGCATTGGACGAACTGCTCTTCAATGTAAGGCCTGTAAATTAGCTATACCTGAGCCACGTCTACTTAGCCACAAAGCTACCAGAAGTAACCAGGCCTCGCTCACTATCTCCCAGCTCAACGTCAGGTCTTTGGTCAAACACCATGCGGAGGTAAAAATGCTTCTAATAGACGAGAACCCAGACATTATGTTCTGATGTGAAACCTGGCTTAGGGATGATCTAACCAGCATCCCCAATCTAACGTTACCGGATGGGTTCTCTATGACCTATATCAATTGAGACTCGAGGGGAGGCGGCATTGCCGCGATCTATAGAACTTCCTTCACCTGCTCATTCGTAAAGGAAAACATTACTGGCTGTGAATGTGCGCGTTTTAAAATCTCCACTAGCCCTCATTTCTCCCTTTCTGGCCTTTTTATCTATAGACCCCCGGGGCCTTCCTCGAAATTCACAGAGAAGTTCCTAGAGACAGCCCATGCACTGATCACTAGCTCCGCTAATTTCACAATCCTAGGGGACCTTAACCTCCACCTAGATGACATCTCGGACACTAATATCAGCAATTTTTTAGCTGACCTATCAGCCCTGCAGCTGACCCCTCTCATACAATCCTCCACGCATGTCGCTGGTCATATACTTGACCCGGTCTTCACCAACATTCCAGAAGCCAGAGCTGACTCTCCTAAGCCCATGGCCTGGAGGTGATCACTCTCTTGTCCAATTTGCTATTCCGGTCGCCATTCCACCCAACAAAACGACACCCGCCTCCTGTCTGAAACGGCCCTGGCACAAACTCCATAATATAGACCTCTCTGCCAGCTTAGGCGAACCTAGCTTTGAGGGTACAAACGACATTGACACGTCGTATGCTGCCTTCCAAGATTGGATCACCAAGGGACTGGACTCCATTATACCGGCCAAATGGACTAAAGGACGTAACACCCCCTCCAACCCTTGGTACGATGAGAAACTGAAACTACTTAGGAAAGAATGCAAGAGAGCGGAACGACACTGGAGGAAAGACTACAATCACGAGGACAAAAACTCATACTTGGTCGTGCTCAAAGCATACCACAAAGCCATACGCACGGCTCGTGCAGCCTTCTACGCTAAGGAGATCAGCTCCAGCCCAACCCCACGAAAACTATTTTCAAAATAGTTCAAAAATTACAAAGCAGTGGCAACCCTGCCTCATACATCTCCTCAACTCAGCAGTGTGAAGACCTCGCCACTGAAAAGGTGAGGAAGATTTACAACTCCTTCACACACAACCCCTCAGATCGCACCAACTCTCCCAACCCTTTCAAGGGTTCCAGGCTCACCTGTCTGCCAGCTATCTCTCATGAGGAGCTAGCTAAATTCAGCAGGAAGGTGAAATCCGGTGCCCCTACAGATCCTATGAGACCAGTCCATTTTCTGGGAGCTTTGGACTTCTTCCTCCCATCTCTGACCTCACTCCTCAATCTCTCCTTCTCCTCGGCCACAGTACCCATTTGCTGGAAACAGGCCTGGGTCACTCCCATTATTAAAAAATCCACCCTAGACCCCACTAAACCGGAGAACTACAAGCCTTCTCACTGCTCCCCTGGGTGTCCAAACTGGCAGAGGCTCATGCAAACACCGTACTAAATGACCATATGGCGGAAAATAACATCCTGGACCCCTCCCAACATGGCTTTAGTCCGGGGCATAGTACGGAGTCCGCTCTCCTTTCCACCACTGAACACCTGCGGAGGATTTTGGACACCGGTCAGAGTGCTGCGCTGATACTGCTCGACCTCAGCGCAGCCTTTGATACGGTCTCCCACGACATCCTTCTAAGACGCCTGGAAAGTATTGGGATCCAGGACCTGGCACTGGAATGGTTCCGATCGTTTCTTACGAGTAGGTCCTTCCGGGTGTCAGCTCCCTCATTTATCTCCCAACCACAAGCTATAGGCCAAGGAGTCCCGCAGGGCTCTGCCCTCAGTCCATCCCTTTTTAACTTGTACATGCAGCCTCTTGCGGAAGTAGCCAAAAAGTGGGATCTCACACTGGTGTCGTACGCCGACGACACACAGTTGGTAATCACCCTCATTGAGGCGCCCTCCCCCGACGCCACTAGATTTAGGGATGGATTGGCCGCTGTCGCCAACTGGATGACTGCAAACTGCCTTCAACTTAATGCAGGAAAAACCGAGGTGCTGCTCCTGGGAAAGAACCCCAGTGGCTGGAGTGATCTCTGGTGGCCTTCCTCATTGGGCCCAGCCCCCCCCCCCCCCAAATCTCTAGCAAAAAACCTGGGAGTATGGTTGGACTCAGCGCTCAACTTCCAGACTTGTAGCCGCGACTTGTATTGGGCTGCTGAGAAGCCTTAACCCCATTCTAGGCTTCTTCGACCCTAAAACGCGGCAGCTCATCGTCCAATCGACCATCCTTGCCCGGTTGGACTACGCGAGTGTCCTGCTACTAGGCGCAAACAAGGCCGAAACCAAGAGATTTCAGCGAATACAGAACTCTGCGGCCAGGGCAATAGTAGGCCTTCCTAGAAGGTACACCGCGAGAGCCACCATTCACAGACTTCACTGGCTGCCCGTGGAAGCCCGCATCCAATTCAAAGCCCTCACCATTGCCTTTAAAATTCTGAAAACTGAGGGCCCCAAACTCCTACGTTCGCTGATAACACCCTACATCCCCCAACGCAAACTTCGTTCTATGGGGCAACACCTAGTCTTGGTTCCCCACACGAAGTTCTGCCGCATCGGAGGACGCTCATTCAGGCTGCTCGGAGCAAAGCTCTGGTACTCCCTTCCCCTCCACATCCGCTGCCTTGACAACCTGTCCGCTTTTCGGAAAGCTATTAAAACTCACCTCTTCCCCCCCCTGTAGGCCCCTTTTTCTCCCCTTTCCTCAGTAGGTTATGATATGGTTCTTAGCGCCGGGACGCCCCGTCGCTGGGGCAGCTGTCGCGCTCAACAAATACATAACATAACATAACATAACAGTTACCTTGTGTAAGAGCATTGCAACTCCTGAGTCGGCCATTTCTCAATACTTTGGCGTGGTGGAACGAAATCAGCACAGCCATGGGGAGCCATCCTCAGAGGTACCTGACTCCAGGGGGAATGTTAGGTTGTACCATTATGCATGGAAAACTCAATCCCCCACATCAGGGTAAAACACCAAATTGTCTTGTGACTCTCGAGCCTTAAAAGTTTGAGAGTGACACGAACAGCCATTTTAGGCCTGAAATGGACCTCCTTTTTGTGGTTGACTCTCAAACCACTTTTGACTCCGGAATTTCATGCTCATCAATCAAGAATCAAAGGCAAAGGCAAATACCTTAAGAACTGTCTAACCACAAGAAAAGATGAAGCCCTTGCAGCCACCCCTCCGGCACACACCAGAAGGCTGTGCATTGTGGTGGAACGTTGCAGGCAGATGGGAGGGCACTGGGCAGGGCTACAGTGATGATAGGGGTTACGGCACAAGGCCTGGTCACAGGCCGGCCAGCGTAACAAAACTCCATTGCACACGGCCAAAGTATTTGCATTCCAGGAGCAGTAGCAGTTGGTGGTGGGAGTAGCTGCCGGGCGGGGCAGGGTGGGGGTAGTAATCTATGGATTACGGAGGATTACAGGTAAGTAAACATATAAATAAATAAAACTGATTTCGTTGCATGCACTGCATCGCATTTGGGGATACAGTGCATGCAACGAAATTCGTTTTATTTATTTATATGGTTACTAACCTGTAATCCTCCGTAATGCATAGATTACTACCCTCCCACCCTGCCCCTCCCCTTCCCCGTGTCACCGGCCGGCAGCTACTCCTGCCACCGACCACTACTCTCCAGGAGTGGACTGACAGCAGTGCATAGGATTCTGGGCCTGACCATAGGCCAGGCCCTATTCCCAAGCATTCCTGTGTACGCCTATGGCCATGAGCTGCAAGGGTTGACTCATAACAGGAGGTAGAGCAGACCCTGACCCCTATCCACCCTACCACAGCTGAAGGCCATGTGCACTTGGGGTAACTGACGGAAGAGGGTAGGGCACAGGGCTTGTTGCAGGACAAGCACTGTCCCAAACCCCAACCGCACATGGCCGAAGTCCGGCCGCAGCAGGAGTTGGTTTATGGCAGAGTAAGGTAGGCCCCAGACCATGCTCTGTACCCAGCTCCACTGCTCAGGGCCGAAGTTCGTAAGCTGTGAGGGGTGTACGCTCACTGCAGGTTGGATGCAGGGCCTGGCTGCAGGGGTTAGGGCAGTAGACTTGATTTATAGGTGGCTTAAAACCTAAGTACTTACGTTAGGTCAAACTCTATATTGAAAAAAGAATAATCTGCTAAATGAAAGTTAATCCACTTTGGGATCTTCTTGGCAAGGTATCTATAGATCCGTAATGGGGGGATGGGGATGGGGGAAAAGAGGTTTCTAAAAGTGACATTTACCATTGGAGTTGCAATAGCATTCTATGCACCTCAGTAAGAAAATATGGCAGAATAGATTTATACCAAACCTATCATGTTAGTAGAACTTCACTCAAGTAAGTGCCTTTGCTTGTTTTAGTGTGTAAAGGAGACTGTTTGGCTGTCCCCATGGGTGTAAGTTTTTGCTGCAATGTATATCCCAATCCATTTGCTGATATTCCGTGTGTGCAATGAGTGCTTGCATGTACAGTGCGTGTTTTACATGTTTGTTTTTTGGACTCTCTGGGTGGTGGCAATCTGGATTTTTTATCTTGGATGACCCCTAGTTTAGCAAGGTACAACATGTCTGGTGGATACAGTTTCCCCAGACAGTTTAAATGCATTTACTGTATCCCTGTGGCTGGAGTATGGATACCCAGACACTGAAGTGAAGGAGGGTGGAGACAGGGCTCCGCTTAGATATTCAATGAGGTCCTTGATAGAAAAGGACTTTATGATGCTTTTTGAGATGTCATAAGTGATGTATTAAATGCTCTCACAGAACCTGTCTTGAGTGTTGCCTTGGGTCACTCTTTTAAATAAAGAGAAGGGGGTGCACCTGGCCCCCCTCCCCATGAAGATTTCAGTCCTAGGCACCCTACCCCCAGGGCCCAGCAAGATTATCAGGGAAGGGGGTCTTGCGGCCCCCCTTTCCGGGCCAATTTCTGCCCCAAGGACCCCATCCCTTGGGGCCTGGTGTTATTATCAGGATTAGGGGGGCACAGAGTCCCCCCCTCCATCTCCCATAGCCCAGTGTTATTATCATGGGTAGGACACACATTGCATCCTCTCTCTGATTTTGGACCCCCGGACCCATCCCATGGAGCCCAGAGTGCTTTTTATGGGAGGGCATGCAGCACCTTCCCCGAGGCAGATTTAAGCTCTGGGGACCTGGCATTATTATCAGGGGAGCTGGCACACAACCCCCTTCCTGTGGCAATTTTGGCATAAGGGAATCGCACCCCAAGACCCAGATTCATTTTTAGGGGGAGGGAGCATGGGGCCTCCCTCCGCCAGCTTATTTCAGGTCCGGGGATCCCATCCCTTGGGGCACATGCAATTTTCATAGTAAGGGGGGGGCACGTGACCTCCTCCCCGGGCTGACTTCAGCCTGGGCACCCCATACCCCTGGACCCAACATTCTTTGGGAGAGAAGGCCAAGGAGCCACCCTACTTGGGCCGATTTTGGCCCAGGACCCCATCCCTAGAGACCCTGCACAATAAAAGGTGGGTGCCTTGGTGCCCACTTTGGGCAGCCACCATAGTCTTGGTGAGGGCAGGGGGGAAGCCCTTTGCCCCAGCTGGGTCCCTGCATACAGCGGGAGCTATCACTGCTCCTGCCCACAGAGATCAGTTTGAAAAATGCTGCTCCCTGCAGGTGGGAGGAATATTTTCACAGCACCAGTGGCGGCTCCTCGAGGGAGTGCTGTGGGGCGGGGTGGGGGAGGGGCAGGGTGGGGGCTAGTAAACTCAGGAATACGGCCAAACAGAGTTGAGTAAATAAATAAATAAAACAAATTACATTGCGCGTGCTGCAACGCCAAATCGGCGGTGCTGCGGGGAATGTAATTCATTTTATTTATTTATTTATTTACTCAACTCTGTTTGGCCTTATTCCGGAGTTTACTACCCCCCACCCTGCCCCTCCTGCCCCACCGCCCGCAGCACTCCCTCAAGGAGCCGCAACTGTACAGCACGCAGGAAAACAGATCAAAAGTCTGCTCCCAGTGTGTGGAGCATTTTTTTAAGTTCCCA
The DNA here is from genome assembly GCF_964263255.1 of Lissotriton vulgaris. Lineage (NCBI taxonomy): Eukaryota > Metazoa > Chordata > Amphibia > Caudata > Salamandridae > Lissotriton > Lissotriton vulgaris. The sequence continues at coordinate 494,246,748 of NC_141697.1, read as the reverse complement.
CCCGCTGGGAGAGGACTTGGTGTTTGCTCCTGCTTGGCTGGCGTTTTAAAAATGCTCCCGCCAAGTGAGAACAAATACAGGTTTTCCTAACAGTGCTGGTGGGGGCAGGGAAATAGCTATGTCCCGGGGTGGGCTCTTCAGGACATAGCATCTGAGCCAGCCCCAGTATATGGGGCTCCCAGGCCATTAATGGTTAAAGTAATTGACCCCAGGTCATGGGCTCCCAGGGGCCTGTCATGGCTCAGGAAGGAGAGCCACGTGATTCCCCCATACAGAATATTTTTGCCCATGCGGGTGTTCCCCTTATGGCCTTTGCTGGCTCAGCAAGGGAGGCCGCACATCCCACCTTCCCATACAAAATATGTTCCACCCCGGGGTGGTTTCCCTAGGGCCTCTGATGGCTAGGGGAGGGAAACTGTGACTCCTACACCTCATAAACAATGTTTTCATCCCCAGGGGTGGGCTCCTCATGGCTTATGGAGGTTTAGAGAGGGAAGTCACGCAGCCCACCTTCCCATCATCAATACAGCCCTAGGGTAGATGGAGGCTCATGGTAGAGGCACGCAACTTGCCATCCTCATTATCAATACAGCACCAGGGGTTAACTCCCACAGGGATTATAGTTCATAAATGCGGCGCAGCAGTATTTTTTTCTTTTTTTATCCTGTGAGAGTCTCGTGGGATCGCTGCATGCTTTGCTACTTTTATCTTTTGTGGCCGCAGGGGGGTTCCACTGGGTCTTCCCCATGGATCAGGGGACCCCTACCCTGCCAATATATCTTTATTTTTCTTTAACTTCAGGATAGGGGACAAAGGGGCGTTAAAATTATCGCCACTTTAGCGGCAGAAAACGACCGCTAAAGCGTCGATAAGCCCATTATCGCCACTTTAGCCGCAGTTTTCTGCCGCTAAAGCGGTGATAATTTTATCGCCGTGCTTGATAATATGCCCCAAAGTCCCCGAGATGTGTAATGGCTGCCAGCAACATTTTTCTCATGTTGTTGGCAGCCAATCAGAGAGCTCCCTCTCACGGGAGTCTGTCTCCCGCGGGAGCCAGACAGTCCAAGTAAAAAAAACTCCATGGGTCAATCAGAATGCTCTATTTTTAATTTGAGGCTCCTGTGACAGTCTCTCAAGACTCTTGGTGCCCAACCATTCACATATACAAATAGTTTTCAACCTTAATTCCACAATCACAATCACAATCTGTATACCTAGATCTAGCCTCCTGCCAAATTTGCTTAATTCCATTCAGCAGTTTTAGCTGGAGCCTTGTCTAACGAAGTTCATGGAAAATGCATGGGGATTTTGTGTTTTGGGACCCCCCTTTTTCTTGCCTGCTGCATGACGGATTGCCCTGAAACTTTCCAGGAAGGAGCGGAGGTGGATGAACCTTTTTTCGAGAAAGTTTTGAGAAGATTTGTCAAATGGAGCCAAAGTTATTAGCAAACCAAAAAACTTTCTTTCTGTGGAAAAGTGCACCTAACTATAACTACCTAGTGGTGACTACAATTTATAGCCTTTTCCTGGAACTGGAGACCCCATCCTCAGAGCCCAATGTATCATTTGGGGAGGGGACATGGGGACCCCTTTCCCGAGCCATAGGATGGCTTTAGGGACTCATCCTTGGGCCCAAAGAGAGACAGTATCGTGGGAGAACCCCATCCCCTGTTACACTGTCTTGTTCCCGGCCCAGGAGTCTGTGGGCAAGGAATATAAATCTAATACCTTGCCCATACTCTCTAAAGCAGGGAACATAGCTTTGCTCCCACCCAGTAGGAACAGAAACAAAATGTGCAACCACTGGGCAGGAGCAAAGGAATAGAGCCAGCACCCAGGGTGGATGCTGGCCGGAGAGCGGCGGTGCAGCTGGGGTCATGGGCCTTCCCCAACAATAGTGCATGTTGTCGGTGCCAGTGGTGAGACAGAGGAAACCACTAAGAATAAAATAGAAAATGAAAAAATGCAGCAGTGGGTTGCCTACGCTGCCTTAAAAAAAAGACAGCGGGTGCCCATGGTAGGACCAATTTCTTTTCTTTTAAAACGGTCTTGCCACTTCACTATTAAAGTGGCGAGGCTGCTCATAAGATTTTTACTGCTCCCTCCCAGGAATGCCAGATAATGTCCTGCATGGGCTTTTTTTAAAAAAAGATTGTGTTGTTTTGGCGCCCCAAACAGGGGCAGGGGTACCACTTACAATTGTTAAAAGTGTTGTGGGGAAACTGCAAGGAGCACAGCCACCCAGAAACATTTATTTTGTATACAAAAATGTAAGTCTCCTGGTTCATTAAATGCATGAACCTAGGGGGAGCTTAACATGTATTTTAAAGCCCTGCAAGCTGGAGCTGGACAGTAAGCTCTTCAGCTGGAGTGTAGGGACCTCTTGTGGCTGTGTTTATGCTGCATTTAGTTGGCATGAAGAGTATTAAAAAAGACTCATACTCACATTTACAGTAGGTTTTGGAATAAAAATATTTTATTTTAAATATTTTTTGACAATACTTATTATGCAATGCCATATATATTTAAGGATTATGGTGATAAATACATTTTTGCGGTGACTTATTGACAAAACCAATAGGTCTGCTTTGTATAAGTTGATGTGCTGACCCCGTGCCAAACCCAATATGCCAACTTATTATATTTCGGTGTTCTAACTATTAGACAAAACCAATAGGTCTGACTTACTTAAAATGACTTTGCTTTATATTGTTACTTTAAGTTAAAAAAACTCAGAAATGCACTTAAGAAAACAAAGGTTAAAGTGAGGTCATAATTATTTCTGGTTATAACGTCTTACTTCACATTAAAAATAACTCTGAAATTCACAATGAATATAAGTATAACTAAAACAATAACTTTCACCCTTGTCATGCTCTGCTTACGACCTCATGTTCTGATACATCATTGATAGCATCACTGATAACAACGGAAATGACATAATTGATTACAACACTGTACATGGAACGGGCTTGAGTTATAGTTACTTCAGTTAGCTATAACGAGTGAATTTGAATCTTTTTTTTACTTGAAAATGTTACGTTTTAAACTAATATTATTTACCTAACTCTAACGTCACCTATTGCCCATTGGGTAGTTATAGTTAAGTCAGTGTTTCCATAGAAATGTCTTTTTTGTTTTGCTAATAAATTTGGCACTGTTTGATGAATTTTCACAAAACTTTCCAAAAAAGTGCTCTTGTTTGCCTAGTTTGTGCATTCAAAGTTTTTGGGGGATCTATTAAGTGGTGTCCAAGAAAAAAGGAAGGTCCCAAAATGCAAAATCCCCATGAATATTCTATAGACTTTTTTAGGAACGTGATAATGTAAAAACTGCTGACACTAAATTTGTCAGGAAGCTAGATCTTGGTCCAGAAAGTGTGTTTTTCATGATTTTGTGCAAATCCATGTAGTAGCTTTTGAGATGTTAAGGTTAAAAAGTATTTGTATATCTGTATTCCTGAACACAATTAAAAAAAGAGAGAGTCTTCTGATTGCCCTAGGAGGCGTTTTTACCCTTGGGCTATCTTGCTCCTGCAGATCTGATTGGCTGCCTGCAATATAAGAAAAAATGTTGCAGACAACTATTACAATTCCCTGTCCTGTTTCTAATTAACACACAATATATACAGGGCAAGGTAGGGATACCCTGTTTCCCTAGGCTTAGGTTTAGGGCATGAGAAATAGTTACCTTAGAGCAATTGTTTTACTTAGTTGAAAATACTATAACTGGTGAATTTCAGTGTTTTGTTTAGTTTAAAACGTGACATTATAACTGGGATTTTCATCTAGCTATAATGTCACTTGTAACTTTGTTTTTTCAGTGAATTGCTAAGGTTTCCTTAATATAAAGTAATATATGATTGATACATGTACAGCCACAGGCCCTGCAGCCAACACCTCACAACCAATTGGCTCCATGTCAACCTCCACAGGCTTCCAGCCCCATGCTGCACTAAAGAGTTGGCTGCAGGGCCTGGCCCATTGGTGTTGCCCCCCTACCCAAGGCACTTCAGGCCCAGGGGACCTCCATCCTCTGAGACCTTTTTTTCAATCCACTTTGGGACCTGGAACCCGATCCCCCAGGCTGTTGGGGTTTTTTAAGGGAAGGGGTTGCCCAGCCCCCTTAATAAGCTACTTTGGGCACCAGGGATCTTATTTTTCTTTAAGTGGAGGGGAGTGCCTGGCCCCCTTACCTAGCCAGTAAAGGCCCTGGGGACCCCATACTGAGGCGTTTTCTTTAAAGTAAGGGGATTTGGCCAATGGGCCCCATCTTTGAGCCACTAGTGGCCCTGGGGACCCCACCCCAGTGGCCAAAATATATTTTAAAGGATACAGAGTGTAGCCCCCCTCCATGAGCCACAAGAGACCAGGGACCAGATCTCCTGGAACCTTTAAGGGGAAAGAGACACCCCTGTCCCTAGCCAATAGTGACCCCAGGGACTCTATCACCTAGGACCAAAACATATATTTTAATGGGAATGGTTTGCAGGTTCCCTCTACCCAAGCCACTATGGATCCCGGGGACCCCATCCCATGGGGCATTCTTTTAATATAAAGGGGAAGGGGCACACAGCCAACCTCCCCATTCCCCTGTGCACCCCTAGGACCCTATCCCCCAGCCTTTTTTTTAAATTAAGGGGATGGGCACACAGCCTCTCTCCATGAGCCAATAGTGGCCCCAGGGACGCAATTCCTAGGGTCAAAAGATATTTGTAAATGGGAGGGGCGTGCAGCTCCCCCCCTAAGCCACCATGAGCCTTCAAAGGGAGGAGGACACATGCGCCCCTCCCCAATTGACCCAGTGGACCTAGTTTGCCAAGGTTTGCACCTTATCCAAGTATGGACCCTTATTCTAATCAGATTAAGAGAGTCAGGCAGCTAAAATAACCCCTGCTCACCCCTTTTGTAGCTTGGTACTAGCAGTCAAGCTTATCTTAGAGGCAATGTGTAAAGCATTTGTACATACACACACAGTAACACAGTGAAAACACTAAAAAATGAGTTTACACCAGTTTAGAATCACAGCCAATATTTATCTGAATAAAACAAGACCAAAATTATAAACATCCAACATACACAAGTAAAGATATCACTTTTAAAAGGTTCAAAACTGTTCAGTCCATAGGAAGCTATGGATGCATCACTTTATTCACTAAGTACCTGGGATGCATTCAAAAACAAAGATGAAAACAGGAGCAGGGGAGGTGGAGTGCCAGAAAATAAAAGCAATGTGTCTATTCCTTACTCCAAAGGGAGGTGATGGGCTGGTGTCTTGCTGCCAGGGAAGGTTATTTGTTGATTCCTTACAGTCAGGGGAGATGATGCACCGATTCCTTACTGTCAGGGGAGGTGATGCGTCAGTCTCTGGACACATGGCTTTGGTTCCTTACTGCTGGGCCACGTCGATGAAGAACTTGGTGCACAGGGGGCTCAAGTCTGGCTCTCCTTCGGACTCCTGCCCGGCTAGGGTTCTGGAAGCAGTGACGGAGAGTGTGCACACAAAGGTTAACTGTATTGTCAATATGTCTCTTCAGACAGTGGCTGTTCCTCAGGGGTGGGAGCAGGCTAAGATCTTGCCTCTTCTTAAAAAATCCTCTTTGGATCCCCTTATCCCAGGGAATTATCAGCCCATCTCCCTCCTTCCGGCCATTGCCAAGGTCTGTGAGAAGGTGGTCAATAATCAACTTACAGAGTATGTGGAGACTGAGAGACTCCTGCACCCAGCACAATCAGGATTTTGAGCCTCTCACAGCACTGAGACTGTTTTAGTCAAGGTGGTGAAGGCTATTCGGGAGTGCCTCGAAGCCGGTGGGAGGGCAACATTAATTCTGCTGGACCTCTTGGTGGCGTTTGATACGGTCCCTCATGCTCTTCTCTTGGCCCGACTTGCAGAGATTGGGGTATCGGGAGTGGTCTGGGGTAGGCTTAGGTCTTTTCTGGAGAAGCGGGTCAAGCAGATTTGGCTCCCCCCTTTTTCTTCCCTCCCTCAGCTGGTCACCACTGGAGTCCCGCAGGGTTCCTCCCTTAGCCCGCTCCTCTTTAACATTTATGTTACGCCACTGATATATCTGGCAGAGGAGCTTGGGGCTAAGGTGATGACCTATGCGGACGACAAGCAGCTGCTTTTTACCTGGGACAAAACATCGGACTCCGTTTCAGCTGCGCAACAGTGCCTAGTTTCCATCTTTAAATGGCTGGCCGATGCACAGCTTAAGTGCAACAAACAAAAATCAGAGATCTTGCTTTATGGCAAGTTTCTCGCTGACTACCGCTAGCAGCTGTGGCCACCTGACTCCCCGCTTCCCCTCTTGTCGGGACAGCCGGCCAAAAATCTGAGAGTGCGGTTTGAAGAGAGTTTTTCTTTCACAACTCATATCAAGAATCTGGCAGGCTGTTGTTTCGACCTCCTCAAGGCTCTGAGGACTTTCTTTCTGCTTCTCCCTCGAGCGGCTAGAGAAACTGTTACATGTGCCCTGAATTGATCTCGCTTAGATTACGCCAATGCCCTCTATACTGGGACCCCTGGTTACCTGCTTATAAAGCTCCAGGTGGCGCAGAATGCGGCTGCCAGACTGCTATTGGGCATTTCGGCGAGGAACAGTGTGGCTCTCCAATTACGATCTCTTCACTGGCTTCCTGTCGCTGACAGGGTCAGATTTAAATCTTTGGTTTTGGCCCATCGTGCTCTCCATGGCTTTGCCCTCTCTATCCGCAGAGGCGCTTTTCCTTCTACTTTCCGTCCCGTGCGCTCCAATCTATGTCCCTGCGCCTGGCTCGGGTTCCACGCTTTAAGCTTCAGAGGGTGGTGATGGCTAGCGCAGCCTGGAATGTCCTCCCCTTTGCTTTGCGGTCTATTCAGAATCCAGCTGTGTTCAAAAGGAAACTTAAGTTAGGTGTGTGTGTGAGCAAATGTTGCTATGTGACAGAAACTAGAACACTGGCTAGGACACGTCCCATCAGACCACCCTCGTGGTGGAATATCATCATGTGGGAAGTGGTGGTCACTCTCAATCTCGTCCGACCATGTAGTGTCGCGAATCAAAGCCAAATCTTTAGCCATGATATTCATCAAAAAGTGAAGATGAAAATAATAATAATGATCTTTAACAATGGGTGCAGTGCTAAAATGATCGTGGTGAATAAAATTAGCTACCCAGACTCAGGAAATGTTCTAACTGCAGTCTAGGTGTCAAAAATTAAAAACACGCTGAGTAGTAGTGGACTGGAACTACTCATTAGCGCTGTGCAGATTGGTCGACATGTTTCAGCCCGTAGGGGACAATTCCCGGGCTTTCTTCAGGACCTATAGTATTTAATGCTACTGCAACTAACAGTGATATGTGAACACAAAAGTAACACAAAAAATACATATCTACCAGGAACTTGACAATCCAATGTTCACTGGAGAGAGAGACATAAATTCTTCCCAGCTTTGTGTGGGTGAAGACCTCACCTCGCCCGGCAACCGCTCAGGAGGATGAGGCCCCGCTCTGGGTGGTCTGATGGGACGTGTCCTAGCCAGTGTTCTAGTTTCTGTCACATAGCAACATTTGCTCACACACACACCTAACTGTTTCACGGTCTCCGGCATGGCTACACACCATTCCTAGACCTGGTCTGCTCTTGATGTGGTATGTATTGAGAGTAGGGGTTCGAGCAGGCAGGTCGTTAAATATTCCCCTTGACCCTCCACACTTTCATGTTTTTAGTAAGTGGTTGTACTTGCCAGGTCAACATGGCACTTCAAAACTGCCCACACTGACACTGCAGTGGCAGGTCTGAGACAAGGGTTGCAGGGATACTCATGTGGGTGGCACAACCAGCGCCACAACATATATTTAAGGGGAGAGACACATGTTACCCCCTTCCTTGAGCCCCTCTGGGCCCTGGGGACCCCTTCCACCAAGTCCTTCTTTTATTATAAAGTGGAGGGTGGTGCGCAGCCCCACTCCCCATGATACTATAGGCCCTAGCAAAAACATATATTTTAAGGGGAGATAGTGTGTGACCCCCCCCCCTCCTTGAGCCCCTCTGGGCCCTGGGGACTGCATCCTACAAGTCCTTCTTTTATTATAAAGTGGAGGGTGGCACTCAGACCAACTCCCCATGTCACTATGGGCAGAGGGGATCCCATTCCACAGGACCTTCTTTTGTTATAAAAGGTTGGGGTGCACAACCCCCTTCCCATGTCCTTATGGGCACTGGGGACAACCCCGGCCTTCTTTTATTCCCCGGCCCTGCCTTGCGGGTGCCCCTGGTGGGCACTGGGGGATCCAATAGAGGCCCGGTGGATGAGTTCTGAAAGTTGATTAAGGTTAGATGAGGGGGGTTGCAAGCCCCCCCTCAAATTAGAAAGGAACCACACCCCTCTTACCTTATTTGAAAGAAAGGCTCTAGGGGGGAATAGGGTCCTGGAGAACACTGTTGGCTCAGGGAGGGGGTATTTTAAGGTCATCAATGTACTTTATTTCGATCTTGTGACCATAAAAGTGCAATTACAATAAATACATTATAATAGATAAGACATAGAGCAGACAAGTATAATATATAAACATTATGATAAACATCAAGCAATACAGTAAGCCTGATAGGGGACCTCAGGGAAAAAAGGTACATCTCTCAACATAAACCTCCATAGTAACCTAAAACTAGGTTTTAGTAACCTAAAATCTAGTTTTAGGTTACTATGGAGGTTTACGTTGATAGAGGTACAGTTGGGGATACTATGGAGGTACCTTTGGAGATACTATGGAGGTTTATGTGTATACCCCCGCCATACAAAGAAAAGGAATATCCCCCTCATAATGTCCATAGTTATTAGGTACCCAACCTGCTATTAAATATTTTAAAAAGATCAGATAAAAGGAGGCAAGATTAGAATCAATTGGCAAAAGCAATTTAGGCTATTAGCACTGGATTTGTGTGAAGTATACCTCATACATGAGTAGCAGCAATAATGGTTACAGATTTGCTGATTTTTGACATTTCATTCGTACTGAGCAAGTCCCCCAAACGAAAGGTGAAACCTCAAATACTATTGTCTGATTCGTGTCCATTTTCAATAATCGCAATGCCTCCCAAAAGTGACTTACACCCTCTAACTTACACAATGCAATTATGCATTTTTTTGTGTAAAATAGAATATCTGGGGCAAAAGAGCAGAAAGGGGGCCTCTGTTTCCTTTGACGACGTGAGAAAGGGCAGCTCTGGATCACACTCTGTTTTACATCATCTCAAGGTAAAGGATCTTAAGGGTAGGGAACCAAATCTGAACTGGAAATACAGACATTTCGCCCAGGCAGGATAAATCTTGTCCAAATAGATGTCGAAACAGGGCTAACATTTGTGAAGCAGGAACTGCCCTATGCTCAACCCAGGTTCTAGTCAAAACCCAATCCCAATCAATTTTATTTAAAAGCAACTTATCACCTATTGTGACTTCATCAGGAGTGATCCATAAATTCAACAGATTAAGCAGTTTGAACTGCTTTCTGACATGCTTCAACCATGGGGTGCGGATGAGTTTGTCACAATTAATCAGGTCCCTGAGTGCCTCTCTGCAAATAGTTAATTCCGGGGTAGACTAAACCCTCACCCAATATAGCAATGGGTTGTGAAGAGATACCAGGTTGATAGGGTTAAGGGCTAGATCAAATCTCATCAGAACAAATAAGGCGCTTTGCTGCAAATTGAAAAGACCTTTAATATATTTTTTCCTCAATGGATAATATGGATGAATAATTATTATTATTTAGCATTTATTGAGCATTTAGCTACCCGCAAGCCTCCCAGCGCTAGTAGCAACAGGCAGGCAACAGCAATAGTTCTCAGGTCGTATTCTGAAACAGTCAAGTCTTCAGCAGCTTCCAAAAAGAGAGACAAAGAGCAGTTAAGTGAAGATGAGGAGGTAGGGTGTTCCATGATCTGGCTGTGTTATAAGAGAAAGAGCGGCCTCCGTAACGAGCCCTTTTGATTTTGGGGACTGATGCTAAGAACAGGTTGGCTCAATGAAGGCATCTCAAGTGGCGATAAAAGGAGATAAGGGAATGATTAATTGTGGATCCTTTGCCCCAGAGGGTCTTGTGGGCTATACACAGTGATTTAAATTATGTTTGTTAATTTATTGGCAGCCAATGTAGCCTTTTAAGGGCAGGCTTGGCAGAATGAGTTTTGGAGGTATTGAGTAGCAGCCTGGATGCACAATTCTGCACAACTTGAAGTTTTCTTAAGGTGGATTTTGGGGCAGCAAGTAAGAGGGAGTTCCGGTAGTTCAGGCGGGAGAGAACTAATGCCTGAACCAAGACTCTCCTAGCTGGCATAGGAAGAAGTGGTAGGATTTTCCGGATCAGTCTGAGGATGCTGATGCAGGTAGCTGCTAGCTTCACTGCTTGGTGGTCAAATTTGAGAGACCTATCCAACCAGACCCCTAGCTTTTAATGTTGGGTTTTGGGGCTGCTGGGGTGCCAAGACAGTTAGGCCACCCCCGTCCGAAATGGAGATAAAGTGGTCGTCCATGAATTAGCTCAGTCTTGTCTCCATTGAGCTTAAGGCACAAGTGTTCCATCCATTTGACCACCTCTCCAGACAGATTTCCAGGTCAGATGGAAGGTTCTGGGGGTGTTTTAGAGCTAGAGCTATCACCAGTTGTGTATCATCGACATATGTAACGATGTGGATACTCTGTGGCAGGACTAGCTCTTATATTTTGTTTATTCTAGGGAGAAGAAAAATGGGATGATAGTTACCCAGTACCTCAGGATATAGACTCGTTTTGTTTAGCAGGGCTCTTACCATGGCATGTTTCCACAAAAGAGGGACAAAAGAGGGACTTGACAAGTGGAAATTGACAGGTTTAGCACTTCCAGTAGGACTGGCAGTATGGTTTCCTCTGCCTAATGAAGGAAGTGGAGGGCAGCCGCATCGCGAGGGGAGCCAGATTTAACCTGGGCAAGAATTTAGGGAAGGGTGTCCAGGTTCATGATTGGGAATTCCTCCAATCGGTGTTTGATGTTAGATGGTTGGTCATCTTCAAAGAAAATATTGTGGGGACAAATTGCATGGGAGAAAGCATTATATATGTCTTGGATTATTTTATTAAAAAGTTCATTGCAGCGAGCTAGGGTGCAGTCAAGTGGTGTCTCAGGTGGAGGTCACTCCATGAGGCTTTTTGCAATGCAGAAGATCTCCCGGGGGAGTTAGCTGCGGAGGTCATATTTTCTTCGAAATGCAGTGCTTGTGCTTTCTTTATTTCTGTTTGGTAAATTTTGATAGCCTCCCTGTATTTCTGTTTATTTAAAGTATCGTAGTCTTTCCTCCATGCTCTTTCTAGTATTTTACATTTCTGTTTGAGTTCAAGGAGTTTAGGTGACTACCAGGGTGACATGTTCTCTTTTGGCCTTTTGTGGCCAGGTTTGAATGGGATGATAGGATCCAAAGAAGACACAATCCACTGATTGAATTTTTCAGTGGCTACGTTGGGGTCTAATAAAGGCCTGGAGTCTGACAGGGTTATAATCCAAGATTCTAGAGGGAGTTTAGCCCAGGGGCGTTCCCAACTACTGGTCGATTGAGCAATAGTGGTCTGTGGCAGAATGTTCGATTGAATCGGAATTAGGAAATGGTCCGACCAGGGCACAGGGATGAGGACACCTGCTGAGAGCTTTTCATTGTTGGAAAAGACTGGCTCTAGAATGTTGCCTTTATAGTGGGTAGGGCTGGTGACGTTTTGAGTTAATTGAATAGCCAATAGGTCTTGGGTGAGTTCCAAGGTTTCAGACTTTGAATTGTCCTCTAAATGCAGATTGAAATCTCCAAGGAGGGTGAAGTTAGGGGAGGAGCTTGCTAGCGTAGCAGCAGTTTCTGTGAGAGATTTAAGGAATTGTCCACAAGGACCTGGGGGCGATAGATTAGGATTCCTTGGAGGGTAAGGGTAGTAGAAAAAGAAATCGTGAAGAGCAAGCTTTCGCAGTCTTGAATGAGGTCAGGCTCCGTGCGACACTTAAGGCAATCCTTGAGAATGATAGCGATGCCTGCCCCTTTCCTCAGTTCCCGGTCTTTCCTCAAGATATAAAAACCTGGAAGAAGTGCTTGCACAAGGTCGGATTCAGATTCTTTATGGAGCCATGTTTCCATTAGAAACAAAACATCAGGTTGTTCTCCTTCAAGAAATATATAGATTTCAGAAGAGTGTTTGGATAAGAACCTGGAATATTTTATATGCATTGGGGGTTGTCAGTGTAGGGCATGGCAGGGACCAAAGGCACAGTGAGTGCATGGAGTGAGACCATTTATTAAACAGATGGAATGAAGACACTTATCTTTACATGGGGTCCGCAATTGACAAAGTTGGCTGAAGGTGTATACAATATTGCTTTTGGGAAGAAGTGCAGGGGTTCTGGCCCCTGGCCCAGGATGTACACGGACGGGAGGAGACAGGCTTCTTTGTTCCTTGGGGGGGTCCGGTTTGGGTTCAGCACAATATAAGTTAGCACAATTTGTCAGGCTTATGAAGGACCTGTGCAATTGGAGGCAAAATGTCTTTGTCTGGCTATTAAAGGATGTCCGAACAATGCTGATAAGTATAAATGCGAGTATGGAGAGATTAATTGAAGGCAGGAGGATGTGGGTTTACTATAAGCAAAGGCGAAATTCCAATCCATGAGTTTACGGATTGTGACAGTTAATATCTGTGGATTAAATCACCAAAACAAGAGGAACAAGATGGCAATTTGGCTCAAGTCTCTATGTGCAGACTTTCTTTGTGTTCAAGAGACACATATAGAAGGTAGTAGAGCTCGCATATTGGAACAACTGGGATTTAAACATTTGGTGCACACGACACAGGGCTCTCGTACCAGTGGGGTGGCAATACTCTCCCTGAGGAATGAGGTAAGGGTTTTTAGAAAGTCTTCTGATCAATGAGGTCGGTGGGTGGTGATTGAATGCTGACTAAATGGTTTAAAATTTACACTATGCTCTCTTTATGGATCAACATGCGATGACCCGGAAATGTTACAAGCCTTAGATTCTAGCTTGGCCATGTGGCCCACCCCTATGATTATTTGTCGGGATTTCATTATTAATGGTTTGGAGGTACGGTGGGGCATTTATTCCCGGAAGAAAAGAAGGGTGGGTGTCGCATTTACAAATTTAGTTAGCAATAATGGCCTGATAGATGTATGGGCATATCTGTAATCTACAGATTCAGGTAGTACTTTTTTTTCTGCACTGCACAAGGTTAACTCCCGATTGGACTATTTTTTTTATATCACACCAGTTTATTTCTAACTCTCATATTGAGAGGCACCCTCGGATAATGTTGGACCACAACCCATTAGTTCTCACAGTTAATCTATCGGGGGGATAAGCAAATTCGGAGATGGACCTTTGAACGGAGGTTTTTATATAATCCTGACTCTGTTTTATATATGAAGGGCTGGATTAAGGAATTTTGGGATTTTAACCGGGAGAGCACTAATGCGGGAATAGTCTGGGACGCTTTTAATACGGAGGTTAGAGGTGAAACCACTAGTTCTAGTCTACGTCGCCAAAAGAAGGAGCTACAGCGGGAGGCGGAGATTAGAGATAAATTAAACAAACTCGAAGAGGCTTTAGCCACTACTATTAATACGGAGGGCTGATAGAAGAAATAACACTTCAGGTGGCTATAAACAAGGCTGAGGCTGGTGATCATTTAGCTGCGAAAGCGGCAGGGATTTATCTGGCAAAAAAAGAGCATTGTCATGAATATAAAGAGCGGGTGGGGCATACACTGGCTGTAAGAGTAAGGCAAAAAATGGCGGCTGGGGAAATCTCAAAAATTTATGATGCTGATAAGAAGGTTATTACAGATTCACTAGAGATTCGAGAGACCTTTAGGCTTTTCTATCAGCATCTATATAGCAGAGAATCACTATTGACACCGTTGGACATACGAACATTTTTAGATAAAGTTTTGTACATAAGGAAGATTCTGCTGATAGGGACAAACTCAATAGGGTGTTCTCTCATGAAAAATAATCAGGGCTCTGCAAGATTTATCATCTGGAAAGGCAGCTGGTCCTGACCAGATTCCCCTAGAGTTCTACAAAATATTTAAAGATACTATCGGACCAGACCGTATGTTATAGTTTTCCTTAAAAAAGATAAGCCGCCTAGGGAGCCAGGCTCATATCGCCCCATAACATTCCTGAACAGCGATGTCAAAATCTTCTTGAAAGTAATGGCCACAAGGCTAAATAATATGTTAAAGAAAACTATTCACCCCTGTCAACATGGGTTCATAATAGGTCGTGGAACCACACAGCATGCACGGCTGGTGATAACATCTTTGAGGCAACAGAGATCTCAGGGGACCCTATGGCCGCTTTGTTATTAGATGCTGAAAACACGTTCAATAGGGTCTCCTGGGATTCTCTGTGGGAATCAATGAGATGGTTTGGGTTGGGGGAGGGTTTTATTAAAGCTATTCAGCTACTTTACGTAGCTCCCACAGCTTGCTTAAGGCTTAACGGTAGCCATACTCTGCCTTTTACTATCCAGCGGGGGACTCGGCAAGGGTGTCCATCCTCGCCCCTCCTATTTGCTATATACATGGACCCATTAATACGGCTATTCGAGGCCAATAATGGCATTTTCCCAATTGTATGTCAGGGTGTTGAATCTAAAGTTCTAGCCTATGCCGACGATTTGGCCATTATTACCGCTGACCCGCTCTCGGCGCTGATGGTGGTGGAGTTAATAGCACAAGAATTCAGCACATATTCAGGATATGCACTAAACAGAACTATAACTTAAGTTATAAAGAATCAGCTTGTTAATATTGAAGATCCTCGTGTCACAGACTTAGCATTATACCTGGGTGTTAGGATCATGTCTGATTTAGAGAATCTGGTAGCCAAGAACATTGAGCCAGTAATCAGGAAGGCGAGAGTGGACTTTGATAGACTAAATAATCTTTATCTATCTCTTGTTGGACGTTGTAACGTGGTGAAGATTATGTATTTACCAAAGATTCTTTATTTGTTTAGGGCAATCCCGTTGGAGTTTCAAAAATCTTGGTTTGTTTTTTGTAAGATATTGTTAATCGATTTATTTGGGCACACAGGCAAAATTTGGATGGCTCTTCGGTTTATGTCATTACCACAGGAGAAAGGGGGATATTCAGTACCTGATTTTGAAGCTATTACTGGGCTGCCATGCTCCAATACATAGGCTTACTGGTTGGTTCATGTTACAGGGATGTGGATGGGGAAGCAGAGCTCCCTGATGTTTAAAAGTTGCTACTGGGGGAGCATGCTGAGAATTGTTTATGGAAATTTACGGAGCCCAGTTACCATAACAGGACAAAATTCAAGATTTCTGTCTGCCTTCAAGACTTGGGGGCTCTTAAAAAAAGATTGGTTTGTGGAGACTTAACCACTACACTTTGCTTTATAAAAACCCGACCTTTCCGGAAATCTTCTCAGACGAGGTCATGGCAGTTTGGGCAATAAAGGGACTTTGGATGGCTGGGGACCTAATATTGAATGAGGGGTATCGCCAATTTAGCGATATTCAGCTTGAGGTCGGGTTGGAGAGGGGTAATTTTTTTTAAATACTTACAGCTGCGCAGTTTTTTTTGGTAGAAAGATCGGGGGTATAGTGGGCTTAGTAGCAATACAATTATAGACATCATGAGAGGCAGTACCAAGGGTACCATTAGGCTATTGTATGCAGAACTGATAGGCTTAAAAAAAGACGATTTAGCTAAGCGCAAAATTAAATAGGTGGAACGTGTGGGGGCCGTGCCAGAGGCGCTTGCAGAATCTTTAGAGTTAGCCCGGATGGTTCTGTGCTCTGCCGGGCTTCAGGCGCAACATTTTAAAACTGTCTTTGCTGTATATTATACTCCGGCGAGACTAGCGCAGTGGGGTGGGTTATTGGGGATCGCTTGTCCTCGGAGTGGGGCGATGGCAGCAGATCACGTGCACATGTTTGCATCCTGTCCACATCTGCAGGGCTTACTAGAATCTATTACGGAATTTTTAGATCGCTCATTAGGGCTAAAAATAACACTAACTTTCGATCTAGTTTTGTTGGGAGTAAGTAGGACGGAACGAAATGAGATGCCTTATCAATTTCTTTTTGTGGCTATGGCTGTACTATGAATGAATATTGCTTGTGCCTGGCTGGACCCCTTGCCCCCTACCTTTCATCAATGGCTTGTGCAGTTACTCTCTATATATACATTGGAAAGAGCAATATATGAAAGGAAGCGGAAGAAATTGAAGCTGTTAGGATGGAGTATCTAGATTCCCCTAGTTAGATGGAAGGACTTTGTGGCATTTCGGGAGGTTTGTCAAAAAGGTTGGCCAACACAGGAGCTCTAGGTAAGGAAGGTTTTATTATTTTATAGAGTCTTCGTTTTTGAACAGGCACTCTGTAGAAAGGGAGGGGTTGATCGGTCTCCTCCGTCGTGGTTCTCCCTGCTCCCGGCCGCCGTTCCCTCTGCCTCCTGGGAGTTGTAGGCCGTCTCTCTGCCGTCTCGGTAGCCTCTCGAAACCGGCAAGGGAAAAAATAAGAAGTCTGAGTCAGTCTGTCCTTAACTTTGACTCGGTACAGGGGAAAAGGGGGTGAGGATAGCACACATGCAACTCAAATACCCTGAACGAGTGTCGGGACCCAGTGAGGGGGGGGGTAGTGCAGAGGGAATTGCGTGTGTCCTCAGAGGGGCTTGTTCCTTCTAATGCCCGCCCACCCGCTGAATCTTGACCGTACCTGGTCGAGCCACACTTCTCGGGAAGTGTGGCTGGGCGATGCGCTATCCCGTTGGCCTCCTGGCTTGATGATGTAGCCTCCGTCACGGTCTCCTGCCTTCCCCGCTGTCGTCGTCTCTACCCTCGGTTCCTCCAACCTCCGCTCCTCCTGCTGGTACTCCTCCTCCGTCCTCAGATCTTCCTGCTTGTACTCCACCTCCGTCCTCCGATCTTCCTGCTTGCACTCCACCTCCGTCCTCCAATCTTCCTGCTCGCTCAAATCCCACTCTGCTCCGCTCTCTCTCCACTCTCGCCACCAGTCTCCTTCTCCGCCTCCGGGTGTCTCGCACACCTGTGTGGATTCAGGGATGGGTTTTACCTCTGCACAGAGGGCGTGTCCCAGGTCCGGCTCCGCCCAGTTAAAGGTACAGGGATGCATTGTATCCAGCCCGGGCCGGCATCCGATGACGTCAGGGGTTTTCCAGGACTCCGTGTGCTGCATAAAGAGAGGAGACACGTAAATAGGCAGGCCAAGGGGCCCCGCATCCGGGTCCCCCACGTCACACACCTCCCCCCTAGGATTCTCCCGATCGGGGAGAGGAAACCTGGACAGGAAGTCCGCGTTGACATTGTCAGACCCCTTCCTGTGGCGGACCTGGAACCGAAATGGCTGAAGGGCCAGGAATCATCTCATGACCCTAGGGTTGTTAGAGATGTTCCTGCTCATCCATAACAGGGGGGCGTGGTCCGTATACAACACAAAGGGACGCCCCTCCAGGTAATATCTCAGTTTGTCAATTGCCCAACGTATGGCAAGGCACTCTTTTTCGATGGTCGGATATCTAATCTCTCTCGGGAACAGCTTTCGGCTGATGTAGAGGATGGGCTTCTCCCCTCCCACCCCCGTGTCTTGAGATAAAACGGCCCCGATGCCGAAGTCCGAGGCATCAGTGTGCAGAATGAAAGGCTTTGTAAAGTCCGGGGATGTCAACACCGGGCTCGTCGTGATGGCTCTTTTGAGCGTCTGGAATGCCTTCCACATAGCAGGAGAGGGACTGTGGTAGTCGACACTTTTATGGTGTTTCTTTAAGGTGTCCGTCAGAGGTGCCGCCACATCCGAAAACGCTGGGATGAACCTGCGGTAGTAGCCCACTAAACCCAAGAAGGCCCGCATTTCTTTAGTGTTTTTGGGAAAAGGGGTGTCAGCAATTGCTCTCACTTTTTCAATTTGCGGCTCTATGGCCCCGTGTCCCAGGAGATAACCCAGGTACTTGACCTTCTGGAATCCGATCCTGGATTTCTTCGAGTTTACGTGGAGTCCAGCGTCTTTTAGTTGTTGGAGCACGATCCCCAGGTGTTGCAGGTGTTCCTCCCAAGATGGACTAAAAATGATGATATCATCAAGGTAAGCTGAGCTGTACTGGTGGTGCCCCCGTAAGACCCTATTCATAAATCTCTGGAAGGTGGCCGGGGCACCATGTAGGCCGAAGGGCAGGACATTGAACTCATACAGTCCATCTGGCGTGGCGAAGGCTGTCTTCTTTCGGTCTTCTTCTCGTAAGGGTACCTGCCAGTACCCTTTGGTCAGGTCTAGGGTGCTTATGTACTTTGCGTTCCCCAGTTTTTCGATGAGCTCATCGATCCGGGGAATGGGATATGAGTCGAATGAGGATACCGCGTTTAGAGCCCGAAAGTCCATACAGAACCGACTACTGCCGTCGGGTTTGGGCACCATTACTATGGGAGAGGACCACTCGCTCCTGGAGGGTCGGATTACCCCCAATTTGATCTTCTCGTCTACTTCTCTCCCTATAGCTTCCCTCTTGGCAGCGGGTATCCGGTATGGGCGTTGTTTGACCGTGGTGCCGACGGGAGTCTCTATCCGGTGTTCTGCTAGGGTGGTCCTGCCGGGGAGGTCGGAAAAGATAGGTGAAAAAGGCCGTAGGATCTTTTGTAATCCCTCCTGTTTGTTTAGATACAGCTCATCGTTAATCACCAGATCCCCAAGAGTGGTCGTCGAGTTGCTCTCACTGGGGTTTACCAGGTGGGCCGCTACTGGTTTCGGTCCCAGCCATTTCTTCAATAGGTTTATATGAAATATTTGTGTTTTCCTCCCACTGAGGCGCAAACGGTAGGTGGTCTTCCCAATGGTCTCTGTGACTTCATATGGGCCCTGCCATTCATTCTGGAATTTCTTAGACGTCGAGGGTAGAAGCACCAGGGCCCAGTCGCCAACAAGGAGGGTTCTCCATTTCTTTCCTTTATTGTAATGAACCTGTTGTTGTCTTTGACTTTCTTCGAGGTTGGTAAAAGCTAACTCTCGAATTTTACCCAGTTTGTTCTTCAGGTTCGTGCTATACTCCAACAGGTTTCGGGTTTCTCCCGTCTGTTCTGTCTCCCAGACTTCTTTAGTCATGTCTAGGAGGCTCCTGGGTTGTCTTCCATAGAGCATCTCAAATGGCGAGCACCCTAGACTGCTTTGCCTCTGACCGCGGATGACATAGAGGGCCAGAGGTAGAAGTAAGTCCCAATCCGTGTTGTTCACAGTCAGCATTTTCTTCAGTACTGCCTTTAAGGTTCCGTTATAACGCTCCACCAGACCATCCGTCTGGGGATGATACACCGAGGTTTTGATCTGGTGAAGTCCTAGTAGCTGGCATATCTCCTTGATGACCCTAGACATAAACGGGGTCCCCTGGTCCGTGAGGATTTCCTTGGGAAACCCTACGCGTGAGAACAACTCCATGAATTTATCCACTATGTTTCGGGAGGTAGGTGACTTCAGGGGAAATGCCTCCGGGAAACGGGTGGCATAGTCCACTGTGACTAGCTCGTATTTGTACCCCCTTCTTGTCGGTGGTAATGGTCCGATCAGGTCCATGCCTACTCTCTCGAATGGGGTTCCAATTACTGGCAGAGGTTGCAATGGTACCGCTGGAGGTCTCTGGGTGTTTTTCCTCTGACAAAGGTCACAAGTCTGACAGTGGACTTTTATATCGTGGTATATTCCTGGCCAATAGAAGTTCTAGAGCACGTTTTGCGTGTTTTTTTCGCTCCCGATATGGCCTGCTAGCAAATGCGTATGTGCATAGAACATGATCTGTTCTCGAAAACAGGTTGGCACCAGCAACTGCATCGGATCCTCCTGGTTGGCTTGTCGGTATAGGAGGTCTTCTTTAATCAAAAAGCGCGGATATCTGTTAGCTGTGGTGTTTTGTTCGCTGTGGGCTTGTTCCCAGGCATTGAACAGAGTGGCATCGTTGGCCTGCGCAAAGCGGAAACTCCTATCACCCTCCCAAGGACCAGCGGACAACAGTGTAGGAACGGCTATATCGTCTCTACCCTCCCGGTGTATACGGCCTTTGAATAGATCTAGAAAATGTGGATTGTCTGTACCCAAGATCAGATGTTCGGGAAGGGAGTTTAGTACCCCCACTTTCACAACCATCGTGTCCTTTCCCTCTACCTCAAGGGGGAGATAGGCTACTGGGTATTCCTTCACATCTCCGTGCACACATTTAATAAACACTACTGCGTCAGACATTACCTGAAGGGGCTTCACGTAGCAACCCTGGATCACGGACTGCTTTCACCCCGAGTCTAGGAGAGCCCTAACCACCATCCCATTGACCGTAACACTCACGTGGTAGGCGCCGCCTAGCTCCGCCGAATACATGACTGCTTTGGGCAAGTAGTTGATGTCCATGGGTTCCTCTGGGGCACGTTTCTGGGGGCAGAGACGAGCTATGTGCCCCCACATTCCACAGTCAAAACACTGCGAACCCCGGAAGGGGGGTTGTTCTGCTGCCAGCGGTCTAGG
Organism: Lissotriton vulgaris; assembly: GCF_964263255.1. Lineage (NCBI taxonomy): Eukaryota > Metazoa > Chordata > Amphibia > Caudata > Salamandridae > Lissotriton > Lissotriton vulgaris. Next base: position 494,226,190 of record NC_141697.1, on the reverse strand, counting down.
GGGGGGGGGGGGGGGTAGCCCAGAGGGAGCTCTCATCCGTAGTTCCGGCCTAGGAAGAGGTCTTATAGGTTTCTCCGGTTCCGTGTTATGTAGCCGCGGCTGCGCACGGGCATATGTGGCTGCCATTTCCATGGCCTGGGCGGTGGACAGGTTGGAGTGTTGGCGGAGCCATCTTTGTGTCCCGCAGGGAAGGGCTTCGAGATATTGCTCCAGATAAATTTTGTCCATAATCTGCTCTTTGGTACTTGTTGTGGGGGCAAGCCACTTGTCAGCGGCCGTCTTCAGGCGGAAGAACAAGGTTTTAGGGTTGTCTCCGGCTTGCCCCCTTTCCTTACGGAAACATACCCGATACGCCTCCGCGTCCATGCCCAGATGATCGAGAATGATAGTTTTAATTGTTCCATACGGTGTCTGTCCGTTTCCATTGGCAACCTGATAGGCTGCCTGTGCCTCACCACTCAACAAGGGAGCCAAAAAAAATTGCCATTTCTCTAAGGGCCATCCACACGCCAGTGCCACCCTCTCAAAGTTGGTTAAGAACGCGTCTGGATCCTCGCCGGTGACATATTTCTGCAGGGAAATGCCTGCAGGGGTAGGGGGGGGCGACTCTCTCGTACAGGAACGCTGGCTGGGTCGACTGTAGCACGCATACCCTCCAGCTGTGTCACGACCGTGCTGCGAAAGGTGTCCCGGTCCAATTGGGCGGCGGCGAGTTGTTGTTCCACCGCCCATGCTAGCTGCTCTTGGCCTTTCACGAGTGCCTGTAGAATCTCATCCATCGTCGTGTCCCGGATGGTGTCCTCCGTTATGCCCGCGTTCTCCACCACTTGTGGCGTTTCGGGAGGTTTGTCAAAAAGGTTGGCTGACACAGGAGCTCTAGGTAAGGAAGGTTTTATTATTTTATAGAGTCTTCGTTTTTGAACAGGCACTCTGTAGAAAGGGAGGGGTTGATCGGTCTCCTCCGTCGTGGTTCTCCCTGCTCCCGGCCGCCTTTCCCACTGCCTCCTGGGAGTTGTAGGCCGTCTCTCCGCCGTCTCGGTAGCCTCTCGAAACCGGCAAGGGAAAAAATAAGAAGTCTGAGTCAGTCTGTCCTTAACTTTGACTCGGTACAGGGGAAAAGGGGGTGAGGATAGCACACGTGCAACTCAAATACCCTGAATGAGTGTCGGGACCCAGTGAGGGGGGGGGTAGTGCAGAGGGAATTGCGTGTGTCCTCAGAGGGGCTTGTTCCTTCTAATGCCCGCCCACCCGCTGAATCTTGACCGTACCTGGTCGAGCCACACTTCTCGGGAAGTGTGGCTGGGCGTTGCGTTATCCCGTTGGCCTCCTGGCTTGATGATGTAGCCTCCGTCACGGTCTCCTGCCTTCCCCGCTGTCGTCGTCTCTACCCTCGGTTCCTCCGACCTCCGCTCCTCCTGATGGTACTCCTCCTCCGTCCTCAGATCTTCCTGCTTGTACTCCACCTCCGTCCTCCGATCTTCCTGCTTGCACTCCACCTCCGTCCTCCGATCTTCCTGCTCGCTCAAATCCCACTCTGCTCCGCTCTCTCTCCACTCTCGCCACCAGTCTCCTTCTCCGCCTCCGGGTGTCTCGCACACCTGTGTGGATTCAGGGATGGGTTTTACCTCTGCACAGAGGGCGTGTCCCAGGTCCGGCTCCGCCCAGTTAAAGGTACAGGGATGCATTGTATCCAGCCCGGGTCGGCATCCGATGACGTCAGGGGTTTTCCAGGACTCCGTGTGCTGCATAAAGAGAGGAGACACGTAAATAGGCAGGCCAGGGGGCCCCACATCCGGGTCCCCCACGTCACAGACTTATAGTAATTGCTAGAAACTAGGCAAATAAGCCAATTATGAGGGTGGAGTTAACTGTACTGGCTTAGCTCAAGTCTGTTTTTGGGGACCCAGATTAATGCTTTGTGTTACAAAATTGGCTTCCTTCTGCACAAAATGTGTTTTTCTTATTTTCTGATGCTCTGTAATCCGTTTATGTAATATTTTGTTTGCTTCTTCCTAAAACTTCGTATTTCTGTATTTTGTATTTGGTAGCATTTGTTGTGCTGATATCCGTGGAAAATGTTAAAAATTGAATATGGAGATTTAAAAACAAAAAAAAAGAAACCTGCCTGGGCATCTTCCAGGCTATGGTTGTTGGCAAGCCAAGTTTGCAGCCTAGTTAATACCTATCTGCAGACTATTTTTTAGCTATTATTCAGTATGCTAATAGGCCTGTAGTTTTATGGTTTGTCTCTACCCCCTTCATATAGATTGGGATAATAGTAGAGCCCTGTTAGAATGGAGGAATTTTTCTGCCCTTCATGATGGCCTTACCTAGGTGTTTGAGGTGAGGGACCCAGACCTCAAGTTGAGTTAGAAACAGATCTCCTGGAATACCATCCAGTCCTGGCACCTTTACTTTCTTAGTTTCCTTAAGGGAAATTTCAATTTTGCTTAATGTAAAATAGGCGGAGTACCTGGGTGGACGGGCCACTCTCGTAACGAAGGTGGGGTTTGGAGGGGCATTAATACATCCACTATCTCCTGGGGCCCATCAGACCGCCCTCCTAGAGCATCCTCCTTATAAAGTGACGTAAAGTGGGTAACCCATTTATAGGGTGGGACAACAACCTCCAGGTGATCATCAATAGTATGTGTGTCTTCAGCCACTAATTTACAGAAGAACTTGGGGGCATATTATCAAGGAACAGTGTTAAAACTATCGCTGCTTTAGCGGCAGGAAACTGCAGCTAAAGCGATGATAATGGGCTTGATAGTATGTCCTTGAGAATTTCAATAGAAGCCCATGTTCTGGTGTTAACATGGGCTTCTATTGGAATTCTGTACGGCATATTATCAAGCCCATTATTGTAGTTTTGGCAGCAGTTTCCTGCCACTAAAGCAGTGATAATGTTAACGCAGTTCCTTGATAATATTCCCCTTAATAGACAAAGCAGATATTTTTTTCTCACATGGTCCCCCTTTCTGCAGGATGACCCCCCTAATTTACATAGACTCTTGATTCTTCCTCATCAGTATCATTGCACCCCACTCACCCCTTTTTTACTTTTTCTTTTTCCTCCCATATTATTATACTTGGGCTTTGCCTGGCTGGCCTTGTGGTCCATTCTTTGTAGTTTAATCTTCCCTCCCATTTTTTCTTTCTGCCCTTCTTCCTTTCTTCTCTTTATTTTCTGCTTTCTCTAGCTTATTTTCTAACCCCTCTCTTTCTTCTTTCCCTTTCTTATATATCAGGATTGTTTGCTATTGGTGCATGTATCGCAATCAACATTTATATCTCAATATGTTTCAATGCTGGACTTGCATATCACTGTATTGGCTGTTATTTTTCAGTGTTTGATTTATGGTATTAAAATAATTGCTACAAAAAAAACCTCCAGCCTTCAAGGGAATATTGTAGAGATAAGGAGCCAATAAAATTGTTTTCCCAGCTGCGTGTACTGAAATGATTTGAAGCTCTTATAAATAGATGCATAAACATTTCATGGCCAGATATTTTTACACTTTGAAGGTGTTTATTAAAGTTTATAACAGGAGAATTCCTTTCTCTTTTGTCTTTTTCTGACAACTTTGGTTTGCGTATATTAGAGAACAAAGTCCTTGTCACATCTGAATGGTGGTTCTGAGTGTTATAAAGATTGATAAAGATCTTTAAACCACTTGACATTGGTGTATATGGTAGTTGGTATCTATCTATGTTCTTTATGCAATTTATCAATAGTAAATATTTCATTTTCTTTAGTCTCTGTGTCACGAGGTAACTTGATGTGTCACAAGATATCCAAAATGATGATTTAGTCCTTAATAGGACCTTTCCAACTTATCTACTATGAAGTAATATGATGTTATATATTCCCTAATTGATTTTATTTTTATTTATGAGTACTTTCATAGTGGAAACTAGACCTAGAAGGTGGCAGAATGCCGTATAAATAATTGATGGATCGTTTGAATTCTGATTACAGTATTAAATACATAATATTTTATGGTGACTTGACTAGTATGACAGCACAGAGTAACAATATTCTAGTGACAAGTATTGTTTGAACATTAGGTCAGTTAAGTTATTCTTGAAAATGTAGGGGCTGAGTCCGATGTGGGCAGGAAGAGTTCCAACCATAGTTCGGAGCCCTCCTGCCCGCATCGGAATGTGCAGTTCGGATTCCATTCCAACAAAGCCATTTTGATGGGCTCAGTTGAAAAGGAGTCTGACTCGGTTTTTCGGATGGCTTACGACGGGCTCGGAGAGCCTGTCCGACATCCGAAAACCCTTTAGAACTCCCCTGGCCGGCTCTTTCCGGCCGAGTGAGTACGATAGCAGTTTCCACTGACTTTTTGTGACGGTCTTTCCGGCACAAAAAGGTAGTGGGGAACTGTGTGTTAGGGACCCCCAGCAGGGCTTCCATGGGTGCGTGGTCACCAAATAGTGGCCTACAGTGTACCGAAACCCTGTACCCAGTGACAGGCACTTTGAAGGGCCTGCCACTGGATACAGGGATGAACTGCATGGCAACCCTTATGGTGATGGTTGTAAAGTCAACCTTATAGACCAGCTATCCTAGTGGTAGCATGGACAGAGCAGTCTTAGGCTAATACTTCAGAGAGTATGTGAAGCCAATAGTTTTACCAATAATAACCCCTTGAATACCAAATGAAAGGACACCACACAAGGTATATATCAAATATATATGTATTTATTACTAACACAACCCCTCTCCTTGAGATACAGCACAAGTTACTCAATAGGCGTACTATAAGTTGCACAAATACAATTCTGCCCTAGGGGCCTCACGAACTATATACTAAGTAAGTGGTATAAGAACCACTTCAGGACAGGTAAATAGACTTAGGGCCTAGGGAATTGCTGGGACTAAACTGAACAACTACAGGTTAGGAAGTAGGATCCCACAGGATGCGTGTGCAGTGTCTAAACCCACACGCGGGTTCTCATAGACTTTCAATGGGAACGTAAAGTTTGTAAAGTAGTTGATTTCGGGCACTTTCGGATGGACTACAGGAAAACCCAGTTAAACTAGGACACTTGGATAGTTATTACCCACGGGAGTACCGGAGTACTCGAGTTACCTCACCCAGGGAAGCCGGGTGCATAGGTGTTCTTTCGTGTCGGGTTTCGTCGTCAAATCCTATGGAGAGCTGCACAAAGATGCTGCCGGCGACCAGGAGGAAGATGTACGGTTGGATCCAAGGGTGGATCAGAGCAGTGAAGAACCTGAAAGCAGAGGGGACAGAGCCTGGGTCACTAGCCAGTGACCAGGAAGGAACCAGGAAGGAACCAGGCGATGTTGAGCTGCAAATAGGTGAAGAAGTGAAGCTTTTCTCTACAGCCACGTAAACCAGGAGGTGTCAACGACAACCAGGAGCTGGATACAGACTGTCCCACCAAGGATCTTGCAGTTGGCGGTGTTGGCTTCCAAATTGGAGTCAACAAGCCTTGGCAAAGGCAACCCACGCAGGAAGGGAAGATCGGCTTCTGTTCAGACCAGCAAGGTCTGGGGAGCTTTCCCTTTACAGGAAAGCAGGAGCAAGCCTGGAGAAACCAGGCAAGGGGCGTTGATTTACAAAGATGTCTTCAGGAGGGCCACTAACCAATGGGCTAGCAACCACAAAGACATGTCAAAGAGAAATGCAGGCGCAGGCCCCACGCGGCACTCCTGGAGTGTGGAGGGCTGAGCTTCAGTGCACCTTCGGATCGGGGTTGGAGATTCTCAAGTCCCAATGCACAACTTCGAGGACACCTCAGAAGCTGCACAGTTAGCAAAAAGCAGGTACTGCAGGTAGTCCGGTCCCACGTCTCTCGTGTCTGCCATGGGTCTCAGCTTTGCTGTGGATGTGGGTCGGGTCAGAGAAGTCTGGAAGTCCAGAGGCTCAATCAATCAATCAATCAATCAATCAAAGACATTTGTAGAGCGCACTACTTACCCGGAGGGTCTCAAGGCGCTGCATCACTAAGTCCTCAGGCTCCGGTGGGAGCATCAACAAAGCAAACCGGCAAGTCACTGATGGTGCCTGTTTGCACAGGGTGGTCACTCCTTGACCACAAGAGAGGTTCTTCAGTCTTCTAGTTGCAGTAGAATGTAGAAGGTCCAGATTTTCATTTCAGAGTTTCAGTTCAGGTTAATCTAATGTCTCTAGACACAGCTCCTAGATTTATACTAATCTAAGGGGCTGGATTACCTGCTTGCTCCCTCCTATGGGTGGAACCTTGGAAGGGGTGGTTACACCCCTTTCCCTTTATCCAGTTTCGCACCAGAGCTGGGGCTGGAGTGCCCCAGCAACTGGTTTGAACCGGGCTATGCATAGAGCACCTAGTGTGCCCCAGGCAGTGGCGCATTTCATTCAACCCACCCTGCCCCAATACACTATAGCCTGTCTGGGGAGGTGCTAGCACCTCCCAAGGCAGGAAACCTATTATCCAGGCCTTCCCTGCCGTAGTTTCATCCAGCAGAAGGAGGTCAGACTCGTGTCTGTGGCAGCAGCATCGATTTTATGATGCTGAGGCTCTGTTTAACTTTCACCGGGTAAAGCTACAACGACATGTCTTTTTCCTCTAGAAGAGTGGAATGCTACCCCCGCCGCCAGGACTGGCGGGGGGGAGTATTCCAAAGCGTATGCCACCTTACACGACATGTTTTGATGAAGCCAAACCAAAGTTAGCATTAACCGCGAGGATTATAATGCACTTAAGAGTATATGGTATGGCTATATCATAGACATGGTTCTGAAAGCTGCAGACAGGCCCAGCTTATGCTAGAGCACCATCTCACATAAAGCCAGGCACTCTGCCTTCAGGATTGTCAAGGCCTGCCATAGGAGTGACTTATAGGTATATATGTGTCTATATGCAATGGTAGGTATAGGGATACTATACCTAAGCAAGGGGTGATTACACAACCTTGCCCCAGCTGAGTGATCAGCCATTTGTGTCAATGTGGATGGCCAGACAGGGGTGGCAAAATACATGCTGCAGCCCCTGGTAGGCCTTGGATGCGCCTATGTCCTGGGTACCTATGGTACACTATACAGGGGCTCATAAGGTGACCCAATATCCAAATGGAGATGTACCTAAAGTGCATGGAGTCCATTTTTACAGTGCAAGCATATAGCCTGGTGCCCTGATTAGCATGATCCAACTAAGTTGAAAACCAGCTAAACACTAGCAAAAAGTTGGGGTAACCATATAGTCAGATATCCACCTTCCTACAGTATACTTGCCGGTATTTCTTATATCGTTACAGTTTCCCAGCGTGTGGTTTGCTGTAAGAATGTATTGTTTGCTCCTCCACATGGGAGGCTCGATGTTTCCATCTGGTCTTCTATTCCGACCTTGAAAGCAGAGTTTAACAAGATGAGTCGAATAATATCTCTTTTGTCCCAGAAGGAAGTCCCCTTACATCTGCGCATGAGACATTCTTCCTTCACGTTGCAAATACTCGCACTGAGGTGAATGCCTTATTAAACACAGACCTGCCCCTGCATTTTGGTGCTTTGATTCACACAATCTTTAATGCCTCTTTGAAAACTGGCCTGGCACACTTTTTTAAAGTAGTATGTTCGGGCCTTGTGACTAAATTTCAAACTATATTAGGTGTGATCCCTGCATTTTTTCATTCGATTTTTTCGAGTGTATTCCACATCAAGGTTATCAAAACATGTAGTTGTTTTTCGAAATGTTTGGGTAACGGTTTCTAGACACAAGATTTTGGCAGCTGTAAGCCAAGCAAGATTCTGGCGTCCTTATTATTACACCCTAGCCATGATTTCAGGCACTTGGAAGATTTCCGTTTCCAGGGATGCAGAGAGTCTATGCTGATCCAGATGTAATTTACAGTTACTCTTAGAAAGGTAATGGGGTCCCCCAAACCAAGCTTGCGAGACCTTCTATAGTTTATAATACATAGTTCCTATATAGGGAGGGTGTTAAACCTAGGCACTATAGGACCTGTTTTCACCATCATTTTATGGAATTGTAACCATGCTGACCATATTATTTTTAATCTTGTTGTTGTTGTATTTACTTTATTTGATATAAATATCATAAAAGTATGAACAAGCAATATTTTTTAAAAAGAAATCCAGCAATTCATACGATAATAGCCCGATAAATTAATACAACAATTACAGGATAAAAGCATCTAAAAGTCTGTTAAAAAGAATTTTTACACTATTTACAATAAAAGCAATTGCATATACAGTTGGCATATGAACAGCATAAGGAGCCTATAGGTGCTAGTTCTTGCTATTTTTTAACATCTTTGAGCGTAACAGCCAGGCATTACCCATGTACTTTGCTACCACACAGATCATACTGAGAGAGGAAGTATCAGATTTGAAAAATGCGTAGTGCTGCCCTATAGTCGGTGACCCCAAGATTTTTGCATATAGGTTTCAACCATTTCCTCCTTGCAGCCCTGCAAGCGGGGCATGCAAAGAGGAAATGTGGGAGCGATTCCGATGGTGCATGGCAACCTGGGCAGCTCACTGATGCCAAGCTATGCTTCCGCCAACCTGCTACCATAACATTAAGGGGGAGCGTTCCTAGCCTAAGCTTCATGTACAGCAATCTATCGCGAGAAGATTGTATAAAATTGAGATAATGCTCGAATTTAACAGCTGGCTTATGTTCTAGAAACTGAGCAGTAAGGGTCCCTCATTTAGGATTTCGTGCCTCCAACCCTTTTACCCATTCCCAATATGCCTTCTTTACAAATTGCTTTGCAGGCACGTTCTGGGTTACCCAAGCTTCTTCCAGCCCAATTTCTTTTGCCAACTTTCTTAGATTGCAAATCCACTTGATCTTGTTTCCTATGTCTAGGTTGATGATCTCACTCAGTGCCGCTGCGTAGTTTGCCAGTTCAGAGGTCCTTCTTAGGCGCACCCAGAACAATAAGGGACGTAGTCTAGCGATGTTTGTAAAAGACTGTCTTCCCAAATCGCTACAAAGCTGGGTCAGGGGGGTGGAGAGCGGCAAAGATACCAAGCCCCTAAAGAACTTATTTTCAGATTTCTCAAGCTCACAGACATCTTCAAAACCCCATAGCTCCGACTCATAAAGAGCCGAAGGGAGTGCCTTGCCCTCGTAGACCAAGAGGGCTGGGCCTACTGGTCTGCTAACTGAGAGGCACTGTTCCCTTAATATGGATCCCGCTCCCCTTCTGTGGTTAAGGAGCATTTTTGCTAGGTGAGTGTTCCATTTCATTTGGTTGTTCATCCTAATCCCCAAATAATCAAATGACTCTACGGTTTCCAAAGGGGTACCATTCAGGTTAATACTAATCTTCAAGCATTTGCGAGGGGAGAGTGCCTTCAATTTCGTTTTGTCAGTATGAATCGATAGGCCCCGTAAATTACAGAAAAGGCTAAAGGCTAAACCTATCTAAAAGTTTTTGTAGGCCTGCAGGTGTTTTTGAGACCAGAAGCGTATCATATGGGAATAGAAGGGTGGGGGTTTTCTCCCCAGCCAGGGTTGGGGCATCAGATGGAACCTCTCTCAAATGGTCCACCACCCCATTTACAAAGAGAGAGAACAAAGTTGGAGCCAAAAAGCAACCCTGGCGTACCCCCCTATTCACTGCCACCCTTCCTGTTAGCTGGCCTTGTTTACCCCACCTAATTGTAGCATAATTCCGCTTGTGTAGACGCTTGACAAAGTCAAGAATCATGGGGGGAATCCCTAGATCATACAGGACTTGCCATAACTTGGCCCGGGGAACCATATCGAATGCGGTCCTAAGATCGATAAAATCCATATATAAGCTACCCTTCCCAATGGATACCACTTTCCAGTGTAGAGTACAAAATCTGAACACTTGGTCAATCGTCCCTACTTTCTTCCTGAATCCCGATTGAAACTGCGAGAGGACATTAGCATCATCCATCCACGACCTTACTCTCGTTAGGAGGACCCTGCCAACCACTTTTTGTATTACATCAATCAAACTGATTGGCCAGTAGTTGGCAGGATCCTGCTGGTTGCCCTTTTTGTATATCCTGACCACATCTGCCCCTTTCCAAGAGTCCGCGACAGGGTGGCCTCTGGCTATCAGGTTCATTATGAGGAGGATGAAGTCTGCCCAAACTTTAACTTCGTGTAGGAGTAAATCACCAGGGAGGCCATCTGGACCAGCTGCCTTTCCAGGTGCCAACCCAGCTATGGCAGAAGAAACCTCACTGAGTTCAAAGGGTTCATCTGAATTAGCCCCCTCTGTTCGGTATTCAAGGCTAGGAACCCTGTCAGATACTGGGATGGGTCCATTAGACGCTACCGTAGCTGTTTCAACATCGCAGTACAGGGCAAGAAAATGGGCATGCCATTCATGTTCAGCGATGTGGTTTGGAATAGGGTCTATCCCCTTTTAGCTACCTTTGTTGGTTAGTTCCCAGAATACTGCAGGGTATTTTAATAGAGAATCGGCTTTAAGTTCTTGCCAATGGTCTTCCCAGTTACGTTTGGCTTGCTTGACGGCCCTAGCGTACTCCCTTCTTGCTTGTCTTATCAGGAGGGGATTGTTCCCTTTTAAAGCCAGGGAAAGACTCTGCCTCTTTTCCCTGCAAACGTCTGAGTACAACAGGTTAGGAGACCTGGGATGTTGTTTCCTGTTGGTACTCTGATTGCTAGGGACCGGAACGGTGAAGAAGTTACCCGACCCATCAATTGTCCTTTGGTAAAAATCGGAAAGGGGAGAGGGCACTATGATCTCTGTAGCAGCAGTAATTGCCCCAAGCTCCAATGATTTCTGCTCGACAAGGTCTCTAATGTTGACCAATGTAATCTCCTGATTCGCAGCTTTATGCCATTTAAGGCGTCGGTTACAATGGAAGGGGACTACCTCTTTTGTCATGGCCCTCACCAAATTTGCAGACTTAGAAATCGTTCAGGTGTTTCTTAGCTGCATGCAGAGTGTATTGTGGTCACTGTCCTGCATTAATCTTAACGAGCGTCATGAGGCAAGACGACCGAACAGACTTGGAAAAATAACACAGCAAGACTGCAGCTACCAAGGAAGAGAAGAATTAAATCGATTTGAAAAAGGCATCACATTAAAAAGGACTGAAGAGTATACCTTACCATTTTAAATAACAGGACGTCTCTTCAAGAAAGTTATACCACGAATCGCTTGCCTCCCCTCTGCAACTGGAGACAAGGAACATTACCTGTGTGAGGTACCCATGATATAACTCGGGGGTTTTATCTTCTCACTAAATTGACTTTGAAGATAAACTTATATTTATCTATAAAAGAATCCAGATAGTTCAGGCTACCATCAGAATTTAAGGTACCCTGCACACACTTACAGAAGAGAGAGTCAATACTCTCTCTTGTCTGGTCCTGAGGAAGGTGGTTTCAATCCACCGAAACGCGCGTAGACCTGGCGTGGACAAGACACAAATGACATCTGTGTCACTTTAACCTTAGAATCAGCCTTTTGCTAGGATTGGAATAAATGTGGAGTATGTATGAATGTGTCAGTGTGATTGTTGGTTGATGTGTGAATGGCAGGGATATATTGTTTTTTCTTTATATAAATGATTGAAATTCTAACAACTCTGTGAAGATCATGGTACTGTGTACTACAATTTTAAATTGAACTGAATTGAGAATGATATTTATGAACTTGATGTATATACAAAAAATGATTTAAAATAGTAAAATATAGAATAAAAATATATATATATCTTTTGATACACTTTAAAAAAAAGAAAAATAAACAAAATATATAAAACGAAATTTTTGTCGTTGCCTTACCTATGCTATTAAGAAGGTGAATAAAATTGCTTGATGATACAAGTTGTGTAAGTAGGAACTGGCCAAGGGGGGATTTTTGTATGCTCATACTGGGTTGGTTTCACCTCCATGTTTATTAGATCTCCCCAAAGTCGGATGTCTAGAAAAATATAGTCAATCCGTGATGGGCAACTATGCCTGTCATATGTATTAGCCCCTTTGAGATTGGAACGTGTACGCCCAATAACAGCCCTCAAATTGAACTCCACGGATATGGCGTTCAATTGTATGACTCGTTGTGTCCACTTTTTAATTGGGGGGAGGTTAAGCAATGGAATGGCAAATTTACTGTCCTGCTCCCTGGTACCCAGCACATCCTCCCCGCTAAGTGGCTCGAATGTGCAGTTGAAATCTCCTGCCACTATAATGACTGAGTTAGTGGGTAAGATGGACAGTTCAGATTCAAGAGCTGCAATAATAGCCGAATGGGTGTTCCCCGTTGACCCTCTAGAATACATATTAAATATCTTCAAGTTGGGGCTATTTGGGGTACCTTTCACTGTCAGATGTAAGATGTCATTAGATGGTGTAGTATGCCCAGTTATACACCAATTTAGAGCAATGTTAAGCCAGATATGGAGACCTCCAGAGGGTCGGCCCCTCCTTGTGCCTAGCGCTGGAATAGAGTATGTTGAAAATCCTGATTTGTAAAGAGGAACCAGGCTCCAGGTCTCTTGGAACAAACATATATCTTGTTCCTGAATAAAGTTATTCCATTCTGGTAGAAGCATTTTTTTTCTAGCCCTGCAATGTTCCACGAAAGGAGTCGGATTGTGCCTATGGTACTTCCGTCCCCCCCGTGTATGTCTTCCATGCCCTCGCAAATCTACCCATCTCTAGAAAACACTGGGGCAGGCAAGCTCGTCCTCGCTTGACCTATTGTCTGCTTCTTGGCTGGGAACCATAATCCGAGGCTCATCTAGTTAATCAACCAATCCTAGGCCAGACTCTATTCCCTCCCCCACTGTTGACCATTGGGGGGAACAGTGAAACTGGATTGGAGAATAACCTGGAGGGAGGGTGCGAAATTCATTTTCCACTAAATTTTTAGCAATGACGGTACTGAATAACTGTATCTCAATACAGTCCATCTTGGAGCTCCCCAGGCTGACCCTTCTTACCCTTTCCAGATCCTCTCTAATCACCGACCTGCAACCCCTAACATGTCTCATCCAATGTATCACTTTGTTTTTGAGGGAATCACTGCTCTCATAGTTATTGTTACTTACTAACCTTGGAACCTTAGTCATATATATCTTGGGAAGAGGGTTCTCTATAGGAGAAGTTCCCATGCGTAAGCCTGGTCTCGCATGGCTGCCCTGCCCTTCCCTTATCGGGGCACTACTATGGACGTTACCTGTAGGGGTCTCTTTTTCTGGTACTGATTGCCTAATTCCTAGAGATAAATCTCTGATGTTCCAAGGAACGGCACCAGATTTATCGGGGCAGTTAGGTCTATCCTGGTATGCCTGTGCTTTGATCTTGTGCCCTGGTGCTGACCTCAGCTCCGCTCCCTCAGTTGCCCCTGACCGCGGTCTGTTGTTTGTACTACAGGGTGAGGGGAGTGAAGAGGGGACCACAACAGTACGGGGTCTTTGGCCATCACTAAAGTTAGTTACTAGGGCTGTGGCTAGAAAGCTAGTTCGACTGTGTCTTAAAACCTCCACCTCCTTACTAAGTGAAGCTAATTCTTTTTCAAGAAGAGCTACTCTTTGCAATATGGTGTTGATGTTAGTAGAACAGGCATTACAGATCTCTCTATTACATAGAGGTTGCATTTCTTTACCTTTAGTCGGGGCTTAGGAAAATTCTCCTCACCAATAAATTCTATGATGTCATATCTATTGGTACACGGGATTTGGGCCTTAGCTAAGTCCGCATCTAACCTTCCTTTGGGGGTATCACCTGCAACTTCACTGACAATCTGCACTATGGGGAGTGGAACTGGTGTATCCTCCTCTAACCTATGTACCTCTCCAATGGCGCTAGGTAAAGTTGTTTTTTTACTAAATATTGCTGGGATTACTTTTCTCTTTGCTCCGCCTGGGGACTCGTCAGGTGGGTCATTAGCTGCGGCTGGGGGAATTAAATTGTTAACCCCCAAAACTTCCTTGCATTCGCTTACAATTGCATCAATCCTTGTTAGGACGCAATTGCTGGCTGCGTGTGTAACATTCTTACATTTTTTTCATCTTTTCGATGGAGCTGCTCCTCCCCCCTCCATAGACTTCCTTTTCCCCATCTGTTTCACTTGATACAGGTTAGGGCATAAAGGGAAATCCAAATCAGCATAAAATCACAATTCAAAACCCCAAAGGTAGATGCCAATATTAATCAATCCAGTCTGTTGTAGCTCAAACATTGTCCCATATTGAATACTGCTACAAGTACCTTATTGTCCTTATTGTCCAGCACCCCGCTGCTCAAAAATAAGGGGGGTGGCCCAGCCCAGCCTCCTTTGGCCCCCTGACAGCCACAGACGGTCCCGCCCTTGTCCCAGGCTTCTCTCGGTGCCAACCGCGTGCGTCCCACGGTGCGTGGGGCCCCGCCGAACAAGTAGGTGGCGTCTGGCGCATTTAGCGCGTCACCCTCGGTGACCCTCCTGGGGCTTCTGGGGGATGTAGTTGACCGGCGGCCGTTTCCCTCACAGCAGATTTGCTGGGCGATGTTGGCCGTTTCCCTCATGGCTTGGCAGCAAGACCAGATCCCTCTTGTGCCCACACAGCAAGAGTCCACACGGCAGGAGCGTCCCTCATATGTCATATGTCTGCTTACATTGGCTAAGATACTTCACATAAGATCACGTTGTTAAAATAAATATTTTTACCTTACCGTGTCTCTTATTTACTCCTGTTGTGGACTGGTATGAGAGTATAACAAAAGAGTGTTCTCACTTCCCACCATTCCTGAGATGGTCCTAAGTCATATGATCTAGGTTGTCTAATCATTGGTTATTTTGCTATAGGACGAAGAGCTAATGTGACACTGATGCTAGCTGGTTGGGGTTTTTCTAGGTACAGAGGTGAGTTTCTTGTACACCACAATTCACAGACGTCCTAGATCTCTGTGCACAGTTCTGTGTATGTGCAGGATCCTTGCACAAGATGGGTGCCGCACCCTGGGTGCACAGGTGCATACAAGCAATTTTCCAGTAGGTAATAATGTAGGAGTATATATTATCAAAGAACGGCGATCTCTGGCTTCATGTATTTCATTTTAAGGACTTCTTTAACCAAACTCTATCTCGCAGATCCCTGCATCCTAGACAAATGAATGACGAACAGTAAACACTAAAGACTGAGTACAATAAGCCGATGCTCTATCTCCTCCTCCCTCTCTACTTTTAACTCACCCTCCCCTTCTCACTTCCATCCACTACCCTCCCTTCCATTTTCACTATGGACCTTTAATTCGAACTAGCTTTTTTTACCTCTTTGACATACCATTCATACATATATTTCATTTTTGTTTTGCAGGTTACCTACGCTGCTACCACTGGATTCCATCTCGCATTTTGTTTATAATATTGTTCTATTAAAGTTATGTTTCTGTTTATTTATTTTTGTTCTAATAAAGGATAATAAAAAAATAACTGGGTGTGTACGTCTTCTTCTTCTGACAACATTTGACTAGCACCACCGAGGCTTCAGAGACTGCAGAGGTACACTCTGCATATTAAAATAAAGAGCCTGAGTAGGACAATTCCCGGACTTAAGTTGCCTCGAACTCCTCGAACAATTAGTAAATAATTCTCGGGAAGGTGCCCATCTCCTAGACTACAAAAAGTCTCTGTACCCTTCCGCGCCCAATTCACATGTGACATTAACACCATACTTGGGGGCATATTTACAAAGAAGCCATTAAAATTATACCCCTTAATTTGTAAAAGAATAACTGACGGGGCTCAAAGTTTTACTAAGAAACGAATGATGTTTATAACTAGAAGTGTAATACCGGGGCAAACTCTTTACCAGCTCTTTACCAGAGGCTGTAGCTGCGATTAACGGTTCCTATGGAAATTTTTTAAAAGTCAAGCACACTTGCTGTTTGCATTAGCAACATTGTGTACTGAACTTGTGACCTGTGTGCTCAATTAAGTGTTCCATGAACTGTTACTATGGTAACAGGCAGTAAGCAGTTTGGGGGTAGGGTTCAAAGGTGTTGGCTGTACAGAACCGGTCATATTTACCCAAAGTACTCTACGTGACAGAGGAAAAAGCAAACAGAGATGCCAGAACACTGTGTAGATTAGAAACAAAAGAAGTACACAATTCTATGAATTAACCTCAAGAGAGGGCGCGAGCAATAGCCACTGGCATTACAAAACCCCATGTACAATTTGCCTACTCTGTACTCAACAATGGGCAATTCTTTATTGATTCCAATAACACACTGCTGCTTCATGTTTCACAGGGTGCACTTCACAAAATACTTTGTGGCTACTTAAATGGAACACAAGATTGTCGACATTCCAAAACTTAGGGGCATATTTACAAGGACGGCATTAAAATTATCGCTGCTTTAGCTGCAGCATACTGCCGCTAAAACAGCGTTATTGGACTTGCTATTATGCGTTATAGAATTCCAATACAAGTACAGGTTAGATGTGCAGGACATCTAACCTGGGCTTCTAATGCAATTCTATAACGCAGATTAGCAAGCCCATTATCTGCGATTTAGTGACAATTTCCTGCCTCTAAAATGGCAATCATTTTAATGAGGTTTTTGCTGATATGCACCTTGGTTTGGATTTTGAAAGAGAGAACAGGGAAACCTGCTCACTCTTTCAAAATGCATAGCAGATTGCTTTTCCCCACGGGGAGCTGCATATTGGCAGGTCCCCGTGTTAAAAAGTAATGGCAGCTTCACAAGGATGCGGGGAGCTGGCTAGGACCATAGAGACATTCGTGCTCCACCCACGATCCCCAACCTTATATATACACCTAAACAGTAAAGAGGGCAATATAATTTTCACTACATTTTTGCCTTTTTAAAAAAAATTGCGACGAAATAGCCCTTGTCAATATGCCCTCAAGTTTACTATGACAGAGCGAGAACCTCGACTCCTGCCCTGCCATACCAAACAGCAGTGTCCCGGGGGTACGCGCCCTGAGACACAGCAGGAGCCGGCCCTGGGGAGTGGTGTTCCCCAGGGCCCTCGACTGCTCCGGAATGGGGGCCATGCGGCCCCTTTCCCGCAATATAAAAAGCTCCGGAGGGTGGTGATCACCAGGGCTTAGAGGGACCTCTGAGCCATTCGACCCATTTTTTTCAAAGTCCCGAAGAGTAGAGGTCCCCAGGGCTGGAGAGGGCCTTTAAAACCCCCCTACCCAAATATTTTACTAAGGGAGTACCTTTGAGCCCCCCACCCGTTTATTTTGTAGCCCCGAGAGATGGCGGTCCCCGGGCTACGAGGTCCCTCTGGATCACCATCAAATTTAATATTTTAGATCCCGGGATTTGGCCCCCCCCAGGTAGCTAATTTTTAAACAAGCATAGGAGGCCGTGCTTCATTTTCTTCTTTTTTACGGCAGATCCATGCACCCAGCGCACATTACTGTTTTTTCAAAAGAAAAAAAACATGCCCCCTTTGTACATTTTGAACACTTATTCCACTGATTTCTAGACCCTCACTTCTACGGAGGCACAAAATGGCTGCCAACACTACCTGGTTTCGAATGCTCAAGATGCGCGGATCCACCGCGGCCATAGATATATATGTACTTTTAACTGTGATTTTATCAGGAACTACTGAACAGATTTACACCATTTAAGCAGAAGGCACGAGTCTGAACCAAGGACTACTTCTTTGCCAAATTTGGTGTAAATCCGTTCAGCAGTTCAGGCCGCATTAAACGTTCCTATGGAAAATTGCATGGGGAAAACACGTTTTGGGACTCTCTTTTTTCTCAGCCCCTGCTTCACAAATCACCCCGAGACTTCAAGGATAGGAGCGGACCGGACCGCCCCACAAGTTTTGAAGATTTCGCGAAGATTCGTCAACCTGCGCCAAAGTTATTCCAAATAGAATGTTGCGGATTTCCTATGGAAAATAGGTCCTAACTATAACTGCCTACTGGCAACCGCCAGTAGTATATATATATATAAAAGAACTAATTTGATCTCCCAAGCTGAATTTGACTATCTGCATAGAGAACATCCGGTTATACCAATATTGTATTTGATCCCTAAAATCCATAAGCAGAAAATTCCAACTCCTGGCCGCCCTATCATAGCAGCCATAAACAGTGTGGGGGAAAACATTTCTCATTATATTGACTTTTTTCTGCAGGACATTGTCAAGGAGTTGCCCAGTTATTTAAAAGACACAGGGGACTTTCTCAACAAACTCAATTCCATACAGTGGCGTGAGGATTGGTGCATTTTGACTTTAGATATTGAGTCCTTATACACCTCCATAGACCACATGAAAGGATTGGAAGCCATCACACACTATCTTAGTTCTCGATCTTGCGAATATTATGCACATAATAAGATGCTGTGTGAGCTGATACATTGGTGTCTAAACAACAATTACTTTATGTTTGCCAAGAATGTTTGGAGACAGGTGCGGGGTGTGGCGATGGGATCGTGCTTCTCCCCCAGCTATGCATGCTTGCATGTTGGCTGGTGGGAGGAGCGCGGTCTCACCGGTACTCCCGGCTTTGAGAAGGTTAAATACTGGAAACGGTTTATTGATGATGTGTTTTGTATTTGGGAGGGGGATGAGGAAAGTGCTAAAGTTTTTGTTGATGATTTAAATCAGAATAATGACAACTTGTTCTTTACGGCCCAAATCAGCAAGGAGAAAGCAGATTTCCTAGATGTTCATGTTACTATCTCTAATAACACTATTGCCACGTCATTATATCGCAAACCGACGGCTGGCAACAGCATATTACATGCTAGTAGTAAACATCCCCAACACGTCATTTCCAATATCCCTTATGGGGAGCTACTTAGAGTTAAGAGAATCAGTAGCACTCCTGAAACCTTTGAACAAGAAGCTCAGACTACATTAAACAGATTGAAAGCCAGAGGATACAACAACAAGGTCCTTAATAGCGCACTGAGGCGTAGTCGAGCCAAACCCCGGGAATCCCTTCTAACTTCTGAAATCGTAGATGTAGAATCAGAGAACCCTGCACCCCGCCTTATACTTGCATACAGCAAACAAGAGAAACAAATAAGGTCCATCATGAAGAAACACTGGTCCATTCTGCGTACTGACAGTGTCCTGGGTGATATTATCCCCAATACACCTACCATTACGTACAAAAAAGCTCCCAGCATGCATAATTGTCTAGTTAAAAATAGCCCGGAACTAGGAAATGGTAGCGCTTGGCTAAAACAAAAAGGTTTGTTTAAATGTTCCTCCTGTAGGGCATGTAAATTTGGTGTCAATACATCTCACTATTTTACACCCTTCAGCTCTAAGAAAAAGGCCATCCGAGGTTACTTTAATTGTCACAGCGAGTTCGCAATTTATGTCCTGACGTGCACCTGTGGCCTACGATATGTGGGCAGTACCAAACTACAGGTGCACGCCAGGATTTTGCAACACTTGCGAGCCATTGTTAATAGTGACAATTCGTATCCAGTAGCACGCCATTTTAAGTCCACTCATAACAATGATTTGTCCAATCTATCATATTATGTTATAGATGTGGTTGCGCCCCTCGGCCGAGGAGGCGACAGGGAAAAACTGCTACGTAAAAAAGAAACCGAATACATAATAGAACTAGACAGCAAATACCCCAATGGACTGAACACCACTGAAGACTTACATCATTTGTTGTAGTCTTACTAATCCTAATTTTCTCAATGGGTTCTTTTTGTATTTTTCTTCTCAAGGTCTTTCTGAATACAACAACTGATACCAGATGGCGCCGGCCTGGCACCACATGAGAGTCCACAAAGGATTCATGTATCACCTGGACCTTGATGTATTTTGCCTTCATGTTTATAGTATCTCTTTATCCATTTATAGAATAATTTGGGGACTAATGATTTTTTGTCCACCAACATTATGTTTTTATCTTCACTAGGGTGCACTTGTGTTATATTTTTAATATAGATCACAATAAGAATTTTCACCAGTGGGTCATTTAGTTTCAGCGTTGATATACCATTAGCACATGTAATTATACAATTTTTAGAATCAGATACAGATATGTGTCCATTTGTCCAATATCTTGCTAAGCAAGTTGGATATGATATAGATACTGTAAATAGATAAATAGTGTTTATTTTTGTATGATATAAATATGTGTATATATATGTATAGGAGTAGGAATATGTATATATTTTTTTATATATATTTTTGTATAACTTAAGATCATGGGATAATGTATATAGATAGGATATATTTATATATTTTTCTAGAGATGGAGTCGAAAATTAAATGGGCACAACTGTATATAGAATTGACATGTACATATTGAGTATGTTCTATACATGGCTATGGTTTCATAGGACATTATAGATGCATTTATGCAGATATAATAATTTTTCAAATATACCATTATCAACTCTGATATATATTTTAGAGGTGTTCACGTATATATACAATGTAATACGTGTTTTTTCTATGTCTACACCTTTGTAACTCACGTGATTGGGTGGAGCATCACTGATAGAGAAAAAAACTGTATAAATTTGTAGCTGACCAGGTGCGCGGTGTGTGACCAAGAGCACAAGTTGCTCGAAACGCGTAACCGGAGAGGTTTGAAATAAAATCTCCTTGCCTGCAACCACTGGGTCCGTGTCTTCATGTCCACTGAAGTGTGGTTTTTTCGAAGATTGGTTTGTTCATATATATATATATATATATATATATATATATATATATATATATACCTTTTTAACTACAGCTGCTGCCCACCCCGTGCTCCATACGAAAGGACGTGTTAGCTTACTCTAGAGTCAGCACGCTCTGTATCTCACTTTCCAGGTAATAGCATATTCTTGCTAAAGAACCGTCAACAGCGAGTGGGTGCTTCTCATCTTTCTTTTTATTATCTTATACAAAGTGCTAATGTGCTTCCATATGACACGTTTTGGCACCATCTTGTGTCCTCATATTTAAGTATACAACACTTCCTTCGATAACGGAAAGTAACAACAGACTTTACTTGTGCTTTTATATGCGCAATACAATTTGTTAACATCATCTTGTGTTCAGTGGCAAGTGTTTTTCATATTATATTATGTTCTGTTTACTCAAAAGAACGTTTATGTTTTAAAACATCTTTCAATGTGGGAATACTCGTTTGTTTCACCCAAGTGGGCACTTGTACCGACAGGATTTTCGGACCAGATGGGATCAGCTCCTGAGAGCCCCTCTAACCCAGTCGGAACGTAACCACCTCCCTCCTCAGGACCATCTATCCAGGCACCTGGGTACCTACCTGAGGATGGGGAACTCGCAATATACAAGCTCATATTATCATAAACACCACTAAATCTATAGGGATACTAAGAATACTCACTGATTACTAAGGACATCCATGCCCTACACCACACTCATACCTCATAGTCTCGCAACCTCATGGGTCCAGACTAATCTACCCTGGGGCAGTTCTGATTATCTACCATTACGCACTGTTCACCATCAGTGCTCACTCGACACGCAATCCAGCATGTCTACACACATGGGCCTGCAGTCCCAGTGCTCTCATTTATACCCGGTCTGCAATCCGGCAGACCTACACACCTCTCTACCTTAGGTGCTCTCACTTACACACGGCCCGCAATCCGGCAGGCCTCCACACCGTCTCCTTCCGGTGCTCTCACTTAACACAAGCCACAATCCTGTGGGTATACACACTGACCACAATCAGTGCTCTCACTAACGCCACTTACCAATGACGACCACTTTCCTATGAATACCTTCAGCTCTCTGTCTCTCTATGTTGGGAAGTCTCTCTCTCTATTCACTAAGGGTTTGCTACCACACTAATAGAAATTGGTATAAACTTTATCCCTTAGTTGCAGGTTTCCTATCTCCCTAATTACTCACTATCACTTACCTGATCAGGGGTAACATCTGTTCAGACAGTAATACCTGGCTAGGAAAACGAAGCTACCCCCACTGTATGGGGACAAAGGATATACACCACACTAGTTCACTAATTAAATGGGGTCATTTATTGTAACAATAATAAAGTACACATACACAAAACTATGGGGTCTCTATAACTAGCAGTAACTTTAACACACCGCTGAAAGAAAAGGATTAGACATACAATTTATCTGCGGGGTAACAGGAACTTTTAACACACCGCTGAAAGGGAAAAGATTAGACATACAATAGCCTAGGGAATAAGAACAAGATTAAGGTGTAATTGTAAAGGGGACTAGTTCAAACTACCTCACCTATTAGAAGGAAGATTTCTCTCTCTGACTCTGGTGGGATCAGGGCTCTCTCTGTCTCTCCCTCTGTCACCACATCACCACGCCTCTGGTTTAATTGCTCCAGCTGACAGCCTTCTTTGATGCTCTCTGCACTGCTCTCTCTCTCCTCATCTTCAGCAATCGTCTGCCTTCTTTCTCCATTCCAGAACTGCACTCTATTCTGCAGCTCCAGAAGACATCCTGTTCTCTCTCCAAGCTGAACTGAGCTCCAAGCTGAACTGAGCTCCAGGCTGAACTGCACACAAGCTGGAATGAACTCCACGCTGAACTGAGCTCCAAGCTGAACTGAGCTCCAAGCTGAACTGACCACTCCTCCTCTCCTGTAGCTCGCTAATATGGATTCCCCTCCCCTCATGGAAATTTCCAACAGAGGGCTGTCTCCTACCGAATTCCTGTGCCAGCTCCCAGGCTTCCACGCAACCGCAGTGCGCATCTGCATGTTACGTCTGGGCCCAAGAGAAAAACACATTCCTCGGATAAGAAGCAGTCCTAACTGGATTTTCCTCTAGCACACAACAGCCTTAACTATAAACATTACCTTTACCCTTGAAGCCTCTCAGCTCCATCAAGATGGAGTCCCTCTAGTTCTAGGCCTGTAGGCCTGAAAGGGATGAAATACCCCTTAGCTCTGTCAGAATACCTACATAAACCATACCAATGTGTCTACTTATAAGCAAGTATGTCAAAGCCATTAGGCAATAGACAGATTAGAATCAAGAATAAGGGATCTATCATCCTATTAAGCAGCTATCCTCTTCTAGGTCTGGAAGAAAGGGCTTAAAAGGGCCAACACAAGCTAAGAATACCTATCCTAGATGTGAGCAAGATTAAAGTCTATACCACTGCTAAATAGAGCCAAAAACCCTGCCAAGACATTCCACCCTTAGACTTTATCTTGCGAACATCTATAAACAACAACATCCATATAAACAAACATCAACACAATCTATCAACAAACCAAAAACCAAAAAGACTCTCTAAAAAGAATGACAACTTAAGGAAATTCCACCTGAAACTCAATGTAGGGAATACAAATCTAACAACCAACTGAAAACAAATCAAAGCACCCTTGACTTGAATGCTGAAACATATCTAAGATTGGATCTGATAACAACAGAAACTAACCAAAGCATCCTCAAACTAAATGTGCCTCAACTTCTAGTGATAACTGGTGAAATCTAGTGGTGGAGGGACTTATGTGTTGAATGAAAACAGCAGGGGGCCTAAATGGGGCCTACCTACTTCGGACAACTTAAGAACTAAATGTGTTTCAACTTCTAATGAAAAAACAACAAAGGGCCTAAATGAGGCCTACCTACTATGGTCAACTTAAGCTAATGATGACTCATGAAATATATTGGTGTAGGGGCTTGTTTGTGAGATGAAAATAACAATGGGCCTAAATGAGGCCTACTGACATCTGTCAATTTAAGGAAACATGTTGGTGAAATCTGAGAAGTAAACATGACAAACGGTTCTTAAGGTCTGGGCAAACATTAATACATAATCATACTAAAAGACACACCTCCCAGGACAACCTAAAGTCTAGGGTAACCACCCTTTGATCAATCAAAGTGAAAGTGTAATAACAGGAAAATAAAGACAACCCCATTTCTATAAGATAGCTGGTGTAGCACTAAGCAATGATGTATATATATAAATGCAGTGTATATGTGAAAGCACAATTTCATAAAACAGTTAGCACCTAATTTCTTCACACTGTGGAACACATGTGTGCACCACCATTCAAAAAAAAAGTCCTTCATTGGCAAAAACTGTTTTGAAGAAAACAGGAAAACTATAATAGGTGACTGCATCCTAAAAAGCAAAGATAGAACTACATAAACATTTTCTTTTCTTTTTTAAAAGTGGGGCCTGTTCGTAGTGATTGCAAAGAAAAACATGGGAATAATGCAGGCCAAGGAATTATATAACAAAATCCTTTTGCGGGGAATCTTATTATGATGGAGTCTGTCACAAATGAAAAAAAAAAAGTGTCTTTGTTTCTTTTTTTCAAAAATATAAGTCCAATGTCAATTTTGGGACATCAGTGTAGGTCACCACCCGGCATCTCCGGTATCCGGACACTTCCACCGATGCGGCCATCCACCACCAATCCGGTCTGGTCTGGTCTGGTTCCATCTTCCAAAAATAATAAACTAACATAAAAACATGAAAGTAAAAAACTAAAATAAGAAAGGAAGTGGGGGGGGGGGCGACCCACACACCAACACCACAACCCAGCAATCCTAGGACAGGAAAACAAGTATCATTAATCTTGCATGATAAAATTTTCTATTTAAAAAGCACCCCGGGTGCCTTTCATTATTGAAAAGAAAATATCCTAATTAATTAAAAACATTAGCAAAATCTAATTTATAAGCACATCCAGAAGGGCCTAATCATACCCTAATCCTCTGTGAGACAGCCCCTCCCTTCAGAATATGCAGGAGCCAGGCTACAGTGTGAAGCAATTTGAAACACTGCCAAGTGATGATCTCACAGCAGGAGCAGGGCGCTGCAAGCCTCACTTTCCCCAATCAGGGAAGCCCGCCCAGGCCTACTGTATCTAACTAACTCCAAGGGCCAAGAGTCTGCAAGAATCCCTTATCAGCAGGCAATGAAGCTGTCTGCGCCGACAGCCAGGAAGAGCGAGTTCACCCCTCCCTTACATAAACATTCCGTCCGCAGAACAAAATTGGATTTTGGCCAATCATAACAAGACAGGCCGTGTTCGGAGCCTGCAGAGGAAAAAACCCGCCTTCACAAACCAGCTGGTCTGCCAAGGTCGAAAAACACATTCTTTGTAAGCCGTTCCCAGGCTATATTTTCTAACTAACGAAAGCTAGCATTTTAAAAATAATTCTGTTACAATGTACTGCTACTTAAAAGCTCCACTTTCTAAAAGACTTTAGTCTAACTAATTCAGCTAAAAGGCAAGACATTTGAAACATGGGCATTAATTTAGCATGCAGATCAACACACAAAAAGGGGCAATTTACTTCTGCACACAAGACTATACAGTCTGCATTTGAATAAAAAAAAAACAATTAACATGGACTATTGAGTTTAATATTTCCCTGCACATATATCTATCAGGCAGCATGTTTATTGTGCAAGGTATTACCTTTCTATCAACAGCTTCTCAAAGTACATAGGTGAGCCTTGTAACTAAATGCAAATTAAACTAATGTAAGGGACACATAGATAAATGGTAGTGCGTCATAGTTATCATTTTTAACAATATATTCTGCTCCACCCTACCTATACACACTAGCATCCAAAAAATAAAAATATATACTGTCAGCCGTTGAAAGAGAAATAATTTTAAAACAACATAAAATGCAGACACATTTCACCATTGCATTTTGTTCAACCAGGGGCAACATGTAATTTTGCATTACAGCGTAATTAAACATGCAAGCTATTTAATCCAACCTAATAAAAGGGCCAAATTCATATAATATCAAACAGCCATTTATTTTCTAACTGAGTGTGTTAACTTACATATGCCAGTCTTGCTCAATATCAAAACATTCACATTTGAAAAAAGGTTCAGCTTGCATCAGGGAAAATAATAATGAGAACACATTTATTTTAAAAGCACACGGTTGCCTTTCACTAATTAAAAGCACATGTTACCATGCACTGTCGGGCAAGATTGATTATTCTCAACCTGTGATCATTGCAAAACATCGGCCAGCACATTCCTTTCTAGATGGAAAACCCTCAAAGAAATAATTAATGAAAACAGCCCCGTAGCGTGCACTCTAACTGGGCCATCTTTTTAACATTTCACAGATTTTAAATCATGCATTCAAAAATAATTCTCCACATGTCTGTGGATGCATATTAAGAAGCACATTTAAAAGAACACAGCTCTCTCCGTGCAAACCCTTATCTCAATCCGACTCGTTGAATTATAACTTACCGACCTCTAAGAGTCAGACACATGAAGTCATCTGTTCCAAGGCAAACCCACACAAATTCGTAGACGCATTTCAAAAAGAATGTGAAATGAACAGAGCCCTTCGCAAAGCACAAGATGTTACCTTTCCGTCAAGAAGCTAACAAAGCACGTAGGCAGACCCAGGAACCAATAAAAGTCAAAATCAAACCACCATTCATCAAAATATTCACTGACTTTTATAGTCAGTTCAGATAACCATGCATGTTAAACAGCATGTTAAAAATAAAGACTGCCATCTCAATTCAAGATATTAACCCTTTGGCAGCTCAAGCACAATCATTTCCCAATGACTGCAGATACATGGGAAAGTCATGAACTCATCTCTCCACGTTTACAGATAACACGTACGCACATCTTCAAGACGTTATCCGCAAGCACCCGAGAGAGATCCAGCTCTCTCCTGCCTAACGTAATGATAACATGCCCTGCCCAAGCCATGACCACATGGCGCTATTCACAAGCCATATTTACAAGACAAGCTCTTCACAAACAACATATCCAAGGCGCAATGCACAAGGAACACAGCAAGTCAACATGAGAACATGCTCCTCACAAGACACATCAACATGGCGCTATTCACAAGCCATATTTACAAGGAGCTATATGCAAAGAACTCCACAAATCATATTACAATGAACACATTTCACATTGCACAGCATAAGCAGATGCAGCAAGCAATTTAATGGACAATTTAAAAGCATTTTTTACACACATTTATACAATTGGACCACCACAAAGATGTTACTGGCTCCCTCATGTAATGCCATCCTTCAACCCTGACAGTTGAAACACCAAAACGAAATGCCATCCTTCAACCCTGACAGTTTAAACACCAAGATGAAAACCATTCCTTCCACCCTGAATAAACCAAATGCCATGATGTAATGCAATCTCCTCACGCTGCAACTGTTCAAGCCCATAGGTCACACAGGCTACATAAACTGCCAAACTACGCCAGATGGAACTGGCGCTCAGGGCACTCCCTCACAACACATGGGAAACTCTCTAAGCACATGGCCAGGACACACAGGATAAGTAAACAGTTCGTGACGCCAGATGTTATGGCCGGGTTTTCTGATTAGATGGGATCAGCCCCTAGGGGCCCCTCCAACCCAGCCAGAACGTAACCACATCCCTCCTCAGGACCATCTATCCAGGCACCTGGGTACCTACCTGCGGATGGGGAACTCGCAATATACAAGCTCATATTATTAGAAACACCACTAAATCTATAGGGATACTAAGAATACTCACTGATTACTAAGGATATCCATGCCCTACACTACACTTATACCTTATAGTCTCGCGGCCACTCAGACCCAGACTAATCTACCCTGGGGCAGATATGACACACAATCTGGCGTGTCTACACACGTGGGTCTGCAGCCCCAGTGCTCTCCCTTATTTCCAAACGGTTCGCAATCCGGCAAACCTCCACGCTGGTAATCCTCCCCAGCACTCTCACTTACACAAGCCACAATCCTGTGGGTATACGCGCTGGTAATCCACCCCAACGCTCTCACTAACGCCGTATATCAACGACAACCACATTCCTATGAACACCTTCAGTTTTCTGTCTCTTCACTAAGGGTCTGCTACTACAATAATATTATGGGATAGCCGAATTACTTAGTGTCAACAATTCCCTAGCTCAAGGGCTCCCTGTTCTCCCTATTTATTCAGACTTACCGGATCAGGGGCAGCATCTGTTCTGGCTGTAACATCTGACTAGGAGGAAAAAGGTTACCTATGCTTTGGAACAGAAGACGCTGTTTACAGGATTATGGGAGGGTGTACTAACTTGGTCCCTTAGTTGCAGGTCCCCTCTCTCCCTCACTATTACTTACCTGATATGGGGTAGCATCTGTTCAAACAGTAATACCTACTAGGAAAGGGGATTACCCTCACTGTATGGGGACAAAGATATACACACTATGTGATTGAGTTATTCCTTGATTTAAGCGCTCCTACTCCCTTCTGATCCATCAGTGGCTCAACGGCAACTGGCTAGAAGCTAAGCTAGCTTTATCATAAAAAAACTCATACACACTGATTCACTAATTAATGGGGATGTTTATTGTAACAATAATAAAGTACACATATACAAAACTATGGGGTCTCTATAACTAGCAGTAACTTTAACACACCGCTGAAAGAAAAGGATTAAAACATACAATTTATCTGCGGGGTAACAGGATCTTTTAACACACCGCTGAAAGGGAAACGATTAGACATACAATAGCCTAGGGAATAAGAACAAGATTAAGGTGTAATTGTAAAGGGGACTAGTTCAGACTACCTCACCTATTAGAAGGAAGATTTCTCTCTGCCTCTGGTGGGATTAGGGCTCTCTCTGCCTCTGGTGGGATTAGGGCTCTCTCTGTCTCTCCCTCCTTCACCACATCACCACGCCTCTGGTTCAGTTGCTCCAGCTGACAGCCTTCTTTGATGCTCTCTGCACTGCTCTCTCTCCTCATCTCCAGCAATCGTCTGCCTTCTTTCTCCATTCAAGAACTGCACTCTATTCTGCAGCTCCAGCAGACATCCTGTTCTCTCTCCAAGCTGAACTGAGCTCCAGGCTGAACTGCACACAAGCTGGAATGAACACCACGCTGAACTGAGCTCCAAACTGAACTGAACTCCAAGCTGAACTGACCACTCCTCCTCTCCTGTAGCTCGCTAATATGGATTCCCCTCCCCTCATGGAAATTTCCAACAGAGGGCTGTCTCCTACCGAATTCCTGTGCCAGCTCCCAGGCTTCCACGCAACCGCAGTACGCATCTGCATGTTACGTCTGGGCCCAAGAGAAAAACACATTCCTCGGATAAGAAGCAGTCCTAACTGGATTTTCCTCTAGCACACAACAGCCTTAACTATAAACATTACCTTTACCCTTGAAGCCTCTCAGCTCCATCAAGATGGAGTCCCTCTAGTTCTAGGCCTGTAGGCCTGAAAGGGATGAAATGCCCCTTAGCTCTGCCAGAATACCTACATAAACCATACCAATGTGTCAAGTATGTCAAAGCCAATAGGCAATAGACAGGTTAGAGTCAAGAATAAGGAATCTATCATCATATTAAGCAGATATCCTCTTCTAGGTCTGGAAGAAAGGGCTTAAAAGGGCCAACACAAGCTAAGAATACCTATCCTAGATGTGAGCAAGATTAAAGTCTATATCACTGCTAAATAGAGCCAAAAACCCTGCCAAGACAGCACTGTAGTATGGAACACTGTTAAAAAGTTTTCAATTGCATCTAGCATGCTTTTTTACAAACCTTACTCACATATACATTCACTGAGACATCTAATCACTCACTTAAACAGTCAGCTATGCACCCACTGAGTCATCCATACAGACACTCATAGACCCACTGATTCACCAATATACCTTAGTGTATATATATTACACACTAATAAACTTTTAAAAGAGTCACTGATTGATGTCATCACTGATGTCATCGGTGATGTCATTTGAGATGTCATGAGTGATGTCATCAGTGATGTCACTGGTCATGTCATGAGTAATATAATATGTAAGGTCATAAGTAGTGCATTGTGGGGGCGTGAGTTATAGTTAAATCAGGTAAGTATAACAGCTGAATTTCTCTGGTTTTGTACTAGTAAAATGTCAGCCTAAGTAGAACGTCCCTGTAACTTTTGTTTTTTTCACTGAATTGCAAAGGTTTTTTTAAATTCTATTTGGCAATTTTAACATCCTTGTAACCTTTGTTTTTTGCAGTGAATTTCTATGGTTTTTTAACTTGCAATTGCATTTATACTTCATTTTGTTTAAAACAGAAATTATATAAGTCACTAGGTGCGTGAATGCGGGCAGCATAACACCATATATTCATGCGCGTGTATGGTGCGAGACGGATGCGTGACTCCATGATATTTGTTTTTGCAATAAAAATACCCTATATATAGTATATAAGTTTAAAATTACTCGTCATCTAGAAAGAGTTGTAAAATGGACATCAATATAAAGAGTTTGAAAATGTTAGCTGTTGTGATAAATTTACGGGAGCGGCGCCAGGTTCGCAACTTCAGAGCAAATTATGTAGTTATAAAAAACATATAGATATAATTTTATATTATACATTACACCAAGAAATGTACTTTCATATTTTTAAAACTACTGTATTTGCACTTGTAATGCATATATAATAATGTTTAAATATATTTTGTGGAGTCACGTCTGGTGCGTGGTGAATATGCGGCCAGTATGTGAATTCTGTGTGACTTCAAAAGAAAGGAATCTATTGGTTAAAGACCTTTCTATTTTATTACTTGGAGGGCCCCACTCAATTTGTTCTTTCTTTCAAATACTTTTCTGGGAACAACACCTGTTGTGTTTTCTCAAGCTGATCAACACACAAAAGGGGAGAGGGACAAAATTGTTTAAACTCCAATACCCCAGGCCCCCTAGAGTAAACCAAATAATCACACACAAGGGGTATATAGGAGTATATAGGGCGGAGCATTAGGGAGGGGGCAAAAATAATAAATTCCACGCTACAAGACGTACAACACAATCCGTCAATACGTACAACGAATAACATACATGAGAGATAGAACATGCAGTGAACACCTCGTGGATCTGCTGTTAGTGCGCCAAAAAAGTGCAGTAAGGATGTGTTTTAAAACTGATTAAGGGTGCCAGTATAAAGAATTACTTTATTAGACCCAATTTGATACCCTTATCAGGAATAAAAATAATGAAAGAGGATGGGAAATAGTCTTATCGAGAAAATAAGGTTCCTCAAGACTTCCCTCCTACCACTGCTAAAGTCAACATGTTTCAACTGCTTCAATTGTGCCTCGAGAGGTCACTTCGGTCTTCCTCAGGACTGTCGCAGTCAAATCCACTTATTACCTATGCCGTAATTTGGTCACGGGGTCTCCCGAATGGAGTAGGTCTCGTAGATCCGTACTTTTCTGGGTCTTCCGATCGTTCAGTGGAGATAAAGTCCCCAAAATTAAGGGGAGAACATTCACTGGAAAAGAGTAAAGAATAATGAAAGGGGTGCAAGTGCTAGCCCCCCATTTTTTAGTCAATTCCTCCCTAAAATTTCTGTTTTTCTAACTAGGGTGTTTCTCCAACTTAATGAATGAACTGTGCTTCACCAACGTTCCACAATCTGACTCAATAGTATGATATTATAGCCTGTATTTTCTTTCCAAACATTCCAGGTGAATAACTTTGATCACTTGGTCTTGAATCAAAGTATTCGCTAAGCGATACGGTAATGAACTAAGCAACACAGTGACGTACCCCAAGCCAAGCCTGGGACCTCCATGAGCCCACACACACTCCACCAGAGAACCACTCTTAACTTAGGCACATCGTTAAAAATCCTCAAATGGGGCTTGTGACCCACAGGTGAACAAGACTTACCAAGTTTATGTGCTACACAAACTCGAACTGGTGTCCGTCAGGGGGTCTGCCTGTGAACACAATCTAAAAGGAATAGAGCGTAAAGGGTATTTAGCGTCATCCCCTCTGCCGATCCGGCGCAATTCAAATCACGAGGAAGGGCGCCAGTCTTTCCAACCCTCACCCGTTCTCCTTACCGTTCTGTTAGGCTAGCCCTGCCAAAAGAGATCCTGTACCTTAAGCCACCGTGTAGATGAAAGACGCGGTGTCCGTTCGTGTATTTACCTATAAGCCATTGTCTGTTCCACCCCCGCCGTCTGAATTCACGGGCGTCAAAGCGTCTTGACGTCGGGCGTGACACACCAATGGGGGCGGTTGGGAGATGTAGTACCGACTGAGTCGCTCGTCTCCAGGCATCATCACCTACAGGCAAGGGGGGCTGATATGCGCAGCGAGCGCTAACACATCTCACCCATGCGGTATAAAAACAATCCTACTTCAGCGCGATTTTGCGGAAAGGCATATTTCCAACTAATAGATCGATAAATTAATATTGAAGGGGCCCATCAGCAAATAGTTGATGGTCACTACCCCAGATCCTGAGTGTCTATGTCCGTAATCGAGAAAGTAGTGTAGATGATAACAAAATTGGGGTGACGGGAGGACTTTATCACAAGATATCACTGGTCCAGGGTTTGTTGGGAATGAGGAATGTATGATATACATCCTTCATGATGCTTCACCAGGGCAGAACAACCTTTCCCACTAAGGGAGTAGTAGTGACTAAAGTGACCCCATGGTTTAAGATAATGACTGACCTTAAATAACAACTGGAGTTCGTAACCCTCATATAGTTGTATCCTATGTGATGTCCCAGTGTGTTAATTCATAGGGGACGACCACCAGGTGTAATGTGTAGATGATATAAACAGTCATCATTGCTGAAAGGGTGATCAAAAAATGGCCATGGCCATATTAGAAGAATTGATTTATTTATTATTGTCTTTCCAGTGTCTGCCAGGGAATATCATCATTTAATCCCACTTTATGGCTTCTCAAACGGTAAACCCATTGTTGTTCTCGCTGCAGTAACACCCTGTGGTCATCTATTTGGTGTCTGCTGGGTTTTATCTTCTCTATCACGGTCCATCTAAGGTCTTCTATACTATGTCCTTTTTCAAAAAAATGGGCCGTGAGTTTTGTGTTTGTTTTGCCACATCTTATAGTACTCTGGTGTTCCGTGATTCTGGTGCGTACCTTTCTACTAGTCATCCCTACATACATTTTTTGGCAGGGACAGGTTAGCAAGTAGATCACTCCCTGCGAATTACAATTAGTGTGATATCTCTGTTCCCAGGGAGTGTGGAGCCCTAGATCAATTGATGTGGAGTTGTTAGTCAAGTGGCAGACACTGCATGCACCGCAGCGTGTGTGTCCGGTCTATTTGGGTAGACCTGTTACAGTTGTGTTCTCTTGTGCCAGTCCCAGATCCCTGGGTCTAGTATGTACAAGAAGATCCCTTAAGTTCTGACTGCATCTGTAAGAGAACAGGGGTGTCTCAACTGTCATACCCCCTGTGTTGAGTATCTTCCAATTCTTCAGGACCAACTTTTTAATCTGATGTGATGCCGTATTAAAGGTGGATACAAAAACCGTTTTTTTGGTTTGGGGTCTCATGTTTTTGGACAATAGTGCCTCACGGTTGGCATTGAACGCTCTTTTCCGTGCTTTTTTGATGACTCGGGTGGGGTATCCCCTCTGTTGTAATCTTGTGGTCAGATTTTTCGCTTCCTCAGTGAAATCATCTTTTTCCGAACAATTGAGGCGAATCCGGAAGAATTGTCCTACTGGTAAATTCTCCCGTAGGGAGCGCGGATGGAAGCTCTCGAATGCCAATAGAGCATTCTTGTTGGTGGGTTTATGAAAGACCTTTGTTTTTAGGGTACCACCACTAGGTTTAATCACTAGGTCCAGGAAGGGTAGGTTGGTCTTAGTGATGGTCGAAGTGAAATGGAGGAACGGATTCTGGGCATTGAGCCAGTTGAGAAAGAGATCAACAGATGTTCTCTCGCCCCTCCATATCACTAAGACGTCATCAATATAACGTCTCCACAACCTCAAGTTGTTCGTCCATGGACCACTAGTGTTCAGCACTGTAAGTTCTTCAAAGGCCCCAACATAAAGTCCCGCAAGGCTGGGGGCAAAAACACTCCCCATGGAAGTGCCATGGGTTTTGGAGGTATTGTACCCCCTCAAATTCGAAAAAGTTTTTCGTGAGGGCTATTTCGGCCAGATGTAAAATAAAGGCCTGTGGGGTTTCATATGGCCAGTCTCTTTCGAAAAGTAAGGATTCCAGGACCCTCAATGCCTCACGTTGTGGAATGTTCGTATAGAGGGCCTCTATATCAAGCCCTATCTAGAATTCATTGTCAGGATCAAATGCTACATCTTTTAACAGATTTAGAATGTCAAGGGTGTCCCTCAGATAGGTTGGTAAGCGCTGTACCATTGGCTTCAAGAAGAATT
The DNA here is from genome assembly GCF_964263255.1 of Lissotriton vulgaris. Taxonomy (NCBI): domain Eukaryota; kingdom Metazoa; phylum Chordata; class Amphibia; order Caudata; family Salamandridae; genus Lissotriton; species Lissotriton vulgaris. The sequence goes on along the minus strand of NC_141697.1, from coordinate 494,192,080 downwards.
CGCAGAATTGCGAGAGCGGTTCAAGCAAAGACCCTATCCCGGAGACAATTGGTCTACCGGGAGGGGGTCTTGCTGTTTTGTGGATCTTAGGAAGGCAGTAAAAGTAAGGAACCCTCGGATGTTTATTCACAAGGAACTCGGCTTCCTTTTCCGTGATCCAATCATTAGTCCTTGCCTCTTCCACCATGCTTACATCTCCTCCGTGGGGTCCTCTCTAAGTTTTTTATAGGTCCTGGGGTCAGCAAGAAGGCGGGTGCATTCCTGACGGTAGACTTCTACGTCCATCATTACAATCGCACCCCCTTTATCCGCGGGTTTCAGGATAATTTCTTTATTGTTCCCCAGTTCTCTCAATACTTCTCTCTCACAGTTAGATAAGTTAGAAAAGTGACCCGATTGGTTGAGATCTGCTGTTTCCAAATCATGAACCACTGCTTCCTCAAAGGCCACAATCTGTGGGGGAACCAACGTCAGTTGTGGTGTAAACGTTGATTTCGGGCGAAATGGTGTGTCGCCAGTATTTCCTTCGTTAGGGTTCCGATCTTCGAAGAATATCTTCAGTCTCAGATTGCGGAAAAAGACAGCCAGATCCTGTTGGAGTGTAAAAAGGTCTGGGTAGTTGGTGGGAACAAAGCCCAGTCCTTTATTCAGAACCCGTTCCTCAATGTGTGTGTTTTCTCAAGCGCCAGCATTTATGTTTTCGATGTTTTTTACCTTCACCAAAAATGGCATTTGTGATTTCACCTGCAGATGAGGTTGAACATGTGGAGGACAAGGAGGAACCAGTTAGGAAGAGGAAGGAGATTATTGTCTTGACCTTTTTTTCTATTCCGGCTGGAGATAAAAAAGTGAACTCATGAAAAGTAAAGTGCACTTTCTGCTAAAAGGTGCTATCTCGGGGCTCTGAGAAGAAATACTCGTGTGGGACGTCCTCGATGATGAAGCATCTCCAAACAATGCACCCGAATCATCGTGTAAGAGAGCAGCTACTGCGAGAACTACAGGAACAATATGAGGGTGTTGAAATTGTTGGACCCAGCACATCTGTGGGTTCAGTATTATCATCTGACACTCCAATGTCAATGCCCAAGTTTGCTGGTTTGGGACAACACTGCTTGAGGTGCCAAACAGTAATTTGTGTTGGCTAGCAGTATATCGCTGCAATTATCGCAAGTGCAAGAAGCCACAAATGCTAGGTTTTTGGGGGGTTTTGCAATGATGTTACTATTGCAAAATGTTGTTGCTGTATTAATGCATTATGTTAACTTGTTTTTGAAAATAGTATTAAAAAAAGTTAAAAAAACACAAAAAAAGTTCCCCTCAAAAATGGATCCTTTTATAACGGCCTATTTGGTTAAAGATAAACAAAATGCTGTATATGTTGTATGAACACATCAGTGATTAATGAAACAGTATTTTTTGAGTGATTGTATTAGTGTATAACTAGTACCTGGGGGATTTAATAAGTGTACGAGTTATGTATCAGTGAGTTGATGATGGAATAAGTACTGCCTGGGTGAAAGAATGAATGCATGAATAGTGTCTGGGTGATTGGATGTGTACATGAGTACTGCCTGCATGGATGGATGACTACATAGTTGGTGCGTGAGTGATTGGATGAGTGCTTGGATACTACCAGAGTGATTGGATAAGTAGCGCCCTGGAGATTGCCCAGGTGCATGGCTAGTGCCTGGGACAGTGGATTAGTGCATGGGTAGCATCTGGTTGAATAGAAATCTGCATGGATAGTAGTTGGGTGATTGGGTGAGTGGATGGGTAGTACCTGGGTAAATACATGAGTGCATTGGTAGTGCTTGGGTGATTGGATCAGTGTATAAGTAGTACCTGGTAATTGTATGGGTGCATTGGTAGTGCCTGGACCACTGGATGAGTGCACGGGTAGTATCTGGCTGAATAGATGAGTCCATGAGTCCTGCTTGGTGATCGGATGAGTGCATGGGTTGTACCTGGGTGAATATATATGACTGCATATTTAGTGCTTGGGTGATTGGATGATTGTTTAAGTATTGCCTGGGTGATTGCATGGCTGCCTGGGTACTGTTTGGGACATCAGATGAGAGCATGGGTAGTGCCTGGGTGAATAGATAAGTGCATGGGTAGTGCTTGGGTGATTGGATGAGTACATGGGTAGTACCTCTGTGAATGGATGAGTGCATTGGTAGTGCTTCTGTGATTGGATGACTACATAAGTAGTGGCTGGGTGATTGCATGGGATCATGGGACATTGGGATATGTGCATGGGGCGTACACTTTAGAAATGTTTGCCGGATTCGAGAACCCATTGTGAATCTGCCAAACAATAGCACAAATGTAATGAGCAGCAACACATTTCACTTTTTTAAGTATATTTTTTAATTTATATAGTTGAAAATGCTTTTAGCTCTTTCAATTTGAATGTTAGTTTGTACTTCACTCAGTAGCTCTACAATAAATTGCAAAATTATAAGAGTGGCTGTGTAATTATTTGATGTGTATTTACTTATTTATTTAAGGTGGATGCACCAAGTTACACTAGGGGGGCTGGACTGAGCACCTTGATGGAGTTGTGACTCCTACCACGTGAGAAAATATATATATATATTATTATTCATACTCCCCCTTCTCTGTGGTGATTTTTACCACCAGGACCCCATCCCCCAGGGACCTGCCTTTCTTTAAAAAAAAATAGAGTAAATGAAGAGGGGCCACGTGGTCCCCCTCCCATTTTCTGTTTAGCCCCGGGAGGTGGTGGTCCCAGGGGGTCCAAAACAGACCCCTGTCATTACTTCGTTTGTGCACCGGAGAGGTGGCGGTCCCTGGGGCTGCATGGGGGGCTGCAGCCCCCAAATGCATTATTGTACATATAGCCCAGCCGGGTGGTGGTCCTCAGGACTGCAGGGGGCTGTGTTGCCTCCCTGTATTTCAGTACATATATATATATATATATATATATATATATATATATATATATATATATATATATATATATATATATATATATATATATATATATATATATATATATATATATATATATATATATATATGACAAACAACCTTCCACGGAAGAAAAGGTCGGAGGCCAGAGGGGATTCCTGGGAGAAACCAGCTTTTTTCAGGCAGAGAGGGAAATGATGGCAAATGCATTTCGGCGTAATGCCTTCTTCAGCGCCTTACATTTCACGAACAGCTTCAACTAAATGTCCCAATCCTGCGTCTCCTAATGTAGTGGACTGGATGCTCCTCCCCCAAACTGATACAGCTCACCTGTTGGATGCCGTGTGGATTGAACGGACTCCAACTCCCAAAATGCAAAGAGTGAGTGCATCTGGGTCGGTGGAGTGGGGAATGCTGTCCGAGTAACAGAAGGTATGTCCAGATGATGCAGGTAGGTAGAGAGGCTGTGCGCAGAGATCCCACAAAGTCCACCAGCCTCTCCCTGGGTCCCCTGGGTCCACTGCTGCCTCGGAATCCAGGTAAGCAATTCCGCAGGGACAGCCATGGAGCACAGCGTCCTGGTGGAGGTAAAATACCTCGCTCCGCCGGTGCTATTCTGAACTAGGAGGCGGACCCTGGACTTCTCGGTACCCCGAGTTGTAACGTCGCTTTGCAGCGCTGGTGTGCCAGTAAATGTCCAGGTCACTTCGTGCAGCAGGGCCAACCGGAAGCTCCTCTGGTGGGAGCCAAGTGCATGAAAAACACCCTTCCACTGAAGAAAAGGTCGGAGGCCAGAGGGGATTCCTGGGAGAAATCAGCTTTATTCAGGCAGACAGGGAAATGATATATATATATATTACTTGAAAAAAATGAAGGTTACAGGGAAGTTGTAGTTAGGCTGACATTTCACTCATAATTTCTTTTTTAATATATTTTTATCATGAAAATGTTCCTTGCAGTTCTGCCTTTATTACTCAAATAAAACCATTACAGTACACTACAAACAGAAAAATAACAAAACATTTAAACATGTAAAATCTCAATGCATAATAGGAGTATACAAATGTTAAGACAATAAAGTATATATTAAAAGGTTCATCACATAAAAGATAATCATATATTCACAGAAAAAAACAAAGGTTACAGTAATGTTATAGTTAGGGTCAGATAACTCTTGTACAAAACCATAGAAATTTAGCAGTTATAGTTACCTGAGCTAACTATAACGTAAGCCCCTGCAATGCACTGTTTATGACCTCACATATTACATCACGCATGACATGGTCAGTGACATCACTGATGACATTAACCTGTTCCGTGCTCGTGATGGAACCACTCCGTCACGAGCCACGGGCGCGCTGTGCTAATGACGGAGTAGTTCCGTCACGCCGCGCCACCTAGGTGACATCAATTCCGCGCCTGCGCGGCCCAATTGATGAGTGGGCGGGCCGTGACGGAACCACTCCGTCATGAGCACAGCACGCCTTGGCTCGTGACGGAGGGGTTCCGTCACGAGCATGGCGGCGCCTCGCGACTCCCCTTCTCCCCCAGCGCCGCGGCGGAATTACCGCTGTGGCCAAGGGGTTAATGATGACATCTCAAATTACATCCCTCTCAAACCCTCTTCCAAGAGGCCTATGGGTCAGGGTATTTCTACCCTGCCCCTTCTCTTTAAAAAAAAAAATGAGACTCAGCTGAAGCTGAGGCCCAAGATGGGTGCCAACACTTCCTGGTTAGGGAGCCAATCCTATTTAAGCATGGGGACTGTCGGATTCTCGAAGGATCTGCTTCCTATATATACAAGTTTGAATGTCATATTTACTCCGCAACAACTGAAAGGTTTTGCACCAAATAAAAAAATACACTTCTCTGAACCAATATCCTCCATTCTGCCAAATTTGGAGTAATTCCGTTCCACAGTTCGGGCTGTAGCTGTGTCTAAAGTCCCAATGGAAATTATCATTGGGTAAAAGTGGTTTGGGACCCCCCTTTTTATTGGCTCCCACTTGACGGATCACCCAGAAACATTCAAGACAGCAGCTCAAGTAAGCATCAAACTAGCTTTGAAATCAAACAATGTCAATGTTATTGGCACAACAAAAAAGCTTTTCAGATGGAAACTAGGTCCTAACTATAACTACATACTGGGGACCGCCAGTAGGTAATAAATATGTGCACACACACACACATATATTCATTGAAAAAACACAAAGGTTACAGAGACGGTATAGGTGGGCTCATATTTCCCTCATGCAAAACCATTGAAATTCAGCTATTATAATTACCTAAGCTACCTATAACTTACAGCCCCGCAATTCACTGCTTATGACCTCACATATTACATAACTCATGACATGATCAGTGACAACACTGATGACTTCTCAAATGACATCTCAAATGTCAAAGATGATGACATCATTTAATGAGTGCAAGTGTTTTGTAAAGGTTTCTGAGATTTTAAGATATATACTAAGTTACTGCATAAGTTACTATTCTTTTTTTTTACTACTAATGAGTGATACTGTTTCTACTATATGTCATCTGAGTGGCACTGTGACTGTCTGTATCAGTGTGGGAGTGGGTATCTGGGTGGCTGTATGGGCATGTGAGTGGATGTGTGAGTGACTGCATGGGTGAATAAGTGGGTGTGTGAGTACCTGTTTGGGTAAGCGACTATGTGAGTGGTGTATGGGTGGGTGAGTATGTGTGTGGGTGGCAGTATCGATGACTGTGGTGGCTGTGTAGGTAGCTCTATGGGAGGACATGTATGTGTATGTGTGAGTGGCTACATGGTTGACTGAGTGGTGGCTTTATGGGTGAGTGACTGGGTGTGTAAGTGGATGTATGAGTAAGTGAGTGGCTGTTTGACTGGGTATGTGGGTAAGTGAATGGGTATGTGAGTGGTTGTTTTGCACAGTAAGTATTAGTGAGAGTGACTGTACAGATGAGCGAGTGGGAGCATGAGTGATTGTATTGATGTGTGAATGGGTATGTAAATGGTTTTGTGGATGAGAGACTGGATGTGTAAGTAGATGTACGGGTGAGTGAATAGCTCTGTTAATAGCTGTATGGGTGAGTGATTGGGTTTGTGAGTGGCTGTTTGGGTGAGTGAGTGAGAGTGTGAGTGACTGTATGGGTATTTACATGGCTAAGTGAGTGGGTGTAGGAGTCTCTGAGTGGGTAAGTGCATGAGTGGTTGGATCGATAAGTGGTTGTGTGAGTCTCTGTGTGGGTCTTTGAGTGAATTTCTGAGTGGGTCAGTCAGCAGGTATATGAGTCTCAAAGTAGATCTGTGAGTGGGTGAACAACTCATGAGTGTGTCTGTGACTGGGTTCATTAGTTTCTGAGTGTGTCTGTGAGTGGGTGTTTGAGTGTCTGAGTGGGTGTGTAAGCAGATGTATAAGTCTCCAAGAGGGTCTCTGAGTGGGGGTGTCAGTCTCTGAGTTAGACTGTGAGTGGGTGTATGATCCTCTAAGTAGGGCTGTGACTGGGTTTATGAGTATCTGAGTGGGGTCTGTGAGTGGAAGCGAGTGTCTGAATGGGTCTGTAGGTAGGTGTGTGACTTTCTGACTTGGTCTGTGAGTGGGTACATGAGTCTCTGAGTGGTACTTGAGTGGGTGAATGAGTGCCTGAGTCAGTCTATGAGTGGGTGAATAAGTCTCAAAGTAGATCAGTGACTAGGTGCACGAGTCTCTGAGTGAGTGTGTGAGTAGGTATGTGAGTGTCTGAGTGGGGCTGTGAGTGAGTGTGTGAGTCTCTGAGTAGGTTTGGAAGTGGGTGCATTAGTCTCTGAGTGGATCTGTGAGTTTGGTGCATGAGTCTCTGAGTGAAACTGTGAGTGGCTAGATGAGTGACTGAGTGAGTCTTTGAGAGTGTGCTAGAGTCTCTAGGTATGTCTGTGAGTGGGTGCATGAGTGTCTGAGTAGATCTGTGTATAGGTGTGTGATTGTTGAGTGGTCTGTGTGTGGGTGTATGAGTCTCTGAGTAGGTCTGAGTGGGTGCATGAGTCTATGAGTATGTATTTGAGACTCTGAGTTGGTCTGTGAGTATGCGTGCGAGTCTCCCAGAGGGTCTGCAAGTAGGTAAATGAATGTTTGTACGGATCTGTGATTGGGTGCATGAGTGTCTAAGTGTGTCTATCAGTGGGTGTGTGAGGCTCTGAGTGGGTCTGTGAATGGGTATGTCAGTGGGTCTGTGAGTGGGTGAGTGAGTGTATGAGTGGGTCTGTCAGTGGGTGTGTGGTAAAGAGAATAGAGGGCACATGCAGCAGGTCCCCATGCCAACCCCCCTTTGATGGCCCTCTTGTCCAGCTTGCCTGCAGTCCGCAACCCTCTGCTGCCTTCAGTTTTGTGCCTCCTCTGCTCATTTTCTGCTCGTTTTCCATTTTGCTTCTTTCTGCTCACTCCTCACCTTTATTTTGCCTCTTGCTGCTCACCCGTGACCTTTATTTTGCCTCTTTCTGCTCATTTGTGACCTGTATTGTGCCATTTTTTGCTCCCTTCTGACCTTTATTCTGCCTCTTCTGCTCATTTCGTACCATTATTTTACCTTTTTCTGCCAGTTTCTGATCTCTATTTTGCCTCTTTTTGTGAATTTCTGACCTTTATTCTACCTCTTTCTAGTTATTTCTCATTTTTATTTTACCTCTTTCTAGCTTTTTCTGGCCTTTAGTCTGCCTCTTTTGCTCATTTCTGACCGCTATTTTGCCTCTTTCTGCCCATTGCTGACTATATTCTGCCTCTTTCTGCTCATTTCTCATCCTTATTGTAATTCTTTCTGCAGTTTCTAACCTTTATTCTGCCTCTTTCTGCTCGTTTCTGACCTTTGTTCTGCCTCTTTCTGCTCCCCTCTGACCTTTATTTTGCCTCTTTCTGCTTGTTTCTGACCCCTGCTCCACCTGTTTCTGCTAATTTCTGACCGTTATTCTGCCTCTTGCTTCTCATTTCTTACCTCCACCTCTATTTTGACCATTTCTGCTCATTCTGGCTGTTATTTTGCTTCATTCTGCTCACTCCTGACCTTTATTTTGCCTCTTGCTACTCATTTCCGACCTTTAGTCTGCTTATTTCTGCCCGTTGTTGACCTTTATTCTGCCTGTTTTACTAATTTCCCATCTGCATTTTGCCTCTTTCAGCTCAATGCTGACCTTTATTTTGCCTCTTTCTTCTCTTTTCCCACCTTTATTTTGCCTCTTCTCATTGCGGACCATTATTCTCCCTCTTTCTGTTCGTTTCTGACCTTTGCTCTACCCCTTTATGCTCATTTCTGACCTTCATTCTGCCTCTTTCTGCTTGTTCTGACCTTCATTATGCCTCTTGCTGCTTATTTCTTACCTCTATATTCCTTTTTTTGCCTCTTTCTGCCCATTGCTGACCTGTATTCTTTCACTTCCTGCTCGTTTCTCTCTTTAATTTTGCCCCTTTCTGCTTATTTTTGACTATTATTCTGCCTCTTTCTGCTTGTTTCTCACCTTTATTCTGCCTCTTGCTGCTAGTTTCTAAACTTTATTTTGCCTCTTTTGCTAATTACTGATCTTTATTTTGCCTCTTTCTGCACATTGCTGACCTTTGTTTTACCTTTTTCTGCTAGTTTTTTACCTTTATCCTGCCTCTTTCTGCTTGTTTCTTTCCTTTATCTTGCCTTTTCCTGCTCATTGCTGGCCTTTATTCTACCTCGTTCTGTTCATTTTTCACCTTTTCTATGCTCTTTCAGCTTGTTTCTGACTTTAATTCTTCCTCTTTATGCTCCCTTCTATCCATTCCCTCCGGGGATAGCTGAAAATGCAGCTCCCTGTGTACACGAGCAGTACTTTCATCTCTTGCTTGCATGTTTGCGAGCAGGGAGAGAGGGGGTCCATGTGGCCTCCCCTATTCATTTTATTTAAAGCCCCGGGGAAGGGGTGGCCCCTGGTAGCGTTGCATGGCCCCCGCATTAAATTAAACATAAGCATCATGGAGGTGGTGGTCCCCAGGGCGTAAAAGGCCTATGGATGGGGCCCACGTGCACTGCCTCCTTAAATTTATAGCATTCTGCATGTCCCTGGGAACAGGGCAATCTGGGGGGGTTTATAATAAAGACGCATGGGAGACTGTACTTGTATTTTTTCTTTGCAGTGAATCCACAAATGTTGCTACTATATGGTGCAATTCTTTTTTTTTACAAATGCTTTTTTGCTCTGCTGTGTTCCGTCTGGAACAACAAGACCAAGGCTTGGAGATCAGGGTATTCTGCCCCGTTTTCTATTTCTTTAATGTTTTTATTTTCTTTTGTGGGGCGCGGCCACGGTGGGGCCTTGTGTTTTGCACCGCATCTTTTGCCCAAGAGGCACAGAGCACTTGTCGGGTTACTAAAAATATTAATAACACAAATCCTCTGCAGACGTGTTTCAGCGTATTGCCTTCTTCCGTGGTGGGAATATCAATGCTATTTTGCTCAGTTCCTGATTAGCTGAAAGGTCATAGCCATCCTTCTGATTGGCTCATGCCTGGCCAATGGGAAGACTTTCAAACTCCTTTTATTTCCTTGGTTTAAACTTCATTACCGTGTAGCGCTGAAGTGTCATTTGCCATTATGTGAAGTTATTTAAAAGTCAAGTGTCCCAGTCACCACTTTCGCCCCAATGGGCCGATTGTGATTACAAACAAAGAGTTTTACATCTGCTGTTGACATAATAAATCACATAGTACTTCTACAGGTTAGTGCCCTGCATGGATAACAGGTAGGTGTGTCATTTCCACCCCTTGCCACAGCCACTGGATGCTCCACCAATGATGAACCCACAGGCGTCATGCGTACGGCTTGGCGCCCTCGAGTTTGTATAACTCATAAGCTGCAAGGTAGATGGCTAAACTGTCAGCTGCAGTTCTGAGTTCTGGCTGCTAAATTACATCCATTCCTCTTTCTGACCTGGACAATCAAACTTGGAACAGGTTGTATCTCTATTCAATATATATATATATATATATATATATATATATATATATATATATATATATATATATATATATATATATATACATACATACATACATACATACATACATACATACATACATACATACATACATACATACATATATATATACATACATACATACATACATACATACATACATACATACATATATATATATATATATATATATATATATATATATATATATATATATATATATATATATATATATATATATATATATCCAAAACACAAGAGTTACCCCAATAGAAGAGCCACCAGGTACAGTTAAGTTGCTCGTTTTTTAATGAAATGCTGCAGTGCAATTCAATCAGGAAAACAGCTTTAAAATCCTTCAAGATCATCACCAGACGCGTTTCGAGTTCTCTCTTAATCATTGGCATGGTGCAGCGGTATCTCGAGGCAAACAGAGTGCTGCTAATTATATCCTCGAACCTCCCCCAGTGGGCGTTGCCGCTTCCGCGGGTTTCTGGTTCTCGTAGTAGCACGTAGTATTCCTTAAGTAAGCTTTGCCAAGAGTCCGTATGTTCAAAATTAATAAACCCCAGTGGGTAAAGCAACAGTCCTGTGAACATACTCTGCCTCGTTTTTGCATCTCATTAGGCAAATACCTCCTGCAACGTCGGTGGCCTCCTTTTTGAAGACACCACAGGACCGCAACAGCAGTGGGGCTTCTTCTGCGGCTGGGTCAGCCGCTATTAATCCAAAACACAAGAGTTACCCCCATAGAAGAGCCACCAGGTACAGTTAAGTTGCTAGTTTTTTAATGAAATGCTGCAGTGCAATTCAATCAGGAAAACAGCTTTAAAATCCTTCAAGACCATCACCAGACGCGTTTCGAGTTCTCTCTTAATCATTGGCATGGTGCAGCGGTGTCTCGAGGCAAACAGAGTGCTGCTAATTATATCCTCGAACCTCCCCCAGTGGGCGTTGCCGCTTCCGCGGGTTTCTGGTTCTCGTAGTAGCATGTAGTATTCCTTAAGTAAGCTTTGCCAAGAGTCCGTATGTTCAAAATGAATAAACCCCAGTGGGTAAAGCAACAGTCCTGTGAACATACTCTGCCTCGTTTTTGTATCTCATTAGGCAAATACCTCCCGCTACGTCGGTGGCCTCCTTTTTGAAGACACCGCGGGACCGCAACAGCAGTGGGGCTTCTTCCGCGGCTGGGTCAGCCGCTATTAATCCAAAACACAAGAGTTACCCCCATAGAAGAGCCACCAGGTACAGTTAAGTTGCTCGTTTTTTAATGAAATGCTGCAGTGCAATTCAATCAGGAAAACAGTTTTAAAATCCTTCAAGACCATCACCAGACGCGTTTCGAGTTCTCTCTTAATCATTGGCATGGTGCAGCGGTATCTCGAGGCAAACAGAGTGCTGCTAATTATATCCTCGAACCTCCCCCAGTGGGCGTTGCCGCTTCCGCGGGTTTCTGGTTCTCGTAGTAGCATGTAGTATTCCTTAAGTAAGCTTTGCCAAGAGTCCGTATGTTCAAAATTAATAAACCCCAGTGGGTAAAGCAACAGTCCTGTGAACATACTCTGCCTCGTTTTTGCATCTCATTAGGCAAATACCTCCGGCAACGTCGGTGGCCTCCTTTTTGAAGACACCACGGGACCGCAACAGCAGTGAGGCTTCTTCCGCGGCTGGGTCAGCCGCTATTAATCCAAAACACAAGAGTTACCCCCATAGAAGAGCCACCAGGTACAGTTAAGTTGCTCGTTTTTTAATGAAATGCTGCAGTGCTATTCAATCAGGAAAACAGCTTTAAAATCCTTCAAGACCATCACCAGACGCGTTTCGAGTTCTCTCTTAATCATTGGCATGGTGCAGCGGTTTCTCGAGGCAAACAGAGTGCTGCTAATTATATCCTCGAACCTCCCCCAGTGGGCGTTGCCGCTTCCGCGAGTTTCTGGTTCTTGTAGTAGTACATAGTATTCCTTAAGTAAGCTTTGCCAAGAGTCCGTATGTTCAAAATTATTAAACCCCAGTGGGTAAAGCAACAGTCCTGTGAACATACTCTGCCTCGTTTTTGCATCTCATTAGCAAATACCTCCCGCAACGTCGGTGGCCTCCTTTTTGAAGACACCACAGGACCGCAACAGCAGTGGGGCTTCTTCCACGGCTGGGTCAGCCGCTATTAATCTAAAACACAAGAGTTACCCCCATAAAAAAGCCACCAGGTACAGTTAAGTTGCTCGTTTTTTAATGAAATGCTGCAGTGCTATTCAATCAGGAAAACAGCTTTAAAATCCTTCAAGACCATCACCAGACGCGTTTCGAGTTCTCTCTTAATCATTGGCATGGTGCAGCGGTGTCTCGAGGCAAACAGAGTGCTGCTAATTATATCCTCGAACCTCCCCCAGTGGGCGTTGCCGCTTCTGCGGGTTTCTGGTTCTCATAGTAGCATGTAGTATTCCTTAAGTAAGCTTTGCCAAGAGTCCGTATGTTCAAAATGAATAAACCCCAGTGGGTAAAGCATCAGTCCTGTGAAAATACTCTGCCTCGTTTTTGTATCTCATTAGGCAAATACCTCCCGCAACGTCGGTGGCCTCCTTTTTGAAGACACCACGGGACCGCGACAGCAGTGGGGCTTCTTCCGCGGCTGGGTCAGCCGCTATTAATCCAAAACACAAGAGTTACCCCCATAGAAGAGCCACCAGGTACAGTTAAGTTGCTCGTTTTTTAATGAAATGCTGCAGTGCAATTCAATCAGGAAAACAGTTTTAAAATCCTTCAAGACCATCACCAGACGCGTTTCGAGTTCTCTCCTAATTATTGGCATGGTGCAGCGGTATCTCGAGGCAAACAGAGTGCTGCTAATTATATCCTCGAACCTCCCCCAGTGGGCGTTGCCGCTTCTGCGGGTTTCTGGTTCTCGTAGTAGCATGTAGTATTCCTTAAGTAAGCTTTGCCAAGAGTCCGTATGTTCAAAATTAATAAACCCCAGTGGGTAAAGCAACAGTCCTGTGAACATACTCTGCCTCATTTTTGCATCTCATTAGGCAAATACCTCCCGCAACGTCGGTGGCCTCCTTTTTGAAGACACCATGGGACCGAACAACAGTGAGGCTTCTTCCGCGGCTGGGTCAGCCGCTATTAATCCAAAACACAAGAGTTACCCCCATAGAAGAGCCACCAGGTACAGTTAAGTTGCTCGTTTTTTAATGAAATTCTGCAGTGCAATTCAATCAGGAAAACAGCTTTAAAATCCTTCAAGACCATCACCAGACGCGTTTCGAGTTCTCTCTTAATCATTGGCATGGTGCAGCGGTTTCTCGAGGTAAACAGAGTGCTGCTAATTATATCCTGGAACCTCCCCCAGTGGGCGTTGCCGCTTCCGCGAGTTTCTGGTTCTTGTAGTAGGACATAGAAGCCCTTAAGTAAGCTTTGCCAAGAGTCCGTATGTTCAAAATGAATAAACCCCAGTGGGTAAAGCAACAGTCCTGTGAACATACTCTGCCTCGTTTTTGCATCTCATTAGCAAATACCTCCCGCAACGTCGGTGGCCTCCTTTTTGAAGACACCACGGGACCGCAGCAGCAGTGGGGCTTCTTCCGCGGCTGGGTCAGCCGCTATTAATCTAAAACACAAGAGTTACCCCCATAGAACAGCCACCAGGTACAGTTAAGTTGCTCGTTTTTTAATGAAATGCTGCAGTGCTATTCAATCAGGAAAACAGCTTTAAAATCCTTCAAGACCATCACCAGACGCGTTTCGAGTTCTCTCCTAATCATTGGCATGGTGCAGCGGTATCTCGAGGCAAACAGAGTGCTGCTAATTATATCCTCGAACCTCCCCCAGTGGGCGTTGCCGCTTCTGCGGGTTTCTGGTTCTCGTAGTAGCATGTAGTATTCCTTAAGTAAGCTTTGCCAAGAGTCCGTATGTTCAAAATTAATAAACCCCAGTGGGTAAAGCAACAGTCCTGTGAACATACTCTGCCGCATTTTTGCATCTCATTAGGCAAATACCTCCGGCAACGTCGGTGGCCTCCTTTTTGAAGACACCATGGGACCGCAACAACAGTGAGGCTTCTTCCGCGGCTGGGTCAGCCGCTATTAATCCAAAACACAAGCGTTACCCCCATAGAAGAGCCACCAGGTACAGTTAAGTTGCTCGTTTTTTAATGAAATTCTGCAGTGCAATTCAATCAGGAAAACAGCTTTAAAATCCTTCAAGACCATCACCAGACGCGTTTCGAGTTCTCTCTTAATCATTGGCATGGTGCAGCGGTTTCTCGAGGTAAACAGAGTGCTGCTAATTATATCCTCGAACCTCCCCCAGTGGGCGTTGCCGCTTCCGCGAGTTTCTGGTTCTTGTAGTAGGACATAGTAGTCCTTAAGTAAGCTTTGCCAAGAGTCCGTATGTTCAAAATGAATAAACCCCAGTGGGTAAAGCAACAGTCCTGTGAACATACTCTGCCTCGTTTTTGCATCTCATTAGCAAATACCTCCCGCAACGTCGGTGGCCTCCTTTTTGAAGACACCACGGGACCGCAGCAGCAGTGGGGCTTCTTCCGCGGCTGGGTCAGCCGCTATTAATCTAAAACACAAGAGTTACCCCCATAGAACAGCCACCAGGTACAGTTAAGTTGCTCGTTTTTTAATGAAATGCTGCAGTGCTATTCAATCAGGAAAACAGCTTTAAAATCCTTCAAGACCATCACCAGACGCGTTTTGAGTTCTCTCTTAATCATTGGCATGGTGCAGCGGTATCTCGAGGCAAACAGAGTGCTGCTAATTATATCCTCGAACCTCCCCCAGTGGGTGTTGCCGCTTCCGCGGGTTTCTGGTTCTCGTAGTAGCATGTAGTATTCCTTAAGTAAGCTTTGCCAAGAGTCCGTATGTTCAAAATTAATAAACCCCAGTGGGTAAAGCAACAGTCCTGTGAACATACTCTGCCTCGTTTTTGCATCTCATTAGGCAAATACCTCCCGCAACGTCGATGGCCTCCTTTTTGAAGACACCACGGGACCGTGTTTTGGATTATTAGCGGCTGACCCAGCCGCGGAAGAAGCCCCACTGCTGTTGCGGTCCCGTGGTGTCTTCAAAAATCAGGCCACCGACGTTGCGGGAGGTTTTTGCCTAATGAGATGCAAAAACGAGGCAGAGTATGTTCACAGGACTGTTGCTTTACCCACTGGGGTTTAATAATTTTGAACATATGGACTCTTGGCAAAGCTTACTTAAGGAATACTACGTGCTACTACGAGAACCAGAAACCCGCGGAAGCGGCAACGCCCACTGGGGGAGGTTCGAGGATATAATTAGCAGCACTCTGTTTGCCTCGAGATACCACTGCACCATGCCAATGATTAAGAGAGAACTCGAAACGCGTCTGGTGATGGTCTTGAAGGATTTTAAAGCTGTTTTCCTGATTGAATTGCACTGCAGCATTTCATTAAAAAACGAGCAACTTAACTGTACCTGGTGGCTCTTCTATGGGGGGTAACTCTTATGTTTTGGATTAATAGCGGCTGACCCACCCGAGGAAGAAGCCCCACTGCTGTTGCGGTCCCGTGGTGTCTTCAAAAAGGAGGCCACCGACGTTGCGGGAGGTATTTGCCTAATGAGATGCAAAAACGAGGCAGAGTATGTTCACAGGACTGTTGCTTTACCCACTGGGGTTTATTAATTTTGAACATACGGACTCTTGGCAAAGCTTACTTAAGGAATACTACGTGCTACTACGAGAACCAGAAACCCACGGAAGCGGCAACGCCCACTGGGGGAGGTTCGAGGATATAATTAGCAGCACTCTGTTTGCCTCGAGATACCGCTGCACCATGCCAATGATTAAGAGAGAACTCGAAACGCGTCTGGTGATGGTCTTGAAGGATTTTAAAGCTGTTTTCCTGATTGAATTGCACTGCAGCATTTCATTAAAAAACAATCAACTTAACTGTACCTGGTGGCTCTTCTATGGGGGTAACTCTTGATATATATATATATATATATATATATATATATATATATATATATATAGAGAGATAGATATATTTAGATATATATATTTTTTTTTTACATAAAACACTTGCCCATACAGGGCGGTATAACATATGCTTATTTGGGCATTGCACAACTAACAAAAGTGAAGGGCTATAGATACACACGGTGTGATATAATGTTGTTCATACACAACAACAAAAGTAGCACTCGGTTAGATTCTCTGACATTTAGTTGAGAGATTTAAGAAATATATGTAAATATGTAATCTTTATACAAAACTAACTTTGTGGTATTTCCAAATATGCACATTTTTATCAACTACCGTGATGTCGATTATTTGGTTGAATTGTCCTTGATAATTAATATCTGTCTTAATAAGCAATGTAATATACAATGAATTTCATGGGGTACACCCTTTTGTTTTTAATTGCACGAGCACTTTTATGAATGCCATACTCCTTGATAAGTTTGTAAAGAACTTGAGAATGCACATGTAAACGAATGCACATTGCAAGATGTCTGCCAAAAAATGAACATGGCACTTTAGTCCTCTCTCGATGTTGATAGAGGGGTGGAGATAAAATGGCGTTCTTTGTTATGCACTTTTGACACTGAGGAAGCCTTTACGGCGAAACAAGTTTGTCATCTTGGGGCCAGGGGGGTCTGCCAATAAATGGTTTCCAGTATTTTAAAGCTTGGAGTGCTGTCTACTTTCTTTTTAAAAAAAAGCAAGTGGTCCAAATTTTCAATAACAACTGGCATATCCTTAAAACAGATATTGTCTTGAAAAACATAATACCCCCAAAACCTGCAATAATTTACAGACGCTGCCCGTCCCTCGGTGACCATCTGACGAGGAGTCACTACAAGGATCCCCCAAAGTCATCTATATCCAAATCTGTTCAGGGTTTCTACCCTTGCATGCACTGTAAAGCGTGCAAGTATAGTCATAAGAAAATCAGATATGATGGCAGACCCAATGACCTACGGCCTACTAGAACCATCAACAAATTTCTGAATTGCAAATCAGAATTTGTAATATACTGTCTGGTTTGCCCATGCTCAAAAAGATACATCGGGAGCACCATCAACCCGGCAAAAAAGCTTATCTTAGAGCATATGCGTGCCATCACTAATAAAGACAAGAATTACCCGGTGGCACGCCATTTCGAAACCCACCATAATAGTAACAGGGATTTACTATTCTCCTTTCTCATTGACCAACTAGAAAGACAAGAAAGGGGTGGAGACAAGGTAAGAGCATTAAGGGCTATGGAATCAAAATACATCATTGACCTCCAGACAATGAAACTCGTTGGTCTGAACAATGATGAAGAACTTTGGGTGCACCTAGAATAGTCAATTAGAAAGGGACAATACACAAAAGAATAGTGGACAGCGAAATAAAGGGGCCATAAGAATAAGAATCTGAACAGAAACAAAACACAGGCTAAGTAACATCATCTGCATATCTCCCCTCCCCACTCCCAATACATCGGGCTTTATAACTTGTCAACCTGGGCAAGAGGGAGATTCTGGCCCATCCAGGGCGAGATAGAAAAACATAAAACACTTGCCCATACAGGGCGGTATAACATATGCTTATTTGGACATTGCACAACTAACAAAAGTGAAGGGCTATAGATACACACGGTGTGATATAATGTTGTTCATGCACAACAACAAAAGTAGCACTCGGTTAGATTCCCTGACATTTAGTTGAGAGATTTAAGAAATATATGTAAATATGTAATCTTTATACAAAACTAACTTTGTGGTATTACCAAATATGCACTTTTTTATCAACTACTGTGATGTCGATTATTTGGTTGAATTGTCCTTGATAATGATTATGTGTCTTAATGAGCAATGTAATATACAATGAATTTTATGGGGTACACCCTTTTGTTTTTAATTGCACGAGCACTTTTATGAATGCCATACTCCTTGATAAGTTTGTAAAGAACTTGAGAATGCACATGTAAACGAATGCACATTGCAAGATGTCTTCCAAAAAATCAACATGGCACTTTAGTCCTCTCTCGATGTTGATAGAGGGGGTGGAGATAAAATGGCGTTCTTTGTTATGCACTTTTGACACTGAGGAAGCCTTTAGGGCGAAACGTGTTTGTCATCTTGGGGGCAGGGGGGTCTGCCAATAAATCGTTTCCAGTATCTTAAAGCTTGGAGTGCCGTCTACTTTCTTTTTAAAAAAAGCAAGTGTTTGTCGAAATATATATATATATATATATATATATATATATATATATATATATATATATATATATATTCACTGAAAAAACCATAGGTTTCACATCAGTTATAGTTAGGAATTAGCATTTAAAAAACCTATTAAATTCACTGAAAAAACCATAGGTTTCACACCAGTTATAGTTAGCTGGAAGTTTTACTCTCATAAAACCATTGAAATTCCCACGTTATAGCTAGATGGACTCACTATAACTTGAGCGTGCAATGCACTGCTGATGACGTCACATATTACATCACTCATGACATGGTCAGTGACATCACTCATATATATATATATATATATATATATATATATATATATATATATATATATATATATATATATATATATATATATACATATATATATTCAATATATATATATATTCTATTATTCTATATATATTCAATATATATATATATATATCCAAATAGAACTTTGAGATTTAACATTGAAAAAAATCCTAACTATAACTACCTACTGGCGACTGCCAGTAGGTAATATATATATATATATATATATATATATATATATATATATATATATATATATATATATATATATATATATATATATATATATATATATATATATATATATATATATATAAAATCGAGAAGGGTGTCCCCTCAGAAGAAGCCAGCACACTGGTAGGTATAATTCAGCGTTTTATTGTTTGCAGGTTAGCAGCAAAGTCAAAGGACAAATCTTCCAGATTCCGTAGCCTGACGCGTTTCGTGCTCCAATTGCACTTTTTCAACGGCTGTAATGGAGATTTCTGTGCTGAGCAAGTGAACACCTGATGTCTTTTAACCTCCCAAGTGGGCGTAGGCACCAACTCGCGCTGCCTGCTGGTATCTGTGGTGCTTGAAATTACACTACAGTGAGCTGCTCAGCGTGAAACCAATGTCCAAAATTTTAACACCCCAGTGGGTGGGCATGAAAAGTCACTTTATCCCTCGTTGCACAGTGACCCCACAAACACGCACCTCCAACCCAGGAAACTGCTGCCTGCCCGAGCATGCAGCACTGGTCCGCTATTTCCGCAGCAGGGCTTCCTCCACGGCAGGACTGGCCGTAAATACATCAAATCGAGAAGGGTGTCCCCTCGGAAGAAGCCAGCACACTGGTAGGTATACTTCAGCGTTTTATTGTTTGCAGGTTAGCAGCAAAGTCAAAGGACAAATCTTCCAGATTCCGTAGCCTGACGCGTTTCGTGCTCCAATTGCACTTTTTCAAAGGCTGTAATGGAGATTTCTGCGCTGAGCAAGTGAACACCTGATGTCTTTTAACCTCTCAAGTGGGCGTAGGCACCAACTCGCGCTGCCTGCTGGTATCTGTGGTGCTCGAAATTACACTACAGTGAGCTGCTCAGCGTGAAACCAATGTCCAAAATTTTAACACCCCAGTGGGTGGGCATGAAAAGTCACTTTATCCCTCGTTGCACAGTGACCCCACAAACACGCACCTCCAGCCCAGGAAACTGCTGCCTGCCCGAGCATGCAGCACTGGTCCGCTATTTCCGCAGCAGCGCTTCCTCCACGGCAGGACTGGCCGTAAATACATCAAATCGAGAAGGGTGTCCCCTCGGAAGAAGCCAGCACACTGGTAGGTATACTTCAGCGTTTTATTGTTTGCAGGTTAGCAGCAAAGTCAAAGGCCAAATCTTCCAGATTCCGTAGCCTGACGCGTTTCGTGCTCCAATTGCACTTTTTCAAAGGCTGTAATGGAGATTTCTGCGCTGAGCAAGTGAACACCTGATGTCTTTTAACCTCCCAAGTGGGCGTAGGCACCAACTCGCTCTGCCTGCTGGTATCTGTGGTGCTCGAAATTACACTACAGCGAGCTGCTCAGCGTGAAACCAATGTCCAAAATTTTAACACCCCAGTGGGTGGGCATGAAAAGTCACTTTATCCCTCGTTGCACAGTGACCCCACAAACACGCACCTCCAGCCCAGGAAACTGCTGCCTGCCCGAGCATGCAGCACTGGTCCGCTATTTCCGCAGCAGGGCTTCCTCCACGGCAGGACTGGCCATAAATACATCAAATCGAGAAGGGTGTCCCCTCGGAAGAAGCCAGCACACTGGTAGGTATACTTCAGCGTTTTATTGTTTGCAGGTTAGCAGCAAAGTCAAAGGACAAATCTTCCAGATTCCGTAGCCTGACGCGTTTCGTGCTCCAATTGCACTTTTTCAAAGGCTGTAATGGAGATTTCTGCATATATATGATATATATATATATGCTGATATTACCTACTGGCGGTCGCCAGTAGGTATATATAGTTAGGATTTTTTCCCTATGGGATTTCTGAAAATTCTATGTCTAATAACTTTGGCGTTTGTGGACGGAATTGGCTGAAATTTTCAGGAAAATGGCACATTTTGTTTCTGAGCAGCCCTTGAAAATTTGGGGGGGTTTCATCAAGGGGGGCCCGAGAAAAAAGGGGGGTCCCAAAACGCGTTTTTCCCATGTTAATTTCCATAGGGCGGTTGGACTCACTTTTAGCCCGAACGGCTGAATGGATTTGCACGAAACTTGGCAAAATTGTAGGGACTGTTAGGCCGATGTGCCTTTGCTAGGTCTCAATATATGTGCTCCAGTGGATTTTGAGAAATTAACGTTTAAATCAAGATATATATCTGTAACAGCGGTCCGGGCAGCGATCCGGTTCGCGTACTTTTCGCTTATCGGAACTTTGCGCACGGAAAGCTGATTGGCTCTTCGGTGTTTGTCAACATTCTAAACAGTCCGGTGCAGCCGCCATCTTCTCTCTCGGTAGGATCGAGAGACAAGAGGAGGCCAAAACAAAGAGGGAAATTTCCATAAGGGGGCATAGTAGATCCTCCCTGACCCCCTAGGTTTTATGTGGTGTTTTTAAAAGGGCCCAGCAGGGTCCAAAAAAATATATATATTTTTTTTTTTCGCGATGAGCGTCTAGTACGCGAACCGGAAAGCGTTCTGGGCAGCGTACTATAAGGATAATAGAATGATACACTTTTCAAAGACTGTATGTTAATTGTTTGGTTTTTTTTCTTTTTTTTTTTTGTTGTCTTTATTTTTAAAGTTATTTTTGTTATTTTCATTGTTTTTCATACTTTATTAAATTTTCTAACATTTCATTGTCAGAAATGTCATAATTTATTATAGGGTGTAATTGTTTTTCATTTTCAAGCAAGTTGTCTACTGCTTCAACACATTGTAGAAGTTCGTGGTCTCTACTGTCATCCATAAAGTCATCAAGTTTGTCTTGGCTGCTCTCCTTCAGTTCAATCGAAAATGAAATTTGTTGTTCGCCTTCCATTTTGCCTGAAATTTTGAATAAGAAAATATATATTAGTAGAGATAGGGCACTGTTGGGATTAATTTTAGATAGTCATTTTTTATCAGTGAATTTATCTTTTGGCAGTGTATAGTATCAGAGTGGAAATAGGACTATAAAAAAGTGTATGTGATTTAACCAAGACAAGCCTAACTCCATTCATAACTATAACAGAGAAGTCTATCTAAATACATTACTACTACAGAGGGATAGTGTATACGTAGCAGAAAAATTCTATTATATTAAGTTATAGTGCACAATATATTTCGTTTTTAAAAATTATATCTTACCTTCACAAAGAAGTTGAAGTTTTTGGAAGCTATTAAAAGGTGTTGTACAACAAGAAGTAGTAGTCAAAATGGCTGTGTTTTCTTCTCTTCCTTTATATATATTCAAGTATATAACCAATCAAATGTCAGGTAATAAAAGTAGAAAATGAAAGTAACATTTTCATTGGTTGTCAATTCCAACAGTTCAGATGTGTTTTGTGAAGTAATTTACCTCACGGTATTTGGAGAGGTCTAAAGGCTAAATGGCTAAATGAAATTTCAATCAAATTTGTGAGAATGAAAGGGATTGTTATGTAGTATGAGCTAATTTATATTTGGTGAGAGTGTCTCTAGTCGTTTTTCTGTAAATTACTTTCCCGCCTTTTTTTTGGACCGCTTCCCGGATAGCGGTCCGGTCCGCGTACTTGGAGCGTAACGGGAGTCCACCATTTTGTGTTACGGTCGAATCAAGGTATAAAATGGAGGGTAAATAATGTTCTGAATGGGTAGAAGGGGGCATGGTACAAGTATTTTGCCCCCCTACGTTTTCTGAGGGTGGCTGAGGAGGACTATATTTGCGAAGAAAAAACTTTTTTTTGAAATTTTGCGCGGTTAGCTTCCAGTTCGCGTACCGGATAGCGCTCTTTAAGCGTAGTTTGTTGAAAATTACAGAAAAAAGTTAGAAAAAAAATAATAAAAGTGTGTGATCAGATGAAGGGTAGCTCTGAGAAGAGCTTTTGGGTTTATGGTACATTTAGGTACTTATAAGTAGGTACCAATGCACAGTCTTAAATTCAGAATGAAAATTCTGTTGCCCTCATCTGAGAAGTGAACTCCATCTCCTCTGTAGATATCTTGCATGTAGTAACGCAAGTTATTGTTGTACAGAGAGCCCATTCCATGGTCTCTCATGAAAGCTGACACAGATTTGTTTACATGCTTCCTCGCTTTCTCAATTTGTGGACAAAATTGGTTGGACCACCTCCATTTCTGTCTTTGGCATATATTGGAATATACCAAGGCAGTTTGAGGAAAAAGTGCCATTAATTGCTCAAAGGTGTCCTTTAAAAGCATTTCCAGACCTACCCCTGTCAAAGTGCCCAAATCATTACCTCCACAGTGCACTATTAACAGGTCAGGTTTTGGCAAATGCATAAAGGTTTTCACCAATGGTATCAATTGGTGACATTTTAATCCTCTTTGGCCCAACCACTTAATTTCCACATCTTGTAAATTGAGGTTAGGTAAATTTCTGCTCTCAGCATACCTTTGAGCCCAGTGGATGTAACTATGTCCAACAATCCAGACGTTAAACATGGTGGCTGAAGGTTGTTCTGCAGTCAGATGAAGTGTGGTAATGAAAGGGCAGTTGAAACAGTAGGAGTTTCTAAAGAAAAAAAACTGTGGATTTACAATGCTAATGATTCATTAGCAGTGATTGGTGCATTTCCATTTCTGAAAACAGAAAGTTAGGGTGCATGGATGTGTTCTTTGAAAGATGTAATTTGAATGGTCAAGTAAGAAACATTTAATGAAAGATTGCACTGGATACGCAGGTGCACTGAGAGTTCAGAGTTCAATTGAAACATTGTTGTGTGAATTTGCAAACATGAGAGGTCTTCCAGGAGGTGGTTGCTATGGATACAAGGCAGACAGGGCAGAGGGGGGAAGGATTTTGATTTGAAAAAAGTGAGGGAAGAGGTATGATTGGCTAATATGAGAGATATGTGAAAAGAATATCTGTATTTCTGTGCTTTCAATAGCTGCAGCCTTTGGAGTGCATCCTTTTTCTTCTGCTGAAGACAATTTGGTGTATTTCTGAGACTGTTTTCAAAACTCAAAAAATATTTGCTAAGGTGAGAAAAGATTTATTTAATTTAGATAGAGAATAGTATGATTTAAGGAGAAAATGATGAAGAAAGCTGTGTTTTTAAAATGTGGTTTTGTCTCTAGTGATATACTAATAGAATTAGTTTCAAAGAGAAATTATAATTGCATATTTGGTGTAACATTCTGGCATGCAGTTACACAAGATATTGTAATACATGGAGGCCATTTCATGGTCTGTTATGTAAGCTGAAACAGATATGTTGCTTTTAAAAACGATTTAAGAAATCAATTACATTTCTAGATATGTACTGCTAGAGCTTCATAGGTTGTTTTGGGCCATATTTATAAGGTATTTGAGTGTCTAAGATGTTGTGTTCGCCTTTTAAAATGTAAAGTGTTCCTCATGGGACAAGTGTCTTGTAAATACGCTCCCACTTGTGCTTGGCAAATTTAGATTTTGATTATGGGAGTTACCTAGCCATGTTAATAGTGTCCCAAAAATGGTGCTAGGGCATTCCAGAAAACACTTTCATGTGTCTCAAGGACATTTTTAGTCATTTCTTCATGAATGCAGGTATACAATTGATTTATATGCTGTGTTTAAAAACGAATTTTGAAATGAATTAAATTTCAGGATATGTACTGTTAGAGCTTCATAGGTTGTTTGGGGTCATATTTAGAAGGCATTTTAGTGTCTTTGAAGTTATTTTTCCCTTTTTAAATGGAAAGCGTTCCTCATGGGGCCCTGAGCAGTTCTTAGCCATGTTATTTAATAGGAAGTGGATAACATGGCTAAGAGCATTTGCTGGGAAATGCATGAATATCGTTGATTTTTCTGCTATATTCATGCATTGTGGCCGTTTTTTTTCACATTGCTTCATAGGTTGTTTGGGTTCATATTTAGAAGGCATTTTAGTGTCTTTGATGTTATTTTTCCCTTTTTAAATGGAAAGCGTTCATCATGGGGCCCTGAGCAGTTCTTAGCCATGTTATTTAATAGGAAGTGGATAACATGGCTAAGAGCATTTGCTGGGAAATGCATGAATATCGCTGATTTTTTTGCTATATTCATGCATTGTGGCCGTTTTTTTTCACATTGCTTCATAGGTTGTTTGGGTTCATATTTAGAAGGCATTTTAGTGTCTTTGATGTTATTTTTCCCTTTTTAAATGGAAAGCGTTCCTCATGGGGCCCTGAGCAGTTCTTAGCCATGTTATTTAATAGGAAGTGGATCACATGGCTAAGAGCATTTGCTGGAAAATGCATGAATATCGCTGATTTTTTTGCTATATTCATGCATTGTGGCCGTTTTTTTCACATTGCTTCATAGGTTGTTTGGGTTCATATTTAGAAGGCATTTTAGTGTCTTTGATGTTATTTTTCCCTTTTTAAATGGAAAGCGTTCCTCATGGGGCCCTGAGCAGTTCTTAGCCATGTTATTTAATTGGAAGTGGATAACATGGCTAAGAGCATTTGCTGGGAAATGCATGAATATCGCTGATTTTTCTGCTATATTCATGCATTGCGGCAGTTTTTTTTCACATTGCTTCATAGGTTGTTTGGGTTCATATTTAGAAGGCATTTTAGTGTCTTTGATGTTATTTTTCCCTTTTTAAATGGAAAGCGTTCCTCATGGTGCCCTGAGCAGTTCTTAGCCATGTTATTTAATAGGAAGTGGATAACATGGCTAAGAGCATTTGTTGGAAAATGCATGAATATCGCTGATTTTTCTGCGTTATTCATGCATTGCAGGCCTTTTTTTATCACATTTGCAAGCACTTCTTAGCCATGTTATCCAATGGGAGGTGGATAACATGGCTAAGAGAATTTGCTTCAAAGGTTGTTTGGGGTTATATACCATTTTTGGGAAATTATTAACATGCCTATCTAACTCCCATAATCAAAATCTAAATTTGCCAACCGCAGGTGGGAGCGTATTTACAATAAATTTGCACCATGAAGAATGTAAAATAGCATACTAGATACTCAAATAACTTATAAATATGATCCAAAACATCTTATGAAGCACTAGTAGTGCATATTTCCAGAAATGTATTGGTTTTCATTTAATGATTTACTTCATTGGTAGGCCTTCACATGTTTTTTTACCTTGGTTTTTTTTCAGTGAAAATCTTATCTGCAACCATGTGTTGGCCTCACCTCAAATAAACAAAACAGGTGATGGACTGAATGTGGATCAATGACACACATTCACCCCAGTCCAAAGATCTGGGCCTAAACAAACCTTTAGATAGGCTACATCTTATCGTCATCCTGAATTAATGATTTAAAATATTAGGGAGTGATTTATGAGTGTTGTATGCCTGTTTTGTACCATTGAGTGTCATTTTTGTGATGCAGTGCTGGTGGAAAATATTTGCTATGTTAAATAATTAGTACGGCATTAAGTTTTAGATGACTGTTATTTATTTACTGTTTGGTAATAGTGGTTAATAACATTTTATATTATATTTTTTCACAGATTCAACTGCAGATTCTTTCATAGTTTGGAAAATGCCTTCCAGAAGTCGAATACGAAAGGCTAGAAAACGTCAAAGACAGCAGGATGATGTTTTATTGCAGCAGTCCTCTTCCCCAAATACTTGTCAAAACACCAAGAAAGGTCCGGGTAAGAGCATGAAATCATTCTTAAGAAATATTTGTAGTAAAAAAAATTTTGCTCAAAAAAATGTGTCTCTTAACAAAAAGAGAAGTAATTTAAATGGAAAGGAGAGACCCATCACAAATGTTACTGGTAGAGGAAGAGATAACTCTGTGCATGATAGTAGAAGGAAACAACAGTTTAGGGACATTCGACAACGAATGTTCCGTAATAGGATATTAGTTAATTTATTGAAAAATATTAAAAAGAAAGGCCAACAGAAAGCGGCATTTTATAGGAGGAAGAAAAATGTAGAGAAAATTATTGATCATGCTTTTGAAATCAAGCGAAAGTTGTTTATTTTGGTAATCAATAGAATTAGGAAACTAAGCAAGGTAATTTCTGATTTCAAAACAAAAAGTAGATGGAAGAGAGTAGTAAATCGTACTAACTTTTGTGAAGTTTTTTCTGGAGAATGGATGCATAGTTCAAGTTCTGAGGCATTTTTTAATGAGGAGACTTATTTTCAGGATAATGATTTGGTGCATGCAGTTGACATCAGTGGTCGAGCTTATGAAGTGAAGGATGGTTGTCCAGTTGAAAAAGAACAACTTGTGACAACAGAGACAGAAGAGGCGCTAAGTGATGAGGTTTTAGGAAGACGTCCTAAGGGTCCTGTGTACATTTGGAAGTGTAGTTCTATTTGCAGTGTGCGACAGGTTTCCATCAATTTGCTATGTGATTTTATACGGACATTTAATAAGAAAAGTTTGAAGCAGAAAATGAAGTTGTTGCAAGATTTAGATCCTTGCAGAGTGAGACAAATGACAGGTTTGCGTGGTCATTCACTGGCTTGTCTTTCCAGGAGAGTATGCCAGAGTGTTTTTCATCATTTCAGGATGCTAGCAGTGCATCATAATAAAGTGAGAAAATTAGTGAGAATGTTGTATTATGCTAAGAGTCCAGCAATTATGCTTAAACAGTTATGTGCTGCTCTTTTGCATGGTTCTGAAATAGATGTGAAGAATCTTTGTGAAGAAATTGAGTTTTGTTACTTTGGTAGTAAAGATGAGAATGTTCAAATTGACCCTGAAGTAGAGGGTAATGTGGAAGATAATGTACAGGTTTCCAGTACAGATAATTTTCAGAAGGAAATTGCCACGTTTCAGATGAAATCAAGTGAGAGGCCTAATTTCACTTGTGTATGTTGTCGACGCACTTATTATAAGAATCAGACTAAGGTAGTGGATTTATATGCAAAAAGTGAAAGGGAAAATAATAGTGAATGGAAGGATTTAGCCACATACTTGATGGTAGAAAATTATTTTGATTTGGGATCGGATCAACATGTGTGTACTTATTGTTGTAATAAATTAAACCAAAACCAGATGCCTGCTAGGGCAGTTCATAATAATCTGGAATTGGTTGAGATTCCTTCTGAATTGAAGGATTTAAATACTTATGAATCTATTTTGATTCAAAGTATCCATCCCTTTCAGGCTATTGTAAGAATGGAGCCAAAGACAGGGAAATTGCCTCCAGCAGATTTACAGAGAGGATTAAAGGGAAGAGTTGTTTATTTGCCTCTAGATTTGAACAAAAACATTAACACAATTGGAATAGAAAAAGTGGAAGAGGAACCTCTGGTTATCTTGGTTAATGGGGTTCCGACAAAGAATAAGAAAATATGGCAAGATTTAGTGGATGTTAGGAAAGTCAAAAAGGCAACAGTGTATTTGAAGAAAAATAATAAGTACTATAAGAATGTATATGTTGCAGAAGAGGAAGTAAGTGATGAAGAGGATAGCGATTTGTGTGCTGGCCAAATTGAGAAAGTAGAGGCCTCTAAAAGTGAAGAAATATATGAACATTATAGTGTTCATCCTTTGCATTCGAAGGAAGTGATGGGGAATGCTATTGAGTTGTTTCAAATGAAACAAGCCAAAGGGAGTCCCATTAGTGTTTGGGAGGAAAGTTTGGAAGCTCGGTGTTTCCCACAGCTATTTCCCACAGGTCAAGGAGGAAGATATGATGAGCGACCTCGTGAAATTCCTGCATCTGAATACCGGACTTTACGATTGTATGCAGAAGATCCTAGGTTTCGGCAATGCATTCCCTATTTGTTTCATCTCCTGTTTGAAAGCGATCTGTCTGGACTGTCATATGCAGTGAACCACATCTTAAAAAGTGGTATACAGATGCGAAACATCTCGGCAAGTGACTTTATGCATAAAGTCAATGTCCAAGACAGTATTTTGGATTCTCACTTAATTAATCTCATGGCGTGTCAGCGTGGTACTAATGAGTACTGGTACCGTCGTCATGGTGACTTAAAATGTATGCTGAGGAACTTAGGAACTCCGACATGGTTCCTCACTCTGAGCTGTGCCGAGTATGGCTGGGATGACTTACTTGAATTTCTACGAGAGGCAAATGGAAATATTGAAAACATTGAATTCAAGACACCTGGAGAACTGTGTTCTTTGGATCCTGTGAATGTATGCAGGTACTTCAATCATAGATTTGAAGCTATGATGTCTTTCATCACAAATAAAAAGAATCCACCTCTTGGAGAGGTGTTGGATTTCTTCTGGAGAAAGGAGTACCAAGCAAGAGGTGCCCCTCATATACATATGTTGCTGTGGATCAAGGATGCACCTAAATTTGGAACAGATCCGGATGACTTAGTGATGAATTTCATCGAACAGTATTCTACGTGTGCTGTTCCAAACGCAACGGAGAAGAAAAGTCTAAGAGAACAAGTTCTACGTTTCCAAAGCCATCGTTGTGGAAAGTACTGTCGTCGTAAATTCAGAAACAAGGACAAGTTCTACACCAAATGTCGTTTCAACTTTCCACGACCGGTGATTTCTAAAGGAAGAGTGAACAGTTTGATGTCTTCGCTGCGACATAATGTGATGAGGAAATCACCCAAGAATACATACAATTTGAAAAGGAACGAAGAGTCCAAGTACATCAATGACTACAACCCAGTGATTTTGTCCATGTGGAATGCCAACATGGATATACAGTTTGTGGCTGACAACTGTATGGCTGTGGCTCGGTATGTGACATCTTACATCACCAAAAAAGAAAAGACCGAACTGAAGGATATGTGGGAGGACATTTCCCATGAAAAGAGCCTCAGCAAGAAGTTGTACAGTTTCAGTCTGAAGATGTTGTCGCATCGAGAAATCGGAGCTTACGAATGTTCTGATCGATTGTCTTCAGCAAGTCTCTATGCCAAATCCAGGAGTCTCGTTTGGGCGAGTCTTGGTCTTGCTGCAACGCGAAATCGAGTTCTAAAACCTGTTCGGGAAATTGAGTATTTGGCAGAAAAGGAACCAAACAGTACCGACATTTTGAAGACCAACATGTTGGATACATATTATCCAAATCGAAGCAGTCACCTTGAGAATGTTTGTCTATATGAGGTTCTCCAAAATTATATATTCAAGAGGAACATCAAAGAAGATATTGAGAAAGGAGTGTATGCTGTAATTGGAAGTGAGGGATGCCTGGTCAAGCAAAGAAAATGCCAATTAGTAAACCATCGAAAATTAAGTGGCGAATCTCCAGAAAAAAAGGAGTTTTTCTATTTAGCACTTTTGCAACTTTTCAAGCCTTGGCGTGCAGAAGAGGAACTGCTTGGAGATTTCCTCTGTTACGAAGACTCTTTCAATGCAGCCAAGGAGTCCATAGAATGTCCTGCTTTTTCTAAATATCAAGAAATGCTAACTTTGGAAATTGAGCAGGAAGCAACGATTGCAGCCGAGATTGCCAGAGACAGTTCTCAGGACAGTCAGAGTTCTGTTTCATTGAGTCAAGATCCACTTGGAGGACCTATTATCGAAAATGAAGCTGCCACTGCTATGAATGAAGTAGAAAGAGCCATGGCACATGCTCAGGAGGATTCAGTTAACTTACAAGACTTGGAAAAACAACTCAACGTTGAGCAGAGGAAAATATATGATGAAGTTACCAAGGAAATTGAGCACGGATTAAGTCATGAGAAGAAAGAGTGCTCGTGTACGTCGTTGAAGCCTGTCCGACTGTACGTGAGTGGAGAAGCGGGAACTGGAAAAAGTTTCCTCATTAAAGCAATCTCTTGTTATTTGCAGGAAAGGACTGAGTCATCGCTGTCTTGTGTTGTCACCGCTCCTACTGGACTGGCAGCACATAATATTAAAGGTATTACTTTGCATCGTCTATTGATGCTGCCGGTGGAGCATGACAACAAATTACAATACAACAAGTTATCTGGAGATGCTTGCTGTGAAGTTTCAAGAGTCTTGAGGAAAATGAAACTACTTATCATTGACGAAGTAAGCATGGTTTCCAATGTCATGCTTGCCTTTGTGCATTTGAGAATGCAAGAAGTACTTAAAACTGAATATGATGTGTTATTTGGTGGGAAACACATCATTGTTTTCGGAGATCTTCTGCAGCTGACACCAGTAAAAGGTCAACCTGTGTTCAAAATACTCACGCATGAAGATACCAGGAAGTGCCTAGGGAGCATTGGCAACGTCAATATATGGTTAAACTTCAATTATGCAGAACTGCATCAAAATATGCGTCAGGCAAAGGATGAAGATTACAAGAATATTCTACAAGATATTAGAATTGGAAAAGTGACCGAGCATGGGAAAGAAGCTTTAAATGCACGATTACTGTCAAAATTATATCCCAAACAAGAGATTGTGCCTGAGAATATTTTTCGGAAAATTACTGAGAAGAAATCCGGGATATGTCTCATGCCAACTCTTGCAGAATGTGCCATCTTTAACAACAAAATGTTGAATTTAGAAAAGCAAGAGATTGTGAAACTTGAAGCTATCGACAAATTAGAGCATATGGGATCAACAATTATTTTGTCAGACAATTTGAAATCAAAATTGGATTCATTAGAGAAGACTATATCTAAAACAGCGGGTTTTGAAAAGACTTTGAATGTGTGTTTAAATTGCCGAATTATTTTGAGAAGGAATTTACATGTAGAAAGAGGTCTGGTAAATGGATCAATGGGTAATGTTGTTGATTTTGAGAAATACAGAAATAGAGATGGAATAGAATTTTTAAAAATTAAATTTGATGGCATTGAGGAAGTACAGCAAATTGGTCGTTGTTCTGCTAGGTTTTTGCTTGTTAAAGACTTATATGTTCGCCGTAAACAGTTTCCTGTTTGCTTGGCATATGCGGTGACAATCCATAAATCGCAAGGTTTAAGTGTAGACTGTGCATTGGTGAATATTGGCAGTTCTGTGTTCAAGGAGGGTATGGCATATGTGGCATTGTCACGAGTTAGAACTTTATCGGGATTGTACTTGATTGACTGTGATGTCACAAACATTTGTGCGGATCTAGATTGTGTTAAGGAATACAATAGGTTAAGAAGAGAGTATGCGCCACATTTGCCTCAATATCCTTTGTTTGAGAAACGTGTGGTAGGCCGCAAACGTAGAAATAGCAGTAATAGTAGGGAGGTTGTTGCAAAAAGACCAAAAGTCAATGAACCGAAAATTGTTAGCAGAAAGAAAGTGGATTCTGTTGAAGATGTTGTCGGTTTTCAATTTGAAAACAGTTCTGGTGTCAACTGCTATGCAAATGTAGTGGTTAATGTTCTCTTTTCACTAGAGAGTTTAAAAGAACAGATTCTGTTGAATTCTGAACAAATTTTATGCTGTTTGTTGAATTCTGTTTTCGAGAAATGTAGCACTGATCGAACAAAAGTAGAAAGTGTGTCTGAAGTTCGTTATCTGTTAGATGAATGTTCAGGTCAAACAGACTTCTCTGAAAATAATCAGCAAGATTGTCAGGAGTTTTTAATGTATATGCTTGATATATTGCAAGTTGAGGGTGTAGATGTAGATCACCTGTTTGGGCTTTCTTATCAATGGCAGCATGACTGCGAGAACTGTATGGTATCAAGTACTACTAGTGTAGACTCAGAAAGATTTATATATTTAACTTTGCCAGACAGTAAATCAGTCTCCTTTAATAAGCTAGTAAATGCAGCGGATCACAACATGGAGTGTAGCCAATGTAAATGTGATATGATGTCAACATTATTTATACGTAGATATGGCCAGTATGTCATTTTAATGATCCAACGTTGTAGGCCTGATGGATCAAAATTGTCAACTTTAATAAAAAATTTTGTGGCTTCTCAGCTGTCAATATCAGGGAGGACTTTTGTTACTGTAGCAATTATCTATCACGATGGTCCATCAACAACATCAGGACATTATACAGCTTACTTAAAGTCTGGAAACGGCTGGTCATTCTGTAATGATTCCGTTGTAACGTTCAAAAAAAAATTGCCGTTTGACCTTAAAAATTCTTACCTGGTGTTTTTAAAACCAAAATTTTAAGTAGAGGGAATGTAAGTCTGCAATGCTGTCTAGATTAAAAATCCAACTATATAAACCTAATGCAAGTAAGTCTGCTTCATAGTAAGCAGTATCAGTGTCATAGGAAAAGGAGAACATGAGTGACAAAGAAGAGTAAGTTATTAGTAGTCCAGGATTGTGAAAATAATCTCAAATATTTTATTTTTGAAAGTTGCGAAAATAGAAAATGTCGGGATTTGATTGGAAGAATAACAAGACTTGCGAATCGCGGCAACATGATTTGGCCTAGTGGAAACATGTGATATAATGAGAGAAGTCTTTTTTTCTATGTAACATATTTCACGTATCGATGGAGGTTTTCTTTCAGAAAGTGGCGGGCTGAAAATATTTGTAGCACAACAGAGTGGATGCTGTTCATAGGAGATCGTTCGACGTCATTGAAAGTAAGTTAATTTTAAGGAGTTTTGAAATCAGATTTCGAAGGTTGTATGGGTTTTTTAAACACAATCATTTTGATTGTGTTTTTTTTTTCCCGCTGTTACATGATGAATACCTTCAAGTCACTGATTTAAGTGAAATTTGATACATTCTGAGAACAGCAAAAATAAACCATTTAACATGTATAATTAATGTTATGATTTTTGAAATTATGATATATATTTAGAAATGTGAGGTAGATATGGAGAAGCAGAGTCTTCTGTAAGTGTCAATTTTAATGCTTACAGTGCTGTACTTCTAGGTATTGTTTTTTTTTAAAAAAAAGAAATAGGCCTCACCTCAAAGAAAGCTCTTGAAAGCACACATCTTATTTGCATCCTAAAACAATCATTTAAAATGTTTGACACAATTTTATGATGGCTTTACATCTTTTTTGCGCTGTTATTGCATCACTATTGTGAGACATAAGCAATGCAAAAGAAGCATCATGTTTCAAAATAGGCCTCATTTCATCAGCATGAAGATACTGTTTTTTTAAAATAAATATCTTTAGGATTGTGTAGGGGTCGTAGGGAAGTAGAGGTTTCTGTAAATGTCAAAGTTGTTTAAAAACTGTTTCTTCTTGAACCTTTTCCCTTCTTTTTTCTAATTTTTAAATACATGTTTTAATATTTTTGGAAATGTTTGTTCTCTCTTTTACAGATTGAATGTATGAAAAATTTGCTTGAAAAGTTAACATGAATTATAAGGTAAATGTTTTCTACTTTTTTAACCTACATTCCACTACTGATGATGTTACTGACTATGTTATGATTGATGTAATAAATGGGCATGTTTTACTGCAATGGTAGGTCTTCACATCTATTATCTCGTCTGTATTCTTCAACAAGCATAAATTTGATATGCAACCCAGAGTACGGTTCACCTTAAACAAACTTTTAGAGAGGACACACCTTATCGTCACCCTCACTCAATCATTTAATCTATCACATTTAACATCTATTAGTTCTACTGCTTCATTTCTTTAATCTTTACTTTCCTGTGTTTGCTACTTCTCTCCTTCCTTTCTCTATTACTTAATTTTTCTATTCCTTCAAGTATTTTTCTCAGTCCCTCTCTTCTCATACTTCTTCATTATTATTCACTAATTCTGTCTCTATTAATGTTACTGTTTCTGAATGATCTCCAAAAATTTTAAAAACAAGAACAGTAAGTATAAGGATAGGAAAAGACATTTATGTTACAAGAAAGACAACTATAGGAAGTAAACAGAAAAAACTGTTACTCGCAATCCACTGCTGATGATCTCACTGACCATGTAAAAAATTATGTAATATATGACATGATCAGAAGTGAATTGCGGGTAACAGTATCTTTTCTTTACTCCCTATAGCTGTCTTTTTTTGTAACATAACTGTCTGTTTCCTTTCCTTATACTTACTGTTCCTTTTTTTAAAAAAAATTTTTTGGTACGCTCAAAGTACGCGTACCGGAGTGCGAACTGGTAGCGAACTAATAGAAATAGAGCTTGGCAGAGTTCAAAGAATTCTACCAATTTTTTTAATAATGGGGAGGTAGTTCTGAAAAGAACTGTTTTTTTTTGTTTTTGTTGTTTTAAATTTTTTTTATTAGTTTTCTGAACATTTTTTATATTTTTTTGTTTTTTTCTGAACATTTTGTATTTTTTTTTATTTTTGGGGGGGAGGGGGGAAACAAAAATGATTCATCGAAGACGGCTCAACAGGAGCAACAAAAAAAAAAAGAATTTACTTTTTGGGGCGTTTTGGGCACACATGATTGGTGATGGCTCTCATTATCAGGGTAATGCTACTTTCGCGGTAGCAAAGTGTCTGGTTGCACCACACACAGACTTGCTTCACTTCTCCCATGTTGATTTGGATGTTCGGGATCACCTCCCTCGCCTCCGGTCCCGATACCTCCTGAACAACAGATCTTCTTGCCATTTCTGGCGGATTTTGTTGTTGGTCGCGAAGTTGTGCATTGCTGTAATTGTTAGGGTGCCATCGACTCATGTGCCTGTGCATTGTATGATTGCCAAAACTGTACTTTTTGTCTGTGCCCCTTGAAAGACGATCGCCGCAAATGCGACAAAAGACGTATCTGGCATTTACTTTCTTTTGGTCAGCAGGAAATTTAAAAAATTGCCAGATATAATTTTCTTTCCTATTATATCTTCTGGGCTCCTCTGGCAAAAACTCGTCATTTTCTTGCTGTTCTTCCTCTTCTTGATTTTCCTCCTCTTCTATAATTAGTGAAGCAGGTAGTCTTTTCTTCCCATGAGGAGGTGGAGGAGGTGGTGGGGGCACACTGGCAGAAGCAACCATTGAAGCCATTGCTGATGAATCAAAAAAGGTCTTTCTCTCACCAAGATGAAAGTCAGAGTGAGGAAAGAAGGAGGGGTTTTCATCATTTGGGAGAAGGAAAAATTCTAAACCAATGAAAAGTGTTAATTTTATATCACATGACCAAGTATTACATCATTAGGAAACCAAAAGTGAAATGAACCAATGAAAAGTGTTATTTTCGAGTCACATGACCTGCTGTGTTTACGTTTCGCGCTTTGCTCCGCTTTCCGGTCCACTTCCGGGTCCGCTAACTTGGCGCGTCCAACGACGTATTACGCGATAACGCAAAACGTCATGCAAACGTAACAGTTACGCTAAAGGAACGTTGACCGGTTCGCGTACTAAGCCGCGGCTTTAAATTGAGCTAACGGGAAGCAGACCGGTTCGCGGACTGGGAGCGGAACAAAAAAAAATGTTTTAAAAAAATTGTCTAAAGAACATGAAAAATATATTTCAAAATTTAAAGAACAATACATTGTACAGCTACAGATATTAGCTTTTAAAAAACCATTGAAATTCAATGAAAAAACCATAGGTTATACTCCATATATAGTTAGGAATTAGCATTTACAAAACCTTATTTTACTCGCATAAAACCATTGAAATTCCATATATAGTTAGATGCGCTAACTATATATCGCGCACCCGCAATCCACTGCTGATGATGTCACATATTACATCATTCATGACATGGTCAGTGACATCACTGATGACATCACTGATGACATCTCAAATGACATCACTGATGACATCACTGATGACATCTCAAATGACATCACTGATGACATCACTGATGACATCACTGATGACATCTCAAATGATATCACTGATGACATCTCATTTGACATCTCATTTGACATTACTGATCACATCACTGATGATATCATTTATGTGATAATACAATGAACATCTTCAGACTGTAATATAACCTTAGGTACACTCAGTGTAAACAGACAGTCACAGACTGTCACACATCCATGGAGTTACTCACACACCTAGTCAGTCATGCAAAGAATCAATCACACCTCAATTTCCTCAACTATACAGTTATACAAACTTTACTTATTCAAACATATACTAACACATATTTACTCTCTTATACAATCCCTGATACAAGTTCACAATGATCCATACAGCCACTCACACATTCACTGGCTCTTATGCACAGTTATTTATATATGTCAACTCTCACATGTACTGTGTTTTACATATGTACTTACTGTGACATGTAGCACTGAGATATCCATTCACTCACCAATACACTCATGCACACAGTCAACCGCCCATACAGCTGTTTCCACATGCACTTTTGAAATCATACATCTAGTGAATCAACTGCTCACACATCTATGCACAGAGTCATACACCTCCCAGCCACCCACACACACACTCAGTCTCCCATACAAATACTTGGGCAACCAATCAATAACCCATATAGTTACTCATATAGCTACTTATCAACACATGCAACAGTTTACAGAACAACAGACATAATGATGCACAAATTAAGACAGTTTAGTCACTAACCCATGCACTCAGTGAGACACATTTAATCACTCACTCATACAGTCACTCATGCACCTACTAAATCCTTCATCCAGACACTTATACATCCACTCATTCTTCAATATGTAAGACATATTTTAACTTTACAGAAACATACAGTCACTGGATGTTGTCATCAGTGATGTCATCAGTGATGTCACTGACCATGTCATGAATGATGTAATATGTGACATCATCAGCAGTGGATTGCGGGTGCGCGATATATAGTTAGCGCATCTAACTATATATGGAATTTCAATGGTTTTATGCGAGTAAAATAAGGTTTTGTAAATGCTAATTCCTAACTATATATGGAGTATAACCTATGGTTTTTTCATTGAATATATATATATATATATATATATATATATATATTCAAAACAAGTTCCCATACTTGTAAAAAGAACGTACTCGACTCTCCAAAATTGCTGGTGCACGTAGAAATTTAATGGCAGGAAACAACGCGTTTCACCTTTCGGCTTGATCAAGTTTCAGCCGTGAAAACCCAACAGTGTCCTTTATATTTGTTTGTTAAACAGAGAAATAGGACTATCCCATAGTGACAAAACAAACAGTGCAGAATAGTGGCGGCCATTACTGACTGGTGTAACATATCATTTCTCAATCATGTAATACACTTAATAGTGTATGAGAGTGTGGATGCAAAGTCCTGATTATATATGTATCTTTAACATACAATAACCCTAATATTTCTAAGACATAATATAAATTCCGGTTAAATCAACATTGTAAGTGGACATTATAAATGGGTTATCGAATGTCACGCTATTGCATCTAAAAACGCTGTCAGTTAGTGGAAAAATATACATAATTGTAATTACGTCTTTGTTGACAATAGATGATTATTAATGGAAATTCATCTATCCACATTGTTGAAGTCCCGCCCTAATGGGCATGTTGACAGATTGATAAAGTTGCGCATGTCAACAACATACATTCACAATATGAGGGGTAGCACACCATTTGCTTCGAAAGTAATCTATTTTCAACCACATTTTTAAATTCAACGTTGCGTGCTTTTCACCGGTGGCGTGCTCAGCCCATGCAGCACGCTATAAACTGAACAACATCCTAATGGGGCCCATTCTTGGCCCCAACCAGTGGCACAGCTTTTTAAATTGCATTTGCATCCATGCTTTTCACTTGTCGCTTAAGTTTTAT